>NW_024387152.1:1091546-3701946 GCF_900408965.1 Simochromis diagramma | reverse complement strand
TGCTGTCAGCATTTTACATGGCCTGCATATTGATTCATCTGCAATCATTCAGATAGTTTCTAGCGGCATCCTGAAATCTGCACTTCCCACACTTCAGGAGTTAATGCCAGACGAATTGTCCCAAACAGATATCAGCATACCTGTGGCAAAAATAGCTCCGTCGCTGGGAGACTCTCTTTCAACCAGCATTGGCATCGCTCTTAACATCCCCCATGAAAACTGTCAGTCCAGTAAGAAGCTGACAAAACTGATTGAATTGGAGATCTCAGAAAAGGTCAACTCAGCTGTGACTCTACTCTTGAACAACCCGGATTTACGGTCAGATCCTGCCGTTTATGTCAGTGGAAAAATGACAACCACAAAAAACCTTCGACGCCTGGTCTCTCACGCAGCCTCGTGTTTGGAAAAATGTGCAGGTAAGCTAAGCAGCCAGTGCATGTCAAAGGGCGGCGCAGCTAGTTCCCCTAGCCCGTCTAATTCAAGAGCAGAGAGTACTGAATCAAAGATCTCTGAGAAGGCAATGGTTGTTGAGGAGGTGAGCAGCGCTCTCACCAAATGGAGCACAGACACAGGAATCACAGAGGACAATAAGGATGAAAATGACATGACGCCTGTAGAGAAAAAAGAAAGTGAAACTGGAGAGATGGCGGAAAGTCGTTCCAGCACCACAGGTGAAGTGATCGTGGCTGATGTTGTCATTGCAATACTTGACACTCTGAAGTATTCGAATGCCGAAGATGACACAGAAATAGAGAAGTGCACAGATGCTGAGACAGCTGAAAGTCTCCAGCGTCCCAGCACGCCAGCAGAAATAGCTGCAGCTGACATTGTAATCACAATAATTGATAATCTGCAGTCTTTTGATGGTGAAGATGTCACATCTAGTGAGAAATGTGACTCACGCCAATCTGCTTTTAATGTGCAGTTAATTATCCAAAAGGTGAAAAACTTTTTCGCGTCATGCATCCCATCCAGAAAAAGCAATGACCAAAAGCTGCACAAAGACCACTTCTGCGCTTTTGCCAAAAAGCAGTTTTACAAAATGATCAGAGAGATAAAACACCTGGTGAAGAAAAACAAAAGGTTCTTCATCTGTCTCCACGAACCGGTCAAGTCTCTTGATGATCAGAGAGCAGATTGTATGGACAGCTACAGTTCTTTTTGTAGCTATGTAAACACACCAGTGATGGATAGCATGTTTAAAAGTTCTTCCCCACTTGATTATAACACCATCAAACCCATTCTTGAAGAAATGTTTAATAAATTAAACGGGCCAGAACATTTGAACCGTATCTGGAACCCCCTGGAAAAGATAAAGGAAATTGAGATGTTTTCCAGGGAGTTGACAGATAAAGTGTATGACCATCTCCAGTCAACTGAAAGATATGTACTCCCTGTGATGCTATCAGGAAAATGTCTTTCAGACTCTGTCATCTCTAGGTCTGCAGAGCCAACAGATGAGTTACCCTTTTCGCCCGAGGTCCTCTATGTGACTGTAGAAGACTCAGTGCAAAAGTTTTTGCAAAACACTCTTCTGTGGTTAGAGAATGATGCTTTGGATCAAACTGTCCAAAGTGACAAGATTTCTGGTGCCGTGGGAGACATCCAGGATGTGATTTTGAGAGCACTGACTCCAACAGAGCAACAAGAAAATGACAGACTGTCTGAACCAGAGTCACAGCCAGATTGTCCTCCCAAAAATGAAACAGTCTCCTGCGTGAGTGTACTAGAGCAGGGCCCACCCCCAGAAAACAGCCCTGAGCCTGAACCAATCACTGAAGCTGGGCTTACAGAAGCTCAAAGTCAGCCATCAACCTCTGAAAACTTACAGGAGGAGTCTGAGAAAATTGTCAGAGACTTCAGTAACTGTCTGTTAGATAAGCTCCTGGAGAAATGTAGTTTCAACACAATCTATCTGACTATAGAAAATTACGAAGCGATCACCAGGCGTCTTACAGATCTGCTTCTAGATAAGGTCAGAATCCCAGGATATCTGAGTGCTCTTAAAAATAACAAACGGCGGATGCTAAAGAAAATGAGTAAGGCCCTTATAAAGGCGCTTGACTCTGCAGATCAGTTTGTACATTCGGCTCTTACACCAGATGATTACACTTTTGATGAACTTTTTCTGGATCTCCTGGACATGATTATTGAGGTTGTACTCAATCCCCCACTGAAGTCTAAAATTACAAGGTTCTTTCGAGCAGTGGGAAAAGCTTTAATGAAGCCGTTTAGGAGCTGCTGTAGGGGCAGCAGCGATGACTAAAAGACCAGCTTCACCCCCCCCCCCCCCCCCCCCCCCCCACACACACACACACACTACAATGCTTCTTTAAAGATCTCGAAGCATTTAATAATTTATTCAAAAACAATGTAATTGGCCAACAGAAGTATATTTCATCTTGTCTCCCTATATTGTCTCTCCATCACGCCCAACCGGTCGCAGCAGATGGCCGCCCCCTCTTGAGCCTGGTTCTGCTGGAGGTTTCTTCCTTATAAAAGGGAGTTTTTTCTCCCCACTGTCGCCTAGTGCTTGCTCAAAGGGGATCTTTTGATTGTTGGGTATTTTCCTGCTAATACTGTAGGGTTTTCACCTTACATTATAAAGCACCTTGAGGAGACTCTTGTTTTGCTGCGATGCTATATAATCTTAGATTTAACTGAATTTTAAAATCATCCATTATAGCATCAAAGTAAAACAAAATGAAATTTTAAAAAAACCTGACATAAAAAAATAGATTTACCATCAAATAAAAATCCTAATCTCAAACATATTCTGATTTTTCTTGTGTTTTATTGTGTTGTCAAGTATGAAAAAACAATGTTGCATTTGTGCACTCTGGTCATGAGTACTGGTATTGTATTAGAGCAGAATTTAGAGTAGAATTTGATAAAGGTGGTTTGGGTATGAGATGAACACAATTCATGAAACTATTAAATGTTGTTATTATAGACACTAAGTGAATATCTGTGGTAAGTTTAACAGTTTTCAGGGTTTTAGGCACATTTCTGCACATAGATTGGTCCAGAATGGAAAGTCTAAAGCAAAAAGCCTGAGTGAGGTGGACATTTTCATCATGGTCTCCAAGGCCTCCTTTGCGACTTGCCATTTTCTGTCCCTCTCCTCCTTGTTGCGGTTTCCTGGGTCCTCACCCTCCAAACTCCATGGACCTTTCAATTAATCTTTAGGAAATGAAAAATAATAGCAATTAAACAAAAAACCCTTGGGATGTTTAATTTGTTTATTTTAATTTGTTTTTCACCTGTTGTACATGTAGTGGAAAATGATTCTTTGCACAAACTGACAATGCTGAAAAAGCCTGGAGGTTGTGTTCTTTTGCAGGAAAAAATTAATGCTTTCTGAATTAGGGTCATGATCAACTTGTAATGCTTTTTAAATCTTGCTTGAGTCAATACCTACTAGACTGCAGTACTCTAAACCTTCATTTGTGTAATTTAAAGTACCACATGGGTTGACACACTGAATCAAAACATTGATTTGAGGAGAAATGTACAGCTTTCATACACATACAATGCCACCTGACATAACTCTCACGTTATTTAATTTTTTTAAATTGCCTTTTAAAGTATTAACCTAAAACAACAAAAGGAACGGGAGGCAAATGTATATGCAATGAAGTGTCAATTCCATGTGCACGTAGCAGAAATACAGCTGGCCTGTAAACCTGGACCTGCATTTTAGCTGAGCCATATGTTCCAGTAACAGTTGAGGTCTTTCTTGAATGCAAGGTACATTTGGGGTGGTATGCACGCACAAATGAACTGATCCGCTGTACAAAAACCACTAAAAGATCCCGCCACATATCATTTTGGGGTGCAATAAGACACCACATGCACGTCTTTGTACCAGATCTCTTGATTCTACAAATGCTATGTGATCTGCTCTGTGATCTTTGAGAGTGACATCATAATGAAATGGCTGCAACCCTGCTTCTTAAACAAACTGACATAATGTGCTTTAAGTGACGCAAACTCTTGAAAAGCTCATGTGGAATGCTTAAAATCACTTTGTTTAAAGCCTGTTTTAAAGTGTTTTATAGTGACACAGTTACATGGATGATTAATGCCTTTGACTTTTTTCTTTAACTTTATCAATAAAACAAGTGCAGCTTTCACTGACAGTACATCATGTGGTACTTTAACCTATGTACTATTTTCATCGGTTAATTTTGGAGTTGCTACAAAGAGTGAAGAAAAAGGATGAGTTTTCTGTTGTCACTGAGTGGTGCTGAGGTCTGAATCTGAGGGCAGCTCCTGAGTATTGGACAACAAATATTAATACTTGAAATTATTTCTCTCAAAGGATGTAAGCTGTATAGAGCACTGCACGGGTAACTTTGTGAACAATACCTCATTAAGAAATATTCAGATGATATCAGACATTTGTTCAACTTTGGCATAGCACAGTGACTGGACAGCCTTCATTTTATTCAGCCTTACTCAGTGCTTGTAAGTACAAGCAGGTAACTGCGCTCAGTGCTGGTTCAGTATGAGCTTCTGCAGGGTTTATTTGTCAAGAGCACGTTAACTTATTAAAAACGGCTGCTAGCTAGTACTGCTGGAACGTATTTAGGCTAACACGAGCTTAAATAAGTGCAGTGATGCTGGCGTTAGTCATGTTAGCATATTAACAGGTGATGATCACGCTGGGTCCAGAGGTTGTACACTCGGAGATTAGAGCTCCGTTTCGCTGCAGTGTCCGTCCGTTTACTTTATATATGGGTGTTGTGCATTTTAAGAGAGTAAATAACGAGGCTAAATGTCCTTTCGCTTCCAGATACTGTATTTTACACCAACACGATGTGTATGTAAGAATTTATTAGCGGTTTAAGTCGGGAAGCCTGTGCGTGGGAGTTCAAAACACAGACAGTGCGCATGCGTGCGACGTGAAGTAGCGAACGCTTTGATCGCCTGACTGTGACGTAAGCGAACGCTTTGACGTGCCCGTGACGTTACAGTCAACTGAGCCTATATATAGACCCCGCCAGGACTCACAATCTACTTAGCGTTAAGTAAATGAGATGTACAGACCGCGATCTTCGCACTCTAGAATCTTAGATTTTCAAAGTCCTTCAAATAATTTTACTGAAACAGAAACGTCCACAATGGCTGAATTTCAGACTACAGGCTCTATCCCCAGTATTCCCGAGCATATTTTACCAGCTATAACCAAGTGTTTCGATCAGTTCTCCCAGGTACAATGGGGAATGATTGAACAGGGAATCTGGGACTCTGATCTCCAAGCATTACTGGCTGATATGATAATCGAAATCATTCAGATAGTTTCTAGCGGCATCCTGAAATCTGCACTTCCCACACTTCAGGAGTTAATGCCAGACGAATTGTCCCAAACAGATATCAGCATACCTGTGGCAAAAATAGCTCCGTCGCTGGGAGACTCTCTTTCAACCAGCATTGGCATCGCTCTTAACATCCCCCATGAAAACTGTCAGTCCAGTAAGAAGCTGACAAAACTGATTGAATTGGAGATCTCAGAAAAGGTCAACTCAGCTGTGACTCTACTCTTGAACAACCCGGATTTACGGTCAGATCC
Organism: Simochromis diagramma; assembly: GCF_900408965.1. Classification (NCBI taxonomy): domain Eukaryota; kingdom Metazoa; phylum Chordata; class Actinopteri; order Cichliformes; family Cichlidae; genus Simochromis; species Simochromis diagramma. Next base: position 3,696,371 of record NW_024387152.1, on the reverse strand, counting down.
TGCCGTTTATGTCAGTGGAAAAATGACAACCACAAAAAACCTTCGACGCCTGGTCTCTCACGCAGCCTCGTGTTTGGAAAAATGTGCAGGTAAGCTAAGCAGCCAGTGCATGTCAAAGGGCGGCGCAGCTAGTTCCCCTAGCCCGTCTAATTCAAGAGCAGAGAGTACTGAATCAAAGATCTCTGAGAAGGCAATGGTTGTTGAGGAGGTGAGCAGCGCTCTCACCAAATGGAGCACAGACACAGGAATCACAGAGGACAATAAGGATGAAAATGACATGACGCCTGTAGAGAAAAAAGAAAGTGAAACTGGAGAGATGGCGGAAAGTCGTTCCAGCACCACAGGTGAAGTGATCGTGGCTGATGTTGTCATTGCAATACTTGACACTCTGAAGTATTCGAATGCCGAAGATGACACAGAAATAGAGAAGTGCACAGATGCTGAGACAGCTGAAAGTCTCCAGCGTCCCAGCACGCCAGCAGAAATAGCTGCAGCTGACATTGTAATCACAATAATTGATAATCTGCAGTCTTTTGATGGTGAAGATGTCACATCTAGTGAGAAATGTGACTCACGCCAATCTGCTTTTAATGTGCAGTTAATTATCCAAAAGGTGAAAAACTTTTTCGCGTCATGCATCCCATCCAGAAAAAGCAATGACCAAAAGCTGCACAAAGACCACTTCTGCGCTTTTGCCAAAAAGCAGTTTTACAAAATGATCAGAGAGATAAAACACCTGGTGAAGAAAAACAAAAGGTTCTTCATCTGTCTCCACGAACCGGTCAAGTCTCTTGATGATCAGAGAGCAGATTGTATGGACAGCTACAGTTCTTTTTGTAGCTATGTAAACACACCAGTGATGGATAGCATGTTTAAAAGTTCTTCCCCACTTGATTATAACACCATCAAACCCATTCTTGAAGAAATGTTTAATAAATTAAACGGGCCAGAACATTTGAACCGTATCTGGAACCCCCTGGAAAAGATAAAGGAAATTGAGATGTTTTCCAGGGAGTTGACAGATAAAGTGTATGACCATCTCCAGTCAACTGAAAGATATGTACTCCCTGTGATGCTATCAGGAAAATGTCTTTCAGACTCTGTCATCTCTAGGTCTGCAGAGCCAACAGATGAGTTACCCTTTTCGCCCGAGGTCCTCTATGTGACTGTAGAAGACTCCGTGCAAAAGTTTTTGCAAAACACTCTTCTGTGGTTAGAGAATGATGCTTTGGATCAAACTGTCCAAAGTGACAAGATTTCTGGTGCCGTGGGAGACATCCAGGATGTGATTTTAAGAGCACTGACTCCAACAGAGCAACAAGAAAATGACAGACTGTCTGAACCAGAGTCACGTCCAGATTGTCCTCCCAAAAATGAAACAGTCTCCTGCGTGAGTGTACTAGAGCAGGGCCCACCCCCAGAAAACAGCCCTGAGCCTGAACCAATCACTGAAGCTGGGCTTACAGAAGCTCAAAGTCAGCCATCAACCTCTGAAAACTTACAGGAGGAGTCTGAGAAAATTGTCAGAGACTTCAGTAACTGTCTGTTAGATAAGCTCCTGGAGAAATGTAGTTTCAACACAATCTATCTGACTATAGAAAATTACGAAGCGATCACCAGGCGTCTTACAGATCTGCTTCTAGATAAGGTCAGAATCCCAGGATATCTGAGTGCTCTTAAAAATAACAAACGGCGGATGCTAAAGAAAATGAGTAAGGCCCTTATAAAGGCGCTTGACTCTGCAGATCAGTTTGTACATTCGGCTCTTACACCAGATGATTACACTTTTGATGAACTTTTTCTGGATCTCCTGGACATGATTATTGAGGTTGTACTCAATCCCCCACTGAAGTCTAAAATTACAAGGTTCTTTCGAGCAGTGGGAAAAGCTTTAATGAAGCCGTTTAGGAGCTGCTGTAGGGGCAGCAGCGATGACTAAAAGACCAGCTTCACCCCCCCCCCCCCCCCCCCCACACACACACACACACACACTACAATGCTTCTTTAAAGATCTCGAAGCATTTAATAATTTATTCAAAAACAATGTAATTGGCCAACAGAAGTATATTTCATCTTGTCTCCCTATATTGTCTCTCCATCACGCCCAACCGGTCGCAGCAGATGGCCGCCCCCTCTTGAGCCTGGTTCTGCTGGAGGTTTCTTCCTTATAAAAGGGAGTTTTTTCTCCCCACTGTCGCCTAGTGCTTGCTCAAAGGGGATCTTTTGATTGTTGGGTATTTTCCTGCTAATACTGTAGGGTTTTCACCTTACATTATAAAGCACCTTGAGGAGACTCTTGTTTTGCTGCGATGCTATATAATCTTAGATTTAACTGAATTTTAAAATCATCCATTATAGCATCAAAGTAAAACAAAATGAAATTTTAAAAAAACCTGACATAAAAAAATAGATTTACCATCAAATAAAAATCCTAATCTCAAACATATTCTGATTTTTCTTGTGTTTTATTGTGTTGTCAAGTATGAAAAAACAATGTTGCATTTGTGCACTCTGGTCATGAGTACTGGTATTGTATTAGAGCAGAATTTAGAGTAGAATTTGATAAAGGTGGTTTGGGTATGAGATGAACACAATTCATGAAACTATTAAATGTTGTTATTATAGACACTAAGTGAATATCTGTGGTAAGTTTAACAGTTTTCAGGGTTTTAGGCACATTTCTGCACATAGATTGGTCCAGAATGGAAAGTCTAAAGCAAAAAGCCTGAGTGAGGTGGACATTTTCATCATGGTCTCCAAGGCCTCCTTTGCGACTTGCCATTTTCTGTCCCTCTCCTCCTTGTTGCGGTTTCCTGGGTCCTCACCCTCCAAACTCCATGGACCTTTCAATTAATCTTTAGGAAATGAAAAATAATAGCAATTAAAAAGAAAAACACTTGGGAGGTTTAATTTGTTTATTTTAATTTGTTTTTCACCTGTTGTACATGTAGTGGAAAATGATTCTTTGCACAAACTGACAATGCTGAAAAAGCCTGGAGGTTGTGTTCTTTTGCAGGAAAAAATTAATGCTTTCTGAATTAGGGTCATGATCAACTTGTAATGCTTTTTAAATCTTGCTTGAGTCAATACCTACTAGACTGCAGTACTCTAAACCTTCATTTGTGTAATTTAAAGTACCACATGGGTTGACACACTGAATCAAAACATTGATTTGAGGAGAAATGTACAGCTTTCACACACATACAATGCCACCTGACATAACTCTCACGTTATTTAATTTTTTTAAATTGCCTTTTAAAGTATTAACCTAAAACAACAAAAGGAACGGGAGGCAAATGTATATGCAATGAAGTGTCAATTCCATGTGCACGTAGCAGAAATACAGCTGGCCTGTAAACCTGGACCTGCATTTTAGCTGAGCCATATGTTCCAGTAACAGTTGAGGTCTTTCTTGAATGCAAGGTACATTTGGGGTGGTATGCACGCACAAATGAACTGATCCGCTGTACAAAAACCACTAAAAGATCCCGCCACATATCATTTTGGGGTGCAATAAGACACCACATGCACGTCTTTGTACCAGATCTCTTGATTCTACAAATGCTATGTGATCTGCTCTGTGATCTTTGAGAGTGACATCATAATGAAATGGCTGCAACCCTGCTTCTTAAACAAACTGACATAATGTGCTTTAAGTGACGCAAACTCTTGAAAAGCTCATGTGGAATGCTTAAAATCACTTTGTTTAAAGCCTGTTTTAAAGTGTTTTATAGTGACACAGTTACATGGATGATTAATGCCTTTGACTTTTTTCTTTAACTTTATCAATAAAACAAGTGCAGCTTTCACTGACAGTACATCATGTGGTACTTTAACCTATGTACTATTTTCATCGGTTAATTTTGGAGTTGCTACAAACTTTGTAGCAACTCCAAAATTAACCGATAGGAAAAGTTTTTGTGTCTGTGTGCGGGGTTAAATTGTGGAGTGGATTAGCGGCTAAGGACGAACAATGTCCAAATATCCAGAAATTTAAATCAATGTGTAAACATATGATTTTCATGCAGTTCAAGGATGGGGCCAGCATTAAGCTATAGGACGTGTTTTCAATATAGATATGTCCAATGTGATAAGTTAGCATTGTTATACAACATATTACATACACTCAGGACGAAGCTACATAACTTGTCACAAAGCTCAAATCATGCCCAAGGTTCTTGAACATGACAACACGCTCACTGCACTCAGATGACCTCTACAGTCACCAGATCCCAATCCAATAGAGCACCTTTGGAATGTGGTGGAACAGATTTACATCACAGATGTGCAACAACCATGCGATGCGATCCTGTCAACAAGGAGAAAATCTCAAATTTTTCCAGCACCTTGTTGAATCCATGCTATGAAGAATAAAAGCAGCAAAGGGATCCAACCCTGTACTAGCAAGGTGTACCTAATAGAGTGGCCAACGATTGCATTTATATAGATAGGCTATGTTAAAGCAGATACGGACAAGATGAAATAATTCCGAGCAGACACATTAAGGATTACATACATGTATAAAGTGATTTATTTGGTGTCAGCTTTGAACATATTAAACACTTTATACTCATCAAATCAAAACATGTCTTCCTTTGCACAACAGAAGACACATGCGAAATGTATGTACATAATATTATGTAAAAACAATATTGTGGCATTTTATTAATTAACTTATCTGATTACACATCAAAAATAAAGCGTGCCTTTTCATTTCATTCCATTCAAAAACTAAAATGTTCATTAGGACACTTTCAATAACATGAAATAAGCCATTTTATCATTTTTAATAACATTGTCTTGCAAATGGGAGCTGTTGGGGCACATGTACACAATTCGGTTTGAATAATTAGAGAAGAGCCCAACGTTCCAGTACCTATGAATAAATTAGAAGCACTGCGTACAATAATTGAAATTTACAAGAAGCTGTTGATCTTGACTGATGCAGCCGCCCCGAGCAGGTGATGCTGGGCAGGAGATAAGGCCTTTTTTCACTTCACTGCCAGCTAGATGCATAAATAAGTTGAGGTCACTGTTCTGTTAGCTCATAGTGGTTTGTATTGGTCCTCCTCTTGGTGCGCTTGTATCTCTATTCATTGGAGAAAGTAATGACATCATAGTGGATGCCCTGTTGCTGCAGCTCTTCCAGTTGCTCAGGTGTAGCCTCAGTGTAGACTGTCTGGGTCTGTGTCATGGCTGCGTCTGCTACGGCTGCAGGAACAAAGATCAGAGTTCATACTTTTCAGCTTTATTTATACTGAAGCGAATATTAGAAATAAATTATATTTTGGCAAGTTTTAAACCTACTGATGATGTTTGTGTATCACTTTCAAAAATGTCTGCATTTAAGGAATTACTGGCTTTCCTGAAGAAACCTTATCATATATTTGGGACAAAATTATAAGAAATTCATAAAATCCAAAAACTTGGAACTGAACATCAACTGAGCACGCTCATAAGAGCCAACCTGTGACAGCAGAGTGGGCAGCAGCCTCCAGATCTTCAGCATTCACGATTTGTTGATCAGAGCTGACAGGTAGGTACTGGATCTGACCGTCGTGACTTACAGCAATCTACAAATAGAACAGAATAGAGTTTATTTCAAACGTGAAAATAACTGAGTTACAAGAACAAAAACTTTGTAAACACACACACAAAAAAAAAAAAAAAAACCAAGATAAAGACATCAAGTTGTCATGAATGTCTCTGAATCCCACACAATTATTATGCTTGAAAAGGAGTAGGATGAAGTTTACACTTATTTGTTCCCGCCCAATTTGCAAATCAATGTTCAGAGTTTGGCATGTAATCAGATAATATACATGTTTAACTATATACAAGTTTACACTCATATACAATACACACAAAACAGTTTAAGCTCACAAACCAAAATGACTAAATAATCTCTTTTATATTTGTTTTTAAATTTGAGTTATGTTTGGACATAATGACATTTCATTTGTCTATAAAGTTTGTCTTAACTTTATAGACAATTCCATGTATATGATTGTGTATGATTCAGTTGCACTAGTTGTGAAGTTGCTCAATGTAACCAGTTAGATACTGGTTCCCATCACTTCAATTTAAAAATACAAAAGCTTCTAAATTTGGATGTACAGATGATTACACACTGAGAACAAGATTGTGAATACTTTATTGGATTTCTCCAAACAGCTCCCACTCCATCGTACACAGAGGTCCTTTCAGCATGTTTTAGATCTTAGACCTGTCTCACCTGTTGCTCCTGGACAATGGTTCTGTCATGTTCGTACTGGATTATCTGTCCGTCTGGCATCTGAGGGCCAGTCACAGAACCAGTTACAAATGAGACAGATATCCTCACTATTAAATACTGCGTATATATGCACCGTTTAGGCAGTTAAACACTTACCTGTATGTGGTTGCCATCAGCTACTACTACATACTCTTGAGGAAGTAAGTGTTGAACTCCATCCTGTGAGATGATATACTGGACCTGAAAGTGGACACGGGACAAATAAGGTGAGATTAAATCTAACATTGATACTGATTATACAATACCACAAAGAAGCCTTAGGCACTTTCATGATTATTGTGTTCTATCACACACAAGACTATAAACCACCTCTGAGGCCCCAAATTTATCTTGATGCATGGAGCCAGAATCAGACCTTCTTTTTGTACAAACATTTTTTTTTGTGCCTTTATTTTATAGGACAACAAAGCTTTTCAGACAGGTAAGTGGGGAAATATAATGGAGGAAGACACAAGGCAAAGGGCACTGGGTCAAAATTAAACCCTGAACCTCAACCAAGTGAGATAAACTGACACCCATGGGTCAAAAGCAAGGGTGGCCATACAAACACGTTATACAATAAGTTTAAGCAAAAAATACACATTAAAATACTTTAAAATCACGTTTCTTAAAATTTTAATCCATACGCATTTTACATGCACAGCGGTAGAATGATTAAAATGGAACTCACCTCAGTCACCTGGTTGTCTCCCGTCATCAGATGCTGGACCGTCTGACCGTCTATGGTGGTTATCTGCTGGATGTATGCACCTTCCTCCTGATTAATGCACATTTAAGGGTTCTTATTTATAAAATGTTTAGCAGTTACACGTGCAAAATCAATCCATTTTGGAGAGTACATTACATACATATAAGCTGTACTGTGTGAGAGCTGTTACCTGGTCTGACAGTGCTTGTTCCTGAGCTACAATGATGTGCTCCTGTCCTAGAGCCTGCAGCCGCTCGGGAGTGATCACTGCCTGATGTCCCTGCAGGGCTGATGTACACACACACATACACGACATCAAAATATATTAACTTTGTGTTCATTTTTTATCTGTTTTACACTGAGGCCTCTGTTTATGGACTTTTGACCACTGGCACCTTTGCGTTTACTGTTATTATTACTTTTAAGCACAAACTGTAAGTCTTGGCTTGTATGATCCTGCGTTTCTTACACTGTAGTGTGGCTAATGCCTCCTCATCGCTGTTAACTATTATAGTTTGCTGAGACGCAGTAGTTCGACTTTTGCGAGCAGGATTATCCTGATTGTGAAGACGCTCCATGTGAAACTTCAGATGGCCATTGCGGTTAAACCTGAGTTAAAAAAAAACAAAAAACACTCACATTAATAGCTGTTCTGTACCTCTAATGCCTAATGAATACAGATGTGTTAGATGCTCCCACCTTTGTCCACAAAGTTTGCAAGAAAATGGTTTCTCATTGGTGTGCGTCATCATGTGTCTGCGTAGGTCTTTCTTGTTCTTGGAGGCAAAGCTGCAGTTTGGACACTTGTGAGGACGCAGGTAGGAGTGCTGTCCCATGTGGGTCTAACACAAAACAGAACGTTAATCACAATTCAAAGGAGCAAAAGTTAGAGGGAGATGTTTTTCAAATGTCATTAAAATGGCTCAGAGTATAAATGTCAAACTAAATGAATATGGGGGTGTACACCTCTCAATTATTGTTTTTTCCCCCCATTTATATTAATATGAAGCTGTTTATCAATTTTAATTGTCATCACTGCCTCCAGTGGAAAAAATCTAGCTAACGTTGGCCAACTTTCGCCTGATAAATCTGGGGTTTGGAAGGACTCACCTTGACCTCAGGCCAGGAGGTGGAGGTGAAGTCACAGTCAGGACACTTAAAAGTATTGGCATCCACGTGCGCCCTCTTGTGGTTCTCCATGTCCGAGCGTCCATGGAAAGACTCCATGCAGATTCGACAGGAAAACCTCTTGGTAGTGAGACTGGGAGAGCCCACTGCAGAGGGAGAAGCTGGAGCTTCGCTGCTCAGCTAACGGAGAACGGACAACACAGTCAAGGAGTGGAAGACAGAGATAGTAAATCTGTTTATGGTATAAACTACACTTGCTAGTTACCTCCACTTGTTGCAATACACCATCAGCCAGTGCTGATGTAAGATAATACTTGTCACTTTTCAAGCTCTCTGACCCAGAAACCTCTAAAGCTTGAGAAGGGCTAGACTCCACATTACTGAAAAGAAAGCAGTTTAATAAGATTAGAAACTGCTGAGACACCAAAATGTCCTTAATATGAAAGTAATCTCTTGCTTATGAAATATTTGAACATAAGCTACAAATTGGACTGTGTGTGCTATGTTACCTATATCCAGGACTACGGATTTCTTCAGCTGCCTGCTCCACCACACTGAAGTCCCCTCCCCCCTCATAGCCTTCAATGGCGATGTGGGTAAGCTCGCCTGTTTCAGAGGTGGCAGCCTCGTAGGCCTCTTGTAGCACTGTCTCGCCATTCTCAGAAACATGGAAGGTCAAGATCTTTTGGGCCTGACCGGACGCTGCTGTCACCGTGCTCCATGTTCCCTTCTCCAAAGCTTTTCCATCTGACTTCAGCACTGCTACCTGAGAAAAACAATCAAGATATATTTTACCGTTATTATTTTTTTGTTCGTTTATTTTATAGAATACAATGCTATCTTTCATGTAACCGTTCTGAAATTTTGATGAGCTGACCTGTAAGGAGTTCCCAACCAGCTCCCGTGCATTGCTCATATTCAGCAGTAGGTCCAGGGCATTCTGAGCAGATAGGTCGCTGGATTCAGCTGAGGAGAAGCACATGGAGAAAAGTTCAGAGCTTGTCATTCAGGTTATATATAACACCATAAATATTTAATATGTTTTCAGAGAAATCCTTACTGACCTTGTTCATAGATGATCGTGGTGTTTCCCAAAGCGTCCTGGGACACTGAGGTGTTTTCCATGCCCTGCATGGCTTGCAGTGTTGCAGAATCCACAGTGACCTAATAAGATCATGTTAAAAAAAAGAAATAAAGACAGAAAGAAAAAATGAAACAAAAACTATGGTTATTCTTTAAGAGTAAATAATATTTCTAAATTTTGCAAATTGCTGAATTTTCATGCATATGGACATTTACAAATAAAAAAACAAACAAAAAAAAAAACATACAATCTCATTATTTTGTTATTTTCATGTTTTTTTTCCCTTCTCACCCCCCATTGGCATAAAAGTAACACAAGATAACAACAAATCAAACTCACAATAGTGTTCTGCAAGCTCTGTGTGTCTTCATGTTGCTGTTTCAGCTCTTCTATTTGCTGCAGGGTGAAGAAAGGTCTGCGCCGTGTCTTTACAGGCTCTTCAGGGTGAGCCAAAGACCACTCTTCAAATGCCTCAGCGTGGCGACACTGCACATGAAGGCGCAGGTTCTTCCTGTGCTTAGTCATGAAGTGACACATATCACAGGAGAAAGGCTTCTCGCCTGGAGAAATTTAAAAAAAAACACACAACATCAATAAGTGAATTCAATAGGTGAATTTAAACTCAAGCTGTTTAAATTTAGCGTTATTGTCTTTCTGCTGCACTGACCTGTGTGTTTGATGGCCAGATGGGAGACGAGAAACTCCTCTTTGGAAGTAGAGTATTTACAGTAGTCGCACTTAAAAGGCCTGTCGTTGGTGTGGGACAGCTGATGGTTGAGCAGCAGCTTCTTGTTGTCACAAGTGTAGTCACAAAACTCACATTTGAACCTGTCACATTAACACCAGAGGGGCATTAGTTATGATATCACACTCACACCTAAATTACTTATTCGACCAAAAACTATTAACGATTGTGATAGCCTTGTTTTTAAAAGAAGACTGACTGGTAGATGACAGAGTAAAAGAGGAGGAATAGAAGTCTGAGTACTGACTTGTTGTCCTCGAGACTCTGGATGTGGGTTAGGAGGTGCATTTTGAAAGTGTAACGCTTCTTGAAGGATTTTCCACACTGCAAAGACAGAAAGGCATCTTAAACAAGAAAGTAAGCGAACTTCCTAGTGGAAGAAGAAAGCAGGAGAGAATATTCATTAGTACTGGTGACACACCTCTGTGAGATAGTGAGATTACCCTGTTTTTTGTTTGTTTGAGTTGCCATACTTAATTTAAAATGATAAGAATATGAAAAGAATAGTTCTTGAACTGCATAATCCTCTTTCTGACCTTATCGCACATGTGTGGTTTCTCTGAGCTGTGGGTTTTTAAGTGCTGAGTAAGTCTCTTTTGCATGGGATACACCCTGTGACACACAGGGCAGGGGAACTCCGACGCCTTCGGCACCTGCAATAATCAGACTAAAAATCACAATGCCGACCTCTTACAGTAAGTAGCAACCAGCAAACAACAGAAACTGAAAATCTGTCAGATTATTTTGTAGAATTATTCTTAAACCACATATATGCCAATAAGTATTGTAGATGGCATTCAAATATAAATTCTTACCGACTCTGTCTTCCTTTTCCTGCAAGAGGAAAGAGAAATAATCAGTTATATCATCAACAGAAAACTTTATGAACATGTTCTTTTTCAGGAATAACTGAGTTTGACCACAGTTGCGACGCTCATACCGCTCTTTGTTGTGGACTGCCGAATGCCGAATAACATCTTTCTTGTACACGCTTGTGTAATCACACTCCTCACATTTGAATGGCTTGGTGCCCTCGTGGTTGAACATGTGCTCCTGTAAAAAAAAAATGTTTTAGGAAACTGTGGAAACATGCAAATAAACTGAGGGTAACTTGAGTGTGTTGTGATCTGTTTTATTGCAACTGACCTTGAGCGAGGACCAGCGCTTGCAGCGATAGTTGCACTGCAGGCACTTGAAGAGCTCCGGATCATTGCCTTCATGTGAGTCGATGTGGAAGCGCAGGTCTTCTAGAGTGAGGAAACGTGACCCACAGATGTAGCAGTTGTGAGGTCTCAGCAGTGGTTTGAGAGATTTGTAGTGCCGACTGGGAGATAACAAAGAGAAAGAAGAAATTAGTGCATTCTAAAATATTTTAATGGAATTTATAATAAAATGTTAAAAAGACTTACTTCCGATTCATATACTTCTTATATTTCTTGCGAAGGAAGCGCCGGGATGGTCTGCCACGTTTTCTTGGGAAGTACTCCACCTCCGTCCGTTGGTTGGATGAAGGATCTTTGTTCTCAGAGTCTGACTGGCTAATTGCTGCCTCAGGTGCATCTCCATCAGTCACCGTGGGTGCACTATTGTCTAGGCCTGAAGAGCTTGCCTCTTCAGACTCATTAGCATCCGAACAAACCCTAGGCTTCTTAGCAATACTTTCTGCTTCTGCAACAAAAGTGGAAAAAGGAGAATATATTTGCCTAAAGTTTTGCATGTAGGCTCTCTAGGCTCGCAGTGATAGGCTGAAAACTCACCTTTGCTGCTGTAGCCTTCATCTACAACTGAGTACTTCCTTGGACGGCCAGCTTTACGTCGGGGACGCCCTTGAGGAGAAGAGGAGGAGGAAGTGGGAGTTGCTGACTTTTTCAGAATGGCAGGTGGTCTTCCTTTGGAATCTTCATCAGCTGGGTTGTAGTCGCTGTCCTCTGGAGACAGATTATTTTTAATCAGTGTGAGGGATAAGTGGAAATGACAGTGAGAGCTATGTGATTGAGTAAATGCTCATTAACAAGAAAAGTATTAATGTTATAATCTATTCAAAGACATAAATTTGCATATTACATCTATGTCTTTTTCACTAACTTTCAGGATCATCAATAGCACCATCATCCACAATGTCATCCTCCTCTTCTTCTGCTGCTGCTGCTGCTTGCTGGGACTCTGCGGCCTTCATCTTTGCTGCCTCCTCCCTCTCTGCCTTTTGACGGGCTAAGGTCTCACTTTTAGGAGGTCGTCCACGTTTACGCTTCTTTGGCATTTCCCCTAAAATTGTAAAAAAAAAAAAAAGAAAAAAAGACATTTTATCTATATACTACCAAGCTTGGTGAGATAACAATGTCATGGCTATTATTCTGCTAGCTTACCTGCAGGTTTGAAGTGTTTGTCTCTCATGTGGTTGATAAGAGTATCTTTGGAGGCACTCTTGTATGGACACATTTTACACTTGAACTGCTGCACGATCACTACCTCCATCATTTCCTCTAACTCAGCCAGGTTTGGTGGTCGTTCTCCAGAGCCTTCTGCTACAGTTGATGTCTCCATGTCCCTGCCGAGCCCAGCTTCATCCTGAGAGCCTTGGGGCTCCTCTTTGCTGGGTGAGCAGTGCTGGGCCAGCTCAGGTTCTGCATTAGAGGTATAGGTCCCACTGCTGCTGATGAATGGGCCCGGCTGGCTCTCGCTGCCTTCCAGTGCCTCTGGAAGTCCACCTGAACCTGCCGTGTCTGCCAGAGGATGGTCTGAAGAGGAACTGTCGTCAGTATAGAGAGAAGCCTCTGGGCCATTGCTGCTCTCCATATAACAGGAGTGCTGGGGCTGCTGTTGAGAGTGCTGTGGCTGATCTGGATCCTGGTTCTGATCATCATCTTCATCATCGTCGTCCTCCGCTTGGTAACGAGAACAACCTGGCTGCTCAGAGTCTGCAGCTACAACACATTCCCCACCATACTCAGCCGCATACTGACGACTTGTCTGAGTCCGGTGATCTGCACTACTGTCAATGTAACTGCGTGAATGATGTGGCCGCTCCCCCTCATCCACTGCACGCCCAGGATACCCAGCACTGCACTCCACCACATAGTGACTTCGGCTGGTAGGATTTGAGTCAGCTCCACTGCACCCCACATAACCAGGCAGATCCTGGTCACTGTTATTCCCACTATAGTCAGGGAAGCCTGAACGGGAGCGTGTCTGGTCAGGTTCCTCGCCTGAACACTCCACATAGGAAGATGAAGATTCCTCTGTCTGGTCTGGACCATCTGCACTGCAGTCCATGTACTGGGAGGGGTGGGAGTGCTGTGGCTGGTCAGGCTGGCTGCTGCTGTCTTCTAAGTAACCTGAATGTCCAGGCTGATCATCGGGCTGGTCAGGCTCAACATTGCCTTGCAGGTCTCTCTGGTCAAGACAGGTGGATGTGGGACCTTCGGCAAGAGCTTCTATTGCTATACGATTGGACAGGGCAGAAGATGACATCTGAGCTACCATAGGAGCACCTGCACCAATAAACAAGGAAATGATTAAAAAAATATTCCTGAACTTTGTTTAACTTTGTTGTCATCAGCCTAAATAGATTTTAAGTATAACAATATAAATGTATATTGCTTTAAAATATAAACACATTTCTAATGTAAAAATTATTTTGCTAGTGGATAAAGATCAAATTAAAGCATTCAATTCATACATACATGACATTTACAAGCACTGTAAACAAATATAAAACATATAAGAGTCATTTATCAGAATTATTATTTTAAATTATTCTGGCCAATTGAAAGATGATAAGTTAGCAGGAACACCCCACTTACCGTCATCTGGACCTTGTAGTATTAGATACTGGGTTGTTTCTGCACCCCCATCTTCTGCACTGGTCACAGCTATACAACCTAAAAGAAAAAGATATAAAATCTCATGCCATAAAGTTTTCAATTTAAGACAAGTTCATCGTTCTCTTGTCAGGACATGATGGAAAACGAAGAGTCATTAAAAACATATACCATTCATGATATCGGGGCCGATGGTGGATTCTATGATCTTGTCAATGGCAGACCCCAGATCTGATGAGGTAGAAGCAGTTGAGTCAGAAACCATCATAGCCCCTTCAGAGACAGCACTCGAGTGGACCAGCACTTGAGCTGACTCCGACACAAGCACCGACTGAGTCACCGTGGAGACACTGGACACACTGGTGGACTGGGCCACTGAAGAGGAGTCTGGAAGATGGACTGATGAAACTCTGACATCTGTGCTAGAGCTTGTTTCTGGGATGAACACCTTAAGAGTGAGGGAAAGAAAGGATGACATCTGGAAACTTATAGCTTAAAAAGCTACATTCATCGCTGTTGTTTTTTTTTGTTTTATTTTGTTTTGTTTAACCACACTGTATTTTTAACTTACCACAAGTCCCTCCGAGCTCTGTCCAACATGGCAGTCAGACTCTGGGGCCTGTGCATGAGAAGCAGCAGCATCACTGCTGTCTGCAGACATCGCCTCTGATGACTCCATTCCCATGCCACTTTCAGATGGCTCCTCCATCCCTGAGGGACCTGCATCACTGCTGCTCTCCACCTCATTCTCCTCCAAATCCATAACTATCCACAAGAATTAAACAAAAAAAAATTAACCAAACCACTCCACCTATTTCTATTTTCCAAACAAAATAGATCTACACTACCATACTACTCTACTGTAAATCTAAGGTGTCATCTCTTAAACATACCTTGAATATCCATACAAGTGCTGTATATATAGATATATGCAACTTGCACATAGTTTAAGTACGAAGGAAGATCACTATTTGTTTTTAAAATATAGACACTCTAAGCTATGTTATATGGAGTTAAACAGCAGCGTATTTCATAACTTTAAAACCAGTAAGACCTGCGGACATTAGGGGCTGAAAAAAAATTGTCTAACTTTATCAACTGTATTTAAGTAAGAGTGTATTTGCTGAATAAGGCTGTTGCAGTTGATCATAACTTGTATACTGCCTAACTCCTGTCAATCAGAGCCAACTCTAAATGACCTCTGAAGGTTTTGTGGTCACTTCTCTGTTTCCAAGGTCAGATTGAACTCTCTACAGTTTGCATTTAGTTGGAAAGACCAAACTGAGCAGTGCACACTAATAGTTTACTTAGGTGTAGTTCCGATAGATTGTCAGTTTTCATAAACTTTATACTTCTTTACTGGTTAGAGTTAAATATGACTTCATTTGTTATAGCAGACTATGTTCAGATAATGTGTACTGTAGTAGCTTTCCACTGCAGCAACCACTGCAGTGCTTGATATTGTTACACAGTTTAACTAAAAGGGATTACGTGCAAGTGAGTTTGTTTCTGAGCATTTACCCCAAAGCCTTTTGCTTCTGTTAACATCGTATCTTTTGACTCTTAATTTTTAGTAAATCTCTTGGGTATCTTGATTCAGGGAAAGAAACTCTTGTGATTTTTACACTATCATAATTTGTTGAAGACCCAGGAACAAAGTTTTTTATAAACTTGCTCACGACCAAAACAGCTAACTGGCTAGCTTCCATATAGCTAACCAGCACTGCTGTTCGCTTAACGTCGGGCTTTTGTGGGGCTAACAACCGACACTTACAATCATATAACTTGTGTTTGAGCTGCACAGTACAGTTATAACCTAAATGCTGCTGCTAAGTCGCCATATCGGGTGTTACGTGATGCAAAATAGCATGCGTTAGCCTTTTTTAAACGGGCCTAGCTGCCCTTCATCCTGCCTGCTCCGCGTCGCCATTTTATACCAACTAACCCACTTTTCCATTCAGGCATTCTGAAAGCTCTACTGGGGACCTCGAGGGCCTCCGCTGCGGCAGACCGCCCAAATTCTCTCCCTGAAGAAAATAAAAACAATTTCCATCTTCGGCAGGAGAATCGCAGCTCTTTTTTCTTACCGTATATTTTCGAGTAGTAGGGTGTCCTTTGGTGTGGAGGCGCTAATTCGAACAGAAGTTACTAACCGATAATTGTTGCTTCATTCTAGTCGGGCACCATGAGTATCTCCTCGCTTCCTGTCCGTGCAACCGGATCTTATTTATTGTTTTTATTCAAAACGGAGCTTTTTGTTTTAACCAGTCTTAATATTTTTTTATTAACTTCAACATTTTATTTCTAATAATCACTTGACCGTTTTTGGTTGTTGCAAATATTCGTGAGATATTGCTATGTTTTTACTCATTGAGTGGACTATTGTTTTTAAGAGGAAGACGTATTACGTAATTGGGTGCGGAGTAATATGCGTACACACTAAACCTTTAAGTTTCAAAATGCAAACTAATTCATTTAAAGCGAAATGGTTAACCAACTTACTCAGTGTCAAAGATATGTTTTGGAACACATTTCTAAACCATGTTTTACCATGTTTGATGGGTGGGGTTACATTTTTGCTTAAATGTGATTATAAAACAGAGAAGCTACCTGTGAAATGTTCTAGTTTTCATAAACAAGCTCTTCTAGTGTGGAATCTTGTATGCAAGCATAATGTCTCTCCAACCAGTCAAATGGAATCAATTACCAATGCTGATTTGTGATGGCAGTGTCACTAAAAAGTAATATTCCTATAAAGGACAAACACTGACCCTCGATATTAATTATTCTTGTTGTGTGTGTGTGTCAAAATGTTTTGGAATGATGTACAGCAATATATTGGACAAAAACTGAGGAAATGATAATTAAAAACCTAACATACTGCGTTCAATTTTTGCTGCTTGTAGGAAAATTTCATATTCATAAATCAGATATGCTCCAAATCAAGTATTGACCACTTCTGTCAATACTTCTACTTCTGCAGCTTCTTCGGTGTTACTATTGGTCTCTTGAAATT
This sequence comes from Simochromis diagramma, assembly GCF_900408965.1. Taxonomy (NCBI): domain Eukaryota; kingdom Metazoa; phylum Chordata; class Actinopteri; order Cichliformes; family Cichlidae; genus Simochromis; species Simochromis diagramma. The sequence continues at coordinate 3,679,594 of NW_024387152.1, read as the reverse complement.
CTCCCTGACCAGTTTTCATCTTTGAATTAATTTTTAGGGGGGTCATTCAGTTCTTTGCAATGTCAATGTTGTCCCATATTTTCTCCGGCCTTATTTTTGTATTTTTATTTTTGTAGTAACTGATACTTTTCACCAGTGAGATCCCTTTGATGCTTTGTAAGCTCTTTACAAAACATGACTTTTCTTACAACTGAGTAAATGCCAAGAAAATCCTCCCAGGGCAGCTGAACTTTAATTGGGGTTAATCTGAGTCTTGATGGGGGGGGGCGTGTTTACTCAAGACGCTTCAACCAAGCATTACTTGAAGGGTGTCTACACTTATGCAATAAGCTCATTGTATTGTTTAGTTTTTTAAAAAATATTTTTTCCTGTAACATATTTGTTTGTTTTTTAATTTGAATTGTTTGGTTTATATGTCACATCAAAGGTAAGAAAGGTTTTGAAATGATTTATTGTGCTCTTATTTTTTCTGGCATTTTAACACAAGTGTGTACACTTTTCACTGTGTATGTTTTAGCTGTCTTGAATTGTCTTCAAAGCATTTCAGTGTGTTTTTAGTGAATGATTAATACTGCTCACAGGGTTAAATTGTTTTCACAGAAAGTTTATTGCATTGATAGGCAAGACTTTGATAGAAACATTTAGGGATACATCAACATATTAATATCGATTGATATCGGCCTCATTGACTTCCACTGGCCTATCACAAACAAGATGGCAATCACTGATACTAGTTCATGATATCTCTTGTATCGCATCAATTTTGATGGTTAAACAGATTAATATTCAAAGATAAAGTAATGAACTGTTATTTTTAACAATGGCAGTTCTTTGTTTTCTTTGCACAAAGGGTGAATAAATAATAAACCAAAACAATCAAAACAAAAACATCGGCCATTGGCAAACTTCAAATTTTGATCATATCAGTATCAGTAAAGAAAATATTTGGTGCATCCCTACAAAATGTATTAAACCTCTTAAATAATTTATGTGTAGGAGACATACCTTGTCTTCCAGTGCAAGTAATTGGCTCTGAAGCCATTTTCAGAAAAACACACACAATAATCGTACAAAACAAATAAGTTTGAGACAAAAATAATATTAATGTTAGATATTGCTATAAATATCAAAATAATCTAATACTGTTAATAGTCTGAGCCTGTCAGACATGGTAATTATTTTGCAGCTCCGGGGTCTGAGCCAGAGTGCTGTTAAGAATAATTAAGTTTCTGTTATAGGCCACCATAACCATCAGTTCACAGACAATCAGACTGAAGGCAGTGCCAAACATTGCAATTTGCTCTACTGTACTGGGACTTTGGCACATTTTTAGGCCGGCGCTACATGTTTTATAACCAGTATGACTGAAAGACAATTATTCACATCCCAGAAAGCACGTAAATCAGCACAGCAGGTGCTACACAAAAACACTGTGTCACATTCTGCCAGACAGCAGCTGGGAGAAATGGGTACCACCACATTACAACTCCCAGCTCAGTATGTGTGTATTCAGTAGCGGGTGTCTGATGAGCACTTGAGCAGGTCATATTTGACATAGCCAACACGGTCCACCTGCCTGCGGGAATTCATACGCCAGTAGAAGCGATCCCGGCAGAAGTAAGTGTGACCTATAAGGAAAATAATGAAGTTAATATAAATTAAAGCAAACACCCTAAAGTGCTCTACTGCTGTTTTTTCTGATGTTTTGGGGGTTTTTTTCCCCCTTAAACTTAAGAGAAAATTTACATTTTGTAGTTTATTTACCTTGGTACTGGAATACATCATGAGCATCACTGGGGATACCACCAAAGACAACATCAGTAAACTTTGGATAGCCCTTGTCGATTGTCTGGGCCTTCACATCCAGCCTGTTTAGATCAAACAAAACAAAGAGAGAAAATGTCATTAAAATGGCAAAAAAGTAGCAGTTTTCTCTTAAATTCAGGACTGTCAAGGCTGAGTTTTAACCTACCTCCAGAAGTTCTCCCCACTGAAGAGCAGCACTTTGCTTTTCCCCCTCTGCAGAGCTCCCTCCACTTTCTGAATGTTGTTGGGCAGGCCTAGTTTCTCAATGCTGCGGGGACCCAGAACATTCTGTCCTGTGTAAACCCAGAATTTGCTCCCTGTAAACAATAAAATGATCGTTATTAGACCGTCAGCGCTGTTGGCTAATACAGGCTGTTAAACATTGCATGAGGGTTCATTACCTGAGAAGAAGTACAATTTCTTGGTCAGACTGTCCTCAAAGGCAGAGTCGATGACAGCTGGAAGAGCAGGCCACTTGTTAGAAATAGAAAAGGGCCCTGCATTGCTGCTCCCGGACATCTTCCAGTAATGTCTATAAAATTGACACACAAAATTTAACATTTCATGTGCTTGGAAATCTTGTTTTTACTTGTTTGGAAAAGAAGAATGCGATAAAGTAGGATGAGTAAGCTGCTCACCCATCCTTGAAGAAATGTAGTTCTCCTTGAATCACAGTGATGGTGTCAAATGTGTCCTGCTTGCAGGCATCTTTGGTTGGATCCACAGGTACTGCAGTAGTGGTGGTGGTGGGATCAGTGGGCTCAGCGGTAGGCGGTTTGGGGCTAGGTGGGGTGGGCACAGGGCCAGTTCCACTTCCTGAAAAAATATATAGTTTCATGAGAGATATTGCTGCGAAGTTAGGGACATTAACACTTTAATGCCGCATGCTAAGAAGAAACTCTTACCATAGAGATACTGAATGCCGCTAATGTCATCGCTATGCAAGGAGAAGTCTTCAGCATAGCTGTACATGGGGTACATGAGAGCTTCTCTAATGTTGGAGTGATCCAGGCCAAGAGCATGTCCAAATTCGTGGGCAGCCACCAGGAACAGACTATAACCTGTAACAAATATATTAAATATTATTAATGATTAATGATTCATTTTAACCTCCTCTTTTTTTCTGCCTTGTGTTTGTTGCTCACCCTGGTCAGGACAGAAGCCCCATTTCTGGTCATCATCATAGCTGTCAGTGGTGCTGCACCACAGCTTGCCATCTCCTCGTCCCTCACTTGTGCATGAGTGATACTCCTTACCCAGGAACACAAAGGGGAAGTGGCAGGGATCTCCCTCAGAATTTCCACCAATTACAGCTATATCTGGATAAACAGAGACATAACAGCAGCAGTTAAACAAAAATAACAAGGCACTGTGGCAGCACTGCACTGCATTTATGTGTTGTGGTTTATGTGTTCCCTCACCACGACTGGGACAGAATCCATATTTCTTATCCTGGTCAAAGTTGCCTGTGGTGGCACACCAGCGGTAACCATCATCGCGGCCCTCTGTGGTACAGCTGTCATACTCCTCCCCCAGAAAGGTGAAAGGGAAAACACATGGAGCTCCACCAGCATTTCCATCAAAAGTGTATAGAACTGTTAGGATGAAAAGAGAATAGAAGTCAGCATGTCACAAAAGCAAATCCGCTTATCTGGGTGACCTGTGACATGTGATTTGCCTTGGAGAATACAGTGTCAAGCTTACGTTCACTTGGGCAGAAGCCATATTTCTTGTCCTTGTCGTAGTCAGCTGTGGTGGAACACCATGGCAGATTGTCTGTGCGGCCCTGTGTGGTGCAGGTGGAGTATGATTTGCCCTCAAAACTGAAGGGAAAGTGGCACGTGGCGCCATTCGCATTTCCAAAGCGAGTCTTCACAACTATATAGACAGAAGAGACCGGACATTTAATTACATTTAAAGTGAACACTAGGGGGAGACAAATGCTTGTTGCCGGTGTTTCTGATTACCTGCTCCTTTCCCCAAGGTCCAGAACTCATCATCGTCGAAGTGGGCGTCTCCCTGAATACCCTCACCAGGGGGGTAGGCATGTGCTAGAAGGCCATCCTTACCATCAAATGGGTAGGGGTCTCCGTGGTCTGAATAGAAATGTGCACTTCACATTAGTGTTTGGTTTTCTATGCAACTATGTTGCGTCAGCGCGCATAAAACAAATCAAACGACCATCGTAAAGCACATTACCCTTTTTCCCAAACGATATCATGATGTCAGCCGTGCCGTCATAGAGACGGGTAAAAGTCAGAGGGGTCACATCACTCCACACCTTAAACGCTCTGGCAAAAGCATCGTCAATGATAGCGCTATCCATGTCTGGGGAATAGTTAAGGATCCTGTGGAGGAGATAAAATAACATACACAGTCAGAACTTCGTTGCACAGTCCGCCCCTTACATAGTGAACTCAGTGACTTTTTTTTTCTTGCTCACCTGTAAGTAACATCGTTGTGGTCCCACTTGAGGTCTCCTTCAAAGGTTTGATAGTTGGCCACATCAGGAACTCCGCAGCGAGGTTTTTTCATAGCATCCAGGGTTTCTTTATCCAGCACCCCAGTCTCCTCCAGCCCCAGCTGATTCTGCATCCTCTTCAGAGCCTTGGAGGTGGACACCATAGACTGGAAGCCACTGCGCTCCACAGTATTCATGTAGCCGAAGTTCTTTAGGTAATTCTGGAAGGAGAACACGACAAACCAACATTACTGTGTTACTGTTACAATCCTTCTGCAGAAATTAACTTTATCTGTATTTACACTGTCTTTCTGCATAGCTTGGTTAAATATCCCACTTATGCAATTTTATTCTGTCTGAATAAAATAGCCCTCATACTTACTTCTGCCAGCTCCGAATCAGTCATGTTTTTGGGAATGTCTCCTGGAAAGGTGACAAAGACGGACTTCAGGGGAAGGCTCCATCCGTTTTGTGTGCTTATGCCCAAAAGTAAACACACAAGTAAAGTACAGCATCTCATGGTGAGATCTACTGTAGGCTGGCGCAAAATATAACAAAAATATTTACTAAGAGTTTGCAGTCAGCAAGGACTCAGACCAAAAGAAACAAACTAAAAAAAAAGCCAAAATGATTCTCCTCTGATGTTGGATTTTGCTGCAGCTTTGGCTCCCTTCTTCGTTTTGACTGGAGGCTCTTGCTGTAGTCTTGCTGTGATGTGCTGCTGGTTAAGGGTTAGGGATCCTTGTATTTATACATCAAAAAAACTCTTAGTCACCTGACCTTATTCCCCTCCCACACAAAAACCGCATCCCTCCTACATACATCTTGGCAAACTGCATTAGTTGAATGAACATGGGGACTTTCCAAATATCCACTTTTAGCTTTACATATAACAGCTAATGAGTGACTGACCTAATGTAGTTTTGGGTAGATTTGTCAGACTGGAAATGAGTGTTACTGAATGACTACCTGGCAATGGCTGATAAGACCAATTTTGGTAAACAGCAATGCTTGTTTTGTGTTTTGATTAAAATAAATAAATAAATAATGTATGATGCAAGATACTCACAAAAATAATTAGGAAATGATGAAGTACTTTGAAAGTTTTATGTGTTTTCAGCCATTCAAAAAACACCCAAAAAAAAAAACACCATAAAAACCATTCAGGAAATAACAAAAGAGATTAACACCATTAAACAAAAAAAATAAACAAAAGGTTAAATTTGAACAGTGAAGTTGTTTTTTTTTTGTTTTTTGTTTTGTATTTTTAAAGCATAACACACTCATCGTGTCATCATGGGACTCAGCTAGACACTTCTGTTATTTCTGCTCAAATTATTGATATAAAAAGATTTCTGCTTCCACTTTTTTCATAAATACAACTTGTTTCCTCTTTTTGTTAAGTTTTGAAACCAAAGGAAACATCAAACTAGGTCAAGCCAGACGCAGGATCGCATTGAAAACTTGGAAAGAAAATGTTGCTTTGTTAAGGCAGTAACCTAATGATTTCTTGTATTTGCTGCATTAAGCATTCGTATGTATCATCATAAATGGTAACAATGAAATCGGCACACACTCACATTTACTTCCTTTGCAGTTTACATTTTTGCAGTTCAGATTTTTGGGAACTAACTGCTTCATCATTGCCTGCCAACTACTGGTGCAACATCTTCAATTGCTTTATCCCCAGAATGACTCAATTCATTAGCAATTACTAACATGTCCTATTTGGCAAGAAGCACTTCGTCAAATGTTTTTGTATTTTTCCCATAAAGTTCTCATGCACGCATTGATTTCATAACAATTTGAGACATCACTGAAAAACACCAAAACACAGATATGACTTAAGGAAAACTTGTTTTTTAATCTTTAATCTTTAGAGAATGCCAACTATGTGTACTGCTGTGTGAATGCTGAACCATGAAATGTTGATATTTTGGGAGATGTGAATATCAAGGTGGGAGAGGATGTGTCTCAGCCAGCATGCCATGACTCACTTGTTCTCACATGAATGGTCAAGACTGCAGATATGGGGCTTTTTGTCAGTGAACACATCCTTTCTACTGTGCAAACATGTTTACTTAGTACCTTCACAGATGCAGGAAAATAAACAACTCGTTTTGCAGAGTCAAAATGTCTTGTGTAAAAGGCAGAGAGGGTATGTCTTGTCCAAGAACTTGAGAATAATGTTTTACTAAGTAAAGTGAATGACTATAAGATCAGTTGGCTGTAAATAGAACTAGACTGAGTTTTAAACTTGGAAATGCGAAGAACTGTATGCACATCCTCTGACTTAAAGCTGTTGGGTTACCTTTTTTGGTAAAGGAAATGGTGTGCATACAGTATTACTGAAGAGGAGGGTTGAAATTTTGGACCTGTGGTTTATTGAGGAAGATGTATTTCCGCATCTCTGAATTCATGGTTTCCTGGTGTGGTTGATTCTTCATACATTTTGACACATACATCCTTTGTTTGCCATTTGGTAATGTTTGTTGACGTACACTAGAAATGATGTTATCTTCTCACGAAGAACATATTTTTAATTCTATGTCTGCAATTCGCTTTGTTTTCCCTTGAACAGCAGCAGTAATGGTCCACATCTTTCACATATCTGTAAAACTTCCAGGCCATTTACCTGTCTCCATTAAAGTCACATGAAAAAGAAAGTGCACACTTTTTGACTTCTAAGGTTAAGTATCACGAGAATCGTTAGAATGATTAAATACAACGTCATGAGAAAAATGTATTAAACAAAAAGTTTCGGCTAAAATGCAGAAACAGTGTGTGGAAACTAAGTACTGCTTTCATAGGAATTAAGAAATAGCAGCCAAAGAGGGAAGACATCAGCAAAAATCTTTGAGAAGTAACTGCTGCTGCTTATCAATGTGAGAAGAGTTTTAAGACAATTTCCCATTAATGTCCATCGTGTGAAAAGTGGAAAGCATTTAAGTCTTCCATACATCCCACCAAAATCAACCCAAGGTCAGACAGTGCAACACTCACATCTCACACCCTACAACCTTTAGTTAGCATGTTAAATGTTTAAGTTCATGACAAACAAAAAGTATTCTAGAGTCAAATATGAGACCATCTGTCGGCCCACACGGGGTCATGCTACAGGACAATGGTCCCAATCACACCAGCTAATCTAAAACAGTGTGGCTGACAAAGAAAAGAATCAAGGTGTTGAAACGACCCACTCAAAGTCTAGATTTCAACCTGACTAGAATGGTGTGGCAAGACCTTAAGAGAGCCGCGCGTTACCAGATGTCCACAAATCTCAGTGAACTGAAGCAATGCTGGACAGAAAAAAGAGCCAAAATTCCCCCACAATGATGTGACAGACTGATAAATCCTATTACATCACTGAAAACAATCACTTCAAGCTGAAAAGTTGCTTTTGCTGCAAAGCTGGTTCTACAAGCTATTGAGTCACATGGTGCAGTTTCTGCATTTGTTGTGGTTATTGTTAAATAACTAATGATATGGCACAAGACAGTATGGCATTCATTATTGTTCATCTCAGTATTTAAATAATTTTAGCACCTGCACAGAACCAATTTTTATATTATGTCCTGATATGTAAAACCTTAGAACTGAAAGAGGATGTACTCTGTTTTTAATGTGTATATTTTACATTGCTGTGTAAAGAGTTCATACTTTAACATATTTTAACAGAATAGCAATAAGTAAATAAATAAATATACTGCCACTTATATTTGGCGATATGGCTCTTTTTTTGGACACACATCCCTACCTTCCAAGTACACATGAAAAAAAGGGAGGACTCCAGTACAGTATTAAAACAGATATATTAAGTTAGTCACAAAGGAGATGGAGGCTGGGTTTCAAAGTGGCTTGCAGGTGGCCAGCAACTGTAGGCACATTATATGGAACATTTGCAAGTTGAATGTGTAGAAATTTATCAGTTGAACCATTAGCCATTAGCTTATATGTGCTGGCAGTTGATCTACCGGGACTGTATCGGAGCTTGAATTCTTTGGCCTTCTTGACGTTATGCTCACTTTGATTTAAGAAGAATGAAAAATGTCAGTGTTCCAAATTTTATGACATTTGTTGCCTTTACTGACTCCTACTAACAAACCTAAACCATGTTATTGCAAATGAACTGAAAAATGTACCCGTCTAAAATGTCTCATCTTGCCAGCTACATTGTAGCACACTGCATGCCCTGATATTCTGCTATATCTTTGGGTTCACTGATTTTGTTCAGTGCAGAATAAAGCAGTTCTATTCAGCCTCAAAGCAACAGCTGACATAAATCTCTCTTTAATGTAATGTCCTTTCCTCCCTTTTTTCTTCATTTAACATGATCTAACGGTTATTTCTGCTTATTTGTAGCTCCGGAAAGGATTCCCAGATCTCGTTTCAAAACATCTGCCTCTGATTTCACATGGCGTCAAAGGTTTAATGAACATGGCTCCATGCATTTTAACAAATGCCACATTTCATTTGGTTTCACCACTGTGCTCCCAAAAAGACGTCTGGCCGAAAACCTTGAAAAATACACATTTTTGCATGGCATCATTCCAAAATTCGCCCTCATTCACAGCTCAGTCTGTTGGCACACACCATGTGAGCATATGAGGTGGCCGACTGCGTCAGCAGTGAACTGGATAATATCAGAGTGGAGTTGCTAGACCCTCACAGCTAAAGTGGCTTGGATTTTTTGGATTAGGTTTACTGTGCAAATGACTAACTTATGTAATACCAAAAAAGTCATCATTTGTGGCCTCTGTGTATTTTCCCTGGGGTTGCTAAAAAACACACACACATGCAGATACTATAAAAACACCATTTTATAGCCAAGAAATGTTTTGAACGGTGGCAGCAGAACTGTGTGAGTGTTTCACCAAAGTGTAATTCATACCCTCATTTTTTTCAGCCAGCCTGGATTCAGTGTTTGCAGTTTTGCAACTTTGCCCTTAATTGTTAACATGCCCTGTTTACTTTAAAACTGCCTTGTTAAAGCAAATTGTTTATGTCTTATGGTATGTTACTAGCAGGCAGTTCACTTCCTGTCTGCGACAGTTGATGTGGTTCCTTGGCTAGCTTCGTTTTTCAGCTGTGTTGTATTTTATGACGACTGGCTTGCTGACATTGTGGTGGGATTCAGAGATTGTGCAACAATCAGGAGCATTACTTGGTTTGATGTGGAGGAAATGTAACCCCGTCACCACGTCCAGGTACTTTACGCAGCCTGTGCTGAGTCTGCTGAGTCTTGCAGCTATTCTGGGAATGGTTTTGTTTTTACGCATGTTTATTTTGGTTTTCCAAGACAGGCTCTGTATTTCTTTCTTTTAATTTTGATCGCTCCATGTTCTTCAGTTCATTACTACAGTAGCAGTGAAACTAAAACAGTTTTTACCCGTATGTCTAATGTATTGTCTCTGAATATCTGTAGCACTTCATAATTTGTCCAGATACTATGCGTGCTTGTGGGTGAAACTGTCACACTAAGATCATTGTAGCACAGCACACATAACAAATGACACAACCAAAACAAAAACTGATGAAAACAAGTCAATGCCAGGGGCGGAAACCATGTTGTGCCCTCCAATCCCTCAAGGGTCACTCATATAACAGCTTGTCTATAATGAGTCATAAGTCAGCGTGAAACACTTGACAGAAATATTTCCATGAACAGACTTTACACAGTTGTCATAAAGTTGAATAGAGTCATATGAATACGAGTGTAGGAGCACAAGAGGCTGGAAGTTTGACTCATGTCTCCCTGGATCAGTAGACAGGAGTAATTATTCTACTTCGTCAATGATAATCAGAATGCAGGCCATTAGTTTGGGAATATTTCTTGTTTATTGGCACAATATTTTTCCATATCATGCTTTATTGTACAAATCTAATAAAATGTTGGGATGTTAGGAGATGGGAAAAATGGATACAAAAGTGGATACAATTAAAATATACTTATTACTATCGTCAACATCAGGGATTTTATATGCTAAAAAAACAATAATAGTGATGCTGACAATCCGAACAGTAGCAATTCATCCATTATCATGTTTACTCTAAAACACACAAGACAAAACACTGAAGGTCTTCTTCTTCAACTACTCCTTCTTTAACTTCTCCAAACTGTATCTATGGTTGAGTTAATCCTGAATCTTTCTTCAGAATTCTGATGATGACAGAAGATGATGACTACACTCAGCCAAGACATGTGGAAATAAGTTTTGAAACACGGTGCAGTGCAAACCTGATCAATGCAGTTCAAATTTGCCATGTTCATGGTCCAATTATTGTGTTATTTCCCTGGCACAGAGTCCATGATGACTGCCACAGTCATAGCCTTCCTCTGCGTCTCAGGTACTCTACAGGATTGGGACACACTGGCACTGATTAATGAAACAGGATGTGACAGAGAAATCTCAGACCAACATGAGTACATGTAAACTGGTGTTTTGTAAATACTTGCAGAATCAGCTCAAGTCTTTGAGAACATGTAGCTTTGTTCAACTATCATGAAAGAAGTCACGAAGAGAGATGTATACTTTTACTTCATGTTTTTTTTTTTAGATTAAAACATGAAACGGGGAGTCATAAAAGGACAAAAGGGCCACAGCAGGAAGTGAACTGGGTATGTTGTGGTAGACATTCACGCCTTAACCCCTAGGCCACCATACGACCCCGGGGAGATATCGTTTTAAATAATGCTGCAGGCAATTTGTGTGAAGTACTGTCATTATATAATATCACTAAAAAGCAACAGAGGGGTTTGGCTGAGAGCCACTTGTGGGGGCAGACAGTGTCTGCTGCCACCGCAGAACAAGTTAAGGCAGGCGGAGTAATGTTGACTTTAAGGACAGCCATCTTTCACCACCACCACCATTAAAAGCTAATTACTCCCAGTCATAAGCAGTGGCCTTTTATGAGCGGGTGCCAACCAAAGCACAGCCACAAGGAGTGACACCATGGGCTATGGTGGGAGCTCTGATTGCCCTAAATATTATTTTGGATTGTTTAACTGCATATGGAGCAACGCCTTCGTAACTCTTATAAAGAGTTGTTTTTTTCAAATCTGCCACAAGGAACAGGGAAGGAAAAACAGTTAACCGTTACACTCCCAGAATGCAAAGCTGAGCACGGCAAAGTCTGTTCAGCAGGTTTTTAAAAACCACAATCTCAGAAAAATGGGAAAAGAGTCGGGAATTTCCCTGTCCTCATTAAAAAAAAAAAGTCCTGAGAAAAAAGCAGCTGATAGCAGGTGGGAAGTGAGTCAGACAGCAGTTCAACTGCCTCTGCACATTTTACTTTAGACTTGTCGAGGCAGGCAATTATCCCTCCCTCTGATGTGTGTTTGCTGGTGTTTGCGCTTACTGTTACCATACGTGGGGCTGCAGGGGTTTGAACTCACACAGAGTAAGATAAATGCAGCATTTTCCTTCGGGGTAAAAACCTAGATTTGCACACAATATGTGTCATTTTCCGGCACTGCAGTAAACAAGTCGAACCCTGCGTGGTTGTGGTTATACATCTGCTCATGACTCTTCCTGTGTCACTGAAGTGGACAGCGCTGCATTCAGCGTAACATTTTACCATCACGAACTTGTTTAAAGTTGCCTGAGAAGTGGAGCAATAAAAAACACATTGTCTCTTTACAATGGGGACAGAGTTTTAGGTCTAGTGACGGTGTGTGGGTGAGCTTCTGTGGATGTGGGAAGATTTTCTGGAACATACTGTAGGATCAAGGTCAGATAGTCAAGAACTTCAAACAGCTGGCTCGTGCTCAGAAACCAAAGGAAAACAAAAATCTTGTTTGTGATCAAAAAGAGAGATGATATCCTGCCTTAAAATTGTGCAAAATCTTGATTTAGTTTTTTTTTTTGCTGAATTGTACAAAGAACATTGCCAAGTTAAACAACGCATGTTCTTTCATAGCTAAGAAATCATATAAGCAGCACAGTTTAACATGTCATTATGTGTAGCAGTGCTGTGTTTTCTTTTCCCTGTGCCCCCCCCCCCCACCCTTTTTTTATAATTAGTTCCTGTAATGGCGCCAAGCAGGTCTTTGGAGCTGTCATCAAAACTATTTTAGATAAAAAAAAACACTGATCTGTCCTCCAGAACCTGCAGGAGATGCTTAATGAGGAAGCCGGAAGTCAGCCAAATCAGTAGCAGCTTCTCTTGGCACCACCACATTTTAATAAACTTAGTACTAAGTGCATGTTCACCAGTAGGTGGCACTCTGTCATAAGGGCAGTCAGTGAAGACAAAGGACAGCACTCTGGTATAGGGAATTAGTGTCAGAAAGAAAATGCACCACTAAGCTTTAACAGCCATACTGTCCATTGATCTCTTATTTACCCAAAGAAGGAACTGCGGAGCTAACAAAGCAGACAATCATCATTTCCTCAACCTGCTCCATAAAAATATCATTTTAAATCAATCCAGTGGATGATTTAGTGCATCTTCTCTTTAGTCTGGGTTCACACACCAGGCAATGCCCTCCCCACATTTTACAGCCTGCTTCAAGGCTGCGTTGTCAACATCCTGGTGCAGAGATGAGCTTTTTCTTCTTTCGTTAAAAAAAAAAAAAAACATAACAAAAGGAGATAAAATATTGATGCTGTTCTAATTTTGTAGGCCTTTTTTGGTGAATAATTGATTGTTACTGGAAAGTAGCTTGTTTAACTGCATCGATTTCCTTGCACCGATTTATAGAAGTAGTTTCATTAATGCTCTGAGATTGCCCTGGTTTTCTGTTAAAACACCTTTATGTTTATTTTGCAGCTAAACAGGATTTCACTTAATCACTGTGCTGTAATTGCTCTGTGACATACTGCCAGTAATATGCTGCATATCATTACATCTTAATAGGCAATGTTCGGCTGATACTGAATGCAAATTTTCCATCTGCTGCAAATTTTCATCCACACATTTTGTTTTTTTGGTGGGGTTTTTTTCATCTGCTCATTTATGTTCATTGATGTGAATGCAGCCTCTCATTAGCTGCAGTGCCAACCAGGAATTGATGTTCCCAAACTGCTGCATCACAACGCAGAGGAGTCTGACACAGATGTTCCTGCAGCGGAGGCGGTATTGGTGGCCTTGTTTTTATGACTGATTGCTTCTCTGTGAAGTCGCACATGCATAACAAAGTCAACAATAGACACAAGCATCATTCTGTGCTTTGCTGTATAACACATAGTAAAGTGCTGGCATGACTTTACAGAACTGTTTTGTTGGTGTTATCCTCATTTCATTTTCAGGGTCTGTTTCAGCTGCTCCCTGAGACAGATGTTGCTATCATGTATAAGTGTTTTGGTGAGGTGATGTGTTTCTTGTTGTGCAGCAGCACTGGGGGCAAAAGACACTTGCTTATTTATGATGCCTGATGAGATCCCAGGTAGATCAAACCTCTCCTCCATTTTTAATGAAAATGTTTCTTACAGGAGCAAATACGCAATCACTTCATCCTCTTTTGCTGGAGTTTACGGGAGAAGTGGAATAGCCATGTTGGTTAGAGGTTCAGCTCAATTTATTGACTGAAAGCACAGCTGGAACAGACCACCCAGAAGAAATACTGATCCACATACAGTATTGTGCAAAAGTCTTGAGCTCTTGTGGGGAGCTAATGGCCTCGAGGGCCGGTGTCCTGCAGGTTTTAGATCTCACCCTGGGTCAACACACCTGAATCAAATGATCAGTTAATTACCAGGCTTATGTAGAACTTCAATACATGTTGAAGAGGTAATTTAGTCATTTAAATCAGCTGTGTTGGATCAAGGACACATCTAAAACCTGCAGGATACCGGCCCTCGAGGCCTGGAGTTCGACACCTGTGCTTTAGGTGATCCCACACTGCTTCAATAATGTTGAGGTCTGGGGAGGCCAATCCACGACTGATAGTGAAACACTGTCTTTTCTGTCCAAGTATCCTTTTACTGTATGACAGTGTGGCTTTAGTAATTTTCTGCGTTCACAATTCAATCAGTTTTGACAAGATCAACAACCACATTGGCAGAAATGCTGCTCCAAACTGTGACAGTGTCATGTGAAGTGATGTGGCAGGCAGGTTTCGAACAGAAGTTGAAAAGAAACAAACCTTTATTCTGGCTGAACTAAACTAGTCAACTGTGATCCAGACAAAATAAAAACCAGGGGATACACTTATTGGAGGAAACAGGAACAAGAAGCAGGGAAACACACAGCAAAGTAGAATGAGGGACAGCATGAAAGACTACCAAAATAAGACAGAACACAAAATAAAATAACAGAAATGCAGATTTGACACAAAGACAGAAAGGGAAACACACAGAGACAAGACAGACTTCATACAGTGATGCTAGGAAGCAAACACAGAGACAAGTCTAGGACAGACTGAACACAAAAAGGTGACACAAACCAAGGAACAGAACAAAACTCAGAAGTGCTCAAAGGATGAAGCAATATAGAACTAGACCCTAAATGACTTCATAAACCCAAAGATTAACCAAAAAAACTCAAAACACTGGGTCATTGAACCAGGAACCATCAGAAACAAAAACTCCACCATCTTTCACAGATGGTTCAACCCAGACGATTACCAACAGGGAGAAATAATATATTTACAGCCAAGAAGTCGGTAGTGAGCAAAAAAAACCCTATAAAATATATTCAAGGGTCCTTAATCATCAGAAACGTTTAAACAAGTCAACTAATGTGTAATGATGGCTGTGTAAACACGTTCCCAAGATTATTTTAATTTTGTTTAAAATAAAATATTTCCCTTTGCTGTTACTGCTGCTTACTGCAACTTCTGCATGTGCGCCCTTTTCATGCTTCGGTGTCTATTACACATTTTGCCGTGATATTGGGTTGGATAGTTCTAGACATTCACTGTTCTATCTCTCTCTGAACTCGTCTGATGCATACTGATGGTCATTTGAACCAAAATCAAAGTTGGATTAATCACTCCCTAAGACCAGTTTCCACTGATTTTAAGGATATGACTTTCAGATAGTGTTCTTCTGCTGCAGATAGTTCTTTAGAGTTTTTCCACCACTTGTTCACTTACCTAATTTTTTTTAGGACACATCACCATACAGCATCAGCATTTTGTGTGAAGACAAGTCTCTCTCTTCTTTCTCAGGCCTTGTGGTTCACACTAACATCAGCCCAAGGACAGTATGTCACTGCAGGGAAAGGTCACTGCTCTAATAGAAATACACATTCTTATCTGAAGTCTCCTTTCACTTAATATTTAATCTTTTCATTGGAGCCAATATGATAAGAACAGGGCCACAGAGCAAACTATTATGAATCATTATATTGAACAGTTTATTGATTTATAAAAGCTTTCTGTTTAACATCATGTCATATAAAATTGCGCACACAACATCCACTGTAGGGATTATACACATGTCTTATCAGAAAGAAGCGAGTGAAGTTACTCTGTTGACAGCTTTCAAGCATAAACCCTTGCAGACACAGCACGGTCCTTATTTGCGCTGCCTGGTCTTTTTCAGAACTTCACAAGTCTTTTAATATCAAAGAAACTCACAGACTGAGAAGAAAGAAGAGAGAAGAAATGCTGTGTGAATGGTGACAACTGTCAACTGTTATCTTAAAGCCACTCACGGCATTATTCTGAAAAATTAATGAGAACTCTGACGGCGCTGATAAGCCGCAGCAAGGTACCCATAAGAAGCTGAGATATCCACCGATTCGAGTGCTGATTGTTGTGGAAAAAATTACATGTCAGAGGATGACAAATGATCCAGAGGACTGAACAGACAGAAAAGAACTTGTTTATGATCTTTTAATAGTACAAGTGCATCCTTAGTTAACATGACTTTATATAAGGAAGAAACATAGGTGTAAGACCTATCAGTCCAGTTCTTTTAAAAATGCATTTACTGGTGCTTTCGGCCACTTGAGAGTAGCAGAAATAAAATGTAAACACAAAACTGAAAACAGATACTTTTTTTACACATCCAAAGATCAATTTCACCATATAATTGAATGTTCCTGAACACCTGATGCAATATTCCCTGTCCTTAGCTCTGGTATGGTCTTCAGTGACTCCTGAGGAATTATTTTTAGACTACCAGCCCTGAAATAATGGTGTGTTTTTGAAAGACGTGAGACTGAACCTAACCAGGAAGGTTGGCTTCCGGAAAACTGAAACAAAAAGCAAAAGACTCAAAAATGACCTGCCAGTGTACCATTTTCACATATCGCTCAGCAGATACAGTACTGTGTTTGACCCACTGCTGTACTCTGATTTAAACCAAAGCACACAGAGAAAGATCGAATCAAAGGTTTAAAGTCGCTGCTGCTTGTTTCTGTATTACTTCACAACTAAAAAACTGAGCAAAAATACATAAGCAATGTATGGAAAACTAAGTACACCCAGCTTATTAAATCACCTAGAGCAGTAAGCTCAAGTGCTACATCTTCTGTTGAATTCATCAGTCTCTCACATCATTGTGAGGCGTGACTGCAGCATTTCAGTCAGACTGAGGTCTGACGTCTCTTTTCTTTTTCAACCATTCTGATGGAGATCTTCTGGTTTACTTGCATGCTTATTCTGTATACTGGCCCAATTTTCAGACTAACTTTAGCTTTCAGCCTCACATTTGGCTCTAGAACACTTTGACTTACAGAGAAGTTCCTTGGTTTTTTTACTTCAAGGTGCCCGGGTCCTCTGGCTACAAAACATGCTGTTATGCACTGCTAATATGCTGTGGTCAGTTTTCACCAAACATGGTGCTGTGAATTATGGAGAAACATCTCCACACAGACCTCATCTGTGTCCTATACACTGTTACAGAGCTTTAACATCTTACATGCCTGCAGATTCTGAGGTGTAGCTCTCGGTTTTGGGGGGTTTCTCTTTCTTTTTTAATTTTATTTATTTATTTATTCATTCATTCATTTATTTGTGTGTGTGTGGGGGTGGGGGGGGGGGTCTTTTGAATCTTTTCCTCGTGTGAATAATCTTTGTTGGTGCAAACTGATGACAAACCTTTCCCATATTGATGGGCATCAACAATTGCTTCTCTGAGATTATTGCCTTTCCTCCTTGGCATTGTGTCACACCTGAATGCCCCAGATCTGCACACTGCCAAACCTTCTGCTTTCATAGAGGTACTCACACATGGTGATGATCACTTCCTCAAGTGCATTTTATTAGCAGCACTTACTGCCTCCAGTGGAATTTAGAGTCTAAGGAGCAGCTAAGGGTGTGCTTAATTATATTTCATTTTTGAGGCACTGCTTCTGCATTTTTGCTTTATTTTTCTTAAATAAATAAGAAGCGGGTGCAATATGTTTGGGTTGTTGCTCACCTCAGGTTGTATTTTCTTAGGATTAGATGATGATTTATTATGTCCTGTTATGTAAAACCCTATAAATGTACTTTCTTTTTTACCATGACTGAATTTTGATGTTTTTACTGATGTGCACTGCATGGATGTTCTATGTCTGATGATGGCATTCTTTATGATTGTTTCCTCTTTTTATAAAAAACAAAACAAAAAAACATAACCACATTCAATTTAAGTTTTTAAAAAATCATAATTACTGCTGAAAATGCTTTTTACTTTATAACCATATATCATAGAGCACATAGACACTGTGCTCAGTAATAACATTCGGACTAGGAATTATACATTTTATTAAAAAACATAAAATCATAAGACAAACATGTATATTTCACTATTCAGTGCTAATCAGAGCTGTAAACCCAGGTTGTAAATTGCATTAACTAAAAAAAGACACATCTTTAAACATTTATTCATCCACTTTTCCCTTAAATGTATGTATTTACAGCCCACCCAGCCTCTACTTTGTAGGCATTTCACATGGGTGGAGTGCTTTACTGTTTCTGTTGACCCTGTCTTTTCAGTCAATCAAACAGCTTCACTGTCTGCTCCTGCCTGTCAGATGTTTAAGACAGTGATAGAAATGCCTTAGCCTTACAGAAGAGATTGTCACCAGTTTAGGAGAATGTCAGTGTCTTATCCCACCTCTTAGTCTTTTCCAGAGACAAAAGAAAGTTAGTTTACATTCTCACACAGTCTTTAAGTCAGTGGCATTTACCATACTTACATTACTAAGCTAATGCGAAAAAAGTTCATCTTACAGCGTAGTACATACTCACCATCTTCAGGTTCTCATTTCTGGGTCAGTTAAAAGTGGAGCCCACACCAGTTCAGATAATGAATAAGGCCATGGCTGCTACTCTGGTGTTGAGATGTGATAATGTTGTTATTAATGTAAAAAGGGAAACCCCACTCTCACTACCAGATAAAAGAGGCTGGCAGGAAGAGATCCACTCAAGGAGGAGCTTTAAGTGCATCTTGGGTTTTTCCCAGGTGACTTGCTGTCTTCCTTCTTCAAGTCTCTTGCATGCAACACCTAAAAGCTCTTGTTGGTCCATCTGCTACTTTTTTTTATCCCTCTTCGTCGCTCCTTCTGCTATAGATTGATACTGCTGAATGACCGGGGGGGGGGGGGGGGGGGGGGTTGAGGGGTTACAAATAACCTTTCCATGATAACACACTACACATTGTTGCCCAGTGAAGACCCTGAAGAAGATATGCTCACTCACAGCTGTGCTGCTTTTAGTCCCATATTTACATTATTACATTCATATATTTTTAGCCACTGTCACTTTAAACTTACACACAGTTATGGAGTAGTAAGAGTTGCCGCCTCCATTGAATATATAAACGTTTAAGAAAGTTGTAATATCTGATTATCTCATACTGACCAACCACAATAACTTATATTGCACATCTTGTAATGTTTCCACCAACTGTTCCACCAAATTGAATAAAACAGTTAAAGCTCAGTGTTCTCAGTTTGTTACTAAGATAAACCAACAGTCACTGTCAGAAAAAGACTTCCATTATTTCACGATTATATGCAACCTTTCTTTCCCTCTCTCTGATCAAACTTTCAGCATATACACTCCACCTGAGTGAAGACAATTGCTCATCCAGTGATTTGACTGGCTCCCTTCCGCTAAGCATTGTAGCCCTGTGTAACAATGCATGTTACACATTAGACAAGGAGAGAGCATATGCTTTGCCCACTGATCATTACTTCTCCAGGCATCAGCTCTATCCTTTGCTTAGGCTGCATTCTGCCCCAGTAAGGATGATTGTCCTTTATGTTTTTGAGGTGATTCGGCCTTCTGGTTTTGCTCAGACAGAGGCTGAGGTTTAGGGATTTCTGTCTGTGGAGAAAGAGGCGGTGTTGCCTGCTGTAGGTCTAATGTTGGCATCTCTTTCCTGTCACTGGCCTGGGTCTCCAGAGCCGATGTGTCCTTGCAGCAGAAGTACTGCTGCCAGATTTTCCGGAAGGCTGAGCGAAACTTCTTAATGCGGAAAGCGTAGACAATTGGGTTGACCGCAGAGTTGCCGTGGGTGAGCAGGATGGCAATGTAGAGGACGACTTTGGGCTTGTTACGCTCAGGACAAAAGAGTGTGATGCAGTTGATGATGTGGAGGGGGAGCCAACTCACAGCAAAGAGAAAGAGGACAAGAGCAAGGGATTTAGCAAGATTCAGCTCTTTGTCATAGTACCTGTTGGGGTCTGCGTGACTGGTGTTCAGTTTCTTATTGTTAAGCTGCTTGTGGATCATGTAGAAGATTTCTGCGTAGATGAACAGCATGAGCAGCAGAGGTGGGAGCACCCAGCCGAAAAAGTTAAAATAGACCATGTAGTCCATGCTGATGACATTTTCAAACTTGCACGTGGTAATGAGGTCGGAGCTGATGGAGCCGTTCTCCTGGCAGCGCTTCAGGTTGTTCCAGCCTAACATGGGTGTGAGTCCCACAATAAACGCTACCGTCCAACATATCACGACTGCCAGTGCCGCTCGCCGAGGGGTCACCACCCGCTTATACCTACAGGAGTAAACAGCAGAGCGACACGTCAGCACTTTCCCACATAGCATTGTCAGGGCATGCATGCTTTCATTCTTTGTACTTCATTTTTCATATTGTCAGTGTCCTTGGGCTGACAGAAGATGTGATTCACATCTTCACAACCACAACCCCCAAGACACTTTGTGAAAAGGTCCTTGCAGCACATATTACCTTTTAAAATATGTTTCTGAAATTCTTATCTTTGATACTTGACCTTTGCAAGACTGTTACTTTTTAATGACTTTCTTAAAACCAGAAATTGGGTTTTTTTTAAAGAAAAGAAAGAAAGAAAGCTGCTATTACATACTGGATATTAAAGGTGTTGCAGGCTAGGCTTTCTCATTATTTAAGAAGCTTTATGAAGAAGTAGCCAGAGTCAGAGGGAGGTTGAAAAAAAAGGCAGAGGCTTAAAGATCTTATCACTGCTGTCTTGACTTGTAAGTAAAGAATTTCAGGGACCACAACCTGATACTTGCCCCGAGGCAGGGATGAAAGTAGTTATCTGATACAGCTCATCATGGTAAGCCAGTGATTAGTCATTTTCAGATTACTAATCATTAATGTTTAACACGTAGGATGTTTTGGCTGTAAAGAAAACACCCATATTACCACAGGCTGACCTTTGCTAAAGAGTAGCGTGAGGCAAAACAAGATTCTTCAATTTAGCCCAAATGTAGCAGGTGCCATGTGTAGGATGAGTATTGATTAGGGACCCAGACCTTAAGTGAGGTCTGTGTCAGAAGTGCAGAAAAAATAAATAAATAAAATAATCGAAAAACTGAGCCTGAAAGAGATCGGAAAAGATCAGGTTCTGATCTAAAAACAGGGAGCGGTAGAGCATGCAGCATATTATGTAATTTATGAAAATGTTACAATGCTGTATTTGCATATTGTTAAATATAGTCTCTGCAATGTGTGTTGGAAACAAGTGACAATTCCTGAGAAAATTTCTACATGCATAACCCGAGCAAGGACGCCCAGATGCTGCTGTGACAGACAAACTTTACATGGAAAAGTCAAGAGTTAAAACTGATGACAGAATATTACTGTAAGCCTGGAAGACTTAATGGGATTTAACAGGGGACAAGAATCTGAGGCTTTCATAGGCAATATTCTCAAATAATAAATTTATCTTTCCTTCTCGGCTTGTCCTTTTAGCTTTTCAACACCACTGCTTGTGCTTTTACTTTACCCCAGCATGACATGATGTGAACACCACATACAAAGCGGGAGAAGCAAAGCTGACCACTTCTGTGTCGCTGTGCACCTCTTCAGCACATTAGAGATCCCGATGACAGAAAGACTAATTAAAGTAGTTAGTAGATTGGCCTTGCTCTGTTAAGCTGTCATGGGGAGGCGGATATATATGCATATAAAGAAACTGGCAGACTGGCAGCTTCCTGTATAGTGAAACGAGACCCATGCAGAAATCAGTGAAACAGCACTGGAACTGTGCTGACTTCTGCTATCATTTCTGGTGAGTACCTCCAACAAATCTATGCTATTTTCATTCGCGTCACTTCCCCACATTACACAAATAACGCATGGCTCAATCCCGTCCTTAATTTTATCCTTTGGGTTGCAAAAAGGTCGTTACCTGGTCGGGATTTTGACCCTGAGATAGCGGTCAATTGCAATAGCCAAGAGGGCCAGGATCGAACTTTGCGTCAGGACCAGCACCGTGCACGCCACAAGCAGGCAGCTGTAAAAGTGAGTTTGGAGTCCGATGTTGATAGTAATGGCCAAAGGGATGACGAGTGCTCCCACTGCAATATCCGCCAGAGCCAGGGAGACAATAAAACAAAACGTGGTATCTCGCAACGATTTATTAATCTTCACCGCCCAGACCACCATCACATTCCCGATTACAGACGCCACAGCAATTACCACCTCCATTCCTATGTAGACTGAGTCCACTGAGAAGAGTGCCCCGGCCATCCTTGCAGATAATTTTGTCCTTAATAAGAGTGAGCTGCAAAATAAAAACAAAAAAAGCTAACAGAACAATCCTTGACTTTTTCTTCCTGTCAGTACAGAATTTTCCAAATGCGTCCGGCTGTGTCACGGCACTCTCATCCTCCAGGTTAGCAGACGAGATTTAAGTTGAGAGAAAATCTAGTTATTCTGACGATGATACGCAGGTTAAGAGCCACAGTGTCTTAGAATGGGGTGTTTTCCTTTGGAGCAGGTGATTACGGTCCAGAGGCGGCTGTGCGTCGCTGCTGTTCTGCGTCCTGCGCCTTCACTTGGCGGAATACACCTGCGTCTTCTTCTGAGAGGAGCATTCTTGCCATGCTTTGCGATTTATCCGGGAGGGCGCCTCGTGTTCATCACCCAGCTTTTGTCACTTTAATCTAGCAGTTTAAAAAAAAACATAACACACATCCAATGAGAAACTACCTGCTACAGAAAGCCTCGCACGGCTGCAGCTCCGGCGTAATTTCCGTTCACCTCTGCCTTTCTTTCTCTCTCGCTCGTGGCGCTTTCAGTGAAAACAGAAATGCTCTTACTGAAAATAGCCGTGCGGGGTTTCTCGCCTTTCGTGTGGCATTGAGAGTTGCTTTCTTGGTTTTATTAGTCGTTTTCCCCCTCGGTTCGTGCGACTCCTTCGTTTTCCACGGAGAAATGAAATGGTGCTAGCCTTCTGCAGGACCGTCCGAAAGAAGTAGAGCGAAGGGTGATGTGAACTCTCTGTAACGCCATGCATGCATTTCTCCCACGCCCTTTGGAAAACTAATAGACCTTGGTCACTCGCCCATTGTTCTGATAAGGCGTGAAGGAGTGAAACTGCATGTAACAAAGGCCGTTGGAACTGCAGTATTACTGGAGGGAGGCACACAGTAGTAAGCCACTTATTTGGTTTTACTCCTCCAGCCACATACTAAAAACACATCAGATAGAAATGTATCTGTAATAAAAAGAAATATTCAGGTCATTCTAAATAGATCTTTATGCTGTAGACTTCAAAGGCCTGCACTCTCAGCTTGAAGCAAGCCCATCTGAACAACTAATGGGATTTAAAATTGGAAACCTTGTGACTGATTTAGAGCTATTGATCATCCTTTTTAAAAAACCCTTTACAGCTTTGTAAGTGGTTTCTGAAAACGGATATATCCTCCTTCAGAATCTGAAGCAGGAACAGGATCCCCATGACACAATAACCTGCCCTGTTTCTTCCAGTGACATAAAGAACTTCGAGAAGCCAAGTACTGCATAAAATTACAAGCATCCTGTGTTACCTTTCCAAGGTTCAAAGGTCAGCACCAGGTAGCAGTGTGAGTACTGACCACAACAGGCACAAATGACTGTGTAGTTTGGATACGCAGGTGTCACAGGTGGAGAACTGCAAACACTTTGTTTCAGCTGACATTCACGGTGAAAACAAAAGGCAAAGTGAGGGGGGCGGGTGTGTGTGGGGGCGGTGTTACTACTCTCCGGGATCCACACTGAGAGACAGAGATGACAGGGGGACCAACAGTCAGCAGGATTTTACTGGAGACAATTCCACTCTGTGAGAAGCAGCATGGTGAAAACTGTCAGCATGATGTACAGAGGTCAGCCAATAAGCAAGGAAGGAAGCAGCCATATGGCCCAGTTGCAGCGATTGGCTTGCGACTCACTAGGGACATTTTTTAATGAGCATATGTGTGGTGGCAGTGTTGAGGAAATCAATCATTATAGAGCAAATGGCATGAACTAATTCGCTTGGGTGGAAATGGCTGACATTCAAGATTGTTTACACTTTGAAATAAGTCTCATTATCAAGGTCATATCCTCACAGTACTATTGTCTTCAGCTACTTATCAATAAATAGTGTTATGGCTTTGACGAACCCTGGTAAGCAGGAGCAAAGCAAGTTCAAGAGACACCCTCATTTCAGACTTTTTCTCCCACACTTAACATGACATACATAGACCCTTAAATGCTGTCTGATCATGTTCACTGACGCCATCTTCACCGAAATGACGTGCTGAAAGGCTTCAACTTTTTATGGCATCTCCCACTATCTAGGCCCTTTACTGGATTACTTTTAGCAACCTGGAAATACTAACAGTTCATTATAAAATATTAACTCAGATTGAATTTGGTGAAAGAAACACATCACCAGAAACTTGGGAAAGGCTGGAAAAGTAAGTGGTACTAAAAAGAGACAGCTGGAGGAACATTTTGCATCTAATTGGGTTCATTGGCATCAGCTCAGATACATGACTGAGTAAGAGCATCTTAGAGAGGCAGAGTTTCTCAGAAGTAAAGGCGAGCAGAGGTTAACCAATCTACAAAAAAATTAATTAATTCTGCAAATTGTGACCGAAGACCGAAAATCAGTATTGGATGCATGTGATCTTCAGGCCCTCAGGCGGCACTGCATTAAAAAGGCTTGATTCTGTCATGGAAATCAATGGTTGGGAACACTTTCAGAAATCATTGTCTATGAAAACAGTCCACTGTGCCATCTACAAATGCAGATTACAGCTCTGTCATGCAAAGAAGAAGCCATGATCCAGAAATGCCACTATCGTCTCTGGGCCAAAACACATTTAAAAAGGACTGACGCAAAGTGGAAGACTTGAAATTAGTAATAAAAATGTTGTGTTACAATGCAGACAACAAGATAGGGAGCCTGGGCTACTGCTGATCAGAAGACTTTCACTGAAAACGATATATGCGAGAACTGAACAGTCACATGTATCTCATTATTTTTCCCTGAAAAAATCTGCTCCATAGATGCTCTTAGTTTCCATGCAAACATATCAGCTTGATTGCTCTTTAAAATGAATATAAATATGATATAATTAAAGTTATTACCACAAACTATTGTGCACCAGAGAATGAAGTGTTCCACAGCATTTATTACTTCCTTAATAATAATAATAATAATAATAATGGATTGGATTTATATAGCGCTTTTCAAGGCACCCAAAGTGCTTTATAATGCCACTATTCATTCACTCTCACATTCACACACTGGTGGAGGCAGCTACGGTTGTAGCCACAGCTGCCCTGAGGCAGACTGACAGAAGCGAGGCTGCCATATCGCGCCATGGCCCCTCTGGCCTAATAATATACTTTATAGCATTAAAACAATGATTTAGTGGGAATAAATACTGCACATCTGATTGTAGAGGAAATAGATTTTGCTGTTATTAAATTGTACATTATCATGTGATTTTTGGTTATGTGTTACAAAAATAGAGTTAAGCTGGCTTTAAGTCCTGACCACCGACTACAGCAGCCTCACTGTGGCTCAGCCCCTGTATCATATACTGTGAATTGAAGTGCTTTAATATGTTTTGATTTCCTTTTTACACTCAAGAAAAACAACTTTATGGGCACTATAATTTGGTGTAAGAGCTCCTCTCAGAGCTGCCAGCTGGGTGCTTCACGCCATTCAGCCTACTCCACGCAGCTCACCTGCTTCTGACCCAGAATGTGTCCAGGAAATTTACCACCACTCACACTCGAAGAATGAGCTGACAAGGTGAAAATGAAAAATCTCAGCAGCTCACATGGCAGTTTGCTGTGCGACATCAAACTGAAGCCCTCATTCGATGAAACATGGAATGTTTTGATGAAAAATAATAGCTACAAAAATTCATGTTAATTCTATATTTATTGTTTATTTAAATTGTAGTTTTTGGCAGAAAGACGTACATTTTAAAAACATTAGATAACCCTCAAAAATACTGTAAAGGCAATGTATACAGCTGCACGTCTCTCAAACAGCCAAACTAACTGAATCACTCCCAAGGACATGGCCTCAGTGTCATCACTCGTAGCGATCACTCAACAGCACACAATGTATTATAAATACGCTGATATTATGCAATCCAAAGTAGTTTGGTGTGTAAACCAATAAAGGTCTACTTAAATGTTAGAGTGTGGGTGTAGAGTCATTGGTGTAGTTTCCCTAGTGATGGCCTGCAAAATGTAAGCTTCCTTCATTTATGTTTAATTTTCTACTTAAAACCCATATTAATGTTTCTTAACTACTGCAAATATCTATATTACATGACGGGAAACTGCTATGTGGAAGCTGCTGTCACATGCTGACCTTTTTTTCATTTTAATAGCACAGCAAGAACGAGGCAAGAACACATTTCATCAAATTTCATTGTCTTTCATTCACACCAGCAGAATAGAACAATACGTTTTACGGAGATTGTGCGCTGTAACTTTTTAATGGCAAAATATTGAAGAGTCTGCTTTAAAATGACATCATTTGCAGCTACCTCCTCTGTGTTAATTGGTCCATTGTGTACCATTCCTCCTGACAGAACTACTTGCCTCAGCTATAATGTTGGGGTGTCTGCCCTAAATGTGTCTCTTGAGGTCAGGCGGCAGGATTGGGCTGAACTCAGAGGTCCGACCGGGCCACTGCAAAAGTTTATTTTATTATTTTGATTTTTAGTGTTATTGTCCTGCTCTATCACTCAACTTCCACTAAGCTTCAGGCTGTTGCAAGAGCCACACCTGCATTATCGCGTGAGATGTCTTAATAAAAGTGGGAATTTCACCCTCCATTCCATCATGGCAAGTCCCCATCAAGGCCCCCGAAATATGATGGTGCTGTTTCTACTCTGGGATCATGTTTTCATAATTGTGTTGGTTTACAGTTGTTAATAAACAGTTGCTGCGTGTCAAGGCATGCAAATGTAAGTAAGATGATCATGTGTTTCGAGAGGAGCGGCTTGATAATGTATGCCCTGTGATGGATAGCATGTTCTGTGTAAGC
Source organism: Simochromis diagramma (assembly GCF_900408965.1). Classification (NCBI taxonomy): domain Eukaryota; kingdom Metazoa; phylum Chordata; class Actinopteri; order Cichliformes; family Cichlidae; genus Simochromis; species Simochromis diagramma. The sequence continues at coordinate 3,652,692 of NW_024387152.1, read as the reverse complement.
GAGGGCAATGATTTGGGTATGATTTGGGTATTTATGCATATGTAGTCATAAACAAAGATGGTAAGAGCCACAGTGGTACTACATATTTTCCATAATCATCATTTGTAGCTCCAAATCCTACTATGTTTTCCAACAGCCTCCACTGTGTTTGTTTGAATTAGCTGGTCATTATGGATGAGAACAGTAATTTGTGTGATATTATTTTAAATGGAAAGAAAAAAGATGGAACCGTTTTGTTTGACTAGTTTACACAAACCTGGTGTCACTTCCACAGTCTCACATGCAGATGTTTGTCCTGGGCCTTTCGGCATACTCTGGGTGCTCAGTGAGTCACAGTCACAGTGAGTGAAAACCAGTAAGTGCAAAATGAATCTTGAAAAGGGCACACAAACCATGGTCTCCTGCTTAATTGTCTTGTAATTACAGCACTTTAGCTTATATATTACAGGACCCGCAACCCACCGTACATCTGTTATTGGGCCACACGATCTGTAATTTAAGTACTTCCCTTTTAAGTGCTTCTCTGTGTAAGCAGTCAAGTTGGCCTCTCCTCTTTTGCATTAAGTTCTTTATGCAAATCAGAAGTGCCCAACATGACTCACCTCACCTAAAAACTCCCAAAAAGCCTTTTAAACTAACCACTGACAATCGCACATAAGGGGAGCTTCAGTCACTACAAGTTATCTCTCATCACAGGTTTTTGTTGTTTTTTTTTCAAAACCAGATTTGGCTGAACTGTGGGAGCAGGAGGGCACCAATCAGTCATCCACTGGTACACTCTACAAACATCCCTTCACATATCATTGACTTTATCATTAATTCAAGCAGTTTGTTTTCTCTGGTAATCCAATATCTCCTCAACCATCCAGAGACTGACGTCAAAGGGCACCTTTTGTGTATCTTTGGAAGCCTGTGGCTTTGAAAAAAATGGCAGTATTTACTGTATCCACTGAACAAGAGAATGGCATTGTTTACATGTAAATACAGATATTTTGAGAGTTCACGCGTTTGCAGACGCTGTACGTCTGCAAACGCTGTAGCCAGTTGGCTTAGCTGAACAATTATATTAGTTACAATATGACAAAAGATGCCAAAAAGCACCTCCAAAGCTCAACAACTGATACATAATATTTCATATTTTTAATAATCTAAGGATGACTTGACAGCATCATTGCTTTTTTGCCTAGTTAAAAACGACAAGTGCATTTAATAGTAAGCATTATATCCAAGGTCTGAGAGGAAGGGTGATATTTTATTAATAAGATAAATCCTCGCACTCCGTGTGTGTGTGTGTGTGTGTGTGTGTGTGTGTGTGTGTGTGTGTGTGTGTGTGTGTGTGTGTGTGTGTGTGTGCTTGTAAGTGTACTACTTACTTAAGCAAAAAAAAAAAGAAAAATGCCAAACCCAAACTACAGGCTCGGTAATGCAGCTCTGTGGGGAGAGGATCTCACAGTCATCCAACACCAGCCCCAAATAAGATTACAGTGCAGAAAATACTGAGGTTATCAAATTCTCTGCTGTGTTTCCCACAGCTCTTCGCCCCACATGAAAGAGGCGGCAGCAGTGAGTGCCCCTCACTGAATCTCTCTCTCAAAATTTCAAGGTTAGAAATGTAACTCAAGTGGCATGTTGACATTTTTAATATTCACTTAACATCCCCGCCCAGCTCCATGATCAGTGCTTGACTTGGGTGAAAGCTTTTCAGCTCCTCCCACAGATGGTTTTGCAGTAATAAAAAAAGAAATTCCAGCCACCTACGCAACATCACAGAATTATAGGCGGCTCCATTTGCAGACAAAAATAGAAAAGAAAAAGTAAAGAACCCACATCCTGTTGCCTTAAGTGTTAGTGAGTGGGGTTTGCTGTTAGGTGCAAAAAATTTTTCACCACAGACTTTGGTAGCAATTAATGCTGATCTTAAAAAAGAAAAAACATTTCTGATGAGTCTTATCTTTCTGCTTGTGAGTGTGGAGATACTGAAGGAGTTCTTGATAATGATGAAGACTCCCCCTGCTTCCTTTTCTCAATATGTGCTCCTTTTGTTGCTTGACAACAGTAACAGAGAAGTTCTTTGACAGCAGCGTGTACAGTAGCATCCCTGCTTGATCACAGCTTCCACATTAAATATTGATGCTTTACATTTTATTAGCTGTCAATACAAATTTCTAATTAGTCTACAAGGGTGATAATTAGCAGAATACAATGTGGAATGGCTGGGTATGCTTATTACTGCATAAACAAGGCTCCCACTATAGAATTTCCTCAGCTCGTATTCAGAGGAAGCAAGAAGAATAAAGTGAGACCTGAATAATTATAGCTTTCAAAACCCAAGTCAGCAGTTACCTTTGAAACCAGGCTCTTGTTCTCATTCACCTCAGCAGCACTGAACACTCCCTCAGTTTGGCATACAAAGGCATCACCGGGGAAACTGGTAGAGAATCACTGAAAGGGAAATGATATAATTAAATAGAGAAATGGGAGAGATGCGTCAGTTAGGGAGCAACTACACAGATGAGAGAAAAAAAATAAAGGGAAATGGAAGGAGAGGTGGGAAAAAATGTGTGGGTTAATGACAAAACTCCGAATCTAATCTGTTTAAGAGGAGTGGTCAATCCTGTATCGAAGGACTCGGTGTGGCCTCTTGTGCATTTATCGCTTCTGGATGGGTCTTTTAAGTCACAGCCCATTTTGCTGCGATGTTCCTTTGAAAAGAGACTTTGGAAAAGCAGGTCCTGATGAGTTAAAGAAAACTGGGTCAAACATGTAGTTTCAGCTCTCTGTGGGAGAAGATGTTGTGCTCCGGCTTCGGCTTCTTTGATGTCGGCTCAGTGATTTTGGAGGCTGCCAGGATCCAGTGTTGTAATAGAAAGAATTAATAATCAAGCCTAATTCTATAGCAGGGTACATCAAAACACTCCAGTATTCACTATGCACAATTTGAATACTAAAGGCTGTCTGTTTGAATTCCGACTGCTCGTCACTCATCACCGTTCCGCACACAGAAATTGTGTTGGGACCGACTGGTCCTCGCGTAACAGTTTGGATGCCACTAATCAGCCTCTGACACGCTCTGGGGAATAGTATGCAAAAATATTCTAGATGCTGTTGATTAGACAGCAGAAGCATTTCATCTTGTTTCATCAATTTATTCCTATTCGTGCCTGAGTGTTTGTCTTATTGTCTATAGCTTACATAATGCATAACTTACTGCTGACTCTGTTTTTGCAAAGAAACAAAGCTGTGCTTGTATTTCACTGCTGCACATCAGTTTACAAGGGCAGGCACGGCTGCATACTGGTGGTGGTCAGAGGGCCTGGTGGCGCCAGTGTCCGGCAGCCTCGCCTCTGTCAGTGCGCCCCAGGGCAGCTGTGGCTACAACGTAGCTTGCCATTCCCAGTGTGTGAATGTGTGTGTGAATGGGTGAATGACTGAATGTAGTGTAAAGCGCTATACAAATGCAGGCCATTTACCGTTTACCATTTACCATTTTAAATTAACAGTTGTGATGAAATCAGGTGGTGGTCTTGGTCAAAGCTGGTTGTTTTGGTTTTTTTGTTTGTCTGTTTGGTCTATTTGTCAGGCAATACTTTGACTTCCTGTGACAGCCCTGTCAACCTTTGTTTAGTGGCTTAATTATGCCAAACTGTCATGAAACTGTTTTAACTACTACTTTTTAGATACATAATGTCTGTGAGACTCTGCAGAAAAATCTGGAGAAACCTAATGATTTGGGTTGTGAATAGTTTAGGTTTCTGCTGATCTGGTAGCAATCAGCTACTGACAGCAGAATTGCAGGCGTTATTCTGCCACGGCTTTAACGCATCTTCTAGAAACCACTGAGTTTTTCACAACAGCAACTGAGATCTCATAGAAAGTTACCACTTGACTTACTGTTCAGTTTATTGGATGTCACAGATGTAAGCGTGCACATCTTGCACCTCTCAAGGCAGCATTATTACCTTTTAAAAATGTAATAATGTTTCCATTTAGTTTTAGAGACGTTGATTCAATTTATGTGGTCAGTGTGGAAGCTGCAGCTTGTGTTGTAATACACTGAGACAAGTTTATAATGTTAGTCTACCCTTATTCATATAAACAAAGATCCAGTGCAATTCTGCATTATTTGTTTGTGTGCAGGGAATATGCACGCTGTGTAATGGCTCTTCACTGCATCTGCCTCGCAGCTGTGCGTACAGAAAATGTGTTGGCCAGTCTCCATAAAACAAACCCCACCACCAACAACCCATGGGGATTTGTTGGTATAAAGGACCAACCTTAAGGCTGACATCCGCTCCGCCTACTGGAGGAAAAATGACCTGGCAGGTTACTTTTGCATCACTTAACTGCGCTGCATTCTCATTGCATGTACGCTTGCATGTCTCGCTGCAGCATTCTTCCTGTTCACCGCCTCTCAATCAGATCTTTGACTGATATGTGGAGAGGCTGATATGTAATGGAGAGTTATGCACGCAGGTCATCTGAAGCTTTTTGAAATAACCAGAACATGAAGTAAACACTGTGGGAAAGACATGGTTTTCTTAACTTAACTGCCTCAAGCTGTGAAAAATCTCCATGAATAACAATCATTCCTCAGCAGAATTTGTAGGCACTTCAAAAACCAATATTCTCTTCGCCTCTCAATTAGAATATGACAACCCTGGGAATGAAAATAACACTATCTGTAATAGATGAGTCAGACAGAAGGATGAGTGAGATTTGTGCAAATTGTTTTACTCAAAGACACTGTCACTTCTTCACAGAACAGCAATGCTACTTGTAGTCCTTAAAAAAGAAACTGAAAATTAATTTCAAAGGGTCCTCTGCCTCTTGTCACTTCAAGTTCCTTTCAAGCCATCCAAGGTCTGAGAGGAAGGGTGATATTTTATTAATAAGATGAATCCTCGCACTCCATGGCCGCTTGCTTTTTCAAGAGCTCTATTGCACGTGAAGAAAGTGTGTGTGTGTGTGTGTGTGTGTGTGTGTGTGTGTGTGTGTGTGTGTGTGTGTGTGTGTGTGTGTGTGTGTGTGTGTGTGTGTGTTTACACAAATAGAGGGCTATTGGTGCTGCAGGAAATAATTACAGCAATGTGGAATGCATTATTCTTCCTTGTATGCTAGAAACCACCAGGCAATAAAAAGAGATTCCCTACCGAGGAGAGGATGAAATTCCAGTGAAATGTGCGAATGCATTATTAACATGAGAAGAAAAATGATTAGGGACCATTTTAATCTGTCATTTGAATCATCATGATTAAATTATCAAGGTATTCATCAATGCAGTGCACTCTTACCTACACGTTCAAACTGTAAATTGCTCATTTGAAGTTTCATTAAGTTGCTGTACTTTTAAATTGCTGAGGGAACTAATATTGTGTCCTTTATTATTTACACTTACACTAATGCTGCAGTCAATGCTGATTGTATTGTATTTATCCATCAGTTCACCAGTCCACCCTCCATCTCTGCTTTCATCCATCACAGATCCATCCATCTAGCCATCCTGTCCATCATCCCAACAGTCTATCACTCTGCATTCATATACCAACCTTCAGTCACACCTCCATGCATCCAAATACACATGTGACTCCAGGTTCAGGTTTTTTTCTTTCAGTGTTGCAGTGACTGCACGTGGCAGTCTTGATTAAGTGCTTCATTTTGGAGTAAAATGCATTTCTTATTCAACGTTATATGCACCCTCCATCATCCAGCACCCTCCATGTTGGTTCCTATGGCAACAAATTTCAGTGTGGGAACTAATGCCTTTTAGAGTTTTTCACTCAAGGGAACATTTGTTTGGATATAAAGTCACTCACGTAGACTTAGAGACACATGACGCACTTATTTACCGCAGTGAGGCCAAGCATGAAGTTTTAGCTGTCAGTAGAATGGAGAACTGGAGGTAAACAGATGAGACTGCTTTTGAAAAATCACCCAGTGAGCATTTTCTGCTCATTTTCCCTAAATCCTTTTAACCCGAGGCTTTGAAAAGCAAACAACTCAAATGTTTTACGCATGGCTCAGTCTACGTAATTCTGAAGACACTAATACTTGTGACAATAAGGTGAGGGTCCTCAGGGATCGAGGCCTCCTTTTTAAGAGTGTTGGACTGGGGTAACCTGATAGCTGAGTGGTTAGAGTACACAACCCATGCGTGCATGCCCTTCGCAGGGAGTCCCCCAGTGCAGCTGGCTCTTATGCTTGTAAGACTGCTTCCTGCATCTATTTACTACGACTGTCAAATAAAGGCTTACCCACACTGTGGGTGAATGGAAAAGATACCGGGACAACAGGGTCATATAAGGACTGTTGGCTTTGGGATTTTAAAAACCTGCAGAATGAAGTGGCGTGAAAATGTTTTTTTTCCTCTAACATCTCAGGATTTACTTGGATACAACTGTCTTTGAGAAGAATTACCCTGGAAGTTTCTTAACTTGACAGATGCCTTTTCTGGTGGCTATTGCAGTTTCCTGCGTTTTATCACACAGAAATGGAGAAAGTAAATTTTAAGAGTCACAACAAAGATCTGCCGAAATGCATTAAGGACACTCGTGGCCTCAAACGAATAACTGTCAATGCTGGCAGGGCACAAACTGCTGACAGACTCAGTGCTAGTAAAGCTGAGGTGTTACAAGACTGTGAAACAGCCAGTGGCACCTTCTCCTCTATTAGCATATTCATGCACAAGAACGGATTCTGAATGACACAACCCAACACACACGAACTGCAGCTGCAACCCCAGGCTTGGTGCTAACTTTAATGATATATGAAATCATTAAACATCCAGAAATGTTAGATCAGCTGGCCACAGTGCTGAGAGGCACCTTTTTTTAAAAGAAAAAAAAATCTCTGCTTGTTAAATAAAATGCTGAGATCACAACTGGGAAAAACTAAAAACCTTTGCAGCCAATTTAAGATATCATTTATTTATTAGTTCACATATGTATTACCACGTTGGGCAATCAAATACCAGCTGCAAGAGCCGTTGCATCACACTAAAGACTGATTTGAATCACTGAGTATTTAGGTTGCTGCACATTAATCACACCTGGTGTTAGTGTGATGCATTGCCTTAAAAAGGTGATTTTTCAATTCAGGTTAAACACAAAATCATTTGTTAATAAATGTTCAGCCCAAAACTCTGACACTGAATCCATTTAATCTTTAATCTAGAACAGTCACAAACAAACATTGATAAGTGATCTGAAATCATATACAATCTGGAGTACTGTAGATTTTGTTATGCAGTATTGTTATTGTTATAACTCTGAAGGTAAATTTCACTGTAATCCACTGTAAAAAAAAAAAAAGAGGAAAAAAACTGCAGGTACTGTAAAGTTGTGCAAAAAATTTGCAATATATAGAAATGAAACAGTCAAACATATGAAATTTTTTTTCATGCATAGTAAGTTTTTTGGTAAGTTCCTGAGCTTTAATGGCTGCTTTTAAAATCAGTCCATTCAGTCGCAGCAACATATAGAAAAGCAGTTACAGATGATATAATTTTTGCATCACAGCAGCTCAAAAGTCCATAAATAGTGGTCCAGGATTTGAACTACCAATAAACAGCTAAAGTTCGATTTCTACACTGTTCTGGTTCATCTTAACATGCTGCTTCTCTTAACAGCTTGTGAGAAATGTACAGTAGAATTGAACAAATGGAACATTTTTGGAAATCTTTACTTCATATAAAAAACGTTCACATGCATGGTTTCCCACTGATTCAGAAACGGAAATTGGATTGGACAGCATTTATATGGTCAGAAGCCATTCATGGTCTCCTTTTCCTACAGCGGTAAACTGGTTAAAGATCCATTTAGGTGACATTAAACAGATGATAATAAAAGGCTGGCATTCACCAGGACCATTATGATGTCTCACCAGAGAATAAACAAAAGAGATTAACGATGAAAGAGTCACCGCCCTGGCTCTGGGTTTCAGCTCTGAGACTCCACAAACCTCCTTCTGGCAGGTGAGCTGTTTCTACCTTAAAAAGCACTTTTCGCCATACATTGTAACTACTAGCAATACTCACTACTTCATGGAGCTACTTCATCAGCTGGATGAAGCAGACTTGGCTATATATCTTATCTCCTGCTTTCAAATCCTATTCAGGACAAGCTTACCTTTAGTAACTGCAACACATAAGTGGATTTTTATTTAACTGAACACTAAAGCTCTTAACTTAAGCACAACTGTTGAAACTTCTGAATCCCAGATGACACCATGTCACCAATTAGATGACTGACCTGAACTAACTGCTGCCATGCTTCTCCATCCCCTCACTTTGCTGACTCAGGTGTAGCTATTTCCTGACAACATGCAACGCCACACATTTCACCTAAATTCACCTGGGCAGCCACTCGCTTCCTTGTTAAACTGATCACTGCTGTCACCTGCCAATCCCACACTTCAGTACTAGTTCATCCACCTGCTGCAGGGTTTTAGTGCTACAGTCCAAGAGTCCCTCATTATCTCACACGTCTTGTGACTGTTGTGCCATCCTTTGCCACTAAGAGTTAATGAATGTCTTATATTTAAAGCTTGATTACTCGACTTTGCTCTCATTCACTGAACCTATCTGATGTTATCCTCCACCTGAGTTCGAGCTGATTGCCTTCAGTGTTGGCGTGTGAGATATAGAAACCTGTCTGATCGCCGTGAGAAATGATTTAATTGTTCAAACAGATTGTTACAATGGTTACAGTTGTTTCTGCTGCCCCGCTCATGCTGTGTATCCAAGTAACACGTTCATTTGATCAGCTCTGTGTGTGTGAGTGTGTGTGTGTGTTATAGTTAATGATCCCCCTCAGTTCATTAACTATGTACAAAACATTTGTACTGTAGAGTCTAATCGATATCACAGCCTTTTAAAGCTCCCTGCAGGGACTTATTTTTCTGGCCTTGTTCATATAATGTGTTTTTGCTCATTTCTGCTTTGAGATCATGTTACAGATGGTCACCCCTATTCCTTTGTGTTTCTCTTGGCACATAAGTATTCTGGAGTCATATTTCTGCCAAACTGAAATCATAAAGTTGATCTCTGTTTTTTAAATGCCCCATCCATCTCAAGGGAGCCACATGTACTAGCACACACCGTGGTTTACTCTGTATTGCCTTCATATATTTTGTTATTCATAAAATTCTCTGTGGCATAGTATACTGAACAGAGAGTCCTGTGAAGAGGAAGGAGATTTTCTCAGCCGGATTTATGTTGTATGGTTTACGGATAAATGAGGGCACAGATTAAAAAATACACTTACGGCTCACATACACAGATGCCGTGATGCTGGAATCCAGATAATCCCTGTGTTGTTAAGGTATCTGCTGAGATTCGTTGATCTGGTCAAGTCTACACAAGCTGCGTCAACGTTAACATCAGTCACTGATACCCAGTTAAAGAAATGCCACAGAGGAATCGTCAAAATCTCTGCTGCATTGAGTGATGTGTTTTCTGACCTAATTTGCTGTTGTTTTTTAGTTTTTAAGACGGCATTAAGTTTTTGAAGTGCCCTTTGATATCTCATACTAAATGCACATGAATAATACATCCCAAGGTCAAGGTCTACCATCAGTTCTTTAAAGGATCTACTGAGGATCTGTGTCCTTACCCAAGGGCAGGGCATCTGGAGCTCGCTTTCTGTGCATGCTGATTACTTACAGTCCATAACCTTTCACAAAATGAGACTATGAACTCAGGTTTAAGCCTGTTTGGCAAGTCATATTAGATTGGTTACTGCTTACACATCATTGCTAAATGACCTCTAATATGGTTATTATCTTTTGGATGCAAAAATGTTCTTATGTGTCTAGCTATAGTAGATAGTCCGCCAACTACTCTCTGTGAGGGTGATTGTGTACAGAATACATATTTTATTGTATTTTTTAACCATGTCTTCTTTCTTCAGTTGTTACCCTGCTTTATTTTAAACAGGATCAAACAGCTGGAGACAGCAGGACTCGTGCTGTGTTGTGATTGGTGCTTAGGGTTAGGGTAGGTTGTCTCAGAAAGCATAACTGATCCAGTTAGAGAACCAACCACCAGGGCTGAACATGAAAAAGCAGTTCGCTGCAGTTCCTTCCCAACAGAGGCTCGTATTAAAATAACAAATTACACGGCATGTTTACAGCATGGTACAAATAAAGGTTTTGGTTTCTACAGCCAAGTTACTCCTTGGTGAAATTATTAAAAGAGGTGAATTTTTATAATTCACCTTTCTAAATTATGACGCTTAAAGTTATGTCTTACTGGAGACACGGACACTTAGTGCGACACGTGGTTATTGTCTCGTCTTGTTCAGCATTCAGAGATACATGCAAAAGATGGAGAAAAGAATCTTCAATCAGATTCATGCCTGTTTATGTTTCCTGGTTGCCAAGACTCTTTGGCAACACTTCAACAACCTTTTTTCCACCTTTACTAAGTTGTCACATTACAACATTATTTGTAAGTTGCAAAGATAGCCTCATGGCAACATGTGATGTTGTAGAAGCAACAGAAGAAGCCAAAGGTGAACTGCACCTTAATAACCAAGATCGCTAACTGGTGCTAATGTTAGCTGACAACTGTGAAACAAAGTTTTTCTTTTTTCTTAAATTCGTGTTCATTGTCAATAGAAAATAGGAGGGAACGTGGCAGAAAAGAAAATGTGGATATGATCAGTCATTCAGCTGAAACGAGCTCAAACAACCTCACAGCTTCTATATACACACACTGTGTTAATGCTTTCCAAAGCTGAGAGCATTTAACCTCTGAATGTTAGCTAAAAGTGACCATCAACATCATGTACAATGTGAATTTGATTTAATGTAGAACAAGAGCAATCTCATCCAGTTAAACATATACTTTATATCAATAAAGGAGCGATTTTGGTCAGTTGTGTATTTATTTTCTGTTTGAATCAAAAGATTAATTAAATCCTCCTCAATTTAAAACTTGACTGCAACACCCAAAGGTCAAATTGTTGTAATTAAACACACCACCACAGGGCAGTCAGGAGAACACTTGATCCAAAACCAAAGTAAACAGCACTCGGCAGGTCCAGTCTTTGTTGTACCAGAGACGAGACCGGAGGGGGCACACAAATCTTTTAAAGTAGCTTAACCAACTCCACAGGGCAAAACTGCTAAATTATAGATACCTGGAGAACTAAAAGTGCCAGTTCTTGTAATGGAAAACTTTAAGCAACATGGGAGAGGGAGGGAGAGAGAGAGATGCTGTTTTTGAAAATGAAGCACAGTATCACAGTGGAGAGAGGTGGGCTCGGCATTAATATTTGATCTTTCTTATCCTCTCTTTTCTCCCACTACTTTTCTCTCCCTGTTTCTGAAGAGACCAGTTCTGCTTCAGTGTCTGTCTTTGCTGAAGCGTTTCATGGCCTTGGCCACTGCTTCAATCTCAGCCCCTTGTTCCCATCGAGACCAATCCCAGGTCACGCCTGCCAGTGTTATGACAGTCCAACACTGACAGACACTTGTATAAAAAACAGATGTACCAAGGCGGATATTTCTCTTGCCATTTAGTCAAACATTATCATTTTAATCACACAATTACATTTTTTTTTCAACCGTTGATATCTTTCCTGCTGTTCAAACAGTGCATACTTTTTTATTATGTCCAGTTTTTCTCAAGTGTCTCTTCTTAAGGCATCCACCTCACCGGCCGCTACACTTCTCCATCTGCACTGATATTAAATTCAGCACTCCTACTACCGCCACCCACAGACACGTGTTCTTGCACTCCTGCAACCCCATGTTTCATATTACACCAGCTGCTGCACAGTATGAGCATTAAGCTCATGCTGACATGAGGGTATTGTCAATTAGGGGAAAGCTGTAATGTAAAACTCTGGGGTGCTCTCAATGTGAGGCTAAGCACCATTTTAATCAGAAAACAATCAAAGATGACGTTAAATTCAAACAGGAATCTGACAGCTAATCCCCAGCATGTCATCATAGAAACGCCAATTTAATGGTGATGGGGGAATTTGCGCCCCATATCTTTGGAAGTTTTCCATTTCAATTGCCAGATTATTTTGAGTGCTATAATACTGTGCATGTGTGTTTGTGTGTTTGTGTATGTGAGTTTGTGCCTTTTCACTCCTTTTCTGTCCAACAATTGCCCATCAGGTGAAATCACTTGCTAACAGCTGTTAAGTGACAAACACTAACATTTTCACCCCTGACATGGTGGCAGGTTTAACAAGCTGTGCAACAGTCCTCAGGAAGTGTTCCATGTCTCACCTTTCAGCACTAGCATTTCTAGAAATCCCTTCACTTCCTAAAAAGAAGCACTTCTCTCACTAACCTGGAGGAACCTTGTGCTAGTAGTCTCTCTCTCCCAAGAGAGCGAAACATGGCAGAGCTGGTGGCATGTCATCACCTCATCTCGCTGCTCTTCTCACCTGCACAGGTTATGTGGTGGATGATGTGCAGAGGTCATTTAAAGATTATGTGAATAGGATAAAAATAGATAGATCCATAATTCATTTTACAAAAGCGCAGTTTTGTCATTTTGTCTCTGTTTGATTTAATTGTTAGATTTTAAATCCATTTTTAGCTGTAAGCTGTTTCGAGGTTATGATGTGTGGTCTTTCTCTTTTTTTTGGGCAGGACTACATGACTGTGAGAAAGAAAAAAACTCCCTACAGCCGAACAGACAAAGATTCTGTCCGTGCACAAGACAGAATTGGTTTTGGGTTTTTTCTTTTTTTTTCTGTGTCAATAATGGTGCAAAGATTGTGCCTTACAAAGGTTTCTGCCAATAAATATTGGAAAATCAGTTTGGTTTCATTGCTCAGTTTATTTTTTCACAGCATTCCCCAATTTTCAGAGGCGCAAATGTAATTTGACAGTTGGCTGCGGTTGACAAGCAGTTTTACAAGCAGGTAAGGCCCATACGCTTGCTGTGACAAATGGAGCAGAAATGATATATGAAGCCGATTCAAAGTGTTCAATTTAGGTTTCCTTGTAAATTTAAATATAAGGTCCAGAAAGCTGTCATTGCAAGGCTGAAGAAAAAGACAGAAAAAGAAAAATCCTATCTGAGACATCAAAAGCACAAAAAAAGCTTGAAAAATTACAGTACTAAAGTCCAATGGACTTATCTCCACGATTAAAAAAAACAAACAAACATTCAAAACATATAACCGAGTCAAGTAGCCTTTTTGAGGAGGTTGGTGTATCATTGTCAAGGTCTGTAGTTAAGAGATGCTTTCATTAATGTTTACAACAAGGTGCAAATCACTGAACAGGAAGAGCGGATTAGACTGTGCCAGAAAACATCTAAAAGAGCCTGCACAGTGAAAAAAAATCTTTGAACAAATGAAACAAATGAACTTGTGCTACAATGATTAGAAGAGAAAAGTATGGAGAAGGAGAGAGACAACTCATGATCCAAAGCATACCACATCAAACTTGGTGGAGGCAGGGAAGCAGGTCACTTGTGTTTAATGATGATGTTGCTGCTGAAAGAAGTAGCAGGATGATTTGTGAAGTGTACAGGACTCTACTCTCTGCTCTGATTCAGCCAAGTGTAAATGCTGATAGTCACTCAAGGCAAAGAAATGGAAAATTCTTCTTCAGTCAGTCAAACAGAATGTAGACAGCCAGAAAAATGCAGCAACTGACGGTGGCTATATTAAAGCCTAACAGAGCAAATCAAGGGAAGAAACACAGCATTTAGTGATGTCTATGTGTTCTAGACTTCAGGCAGTCATTGAGCATAAATGATTTGCATCCTAGTATTAAAAACAATTCTTATATTTACGGTTATGTGTTTGTTTGTCTGGTTAATTTTGAACCACTGAAAATGGGCGCCCTTGTATAAAAACCTCTGTAATTCCTAATAAGTTAATACAATGTTTTTGTCAATCACATCTTGATTGTTTGATTTAAAATTCACTGTGTTGGTGTACAGAGGGAAAACTACAAAAAGTGTGTAGTTGTCCTACAAATTATGGACCTGACATGCATTGAGAGAATGTACACGATCTCATAAATAATGAAAGCCCACTCATGCTGCTCTCAAAATAGTCAACATGGCAGCCTGATATGACGGTAGGCGGATATCGAATATTGGATTGCATCTCTCATTCCTGCAATCAATAGCTGGCAGGTCAGCCTCTCTTCAGTCTGAGAATCTGACACATCAAAAACAAAAGAGATATTCAAGGTTAACGGGCCTGGAGTGTGCCTTCAAGCTCTGGCCCACACCTTAGTGAATGTGTCAGGGTGAAATCACGTTATAATAGACAAGAAGAAGAGACATTAGTAGTAAAGCTCTGACTCACGATGCAAATGCAGCTTATATGAAAAAAATCATGAAAATTACAGGAAATTATGTATGACTACAGTCCTCCCAGACCCTTATGAAGAAAACATCGAGGGAACAGTTTACCCTGCCCGGGATAGGGTTACCGGGGCCCCTCCCTGGAGCCAGGCCCGGGGAGGGTGCCCGAGGGCGAGCGTCTGGTGGCTGGGCCTTAGTCCATGGGGCCCGGCCGGGCACAGCCCAAAAAGAGGGACATGGGCCCATCCTCCCGCAGGCCCACCACCCGCAGGAGGCGCCATAGGGGTCAGGTGCATTGTGTGCCGGGCGGCGGCCAGGAGCGGAGGCCCTGGCGGACCGATCCCCGGCTGCCAAGACTGGCAATCGGGACATGGAATGTCACCTCTCTGGTGGGGAAGGAGCCTGGGTTAGTGCGTGAGGTTGAGAGGTACCAGCTAGATATAGTCGGGCTCGCCTCTACGCATGGCTTGGGCTCTGGAACCAGTCTCCTGGACAGGGGCTGGACTCTGTCTCAGTCTGGAGTTGCCCCTGGTGAGAGGCGGCGGGCTGGGTACCGGTACGTTGGGGTTTTTTACCAGTGGATGAGAGGGTTTATTCCCTGCGCCTTAGGGTCGGGGAACCGGCCCTGACTGTCATCCGCGCTTATGCGCCGAGTGGCAGTTCAGAGTACCCAGCCTTCTTAGAGTTCCTGGGTGGGGTGCTGGAAGGTGCTCCACCTGGAGACTCTGTTGTCCTGCTGGGAGACTTCAGTGCTCACGTGGGTAATGACAGCGAGACCTGGAGGGGCGTGATTGGGAGGAACGGCCTCTCTGATCTGAACCCGAGTGGTGTTTTGTTATTGGACTACTGTGCAAATCACAGTTTGTCCATAACGAACACCTTGTTTGTACATAAGAGTGTCCATAAGTGCACGTGTAATCGTATCACCAGACCTGCGACCATATGTTCTGGACACTCGGGTAAACAGAGGGGCTGAGCTGTCAACTGAACACCACCTGGTGGTGAGTTGGATCAGGTGGTGGGGGAGGACGCTGGACAGACCTGGTGCACCTAAACGCGTAGTGAGGGTGTGCTGGGAACGTCTAGCAGAGGCCCCAGTCCGCGAGATCTTCAACGCACACCTCCGGCAGAGCTTCAACAGCGTTCCGAGGGAGACTGGGGACATTGAGTCTGAATGGACCATGTTCAGCGTCTCCATTGCCGAAGCTGCTGCATTGAGCTGTGGCCGCAAGGTGGTTGGTGCCTGCCGTGGTGGTAATCCCCGAACCAAATGGTGGACACCGGAGGTGAAGGGAGCCTGTGGGACTCCGGAGGCAGCCGACAGGTATCGACAGGCCAAGCGGAATGCGGCTCGGGCAGTGGCTGAAGCAAAAACTCGGATGTGGGAGGAGTTCGGAGAGGCCATGGAAAAAGACTTTCGGACTGCCTCGAAGAGATTCTGGCAAACCATCAGGCGTCTCAGGAGGGGAAAGCGGTGCTCTACCTGCACTGTGTATAGTGCTGGCGGAGCGCTGCTGACGTCGACTGAGAAAATTGTCAGGCGGTGGAAGGAATACTTCAAGGACCTCCTTAATCCCACTGACACGTCTTCCGAGGAGGAAGCAGAGTTCGGGGATGAGGGGAATGACCTGCCGATTTCCGGAGGCGAGGTCACTGAGGCAGTTAAACAACTCCTTAGTGGCAGAGCCCCTGGTGTTGATGAGGTCCGCCCCGAGTTCCTGAAGGCTCTGGACGTTGTAGGGCTGTCCTGGTTGACACGCCTCTGCTTAGGCTGCTGCCCCCGCGACCCGGCCACGGATAAAGCGGATGAAGATGGATGGATGGATACAGTCCTCCCTCATGAGTGCTCTTTTTGTGACATTAATTGCACAAGTCCTCTATAATGAGTCAAATGTTGGGAGGGCTGATATGGCAGTTGGGGAGCTTCGTATCGTATCCTCTTGGATCTGCGTGCTGCTCTCCCGTTCCTAATGCCTTTCAGTTAACCATTAGAGATACAATGAGGATCAATTTGACTGAAACAGGTTAAGAGGGTGAAGACCTGTGGGATTTCAGCTCTACATCTGCACACTTGACAAAAAGGTTATCAGGGCACATTTGAAAAGGTTTCCTTCAGTCTGAATGATCTCTTCCTGAAAAGCTTATGACTCGTGTTTTCACACAGCTGTCAGATTCTGTTTGTCCGCACGATAAGTGACTCAGAGAAATTTCAAACAATGCACCAACAGTCAATAACATGGAGATAAAGCTAACAGCTTTTTAAAAGTGCTGAGTTTTCACGCTGTAATTTTTTCCCCTTGGCTTTTCCCTCCCTGTTTAGTCGGCTTATCGTTTCCAGCAGATGACCGAGCACATCTCTCAGTGTACTAAAAGCTGCTGCTGATTTGTAAAGAATATCACTGGCATGAGTTGTTTCGGTGATGTAATTCATCCTGGTTACAACAGATAATAAAGACTCCCAGCTATACTGAACAGGATAATTAAAGGCTACAGCTTGGGAGGAAAATTGTTCAGGTAGTTTAGTTTTAATGGGGAAGAAATACTCTGCTGCTGCTGCCTTTAAAATTAGCTTCACAATCACACTGAATTTAAATATCCAGACGAACTGAGTGTAAATTTAGGAGCTTTTGGTTCTTCTAAAATCAATCTAATGGACAGGAGAAGTGTGTTAAAATAAGAGGAAAGTAATCCAACTTCTTGATCCTGAGCTGTTATCAGGTCCCTGCACAGATTTTGCCTTTTCCTGTCGAAGCTCTGGACATCAGGTCCCCAGAGCCCAAGCCTGAGAAGATACTAAATATATCTTGTGCCAGTGTCTGAATCCCATTTTAAATTAATTCACTTCAACAGAGTTCTTAGTCGTGCAGCACTCTGCCAAACTCACTCTGCCAACTGGGCTTCATAAAATGGTAATGAGAACGGTGCTGTCTGCTGACAATGAAATAGATGCAGCAACACAGATGCACTGGCTGTGGCTCCAGATTGGCTGTTTATTCCACAGCATTGAAAATATATTTATTATAGCCCGACTTTGTCTCACTGCATCAGTGTCTACAATACAAAAAAAACCCATTGACTCTGAAATGAGCATCTTCTTAGACTGACACCAGCACAATGGTCTGGCAAATAATAGAGCTTTATGTCTTACTTCTCCTGTGATTACTTCTGAAAATGGTTCATATTTGACAGGAGCGAAATCGCAGCTGCAAATCAATCTGTCATAACTTCTCTGGTGGGGGTAATAGTGCTTTAAAAACTCAAGAGCAAATGCTCTGTTAACTCTGAGCTCAGAGTGCACTGCCTGCTATTTCTGTAGTCTAGCTGCTCTTTGCTGAAGTCCCAAGCGAACAGCAAACATCTTTTGTTAACAGTTGGAGCCCTGTGCAAGACTTAAACTCAAAAGCAACTACTGAAGATATTAATATAGCACCATCTATACACAGGATAAAACTCAGGGGACCATAAAACTGATACAGTGTGTTTATCTAGAACATCAGCTGACAAGGCAAATGGAGAGGGCGAATGCAGATCCAAGCCTTTTCCACCTCTGTATGGAAACCTGACATTCTGTCTTTGGAGAAAGATGCTAAAAATTACATTCAGTGACAGCCAGGAGGTTAGCACTTGAGCTGAGCTTATAAAGGACACGAGCAGTATTTCGTAACAACCACATCTGACCAGATTCCAGGAAACATAAACAGCTGTAATCGCTGATTTCAAAACTCATATTCATAATCGAGCCTGTGATTTCTTGGCTTTAAATTAGTCACTTGTGATGACAAACCCACAAAGAATTATTGTTCTGCTATGAAGGCGTTGCTGTTCGCTCATGCCTCTTTTCCACCAATGGGAGTGTAGTGCAGAACCATTCTGACTTTGGTGCCTGCAGAGAACCAGACCCTGTTAGGTATGTGTCAAGATTGGTGGCTTCAGAGGCATCATCTGTGGCAGCCCCTCTGATGGTCACTGATGTCAGTGGTTGGTCCTTTGTGCTGCTCTGTTGATTCCAGCTTTTTGGCACCACTGCCAGTTTGTGTGTGTGTGTGTGTGTGTGTGTGTGTGTGTGTGTGTGTGTGTGTGTGTGTGTGTGTGTGTGTGTGTGTGTGTGTGTGTGTATCAGAACAATAAACACACCATTTCAGCTCTACAATGTTGATCAAAAATCTGCATGTGATGTGTTTATGAAAAAAACATTTAAAAGCTATTTATTAATTAATTTGACAATTTAATGACTGTTTAAAAATATGTTGAAAAGTATGTCGTCTTTTAATTGTTTGCTTTGATGATTTTGGTGACTTTATAACTTGCAGCTTTCTGTTTTCCAGTTCCTCCTTCTTTTCTACATTTTAAATTTTCTGCTTTTGTGATGTTATCTCTGTGTTTCTTTCATCTTTATAATCATCCTATTCTTACAGTTTGTGTCTTTTATGTAACTCTAGATTGAATAGGGTTGTAACCCTCACATATATGCCTTTTGTCAGTTCTAAACTCTGACGTAGTCTTGCAAAACACCGGTTTCTTATCTTGATGATTAAATGCTCTGAAGATGCAATGTGAGTGTGTGTGATTTCAGCTTCTTTTTAACCCATGCTCTCTGCTGTCATGCTATCAAACCGCTCATTGTTGCAATGCCTCTGTGGCTTTAACATTACTTTCAACCTCTGAAGTCTGTTAAAGCAGACAAGTGTTGAAGACAATGAAGACAAATGAAGACTTGCTGTTAAGCCTCATTATTGTAAACCACTCTGCTGCGTAGATTTGCAGCCGTGGGCATTCAGACTTCAGAGGGAATGTCTGCAGTTGTCTTAATCATGTTGGGAACAGCAATTTATCTCATGTTTGACTCATATTGGTAGTTTTAGTTCATGTGAATGGCAAGCTGTCTCACCAGCTCATTTGATTCACAGCCTACTGCAATCCAATGCAACAGACCTGTAATACTTTTACGGCTCATAATCAAGTTTTGCTGTCTGAAAGTAGTAAATACAGCTCCTCAGTTATTTGGATCTGTGGTGTCGTGTTGAACTGCATTTAAAGACATTTTTATTGTTTCGTCCAGCCCTGTTTATGGATGAGGAGGACAGAACAGTAGACGGGCGTTGCACACCAGCTGAGAATTAAATGCGGTGGTATGTGGCATTGGTCAGTGCCAGTAAACGTTTATTAAAATTGGAAACACTTTTCAATGCAGTGCGGTCCAAGAGACAGCACCATTAAGAAGAGCTTTAAAATGCCCATAGAGTTGAATTACCACATCTCTCCAGAGTCATAGGAGACTGAACATAAAATTTCCACTCCATACAGAGCATGTTTTTTACCAGTATACAAAATAAATTATGTAATTCTGTAGGTTGAGGTTAACAGGATGAATCCTGTTACGATTAAGTGGGTACATGGGAATCTGCAGTCTACTCTAATTTATTTTCCCTGCCCTGAATATGCCGAGGTCACACGAAGACTTCCTTGTATGATCTTTGAAACTGTTGTATCAGCTCTCTCAGTGCTCTACCGCCGTAGCACTTAGAGTGATTCACCTTACTTTGCAGTGACTATAACTGATGCTGAGTGGGCCATCCTTAAGAATTACATATTAGCATCTGGTTGGTTCATGGGCAGAAGATAAGAGAGCGTTTGTAATTTTGTCGCCTCTCTAAGGTGGAAGCATTCTAGGATGTTTACCTGGGCTTTTATTCCCCCATGTGCTCACATCTGCCTGTTTTAAAATCGCTGGCAAATAAATTCGATGTTAAAACATGTTCTCACTCCCCTTCAGTTTTTGTAGGATTTTTATATATTTGGCTCGACTTTTTTTTTTTTTATCCTGAAAATCCATACTAAGGATTTTATTATGAAAATTCACTATTAAGTGCTCGAAAAAAAATACAAACGTTTTCTGACCCTTAAAACACTTCATAGAAGTCCACAGCTGGATTGTCTAAGAGATCATGCTATGACTTTGAAAAGTGAATGCAAAGGGGCTGTTAACATCCTACTTTAGGTTTCTCAGATGTTCTTTGGCGTTTAAATATGGGCACTGCCTGGGTTACTCAAGAACGTGTCCTGTAGCCCGTCCTGTTTTTGGCACCTGGTTGACTGTTGGGCTGTAGTCTCATATTGCATGAAGTGTGAGCAGTTTTTCTTGACGAATCATCTATATTTACCCATCTCTCAGTTTTGATCTGTGTTTCTGTCTCTGGCAATGAAAAGAACTTTGATAACCTCGTGCTGTTATTATTATCAGAAGGGTTGTCTGTTTTTTGCCAGACATCATGGTAGGAGCATTGCCCCAAATAGCTTACATGTTGCTGGTCTATAAAAGGACTGATTGATGGTCATCCTTCTAGCAGGGTCCCCCATCTCTCAGGGAATCTTCTGGACTCGGTCACCTCCCAGAGTCATAATTGGTCGGCTTTTCAGTTTGGCTGCATTGCTAACCTTAGAAAGAACTGCACAAATTGAAAACTAAAACCGCACAAGAAGCACACATAGATGAGTATTTTTTCATTGCATTTATGAAGCTGTGCATGATCAAGCAATCAAAGTGATTGACTGACTGATTCTATCCACAAGCAATATCTGAATATAATCCAATGTCTTGCACACAAAAAAAAAGGTGCGCGTCACATGATTATGCATCATAAAACTGTGTCAATCTGTTTTTGTATATATTTGACGCACAAAATGCACAGCTTTCATCTTATCAAGTAAAGTTACCACCATCATGATGAAGTATAGTGTGCTACATATTGGGATGTCAGAATATCAAGTGAACTGCCATCTAAAAACATTGAGAAGAAAATTGAAGCCTGATAACAGAAACAAAGGGTTGCTGTTGAAAACACAACAAAGGCATGTGGGAGAGAAGAAAAAGGCACAAACAGAAGCATCCTGGGATAAAACCACCGGGAGATATGCCACAAAAGTTTCTTTTATGTCAGCCCAACTGGAGCCTCATAAGTAATATCAACCATTTTCTGTTGCTCTGTGCAAATCCACAATTTTCTAAATGATAACAAGAGCATAACAGAAGTGGGTTAGCAAGAAAGCCAGCTAAGGTAAACTAAAGGAAGGATTCTGTCTTTTTTCTGTTTGTGCTGAAAAATCTGCCATCGTTTTAGTTTTTCCTCATTCATTTCATATCACTGAAAAAACATCCTTTTATCCACTAAGCCAAAATAAACTGTGGCATTAATGTGGTGACAACTGATAAAACATTTACAGCTTGAGTTTGCAATTTGATTTCGATTTTCAAATCTAACGCCTCGCTGAGACACAGCACACCAAGCCCCATGTAATCCATAACTGCCTTGCTTGCTTGTTCTCTTTTTCTGTCTTCCTGTGCAAACTCCCTCGGCTGCCTAATCCACTGGGGGACAAAAGACTTAAACTGCTATCAAAATAAGTGGTTCTGATCTCATATTTGAAATTTACTGACTCTGCATTTAAGCGATTGCAGACAAAGGTCAAGCTCATCGTTTTTGTGGCAGGATGGATACGGGGCTATGAGTCTCTAGAGCCTGATAGGCCTTGTGAAAAATGAAGCTTCACATGACTTTACAGTTGATTCTTTCCCTAAAATGCATTTTTATGGATTTTATAAGCAATGAAAATGATGGTGTCCCTGCTTTTATACAGCAAATTGATATTGCAGACTCAGTGTATTGATTGTCTTCTGATTGTCTCATGAGAGTACTGCAACTATTTAATTTACTGCAAATCAATCTGTAGTTGCAAAGTGCATGGGGCTATCTACTAAACTGGTTGTTTCGTCAATTAGTGGATATAATGTGACAGGTAATGAGGAGTAGTTACTCACAGCCTTACAGACTGAAACACTGGCTCCTGGATTTTTACCAGCCTGGTGTTTTTCCTCTCTCAGTAAACTGTATACTAAGCTCCTGTCACAGGGATACTCACATCAACTTAACACACTTGACTGAGCTTCAGGCCCACTGTGATTGTGTGTGTGTGTGTGTGTGTGTGTGTGTGTGTGTGTGTGTGTGTGTGTGTGTGTGTGTGTGTGTGTGTGTGTGTGTGTGTGTGTGTGTGTGTGTGTGTGCGCGCGCGCGCTCTGGTGCCTCATTACCAGCAGGGTAAAGTATTGTTCTGACGTTTGCATGCTTTACCAGCCTGACTGTAGTAATAGGTATAAACAAGGTTAACCCCATTTTCTGCAGCTGCTCAGTGCCAGTTCCTCTGAAGTTTCTCTAAGCAAATAACCAACAAAACACCCCAGTTCTGCAGGCACAAACACAACAATCACAACAGAGTACTTCTGTCTATTCCCATTGGACAGAATTACTGCAAACATTGCTCAGTGCTGGATGAGAAGTAAATTCAGCCCTTTCTGTGCTATACTGTGCCATACATGCATTATGCACATGGGAAGCACTTTGCTAAATCACGAGCAAACGCACCATTTGTCTTGATTGATTGATTGATTGATTGATTCACTAAAGTATATGGCAGCCCTGTGATTGAAGTTTCTTTGGGGCCTTTTTGATCAATTATTTATCATGTCTTTTATTATGGTTTGGTGTGCAGGGCACCACTGGCAAAGCTGAGACATCTGTGAAGAGTAAAAGTAAAGTTACATTCATGTCCATTAAACTAATTCAGAATGATGGTCTCTGAACTCACCTTTCTCTGAAGCTGCTCACTTTAATCCGGTTTCTTGTGCTTGTGTACGATTGTTTTTTTCCCTTGCGAGTAAATTATGCTTTTACTGCAAATTAGCTTCACACCCATCATTTGATGCATAAGCCATTTCAGTAAATTACCTACAATAATAGTTCTCCAAAAAAAAGAGCTTCCAAAAAGAAAATCCCTTTTTTTCTTGATATCCACAGGACAATTTAACCTAAACAGGAAATCTATGAAATCTTGTCCCAATTTACATGAGAAGCATAATAGTAGAGAGTCAACGGCGCTGACTTGGAAGCAATTGAAAATCTGTCATCTCAGCAGCAAGCCAGCCATGCGGAACATGTTGCATGCTATGTATATAAATCAGATTCCTGAATGATCACACTCGTCTTCATCCTATGGAGAAAAATTATGTGTCTGTTGGCAGTGTATTTTTGAGGAGCTGACAGTCAGTTGTCAGTGTTAGTCTTCCTGTGGGACAACAAGAGGATCTCTCTGTCAAACAAACCTGTCTGCTTCTGCAGAAATTGTGCCAAATCTTTAAACTCTCATTTTATCATTAAATCTTTTGCTTATTGCTCAGTGCATGAACACTTGATGTGCTGATAGTAAGGAGAAATAGCCTATTACACGCAACATTACACAAATTCAGTACAGCACAAAGAAGGAACTGCAGCGTCAGTGTAGTAAACAATGCTTGACTCATCTCACCACCATCTTAAACCGCTCTCAAGTATTTAGTCGGGTGCATGTGGGGGCTGTGCACAATAAAATGTGTCTAAAAGCACGTTGGCGTTACAGCATGTTTCTTGTGCATTTTTCAAACCGCTCGTATTCTTATTCTTTCTTTAGCCCCCGTATCTGTTTGTTCCCTTTTCAGGGGAAAAAAATGCTGTTTTGATTAAATGCTAGTATGGCTGACATATTGACCATGTCCCAGCTTCTCCTGATAGACAATTAATGAGGGTTTTCAGCCCTGCAGCTTGCATGTTACCTATATTAATCCTCACTGCTGAGGATTTTTTCATATCCCTGCATCATATAAAAAGAAATTTTAAAACACTTGGAGCTCTCTGGGATGAAAATTAGAGTCATTTTTCTCTCTGTATGCAGCATTGCAATGACAGTAAGCTACAAATCATGGCTGTGCATTATGTGACCCTAAAACTGCACCCTTAGCTGGTCCGTGGGTGATTTCCACCATGCTGACTACATGCCACACCTCTCAGCTCACTCCTGTCCAATAAACTGAACTTATCAATTCACATGAGGGGAGAAACAATAGTGCTTTTGTGGTGCAGCTTCTCCACCTCTATAGGTGTTATACAGCAGTGTGGATAAGAAGGTAGTGCTCAACACACAGGGTAAAGAGGACTAGACAGCAATCATGCTACTGTACTGTGGTATCATGACACTGTTTTTATGTCACACAATGAGAGCATAAAAGGTGTGACCCTTGAAACCCCATTGAGGATGATGGAATGGCAGAGGCTGAAGCAGAGAAAATGAAACAAAGAGCGCAGAGACTGGAGGAGGGAGAAGGTGAGAGATAAACAGAGAAAGACAGATGGAATAAGTGAGAGAGGCTGCCAAAATGAGGATATGTGTCCTCACCAGCTTCTTCTAGCCTGCAACTTGTTCTTAGCCCCCGAGGGACATTTTTAGCTCATCACACATGTCTGTAAATATCTCTGCAGCAGGGAGAGTGTGTGTGCAGCACCACTGCATCATCCCAGAAGGGAAAGAGACATAAGCCGCCATCGCCACTGAGTCTGACTGTACAAATTTGTTGACTCAGATGAATGGGGGTAATAAAAACAGATCACACTGGTCTTTATTCCCGTGGGGATGGTTATATATTTAGGAAAAAAAACTAGATAATTAAGAGAAAAACTTTTATGGGACCACCGAATCTCATTTAATCATCGTTGTCATTGCCAAAAAACATCAAGTTGGTTTACATCTTTTTATCTGTATTAACTTAAGTAACATTTTGTAGTAGCATTTGCTAGAGAGGAATAAAGGATATGGGGACATTTGCACACTGAAATTAGCACAAGAGAATGTGTTAGATATAAAGCATTCCTTTTAAAAACAGCAGTGGCAGATCACAGACTGTGCAGCCATCTGCTTATGAAGCATCACTGGTACTGTCTGACAGCACTTTTGTTTTTTTTTTTGTTTGCTTGTTTTTTTCTTCTTCTTGCAGAACACCATGACAGGAAAGACAGCTCCTGCTGACCTCAGCAACCTTTGGCTTGATACATGTAAACAGCTGCTGATTTTAATCTTCTCCCTGCACTGACATTCCTATAATATTTGAAGAATCACAACAAGGCACGGTGGTTTTGTGCATGGTTCTAGCGTTATTTAAGGGATTTAATTATGTTCGTTGCTGATTGAGAAAGAATATACTAAATAATAATGAAGTGCGTTACTGTTTATTTATGCACAGTTGCATAATTATACTTAGAATATCTATGAGAAATATTTGCCCTGTTATCAATATTTTACTTGTCTCTAGACACTGTTTTAACACTGCAGCTGGAGGTGTGAACGTAGAGCAGCATTACCCCCAAAATAAACACATCTATTGCACATCAGGGACAAAATCTTTATTAGTTACAGTTTCCCGCTGTGGAACCATCACAAAGATGTGAAGTGAATAGTAACAGGGGTTCCACTGAATCCTTGCAGATTGGGCGCATGCGTGCGCCGGTATGCATTTGGGGGTGATATAATTAACTGTAAAGCAGCGTGTGATTAATGCGCTCCTGTATGGAAAGAGAACTCATGCCGCGTGATAAGAGAGGAATGCGCAGCAGTCCCAGGTATTATCCTGAAAAGTGAACAGCGTGCAAAGGGAAAGGGTGGAGAGGTGCGGGGGGTGGGGCGCTACAGTGAATTCCTATCATCACCATAGCAATGACCCCATTTAGCAGTACCCCCTTCTCAATGTATATAACAAATAATGCATATTGGGATGATGATTTTTATGAGTGTTACATATATATAGTCATATATTAGATACAGTAAGTAAGTCTCGAAGGTTTCAGAGGGGAATCAATCCATCATCCAAACACCAAAGTCTTCAGTATATCTCTCTCTCTTTTTTTTCTTTTTTTTCGCTAGAATTGTTTAAAGCTTTCATATATTTAAGAAATAATCAAGCGCTCTTCTCTATCAATTTATAATCTCGTAAAATATGAGAAACACAATAAATGCCCTGCAAAGTTGCCATGAAGCGACTGTTTCCGCTCTATTGGCGCCATCTTGTGGATACTACAACAGTTTACTTACTTTGTGTATTTCTGGTAGCCTCCTGTATTGAATATATATTTTTAGAGATTTACAAATACAGTTTTAAAAATGGATATTGTTGAAATTCATTTGCTACATCCTTGGTTTCTTCCTATAAAAAGGAATTTCATTATTTTTCCTTTCCACTGTCGCCAAGTGCTGCTCTGAGGGACCATTCGATGAGGTTTTCTCTTTAACATTGTACGTTTTTAGTGTTTGCCTTACATCATAAAGCATATTGAGGTGACTGCTATTGCTGGGGGGGGGTTTCTAGTTTTTTTATATGGATCCAGCCGAGTGCCGCCTTTTGGTGGCAGTATTGTAGATAAGCAGCATGACCGCTACAATAAAGAAAACAAAGAAGAAGAAGGAAAAGGAGGCGTTGAGCGTTAAATTGAAAACAGAAATGGCGGGGCTTAACAGCTGCTGTTAGCGCCACAACTGTGAAAATGTAACGACCGGCCAGCTGTTTAAGGTGCTCAAGGTTGGGCTGAAGATTTTCTGAACCTAAAATCAGAGGTCAATACGAAAAAAAAAAGTATGTAGCCTTTAGTAACGAGTGTTAAATTTGTATTTAGCGATTCCGTTAGCCAGAAGCCAGTGAAGGGTTTTGTTTTTTTGTTTATGTCAACACGCTGTTGTGTTTCTGCTGACATTTTAATACGCAGTTTGCTCTGTGACAACCTTAACTGCCCGTCAAACTCCCAACTATTACTTTAATTAGTCTCTAACAGCTGGCCACAGGCGAAAACCCCGTGACATCTATCGACTGACCACACAGCTGGATGACCTCAAGCGGTGGCAATAACAATGCCCGCAAACGGGAAAGTCATTCCCCACACGCCGCTGGCCGTGGACTTCTGGCATGTGCGGAAGTGTCCGGGTACCCGGCTGTTTTTCCTGTCCCACATGCACAGCGACCACACGACAGGTTTGACGTCCACGTGGAGCAATCGCCCCATCTACTGCTCACCTACAACCGCCACTTTGTTGAAACTCAAGCTGCAGGTAAGGGAGGGTGTAGTCATTAAAAATAAAGAAACAAATGCATGTTTGAGTGTAGAAGCAGTGCTGCACGGGATCTAAAACCTTTAATTATTGAATTAGAGCTCGTTAGAGCTATTGGCTACACCTGGGCTCGGCCAAACACACCGGAGGCACAGCACAGGTATAATTAATGATTATCCAGCTACGGTACATGATTTTCCATGGCCAAGAAGCTGGAGTTTTGGAACAGAAGGAACAGTAACAAATGTGTTTGGCTACTGTAGAGCCCGACACAGAAACAGAAGCAGCAGGTAAAATGGCAGATGTTCTGTACCAAGGACACTTTGACAGATGAAGTGTCAAACCCTCAACCCTGCAGTGGACAGCTATAGTATGCACGCTTATTGAAAACATTAAGTGAGCGGCAGTTCTCTGGGCAAAAATGCCTTGCTGATGTCAGAGGAGACTGGCCAGGCTGTTTCACACTCATAGGAGGCAACAGTAACTCGCATAAACATTCAATACTGCCAGGTTATAAACACAAGCATCTGTGATCTGAGTGCACAACATGTCAACCCTATACAAAATATACAATAACAGTGGTGTTATTTCTATAGTTTCCAAACTTTGATCTTTTATCAACCTTAAACGTGTTTCAGACTAAACCTGACCGTGATCTGGAGTAGTAGATATTCTGTTGCACCAAAGTCTTTTGTAAGGTTTTGATGTTTTTTGGTTTTCCTCTGAATGTTTCCATGTCTGCTTAGGTGAAAGAACAGTGGATCCATCCTTTAGAAGTGGGTGAGCCATACCTACTCCCACTGGATGATATTGGCAAGGAGAGGCTCACGGTCACACTGATAGATGCCAACCACTGTCCAGGGGCTGTCATGTTTCTATTCGAAGGCTACTTTGGCTCCATTCTATACACTGGTCTGTTTCTCTGAAGCTTCTCAGACATAGAAAAATGCAATTTCTCAAGTTGTGTCCTGTTGGATTTAATTTCTCAAGTTTTTGGTATCACGTAAATTAACATTCCGCGCCGATTTATTTCAGGCGACTTTAGATACACTCCTTCAATGCTGCGTGAGCCATGCTTACGGACCTACGCCACCATAGATGTGCTGTACCTGGACAACACTAACTGTGACCCCAACCGTACCCTGCCATCAAGACAGCGAGCCACTCAACAGATTAAGGAGATTATTCGCAGCCACCCCAGCCACAATGTTATCATAGGTCAGTTTAAACAGCTTGCTGCAGCCCTGTCAGTTACTGTATTGTGACCGTGCATAAATGGCTTTTTTTGTATTTTTTTTATTGGGTGTATATGCTGCCAAAGATTAATAGGAGTTAGTGCTGTCAGCGTTAATCTTGTTAATACGACGTTAACACCACAACCGCATTAACGCGGCAAATCCCCGTTAGAGAGTTAACGAGGGCTGCACGTGTGTTGATGCCGTGCAGCCCTCGCTTGGCCGATCCATGTTAACTCTCTAACGGGGATTTGCCGCGTTAATGCGGTTGTGGTGTTAACGTCGTATTAACGCTGACAGCACTAATAGGAACCTTAGCCTCACCACCACCATTAGGGGACAAAAGCTGATGTTACATACACAGGAGTCGCATTGCACTCTTTGCCAAAGGGTGTGTCTGACAACAGTACATGTAAAATTAACAAAAACAGCAATATCAGTATCAATGTTGGGATTGAAAAGAAGGATTTTTTTTTCATTTATTTTTTTTGTAGCTGTGCGATATTTTGAACACAAAGCTCTTCCTCAGATTTCTGATAAACACATTGTCTCACTTTCAAAGCTATTAATTCACATCCTCAGCTTAGAAGGTGATGATTTGTCATTCTTGTGTTCACAGCTTGTTCCTGCTGATTCTCAGTAGCTAAAAAAAGGTCAGTTATTGCAGGTCTAAAGTTTTCTTGTTGCTTTATCCCATCTTGCAGGCCTTTATTCCTTGGGTAAAGAGTCCCTGCTATTGGAGCTGGCGATGGAATTTAAAACCTGGATTGAGGTGAGCTTTGAGAGAATGGAGACCCTTAAAGCTCTGGAGCTGCCTGATGTCTTCACTACTGAGCCAGGGGGCGGCCGTATCAGAGCTGTGGACCAGTCAGAGATTTGTGCCTCTGCTTTGCACCAGTGGAACAAAGAACAACCAACTTTGGCCATCTTGCCCACCAGCAGGCCGCTGATCTCTTTCCACCCTTATGTCCATGTAGTACCCTATTCAGATCACTCCTCCTACCAAGAGCTGGAGGATTTTGTCTCAGCACTTAAACCTACCTGCCTTATACCCATTGTAGGAAAATGTGTACCTGGAAGTCTTTCTGCCTTACTCCCTCACAAAAAACGCCATGAAATCCTGGTACCAGAGTCAGTCCGACACTACATGTCGAGAGAGCCAGAGAGGCAACTCTGCTCATCAGCATACACTAGCCTTCGCCGCAAACACTTCCATCCTCTTGTTCCTAAAGGAGTGGTATTTGAGTCTCCTGTAAGGGGATCTGGGAAGTCATGTGAAGAAGCCTGGGAGGCAGAGTGTGTGGAGCAGGATGGATCTGGGGAAGAGACAGAAACAGAAAGTAGTGAAAAGGACTCTGACTGTATTCTCCTGGACCTGAGCAAAGAGCTCACCCCCAGCAGACATGGAAGAGGGGCTGGAGATGTGTGGAACCTCAACATCGTCCAGACAGTCACAGAAGAAAGAGCGAGGGAAGGGTCAACGCCACTGAGCGAAATCGCACCGAGCCGCTTCTCTCCAGTGGAGATTCTGGCAAACACCAATGCCTGCTTGAAGCCCAGTGTGACCACAACGTTGTCTTTAGAAACAAGTGCCAAAATAATCAATAACCAGCACAGTGAGTGTGAGAACAGCCACACATTGCCAATTGAGAATACCATGAGTCAGCACTGCGGGATTGATCAGAACGACAGCGTGACATTATTTCAGAACAGCCCTGATAATGATTCCTGTGCTTCATCCAGCCCACTGGCTTTGCTGAACTATGCGTATATAGAGGAGCTTGAAAA
Organism: Simochromis diagramma; assembly: GCF_900408965.1. NCBI lineage: Eukaryota > Metazoa > Chordata > Actinopteri > Cichliformes > Cichlidae > Simochromis > Simochromis diagramma. The sequence goes on along the minus strand of NW_024387152.1, from coordinate 3,622,428 downwards.
CAGACTTTTAAAGAACCTCCCCTTCTCAGAGGAGGACTTTAAGAGCTGCGGCCTCCTGCAGAAAGGTTTTGTGCAGCAGTTTACCCCTTCACCTTTACAGTATTCAAAAGACAATGACCTCTCAGACTGATTTTTGTTTGTGGTGATTTTGAGGTTGAAGTTTTTGCCTTCTTTTAGAGGCCTTTTTGTGTTTTTGTGTCGTCATAAGCACTTTAAAGCAGTTATCCTACTTGTTCCTGCGCTTTAATTCCTTGTGCTATTTCTATTTTTTCTTTTTTTGTTGTTGTTGGTGTGGCCTGGACGTTATTGGTTATTGAGCAGGAACAGTTAAGTGATGGTTTTTGTTTTTTGTTTCTTTAAGCTTTTCCCTCACGTTTGCATTTTTTCTGTGTAAGATCGACAGAAAATAATTATTTCTCATTTGGAAGACGTTTTATCCGTTTGTTGGTCGGGGAAAACTAATCAGTGACTTTTTGTATGGACAAAGCTGAGGCACATTCTCAGTATTATGTGTTGGTCGTTTTCACACTTTGGGTGTACGTGCTTCAGCTATACCAAACTATGGGGATACGTGTTAAGAAACCGCACTGCACCATGGGCCATTTTTGAGAATAGTGATGATTCTCAGTTTCCCTGTAAACACCACTGTTTATAGTTTAGTTTCACTCCTGTGTCCTTGTTTGTATATTAAGATATCAGCCACATGTTATTGCTTACTGAGCACTTTTTGTTCCTTTTTAGTTTAAACAATAATTAAACTAAACAATTTAGTTTACCGTAATTATTGCTCGTGGATACCACTGATGCTGCGTGATGCAACTTAACATCCATGTGAATAAACATTTTTTCTAAATGTGAACATGTGTTAGTTACTGTTTTGTTTTTTAATGTTTTTGGTAGCACAACCAAATCTTTATTCAATCTGTACAGTTTGTGGATTTTGCTGGGAAAATTAGTTTTAAGTCTCAGGATTAGAATTACATGTGAGAGAATTTGGTACCAGATTCGTTTTTTTTATTTAAGCTTCTGTTTTATGTTTAATTTAATGTCCTATCAGGTGACATAAGGAGTCCATTTTCACCCCAACACTTTAGAAAATGATCAACTCAATTAACAAAGCAAGTTAGCAGCACTATTTGCAACAATAAACAAGCTGTGTACGTTACAGTCACCTCCTGTGACCGTTTAACAGCCCACTCTGACAGAGAAGCAACCTTTAAGAGAACAGAAATGATGAATCTCTTGAGCTTAAATAGTAAATATAATATGGTTTGTGTTTTAGGCAGAAACTTTGAACCATAAAGGCTTAAAAGGCTTTCTCTGGTTCAAAATTTGGCTGTACCGTGCACCATGTGTTTTCTGAACATAAGTTGCAATGTTAAAGGTCAAATCTGATTCTGATCAATCAGCCTGCCTGAGTGATAAGCGAACAGTAACATTTTAGCAATACAAAAGCTGTGAAAAAGCAACACAAGGTTCAATAAAATGTCATCTTTGTGGACCAAAATGTCCTGCCAGAATAATCAGTTCAATAAATTCTAAATCCCTGGATCTCTCCAGCTGATCCAGGAGGGAAGGACAACCGCTGCCTAAGCAAAAACCCTTAGTGATCCCTCATGTGACAGGAGTATCGGGACAGTTGAGGCGCATTTTTTCTAAACACAGCGTCTCCATAGTTTTTAAACCCTAAAACACTCTGCGCCAAAAACTGGTCCACCCCAAAGATCTGGTCCGACGCAAACAGAGTAATGTAGCGTACGCTGGTGCTGAAAATGTCCCACTGAAAACACTACATCCACATGAACAGAATCAACCTTTGGGGCTCATGCAAAAAAAAAAAAACGTATTAAAACCACATGTTTGATAAAGGAAAGCATTTATCTTTAGAGAGATTGTTTTCTTGTGAAACAAAGTCAAAGGAACTCCAGTTATGGATGTAACTACATCGGGAGAAAAACAAATTTATTTGATTTTTTTGTGAATGTCATAATTTCCTCCTCACTTAATTTTTGCTAATAAAGCCATAAATAATAAAAATAAAATATTTACACAAGATTCCATTTCTGTTGATTCAACATAATTTTTGTCATCTGTTGTCTAACATAAATCTATTTGTTAATATCAAAATTATTTAAAGTTGTTATTCACTGAGCACGTGTTAATTTGCACTTTTTAAGATAACTCACTACACAAACTGTAGCACAAAGATTTTCAGCATTATGTGTAAATGTAGGCTAAATATTCCCCAGCTGTTTCTTGCTGCAGTGCTCTTATTCTTCCCTAAGATGGCAGTAGTTTGTTAAAAAAAAAAAAAAACAGCTGTTTTTACTTTATGTCTTGCCTGTCATTTAAATGTGGTATGAAGGTTTTTTTAATTTATATATTAAAATGAATAGAATTGTGTTTTTGAACAAAATCCCAATTTTCACTCTCTGTTTTATATTAATGAGCATTAAGTTTGATAGTCACAAAAAATATTTGACTGCAGTTGGCATTCAGACCATTTCTCTAAAAAATACCAGATTCCTGCAGCGCTCTTATTGTGAAAGCCAAATCTTGACTAGTTTCAGTCCTTTCCATGTTCATACAGAAAAGCTTGCACACTGCACTGACTGCAGAGAAGGACTAGATGTCCTTCCTTTTAAGTACCAAACACAATGGTGTCTTGGAGGCCTATCTGTTTTTTTGTTGTTGTTGTTTTTTTTCTCTATAACACAGGGAGGGCATCGACTAAAGAAACTTCAGCTGAACCAAAATCCACTCTCCAAGAGGCTGGTTTGTGTTAAACTGAAACCACAGTAATATTTACATGACTGCATATAAAACTGCCAAAGAACACAGAAAAGGAGCGAAAACTCAAAATAAAAAGTGGGATGCAGTGTTCTTGAAACTCTGCAGCACAGCACAATGAGCAGTGCAATAGCTCCAAAAAAAAGTGCATCCTATCCAGCTATATCAACATTTCTTTTTTCTTGTTGTTGGCTGTGACACTAACACGTCCCATTAGGCTGGACTTTGAAAAAAAAGTGCCTTATGAAATGTCGTCTCTGTGTGAAGTTCAGAAATCTCTGAGGTGTCACACTGCGACATCGTAAAGTCACCATCAGCGGGTTGTCAGGCTGACATGAGCAGCCAACAGGAGTCTCCTCATGTGCTCAAAAAGGATGAATGACCAGCTCCTGCATGGTGTTTAGCAGCATGTGTGGAGGAGGGAGGGCCGCTCCGGCCTTACTGTGTGCAGATAGATGTTTATTACGACCACTAGCTGATTGTGCACATCCTGTATTTAAGTAAAAGTATTAATACAGCAGTATAAAAATTCTTTCCAATTGGATTACTATCATATTTAAAGGTCCTGTACTCTGTGACTTTAAAGGGACAGTTCACCCCATAAAGCTAAATTTGCATGTCTTTCCTCTAAATGTTTACATAGTTTTGCAGTAAGTTTCCCTGTTTTGGCGACATCAGCTGCAGAAATGTTTGTAACCTAGTCACAGGGGTCACACAGCAGTGCACTCCCAGTGCCCTTTCTTATTCAAGATAAATGAGGAAGGCTATTTCAGGAGGGGCATCTGGCATAAAAACTGATGATCTACTGTGATGATCTACCCTTAAAAGGAGGAGCCAAAAGCAGAATGCGTGCCCTCTCTTCAATGCAATGAACTAGATGCCATTTGCTCAAAGAACCAAAAAGTTACAATTTTTAACAATAATTTAAAAGAAAAAAAGTCATCTTGTGAATCTTTTCAGGTATGAAAATGCATCACATGCAGTTAACTAACATTACAGCTCAGCCAAGTGGGATGCCATTGACATTTGCCTCCTGTCAATCTGTCAAAGTTTTGTTTCCTCCTAAAGTGATAAGGGCGGACAGCGTACTTTCCTGCATGAAGCTGCTCACAACCATGTTGGTGGATGTATTTGTTTTAATAACCAAATGGATTTTTGGAAACTCACATCAAAATAATCTAGATGGGAAAACAGCACTGCGGGGCAGAGGAAAACATATAAATTTAACTTGGTGTTGCGCTGCCAATTTAATACTATTTTTTAAAGCCCAGACTCTACATATTTCCCACAGAATTTTGCATTTAATCATTTTCTTTGACAAAAAATATTTCTCCAGTTACTACCGCACCTCTAACCAGTGGCTTGCTGTGTTAAAAGGCACCGTGTGTTCCTCCTATACTGGTGTAAAATCTGTTTATGTAAAACCTGACATTTTTCACTTTAGTGTAGTGTCTTTTGTTTGGTTTCAAATTCAGTGTGGCAACGTGTTAAGAAATAAGAACAAAGATTGCAGCTATTCAAATGCTAACACTCTGGGCTGTTCTGCATCATTAGGTTATCATAATTGTTTTCAACACGGCAACTAATCTGGTTATTTTTTTTACATACGATAATCTCCTGGTTGATTTCAAAATAAACTGATTTGTTAGTTTAAAAAATCAGAATTATATGTCAAAATCAAAATAATCATTTAAATTTTTAATGTCTTCATGTCACAGTACTCACATCAGTTTAATTTAATAAAGTGGTATAATAATTATTTTCTGTCAAGGTATATGATCAACCTTAAATTCATAGTGTGGGACAGTAGTTAAGTAAATGTACACAGAGGTTACAGCTCACCATCAGTGCTGGCTACACCGCTGACAGAGGAGGAACACAGCACCAGTGAATGAGTTGCTCCATTTTCTGTGGATAACCAGGATGCAACCTGCCCCGTGGGGACTCCCAGAAATTCAGAGAGAAACACATTGTTTTGTCGAGCTCTTATAGTGCCTTGGCTTGTAGCCATTTCCAGTCTTTCATGGCAGTAAGGGGGGCAGAGTTGTGTCCTCCTAAGATTGGTTGAAATGCAATCAGGACAAGACAACACAAGATGCTCAATTTGCATTAAGATTTCTGCATATTTAACATGAACCTGTTTTTCTCTCACTTGCAGCACCAATGCTATTTTAAGACTGTGCGCTGGTATTATCAAAATAGAAAAAAAAAAACATGTTCGTGACTAAAATCCTGACAATAATTTGGGCCAGGGAGAAGAAGGGAGCAGGGTTTTTTGTCTTTATTTTTAACTTTTTTTTACACTGTGAATCTGAACCTCTGGCAGTGAGGCCAGGAAATGAAAGGAAATGGAGTGTCACGTACCCCCACAAACATCGCAGCAGGGCATTAGAGCTAAAGTAATGGATTCCTCACACACACCATTACTTCAAAGTGGAAAGCATGAAGACACTGCCACCTGCAAGGCCAAGCTCTCTTACCACAAGTAAAATAGAATGACATGGCCTCTACAATTCACTCAGCCCCTTCAAATCAATGATTTTACTAAGAGTAATAATCTGATTAGCACCGTCTCTGGGTAGTTCATAGTCTCTATAGTCTCTTTTACATACAGAAATAATTGCTGATCCAGGTCATTCACCCAGAATCACAATGTGGCTTTGAGTATTTAACATTTCTCCGTGTGCTGAAAAGAAGAATGATCCAGCTGTGTAATTTATAGCTCAGCTCAAGCAAGCGCTCTTTGTACATTCTTCAACTCTTACCAGGCACTAAAATCCACTTACCCTCAGGACCCACAAATAAAAAAAGTTAATGTACATGACGGCTAGTACACCCAACTTTGGTTTTTAAGTATCAAAGCACTAAATCACAGGAATCACAGACTGCTGCCTGCAGACTCTCTGCTGCAGTTGTAGAGGGAAATCTTTGAACAAGGCAGGAGTGTTAACATTGTTTTGTTGTGTGTGTGTGTGTGTGTGTGTGTGTGTGTGTGTGTGTGTGTGTGTGTGTGTGTGTGTGTGTGTGTGTGTGTGTGTGTGTGTGGGCTTCCAGGTTCACCAAAGTTTCTGAGCTTTACTGGGATCTTTGCCAACAGGTAATCCAGCTGTTTTTAATGCTTCTGAAGTGGTGCAGGAGAGATCCAGTTTTGACTGCCGGCCCTAGATTGCAGCTGTCGTTTCAAAGATTTGCCTGATGTTCTCCTTTAGACCTCTCAGTTGACATCCAGCACCTCTTCTTCCACCTGTTGTGGATCTTATTTATTGCTTGTTATTAAATATGTGTGGATCTTGTGAAATTTTCCATTTAGCCTAACTAGCTGAACTGCATATTCAATCATTTCTCAATTTTAGGCAGGTTATTCATTACTTTCAGCTGATTTTTGTTGTTGTTTTGTTTTTTATGTCTGCTCACTAAATAGTACTCACACACTGTGGATATATTTTTGGCATCTGCAGAAATAACTCTGGTTGCAAATCACAGTCTTAGACAACCTCATTATGTATGTGGCTGCTTTTCAGCACCACGGACAGCACCCAGTGGAATCCAGCCCTCTCAGTCTTCCCCGAATAGAAAATGAACCTTAAATTTTTATAATCGGAGGCAGTTTTTTTCCTTATCTTGTTTTTATGGAAGTAGAAAATATTGCTAACATGAAAATGAATGCGTTTTCCACAAAACTGGGTTTTGGTGGGTTTAAAGAAGCGTTCATCCATGATGCAGAGAGAGCCCTCTTCCCCACTCAAGCATTACAACTTGACTGCTCATGTCTGAAGCAGAGGAGAGAAAAGTAAAACCAAACCTATCAGCTTGACAGACCGCTTGACTTGACACAGGACTTTCCTCCAGGCAAAACCACTGAGCAACAGGATGGCCTTTTAACTGACTCCTCAGGAAAAAAAATTTAGCCCTTATTTCATTTCCACTTTAATGTCTCAAATGCTGAATCTGTCAGTTTTCCGGAGCTCTTCAAAGACTCGGAGCTCAGCATAGGTGACATCAGAAGAGTACTGCAAGTCTTTCAGCAGAGCAAGACAGTAAATAAGAAAGCCACTGGTTTCTGCACTTTATAGTGATTTCTCTCAGTCCCTTTTCCCCTGACTGTCGCAGAGAGTTGGAATGATGAAGCAGAGCTGTGTCACACCCACACAGCAGCAGAGGCTGTTATCTTTTCGCTCACAGTCTACTGCTATTTCTGTTGCCCGTGCCAGTGTTTCTGCATGCAGTGGTATGGTATGGCAGTGCATGTGTCTGAGCGTGTTCGGAGGGGGTGAACACACAAGGATGAGCGGGAGTAAGAGGGATGAGATTGAGCCCTGTGGTTGCAAAACATCTTTGTTGACTGGAGAGAATGGCAGAAAAGAAGGATTTGGGGAGGAGAGGTAAAAAGCTTCCAAACTCAAACAGAAATAAAGGCAATTATTTTGAGAACTGTAGTCTTACGATTCTCTTTTCCAGTCAAATGTTCATTAAAATTATGAGTTTTTCAACATTTTAAAAAGACGCCATGCTGTGTCACTTGTGCAAAACAAAATCATTAAATATTGTTCAGGGTTATCAGCATGCGAGCTTCTGAGCGTCATCAAAAACCGCTGCACTGCAGTGCATGGACTGATTCGCTCATTGCAATATTTCACTTTAAAAGAGCCTCAATGAGACAGCCTTGGCTTTACTAAGAGAGACTTTATTCTCTTTATTTCTTTTTTTTTCTTCCAGAGAGAAGTCAGTGATCAATCTCTCTTTGTTAAAATCCCCCAGACCATAGTAGGGAGTCTCAGGCTTGCACAGGCTCTGATCCAGCTATTTGTGAATGACTCATAGGATAGTGCTTCCCTGTGGCGGGCTCTGTCTTCCTCTCCTCACTCCTACTGTACTCCCATGCTCTCTCCTGCTGTTCTGTTCTCCCTCCCCTGTGCTGTCTCTAATCTCCTTTGCTCAATATTGCAGCCCCCCCACCCTCCCTCTGTCCTTTCTTCACCTGACAGCTTTTCTATCCTTCCAGTGCTCCTCTTTAAACTCACCGCTCACCTTCCTCCCCTTGATCATCTCCTCCCCTCTATATTTTCTCTCTTCTCAGTCCCAGAGATTAGACCAGCCCCAGATCACTGTAGAGGTAACCTAAGGTGTATAGTAAATACATTTAGAGTGCACTGCAGAGAAAGCAGCAGACAAAGCAGCTGTCAGTGTGGGAATGATTATCCAAGCACTACGTGAAAACTACCACCTACTTTGATTTATTTGAAATCTCCAAAGCCTTTTACTGCATGACAGGCTGGTCAAGTCGACAACTGTGGACTTTTCAGTTCGATGCTAAACGGCACACGCAAACCAGACACTGATTCTCACCACTGAAATAATTTATGGCTGCTGAAAGCACTCAGAAATGCAGCAGCCTTTTTATTTGGATCAGAGTGTCTTTAAATCAGCCTTCTCTTGTGAGATTTATTGTATACATCAAGAGATCAGAATAGTTACACCAAAATGGGTGTCACATGTGCCATGATATGGCTGAAAGAGAGAGTTATAAATATGAGCAGTTTTAGAGATGCATTTTTCAACCCTGGTCAATTTGCCCACAGGGCCATAAATATAATGTTGTTTGTCCGCGTCCTCGAGAACAACATATAAAACTGTGGCTGGAAATTACTTTGTCTGAGCCTCGCTTATAGATTTATAAATGAATAATATATAAATGAATCAGATTTATTTATATATTATTCATAAGACTGTTAAGGTTTATTGTTATTATTGTGCTACAGGTTTAGTTATTAATGGCTCATCACAGTTGCTGCTGGCTGATTTATCAATTAATGAGCCAGTTTAGCCTCTAATTATGGTGTGAAGTGCAGTAATGTGCAAAAGTCTTGAGTCACTCCTCATTTCTTTATATTTTGCTGGGAAACATGCACATATATGGATGGAAATACAGTATAAAAGTATTATAATGAGCTTGAAAGTCAGTGTTTGATATGACCACCTGTATTCTTCAACACAGCCAAAGTTTTCTTTTAATTTCTTTAAGCAGTCTTCAAGTTCTCCAGGCTTCTTTAAGGACAATCAGAGCTCTTCTTTGGATTTTGGCTGCCTTTTGTTCCATCAAGATGATGTTTTTCTATGTTTGTATTGCATTGACAGTGCATTTTGGATCTTTGTCATGCTGACAAATACAGCCATTGCCAAACCAGATTCTTTCCAGATGGTTTCTGCGTTCCTAATTCCCCCAGTTCCATCAATTCTGACAACATCCCCAACGTCACTGGGTAAAACGCAGCCTCAAACAGACCCAAATATCCATACATATATAATGATTTCAATTTTAAAAATTTACATTTTGTATTCTTCTCTCCATCAAACCTGTTGCTGTTGATTTTCACTCTAGTTCTTGTGTAATTTGGCTCACACCAGGCTTTTCTCACTTCCTTAAAAAGGTCTGCTTGAACCCTTTTAAGGCTTCTTATTTTAAAATGTTTTTTGTGAACAGCACGTAAGTGAACAGTAGATGCATCAATTAAGGAACGGGATAAGGCTGCTTATCTGTTATGTGTATGTGTGTTTTTTTAATGAATAGTAGGTGAATGTTAAGTGGAATATTAAACATTCATATGAAAATGGTCAGGTTCAAGAAATGCAATGAAAATGAGTAAAATGACTGAGAGCGCAGTCCTACGACAAAATGACATTATTATGTCAAACTCCTTGGAAATAAAATATAAAGGAATGTCGGGTTGCCCGAGCCTTTTTCTCTAGGTTAGGCAGTTGTCACTTTAGTGTCCAGGCAGTTAAACTGCACAGGCGCTAGTTTTATTAGTTGTAGACTGGGTTATTTATCTTCTCAGTCTTTGTATTTTGTGCTGCCATATAGAATCAAATAAAATCAGCAAAATACCCCTGACAGTTTCAATTTCGAGTTGTTTTTGTCTGTAATGGAAATGCATTTTTATGAGGAACAGGCTGTTCCAGCATGAAGCAAACAGTAAATAAGGCTCCCTCTGCAAGGGTATAATGATATTCAGTACACCGGACTCCCCCCTGAGAAGGCAGTACTATCATTCTGTGGGCACTCAGCTCATCTCCATTTTGTATTTGTTGATGTTTTTAATGCTCATGGTGTTTTTTCACATTTTCACAATGCCTCAAGGTTAAATCGCCACTGTGTTCGTTAGTTTAACTCTAAAACAAACAGGTAATGCAAATATGAATTTGTTCTCTTTCTTTACAGTAAATTTGATGCAATAATTAAGATTATCAATCACATTTATTTTGTGAGTCGACGGCTATCTCAGCTGACAAGTCTCCAATACATTATCTCATATAGGTGGTAATGGGAAACCACCCACTGCTCCACTCTCGCTTCATTACAGTGCTCTGAAAATGCACTTTCTTTTATAATATCATTCCTTATCGGAAGCCTAATGATGATTTATAGCCGATAGGAGAACGTCTAGAGAATTGTGGCGGTGAGTGGGTTTGTGCTGTTGAGCGAGACCTGAGTTGTCGCCCCGAGGTGAGAGGAGTTCGTTTTGAATAGCAGAGCAGAAAGCTTACAAAGAGGTGTGCAGTTAGTGGGAGAAATGATTCGGAGTCCGAATCTGAAAAGAAATGTGTTTGCAGCTGACCTGAGCTCTACGCATTGATGAATGTCGTTCCACCCACCACTGCCAGACATGAAGGCAGCTCACCTTGCTACCAGAGAGAGGCTGTTTTAATTGGGAAAAGCTGGCAGTTCTGTGATGACATAGTATGAAGACATCTGGTTCTGGTTGGTTTCCAGGTCAATGCTGAAGCTACAGTCCACCCTGATCTCTTATTAGAGTGGGTAAAGCATCTGCACACCTCTCTCCTCACCCTGATGAGCAAATTAAAAACAGTCTGAGCAGTATTACCTCTTGACCACACTGAGCTCTGACCTCATTATGCACCCAGAGTTAATTTGTTTATGTCGGAAATGAAAAGCTGTCATTTCTTAATATAAAAGGGGAAACTTTTAGTATTTATTTTGGCTCAGTTTTATATTTTCAGCAGTGAATATGTTGACTTTTTTTTTTACTGTGCCAACTTCATCATTTGACAATGTACTACAGATCTGTCCAAGACTGATGAACACATATTAACAAACTAAAGAGCCAACAAACTAAATAGATGTTACCAATATTTAATTTAGCCGTGTTAAAGAAATAGTTCCACTCCGTATCAAGTACAGCTGGCAGTAACAGTAGGAAGGGTCTCTCATTCCCAGTTCATAATATATGGATCCTTGTCAACGACCCCTTGACCTTACATGCCAACACATTGGCATCTAAGCCAAACGATCTCTTTCTAAACCTAAGCATTGGCTTTCACTGGCACTAAAAGAAAACCAGTAATCACAGGAGCATTTGTGGGGGGCAGCACTAGTTCTGAGGACAAGTGTACAGAAGATCCATAGTTTCTTAGCTTGTTCTGAATTTCTTCACTTTTTTTTTTCCCTATTTCACTTCTGTCACCCCTGATTGTCCTGATCACGTTCACTTGATCACTTCTCATTTAAGGACAGAAAGCCTTTTGACCACATAGTTTTAGATTGTTGTCCTCCACTTATTCATATAGATTATATGTTTATACAGCTATGGCTGGAATTTAGAGAAAATTCACTGTTCATTGTTCTTTCCCCACATTTTGACTGGATGTCTGTTATGATGGTCAATCTTTGGTTCTGAATATAAATTTAATTTTGAATGAACAAAATGAGTTAATACGTGTTTGCATTAGAGTAAATATGTGCTGATCTTGTTGTGGTCAAGCAAATGGTTTTGAGCAAACTGTCTGCTGGTAGAAAAGTAAAGAAGTAAAGTGTTCCTCTAAGTGTATTTAGTTGATGTTTAAATATCTTTTTTTCTTTGTGTGTGTGTGGGGGGGGGAGGGGGGGGGGGGTTTATCTGCCAGAAATCCCGAATAGCTAATTGGCGTAAAATCTTCTGAGCAGAGCTCTCATATGAGTGCTTTTTTTCATATTATACATGTAAAATGTTACATGCACTGTGAGTACGGTGTAATTCTATGTCATTAGCTGTTGATTTCCCTCTTTGCTGCTGCTGCTTGGTGGTTATTGTTCAAGCAGTAAGTGGGTGGGCAAGGGAGGTGTTGCCTCTATCTTAGGCTGGTAATTTATGACTCCAGCTGCTGTCTCCCTCTCCCCAGGTGGACAGCTTGATTCCTCAGCAGTGCATCTAATTAGGAAGAGAAAAACACATTTCTGAGGGAGGCACAGTCTATGAAAGGATGGCACTCATCCCTGATTGGACAACAGTTTCTCAAAGGAATAGATGCGTAGATACAAATTAGGGAGCCTGATAAAAATAAATAAATAAATAAGTAAATAAAATGGAGGAAAAAAAACATAAATGTGAGGAAAGTGTTTTTTTTGTTTCTAATCTATGATACACACTGAAATTTCTATTTGTCTTAAAATAGCAGCAACTCGGTGCATTTAAGTACGGTCAAGACAGCCTTGTGAAATTCAAACCAAGCATCAGAATGAGGAAGAAAGGTGATCTAAGTGACTTTGAAAGTGGCATGGTTGTTGATGCCTGATGGAGTAGTCTGTGTTCAAAAAACTGTGGTTTTCTGACATAAACATCTCTAGGGTCTACAGAGAACGATCTGAAAACAAAAAATATCCAGTGAGCAGCAGCTCTGTGGACGAAAAGGCTACAGCAGCAGAAGACCACACCAGGTGCCGCTCCTGTGACTACGAACAGGAAACTGCAGCTACAATTCGCATGAGATCAAATTACACAACAGAAGATTGGAAAAACATCAGCTGGTTTGATGAGGATTGATTTCTATTATAACATTTGGATGGCAGGGTCAGAATTTGGCTTTATTAACATGAGAGCATGGACCCATCCTGCCTGCTATTAATGATTCAGGCTGCTGGTGGTGTAACGGTGTGGGGGATGAGTATTGTTGCTGACCAGGTCCCTCTTTTCATGATCATAGTGTCTCAATACAGTAGAGCACCTCAGGATGTCGTGAAACCTGAGATCGCCCCAATTAAAGTGGCTCTGAAAGCAAAAATTGGGTCCAAACCAGTACCCGTGCATTGTAGTGACCAGTGAGTGTATTTTGAAAATAAATGAGTCTTTTATAGTTGTGGATGGAGTTTATATGTAATCTGCTAAGTTGTTTCTGATGTAAGAGCTATAAGTTAAAACAGGTATAATTGCATAATATATATTTAAAAAGGGGCCTAATGTGAACCAACAGAGAAATATAGCCAGAATCTGCAGCTCCTATTGCCTTTTTGCAGCTTTATTGTGAGTTTCATCTCATTTTCAGTAGCCAAGGCCACAATATTTTGGTTCGCTGTCCCTGCTCTCATTGCTTTGTTTTCTCCCACAGCAGGCAGCTGTTTTCAGCAGAGCTCTAAAAAGCCACTATAATCCAGAAGCATAGCCAGATATCACATTAAGAGTGGATATAACAACATCAGATGGGCCTGACTGCAAGGCCCTAAGGCACAGTACTCTTGGCATGTAAAGTAACTTGTTCAATCACTAGGCACCCAAGTGAACAAACAGAAAATAAAGTAATTCCTGATGGAAATATTAGCCTGGCCAGATAGCCGCACACCTGCAGAGGCACTGCACTTCCAGGGTTCATATGCAAACATGAAAATAACTTACCCAGAATGACTAAAGTGAAACTATTTCAGGTCAGTTTGAACAGCAGAAAATATTAAGAAATTTCACTTTGTGGGCCAATCTAAGTGAAATTAACATTTTTGCCTAAATATTCTCTAATAAATACCAATAGACTAATTACATTTTAATCTGTACTGCAATGCATTATAAAAATGCAGCAAATCAGGACCAAACATAAGAACATGTATTTTAAGTTTATACATATACAGTTTACAGTGGTTAACTGTTCATGGCAGGGCACTGTCACCCTCAGACCACCAGGAAATGTCCCAGCGCTCCCGGCAGGGTGCCCGCATGTATCAGTGTAACTCTTTTCCTGTCATGTCCATGTCACAGCAGTTTCTCTTCTCCTCCGTGTATGTGTGTGTAAACCCATCTCCTCACACTCATAGTGGAGCCTAGGGCAATCTTTTAGCTGAAATATGAGAACTCCTCTTCCAAACACTTTCTTGTGTATTCGCAGGAACACACCTGCCAAGTGTGAAGCAGCACAAATAAACGATTGCTTAGAAAAGCAAAGAACACTGAGACAGGCAGACACTGAGAGATAATAATAACTTATTAGTTTGATGCTTATTATTATGAAATTCAGTATAATAAGCTCTGGGCTGCATGACAAATACACACTTGGTTTTAGTTTTTGCATAGATCTCTTAGCCTTGTCAAATCACCCCTTCCTATTATATATTAGTATAAAGTCATACTGAAATTTACTAACATCATCTACTCATTATTTTTACATGATGTTATTTAATAAAGTTGCCACAAGCAAAATACACTTGAAATATATTCATTATCTATTATGAATATTTTTTCACTAAAGATGCAGCTAGTATTAGTAACCTAATGTTTAACCTACCTAAACTAGTGCCTTCCAACTCAGTGTCTGTGTTTATGTCTGTTCATAATTTCCTATAAAAACAAAATGCTCATGGGATCACAGCACAGTTTTGAATGATAAGTGAGTCTAAACTTCACTTTTCTGTTTCTCACATCATTAGTGTGAGAGAACATGAGGCAACATGCGCTGTTTTACCAATTTTCAGGCCTGAACCCCCCCCCCCCTTCTCTGCTGTGAGCTGAGCAGTATACTGGAAATAGACCATTCCTGAGAGACTGTAATATTTTGCTGATGCTATTTGGGATTATAGCACTTTTAACTTCTTTAACTTTAAGTCAGTGAAAATGTTACAATCGCACGTGATCCATTTTCATGAAACCGTGGTGACTAGCTAGTTATAGTACCTACCTGCTCAGCAGAAAGAGCAGATATTTCCCCATTAGAGATGGTGCCAACAAGAACTTTTTCTTTCTTAGCAGCTGCATGCATCACATCTGCCAGCCAGCCAAGTTCAAGCTGACATCCACGTCTGTGCAGACTTGAACTTTGGATATGAAATGTCATAACATCTACATATTAGTCTCTCAAACCCACAACTCCAGTTGCTACTTGGAGCTCTTTAGCTCATCTATAGTGGCTTCCCTTTGCAAAAAGCTACATTAATATAAAATAATTAATAATAGAAACTTAACCTTAATTGTTAAATCTATACACATAAATGGTTAGTCATGAGTCCCCTTAGCTATGGATTCAAAATCCCTTAAAAACAAGCCATGGAGAAAATTGAAGAATTTAACTGTGCATAGACAGATGTGTTTTCTGCACATTAGCCAAAATAAAACCTTTATTTCTTTTCATTACCCTTGTTATATTTGAAGCTTTTTATTTGTTTGATTTCTAAGAATGCATGTAGGACTCAAAGTAGCTATAAAGCTGCATGCCACTTCACGATTGCTCAATTTTGTTTAGTAATAAGAAGAAGAAAACCGTTTTAACTATCGACACTCTCTGATTCTATATATTTAGCAACAGCATGGTGTTAATGGCATTGTAATAAAACTGCAAAGCTGAAGTGCTAAATAATCATTAATACTCCACTGTAGAGTAATGTTACATCTATTAGCAAAGTTGATAGGCTCAGTTATACTTAATATACCTTGTAACCGTAATTAAAATGAAAGAGGATCAAATATACTTTCTCTCAAAGTTGGTAAATTCTTTTGTTACATTTTTTTGACAAAACAAACATTTCACCAACAGCTTAAATAAAAAGTCATACATGTCTCTACTGATAGTAAAGTTTACTAATCCCTGTGTTAGACATTAGTGTTAAAATATCTGTATATTTAACATTTATTTAAGAGTTGCTACCAAAAGCATATTTGTGAGATCACAGTGACCTTCTACTGCTTTCCTTATCAAATTCTAATCAGTTCATCCTTGAGTCCAAATAAGCGTGTGCACCAGATGGGATCAAATTCTCTCCATAGACTGTCTTCAAATAAATGTTACTTTCACAGCCAAAATCTAATCAGTTCATCCTTGAGGCCAAGTGAATGTTTGTATCAAATTTGAAGAACTTTTGTCACAGTTACATGCTGACATCCAGGAAAACATTAGGCCTCCAGGCATGTCTGCCAATGGTTTTGAGGTATACGAAAACATAACTTTGAAAGATTGAATACTGGACTTAGCTGTCATGAACAAACTGTTTATAAAGTCCACACTCAAAACATTAGACTGCATATCAATTTATGTTCACAACTTACTGGGAATAGTTATTGCACTGTGCAAGTTATTCGAGTGAGGCATGAGAACTGTGCTGTCTTC
Organism: Simochromis diagramma; assembly: GCF_900408965.1. Taxonomy (NCBI): domain Eukaryota; kingdom Metazoa; phylum Chordata; class Actinopteri; order Cichliformes; family Cichlidae; genus Simochromis; species Simochromis diagramma. The sequence goes on along the minus strand of NW_024387152.1, from coordinate 3,606,285 downwards.
CTTCCAAATCGGTGTTACGATCAGGGGCGGAGCGTGGGGGTGGCTTACTGGGCTTAAGCCCGGGTTGTTTTGTCAGAAGCCCGGGGTCTTTTGGAGTGTAATTTTTTCATAATTAGATGCCTGGCTGACAACTGTATAAAACAAAAAGTAAACACAATATTCGAAGCACATAGTGCACACTGTGGGAATTTACGACTGTGCGTGAATCCCCCCTGATATTGGTATGATCCGAGCTCAGGCACTAAGCGACTGAGCGAGGGGGCGGGGCAGCTGCTGCCTGTGAGTGCGCTGTTGGAGAGACGGAGCCAGCCATACTAAGGAGAGCTTAAGTTTGACCAGGTACCAAAGCAAATCATTCGTACCGTACAAATAATGTAAATATGACGGTGAATCACGAAAGATTGATATCAAACTGATCACTTGACCAATATTACGTTACTTGCTCTTCAAGTGAATCAACAAATGGCGAAATGAAAAGCCGAACAAATGCTATTTTTTTAGAGAGTCTTAGCTTACGTGTGTTTATTTCATATTTTCAGTTCTTACCCTCCCCGACTAAATCGGTTTCAGTTATGTACTGAAATATAAGAATGGACATTAGAGGCTTCTTTCAAAGAAAAAACTCAGGTAAATGTTATTTTATATATTATGCTTTGTATGTTGTTCAGTATATTTCTATGCAAAACAAGAGGGATTTCAGTACACAGCAGGATATTCACATTTGTAACCAGATATTTACACTTTAGGGAGAAAACATAAAACATTTTTACTGCACAACATCAATTTAGAGTAAACTTTTGTTTTAGATAAATATTGAAATATCTTTTGAATTAGTTAAATGTCAGAATAAAGAGAGACAGAGCTGTCTATTTTTTATCACTTTGATCAAATTTAGGAGTACATGTACACTAAGTTTGTTAATTAATAAGAAAACTCCAGACGATTCCATTCTGAGCTGAAGAAGCTTCTGATAGGTTAGTAGAGTCCATGTGAGTAAATTGGTGGCACAGCTGTGGATGCATATAAGGCAAAACACAGAGCCTGATTCTTTGACATGGGAAAATCAAGAGATGTCAACCAAAACACCAGGAAAAGAATTGTGGAGCTCCATAAGTGTGGCTCAATTTTGAATAAAATTTGGTGCCATTTGCAATTAAGAAATGCAGATAGAAATACAGATAGTTTCTCTCTTTACTCTTTTCCCTATATGAAGTCATTCTTTTTTGAACAAAACTCAAAACAGAGCCTATTAATCTTTCAGTCATTTCTAACCCCCCCCCAAAAAAAATAAATAAATAAATAAATAAATCCCACATGCATACTACCCTTTAGGGCTAAGCCCCGGGTGTTTCAAATGTCTGGCTCCGCCTCTGGTTACGATACCTACAGAAATACTCTGACGTCTCTGTAGCGGTTGGCTGTATTAGTGATGAGCGGGGTCAGAAGCATAAAGCACTGGTGGATGATTTTGTGGGTTGTGGTCTAGGAGAAATCATCTGCTTCTGAATGTGAATAAGACCGGAGGGATTGTAATTGACTTCAGAAGAAAGAAGACAGCTGTGTGACTTGTGTCTGTCTTTGAAATGGTTGATCTGGGCATCAACACTGACAACAGGCCGAACCAGAAGACTAACACAGAGGCTGTAAAGAAAAAGGAGATGAACAGGCGCTACTTTTTCTGTGTGCAGCAAAATAATGGAGATTTTCTATCACTCATTTGTGGCAAGCACAGTGAACTTTGATGGGGGAGCAGCATCGGCGCTGGAGACACCAACAGAATGAATAAACTGATCAGGAAGGCTGGGTCTGTGACTGGCTGCAAACTGCACACTTTTGAAGTTGTGGTAGAGAGGAGGTCACTGAACAAACTGTTATCAATCATGTATAATCCTGACCACCTCTCTGCACCGCTTAGACAGGCAGCAGAGCAGTTACTCAAATAATCTCTCATTTGAAATCTCTTATTTGGATCCACTGCCACAAGGAGAGATACAAGGCATCTTTCACACCGCATGCGCATCACCATCTTTAATCTGTCTGGAAGAAAGTCATCTGCCAGATGTTATTATTGTTATTATTTCATCTAGAAAAAAAATCACAAATATAAATTAAATAATAAAGAATTTCTCATTCATTCATTAAAAATCCAACTGGTATTCTGCCAAAGTTGTCAATATTTTATTAATCTTAAGGCAATCCATTACAAAGCATTTCACAAACCACAGTATGACGACAATATCATGTCCAACACCTGGTTTGGAAATATTCAGCATGCAAGTCAAAGACCAAGAGAGGTATGTAAACAACCTGGGATAAAACAGGAGTAGTGGCAAGAAGAACCCATACAGTATGTGTCTCATAGGAACAGAATGAAAGAAACAATAGATGCAACATGCTGGATGGGGCTGTTTATCTCCAAATACATCCTAAGTAACGATAATGACGCACTGGCAGATGCACTAATCAGGTGAAATGATGGCAAACTACCAAACTTCCTGCCACTTTGGCACAAACATGCACATTTTCTAAAGAGGCCAAGTTCAACTACTGAACACACGTTGGCACTGAATGTTCTTTACGCGGGGCCTATGTACATAATTAGAGTTCAGCCTCAAACAGAATTTGAAAGGAAGTGGAAAAAAGAAACAAAGCCATTTCCACCAAGAGAAACGGAATAATTCTGTTGCTGCAACAGACATCATTTATACTGAGCAACAAAATTCAGAGGTGTCAGAGGTGTTATTGATTATTTATTTAGCTTTTTTTCCTATATTACTAAGGATTGAAGTTTTCTGATTTCACTGGGGGAATTTGTTATTATCATCTCAGAAAAACAGCAGTGCTACTTTTTTTAAATTATTATTTAAAACTCCAGAGACAAAGTTTGGAAATTTGCATGCGTTTCAGGTTCAACGAGCACAGTATATGTATGTATTATGTTTGCATGTATCCTATTCCCTCCTTAATGAGTGGGACAATCTGAAAGAAACTTTGGAAGAACATCGTCATACATAAAACATTTCTAATGTTTTTAAAGATTTATTACAAATCCCAATTCTTTGGATTTTCACATTATGCTTTTTTCATTGTCCCCCTGCAAATGCGATGGTTGTTCTCGTTTAGCGTTTGTTTTGTGTGTCACGTACAATGTTTTTGAGTCATCATTAAATACTGAATGAAGCATTTCAAAAAGCAGTGCAGGCCTGCATATATTTATATTACTTATATTTATAAGTTATTGAGTTCATACTTCATCTTATGATAAATGTGTTCAGTACAAATTGTTTCCCTTAGATTGACTGAAAAATACAGTACAGTATGTAGCATTTTAAAACAAAGAATATCCGTATTCATTTTGGGGGGTTGTTTTCCCATATTTTCAACCATACACTGAATTTTATCATTTGACATTTATAGAAATGCCCATAAACTTCTGTAAAAGAAAAAAAAAAAAAAGACTTATCAGGACATTTTCTGTTTTTTATAAAAAAAAAAAATATCATCGTGTTAAATAGCTTTCTGTAGAGGCATACTGGTATTTTTGACCATTATGTAACTCAGCCTAATTTGAAATGTGATGAACCAAGAAATCGGTCAGCAGATTAAACCCTGCTTTGTCTTCTGAGAGGGAAATGTCGTCACTAATGAAAAAATTTAAAGGAAAGAAACCCAAATATGGGGCTGGACTCATGACAGAAGGAGTTCAGCACCTCAGGACTGACTTTCTGCAGTATCATCAGACTCTTTCTGCTCTCTGAGAGCAACACAGCCATGGGAGTCAAAGAACAACAAACAAAAACTCTAAAGCAACATGAATTATGCAAACACATTTAACTCCAAACACAAAAGAAAACACAACCGAGATTCACATTCACAGAGAACAACACAAAAAAAAAATCTTTGTAAACGTTAGTTCTCCAGTTTCATTGAGTGAAATCATTTTGAAACACTGAATAATGCGCTAACAAAACAGAAAGGAATTTCTTAATAAAACCCATGAATGTTTACTTTTTCCTTGAGGCCATGTAAATGCCACAGCTGAATTGTAAACAAGTCTTGACTTTGAATATTGTACAACAAGGCTCGATGACACTGGTAGCATTTATTACTTCAAAGATTCTTAGTGAAGAGCTGTAAGTATAAAAAAGTGCAGAGCAGTGGCGGAGACAGTGTGTACCAGCTCCTTTGGCTGAAATAGTCCTAATCTCACAAGTGTTTTATCATCTCCAACATTTTATGTGTGTACATCTTAAAACATGCTGGCAGAATCACACCTGGGTAACTAAATTTGGATATGTTTCCATATAAATAGGCACATCTGGATCAAGATATTGAGTGACTATGTGAAAATGGCCATTATATATGGATAACTAGATGTACACAACTGGGCCACAACTGTCTTTTTTTTTTTTTTTTTACACAATTTATACACAGTCGCCATAAAGATCGCCATATATATATCTATATCTATAGATATAGATATGTATAGATATATTAACAAGCTTAAACTAAATCTTAAAACAGAATTGTGCAATTGTGTTTTTAAGCATTTAAATAGCATCCCGATGAGTTATAAAAATGGGCCATTGTGCATTAGTATAAAACAAAATGATCTGAGAACAGTCGAGAGACAGAAGACAGCAGACAGGATGGAATAAAAAAAAAAAAAAGGTCTGTTTTTGTTTTGTGCAGTCAATTAAAAAAAAACACTCAGTGCCTAAATATATTTTTTACTCTGTTGCAAGATTTATGATTGTTCAATCTTCATTCTGGGGAAAATCAAACAAATCAAATTTAATGAGGAGAAAAATGGCTGTTAGTTGACATCAGTCTTTCAAAAGTATATCGTATTTGAAGTCTCCTTTAAAAATACTGAACTAAATCTCAGATATTAAACTGTCACCACAACAAACATAATGGAAAGAAGCAGCAAGATGGAAAATGATGGCAGCATGAGAATAGTTTTATCTACGTTTCCTTGCATACTACATGGAAAAGTGAGTATGTGCTTGTTTTTATGATAGATACAAGTTAATTTAAATATCAGTATAATAGTAGTGATAATCCTTTTTAAAATAAAAAAGACAGTGTCAAAAACATAATTCAGGGCCCTTTCCATTATTGTCATTGTGGCTAGTCCTTTCAAAATAAGAGTTTTTTTTTTAGCTTATCACCACTATTGCCTTTGTGCTTTTTATTTGGACAATATTTAGTGCATTCTGTAAATATAAATATAAGAAAGATGTATAAGACATGGTGCTAAAATATCTATATAGCAACAGCTCGCAGGAGGTGCTCTACTTTATAGCTTGCAATTAAAGATTATTCATAGGTGAACATGATTAATAAACTGCTGAATGGGTTTTGTCACATGCTCTTATATTACAGTCCTTATCAAAGTAGAAATGGGGGTCGTTTTTATTATACTGGTCACAAAATATAAGGTGGAAAACTTCTGGGGAAATATGACTTTAATACCCCACCCTTTAAAACCCCCTAAAATGAACAGATCATTCCTGCAATAAATAAATAAATTATTATACACATGATTTCCTAGTTTACACACATTGATTCCAAAAGGTATCACAAGCATGATACACACTGGCACATCCTAATATATTTATGCCTTCAAACAGGCCCTCTTTATGGGCTCACTTGCTATCCATTACATCACCATTTTGTCAGGTTAGACAGTGAACAACTGAAAGCTCCTTTCATACCGGTCTCTCAGCGCTCCGGTCCTCAAGCACTCAGAGAGTAAGCTCCCTCATCATAGCAGGTTCCCCTCTGCAGTCTCACTGCTCCAAGCCACAATGGAGTCTCATCATCTTTGTGTTACGCTGGATTAATATTTACGGAAGGGCCTCAAAAGCATTTTTGCTTCAAAGAAGTGTTGGTGGAGACGGGTTCCCATCAATCTCAACCTTGCTCTGCCCGACGCAGAGCTTTGTGTGTGTGGGCGGGGAGGGGCTCACACGGGGTTGGTCGGCGGCTCATCACTGGGCGAATACACTGGCACAGGGTTGGGTTTAATGGCTCTGCTCTTCATGTAGGAGATCAGCTGGTCAGGGATCTCAGCCAGTACGTCTTTAGCCAGTCGAGCCATGCTCAGCACATGGTTACCTGTGCGGTCCATGTAGTCTCTGAATGGTACAAACTGTTGTGACATGAGAAAGAAACACATTACTTTTAAAAATCCCCGAATCAAACTGGCAATGTTTTCCTGGTTTCCTGGCTGGTTCACTGAAATGATGAATCAAAGGAACACCAAGGTTTAAAAATTCTTTGTAATGTCCAGAAGGGGGCGACTCCTCTGATTACAGAGAGAATTTTATAAGCCATGTAAGTCTATAAGAAAATTAATTTAGTTTTCGGTTAATTTATAAATTCTGCAAACAATTTTGTGCTAAGTTTATGGTCCTGTTATTGCAAGACTCCACAGTGGTAGATTGATGTGCATACAGTCATGTGGGAAAAAATCAAGTTTTCTCACAACTATAAGATGTGCTGTGAAAGACACCCTTACTGCTTCCATGGGAGTTAAGACTAAGCTTAAGGAGCACCGAGGTGCTGCTAATCAAATGCACCTAAAATGATCCTCAGCCAGTGTGAGCACCTCTATTAAAGAAGACGTTTTGGCAAGTTGCTGGTTTAAAGCATTCACATGTGTTTTAACACATTTCCAGCAAATTCACCTCAAGCTCAGACTGTGCAATACTCGGACAAATTGCAAACCCCCCCCAAGAACTATGATTCAGACTCTACAGACTTCAGTTAGCATATTAAACATTAATGTTCATGACAGTACAATATGAAAAGACTGAATAAGTATGGCTTGTTTGGAAGGGTTTCCAGGAGAAAGTGTTGCATCTGAAAAAATCACAAAAGTGCTGTAACAATGAGAGATGAGACCATAATGCACAACACGACATCTGGACAAAATCAATCACAGCATTTCAGCACAAAACCTCATACCAGCTGTCGAGCACTGTGGTGATTTAGGCTTGTTTTGCAGCCACAGGACCTGGGCACCTTTTGGTCAATGAGTGAACCGTGAACTCCTACCAAAATATTCAAATGTAGGGTATCTGTCCAAAGTATGAAACCTGGCTAAAACTAGGTGATGCAACAGGACAACGATCCCAATCACAGTAGCAAATATAAGCAGAATAGCTAAAAAAGAAAAGAATCCAGATGTAGCAATGACCCAGTCAAAGTCCAGAACTCATCCTGACTGGAATGCTGCAGCAGTACCTGCATCTGTGCATAAACAAATGTTGACTGTATGTATGAATAAAGCAGCTGGAAGATAAAGAGATCACCGATATGATTGAAATTGAAAAATGTATGCCATACTTTAAGAGATATTTTGCACTGGAATAAAAAACAAAAAACAAAAAATAAGGTCGCCGTTGCCTAATGTTTTTATGCCTATAGAAAATGAGCTGTTCCTTCCCGTGACGAGCCGAGACGTCTCACCTGTACAATGTCTCTCTCTGCCACCTTCCCCCGTGAGGAGATTCTGACATCATCACCATCCAGCTCAACCATTGCTACAGAGAACAAAAATGGATTTTTAAACAAATCTCTAGTATACCTCAGCATCAAAATTATGTATACACTCTTTTTTAGTTCATCATGAAACTTTCCAGAGCAAATATGTCTTCATACTGTGAAGTCATTTACAATATTTATTATTCTTTGCAGAAAGTCTGAGCTGGTTTAATAAAACAAACCATCCCTAATCCGAAGAGGCAACAAAGTGCTTTCCACATATTCTGTGTGTAGTTAGTATTCTCACCATCAAACTCAGCCTGGCCAACTCCAACAATGATGATAGACATGGGGAGTTTGGCTGCCTGTCATAAACAAGAAGAAGAGACAGTCAGTTGTCAGTCACATGCCAGGAATACAATATTTTCTTTCAAAAAAACAAAAAAGAACCAAAGCCATCAAAGTTTTTCGCAGAGCATGAAAGGGTTACATTTCCAATTACGTTTATTTATCCACCAACACACATCTCATTAAAACAGTCAGTATGAACAGACATGCACAATTCCCCAGAGAAGACATAAATGATAATGGGTAAGATAAAATAAGACAAATATAAATTAGAAATAGCATAAGAACGTTGTCTTGACTATGTTACACATCACATTGTGTTGTATAGTTTTGTTCCCAAAGGAGCCAAGGGAAAACGCAAAATGCATTATTCAAACCAGGGCCTTCAAGGTGGATACAACTGTCAGCACGCACAGAATTTGTTAGCTAACCAATATACACACATTCACAATCTCATAGTAGTTAAAGAACATAAGGTTATGCAATGCTCTTGCAGTTTGCAGAAATCCTGCAAACACCACTCAGTATAAAACCCTTTATTCAAGTTTGCTTATAGAAATGCTTCAAATGCTTTTAACATCAGAACAGAAAAGGGTCGCATGTTGTGTCTATTTAAACGACAGTCAAAACAAATCATAAATCTACAAGATAAAAGGGGGCATCTTCTCAACGGTTTGTGGCGTAGAGGTTACTGCACTGCATAAATTCAGACCATGGCATTGGTGTGCAGAACGTGAAAGCCCTGGCACGAATGAATGAATGATATACGCTTGTGGTAGAAATGCATTCACAGGGGCAAAAGTAGGTCAGCTTTCCTGGAAAAACCTCTCAAGGGGAGAGGCCTGTCACAGATAGGAGTAAATAGACTGAGGAGGACCTCCCCTTTCATGGTCTCTATCGTTTTTCTCCCTCAGTCTCTATTCCCGATTTATTTCTTTTCTCCACTAGTGTTATTCCTCATGACCTCTTGCTCTCGCACAAAATAGCCTATATATTCTATTTTCCCAGTTTCCAGCAGACCAAAACCCTCAGGTATATTACTTGCCAGAGCTGATACTGTTGCTTGAGCTGCATTATTCAGTTTACACCATTTGTTACTTTGCGTGTACTGTAAAGTGTCACTCCTCCAGTTTTTCTGATGCTTCACTTTCACTGCAGAGAACCACAATAAATCTAAAGGGACTCAGCAGATATTCGCTCTGATATCAGCAGTTTCATTTAATATTAAAGGACTACAGAAATATTTTGGGACAGGAAGAATGACACCACCATGTTTCAATCATGCCCATGAATTTAATTCTTCACAAAACTTTTACCACAAAATCTAAATATGTACAATGCCTCTGCAGTAGCTTTCATTTGATTCTGTACCAACACTGTTACGTATTCTGTATCAGGTTGCTCCATCTCACCGAAGCTCGAAGATGAAGACCCAAATTAAGCTGCCTAACAGGAAAATATCCACAGTTTTATGAGGTTCCTGAGTCAGTCCCACCCAAACAGCAAAGTGACAACTGCAGATATAATCTAAATTTCGCATACAAATTAATTTATGTCTGTTCCTCTCGGGCTAAAAGCAGGCTCTGCTTTACAATTTTATTAAAATGAAATTTTAAGTTTCAAGGAAAAACATCAAAGGAAAAGATTTGCAGACTGTATTTACCTCTGAGGCTGTTCTGTCAGATAAGTGGATATCAATCCCTGAAGGCTAAGCTGTTTAAAATACAGTACCATACAGTGTGGCCATTAGCAGTAAAATTACCAGTCAATATTTGCTCTGTACAGTATTTTAAATTAGCTCTCATGACACAGCACAGCCTGGAAGAAAGAAAAAAAAAATGCAGAGATGAGTGTTGGACACAGCTACTTGTTTATGATTCATCGTTCCAGGGCAAAGGCTGAATACCTAATGAAGCTCTTCCATCCAAAGAGAGTGAAGTCAGGTCCAGTGGCTGCAGGATGTGGCAGGTTTAGGTTGAGCAGAGCGCAGAGCAGCAGACAAGATCTTAAAAGGAAGGTGTGGCTGTTCGAATGGATTGATTAACAGTCGCAAATTCCCTTTAAACCCAGTCTGCTGGGGGTCTGAACACTGTGTTCCTGTAAGGCTCTACCCGCTCGACGATGACTGATCGTCAGCTTTACCTCTGCGGGCAGATTCCAGCCAAAGGTGAGCTGCAGTGTTGTCAAGACACATGAAATATGCAGCAGGCAGTATGGGACAAAACAAACACCATGAAACTTTTAAAAAAATTGGCAACACTGTTGCCTCAGATCTCAGATCAGACAATGCATCTGTAGCACAGAGGTTGAATCTCAGCTGAGCCTCTAAGCCTCTTGAGGGTCTCAGAAAGAAATAAAAATATTGGACAAACTGAGCCTCTAAGAAGTGGGGTAGAAAACATCCCATAAATCCTCAAATCCAGTGCTACTGGCTTATAAACCCTCAAAGTAACAGAAAGCCTGAGAACAGTGCCACAGTAAGCTTAAAGCACCTGCAAAACCAATGTCCCGCAGAGTGGAGGAGAATGGAGAGAGAGAGGTTAATATCCTCAGGCTAGTGTTAAATCAGCACTTACATTCACTATGGCCTCCTTGGTCTGAGCCATGTCCGAAATCACTCCATCAGTGATGATGAGCAGGACAAAGTACTGAGATCCGTCCTGCACTGCTGCTGCATACCTGGGTGCAAGAAATGGTAAGTGGTAAATGGCCTGTATTTGTATAGCGCTTTAGTAGCCCCTAAGGACCCCAAAGCGCTTTACACAACCAGTCATCCACCCATTCACACACTGGTGATGACAAGTGTGTGAATGTGTTGTAGCCACAGCCACCCTGGGGCACCAGTAGGCAACGGGTGAAGTGTCTTGTCCCAAGGACACAACGACCGAGACTGTCCAAGCCGGGGCTCGAACCGGCAACCTTCCGATCACAAGGCGAACTCCCAACTCTTGAGCCACGATCGTGAAACTGACTGTGACAGAATGATTTAAGCACAACAGCTCATGTTAGAAAAAAAAAAAAAAAGTTATGAAAAGCGCGCATGCAGGAGCAACCAGAGAGAAACTCTTAGAGGAGCAGAAAACAACTGTGTGAGAGATAAAAAATACATTAAAAAATATATTCCTCAGAAACAAACTCTCTCCGCACAGTGTGTGACACAAGAGCTTAATATAGACACGTAAAGAAGAAAAATATGTTGTATAGCTCTTCACGTCTCAGAGGTCTATCTAGACACTATTACGAAACCCATCAGAGACACCACAGTGAGTGTGGCCTAGATTCAATCGCCCATCGCTGGCTGCTCTATGAATAATTTATTAAACTGTTTATGCAAGTGCAGCAGTCTTTTTCTTCTGGAACATTATTGATTGCCTTGCATTCATCTTACTAGACTTGATGAGCAAAAAAAGAGGGAGAAATTTGGCAGATCATTGCAAGAGCCAAGGACAGGTCAGAGGTGAAGCTTCACTCTTTGCATCCTGCTTGGTCAAATTGACTGTGAGGCACCGACAGTTTAATCAAAGAGCGTGCCCTGTCTGTGACAACAGCAAAAGCGATGGCTGCTGTTTAGGGGATTAAAGTGGCATTTGTCTTCCTTAGCTGACTTACAACAATGTAGACCACACTCACTGGAGACTGTTGAGCGTATTAGCAGAGTACTAACAGCAGAGTCAAACTCAATTTGTAGATTCCTACACAGATGAGATCCTTAAACTGGCTAAAACATTAACAACTCAACATCGTACATTTACTATACATTATGCATCATGCATGAACATCTTTCCCCCTTTTATCAACATTTCCTGACTTCAATAATTTATCAGCTTTCTGCTTGTGGTGGATGGAAAAGTTGAACATGCACATTAAACACAACTACTCAAATGAACTGCATTGTTAAGATCATTTCCTGGTTATGCAAATAGTTATCTTTTCATCAGTTTTAAATTGGACATCCTTCTGAGACTTTTATTTATTCTTTTTTTTATTCATTGACATTATGCATAAAGGTCTGCAGGGGAATGTTTTCTTTGGTGCGTTTTAAATTAAATCAATTTAAGCTGCAGTTTGTGCTTTCAGTTATCTCAACACCCTAATCTTTAGCTTCTGCCAGTTGTTAGTGAGGCATATAACAGGATTTTAAGCTCTAAGACTGGATGATTCCAGGCTTGAAATAGCTCCTCCCACTCTACAACATCACTGGGGAAAAGGATTCTTCACAGTTTATAACTGTTATTATACAAATCAGTAAGAGATAGAGAAAAGCAAATATTATCTACATGAAACCTGCAAAACTAATACTGAAACAAAAAGTGACATAAAAGCCCTTCAGATGAAAACAAGTTACACATTTTCACTACTCAGACTACATTTCTCTGTTAATATATTGATCACATTTGTATTTTGATTTATCTTTTTGATTAAATACAGATGATCTACTTACTAGCAGATAGGAAAAAGCTCTATTTTAGCACTATAATAGTTTGTAATTACGTAAGGATGGATATGACGTCCTTTAACCTTCTGTCAGCTGTAGGGGGTGGGCAGGGCATATATATCTATATATATCTATATATATAGATATATATGTTACATTTTGTTAGTTTAAATTTTGCGCGTCGTTTTATTGAATAAATCTTTTTGCATAAGCTCTATTATTCTACTACAAGATTAATCTTTATGGGGAAAATATTAACAAACACACTTGAAACACAGGTCACAGGGACACGTTATATACATGGGACTTAATATAGTAATATCACAACTGTTTTTAGCCGCAAACAGCACATTATGTCTTCTGTGTGTTTAATGTACTGCTGTCGGTTTGTAGGCACAGCTTTTTAATTCACTTTGTGCACTTACTCTATTTGCAGTGACAAGGAGTTTGTAATGGTGAATTAATGCCGTGCCTCATTTACAGTAAAACTCATTAAGTGACTAGCGTGGCTCATCGATACATGTCACGAAAGGCTGCATGACCATTTACAAGTTCCCTCCCAGAGACGCCGCCTTACCTCCCCACGTTCATCACGTTATATGTCTGCAAAATAAACGTCTGGCACCACAAATCCCTGATTACCATTTCTATTTGTCTTAGCCTGGCAGCTGATTGTTTATTTTCCCTTCATTATTCCTACTCAATTCACAGAGAAACCATCACTCACTGTCCTAATGCCTCTGATGGCATGGCTGCCTGCTGAAGATTATTTACAGACTGACTTTCAAAGAAAGGGCGACTGCACTCTGTCATATATCCACTGGGACAGATGTTTGCGTTGGTACCTTGCCACATGATTAACAACAGGAGCAAAGTTGGTGGGTCCATACAGCTGAACTGTCTTAAGGCTTTGATGGTACGCTTCAAGAATCCCCTCCATACCATTACAGTACGGGTTGTCGACGTTGCCATTCTGAGGAAAAACAACAAGACATAAATGGTACAAAAACTACAACAATGGCAGAGTCAAACAATCAACAAAAATGTATTTAACCTGTTAAAATTAATCTCATGTTAAAGTGTTAAACTGTTAAAGTGATTTATTAGATTTTCAGATGAATACAAGTGGATGTGCTAAATACTCCAGTATGTTTGCTAGCTGGAAGGTCACTATGCTTATAAGCAGCAGCATGTTGGACCAAACCAGACTGGAAAGCTTAGTGATAACCTGTTTTAAAGCTCTGTATTTGTATTAAGTTTAGCAGCAACCACATAGCGACACCACTTTCTACCCTCCCTGCTACAGAGATTTACTAACATAAAGGTAACACCACAGAAAATGACATAAAATTATTTATATAATATAAATTTATTTTTTTATTTTATTTTTTTGTTTCACACATGGTACAGCAGTAATGCATTCCCATACACAACCTTCCTTTCAATTAAAGTAACACTTTTTCCATGCATGAAAAGGAGCAGGAAGAAGAATAAATTCATAAATATATCAAGACAGACTATAAATAATTTTTTTTAAAAACACGACTTGCTTAAAAAAAAAACCTCTAGGAAACATCCAGCAAGAGCTGCTAGTGTTTTAATAAGCTGAGTGTGTGATGATGGTGAAACCGAAGAAGAGGGCTTAAGCCACCAATCATCAGAGTGATGCTACTTAAATTACTTTGATTTAGACACCAGGGTTACTCGAGTAGAACAATTCACTAGACCATTACCTGCACATCTGTGAAATCAAACATTGTGCAATCTTTATGCTGTACAGTAAAGTTCATGTGAAGGGGACTAGCAGGTTAAGGATCATTTCAGGTCCCATCGGTCAGCGGTGCATGTATGAAAACCATTCATGACTAAAACAATACAACATAACTTTTAACTGTGAATGGTAGTGGTTAAAATGTCTTTTTCTGTGTGGGCAGGATGGCCAGATTTCCTCAATCAAACAAAAGTACTTTAAAAAATTAGTTAACACATTAAAGAATCAAATATTCATACAGAGCTTCATTTAAAGTAGTGTTTTGTGCCAATCATAGCCACACACTGAACCATATCCACCGCGTGCCCAGCTAAGAGACAAAATTATTTATTTAGGACTACATTTATTTAATTTTTTAAAAGCAATGCTCTCAGTCAATTTTACTCAACTACAAATCAAAATATTTAGCAAAGAAAAAGCTTAAGGAAGTTTGTGTGTTACAAATTTAACAAATGCAACAGAAAATTTAATTAAACAACATTTAGGCTTTTTAAAAATATTAAAATATAACCAGCGGTCTAACAGCTATTCCACTTTTTGCAATCAATTTTTAATGAAGAAGAAAACAGACTCCCCTGCACTGTCTGTAAAGCTCACCACTGAGACAGGTTCACAAATTATCAGCGGGATTTAAGCCATGTGAGGAAGAAAAGGTTAGGTCATTATTCAGTCATTCTTGAGCTCTTAAGCTGCTCTGATGCTTGAGTATTGTCCTACATAAAATTCATCGCCCTCTTGAATGCTGCAGTGTTGTGTGGTATCTTCCAATAGCTGGCAGAAGGTCTGGGAGTTGCATAAAAGCTCCAACTTGCTCATCCTTAATGAGCACAGTCCATACCAGAACCTTCACCACTGTGCTGGCGCCAGTGGTGAAGTGGTGTCTGATGTCTATAAGTGATCCAGCCGCGCACATCCATCTAGAGGCACTCTCATTTCACCAGTTCTAAAACCTTTAAAAAACTCTGTCTTCATACATTTCCTGGCCTAATCTCAA
The DNA here is from genome assembly GCF_900408965.1 of Simochromis diagramma. Classification (NCBI taxonomy): domain Eukaryota; kingdom Metazoa; phylum Chordata; class Actinopteri; order Cichliformes; family Cichlidae; genus Simochromis; species Simochromis diagramma. The sequence goes on along the minus strand of NW_024387152.1, from coordinate 3,591,243 downwards.
ATATGAAATTTGTGAATGTTATTTTAGTGGTGGGCATGTTTCCTGTCTGTGCACTTGGTAGTTTGTACCTCAGGACAACATGTTGACACTGAAGCATCACAGGTTTCTGCTAGTTTCATGTCTTTTACGATCAGTCTTGCAACCCTCTTTACTGTAAGCCAATAGCTCTTTAGATTTGCATGTTCTGGAGTTTGGAAATGTAGAAATAACAACAAGATCAAAAGACTCACTTGCTTTATAACTGTGCATGGAGAGTCGAGGAACTTCAGGTTGTAATTTGGTCAAAGCTAATCAGTATTGTAAATAATATTATAACAATAATGATGCAGTAACTGTATGTGCCACGGGTACTTCTGAAATACTGGTGTGGAGTTGAGGGCTCAATGGCGTTTTGAAAACACTGTTTTAGCCGACAGAGATGTTCTTGTCAAACTTAGCTTCAAAGGTTAGCGTCCTTGCCCATTAAGGCACAGTCCAAAGCAAACATACACAGTATAAGAAACATTTCACTCAAGACTTAACTTTACTTTTAAACCCACTTACATGAGTATGGCAAGAAAAAAAGAGAGACTTCAATTATATGCTGAGATGAATCTTAATTCACAAGTTTTAATGGAAACATGGAGTGATGCAGACATTACCCTGTAGACACAGTCCTCATTAGGCTGTACTATGCAGCAGCCAGAGCACATTACTGAGTGAAGCTAAATTGATTTAAGAAGCCGTCAGCCTTACAGAACCTAATTTGCACTATAAAAGGTAAATGGAATTCAGCCTGAGCTCCGCATGTCAGAGATGTAGCTGCTTTTATCTCAAAATGCACACATCTACACTGCACATTCAACATGCTTACCCACACATAGAAAATAAACACACAAATGAGCACTCCCTGGGATCACCTCCAGTGGGAGGGCCAAAATCATCTTCCCACTGATTCAGATTAAGTCAATGAACCAGATGCCGAAATAAAACGTCGTGTCTAAAATAATCCCGTAGTTTACTCACCAGTGGAAACTCGTGGGAAACCCTCCAATCAGGGGGCAGCTTAGCACCGAATCCTAGGGCAGGGAACATCTTATCACTGTCATAGTCCTGGATGATCTCTCCAACTGCCTTCAGGGCCATGGCATAGGCATTCATCTGGTATGGGTTCATGTAGTGTAGTGAAGTGGACTGTGATGGATTTCCTTTTAAGAAGAGAGAAGTCAGAGTCACTGATGCAGACCATCAGACTGAGAGGAAACTGACAGCCGAGGCAGGGGAAACAAGAGCAAACTAAAGCTAAACTGAAGATTTGGGTTTGAGGAAATGACTGCCTTATTGAAAATAACTGTAAAACTTGATGTCTATTTATTTTGCACTATAAGGCTTCCCTCCAGATAATAAGACTCCTTATTATCTCACAGAATTAATATGTTTGCTGATTTAATAGTTGGATAATATTATTAAACAGATTAATGATACCACTGAATATATTTATCTCTTATTTTTATTACAGCTTATCCCAGATGGATCTAATGAGTGTTCGTCAGAAACACAATAAATACTTGTGTTTGATTACACTAAAAAAGACGCTTCAGCTGAGAGGATTTGGCATCTGTGCTTGACTGGTCATCTACTTTTATATTTTAAAGCTTCAATGCCATTAAACATTATGCAGAGACAGATAACTAATTAAAATAAACACTGGTATAAAGTGTCTTCTGTGTGCCTTGGTGTTAGTTCTACTGGAGGGATGAAAAATTGCTCTTCCAAAAGATATTCCCTTGGTGTTTTGTCAGTGATGGTGGAGCAGATGGTGCCGTGAAGCACGTTGGTTTAAAATCTACCCTAGGTATTTAGTTATGCTGACATCTGGTGACAGTGAAGGCCATAAGAAGTGTGAGGCACTATGGGAAAAGCCAGCCCAAGAAACTAAGAATCCCAGCTGTGCACGCAAGCGGCCAAGCAATCAGGAACAGACAGACTTTCCAAAATTTCAACTGTTTGTTATTTTAACTTCACTCTCTGCAAATATCTCTCAAAACTATGTGTGGAAAATGTTGTTTATTGAGCAGTTACTTTCGCATAAACTGCTATTTAACCAACACGCTGTGTTGCCTCAAATCCACATCCTGGAAACCTCTTGCTTGGGAGGGGAAAACCCTGACTCAACACACCTGGGAGTGCAACCTGGCCAGTCAGCCAGTGAAATTTACCCTCTTAGTGATGTTGGCAATTGCCCCCTAAGCCTGTGGCAATAATGCTCTGAGGATTGTGAGTGATCTAAGGTTTCTTGCAAACCTAGTGGCGTTTTTAACAGAAGTTTAATCACTTATGAACGTGGTACAACTTATTGTTGGGATTTTCTCTCTATTATTGCAGGGTCTTTGACCTAGAATATAAAAGGACTTCGAGGCAATTGTTGATGTGAATTGGTGGTATATAAATAACATTCAAGTGAATTGAGTTGAACTAATTTATAACACAGACAGATTGCTCTCAAAATGCAGTCAGTCTGCAACACAAGACATCTATGACACATCAGGAACTCAACTGAGCTGGTTGTATTCTGGTTGTATTCCTAAATAAGAGCAAATTGCAGAGCGTCTATGTCATTTTGCAGTTAAATCAACATCCTGAAGTAATTTTGTCACTATTTGTGGTGAAATTTCTGAATTTCTGTATCAAATCTGTGGCGTTCGGAGATTCTGACTGAATGTTAGCAGTAAATGTGAATTTCTGGGTATTTAAACGGCAACAGATGATGACACATTTGCAACCTTTCTGGATTCATTACAGTTAATCACATTAATATCATAAACACTGCATGTAATTACAACTTGAACCCCTTCAGTTTCATACTGATATCGACTGAATCCAGCTTATTGCCACTTTATCGCTGTCTTGATGCACCAGTCACTTTAAAAAGGGCAACTGACTGCAAGCAGCTACAAACCCAGTCGCTGCATTTGAAGTAATCGTCACACAGGCAACAAGATCACAAGTTCATTGTACACGAGCGCACAAATTTTATTCATAGCACAGTCTCCGGCCACTGAAGATTTTCGATTTTGTGCATTTTTATATTTGTACATGTTTGGGTATATATACTATAGCTACCATCTTTTTTAATTATCACTAATATGATTTAAAGTTTTCGTTTTATATATTGCAGGCTGGCAGGAGCGCTTAATAGTGTCTGACATGTGAACACCTTGAAAAAAAAGGGAGATCACAGGCAGAGAGGAAACTCCAGCCCCTCTTTGAATAATAGCAAATCTTCTAGTTATACATGAGATGACAAATGGAGGCAGAGCAGGGCGATGGTTGTTGTTGAAACACTCACCATTTGATGCTGTGAAATCAATGGCCACTGTGAAGTGAATCTGAGTCCTGAAACAGATGAATAGGGGAAAGGATGCTATTAACAAAAGCGAGGCAGGAAAACTCGGTGCTGCAGTTTAATGAAGCTCTGCCAGGTTTCAGCATCCTCTGTGGTCTTATTTGAGAAGAGGTGCGACAAAACTGAACCACAAACATTGTTGACAATATATCTTCTGGAGTCAGGCTTTAAAAGTTTAATTTTTAAAACAGCGAAGGAGATACATACATAAATTATTTATTGTTATACTGCATCCAGAGGACTGTTCTAGCCTTTTAATGATTACATTACTTAAAGATTTAACAGCACAACTACAAGACCATAGAAAGCAGAAAACCTGATAAGAGCACAGCCATTTCCCCAGTGATTTGTACAAACACATAATGAGTCGCTGCAGCTGGCTTAATGAAACATCAGGAAAGATATGGGGATGAACAAAGCATCTGAATAAAGTAACTCAGTTTCATTCACTGCGCCCAGGCTGAAAAAGCAACCTACAGCCAAAAAAAAAGAAGTCAAAAACTACTGGATATTTTTTATTCATGAGCCCATAATGATAGCCAAAACCTTGAAAAGAAACTAAACATGGCCTAACTAGTCTCTGCTGGATCTGTTTATTTCCCGAGGGAGAGAGAAGAAGGGAGCGAAAGGAAGAAGGGCGTAGATCAAAGTGCGTGCTCTTTCATTGCGATTAACACTGATTGCCTTTTCCTAGCTTCACCTCCATTCAGAAATTCCCACAAGCACAGTATTGTAGATAATGGCACCGTCCTCCTGGGGAGGCTCTGACCTCAGCTCATTAATCAGCATTGAGCCGAGCATTCAGCTGACAAAGGGGAATTGTTGCGGTGGCATGTTGCCTCGATTTGAAAGTCTGATTTCTGTGGTTAGTTTGAATGTTTGGCTAGAAAAGCTAGATGGTGGGTTAGCATCAATACTACAGGGCAGTAGACTCTGGGCATGTTATTCAAATTGTCCGTTGGATCATTATGAACAGTTTCATACTTAAACATTAATTGCTGAACTCTGACCTAAAATAACCCACAACATGGTTCAAATTCTGAAGTGTTTTTTTGCATCACATAGCATTACCTTGCATCATATTTGTAAATGAATAGTTCAGTTTTGTGCTCTCTAAATGTCCCCAAATTGATACTGCGTATAGGAAGGAAGAAAACACCTTAAAGTACCTAAAACCTCTGGACTGCACTGCAGGCCTATGTTCTTGGGACAAAAAAATCAATATGTATTCATGTTGACTGATGCTGTAATATTGCCAGTTTTGGCAAACAACCAATGGCTGATCTGGAGATGTTATTTTTATCCTTGTCCTTGACAGCTGGTAATTTCTCTGTCATTTTTTTAACTTTTATGCTCCTCTTCGAGCAATGTATCACTCAGTGGACAAATTAATGTACCATCACCATTTCCTATATTTCACCAGGCGTTTTTAAATCTGACATCAGCCTTTAAATGGCCTCATACAATCTAATTCAACACAAATCTTTCAGCACAGGTAGTCCGACAATTCCCTCTTGGCACCGGTTTGTCCTTTCACTCTGCCACTCAGTGTCTCCTCTCCTTTCAGTTTTGTTCCAAGCTAAAATGACGGTTCCCCAAACAGTTTGTGGATCACCTTGAATTACTGCAACAGTATAAAACAGGCAGAAACGTATCAGTGTCATATTGACTTTACCCTTCCAGTTAGACAAACACCATATGGCAAGGGCCTGTAATGTGAAATGCCTGCAGACTAAGCAATCTGAGCAGGGTGGGTTATTGTATGCAATGCAAAACCGGGAACAAACAATGTACCTACAGTTAATTTACAGTCTCATCAGTATGCTCTGGAAACATAAACTACACCAGTGAACAGACTGCCACAACAGTAAAGATAATTAACAATCCACTGCCACCTCATTAGTGCACCTACACTACCTCTCGTTATTTTAATATTTTGCTGCCAATGAGCCAGACTCTCTCATAATGTTTTTTTAAATGGTCATGAGCAAAAATTCTCAAAGGTTTTTGACAGGATATTGGAATTTTTTCACAAATTTTCAATCCAGTTCTCATACCTGACCATTTTCAGAGGAATGATTTTTTGTCTGTTAAGCCTCTTGACACTGACCTTTGCATATTTCAAGCATTAAAAGGCACCTATCTCAGGTTTGTTATGCGCAGTCTGCCCATTTTATTAGTTCAATCTGTAAAATATACTAACACAGTTAGACATTCATAGCATTGTATTTTTGTACCAACGAGGGGATTTCCAAAGAACTATCTCAGCATTGTGCGCAATGCTTCCTTAACAAATATGAGGAAACTGGAAGAGTGGAGGGCAAAAGAAAAAGTTCACGACTAAATAAAGCCTATCAACTGCAGATGAACAGTATCTGAAAGTCATGTCCTTAACAACTTTTTAAAAAGCCAGCAAAGACCTGTCATGGATTAACTGGCCTTTCAGTTAATCCACCTACTATTCACTGAATCCACATCAGAAATTAATTCACAGGATATCAAGAAGCCATTATTAAGGAAGGAAATGGCGAGGAAACAACTGCAGTATGCCAAATTACACAAGAACTGGAAATCAATGAATCCAAATTTGAAATACTTGGCTCAAACTGTTCTAAGTCTTTCCCAAGGGGGTCAGGAGAGAGGTAGAACTTTTGGGAAACATTTAAGCCAATGGTGTTGGGGAACATTTCAAAACTGATGGATGTTGAAGGTAAAAAAGCACCATCAGCGCCACTATGTTTTGCTTCACCCAGCCATGGTATTAATCCAACACCATCTGGAAAGCATCTGACTGGCAAGAGATTAATTTTTCAGCATCACAATGATCCCAAACACCATGCCAGTAACAGCATACCTGGATAGAAAAACACACAGTGGAACACTAAGTCATGGATTGGCCTCCCCAGAGCCTGGACCTCAACAATACTGAAGCAGTGTACGTTCATCTTCACAGAGAATGGAACAAAAGGCAGCCAACATCCAAATAAGAGCTCTGAATATGCGGACGTGATACCAAATATTTACTTTCAAGCTCTTAGAATTACTGTTTTTTGCCTTATATGCTGCATTTCCATTCTATTGCATATGTTTCAATAAATCGCTGCCCTTTTTTCCAATTTTACTAGCAAAGTATAAATACATAATGCAGTCTAACTGTTATACTGACAGGGGTTTCTTTATTACTTTGTCCATTTATAGCAGTGCTAAGCTAGATTTTAAAAAGCACCTCAGACATTTGTAAATGAATGAGTCATTCTATAGATTTCACTGAATTCGAGCGTAGTACTGTAACAGGATGTCACCACTACAACAAGTCAGTTTATAAAATTTCTTCCTCCTAGATCTTTAACTGAAAGTGGCATTAATGCAAAGTGGAAGCATTTAGGAACCACAGCAACTTAGCTACGAAGTTAGAGAGCATGATCGCCACTGTCAATGTGCATAGTGTGTAAAAGTTGCCAACACTTTGCTGACTCAATAGCTGCAGAGTTCCAAACCTCCTGTGGCGTTAACATCAGCAGAAAAACTGTGCTGGGAGCTTTGTGGTATGGGTTTCCAAAGCCGAACAGCTCCAGAAGGTGCAATGTTAGGTAGTCCACTACTTCTCTATATGCTGCATATTTAGAAACTTAAAAAACTGCATGGGACATGATTGTAAAGTATTGGGGTTATCAAGCAATAGCTGTACACTGTGAGAACGACATTCAGCCAGACTTTCAAAAGAGCAACAAGCTAAAAACAAATTAAAAAGCTAAGTGGGTGAATGTAAAACTGGAAAACAGCAAAGGGGACAAAGACCCCATGAATATCCATGAATATACAGCATGTGGCAGTAGAAGAGGCTATCAAAAAGAGTAGCAGCACTAACACTGCTGGAAACTGTCATTGCTGTTTCTAGCTGTGCCGATTCCCTGGACAAAACGTATATCTTTGTCATACATAAATTTAAAGAATTCAAAGTGAACTGTTTTGCCTCTGGTGACTGTAAACTCAAACTTCTGTATGATCACAACAAATCACCAGACTGCACAGCCTAGCAGACCAGAAATATCTGTAAGGGTTTAGCATCAGTACATCTTGTTTAGTTATCATGTGAAAGTGCTTTGATGAAGTTTATAGTCCATGACCACATTTTGCCATGACAGACAAACACATGCAGATACACATAAAGGGAACACGATGCTGTTGCAGCTGCTGACAGATAACAAACAACACTGCATCACAAAAATAACCTTGCAGAAGACTGAGTGTCACAGCTGAGAAACACCTCTCTTTCAAAAGTCAGCAAATAGCAAAAAGAAGCAGACGAAAAGAAATTGCATGTTTCTGTGCAGTGCGATTTTGCAGTCTGACCACAAAGCTAACCTAAATCCAATAAAAAAAAACCCCAGTATCAATTTCTCAGGATATTTTGGGATGAAACTATTAAACCTTAATAAGATCTCAACACAATAGAAGCTCCCCACCAGCCTTTATATGACCAATCTCACTAGAGATTTAATTTAAAAAGAAACATTTCAATATGTGATGAAAAGAATATAAATCTTTCATTAGCCTCTCAAAGCAGCATGTGGCTTTTGGACTTTAATTACCTCTATTTGACTATATCTCTGCCACAACTGGAGGTTAATGAAAATTAATGAAAAACCAATTCACTGTGAAACCAGTCAGAGTGCATTGGTGGGTCTTGAAAAGAAATTGCTTTTTCCCCCCTCTGCTTCACATATCATCCAAAATGCACCGTGCTAGTTATCACCTGTTAGAAACGGAACAGCAAAGCAAACACACATGAAAGGAGAGAAATCAATAGCAGCGATCTAAAATATCAAATCTGATATCAGATCTTTTGTATACAGCCTGCTGCTCAGGCTCCTACTCACATTTCTCATCATCTGTCTGAATGACGGTGTTGGCACGCGTTCAAGTAGAATCTTTTGCATCAGTTGAAGAAAACTAATCTCTTTCACTAGGCAAGTACAGATGCCAAATCAAAACTAAGTGATCCACGGGACAAACACAGTGTTCTGTGCCTGAATCCACGGACTGCATTTTTTTGTTCTTGCGAACGAGAATACATCAAAACAAAAATGAAGCCAAAGCTAAATCTTGCAAGTTTTTTCTAGTGATTAGAAGAAACTTGCAAAATGCGCAGTAACTTTCCAATGTAATCTTATTCAACTTTTACATATTTGTATTTTTCCATAATATCACAAAACTGTGGTATTTGTTCACAGTAAAAATGTTTTTGTACTAAATGTATGTAGGAAATATACCTTGTTTCTGACTTAGTTCTCACACAGCTAACCTCTTGTTTCTCTAAGCATCTTCATTTTTCACATGCTACATAATTAAATAAAACAGCATAAAAGTGCACATAATGTAGCTGTCAAACTGTACTTCTCATTTCAAATGCTCCCAAACCCCCATTAGCAGTTTGCCAGTGTTTCTCAACACCCATTTAAAGGTTGAGGCTAAATAGGTGAAGTTAATTTTCATAATATGGCTAATGCAAAACATTTTGAGACACACATTTGACAAAATTATATAACTAAATATCATCTAACTCAGTGATGACAAGTATTTGCAGTTGTCTTAAGTTGTTTCCAGTCCTCCAAATTGGCAGTCTCTTCATGTGTATCATTTTTCAACGATACAGTTAATCTTTCCCATCATGGATAAGCAACATGGTCGTTGTTTTTCTTTCAGCACTAGTAAGCCTATTCTGATTTATTTTCTTCATCAGTCTGTTATGCAATCTGCTTCAAATCGACAATCTGCTCAAAGCACCAGTTTTTATGCACCTTTTCTTATTTGATAAATTTTTCACGATTATGGTAATTTGACAGTCGGGTGGAAAAGTAAATAGATCCTATGGAGATTTGTTTTATGATGGGATATTTTAACATGCAAACCTCTCTTATACTATGTCTATACATAAAGGATATCCAGGACTGTTTCTGTTGTGTCTGAAAGCAGCACAGCATGGGCAGCAGCGTGTGTCGCATGATTGACAACAGGACCAGAGCGTTTTGCAGAAACCCCAAAGAGCAGACATCAAAGTCTGTGTCAACATTGGGAAATCTGCAATGGGAAACTTTAAAGAGCAGATGGGAGAGCAGAAAAGAAATTAGCCAGGGAAGATGATTTTACAGAAAGACTGCTACTGGAGAACTTCCACGGGGACTTTCCTTGAAGACGTGCAAAAAATTAAACCAACTGTATATGAAGATGAATGGTTAGCTATCAGGGAAATCGCTGGCATCTTTAAATTCTTATTTGTCACGTTTCAGACAAACTTCACCCCCAACCATAGCATGCAAGGCGCTTCTGAGAAGGAGCAGCACAGTATTAAAGCGTGAAAGGATCTCCATCAGCAGGCAAGAGATTACCCAACCTTCATGATTAATCAGTGTGATAAGAATAGGATGCACTGCCACTGCCCAGAGAACAAACAGCAGCCTTCTGTCAGAAGCATGACCTAGAGCATGCTCATCATTTTCTCTCACTCAGGGGTGCTGTGCACTGAAAATCTGTCCCCAGGGTCAGACTGTCAACACCATGTTTTACTTCAGTGCTCACAACTTCTCACCAGATATTCTTCCTCTTCCCCAAAATGTAACTAAAGTGGAAGGATTAGGATTTTAACACACTGGAGGTGATCCAGTATCCATCAAAGATGCTGCCTGATGCACTGACAGGACTTCCAATGAGTGTTCCAAATATGGCAGCAGGAACAGTGTATCACTGCACGAGGAGACAGTTTTAAAGGGCAGAACAAGCCAAATTTAGATCAGGTGCAGTTTTTCATTGCATCTTGCACTGAACACAGCACAGCAAAGAAAAATACCTCCTCAATCATTCATTCAACAACAATATTAATAGATTTATTGTAATACTAGTCTCTGCCCTCAAAAGCTACGACTTCATCCTTTAACAGAAGTAACTTGCAGTTGAAGTTACTTCTGTTAAAGGAGATCTTCTGTAGTATCCATGCAAAAAATCTTCCACAGCAAGATGTTTATGGGATTTCTTGCAGAAACTCCCAGTTTCAATTATTTATTTCAGTGGGTTTCAAATATTGCCTTTCTACATCTTAACCAGGTCTTTCAGTGACACTCAGTTTTTACTTACAATGTCTTTAGGATTCAGCACACTTCACCTTTCAAACGTATGCCTTCACAGTAACTTGGAGCTTTCTTTGCTATAATGCTGAGCACATAGTTTAATCAAGCTGCAAGCTGCCCAGTCCCAAAGCAGCAATCCCAACTTATAACATTTTCATCACCATGCTCCACACTGGTTAAGAGATTCTGCTACTTGGTCTGTGCCAAACATGTTTACTGTCACTGTGACTGAACAGCTCAATCTTTGATTTGCCTGTCCAAAACAAATTATTCAAAGCAAGCTTGGGCTTTCCTTATGTGTCGCCAATTTTCTTTTTGAACAGCAAAGGCTTGTTCCTCACACTTTTCCCATATGTATCAAAATATCTCTGATTATAGTAGTAGTCTAAAAACTACCAGTTCTTGGAAACTGATGTTGTATCAAACTGTACTAAGGCTGTTTTATGGCCCAGTCACATAGGAAGTGACATGCACTGCGCTGTGCACTGAAACTCATTGTTTCTCTGTCACTTGCACAGAGCAATAATGGTTTCCCGCTGCTCTGAGCAAAGTGCAGCATAGGCATAAGGCCGGGGAGCATTCACATGCACCACAATGACATACATCTGTGCAACCTATAGAAATGCAGACAAGAAGCTGGCATATATATTGTAGTAGGTGTGAAGGCCATGGGCAGCAGCAAAAAGTGACATACTATGAACTCAACACAAATTTTGAGTTATTGGATCAAACTAGTGGTTGGCGCAGAATTTGCTGCTTCCTATGTGAAAGGGCCTTAAAAATAGAATAGCGGCCTTCTTGCAACTAGGAAAAAAATGATGGTTAACCAGGGATTGCAATGACTTTTTTTTGCATTTGGTGACTGTTTGCAAGTAAGTACAGCAACCAACCAGTTGCCCAGAGGTTAAACATCCAATGTCATCATGCTCTGAGCAACGACTTTCAACTGCAAGGTGAGTGCACAGGTCGCCCATTTCCAATCGCGCTCTAACTGCAATCACTCTCAAAAATTTTGACAAAGGTTTGCAAATAATTGCCATCTGTGTCAATCAATCTGTGTCAGTCTGCAGCAGTGAGTGGAAATTGACACGAGCAGTGCACTCAGCCGGTTATGCAACTTGTTGTATTAAAAGGTTTCCAGGTTGTATAGGTTGTATAGCAAGGTTCCCAGGCACTAATGTGATTTTGCTTGGGTTACCACAACCTGATTTCATGTAATTGACAACTTTTTTTGCCATTTTATCGCTGTCTTGAGAGAAGCATCAGAATCGGTTTAAAGGTAGCAACTGCAGGCAAGTGGTTGCAGAACATTTCAAAAGCAACAAGACTGCAAGTTCACTGCACACAGTTGCAACAATTTTAGTCGTGCATCAGTCTCTAACCACCAAATGTATTTACCTTTCAATAGGTCTTAAAATCTGCACAATTCAGATGTAATACTAAAACAAAGTGCTTTATAATTTGTTGTTTATCAACTCTTTTTTTTTTTTTTTTTTGCTGATGATAAATTCAATAAGTGAAATAATTAATAAACTTAAAAACAAAAATTTGCAATACCATAAATGTTTTAGTGATGGAAACTGTTAAGGAATACACGAGTTCATTTCTGGATCCACGCCATCCTACGCATTAAAAAGTAGTTTGGGTACAACATTATTCATTAACATGCTAAGTAAGAATTAATGTTGTGTTACACGTGGGATATTGACTTCAATTTATCATTCTCAAATTATTTTTGACAGCTGAGTCTAATGATATCCAGAATACATCTACATACTTTACATCTGCTCTCTACCTCTCAGATGATTTGGCACATAAACAACTTGCTGACAACTTGCAGAGCTTTATTCCAAACAGAAACAAAAAGGGGACAAAAGCCTTGACTTAACATTAGCTCTGACTTAGAGAAGAAGATATGAAACCGAAATACTGAAACTTTCTGCAGCCTGTATTTAAGTGTCGTATTTTAAGTAGTTTGTTCTAGACAAATCTTCCAGGAGAATTTAAACACACAAGCACCGCCATTGTTAACAGTATTTCTCAAAGAAATCACTGGGGAGACAACAGAAGGGACAGAGGCAAGTCTTTCATGATGATGTAAAAAACCTCAGGAGAAAAAATAAGTGCACAGATGCTGCAGAGATTTTCCTGCAGAGATCCCATATTTTTTTCAAAGCTGCCACATCTTTTTAAAGCAGAAGCCTTTGTCATCAGCCTTTTTCACAGGCACGATGGGCTTCTAACGTCTCTAAATGGGTTGTAACAAAAAGATGAAGTACCACTCCACATATTGCCTGGGTCACATTAATTAATGGGATCATCTCTTTAACTTCTGTCTGAAAGAGTTTTATGTGAAAATTACCACAGGATGACTCAAAAGCTGTTTCAAGCTTCGAAATAAAACTCAATGTTTTAAAAACGTAATGAAAGCAGCTTGGGTAAAAAGAGATTTAGGTGGATGCAATGCATAGTAGCACCAGTAAGATTTGCACAGATTTCAAATCATTCAATAAATCCTCTGTAACAGAAACAAACATGTTCGTGTTCTTGGGTCCAAACACCAGATTTCTTACACAGAGTAAATCAGAGTAAGGTTCCAACTAAAATAAATGCACCAATGGGATTTAAAAGGTCTGTGGGTCATCTACTAGCATTGTGCTAATTTATAAACAAAGATGCAGCCAGTTCTTGCTAATGACAGGCATTCTACCAAGAGCAGCACAAATTAGCAGGTCACAAAACATCAGACCTGATGACAGAGCAAGCAATGTGCCAAGCAAAATAAGTCAGTGTACGCACAAGTGTTGTGGAAACATTGTGGCAGTTCAGATCAATTACCTGCAGCTGGGAAACGCTGAGTTTTGATATATGGGCAGGTTCTGTACGAAATTGCTGTAGAGTGTGGATAAATGTGTGTGGTGTCTGGATAATTCTGAGTGCAAGATTCAGAATGATCGGCTCCATCACCTAGCGGGGGTGGGGGGGTCGTGATTTGGTCCCGCCTTCGCCATTGTGGTTGATGTGGAGGTTGGGACGGGCTTAGGGCGTCTGGAGAATCCCTAGGGACATTATCCCTGGAGGGCTTAACCCAGGGGTTGTGGTCATGACCTGGTTAGTGGCTCTGGTTGCTCTTAGAGGGTGTTCTCCTTGTGGCTGCGTGCAGCAGGCCTGGGGGAGGGTCTGTGCTGGCGGACGTAGGTTACTGGCCTGGTAGCCTGGCTGCCCCTGAGTGGATCCGGGGCAGGCGTGGGGGCTTGGGGTTTGGGAGTGCTTCGCCTCCGTGCTAGGGCTCTGGCTGGGCCTTGGGGGCTTCGGTCCTTGTTGGTGTGTCGCCGAGGTTGTGGGCGGGTGGGTGCATGGGGGCTCAGCCCTGGCGCAGGGAGCCTCTGGCGCATCAGCCTAACTAGGGGGCTCTTCAGCTGACAGGGAGTTTGTTCCATCCTTGCAGGAGTCCACTCTGCAGGTGGGGGAGAGTCACAGGAGAGGTGGAGAATAAACTTAACCTGGGTGTCTACTGTCTTGTGCAGTCTGAGAGATGATTGAATGTTAGGGTGGGTACAGTTTCCTCTGCGGTGGGGTCGAGTGGGCTGCCCCGGGTCCTGTGGGGCTGGGCGGTCCTGCTGCCGTAGGCCCCGGTCTGGATGGGCCTGGGCCCCCTTGCCTTGGTGGGTGCCGAAGGACGAGGGTGCCTACTGGGGTCAGCAGGGGAGCTGGCCCCAGGGAGGGGCATCTTGCTCCTCCCTTCTTTTCCTCCCCATCCCCGGCTGCCTCCCTCCAACACACCCACCCACACAAGTAGGGCCTTGGGGTGCGGGTGTGTCACCAGGGTGCAGGGGAGGCATCGCCCCCCCCCCCCCCCCCCTCTGTCCCCTTCTGGCCACCCGTGCCTCAATTTTATTCCACAACTTAGACATCCACATTACTCACACTCGGTCTGTGTATTCAACCCCACCTCTGGCGCCGGTGCCCACCTCTCAATTTTAAATCCATGCAGACCATTGAGGGTTCTCGGGAGGGGCCATGCTAGCACCTGCTGCTCTCTGGCAGCAGCACCATGCTCTCCCGTGTTTTAAATGCACCTTAGAACAACACGCAGCAACACTACACATGAGCGAGAGGAGGGAGGTATGGAGTCTTCACACACCCCTGTTCTCTGCTGGCCATCGGGGCGGGGGGGCTGGGAGGAGGTGTTGGCCGTTGGAGGCTGGAAGCAGGTGTTGGAGGTGTAACGTGGAAGCACAAAGGGAAATCACAAGGAACTACCTAAAAATAGACATTTTAAACCCTTATATGGAAGGTCTTTGGAGTGGTGTCTTTTCTCTATATTTAGGAACCGTAGCAGTCTGACAGAAAGCGTCTCTTTAGTTTGAAAATGGCTTGGGGTTGATAAAGCAGTTTCTAGTATTCCTAACCACTCAAAGTGCTTTTTACACAAGCCACATTCTCCCATTTACAAACACACACACTCTTAAAGCACTTTTATTCTACTGTATTCAAGTAAAGCACTTTATCTAGCACACACACACACACACACACACACACACACACACTGATAGATGCATCAGAGCAATTAAGATTCAGCTTCTTGCTCAAGGGCATTTCCACATGCAGACCAGAGACACTGAGGATCAAACTGCTGTCCATATTCACAAGTTCCTGTATATGAAGACAAAATCCAAGGAAAATGGTACACTAAATTCTTTACAGACCATTTTTTAATCTTACTTCAAGACATAAGCATGTTTACTACTAATTATTCAACGCACACTTATAAATAAATGCACACAATTTTAAACAGGTCAGTGCAGTCTCTCTCACAGCTTGGTTTGAGGCCCCTTTTTTTTCTAAATGTCAGTTTAGAAAAAAGGCAGTAGGACAGTGCATGTTCCCCAAGTATCAGCTCTCATATGTAGGTTGCTGTGAACTTGGATAATTGCTTATCTGGTTTGGTGAATCCAAAATGATGATAGGTTGCCCCATCATAAAAATGAGAGAAAAAAAACCCCAGAAGAACTAAAATCTGAGAGCAAATACAGCACAACATAGTTTGATCTATCGTATCAGTACTTCTAACCTCATTGTTTTCCCATTTCCCCTCTTCCTCCATTTTTCTTCGGTTTCTCAAGGACAAATTAGATCAGAGTCGAACAAGTAGAAAAAGGTGAAAACACTGCTGTTTTGACAGTGAGTGAATGTGTGCTGTGTGTGAGGGTACAGTATGTGTGTCCGTTTGTGGGAGCTGGAGAGAGACCAACGGGACAGATCTGGGACACTCAGCCACCAGCAGCAAAGCAGCAGAAAACTAAAACCAGGGCAGCCACTGATCCACTGAGAAACATTTCCATATGTGACAGGATGTTCGCCCTTAATTAAGCCCTCAGATCTTCTCCATATTCTATCATAATCATTCATATTCATTTACTCCGGAGTTGTGGCTGTGGACACAATCGTTTCCTTCGGGGCCACACTTTGAGCTGTTATGTGAAAAATCAGAAGCACCTCAGTAACCACACTCAGTAACACTGAGGAAAACATGGATGAGTGCTTGTTATGCCATGGGCAGCAACAACAGGAAACAAAGTAAAAAGGGGGAGCCAGTGTAATGCATTTTAAAACTACCGTGTTAAATCTCACAGCCCTGACTCATTTCCGTGTATTAGTCACAGCGATGGCTGTCACTGTATAAAGTTTTAACACTCACTATTGACTGTTGTTCTACCAGATTTATGCATGGTGAAAATAAATTTGAATTTAAATTATTTTATGACCTCTTTTCTTTTATTCTTCCTCCATTTGACAGCAAATATCTGAGAGCAAACATCAGAAAAGTCCAAGCAAACCCAGGTGCTCTGCACACACTACATCACTCTAGACCACTATCCCACTGTCATACCCCTGATTCAGTGGTTACACAATACAAGCAAACAGAGCCTCACTCAGCATATCACTATTTACAGTCAGCAGCACCACTATCTATGACCATGAACACAGAACAGCTGTTTTTCTTGAGCAGATGACTCACTCAAACAGCCAGAGTGCTGGGTCTCCTATAGTTATTGCACAGATGCTAAAGGGTAGCATTAAGCGTTCGTGCTGTGTTTGGCAGGCTGGAGGACATGTTGGTATGTTAACAGTGAGAAATGTGATGGATGGATGGGAAAGACTGGGATGGATGTTAAGTGTTCACATTGAGTGGTAAATGATCATATGATAATAATGATTACGTACTGTGTTATACTGACAATATAGCATCAGTGCTAGCATAAAAATCCTGAAACTGAGCCTACAAATGTCAATACAAGCATCTGCAATATCGTATTGGTGTTTTATTCCCATGAAATGACACCCAAACACAGCCATTAATGCATAGTTAAAGCGCGTTAGTGTGGTGAAATCTGTAATTCCATGGCTTTCTAGGTCAGTGGTTGCCTGAATGATATTTAAACACTGCAGATTTCACCACCATGCAAGAACAGCTGTGCATGGATGTCACAGTGATATGATACTATGATTATGATTATTATTAGCGCAGTCAGCATTAATCTCATTAAAATGAGGTTAATACGGTGGCCCTGAGAGGCCAAACGGACTGCAACTTCAGAAAACACTTGCAAAATGAAAAATGCTGCAAAAAGAAGCATTTTTCTTTTTGCAGCATATTTCTTTTTGCAAGTGTTTTCTGAAGTTGCAGTCCGTTTGGCCTCTCAGGGCCACCGTAGGTTAATGCCATAACTGCATTAACGCGGCAAATCTCTGCCCGTTAACGAGCTAACCGTGCTAACGTGTTGATGCCGTGCAGCCCCACGCACGGGGCGATCACGGGTAACTCGCTAACGGAGATTTGCCACGTTAATGCAATTATGGCGTTAACCTCATTTTAATGAGATTTACGTTGACAGCGCTAATTATTATATTAACTGCTATATACCTTAGCTAATATTATTTTATCAGTGTGCTTAACACTTAAATGTGTAATAAACTGCAAAACAAGATTTGTTTTTAAACTTGAAATCTCCATCAAATTAAATTTTGGACACATAAAATATTCTGACAGGAATCATTAGAGTCTTATGTGCTAAAAGTTCAATTGCCTGTCTAGGAATAAAAAAATAATCCAAATGATGAATACATTTTCCAAAGCCCCTCTTCACAGCAGTCATTTTGACATGACAAAGTGGGACAGCACAGGTGTCTCTAATGATGTTAATGAAGGTTTTGTTCTAGCTGCATGCAAGCCGTAATCAATGTAATTACTCACACCTGTGTTTAAGAACTAAAAGGTCCAGTCGACAGATGAACTACTGGAAATAATATGTTACTTGTACATGTGTTAAACTCATACTAATAGGGAGTCTGCACAGACATCATTGTGCACAATTAAATTCAAACAGTGAACTTCCAGTATGCAAATCAAATTTTTGAGTGCAGTAAATGAAACTATGTGGTCATAGTTTCTGTGAGCCACTCGTAGAGGTGAAACACAAACAGCGTGAGTACATAAACAAAGTAATGTAACTTGCACACAAATGCATGACTCACCCTCCTCTGATGTAATCCAGGAAGGTGTGCTCTGACTCTACACTGAATGACAACAAGGATACCTGAGAGGGAAAAAAAGGCCCCAAAAGATTAACTCGTCCTTTTTAATTAAACAAAATTTACCAATCTACACATTAACACTGACCTCTCAAAATGACCTATCCATGCAAAATGATTGCGTTGCCGAAGCAGCGCCTTAGAATTACAATCACTGAGCGTCAGTGTGCCTGTGGACTGATGGATGATCAGCTTGATGGATAGCTAGGCACAAATTTTAATTACAGAGTCACAGTATACGCTAAGAGCTGTAGCAAAGCCGCGGCTCATTTATGAACTTCTGTCACTATTCTTCAGGGAAAGGACACAGACACAAGTCTCTTTTATTTAGCTTTACAGACTTGAATAATCATCCCGTTTGAGGTCATGGGAATGTTTTCCCGTCTACTTAAATTCACTGTCTGGATCATAAGCTCAGGGAATGGGAATAGAAGAAAAACATTTAACAGAGTTCATGCAATCCACTTAGTGAAAACTTCCTGCTGAATACAAAAGAGAAGGCAGGCAGGGGTGTGCGTGCACAAGGAGATTTGCTCTTACAGTATCTCAGACTCACCGTCCCAGAGTTGATGTATCTCTTCTTCTTTATTTTCTTCTTGGCATTCACCACCTGGTATGAAGGCAGAATGGGAACGAAGGATAATGATAATGTAAACTTGCAGCACAATTCTTTTTATCCACCCTTGGGCAAGTAATAAAAACATCTTTGTCCTCCTACTCTATGTCTGTAAGGGTAATGGAGCATAGGGAGTGAATCCAATAACTGTAGCAGGTGAGAATGAGATACCATTGATCATGCCTTCCAGCAAAGTGCAGATAATTCAGAGGGATTTTTATAAGCATAAGCAGTCTACTGTAAATTTCACATGCATGCTGGCAGCTGTGGTGCTTATAACCACATACAGAGTGAGTGCAAGTGCACAGTTATGTGCAGTGGCGGCAGATGCATACAGCCAGGTCCAAGCTTTTGGATAGTGACACGATTTTTGTGCTTTTGCTTCTATGTACCACCACAGTGGAAGAAAGGAAATGAAGCTCAAAATATTGCTTCAAATTCAAATTTTCTGCGCAGTCCCTCCATTCCCATGCCATCAAAAGTAATTGTACAATTAACTGGTAAATTAAACTGATAAAAGGTATGCAGTTGATTCCAAAATTTGCATTTGGTAATTAGCCTGAGAAAACAAAGGCGAGCCATCAGAGAGAGCAGAAAATATAGGAGTGGCCAAGACAACAATCTGGCTAATTCTTAAAAGGAAGGAAAGCGCTGGTGAGTTCAAGCCTGGACGGCCATGAAAAATAACTTAAGCTGAATGATCTCAGAATTCCTTTCACAACCTCTAGCCAAATCAAGAGCACCTCAACAGGGGTAGGCGTGTCAGAGCCTGCAATCACGACAAGTCTTCATTCATGTAACTACAAAGGGTTTAGCTCAAGCTGCAAACCACATGTGGCACTCAAGAACAGAAAGAGCAGATTACACTTTGCTAGGAAATGTCTTAGAAAATCTTGCCCAGCTCTGGAACAAGAAGTCTCTGGAGACAGATGAAACCAAAATTAACTAAGAGCGCCGAAAAGGAAAGAAGCAGCTTGTGATCTAAAGGAAAACACATCATCTGTCAAACATGGTGGAGGCGGTGTTTTAGCACGGGGATGCATGGCTGCCAGTGGAAGTGGGTCACTAGTGTTTATTGATGATGTGACTGCTGATAAAAGCAGCAGAGACGACAGAGCTGCACTTTCTGCTCAGTTTCAGCCAAATGAAGAAAAACTGACAAGACAGCGCTTCACAGTGCACATGGACAATGACCCGAAACATGCAGTGAAAACAGCTTAAGAGCTTTTTGGCAAAGACATTAAATATTTTTAGATGACCTAGTCTTTCACCTGATTCCATCCCAAGTGAGCATGTTTTTCACTTACTGAACACAAAACTAGCCAAAAAGAAAAAAGGCAGAGCTCCCTTAATAAGCAGCGACTGAGCGAGGCTGACAGAGCATTTCAAGCGAGAAAACCTTGCACTTTTTGATATGCATAGGCTGTAGCCTTCGGTATGTTTATATAGCTGACATTTTGTATTAAATTACTTTGTCCAGCTACATATGTTGTGAAAATAGAGGGACTAATAAAAAAGTCTGTAATTCCTAAACAGTTGGCTTGCTTTTCTGGTTACCCGGTGTATGGTTAGAGGTTATACGCTGCACTTCAATTAGATATTGGCTGCTTCATTTCAAATCCTGT
Source organism: Simochromis diagramma (assembly GCF_900408965.1). Taxonomy (NCBI): domain Eukaryota; kingdom Metazoa; phylum Chordata; class Actinopteri; order Cichliformes; family Cichlidae; genus Simochromis; species Simochromis diagramma. The sequence continues at coordinate 3,570,897 of NW_024387152.1, read as the reverse complement.
GTGGTGGTTTACAAGGGCATGAGTGCAACACTGTGCAAACACCTATAGACTTCACTAAAAACAAAAAATTGGGAAATACTTGAGTGATATCCAAGGCGAGCAGAGTGATTACAGCCTTCAGTGCATTAAATTAAAGTTACATTTAAGCTTGCAGCCAAAAACTTGTATGCAACAGTGAGCAAAGTCAAATATCTGCACTGCTCATTCTAAAGGTCTGCACACAAACACAAAGCATGAGCCTGGAGGAAGCTGTGCAGGATAATAAAGTAAAAGGTCCCATTCTACCCTCCTTTCGTCTCTCTTCTCTACTCTTCCTTTCTGGTTCTGTACTTTCTAAAAGCGCCCCCTGAACTCGTCTTCCAAAAATTATGCCTCACAGCGTTGTGACCATCACTCAGCCGCCAAAACTTCACATGACATCACAAAGGAATCACATTCAGCTACAGCGTCCTGTACTGACATTAGCCTGCTGTCGTCTAATGTTTACAAGCTTTCTGCACGTCACGTTGAATATACAAAAATATGCAAAGAGCTGAAAAATGTGGCATGTGACATACTGAATTTCTTTATTTCTCCATAATGAGAAGGTGGTGTTATGTCATTTTTGTCCACATCACAAAAGTTTTTTAAGGTCTCTGACCTTACCTGCGTTTTATATATAGAAAGGTTTGGTGAAGGGTAATGGATGCACATCCTTATGCCGTGTCAGCAGTGTAAAAGGGCACCGTCTTTCCTAACCTAACTCATCAGCTTTTCCCTTACTCTCTACCTTTACTGGCCTTATTCTTTTCTTAGAGTGCTTCTATGACTGATTCAGAGGCTAATGTAATATGGCAACTGTTTTAATGAGCAGGGACCTATTCAGACTTTCTGAGTGCGATCCAAAGGAAGGAATAAGTAACATAGTTCTGTCGCATTTCCATTTGTATTCCCACCGCAGAAGCACTCTTCCCCAGTCGATCTATGGCACCACTTAACCTCTGAGAGGCTTAATAGCGGGTAGGGTGAGGACAAACAGGGGAGGCTAGTTGTTAATCTTGAACAGCCACAACTTTGCTCAAACAAGTGAGACCTGTAGAACTTCCTGTCATGAAACAAGACCTTGCTGAGTATAAAGGGCACGCTGATTTGTTCTCAGACCGAGGCAGGTTTCTCACACTAGCATGCACAAACGAAGCTGAGGTTTCTTTTTGTGCCATCAGAATCGTTTTTTGGCACAGGTGCTTCCAAGGTTCATTCATTAATAATTCGCGCATAGCTTTGGCCGGTCACATTCAGCTCGATGTGCTGAATTTCACTTGAAACTGCGTCTGCCATAGTGGCTTCAGAAAGTGATTTGCATTCTACTTGGAAGCAGCTTAAAGCAAACGAGCTCCCTACAGCAGTCAACATTTGCAGCTTTTACATAAAGGTCCGCTGCTCTGAAGGTGATGATGGTATTGGTCGATTTTATCTCCGCTCACCTCATACACATTCAGCTGGTTCTGACCCCGACACAGCTCTTTGAAACTTGTGGTGAATTCACCGATGAAATCATGGCTGGTGGAAAGGAGACAAAAAGCGTCATCACAGCCTTGACTGGTGGAAGATAAAAGCACATAACCATTAATGCGTACTGAAAAAAAAGTAACTATAATTTAGTAGTCAGTAAAGACAGTAAAATAGCGTTGTCTATTAGGGATGAAAAATATTTTTTTGATATATTTCTCTTGTGCATGTGTGTGCACACGCTCCTCTGTGCATCAGTTACCTCCCATCTCTGTCCCAGTCATACACCTCCACCTTGATTGTCCTAGGAAGCACATCAAAGAGCAGAAAATGTGTTTGTTTCCTTGTGTGAACATATTAATGCCTTGCGTGAGCTACAAACTTAATATTCTTGAGGAGAAATGTTACAAAGAGCATTTTGAAAGTGACAAACCAAGTTACTTAAGCTCATTAATTGTTAGTGAAAGCTGAATTAAAGCCATCAAAGAGAGCATGCTCTGTGTTTTGCATGCAAAAGACACAAACATCTTTCTAGAGATCTAATGGTGACAACATTTGTTTTCTCTTTGAAGCTATACTGCGTGGCAGCCTGAGTCATGTTAGGTTTTCAAAATTTATTAGCTGATTATTAAGCGCCAGTCTCAGTAATTGCCAACATTTAAGCAAGACTGACAATAATACAAATTCACAGAGCTTATTGGGTTTCTGTCTGCTTAATTTATGTATAAAAAAAATATGGTGCGGATTAATAAACTAGCATTAAATATTTAAATGAATTGTTTTTGTGTATCTCACAGAGTAAAGAGCTGGGCGACAACACCAACAGTTTAGGTAAAGCATTTTCTCCCCACATGCCTAAGACAGAAAAGTAACCTCTTGGGATATTAGCATATTTTGCAAGTTCCCAAAATAAGTCGGTAGGAGAAAAAAACAAATGAGCAAGCCTGAGAGAATATAGGCAGAATGAGGAAGATGCCTCCTCTTTTCTTCTCACACTGATGGAAACTAGACTAGTGGCTTGCCACCCCCATCTTCCCATCAGCTGCTGCTGTCAGTCACTTGTCAGCGGATCCAAGAGGCAGATAAGTATCGGAGGGCTACTCTGTTATCCTGACCTGAACTAATTGTGTCTGCACTATTTTTCCCAGCTAACAAATGTCCAAATTGTGTAACGCACAAAGAAAGGAGACTTCCTCTAATGGTCTGTGATGAACTCATCACTTGTCTCCCTCTAAACCAACCAGACATTCAGAGTCAGAGTTAGAAAACTTTGCAATCTTGACTAGTATGAAAAAAACAAATGATTCTTGACACTCAGGGCCACTTGTGACAGATGATTTGCCTGTGATGAGTCAGCATCATTATAATCAGCAAAGTTGGGGGCAGCTCGATCCTCGAATCAATTTCATTTTAGTTTCTGCAACCAGCGTTGTGTTGGAGTGAAAATGGGAGAGATTTCACTTTCTGATCGCTATCGAAGACAAATGATTGCAAGAGATTTATCAGATTCTCATGAGGGTGAAAAATGTGACTGCAGAGAGACAGTCAATACATCATTATTAATATATTGTAAATTTTGCTGTATATTTGCAGGAGAAAAGGGAACAAGAATGAAAGACGGTAGTGCAGAAAATACAGCACAGACCAGCCTGTCTGTGCATTTTACTGGAGTCCAAAAGAAAAGCCTGTGGGGGAGAAACCAGGCCATTTCTACTTATACAATTTAAAGAGAAATAAAAATGTCATGATTTGAAAAGTATTGGATGAAAAGACTGATAAATTGCAACAGCCGTGCAGCAGGTCTCCTGTATAGATCTCAGAAACTGTAGATATTTTAAAAGAAAAGCCGAGAGACCCTAAATGGCTGCAGATTTCTCTTGTCATCAAAATCCTCAAAGGGAATCAGGATACTTTCATGCTTCTGCTCCATCTGTCTGACCCAATTAGCTTCTCCGGGCAGGTGAACAGAGACAGGATTGAAAGCAGCGAACCTTCGCTGACACCCAGTGTAGCGGAGGCCATGGTTTGACATGTTCTTCTACACACTCGCGCGGCTGTCTGGGTCTAAACATTTTCCTGCTTCTGCACACAAACACACATAGAAGGGCTCCTGTGTTGTTCCAGCCACCTGTCAACATCTTTAGACCGACTCTCCCTCTCCTCTCGCTCTCTTTTTTCGCTCGTGTTATTTTATCTTCCTGCCAAAACTCTTCCTGCTCCTCGGGTATTCTGCAATGCCCTTCACTCTGAAAAGATTCAGATAAGCTAGAAGTTGCCACCAGAGAAACCAATCAGAAACCCTGCAATGCTCTGAAAGGCTCTCTGTGATTGTGGAGAAATCAATAAAGAGCCAGGCAAGGTGGCATGTAGTGCTAGTCAGCCTGTAATAATTGTCTATTTCAGCAGCGGATAGAATAACATTAGAAAATCAATTTGCTCTAAATCTGATAGCCCTGCTCCACTTTGTAAGAGCTACACCACATATTAAAACTCTGCACCGCTTTAATTTCTCCTTGAAAAACAAACTCTGAGTGTGTGGGAATATTTGTTTGTCTTCATGAGACTCACCTGTACATCATCAGTCAACCTACCTGTCATAGTCTCCATTGCAGAGCGCTCTGACAGGGATGGAGAAGGGCTCCCACACAGGGTTCAGTGTGTTCTTCACCACCTCGGTCTTGTGGCAGATAGTGAACCTGGAGATGCAGTTAAAACAAACATCTCTAAAATATAAACGAACACTTAAAAAAAATCAGTGATAAAATCTTCTCACATCTGAAGCAGAAAACTGCTTTGCCTTGAAACCATGTCTGCATGAATTCATCGGTATGCAGCTGAGTTCAAGGGGTCTCGATCTTATTTCTAATTTTCTCAACCCTGCTTCCCTTCCTCTTGGAGCTTCATGCCCTCCAGCCCGGCTTTGATACGCCAAAACAGAAGACTTACAGCATAGGTGTCAAACTCTGGCCCGCGGGCCAAATTTAGCCCGCAGCCTAATTACATTTGGCCCGCGAAGCCATACCAAATTACTATTAGAGCTGGCCTACTGGTATTATACAGCTAATATATATATTGTTTAGTATTAAGCTTTGCTTGTTCCATATTCAGTTTTTCAGCAAAACGTGTTTGAGTCCATAAGAAAAGATTCATTCTTATATCTGGAGGAATAAATATATTTCAATAAATATTAACGTTAGCCCGCGACTTTGTTCCAGTTTTGAATTTCGGCCCACTGTGTATTTGAGTTTGACACCCCTGACTTACAGAGACGCAAATGCGAAAGACAAACTCACGTGCCATCCTCATTACTTCTGTAGAAGACCATGAAGGGGTCTGACTTTCCAAAGAAGTCCTTTTTATCCAGTTTGTTGGCACAAAATTGCATGGTGGCGTAATCCTACAGACAAAGGAGGAAGGCAGTCAGAGAAATGGAACGACGGAAAAGTACAGGACACTTTAAATCCATGCTACTGGCTGTGTTTGCCTCCCGATGTTTGTGTACACATGCTGTGTGCCAAGATATAAAAGCACTGAAGCACCAACTAAAAGCAAAGTGCTGACTGAATCTTAATAAGAGGACAGCAAATCCAAACAGTGGGCTCTAGTTTCAAAAACCTGCAAATGCATTCATTACCATTTCTTTATTATGCAACACCTGCATAACAACGTAGATGGAACACGGCAAATGAAAATACCTTGTGCTGTATAAAATAACAATAAGAGTAACCATACAGAGGCACATAAATGGATCCTAACACCCTGCACACAGAGAGGGGAGGGGCCTGTGTACAAAAGCATGTGGGGGGTGTGAGTGCAGCTAATGATACATTAGAAAGGCTGGTATTATCATAATTATACTCATTTAGGCAGCATTTCAATGTGTACTGCCACATCAAAGACAAAGAGCATGCTCCATAATGTTCTTGATTCCAGTTTGGCTCCCTGTGGTCACTCTAGAGTACAATAATGAAGCTGCTTAATGGGCACACTGGACAGGTAAATGTCCACATCAGAAGAAAAGCTCTGCAAAGTGTTCTCCATCAGCACCCCAATCATCACCTTCACCTGAATGATGTTCAAACCTTCTTAACAGCTTTGTACCCCCCCCAAACGTACCACATATGTAAATTGGGGTCTTATTCTCACATCTTAGAGTCTGTTAAAGTTTTATGCCAGAAGACATTGAAGCTTTCAAGGAGCAAAAGGAGGAGCTGTCTTTACCCAGCTGGTCTTCAGGGCTTTTAGGTTTTGAAGTGCCGCTGTTAGATCTAAACCAGCATGGTGCAGGGCAGGGCCTCTATTGATTGCTTTGACCCACATCAGTCGGACACGGTCTGCCACTGACCTGCCTCTCGCTAACCCCCAAAAACATCACTTTTTGCCTGGGACACAGCACTACCATGGAGCTACTACATAATTCAAAGTACAATAACTCCTGCAGTTTTCTCCTTAAGAGGGGGATATTATGCTTGTCCTCATTTTCTGCCAGTACAAAAGATGGCATAAAAGAAGAGGATGAAAGGTGGGCGTAGCTACGCGCGGGTTTCATGCGGCAGATAATCTAGCATTTTAAAACCTGGTATGACCAAGATTTTCATAATAGACTTAATTTTCTATTCAGTATGATCTAAAATGATTGAGTGAGTCCATAAACTTAGCAGGAAAGTATTTACAGAGGCTACATCAGAGAGCTGTATGTTCATAGACTTCTATAGGACCAGAAGACTCTTTGCAGCCACAGCTATTTCTATTTAGTGGCCTTCAGATAGAATGACACTTCACTGGCGTCATATTTCCACACTGGAAGCTATGTATTTTTTTTATAACTGTATATGCAGGACTCCAACCTGCCTATTGTTCAAGGGGCTCGCTAAAAAGAAGAGTGGACTAAATAAGAGTATTCAACAAGGTCCAATGTTAAATAAACAACACTTATTTTGAACTATTTGAAATAATACAGTTACTGCTTTAGAGTCCAAAAGAATGAAATTGTTGCGCTGGAACAATTTAAAGAATGAGCTAATCTGATTAAACCACAGTTTGAATCCTTTCACTGTGGTGGAAATGTTGAAGCAGGTGAGGAGTAAAGCTATGATTAAAACAGTCAGCGCTGGCAGCTGAATGGGTTGCTATATATCCATTTTCATTTCCTACTGTCATTTTCAGTTATTATCTACCTTTCTATCCAGCCTGCAATATCTTTGCATTTTCTACCTGCAGTGTGTCAAGCTCTCCCTCTGTGGTTTTCTCACAAGAACGTTTAATTTTCCAAGGTGCTGTTTGGTGCATTAAAACTAACACATCATGTTGGGAAAGTTTGCTTAGGTCAGATATGAAAGCCCTTAAAAAATAGATCCGTAGTATAACTGTCCTGTTTAACCCTGACACAGCTTCTACAATTACACTATCATGGCAGCACAGTGCCCTAAGCCTTCATTAGGCATGGATAACACATACCCACATCGGAGCCTAGCAGTGTTCTCTCATTAAGCGAGGAAAAGGCAGAACATTCATTTCAGCCACTGAGGTTTAGGAGCAGCAGGGGAATAGTGACTTCAGTCTACATCCTCCTACCCGTTTCTCTGCTCTACTAAGATATCACCGCATGGGGTAAGTGGCAGAGCAATGCACACTGCCACTTACAGAGAGTGGGGTGGGTCTATTCAAAGAGATACAAAGCAATGCACACAGTGCCTGAATTCATGTTACACAAGCTTATGACATCCTTGGGATTGCAGACTGTAGTGAATCACAAAATGAATCATAAGCTTCGCGCATCACTCCATTCATCCGAGCATTCGTCTATTATGACTGTAAGCCTCAGGTGAAGGATTTTTTGTCAATGTAAGGATGAGCATTATGTAAGCTCAAAAAGTGAAGAACGTTTGCTTGATAAATGAAAAATGTTAGTGTAATCAGGGTTTTAATGTTACCAGAGCTAGTTTAAATTCATTCAAGAGGTTTTGTGTTATTTTATTTCATTTAATTTACTTGATTACTTTTTCCATATTCATAGGACGTGAGGCTGTTCTGTACAGACTAAAAAGCCTCTCTGTAGAAAACTTGTGGTGTCAAGTTTTATAAACAAAATCGCCACTTTGTGAATAATTGTGAGTCGAACTGATAACCAGGACTGAGGTTTACAGCTTCCATATGTTAAATGTTGTGTGGTTTACTTTTATTTAAATCAGACAGAGCTGGACCGTGTGGAAGATGTGAAGCGAGCCAGCCACTGCTCTGCACTCCTATGTGCCAGAGGCAACGACAGCCAAGAGGAAGCCTTTGATCCATGCGGAGGCTGTTGCTCTGTCTAATGATACCTGGCAAATCCACCACGAAGGTGAGAGCCAGCCCAGTTCTCGATTCACAGTCCCTGCAGAACTTCCCCAGTCGATTCTCCCTCTGCTCGTCTCACTTTCCCCAAACAAGAGTTGCAGTGTTTACCTCGGGCGATGCTGCAACTCAGCTGCCTCCATTTATTGGTCACAGGTGGATTATAGAATAAACAACAACCAGATGGATGGTGGCAATCCAGACTGTAAGAATTCACAGGTGCGGTGTTGTGCTGACAGCGCTGTCTTCGGAGTCACGCTTTTAGTACGTCGTTGCTTTCATTTGCCTGTTCTTTCTCTTTTCTGTTCAGGGTTAAATTCTGTGTATACAGGGCAGGTCTGCGGTGACATGTCTAGTCGGTGTCTCTCTAACGGAGTCTGGGAGAAGGGAAATCATCATTTGTACCAGTAACGATCATTTGCATTTATATTACTGAATCGCCTCTTGAAGAGGTGCTTTGCATTGATGATGCTAACTCCTATCATTCGCAGATCCAATGCACCTGATGACTCACAGCAGCCCTCCAATGACTGTGAGCACTGACACTTCAATCCAGCAGTGCAGAATCAGTAATGCTTATCATGGTGGTTTCATTATCAGCAGGTCTTATCAGTCTCACTCTAACAGGAGACTCTTTATTTGTCAGGGAATAAACAATAAGAAAAAAAAAACACCTAGTCAGGTACAATGATTGCTAAACAAGGTGCTTTTTTAAGCTAAACAAGTATGTCAGGAAGTTAGAAACCACTGAATCATTGCTTACATGTATTAGGGAATCATAAAACATTTACAGAGAAGCTCAAGGGCTTTTTGTTCAGCCTCTGAGGGAGGCCGGTTGTTCCGGTCAATAAGTCCTGCTCCACTGGCAGCAGTATAATGTGATTATTTACTATCTTCATTTAGCAGTGTGGAGAGAAAGTCAATGGGCATTAGTGGACACAGGTTATTAACGCAGACTCATGGATTAACGCACACTACATAGGAGCAAGTGCCTGTTTTAGTGATTGAAATGAAGGCGGTCTCATTAAATAGCTATTCAAACTCATAGCATATCCACTATGTACACAAGTTCCAAATGGCAAACGCAATTGCAAAGTAACACGGCATATCCTGCTCGTTTAATGGGGACAGTTATGGCACAATATATCTCGCTGGAGTAAAGGATATTAAATATCCCACTTCACTTCAGCGGACTCGTGAACATTGCTAAACACGGATAATGGAGCAATTCCATGCAACGCAGGCGATCTCACAGTGACGTGTCACAATTTAACAATTCGCTCATTTAAAGTCAGATGTAATGATGCTTAAGGGTCGAGTTCACATGAGACAAGTGAACACTGCAAAACATTTACTCTGACACTTAAAGTGTAAACAGTTACAAAAACAAAAAAAGTATGATGGTTAAAACTTTTTGGACTTACTCGGCAGTTTCCAAGCTCCTCCGCAGACAAGATAACAGTTCCACATTTCTTCCCGGGTATACCACTGTGAAAACAAACACATATCCTTCTCTCATCCAAGTAAAACTTTCACAGCGATCCATTTTGACCATTTTTTAGATGTTAGCAGGTTAACAATTAGAGGCATTGTGTTGCATTTTGCTATACTAATCCATGATGCCAGTAAACAGCAAGAATTGTCAGTAGTTCTAGCATCCGCTTTTGTAAATTCCACTGAATCCGGTCATCTTTGGGAAAGGGGCTGAAACATCTAAGTGGAGCTGAAACGCTTTCTTGTGTCTTTCTATTCTACAAGTTTGATTTCACACCTTCTGAGCGATAGAAGAGGAAAGACCACAGATAAGATTCATGGATGTAGCGAAGGAGGACACGCACAGGGCTGGAGTGGCAGAACAGGACACTAGGGATAAGGTGAGATACAGGCAGATGATTTCCTGTGGCAACCCCTAAAGGAACCAGCCATATAAAGAAGAATAACCTTTTTGAGAGACGGAAGTATCAATAATTAGAAATATTTATGTTTCTAAGATTCTTCTTTGTTTGAATTGTACAATAAGGCTTCATTTCTGGCTTATTTTCACATCCAATTGTATTTTAAATTCAGTAGTATATAGAATTGCAATGTTAATTTAGTATGACAGTGTGACAGCTCTAATGAGCACATTATTCCTTTTTCTCCACCTTAAGAGAATGAAAAACAAGTTATAAATATAGGCTCCCAAGTTTTCAGAGCAGTGTGATATCAGACTGCTGAGAAGCAGAGCTCTTCCGATTCCCGATTGCCTGCACCATATTGAGACTTTAAAGCTGTAGTTGTTTACCACTGATTCACGCTCCAGCAGATGATCAAGACATATCGCAGCACAAGAGGCGCTCTCTGCATGTCTGTGTTTCCATACATCACCTCTTCACTAAGCTGCCAATCCAGTGGCTGATTCTAACAAAAATAGAGACAGCGCTGCATCACAGTTTGTCCTAAATGTTATTTGGCTGTATTTTTTGAAGCGGAACAAAATGACTTTTTTTCCCCTGATATCCAATCTAACCAGCTCTCAGCATCCACTGAAGCTGTGAGAAGAAGGCAGAATCCATTCGACCCAACACGGAGCAATACACCATATCTGTTTTCCAATCATACAATAGCATTCCAGCTGCTACAGCTCCCATCATCCTTCTGGATAAAAAAGGAAATTACACGAGTGTCCTGCTGTGGCCTTAGCTGGAGACCAGTCATTAGAAGGTCAGACTTGCTGTGACAGACTTGTTCATCAAGCTGTGATAGCTGATCTGAATATCAGTACTACTACATACACACTGCTAAGCAAGAGGCAGCCTTTGACTATAATGGCAAAAGTTCCTTTATTCATAACATCAATCTCAAGCACGAACCTAAGTGAACTTTCAGAACTGGATTATATCAGAGAACCCGAGCCTGCCTGCACATGAGATTTCTGTAATGTTTTTAGGACGTATGGTACGAGGTGTTTTCCATTCATCTCAATCAGGTTTGCCAGGACTGCATCACAAGAAGTAAAGCTCTATAAAACCAGTTGTCATGCTGTGGAGGAATAGTTCTCCAGGCTTCTCTTGTGCTTGAAGGACATCTAGCCACTCTTCCATTAAGAATATTTCAGACTAGAAATGTTCCTCTCAGGTCTTTGCCAGATTTTTCTTATTTCCTAAGAATATGATTTGCTGTTTATCTGAGGTACAGATAAGGACACTGCAAAGTAGAGATATGCAAAGTTTTCAGCTAATGGTTCTTTGGGAATCATCTTTCAGCTAAAGAAAGGAACAACGTCTGTGTTGTTGCAAACGCCTGTTAGTAACAAAGTGTCTAAAGATGAGATTTTAAATTGTCTGTTTGCCAATTTGTCTAAGATGTAAAGACAACACTGGTTCATCCCTTGAGTTAGGCGCCTTTGTCATGCTTGAAATATTCATAGGTCAAAAAAGTGCTCAGATACAAGCAATAGACTGAAAATGAGTGAAAAAGCAGCCAATGCTGAAAGAACAACTTTGAAAGACCTTGAGCAAGCCTGGACAACTATTGCTCATGACCGCTTTACAAATTCTTTACATTTAAAAAAGTCCAGCTCCTGGGTACTAAAATATAAAGAAATGAGGGTCTGAGAGAGTTTTATACAGTACTGTACCTCAACACAAATCCACTTAGCACTGAACTGTGGCTGCTGCATCTGCTTTCATGAGGCAAAAGGAAAAACTGAACTCTCACGGAGCAGGTCTGCTTAGTTTTCGGGCTTTATCTTGGAGGTCCACAGAGACCCGTCTCAGGGTGAATTAACTGTCCTTGAATTATTGATGCTTTACTCCAAGTCACCACCGTGCAGTTTGATGGCGCCTTGAAAAGCGAGTAAAGCTCTAACCAATGATGCCAGTAAACCCTGCACGCTCCACAGGTCATATTATCTCCCTGAGGTCACAATAATGTTAGATATTCCTATTAAACCAGGAAATGAGATCCAGCAATTGGTAAAGTATCAGCTCCAGGCACGTTTAGATGCACCACCCTGCTCTAATCTCTGCGGCAGAGAAGAGAGCAGGTACCAAAAGGGCAATGGTCTTTTAAATCAGGTATGCATTATTGAGTTTGCAATTTCCCCTGACAATGACTAGTTAACATGAAGAGCAAGCAAGCAAGCAAGCACTGAATGGATAAATACAGTTCCTACTAATTATCGATCAAACGTGACTTTGGGGTTTTTTTTCTCTAAATTTTTCTGCTCCGTGCTGCAATGTGACTGCAGGTGATACAAAGTGTGCTGCATCAGGAGGCTTCATTCTCACAGCACTCATATACTTGATGGTTTTTCAGTGGGGAAAATGCTTTGATGATGAAATTATGTGAAATTTTTGGCTGTGGTCCTTCTTTCCTGTAAATCTGCAATGAACACAGTCTACATTCTGTCAGCTGTGGGGAACCAACAGGATTTAATCAAGGTGGTCGTGTAAGTGCAAAACACATTTGTAACATTTTTAAACGAGTCCAGTACAACAAGATGAAGCTATTTTGTGATGCTTTCACAGCCTGGCAATCCCCCAGCTTAGCACAGCAACAATTTGAGACCTTCACTGTTTCAAGTTACACCATCATGAATGTGCATGGCAATACACAGTATTGCCCTGAATATGTTTTTTTCTAGCACACAGATGGCTCTGTTTTACAGTAATTCCTGGAGATGAGATTGTTCTAGATACATGGCAAAAGTCAAATAGTTGGCTTAGTAACCAAAACTGTAACAATGGGGAATGACGCAGAGAGAGAACTCTTTTAAAGAAGGAATAACAGCATTTACATTCTGAGTTACAGAAAGTCTTAATGTGGACAACTTGTTCAGAGAAGGCTGGCAGCCTGTTAATATAAAAGGCTGATTAATGCAATATGGTAATATTCCTGCAGCATAGCAATACAGGTGAGTAGTGACTGCAATAACCGCATGCTAAGTATGTATGATGATCCTTTCCACCATTCTTAGTCCTCCATAATTCATCCAGTCACTTACAGGCTTCCCTTGGCACTCAGCAGACACAGTACCATAAGGGCCTGACCAACTAAATTCTAGTCCAGTGCAGAAACCTCAGCAGGACTAATTTTTAAAGTCAGATTAGCATCATGTCTGCTGTTCCTCCTTTTCAACAGAATCCCCCAGGATCAAACAAAACTTCATGAAGAAGAGAAACAAATAGAGAGAGAAATGAAATAGCGCCTTGTAGCACAGCAGCTTCCTTTACCCAGAAAGAAACAGAGGCAAGAAGTGCTGTCATGCTCTTAGCTCTGAAACAGAGGGTTAGCTACAGCTGCCTTGACAGAACCCCTGTTTGATCAACTGAATGGAGAGAGATCAAGCAGCATATTTCAACATTACTACAATTACTTGGCCAAAGTTTTTGATACTGCTGTTCTGCAGAATACCGATGAGAGTACTGGGTGTCTCTATTTGCCAGGGAACCGTGTATGCGAACCATTTATTCCTCCAAAACGCAAGCATCAGAGATTATTAGGCATGACATATTATAATATGGATATTCAGGCTCAATGTATGGCCTCTATAATTTCCCATCTAGAGGCAGTTGCTGTCATGAAATAGTGATTCACAATCCCTGTATTCTCCATTACCTATCTGTGCGGAGGTCGGGTGGATGGAGGATGGTGAGATTAAAGTCCGAAGAGGGAGAAGGAAGCAATTGTTGATGCCGTTCACATTAGGTCATTAGGATGAGGGATGGTCTTGATATTTAACGACAGCGCAACGTGTCACGCATAAGAGAGTGAGAGAGGGTTATCTGCTCAACAACATGAGTGAGAGTCCTAGAAGAAGAAAGCGATTTTTTTTCACACTGCAGTTTCTGCAGGGTGGGTCTGCATATATTTTTTTTCCTGTGACGCATTGTGGCTGCACTGCTATCGTGCAAAGAAGTGTTATATTGCAATTTCACACCTAAATGGCAATTAATCACTTAAAACAAATTATTCAGTAAGGTTAGGTGCGAGCACAGCAAGAAAAAAAAGGATCGGTTTAACTGCATTTCACTGCGACTGTCCAGGTCAGTGAATTTAGTAAATCTGCCTGGATGACAAGGGGACTGATATAAATGAACAAATCTAACGAGTTCCAGTCGAGTCAAAGGCTAGCAGAGATGGGTGGAAGGCAGATAATCGGGCTTTGTGCCACTGTAACCATATGGGGCAGTGGGCATATCATAGCTGAACAGAATTAGCCAAGGTTGCCAAAACTCTTTGTGGGTTTAAATGGGATTATACCACTAATCCCTCTGATCTTCATATACCGATAAGAATCCATAATCCTTCACCTTCCCAAGATTTTTTTAAGAGGATGAAAAGTGCAACGGCTTATTCAAAAGGGCACCAGAATACCCGCTGTATTTCTCAGACAGGAGCTCCTTCCTACAGGTAATGCAGGAGGAGATGCTGTTTGTGTTCAAGGCTGGTAGCCACAGGCTACCTGTGCTTAGCTTTTTGAGGCTCTGTCAGAATGAGCACAAAGCTGGTAAACAGGGCAAAAACTGTGGCACAGAAAAATGTCTAATAGATATTATTAAACCATCACAAGGAAAGAATGTGTTTACATTTTTACCGATGGAAACGAGGCGCATGGTGCCATGAACCTGCCATCCTTCGTTCCATTACTACTCCAGTCACGTGTTATTCACCGGGTACCACTGACGGGTAAAGACCATCACCACAATCTCCCTCAATGGAGCTAATCGTGTAATTAATATAGTGACTAATTAAACAAAAAATTTGATTAAATTAAGACTGTATTCCATTCTATGAGTATAGTGATGTAATGAGATTGGTGTTGACGTTTTGATTGCATAAATACCAGCGCAGGCTTTAATCACTATAACAATCTTTGCTTTATTGAGATTTTGAATAAATGAGGCTGTCATCAACCACCTGCAAGCTAAAAATCGCTTGTTTTGACAGCAAAAGAGAAGAAGCAGCTGTCAGTCAGAAGGAAACTTTCTCTCTCAGTCTAAAGGCAAAACCTGTTCATGACAGCGAGCTCACTCTAATCCCCATGCTCTGCCAGTAACAGAAACTCTTCAAGAGAGCATAACGAGTCAGTTTCAATTTCCCCCTAGCAAGCAAAGAACATCTCTATAGGAAACGCCAAGAAAGATGCCCAATTTCCATTGCTTTTATACTTGGAATGCATTTTATTGCACTTTTAAACTACTGTCATGGCAGAAAAAAAAGAAAGTACACCCTCTGTCAGTTCTAAGGTTTTACATATCAGGATATAATGAAAAATTATTTGATCCTAACCAGGTCTGAAAATTTGATAAATGCAACTTCAGATGAACAACAAAACATGACGGTTTCCACCCGGTCATTAGTTATTTAACAAAAATTAAGCCAAAATGCAGAAGCCGCAAATAAAAAACTAAGCAAACCTCATGGTCAAATAGTGCATTGAATCATTTTTTCAGGGATAATTAAGTAACTTGAAGTAATCACTTTCTGTATGACTTTATCAGTCTTTCACATTGTTGTGCAGAAATTCTGGCCCACTCTGTGCGCATTAGAGGATGCACAGCTCTCTTAAGGTCAGGTTACGGTCTGGACATTGCAACACCTTGATTCTTTTCTTTTTCGCCTTTTCTGTTATAGATTTGCTGCTGTGTTTGGGACCATTGCCATGTTGTATGACCCAATTTATGGCAAGCTCCAGCTGTCAGACTGCCTCACATCTGACTCTAGAATACTTTGGTAAACAAGCTCAAATCATCACCACTCCACCAACACGCTTACAGTCGGTATGAGGTGTTAATGCTGTGCTTGGTTTTCTCCATACATGTCACTGTGTATTGTGGCCAGACATCTCCACTTCGGTCTCATCTGTCTATAGGACTTTGTACCAGAAGCCTTGTGGTTTGTTCAGATGATATTTTGCAAACCTAAGCTCTGCTGCCATGTTCTTTTTATAGAGAAGAGGTTTTCTCCTGCAACCCTCCCAAACCAGACTTGTTGTTAATTGTAAAGTCATTAACTTATACTTAAACTCAATTAGAGAACATATAACATGCTAACTGAGGCCTGTAGGGCCTGATGTAGCTACTGAACTCGATGCAATTTCTCTGAGCACTGCATGAGGTAAATTTCTGGGATGTCCACTCATGGAAGGGATAATAATTGACTTGAATGTTTTCCACTAGTGAATAATCTTTATCTCTTTGTAAATGGCCTTATAAACCTTCCAAGGCTGATGGACAGCAACAATTGCTTCTTTAAAACAAACAACAGAATTAGAATGAAAACAACGGAATTTGAATGAAAACAACGGAATTAGAATGTATAGAACAGAGTTTGAATGAAAGCAACAGAATTCTAAAACAAACAATAGAATTTGAATAAAAAGAGTGGAATTAGAATGAAAACAACAGCAATTGAATAAAAACAACAGAATCTCAATGAAATGAACGGAATTCGAATGAAATGACTAGAATTTGAATGAAAACAACGGAATTGGAATGAAAAGAACAGAATTTGAATCAAAACAATGGAAATAGAATGAAAACAACAGAATTTGAATGAAAACAACAGAATTTGAATGAAAACAACAGAATTAGAAAGCAAACAACGGAATTTGAATGAAAACAACGGAATTAGAATGTACAGAACAGAGTTTGAATGAAAACAACAGAATTCTAAAACAAACAATAGAATTTGAATAAAAAAAGAGTAGAATTAGAATGAAAACAACAGAATTTCAATGAAAAAACGGAATTAGAATAAACAGAACAGAATTTGAATCAAAACAACGGAAGTTTAAAACAAACAAGAGAATTTGAATGAAAAGAACGGAATTAGAATGAACAGTACAGAATTTGAATGAAAACAATGGAATTTCATGAAAAACAGAGAGAATTAGAATGAAAACAAGGAATGTGACAAATTCTAACAACATAATTTGAATAAAACAAGAGTGAATTTGAATTGAAAAAAACAACAGAATTAGAAAAAACAAACAACGGAATTGAATGGAACAGAACAAAACATGAATTGATGAAAGAAACAACAGAATTGTGAAACACAGAATTAGAAAACAAACAATAGGAATTTGAATAAACAAGGAATAGAATTAGAACGAGTTTGAATGAAAGCAACAGAATTCTAAAACAACAATAGATTTGAATAAAAAGAGTAGAATTGAATGAAACAACAGAATTGGAATGACCAGACCAGAATTTGAATCAAAACAATGGAAATAGAATGAAAAGAACAGAATTTGAATGAAAACAACGGAATTAGAAAACAAAACAACAGAATTTGAATGAAAACAACGGAATTTGAATGAAAACAACGGAATTCTAAAACAAACAATAGAATTTGAATAAAAAAGAGTAGAATTAGAATGAAAACAACAGAATTTCAATGAAAAAACGGAATTAGAATGAACAGAACAGAATTTGAAATCAAAACAATGGAATTTGAATGAAAAGAACAGAATTTGAATGAAAACAACAGAATTAGAATGAACAGAACAGAATTTGAATGAAAACAATGGAATTTAAAAACAAACAATAGAATTAGAATGAAAACAAAGGAATTTGAATGAAAACAACGGAATTTGAATGAAAACAACGGAATTTGAATGAAAACAACAGAATTTGAATGAAAACAACAGAATTTGAATGAAAACAACAGAATTTGAATGAAAACAGAATTTGAACAAAAACAATGGAATTAGAATGAAAACAACGGAATTAGAACGTACAGAACAGAGTTTGAATGAAAGCAACAGAATTCTAAAACAAACAATAATAAAACAATAGAATTTGAATAAAAAGAGTAGAATTAGAATGAAAACAAAAGCATTTGAATGAAAACAACGGAATCTCAATGAAAAGAACGGAATTAGAATGAAAAAATGAATAGAATTTGAATGAAAAGAACGGAATTAGAATGAACAGAACAGAATTTGAATCAAAACAATGGAATTTGAATGAAAACAACAGAATTAGAATGAAAACAACAGAATTAGAATGAAAACAATGGAATTTTAAAACAAACAACAGAATTAGAATGAAAACAACGGAATTAGAATGTACAGAACAGAGTTTGAATGAAAGCAACACAATTCTAAAACAAACAATAGAATTTGAAGAAAAAGAGTAGAATTAGAATGAAAACAACAGCATTTGAATGAAAACAACCGAATTTCAATGAAAAGAACGGAATTAGAATGAAAAGAACGGAATTAGAATGAACAGAAAATTTGAATCAAAACAATGAAATTTGAATGAAAACAACAGAATTTGAATGAAAACAATGGAAGTTTAAGACCTTTACTGACGTCTTTTCCTGTTGGAATCATGTTAACACACACCTGAATGCTTCAGACTTTCAATTAAACAAGTGAATTTGATTAGCAGCACCTGCTTCTGACTTAGTTTGTTACATAAATAATCATAAAATGAATATGTCGATTACTCTTATTATTCCACAATAACTAAAACCATACTATTAAGGGTGTATTTTCTATTTACCATGACTGTAGGTAATATCAACTCACAGCTCATTCTGCCCTCTGTTTTCCCTGCAGTGTTACTGTTGAGCCACCTTTCGCCCCCTCACCTAGCGCTGAGCACATGTAATGAAATTCATATGATGTTGCAGTGGGTTGCCCTGACCTCCTCTGATTGTAATCTGCGCACCGACAGATTGTTTTCAGCGTCTGAATAGATAGATCAGCAACACAGAGTGCCTTTCAGTTTGCTCTCTCACCTTTGCAGCAGACACAGCTTGTGGTCATAACAGAAATTAACACTGTCTGCTCTGACTGCAAAAGAAATGAGCGAAGCTTATCGGAAGAGTAAAAACCTCCACTGCCCTTGCCTGCGCTTGCACTTGAGGCCTCGATTACAGGGAGTGCAGAATTATTAGGCAAGTTGTATTTTTGAGGAATAATTTTATTATTGAACAACAACCATGTTCTCAATGAACCCAAAAAACTCATTAACATCAAAGCTGAATGTTTTTGGAAGTAGTTTTTAGTTTGTTTTTAGTTTTAGCTATTTTAGGGGGATATCTGTGTGTGCAGGTGACTATTACTGTGCATAATTATTAGGCAACTTAACAAAAAACAAATATATACCCATTTCAATTATTTATTTTCACCAGTGAAACCAATATAACATCTCCACATTCACAAATATACATTTCTGACATTCAAAAACAAATCAGCGACCAATATAGCCACCTTTCTTTGCAAGGACACTCAAAAGCCTGCCATCCATGGATTCTGTCAGTGTTTTGATCTGTTCACCATCAACATTGCGTGCAGCAGCAACCACAGCCTCCCAGACACTGTTCAGAGAGGTGTACTGTTTTCCCTCCTTGTAAATCTCACATTTGATGATGGACCACAGGTTCTCAATGGGGTTCAGATCAGGTGAACAAGGAGGCCATGTCATTAGATTTTTCTTCTTTTATACCCTTTCTTGCCAGCCACGCTGTGGAGTACTTGGACGTGTGTGATGGAGCATTGTCCTGCATGAAAATCATGTTTTTCTTGAAGGATGCAGACTTCTTCCTGTACCACTGCTTGAAGAAGGTGTCTTCCAGAAACTGGCAGTAGGACTGGGAGTTGAGCTTGACTCCATCCTCAACCCGAAAAGGCCCCACAAGCTCATCTTTGATGATACCAGCCCAAACCAGTACTCCACCTCCACCTTGCTGGCGTCTGAGTCGGACTGGAGCTCTCTGCCCTTTACCAATCCAGCCACGGGCCCATCCATCTGGCCCATCAAGACTCACTCTCATTTCATCAGTCCATAAAACCTTAGAAAAATCAGTCTTGAGATATTTCTTGGCCCTAGTCTTGACGTTTCAGCTTGTGTGTCTTGTTCAGTGGTGGTCGTCTTTCAGCCTTTCTTACCTTGGCCATGTCTCTGAGTATTGCACACCTTGTGCTTTTGGGCACTCCAGTGATGTTGCAGCTCTGAAATATGGCCAAACTGGTGGCAAGTGACATCTTGGCAGCTGCACGCTTGACTTTTCTCAGTTCATGGGCAGTTATTTTGCGCCTTGGTTTTTCCACACGCTTCTTGGGACCCTGTTGACTATTTTGAATGAAACGCTTGATTGTTCGATGATCACGCTTCAGAAGCTTTGCAATTTTGAGACTGCTGCATCCCTCTGCAAGATATCTCACTATTTTTGACTTTTCTGAGCCTGTCAAGTCCTTCTTTTGACCCATTTTGCCAAAGGAAAGGACGTTGCCTAATAATTATGCACGCCTGATATAGGGTGTTGATGTCATTAGACCACACCCCTTCTCATTACAGAGATGCACATCACCTAATATGCTTAATTGGTAGTAGGCTTTCGAGCCTATACAGCTTGGAGTAAGACAACATGCATGAAGAGGATGATGTGGACAAAATACTCATTTGCCTAATAATTCTGCACTCCCTGTAGTAGCGTTAAGACAAAAATCTATTGCCTTATTACCCGCAGAGCTTTAAGAGACAATACTTATAACAAGCACAGTATATATATATATATATATATATATATATATATATATAAATGAACCGTTTCCTTTCATCGGAGGCATAAAGCAGAAATTTTCCAAAGTCCTTGAAGAGTCATAAACAGAGCAATGTAGCTGACAATTTATCTGAATGAGTGGGAAGGCAAGGCAAACAAACAGTTTGTTGTGAGAGCTGCGCTGCAGAGAGGGGAGGCTTTTTACTTCTTATGGAAGCAAAATGGTACCTAATAAATCCCTGTTTCATCGGACAAAAAGGGTTCTTGTACACTCAGCACAGTTGGGGTTTTTATACATCTAAGCAGGAATACACATTATTAGAGAGGGACTCTTGTTAGTGCTCAGCCTTAGAGCCCAAATTGGCATTTAGCAAGGCAGCAGAATGGTCTAATTGTGTGTGATGCTCCGAGGCAGAGAATGCTGATTAGTATAAGCCGTCTAGAACAGTTCACCTCCCAATTAAGTAAAACAGACAAACACGGGGGGCTAAAAGTTAAAGAAACACTGTACCTGGCTGCATGTACCCATCTACAGTATCAAGAATAATTGGATTAGGGATTTTCAGTTTCACTAACAAATAAACTTCTCTCACTCCCACTCATTATTTAAATCTGTGATTTTATTTCATCTCAGAGGAAGCGCCGCCGTCAGCCATCTACATTAACCAACAACTTTCAAAGAACTGTGAGTCTCTGAAGTCAAGATGAGACAAGTAATTCCCTTTGTTTCAGTGTTCCCTGAGTAAATTTATGGTAAGTTATAGCACTCTGCGAGTTTACACAGCAGTTTGAAATAATATTGCAGGCATGACATTACGTATTTGATCTTTTAGTATACATTTCAACTGTTAACTTTGAATACAATATAATGCTGCATTTCATAATTAGCTTATGTAAAAGAACCCTATTAGAAACCATTTCATCTGCGGCTCTAACTGACCCGTCACCCAATCCATCCCTCGAGCAGAGATCGTATTGTCATAACGACATTAGAATGCAGAGACAACCTGAATAGGAAGCTATTTATTGGCTCCTCCAACAAAGAGAGCACTAAACCAGATGAGCCAAGCAGAGGTTCACAGACATATCTGCTGGCTATTGGAGCGTTGGAGCCATTTCAAGTTCAAGTATGAAAATCGCCTCATATTTTCTATTGAAAAACAAACACACACTATATGGACAAAAGTACTGGGACACCTACAGCACTTGCTCAGGCATGGAAACCTGTACTATGAAGCTCCTGGCACACAGTCATTGCGCCGATGTTAATGTGAGAGGAGATTTGGAACTTGGCAATTATTGATTTAGCAGAGTTAAGTTACAGACCCTCTCTGTAACTTGATGTGGGCTGACACTTCATGGCAGGGTTAACATGGTTCCAACGCTTCCACTTTATAAATCTTTATAAAGGAAGACTGAATGGACGGTGATTTTATAGTCGTTGGGCAATGGGACAGAAAACATGTGAATCCAAAGATTAAGAGGTGAGCAGAAAACTGGTTTTAGATACCAGCTTTTAGATGTTTTTGAAGTTTATTTATCTCTTTGTTTATTTTTGTTATTTTATTTTATTGTATGTTCTTTTACCAGTCTTATTTTTCACGTTGTCTGCCTCAGTGTTTGGTCCTCTTTTCAGCATTATTGCTGATGAGAGCATCCCACAGAGAGAGTAATGCAGCCTGAGGCCATCTCTGTGTGAATCAAGGACCCATTGTTTAGTAAATTACTATCAATTTCAACACACGATCTGCCTTTTTTATAATTGCAAACAGCCTGTGTGCATATAAGACTGCAAAGCAATTAAGAGAAGGGGCTCGGCAACTACTGCTTACAAACATATTTGTTTCAGTGAAATAATAATCAGCTACAACTTCATCAAACTTCAAGATGACACAGTTCTGCTCAAAGATGAAATTTTTAGCACACTGAAATAAGTTGGACTGCAGTTACAGTGTTTTTTCACCCCAACGTGCACTGATGCCCAGTGACCAGAAGGATGGAATATAAGTCTAATAAAAACCTTGGTTTTTAAGATGTGACCAGAGATACGGATGAAAATTAGCATTTTGAAAATGAACAAAAAATATTAAATATTATTAAACATTAAATGTGACAACATAAACCGGATCGCAACAGATATGAAAAGTTTAGAGTTTCAAAGATTTTTATCCTATTGCTGTTGTGCTAGATTGCATCAGTGTATTGCTGTTGTTGTCTTGAATATCTGTTCAGTCCTAAACTCAATTAGAGAACTGACACAATGTTTTTTTGATATGTTGAATTTTGACTTGTTTTGACAGAGAGATAACTCAGTAAATTAAAGGATTGCTGATTTGATGAAAGCAGAACTAAGCTTTATTTAAAAAAGCATATTCTCCGTTCACTGCTTATCTTTCAACATCTGCGTTGCGCTGTTGTGATCAGATATCACTTAACATGTGACAAACGCAATTTGATAAGTCTGTACTGATTGACAGATTAACATTTGTTGTGAAGTTTTTTTGCATTTGCAATAACATGACCTAGAATATCTTCAGTGATGTGATTCAACATCATAAACACTCAAACCAGTCTGGGTTGATGAGGCCCTGGCTTGTGTCCCAGCAGCACTAACGCATGGAACATTCCTCCTAATCCAAAGCCAACAGGAGGCTCTTTCTTTCACGTTTTCTCAGCCCCTGTGATGTTGAGTAGCATGTAGATCTTCCACAGTGACCAACCTGTGAATTCTCTGCCCCCCACTTCAATAAGCTTGCGGCATGCCTTCCAGTCTCCCCTCCTGCAGAGCCCCACCAGCTCCTGATATGTGGATTTCTTTTTTTCATTTGCCTCCTCCATGTGCCCCTCCCAGGGAACTGTGAGCTCTAATAGGAGCAACTGCATGGAGGAGACTGATAGAGGTGCCCTGTCTGGCCTCTTTGAAGTTTCTATACCTCTCCAGATCCAGTTCCAAGTCTGACGCTGAGGTGAGCAGCCACATTGCAGGTTTAGGCTGAGATTGTAGCAGTTTCCCAGTCTCTGCTGGCAGATATGTTTGCTCTTGGCCTTGGTTTTGGAGATGGTAACAGTGATGGTCTTTAGCATGTGGTCTTGCTTTCATAGCAAAGAGGATATGCATGTGAGTCGATCTTTTTTTGGTTTTTGTCAGTCAACAAGCTCTCATTCTGCACTGTATGCTCCCACCATATCCATGTAACCTGGTGCTGCAAGTCCACCATCACGCTGTTCCGCTCTTGTCCTTTGCCTGACCAGATGTTACCGCGAACACAAAAAGCTTATGTTTCAGCTGGGACTCTGATGCCTCCAGGCATTCCTGGGCTCTCCATTTCCTGCCTGTCTGTACCATGATGCCTGCTGATACCACCCAGGAATCTTTGGAGTCCAGATATAGTAGAGCCTCTCAAATACCAGCAACCCTGAACTCGTCCCCAAGGCTGCTGAACAGGAGTTGCATTTGCATTTGCTTTAACATCAGTGATTAAAACTCTGGGGGCAGAAACACTGAGCTGTCCTGATTGAGATGCTTTCCTGTTTCCAAAATCAAACGGACACATAGACGCCTGTCAAAGTATGTAAAACTGTCATTGTGGTGTTTTCTAACGAACTAGGTATCTCCAGTTACCACACCGTCACAATGACGCACACACTCTGACTCACGAGGGGAAAACAATAACAGCTTTGACATTGCACCTCCCATATGAGAATGATTGGTGATTATTTGAAATAATTGTAATTATTATCATCACAAATCAGGTTAGACATGAATGTGTTGTGTGGCACATTAGCCACCGCACTAATTAAGCCACATATTCTCACAGCAGAGAAAACAAATTAATTATCAGCAAATCTGAGATCAAACTTCTTGAGATTTTGATCAAGTACTACACTTTCTTTTCTCAAAGGACGCTCAAAACAAATTATATCTTCATCAAAACAAGTAAAAATTCAAGAGAACATTTATCAGTTTAACTACACTTTCATCTTTTCTCTTTTAATTATATATTTTTAGCCCTACCCATGGGATTACTTAATGCAATTTCTGCCTGTCCTTTGACTTTGATGTTTTTATGCACGGTCTGTTTAGCCAAAAAAAGTCATTAAAAGGTATGCAGCATGGCTATAAGTACATTTATGATAAATCAGGAACATCGTCAGAGTTCGACAGTCATAATTGAGCCAAGTTCAAGCTAAACTTGTAATGGTAAGTACATGTAAACAGTGAGTTACAGCATTGAATTGACGAACTTAGTACCTCTGTCTTTACTTAAATAGTTATAATGAATAGAGAGCTTATTCATTTCCTTATAACTGCAGCTAGAAAGAGGAGCTAAAACAGAACAGATTCATGTGTGAAATGCATGAGAAGTGCAACATACTGTACCTATCAGAAGGTGTAAAGATTTTTTTTCTTTGTCAGTTATCCTTCTGTATTCAGTGCTGGAAAAACATCATTATTCCTTTGAAGCGTTGGTTTTCCCACAGGAAAACAGGTCAGGTGAGCTTTTATGTGAGCTCTCAATTTATTCAGTTCCACATGCATGCCTTTGATATGTTATTTTTGTATATTTCCAGCTTTCCTCCCTCCCTGTGTGGGTTGATCGGCACACCCGCGGCAGTCGTACTCTTCCTTATGGTTCATTTCCAGCTTTAAGCATGCAGCAGAAGGGCACAGTAAGGGTAGGCTAATGGGTTTAGCATGCTAATCTTGTGCTGCATTTATATGCTGTACAAACATATTGTGTGTGGTATATTTCACCATACTGACAGGAAAGGTTACAGCTATTTTTTTTAAATTAACACTATTATTATGGTACCTACACAACTATATTGTGATTTGTTCCTGCAGGCAAAACAACAACAACACAAAAACAATCAAAGCTAAGAAAGCAGTGTCACAGCACCCATGTGGGTTTTTTTTTTTTTCAAAGAAGCCATTCACCCCATCAGTCACTCAGCTTGACATTTCTTCCTGCACCAATAATTTTGATGCATGCCTCTCATTAAAAACAGATTATAAACGGAAGTATTTACACCACTATGTCTGTAATGAACCACTGGTCTGTTCCATAAAACTGCCTTTACAGGAGTTGTTGGACCTCTGTGTGCAGTAGTATGAATGACGGACACGACACATAAGGTATATTACTGTGTTTGCATTTTGATTTTCTGTAAACTCTCTTTCTACACTTAAGCAGCATGCATTAATGTGCTAATCTTAACTCAGATATGTGTGTCTCTCAAGCTAGCAGCACTCCCTGAGAAAGGAACCAAAAGTGTTCAAGGGTGTTTTGCACCCTTGGCAAGTGGAGGGAAGGATGTGATGTTATATTTTATTTAACTGAACTGTGAAGCACCTATATGCAGTTTTTTCAGTTATAGATAAAATCTCATATTTCTCATTTTAAGGAGGTCACTCTGTATATTAGCCTGCTATCTTTGTCAGAATACTGACTGACTGACTATAGTTTTTCAGCTATGCAAACACTGGGAAAGCGAGGCTAAATGTCAACGGCTGGCAAACCAGCTTTACTCCTCATCTCCAGTGTCAATGTTCTCTCTCTATCCATATTTTCCATCTGTCTCTACTATCTGTCAGCATGGGTGAAAATGCCAAAATTCCTTGCCTCTATCCTCTTGCCAGCCAGTAAAATACTACTGGTATATTGTATAGCTGTAGAGGAAAGAGTTGAAGCCACATGTCCTCCAAGCTGATTGCATATGAATCTGTAAACACGCAGTTAGGTCCTAAAAAAGTTTAAAAAAGGGAGGCGGAGGAGTTAGAATTGCCTTTAGATTTAAAATCAAAATTATGACTGGATTAAACTTTGGGTAAGTTTTAGGCTTTGATATGTGCTTGCGTGCTGGTTGGAGCAGAAAGAAAAAGAGGGAGAGGTCTGGAAGAACAAAAGGAATAAAGAACACGATGAAGAAAAAAGGGGTCAAGCCAGAAGAAAAGAATCTGGTAGATGGAAGGAAGACGAATAAATGAAAGATGAAGTCTGGAAAATAGGGAAAGGGGTGCTGATGTGCTTCTTAAGCAGGTCATTGAATGCAGCGTGCCTTGGGAGGGCTCCTTTAAGCATGACTAACAGATTTCCTCAGTCCCTGCAGGAGCTGTTCTCAAAGCTATGGCGCAGAGAGACAGTGTCACTTTAGGATGTATGACAAGGAAATGGAGCACAAAAGCCATAAAACAACTTCTGGGATTTCGTCTATCACAGGAGGGGAGAACAACTACGTTTCTCATGCACGTTATTTAACTATTCAAATAAAAAAAAGAGGGCAGATGAAAACTGCACCCTTAACTGAGTGTCATGGAGTTGAAAAGAATCAAAAGAAACCTTCACGGTTCTTGCGCTTCGTGAATTGTTACTTCCAAACTTGAAAGGAACAGCTAATAGCAACCCAAGTGAAAGTTTTCACAGGGGCTCATTTCTTGACTTTATAATAAATTGTGGACTGTAACATCAAACTTATGATCATCATCACCCTCTCAGCAATGATCAAGGTACCCTGCTGAGGTTGTGGAATCAATACTTTTCTCCATCATGTGTGCCTGGGGCTCCTGATCCTCCTCCCTGTCTCTGATGTGAGGTGTGAAGCCTAGTTTACAGCACACTGGTGAACACTGTCTCTTGATCCTGCTCATCCTCTTATTCAACACCGAAGGGCACCGAGCTCTGTAATCCACAACCCCCGGTCCCTGGCTGAGTTCATGGTCGACACCAAAGCCCTGCTGTTCTCACAAACCCCCCCGCTGCCGGGGCCAGCACCGCCTCATATTTCACATAGAGGCATATATTTTGCACTCATGGTCTCACACACCAACACAGGCTTCACAGTGTGTCAAACCCTCCTTCGCACTCTCAAAAAGACACATAACTCAAAGAGCTGCACACAGGTCTGTGGGTGCCAAGTGCTTCAGGCTTTCTTATTTCCCAGTTTACACTAAGGAGCTGATAGTGTCGTGTGTCTCCTGCTGACTTCAATCCACTCTTAGAGCTAGATCACCTCCCTAATGACAGTAATTGTATTGTGGAAGCCCCTGGTCATGTTCAATTACCCATTCCCATCCAAGCACATTGGTCTAATCTCGCACTGTAATGTACAATAAAGATGGCTCTAGAAGGGAGATGTCAGCTTCGCTGGCATGGATGAAATCCAGCAGAAGAGCCATGCTGTGATTGAATAGGCTGAGAGGTGGCACTGAGTTTTCATTATCTCATATCTGAAAACTTCCAAATTAAAACTGCTCTTTGTCTACTTCCATTTAAAAAACACTGAGAGCCTACCATTCTTGTCACACAACTCTGCAAATTGAACACTGTGAAATCTCCACTCACCCGAGCGGTTTCTCCAAGCGACTGGCAGGTGAGCCCACGATCTCTCCCAGCGTACAGAAGACCTGTCCCAGGAAGTCCTGCCATGGGGAGGAGGGCATAAAGTGGGATCGAGAGAGAGACGTAGGATGGGAACATTCAAATGGATCACGGGGGGTAACAAGGAGAGGCCGTGAGGAGTTAAGCATAATTGTAAGCATTGTACAGTTATTAATTAGGACGTCTGAGGCAGACACGTACGTTAAATTCGGTTGGCTTCCGGGGTGAAGAAGGAGGAGGAGGAAGAAGAGAGAGAGACCAGGCAGCAGCAGTGACACAACAGAGCATATCATGGAACAGAAGACACATGACTCAAATACCAGACTGTCATCAACCAAGTGCGAGAAAGAAGAGCAAAAGTGAAAATGTGAGAGAGCAGAGAGGCAGAATGAGAACAGCAGAGGGTAAAGAGTCACAGAGCCTCACAGGAAGCGAACAGGAGAGCGAAAGAGCGCAAAAGAAGGAAGGTGACAGAGACACACATCACACAGGTTGTTTCCAGAGTATGGAGCACAATGCAAAAGCGCAACAACAAAGCGTCACGTGACATATTTGATGATGAGCATTTTGGCAGTATGCAAACCAAGTGCTGCAAATATATTGTTTTGTGTCTGCATTGTATGAGTTTATCTATCAAAGCTTTCAGCATAAAAGACGACACTAACATACATTCACCTTAATGAGCTGTTCTCTTGAATGTATGCTGCACAACAAAGGACCTCGCCTTTCAGACAGTCCTGCCATTTTAAAATAAATAGATACTGTTTAGAAAAATTGTCGGCTGTCTTGGAAATCAAAATTCGCAGCTGCAAAGAGCACCACGGCGCACACAGGGAAATGTGTTGAATAGCTTTGATAATGATGTGCAATGCTTCATTTCTCATTTAAAAGAAAAAAAAAAGTAATGAGTCTATGCCAGACGCAAATGAAAGTTTGATTATTATCGCTCCAGAGGAATAATATAGCTCATTTTAGCTGATGAAAGACTAAAAAAAAAGTCATAATAATAACAAACAACATTTTGGCAGATGAAGCACAATTCACTCATTATTTCTGAATATATTTGAGCATTTAGATGCTACAAACTTTGGTTTGCATAGAACCTAAATATCATATGCACTGACGACTGAAGGGTTGTGTATGAAGTAAAGCTGAGCTCCCGACTCTTAGAAAAGTTTTTCACTTACGTGCTTTGCCAGATCTGGACTTTTAGAATCAATATCATACCTGAAATCACAAAGAGACCACAAATGGCAGAGGTTAGTGCGTGGGCACGACAACAGAAGATTTTTTTTGTGCTGGTGCTAATTAAAGGAAAGTGACTGCGGCGTGGACACTTTTTGTCTGTCAATCACACACCGGGGGAGAGCCGCCTAGCCCAAAAAAAAGAAAAAATGGGGAGGGGGGAAGAAACACGTAAGCAGTAATGTGACAGTTAATTAAGGAAGTCATTCTATAGTTTATGAATGTAATTTCCACTCTCTGCCAGGGGGCACATACTGAAACAATCCACCAAAGGAGAGTGGGTTCGGAGCATCTGCCAGTCAAACTTAATGGAAAAGTAATTAAATCTGAGCACGCCCTGCCTCCCACCTCTGTGATAAAAGAGAGATGTAAATGAGTAACACAGATTGTGAGGGAGTGCACTCCCTCCTTTACTGTCCCAGTCTTGCACCAAATTAATTCATTAAGTGTCTAAAACTCCTCAGAGACCTTCGGTGCAGTCCTGGAAACATCCTAGTCCACCAGGGAATTCATGCTTTGGCGGATATGGATTTTTGTAAGAACATCTCCAATCCTGCAGAAAGAAGGGGGGTGGAGAAATTATCCTGATTCTGTTCTGGGAGACCTCAAAATGAAGCTGCACCTTCCTGACCCTTTCACTAGTCAGACCTTTTCAACAGAGGAACGCCAGGACAGCGGTCTTTGTGAGTTTTATGGGACTTGCTTTCAGACATTTGCTTTTCTTAGCAGCAGGAAGATTAAGGATAAAACTTTATATGAAATATTTATCACCTTATACCAATCTCCACTCAACGAATGTCTACTGAGACACTGCACCAATGAATAATTCCTTGGGAGAGACTCAAGCTGATGACGAGCAAGAGAAGATAGAAAAAGAGTGACTTTGAGAGAAAATGACAGGCAGGAAAAAGGGGAGAAGGGATGATGAGATAGATGGGGGACAAGGAAGCACGGTAAGGGAGAGGATGTTAAGAAGATGCTGCGTTGGAAATAAATGAAGAACTGGAGAAGAGGGCGGCATAACTAACAAAAAAAACCTCAGTGTGTGTCCTCAGAGAAATGGATCAAATAGAATAACTCACACGTCAAAGCGCAGATTCTGCTTCTCCTCGAAGAAGTAGTCCAGGATGTACTTCCTGACAAAGTCTGGGTTTAGCGTGTTGTCTATCACCTCTGTTCTCCCAAACTAGAGACAAGACAAGGTAGACGTGAACAAGAAGCTTTGAGAATCTGTATTTACTGCTCTATTACCTCACACCATCCCATCTATCATGCTACCAAACAGCCATCTGAATTAGTAGCTTTCATTGAGATCAGAACAGGAATAAAAAAATCAGAAGGTTCTATCTTCTTCTTCTTCTTTACCTTTTCACATTGTGCTGGGCATGCATAAGCTTGCAGAAGGCATTTTACTGAGTCCAATTACACTAATTTTCTTTAATACCACATTCACGCCTCCATTATTCTCTAAAGCCACTTCTAGGGCAAGTGGTGTTTTTACATTTGCTTTTACAAAGGGGAACTAA
Source organism: Simochromis diagramma (assembly GCF_900408965.1). Lineage (NCBI taxonomy): Eukaryota > Metazoa > Chordata > Actinopteri > Cichliformes > Cichlidae > Simochromis > Simochromis diagramma. Next base: position 3,540,422 of record NW_024387152.1, on the reverse strand, counting down.
CAACACTCCTGCAAAAGGAAGAAAAAGTAAAGCTGCCAGGGCAGACACCAAAAACCATTACATCAGTGTTACACAGCAAGACTTTGTGATGAGGTGATGTGCTGACAAACAAATCAACAAAAATGGAAAGAGTTGCACCCTCTTCCTCGTGAGCACACACGCATTAATTGTTATCCGACATGAATAATTCAGTCAGAAAGTCAGAGAAGTGATGTCAAGCTGCATAAATAAAACATCGCCGGTAAAAAAGAGTAACCATAAACTGACACGGTGAATTAATAATAGCAGTGTTAGGGCTTAATAAGGAGATGAAACAGCGGGATTACAGACTCACACTTTTGTGATTACATCCAATGGGGTTAAGACTCAAAGTGAGTCCTAACATGAAAGCAGACAAGCCACGCTACGCGAGCAGAATACGTTGAACGGATGGACGCCGATGCTAATGCAAAGACAGTCAGGGTGGATTGTGTGCAAGTTATGACAGCCTAAGAGTGTGGGTTTGTTCAAGTGTAGCCTGCCATCAGGTATAAAAGTGTGTCTAGGTCTATAAAAGTTTAACTACTTTGTGTGCATGTGTGTGTGTGTGTCACTATCTCCTCTCCTGCTTTCCCTGTCAAAAAATGTGAGAGCTCTGCTCCAGCAAACGCAAAGAAGGTGAAATCTGTCCCGAGCGAACAGCAGCCTATTTTTAATGACAGAAGGTGTATGTGGCAGCGGGAGGGCTATAGCATATTCACTTTGGTGCCACGCCAAACATAACAAAGGAAGAAGAATCAGCACCAGAGCAGCTAAAAAAGCCACCCGAGGAAATAACAGAACTCCCACTCCACACATTATCTCCACCTTGGCAAGTACACGGCCAACATGTAAAGCCAACGTTGCAAAGCTCTACAATTAACTGTCAAGAGAGAAAAAAAAGACCCTTCCTGCAGGGATATCCGGGTGCTGGCAGTGTGACTTCTTTCCCTTAAGTAACCCTGTACTGAAATAAATTGTGAGCCCTAACGTTAGAAGATTTATCTTGGTAAAAAGATTAACGTCAAGGAGTTTGAAAGGAATTTATGCAGGTTGTACTATGTCAGCTGCTCAGGTAAGTGAAAGTGCGAGACAGGGGAAAATCTGTCATGCACCTGGAGTAATAACTGATGAGGGAGTTGGATATTAAGACTTTAAGTCATGCTGCAGGAAAATGATGGATTGTCAGATTCATGTTGTGACCAAAAGTGAGTTAAGAGCTCACTGGTTTCTTAGGAAGCAAAACACAATGCATGTGTAACATCTGCTTTCATGTTCTTCTGTTGATGAGGTGTGTGAATGACCAGCAGCTGATGGGGAAGCTTGTCCCGTAGAAGGGTAATTGGATTACAGATGGCTGGTGGCACACTGGCTACCAACCACACTTACTCCCAGGAGAACAAAAACACATTACCTGACAGAGGGGCAAAAGAGGCACTCCGCTTTATCAATTCTGCACAGCTTGACTCGGCTGCTCGCAAAGCCAGCTGTCATCTGCAGCTGAAGACACAGGCCTATCTCCTTCAGGGAGAGGCATTCAGCCTGCACCCGCAGTTTGTACGCTCGAGGTGGGGCACTGTAACCCGAGGTGACAACTGTAGGAGACTTATCACGAATGAGCGCAACACTTGATGCTCATCCATATTTGCATGATAAAATGTTAAAAGTACTTTCTGGCTTAGGAACAGAATATTACTGCGTTGCTACCAGTACAAAGACTTGCTTTTCTGTGAGTCAAGGCCGGCAGACATTCGTTCAGAAACATAAGAGCAAAAACTGTCAAGCATCAACCTCAAGTGTTGTTAAGGCTGCAGAAAACTTTCTTAGACTTCTTCGTCTTCTCTTTGAGATGCACTTGGCAATGCAAATCTGCAATGCATGTCTGTTGACAGTAAATAGTCTCCAGTCTGCTTCTCCTCCCAAACTGCTCAGTCTCAGTAGAGTAAAAACAGGAAGTCGATCTCCTTGCCATTAGGAAACACACTGCCAACACATTGCAATCAGTCTGAGTCAGTCCATGCCAATGAGGGCTACCTTTAAGTTTTTTTACAATAAGAGACTCAATTCAACTGTATTCTGGTTATATTTGTATATAAAAGCAAGGCTGCTGAGTGCTTGTGTCACTATTAGTGGAGGAATTTCTAAACCTCCGTTTCAAATCTGTGAGGTTTTGTTTAATGTCAATTTCTTTGTATATAAAGGGCAAAATATATTAAACAGACAGCAATAAGTAGCTTTTTTTCTGATTTACCAGAGTAACCTTGGTATTATCACAAAAAGATTGCATGCGATTGCCAACTTGATCACAAAATCATAGCAGACCAACTCCGTATTTATCGCCTTCTGGATGCACCAAAGCTACCTTAAAGACAGCAGTAGTCGCAGACCAGGTCTCCATGTTCGAAGCAACCGTATCAAAGGCAATAAGATTGCAAGTGCCTGTAGCATAATATGAAAACTGTGTGATGTTCAACAGCATCAACCTGAGCAGGTAGCTGTCCAGTGAATTCACAGCAAACAAGTGTATGCACGGTGCAGACAGCACCATTGCCTAAATCGAAGAGTATTTCAAGTAGCGAGAAATCACTTAGGTGTTATAAAGGCAACTTTGGACTGTGTCCTGACCTGATTCTTCCAACATTGCTGGCTTTGAATGAAAGTCAACCTTTTTTCCCAGAGTCAAAGGGTTGGCCGGCAATCGATCACAACCATAAGAAACATTAAGACTCCGGCATAGAAGTACCAAAAAAAGGAAGGGAGAAGGGAGAGAGCTGAAGATGACGGGCATCTCCAAAAGTTGATTCTGTTCATCTGGACGTAGCGTTTTGTGGGAGAAACGTTTCGTCACTCATCCAAGTGACTTCTTCAGTCTCAGCTGACTGCAGGTTTCAATCTTATAAACAGGAAATTTGCATAATGACTGAAACCAGCCCACTGAAGGAACAATGGGCTTAATCATAATTATGCAGATTCTCATGACTATTGATCAACAACCACTGACCAAAACCCACTGATCAAAGACCACTGATCAATGGCCATGAGTACCATTCACAGAGAGTTGGGGAATGGCTGCAATCACAGCATTGTAAGATGGCGAAAGATGTACCCTTAGGCCCCCTCCTCGATTCAGAGATTGTCTTTCCCTTTTCACGTAAATGGCCTCCTTGACTCCGCCCTCAAACCAGCATTCCTCCCTGTCCAGGATGTGCACATCCTCATCATTGAAAGGGTGTCCACTGGCCTGTAGGTGTAAATAGACTGCAGAGTCCTGGCCTGATGAGGTAGCTCTTCTGCGTTGTGTCATCTGCGTCGCCAGAGGTTGTTTGGTTTCCCCGATGTATAAATCCTGGCAATCCTCCTGGCACTTAACAGCGTACACTATGTTACTCTGTTTGTGTCGGGGGACCCGATCCTTGGGGTGGACCAGTTTTTGGTGCAGCGTGTTTTGGGGTTTAAAAGCCACAGAGACCTGGTGTTTAGAAAAAATGCGTCTCAACTGCTCCGATACTCCGGACACATACGGGATCACTACAGGTTTTTGCTTGGGCAGCGGTTGTCCTTCTCTCCTGGATCGGCTGGAGCTTTCTTTAGGTGCCTTTCCTGCTTTGACAGAAGTCCAGCTGGGATAACCACATTTACTCAGGGCCTTCTTGTTGTGCTGTTCTTCTGCCTCCCTGGCCGCTGTGTCTGTGGAGATGGTGTTCGCTCTGTGTTGTAGCGTCCTGATGACACTCAGTTTATGCTTCAGTGGATGATGAGAGTCAAACCTTAGATACTGATCCGTATGTGTAGGTTTACGGTACACGTCAGCTTTTAGATGTCCCCCATTACTGATGGAAATCTCACAGTCTAAGAAGGCTAACCTGCCACCTTTCATATCCTCCCTGGTGAATTTGATGTGTCGGTCCACCGAGTTAATGTGATCCGTGAAATGTAGTACGTCCTGAGATTTGATATTCACCCAGGTGTCATCCACATATCTGAACCAATGGCTTGGTGGTGTTCCAGGGCAGGATAGCAAAGTCCTCTTTTCCACTTCTTCCATGTACAAATTGGCCACGATGGGTGAAACTGGGGAGCCCACGGCACACCCATGTTTCTGCCTGTAGAACTGACCCTTGTATGTGAAGTACAGTAGGTGGAATGAAGACACAGTTCCAAAAGCAAACACACTTGGTGGATGCTGAGAGTGGTCCTGTTGCTGAGGTTGGTGTCATCCTGTAATCTCTTACGGACTACCTCCAACGCTTCCGTGACTGGGATGCAAGTGAAGAGAGATGTAACGTCGTACGAGACCATGGTTTCATCTGCCTCCATGATGACATCTCTCACCTTCTCAACAAAATCCAAGGTTGTGGTGTTCAGAGCTGCCCACCAGCGGGTTGAGGATCGAAGCCAGAAATTTGGAGATGTTATAGGTTACCGAGTTGATCATGCAGACGATCGGTCTTAAAGGTGCACCCTGTTTATGTATTTTCGGTAAACCATACAGACTTGGTGTAGACTCCCCTGGGTACAGCCTGTGGTATGAGGTCCGGTCAATAGTCTTGTCTTGTTCTAACTGCTTCAGACAGTCTATCAGCCTCTTCCTGTAGCCACTTCCTGGGTCTCGTTTTAGGGGCTCGTAAGTATTTTCATCACTGAGTAGTGACAAAATCTTCTCATGATAGTCTTTCTGGTTTAGCAATACTGTGCACCTACCCTTGTCATCACTAAGTGATGTGAGTGCCTTCCTCTCCTCCATGGTGATGTTGGATACTGGGGGGCTTTGCATTGCTGAGACAGGCCGAAACTTTCGTCCGTAGTTGCTCTGCTTCCACTTCTGCAATATTGTTGATGACGGGCAATTAAGAGCAGTATTGACCTTCTAATGCTCTACTTTAAGAAGACTGAAATGTCAATGTGTTTCTTTAAAACTTGGTAGGTCTGGAATTCAGACATATAAACCAAATGTGTGTGTTTGTGTTGTCATGCAAAGGTAAGATTTATTTTCTTTCATCTACGGGGGCCACTGCAGGATTTATGATCTGTCCAAACTGCATGTCAGATGGTCTGCTACCATCAGAAGCCCCCTAAGCCAGCACCACTCTGAAGTCAGATAAGGGGTGTCTGTGTCACACATTATCTGTCACTTTTGGAGATCAACAATCTGACATTCACATCCACTTCAAACTGTGATCAGCCACTGCGTAGAGCCCAGGTTTGTACTTCTTTTACGACCTTGTATATCGACTTCCCCTCCTTCAAAATGCAACACCAACGTCAATGTCTCTGTGGAGGAAATGTCTGGAGCAATGCGCCATCTCATCAGCATTTTTCTAGCGATCCACCAGTAATTTCTTAGAATTCTTTGAGTTCATATCCTGAATGTAAAAAAAAAACGAGTGAACAGGACTACTTGGGCATAGAATCGACAATTTTCTGTTTCGAATGTAGTGAAAATTTTCTCCATCTTTCACCCTGCAAATGGCTAATTCTTACTAATGCTACATTTATTTTGTCCGTGGCACCTGTGGAGGTGCTTTATGGTTATGATCCTGGACGAGCCATTCATACAGTGAAAAATATTATTAAAAAAAGGCAGATGGTATGCTTTGGAGCAGTGGAAGAGCTTTGGGTGGTTTATCACCCTGTCTCCTTGCCCACAGTGCTTTTTCAAATGGCCTGTTTGCCACACTGTTTCTGGTAATTCTTGTTGATCCCTGAGGCGGTTTCTCGTGTTATTTCTCACCTGTTCTTTGTGGTACTCATATTTTACTCATATTATCCAATCTGCTGGTAATCTTTCTGGGTCTGCTTGTGTTACCTCTGTTCTCAGTTCAGTTTTTGTTTTTACTTTTAGACAATATAATCAAACTATGGAGAGCTGATGGAGCATTTCCCAATCTATTTGTGAAAAGATGTAATTTGTGATTCAAATAAACATTTGACCTTTTCTCTGAACTCATTTCACATCTCTTCTTTGTAGTTTCTCTAAGCTAAAAAAGAGCAAGGTAAAAATAGTGGAGTGTAAAGCCATTTATATTGAGGTTCACACAGCAGCTAAGCAGAGTGGCTACAGGTATAGATTATTCTTTAGGTTTGACAGTCAAACTGAGATCATTGCTGCTTATACCGTTATATTCTATGAAATAAAGAGTAAAATTTGGTGTTACTTTAACTGTTTAGCTACTAATTTGTCCAGTGAATCCTGAAATCCAAGTTATCAATCTGTGAGGTACAACTGAAACACATTTTTGCTTTTTTGGAAGCAAAAACTCAATAAAACTATATGTTTTATTTTTATTGGGGTATCAGATCTTTCCCATTTTACATCTGAAGTCACACCACTCACCGTTCAATCCCAATCGATTTCAATGTGTAAGCAAAGAGACTAGTTCGACTGCCTTAGATCAAAATAATAAGAATTGATTTAATTTAAGTTGCAGTTTCAGTGTATGCCTTTAATTTGTGATTACAGTGTCACATAACAATTCCAGACGGGCCTAATGTCTTACTGCAACCTCTGTCTGCTTTGATCAGAGGGGAAGCCAGAGGGGACAGCGACACAGAGGAAAATCTTTAATGATACATGTAGCTGCCACCTTAATCAGTCACAGCTAACACAGTGCTGACCAGAGCACCAGCATTTACAAGGTCAGTCAATTGCAAGTGATTGGCACTCACAGCATTTACCTTAAGACAGAGGAGGGTGGGGAGGGGGTAAGCGGGATAAACAGAGTAAGATGTCACGGAAAAGAGACGGACTGATTGAGCTGTGTTGACAGGGAAACGGCGTGATCGCTTACCTCTCTCCACTGTTTGGTCTCTACGCCCTGGGTGTACAACACAACCACTGAGAAGTGATGAAGAAGGATGAGATAGCAGCGAAGAGAGAGGAAAAATGCAAAACAGAAGAATACGTCACCAAACAATCTCAATCAAGAATCCTGCCTCTTCAAATTATGTTTGTTTTGTTCCTTCTTTGCTGACATTCATGATTAATTATCTTGCCACGCCCTGACAACATAATGAACTGCCAAGCTTGATGATTCTAGGTATGCTGTCCACAATCAAAAAAGAAAATCAAGATAGAGAGCCCCTGAACACAGCGACACCCATGCAATCAAAACACAATTTCTTCATTGTGGGATTCTCCTGATTCCCATTAGATCTGGCGACTTTAAATGAAGCTGGGGCGGGTGAATACCACATGACCTGTCATATATACCGAGGTTCAGCTTCAGGCGAATACAAAACAGGGTGTCAGCGCTATTTTCCCAGTAGCTTGTTTACACAAAGGGCTTTTACCTCCTCCCTATTATGTTAAATGTCTCCCCCTCCATTCTCTATCCTGCAGGGAGTATCAAAGAAAATGCCTTTATGGCGTTTCCCCATGTGTCTCACCAAAAGATAGCCATTTGTATTCAAAGGCTGGCGTTTACACCCTGCATGCATTAAGGTACTTTAGCTCTCAGCAAGGAAAGGTTGTCACATTATTGTGCAAATGATATGCAGTTATTGAAGGAACACTTTGAAACAGCGCAGTAAACTGAATCAAAGTTAAGCTCAGCAAAAATAAAAAGTGAAGCTTTGTAAATGGAGACGAGGTGTCAGCGAACCATATTCTGAGCAAAATCTCCCGCAGGAAAATCTGAGCTGCAATTATCATCGTAAAAGCTGAGAACTTACAAGGGTCAGATTTGGAGAAAGTGTCTCGGTCCAACAGATTCCTGTAAGAGAAGAAAAGAGTTGCACATCAAAACGTGAAAACAGAGTCCTGCATGTGTGTGTGTATATGCAATTTCCGTTTAAGACTGCAGGGCAACAGCTGTACACAATACACAAATGCTTCTTCTTTCATGCTGTGAAATCACTGAATGCCATATGCAAAGAGCTACAACATAATTGCACGGTAATTCAACAACCATACTCAACTTCACACAAACCACACCGCCCCGTGGGATATCATTTCCATGTGAGCACAATAAAGTGCAGTGGAAAGAGACAGTGGTAACAGGCAGAGGTGCCTTTCAAAGTATGGACACTACCTATAAAAGCAGCCTGCCTCTACAGTGCGCTCAGAAACTGCAAATCCTTTTAAGAATACGTAATTCTTAAATAAAAAAAATGCAGAAATGTGAGTATTAAACAAAAACATTTTTTAAAACATTTTTTGAAGATAGAATAGCATACATTGAATGTCAGATTTCTTTTATTCGTGTAAGTTTAGTAGATAACTGTAAATCTAAAAATGATGCAAAAAAAAAAAACAAGTGGCATAAAAAAAACGCTCAAGAAACAGATAAACAGTTCAAACTAGGCATATTTATGGCTGGGTAATATATTTAATTGTACACTCAATCACAGTTTTAACTTTCAAAGATTATTAAAATAAGATAATCAAGTTTCACAATAATTTGCTTCTTTTTGTCTCGTTTTAGAAATCCTGTGCATCTTCCCCTTCACAATTGTGCCTGCACCCATTCCTATAAAAAAAAAAAGCCCTGGAGAGCAGGCATTTTTAGCTCAGCTCAAACCCGAAGGACAAAAAGACAGTCTTTGAGCAATGGGAGAGGATAAAACAGCTGCTCGGAAACATTTTGGCTCCAAGTAATCTGAAAAGTAGATGCGGACACAAAAAATTGTCAGGGCTCTGTGTGCGGGCAGGCGGAGAGGAGGATCCAAATGCAGGACTCGAACACTGAATAGTAACTCAAAAAAAACCCTCAGCTTTATTTACTGGCAGAAAACAAAGCAAACTGAACACGAAAGTACTGAACACGAAAGTACTGAACACGAAAGTACTGAACACGAAAGTACTGAACACGAAAGTACTGAACACGAAAGTACTGAACACGAAAACACACAGGTATAAGCCAACAGTACAACGCGACACCAAGCACAGGGAAAACACAGGGCTTATATACACAGGGTGGTAATGAGGGAATGGGCAACAGGAGGGAGACACAGCTGGGAGAGAGCAGGGCTGACGAGACAGGGGGAGCAAAGCTGCACACACTAACATAAGACAAGGACTTTCACAATAAAACAGGAAACATGAATCACTACTCAAAGACACGGACTCAACACAGAGAGGCAGACAGAAAATAATACATGAAACTCAAACAATACATGAGACAACAAATCCTGACCACGAATAAACAGAAAGATAGAATTCTAATAATAATGGACAAAGCACAAGAGGAACAAAACGATCATTCAAAAAATAAACCAAAACATAATAAACTCAAAATGCTGGGTCGAACCGACCCAGAACCGTGACAAGAATAATACAATTTGTGCTCAAAGTTCAAATAATGCCTGATGTTTTAAAAGTTAATAGATAATCATGTTAAATAATCCAGATCTCAGCACTGACCAAAGTAATCATGATCACAGCTTCTCTTTAGCACCCATGTACAAACCAATGAGCAGCCTTTATTGACACTGAGCACAGCACCCAGCTTTCCTCATATGTACATGACAACGCAGAGGAGAGAGTGTGGCAATTAACAAGTTAGCAGCTCTGTCGCAGCAACAGAGTGAATGTAAGGTGTCCAAGTGACTCGGGCCAGGAACCAACAAGCTACAAAACAGACTACATATGAGAATTTATTTAACCATTCAAACCAATATCATTAGACTGAATGAGTCCATCACTATCTGGTGGCCTGTAGCATTTTGCACAGGCTAAACTCTCTAAATAAAGCATTCACGCTTTCGTGAAAGATCTATCCAGTTTGCTAACACCGATCATCATCATCTGGCACCTTTTCAAGCAGCCACGCACCCTGATTGGCTTATTGACTCAATCCACATAAGAGGCGCAATCAGCAATAATATTATTCATGTCATCCTTATTTTAAGCTAAAACCCTGAACATTTTCCCTTAATGTGTTCCCTCTGTGCAAATTCTAATAAGGTAGGCATCACCTTTACAACATAAAGCAATGCTATCATCATTTACCATTTTAGATGGAAGACATGTTCCCAATGTTTTCAGGGATCTCATTAGCATATCTGTAAAGTGCAAAAGCTTGTGCCGCTAAATAACTTGATCGCAATTCAGAAAAGTCCTCTTCCCTTCAGGGGACAGCAGAATTTCAATGAATATAGATGAGGGTTCAGGACTGAATCCAAGCAGCAGGGCATCGTTCGTGTACATGTAATTCCCCATTCCTGGACACAAAATCTTCTGTGACAGGGAAACGTGGGGAAATGACAGATGCGGTATTATTGGGTATTAGCCTTGGGCTGACCTGACTACAGTTGGACGATTGTCAGTGCAATTATCATTGGAAGTAACAAAGCCATCCATGACTAACCGCCTCTTTGTATCCACCTGTTACTGTCTGGCATCCATTACCCTCAAACAATTAGCTTGTCCATCACCTTATCCCTGCTCTCAGAGCAGACAAGAGTGGAAAACATGACATCCTCTTTTAGTTTTGCTCCATGTTCCTGTAGAGCACAAGCCTTCGTTTACCTGGCTAAACCTTAATTTGTTTTTGCCGAACATTTTTATTCCAGAAAGAAATGATTAGTATACAGATTTACACGCCTGTACAAATTAATCCAGGAGCTTAATGTGCGCATGGCCAGAGTGTGCGCATCAGTGCCGTAGGACGGGTATTAACATCTCAGATAATCCGTCTGCTTTCACTGAAGTAACGCTGCCTATTTCAAAAGTTAACTCCTTCTCTTTGCAAATCTCAGTGGGATAAGAGAAGATCATTATCCCGAAAGCCGATGTAGGAAAAGTTTGTTGATGAAGATGAAGTTCATTGAAAGTAGGACAAAAGTAATTAGATACAGCTATTTTTCATTCACACCATTTCATGTATCCGCCTGCTTTCAGATCCCAGCGCTTTTGTGATCACTATGGCCATCTCATTTAAAAAACATGTAACGAAAACAGCAAACTCTCCTTTTTTCTCTATTGCTCTTGATCCCGTCACCTTCATTAAAACTTTGATTGCAATAATCTCTTCTTTCTTACTTAAGCTTTTCATATTTTAGTGCGCCTGGAGTAAGAGTCAGCAGTGCATTATTAGATGTTTAACAAGAATAAATTCAATTTCGCTGAAGAAAAAAAAGCAGAATATAATCTTAATAGCTTTCTTTTCTCTGCCTAATCATCCCTCACAAAGTGATGTTTGTTTATTCGGCAGTGAATTAAGCTCATAGTTATTGGTTATGCACACTTCAGTTGATAAATACAATAAGCCACAACCAGGAATTTCTGTAAACGCTGAATTAGCATCGGCCCAGAAATGCACGAGTTCTTAAATCAAATCTGCAAACTCTCTCTGCTGGTATAAATGTGTCAAAAGGCGCTGTAGTTGATAAATGGTTTCACTGAATGCCCAGTGTGAAGGAGATTTGACCTCTAAAGCATGGCTGGCTGCTGAACTCTAATTAAAAAAGAATATATTAGGAAAACGCTCCCTCTCAGTCAGATCCCTGGAGATATTTTAGCAACTCCATGGTCCAAGGGGCTGATTATTAAACTAAGAAATGTGGAATTTAATTCCCGTGCCCACAGTGCCTTATTGTCACCAGTCCCTTAAGTCTCCTCTGCTTCCTTAAAGTTGTCAAAGTCCTAATTGGCAAGTTGGAGAAATGGTATCTAATTCAGTGGAAAGTGGTTTAAAATTGTCCTGAATCTAACTGGCCAATGAGCTGCTGCCTCATTGGTTTTTACGAGGACATGACAAATGAGAGCCTGAGAAAGTCAAGTAAGACTGATTTACAGGAAGAAAACTCTCCATAATACATTAGAGACGGCGGAGAAAGCCGGGAGGTCAAACAGAAGGATGGTTTGCATTTCAAGTCTTCTCTGTCACTTCACTTTCTATTCTGCCTCATGGCTCTCTCTCTCTTTTGACAGACCACAGACCTCGCCTTTTCCATTACGGATCATGGGGTCCGTGGGACTATTTCCTGTCTAACATGCCCTTGAGCAGATGTAAAGGGTCAAAAGGTCGGAGAACAAAAAGGGGAATGTAAATAGTGCTACAAAGAAGAGGAATCCCATTATGTACAGTGAAATATTCAGCTTTTCCTTAAGGGTAATTAATTTTTTATAGCGCAAAAATTATGTATAGCATACCATATAGCAAAGCTCATCAGATAGCATGCATACAAAGGAGAACCTTCTCTGAGATTTAAGCAGAAACAAAAATGAAAACACAGCAGATGAAAATGTATGTGTGGCTTTGTTTTGCTGCATTTTGTCTGTATTTGGAGTCACGATCAGCGATACAGGTTAATGTTGCTTTTGTCGAGAGCTCTAAAACCTCCCCTCTGTTACATTAGACACACAATCTGGTCTCCTTATTAGTGAAACGCACATCTGCTGTCTTTCACTGTGATGGCACCAGGTGTCTTCTTTTCCTCCATCTGTTTAATTATTCAGTTTCTGCCTCGAATCTCTCCAGGTCGACAGTACCTGCAGCAGAGCACTCCCTGGGCAGCCATCTCACAGGCAGTGACAGGATCTCAGTCATAAACCTGCTCTTCTGCTCGTGTAATAAATGAGAAAGCACATACGCTGCAAATCCCTGTATCGGGTTGGCTTTTGCCATGTTGCTAATGTCCGATCTGGGAATAATAATGTTGCTAATTGCATACTGTGACAGCCCAGGGTTTGTGCAGAGAAAGATTCCTTTTACAAGAAGGGGAGGGAAATACAGACTGATATTATAGGGCTTATAACTCTTGGCAAAGCTCTTTGCACTGAGTCTAGTGTGAACTTGCGGCAATCCAAAAAAAGCACCAAGCTGCAGGCATACACTATCCAAATCACCTACAAAATGGCAATATAAAGCACTCTGAATTGTACTCTAGGCACCACACTGGGCACAGTAAAGAATCAGCTCATGCATATTTTGGCAACTGATCATTTAAACAGAGAGAAGACACTCTGCATGCATTCTGCCAAGTGTGGAGTGAAAAGAAAAGTGATGATGATCATTTACAAAGAAATGATATCACTAATTGAGGTTAGTGAAGCATCAGAGAGCTGCGAGCGCACCTTATAGTGTGGAAATAGAGAACTGTGGCTGCGTAATTGGTGGTGGACACATGTTGAGCATCAATAGGTGAAAGCAACACACAGCAGGTGGGTGGTGGTAAACCGTAATGAGCATGAAATAAGAAACACTAACTAATGCCGGGAGAAAAAAAGACGTAAGACCAACTTGTGACACACGCCTATGCACTCAAACACACACACACACTAATTGACTGGGTTGGAAATAAGTGTTCCATGTTTCTCAACAAATATCTTCCTCTATTTAATTTTATGAGATAAACGCTGTAATAAGCATGTCCATATTAGAGCCCGAACAGCATAGGGTTTAAAGACCAGTACCCACCAATATAGCACACAATATATTTTTACTTTCAGACACAAAAAACGTTTATTGCAAGTAGTTATTTGCCTGTTTATGCTCTGCCTAACTGCGCTCGGATCAGCTAATGGTTGAGTTGCCGACTGCCCTCTGGTGGACATACTGTGCGATGACAACAGTCGGAACATGGTTGAAGGGTGTTTCTCCCAACTGTTCCTTACTTTTATTTTTCATTTATCAGCTGTTGTAAATGTTTATGCTGATAGTTCAGCAAACTGCCAATACTGTATATGGCCCTAACAAAAAGACAAAAGGTCGCACTACAGACTTCAAGATTTATTTACTGGGAGTGGCCAGAATGGACAGGAATAGAAGTGAGTACATCAGAGGGACAGCTCAGGTTGAGCAGCTTGAAGACAAAGCTGAAGAGACGAAGCTGAGATGGGTACTTTGGACATCAGCACAAGAGGGATAGCGGATATACTGAGCAAAGGGTGTTGAATATGAAGCTGCTGGGCAGGAGGAAAAGAGGAAAACCTCTGAAGAGATTCATGTGTGTAGTGAAGGAGGACACAGATGGTTGGTGTGACAAGAGGATACTGGTGAAATGGGTGAGATGGAGGGAGATGATCAATCAACGCTGTGTTGACTGCTAAAAAGAGCAACGAAAGAAGACAAAGAAATAGAAGAAAAGCCCTGATGGGCTCGACCCTGTATAGCAAACCTTTCATTATTTTAACAGTCTCATCTCTGTAAGTCGACTTTTTCATCCAATCCACACTTATTACTGTTTTTATGACATCACTGTTCATAAATGTGGCCGGTTGCTTGAAGGAAGCCAGGATCCCCATTCTTATTCCCAACGAAATCTTTCTTTCTACCTAAACTCTGATTCATTAGTTGCCTCTCCACCTGGGGAAGAAAAGCAGTCAATAGCACAGCGGCAGATCTATTTAAACAAATCAGAGATGTGTGCACTGGCCCATATCCAAGGTTTCAAGGCATTCAAGACTTTATAAATTGAAATTTTAAACATCTTTTAACAATTGATTTTTTTGTTACTTTGTTGTAGAACTTTTTACTTCCTATGGCTTTAACCTGGGTTCAGCCTACTCAATCTGCTTAAAAACTACAACCTTACATGCTCCATTTGAAAGCTTCTAACACAGAAAAACCCATTTCAGTGAAAATTTGACTGAATTCCTCCACAAGCTTATAATCATTTGCTTGGTAGCGTGTAAAAATTTGACTGATAATCCATTTCCCAATAGAGAATACTAAATATATTTGTAATTAAAAAAAAAAAAAAGAAACACGCACAGAATTATGCATAGCTACCAAAAGCACACATTCTCACACATGTTGGCTGAAATGTCCCTTATGGCTACTGGATAACATGTCCACTCTAATGCAGAAACAGAAAAAATCCTCAGAGACGACAATAAGCTGACACTGAGTAGCTCGTTTAGCCCTTCAGCTAAGACTGCCAACGAGTGAAAGACCTTCAACATATGCAACGCAGTGTGGAGAAATCTTCACCGAGTAACCTGTCACACTTTGTGCAAATCTGCCACCAGCTCTCATTTTCCAGACACGATGTGATATTAGGTCAAATACGCCCTCACGACAAATCCTCCAACATACTCTGCTGACCCTTAAGTTTTTCGGAAAATAGTGACAAAAGCAGCTTGATGTTTCTGAGCCACTGGGGACTGCTTTGATCTCTTATTGCTACAACACACTCTTGACTTCCCCTGTCATTCCAATCAACACTTTCACATGAGGCAGGCAACATGCAGAGTGTTATAAACCTCTGGCATGGCACTGCAGTTGTGCTTCCATGGGATCCCCCTCTGCTGTCATACATCCCAAATGAGAATATATTAATAACACCGACACCACCACAAGCCAAGTGTCTGGGATCCAAATTCATTTTCACTATGTCAGGGGTTCATGCATAATTATCCGCTTCATCGGCCTGTGAGACTCGTCTGCTGCAATGTAACATCCACAAAAATGGGGAGTAAAAAAAAAAAATTTAAATCTGCCTCCTCTTGGCACCCTGGTGTCGTTTAGCCTTGATCACCAAAACAGATGTGACACATCATCCACAAACACAAGCCATCCAGTGAGATAAAAGCTGCAAGCTCGCCTCAGGTCAGTCTTAACCCAGATCACAATATGAAAAGCACAAGGAAAACGCTGCAAATTGAAATTTCTCTCTTACTCAGAGAGATCTTTTATTAATATTTTATGTTCTTACACAATGCAGACTGGTTCAGTTCAAACTTGCTGCCTGCCAGAGCAAAACAAAAGCATGTTTCAACCAGAAAAACCAGGTCACAGCTTTTACTAAATGGGTATCCAAGACTGAGTGAGAGTAGCAGCTATAAGAGCTATTAACATAACAACAGCAGCGAAGTTACACACCACGCCAACACATTCAAATAAACAAACGGTTGGTTACACAGCTCGAGTCCAAATTGCTCTGCTCGAGCAGTAGCTCTTGCTGCATCGAGCAGTGACACCAAACATCCTAATCGTCCTGATGATTTCATTACGCCTTCCCCTCTGCCGCAATGATTGTCTCGGGAAGAGACCAGATCCAGAGACAAGCCTCAAGTCTTCAGACTGACCTCGCGGGGACAGCAATCAGTGGCCCTGTGCGCCAGGGGAACCCCTCCTGCACAGGTTTGCCGCAAGACTGCTGGAAGTCATGTGGTCCCTGTGTGTTTCAACAGGTAATGAATCCCTCGGGTGATGAGTGGCACGGATGAGTTACCCCCCCTCCCTCCAGCTATGGAATGCATCGATTGAAGGCATTGCTACTCTAACGAATCTATGACAGCAAATGAATGGTTACAGGGAGGCACTAAAGCAACAGCAGGGAACAGAAGGGGATGGACGAGCTTGCAGTGTCTTTGTCTTTGTGAAATAGGTGAAGGGGGCTGATAAAGTTTGTGTTCAAGCTGTCAGGTGGGAGGTGGAGCACAGTGGAAAGGGAAGGCAGCTCTGTCACCCAGTTTTACTTGTAATCACCTACCTGGGTGTGCTTTGACGAGCCGAAGAGGAGCAGTAAATTTCTAGAATTGGCCCATGTTGGCAAATGGCAAGGAAATAAATAATAAACATTTGTCCTTCTGCTTGCTGGTGTCATTGGTCTATTGTGCTAAAACAATCAGAAAAAGGAGTTTACACCTCTGAAACAGCCACATGAAAGCCCTCATTCGTGCAACTTTGTTACACAACTTGCTTTCATATAAGCATAACAGACGAAGCCAAATGTTCAGTTTATAGCAAGAAACTTTTGATTAAGTATTTTAAAAAATGACCTTGATACCACTCTAGCATCCTTGCTGTTTCCATATCCCGCCTTGAAAGCACATGAACAGTGCGCAGTAAAATCGTCTACTCACAAGTGCATATTTTTTTTGTTTTAACGAAATAGTTTTATTATTCAGTCATTTCTAACTATATAAAAAAATGCGATGCCAAAAAAGTAATCATTCAGAAGCAGGATCCCCACCACCACCCCTCCGCCGCTGTGTTCTGATAAGGGTTGTAAACCTTTGTCAGGCTTGTCGAGCTTATCAGAATGATTCCCCTCCCTTGTTACGGTCACATAAGCGTAAAGGGTAAACACAACATTTACAAATCATTACTGGATTTATATGCACATTCTGATGAGCAAACGAGAAACTGGGGGTAAAAAATCTTCCTTAAATAAAGTTCAGCGTGTCAAGCCTTTAGCGGCTCTTCGGAAGGGGGGGGAGATTTTATTTGCTTTTTTTGTCTGTGTGCAAATTTCTTCCAGCATTCATTCCTAAAAGTGGAACCACAAAGTTAAAGCCCCAGTTTCCCTAAAGTCATTGTACATGGAAACTCTGAGACAGCCTGCTAAGCTGAGATATAGAGAGGGCACATTCTGCAGTCCACGAGGATTCACATTTACTCCTTTGCTCATAATTAAAGCAAACCACACGAACAACTTACAAAACATTCACCAGAGCTGCTTTAATATTAGCTAATCAACACATTTATTACTGCCACATAAGACTTGGAGGGGTCAACTTGTAAAAAACACCAGGGGACAACTGGTCCTAATCCAGTAAAATGTATTCACTTGACTGTGTTTGATAAAAGGCAGATGTAGGAAAAGAGGCTACTTGAGTTTGAAGAGCCATCTTATCACTGAGTTAGAGTGCAGTCCTCGCAGCTAAGAAGCAGATGCTCGGGGTATGGCTCACTGGTTGACCTGTGAGCAAAGCCAATCAGAGCCATAGACAGGGAACAATGTGCTATCACGGTGATATGCACTTGTTTTGATAAGCGGTTGTCTGCCTGAGTCCCTCTAGTTTGTCAGACGGGCTTGCTGCAATATTGGCAGAGGGTTATGAGAATGCCTGTAGGGCTGCACGGCACAGTTCAATTCCATGTGCGCTGCAATCTCAGAGCTCTCAGGCTTGCTAAATCAATTACACAGAGTTGTGGAGCCCGGGCTTCTCCCCTCATATAACACCAATTGTTTCTGTTTGCTTGCACTGGATAGATAAAATATACACTTCCTGATAAGTGGATAGAATAGCTGCGTGCATTGGTGTGTATTCTGCATGAGTTCAACTTTTGAGATGTCCACTGAAGCAGCTGTCAGAGGTCAGACTGCAGCAATCCCCGCAAGTCACAAAGAAGAACAGACAGCAACTGAAGCCTTTGCATCTAAAGCAGACGATGCTTCAAGGCCCCAGTGAAAGCAGGAATAAATTTTCCTTCTCCATCAAACTGAGTCCAAGAGCTAGTGTTTGGAGAGAAATTAATGACAAGGGCGCTGCAGATCAGAGCCTGGGGGCATCAACAGAGCCCTGGCTTAAAGCTCGGATGTCTGCAGGGAAAAAACAACAGCGTGCTCCAAGAGGGAAGCAACACAAGTCCAGCTGCTACTCGTACCAAACGCCCCACACTGGATAAAACCCACCCTAAGCTCCATGTCTGCCTCAAACGCAATCTTCCCACACACTCGAATTTACCACAGTTTTACACAGTTGACTATTTTTGTTGCATAAACAAGGGCTACAGCAGAATGCTCCCACGGGGCTTCATGCGGCTCAGCATCCTCAAACAAAAATCAATCATCATCTCGTCACCTGTCCGCCCAATAAAGGTCACCTGACACGTTTTTGAAATCTGGCTAATTAATATCCAGAATGTCACAAAAGGTCAGCTACATGCTAACGGCTTTGTTGGTTTTGTTAAGCTGTTTGTTGAACTCGCAAAGGTAAGATTACAAAGCTTATTTCAAATTAAAAATCACAGTTTTAAACAAGATCGACAGTTAATTCTCCTTCCGGGCAACTCACTGAGTAAATATTGCAGACGAGGGAAGAAAACAATGGCAGCGGGGTGTTTGGCTGATAAATCTCTCCCTTGTGGTTTTATTTACTTCATTTACATGCACATAACGATGTATGTAGCCGGGAGGTGAAAAGAGCTAAATACTGTGAAACAGGGCAACATGAGAGCTGGAGGGAGGCCATTGAAACACAGATTCACATCACATTTTATGAGCAGCTCTCATTGAAATTGCACCTCCTGCACGCTTAGGCTCTCATACGTCTCAGCATCATACTGTACATACTGTGCGTATACCTGCAACCAGCGCTGCCCCACCCTACCCAGTCGAGCAGGCTCCTGTCACATCCGTGGTATTTTTCCCGATGCATCTACTTTGGGATTCAGCTGAAGGCTGCTGGGAGGAAAAAACTGTTTAGTGTTCATCTTTACGTCTCGGTGACAAACTACAGTCGTTTCGGGGGAGCCTGACAAGCAGTTGCAGAAGCTGACACATGACACGCTGCCTCGGGGGAAACCTCTCGGGCACGCCAATAATAACTCCACGTCGCTCGGCATCTCCCGAGGCACGCGACTGGGCGCGTGCACAGCACACAGCGTCGTACCCGACCTGATTTATGGAAATAAGACACCAAAGTGCAAATCTTAGGGCGGAATATGCGTAAAGTTTGCATCGCTCTGGTTTCTATCACAGCATCTTTTGCTCACTGTAACCGGGGGAGGACATCACTGCAGTTCTAATTAGTCGCTGGGTGAATTTCTAATGATATATTTTTTTAACTGCTTAAAAATAATTTTTGCTTGTGGGTTTATTGGTGGGCTGGAAAGTTTTTTGTTGTTTAGCATGTTTATACTTCTTTTTAATGGGGAAATATTAAGCAGGGTTATTAAAAAAAACAATAAATAACAAAGTAAAAACATCAAAAAGGTAAATGACGCCTTAAAAATGAAAATAAAATGAAAAAATTACCAATTTAAGTGCTTCTCACAAAAAAATGTAGCCAAAAGACGCGCTAAGCTTCCCAAACCTGACGCAGACGGGGCAGCATCAGCACCCCGATGGACTCACCTGCAGGACACGGTTATCTCCACTTTGGTGGCCGGAATGCTTCCGCTGATGGGGTCGAAGTCGCGGACCGTTGCCGTGGCCTCCACTTTGTCCATAACGTCTCCCTCCATGCGTGCTGGAGACCCGGGCCAGCTCCACTGGCCGCGTGAGCCCCTTTGAACCTGGAGAGCCGAGGGTGGAGAGCCGGAGCGCGGCGGACGGGCGAGCGAGCGGGAGCGAACACGGTCCACACAAACCTCCAAAGTGCTGTCCGTCGGACGGGCAACAGCATGGAAAGTTTAATCGGGGGCTGCAGCGGTGAAGCGATTAATCTGGCTGAAGGAGGGGTGGGGGGGGTCACGTGCCCGGGACGCCTCAGCGCCAAACTCCGCGGTTTTCCAGGCAAAGACTGAGCTCTTCTGCCAGAGGAGCTTTGAAAAGTAAAAGACGTGAACTCCTCCCCTCCCGTCTGCATTCTCCTACACGCGGGGCTGCGACTACACTCTCACTCGTTGCAGATTCGAGCTGTAGATATGTGGCGGACGCCTTTTATGCTGGTCCAGATTGCTTTTTAAATCGAGTTACAGAAAATAAATAAGCACCGGAGGGCGCAAATAGCCTCGAATTCTATAGTGTATATAAATATATATATATATACATACATATATATATATATATTGTGAAATTTCCCTTTTGTTTCGGTTGTTTGGCTGTTCTGAAAATTAAACCCAAAGTAAAATGTTCAAAGACAAGTGTTAAAAGGACACGGGTTCCTTCAGAGATACCAGCTTTTACTTCTCACTGGAAGGCTGTTTGTTGCTCCTTCAGCATCTGGACAGCTCCTCAAACTCCTGCGGCTTCAATCACAGCCTCTTTCCTCATTTATCTTCATAAAAACAATTACAGTTTCGTTTTTTTTCCCTCCACACCTACAGAATATTCTTCTTCAGGAGTCTGCATGGGAGGCTGTGCTCTCAGGGGAGCTCCATTTGCATTTCATCATTATTCCTGATTGAACAACAAGAGGAAACCAGGAGAAATGCAACCTGTCAAAAGCTCAGTTCAAAGGTAGACTTCTGTGTATGTGTGCATGGTTGTGCAGATCTATGGGGGAGTTATGTCACAGTTATCAGTGATAAAAAGATTCCCTGCTCTCATACAAAAACTGCAAATTAAACTGCACATTTGCTACACAATGAAATGCCCACACGTGTACAAACTATAGCTATTTCAGCCATAGAGTCTGTATGTGGTCCATGCTATAGGCCATCCGTCATTGTGAGAGATCTACAAACAGTGGTAAGGCACCACTATTGCTACAGACTTGAGCTGATTGGGCGATGAGTGCTGCATATTTCGGACAAAGCACCACCAGAGCACAGATTCATCATTATTCATGTTCATTGTGTAATTAGGCTCCACAGTGGCCTTTGGTTGGCTGATTTCAAGCTCCCTTCTGAGCTCAGCTCCCTGCCACCTGCTGCGAGGCTCTCCTCTGATTCTGCCCACAGCCACCCCATTTCCTATAGCTCTGGCAGGAGTGCAATTACAACTGTGTGAACCCTCTCAGCAGGGAGTGGGGAGTGTGTGTGTGTGTGTTAGAGACAGCAGTGGCACCACCCACACCTGCTCTGCATCTGAGCATCAGCAGGCCAGCTCCAGCAGCACTGGTGAAACCGACACCAACAAGAACAAAAGGCTACAAGTTACTGTAACTATGTTTTGCATTTTTGCATTTTTATTTTGTGCAGCATAAAATAACTCGAGATAATGGCGACAGTACAGCGATCATTTTGCTTCACGTCATTTCCCTGATATCGCTACTTTTCAGACACTAACAGTATTTCAAATATTTACTCAAATATAGTCATACTAGTCAACATGCACATCTATGTAGATCTATTGCGACCAAGTGGAACATTAAACAACAGTTTTAATGTTAACTGCTGATTCTACCATCTACTGTACTGCACAATAGTTTTGGTTTAGTCATAGTGACTGTATAGTCATTGGTTTTGCCTGACATGTGCTAATCAACACAGATACCTAATCAGCCAATCACATGGCAGCAACTCAGTGCAATTAAGTATCTAGACACGATCAAGAAGACATGGCACATCAGCTTGGCATGGTTGTCTACTTTGCCGCTCCTGTCAGCTAAGAACAGGAAACTGAGGCTCACCAAAATTAAAGAATACTGGAGAAATGTTGACTGGTCTGATAAGTCTTCATTGTGCTGCAACATTCCGATGGTAGTGTCAGAAACTGCCATTAAAGTGTTCATCCTGCCCGTCCAGAGGTTTAGGCTGGCAGTGGTGGTGTAATAGTGTGGGGATATGTTTTTGCCACACTCTGGGCCGCTTAATACCAACTAAGAACTTAAAACAAACAACAGAATTAGAATGAAAAGAACAGAATTAGAATGAAAACAACGGAATTAGAATGTATAGAACAGAGTTTGAATGAAAGCAACATAATTCTAAAACAAACAATAGAATTTGAATAAAAACAACAGAATCTCAATGAAATGAACGGAATTAGAATGAAAACAACGGAATTAAAATTAAAACAACGGAATTTGAATGAAAACAACAGAATTTGAGAACACACAATGGAATTAAAATGAAAACAATGGAATTAGAATGAAAACAATGGAAATAGAATGAAAAGAACAGAATTTGAATGAAAACAGCGGAATTTGAATGAAAACAACGGAATTATAATGTATAGAACAGAGTTTGAATGAAAGCAACAGAATTCTAAAACAAACAATAGAATTTGAAGAAAAAGAGTAGAATTAGAATGAAATGACTAGAATTAGATTGAAAACAACGGAATTAAAATGAAAACGACAGAATTTGAATGAAAACAACAGAAGTTGAGAACACACAATGGAATTAAAATGAAAACAATGGAATTTGAATGAAAACTGCGGAAATAGAATGAAAAGAACAGAATTTGAATGAAAACAATGGAATTTAAAAACAAACAACAGAATTTGAATGAAAACAACGGAATTAGAATGTACAGAACAGAGTTTGAATGAAAACAACAGAATTCTAAAACAAACAATAGAATTTGAATAAAAAGAGTGGAATTTGAATGAAATGAAAAGCATTTGAATGAAAACAACGGAATTACAATGAACAGAACAAAATTTGAATCAAAACAACGAAATTTGAATGAAAACAACAGAATTTGAATGAAAACAATGGAAGTTTAAATGTCATAATCTACCTGAGTATTGTTGCTGACCATGTCCAATCCTTTATGGCCACAGTGAACACATCTTCTGATGGCTGCTTCAAACATGTCACGAAGTTCAAATCATCTCAAACTTGTTTCTTGAACACAACAGTGAGTTCACTCTACTCAAATAGCCATCACAGTCACCAGATCTCAATCCAGTAGAGCATCTTTGGGGATCTGTTGGAACGGGAGATTCACCTTATGGATGTGCACTCAATAAATATGCAGCAACTCTGTAACGCTATCATGTAAATCTCTTACCGAAATCTCTGAGGAATGATTCCAACACCTTTTTGAATCTATGCCATCTAGTATTGGTTAGAAAGCTTTCCAGCGTTTGAATTGTTTGTGCATCCTTATCGTTATTAAGTTATTGTTCCACTATTCAGTTTAATAATAGTTTTTGCCTGTAATGGAGATAAAAATCAACATTTAAATCCACTATTCTTACAAATGTCCTTCTCTGCTCCTCTTTTTCAATCAAGCGGCCAAAAACAACAGTTCATGCAGTGGTCATATGACACTGTAGCTGCTCTCTCGTGTGACTGTTCTCCTCTACGCCTACTTACATAGTGAAAGTAAGTATGGGGGACAGCAGTCACTGAACTGGACCTCCTGATCATGTTGGTGTCTTTTGGAGCATTTTTAATGTAACAGTATAACCATAAATAATGGCTTGCTGTGTGGTAAAGTCCACCCAAAAAGTTTGTGCTTCAGTTTGTCAAGTGAAAGTCTGGGATCTTATTAGTCAGCTACATTGCACCATTATAGTGTTTGAATGTGTCCATATTGGTTCATTCTTGTCTAAATGTGGTGACATCTGACTCAAAAAAAGATCAACAATGAGCTTTCAAAACGCTACAAGCACATCAGTGATCTCACAGTGACTGCGTCCAACTTTAATACACAGTCTGTGGTATAGAGTTAAAAATATGATGAACATGAACACCTGAAAAAGAAAGTGTTTGTTTGGAGTCGAAGACGAAGGCGAAACTTCGCCATTACATAACTGGACGAATGTTTTGTTTTTGTTTTTATGTTTTAATGGTCGTTATTTAGTTAAATCTGAATGTAGACATGATACAGATCATTTTAGATACTGACTGACTGACACTTTTTCAAGTATATAATTATCAGTGCTAAATAAATGTCTAAAAAACTCTTAAACCCCACTCACAGCACTTAGCTGAGTCACCATGTTTTAAGTCTTCTTCAGTGTCAAAGTAACTCATAAATAGTTGTTATTCCATGCAGTGGCACATAGCAGGAATGAATTAGGTATGATCAATTCAGCATACTTAATTCTCAAAACAAGGATTAAATATAATGGGCACCAAAATGAGGCCAACAACTCACTGAATCCAGCGCACTTCATTAGCTCCAATTTCCAGTTATGGAAAGAAAAGAGGAAGGAAAACATCTATCCATGGTGACAACTCTTATTGATCAATGCAATGTAATCTATACATACAGTGAAAGAGACAGTCAAAGAGACAGAAAGTCAAATCCCATTTTTCAAACCTGTTATCCTGCCCGAGTGTGTCTGCAGAGATACAGCCTTCTCCTGTGTTTGAAAAATCTGTAGTCACCATTTAGCATTCAAATAAATATTCTTATCTAAGAGACATACACATTTCATTTTGTGTTTTTAAAGGAGTAAAACCGGCTCGTCTATTCTGTTATCAGCTGCTCCAGCAGGATGCAGGATACTTAAGACTGGGTGGAAAAAACAGAAAGTTAAAGCTAGTAGTTTCTGCTCCATGAAGTATATTTTAAATTAGCAAATCCCCAACAAAGCCGCATGCTTCATGACGACTGGGGGCCGCCAAAGATTGCATGTATTTAACTATGTTTATTGACTCAAATTTTACTTTTCTGTGTGTGTTTTTATGATAACAGTGAAAAAAATAGATTTTTATTATTTAAATGACAAAAGTGAGTAATCTGTGCTGTTGAGAGTTTTGTAAAATTCCACTATTCATCCTGCTTTTTACCCCTCTGGTGTCAAATACCTTCAGAAACAGGTGATTGTACATAGAGTACCTGCTAAACAGTACAAAACAAATCATTGACACACAAACACCTGAAGAATAAACCAAAACAATGAGAAATTAAAATGCTTCATACAGCTACAGCTATGGATTTATCATAAAGGCGCCCATTTCACAAAACGCAGGCTTGTTTGATTAATTAAATTTATATTAAACAGAGCTCTGAGCACAATTTTCAGTGTGGATCTTCTGCTTGGTATTAATTTTTCTACTGTGATAGCGCTGCATTTCCTAAAGGAGGAATTTGTATATTTGTTATACCACTAAATGTTATGACATCAGTGCATCTGCGCTGCTGGCATTTCCTGTTTTTGTGAAATGACTTACAATAAAGACAGAGCACTCTCGAGAGTCTGTAATACCAACTTTTATTGTGCAGTCTGAAAACATTCCATGCATTTGCTTTGAAATGAACATCTCTGAAGCAACCCACTGTAAATTTACAGCAGATGAACTACTGGAAACAATTCCCAAGTTCCTGGTTGCTAACGGCGGCATTTTGCCTGTTTGAGTTTTAGGTCTTGATTCCATTTTTTTGCCTCTCTGTCGATTAGCAAACACTTTTCAAGGACAACCGTGCCATCTGTGCAAAAAGTTTGTCGTGTTTTAGAAAGAAAAAAAGAAACACTGAATGAATTCACTTAATTTCAGTTCATCTTTCCTTTCTTGTGGAAAATAAATGTCTAATGCACTGAGGCACAAATTTGCAGCCTTCTGGCATCAGGCGAGAGCAGCGCGAGATGGAGAAGAAATACTGACAGCAGAGCTTCTTGCAATCACCAAAATCTGTTTGTGTGAGGCTGTTTGCACTAAAAAAAAAATGTGTTGATGCATCTGTTTTTGTATTTTTACCTTGCTTAGTGCTGTTGTTTTCTAACTATGTTTACACAGTCGCCTCAGTTGCTTTGCACAGTGCCTTCCCTTTGACTACAGCGCTTGTTTTTTAACCTCGTCTGATGACAAGTGTTAGACGTGGCTTTTAGTGCTTTGTGCACAGGGATGTTGCTTTGTATTCTTTTTGGCTAATTATGTGTCTTTTAGCTAAAATAAAACGTCCATGCTCACTTAGTAGTCTGAGTAATCTAGGAACTGACAACTACTGATTGGTCAATCTATGTCCCTGCAGCTACAACATGCCTGTCACTTCATTTAGAATTCACGGGGAAAACCTGAACTAACAATTTGTGCTGGCAGCTCTAGAAAAGCACAGGAAGCATCTCCTATTTGTGTAGCATCTTTTAACATGAACCCTGAATCTCCTAAAAGACTAAAAGGAAAGCTTCTCCCTTTCATCACATAAATCATCGCCTCTGTGCTGAGCTGGAAACACATTTGTCATTCGCCGTTTCAGACCATCCGATCACTTTGTCAGTGCTGTTTCCTTCCTCTAAAGAGAAGGAAACAGGGGAGTATTAGATCCCTCTGGTGCAATGATGTTCAGGTTACACTTAGAGGAGGTGTGTGTGTGTGTGTGTGTGCGTGTGTGTGGATATCAACTCATACATAACAGTACAAATGAACAATTGAAGCCAACTGAAAAATTGTGTTTAGTCCATTTCTACTCTGCTGCTCCGTCCAATTGAGCTGCACTGATGTGAGGTGGTTTCACTTAGCATGCCGATGGGAACAATGAGGGATTTTGGCTCATTCATCTTCTGTGTGTCGAAGAAAACCACAGAGGGCATCACGGGACTGGTGCGCTCTGTGCATATATATGCATGACATAGATGTGTATGTGTGTGTGTGCCACCATCATTGTAGCAGGGATTCATCCGTTACACCGATTGAGCCAAGAAATGTGATGTCTCCAGCCGCTCTTCCACCATCGCTGAAAATCAGGGGACAGAAAACAGGCTTGTTTTACTGTATTGAAGCCCTGCCAGTCCCCTGTCAGGGGGTTCATTACACTGAGACAGAGATGCAAGGTCCTATAAAGTGAAGGCATTCCTTATTATAGAGCACAGTTAGGAGGTTTCAGAGTCTTGTAAGTCAAGGCTGGAACCAGCTGCAGAATTCACAGATAATGTCAGGCCAGTCTCCGGTGATAACAGGTTGAGAATTACAGCCACGGATACCTTTGTAGTTACGTAAGCGTGTTTTGAAAAGCTCAGGGTTCGCAGGTTTGTGTCTCTGTGGTTTCTGCTTTGAAATGTTGCGCACGTACAGTAACACGGGGTAATTTATTCCAATCATTTTCTGTCCAAAAGAAAAATGAACAGAAAGAAATAACTGGATTTATTGAGAGCTGTCATGCATACAGGGATCATATAACCTTTCATAATTCCCAAGTGTGATTGCAAGTGGTAGAAAAAAAATGCTTGCACATTTTAATAAAAGAAAATAATGCTGGGGTCATTCCTCATATCCTCTGACAGATCTGTTCCTTAGGCAGCTGAGACAGCTGGGAGGACTCGGATGTGCGGCAGACATTTTTTCTCTCTTTCACTTCATACCCAAAGGAAATTTTAACTTTGAACTCAGCTTGTGGATTGTATTATTAATGCAGATCATGTACACAGCCACGGCAGTTTGTAGCACAGGCTATGAAATTTGTCAGCTGTTGTAATTTCTTTTGTAATGATCCTGGAGAGAGAGGAGAGCAGAAAACAGCAGCAGCAGCCCTGCACTGCACACCCACCTTACCTCAGACACCACTGAAGGGTCACTGGGATACGTGAACCACAGCGGGCCACGGTCGAATCTTTGCCTTTTTATTTTTATCTCTCGCTTATTTGTCTCCAGGGACTCTGCGTGGTTTGCAGGTATGCTTTCCCCCCCCCACCAACAATAGAACGACTCTGGCGGCCTTCTCTCTGGCAGCGTACGACATCGCTCCACCATTTTTGTGAAAATATGTTTCACATTCTGTTTGCAGAGCGGTCAGATTGTCCAATCAATGAATCCAGTTGCTGTATTTAAATGCCAAGCTGTAAGAGACAGAAACGATCCCTAGAGAAGTCATTTAGGGCTCGTCGGCTTGATGAGCCGCCTCCCTCTGAATGCCAAGAATGCATAAACTTGTTGGAGACATAATCTGGAAAAGTTAGGGTTCCTCGCATCTGAGTACCTCTTGAGGGTTTCTCTGAATAGCGTGGTGTTGCCGCATGCCTCCTTGCTTCACTTCACAGGCAACTCATCATCCACCAGCAGCCTGACCTAGATCCTGCCATCCCTGTGCTCAGTTCGTATACATATTCATTGGGCTCTCTTAATCATAAGACAGCCCCTTGAGCGGAAGAGAAAACTCTAATTAGTTGCTATCATCCGATGGCAGCTCATTGGGCTCCGTTTGTCTTGCCTGTCACATGTTTTTGTCACTGTGTGTTGGTGCGGTTGTTTCGAGGCCGGTTGTCGTCTGCCATAACTGCGGTCACTTGCAAAATAAGGGTTATGATGCACCTGAAATCCAATTACAAGTATGTTGAGGCACGCTTGATACTGTCTCTTCAGTAGTAGTAGTAGTAGTAATAGTAGTAGTGCTTCAGAGACTCCACCACGTGACCGTCATAATGGAAAGGCTAGGGTTTGTAGCTGCCTACTCTCAGAGAAATCCATGAAGGGTGCTCAGCTTCTTCAGAGTGTGTTACTCTTCTCTCCTTGTCCAGAAACCTCCAGAGTTTTCTGTGTAAATAAGACCCTGGATTTAATTTAGCTTAATTGGTTTTAATATGCATCTTGGGCCCTCAGATCATGAGTGGACACATTCAGTGCAAGCGTTAATGACCATCAAGCTGCCTTGTGAATCAGTTACATAAGCCTCTTCAGTAATCCTCCTTGTCCTGACCCCACCCTAACAATGATACTGTAAAAATGTCCGTCTTGTCTTGTGCCCGCTAGCAAGTTGCAAATGACTTTGTCCAGCGAGCAGTAGCTGGAACGGGTCATGCTAAACAAACTACATGCTTGGTTCACAAGGAACAGTCGAAACAGTACTTTTGTGACAGTCTTTGTGTTGTGATTCCACGGGAGAAGACTGAGATACAGGGACACTGAGATAGGATTAATAAACAAAAAATGAGCTTTTAAGGACCAATGCAACAAAATCCAGAAACAAACTAAGTCCAAACACTGATCCAGGATTCGTAAGGAGCACAAAATGTAAGGGGAGAACAAACCAGACAGAAAACAGGCAAAGTGGCATCTAACAGGGGGAGAAACAAGACCCTGAAAGCCCAATGGACTCAGGTGACACTATTAAGAGAGGCAGACAAGTCAGACAGTCATTACCACAATAAAATAGGAAGTCACAGTGAGGAAAGACGAGAAAACTAACATACTGGTTAAACAGAAAAGGTCAAATACAAGGAAACCCTCAGAAAGCAACACACAATGTCCATTAAATTAGAAACAGGAGCCCAAACTCAAATACTAGACCTCGACTTTCTGGTGGAAGTGATACTGAAAGCAAAGAAATACGTATACAATCACATTTTAAAACCAAGTGAGGGGGGTTGTCTTGGAGGATGTTAACATCCTTCTTCCCTAAAGTCGTGGAATTTACGAAAGAAGCAACAACAGAAACAGCAGAGGCCGAGCTGAAAATGTACTCGAAGCATCTTCATAGCATTCTTTGTAACATCCTCTGTGTTTAAGTGTCGTTGTCCGTCAAGCTATATCTGCGTGAAATTTTTCAACCACAGATTATTACAAATCATACCAGACTGGTTTTAATTTGATGTGTAGCACTTCTCTGGTTAAGAAAATGAATTTGACATGTAAAACTGCTTGAGTGCATCTTTCAGTTGCATATCATGGAGGACAAGCCACCTTCCAGGAAGCTCAGGTGTGCAAAAGATGAGACACAGACGAAGAGGATGGAGACGAATACAATTCTCAACAAAAGTCAAAACACTCAGAAAGAACTACACTGAAATGAGGTGAATAAAAGAGAGCAGTTCTCCTATCAGCCTAAAGTTTGACAGAAACAGACGTGTTAGAGGGCTTAATGAAAAAAAAATCCTAATATCTTCAAAGGCTGCAAAAGTTAAAATGCCAGAAAGACAAACAAAGCTGACGGCTTCTTGTTATTTTCTGATGAAAGAATTCAAAAAGAAAAAAATAAACACACAAGTTTGTGTGCTTCTTATATATGTGAGGACATCAATCCCTGAAAGAAATGAATCCACTCTTCAGTTCCCTTCTTCTCCAAAGAGTTTTTTAGCATCTTTAATCTCTTTCCCAATTTTTATCATTTCGGTTCACTCTCGCCTCTCTTCTTTGCATCGTTTTTGCCATTTGCTATCCCATACTACACCTTCCTACTTCCAGATTGCAGAAACATTAGCCAATTGAACGTAGTGGATGTTTTGGCCTCTGGAGAGGAAGATCTGTCTTCCAGGAATTGGTGAAACCCTAAAACGTTGCTAAAAAGAGAGTTAATATTGTACTTTAAATACTAAATCTCATGTGGGCAAAAATTCAACCACAAATGATCATTTTACCCATCAAGTTTTGGGTTTTTTTAAGGCTCTCCGGTGGACTGTCTGTCATTGTCTTAAAATAAAAAGACCCTCAAACCTCAAACAGGCTGCTTACGATACAAAACACAACTAAACCTGCCCCAAAGAAATATTGAGCGGAGACGGCTTCTATCTCAGAATGAATCTTACAAAAACAGAAGTGCAATAAAACATGCGCATACACACTTGTCACTATTTGTCATCGTCCACAAAGCTGCTTTTTCTTGTCAGGGGCTGAATTGTTAGAAATTCCTGCCTGCCCGCATCCACGGCAGACGTTACTGTGTCCAGTGGAAATCAATGAAATAAAATGAATTGAATTACTTTGGAGGCTGGGAGCCTGGGAGAAATGTATCATCTGCTGAATTATAGTCCACAGCATCATCTACGTTTTGCATTGCAGCGTCGTCGTGCCACAGCAGCACACTTGTTATCAGCCTGCTTCAGGATGCAAAGTGAAGGAAGCGCGGCTGTTCATCTTTAACAAAATCTGAATAATTTAGATGTTTGATAAAAATAAAATTGCCTTCAGTGGCACCATCACAGACTGGGCTACAACTTAAAGTGAGAGAAACGAGGGGCCTCCCACCCAGAGCACTTTCCAAAAGCATTTTGACCTCATCTATTTGTTCAGTAAGCACTGAGTCTATTCTCAAATGCTGCACCCATGTAGCCTCGTGCCCCTGCAGCGCCAAGAGGCAGGGATACTATTCTCTAGCACCCTGATCAAAGTTTGCTTTCCACTGTGGGTGGGAGGGACTTTTATCACAGTATTTTCTCACAGCTATATTCATGCAAATTATTGCACTTGTTCCCTGTGCACTGTGTGCAGAACGGCCGGGAATGACTACACAGAAAGAGTTATATGTGAACATTTGCTGTGTAAGGCTCACAACAGGTAACCACCAATGGCTCACTGAGGGGAAATAGCTGGATTCCTCCCACACAGAGATCAGACGCAGGTGCAATGGAGCACTGCTGAGCCAGAGGAGGACTAACAGTGCTGCACACATCCCTGAACATTATCAAGAGTGATCTGCTTGCTAAGTAGAAAAAAATCTGAAGAGTCCTGTGGTACGAGACTAAACACCACTGTGGCTGGTTGTTGTCTTTTGCACTGCAGCAGCGTGCAGTGGTGTGAACTGTTTTTGGAGTGGAACCTGTATGTGTGTGACAGCATGATTAATGTGACTCCCCACCCTCGGTGTTATTCGACCCTCGTGGCTCTCACATATGGATAATGAGGAAAGCCTGCCTTGCCGGCTGAAGCAACCTCCTCCCCTGCTCTCCATGCATAGACCCTCTGGTGCAACCATCACAGCCAGAGGATGCTCCAAGCAGGATCTGCCATTATGGTTTTCCTCATTACAGGAGCAGCGTGATTTTTAAGAGTTGATGGGCATATGTGTGCACACAGGGGCCCAAGGAAGTCATTGCTGGCAGGCCAAAAAAATAAAGCACTCATCAGTGGAGAGTACTGGTAGCAGTACAGGCTTGCTGTGGACTCGTTAACGTCAACAGTCCCTTGAGCTATTCCTTACTACCAGCAGCTGCCACTTGACAACTTCCACTGAAATGACAGCTCGCTCGCCTCCGTCGTATTCCACAATCAAATGAGCGAAGAGGCGATGAAGTGAAAGGGACTCATTGCTTACTTACAGCGAAAGCTTTTCTTCATTCGCACAATGTTTACAGTTTGTCCTTCACACTTTCCAAAATTTGATTGTCGCCCCCTTAGGCTGGGATTACAGAGTCAACACATTTACATTGCCATTGTACCTTCTGAGATGTCACACACATATAGAGTTCAGTGTCACATGTGTTTAGCATCTGTACACTGTAACTGCCTGTGAGTTAAAAAAAACCAACAAGTGTCTGGTAGAGTGCTTTGAGCTCCATAAACAGATAGCCTGTATGGTAAAGCAGCGTTTCTGCACACCTTCAGCTCCTGCCACATTACTGCAATAAATCAGCTCACAACGCAAACTTCAAGTCAAGTTGGGGTTCTGGAGGGCACTCTGTCTGTGGGCTGGGGTTCTGGCTGGTGTGTTGCCAGGGTTGCAGGTTGGTGCATGCACTGGGGCCACGCCCAGAAGCCTTCAGTGCACTGGTTGAACAGGGAGGGCCCTTTAGCTGCCAGGGAGGTTTTTACCATCTTTTGCAGGTGCTCTCTACCCTTGAGGAGACCACTCTGCAGGCGGGAGGTCGATGGACGCAACCTGGGAGTCTATTGTCTTATTTAGTCCAGGAGTTGACAGAATGTTGGGTGGGTGTAGTTTTTCCATGATACCACCACACATGCAGGGTGTGCAGGTGCAGGTGCATCACTGAGGTGCGGGGGAGGGCCTCCTTCTCTGTGCCCTCATGGCCGTCTGTGTCTTAATTTTACTCCACAACTTAGACACTCTCATTACTTACATTCTCATGACAAGTACATATAGGGCACTGGGAATGGACACACTAAACAACGTTCGGAGGGCTTGTTCATTCATTCAGCCAACAATGTGGTGCCGGTGCCCCCATTGAGGGTTCTTGGGAGGGTCCATGCTGATGCCAGTTGCTGTCTGGCAGGAGCTGGCCGTCTGGTCAGGGTCTGGGCTGGTGGCTGCTCTGTTGCTGCAAGCACCGGGACTGTCTGCTTGTTTCCACCCCAGAGTGAATGGGACCATCTACTGGGTGTGGGGGCTGATTGCCCCTATGGGGGGTATTGGTGCCTGGACCTGGGAGTATAGAGTGTGTATGAGGAGTGTGAGTATGGAATCCATTTCTATGTGTCTCTCACTTGAGTGTTTGTGTGAGTGTTTGTGTGCATGAGGGTGGGAATGCATGTTTGTGTCTGTGTGTCAGCTCAGGTCTTAAACCCCCCCTCCCTGTTGTAGATTCTCTCCTTTTCTTTGTCTATCGCTCTTTTTCTCCTCTATTTTTCTCTCCCTGTCCTTTCCTTCCATTATTAACTTTTCCCTCCTTTTCCACCCCCAGTCTTGTCCGTTATGGTTGTAATAATCCAAAATAAAAAAATCCTAATAAAGTTTTAATCAAATATGACAATCAAGTGGACCATTATAGCGAAGGCAGTAATGCTCTACTTGTGAAAGTAACTCTGTCAGTTTTTAGCCTTCAGACAACAATTCTGATTACTACAATGCCAGACAGGACGAGGGGGGCAGGGGGGAGAGGGAGAAAGGAACTTCTAGCAGATGCACAAATATGCTGTGTGTGAAGCGAACACGTTGCGAGAATGAGAAATGTCTTTGCATATGCAGAAACTTCCTTTTGAAGCAACATCCTGTCATCGCCGTTTACATGAGCTGGCATCATCATCAGTCACTGTTTCATCAGCATTCGATGCAAATAATGTTTGTTTGGATAACATCCGTCTGAGGAACCGTATTGCAAATGTGTGAAGATGAGCTAGCAAGGCACAGATGCTATACACTCATCTCACACTGAACGTTAATGCCAGCAGGGTTTTGGTATGTGTGCGTTCACAGTGGAACTCTTGAATGTGAACTAAGTCTATCAGTATGCTTTCCATAGTCATTTCATATTGAAGCATGCTGCTAAGGGGCAAAAAAAAGGTGCAGAACATAAAGTGTTGCATCATATCAAAGCAGTATGGTGCAGCTTCAGCAAAATCTAATGTTGTAGTGGCATGATAGTATGTTTTATACATTAACATATCCAAAATAGAATACAATGACAATACATCTCATATAAATACTATAATAAAAAAAAAGGAAATCTTGTTGTTGGTGGTGTTAGTTAAAAAAAAAAAGAAAAAGAAAACCACTTCAGAAGGGGTCACTTTGAATCTGATGCCAGCAACACGTTCCAACAACGTTGGGAAAGGGCTGTTTATCCCTGTGCTGCATCAACGCTTCTTTTAACAATGCTCTGTAAACTGGTGGAAATTGAGACCAGCTGTGTTTTTGAAAGTGAAGCTTTTTCTTCGGATCAGCAGTTCAGAGCCTCCTTTGTTTGTATTTTGTTTCAGCCGATTCTGAACCCACTGTGGAGCAGTGTTGTACTACACGGAGAAGGTGGTTTGATTTTGTCTCGTTTGCTTCAAATGGACTGCTGGGTTTTTGTTTCTGTACAGTGCTGTGCAAAAGTCTCGATTTACCCCTCATTTCTTTATACTTCCCAAGGAGCCAGACTTTCTTGTAACCTTTAGTCCTGAGCAATAGTTCTCCAGGCGTTCTAGAGACAAAACCAGTGTTTTATTTACACATAGCACACAACTTAGCAAAGAACCAATTTTAAATTGCGTCTTTATGAACTTTGTAATGAAACCTGTCAAAGATAGCACTGTTTGGCAGGCATGAAACTGTATCATTGCACCAACAAGGTGATTCTTAAAGAGCTCTTTGCTGCAAATTTGGCATATATCAGCATGGTGTGCAGTGTGTCCTTAAGTAATTGAGGAAGACAGACAAGTGGAGGACAAAAAAATATGTGTATATCTACAGCAGGTGAACAGTGTCTGACAGTCATGTCCTTAAGATCCAACAAAGATCTGACATAGGACCTCAACTGTACTTAAGCAGTGCGATATCAGCTTAACAGAAAACAGAACAAAAGGCGTCTGAAGAAGAGCTTTAAATGTCCTTCAGTGAACCTGAAGGCTACTTAAAGAAATTATGAGAACACTTACTTAAGAGAGCTCAGGCTGTGTTGAAGAATAAAGGTGGTCATACCAAATATTAACTTTCAAGCTTGTTAAACGCCATATGGTAAACCAGGGGTAGGCAGATCCAGGCCTCGAGTGCTGGTATCCTGCAGGTTTTAGCTCTGTCCTTGATCCAACACAGCTAATTAAAATGGCTAAATTACCTCCTCAACATGTCGTGAAGTTCTCCAGAGGCCTGGTAATGAACTAATCATTTGATTCAGGTGTGCTGACCCAGGGTGAGATCTAAAACCTGCAGGACACCGGCCCTCGAAGCCTGGAGTTCGACACCTCTGGCATACAGACAGGAGCAAATGGGGATCGAACCACCAACCTTCCAATTAGTAGGTGACCTGCTCTACCTCCTTAGAATTGCTAGAATTGTGCAAACCCTGTTTTTGTCTTATATACTGAGTTTCCATGTATGTTTGGACATTTCAATAAATCGTTGTACATATTTCCCATTTTCCTAGCAAAAAATAAAGATATGGAGGGGGGGGGGGACTTAAGAGTTTTGCACAGCGAGGGGTTGTTTTCTTTGCAAGGCAAAATCAATAAGAAAAAGCTTCGTGATGCTGTGTAGCCATTTGAACTGCACATTAGTGTTTTTTATTAATGCAGTGCTGTATTGGTGGCGCATTATTGGTTTTCAGTCTTGTTCCTTGTGTGCAGAAATTTATCCAGGTTCTCTGAATCTTTTTTTGTTATTATCTACTCTGGGTGATGAAAGTCCTTATTTGCTTTGCAGTTTTGTGTTGCAAAATGTAACCTTTAAATAGCAGAACTATTTGTTGAAACAGTCTTTCGGCAAATCAGAGAGGGGTGAAGCCTTCCTCGTCATTACTTCTAAAAGACTCAGCTTTTCTTGTATAATCTGGTATAATCACCCAATCATGTTTGGCCTACTGACCTGTTTGCCATCTCACTTAATTACCTCTGAGATGTTCCACCAGGTGTTTTTTCTTTCTTTTCTTATTTTAAGCATCAAACAGCCTTACTAAAGGTCTAAAGGACTTCTAAAGAAAAATGCTTCCATGTAAACATGGTAATGCTGTCTTTATACTGTTTTCAATTAAATATAGAGTTTGAGTGATTTGCAGAACATTTATGTTGTGTTTTTGTTTACATTGTATATCACTTATATTTAATTAGAGCTGTTGAAAATACACTGGTTGACAAGAATTGGATGAGAAGATTATTCTTAACTTTCATGTCTGTCTATTACAAAAAAGTCAAGTTTAGCACATGCATGCACATACACACAGGAGAAATGACAAAGTGGCCCAAAACCATTCTCACCCATACAAATCAATAAAGAGTAGATGATGAAACAAACAAGATTAAATGCAGTAATTAGTGAGCTTGGAAGGAAGATTTTGCAATTGTTGGACGGAGCCGGTGTAGCTGTTCTAATCTCTGTGCTTAGATAAACTAATCCCCTGCGTGTTACATTTATCACAGGCTACAGAGCAGGAAAAAGAAAGTCAAATTA
Source organism: Simochromis diagramma (assembly GCF_900408965.1). Taxonomy (NCBI): domain Eukaryota; kingdom Metazoa; phylum Chordata; class Actinopteri; order Cichliformes; family Cichlidae; genus Simochromis; species Simochromis diagramma. The sequence continues at coordinate 3,503,753 of NW_024387152.1, read as the reverse complement.
TTCCCATAAATCACAGCAACATATCTGGAGCTGCTTGCTGCTTTCTCCTTACAACAGCACTGTGACAGCAAAAACTGTATTCTGTGAATATTTCAATGAAGAGAGAACACAGTCAGAGAGAAACAGAAACAGTAAACATCCTGTAAGCGAGCATGCTTTTTTTTTTAAACAAGCCATGGGGTGAACTTGCAGAGAAGAAGAGTGACACGGGGAGTGGGCTGAATCTGCAGTAAAATCCTTCACAGTCCAATTAACAGCAAGAATTTCCCCACAGCTTTTGCAGCACCGCCTCGCCAAAATGTTAATGTCGGGGCGGGGTTCTGCTTCTTATTACTTCTTCTACAAGGTTGCATAACGACTGAAGCCTCAGTCACACACACACTGACTGAAACAGGCACTCGTGTCTAAAAGTGAACACATCTGTAAAAGACACACACAAAAAAGCACCTGCAGGAAAACACGGACAACATACGTCGCCTCTCCTCTGTTTGGGCCACTTGACAGACATATTGATGGTGACATTTCAAAAAGGGCACTCCACATCTCCACATCATGACTGAAATATAGGTGTGTTTTCTTTAATCTTTTGAGGGCCTCTGATATTATACACACACATACACAATCAAAGTTCAGAGGTTTGGTTCTTTGCACACTGCCGAGTCAAGCAGAGGAGATTTGAAAAGAAAGAATATCAATGAGATTCGCCCCCTGAGATAAATGTGCCTTCTTGCCACGCATGTCCTTGCATAACTGCACCCCTACCTGATATCTCATGCAGAGTGTGTGTGCTCGCAGGAGAAGCCGGTGTCGCGGCGCCAATAACAGTGTTTTCACGGGGATTTAACCTGTCAGGAGGACTGAATGATAACCCCATCACAGACTTGATATCATGTGCACATATACACACACATTGGGCTCGGAGACAAAGAAGGGCATCTGCAGGAATAAACACACTGACAAGTCAAAGAGTGAAAAATGCAGCTGTGGATTTCCTGGTGAAGTTTTCATATCAAATGAAAACCAGTGTGACTGAAGATTTTGTAAATTAATACATCAACTTAGAAGTTTTCAGAAGCCAGTTCCCTTCAAAAAACAACACACCACGAAGGATTTGTTTAAAATACTCTTGGGTTCAAGATCAAAAGATGGCGCAGGAATACCCTCCTCTGGGAGGAAGGTATGATCTATATCGAGCTGTTCTCTTTTGTGTAAAAGCCTTGTATGTAAATGCAAATGTGTGAACAGTGAGGACAGTCTGTTCCTTGTCTGGCTGTTTGTTCGGGTGGACTTATGGGGGGGGGGGGGGGAGCATTGCACTCTTAATCAATCCTCTGTGCATAGACTGTAATAAGTAAGCTCACTCACTTCAGTCAGTACACTTAATGGCATACTGCCCCCTCTTGGACACTGATATTAAAGGTTTTTGGGGGGGTTTCATCAAAGAATAATCACTTTCAGTCATTTTCTGTGCTTTTATTTATTCTCTTTGTGCACAATGGCAGTCTGTTTGTAGTGTTTGGGTATAGAAAAAAAATCTCATTACTGTGACGCCAGACACACATTCCAAGAGCTGTAACCATAGCCGATGCCTCAGTTATCCCAAAGGTAGTGATGCGGGGTCGTTTGGGCGGTGTGGAGAAAAAAATTTGCTCTTTTCTCTGTTTGAAATAACAAGATGTGTCTAACTGAGGTCTGGATCAGCTCCTGCTTACTGCTGCCAAGTCATGCCGACTCTACAGAGAAGGGATAAAAGAAGATTGGCCTCAGAGCCGGCTGGACGAGTATCCATGGAGCGGCCGTGGCGTAATGAGGGAAAGAAAACATTAATGGAGGGGTCAGGCGTCAGGGAGGAGAGGATAACATTTGGGTTGTTTCCTGAACACGAGCTGTTGCTGTGAGCGAAACACAAAAAAATGCGACTGTTCCACCTCTTGTTGTGGGCAGAGCTGCAACCATTACAGCACCTGCACTGAACTCACACGGCTCGTTATTTTAAACAGTGTCTGCAAAGAAACAAAGGCACGCTAGAGCAGGGTCAGGGCGACTGATACAACAGAAGGAGGTGTTTAGAAGGATATTACTGTACTCACAACCTCAGAGACATTAAAATGAGGGAAGGAAGGGGAAACTAGAAATGCACTCACAGACTGGCTAGTCTTCTATAACAACCCCGCAGCATACTGATTGAAGAGGTTTATTAAACTGAATACTAAGTAGAAGACCGTCTTATTATTCTCCCCCCAACCAGCATCAATGGGCTGCACTTTCCTCTGGGCTAGTCATAAAAAAAAAAACAGGGCCCGAGTTTAATATTCAGATGAAATCATCTTCATATTTAATTGGCACTGGCATAGAAAGCTAGTGGAGTGTGGTGAAAACTGGTTGTTTGTCATGAATCCAAAGTCCAGGAAGAAAAAGTCTCTTTTTTCTTACAGTCAGAAACCGGAAGATGACACATACAACATTAGTGTTATAGTGAAAAAAAGGAAAGAGTGTGATGATGACAGAATATCTGGCAGGTTTTCCAGAAAACATTATGACGCACTCTTCTCTAAGTCACACCAGCAGACTTTAATCACATCAAGGAATAAGCATGTCGCTCATTTGATGAAAGTTGGCCATAAACGTAATAAAGCTGCCGAGGTTATTAGAAGTGCCACAGGCCATTTTACAACAGCTCACACACCTTATATTGGATTATAGGGAGAAATATGATGAACCAAGATAGTAGAACTTGCCCATTTACAAAGGACCGGAGGAGGTTTAATGGCTTGTGACTGAAGCCATTCATACACATTAATTCCTACAGCAATGACAACCTGCAGTGTTTTTCTGAGCCCTCTGGAAAATCTCTGGCATCGTTTAACAAGGGCAGCAACTCAGTTGTCTGCAAAAATGAGCCAAATGCTGACTGTATACACAATATGTCACAGTATGTTTTTAAAAAAAATCTGTAAGTAAGTATTTAGTTGTTTGTGGGTTGCACATATGTTTAGAGCAAGGACGTCAAACTCATTTTACACCACGGGAGACATTCAGCTCACTTTGATCTCACGTGGGCGGGACCAGTGAAACGGCATCATAAATATGAAAAATTACAAAGTTCTGCATTGACCAAACTTCCCCTGTAGTTATAAAGCTTTACTTGTTTCACTGCTTTATTGTGATCTCTCTGTAAATGGTGGAAAACAGGAACTTTTCTGTCATTTATTCGTTTATCTATTACTTAGTTACTTTGGTGTAGTATGAATGGTTGGGGGAGGGGGGGGTTCTTCAACAGGAAAAGCTGTAAAACAAATTTTAATACAGTTTAAAGTTGAAAGTCTATGCATTCCTTCACATTTACCAAAACCATCTAGTTGGAGTGTGTTTCGGGTGGATTCTGGTCCGCGGGCCTTATGTTTGATACCCCTGTGTTTGGATTCCTGGCATTTATAAGCTGTTGGAGAGGCAACCAAATTAAAAAAACAAAACTCCTAACACTAATGACTTATGAAATGATTTCCCACTATTGTCCTTTTTTAATTACCACACTATATATTTGGGTTTTATGTAGCATAGTAAACTGTATTGTTGCATGATCCACTTATCTTCTTAAGTAGAGGACAAACGCACCAATATTTTCAAAGTTTCTAGCTGTCTGCTGTTTGGTGCTGAAAGCTTATTTTTCAGAACATTTGTGCCAAATGTGGCTGCCTGCACCTAAAAACGGTGTCATGAGGGTAACAGAACATAACAGAAAAACAATAACGCTTTCCAATAACAAAATAATCAACACTAAACAATCAGCCTTGAAATTGCTTATTTTCTGTAATTGGTTATTTAGTGTAGATGAGTGAAAAAAGTTTCATTATATTACTTTTTCAAATGTTAGTGTCATAAGTGCTGGTAATAAGTAATTCAATGATAAAAATCCTAGTTCTCTCCACCAGGGTCTCCTCCTTATCACTTCACTATCAAGGAGTCAGTTACTCACTTTAACCTGACAGACGGCTTCAGGAAGAGTCATGGAGATTGAAAAGTGCTTCCTCTTTATAATAATGAGCTTCCAGGAGCTTTGGAAAAAGTTGTATTGTTTTTCCCTAATCTAAAGTCACGCCGCAGTTTTGTTTTGAGGGATCCTTGGACGAACTGGCCTGGGTTTTGGAAATGAAATGTTTCAGTTTTTAAATTTACATGATGCAGTATATCAAAATGTCTTCGCAAGTGATGATTTGCAGCATAATCTGTTGTATGAGGTACACAGAAACTCTATTTAAATGAACTCTAAGAGTGTGGATCGACATAGGAATAAATGAGCTTTTTTAAGCATTTTTTTCAGATTTCATCACCAATTTAACACAATATATTACTCTATTACTCTGCTCCAAAATAAAAGGCTTCTGCTTTGATCTGAGGAGAAAAATCTCTTAACATAATAAATTAATGTCAGACTATAACATATATGTATGTGTGCCAAGTAAAAATTTAATTAAAAAATGGAAAAACGTTATAATTTTAATGACAAAACAAAGTTGTTAACTCCATTTTGACTCAACATTTTTCAACGCAACTCCTTCCATACCTGGATGGATTATTGAGCTGGGCTGTCTATAGCATTATTTGGCAGCCTTAAATCCACCAATGCATAACATTCAAGAGGATCTCACTTGGATTCAGGGGTGGGGAACGTAAGGGTGCGTTAGTGGCATCAGTGTCTTCATCATCCAGGAACTGACTACATACTCTGGCCACATGAGGCCAGGCTTTATCTTGCAGCAGAAGGAACCCATCGCACACTGCAGCAGCATAAGGACACTGGCTCTCAGACCATCTCTGACCCACTGTCAAACTCATCATGCTGGATAATGTTGCAGGCAGCATAACATTCACAATGGCATTTCCAGACTCTTACATATCTCGCACATGTGCTCACTATGAACTTGTTCTAATCTGTGGAGAGACTGGGTGCTAGTAACGGACCTGCCAGTTTAGGTATTCGCTTGTGAATGCCAATAAAGCTGCACAGCACTGAGCTGTGAGCACAGGTCCTACAGAAGGACATCAGGACCTAATGCCACAGTCATTTCTGTAGGGCTCAGCCAGTCCTCCTCCTCCTCCTGTTCCACTCAGAAAGGAGCAGATACCAGTCCTGCTGCAGGGTTGATGCCCTTCTGTTGCCCAGGTTTTGTGGCCCAGCTCTCACTCAAGTAGCAGCCTGACTCCTAGTATCTCCTCCACATTCTCGAGACTGTTCTGGGAGACATAACAAACCTTGTTGTGACGGTCTGTAAAACCTAAATGGGCTGCAGGTACCATCTCATACTACCAGTGGTGACAAGGAGACTAATAAGCAGCCAAACTAGAGACAAGTCAGTCAGGAGGGATAAGGAGAGAGCAACGGTCTGTGGCTGCAACCTGCAACACCTTTTCGGGAGTTGTCTTGTTGTTGCCTCTCCAGTGCACCTGTTGTCACTTTAATTTGCAGTTAAACAAGCAAATGCGATTTACACTCTGTCCAGTCATGCATCCCAACCGGACAGATCGATATCGCTGAAGATTACCTGATTTTGTTTTACACCGTGATGATCGAGTGTTTCCCTTCATTTTATTTGAGCAGTGTATTCCAGTGCTATAATTCACTGGCATTTAATTTCACAATCAGAAGTGCAGCTGCAGATAAGATTCAAATCCTAATTTGTTTCCATGGTGTCTTCTGATTAGTTTATTTTGGGTCTTCTTTACTTTAATTTCTTTTCCCTTTTTTTCTTTTTTTTTTTACATCTTGTGTCATCATCTTCAGACGTGCCAGACATTTGCCAAATCACTTTCACTCACAAAGATAAATTCTTTAACCAAGACAAAGATCCCCTGCTTTGTCTTTTCATGCCCCTGAGAATGAAAAGAGCTCAAAACTTTAAGGGTGACAGACACTTAGAGGACTGAAAAGCCTGGGCAAACAATGCTTCATTCTCCTCAGCCAACAGGCAGTGAAGTGTTGCTTTAATTCATGGTCAGGAGCAGGTGACAGCTCTAAAACTGCAGATGGGTATTCTTGAGTTTGTAGCGAGGTGAGGAAATGGTGAGACAGTCAAACACAGTCTTCCTACTGCTAATGGTTATGTCTTGTGGTTATAGGGCTTCAGAAAGTATTTGTTATCCACCTCATATCCCTAAGAGTTTTCATTATTTGAATTTTTATAAATGAAGAAGTGAATGCAAAGTGCTGAATGAGCTTTCTTTTTCTTCAGATATTTTGACATGTTGTCAGAGGAAAGTTTGGTTTTATTAGAGCTGTAAAAGACATGGGCAAAGTTTTATTATTGGATTGCTTTTTTATGTGTGTACTTGCTTCGTTTCGTGACCAGCTGCCTGGCCTTGGCCCCTGATGGATAAATAAAATTTAAGTGTGAGATAAATGTGTGTGCAACATGTTTGGAACAATCTATCTTTTTTTTTCTGTGCACATATCTTCTTCAATGAGACACTGAAAATACAGACAGCTTCCTGAAATCTTGACAAGACGGCCTTCACGGGCTGTCACATATATCAAGAGATTACACCTCATTAGAGCAGCGCTCAGAGATCCCCCACAGTTCTATTCCTGAGACTGGTTTTGATTGGTCTTTTTTATCTAAACTGTGATGTCTACTTTCCATATCATCCATCTTTGTGACTGTCTCTCAGGCAGAGCTGGTGTTTTCCTCTCCACTACCCTCCCGAGCTGCAGGGAGCCATCAGGGATCCCCCGGGAACGCAGGACAACCACTCATCCCTGAATGCTGTTTCACTACACATGGCACAGTGTCACGGAGGAGGCCCTCAAGCACCTTGTTACCGACACTGACTAGTGGGTGAAGAGCACAGATGGTGGCACGCTCTGTCCGGCTGCTGCTGTCAGCCTGGAGCCGTAGTTGTTATCTCACACTGAATGTGGCCACTAGTTTGAAGTGATAGATTAAGAGCAAGGGAGCCTGCAAATGAGGTTCGCTTGTATGCTATACTTCTGCAGCTGGATTTTCAGCCCACAGAGGGGACATTTCTTTTAAAAAGGAAAAGTACCAAGTGACAGAGACCATTATCCAGAAAAAGCTGGACTCGTCAGCGTTAATTAGATCTCCGCTTTGGCATCGAGCCTCACAGAGAAGCCGGGTTTTTTTTGTTTGTTTGATTTTTTGCTAAAATTAGTGGGCTATGAAATTTGAAGCCCATCCGCTTGTGTTTCCACATCTGTGTCTTTTCTGACTCTGACTTTACTGCAGCTGAACTCTCAACATCCTCAGCGACAATCGAAAGCCATAACCCAGCCAAGCTGCCCCCTCCCTTTATTATAATTCATCAAAATAAAATACTTATTGTGTTCCTGTCGCTGGCACTAGCTTCCAGATAAGCAGAACTCCAATAAGAAGACTCAGCTGGAACAATATTGAATTTGATATCAGCAAACCTTTATTTGAAGCTTCCTGCGCATCAGCCGCGAATTTCAGCAAACCTTATTCGTTCTGGCTCCGTATTCATGAGTTTCTAAAACTCGTTAAATATCAGATTATGACATTTAAGGAAACTGGGGAAATGGGGAGTTGGTAGAAAATTAAAACCATAAAAATGTAACAGTTAAAAAAAAAAGAGTGTTTACTGTTTATATTTACCTGTGGTTGCACTTTGGGCAACACAAGTAGCTGTTTACTTTCAGAAAACAGAATGATAGAAAAGGATTACAGTGTTAAAATCAGGCTTGTGTAGGCTTTATGTAAATAAAAACGTATAGTGTGACAAATCGATTGCCTTGATACTAATATTTGAAGCAGTGTTCAGGATAAATAGTTGTGTTTTTAAGCTTTTTAGTCAAAAGTTTGTAATATTAAACACCACGAAGAACTTTCTTTCACATTAAAGCGGAATCAAGAGTTTCCTGGCTGTGTAATAATAACTGTTGTTTATTTTAACCTCGCCTGTTCTTGCCTGCATGAAATGAATTAATTAGCTGTAACACACAGCCCTGTACGGCAGTTCATTCAAATGCGCTGTGTTAATTTAGTTACTTGCGGGTAACACTGCATCTTCACGCCAAGCCTTATCAGGTAGCTGTCAATCTGTGACATCAGAGAAACGTCATTAATTAGGCTGTGGTGCTCTCCAGGGTGCTGAATACTCAGCCAGTCCGCAGAACGAGCCGTGTGTGTCTGTGTGCGTTTATCCTTCCAGCTCTACAAACAAACCTCTAACAGACCTGCTTTCTTTCAAAAGGCCGACACAAACTTTTCGCGGACATGGACCTCCTTCCAGCGCAGGAAGCTGCCAAAATCTACCACACCAACTATGTGAGGAACTCGCGAGCCATCGGCGTCCTGTGGGCTGTGTTTACCATCTGCTTCGTCATCATCACCATGGTGGTCTTCATCCAGCCCTACTGGATCGGGGACAGCGTCAACACCCCGCAGGCCGGCTACTTCGGCCTCTTTCACTACTGCATCGGCAACGCGCTGACCTCGGAGCTCACCTGCAAGGGCAGCATGCTGGACTTCGCTTCCATCCCCTCACCGGCCTTCAGGACTGCCATGTTCTTCGTTGGGACCTCCATGCTGCTGATTGTGGGCACCATGGTCGGCTTCAGTTTGTTCTTCTTCTGCAACGCTGGAAACGTCTACAAGATCTGTGCATGGATGCAGCTGGCCTCAGGTGAGGGACAAAGCGAAGAGGGTTGGTTGTAAAGTTGTTGTTCCCTTTACTCAGCTGCAGTTGGCAGATTATTAGTATAAATTAGCTTTTCTCAACTACGTTTATTTGACACCTATAAACAGACAGATTACGAATTACATTAAAAAGTATGAGCAGTGTAAGTAATCATAAAACTGGTTTCACCTTCATCTTTAAGATGTTTGTTTGTTTGTTTGTTTGTTTGTTTGTTTGTTTGTTTGTTTGTTTGTTTGTTTGTTGGGGGGAGGGTTGTTACAAGCAAGAATATTGCTACGCATGGGTAATTGTTCATATGCGATGATTCATTAGACAGTAACCAAAGATAATTTTTAGCTTTTGCCTTTTTATAGTTTACAGTGAAAAACTAACACTAAACTCACTAAACTCACTAAACTCACTAAACTCTAAGATCAGCTAAAAAAAAAAAAAAAAATACCGCAGACATTTAAAGCTGATTTTAAACAGTCCAGATGTGACAGAAGTGCAGGTTTTGATCTTTAATTCAAGGGGCTTATTAAAAGTATTACAGCCGTTCATAAACATATTCCAACATTTTTCGTAGCTGAAAAAATGAAATGGACAAACATTTTTGTTTTTTAATTCTTGGATGAAAACCCTTTGCAGTCAGCGACTGACACGGATGTCACTAAATCCTCCCTTGAGGTGCTCTGCCAGACCTTTACTGACCTTCAGCTGCTGCTTGTTTGTGGGTCTCTCTGCGTTCAGTTTCGTCTTCAGAAACTGAAAAGCATTCTTTGTGGGTTGTGATCCAGTGACTGATTTGGCTGAAGAATATCACATTTCTTTGCCTTGCGAAACTCTTGGCTTGGTTTTTCAGTATGCTTTGAGTCGTTATAGATGTTTACTTGGATCCTTACTGCCAAGTCTAATGTGGCTTTATTGTTCTTGAGTGTAACCAGTGGTTTGTGCTCTTGATGGTAGACTTTGACAATGGCACACCTACCTCCTCAAGAGACAGCCCGACTTGGTCAGATGTTGGGAAGTTGTTTTTCTTTTAATATTGATGCATCACCTGGTGGATCTGTTAATACAATGGAAACAGACAATGACAGTGTCAACAAAAGTTCTTGTGACCATAAATTACCAGTTTAAATAGAAGTCTGATGAGGTTCAGTTCATCGGTTTTATTATAACTATTCGTAAGTAATAGCCCAAATATTTCACCACCTCAATACCAGAACTCAAACTAAAGAGGCAGCTGTAAAGGAGCCATGAGACCTGTGCTTCTCTTGTAAGTCAGGTGTGAAACAATGAGCTCATCCCGTCACGGGTCGACTTCTCACCTCTCCAGTTTCAGGTGTGATGTGCGTTTGTTGTGAAGGTTGTTCTTCGCCATGGCCAATAAGGAATCCTGTTTCAGCCCAGACTCTGACACCTTCGATAGCAGATCAGTTACCTGTAACAAGATCAGGTGTTGCTGTGTCGTTAAATTTGCACCTAAAACCATACGAGGGCCAGGAAAACTAGCCACAATAAAAGCCTGTAAAACTTTATGGGCATGTATCTGCAAACTCACATTCTACTGTAAGTAGCTTTTGGGGAAGCCCAGAGGAGACGTTACGGGAAGAACAGCATTTAAGATTTAAGAACTTTCATAACGGTACATCGTGCAAATGGCTCCACAGAGCATCATCTGCCTTGCTGAGCCATAAATAAATAAAAACTTTGGCACTTTATGGAGGTACATCATGTGTTATCATGCACTGGGGGCTCCAGAGCACCAGATTATAATTATTTATCAAAGTAAGAGCACACAAGAGGTAATTATTACAAGGCTTTGCCATTTCCATGTCCTTCCCCCGCAGGTGTGTTGATGGTGATGGGCTGCATGATTTACCCAGATGGTTGGGACTCTCCAGAGGTGAAGAGGATGTGCGGCCAGAGGACAGATAAGTACACGCTGGGAAACTGTACGGTGCGCTGGGCCTACATCCTGGCCATCATCAGCATTCTGGACGCCATACTCCTGGCATTGCTGTCCTTCACACTCGGCAACCGGCAGGACAAACTTCTGCCAGATGACTTTGAGCTGGATGGAGCAGGTGAGGGCTGTGGGGTGGTATGCAGACTGAATGCTGGGTACAGAAACAAATATTTTAATGTGTCATAGCTGGCATAGCACAAGTATAATGTGTGACATATAAAACAGCCACATTCCTTTCAGACTGGCTTGCTGCAAGGTCCTGCTGTTGTGCATGCCTGCTCTCTGTTAAGGCTTGAGCCATCATTAGAAAAAATTGCTTCACCTTAAGAAACGTATCCAAGATTGGAGATTTTTCTGCAGTTTTTTATATACAGTCGTGTGAAAAAGAAAGTTACCACAGGACTCTTTGCAGGCCCGTGAAAAACTAAGTACACCCCATGTTTCAGTATCTTGTAGAAGCACCTTTAGCAGAATTACTTGAAGTTGTTGTTTTCAGTTTGACTATATGAGTCTCTCATGTGTCTGTGGAGGAATTTTGACCCACTTTTGTTTACGAAAATTGCACTTCAGTTCATTGCAGCCATTTAATTGTACACAGACCTCAAGAAATCCCACCACAGTATTTGAGTCAGGTTGAGGTCTGGACTTTCTGGGCTTTCAGTTTGCCATTACAGCTGTTTTCTTGTAGATTTGCTGCTGTGCTTGGGATTCTTGTCATGTTGAATGACCCATTTTCAGCCAAGCTTCAGCTGTCAGACAGATCCACCACCGTGCTTTACAGTTGGTATGAGGTGTTTGTGCAGACATGCCATGTTTGGGTTTTTATGAACCACCAAATATCTTCACTTTGGTCTAATCTGTGGACAGGACATTGTGCCAGACGTCTTGAGATTAGTTCAGATGCAACTTTTCAAAGCTAAGTTGTGCTGCTATGTTCTTTTTAGAGAGCACAGGCTTGCTTCTAACGATCCTTTCTTAATTGTACTGTCATGAACTTTAACATTTAGCTTGCTAACTTAGGCCTGTAGAATCTGAGATATAGCTCTTGGGATTATTTGTAGTTTCTCTGAGCAGTGCATGTAGGTCACACCATCACACTGGTCTTGTAACCCTTCACACATTGATGGGTAGCAACAATTCCTTGTAGATATCTTTTCTCTTTGTTAAACACCCAGTTGCTCCAGATCTGCAAACTGCTACAGCTTCTTTTATAGAGGCACTCACTCAGTTATTCAAGTTGGCCTTCAACAAATTTGTAATTAGGTTAAAAAGTTTTATCCATAAACTTTGTCAAATGAGCAGTTTTACAGTTATTTGTTGCCATAATTTGCCCAGTGTCCCAGTGGCTGAAGTCCATTAAATCTTTTTCTTGTTAAATCTGCTCCCTTTAGGGCTTACCCACAGAAAATCATTTTCCTCCATCTCGCCTGATCCCTAGCTTTCTTCTCTGTTACACCAACTCTCTCCATATCCTCCTCTGCTACATTGATTAATTTTCTGTGTGCTCTTCCCCTTTACCTCCTGCCTGGTAGATCCATGTTCAACATCCCGTGTCCAACAGATCCAGTCCCTTCTCTGCACATGGTCAAACCATTTCAGCCCTGGTGTCCACAAACATTTTTTCTCTTTTGTTTCTCTTTTACAGAAAACCCTTGATTGAATCCACAGACCTTCAGAGCCAGTGTAAAATACCATGATGCACTCTGCGTTTTCGCCTCTCTTGCCTTCTGTTTACTGTGGTTTTGATTAATAAGATTTTGTGCTTCCTTATTTTACTATATTTCACAATACCCAATAAACAAGCCCACCAAAATCATGTATTGTATGAAGATCTGTTTTATTGTATGGTGTGTTGTACAGCTTTGTAAGTCGACAACTCGCACAGAGTTTATGTTCTTGAATCTGACACCAATGTAAGTTTTTGTTTTTCCCCCCATAGGTTTCGACCGATAACATAGGTTACTTGGATATGATCTTTTTGGGACACCATGACATAATATCAGATCTCACCATTTCTATGGTAAAAACAGTGACATTGAACAGTTGACCACACATACAACTGATCTCAAACACACCTTCCATACGCTTTATTAAAACACAGCTACCCAGCTAAACAATTTTAGCTAAGATATAAGATTTGTTAAAAACTGTACATAACTGTAATATACATCAAGGCAAACTCTTTGGTACAGATATATACAGTTTATTTTCACTTTTTTTTTTTCTCCTTAAGATTGGGCTTCTTAACATGTTGTCTTGTTGAAACCTTTAAAATACTATATACCTGAATTGTAATAGGTGGATGAGAATACCAGCCTCCCATGAAAATGAAAGATCCCTATTATAATTAACTAAGGATACTAAATACCGGGTGACAACGGAATCGATATGGCTAAACATGACCTACTTTAATCAAACAGTGACCCTGCCTGAAGAAATGCATGAAATGAAAGTTACCCAAAGTCAGTGTACATGTCAGCCCAGTGTGAAACTTCCTAAAACCTTCATTACAAATACAAAATGTATTTCAAATGTTGAATGAGATTTGTTTGTTTTTGTTTTTTTTGCTTTTTTTTTTTGTTTTTTTTTTTAAGTCACTACTGAAAAGATGTGGGAAAAGAGTTTTAGGGAACAAAAATGACCAATAACGGCTACATATCCTTGGTTTGTTCAGGTTTTAGTGCAGGAGTGTAACAAACAAGGATGAGTCACTAGCAGTACAATGACAGACTTCCTTAGGAGGGTGAACGGAGCACAGCAGTTGGAGCCAACATGAGCACAAAGTAATAAAAAAAAAATCCACTGGATTCCTGACATCACACTGAGAACCAACTAATTCAAAGCAAACGTACACAGAAGCATTAGCTCAAAAACAAGAACATAAATTCAAAACATCTAACCAAAAAAAGAAGAAAAATAAATATCCATCTGATATGCCCAAACTGGAAAGTGATCTGTTGCAGTCTCTGGAGGAGGTGGGAGGGAAGGGAGGTTCGATAGCTGGAGGTGTCCACTAGAGGGCGAGCCAGGGGTGGCGCAAGCACTCTGCGGCCGTGGCTCTTTTCTCTGGAATAAGCTCCAGCATGGGAAGGAGGAAGTCAGTGAAGCACTCTGCTTCTTCACGGGGCCACTCGTATTTGTCGATCAGCACCTCCAGCAGTCCCCACGGCTTCAACTTAGTGATGTGTTTCAAATCACCTGCAGACAGACAGCACTGCATCAGAACCACACCACTACAGAGTACAACAACTTCCCCATTTTAAACTTCACTTCAAGGGCAGTCATGTCTGCAAAACTCCACATACAGTCTTAACAAATGACACTGACTAAACAGTTACCTTGTAATTGCCTTTTAAAGAAGGCCTGTTCTTTTGAACTAATATCCACTGGAGACATTTTTACATGTATATTCAAATGTATGAATAAGCAGCAATTGGGATTCAAGTAGGGAATATTCCAAAGCACAGTCAGTAACTCTCACTCGAATCTTGACAGTAAAGCTTCCGTTTTACCTTTCTTGGTGAAAAAATCCTTGGAATATTTGCCGGACATTATGAGTTTGCGTGGGACACTCCCCAGCAGCTCAATGATCAGTGCTATATGGTCTATACAGCAGACAGTTGCAAGAAAAAAAGAACAGACAAGACAAACAGATTCATCAGACAGTGGACCCAGTCACAGGCCCACTCTCGGTGTGTGGGTGGAGGGCAGAGGGAGAGAGAGGCCTGGGTGACGTCACACAGACACCAGCCTCACTGTTGGCAGAGGACGAGGTGTAAAACCAGAAGTTAGAAAGTTATAAAACAGAGCAGGGAGGTTCATTAACCTTTAGCTCTTTTTTATTGTTCAGTTTGGGGTTTTTCCACTAAAGTTTTTCGGAACAAAAATAATTCCCACCACAAATTCACCCTGCAACTAGACTGACAAGACAGGCCCAGATAATGAAAATCATGTTTTTGTACTTCGTGTTAATTATTCATCAACTTCGCTGTCATTTCATCCGTAACTGTAACAGAGGTCTTAACATTTGCAGTAACCTTGGTACATATCAACAAAACAACTCCCACTCAGGGACCTTAAAAGGTTTACATCAAGACTGTCAGTTAATCCCTTATAGACATCCTTAATTAAAGCCATCTTACATTAATTATCATATTTCTGTAAACACGTGTACTTTGAGCACATTAAAAGTTTATATTCTGACATAAATACACTGACGTATAAAAGTAAAGGGTTCTTGCCTTTTTTGCCTCCTGTGATTGATTTCATTAAATGATTAAATTACATTTATAAAAAGACTGTTGTTGCGCAGTGGACTCCATGCAGAGGAAAAAGGTCATTCTGAATCTCCTCAGCAGGGACCAATACAGCATCAAGCACCTAGCCAAAATGTCTAAAGGCTCTGCCAGGCAGTCTTTGGCAGAACAACACTTGAATCGTGATCAGTGGTTCAAAGAGGCTGACATTTATTGGTTTCCTGCTTTGATGACGGGCCCGCACAAAACCATTTGATTGTGCTGACTGAAGTTAACCTCCTCCCTTGACCCTCCTTGTCCACCTTTCCCAGAGTGAGCCAAAGACAGAGGTGCTGGCGTACCTCTCTTGGTGAAGTATTCCTGTGAGTATTTTCCACTCAGAGCATAGTGTCGGGGGATTTTACCGAGCAACTCAATCATGAGAGCAAGATGGTCTGGAAATGAGGCACATCAGAGGAGAAGAGGAGGAGGAAGATGGAAAGTCACAGGGAGTTTGGAGAGGAGATGGCAAACAGTCAAGTGGAACAATGTATTAGGAACAAAGGATGATGATTATGATGATGATGATGATGATGACAGCCTAGTGTTACAAGTAGCACATGTATCAACAGCCTATATTAACCTACTGAAAACATCTGAACACATGGAGCTCATTCACTGTTGTATTTCAGAAAAATGACAACTATAAAGCAAGATGGGAAGTCTGCATTAAAGCACAGCCCTCAAAGCTATACAGTAAAACATAAAAAGCAGACTGATGCAAGTTTACTAAAAGTCTAATAAAACGTTAAACACAAAGCATTTATAGAACAGTAAGCCATGGTTTATGCAGGTGAAAAAGCTGCAGGATGTTCCAGTAAAGTCAAAGTTGAAGGACAGCACAAAGCAGACATGCCAGAGCAGAATCAAGTTAATATGGAAACTTTGAGCTAAGCAGCAAGCCAAAATTCCATTTTCACCTTATGTTTCGATTAGGGCTGTGCGATATAACGATATATATCGGATGACGATATAAAAACGTCTATCGTTTCATTTTACGCTATCGTTTCTTTCGTGGTGTCGCAAAATAAACTGTTTACGGCAATATTTTATCATGGTTCTGATGGTCACTGTAGTGCCTATATTAATTTCTTAAAGTTCTCTCTTTCTCTTATATTTTATATAACCACACTACAGACGGACAAGCGCCCGTTTTTATGCGTTGTCGTTAGCAACAACGATGGTAACAGCATCGCGCGTCCGCTTGTTTATGTTCCACATAAACCTTCCACAATAAAGCTCAAGATCCTGTTGAGACTGGAGCTGGAAACACTTCACGCAAGTCGAGCTGCCCGAGATTCACAGAGTTTACAGAAAATGTTACATTTTTGTGATTTATATCGTTATCGGGACGATAGAATTCTTATATCGGGATATGAGATTTTGGTCATATCGCACAGCCCTAGTTTCAATTAAAACTTGAGGTGAAAATGGATTAAACATAAAGTATGAGTAACCAGGAGGTGAGGAAAAGGTGAGAAGAGAATTGAAGAGATGGCCCCATCTCCAGTGCGGTAAAGAAGTGGCTCAAGTTGCTAGATAGGAAATACACACAGGAATGCTCATACTTTTCATACTTTACAATTCTTCTTCTGAATACGAAGCTATTAATGGAGCACCTCATTAACATGTTAACACTGTGCAAAGTGCACTGTAACTGGAGCTCCAGTGAAGGTGAGGACTTGCATGCATATTGGACATTTTAAATAATTCAACAGTTCAACACTGATAACAGAAGATTTAACAACACTATGGTGCTTTTAACAGTAGCAGTAATACTAAACAGAAGTCCCACTCACTAGTGAAACACATTTCAATACATCTACTAAATCGAGCTCTGAGAATTAATGATCTACAGTTAAAACTTGTACTTTAAAAACAGAATGTACAGGAAGACCAGACAATACCTTCATCTCTGGAATAATCTTCCCCAGAATGTGGTTCAAACAAGTAGTCCCCTGTGGCAAGCTCAAAGGCCTGAGGACAATACAAACACAGGGAGGGGAAAAAAACAAAAAGAACAGTATGAAGCCATCTGTCCAAATCTCAATAAATCCCTCCCACCACTGACTAGACTCTCATTACACTTCTTGAGTCTTTAAGATACAATGGGGGGTTTCTTTCCCCTTCAGATAATTTTTTTTTGTTCTATTCAGTTTTTGGGGGGAGTTTAAGCACCTTTTGGCTCTATATAAATAGTTTGATGCAGAGAAAATTTCTCACCATACAGGCTGTGCTCCAAATATCAGCTGGTGTGCTGTATCCAGAACCAATAAGTACTTCTAGAGACCGGTACTGTCGTGTCTGGATGTCTTCAGTAAAGTGCTTGTGCTGAGAGGAAAAAAGACAAATACGAAAACAACAACATATATCAAGTAGGTTTCATCATGTGTAGCGATAACACACTGAAAAACAGAAATATTTTACATGAGAATAAAAAATTTTGAAATTATAAATGGACTCTATGCTCTATTTGAAATCTGGATCACACTCCCATCTGGTAAATGATTTCCCATTTTAAAACCATAAAAAGCAGGAATACCGAAACATTACTTTCAGTAGCTAGATGACACTCGATGTCTCCCTGGCTGCACCGTTTCATCTCCTATGAGGAAATCCCTTTGGTCATTAGCAGGCTACTCACCACCCAGCAGGCATTTCCCAAATCTGCAATCTTGACCTTGATCTTGTCTGCATTGAGTGGCTCAAGTGGGTTAACTAGCAGGGATCCTGCTGTCAGCTTACCTTTATAAAGCACAGAGAAGCAGTGACATTGAATAAAACAATGGGATAAACACTGAATAAATGATAAGTATAATCAAAGTATTTCAAAGTTCACATGGTTTTTGTTAAATTTCCAAAGCAGCTCAGCTACAGCAAACATCTTCTAAAAACCCAAACCAATCGATTTCGGTTCACTGACCATTTCGTGCATCTTCCTGGTTACTATAGTGACAGTTGGACCCATCCTCACCATCTTCTTCTAAAATGCCTTGTTCCAGCTCTCCGTCCTCCAGCCCAGCAGAAAAGCGTTTCTCAGTAACTCCACGGCTACGAGCCCCAGTTCCTTTAGTCTCTGTGTACACCTCATTGAAATCTGTAGACTCAACACCGTTGTAAATGGAGTGGAGAGGAGACTCCACGTGTTGATCCTCTGGAGAGGCACACTGTTCTGTGCACTCTGCATTGCCATTATGTTGGTCTTCATCGCTATGCTGGAAGTCACTCTCCTCCACATGGCCATTACAGTTCATTTCAGACAGTTCCTCTGGTCCCACCCTCATGTGATCTGCATTCAAAGTGCTCCCTGAAAGTAGCAGAAAATGTATTTTCAGTTGATTCATATCAGATTTTTTGGCTGCTTTGCAAATTTTGCAGAACACATTACTTCTCTGATGTTAGCGTCTTACCATCTGTTTCCTCGTTTCCTAACTCCGCAAAAGACACCTGTCTGAGAGGCGCACAGGCTCGTCCCTTTTCAGTCTGTGGGTCGTCTTCATCTTCATCATCCTCTCGTATCTCTGTGGTCTTTTCCATTTCCTCAAGGTCCAAGATGCACTTCTCCAGCAGCTCCGCCTGCCGCTTCTGCTTCTTTTTTAACTTCTTCTTCTTGTTCTTGGACATTTTTACTGTCTGTCAAAGACAAAAACAAAGGAAAGGTTTGCACATTTGTAGGAGTGATTTAAAAGTAAACTAAAAAAACAAAACAAAACAAAACCTAAAAACATGAGGCTAATATCTAAGCAGAGAGTTAAAAAAAAACCAAAACAAGTCTTGTACCTGTTTTGGAACTGGCGCTGTGCTTACTGTAAAGAGAACATGAGATAAGTAAAAACCTGTACTAAACCTATGAATGCAGATATAAAAGTGAGTGTGCATGCACATCTCATACTCGCTGAACCAGAGGGAGGAGGCGCCCCAGCCTTCTGCCACTCTGTGGCTTCAGCTGCAAGCCTCCGTACGTAAGGCTCATCTACGCTCATCAGGATGTTCTCCGGCTTGATGTCTGTGTGGATAATATGACACTTTGTGTGCAGGTAGTCCAGACCTTGGAGAACCTTTTAAAAAAAAAAAAAACAAAAAACCATACATTAATGGAAAATGGAAAATGGTTATCTGATTGTGTAGATCAAATTAACCAATCACACTGACTTGGACACAAAACCTTTACCAACTAAACTTAAGGAAACTTTAAAAAGAAAAACATATTGCATCAATTTTCAGGTTTTTCTTTTCTTGGAAACAAATATACTAACTTTGCACAACTCAGAGTTCATAAATAATCCTTATTAATCACATTTGGCTTTGCTGCAGTCCGTCAGTTTATCCTCTCTGAAACACACTATTTTAGCTCTTCTCTCTTTAAAGCAAAGGAGCCAAGACTAGGGAAAAAAAAAAAATCTTAAAAAGAATCCCTAGGGCAGTCTGAAGCCAGAGCGTTTGGTTTGTAGTTAATACACAATGATACTATCATTATTTTAGCCTTAGTGCTGCTTATTGAAAATCCATCCATGTAACAAACACAGCATATAACAGAACATAAAGAAAGCATAAAAGGGTCCCTTTAAGAGAACACAAAAGCTTAACAATCTAAGAAAGTTTTAATAAAAGAAACATTTGCTGTTTTTCAAAGGACATCGAATAAAAAGCTGTGGAATAAACAACACTAATCCACAGATGAGCTGTGCAATTAACTGCTGAATTAGTCATTTGTTTAACCAGGAAAAAAAAGCCCCCTCAGTTTTGCCTCACTCCCCATCTGTTTTGTTAAGCAGCTTACTGTTAATATGTAAAGTTCTTCTACCCTGACTGTTTTCCATCCATCGTGCAGCCTGCAGGCTACACAACTCTTCTGAACTACTGAGCCTTAATGATGAGTCATAGGCATTCAAAAGGTGTGCCTGTGGGTCTCACTTTACCTGTCGTATGATGCTCTTCACACAAGCCAGGGGCAGTCCTTGGTAGTTTGATTTTATTATCCATTTCAATAAGTGATGTCCTAACACCTCAAACACCATGCAGACGTCTGAAGATTGGAGCAGTTAAGATGGCAAAGTAATAGCGGTAAAGCAAAACTGAAAACAAACAAAGGAAAAAACAACTGCCTAAATGAGGAGTGGCATTGCTTGTGCTGAAGAAAGGACACGTAGATGTGCAACCAATACGCTTTTGTTAGAGCCTCTCGTGTTACAGCTACAGCAATCCCTCAGGCATTCAGGGGATCTTACCCAACTAAAGTGTTGTGATGGGGGTGGAGGTCTGTTTGGGACACATAAGATTCCATTTGTCACACCCTCACCTGTTGTTTACTTTCTTACTTGCATACGGCTTTTTAGCTGACATGGACACGAAGGGAAAGAAAGTTCTGTACATTCAAAAAACACAAACAAAAAAAAAAACAAACCCATTTCTAATAAGACTAAAGTTTTTGTTTTGGGGTCTTTCCCCCTCCCAGCAGGAGGTAATTTGACAAATCAAATGTGACTAATAATAAAAACCAGGAAACATCTGTTAAATCTGTGAAGGATACGAGTTCCATTGACGCCAGAGATCTTGAAGTCATCTAGAAGCTGGACTACCATCTCTCGGTTGGGATCATTCGTGTCAGAGTTTCTTACCTACAGACAAAAAAAGAAAAAGAAAAAAAGAGAAGGAAAAAAAATATATATATTTACACATTTTGTTGTGGGATCCACACACATCATTTACATGTAAAACTGTGTGAACATGCGTGCTGGAAGACATGCAAGCCGAGTGCATGAATAATGTGTAAAAGCTGTAGTGTAAGCAATGCCCTGCTGTCCTTGCACCACGTTGCTGCACACTCTGATGCATCTCCAGATATCCCCACAACTAATTAGTGAACACTTCCTGCGCTTACTGATTACATATTTCATCAAAACCTACTGCATGCAATTAAATCTGATACTCACAGATCTGAGCAGTTTTATCTCATCCAGTGCTGTTTCTGTGTAGTGCTCCGCGCTCTTCACCACCTTCATTGCAACAAACCTCTTTACCCTGCAACCACAGAATGTAATGTTCACTAATAGGAAGCAAAGTAAACCGTCTCTGAGCCAGCTGCTGCTGCATCTGGAATCCAATGTCAAGTCTCAAAAACAAAACATGAATTACAAATATGCAGTAAAGTTTTTCTCATACTGAATATCCCAGGCGAGCCACACGGTGGAGAAGTGTCCCCAGCCGAGCTTCCGAATTACATGGTATTTTCCATTATAAAGGTCTCCTACTTTCACATGGTGGTAGCCACCTAAAAGATAAGAAATTCAAGCTGCTTAGATAAATAAAGAGGTGAGCATGTATGCATGTATACAGAACAGCCAGTGCATTTACATTCACTGTAATAACAGGTCACAACTAACCAAAGCGACACCATTTATCGAAACAGTCAAATCAAATATTGATTTATCTGTTTAAACTAAGGTGCGAATCGCTAATACTCTGTTATCATTTTTCTACTGGGGAAAAAAACAAA
Organism: Simochromis diagramma; assembly: GCF_900408965.1. Lineage (NCBI taxonomy): Eukaryota > Metazoa > Chordata > Actinopteri > Cichliformes > Cichlidae > Simochromis > Simochromis diagramma. Next base: position 3,482,341 of record NW_024387152.1, on the reverse strand, counting down.
AAAACAAAAAAAAAAAAAAAAAACTTGAAAGAGTAGTTAATCAAATACAGTGCAATATAGTGTGCCTTTGAATGCAAAAAGTAAAGAGGAACCCACCTTTGCAGTAGTCATTGGGGTCCTCCTGCTCTTCATCATCAGAGCCAAGGATCTCTTCAGGTTCCTCAGGTTCCTGAGGGGAGGCTTCAGCCTGAGGATGCTGTCGAGCTCTGGGATTGGCTGGCTGCCTGATGGGACAACAACAATTATGAAAGACGTCGATGGAACAGAGCTCTGATGCATTTACCGTCCATTTATCAAATATTAGCTCAACAATAAGGCGTGCCCAGGATGAGAGGATTTTATTACAGGACATGCGGATGAGACTAACTGAACAAGACTGCAGCTCATTGATAACCGATGAGTTCGACTCTTCTACATAGCAGGAAAGAATCAAAGCTCAACCTTTTACTTCCAAACACTGCAGAAATGGTGAACAGCTGTAGAGTTTAACTTAAACAGATGCATTACAAAGCAGTGGGAACGTTCTCCTGCCTCTCCTGGGATCTGACCTTAATTGGCTGAAAAAGTAAGTGGCATTAACTAGCTAGCATTAGCAACTGAGTAATTCACTCTAACACTAATACTTTACTGAACAACATAATCATGTTAGCTAAGCACCAACATAGAGTGTGCCTGCTCTGGATGATCAGTCACAGTGACGGACATAGATGTTTCAAAATCACCTCCTGTATAAACGGTTAACTAGAGACAGGAAGAACTTCCTCATCAGCCACGTTTTTTGTTGCATAAACATAACCCATATAACACAGCATTTATTAAAAAGCCTCTCACACAAAATAATCAAACATGACAAGAACCACTCGTTCTTAAACAAAGGACACCAGGGCTGATCGCAAAAAATAAATAATTGGTGCACATCTGGTGTATGTATAAAGCTACAAATAGACAACTGTTTTATAAATCTATCATAAAGGAGGGTTATAACTGTAAGCATCCACAGTCACATTTCAATCACTGTGAAAATGTGAAATGTCAACAACAAATAAAACTTTACTCCAGGGTAATATGTCATCTTTCATTGCAGACTTCAATTAACCCACAACTACCTCTTTAAAAAAAATAAAAATAAAGAATGCATATGTGTAATATGAAGAAACTATGAATTAACTTGGGTTGAGGTGAGGACTCCTCATGAGGTGACATGGACCTTGCTTTGTGCACTGGTGTTGGAATAGGAAGGAATCCCCAAACGGTTCCCACAAAGCTGGAAACATAACATTGTCTTGGTATGCTGAAGCATTAATAACCGTTTTCCCACTTGTACCTACTTGGGCCGGCTCAACACAGTTTTTAGAGTTTTCCATTAGGTGGTAGTACCATGGTAATAGGCAATTTTAGTACCTACTAATTTTTGAAATGTGGCAACGAGGAAAATGGGGGGAAAAAAACCAACAACTCCCACTGTGGTCCCTTGAGATTGGCAAAAAGTTGTACTCCGAGCAACAGGTCTATGCTTTTCCATTGTTGTGGTGATCATGACGCATACAAATACTCCACGCATGTTAAGCGGTAACTTACTGTAATTGAAAATGACCGAAACAGAGTCAAATCATGCAGGTACTAGTGAAAAGGGGCTATAAGAGTTCCTTTCACTGAAACTAAATGGCAGAGCTCAAGTTTTGAAAAAAACAACGTCACACCATAATTCCTTCCCCAACTTTATACTTGGCACAATGCAGTCAGATAAGTTCTGTTTCTCTGGCTACTACCAAACCCAGACTCATCCATCAGATTACCAGACAGAGAGAACAGCATGAGTCTTCACTCCAAAAAACTCCACTCCTCTAGAGTTGTATCTGATGCGCTGGACTGTACTTGGTGACATGAGGCTTGGAAGCAACTGCTCGCTCCTGGAAACCCAGTCCACGACGCTCTCTGTAAACTCTTCTTGAGCTAATCTGAAGGCCACGTGAAGTTTGGAGGTCTGTAGCGAGTGACTCTGCAGAAAGTTGGTGACCTGTGTACTATGCACCTCCTCCTTAGTGGCAAACTTGGTGTTGTTCCCAATCACTTCCACTTTATTATAAATACCACTAACAGTTGACTCTGGAATATTTAGTAATGAAGGAATTTCACAACTGGACTTGCTGCACAGATGGCATCCTATCATGGTACCACGCTCAGGGCTCGCAAAATCGCTAGCCCGACGTCCCAGGGCTAGCGATTTTTCTGGTCGGGCTACCAAAATCCATCTCAGCCCTGCCCGTCAGGCTGTCATAGGAAGAGAAAAAAAAATAATAATAATATGTCAATGCTTTTGCATTCTTTCACAAACGTAGCTGTCAGTATGTGACATATTGAAATCGCGTTTGAATTTCCGCTTGTTTTTTGCTTCACTTTGCGATGGCGCAGACTGTGAATAGAGAGCGGCAGCTACTGACTGGTGAGTGACGGATTAATTGCGCACCAATTCCTCTGAAATCGTCTTATCACTCATTAGCTTACGATTCAAACGTGACAAGTGAAATCTCCCGCAGCAAGCTTAAACATGTGATACAGGTTGAATGCGCAGAGAATCGCTGATCATTATGCAAGTGCCTGTGTAAAAGCAGATGGATTTACGCAGGTATTTTAGTTCTGCAGAGCCAAATAAGACAGGTGAGGGTGAAGAAGGGACCGCCAAAGAAAAGCCAACCACAAAACGGAAAAGTTATGACAAATCAGGCTATGAGGCAAAAACAAAAGCGCAGCTTTTTTTGGTTTCATGGACAAAAGAATTTCTGTGGCTGGAATATGACGAGCTAAATAACAATGTTCTGACGGGTGTGTCTTGAGTTTCCTTCGATTTCCTAGTTGACAAGCACCTTTGTTACTGGGACCAGTAATTTTAAGAAAGACCCCATTAGAAACCATGAGAAATGCAAGAAATGCATTATTGCTCAGTCTGCAGTATCTTTCCCAGAACAAGCGCCAATTGCAAAAAAACTACTAAAAATAAACCAAACACAACAAGAAGTCCAGAAGAAACGCAGAAGAAAAAGCTGTTTAGAACAGCGCGATGTTGCAAAGAGTGAACTACCTTTGGCAAAATTTAGCAGCCTTTGCAAACAAAGCAAATGGCCTAGATCTTGGTTCCACTTACCTCTTACCCGTGACTTCAGTGGAAATGTCAGATTCAGGATCTGACACAGACTGATCCATGTTCTACACAGTTCTTACAAGTTCATAGAAATTTCTGTTCAATTAGGGCCAAATATTTGAGTTGATGATTGTATTTTTTTTACAGTTGTTGTAATTTGTGTTTTAACAATTTTTTAAGTCAATCAAAAAAAATTGTCTTTTTTTTCCCCCCCCCCAGGCTACTTAAATTTATTTTGGGCTACCAAAAACTGAAGAGTATCTGCCCGAAGGGCTACCAGAGATTTTGAAATTTTGCGAGCCCTGACGCTGGATTTCACTGAGTTCCTGAGAGCGAGCCACTGTTTCACAAATTTCTATAGACAGTCTGCAGGTGCCTTATTTTATACATCTATGGACATGACTGGAACACCAGAATTCAATGGCAGAGTGAGTATTTTTGGCATGTAATGTTTTGGCATATGACCATAAATAAATAAAACAGTTTTGAAGTATTACAGTAGTTTGACAGTTACTTAACCAAACATAAACCCACATTAAAGGCAAATATTTGCAAGGCAAAACAATAGAGCGGTAGCAGATAAAAGTCCATTAAAGTCATAGCAGGCTGTTAATTTGGATCATGTCCCCTTGAAATTAAACCACAAGTTTCAGTGTAATTGCCTCCAGTTTGTTGCTTTGACCTTGTTATCAGTAAAGAAAGATTAATGAGCGACTGTTCCAACCAAGTTTAATTAGTTTTAACAAAATAGCAAGGTGTGTCTAAAACTTTGTTTCAAACAAATCTTGCAGCTATCTAAGCAATATTTAACTATTAAAATATTCACAAACGGTTATTATATTAATAAAGACTCCTAAATGTGTAACCGAGCGCTGGCAGTGACAAACTGCAAGCAGAAAATGGAAGCAAATACCATCTAAATCGCTGTCAACGATTTTTTTTTTTTTTTTTTTTTTTAAACTGGATTTGAACATCTGCTTTTAACCATAGTTTAAACAAAAACAAGAAGTTGGCCTGTCAAAACAACCCTACCACAATAATACCACACTGACACGCTTTCTGCCAAGGAATATCACACAACCAAATTAAAGAAGGCATTTAAAGAAACGCATGCTGCACTCAGCTTACTTTACTGCAGGCCTAATGTATGTGTGTGTGTGTGTATCCGCATTATGAAAGACAACATCAACCTTGCTGAATCAGACTGAATACTGAGAAGTTTCCAGAATAAGGGGACAGAAAACTGTGGCTACATTACGAGCAGAAGTACAAGCCTGCAAACAAATTATGTTCCAAAATTACTAAGTGAGTTATACGGTCATTGTGTCAAGCAGTCAGACAAATGAAACGTCTGTGCATATTACATTTTTCAAATATAAATCGCTGTGTGCAGACTTTCATTTTGACTAAAACTCCAGCGACAGATTGATCAAACCCAACATAATGGAAAACAGGACAACCAATTCTTTTCTAAATGCATATTTGAAACATATTTCTGTATATTTTTTCCATGGCTCTGCAAGCCCTAAATAACAGAACATATTCTTTCCATGTTTATATGTGTCACCACATACATTCTGGCTTTGCCAGTAATTCAGTTCCTAATATTTACTTGAAAGCCAAACAGCCTGATGTTACTTCCTCCACAGAGCAGATTAAGCCTGCTCGTCTCTACTGGAGCCAAGAGAGCAGAGATCACATTCAACTAAATTCCTACAACTGGGCTGCAGTGTTTCACAAATGAGCTGCTGGTTTTCTACATAATCCTGCAACCTACTTCTTTGTGCCTGACATGGTCAGCTGAAGCGGTGCATGTTTGTCCAAGGATGACAAAATAAACCGATTCAAATAATTACTTGATATGAATCTTGACTTTCTAATCAAGCTTTGAATCTGAAACGCATTCATTATATTTTAAGTATTTTAAATCATAAAGCTGGTAAAAACAAGGCAGTAATTTAATACTGATTATCTGTACAGTTCTCGTGTTGTCTGCTTTAACATTTACACTGCTGCATTATTAACACATTTTAAAACATTTTTTGCATCTTGAGAGGTAAATGCATGGCTTTTCAAATTCACTTCAAAATGCAAATAAATACATCGTCTAAATTACATACTCACTCATGCATTTTCATTCACAGAGAGAGAAAGCAGATGAAGCATATTTGAATGCAGAGCCAGTCTCAGTTAGTCATCCTTTCATTATAAAAAGCTTTAATATTGGGTGTGTGCACCTTGTTTTAATGGGCCTCATCCTTTTGGGTGTGAGGACAAATGTCTGATGCACATTTTCCTTCAGACTCTCACAGCACTTCAAAACATTAACCAGTCCACTCCATTATATCCTCTGAGGTTGTTTTGTTCGTCTATACATGCAGTGCCCATTGTGCTAGGATTACTGCAGAATGCAGCTGCTCTGCTTTAAGTTGCATTTAGTTTCTTGGTATCACATGATTCTTACGGCTAATAAAACATTCAAGTATGAGCCATGAAGATAATGCTGTCAGGAGGAGAGTATCCTCAATGGTGCTGTTTTCAGTTAAACACCATGCTTCGGTGGGCTGATGTGGGCTTCTTCATTCTCTTGTTTTAAATATAGCACTGGCTGTTATGTAACGCTCTGGAGGATGCCACTGGTGCAGGCATGATTAGTAGATTGTTGGGCACACCAAAACAATCGGTACTGGAGATCAACGCTTGACAGCCCTATTTACAGCAACTAATCATTCAGAAATATTTTCAGGTGATCACAGCGTTTAAGTATTATATTCCTGGTATGGCTTACAGAGCACCCAAAACTTGTGTTTTTTGTTTTTTTTACTAAAGCACCGTAGAGCAAAAAGAATAAGCTGTGGCGTGTGCAGACCAAAACAAAGTTTAAGTGCAAACAAGCAGTCAAAGGCCTTTCTAACAGCTTCTCCAATGTCAGAACAGCAGCAAATACACCAAAGTGCAACAAACAACCTGCTTTGATTGAGTACAGCTGACAAAATACTTGTTCATGTGCGGGTGTCCTGAAAAACGGGACACACATAAGAGGGAATGACATTTAAATGGAGCAGTGACTCACTTTTTGTTGGTTTTCTTTGCTTTCACCCTTTTCTTCCTCGCCTGGAGTGCCAGCACTGCAACAACAAAAAAAAAAAGAATAGAAAAACCATTGTCTGTTTGCCTTCTTGATTTCCAGCTGACACTCACGACAAAACAAATGAAGCCATCTGAAATAAACAATTACCTCACTCCAACGTTCATATGCACCGTGTTGGGTCATGTTTGCACCTAACAGTATCTAAAATCAGTGTCAGTGCATGTGTCGATTTGCCAGAACCCATCCAACGTTAAGTTACATCACTGAGCTGCCCACCTAGGCAACGCTCGTCTCAAACACGGTAATGTGGCGTGAAGTGATTTCAGCCACTACAGCGGCTAATTATGGACTCATACATGAATGCACGGTTACCGTGGCCGGTGTTACTGGCTGTGTTTAAAATGGAAGGAGCTGGAGAGCTAAATGTATCGAGCTAATCCTGACATGTCCTATTGAAGCTAAAGCTAACGTCTAGAGGGCTAGCGCTCCAGCTCAGTGCGCGACAGACGCGTTCAATTAAACCGCGTATCACAATGTATGCTGCTCGGCGAAAAATAATGTTCTTATATTTGTCACTGCACGACAACATCGACTGTAACGGCAAACCGCACACACAATGTGTTACACCAGTCACACAGCGTGCAACGTGTCGCGTGAAGATTTACCTTTCCTCTCCATGTCGGCTGGATCCGTAGCTTAGCAGTTAGCTACACAGCCAGTGATCGAATGTTCCACGCATGCGCACTGGCTTGCTATGTCGAAGGGAAGCTTCTCTGGTGACGTCTCTGCCCGTGTATCAAACCGTTTTTATGGATTTTAGGGCAAACTGCCTTATAAAGAAGTATTTAAAGCAGCCTCACTGATAGCCGTGCAGCTCAGGAATTTAACCTTTTATTTACCTTTCGTGCATGTTTTAACTAAGGCAGCAGTGTAGGTAGGTGGGTTAAATGAACGGCATGATTGGTGACGTGATTCTGGTTTGTGCCCAGATTGGGATTAATATTAAAGTGTTGGTAACCTTTGTTATACTGGATGCTGATAGCAGTACAGAACAAGCTGACTGCATGGTTTGGTAAAAGGCAGACTGGAATTTACATAGCTGGACACTTGATAGAATTGGCAGGCTCAATTTAATAGCTTCTATATTAGTATTACCAAATATTTTACACTGATAACGAAGTGCAATATTTTTTATCATGTATTTTTTTTCGGACATTACAACATCAACAAAGCTTTAACGTATAAAGAAAATCAATGTTTAATTCACAAGCCAAGTGCAAGATTATGCAACTGAAATTGTCACACTGCAGCAAAAAAAAAAAAAAAAAAGGTGAAAAATATAATTTAGTTATTTATTTTAAATGTACTGGGGGAATGCATATTTGATAAATTCATATTAGGTTTTAGGGACATAATACAGAGCAAGCCATAATTCTACCAGCACGGTGGTGGGCAAGTGGTGATTTGGGTTTGTGCTGCATCCACAGCACATGGATACCTTGCAGTCATTGAGGTGACCATGAATTTGTGTGTGTGTGTGTCTGTGTGTGTCTGTGTGTGTGTGTGTACGTACTAGAGATAAATGTGAAGCTGTCTGTCTGACAGCCAAAGTTTGCCTCATGCAATACTAGACTGATCTCAAGCATAGCAGCAAATCTACAAAAGAATGGCTTAAGTTGTTGCAATGGTCCAGCCCTAACGGATATGCTGTGCTGGGTCCGTAAAAGGGCTGTGCGTAAATTAATACCCACAAACCTCAACGAACTGACGCAAATTCCTCCTCAATGATGTGAGAGGCTGGTAATCACACAGGAAACTATTACTTCAATTCACTGCTAAAGGTGATTCCACAAGTCCATGAATCATGGTAAGGCATCATAGTTAGAGATAAGTGATTGGCTTGGAAATAAGGATAAAAAATTAAAAACAAAACAATCTCTTAGAAATAAGTCTTTATTTTGTTAAACAAAGGACTTAAAGCAGTAGTTACTCTGCAAAATTGAAAATAGCTCAAGGGATCCTTCGATTGCTTATAAATACCAGCTCCACAAAGTATAAATACAAATCCCTCCTTTTACACATTTAAGCTGCATTTTTATTAAAAGCTATGGCACGACACTTAAATTCATATAAACCAACAACACACTAGCAGACACACACACAATGTCTTGACGTACATGCTAACAGTGATTGCTTCAAAACATGTGTGAAATTTTAAAAAACATGGAACATATATATTTACACAATTTGAGCAAAGCATGTACTATGCAGATTTCTCTTCATATTTATGGGCCTTGGTGAAAAAAATAATAATAAAACCCTACATAGGAAAAGGCTCAGATTTCATCTAACTAAATTAATCAAATTGAACAGTAAAATGTGAGAAATCTAGTTGGTGAGCATTAAAGTTCAGTGACTGCACAGAGAAGGCACATTGTCCCAATTGTCAAACACCTAAAAAACACAGAAATGTACGTCTGTCACAGAAATTCAAGAATCGGGGGCAACTGCTTGGAAGTGGTTCACTAGCAAACTCCTTTTTCAACTAACAGAAAAATGCTCATCCATAAATTAATCAAAAAACAAAAACTAGCACAGCAATAGGTCAAAGTGTTTCAGCATCTCAGCGTCACAGTGAGGAGTCGAAATAAAGTCTAAATATTAAATAGAAAACTATTTTAGTTGTTGGCGAGAAGGGAGGTTTTCCAGCAACTGACCAACATTAAGTCATTTATAAATAAGAATAACAACTTTTTTCTTATGTTTTCTGGTTATGTTTTCTCAATAGACTAATAAGGGCTGGTGTGTGGTGTGTCTGAGACTTTAAAGCATAAGTTATGTAGTCAAAAGCTTGAGTTGAACTGGTGCCGCGTCTCATTACTCTGTGTCATCCTCATCATCAAAGCTAGGTGGCTGGAAACTGCACACCTCCTCAAAGGTTAATCCTGCAAAAAAGGAGAAGATGATTTGTTTCTTTACAGAGGAATACATCAGCATGCTGTCAGTTTTAGCGCGAGAAGACGTACGTTTCCACTCATCGATCTGCAGCTCCCGGCTCTCGAAGCTCTGGTCGTAAGGCTCGGCTTCAGGCTCGTCGTCTGGATCGTGGTATTGACCGAAGTAGGGGTGGGCCAGAGCTTCAGCTGCAGTTATCCTCTTATCCGTATCCAGAACCAGCATTCTCTCCAGAAGATCCACAGCTTAAAAACGCATCCGCATGTAAACATGACTGAATCACACTCAATCCCATTGTTTCTTTATGTAAACTTTGTAAATCATAGGAAAAAAAACAGGTTCTCTTTGGCATTACCGAGTGGGTTGGCGCCAATAAATACATCAGCAAAGCTCCTCTTGGGCATGTGTGGCAAGGAGCTGATGTAGTTTCTGGCCTGTGAAGACACATCAGAGTAAACCAAACATGAGTTCCTACCAACAGCAACATGTCGTGACACATTATTTCATTTAACTTTTTCCAACCTGTTCGGCTTTTCGATCTATCCACATCTGTGCTGCGTTTCCTGATGAGTGCAGTTTACAGTCAACAAGTTCCTCTTGTGATAATTAGAGCATCTTTAAAACTAGATTTATGAAGAATTATTATTGAGGAACTTGAGCTTGTATTATGTATTGCTACAGAGTTCGACTCTTTGCCTGAAGTGAGACACATGCAGTCAAAAACCCATTAGTGCCTATGAGTGCAAGTGTTTACACTGCAAACCTTGTTTCCAATATCCAATTCTTATAATGGCTTTTAATAAATATTTTTAAATAATTATAATAAAGTTTAAAAAATAATAAACCAAGTATCCTGTAAAAAGAAAGGACTGTTGTCTTTGTCTATTAGGGAAGCAAAGAAAAAGTATTACAATCATAATACTCTTCATAATAAACCTCTCATGTAATTCAACATGTGGTTTGAAAATAAGTGTTATGGTGGAAGAAGATGGCACCTTTCTAAGGGGGAAACAAAAAGAAAAAACACTGAGAATCAAAATGCTGTTAGTAACCTTAACATTTAAATCGAGAAGTGCACTTTTTTAAAATCCAACTCAAGGTGCTTTTTGCAAATCACTGTCATAACCACGTCCAGCAAGCACGTCACACGACACAGGAGTGACTGAAACGGTAAAATTCTGTGTTTAATTCAAGCTTTTTGCCCCAAGAGGTCTAGCTCCTCCTTGCGCCCCACTTGCCTCAAAAGGAGTTTGAGTTTTCCTTAAACCTTGAAGCTCTTTTTAAAATGTGGCTTCAAATATTAATTCCTCCGCCATGGCGGTTATCTTATTGGTAGCGTTTATGGGCGTGTCATTCTGTCTGTAAACATGATAGATTGAAAAGTTTACATCCACCAAGGTCTTCAAGGTCATTTTCATTATTTATTGAAAAAAGTCTCATAACTTATAATTCTTACAGGTGTGGTAAAAGTACTGTATAAAGTCATATTTGACCTCTAACCTCTGCTTCAAGTTCAACAGATTGATCTGAAGGCTAAAGTGATAATATATAGCTTACTGCCACTGTTTGTATTGACAACATATAGGCATATAATGATAATGAGGGTTCAAAATATCACATTACTTTGGATCTCTGACCTCTTCTTCGAGGTCAAGTGAAATATCTTTTATCTTTAAAACTATGATTCAAATTCCACAACCTTTGTATTGGCAACATTTAAGAAGAGATACTGGTATACTGGAATTCTAAATATCAACATAATAGTTTGCATCCAAATATGTCACATTTGACCTCTGACCTCATTTTTATATCTACCTTTCTTATAAGTTGAGCCTAAAATGTGTTTTATTTTTCAAGAAAGTGAAGAGAAGGAGAATGAGCTGCCTGGATAGTTGGAAATATACTGTAGAATATTATTATATAAGAAGCTCGAGTTATTCATGCACAAGTAACGTTTGGATTTTTGTAAAACAATTGAGTGAATGCTACACATGCACATAAATAATGTTTAGGGGGTGAGCTGTCTTGGCGGAGGTTTGCGCTCTGAGTTGCTTTTGTTCTATTTTAGGATGTGTTAGTGTGGAAACCATCAACATAAGCACAAATTCTGAGGAAAGTCTGACTGTCCGCCCGCTGCTAGTCCGCTCTCAAGAAAGTACCTCTGTATCCTCCTCACCTCATAGCTGGGCATCCTGTTCATTAGAGTTGCTGTGGGCGTCCCTGTCAGACGCAGTATGTGCTGAAGCTGGTTTATATCTTTGAAGTTTGTGTCAAGGGGAGTATAGTGACAGAGCAGAGTTAGTTAAGAAGCTGTGTCTGGGGCTAAACTCCAGGTCACGAGTCTCCAAGCTTTGAGCCCAGAAAAAAACAAAACTAAAGCTTAAGTATCCTCAGAATTAGAGGAAAGACACATGACAACACTTCTCATTACAGGCACACAGTGAAAGATGAAATCACCTGTGTAACAATAATCTCACAGCAAACACTGCTTAATGCTCTTCAGAGGAAGCAAAGCACACCCACAAGGCTAGAGGGTGAAAAACATGCTGTCATTACAAAGCAGATATTTCCAGCTGAACCACAGAGTGCAGAGTTTAGAGTAGAAATACGGTTAGACAGAGAGGGGAGAAAAAAAAAAAAAAACTTGCACAGCTTTGTGAACTCACAGACTCTGAAGAGATTTTCTTCAAGAGCTCTGGACCTGGTTTTCCGACGAGCAGCATGATTAACTTCAACTGATCAATATCTACCAGCACACGGTAAAGGAAGACCAGACGCTGCACATGGGGACATCTGTAATCTGACCTCCTTTGAAGCTATGTAATAATCAATCCCATCATCTTTACATTTCACACACAGGAGGGAAAAAAGGAATCTGAGATGTTTCCTGTGGAAGACATTGAATTCAATTTTAATAGAAAATGATTGGAGGCGGTGGGCAGGCTAGTGGAGCGCTTGCTTACAAGCTCAGCAGTTAGCTACCATGTACTGGCAAAAGAAAAGAGAGAAAGAAACAGGGTGGTGCAAAGAAAGACAGAGTGAAAGTGTACCTGAGCCAAAGATACACACTTAAAATATAGAAAGAGTCATAGTGCCAAAGTGGAAAAATTACTCAGAGGTGCATGTGTCAAGTGAGGAAAAATGTGTGATCGCTCTTCATGAGAAAACGCCTCAGGCAGAGTCGTGCTGAAAAGGAAAGGCGGCTTTCCGTGTGAGGACGGAGAAAAGCAGTATTGCAGATTTACTGCAGACAAATCAGCGCGCCTCTACGTCATCATCGGTGTGTGTTGGATCGGTTTAATTTGTTATGTAAATTGTTTGTCAGCTGCAGGAGTTCATGGTGTGCACAGCGAACTGTCAGATGAAAAGGATACGGTCAGTGCCGGGAAACAGAGCACGTCCAGTGAGAAGTTCTGCCATTATACATCCCACAGACCAAATATCCACTGAAACACAGAAGGACACAGACATTATACCCAGAACACTCTTCTATTTACAGACGGATCACAGAGGGGAGCTTCTTTATGAACTGGATGCATTACCTGTCATGTTGTAATGCATCCAGTTCAACATGATCTCTGGGGCACGGTACCAGCGGGTCGCCACGTAGCCGGTCATCTCATCGTCGGTGTGTCGTGCCAGACCAAAGTCCAAAATCTGACAACAATTTAAATGCAAAAAAAAAAAGCAAGACTTAAAAAAAAAAAACAAATCATTTACATTTGTAGGCAGTTTTGAGATAAACTGATGTTTCAAATAAAAGCAGCGCTTCACTGACCTTCAGCTCACAGTCTTCATTCACTGCAAGGTTACTTGGTTTTAAATCCTGTGGTAATTTAAACCAAGATGGTGAGATGAAGTAAATCTGTTCTTTGTTAAAAGATGAGTCTTGCATCATTAAAAATTAAATCTAAAGTCAAAGCGTTATGACTTCCTTTCTTTTCACAGGATTAACAAGTCTGACTCTGCAAAGTGAAAGAAGTCAAACCCCGGGACACTTCATGTCCTCCTGTTCAACGATTGTCTGACAAAAGTTACTATAAAATGAAACAGCACTTACTCGATGGATGATGCCTGCTGAGTGAATATACTGCAGAGAGACGGGAGCAGACGTGTCAGATTACATCGTGTGTTTACAGATGGACTGATTTAACACAACAAAACGCATCAGGAGATACAGGACACGATGTAAAAACATTAGATAAGAATCACTGAAGGAACTCCTTGCTTAGAGGTAGATAATATAATGATACCACTCTCATATCTGTACATTAAATATATGGCGCTAGGAGAAGGTCATCTTTGCCTACAGTAGAGAATGGAAACATGGAGGGCAGCTAAGGCCTTGATTACACTCTGTTGTGGACACGGACAGCTGTAGATACAAGAGCCGAGTCACCATTCCTGTTATACTTCTTGAACCTCTGCCACCTGTGGGGCAGTTGTAGTTGGTGCTTTGTCATGCAGTCACAAAAAAGATCGGTCTGAAGACAACATTTACGCCACTCGGACCAAAGCAGATTCACAAACACATCTCAGTTCAAAGGTGAAATCCTTTTCCTAGTACCTCAGAACAGGTTTAGTGTATAAGCACCGCCTGAATGCCAGAAAGAACTTGTTGTTTACCTAAACTAACTATTATTACAGATAATAACTTATCTGTGACGCTATCTGCCAATTTCGTTTTTACCGTAACAAGAGCAGTGAAGCTTGAGTAAACATGATTTGTAACTGAACACAGTTAAGACAATAAGTAAAATCCTCATCACTGAACGTACACACAGGTGGAACTCAGGAGTGATTCTAACCTTGGCGGCCGACAACACTGTACACAATGGTAGACTGGTGACCAAGCGAATAAGACATTAAAAAAGAAGATTTTTGATGAGAAAGCGGTCTTTAAACACACAGAGAGACAAAGCTGTGCAGGAAGTGGGATTTTATCACAGCAGAGGTAAGAGGGAATTCATTACAATGTGTTTCAAATGTCATCTTTTGCTTCTGGTTCAGTGAGTTTTGCTCAAAACTGAGAGATGGTGACTTTCAGTAAACAGAAGGGGGGCTCTGCGCTTTGTGTTTACCTGTTTTTTAATCGTTTGTTGTTTTAGCCGTTAGGTGGTTGTTGAAATGGTTTTGTGGGCTTTTTGCTGACATTCTGACCTTTCTGTGAATGCCATAGGTGTCTGTGTTTAAATAACAGATCTGGCGGTACATCCCGTTAAACCAGAAGTTCTCCCCCCTGATGGAGTTCAACAGGTTAAATGTTTATTGCTTAATTACTTTGCGTAGTGTGAATGACAATAAGGGAAGTTTTTATCAGTAGGAAAAGCTGTAAAACCTACAAAAATATAGTTAAAAGTCCAAAATTTCTGCTTGAGGCTGTTTGTGGTAAGCAGCAGATCAAACTTCTTAACATTCAGGCCTGTCAGACACTCGGACACTGAGCCATGGCTCTGTGCTAAGCTTTGTAATCTTCAATATCATTGAAATGCAGCCAGGTGCTGCTCATTTTATTCATTTCATCACTTTTCCCCAACACGCTTGCATTAAAATCCGGTTGCCCCGTCTCTCTGGTTACCCGGCCTGTACCACTACACTTGTCGTCTTGGAACGTCTGCCCCCCTTCCTTCTTTCAATAATGGTATGATCCCAGTCTGTCTTTGCATGCATTTGGCCACATGGTGTGCCCATCAAATTAAAGTCCCATCCCTGCCTGCATGGATTCTCAGCAGGGCTGAAGATTAGGCTGCTACATACAACCCGGCCATTAATAACTGACATATGAAATTATCTCACAGGCCAGATACAATTGTCCACGGGCCATACGTTTGACACCCCTGCTCTAAACCACAGCAAACCTGAAGAGATTTCACTAGAATCTCCAACACAGTCCGACCACTAAGGACAGGAAAGGGAGAGTTGCATATATTGTGAAGCACTTTCTGATATTTGTCTGTAAAAAGTGCTATACGAATACATTTTCCTTGCCCAGGTTAGCTAGCAGACACTTAGGACTCTAGCATTTGCTAAGCTGACCAGATATGAGGGTGGCATCAATCTTTATCTTGCTCAAGAAAAGGAAGGAAATAAGCACGTTTTCCACAACATCAATCATTCCTTTAAGCTCACCTTTAATCCTCGGAGGATCTGGTATATGAGAAACTGCACGTGGTCGTCGGTGAGCTTTTGACATTTGACTATGTTGTTGAGATCTGCCCCCATTAGATGAGTCACGAGATACCTGCCAAAGCAGAAAAGATTGTTGTCCCAGCTTAAACAGACAAGTGTCAGAAGCCATGCCAGTGTTTCTCACGTCATTAAAAAAAAAGAAAAAAAATACTAATGTCATAAAATGTATTTGCACTTCCAAACTAATAATTTCAGAGCTGTTTGCAGCCTGTGCCTAATTTCCCCATATGGCTATGTGAGCTTAAACCGGTTTAGCTGCTACTTCTTTTCACTCTCACGTCTCTCGAGAGGCACCGAAAGGCCAAGCCCTTCACAAATGGAAAGTCATTTAACAACACACCCCAGATAAATGGGCTTAATAGTACTGCATCAGTGGATAATTCAAATCTAATCCCAAAGCTGTTTAAAATGCCCAAACAGCACTTATGGAAGGAGTCTGCAGCGGGATGCTAGACGAGCACTTTTGGAGCCAAAACTCACAGAGCCACGTGGTGCTTCGTCAGTCCGCTGCACAACAAATACCCGTTTCATGAATACTCTTCTATTCGCACACAGTACAGAGAACGAGGGCTTAAAATAGCTGGTTGTGCTTGAACTTGTTCTCAGCTGCAGACATAAGGACACAGACACTCGCCTAAGTTCATTCGCCTGGGGGGGGGGAATAGATACACACACACGTATATAAAATATGAATAGTGACCTCTCTTCTCCTCTCTCCTAAAGAAAGAGGGGCATGGCTAGAGCGCTGAGGAGTCTCAGGGTCATACCCAGAGCACCTGCACAGTTGACATTTTTACTTATTTTTACGTTGCATGCAGAAACTTTACAGCGTTTGGCAGATATGCACTGGAGAACAGGGCCAAACACTGCAAAAGACACGCCAGCCCACTGACTCACCCCCTGTTCTCTTTCCCACAGGGGTCCAAGCTTTACGTGTGCTCTACATGTGTGACCTTGCATTGCCTCGAGTCCTCCATATCATTATGCTTTTCTGGGAGGAGGGCAGGGCTTCTTGAGTGGACGGCTCTCCATTACAACAGCACACAGATGCTGCCACTCGAAGTATGAAGACAAAATTCCAGCAAGTCATTAAAGTGTTCAGTTTCAATGAGTCTACTTCAGCAGTTTAGCGTTGTGGGCCCTCTTATTTTCTTAGTCATACATTTGTCTTCCCTTTCAAAGGCCCTGTGCCTACATTACCCAAGAAGCAATGCAACTGCAAACAGTTTATTCCACATTTCAGTGCGTCACACTTCGAGCTGCAAGCCTGCAGCAGAGATGAGCACATGTGGTTTGAAATGATGCTGCACTGACATGAATCATCTTTACATAAACCTACCAAGGCCTAATGGACTTTAATGAGTGAAAACCACAAACTACAGCCTCTGGGCTAAGAAATAAATGCTAACAAAACAATAAATAAATAAATAACATGCAATTCTTAAAGGGGCCACTGGAGACTTAAAAAGCAAAAAACAAAAATAATAAATAAATATAATCCTTAAGACTTTAATATTAAAATTCCAAATTTACATACATTGAAAACCTGATGATGGCCAAGTATAAGAAAGTAGTTTTACCCTCTTTTAGTGTTTTATCCCTTCATTGCAACTTTATGGTAAATGGACCGATTCTTATAAAGTGATTTTTATAGCATTTCTTTCACTGTTAGGTTTTGGTTAAGTTTAAAAGTCCCTCTGTTCTGTGGCAAAGAAGCGCACACGCCTTAGCTGGCAACCCTGCACTCGACCTTCTCGTCCAAATATGGTCACTTCTGGCTCAAAACAAATTTAACACGCTGGTGCCTAAACACCAGCAGTGATGCTTCAAAATGCAGAATTTAGAAAGCAATGAGTGATGTCATATTGGCTCCGCCCATCTTTTATATACAGTCTGTTGCAATTCATCCAACCAATTTCTTAACCACTTATCCAACTGGGTCATCAGAGGCTGGAACATATCCCTACAAGAGGCAGGGTATGGCATCTACCCCCCTGTAATCAATTTAAAAACTACCGCTGCAATTTTAAATGTCCGATGTCATAGAGGGGAAAAAAAGTTTAGGAAAAATATTGCACAAAGATTTAATCAACTTTCAAAAGGTTGTGCAGACACAATACGTCAGAGAGGGGGAGATACTCGGGAAGATGATGGATGAAAAATGAGAAAACTTCACTACACTTCAAATCTCTGCATGAGCCCGAGTCATCTATCAGAAGCCTTTTCCACACTCTGAATTTAAATTGTGTTAACTGTGTGATCTGACTGAGCTGTCAGAGAAGCTTGAGATCAAATAATGAACACAGCGTTGTTATTTTCTTCTATCCTGAGACCAAACACAGGCTGCATGATCCTTATAAATTATTACATGAATAAAACTGTGATATACCTCCAAATGATTATGAAAAAAAAAAAAAAAAATCTAGCTTGTGTGTTGCACTATAAACACAACGTCATGCAAGTTTCACGGCACTTCAAATCACATGATGCTCTTCAAAGGAGGTTTGGTGTTCCAAGGAAAAAGTCTCATTTATTCCTCTTTCTTCACATGACCCTGGATAGACTGACTGATGTTGAGATCAGGGCTCTGTTGCAGGACTCCCTGTTGCTTAGGACTCTAGTTATATGAACTTAAAATTTTATTAAAAAGCTGATGCAAAAGTAACACATAACCTTTAACAAAACTGAGGACAGACACTTTCACAGAAAACTACATAAATTAATTCATTTGATTATTGCATAGTTAGACTTAGTCACCCTCCAATTACTCACCTCCACAGAGAGCTGACTGACCTACTGTCTCAGCCAAATAATTTCCTGGGGAAATCCCAGGACAGACTGCCCAACAAACTCATCTTTGCACAAGTGGATAGAGTTTATTTCCATATTTGTTACTGCTTCTTACTTCAGCCAGTAGAGCAGTAATAGAGAGCCCAGTGCAAATGTCCAACATTTGCAAGTAATTGGTAGCAAATCTCAAATTAGAGGTTTGTGATGCAGCCGAGAACCAAGTTAAGAGTTTATATAAAGTAGGTAAAACAAACATTAAACGTGTCACCGAATATATCTGTAAAGGTGGCATTGACATGAAAATCTCACCAACAACCTATCCATGCAAACCAACCAATGAAAAATGACACAGGGAAAATGTATTGAACATGCTTACTGAAGTTTATCTAACATTTCTTGCAAAAGCCTTTGCTGGTGATTACGGCACTGTGTGCCCCCTTCAGTGAACTCTGGGCTTTAGTTCTTTCCACAGACTTTCAATTGGATTCAGGTCAGATGATTGGCTACCATTCTAGCAGCTTAATTTTTTCTCTCTCGCTGTATGTTTGAGATCATTACCGCGATGAAACATCCACCCTCGTTTCATCTTCATAATCAATAATGTGTCATTACATTTCTCCAGTGATCCTTATATGAAGCGTGCCAGTGATGCGTTGCTGAAAAACAGCCCCACACATGATGCTCACTGGAACCTTCAGTATTTCAGAAAGTCTTCTGTAATCAGTGGCATCATGTCTTACAACAGTAAGGCTGCAAAGGTCTTGAGAGAGCTCACTGGTTTTACGGTGTGACACCTTAGGCCATCACTTGGGACTGAACAAGCTGATATTAATTTGCACCAATAGCAGGATTGCTTTCTAACTATTGATACATTTTAGCCGGTGTCATGACTTTCCATGGCTTTTTGCACCTCCTTTTCTTCATGTGTTCGATGCTTTTTTCTTTATTTTTTCTTATTGTTACATATAAGTGAATTTATGGACATCTATGGTTTGATTTCTTTGAATGTGTGGATTGTTGCCAACATCTGGTGAGAAATGACATGTCAATAGCACCTTCAGACTTTACTTAGAAAACTGGTGTTGTTTTCAATGTTTACTTTAGCCGCTGTATGCTCCCAGGATGTGCAGTTTGCTGCCACACTGACCTTCATGAATTTTAGATATCGGCGATAATGCTTCCAGTATCGCTTGGTTGAGATAATGAAGTAAATAGGATGGGTCAATAATACAGGGACATTTTCAGTATGAAATCATAAATAAGTGAGTGACTAAGCATTCACTTGTTGGATGAGGTGCTCCCTGGAATCTGCTGCAGTTTGAACTTTGAGTGTCAAGAACAAAAAGAAAGAAGAAGAAAAAACAGAGTGACACTCCACCAATAACAAGCAAGGCAGCACGCACAACTGCATGCTGAGTCACTGCTAAGCTGTTCACTTCCAATTTCCAAGAGATTTTAACATCAACAAACAATAACTACCCGTTTTTCTGTAAACCAGGGCATGTACTACATGTTCCACAAAACCAGAAATCAGGAAACAGAAGGAAGGAAGCTGGTGATGAAGAGGCTGGCTACAGCCAGTGAGTGAATAACTAACATAGCAGAGAGTCTAAAGAATGTTTGTCAGTGTTTTCAGTCTCCTGGCGTGCCTCCAGGTGTTTTCCAGGAACAGTCGGGATTGTGGGCTGCTGAGAAACTCAAGGCTGCTGAGCTTCACATCACTGTTAAATTATGCAAAAGCCCTGATACTTTAAATTTAAGATAACATAAAGAAGCACATTCGACTCACACGTCGGTGAAGTCCTTCAGAGAGGTGGCAGGGGTGAAGACATCTAAGAGGCCAATTACCTGCAAGAATGAGACAAACACTGTTAAGCTCAAAACTGAAGAGCAAAGACCTGCAGGGCTTTGCTCTCAACAGGCGGATCAAATTGAAGAGAGACAAGTCACTCACGTTTTCATGTTTCATATGTTTAAGCAGCTGCAGCTCTCTGTAGGTTCTTTTGGCGTGGACGATGGACTGAAAAGGCCGAGAGAGCTTCTTCACAGCGACCTTCAAACCGGTCTCCATGTCAATGGCGGAGCTGTTTAAAAAAAGTCAAAAGCATACATGTGAGCTTAAATCTCATTGGGGAAAACACCTTAACTTTTAGCATACACCAATTTAGATAATAAAACCAACAAGTGATCAGCATTTATTTAACACTGAAAGACTGTGGCTTTAATCAAAGCAAGCCCGTCCTTTTCAGGCAGAGGAACTGAAGCGTTTCATGTGGCTCAGTCTGGGTCTGAGTTTGCTCTCAAAAAACCAAAGTAGGTTGCAGGAAGAGCTGCTGAAGGCTGGGGGGGAAAAGCACGACATCAGCAGAAAATGCCATCTCTCAGCAGACTGCAAGCAGCCCTGGCAGCAGCATATCCCCCGCTCTGAAAACCAACTGTCTCTGACCCAAAAGCAACACCCACCCCACCCCTGCTTAACTCACCTAAACAGAGTCACAGCTTGTGGATGGCCTCGTGTGACTGCTGTGGGGACACCAGCGGGCCCGCAGACACATCAACATCAATCGATATTAAAGGTTAACAAAGAAACCACCTATAGCAATGCCATCCTAATGATAAAAATGGATACAGGGATTATCATCATAGCAAGAAACAGAGGGCTCGAAGCATCTTTCTAGTCTCTCCTCAGCATATATTTGAGTCACCTTAACTGTTCTTCCCTACATACACTGCTGCACTGAGCTTTTACCCATTTCAAGAGCATGCAGGAATGTAAATCCCACATACAGCTGTATTAGATATTAAATCATCCCGTCAGCTCCCTCATAAGAAGGACCTCGTGTTTGATTGAAGGAAGTCAAAACAGTGCAGTCATCCTTTGTCTTACATAATGCAGACACTATCTAGGCAGCACCCTCACCGAAACAAAACGAGTATTTTTTAAGTGGTATGAACACATCTAAAAAAGACTATGTCCTTTAGCAATTTGCGCATAACAGTGTTCAGTTGTGCAAGCTTCTTGGACAAAGACGCTCCTTAACTCGTTCGATTTATTAGGTATGATGATATGGGAGTCGACTTCTGATAAAGCCACCAACCTGCAGCAGGGTTCAGGTGTGCGTCATTGCCACACAGTTTAGAGCATGCTGTTCAGTTTCAGTTTCAAATTACTGGCTACAGTAAACTTGAAGTCATCACGTAACTGCTAACAATACAAGCCAGCGCACTGTTATAATAAAAACAATCACAGTCAGTGCAGCAGTAGCAGCGAGCTGACAGTAATCTGACCAGCAACAGATTATCCTATTGCCCAGCAACAGCACAGCTGTCCTCTTCCATTTGCAAAACAAACATCTGCTCACTAAAAGAAGTGTACCACCGACTATGTTGTGTCCCAGATCGTATCAGCAGCACAATCCATTTAATTAAAAACCTATGTAAAGGGTCCATTCAGCCAAAGATGACCTTACTGCCGCTAGGCAACATTAAGGAAACCCACCCTCAAGAGGCAAGATCTCCACTCTGCTGTGCATGCAAATACCTCCGAGCTGCAGATTTGTATATAACGTATCAAACATTAACTGCAGGGCTCCCTAACATATAACTAGTTATCAAGAGTGAAAGGCAACACTGAGAGAACATTAAGGTTTTGATGAGGCTGCCTATCAAATTTGCATGAAGGCAGCTGGTGGTTTTCATAGCAACCAACTTGGGAGGTTTTAGCAGCTGTTGATCATTTTCAGTCATTATTTTAAAGTTAGCCACAAAAGTAAAAGATACTAACATCACAGTGACTTAAACAGAAAACTGTTTGCACTTATTATTATTATAGATTTTTTTTTAAATAGCCAAATAGTCAATCTATTGGTCTATTCATTGTTTTAGATTACAGCACTCTGACTTTCTTTATCCATGCAAGATCAGTGAAGTGGACATCTCAACTTTCCACTTGTGCTCCTAATAAGAAAAACATCCAGAAGCTGTGCTCACATCGTCAATATGAAGGGATTGAGTTAATTCAAACAACCTACCTAGCAGCAAGCAGCTATATTTGTTGCACTAACGGTGCAATGTGCATTAAATGTCTTTATCCAGAACAAATGTGGTCGGAGTAACCTGAGGAGACCAGAACACTTGTGTGACTCTTAACATGCAAACTGATCAGTGCATGTGGATCAGACTTTCTATACTTAGTTCACAGCCAGGAATTTATTAGCACTTAATAATTACAACTCGGTAACACGTCAAAGATAGCAAGTTCTGGGCTTTTCTTGCTCAAACAGACACCGCGGCTCCACCTTGCTCGCCATTAGCTTGTGAAGCGCAGGCCTCGTCTAAATGAATGGACAAGTCAGGCTAACTTCACCTAACTGAACTTTTTGGAGGAAGGCGATTTACCAGACAGATCCGTAGGCGCCGGATCCAACCGGGGTCAGTCTCTGGTACCGCTCCGGGACTTCCCATATCGTCTTGTTCACCTCCTCTCGATAAAAATCGTGTTTCTCTGGTCGCGACATTCCTGCAGGACCAACTGCCGACCACCGACCGACTTTCTGCTCCAAGGTGAGGGACTCCGAGCCGCGCAGAGCTCAACTTTACCAAAGTGCAAAAAAAGTGGCGCTAAACGAAAAGTTTCTCGTCCCCGGAGAAACTGATGTCGTTTAAAGTTACCGTGCTGCCTTCTTGTGAAGTTCTGCAATGTGTGCACACACTTTTCAGGTCTCCACGTTATTTGTTCCTCCTCACCCTGCTTGTTCTCACGCTCGCCCGAGATTTCACCCCACTCGCTTCGCTAAACGGCGCAAAATCTCGCGGGAAAAAGAAAGAAAAAAAAGTTGGGACAGCTGTGCCGACGACGTCTGAAACGGTGCTGCGTTCAGGTAGTGCAGGAAAAATACTCGGAGAACTAATCGGTGTTAGACGATTAAAAATAATAATAAAAATAAAAAAATGAATGTGACTTAAGCATTTTAATCTGCAGAATATCGAAAATAATTCCGTTTAAATGGATAAAAGGTATGAACTTTCCGTGTGAATTGGAGAGTACTTGACTAAAGTATCTTAGTTATACCACCCGATTAAACAGGATGTAACATTAAGAGTTAACAGTGTTTTTTTTCCTGTAGCATGTTTACTTTACAATAAATTCACTAAAAACCCATATTTATCCGCTTGACTCAAAATGTACACGATAATTATCGTCCTTAAACCAACAACCACTTTATTTATTTATTTATTTTTATTTGTGAAGTGAGCTTTAAAAAAGTACCTGAAGGCAGCATCAGAGGTCACGTCCTGGTGAGAGACCTTTAATGTAGAAAATGCATTTACTTTACAGTAAAGCATAATCATATGTTGTTAGACAGCAGAAAATGTTAAACTTTGGCAAATATAACTCACTCAACAGATATAAATTTACAACTGAACAAGATGTCAAAAAAAAAACAAGTATAAAAGAGGAGAAAAGATATACACGGTCACGTGTACACAGGTTCTAAATAAATTTGGATCCTACAACGTCATGAAAACACCCTGGGCTTTAAAAATACACTATATCCCCCAAACGGATGCTAATATTGTATTTCAACTGAGAAACAACACTACATAAAAATATAGCAATGACCATTTTATTTATGTAGAACATTTCATTACATGTAAACTCAATACACTTAACATAAAAGGTCTACTATGCCTTAAGGTATTAAAAACAACAAAACAAACTTTGCAAAGAACTAAAATAACACACACACAGTTACCAGGTGTAAACTTGGAAGAAATAAAAAGATATTGAGTATCTTGGTGAATGTTGAAATAATTGTAAAAGACATCAGTAGGCAGCTTGTTCCACAGAATAGGACCACAAGAAATGAAAGCTTGGATCTAATTCTGGGAAAAAAATCTCCCCCTGATGGTCTGAGACAGCTAATCGGGTTGTAGACATTGAGCAAGTGCTTCATAAACTGATAGAAGGATTTTAAAGGTGACTCTGTGTTGAACTGAGAGCCATTGAAATGGATTAATATGTTCATGGGGGGATGATAATTACAAACAAATTCTCAGTCTTTACATTTTTGGACCAATAACAAATATTTCAGTCTCTGTTTAGTTCTAAAAACTTTCAAGACATCCTCAAAATTATGTCTCTACATTCTCTTCAGTAATGCAAATATCTTATTAACTAACATGCATCAACAGTCTAACTTTTTCTGACAGAAAAAGCCGCTCTGTAGCTAAAACGTCTACATCTGAACACTTCCTCTGTGCCTTGGTAGAGTGATCTGCTCAATTTCATCATCAGAGTCTTCCTCTACTAGTCGCTGGCGTGAAGATGATGACTTAAGGGGAACCGAGTCGAATCCGTCAGATGTTCTCTGGAAACATATTGATGGCAACATGAAGCAAGGTAAGTCAGCTCAAGTAGCTCAATGTGAACGGGAATGAGGGGGTTACTGACCTCGCGTGAGAAAGACTTAATTTTGGTGAAAAAGGATTTCTTGGTGAGGTCCATGAGGTCGTCCTCTGCATCCTCTCCCTCCATTATTGCACAGCTGTCTGCGGTGGGCAGCTCGCACTCCCTACCCCCAGAGGTCATCATCAGCCTGGAGTATTTATACTGCAGCCTGCAGATGGGAGACAACAGGAACAGCACCTTGTTCTCTGTTTTGTCTTTGATGTATTTAACGGTTTGGATGTGCCAGCTGTTCTATAAACACTACAGGAAGTATAGAGTGTGATAGTCTCACTTGCGTGTCTTTTTCCAAAAATAACAGATGAGACTGATGAGCAACACAGCAGCAACGGCTCCAGTGGAAACACCAAACTTGAGCCAGAAATCCAGAGTCACGCAAGCGCTGACTTTTTGTGCAGGCAGCGGCTGTCCTCCGTAACACTGCACAGGCTGCTGCCACACATAGGTGGTTCTCTGAAACACACATACGAGCATTTAGTCCAACTTTCCTCCCTCGTCTGTCTTGAGAATTATGCTTTCTGGTGGAGAGATCTGATAAGCAGAGTGCTATCAGGCTCATATTGTTCAGTTAGCTACAGGCAGCAGGAGATTAGCATTTAGTGAAAACTAGACTTTTGATGAATGAGCTTGAGATATGGTAAGCAGTATGCTAACTGGACACACTGGAAGAGTGAGCTTATATTAAACTGAGCGCTATCAGTCTTCTCATCTTACCTGCTGGAAATTGTAATTCACATTATGCTGAACTGACATTTAATCTCCATAAAAGATGCTTGTGCTTCACTTTAAATCACAAGGAAAAGTGCACTTTATCTCTTATCTTAATCAATGTCTAAATATTTTTTCTGTAATCCAATGCGACAAAAAATATTTTTTTCTAATTATATCTTTCCATAAAACAACATGAAATGTGGAAAGATGTGATGATGGATCTGACGCAGAGGAGGATTTTCGGCAGTATGTCTGCGGGTATGGAGCATTACCTGTATTCCCTGGATGCAAGCACTGACGATTTCTCTGTAGTGGTTTTTAGTGCAGAGTGGACACGCATGCTGGCTCTGCCACAGAAAGTGGAAAGTGCAACCATCGCATGTCCCCTCTGAACAGTTACTGTGGAGGAAAAGAAAGTAAGACAGACGGTCAGAGGCTTTAAAAACGATCTAAGGGGAGTCACTCTGTCTGCAGCTCTGAATGTGACAACTATTAGTGCAAAAAAAACGGCTGCTGTTTGTCAACAAAGCAGTCGCTAGCCGACACTAGACAGGTCGAAGGTCGAGCTCGGTTTTTGTTTACAGCACCTTGGCAGCATGATGCGATTTTTAGCGGTCACTGTGGGATCGCATCTCATCCTGACTGTAGCTGACCGGCCTTGTTGACAAGACTGAGTTGCGTCACTGGACCTGGAAACATCAAAAGCACACGCCAAGTGAGAAATTTTAAAGTGCTCTTGATTCTCTGTTACATTTTAATTTCTAAAAGATGATCAAAGCTTCTTTTTTTTTTTTAATGAATATTTACTACTGAACCATCTACATGGATCAACAAAATGAATGAATAGCTGTGAGCTCACTTACTTGTAATAGAATAGAACATCGGGCAGGCCCAATGCTGCAGGGAACATCCACTGTGGAGAAGAGATGTTACCAAGTGTCGTCTCAGTGGTTACACCTTTGGAATTGGAATACATGTGCCATTATGATATATTAGATATACAAAGTAAAGTATATTTGATACCTTGTAGCAGGCTGCATAGAGCTAAAAGACGTGAGACGTTGAATCAAGCAAGGGACTTTTTAGTCATGTAAGCATGAAACTATATGCTGGAGGGTTAAGGAATCTGCATGTAGCTATAAGTGAATATTGAAATCTTCATTTAAAAAATTTATGAAATGTTTAAAAATGCACAATTATGGCCCTACACTCCAGCAGAGTAAACACTCCACTGTTCAAAAATAGTAGCTGAAACACTTCTAGTAGCATCTTTAGGGTTATTAATTTATTAATTAATTATAAAAAGACCTGTGCTAATCCTGACAGCAAATGTCCAGAAATTGCTTTTCTGGAGCACCGATGACCTTGAACACTGAGGAGCAGGAGAAATGCAAATCCTCACAGCCAGCTTAATTATTATCTGAACACACTTTTCAATAAATGATTAACAAACTCCTGCAAGTGTCTCATTGTATTTACAGCAAAAACCAAAAACCTATTCATTCAGTTCATACCAATGAGTGAGTCACCAATAAGGAAAGGCTGTGAGGACACAAGGCTCTGACTCCTGATGTCAGAGGGAACCACAGTGGACTGACAGACATAACCTTTGACCTCTCTCCCACTCTCTGTTACGTTATCCACACAGGAAGCTGGCATTCGGCCCTGTGAGAGAAACACAGCAAGATTAAAATGCACGTCAAACGCAGTTCTGCAAAAAAGAAACGTCACTTGGACGGTTGCCTTCTCACCTCTGTCCCACACAGGCCCAGATTAAAGCGATGGAAGTACCGCAGGCCTTTGCTGGTGAAGCGGGGGCTGCTATGGACGCTGGTGACGTTGGCCAAAGGAGAGAAATCGTAGTGCAGCAGCGCTCCTTTGCTTGTGCGCAAATCCAGTATGCAGTCACTGAGACAAGCTGTATAGGCCTGAAGGACGAGGTGAGCGTGTCAGCACACATCATACACTGAGAGAAACACCTCACGTTCTGTCTGTGGGAAAGCCAACTATTATAGCTGGCATGTATATGACAGAGACATATGATTTCCTTTTCTACTTTAGAGCCAAGTATTTCATATTTAATACTTCGTTTTTCTGTTTCTGACCCTTCTGTATCATCAGTGTGATTTTTTTCCCTTTGAAAAACCGAAATAAATTTGCACAAAACATTTTTTAAGGAATAATTTCCCAAAAAATGCCAGATCTAGCAAATATTATACAAATTAAAATTCATATATGCAAATGAACATTTAATTTCATTAAAAAAAAAGTAGAATTTTCAAGCAATTATTTCATGGTTCGGGCTTTAAAGAGTTAAGGAATCACTGTCTTTTGAGGATTTGTTTTCTTGAGTGAAATTCTTTACATATTTACAAATTAACGATAAACTAATTTTCTTTGATGGTAGTGAATAAAGAGCGTCTTGGATAGTTTACAGAAGCTCAACAGACATGAAATCACAGAATAAACAGAAAAATCACTTTCCACAATAAAAGACGTCAATGTTTTGGGTCTTGTGGATTTCAGACAGTAAAGTGATTGTTTTGTTTGAGCATGTGGGATTAATTTGTGTAGTTTTATTGTGAGATATACCAAAAGAAATGGAAAAAAGAAAAGAAAGCCTGTTTTATAGTTTCTTTCCTCATTCATGCCCCAAATTACTTTTTTTTTAATGGTTTTAAATCCCTCTGCACGCTGCAATTCCACAAAAAAATGGAATACTAAAAAAGTGAGCACCTGGACACATTCATGTGCTGCTTTCGGAAAGGGTTTTGTTCTACACCTTGTTTGTCGTTGTGTTTGGCCCACACCGAATACAAGCAGCTTCCCCAACTGGCTGATCAGTCCTAATGAAGGTGTTTGGCGGGCACTTCTGACACGCTCCTGTCCCGTTGACCATGTAGTGTCCCGGTGGGCAGAGAACACAGGCAGAGCCGGCCTTAACAGACGTCAGAGCACAGCGGCGACACTTCGTGGCCACGCCTCCGATGGCGTTGGTGATGACGATGGAGTAGATCTTTGCAACATCTGCGCTGTAGTTCCTCTCCTGAGGGAATAGAAATACAAATGCGCCCTGCTTAACAGGAATGCAGTTTATCATTTAGCTCTATTTTATAGTCAGTATAAAACGGAGAGAAGGAACAGAGAGAACAAAGGTCGTTTAGACTGAAGTGAACGCACAGCTCCAGACTGCCATCTAGAGACTCGGTACAAAGTTCTCAACAAATCAACCACAGCCAACATGACACTGCAGCAGGTTGTCACAGCAAATTCCAGTTAAGATTAAAAACATGGACAGACAGTTGCAAACATATTATTTGCAGTATTTATTGCTTTGTGTTCTTGCCCTCCTGTCAAATCTCTCTGCAGGTAAATTTAAACCTTGAATATTGCTGCACTTTTAAAAGCTGACACGTTGTTTTTATGGCTGAAGGTTGGGTGTGCGTGCAAGGGGTGCGAGCGAGAGGTTGAGAAGAAGAAAGATGGGGAGTAGAGGAAGCAGTAGTAGTAGAAGAGGAGGAATAAAAGAAGATAATTAAGTACGATCCAGTTCTGAAGCATTTCCCAAACAGAAGACCGTAAAAACTCCAACATCTTAATTATACATTAATATGATGCTCTTATTTTATTCATCTAAATGTGAATAATTGAACTGATAACCATGAAGTGCATTAGTGACTTTATTGTATTCTGATTTTATTTATTCATTTACTCCACATTAAAAGGAATAACTTAAAAAGTCCAGTTGACTGAGGGAGAGATGGATGACTGAAAATAATAATGACTGTCAAACATACAGCCCGGGGACCAGAAATGGCCCCGCCAAAGAGTCCAATGCGGCCCACTGGATGGTGTTAGAATATTAAAAAAGAAAACATAATTTTTTACGTTTCTCTGTATTTAGGTCAGTTTTACAGAAGTACAGTTTACCGACAAAGAAATCTCTCAGAGCCGAGCATAAAACATGTAAACAGGTGAGTAAGAAATAAACCATAACAGTGAAGTTCCTGTTTCTACCCTTTTTTATTTTATTTCGTTTTATTTTTAAAAACAGTGGGTCCAGATTTTTTCCTGTATTAAAAAGCACATTTTCTGTAAATTAACAGTAAATTTCTGTTTTTAACTACAGTGCAAAGAGTACTTTAGTCATTTATTTTTTAAAACATATGCCCAAAAAGCCATGCTGGCGTTATCAGGCAGTGCTGTAGTTTCACTGGTCCACCCAACTCAAGATGAAATTACCCACTGTGTGGATCTCAATATAAAATGAGTTTGACACCCCTGGTCTAAATAGGGATTTACTTTTGAAGCTGAAATATGAATTTGCTAAGAAGGAAATAAATCAACCTGAGTAGGTGGGATGCGTGTCTGTATCTCACCGTGCCATCTGTTCGCTTAAACGTCCAGGTGAAGCTGACGGTGCTGTTGCTCTGGATCAAGTAGGAGTATGACTGCTTGTGGTTTCTGCCATTCCAATGCTCCACCACATCGTTGTTCCACTGATTGTATCCCTACAGAAACAAAAGCACATTCATTCATTTATTCATGTGCACATTATACATCCTGAAGGAGTCATGCTACAAAAACGTTGTGACACCATCCTCACCGCCAGGAAGTAAAGTTTACAGTCAGCTGTACAAATGGTCTCAAAGACGAAGGTGATGCGAGATAGCTCACTCCTCTCAGCGTCTTTGACCATGGACTGAGGCAACCTGTGAAAACCAGCGGCGTTTTATTAGACGTCTTTAACAACTCAAGCTCAAATTTGAAGAGAAACTTTTATGTTTAGTTCTTGTTTGACTTCACCTGTATCCAGGGACACTGAGCGTGAGCATTAAATAGTCTGTGTCCTGATCCCCGGGGGTGGTGTAGATATACTCTCCAGCCACCTCCCACGCTGCCATTACAAAAGATAAAAGCTGTAAGATATATTTTATCCCAACAGCAACGTACACATGCAAACATATAAACTCACTGTGGATAATTTTTGAAACCAAAGCAAACTAGTTTAATTTTTAAATGAATTCCTCTAACCTACTTACAACTAAGGATCTATTACACAATTCACTTCAACCATTACATACGCTTCTGAAGCTGATGTGCAGGTTTCATTCTTGGCCTTGGAAAGTTTGCAAACTAGCAAATTATTATCTGTGCCTCAGGCTGTTTAATCACTTTGCTATCTTTCTACTTTGAGAAGTTCCTCACCACAAGTTAATGAATATGTCTATTCACCCATAGTAAGAGATCATCAGTACATCATGAAAGGGTCAGCCATTTGTCACAGGGTTAAATCACAGAAACAGACAACTATTCACACATCTTTAGACTACAGGAGGAAACCAGAATACTGAACTAAGCCAATGCAGACAGGAGGACAACATGCGCACTCTACACAGAAAGGCCTCAGACTGGATTCAAACCCCATTCTTGCTGTGTTAACCAATGCACCACCATGCCACCTACACCTCATTCTCTAATATTAAGGTTCTCACCAGTACGCCGGTTAGAGTCGCTGAACACTTGATTGTAGACGGCGCTCTTCATGTTGGCTGGCATCGTGTTCCACCATTTGTACTCAAAGCCCACCACCGGTTCTGTGCCAGCAGGGCACTCGGTGCAAACTGAGCAATCAGTGGAAAATCACATCAGGATATTAGGTCATTAGTGTCAACAATATTAGACATACCACCTTAAATCTTATGACATTTCCTCTCATGCTGTCTAAAAATGTAACTAACTATTAACATGATTGCCTTATTTTTTTAATATCACATGATCAAGGCCGAAATAAAACTATAAGGCCGACATCAGTAAAACACAGTAAAAAGGAGCGGAGTGGCTCTAACCTGTGCCATTAGAGAAGGATCCGCTGGGACAGGGCTCACAGGTGGAGGAGTTGGAGACAAAGAAACCCGGGTTGCATGGCGGACAGGTTTGCTTCTCCCCTGACGCGGGAAGCTTCAGTGCTCCTTCGACAGTCTCACTGCAGATCTTAGGCTCGATCCATTTGTACATGAGCTGAGTCTGAGACACACACCAATACACAAAAAGAAGAGGCAGCAGTGGCAGCGTTACAGCTCAATCAGATCATTTATGTTAAATGAAGCCTAACATTTACACCAGTGCGATTTTTAAAGAAAAACCTCTACTGAGCCAGCAGGAGCTCTACTTCCACGTATCATTACCTTTCCCTCAGAGTCACAGGGGGTGTGGGTGTAGAAGTAGTCACTGCTTGTACATGCAGGTCTCGGTTTGCAGCTCGCTGAACCGACGACTGGAAATGTTTTTGGATGAGGAAAAACGCACAGCACACATTTAAGTCCAGAGAAAAGATTAACTTGACCACTAAGCAGTAACTGCTGCATTTGCATGTGTGTGGAACGTAGCAGTTGTAAGTCTGTAAGAACGCTTTACTCCATCTGGACAGAGATAAGCAAACGGGCATACCTGCGTATTTATCTTCCTCGCATTCGTGGCAAGTAGTGGCACCTTTATTGGAGTAGGTATCAGCGGGGCAGGGGGTACAACGTGCGGACCCTGGGTTTGCACTGTGGGTGCCGGGTTTACAGTGGAAACACTCTGATGTGTAGGCCACCCCTGGAGAAAACCAAAAAAAGTTAATCATTAACAGAAACAACGTGTTGGTGGGAAAAGGGAAAAGTTTAGGCCTGCTGCACTCCTATCTTACCTGATATCTGAATGTTTCTCAGCAGCACAGGTTTGACAGCACTGCCCTGCAGGGAGTATGCTATAGTTCGCCAGTACAACACATTGTTGCCCTTATTTAGTTCGACCTGTACAGAGACAGAGTGGGGCATTCATTTATTCAAAAATTCCCCAGGGCTGGCCTTGAGTGCACTGAAGTGCTAAAACTGCTTCCTGGACAAACCGTGTATTTGCTCCAGCTGCTCTCTGAGATCCGCATCCACCGGCTGTTAGAGTCTGTCGACTGACACTGGTCATTCTGAACCTGCAGGAAGACGAGAACATTTCACCAAATACTCACACCGAAAGGTGATCTGTGTCAGCTGAAGCAGCAGTCATTTACAATCCTTACAAAGAACTCAAAGTAGATGCTGGTGTCAGGATAGAAATATTCAAAGGACAGACTTCCAGGCTGTTTCAGGTTCACGGCGTAGGACAGCGTCGCAGTGCATTCATCTGTGTTTGAGGCTATGTAGTCACCCTTTGGTGTCCAGGTTGAGCTGCAAAAACATCACCAAGCAGCAACAGTTTAAAAAGGTTTTGAAAATTGATACAGAGAGCCTCAATCAATCAGATAAATCTTGACAGGAGGAGGGAGGGGGCTTGGTACTGTGAATACTAACTTGGAGCAATCCGTTTGGTCATTCCCCTCATTCGTTATCACGCCGTGAGTGACAAAACCAGTCGGCAGGCTGTCCCACTCGTCAAAGGCCACGCTGGTGCCCAGAGAGTAGGTGCCCGCAGCACATTTCTGACACTGCTGTGACTGCATATCAAGATACTCCCCCTCATTACAAGAGAACGCTTAAAGGAGACAAAGCACATGCTGAGAATGGAGATGTGCACCTGACAGTGAGCGTATCTGTTGTGCAGGTTGAAGACTTGGAGAAAATGCCTGAAATAAAAGTAGGTTACTGCTTACTGCACTGAGTCCCTTTGACAGGATCTGGGAGGCCCGTGCATATGTCGGCTTTGTTGGGAACTGCAACTCTCCATCTCGACCCGAGGACGTCACACTCTGTGTACTCAAAGTGATAATCTGACTGCAGGGATGAAACACAGGTGTGAGTTTCACACAGTTGGACATAAAAGCACACAATGGATAACTTGCACAGCCGGAAGTGGGAATAATAACTGTAAATTAAAAAAAAAAAAATGCAAATGCAAATAAGGATTATTTTGCAGTTTATCTGCCCATTTTGATTCCTCACATGTTCAGCATGTAAATTCCTCACACACAGGAACACTAAACTCATTGTTGCACCCTTGTTTTAAAAAAACAAGAATTCCAGGTTGCCTTATACTTCAGGAATCTTTTCCCCAAACCAGGACAGCCTCTTTTACAAATAAAAGCGGAGGCTAATATTTGCCCAGGAGCCCGTCTCAACTGTTATTTTAATCACGCTTATCAAGGATACTGCTGCTTCTCTGCAGCCTTAAGGGTTTACTCAGCTGAGAGGAGAGATGCTGATTCGACCGGTCCCTTTGTAAACATTTGATTTAAGTGTTCTCGAAGAACTTTGAAGACAACAAAAGCTCTCAGTCGAATGACAAACACAGTCCCACCCATAATGAGGTAAATTGGGAGGAGACAAAACATTTAAGTTAACCTCACTGAAACAAGGCAGGAACACACAGCAGGCACAGAGCGTAAACTGGAGATTTGGTCACTGGTCAATAAAAGGATGTGATATTCCAAGGAAGGTCATCTGCCACGCCAATCTACACCCACACAGCTTCATGGGATTAATAGTTAACAGAAGCACAGCAGCAGCTGCACTCCTCCATCCTTGTGTTTTTGAATTAGAGCTGCAACATTAGCTGTGCTAGGGTATCAAGTGAATGCAGGTCCTGGGTGGGAGGATTTGATGTAAAAATGCATCGAACTGGAGATGTGCTGTTGCTTAATTGCCCTCTTTAAACAAACACAGGGAAACCAGGGCAACGGGACATTATGACCGCTGTGCCACATGGTGAAATAAACTGGGCTGAAAACAAGAGTCACAGAGAGGAAAGGAGCAGCTAGCAGGACTGCTTTCTGAAACTGAAATAAAAAGCTTAGAGGTCCATATGGTGCAAAGTGTGCTGATCAAAAGGAGTGGTTTGAGTATTATCTCAAGCTACTCCTGTTATGCAAACTGACCACAGATATGGAGGCTGTAAGAGAGCGAGCAGGCTGTGTAGTATGTGGGACCTCTAGTAAAACAAGTGTAGGAGTACTTTAAACACTTGAAGGGGAAACATATGTTCAATCTCACAAACTGCTCAAACAAACTGCTGTTTGTGCTCATTTTAGTGTTTGCTTTTAGTTTAAAGAGTGATTCAGCATTTCACTTGAACATGTGTTACATCAAACATATGTGTGTTTTCTAGACCAACCTTTCAACCTTTCATATATTTGAAAGTCTGAAGCACACAGCACATGTACCAGCATCTGTCTGCACCCCCAGAACTAGAGTGAATTATAAATACAGCTGCTTTGTCGCAGCACACGCATGAAATAAATCCCTTGGTGATTTAGAAATGACTGAAATCACAAAAATGAATAAATAAATAATATGACTCGCCTCACCTCTTTGCACATGGGCAGATCCGCGGAGGTTTGCAGAAAAAGCAGCCACAGCAGGCAGTGGCTCAGGTGTGTCAGGCCGGGCTGCATGGTCACCTGCTGTCGGTGCTGAAGTGATGGAGACGAAGGAGAAGAGGTCTGACCTGCGCCCTCAGGTGCTGGAGGCGCGGCTTCCCTCTCACACTCTGGGATGTGATTGGCTTGGTGTTTTTACTCTGAGTCCGAGTTACCTTTTAACGATCACCGTTTTCCTGTGAAAGGTTTAACCGGAAGTTTGCTGTTGCTGAGAAACCGGGTTGTAAACGTCTTGCTTTAGCTAGAGTCGTTTAAAGGCCGCAAAAAGAAAAAATCAAACAAAGGAATATGGACCAGTGTTTGTAGATCTAAATATGTCAAACCGGGATCCTTTCCCCTCTCCGAGGGTAGAAAACGACCTCACTCTCTGCGGCTACAGGCCGCAGCAGGTGCGTTAGCTTTAATAACTATAACTTTATCTCCTAAAGAAACCTCCGGGAGGCGTTATTGATGCTTTGTGTTCAACAAGTTATACCAAAATATACTTTTTACACTAGTAGCACTTTATTATTAAGAGTGTACTATGTTTTGCTTTGTTTGTTGTTTTGTTTTTTATGAAATTAGGGTGTAATTTACTTGTAAAAGGGCAACACTTTTTTTTTTAGGAAAGAAGTAACAAGTTATACTGTGAGTAATTTTAAGAAGTGAGTAAGTACCGAGTATTTTCGCCGAGAAACTAACGATATTTCCAAATTTTGCATGATAAATATGGTGTAAAAAGAAGAAAGAAAGTAATTACATATTATTAAGTGTACATGATGTTTTTGATTTCACAAAAACTATACTGAAATTTTACTTTACACTGGGGGAATTACACCCTTAGTTGCAGGCTGTATTACAAGGTGTTACTTTTTAATAAGAATACCATCTGGGCCTTATAAATATAAGTATAAATATATACATAAATATTCTAACACATTATATTTTTGTTCTTTACTTCCAGTGTTTTGACACCTGTAAGTTTCCTATTTTCTTAGTCTAAAGGACTCTGTTCCACAAAGCTTTTTGGTCTGTTTTGAAAAACTGGGATGCTACAACTAGTGTTTTCTTTTGGACCTAATTGTTTTCATGAGAAGGTCACATTTACTCCTCAAATCTCTGTTTACATCTCACACATAGATTTTTTAGTACTAACATAAAATATTTAATTTCAACATCAGAATTGTTGTATCTATTTATCTATTTTTTTTTTTTAACTGAAATGAACAGAAGTACAGAGCCAGAGGAGCAAATAAATATCTTGTTGTCTGGATTGGAGCAGATTATTTGGCTCCTTTGTTACTTTTATTGTCATTTTAAAATATTAATGACATGGGTTTTTTTTTTTTAACTTACCGGGGAACACGGTGGCACAGAGTGACTCACACAGTCCTAGTATTCCCCTGCTGAAATTATGTATAACCACTGCTTAACAGTGTGATAAATAATTAAGGACTGAAAAGTAGATTTGGACACGGGTACCTAATCCTTATAATGTCACTTGATATGTAGGTAACTGATAAATGAAGTAAATTAAATCTAGGTATGCAGTATTTAAAAATACACTGTAAAACATTTCAAAGCATGTTACCTAGTGCACTTAGTTATTGTTATCTAATGAAGTTATTAAAAATTGAACTTAAACAAATAAGAATTATAAAAACCATTTGTAAGATTTCATTCTACGTGGATGTCGTTCTATGCTTAAAAATGTAAATAAGTTTGAAAGTTGGAATCTATGCATATCGTTTCTTTGGAAATTTGGAATTAGTCTTATTTCTTATCCTGCAGAAAAAAACATACAATAAACCAACTCACATCGCCCAGACTGAGGAACCTTGGAGTCGCCTCCACGACACAGCCACTGTGTCCAGCACCCAGCGGAGTATTTTGAACTGTACACAGGTATGTCGTCAGCATTCACTTATGAAACCACAGAAAGGCTGAAGTATCTCCACTTTGAACGACTGATCTGTACTCAACCACAGACTCCAAACGACAGCCTCGACCTTCAGCTAAACGCGGTCTACGATCACCACAAGAACTGCTTCTGGAGCAAGAACCAGATTTTGTACCAGAAGGAGACTGTCTCTGAAGACCACAGGCGGGTGTTTGTGATGTTTTGGCAGTGGTGCATCAGGTAGTTCAACTGTGTTAAGATTATTTGTATGTACTTTTACAGGAAAGAGGCAAACTTAGAGACGGAGGAAGCAGAAAATGGAATCACGGTGTGGGTCGACAAACAGAGGCGCTCTATTCGCATCAGCTGACACACAGGTAAAGCTTGGTTAAATCAATCACAATGAACTGCAAATGTATCATCAGCTCAGAGAAACCTAATACTTCTAAAACTGCGACTCCAACCCTAATCCACTGACCCTGGGAGGAGTGTGTCTTTGTCTGGAGTCAGGTGTGTCCAAATACAAACACAATGCACTTATCTTTGCTTCACAGGCGTCTTCAGACAGGGGCTGCTCTACAAAGCACAAGAACTTCGGCTCCGCACGAAGCTTCAAGAGCTAACATCTCTAACAACTGCTGACCTCGGCCCTGAAAATAAACGAGTTCTTTCAATGCTTCTTTATTCTGTTTGTGTTTTTCATTAAAGTGAGCATTAAAGACCAGTGTAGAAGAGAAACAGCAGTACATTTTATTCAAATATATAAACACGAGCCAACTGTTAAAGACACATATGACACAAGATATTGGCTGCATAAATAAGAAAATGTGCAAATGATGAAAACTAATGACAGATATTATGTATGAACACTTTTCTCTTAATCTGATTTATAGATGCCAAATACAATTAAAACAAAAACAAAAAACTGCAAAAATGGCAGATTAAGGATTCTGAACATTAAGTGAAAAAATACACCCAATAATTCTTTTTAAAAGAGTTTCAAGGAGCACAGGTCATTCCAGGGGGTCATGCCCTGGCTTTTCTTTCAAGACACCGTCTGACGAAAGCCCTCTCGTCCCACTGGTTGGGGGAGAGCATGTGGGGGCCGTTATGGATGCAAAGGATGGTCATCTCCTCGGCATACGTAAGATTCTGCAGCAGCTGTAGGCAAACACAGCAGGAAGAAATTAAGAGCACTGGGCTGTCGTGCATTCATATAAAACAAAAAAAATATTTCAAGATTAAATAAAATAAAAAACCTAATACTATTATCTGAATACACTGAGCTCTTTAGAACCCATTCTTTTACAAACATTTGTATGGCTAAGTGCTTGATTTTATATACCTGTGGCAATCTGACTCAAAGATGAAGTGATGCAGCCCAATACTTTAGTCCAAACAGTCTGACTATTTGGCATAAAGTGGCACATAAACAGCTCCTTGGTACCGCTGGGACTTTCAGACAGGCAGTCTGCATGAACATAGAACACTTACTTTAGGTGTTATGAAGAAGTACTGGGACGTTGTCTCTTTGCAGGCTGTGCGGACCACAATGTCAAAGACTCTTCTTTCATTTACAGGATCCATTCCCTGCATAAAGAAACAGGTGGGCTCAGACTCTTTAATAAAGGCAATTGATGACTACTGTTGTGTGAATGCCTGTCGGCGTGATCTGAGTTCTATTTATTAAAGTTGTTAAAATGTTAATTTCATGAAAGCAGCGGCACATAAGCTGAGCTCTTTTCAAATCTGTCTGTGTGAAGTGGTTTGCACATAAATAAATGTGTGCAGGAAAAGAAAAAAATGTGCCTACAAATCATGACAGTAAAGAGAAACTCGTACCTGGGTTTCCCTAATAATTACACTACCTGCAGCTCATGTGCACCTTTGTTACGGTCGCACTGTTGAGACTGTGTGTAAGAACTACCTGATTGATCTCATCCACCACTCTGAAGGGACAGCGGTTGAGCTCCTGCAAGGCCATGAGGTAAAGCATGGTGGAGACGCTGCGCTCTCCTCCACTCTGATGGTAAGGCGTCAGCTCGTGGAGCTGGGTGGTGGCGTGAAACTTCACCCGGATGCGGATCCCGTACTTGTCGTACTCCTCCTGCAGTGGAAAGACCCAGTATTCTCTTTTTTTTGTTTCTAAAGACACTCATAAAAATCTTATCCACTCACAAAAAAGTGGATACGATTTTTTGCGAGTACGACCGCATGAGAGATAACTGTCCTACCGCTGATAAACTGGACAATTTAAGTTAAATTATTTTAAGTCTAGAGGACACTAATATATTCAGTTAAACTAAATTCATGCTGAATTATGAAGAAATATAATGTGAAAAATAATAAGGCAACCCCATCTATATTTTTAACCTTTCCAATTTGATGCATCCGTTAAAAATATGGATACAGTTTAATATTTCCCTCAGTTAAACAGCCTACCATATCTATTCAAAATTCAGTTTTCAATGAACTTGTGCTCAATCATAAGTGGTTAAAGGTGATGCAAAGGGAGACCTCTACCTCAGCAGTGTGCTGTGACTCTGCGATTACCTCATTCTCTGAATGCAGATCAACTTCTCCTGCACACTGCATGGAGCGAAAGAAAGCACTGAACTTCTCGTTTATCTGTTCAACCAGATGTTTCAGAGGATTAAGCCAGCGTTCCTTAGCCTGTGACACAGAAGAAAAAAAGTCCAAATATACACATCATTACACCCCAAGAGCCGTTCTGTCACACAACAAATGATAAACTGGACAATTCCTGTGAAACCAGGTAATCACTCGCCTCAGATATGTTCTGTCGGTAGGCATTCAGGGCGTTGCTCTTTTCTTCCAGCTCTTTCTCCATTTGTTTAATCTCCTGCTCTCTCCTGTTGTACTCATCGACAACCTTTCAAGTCAAGAGAGGTTCGATATTTGTATATATTTATATTTAATATTTCACATAAGAACATAAATGGAATAAACTGTTAAGTAAAAATAAAACTAATTGTCTGAACAAAAGGGCGTTTTTAAGGTCTAATGCAGGGGTGTAAAACATAAGGCCCGGGGGTCAGTATCAGCCCAGCAAAGATTCCAATCCGGCCCACTGGACAGTTACAAAAACAAACAAGCTTACAATTTAAATCATGCTGATATTTGTTTAATTTACTACAGCAGCATTTCCTTATCATGCAGAAAAATAAGAAATACTGTTGCTTCTTTTTCTTTTCTAAATGTCTAGTGAAAGTTCTTTCTCCTGAAAGAAAGAGGAACTTTACTTGTCCGGCCCACTTAAAATCAAACTGGGCTGTGTGTGGCCCACCATGTAAAATGAATTTGGACACCCCTGTTCTAATGCATGCTTATTAACATTTCCAAACTGCTTTCTTACTGAAGTTACGACCACGCTGAAGACAGAAGTCCCGCAGCATAAATGAAAACCTGATTTCTATGCGTCCTTACATTTTCACTGAGGCCAGTGAAGCACTCGGCTCTGGAGCGCTCCTCATTCAGCATGGCATCGACCTCATCCAGCGTGTCGGGGAGCTTGCTGAAAGCCTGATTTAACAAAAAAAGAGAGCTGTGAACTCATTTGAATTTTAGGCTCTGAGGAGCTTCACTGCAGAGATTAGAATATATTATAAGGGTAATATTTTACACAGAGTGAATAGAGGGGGAAGTCTCTTTCACATATTCACCAATAAAACTGTGATGAACACTCACATTACGCAGGTCTTCGGGTAATGACTGATCAGGCTGCATCTTACAGATCGCCTTTGCTCTCTTCAACAGCCCTTTGCATTGGTCTGTCAGCTGCACCTTTCTCTGCTCCAGACGGCTGCATTTTTGCTTAAAAAAAAAAAAAGCAAACATGACAAGTAAGCATAAATCTGCGATACAAAACCTCCCGATCCTCAGACGAGCAAGCTCCCCATCTAAATACTTACATCAGTGGTCCTCAGCTCAGAGGCACCTTCTCTGCAGTCATTCTCCAGTTTGTTCTTCTCTGCCGTCAGCCCCACCGTCTCCAACGCCAGATGCACCTTCTCCATCGTCAGCTTGGCTCTCAGCTGAAGGTCATGCAGACAAGTGAATAGAAAAAAATGCAATCGTGAAATTATTAAATCGTAGATGTTTTCAATAATATCTGCTATAAAGACGATATAAAAACAGAGAAGGGCTTAATGCCATTCTACCACAGCTAACACAAGCAATGCAGTCAGGTTCCCTTATTCATACCTTCATTTGGGCCATGAATGCAGTCACTATGGTCACTTTCTCAGCATTTACAGCTGCAATTTTCTCTTTAGTCTCCTCCTCAATCTTTGTCAGGTCAATAATATTCTGCTCCATCTGCTTCAGACTAAACACAGAGACAGATGAGTTTTTGAAATCTCATAACCAAGCTGATGCCTCTGTGAAGATCATTTAAGACATATGACAAAAGTCGCTGTTAAGCATTTTGTCCCTTTAAATGAAGCTTACCTGTCCTGTTTGGTACTAATTTTCTGCTCCAGTTGTCGTTTTTTCCCCTTTAGTTCAGAGAGACCCTTCTTCTCTGCCAACAGCTCATTGTCACGGCGGTCCAGTGCGACGGCTTCCTTCTGCAAGGCCTTCATCCGCTCGTCGATGTCTCGCAGCTTTGACTCACAGGACTGGTCGCACAGGAGAATGAAGCACATGTTTAAAAAAAGTTTGCAGAAAACAAGTGAAAAGTAGGTCACCTAAGTTTTACTAAAGTGTGCAGATACACACAAAACTTTTTTTCATCAGTTTTGCATGAAGGGTTTTTGGTAATTTCCCCCTTAAAACAAACCCGGCTCATTTTGCCTGCCTAGTATTGTCCAAATTGCCTAACACTCAAGCAATCAACCCCCTCGATCGGACATGCCCCTCAGTGTTTCAGAGCACATTTATTAACAATTTTAAAACCTAATCTTATACACTTGGTGAATTTTGTTAATCCTTGAGTGGTTTAAAGCACATTTTTCTGTTACATGACAAACTCAAAGCGCACATTTATTACTGCTTTACACGGACTTTAAGCAATATAATATACTGAAATGTCTTGAGGTGCTGCTGTCGTTCCAGCTCTCTTCACACAACTGTTTCCTACCTTCATCTGCTGCTCTAGCTGCCGTTTCTCTTCAGCATCCACAGTGATGGTGAGGTACTGGGAAGGGTGCACCACAGAGTTGCTGGTGCTTATCTTGTTTGAGTAAAAGGACCTTTTGACAGTGTACCTCTCCTCTGTTGTGTACAGCACCTTGAGGTAGGGCTCCTCAATCACCTGAACAAGACAGATCGGGGTCAGTGTCAAAGTCTTTCCACCACAAAAGCAATAAATACAACCAAAGTTAAAAGCGACGGACTCCCAGGAGATTTTGATGTTAAGGAGAACAATGTGGGGTTTTATTAGTTTACATTAAGAAGCTTTTTTTTTTGAAGACAAGCGTACCGTTTTAATCATGGATTTGGTTCGCTCATTGCCCACTGGCACATCATGCACCCTGTACTGGTGACAGAGGTAACTCATGACCTCATCGGGGGCGTCAAACATCTCTCGGAGGTAGGTGAAGAACCCAAAACGCCTGAAAGCCAGTAAGAAGAAGTAAAAAGATGCAACAGATGCACGGATACATCAGGATAAAAAAGAACAACAACAACAACAACAAAAAAACAATACTGTATCGATTTTTAAAAAACTGAACTAAATTTATTTTCTCTCACCTCAGGGACTCAATATTTCGGGATGGCGGTCGCTTAGAACATGACTCCTCCGGAGCACAGATGGAGTTCACCTTCAAGTTCATCTTGTCACGGACCTGAGGGTCACCACAGATCAAACACATCATTAGCTTCACTAACATTTCTAATCGGATGAAATATTTTCCTCCAAGCAGGCAACGTCGGCAGCCTGCAGCATTCTGACCTCGATCATAAACTTCTCCATGTCGTCTTTCCTCTGGAAAACGAACGCACGGAGGTCGTGGAATGAGATGTGGTTCTCCACATACTTAGCAAAGCGGTGATCCTTCACATTGATCTGTAAAATAGAGAGCGAGTTAACAAAAGTAAACCAATCCAAACACTTAACAAGGAAGTCTTCGTTTATCCTGTGAGATGCAATGTGTTTGGTGTTTGGTAGGGTGGTTCGGTATCACATCATCTGATATAATGCCAGTTATGAATTTTTAAGCGATGGAAAAGTGTCTCATCACACCTCGTGCCACTCTGATGGTGATTCAGCAGCTAAAAAAGGAGCTACTACAACAAACTCCAGCAGAGCACAACACTAAGAAAACTGTTCCCGCTGAAGGTGGAAAGAAACTTGTTTCACCACTTCAATCAAACAACAGAGACATTTGCAAGTTACACCTGAATTATACTTCTGTGTCAGAGCTACATTATAACTTCTGCCATAACCAGAATCCCATTTTAGCCCTAATCACTGAACTGGGAGTTCTGGCAACACTGAATAGGGTGTGTTCATTCTTCCTCTTTTGCACTAAATAGTGCCTGAGCCAATTTAAAGTCGTACCTTGTATATGATATTCAAATGATAAACACACACACTAGTGTTAGGCAACATGCTTACCCTCCCATCAAGGCCCAGCTACACAATTTCACGTGTTTTGGCACTGCCAACAATTGAACAGTACTTGGAAGAACATTTTCGAGGCCCTGCCATTGTTGCAGAATCACTGTAGTACCTCTCCATCTTCAGAGTAACTCAGAGAGTACCTTAGAAAAATACTTTCTATGCTGCAGTTAGAAAAAGTGAGGTAGAACAGAGTGAACTCTCTGTGAAACTTTTGAGTGACTCAGTCGTCATTGAATATGTTAAAAACAGCCATAAAATGCATCCATTGTTTGTATTGTGGTGCATTTAAGCTGATTGTGAGTAAAGGAGAAGCCCACCCCGTTCATCTGTACTATGTTTGTCTTATGAATATCCACCCTAGTGGGTTTTTCTTTTTCTTTGTCTCTCGTAGCTGTAAAATCAGGGCTGGGTGTGGGGAAAGTTTTTATTGTTTTTGTCTCTTATCAGAAAACTAAAAATAACGTTTAAGAATTTTCATGAAAAGCACCACATAGGCTACTTTCGTGCTTGGGTGTCACTGTATATAATGCTGTGTCACTACTATTGCACAATAATGCTGCTGGCACCCTGTGGCAATGCAGTCATGATCTGAAGGAGCTAGTCTGCCAGCAACGACAGCAGCTTGTTGGAAAAAAAGAAAGGAAAATATATTTCATTTTGTTTACACTAATAAATTCAGCTGAGTGCAAGCTGCAATCACTGATAAAACATTATTCAGTTTTTTTATAACATCCGTGAAATATCATGATATAATTTTGAGGCTATATCACCCACCCCTCTTGAACCATTTATAAGCAGTATATGATCATTTAATAAGTGGCTTTTCTCAACTGGAAAACAGAAACATGGCTGAAATTCATCATTAAACGTGGAGAAAGAATCATGGGATTTAAATGCTTTTAGATACGAGTTGTTTGTTAAATCAGAACCTGATCTCATGAGTTTGTCTGGGGTGTTTTTTCACTTCTATAATTTAGGGCTGTTGAAAACACATTCGCACACTTCCATCTAAACTGCACGTGAAACATCTGCATAGCTTCTAAATGCTACAGAGAGCGGTTTACGTGCAGCACGTCCTGTCACAGTTCAGTGAAACTCACCACCAGCATCATGGGCTCGTGGACGTTTCCACGAAAGAGTTGCTTGTTCTGTCTGAGCCACTGGAGGGCAGCGTGTGTGTCCCTGTGACGTCCTCGCAGCTTCTCCACTTTGGCATTCATCATGTTGTTCATGTCGTTGAGCTTCTTCTCCAACACTGATAAAGAAAATAGAATAGAATCTACATGTAAAGCTGTTGCACATAATGTGCTTTTGTCAGCGAAACGTGCGCCAAAAAAAGAAAACAAAAGAAGTCATCTTTGTTTATGCAAATTGTTTTGGGAAGCTCACTTCTAGATTCAGCACAAAGGTTGTCCTTCTCCCTGCGCAGGTCGCCCTTCTCCCCTTCGATCTTGGCTCTCTCCTCCTGAATGCGCCTCAGATCAGCGTTGACGGCGTTGATGCGCGGGGTTACATCCGGCTGGTCGCCGACTTTGGCAAGCTCCGCCTTCAGGTCTTCGATGGTTCTTCTGGTGTTGCTGATTCGCTTCTGGTGGTCTTCCTCCTCCATCTGCTTAAGTCTGCATTTTTGTTTAATATCGTCAATCTGCAGAGAGGAGTGGGGAGAGCAGTCGTGTATTAACAAAAGTCTGCTTTATGTCAATT
The DNA here is from genome assembly GCF_900408965.1 of Simochromis diagramma. Lineage (NCBI taxonomy): Eukaryota > Metazoa > Chordata > Actinopteri > Cichliformes > Cichlidae > Simochromis > Simochromis diagramma. The sequence continues at coordinate 3,437,473 of NW_024387152.1, read as the reverse complement.
AAGTACAAAGATAAAAAGCACAACGTATTATTAATTTAGTCTGTACCAAACGTAAAAACAAAAACACAGCCGCACCTCTTTGTTTTTCCGATCCAGCTGATCTTGTTTCTGTTTGCACTTCAGCGAGGCTTCTTTGATGGCAGCAGTCTGAAAAACAACAACCTCATCTTCACCACCATCATTACAGGACTTGTGAACTGAAATTGCAATATGAACTTATTTTACAGTCTCTAATTCAGAGTTCCTCTACTACACAATCATCATCATCATTTATTTATATAGCACTTTAAAAAGCACACCTGGTAGACCAAAGTGCTGTACAATACAAATATGCATATAGTAATAAGATAGCAGAAACCAGACATAGCAATACACTTAATTTTTAAAAAAGTCAGTTACCCACAGAGTTAAAAGCCAGGGAATAAAAATAGGTTTTTAATAAAGACTTAAAAACTGGCACTGATGTAGCCTGTCTAATATGGAGAGGAAGGTTATTCCAAAGCATCGGCGCTGCAACAGAGAACGCTCACTCTCCTCCAAGTTTCAGCCGTGACTTTGGGACCGAAAGCAGCAACAGCTCAGCTGACCGAAGGGAACGAGTGGGGACGTGGGGCTTCAACAGGTCAGACAAATAAACAGGTGCCAGACCATTTAGAGATTTAAAAACCAATAAAAGGATTTTAAAACGGATTCTAAATTGTATTGAATAAATTTAGAAAAAAAATAATGTATCCCTGCATCTGCTCGTGAAACTGGACCCGTTACAGAGTACCAGCCTTTGATTTGTCACCTTATCCTTTATCTGTGCCTCTGTTGGCTTCAGCTGCTCGTCAATCTGTTGGATCTTCTTCACCATGGGCGCCTGGGTCTGCTTCAGGCTTGAAAGCTGCTTTTTGGCCTCGTCGCGCTCCTTCTTCACACCCTCAAGTTCCTTACGGGTGGTCTCGTACTCCTAATATCACAAGGAAACAGAAACAGCTTACACAGTTGATTCAGTTTCTCTCTCCACATGTGCGCTGTGCTCATTTCTCTTGTTTACACTCGACCACTCACCACCCATGGTTTCTTCTTCTCGAGCAACTCGATTACATCCAGATGCCTCTTTTTTTCGTAGTAACGGTTTACATCGTGTTTATTCCTTTCATTTCGCTGCTTGGCTTTCTCCAGGAAGCTTGCTTTCTCCTTCACAACGTTCTACGGAGAAGCAAAGAGCCATGTTGCCGTTACATGTCTTTAAGAGGAGGACAACTTAAAAAACGAACATGAATGAATTTTGTTGCAGTTTTTTCTTCTTATTTCTACCACATCAAACTTTGCCTGTTGGATCACTGGCTTTGAGCTTACCTCCAGTTCTCGTTCTTTATTGCGGAAGTTTTTGAGCTCACAGTGGTATTCGTACATCTCTGGTGGGCCCACTGACTTCTCAGTTGCTTCCAGCAACTCAATTTTGGACATCTTGGCAAATTCGCCCACTTTTTCCTGCATGGGGGGAAAAAAGCCACTAAAACAGTGATGAAACTGTATATTTTTGCATCTGTGCAGCTTTATGTTGCAGAGGTATAAACATACCTGAGGTAGAAACTGACAGAGGTTGCTGACTTGGATGCGCAGAGCTTTGACTTCCTCTTCCACCGCCTTCTGGCTGCACTGCCGATCATTCAACATCCACAGAGACTGATTGTTCTCCGCATGTATCTCTCTAAAAATCACCACATTACCACCTCTTTTGTACCTTCAAAAACAAAAACAAAGGCTAGCGTTTAGAGTCATATCACTATGCTGAACATGATAACGCAGGTGATGTAACAACTTCTGGCAAATTTTCATTTCATTTTTGAAAAGATGAGGGTTCAGAATTCAAACTTCTTGTCTGAAAAGATTAATGAAGAATTTCTGAAAACATGTAACGCTAACGGAGCAGTAGAGTAATGTAGCGTGTGGAATGTATTTCACATAACTTACAGTTCAATTTCAACATGGCCTTTTTTGCAACCACGCTTGACATAGAGCCCAACCTTTAAAAAAAACAAAGCACCATTCAATAATCATCATCAACAAATGCAGTATCTGCTATGTGAGCTCAATTCAAAGTATCATATTTTGACTGTTAAAGGGGCGGGGAGATGAGAAACAACAGTACATGCGCTGCAAAAGAGCAATGAAAGATTTTCATAGAGGCATGCTTATCACCACATACAGCCTGTTTACCAGTCTGCTAACATTATGTTTATTTGCTGGTCTTTTGAAAAGAAAACAAATCAGAAATATGTTTGGAGTGCATCAATCAATGACTTGCATTGCTCTGTGGCTTACCTTATCACCTCTGCCAAGAACAGCTGTCTTGCCAGCCAGACACAGACAGATGGCACACACAATGCTGGACTTTCCAGTACCATTGGCCCCGACAATCATGTTCAGATTAGGTCCAGGATGCACCACAGAGTAGTCGTACGTTCTGTGAGTACAAGGTAGACATTCAGGGGTTTCCTGCAGTGTTTTAGAGCAAAGGTGCTCCATCTCGCCTAAAATAATTGTAATCTACACTAACAGTACAAATGAACGTAATAACATAAAAGTGGCAATACTGCTATCTTACACTTCAAATGGCTGTGAGACCTGAAGTTTTCCACATACGGTACCTGTTCATCTGGTCATACTGCTTAAGCATTTGTGACAGGCAGACTCACAGTGAAATACTTATTTACAACCACTCTTATCCCTGCACAGTTACTGCAATTTTGGAGGCTGGTTGACAATAATACAAATATGTATTACAGATTAACTAGTTAATGAATGTAGAATAGTCTGTATAACAATGAATGTTTACTTAGTCTGCCATAATTTTCATTAAAAAAAAAAACTTACAGGCAGGTATGGATGACAGTAAGATGAAAATTTATACCAGTAACTGACTCTTGGTTAGTTTTCTGAGTGGAAAAGAAGCTCTGAACAGGTTATCAATGTCTACTTATCATCTCTGAGTGTGAACATGGTTTAGAGACAGACTGAAAAAAGGGGATGCATGTAACTCGCTGTTAAGCTCCACTGCCTTTTTATACAGAATTTATAAGACTGAGGGCACAGGATTTTTATTGACTGGCTGGATTTGGCACTTTGCTTTAAGCTAGAGCTGCCTGTGATTCTCATCCCCTTGAAGTAGAAAGCAATGGAAACAGGCGTAATGATAACGAGTTCTTAATGGGGAACCCCTTCTTTAATATATCGAGTCTATTTTAACACCCGCCTTGAATGTGACCCCTTAAATCGTACAATTAGATAGGAAAGCTCACTAAAATACCTCATTTGGACTTAACTGTAGCTGCTGGACCATATAGTCGGTCTGTAGCAGCTTCCATCAGTGGGTCTACGACCTGCTCGTGTTTACAGGGCTCAGGGTTTAACTTTTAATCGCAAACTGGTGGAAAAATGTTAGCATATATGCTATCTAGGTCATCTGGCTGTAGCTATCAGCAGGTAAATCGGGGTGTTCCGGCAGTTTCAGTTTACAGACGTTGACCGCTGTCAACTGGGGAGCAGCAACTTACAGGAAGTTCTTCATGGTGATCCGAAGTATGGATCCCTCCACAAATCGACCCTCCCCCTCGAGTCCTTCGTCCTGATTGTCCGTGAAAATGCTCGATAAGCTTTTACTCGAAGTTTGTGAGCTGCTGTTAATGTGACTGAGCCTCTGCCGCTTGCTGGGTTCGGCCATGGTGACCCCAACAGGGAACCTACAAGACAACCAGGCACGTTCACGCACACGGACAGACACCTCGCGCGCTTTGCCGAGTTGCTGCTGAAAGCCGGTTGGACCAAAAAGATCACGTGTATACACAAAGGCGACCACAGCGCCAAAGCTATCGCGAGATATGAATTTTACCCATACAACAACAAACGTACAGCATGCACCTAAAATGTTTGATTTCCAAATGATAACATACTATATTAGAAAATAAAAGGAGAGTAGAAAATACTCGAAAATATAATTTAACACGTGCAGGTGATGCATGTTGTGTTAGCGTTAATAAGAAAGATTTCTAATGAAATTCGCAGTTCAGTAATTGGGAGTTTTAAATGTTATTATACCCTATCATACCCATCTATGTGTCTATGTGTATCTATGTTGACCAGTTTCCCTTGAAATGCAAACTGATACTGGTCCAGGGAAGATTAGTATTATGGATTAATGCGAAGAGTGCGAGAGTTTAAAAACATGTGTTATGAAGGTTTTAGATTCGATTCATTAAGTCCTAAAATATAAATTGTGGCCAAAGTGGAACATTCTGAAAATTCGAAAAGTGCCTAATGGGTTTTTTAAATTAACATCTCCACAGGTCAAAAACAGAAATGGGCGGTGATAACATTTCTGAGGATTTGGATCATCTTATCTCTGGACTGTGACTCAGTGTAGCTGTTGAGCTGGCTGCAGGTCTGGAGAACCATGGACGTTGAAGGAAATTAAATTGTATTTTTTTTAGACAAGGTCAGAAAGTTCAACTCTTTGGATAGAGTTTAATAATATTTGTAAATGTAAATATTTTAAAGCCAAACCCGTTTTATTTATTTTTGGAAAAACAATTAAAGCTTGTACAGTCAATCTTTGAAAATAAATACAACAGAAGTCAGTCCTTAAATGATCTAAATTACTTGATTGAATTAATCCCGTATAGCTCTGTTCCCACTCTCCCCCTTTCCCTTTGAATCGGTCGCTTTAAGGGAGAAAAACTGCTTTTGACTGAAGAAGTAACTTTAGGACTAACACACCTAGCTGTTTTTACCAGGAAAACGAGCGTTTGGTAAGCCTTGCTTTCCTGGTATTTTCACAGTCCGAAGCCTGTCTGAGCTCGTTTTAACCGTTAGAATAAGCAGTATGTGACGAGCAGCCGTTTCTTTAGGTCGTGCTCCTCCACGGTTCCTCCTGCTGTGGTTAGATCAGAATCGCCTCTGTACTCATTGACCACTGCGAAGCTTGAGATGAACTCAAACTCTCACAGAGCTAGTATATCTGATCAATTCATCACCTCTAACCACGGCACGGAGCGTGGAGGCCCTGAAAGTTTCTGCCGGCTGCACATCGCCACGAAGGCTCGCAAGCGCGTTTCCTATCATCTCCGGTCAGAGCAGAGCCACCTCAGACCGGATCAAATAAGATCAGTGTGTAGGTTTTTAAAATGAACACAGACACGACACACGCACACATCATTCACGTATTCACTCAAACACACAACCACTCACTCAGAAGCCATTCAAACTATAAGGAATACGGAGCTTCCGCTTCCGGTTTAAAGCCAAAAGCCGCATGGGATTATGGGACATCGACTCCGACGATTATTTAGCGACATCACGTGGCCACCAGTAGTAACATAATATACATAAAACAAAATTATGAAACCATCACCTAAATCCCCAAATATATTTCATTGAATTAATTCAAATGTAGGCAAAGCTTTTTAAGTGTTAAAAGGTCTTCATCTTCTTCTGGGATCACCACAGCAGATCACCTGCGTCCCTCTTACCCTGCCCCTAGCTCTATATTCATCGTCTTTTGTCTTCCATCCACTATCCCCCCTCAGCACATGCCCAAACCATCTCTAAAATTGTTTCCAACGCTCTCAGCCTGAGTTGTCCCACTGATGTTATTTATTTCTAATCATTTCCATCCTGGTCACTCTCAGTGAAAACCTTAACATTATCAACTAGGCCTCCTGTCTTTTTTGTTAGTCCCATGATCTTCTCTCACTACCATCTTGTAAACCTTCCCTTTCACTCACTCTGCTCTGCTTCTGTCAGAAATCCCCAACATATATATTTCATTTTGTTCTTGCATTTTCTTACTTCCTCCTGTTTTTGTTGGTCTTATGTTATGTAATAGAATACTTTCTAACTGTTCCCTTTGGCAAATTCTGTGTGTCTTTATGAGCCAGCAGAATATAATAAGAATAAAGATTTATTTTAATATATATATATATATATGTATATATATATATATAAATGTAACATAATGTAAAGTATGTAGACTAAACCCCACCAGATGACATTTCAGCTTGTATTTATACAACAAGAATTAATCTATTCTTGTTCTTGTTTAGTGTTTATGCCACAGATACATTTAACATAACTATAATGGACCTAACAATTATAAATAAATACAAAATAAATATTTTTGTAGGGTATTTGTAAGCTGAAAAACACAGAAATAGATACAGCATGTGGAAGTCTTTGTGTCCTCAGAACTGATTAAGAAAAGACTGTGTTGTGACTATACATACACTGATACACACTTAAATACATGCAGTGTGATGTATGTGTGTATCGTCATAAGTCTAACCTGAATAAAGTGTTTAGTCAGTATTCTTTTTTAGTAAAACATTCAAACCTCCCTAACTGCTACAAAAAAGTGAATTTAAAGTACAAATACATCAGCGCATGGTTGAAGATGTAAAGATGTGAGCACAGTGGCACAAACTTTCGCAGCTCCTGTATGAGAGTGAAAACACAGTCATTCACAAACAACAAATAACAATGCATTCACACAGTCTTCTTGCACATTTTGATATCTGTACCAGTTTATTTACCAGTACCAGTTTCTTATAGATCTAACCAGTAAACATTCACAAAGTTTATGGCAGGACATTTCCGGTTGTACTTGGGTTTTCTATGATCGTCTCAGTCCCCAAACTGTGACAACCATCACCATATTATGTTTCTTTGAAGACCTTTGTTGCTGGACTGTCTGTCAGTGCTAATGGGCTGGGAGGAAGAGGAGTCGACGGGTAATACTACCGTGTTAGGTTGGTTTTAAGCTGCATTTGTGTCAGCGGCAATTACCTAATCTAACATCTTATGCCGTGTGGGGGTTGTGAAGTAATCTAGAATGGCGTAATAAGATTTCAGTGTCTACTACCACTATTGACTACTGCTAGATGGCACATTGAGTCTGTGGATCTGTCATCAACAACATGCTGGCCTTGGATGCAGCAAGGAAAAAGACGATTGACCGACGGAGTGAGGACGTGCAATTCTTTTAGCAATGGACTAAAACAGGAACGCTGCTGCTGGGCACAAGACAGTGGGCCTCCACCATCCTGCCATGGAGGGGTCAGCTGTAAAAAAAGTGAGTTTTCTAGTTGTTTACTTGCAGCGCTGCCGCCGTCTAGTGAGTGAGAGATCAGTTTCTTATTGTGATTAAAGTACGTAGATGTTATGTAACTTTTCATATGATGGACACTTTGACCACAAATATATAAACTGTGCCTTCTTACAGAATCTTGTTATTGCAGATTAAATATTATTGACACTAATACTCAACAAGTTCATTATAGTTATTTTTAATCTCTGTTATTATGAAACTATATATGTTAGCACAATGTCTGTTTTCATTAAAGACTTTTCTGCATTTTTATGTGTTTTAAACACAAAATTCATTGTGCATATTTTAGCTCCATGGTGGGCATTTAAATGCTGTCTCGAAGTCCGAATTGTTCTGATCAGTGAGCTGATTTGAACATTTGATATAATATTATTGCAATGTCAAAACATTGCTGTTCAATCTTTGATCAAAGTCACATCTGAAGTGATTACATAACAAGGTCATCTTGGAGCCTGGATGGTTTATATAAGAACAAACAGCCTGAAGATACAAGGCAGCTGTGTTGAACTTCCTAAGAAGAATAAAGTATTTTAATCTGGCAGCAACATTATAATGATTAATGGTCAAAAAACGTATCTTTTGACTGATTCAGTCCAACAGACAGATTGCTTAGTATCACAGAGCGGCATCGTCAAGCTAACTTCTGACACTTCAGAGCATTTCTGCAAGTAGGTGAGAGCTTCCTGTAATCCATCTGAAACCTTCAGGCCTTAATTGGAACACTGGCTTTCATCAGGCCTTACACCTGACTGGTTATCTCCCCTGCAGGGGCCCAAGAAGGCCCTGAATCTGGAGGCTTATAACTACAGCAGGAATAGTAAAAGGCACAATACCAAATACAGAGTTTGGGATCATATTTCAGCTGTTGGACTTGTTTATGTCAGCGTCTTGGTCTTATTGGCTTGCCTGACTTTGCCTGAGAAACGCGAGTCATAACAGCATCTGCCATCTGCTCCCTGGTCGCTGTAATCTGTGTCTCCTGGCTATCCAGTTTCAGTGGGTGTGGCAGAAGTAAACGATTGTGTTACAACCACGTTTTCCTTCCACTGTAAGTGGCCTGACTCTGTGTGGTTACATCATTTTATTTGCCACTACAAATAAAGCTCTCTGTCACACACCAAAACTGCATAACTACCTCTCTGACAGACTGGCAGAGCTGTTATGTCACCTTCATTAAACGAAGCTCACGTACTTAAGCAGCACAGCAGGCACCGTCTTTTTTAGCCTTTAGCTAATTATACCTTCTGTCACATGAAGGGACGATCACAACAAAGATGTTTTGACAAACCAGGCTGTGTGCATCAGTGTTCACATGCAAAGTAATTAACTTGCGAAATCACTAACAAAGAGCTTCGTTTTTTCTTTTTCTCTTGTTTGACTGCATATGACATCTCACAGAAACTGGGATATGGGCTTCTCAAAAAAGGTAGTTTAAAGCACAAATGTTGAATGATAGATTAGATTTGATTGATAGCAGAATCATGTATATGTTACCAATCAAATATTGCTATCAGTCAAATATATAGTCGTTATAGTAGGATTAGAATTAGCTAGAAATAATCATCTTTTATATTAAGTAGCTTCATCCATCAGTACTGCCGGGTGAATGAAGCAGTGTATTCTGTGTTTAAAATGATCTTCAATGACACTTCGATTAAATGTTACAGTTCTGTATCTCCAACAATCAAAACTATGAGGACATTCTGTTACCATGTGATAGTTAATAACAAGGTAGAGTCAAACTTGTTTGTTTTTTTCACATTTATGAGCTTTAAGAAGAATTTTGAGTTGGTCCATCCACAGGTGACAGCAGCAGTGAGCAGAAGAAACTCAACGGCTCCTCAACAGAAGCGCCGAGCTATCATAACCTGCACCGAGAGCTGCTGCTCAGCCATAAACGGTACGCCGAAAACTCCTTTTACTCTGTGGTCTTAAAGTCGTCACCCACTGAAACAGAGATTGGCAGGAATTTTGTGTTTGCATGTGTCGGTAAAACTGTAGCTCTGACTTTGAAGGGGTCTGCTGCTGGAGGAGAAACCGGAGCTGAAGCGAGTGTTGGAGCAGCGCAGACTGGAGCTGCACAAGGAGGCGGAGATGGCACAACGACAGCCCTCAGACCTGGAGATGGAGCTCCGCAAGAGGCAGCAGAAACTGCAAGAGGTAAGAGGCACATAACTGAGAGGGATTTCACAAAATACTAACAGAATACAACCTGGCTCTTCTCAGGCTTTCTCTTTAACTTTGTTGGGATAAACTGATGTCCTTCCCCCCCAACAGTACGAGCAGGAGGAGATCAGGCAGCGAGAGAGTCAGCAGAAGATCCCAGAGTTTGTCCGTGTGAAGGACAACCTGAGGCGCACACAGACGTTTGAGCAGTGAGGCCCTGAGGCTCTCCCATCAGCCCCTGCAGCATCTCACCATAGTGGCCCTAAATCTGGATGTTCACAGTCTACAGAGCTACATCCCGCATACACCATTTTGCTTTACGTTTCTTCACAATGTACTTTGAGTTATCACATTTTGTGTAAGCAATCACTCATACCAGGCTAACATGTAATCCAGAAATACACTATTTTGCCAAAAGCACTCTCTTGTCTGCTTTCACATGCATAGGAACTTGAGTGACATCCCATTCTTAATCTGTAGTGTTTAATATGATCTCAGCCCACCCTTTGCAGCTACAACAGACTCAACTCATCTAAGAAGGCTTTCCACAAGGTTTAGGAATGTGTTTGTGGGAATTTTTGACCATTCTTCCAGAAGGTCAAAAAATTCCATTAGTTGGATGAGAAAGCCTGGTTCACACTCTCCACTCTAATTCATCTCAAAGGTGTTCTGTCAGATTGAGATCAGGACTCTGTGCAGGTCGGTCAAGTTCCCACAAAGTTGGGAACATGAAATTGTCCAAAATGAATTGGTATGCAGAAGCATTAAGAGTTTCTTAAGGAGTCAAGCTCAACCCCTGAAAAACAACCTCACACTATAATCTTCCACTACCGAACTTTATACTTGGCACAGTGCTGTCAGACAAGTACTGTTCTCCTGGAAACTAGCAAACCCAGACTCAAGCGTGATTTGCCACTCCAGAGAACAGGTCAGTACTGCTGTAGAGTCCAGTGGCGGTGCGCTTCACACCACTGTACGTAACGCTCGTGCTTGGTTACGTGATGCTTGGATGCAGCTGCTCGGCCATGGAGACCCATTTCATGAAGCTCTCTACAGACTGTTCTTGAGCTACTCTGAAGGCCACAAGAAGTCTGGAGAGATTGACTGCAGAAAGTTGCTGACCTCTGCGCACTTTGCACCTCATCATCCGTTGACCCCATCCTTGTGATTTTTAAATGACCTACCACTTAGTGGGTGAGTTGCTTTCATTCCCAAATGTCCTCCACTTTGTTGTAATATCACTAACAGCCGACTGTTGAATATTTAGTAATGAGGAAATTCCACAAGTGGACTTGTTGCACAGGTGGCATCCTATCACTGCAACAAGCTGGAATTCACTGAGCTCCTGAGAGCAACCCATTCTTTCACAAATGTTTGTACAAGCAGTCTGCGTGCTAGGTTCTTGATTTTATCACACAAGTGATTGAAACACCTAGACTGAATATGAATGAGTGAATACTTTTGGCAATATAGTGTACTTCCATAAAGTCAGTCACAGTTCTTTTTCTGATTGGGAAGTGAAATAATAGAGAAAGCTCGCACTGAGCTATGAGTCTGGATTTTTTAAAAATGTTTTTCTATACTAATTATACTATTTTTTTTTCCAAATTAGTTTCACATGCTTCTTCCAGGATCAAATGAGCATGAGATATCAGTTAAGCCTGATTCTGTCCTTTGTAAAGACCATTATGCAACTGCTGAGAGGAACATTTTCAACAAAGCTGTTTTGTATGAATAAAAATTCCCCAACACTGCAAAATATGCATGTTTGTTTATTCTTCTCTGTCATGACTTGGGATTTTTTTAGAGTGTCTGAGTGCTGTGGAAATGAAAGGTTTATAGCTTGCTGTGATGTTTTGTTGCACTGGATACCATTCAAAGCACTGGGGACTGATTTGCATGCGGCTCCACTCCCCGGGCTCTCACGGTTCTTTCACATGGATATGGGACTCTGCTTAATTAGCTGATCTTTTCATTCCATCACGCCATGAGAGGAGAAAGCACAGGCCATCTGGAGAAGGCTTTTCATCATCTATAGACTAGGAATACCCAAGGGTCACTGATACAACCGGCTGAGGGCACATAGTAGTAGCCAGTTTGCTGTTTCAGAATTTATTTTAAGTAGTTTTAGCAATTATGTCATACACAAAAGAAACCCACATGTGCAAATTGAATTAACAGAACAACTTTAAATGTGCAATAACACATAAGTGCTGTACTTTTAAAGTTAAGATGTGAGGTAACATTATTGTATAATTGTACGCATGCAAATAGCCTAAAGGCTATTCTCATAATTTAAATTTTTTTATATAGTTTAGCATTTCATAAGTTACGCACATGTATTTTGTGTAAGAACTTGAGCAGGAGTTGGTTACAGATGTCAAATAAATGTAGTGAAGAGTAAACGTGCAACATTGTCTAAGGCAAAGTAATAATAAAAGGACCAGCATCAAATATAATAATAATAATAATAATAATAATAATAATAATGAATGTAAGCGAATTACATGGAAATGAATTACAAGGAAGATCACATGGTTAAATATAGCTTTGTGGAAACTAAACAGCAATTAAAAGTATATTTCTCTGTCATTTTAATTATGTTTTATTTATGTTAATGGGTGAATGGCTCACGCTGTACACAATTCTTCATTATCATGGCGGAGGAAAGAGGAGAGCGTGGTCTTCTCGGCCAGCACTTACCAGCCAGCTGTCCTGTTTTCTTTCTTTCTTTTAACAAAACTTTGCCTCTACCGCCTCCCTTTCGCCTTTTGTGCCTTTTCTAAAATGAAGCCCCCCCCTCAGCAGTCGCGTGCTGTGTCAACACGCAAAGCGTGTCTGGAAAGTCTGCAGCGTCGGACCAAACCAATACAAGAAGCGAGGGGGGCGTTGCAGACAGAAAACATTAAATCCCATTCGGTTAAGCCGAAATTACTCTATTTTACAAAAACGTGAGCTGTGACTTAAATGTAAGTTAATTTAAAAATGAATATTTTTACATAAATACTGAAGCAAAAATCAACAAAGCTCGCCCGTAGTTTGATCCAGAAAGTGGACTCGTCTGAAACAGATGTCCGGAGCTCTTCCCTCACATCTGACCAGAGAAAGTTTGAACTCTCGCTGCCTCAGGAAAGATGCTGATGTAGAGGAACAGACCGCGAGCTGAAACGTAAGTACAGACTATTTTCTGTGCGTTAGCAACACCCGCTAAAAAAGAAGAAGTCAGAAAATAACCGTCGATGTTAATGTAAACAGCAAAAAGGTAGGCAAAGCTGGAAGTTTTTATACAATTAAATTTTAGAGAAACGTTACTGAGCAGTTAGCCAAACTGGCTATTTGTGCGGTATATAATGCTTAAAACAGAAATAACTTCAAGGGATATGCTATTATGACACATCTAAACATTTCTCTCTTAATCTCTCCTTTAATCCATCATAGTTTAGATGAAAATCTTTTTCACTTTTTATTGCACTGCTCGTGTGCTTGCTTATTTTTACACTCATATAAAAGCGAGCTAAGCTAAACCATAAATATAATGTGCCTTGTGTTGATATGTGTAGATTAGTGAGCAGCTATGAAATGCTTATTTGATTAATGCGTCAGTAGTAACGACCCACTAGTATAATATGGTCTGGCGATGATACAGAGTAAGTACACTCACTCTCAGTACTTGAAAACATGCAAATCCAAGACTTTTACTTGTAATGGATTACTGGGGTGTGGTGTTTTTACTTGAGTGAAGCACTGACTACTACAGACCAGAAAAAGATGTCAGAAATACAACCACCAGACTCAATAATAACTGGGCTGCTAAATGAATGAACAGGTTGCTTTGAAAGATAAACAACCCTGCAGGACTTATGGTTGGGAAAAGGCTTGTCAGTACCAGCTGTTTTGTTGTCCTCAGCAGAAGAACAAACACAGACAGGCATGAAGTGTCACTGTGATGCTGGAGACAACACCTCTGTGTCGTCCTCCACTTCTTTTGTGAGTGGTGGGCACTTGAGCACTTGACAAGCTGTAACCACATCCCGGCGATGGTCTGAGATGACCATCAGTGTCCATTCAGAGGCTTCAGAAATGATGACTCAGAGGGACAAGGTGTCATGAATCATGATCACCCCCAGCCAGTGCTTCAGCCTCTGGAGAACAATGGAGGATCTCTTCTGGCCTTTGGTATTTACACTGTCACTGGGCTGTGACAGAGCTGGTGTGTCTGGTCAGCATATGGCCTCCAGTGACTGAAAGCAGATCGGCTTGGTGCTTATTACCCCTGCATTGTCTGCCTGAAAGTGTTGTTCTGAATGAAACTTGTCAGAGGAAAGATGCTGACAACATATCAAGTCTTTGATACCATTCCTTTTGAAGCTCATGCTATCACAGCCTCTTTTACTGCTCTTTTCAAACTCAGCACTGCTTCTTAAGGCAAGGATCTCACTCCAGTGATGTCCTTTGTAATACAATACTTCGTTTTTTTTCTCTTGCCTGCAACTCCCCCACTCTGATACACTTTTCTTCCAGCAGCATATATTGTCTACAGAGCGGATCCATTTTGCTGAATGGATTTTGGCTTTCCATGAGACTCTGAAAAAAAAAAGAAGGCATGCTGTAAAGTCGTTTGGTTTCTTCCATAGTATCAGCATTCAGAAGAGAATCTTAATTACAGGGTTCGAACAGGCCTCGGTCTGGTTTCAGGCAACCCTCACGGTCCCCGTTGGTAATTCCAGGGCCGACCACAGTGGTAATGAGCACGGAGGTGATGGCTGCAATCCAGGAGTACGCAGCTCCAGAGGCTCATGGGAAAGGGTGGTGGGGGAAGTCTGGGAGACAGTAAATCCACATTGTGATCTTTTGCCATAAACATCAACTTCCGTAGATGTTACACAGTCATGGTCCAGTGACCAGTGAGGATGAGTGGGACAGTCATCTCGTACTCCTGATGTGTTTCTAGGCAGACATCGTAAGCAGTGATCAAACACTTCCCTGAATTAAGATGTTTTGACTACATCAATCAGGTCTTCCGGGTGGAGACTGTGCTATCAGCAGCTTTACTTCAGGAAATGGACTGCTATTCCTGTCACAGTCAATCGTGAAAAGTCTTGGGGTTTTTTGGCGCTCCTTTACAGCGTAATGTCAACAATCCCACGGCTCCAGGTTCTTATGAAAGCTGTGACGAATGGCATCAGCGTTTTGGCAATAAACTGCGACTTCAAGTGAGAGTTTTTCCCAAACTCATCCACACACCCACCAACTCACCCACTCACTCACTCAATCAGCCTAGACCTCCGACCACAGACTCTTGTGAAAGTCTTCAGACAGTTATGGGGTGTAAGTGGGTAAATCCCACATTACCCTGTCTGTCTCTGATTACCAGGCTGGATTCCTGTTGACGTATTTAGCTTTAGATTGCTGCAGCATGGAGCCATGTGTCTGGGAGCAAAACCTTGCACCTTAAAATCTCAGCCCTGCTCCATTCTGATACTCTCTCGCTGTCTCAACAGCCTTGTCTCAATATTGACCCGGCACAGCCGCTCAAGCCACAGTTGTCAGCAGATATTGCGCCTGCAGCAGATTATTTAGGCTGGTTTTGGGACACAGGCCCTTTGTTGCAGTGTTGTTTTACTAACTCGAGCTGCTTAGCTGTGTTCCATTGTGCCACTGGCTGCTCATAGCTGTGTCAGTTCGCATGAGTTGCTGTTTTGAATGGAGAAAACCTATAGGACACACAATAATATCCTGTCAGAGAAGGTTTTCATTCACGCAGGCTCTGTGCCTTCCTTGTCTCTACAGGAAAAGGCCTGATACAATCACCAAACACAGGAGCTAAGGATTATACACAGAAGCCTTACTGTCATGTGGTGTCTATTTTCATGGCATCTTACCTCCCCTTTTATTCCTGACCAGTGACACATCATTCACTTTTCGAATGAGGTTTGGCTGGCCCAAAAAGTTTATGAATATGTGGCATTGATGCAAGGCAAGGAAATAACATCCTTTAACCATGTTAGAGACCATAATGTTGCCTCTTGTGATCTGCTAGCTTTTTTAGAAGAAGTCTGAGACATGTGAGATCCAAAATAAATTAAATGACCTACAAAATTGAGAAAATAAAGGCAGCATTCTCTGTCTCCGCTACCCTAAGGTAATATCAAGACAACAACCACACACAGGCTCATGGTCTGAATTTAAATGGCTGTCAGCTTGTTGAACGCTATTTCCAATTTGTTGTTGTCACTGTCTTTCTCTTCTTGCTGTCGTTCCACTCCACACCTTGTTTTAGTTCATTATTAGTCACATGTTTGCTGGAGAGCAACAATGGGACAGAGCGGGTCATAAACAAGAATTGTGTCGGCCAGGTTTTTGTGCTCAGCATTGCACAGGAGTCAGCAGGCACCTTGTGATCTGATGCTGCGAGTACAAGCCCAGCATTGAGACATTCTTCCACTTCAAAGCTCCCAGGGGGTTTTCTGGACACTGGTTGAATGGGAGCCGAGGAAGGGGTGCACAGGGGGAACAGGTGCAGTCCATAAGTGGGGTAATTCCCGCTGCCATCTGCTTTCTTTTTCGGGGTCTGGGCTCTTTAAACGCCCTCTGACACGCCTCATGGCGACACACTCCCCTAGCCGCAGCCGCAGCATGCCCCGTCACCATGGCACCGTGATTCAGATTAACCCCGCACATGTGCCGAGTCAACCGTGGGGGTCTGCTTCTTTTGTGAGTGAGCAAAGGGAGGGCGACAGGGGTGGAGGGGGGGGGGGGGGGGAGATGGAGAGCTGCACAGATAAGTGTGTAAAAAGGACACTTGCCAGTCTTTCACTTTTGTTAAGTGAAGCAGCAGAGACAGACTTATCGAATCCATGTGAGGGGGAATTTTAGTAATCTGAATAAACTTTGTTGTTTCCAACAGGTATATATAAAAAAGTCAAGAGCAGAGAGACACGATGACGGCCATCGAGAGTAAAGAAGAGATCAGCGACACGGACAGTGGGATTATCCTAAACTCCGGTAAGGACTGTACTGAACAGATGTCCAGTCAAGTATCTGCATCTTTCATTTTTGCAGATTTCATACTGTTACTTACAACTAAGAGTATAATGGAATTTGAGGCTCGTAACTATATTAACATTTGAGAAATGAAAATAAATAAATAAATCAGGTGACATTTTGTTAAATAAACTTATATATTTTTACTTTGTAAATATGTAATTGGGACATTTTGTCTGACTTTCCTCTAACATACTGCATCTTTAGCATTTTTTTAAAAGTTTGTTGCTATTTATCAACCCACGCTTTACATCAGTACTGATCTACTATATCTGCTGTAGCTCCAGTATCAATGCTGACATAACAAGATAGCAAACTTCTTAGACCGCTACTCAGTGTAAGGTTTCTGCGATAGCTGCCCTGTATGAAAAGTATTGGCAGTTTCTATAATGCTTAATCCACCAGTCTGTGCAAACAGAATGATAGTTTTAATGCTATAATATAATTAATGTTGATATTCATAAATGTTACAAAAAAGCAGAAAAAATGGCAAAGCAGATTATTATTATTTTTTATTATTAAGAAGCAAAATTGTTTGCATTCCTGAACAGAAAGTTAAGTTTTAGTTGTTTAATGTTATGCTTGAGTAATTTCTGCCTTCTCAGAGAAGTTCATTGTGCTGGCTCAACTTTGGGTTTATTTTATTTTTTAGCTTTAAATATGTTTTTAACAGATTTCTCAAATATTTGCATTTTCCTCTTTATAAGCCCTCTGTCTATTTTAACTCATTATCAGCTCACATAAGAATAATACAGTTTTAATATATGTGGAAGGTACTGTGTGTCTTTCTGACTCTGTGTCCGTCATGAAACTAATTGGAGGGGTGGAGCGTGGGCAAAGAAAGACTCCATTAAACTCTGTGGATTAGCCTTTTGTGGAAAAATTATCTGTGTTTAACTATAGTATTTAATATAGATTCATAATGTAGTGCATTTAAAAACATCTCGTCACAGCAGAGCAAATGTTAGCTTATATGACAGCATAAGATGCAGACGGGAAAGTACAATACAGCTTCAGTATTGTACATAATGACCGTGTTATACGGGGTATGAGAATAAATGTTTGCGCATCAGTTGTGCAGCACTGGCTGAACTGATAACAACACTTTATATACACTATATAAAATATAATAAAAAATATAAACAGTGAAATTATTTTTAAGTCATTTTAAGTCAAGTTCAGACGCAGACGCAGGTAAAGCCTGATTTTGTGTGTGTTTTTGCAGGTCCCGACAGCCCCACGTCCCCAGTGAAGGACCTCACCACCCACACCAGAGCCCTGAAGCTGAAGCACCAATCTCTGGAGGAGCGTTTGGAGATCTGCCTGCTGGAGCTCCGAAAACTCTGCATCAGGGAGGCAGTAAGTGACTCCTGGATTAAAGCATATAAACATACCTAGGCTAGTTTTCATGAAGATTAGCTTTAAATCAGTATTGAAGATTGCTTCTTTTTACATCATAACAATACTTTTGTTTTGTCCTCACAGGAGCTGACAGGTGTACTGTCCTCAGACTATCCAATGATGCCAGATGAGAAGCCACCACGTGTTCGGAGGAGAATTGGTGCTTCATTCAAGCTGGATGAAGGTCTGATCCATCTAGATAAACAGGTACAAACCACCATCAGTGTTAAGTGTTAGTGGAAAGAGTCAGCACATCAGCTGAGATGTAAGGTCAGAGTTTGTCTTTTTTTCATAGGACTCAGAGTTGCAAGCGCTGGAAACTGAATTGGCCCTTCAGCGGCAGATTTTTGAGGCAGCCCGCAAACTCTCGCTTGAGGAGAACCTCAGTAAGCCACAGAAGAAGGGCCGGCTGCAGCAGTGCAAGAGGGAGGAGAAGAAAGTGAAGGAACTGCAGCAGGCCGTGTTCCAGCATAGAATCAAGAGTGAGTGCAACTCACCCAGCGTCAGCAGCCAGAACAAAGGTGAGTGACTTTGCTGCCCCCTTCAGGCCAGGCTGTGCAATGTGCAGTGCACTTAATGGAAATGTAAAATGTTTGGCGTTTGTGTGCAGATCTGTGCATGTCTGATGACAGCTCACTCTCCGATGTGGTGGCGCTGGATGATGGTGAGCTGAAAATACATTTCTACCTGTATGATTTTAAGGTTATCATGACATTCATTTAAATATGCAGTAGAAGAAAAGTCAGCTCTGATAGAGCATGGTGTCACATTCAACATGCAAATCATTCTACATGTCTTTTTATGAAATTAATTGCGGGTCATGTGTAAAAACAAATATGGGTTTAAAATTCCAAAACTCACTTTAATAATGTGATTTAAATATTTTTAAAAATAATGAATACTCTACTGACTTGTTTTCCATTTAGAAATCATTATTTAATGTTCTCTCCAATCCTGTATAGATGTGGACATATCCAGCCCCCTTTCACCTCCAGTGTTGGACGCTTCATATTCAGATCCCCTTCAGCTGTCAGCCCAGACTGTGCAGACATCGCACCAGTCCTCAAGCGAGCTCAGTGTGGAGCACGAGCCCGCTCCCATCCAGAATTCCCCTTGGAAGGAGTCCAGTCTGGACCATCCTTACCAAAAGGCCACCAAACCTCCGTCTGCCTGCAGCAGCAGGTCCAGGTAAGGACTGAAGAATGCTAACAACTAGTGAAATACACTATTATACTCCAAGCTAGATTGTACCTTATTTTACAGTTTTCCATTTGATAGATGAACTTAGATGAAATCAGGTGTAATGTCAGCCTTCTTGTGCTGGATTAGCACATAGTAAAGCTTCCTTTTTCTGAATGTGTGCGATATCTCATGTCATGTCTCCTGTGTGCAGTAGCCCAGCAGCAGCCCAGGTGTCTGCAGAGAGCATCAGGATTCCTCTCACTCAGTTTGTGAAAAACTCTGCCCTGCGTCACAGCAGCTCCACCAGCGCCCCCTCCACCCCGGAGCTGTTCATACGCCGGCAGTACTCCCAGTCCTTCAGGTACACAGACAAGTTATGTCAGAGTCATTTGTATTATCAGAGGAATTAAAGACAATAATGCATGTATTAATGTTTCAAATTTTACACAATGTCCCTTCTCAGACTTCCAAAAAGAAAGCCATCTGACGTGGAGCGTTTCAGCTCAGAGAGCAGTCGAGGTCGAGCTAGGCTGCCCCAGCGACGCTGCGTGGCTGACTTCATGGTGCGCTCCCCGGAGTACTCTCCTCTGCGTCCTTACCAGTCCGGCTCTGAGGACAGCAGCTCAGAGCACTCGTCATCCTCTAGCATTAGCTCTCCTGGCAGGGAGAAGCCGACTGAGATCCCAAAGCTCTTCCCACCGCCTTACGGGTTCCACTTTGGAGCACAGAAGAAAGGAGCCTCTCATTTCCCCAGTATGCACAAAAATACGAGCACCAGTTATGTTAAGGCAGCGGCGGAAGATGGACCCCTCTCCCCGCAAGCTCCAGACATGGGGAAGTGCTTCATCTCTACTGTGGCACGCAGCACTCAGCAACGACAGTGGCAGGAGGGGACACCTTCACCGAGAAGCATCTTAAAGCCCCCTCCGCCTTACACCAGGCTCGTGCGGACGCCCTCGCTGAAAGAGTACCCAAACCACGCCGTGAGGCTGCTGCCCCGGGAGGTCGTATCAGAGGAGCTGAAATCGTGGCATCAAAGGAATCAGCTACAGAAGCTACTGCCAAGCTGCGGGGAACAGCAGAGCGTTATGAGCCCCATTTCACCTCACCTGCCTCCTTTTGCACAGGTAGGTACTGAACACGGTACCTTTTCATTTGACTCTTAACATATTAATGCATTGAAGCTGTTACTTTCGTAAATTAGATCAGTGATTCCAAAAGTGTGGGCTGGGATACTGCAAAGGTACTCAAGTTATTCAAAGTATGTGTGCTGTTATTTATATAAAAAGTCAGGTTAAACTGGTAGTAGGTGGTGGTTAGTTTGTGGTATTACTCGTTACACTGACCTAAATTTAAAGCTCTTTTATTGACGTTTGTGTCCTAGTGATATGTGGGTCACACGATGGCATTAATGCTTTGCATTGGACTGGGTAGCATTAGCAACTAAGAGCCAACAGCCTGTGTTTTTATGTTTTGGTTTAGGGTTTTGTTTTGTTTTTTCAAATACATCACTTTCTCTTGTTTTTTGATTAGAGGTTGCTTGGTCCCCATGGGATTTCTGGCAAATTGACACATTTTCACTTGAAAACAACATGAAATATTTTTTACTGAACTAGATTAGAGATCTAATGTATTTACAATGTGCTGGCTTTGTGACTTTTTTTCACAGGGTTCAGGTAACGTGGTTCTCCAGAGGGCTGTAGACGGGACTCCCCTTCAGTGGTTTGTCGCAGAGGATGCTGAGATTGTGAGCCAGGTGTAGCTGACACGCCTAAAACCCCCTGCAGTATGATGACTCATTCCTTTATTTATTAAGTCTTTGGACTCTCTGTGAGATTGTTTGTTGACATAATGCAGAAAACGTGAACCTGTTGGTATCACTGATTAATTTAATGTAAGGTGGTATGCCAGTTTTATTTATTTGGTAATACATCTGAGGTGAAATAAATCTGATACAGTTTCTTAGCTTATTTCAACAAAGACCATAAACTTGCTGTTGTTTGAAGACCTTTTTTTGTGGCTGGAACACATTTTGCACATGCAGTTCACCCACAGTAGATTTAAAATAGCTTTCCTCATTTCTAATATAATTTTTGACTTATATTCTATATTTATTATTTAAATACCCCCCCCCCCCCCTTTGCAACATAGACTTATCACTAAAACTATGATACGCCACCTATAAGCACGCACAGCAATGAGTTTTTAAAGGTATATGTGTAGATATACATAGTGAAATCTGTCTGATAATGATGTGAAGTGAGCTGAATCTTAACATTTGAATCTTGCTTATTAACTCCTATTAACCACTGATGCCTTTAAGGGTAATTTTGGTGAAAGTTTTCACTGCGGTATGGTGTTTCTTACTAACCGAGTGATTGTATCAGTTTTGATATGTTTTGTATATTTATAATAAAAATATTACCAAAATGACCCATCTGAGTGTATCCTGCCTCTCGCTTTATGTATGGGCTCAAAGTGTGGTCATAAATATTTTGTACTTGTAAATCAGTTTTGTGTGTGTAAAAAGAATTTGTGTGTGCGTAAAAAAGATTTGTGTGTGGACTTAGCCAAAAAGTTTGTGTGAAACTCTGCACTCAAGTTTCAAGTTACAAGTACGAATTTTGACCCTATTTTTCTTCCTTTCATCTGATTGGCCAATGTCATGTCAATCACAAATTTAATAATCTAATAGGAGAACAGAGGGGTTTGGCTATTGGAGGGGTGCTTTATGGAGCTTCATGTCCTGAGGGAATAAATGCTTTTACATGCCAGTCCAGCGTTTTCCTTCATCACCACCAAGGAAAACAGTCTGTGGTGATTTTTGTTTCACAGGTTTACCTGGTTCATACAGGGACCTCCAAAGCCTGGGGGGGGCAGTGTTGTGGAAATGACACAGTCTTCACTAGTGGAGATAGTTACAAAGCTTTCTTCGTTATGAATTAACGATCGATGTTTTTATTGAACATTTGAAGATAAAAAACAAACAAACAGAAACTCTTGTAGAGGACATAAAGTCAGAGATAGAAACGACAAGGAGCAGGTGCATCTAGTACAGGTAGAGCTGCTGCAAAAACCCACAGAGCTCAGCAGCCAGCGCAACTAATTCTGGATCCTTTGCTATTAGTTAGCATTAGCAGCACATGCTGCATCCGATGTGTAAGGACCTTTATGCTGAGCACTGTGACTCACAGCAGTGGTCCCGGGTCAGCCCTGACTTTGTGTTAAACTAATCCTAAAGTAACAATGGTATTTCTAACCACTGATATACCACAACTTTTTCCGTTCAACAGCTGCTGAAAGTTACGGGGACCTAGCTTCTATCAGACATTTATATAGAGATCCTCCAGCTTCAAACTGTGTCACCCTTCAAGGACATGCAGTTTAAAAAAGCGCCCCTCAAACAGCCAAACCCATCTGTTCGCTGATTGGATTGTTAAATTTGTGATTGACATGACATTGACCAATCAGCTGAAAGGAAGAAAAATAGGGTCAAAATTCGTACTTGTAACTTGAAACTTGAGTGCAGAGTTTCACACGTATTTTTTGGCTAAGTCCACACACAAATCTTTTTTACGCACACACAAATTATTTTTACACATACAAATCCTGATTTACAAGTACAAGATATTTATGACCACAATTTGAGCCCACATTTATGACAGCTGAACTGGATGAGCAGCAGAAAATGGATGGATGTTACCAAAATGTATGATTCCCTGTGACAAACACAATGAACGACCAAAAGCAGGGCATCAAAAACCATTTTATCTTTGTTTACAAATAGCCTTCAATTGTCGACGCACTAATTCACGTGAAGCACTGGTGACTGTGTTTCATGAAACTACCACAAGAAGTAACTCAGTGTTACGACACAGAAAATCACAAACGTGCACAGGAGAACCAACCGGCAGCGCTGCAGCCAGTGAGTCAGAGGATGTTGCCTCCACCTGAAGAGAGCAGTCGGTCAGTGTTTATCCAAAGTTATCAGAAATAATACACTTCTGAAAAAGAACAAACATGACGTGTCCACTTACGTCCCCACTGTGGAGATCCGTCTGCAGATATTTGCCATCTTTTTCTCCCTTCCTTTGTTGGTTAAGACTGCTTTGCCCCTGTGTCTGTGCCGCAAAGTATCCAGAGAGAAGCTGTAAATATAAAAGCACATTCCTCAGTTCCAACTTCTTGAAGCTTGTGATGCTTTTTTGTTGATAAAGTTGCTAATGCTGACTTTAGTAAGAGCTGTATTTGTTAAACTAGACACAGCAGCAACCAATACTGACACGAAACGCTTCAGAAATTGGTCAATACTGCAGGCTGTTGTGCCTCTCAGTTAGTCCACCTCCTCTGAATAGTGCCATACTTTTTGCTCAGAGTCTTGCTGTTGTTCACTGGTTTTGATGGGGGGCTCTCTGGGGTTAGGATGGGAGCGGGTCCTGGAAGAGCTTCTGATGGAGTTTCATCTGGATTGTGCGGCCTGAAGTAAGACATGTTCGTGATAAATGTTACCATGTAGTTAGGATACCAAAAAATATGCCTGTTGGCTCTAGTTCACCTGTCCTCCACTGAGTAGCTGTCGTCCTTGTTCATGAAAGAGCAGCTGGACTCTGAGCTCATGGGAGACGGGCAAGAAGGGACAGCCTTCTTGCTGGAAGAGAGACGCTTTCTGGAGTCTTGCTTTTTCCTATCCTGGAGACAAAGAAGACCCTCCCTGTGGTTTATAGCTGATAACATGAGAAAAAGCAGGAAGGTTTATTCAGGAAACTTCCCTTACCTGAGTTTGGCTGGAAATTACTGATACACAGACCCTTCTACGGATGTGCTTCTTGTTAAAAAACAAACAAACAAACACACAGATAAAAGGCAGATTCAAGTTCAAAAGATTGCTTAAACCTACATTAGACGTTACAAGTATCCAAATATGCATACCTGCTGAGTATCTTTCTTTATGTTGTCACTTTCCTCTGGATCTACAACAATAAATCCAGCAATTACTCAAACTTTGCACACAACTGCAGAAGAAAACAAGTGACAAGAAACACGCCACTGATGCAGAAACCTGTGGAGGCTCTGGGATCTGTGATGTTTCTGCAGGAGCTCTGCTGCTGCTGCTGCATCATCATCCTTCTGGCTTCTTCCAGCTCAGCTAGATTTCTGTCATATCGCTTCCTCAGGCGCTCCACGTGAGCCACCATGAGTTCCACTGCTCTACTCACTCGAGCCTCCTAAACAAAGCAGGAAATAAAGAGAAAACTCCTACTCCCGGTGCTGGTCCCAATATAGCAGTAACACTTGTTTTTAACTGAGCCTGACCCACAGTGTACCTGATGCACGGCACCGAGCACCTCTGCTGTGTTAGAGATCCGTTCCACGGTGCCTCCGAGGATGTCCAGGGACAGCTCCAGCTTCTGCAGGATCTCGCTGCGCTTGTTGTCCAAACACAGGCTCTTCAGTATCTGAAATCCCACAGGATCACACTTGTATTTGCAGCCTGCTGGGACCAAAAGGACTCACTACAGATAATAGCCTGCTACGTACAGTACCTCCAGGGTCTCCCTGCCTCTGCTCAGCTCTAGCTGGATGTTCTCCTCAGCCAGGTTACGGGCGTGCTCCTCCGCCTGCAGCCTCTGCTTCAGGGTGTACTGATCACAGCGGAGAGACAAGGCGATCTGAGAGAAAGCCGTCTAGGAGAAGAAACAAAAATATAACAACTTCATTCAAGTTCTCAGTGTCCTCCTGCATTTCAGATACCTGTGGCTCTGCCTGGTGTTGAGATTTAAGCATAAATAAACTTTAATGAAACCGTAGCTGTTCAGAAATACAGAAATCTTGAACTTATAATCAAATAACCCACATCCTGTGTGTAAATTTTCAAGTGCAGCACATTAAAAAACAAAGTTTAAAACCTACTGAATGGATTTAATAAAGGGGAAGTGTAGACTACTTACCTCCAAATCCTTCTCTGACATCTCTACACTGTTAGGAAACAAGAAGTCTGACAGTTTGATATCACTTCTAATTAAATCTGGCGGTTATCATTTGGTTGTATTTGTACGTATGAATGTCACCTATTGAGGCCGACGCGCTCTATGATGGGCAGCTCACTCCAGCTTGCGATTGGCGGCTCCTCTTGGCTAGTTTCTGTTAAAAAGTTCAAACTGATTTAGAAACTTTTTAGACCTTTTAAAAAAATTATTATTCTTAAGCCATTAACCTTCTCCGCTGTCGTCACTGTCCGGCATGTTGGGCAGGTTGTAGCTGCTTATCTCTGCCTCTGGCTGAAAATATTTGAAAGACATTATCAGCCCTCCGAGGTGTTAAATGACTGATTAAAGGAACGGGTAGGACAGCTGGTTAGACTCACCTCAGCGCTCATTACTGCGTCAGCCTCTTTCACCAGAGTTAATCCAAATGTCAGAGAAAGCCTGATTACAGTATTCAGATTCACTTCAGAGTTCACAGTGGACTCTTCATCATTTGTGAAAGCACAAACATATTCTCACGGGTCAGTGTTTGGCTCATTTGCTCCTCAGCCTTTCTCCAGTCCTGAGAATAGATAATCCTATTAAGAGATCCACAGTCAGACCAGAATAGGACGACTGGCCCAAGAGGCTCATGGGAAGCTGTGTTTTTGTATGTGGTAAATTAAAACTAGTGTTGTACCAGTTAATAAATCAAATGCACCAATTCCACAGTTCACCCTGCATCCATACTATATAATACACCATGTTATACTACACTCTATATTCTTGTAGAAGCAAAGGGAGTAGCTTGTTCACTTAATCTCATGAATAAATAATTAGGTTTTAAAGGTTTCAGCAGGACAGGACACAAGGGTACAGGGGTCCCATGAGGGGATTACATAGATCAGGAACCGTAGATCTTATTAACACTCTGCTTCCCGTTTTTCACTCTACATACACATTTGTGATCTGCATCAGTCGAATATTAGACCTTTATTTATCCAAGGCCATTGGAGGACAGTTCAAGCTTTTTGCACTGTAGAGGCTGGTGAGAAAGTGTTTCATTTCAGGCCGTGTCCATACGAAATGACAACAAACATCTTGAGGTCCAGCTAATGCACGCCAAAGCAGACCGACAGAGACACCTAATGGCCATGCACCAAATATTTGGGATGAATACCCAGGCTCACTGGACTGGGTTGGTGGTTCAATCCCAGGGCACTCTGGTATTCCCGCTGAGCCCTGAGTTGGCCCTGATGTGTTCATAGAAGGGTGCATGTTGAGGGAAGAAGCTTAATGGTAGAATGAGGCATGAAAACCTGAGGCCCTTCCTGTCATTTCTCCCAAAACCTGAATTTCACTACATTATACAGAATAAAGTTAACAGAGTTATGTAACTATGTATTACACCGTTACACATAAGTGAACTTCAGATCATCAGTTAGTGATACAAGACCTCAGTAATGAAATCTAAAAAAAATAAATCACTCAGAGCAGCCGACTTTGGAGAATCTCCACTTTTATTAATAGAAAAACTGTATTTAGTAGAGGCGCTGGGGTTTGCCCATGGTGCTCTTGACGTAGAGGGCACGCACGTTCTGCCAGTTCTTCTTCAGCAGCGACACCAGGAAGTTGACAGCCAGGTGGATGTTGTACACAAGTTCGTCTTCTGTCATCTTCACATGTCCTACGGCCACAGCCAGACAAAGCACCTACAACGAGCAGCAAGGTTACTCCACACTGATCAACTTCTTCAAACCAAGTGTTAGATAATGAAACCATAAAGCCAGGAAGCAGCAGAACACACCTTCTTCATCTGGAATTTGATGGTGGACTTGACTTCATCCACCTTTGTGTTCAGGTTCTCATTGTGGGTGAGCAGTGAGGGGAACTTGCCGGCCTTGTTCAGCCCAGGACCCAGGATACGAGGGATCTGCTTGATCAGAGACTCAGAGGCCAGGAAAGCATCATACTTCTTGGCTGGAAGAGGAAGAAACAAGCACGTTAGGAAGCCTTGACAGACTTTGGTCACAGATGAGGCAGTTTGTAATCTTGTGGACACCGTACCGAGCTTCTTGACCAGCTTCTTGTTCTTGTTCAGCTTCTTCAGAGCCTCGATGTCCATGTGTGGCATGTCGGCAGCTTTGGCCTCGTCGCAGTGCTGCTGGTCTCCCAGGATGCACACGGAGAACTTTGGCCTGGGGAGAGTCTTCAGCCTGCATGTCAACAAAACATTTTTAGTGACTGTGCTCACAACCACATTTCAACCTCTGAGAAATAATAAACTCATTCAACATGTGATGATATAATTTGACCCTTTATGAGACCACCTGACTTTACTGTGGAGTAGAAAAAGTCTTACCCATACCACCACAGGGGCTGGCGTCCAGCTGACCTCTTAGGTAATACAAAGCAAATTGGTCGGCATGAGGGCGTGAACTTAGCAGCTCAGCCACTCAAAGCCTCCCCTCATGTTTTAAGACCCAGGGTAGGGGTCCGCCTGCTTCGCCTTCCCCAGCAGAAAGCTGAGTAAGCTCAGTCAGACTACCCAGAGTACTTCTCCATGTCTGCTCCTGGCCTGTCTGGACTTTGATTTTTAATGTACTACATGGCCGTTAAACAGGCCGCTGTGATAATCAGACAGGGCTGGAGACACACAGGGAAAAGGGTGGGTGAGACAGTAAAAGGTCGAACCTGACAGTGCCGGAGAAACGCTTGTCCTTCTGGGGATCATAGTTTTTCAGGCTGATCTGAAGCTCCACCGACTCCACAAACCTACAAAGAGATGACAGGTTACACACATGTCCGGTATTTTCAGTATTACACTTTAACCATTGGTTATCACAGCTGTTCGGATCTGCTTACTTCCTCGGCTTGGCCACGGAGCCCTGCAGGACCTCCTTCACGGCTTCATATAAAGTATCCCTGGAGACCTTACTGTAATGTAGAAAACGTCAGGAAAAAAGTTAACGTCACTAGAAATACCACCAAGAGAAATAAGACGGCTAATGATGCTAAAGCACAGCGCTAAAAATTCACCAAGCAGCCACAAAAGTCGTGAAAAAAATATGTGCCGGTTATTTAAGAGCATTAAACTAAACAGGTAGAGATTAGATGAAGACTGTAAATGTATTTTAAATATGGGGATGACGACGGATTACATTTGAGAAACTTAGCGCGCTGACGGTGCACCGGCGATGAACCGGTCCCATGCCGCACCTTTAACGTCAATAAACTACAACATACCATGAAATACAAACAAAGCCGGACAATATTACGACTCTACGTATCTAGAAGAATAACACAGTAGAGAAAAGCGCGTTTAAAATTAGTTTTTTAATCATTTATTGGGAAAAATGCTGCCTGACCTCATCTTGGTAGCTCGTCGCTCTCGTCGTGCTACGCTGGAAAAGGAAGTGACGTCGTACGTTACGCGACATAAAGGCGATCCGTGACGTCATCAGAAAGCGCGAGCTTTTTTCTTTTTTTCCCAATAGAAATCAACAAAATCTATATCATAAAACAGCAAGCATAAAAATATCTGTTTAGTAGTAATTGAAAAAGGTGTGCCTGTGAAGAAACATATACATAAAAATAAAATACCTGTAAAACTACAGAAAGATTCTTACCTACTTATAAAGCTAAATAGTTACATAATAGCTACATAATTCAGCTGTCTTTGTCAAACTTTGTCATTACAGTTTTTATGCTGTTGTAAATTATAATATCAAAAGTTGAGCTCTCGCTGTTTCAGGTACTTTTTTTTGTTCCAAAATGATAGTCCTGTGAAAATAAGTACACACGCCTGGGACAAAAAATGTAAAGCGTTCCACATTTGAAGTCAAGGGAAACAATAAAAAAAAAAAAAAAAAAAAAAGGGGGGGGGAAAACACAGACATTAAGCATTGTGTTTAAAAACAAACTGTGAGTCCCCTTTATGTAATAGCACAGTAAGGTCATGAGGTAGGTAATCAAGCAGAGGCTGCCATATGCTACAGAATGCATTACAATTGCCCTTCATGATGGCACTGAGGCGCTCCATCGGCAGCACCCCGAGCAGTTCCCTGTACCACTGTGTAACAGTAGGAGGCCGACTCTGAACCCATTGAAACAGTACACATCGCCTCGCCAAATGTAAAAGTTTACTTAACAAAAGCATCTGTGCAGAAGACAGAGAGAGCCCTTCTATAGATAGACCCAGAACGAACAGCATAGGGTTCAGTGGGATCGTACGGTGGAAAATAGAGCAAAGCTCTATAGCAATATTCTTCCAAAATCTAGCAATTAAAGGACATTGCCATATGCAGTGGTAATAGGTCCCTACAGCCGTATTGCACTTCACACAAAGAGCAGAAATCTGAGGGTGAATTTTATTTAGGAACTCCGGCGTGCGCTGCAGCCTGTGTAAGATTCTGTACTGGCTTTCCTTTAGTCTGTTACAGGGAAACAATTTCATGGCAGATCTGAAAGTTTTGGACCATGCTTCCGCACCAATTTGAGCTTCGAGGTCGGTTTCCCACCGAACCCTGGCCGTATCAGTGCTTACAAAGTTCAAAGACAACAATTTCCCATAACAAAGAGAAATAAATTTCTTTCTCGTAGTCATTTCCTCGTTAACTTTGAGAAGAAGGCTTTCAACAGGGTTCAAAACTGGTTGATTGGCTGGAAATTTAAGAGAGTTCACATAATGCCTTACTTGCAGGAATCCGAAGAAGTGTTTCTGTGGTAAATCATACTTAACTTGAACCTGATTGAAAGCCATAAAGCTACCCCTTTCGAACAGATCACAAATGAACCTTATATTTTTAGAATACCAATCATCAAATATATTAATGCCAATACCCGGGGGGAAAGCTTTATTCCTAGTTAGGGGCTGCAGTGCACTAGAGAAACCTCTCCTTCCGACGTGGGCAGTAATACTATGCCAGACCTTTAAAGTGGGCATCAAGACGGAATTAGTTCTGACACCAGGAGGGAGGTCCGCCAGGTCAGTGGATAAGAGACTAAGAGGTGAGAGAGGGTCACAGCACCAGGCATCCACCGATGGTTCGCCCCGGTGAAGGAAGGAATGTAACCACCCTGAAATTATTTGTGCGTGGCAAGCCCAGTAGTAATATAAAAAGTTAGGCAGAGCCTGACCCCCCTCATCCGTGGGCAGTTGTAAAATCTGTATCTTTAGTCTAGATTTCTTCCCACGCCATATGAATTTAGAAAGACAACCCTCAATTTCCACGAATGTTTTTCTGTTGATCCTGAGAGGCAACATTTGAATGGGGTATAATATTCTGGGTAGCACATTCATCTTGACAATCTACCCGTCCAAGAAGGGAGGTCAACCACCTATGGGTTTCTTGATTGAGGACAATCGCAAAGTTAGCTGTACAACTCCGCTGTCTGCGACCCCGATACCTAAATAGTGAAACCCGTGTCACACCTGAAAGGAAAATAGGAGGACGTCCCCCTCCCCCGACACCAGTGGCAAGGCTCAGATTTTCATAATTTATTTTACCCCGAGAAGGCCAAATTGTTGATGAATGGTCAGTGCAGAATAGAAGTCTGTTTAGTGAGAAGAGCAAACATCATCTCATAAAGGAAATCTGATCATATCGACAAGGTCACCCCCAATCCCAGGATGTTCTTATAGCCTCTCCTGGTCCAAGTGCAAACAACAGGGGAGAGAGGGGGCCCCTGACAATTTCTATAAGGATAAAGAGTGTAAATGACAACCAAGTGCTGTTAATCAGATGCATTTGCTTGAACTCTCTTATAAATCAGTTTGCTTGTGTGGAGCATTTAGGTATGTTAAACCAAACAACATATCGGCACAAACACCTCATACCAACTGGTGGAGTGATGAACTGTGCTTGTTTTGCAGTCACAGGAGCCTGGGCACCTTGCAGTCATTGAATCGACAATGAACTTCTCTGTATACCAAAGTATTCTAGAGTTAAATGCGAGGCCATTGGTCTGATAGCTAAAGCTTGTCACAAATTGGGTCATGTGACAGAACAATGAGCCTAAACACATCAGCTAATCTGTAACAGAATGACTGAAAAAGAGTCAAGATGTTGCAATGGCCCAGTCAAAGTCCAAACTTCAACCTGATTGAGATGCTGTGGCAGGATTTTAAGAGAGCTCAATGAAGTGAAGCAACTTTAAAAAACAAACAAACAAAACAAACAAAAAACAGTGGGTCAGTATTCCTCCACTATATGCGATTCTGATAAAGCAAAACAAAGCAGAAAGACTTCAAGTTATTGCTGCTACAGGTGGTTCTAGAAGGTACTGAATTATGAGGTGTGTATTAATAGATTTTGAGGTGCTGTAAGACATTTTTTGGGAACCCCGAAATTTGAATAACTTTTTTTAACCTTTAAAGAATGGAGGCTTTGAGACAGTGTGGTCAC
This sequence comes from Simochromis diagramma, assembly GCF_900408965.1. NCBI lineage: Eukaryota > Metazoa > Chordata > Actinopteri > Cichliformes > Cichlidae > Simochromis > Simochromis diagramma. Next base: position 3,406,160 of record NW_024387152.1, on the reverse strand, counting down.
CCGAATGCCAATCACTCTCATATCTTTTGGACGTGTACACAATTGACCTCATTTTGGGACAGTATATCCAAGTTAACAGATGACATCATGTCCTATGCATCCCTAAGGATCCCAGGATCTTCCTACTGGGTTTGCTACCCAGTGATTTGATTCTAAAAAAGGAAAGATATATTTTTTAAATCCCGTTGATCGCATTTGAAAAGGCCATAACAAGGAAAATCCTTAAGAAGGATCCTTCCCGAGTAGAGCAAGTGCTAGAGATTATAGAGGAAATACATCTGATGGAGAGACTGACTTTCTTTCTACGACTTAAATGTCATCTTTTTCAACAACTTGGACTAAACGGCATAAATATAAGCAAAGGCTTGAAGATTCTGTCACTTAATTCATGATGCTTGGAACAGTGCCCCAATTTGTTCCCCTTTTATTTTTGTTATATTCTTGTCACAATGAAAATTCAAAATAAAAAGTTGCAAAAAAAACCCCTGAGGCTTTGAAAATGAATACAATTAATTGACATTATGATCTAATCCACCCATCCATTCAGCCTAGCTTCTGCTTATCCAAATTCAGGCTGTGGTGGCAGCAGGTTATGCAGGGCCCTTCTTCCCAGCAACACTTTCCACTTCCACATGGGGATTCTGAGGCATCCCCAGGTCTGAAGACAAGAAATACATGCAACAAATTTGAGGTCTACCCCAGGGTCTCCTTCTAGTTGAGTATGCCTGGAAACCATCCAATTGGAAGCCCCCATGAGGCATCCTCACCAGATGTATAAGCCAACTCAATGGAGCCAGTTATAATTTATAATAATTATAAAAATAAATACCATATAAGTAATAATAATGTTTGCTAAATGAGATATTGCAAAAAAAATTGCAAATATTTGTAAAGACTGACCAATAAAAGTCTGCAGGTTACAGTAATTCAGTATCAACTTTGTCCTAATACTAGATTGAGTTAGATACATGGGTGTGTTGTGTTCAGGAGCGCAAGGATTAGCATTTAGGAATCGTTATTGTAGGACCTGTGAACAGTCAGAGTAATAAAAAATAATATCAGCCCTGTCAGACTGGTGAATTAAGATTCTTCATTGTCAGTTTAATTTATTTATACAGGGTTTTTTTTAATGTAAATTAGTTGAAAAGGTGGTGAGGTCACGTGTCTGCGATTCGTTTTAAAGCAGCTTGTAGAGACTTCTTCAGGAAGGTCTCATTTAACATCAGGCAGCTGGACAAGGAGTGTTTGTGTGCAGCAGTCACCTGGAAATGCAATCATTTATACGCAGAAGGTTATCACACACCATTTCATCCACTGTACAGACGTTATCTGTGATCCCAATCTGCATACTTACATCAGTGCTGTATTTGGTGAGTACTGTGAGCATCATTTTTGCAAACTTCACAGACTTTGTGAAACGAGGAGCCTGACTGACGAGCTGTTCTGTGAACTGTGTGAAAAGTTCTTCATTCAAGACAGGCTGTTGGGGGGGAAACAGGCAAAACAGGTGGCTCAGTGGCAGTGAGTATTATGACTAACAGCTCTTGCAGCTCTTTCCCATGAATAATCACCTGGATTACCTTTGAGTCTAGCAAGCTGTGGATAATAGACAGCACTGCCTCACTCCATGCAATCTTCAATGTCATTCTTTAAAAACAAAACATAAAAAAGCAGGAGTGTTAGTCATTTACTACTAACCATGTGTCCGTTATTATGCGAAGCTTCTTTGTCGCAGCAGTTACAAGTGAAAACAGAACGTAACTTTATACTTACTGAACCACCAGCAGTCTGTAGTGACAATCCAGGCAGCTTTCTATCAGTCTGCTTAGCAGCTCAGCCTGTGGAGGCCCTGAAAACAAAACAATGTTCAAAAGGATTAATTCATGCTGGGAGCAAAGCCTGAGTAAAAGGAGCTCTATCACATCAAAGCATCTGTCCTGTTAATGTGTACTTAAACCAGAGCTCTGAATCCATGCCTGCTCTGCTGCTCTGCAACTCTCCGATTTCCCTGAAGCAATCAGTGCACATACACGCTCACCAGCTGGGTCATGAGGTACATCTTTTCAACTGCTTGTTAGCATACATTATCAATCAGTATGAGCAATTGTATCCGTAGAGAGATGAACACATGACCCGCTGAAGTTATAACTGAGCATCGGAGTGAAGAAGAAAGGTTATTTTAGTGACTATGAACGTGACATGGTAGTAGGTGCAAGCTGGGCTGGTCTGAGTATTTCAGAATCTGTTGATCCACTGAAACAGCTGGAATCAGAGGAGAATGGACAGACTGCTTCAAGCTGGGCACGGCAACAGTAATGTAAATAACCACTAATTGCAACCAAGGTATGCAGAAGAGCATCTCTGAATGCACACCACGATGAACTTTGAAGCAGATGGGCTACAGCAGCAGAAGACCACACTGGGTGTCACTCCTGTCAGTAATCTCCAAAAGTTGATTCTGTTCATCTGGACGTAGCGTTTTGTGGGAGAAACGTTTCGTCACTCACCCAAGTGACTTCTTCAGTCTCAGCTGACTGCAGGTTTCCCCAAATCTTATAAACAGTACATTTGCTGTCAGTAATAACAGGAAATGGGCTCAACAACACTGGACAATAGGAGATTGGGAAAAATGTTGCCTGGTCTGATGAGTCTCGATTTCTGCTGCAACATTCAGATGGTAGGGGGAGAATTTGGTGTAAACAACATGAAAACACGGATCCATCCTGTCTCGTATCAACTGGTCAGGCTGGTGGAGATGGCGAAGTGATGCACTTTGCAGAAAAACTGATTGACATGTTGCATCACAGTATTAAGAAAAGTGCAGGACCTATTTATCACTTTTGCACATGTCACACTGCTTTAACCGAGTGCTTGTAAACACCAGACCTTATTAAATCACATACCATCTTAGCATCTGACCAAGATCACAAACCCGAATGAAGGACATCATTAAGTCATTTCTGTAGTCACTTTCAGTGAAACGTTTTCCTTTCATCTCACCTATGTTCTCTTTCTCTAGTACTGGTCCGATTAGAGCCTGGCACACTGGTCTGGGATAGCGGCTACACAGTGATGTCACTGCGGTAACCAGACACCTGGAGGCCGGCTCTGACAGGGACAGCACCTGTAAGGTGAAACAATATTCTGTCAAGATCAAACACAGCAACACATGTTGCTTATTTTTCATATTCGGTGTTATACCTTCTCCAGCAGAAGGCTCTTGATGAGCGTTGCAGCAGTGCTGTAGCTGAGGTCAGGAGAGAGGGCCAAAACACTGCTGCACAGTTTAGGCAGCGCCTGGTCAGGTAAGCCCGGCAAATTCAGCATGCTACATAACACCTCCACCTAAACAGGGCAGGTAAGGACCTGGGTTCAGTCCAATCACAACTGCAGATTATACATAAAATATTGATATATTCTCTGGAACCCAACAGAGACCAATAAGAAAATGACTCTGATACTCACTTAATGGTCCCAACCACTGGTGTCAGTCCTATATTAAATATCTTTTATTCCTCCTATAAATATGATCTTGTTTATAGGAGTGTGTGCTTAAGATACACCCTCAGCTCAGCCCTAAGGATTTTAAATAGTATAACAGATTTAAAAGATTGCCCTACACCTTCATTCTTTTTAATGAACAGCAGGGGGCGACTCTTCTGGTTGCAAAAAGCAACTCTGGTTTCATGTTTAATGTTTAATCGACAGTTTCTATCTTGTTGAATAGTTTTATTTTGTAATTTAAGTCAAATCCACCCGTTTTCGAAGTAAAAGCGCAGGTTAAATTATTGAGGACATACTTGGTTTGAGTCACAGTTGTTCAGCACTTTGAACACATCTGTGGAGCTCTGGTCCCACTGAAACACACAAAAAGAATGACAGTGAGACTGAATGTCACTTACTGTCTGCACTGAATGAGCTAGAAGAAAATAAAATCTTCTTACCTCCGTCTGACTCTCCAACAACTCTTTTATCTGAGGAATACAGACCTAATAAACACAAAAACAGTAAATCAGCTCATCGTTTTACAACTTCTGCTTCTCTAAGGACAAAACAAACATTGGAATTGGCAGAAAGATTTCAGTGTGGAGAGGGTACCCTTCTTTGTATAGTGGTTTTTACCTTTATCTGTTCAGGCAGGCCACCACACGAACTGTCTGAGGCTGGAGTTTCTGCTGCAACATCACTTTCTGGCGCTCCCGGCATTTCCTTGGGAACTCTCAGTTCTTCAGCTGTGACACACTCATTATCATCCATCTTTATCCGTTTACTCTGTGATCCCGTTTCTTCACCATCAGACCCCACGCTGACAAAACTGCCCTTTCTCTTCCTCTGTGTCCCCAGCTCAGATAAATCAGATGTACTCTGGGATTCAAATTCTGCCGTTTGACCACTGAAGCACTTGGTCCATCCTCCAGTTTCAGCAGATCCGATCAAACCCTGGGAGAGCTCCTTTAGTCTTTGGCTGCACGGTGTGGTGTACAGAGGCACCTCACCGTGGGTTTCCAGGTCTCTTTCGAGTTGTCTGCACAGAGCAGTCACCCACGGGTTTGGACGAGAGTCCTGGCTGAGACATTTGATCAGATGGAGTACAGCGGTCCGAGGAAGAACAGAGTGCACCAGGTGGATGAATGACAGCAGGTTTTGTTTAAACAAAGGTGGAAACAGGCAGACTAGTGGTTTGCTAGAAGAGGTAAGGAAAAACCAAAGAAACCGTCAGCTGGTCTCTGAAGTTGTGTAGACAAAGAAAAAGTTCATGTTTAAGAAAAAAAACAGGAGTTAGAAAAAAAACATAAAACTGATTTGTGACTATCAGTATTTATGACACTTTTTTTCACAAATGTAAATCATTTTGGGGGAGATTTGTGCTTGCTAAATACTGATTAAAGGGACTTCTTAGAAAGGAATTTTGTGAATTTTTCTTAATCAGACTGCAATAAAAGCAAGGAAATGTGGCAAAGGACCCCAGATCTAAAACAAAAGAGGTAAGGAAACACTGATTTGATCTTCACCCTACTTTTCACACATGTATGTGTGTTTACCCTAGAATATCTATGTGAATACTAAACTAACTCTACACTGGAGCATTTACGTTCAGTCTAAACGCACACAGCCTGTGGGACTGATGACTTAAGGAGGCAGAGATCCCAACTTATAATTAAACTTTTTTTCTGTGTACTTTACTCACACGGTTAGAAACTCGGTGTCAGCCTCGGTGTGGGTCATTTCGTCTCTGCACAGTGTTTCTATGAAGCCACACAGTGAGCTCTCGGGGTTAGCCCGTTGCTGCCTGTGGAAGACGCCCAGCGCTCTCGAGGCCCCGGAGGTTCCGGACATCAGTGACCGAAGCAGCAGCCTCGACTGCCCGTCAAATCCGCTAAGAAACATGCCGGAGTTCAGACAGCTGTGTGCCCCATCTCCGGGTTTGTCCTTGCCGTCTCTCCCAGACACCTGTGGCTCCATCCCAACCTCACTATACCGCCACTGCTGTTTACATTTCTTCTTCGACACCGGTAAAGGGCTAGATGAGTTCAACATCGCCACCTAGTGGTCAGATGTGCCACTGGCGACACAGCACGATTTATCCTGCGGCGTATACTAGTTGAACAAAAGCCAGAAATTCCTGAATAGAACGAGATTGCCATCATCTCTCAGTCGTTTCCACTTTAAGTCTTTATTTGGAGACCACAGTGGAGCTACTCAACAGCATAGATAAATGTATTTTTGTTTGCTTAAAGGTTAGACTCGTCCAACTAGCCCATATTTACCTTTTTTATAAATTTAAAAAAAAAAGAAAAAAGAATAAAAAATGAAATCCATTACGTGAATTCATTGTATTGTGTGATTTAGGCCCATCCTGACCCCCAGGCCATGTGGGCATACCATTCAGGGAAATACCCCGAATAGCACAAAGCACCAATGAAGAAAACAACACTTTAGTGAGACAAAGTGAATCAATGTTTTATTTTTTGTGTACAGGTACAATTTGGTTAAAAAAAACAGACATAAAATCGTTTGTTCTTGCCAAAACTGAGAAGTGTGTGACAACTAATCATTTTTATACAGATATCAGACATTAGGACAGTACACTTTCTTTTTTTTTTTAACCCTTGGGCAATTAAAACTACCATCTACATAACACTTTAAAAATATCTAAATGGCCCAAGCTACTAGGGAAACGTCTACATTGGCACGCTCAGAAGTTGGAAGAGAAGCTGACAGTTGGCTAAACACTTAACACATAACAGCTGTAGTATTTAAAAAAAAAAAAAAAAAAAAAATTTATAAACCCCAACTAGAAACAAAGGTGTCTTACGCTGAGACCACTAGCCATGAGTTCTGGAGTGTCCAAGTGTGCACAGACTTGGAGACAGGTTCCTGTCTGAATTTAGGAGTCCTTTAAGTGAGATGTACTTTCCACTCGATGATCCTGAGTCAAAGCTACTCGTAGGCTGCTTCAGTAATAATTTCATGAAGACACAGGTTGTTTTTAAAAAGGAAAGAAGGAAAAAAAGAAAAGAAAAAAAAAAAAAGGCAGCAGCCATGCATTTTCCAGGGACCAATGATGGTTATAGACCCCATTCAGTGGTTTCAAACACTGACCAAAAAAAAAAAAGAAAAAAAAAAAAGAGAAAAAAGAAAGGGGGAGGGAGATGAGCACTCAAACTACACTGTTTTAGTAAGGTAAAAAAGTAAATTCAAGGTCGTCATCATCATCATCACCAAGAAGGGTCATGGCTATGAAGAAACTAATTAGATCCACTCCATCATCTTCATCCTCAAAGTCATCTTCTCCAAAATGCTGCAAGGACAAAGAGAGTGAGGGGAGAGTAAATACAACCTCATCTTAGACACTAAGAGGGAGGAGAACGTAAAACACTCACGGATCACCATGTAGTTACCAGAAAGGACGCGCTGTGTCGACTTTTGTCATGTCGGTAAAGGCACTCGCTTTTGAAGGGGCAGCATTGGTATCGAGAGTAGTAGGTGCAGGATTTCTTACTGGAATCAAACAAGAGGCAGCAGGGAGGGCTCAGCTAAATGTTTATACTGGCTTGAGATGACAAGCAATTTTAAAATCTAAATCACAATATTTTTTTTATTTTTTTTTAAGTGAAATATGCACAGGGCTATGAGCAGTATATGCATATTTAATTTGTTGTGCATCAGCATTATAGATCCCCTTTCAATTAATACCTAGAGTTCTCCTTTGCTAAATTTTTCATCATTACTTCTCTCCACACCGATTTCTGTTCCTTTTGCATAAATTTGATTCTAATTGCCATGTTGTAAAAATCTGTGCTGAATCATTCACTCTGTAGCTCCCATTGTTAATTAGTTAGCTATTGCTACACACCTGTGTTTCAGTACTCTTCCTTAGATATGACATCTGCTGCACACTCCATACTGTTAATATCAGATTGACCTATGACCTAATGAAAATCCTGAGAACTGGTGAACTGTGCCGAGTCAAGTATGTACTAATGGTAAAGGGACTTAAAGGCGCAATAAGCAAAAACAAAAGCAAGTTTTTGCAATATGTGGTATGAATCTTCGCCTAATTTGTAGGTTGGGTCCCATTTAACAGCTATTGATTTTTGTATATCTTTATAGCTTAATGCTGAATGGGAGATCTGTAGCAGCCCAAGAGATTTAATTTATTGGGAGGAGTATATTTATTTAAAAAAGAAAACAAAAAAACAAACCTTTAGAAAGCAACTTTGGACCAAGTTACCATGGCCTAACCCATAGGTGTCAAACTCCGGCCATCATTTGGCCCGTGAAGCCATACCAAATTACTATTAGAGCTGGCCTACTGGTATTATACAGCTAATATATATATATATTGTTTAGTATTAAGCTTTGCTTGTTCCATATTCAGTTTTCCAGCAAAACTTATTTGAGTCCATAAGAAAAGATTCATTCTTATATCTGGAGGAAGATTTTTTTTTTTTTTTCAATAAATATTAATGTTAGCCCGCGACTTTGTTCCAGTTTTGAATTTTGGCCCACTGTGTATTTGAGTTTGACACCCCTGGCCTAACCAAATGATTTAGATGAGTAGTTTAATTCAGGAACTTTAATCTACAGCAAGACTCACTATATAATTTTTTTAATCTATCTATAGTAAGAAATCTGAAGAAAAGGCTGGACTATTGAAACTAACATCCACACAACATACCCAGGAAGACAGACTCAAAGGATTTTCTAAACTCTGCAGACATGAGATCTATTCCTCACCTGAATTTTCGCTTGAACTCAGTAATTAGATCTTCCTTTTCTTGTCCTTCAACCCAGTATTTGTGCGGCACATAAAAGGCAGACCTCACGCGGCACTGTGGGCAGCGTCTGAGAAGAGGGAAAAAGTCAATCAGAATCACTTCAAGCCCTCTCTGGTTTTGTCAGATCCTGCTGCCTCTTAAATATTACAGAAACCTACTTTATCACATCCAGGCCGAGGTCTTTGGTCTTCCTCCAGGTCATTATGCATTGTAAACAGAATGAGTGATTGCAGTTGGGCAAGATGCCAAAGACACCGCTTTTCGGATCAGTCTTTTCATACACTTTGTCCATGCAGATCCCACAGGTCACGTCTTTGCTCCTGAGGAAGGCCTCAGTTTCCTCCTCCCTTCCCTGAGAACCAGAAGCTGCAGCGGCAGCCCCATTCTCTGGGGTTTCAGATGGGGAGATCTCCTGAACATTAATAGAAGGCTTTGGGTTCAGCCAAGTTCTCCTGCTGAATGAGCATGCTTAAGATAACGCAGTCAAATTAAATGCAAACCTCATTTCTTCCATCGCAGGCACCTGCTTCAGCAGCCTCTGAGCTTTGAGACGATCCCAGACCAGATTCTGCAGAGGAAAAGCAAATTAATTAGATCAACTTCTACGTTCAGTTCCATCTACAAAATCATGCAATACCTTCTGACTGCTCCTCAGCGATATTCGCTGGCAGGTGCCCAGTGTCGCATTGAGGGTTTGAGGTATCAGCTGCCAACTCTGATCTGCTGCACTCTTGCTCAGATGTCACCTCAGCTTGCAGAACTGCAGGTTCTGACCCTCGCCTATCAGGTGACGCGTGAGCCACACTGGAGGAGGAGACCGTAGGTACTGAAGCCCTTCTTCCTGCAACAGTTGTGCCAGCTTCAGACTGAAGAACATGGAAAAACCTAGCAGAGAAAAAAAATATAAGGGATTAAATGATGGATTTGCTTAAATAATAAACATGGGGGAGGGGGGGGCAGCTTACCTGCAGCGCTCACCATACCAGCATCCACCTTTCTGATAATACCGACATATTTGGGATGAGTGTATGGTTGGCCATTCATGACGATAATTGCATCTTGAACCAAATCTGCAAGAGCCATTTATGAAACGCCTGCAATGAGGTGAAAACCACAAATTCAAAGTAAATTTCTGCCACAAACTTTTTTCTTTTTTTTTTTTTAAAGTAGCAAGATTGGTTTTACATGCCGCTCCAGTGATTTGAACTGTATGACTGCTAGTGTTTATAGGGTTATTTAGAATTCAAGTTCATAACGATGAGCCGCTGGTATTTTATTCTTTATAAGTGAAGATGCTCAGATTTTTATTGAGTGTAACCAGAAAGTATAGGATTAGGAGTGGATCAGACAGCTCAGGCTGAGGTGTTTGGAGACAAAGTTTGAGAAGCAAGGATGAGCTGTTTGGACATGTGAGTGAGCTGCTCTGGCCAAGCCTGAAGGAAGAAGCTGAAAAGAGTAGTCGAGCCGTTTTTATAGTTTAGTAAATTCTTACAGGTGGGAGAGAGACTGAAAGCCCTGCCTGACATTAACCAATTTTTTTTTATTTTAATTTTTTTTGACGTAGTAAAAATAAAAATAATCTGACTTGAGCCTCAACTGCAGAACACATTACAAAGTAAAGAGCGAAAATTTTATACGTTGAAACAACATCGGTACTGTATATGCACATCATTAAACAGCTTCAAAAACCGTATTTGTCAATAATAATAATCATCGTCTACTGACGCGTTTCTGGATTAACTGACGGAGAAGGGCCAAATCCGACACAGAAGTGCGGTCGTAAATCCCACTTACCAACAGCCACTAACTCAGTTAGCTCAAGTTTTGGCTAACATTTCAACATTATATTTAGTCACCTAGCAACACAAAATTTGTACGAATGTACTCACACAGCAACATGGTCTACCACACTTTCTTCCTAAATTGATGTAATCAAAAGTCACTATTTCACTTTAACGCGTATATTAGAACGCCACACGAAGGCATTAAACTCTGACAAGCTATTTCTCGGTGCTTGGTCCACACTTTCCTCATTTCTAGCCCACTCTGAGGGGCTGCTTACCGACAAATGTTTCCACTACGAGCCGAGTCCATCCTCCGTGTGTTTTGAACGAGCCGCCGCCAAGCCTTCACCATCCACGTTATCTAAATAGTTGACAGCTGGTTCCTCTTACCAATTAACCTGGCAACGAACCAATAGAAACGTGACGCTGACGTCAGCACGTTACGCACTCCATTCAGAGAGTTTATTGAAGGACGCCAATCACAGCAGGGAGCAACTTGAAAGAGTTGTATGATCCACCTCATGATAAAAAAAAATTCCAACAAAATAAAAAATAAAACAAAAATAAACCGAGAAAATCACCGTTGCCGCTTCTAATCAAGTTTATAAGTGAGAAATCACTAAACTAAACGTGCAGATAGGTTACATGTGACCATTAAGAAGAAATCATTTCAAGTTTTGAACAAATATGTCAGTCCATCACTTACACAGGCATAGAGGTAGCTTACATCAACTTCTTTTTTTTCCTTTCTGTTTTTGGTGTAATTGCTCCTTTGCCAACTTGGCACACTGCACACCAGCCAGTAACATCAGGATTTCAATGTGTAGCAGGAATTTAAGGCAAAAATAATATATGTCAAGGATTAGATGAAACAGCGGAATAATGTCACAGATCATACATTAGAGGTAGATAGGGATCAAGACAGAATAAGAGCAAAAGAGGAGACCTGTGCTCACACCAGCAGGGACAGTAACAACAGAAAAGGGGAAGAAATGATTAGAAACGTCTGGATCCTGGCTACAGTATCGCAAGGCTTTTACACTCTATGCCTCACCTTTCAAGACACATCAGCCTGTACATAAAAAGAGCATTAATCTAGGACCGTGTCTATCTCCAATACAAAAGCACCCTACGATATTGGAAGATGTTCAATTTTCATCAAGTATCCCAGTAATAATGACATGGTTAAAAATGCTGGCTTAAGGTAATTCCTGCACATGAAACCATAAAATCCAAACTCCTCATTGGGGAGAGGTTTGATGGTATTCTTGGTGATATATTTGGTACAGTCTAAAACTAAAACAGGCAGGCATGTAATATGAAAGAACACATATGAACTAATATATGAAACAAGTTGATAAATTCATGTTTTGCCCTTAGAAATACAATCAAAAACTACAAATAATTTGTTACAGAATTACAAAGAATAACCTAACAAATATATTTAAATGGTAAATTCATTATATTTTGGATATCAAAAGGAAGAAAGAAAACATGCTGTCCCTTGTACTTCAATGGGTCATGTATGTATGCGTGTATAGTGTCAGATTCAGAAATAAAATCTTTGCAGCACAGTCCAACAGTTCACACTTGGCTAGATGGCTTTAAGACAAAACCTAAATAAACTGGATCTCACATTTATTGACAAATGGCAAAATGGTATTGCACACATTGCTGCATTAAGAGAGAGCTCTACACTGCTGGAGCCAGCCCAGTTTGTGTTCTTTATACCAAATGGCAAAGTGGTGGTCAGTGATAATGATGATGATGATGAAGACGATGATGTAAACAAATACCAGCTGCTGCATCTCTCCCGTCAGTTAAGTCTGAAAACACAATACAATCACTTGTTTGTTTGAACGGTGCCACTGGTGTGAGAATGTGAAATGCTTTCCCTTTGCAGCACAAACACAGAGCTGAGGGGAGCGAGGATGAGCTCCCTCTGCACACTGCTCTGGGGTCAGCTTCGCTAACAGGATGAAACAGGAGCAGCCTCATTGAGAAAACATATCATTCTTCCTGTTACGTGACCGTTGTGGGAAACTGGGACTCGCAGCAAATGATTCCAGATGCTCGTCACATGCACGCGCACACAAACACACGCATAACTGTGCTGAGGGTTACGCTGACACTGCGAAGACTCTGCTGATTGTATTAGCACTACCAGGTGAATTTGCCTCATCTGCACCTTAGAAATCCATCCCGTACTACAGTGCTTGTACTGAATGCAGTGTTTCATTATAAAATTCAGTCTGTAACAGTATTGCTAAAAGCAGTTTGTGCTGGAGACTGCTAATACATGTCCTTGTAGATCTCCTGTAGTAGAGGGTGGAGCGAGGTCTCCGACTCAGTCTTTTTGATCTTTTGGACGAGCTGAGCGTTCTCTGTAACCAGCTGACGGAGGTCAGCCATCTTCTGAAGCAGTTTTGGGAAGAGGTAGACAGAGTCAGAGTGATTTGCGTGGAGGTGAAGGTCCAGGGCCTGGAGGATGTTGTCCTGACTCTGCTCCACCTGCTTCACGTTCATTAGCCCGGGACGATCTAGTGCAAAAAGAGGAAAAAGCCTGTGATGAGTCACAATTTATGCTGGGCAAACAAGACATGCAAAGACAAGTTAAAACCCGTTTTAGAATCTTACTGGCATGTAGCAACATGATAGATAACCAGTAGCTGTTATGTGGCTGGTTATAGACAATTTCTTTCTGGTGGAACCAGCCCCGAAAACAGACACCCTCTCTACTTTTAAGATTAGCCTTAAAACATTGCTCTATGACAAAGCTTATAGTTACAACTGGATCAGCTGAACAACCCCTTAGTTGTGCTGCTACAGGCTCAGTGATTACTTCTAAATCACTGTCTTATCTTTTTCTGGATGCTATAAGACTCGAACCTTGATTGTACCTTCTAACAGTTTCAATGCAGCACTTTCAAAGAGGTTTCAAGAGCTACAGACACACTTCACAAGATTTGAATCTTCATACTTGACCAGAAAGCTGCTCAGGCTCACCTCCACAGAGAATAATGGCAGCAACAAACAAGGCCAGATCACTGTCATCCAGCTCCAGAGCATTGAACTTAACAGCAAACTCAAACTTTGGCTCCATGATCTCACTGAAGGGCTTCCGTAAGCTGCGCAGAAACTCCCGTGTCACAAAGCCTTTGCCATTGGCCACCAACAGTCCATCTTTGTTCATGAGAGATGGCAGCATGGCAAAAATAGCCTCGTGCACACCATACTTTAACAAAGTCACCTGCAGTAAGCACACAAACAGCTGTTTATTTGTGCTTTCCTAAACTTGGATATACTAATAATTCTTTGTTATATGAGACAGCGGCTTACCTGGTCATTAAGGAAGAGGTCCACAAACCCTGGAATGCACTTGGCAAACTCTGTAAGCTCTCGCACGGTCTCCACCGTGGTGCACTGACAGCGGTAGAACACATGAACCCCAATCTCCTTGGCCAGAGGCGCACCTGGAGTTAACTGGCTCCACACCAAACCACTCTCTGCTTTCCAGAGGGTGTCCACATCGTAGATCACAAATGGCTAAAAGGAAAATGCATTAAAGGGTGAAAGGTCTGAGGGAAAAATTCACATAACTGAGTTTTGGATAAATCCAAGCACGGCTGAAAGACAGGAACATACTGAGGTGCTGCTGGTTTTGCCCATCAAGATGCTGCGGGCTCTCTTCTTGGTCATACTGAGGTTCTTCAGGTAGGCTGTATTGACTTGTTTGGCTAAAGTCTTCAGGTCTGAGCCACCTGGTTTGCTGACGTCCAGCTCCTCTGCGAGTATGCCTGCCACCAGCTTCTTCCTCTCCGCCTCAGGCATTCGTCCATATCTGATTGCTGAGCAAAAACACCCACAGAGACGGTGTTACTCTGAGAGGATATTTGCAACACTAATGAGTTCTGAAACCTCTTTGTGTTTTGGAACAACTCAGAGCATTAACAATGCAACACACCATCCATGTGCTACAAAAGATTGGAAAGGCTTTGACATGAAAACAGCAGATTTGTTTCCTCCTTTAGACACAATAAAACTCTTGGATCTCTCAGGCAGCCCATCTTCAGCTGGTCAAGAACGCAGAAGCTAGCCTGGCTTCAGGTGAAATTCAAATTCATTTTAAGATTTTATTACTAGCATATAACGTCCTACATGGCCAGACTCATTCCTGTATAGCAGATATGATGACAGCTTATTCCAGCAGTTGGCCTTTCTGATCGTCTCATCCGGGTCTTTTAACTGATCCATGCTCTTATTTTAAAGCTAGTGATGACCACACTTTTGAGGCTGTCTCCCCTAAACTCTAGAACAGCCTTCGTCAGCACATCAGGTTGGCTGAATCTGTGGTTTGTTTTAAACAACTGCCCATTATTTTTGGCTCTTGTTCTTCTAATGCGTGTATAGAAGTGCACATGCAAGAATGAATGCATGACCACATGTTTGACTTTACATTTCTATGACTGGACATGCACAGTTATCTTTAATGTGCGGTTTTACTCAAACAGTGAAGCACTTTGTAACTGTGTTTTAAAAACTGCTATACAAATAAACTGATCATCATCTTAGTATTTTCAGTGAATCTCAGAAAACGCTTAAGCCCTCACCATCGTGGGACATTCCCAAAGACAGGCACTTCTGGAAGCGACAATATTGGCACTTGTTACGATTTTTCTTCTGAATCTTGCAGGAACGCTCACAGCGCTCATATTCCAGCTTCATCCGCACAGTACGCCGGAAAAAGCCCTGCACAAAGCAAAGCACATCTAGTTAAGCAACTCACACAGTTGGGGGGGGGCACAGAACTTCCCACTCAATAATCTGTTGTGGGTAAAAGAAAAAATGTTTTACCTTGCATCCTTCACAGGCATGTACGCCGTAGTGGAAGCCAGAGGCCTTGTCCCCGCAGACCTTACACTCCACACTGATCCCGGAGCTTGTGCTGTCCTCTTGGCCCAAACGCAGCTGTTCTGAGAGCGAAGGTGATGAGGTATGGGACAGGTCTGCATATAACAAAAAATAATAGCATTTCAGTTCAAGTACATCTTGTGAAAATTTCAGAGAGTGGAAAGTCTTACCTGTGTAGCTCGATGATGCGCTGCTGTTTTGCTTGTTGCCACTGTTCTCCTGATCTTCCCCTTCTTTCCGTCTCTTCTTCTGGTCCCTTTTCGGGTATTTAGAAGCAGGGACTACCTCCTTCTCCTCCTTTTCCTCCTCATCTTCACTCTCCCTGCGCTTTAACTCTTTCAGATCTGCCACCTCGGAGACGCTTGTCGCACCACAACTGTCCGAGCCTACAGACTCTGCCTGCGGTGGCGTCCACCTGACGTCAGCTGCGTCCTGGGGGCACTTTGGCTCACAGTAGCCGTTCACCCCGTCATGCTCCTCTGGGGCAGTTTGTTGAAACCCGTCCATGGTTCCTGTTGCAGCTGATTCAGCAGCTCATCTCCTGTCACGTAGCCACCATAGTTGCACTATTTAAAAACAGAATCAATCTACTTGAAATACACCTTACTAAAAAAATATATCTGTTAACATGAGGTTTATTTACACAACTAGAAAGAATAGCTAATCACACTTTAGAGCCCACATATCATCAAGGGTTCCATTTAATCCAGCATGCCAGCGGTTAAGAGTCCAGTTTCAGCTTGCCATAACAAACCAACAAAGCCAAAATAGAGCCCTATTTTTTTTTTAAACAAGCACACGGGTGAAACTCACATAAGTCTTGTATTCAGTTTAGTATAGCAATAATAAATGAGATGAATGCTGTTCAGTAATCTTCAACAGAGTTTGTTTAGGTGCCTTTCAGTCAGTTAGGTTTTGTTATAACAGCCAGGGAATGTCTTTTAAAGAAATAAGCTCATGACCTGAGACACAGATGTTATGGAATCATGCCTCAGTTACTTCAAAGCCAACAGAACAGACAGACAAGACAATAATAAGGATATATCTACATTTTCAATCCTGATTTAAAACATCACAGAGCACTTTACAGGAATATTAACACAGACACTGTTTGGGGTAACTGTTGCTAGGTTCGGTTAGATTTAAATACTTTATTATAAATAAAAGATTGATTTGCTTATTTGCAGCACTGTCCAGAAAAGCCTGTACATACATCCAGAGATGCCATCTCAGTATTACTCAGTAATTACGTATTAGTTAGCAGCATGTAGAACGAAGCCGTGTCTAACAGTCACACTTAAACAGGGGTTTTCCTGGCTCAAAAAGGGTGGACTGTGCACATAAGGACAAGTGGTCTGCAAATAGTTCAGACGAAAAGTTTTCTGTTACCTGCATTTTCCTGTTATCTTTTGGCCTTTTTATGAACCAAAAATGTATTTTTAAATAAAGAAAAATCAAACACCACTTGAATAAACATGTTAAAAATCACAGTCCTGCGAGCTTTCCCTTTATTGGAAGGTCAAAACCTCTTTGGTAACCACTGTAAGTTCAAAGCAAAAAGCTACTTTCAGCTTCTCCCTTATTCATAATAAGTTGCCACAGCGGGTAGCCTCTTCAGCAGATTTTTTTCCTCCTCCAGATGGCAAAAGGACTGCCACTCATATAGTGCCTTTCTACTTAATTTGAGCCCTCAAAACACTTTCTACTACAAGTATCATTTGCCTAATAACACACACACACACACACACATATATATATATATATATATATATGTAAAATTTTGCATTACTTCACATAATAAGATGTTTAGTATATGCCTGTGGTACCTTTAACAAAGTTATTTTTTATAGTAGATTATATGGAGATTATCTATTCTTTATGCAGCTGCAACACAATGATTTTCATTGCGGGATAGAGTATCTATCAATTTGTGCACCGGTGTGGAAAAAAAGAAGCTGAAATACTACTTTCAAAATCTTCAGTTTTATAATGAATATTCATTTATTTTGCCCGTGGAACATAACAAAAGCAAGAATTTCACAACCGCTGCATCACTTTTAATCAAAATAAGGGCCCACCGCATTTCCAGCACAGTTCAGCCAGTAGATCGTAATAGTAAGGGCACTAACTTTACCTCTAACCGAGCTTGAAGACATCTGTATTATTGTTTGCCTCACTTGCGATGGGGTGCGGGGGGTATTTGGCGGCTGCTTTTAAAGGAACAGGGTGCATGCACTATGTACACACTGAGCAGTGCAGCTTGCTGATGGAGGCGGTGGGGGAGAGGGCTTTGGGTTGAGGGTTACAATTTTTTTTTCTACCCCGGGGCCCTCTAGCGGATTAAAAAGTCCTTGTTTGTAGCTGTGCCTTAACAAACAGCTACAGTGTTTACATATTAGAAATAAATGTTGTTGTTTTTTTTCCATAAAGGACACACTCATTGTGATTCAAAGGCTACGCGCTGTTTTCATAATGCTTAACACCAAATTAGGGGTGTTAGGACTTGTCCAGTAGACAACCTGTCACACTGGTTCTCGGAAGTCTCTGCTAACATTACCGTGTAACTGCATGAGTCACTGACAGGACTGTAACTGGATACAAGCGTTTGAAAAATGAAAGGACAACCGAGTTACAGACATGGCTGCCGCCAAACTTTCTTATCTCACTTAAAGTTTAAACTGTATAGGCTTTAAAACTGAGCTCGTTCAGCCGTCGGCTCGGTTAGCAGCTAGTTAGCCACTACCTTGAATTGTGACTGAGTCCTACTATCAGCTAGCCGTTAGCACGGCTGACCCAAATTCCCGTTTGTGCCTTTAAATCACGTTAGCTATCCTACCAGGTTAACTTACCTCTCCCGGTTGTGCTGCTGCTTCAGAAGATGTTTATGCCTCCCGGCTGAGGTAAACAAGCCACAAAAGCAGTCCCGAGTCCTGTCCCGGATCGATCGGCTGTTGACAAGTTTGTTTGCTTGAAGCTGGAGTTAGCGATCTGACGTTAGCTCTTGCTGTAAGCTAACTACTATAAACTTAGACCGAGTCAGGCCTCCGTCCATGTAGAAACCGGGCTGACGAGACGGGAAAAACAATGTGGAAATCTTTGTGGGCTACCATGTCACATGCAAATAAGTGGAGTTAACTAGTAATCCCTCCCCGAGTCTATCCCTGGCTTTGCTTTTACTCTGCTTTGGTTTGGTTTGCTTCACTCCCCTCTCTCCTCCCCCTCCTTCTCCCTCGTCACATGCCACAGCACAGCGCCCCCGCTGCACACATACACACAGAGCGCACAACCGACTGGATGTAACTACTGCAAACAGAAGAGTCAAGGTCTCGGTTGAGTTGTTTTTGACATGGACATATATTCAGCTTTGACTGACATTGACCGCATCTGCCTTAATGGAGACACACAAAGAGCACGTGGCTGAAATCCGTGTGGGAAAATGTGCGATTTATAACTGTAGAGACTGAACTGGGCTGCACGCTTTTGAATCTGAATGAAATGGGCTATTGTTACTCTCCACTACCAATCAAAGAGCCTTTGAGGAAATAAACATGCCTTACAACTAGTTTATACATATATAATCAACTTTACGCGAAACCGTAAGTGACCATGTATCGAAGAAGAGGTTTTATTTTTCGTTGGTTTATATTTCTAAATTAATTTCTGTTCAAATAAACATTAAGGCAACATCTAATATTAAGAACGACATAATATAGAAGGAGGGAGGGTAGCAGCTTATTTCTCCTCTCAGCTGACACTGCTTAAAAATGTAACACTCATAAGAAAAATAGGTCGTCTCATCAGCTGTCTCGGAAGCTTGTTTCTGCCACAGATTTATTTTATTCATTATTTATTTATTTATTTTATTTTTGTCAGTTTGGGGGGTTATGAATTCAAAATGTCGAGTTTGGGGTTACTATCTGAAAAAAATGAGTGAGAAATCACAAAGTTTCTAAGGAATAACTCCAAATTTTGCCCAAAAAAGCAAAAACAGAAAACAAAGCAGTCTTTTATGCAGAAACAAGCTTCCATTTAGCACTGTATGCCAAATGAGAGACACAGCTTAGATTTTGCTCTGCTGCACCAGAAACTGCAGTGAAGAGAGATTTTATATAGATGATATCTCTAAATTAACTGTTGTTTAAATAAACAACTATCAGGCAAATCTAATATTAGGAAAATATTAGAGTGATTATTCAAAAATTGAAAAAAAAAACCCCATAAAATAGTCATCAATTGCTCTCACTGTGCAACCTTTTGGCAACATTTTACTTTAACTTCCTACATTTTTAAACCATTATCGGTACTTTCTACTTGTTACTTTTGGTTTAAGGCATTTGAAGAGAGTTATTATTTCGTCAGCGTGGGCCTTTAAACATCAAACCGAGTCTAAACAGTAACACATGAAAGGCAGTCCTGTTCGTGTAATAATCACCAGGGTATGTGGCACAAAAAGAGAGGAAACAAGCAAAACTGTGTGCCAAAGTCGGAGGTTAAACTGGGCTGGTATTTTTAGTTATTTATTTATTTTTTGGCACAACACGACTGAGGCTGTCCATAAGTTGCTGTTGTGGTACTTCCGGCCCTGCAAAAAAGGAGCGAACATAAAACGAGTAATATTTTTTTTTAAGTGGCAGGTAATTTCAAATGCAATTTTTCTATCCGATTAACAAACAACGGCAAACACACAAGCTCAGTGGTGTTTGATAAACTGGAAGATTAAACAGTGTACTGTCAGTAGAGGATGGAAATCAGCCAGGACAACTCATGAAACATCAGCTAAATTCAGGTGTGTAAATCCACAAGGCGCAGTAAACCTCAGAGCAGCTGCAGCAGCACAGGTAAGCAGATCACAGCCTCATTTTTTCTCTGCTCGTGTTCTTCTTAACTGATTCAAGCCGAGCCTTTATTAGAAATAAAATTTTAACAGAAATAAAGCTGGTTTTCCTATCTACTAATATTATTTAATTATTACATTAATATAGCACAGGGTTCAGTAAGATTTGCACAAAAGTAGGTGGAAGAAATGTTCTTCAAAGAGCTGCTTTTTACTCGCTTACTTTGAGAATATTTCAGAGCCAGTACTTTTCCACTTTTACTTGAGTAAAGAAGTGGAAACAGTACTTTACTGGAGTATGTTTCAAAACTACTATCTGTGCTTCTACTTGTTGCCACCTCTGCTTAAAACTGTGCATTAGTACACTGGCACATACAGCAGTTGGCCTGCAGTTTGCATTACCTGTCAGGGGATGTCTCTGTTTGCTCATGTGAGCCAGCTGAAGGTTTTGTCCCCGGAAGGCGTCAGATTAGTCGGAGATGACACATTTAAGGCCTCAGAAGTGAAGCAGACTCCAACTCAAACCGAAGCGGATGTGCAGTGTGCAACTTCAGCAGTGTCTGCGACTCTTACTTCCACACCGTGTGGTCTTTTGCATTTCTGTCACGTCTGCGTCACTACAACTCGTTTTGTACAAACTCTTATTTAGCTTTTCCACTGTGTGAAGCACCAGGTTAAGATTTGAAACAAAAAGTTGCCTTAAAGTTTCTTTGAATTGCACAATGCACTAAGTTTAACACAGTAAAGATGCAGGTACGGCTTCAAACTTCACTCTCTTTATTTACAGTAATGTTAAATGACATTAAAAACAGGAAGGTCATGACAGTTTTTTTTTTTCTTTCACGCCTCTTCTTTCTCTTTCCTGTTTATCAGGAGTGAAATTGTGGTAAACTTTAATACTGAACCAAGTTTCTAGATCAAAAAAACCTAAGCCACCTCCCACAACCTCGAAAATTGTACCAATAGAAATGAAACATTGGTATCCGTCTAAGTTACAGAGCTGCACAAAAATGAGCTTCCTGTGTGCGTGTAGGCTTTTCTCTTTGAACACCAGAGCTAACCTTGTACTTTCAGGATCTTTCTTACCGCTCATTTTCTTTCCGCTGAGGTATCAGTTACGTTCACGTCAGGCCTCACACAGGCGGCAGAAAAGGATTATTTGAGAAGGGGAGATATTGGAAAACGCACTCTCGTTAAAATGTTTTTAAACTGTTGCTGTCTGTGATACGAGGTCAGTAATATTTCAGCATTTAGTAGACGTGGTAGTACGGTAAATTCAGCTATATCCCCGCCGCTTTCATATTGTTCACAAACATGACAACCATCTCTTGCCCTTCCTGTGACGAGGCAGCCTCTATGACTCATCATTTTAGGGGATATCCATGTCGCCATTAGATGCATGAGAGTGACGTTTGTCTAAATCACATCCAGCTCTGCTGTCAACATTTTCTTTGCTCTCCTCCCGATCCCCCGATCCCGAACTCCTTCTGAGACGCAGCCCGGGGTCTCGCTGCGTCGGGATCTGGAAGCTTGTGAAGGAGCTTCCCAGCGATGGTCTCTTCTCTGAAAATGAAAACAACAAAGCGGACAACTGAAATCAGACTTAGGCTGAAACAAAAACCAAAAATAAAAACAGAATTCACAGTTAAAATAAAGTATAGTATCGAATTTAAGGAAGTATATTTGCAGAAGTTCAAAATGAAATATATGAACCACCTATTTTGACCTAAACTTCACAGCCCCTGAGCTAAGCAAATGGTCACATCAGTCCTGGCTGCAACACAACAGGGCTAGAAGTGGTTAACACTTCTCTGCTGGTATAATGCAGCGAGAAACATTTGAAAATCTGGTCTTGAAACGGTGCATGTCTGTCATGTCTCTGAGCAGGCAAGGACACATACCGCCAGGTCCGATCGGCCGCATCAGTCTGTTCATCTGGACATTCCAGTGTTTGACGTTGGTGCTCGCCTGCCGAAGTTTCCTCTGGGCGGCCTGCCGGAGAAGAAGAGCTTAGCGGCTACTGATAAACAAGTGAACTGACAAACGCTTCCCAAAAACCTCGGCCTGTTGAAAAGTACCCAGAAGAGCCACTAAGACGTGAACTCGCTTCCTTTTTGCTCTTTGTTTGTGACCTGATAAATAAACAAAGTGCTGCTGGTGTTTTAACCACCTACAACTGGTCAATTTATTAAAAAGTTAAACTTTGCATCTCAATAAGGTTAAGGTTCACTACTGCCACTCTCGAGGCCAGATTTTGTCAAATAAAATCAAATATAATGAAAGTAATAAAAAGACAGAGTAGCCACCACGCCACAAGAGAAAAAAATGGTGTCCTGTTTGAATCCTGTTCATAACTGATGTGCTTTTGAGGGACTGATCACGACGGCAGTCTGTTTAGTCGCATTAAAGTCTCTGCCATCTGGCATCCTGTCTTATCATTAAGAATTTCAAAGTTATATTTGCAGCACTTCCTGGTTATCTAACTTTATCTGATGACTAGGGACTGTGATGGGTGGGTGGTTGTTTTTTTTGTAGCTCGTGAGATGCTTTCGTGTGTTGTTTTAAGCGCCTATTTTGAACTTAACTTCTGTTTATTGGTTTGGTGTCAGATTGTCAGTGACTCTTGCGACAGGACAGCCTCTCGCTGATCTCATCAACACATTCTGTGGTGATTTATTTAAAAACGACAAGCAGCAGAAGCTCACTTCTTTATTTCCATGTTTAGGGGGTCTGCAGTGGTATTAGGGGCCTGAGGCCTGAGGGGTATTAGCTTCGATAACATGCTGTAACTGAGTTACACGGTCAGTGTCAGGGTTTCTACCTACCACAACGTCCTGGTCAACTCTGTGCCGGTTGGCTCGAACCTCCTCCAGCTGTCTCTGCGCCTCCTCCAGGGCCCGGGATTTGGCCTCCATTTCCTGCTTCAGCTCCTGCTTCTCCCTCTGTGTCTTCGCAATGTACTCCTCCTGTTCCTCCTGCAGGTTCATCAGAGCCTTCATTTTCTCCTCCTCCTCAGCCAACAACCTGAGCATGATGTAGAATGCAAAGAAGTTAGACTTTGAATAGATCATTTGTGATAAATGCAGGGGGCTCATCAGCGAGGTACTTTGGACCTGGGATGGGATAAATCGAGAGTGCAATGACAATGGTCTAGGTGGCTGCAGCGTTAAACAACTTCCTCTTTGCAGCTCAACTTCCTCAGGAACATAACGCAATGTGAACTAATTCAGCAACAGAGTTTATTAAATGCTGCTTGTACACAACACAACCTCCACCACCCTGCGCTAAGCTTTTTGCACTGCACACCTGGCTAGCTGCTTAAACAACTTTACCCTGCTTGAGCATAGCGGAAGGCCTCCTCATCAAGCCTGGCTTTAATCTCTTGCTGCAGCGCCTCCTCCAAACGTTTCTGCATCTCCTCCAACTCCAGGATCCTCTTCCTCTGCCTCTCTGCTTCCTCCTCTTTCAAAGCCATCTCTGCCTGCATACTGACTCGTGCCTTGTGACACACAGAAAGAAGCAAGTTAAAGTCGATCTGCATCTTTATGCTTTTAAAATCTTTCATTCTTTGTTTCCATGCTCACCTCCTCAGCCTCACGGAGCTGAATCTCCAGGGCACGCTGAAGCTGTTCGTGTTGCTGGCGCCTCCTCTGCTCATCCTGCTCCAGGAGGGCCTGAGCCTGCTTCTGCGCCTCCTTCAGGAGCTCCAGCTCCGCCAGCTTGCGCTCCCGTTCCTCCTGCAAGGCCCGCAGCCTCTGCAGCTCCTCCTCCTTAGCCTGTCGCCTTTTTTCCCGAAGCTCACGCTGTTCACGTCGCTTAAGTTTCAGATCTTTGTGGAGGGATTTCTTCCCCTCCACGTGCAGCCTGATTGCCGTTTGAATGGCTGCAAAGAAGACACTGATGTTTAACGTCTAAATAAATAATTAAATCTTTTAAAAATTGATGTGAATTGATGAATGAGAGTCTCTTTTAACCTGTAGTCCACTCCTGTCGCTGTTTGGTGTCTGACGCACTCATTTCATACGTCTTGGAGAGGGTTTTAAGACAAAACATGCATCTCTTCCCATCTCGGTCTGGCAGCACCTGTTCAAAAAAGGGACACCCAGTTTATCTCTTAATACTGAGTAGTTAACGGTGAATGGTTTTGCAGTTTTTGAGTCTATTTTGTAAAAATAAAGGAGAAAAACATCAATTACAGGAAAAGGACATTTTTCTAACAACTCTGAAAGCTCAAAAAACATCTGCTTCCTACAATATAACACAATTTCAGCAGCTTCCTTTGAAGTATCACATGCTGGGTGAAGTGATGAACTTATGACTCAATTAGTTATTCATGCAAGAATTTATATTGCCAGGATTTTTGCAATATTGTGGTCTACACTTATTCCAAGTCACCATTGTAATGATCATAATCTGAGCTGTACTTTAAATGTCTTTTATGAACACAATGAGTCATCAGTCACGGTCCAGGCTGGAAACAATATGCAAAACTTTTTGCTCGAGATTTTTCTTAAAAGAATCCTGTTGCAATAAGATGTTCCAGTTGAAGGTGTGACCCATGCTTCGATCACAGTAAATTCCTTAGGGATTTATAAGAAGCATAAAGAGAAGCAAGAAAATGTTACCACAGCTTTGCTAGAGGCCTCGGTATTTAATCAGTCCACAATAAAATACAAGGCAGGGATATTAAGAGTGTTGCTAGTTCCCTGGGGCCTGGCGTGCTGCGGTGATCACAACAAGAGAACAAACCTGAGTATTCAAAGAGGTAAGAAGAGCAGCTAACAGCAAAGCACCTGCACAACTCTCATTTCCTTAGTTAATGTGTCCAATGCAGCATTTACACAAAACCGAAGTAGTCTTAACCCTCTGAGGTCTACATCATCTACACAGGTGATAACCTTAACCGTACCATAACCTTAAATATTAGAGAAGCCCAAAATGGACTTAGTGGAAAAAATGAGAGTAGTTTACCATGTGTGTCATTTACAATTGTTACTTTTCTCTTCCTTAACTGTCAAGTAAAGCGGTTGTTTCCACCAGTGAATTTCTAAAACTGAAAATTTTACTTTTTTTTTTTTTTAGGTAGGCCATCAAGTTTTTGCCAAATCAAACATGTGGTTCATCAAGAAGAAGAAAGAAATAGTTAAAGGACTCTATAAAGAAACAAGTGCTAAAACAAATTAAGTCATCGTAATGAGACTTTGTCATGATTACGTTTTGGCTTCATTCATGCTTAATAAAGTGTTTCATGCTTTATTGTGTTATTCTGTGAAATAAACCCTCATTAGTCCTCATATGAGGAAATACCTTTTGTTTACAGCTGATTCTTACTGTGTACTCATCAAGTCCAACTAATCTCAAAAACCATCGTAAAGACGAGCTCACGTTTCTTGAGGACCACCTGTGTATTCTGTAATAAACCTGGGGTGACGCTGTGTGGACTGCCGAGACAAACGTGAACTTTCATGCAATGCGGGGGGGAAAGGGCACTGCACACCCACGATGAAACCTCCTCCTAATTGCAAAGCACGGTAGGTGGAGTATCGCTCATCATAGTCATAGTTTGGGGCTGTTCGGCATGCGTACTTCGCCATGATTAACGCCACAATGACTTGCACGCGTGGAAGTCCAGACACCGAATGCGACCAGTCAACAAATGGTCTGTGGCATGAGCTGAAGAGGGCTGATCAATCAAGACGTCCCAGAAATGTTGCAATATTTCACGAACAGCCACAGGAAGCATGTGATGGATGTTGTGACTGCTAAGGGGGGGATCTACAAGTTACTACACTCAGGAATTCACTTACTGCTCTGCGATTAATTACTCAGAGCTGATACAAGAATAGATCTCATTGCGCTTTTAGTCATCTTTGACTGTAACTGGGATGAATTTCAGACCACATTTTATGAGCAATAAATGCAGAGAACCTAATAACGGTTTCCAATTTCCTTCTTGCAAGTGTTTTACGCAGTATGATAACTGAGGCTGTGTCCACACGAAAAGTGACCAAGACACCTTATATAGCAACCGCTGCACTCTTACTTCTGCTTCACTTTCAGCTAGGAGTGAGACTAGCACACTATTCGCCTCAGTTCCCTTGAGCTCTGCGAGATTTGTGAGGAAATCTTGTTTTTAATATGACCCATGGCAAGCTTCAGTTTTCAGTCTTACCTTGTTTCATTATGACACCCAAAATATGAAGCAGTACCAACACAAGTCAAAGCACTGGAGTAGAAAGATTTTGGATTTTGCAGTTATTTACTTCCTTTTATGAAAGGTAGTTTAGTCATTTGAGAGAGGCTCGGTGTCACCTTTGCTCATCCCGCATCATAAAAGAAAATCATGAGCCACCGAGTAAAAGTGGGATTATTCAGCAACATTTCACGTTTAAATTTCTTCTCTTTATAGCATGTTTATTAATGTCGACACGACTTGTGCTGATTTAACTGTGAGGGCGGTCTCATTTTCTCTCAGACTCCAAAAAAAATTCTTTGCTCTTGTAAACGTGAAGCAATAATTTTGACTTAAAAGAAACTGAAATATATAAAATTAAAGGTATAAACTGAATGTATGAATTACATTTAATCTGACCAGATTCCAGGGTCTTGCTGGATTTTGTACTTGCTCCCCTTTTTTTTGTCTTGTTTAACCTTTGGAGGGACAGGATTTCAAATTTTGTAGTAAGTTACAAGTTAAATCAAAGGTGAGGGGCGTGATAAAAAAATAAAACTACAAAAAAACCTTAGTGTAGCACCTTGGGGAAGTCCCCGCCCTACACTGAGAACCACTGCCTGAATGTCATTTAAACGCCTGCTTGAGTATTTCTGCTGTGGAGATTTTGTTATTAAGAGTTTCTCTAGCTGTCACAGATGATTATCTCTCCAGCTGTTTACCTCCACGCAGCAGTTCTCATCCAGGGCTATATTGCCTTGGCAGTCCTTGCGGTCCTCTCCAGTGTAGTAGGACAGGTTGCTCGGCTTTAAGGTGAACCACCGTTCCTTCCAGTTTCTCCTCAGCTGGCCTTTTTTCCATAGATAGCCCTGAACGCAGCCAAACCGACACACAGATCACTGAAATAAATCTCACCTGGGAGGAACAAAAACAGCATTCTGGAGGCACATCAGTTTCCTACCTCTTTGAGGACGTCACCAACTATTTCCCTGTACACTTCCTCTATAGCCATGCTGATGATGCTCGCATCAATTCCTCTGGTTACCTTCCCGGAGTTCATCATCTCTAGAAACGTCCAAACAGTAATTCCACTCTGCTGCACTGAGTCTTGAGAGAAGAAGTCCTCTAACTCGACACAGTTGAACTCAATACTCATAGCCATACATATTTTCTTGAGGAGGTACTCCACCTGCATGGAAAGAGACAGTATTAATAACTCAGCTGGACTGTCCCTGCATGCTGTGCTGCACTCAAGCAAGCTATATATTACACCAATCACCATTGTGTGCAGTTTTAAGGAGTATTTAAAATTGAATTTACCATTTTTAGTGACCATCACCTGCTTATTAAGGACTAATTCACAGTAATGCTTTAATATTACTTTGTTACTACGCTTTTATTTGTAGTTTGAATCCTTCTGCTTAAAACACAACCGCAAAAATTGTATCTAACAGTGTAGCTGAAAGCAGCTTTTGCTATTTCCCAATAAGGCTTTCTCTAGTAACAGTATAACCTCACAGTAGCCCTGGCTACACCACAGAGTGCTTTGCACAGTGGCTGATGTGTGAAACACGCTCCAAAATACAACTGGATAATGCTTTCTTAAACCGAGGGCGACAGAAACGACCCTGCCCTTGAAAGATTGGGGCTTTCTCTTGGCAGCGGCTGTGAAGAATACACGACAGGAAACCAAAATGAGACTTTGCAAGTGAGAAACAAGCCCACACTGCTGCGTGACATGAGCACCATGTTCCATGGTGGCAAGAAACAAACTTTCAGCTGGTGTACTCGGTGTTTGTAAAAGATCCAACAGCATTTTTAGGTCAGAGATTACTGAGTGCAATCTCAGACTCAACAACAGAGCGCGGAAATGTTGAGTAGCTTAGGGTCTAAGTTTGGAAACGGGTTTCTTTTGCCACACACACTTGTGATTTTTTTCCTCTTTCGGTTACATTTTCAATACGATAAACAATGCATCGTACTAATGATAAGAGTTAAGAGTTAAACCCACCTCGTCGGGAACCATAACCAAAGGGTACTTGTCCTCAGAGAGAAAATTAAAAAGGCACCAGAGACGAAAAGCATCTTTGTCTGGTAAAATGGTGCTGCTGCTTCGGTCTGGCTGGTAGTTTTTCTTCGCAGTAAGAGTCCAGCAGAGCTCGTCTACGTTTTCCTTAATAAAAGAACCTTCCACAACCTACAAAGACACAAGACCAGGGGTTTAAAAAAAGCTGTCTGAATTATGAAACACATGGGGCTCGCAATACGCTGAAATAAACTGAGCACACTTGTTTGGGGTTTTTTTAATCACCTTATCCAGGATGTATTTATTGAGGTAAGGCATATAACCCTGACTGGAAACTGGGCCATCATCGTCATCCCTGAAGTGCTCCTCCAAAGCCACGGGGTCATGTGGAATACACAAGACTGTGCACAGGTTGTGAGACAATACCTGAAGGATCACAATATGAGGATATTTAACAAAGAAAAACACTGAAGCAGAAAGTCATTTCAGTTCTCGTTGTCCAACACAGGACTGTGCAAAATGTTTTATTTGTTGTCCTGTGAGGCTGCTAACCGCATCCGCCTACAAATTAATAATTATGTGTCTAAAAAAAGAGATTACACGTCATGAGTTAGGAAGGATGAAACTTTCTGTAGAATATAAAAGTTAAGTGACATGATGTATAAATATATTTATATAGATGGCTGCTGAATCAGAGAATGAAGGCCAGGGAAGTGTTTGAGGAACTGAACTTTTAAATTTCTGCTGCATCGTTTTTTCTAAAAAAAAAAAAATGTGTTTGCTCAAACATGGAAAAAAACGAGTCACCAGAGTCAGCAAAAAGCTTTAATTTTCTAGGAAAGCTGCCTGGAAAACCGTTCAGACGCACTAGTTTAAGAGTGGAACGACATCAGTAAAGCAATATGACCGTTTTAAAGTTTAAAAAGATGAAGATCGAGCTCAGGAAAACATCTCCAAGTTCTATTAGAAACTTCAAGTGTTACACTTTACTCTTTGTGAGCAGTGGCATCACTGACAGCATGTGAAAAACAGTTAGATTAAAAAACGCTTTTCCTTCTTGTTCTGTTTCTTCAGCTGAAACCATGCAACATCTTGAGCTACCGTGCATTTTATCAGACAGCTAGGTTCTCTGTGTGTTGAGCCATAACCACATCCTGTCGCCAGTCTCCAACGCTACAACATCTGTCAGTTTTGAGGCCAAAGCATGCAAAGTGTTTGCCTGCGAGTGCCTCTGAGCAGCGCGGCGCCTCAGAGAAGGCTGAAGGCACGAGGGGGGATAAGCCCAGTCATGAGGCTGACTCGCTGAGAGCCAGGAGCGCCGGGCGGCACATTCGCAGGAGCGTGGAGGTGGCTGGAAATGGAGTCTGAGCCACAGCGAGACCGAGTGACATAACAATGAGATCAACGCAACATACAGTAGCCTCGTTTAGGCTCTGTGGAAAGAGACAACGGTCACCAACATGTGTCCACTTTATCCCTGCTCTCCCTGTGACAATGTCCTTTTTGACGTGTTCGGCCTCATGTTGTGAACCTACTCTATTCAACAGGCTGCTCTCTGGCCCGGTGCTGTGCCAGAGGGTCCCTTTGCACTACAAGCTGGTACATGGAGGCTCAATGTGAGCACAGCTTGGAGATGAGGGCTCCCATTCATGTACAGACTGAGAGCAAACTGTTACTCTCGTGCTCGCGCCGGACAGAGGTGCATATTGTGCCCTCTTTCAGCAGCTGAAAGCATTTTATTCAAAATAGGGGGAACAAATTTGTTCCTTGTTGGGCAGTACACGGCTGAAAAAAACGGAGTTTTACACAGGAAATGTTAATGATGATGATGTTTTCTGATAAGTAGTATCAGACGTTGCACACCATTATTTCCTGACACATAAACACATAGTAAAAGTAGTAAACCTTGAGATTTAATTTGCTTTGTTGCTGAAATTGCTTTCACCTCCTTCACACCCAACCCGCATGATGTAAAATGCAACGAGGTAGGAAACGAGGGTAAACGGTAAGAGATGAGTAAGTTCTCGGGCAGGAAAAAAAAAAGTTTCTCTAGTTCCATCTTCCAGGTAGACGATCCCTCACTCACCTTCAGCTGAGACTTGGACACTTTCCCGCTTTTCTCCAGATCCAGGGCTGTGAAACCATACCAGATGGATTTAAGCAGCTCAGACCGCAAGTCCATGTCTGCTGCAGCGTTATTTTCTGGTTTCCTCCTCTACGTCTCTTCTTCTTCCCTCTACTGTTGACACGGGTGACAGGCATACACCCACGCTGTGCTGCTGCTTTCAGGCAGGCATGGGGCTTTACTGTTCTGCTGGCAGCGGCACCTGCTGGATTACAGTGGTCAGTGATGAAGAGGGAAGGTCTCGCTGTTTACCGCAGCGTCAGATCTTGCCCTGCAGTGGCAGAAGCGTTTTAATCCTTAGAAAATTTTAAAAGAAAAAACTCCATTATGCATTGCCTAGAAATCTACAAGTGTCTTGCTAGGTTTAGTAGTGTACTTATGCGCCTGTGCAAAAAGTGTTGTTATTACAGTTTTATATTTTTAATGTTCTAAAGTTATATCACTGATTTACTGAAAATCTCCATCCCCTTCCTGTGCACCTTGGAAAGAAAGTAATTTGCCATTCATTATAAAGGTTTATTATTTAAGTTAGTAATTAGATGGGCTCCTGGCAGTGCTGCTTTTACTTTCATTTCTCTGTGAAGTAATCTTTCAGTTTGTTTTCAAGGTCCTGCTTATTTGGGTGATACCTGCACTGATGTGTGAACATAAATAAGGCATAAAGAGCCAATTAAGTGACAGTGAATGATAATTGGCCTTGCATGTGTATAGCACCTTTCTGTACAGTTGAGCACTCAAAATACTTTTTACTACAAGTCTCATTCACCCAATCACACACCTTGTTACAGTACTTGTATCAATGTCCAAAGGCTTTCTAACATTCACAGCACGCTCACACTGGGATTACACTGGTGGAAACTCGGGGTATCTTCCCCCAAGTGTACTTTGCCACATGGATTGATCCACTGACCTTCCAACTGGTAGAGGACCCACTTTGTTACCTGAGTCAAGGCCACAGAGCATCTGCAAAACAAGCCCAAATCATCACCCCTCCACTGGTGATGTTACCCGCTGTTCTAGAAATCTTCTGGTTTGTTCAGATATGATTTTGCAATCGAAGCTGTGCTCCCATGTTCTTTTGAGAGGGAAGAGGCCTGGCAGCCCTACCAAACAAGCCATACTTGTTCAGTCTTTTTCTAATCGTACTGTCACGAACTTTAATCTTTAACATGCTGACTTAGGCCTGCAGAGTCTGAAATGCAGCTCTTGGGGTTTTTTTGCAGTTTCTCTGAGCACTGCAGATCTAACCTTAGGGTGAATTTTCAGGGATGATTAAAAGATTTTTTGGGCAGCACAAATTGTTTCTCTAAGATCACTGCATAAGCTTTATGTTAAGTTAGCTTGTCTCATCGCTACTTTAGCAGCTGTCTGTTAAATGTAGACTTCTTGTTAGCTAAGTTTACCTTATATTGTTTATATTTGCATATAAAATACTAACAAATGCAGAATGGCTTGGTAGCTTGACTTTACCTTAGTGCTGTCCAATGAATTTAAGAACCTCTGACATCAATATTCAAATATGTGTCACGGACCCGGTTCCGGGGACTCGGGGTTCGTGAACAGTGTGGACCATTGTTGTTATTGTTATTGTTATTAGTGTATTGGATGTATGTTTGCTGCACTGTGCTCTTGTGTTCCATGCTGGTGTGTGGGTGTGGGTGTCTGAGGGTGTGACTGAAGGATGAAGGACAGCCACCTGCAGGCCTGATGGGCGTGGCCCTGCCGGCTGCCGGTCACGCCTAGGTTCTCACACACCTGCTTCTGATCGGGCTCGTCGGGGGAGCTACTTAACAGAGCGATGGAGCTTCCTCCGGCGCAGGATCGTTGAGTTAGACTCCATGTCAGTGTCTCAAGTACTGTTAAGTGTATGCCTGCTGGAGTTGGTGCCATAACGGCTGCGTCTGTTGTTTTTTCCTCAGGAGAGCGGAACACGGGACTGCAGGACGCACAGGGTGTGCGTAGGCACAGGGGCAGAGAGCACGGAATACCAGCACTTGGGAGAAGGCACAACACAGGAGTTGAGGGAGCACTCTGGAGACTTATTGCGTGGTGTACATTTACCCCCACTGTAAATAAATGCACTGTTCATTGCACTAAGTCCAGCGTTTGGGTCCTTTTCTCCAACATCCCCCACGGTCTGCCACCCAGACCGTGACAATATGTAAATTAAAAACAACAACAAAACAAAACCATTACGTCAGTAACTGACGTGATCCCATTGATTTAAACAATTTTTATATTAAAATATCTGAATATAAAATAAAAATAACAAAAAATCTAAAATTCTTCTAATATTCCTCATGATTTGTCAAATAAATCAAACTCCACTTACTTTAGCTCTGGAAGTCTATATCCTTGAAATGGCTCCGCTTTATGTAGATTGTATTATTATTATTATTATTATTATAGGTTTCTCTGAATGTCTGTACTTTGCACATAGGGGGAAGCCGCGGCAACACGCTGTCACGTGGTAAAACAACTTTCGCGTCGTTACCATGGAGTTGTTTATGAAACTCCATTTCTCATTGGTCGAAGACGTTATCCTGACCAAAGCGCACGCGGCCATTGGCTGATACGGATTCTTATTTCGACCAATGGCAAAGCGCGCTTTTTACAAACTCATATGAGTCCAGGAAGTTGACAGCCCACTGTGGTGAGAATAGACGGGGCTAGTGGTTTTTAAATCTGCACAAAACACCCGATAAACCAAAACATTTGGAGCTGTTCCGGTCTGAAATACTTTACTGGATGATCGGAAGGAAGAAACGGATACTCTGTTGAATTATAGGAACACAGAAGGTCCGTATGTAGCCAGGCTTGTGATCGGGGTAAAGCTAGCTTCTCTGGGGTAATTTTCACAAGTCAGCACGATGGTTTGTACTGTGTTACTAACAGGCATGCGCTTTTACGATTAGACAGATTGTTTGAGAACTTTAAATCAGCACATGTTAACGTTTTAAAGTCTCGTGTTTCTTTTTTGTTGTTGTTTTCATTGCATGTTTGGTGTCTTTTGCCCATCTCCATACTACCCTTGTTAGAAGCCTGTTTGGTATTTTGGTTGCTCAGCTTTAATTTCTTTCTGTCTTTAGTTGCTTCAGTTGCTCCTCACAGCTTTATCTCCTCATCATGGACTCTTCTCCAATCCTTCGTCAACAGAGTCAGAATAAAATCCGCAGTGACTTTATGAGGTGAGACTGATGATTTGAGCCGCAGTTACTGATATAGAATTTAAGAGCTGGGACTTATTTGGTCTGTCTACAGAAGCGTGTTTATTTGTTTGTCTCATAGTAAAATATACCTTTCTAAATCTCAGGTATCAAATCAGTACTGGTATTAAAAATGTCAGGCAGCTTGTTCCTCTCCTGTATCTGCCTCCCATCTTGTCTGGTTTTCTTTGTCCTTGGATCAGTTTTTTCCCCCTTTTTTCCCCCTTTGCATGCTGCCTCTGGTGATTTCCCAGCCTCGAGCTGGGTTGTGTGACAAAGCTGACCGGTTTTTCTTTTTTCAGAATGAAGAATGAACAAAACAAAAAGGTAGCAGACCCAAAGCCTTCCAAACCCATGTCAGCATCTCACCTTTCCAACAAAGATATTGAGAACAAAGATCCAGGAAGCTCAGCCACTGGTAAAAAGGCACCTCTGCAAGCAGGTATAAGCAGGCTTCCGGTGCTTGCAAAGTCCCTCCATCTTCAGACTCCCTCGGACTTCAGTCAGTCCCACTGCAGGTGGGAGGAGAAACCTCTGGCTGTAAGCATCTCCTTTTGATCCTGTAGATTTCCATATTTTTATTTACTCGGGTTAGTCTGATGTGTTTAATAAGCGTTTTCCTTTTTCTGCAGCGAAAAGCGCCGAAGAAAAAGCCACTCACTCGGCCTGTACCTTTTAACCTGTCACAGCCCAAAAGCACAAGAACGGCTGCTGAAAACCAACCTCTGGCTGTCCCAAAGCTTTGGACTCATGCAAACACAAAACCGTCTAAACATCCAACCGCTTTAAAGGGCAACAAGGACTCAACCAAAGCTGCAGGGAAGCCTCTCGGAAAGACAACAGAAGATGCTTCCCACCTATCGGGACCAACTGGGCCTTCCAGCACATTTCAGACTTCATCTTTGTCCACCACTATGTCATCCCGTCCTGATAGTGCTGCTACTTCTGCACAGCCTGCTCCCAGTGCAGAGGTCTATTTGAATAGCATGAACCTGCTCAGTCTAAAAGACCATTCAAAAACAGCACATGCTAGTCGGACCACGCAGTGCAATTCTTCAAAAGGTGGTAAGCTTGTTTATTTATCGCATCTAAGGCACAAACTTCCACCTATATTTTGTGGATAATCACTTAAAGCTTGCAGGCTGTATTTCCCTCACTCCTTTAAATCCATGGAAATCCATTTATTTTGTCTAGTGAAAATGAAGATATTAAGAGAGTTTCTCTTGGGCTTTTTTTCTTTTGCATTATAGAAAAGGGGGAGAACTTCCAGCCTGACCACGCGGCTTTGCTTAGCATCCTCCGGAACGAAGGAGTGGGCATCACAGGTCCGGCGCCTACGACTCCGCAGTCCAAACCGTACAACTATTTGGTGAGTTGGATTCACAGCAGTGCATTCTTTATCATGCTTTTTTTGTTTGCTTGTTTTTAATGCCCGTAGTTGCAGCAGGTAAACATTTTTTAAAGGTGTCCAATGATCATGTGTGCAGCCCCAGCGAGTGTCCGTCATGACGAGCCGACAGAAAGCTGGAGCCCCTGCAGGTCAGTGTAAGATGGAGAACACAGCATGCGCTTGGCACATACATGTGAACATTGTAAAAGACTTATTTTATAGTAGATGGCTGAGCAGTCCCTTTGAAATACTATATAAATATATCTCACTATACGTGTGTGTTCTCTCGTCCTGTGTAAAATCCCCAAGTAAAAATGCCACAATTATGAGTCTCATTAACTGGAAGCCAATTTTATTCAAACTAAACATCAGGCAGTGTTAGTTGGGTGTTCATAATGTTCAGTATTACACTTACGTCATATTATTTAAATGATTGTTGTCTGTACTTTTCTCACAGGATCAGTGAAGTCTGTGCAGTTCTCTCCAGACCCCGCTGCGCTGCAAAGCATCCTCCAGAACGAGGGAGTGAAAGCCGGAGGGCCCGTGGGCACAACACCCCGAAGTTCAGTCTGTCCACCAAGCAGGGCGACTTCAATCTACACAGTAAATTTGTGTTCACTTCTGTACTTCCTCATACTTGTTACATTGTTGTTATTGCTTTTTTTGCTTTTTAAGTGCTGCCTTTGAAATAATTTCTTCTGTCTTCAGGCTCAGAGAGTGCCGGTTAGAAAAAATCGTCCAGAGGCGACTGCTGTGCCAGCAAGTAAGATGCAGCATTCGCTCCACTCGTTATCTTTATAAAACCCAAAGCACTCTTATCTCGTTGTCCTTTTAATCTGATGTGACGTGGCTTTTTTTCTCCTGAGCAGCAGCATCAGCAGCACTCAAAGAGACGGCGCTGAACAAATGGACCCCACAGAGAGTCCGCAACACCAGACATCAGCCCCTGTCTGCTATGGTCAGTATGTATTTATTGTATGTTGGCACTCTGTCCAGGTAGTCTGTTGTGTTGTGCACAATCACCGCGTTAACTCATAATGCTTCTGTTTGCAGAAATGGCATCAGTCGCCATACGGCACTCCTGGATTCAAGAGTTGCAAAACCAACCTTCAGCCCCAACAGGAGGTGAGATGGGAAACCCTGACTTAACCTATTATTTTATACCGTGTGTGTGTGGCAGTGCCAAAAGATGTTCTTAAGTACTTTGCGTAAATATTGTTTAGTTAGTCACCATAAAAGGGAATCAGGAACTAATCTAAATGAACACATAAAAAGTTTTAACCAAAAAAGCTTTTTGGTTTTAAAATATTAAGCTACAATGTCAGTATCCCAACTTTGGGAGTGATGAGCGGTGGGGAAGGAGCGAGACATCCTTCATTGCGAATACGCCTCACTAAGCATCTCTTTATACCTTCTAGTATATCTATGTTGAACAAATCCAGGTAGGGATGGGTATTGATAAGATTTTCACGATTCCGATTCCATTTTCGATTCTGTTTAACGATTCGATTCTTTATCGATTCTTTTTAAAAAAGGAGAACACTAAGGTCGAATAGCTTAGAACTTTGTTTTATATCTTCTCTTTGAACAAGATAGAAATTTAGGAGTAACATGGCCTTACAAACCCAGCAGTGACATCTTAAGAGATCCACAGCATACGGCTCTTCCAAGGGGTGTCACAGGGTCCCCAGGAAAAAAATTGTAAATGTAAAATAAATATTCTTCTGTAGCAATAACAAAGTTTTAACTAGACAAAACTGTCTAAAATTTATGCTTAAATGAAGAAAATTTGACTTATTACAAGGAAAGAGACTGAATTGTTTCTTTCTTGATTGAGTTAAATATAAGAATTAAATCTCAACTCTGAGAACAATAATTAGAAAAAAGTGCTGAGAATAAGACACCATCTGTTCAAAAAGCTACAAAAAAATATGAGACTTTATCTTAAAGCAAAACACCAGAAGCACTCTTATTTTTTGCACTTTTATTGACACAGCAACGGGTCAGTAACTCAACTTTAACAGTACTGAGGTCTAATTCCAGGAGACTCATGTCTAACATTACCTACATTTGAGCAGGGCCACTGTAAGAAGTGCATATTCCAGATACTCTTAACAGGAATAATAACAGTATAAAATACTCATGACTGAATGTATCAAACATACATTTTGCTCTTATTTCACATTTTAATATTTTTAATGATAACATTATTAGGTTTTTAATGTCCCTTACTGCAGAATAAAGATTTCTTATGAAAGTTTTGGTTTGTTTTGGTTTTATCTTTAGCTCCATTCTAAGAAAATGACCAGCTTCAAGTGTCCTCAGTGTAGGACACATACAGGATGTCATGCTGAAATGTAAAGCACTTACAATAGAAGCCACTAGAAGCAAATTATTCCAGCCTAATTGATGACATTTATGGCACTTGTTTTCTGTGCTGACTGATATGCTGCTCAGTGCTTTGCTGCCTGCTTTTAAATCAGATGTCACTCTGAACATAAACACAAGCTACATGTGATGTCTCTGATGTCTATCTGTTTCTACCCGTGCTGATGCTACCGTGACTAAAGCTAGCCAAGCAGCAGTAAATATGTGAAGCAAGGCAGAAGGATTTACTCATCAAATAAACAGGATCATAAGAATATAAGACCACGAGCACCACAAATGTAACAGAAATATGTTGACATAAAATGGCATGTTATTTGAAATCTACATGAAACAATGACACAACTACTTTTTTTCAATTTTTCTAATTTATTTATTTATTTATTTTTACCAATTGTCCAAATTAGTCTGTGATTGGCCTTAGTGTGACAGAAATCATATTTATATAGAACTAAATATGCCTCAGCAAACATGTTTTAAATGGATGATTCCTCACTTGATGACGAATGATCCAGTTCCATATTTGCTGAGTCTTAAATTTGATGTCAGTGAACTTATCAGTGGTTGGTGTTAAAAAAAAAAAAAGCCCCCAAATCCCCTATGAGCAAGCACTTGGCGACAGTGGAGAGGAAAAACTCCCTCTTAATGGGGAGAAACCTCTGACAGAACCGGGCTCAGGAAGGGGTGGCCTTCTGTCTCGACCGAGAGGGGTTCAAATGTTCACTGACAATTTAGTTGTATATAAATATGATTTTTAGGACTTGATGTTGAGACCAATTAGGTGAAATTGGGGACGCAGACAGTTCCGCTTCTTCTTGTTCTTCTTCTTACTTGGCGGAGTGCCATGATTGGAACAATTCAAAATAAAATGCCCACAAACCTAATGTAAAGGAAAGGCTTTTATTTTGTAGCACACACTGAATTAACATTATAAAAGCTACTCTACAGGAATTGCAATAAAAAAATAAAACAAAAGCAAAATATGTTTTTTAAATGGTTGTTAAAAAAAACTAACCAAAGTAGAAAACAACTGTTTAGTGGAAAGTATTCGACATTGTAGAGATTCTCAGGCATAATAACTTCTTTCATAATTTAAACAAGGACAGGTAGAAAACGTTCATATTTAGTGAAAGATATTTATTAACATTATCCAATGAGAGTTACTGGATGTCTGTAGGCAGTGAGATCTTGGTGGTTGCCAAGGTGACAGAATGTCATCTATGTTTTGTTTTAAATTCAGTTTCATTGCTGAATCTAAGAAACAACAGACTGCAGAGGGAGACTTTAATAGAGCTTTACTAACTCTTACTATCATATCCATTGTGGAAAAATCTGTCTTTATTTAGCATAATATATTTGTTATAAGCACTAAATGTTTTATGATTAACTGATGAACACTAACGTACCAAGCTGAAAATTCTGCTCACCAGCAGTGTTGGTCACTACTTATTTTCAAAAGTAATTAATTACTTAGTTACTAAGTTACTTAGTACCTCACTACACAAAACAAAAAAAAGATGTAAAAACAATATAACAAACATAAACATATTGGACAATAAAGACGAGAAAATGAAATGAGCAAACCCAGTCTGGACTATGATGAAACCAAACTGAATTATAAATAACAAAGGAATTAAATCTTAAAGAAACAAATTTCCAAATGTAAAACACTTCAAACTCTGGGCACCGCCGCAGGAAAAGAGGTGAAGCAGAAAGAGAGCGCTGCATTAAGTTTCCACATCCAAAGTTTTTCTTTATAAAATAACTATTTATGTTGTTTTATGCTTGTGGTGGGAAAAAAATTTTTTTTGAATGAGGCCTATAAATGAGGTGTGAAAAGGTAAAAAGCAGAGATCGCTCTCGTGGGCTGAGAACAGATTTCTCAACTCAAAAACCTGTAAGAGTAATTTCTAACAGTTTTTTTTTAACATGGAATAATGAGAGATGCGCTATAGATTTAAAGATAATAATAATAATTTATAAAATTATTACTTTTAAAAAATCATGTAACTACAATATATTTGGGGACAAATGCACATTTTATTTTGTGTCAGTTACAGTTCCATTAACCTTTTGCAGGAGGTGGTCCAGAGACTGTTCGATGAAGAAGAAGAAGAGCAGAGCGCAAATGTGACAGAAAAAGATTGCGAGCAGCGACCAGTTCAAGCCTCAGCTGTGAGAATTTGAAGCGACCGATCCACATTAAATTAAGTTCTTCTGATTAAAGTAGTAGCTTAACAGTCAGTGTATTTTTGTTTTCTACTCATGTCTCCAGAGTAAATCTCACTGTGACAAAGAGGAGGAGAAGAGCAGGACCAACGATGATGAGGAGGAGGAGGAGAAGTTAGTGGGAGAACAGATGTTCTTGCAGGCCCAGCACAGAGAGTCTGTTATCTTTTTCTCGACGGGTAAAAAGTTGTTCAGAGTGCCGCGTTTAGAGAAGCTGGGGGACTCCGCTCTGCAGGATCAGTGCGCTCCAGTTTCACCAGAAGAGCGAAAGGGGCTGCCAGTGCACGGCGAGGTGCCGGCTGTGCCAGGACCGAGCTGTAAGATCACCCCTGCTGTTCAGCGCCCGCACAGAGGTAACTCTGATCGATCACACTCCCCTTAACCTCTTGAAAGCTGACTCGGAGTAACCATCGAAGCTGTTTTCTGAACCGAGTGGTTTCGTGGTGTGAAAACCACAAGTGTCGTCTTTATGGAGGAAAGGGTTAACAATGTTGTGTGCCTGTTGTGACATTTATTAAAGTGTAGACTAAAAGCGAGTGCCAGGAGACAAAGAACCACAATATTTGATTTAAAAAGTGACAAAAATTGACACAATTTTCCTGCTATTAAATAATTAGATTCTTTAATTAATTTTTACGAAGGCTGCAGATATTTATTTTATTTTTTTTCCTGTCACAGATCTCGTTGGTCAGAAGACTTGCTCT
Organism: Simochromis diagramma; assembly: GCF_900408965.1. Lineage (NCBI taxonomy): Eukaryota > Metazoa > Chordata > Actinopteri > Cichliformes > Cichlidae > Simochromis > Simochromis diagramma. Next base: position 3,366,112 of record NW_024387152.1, on the reverse strand, counting down.
GTGAGTTCTGCAGTGTTGATGTTGCGCAAGCGTTTTCCTCCCCTGGAGGAGCTGCGTTTGGACGAGGAGGTGGCCACCTACACATCAGCGTCTGTCGGGGCTCCCCCTGGGTTTGCTCCCCTTCGACCTTCCTGTGGAAACCCTCTGGCCTCCATTTTGCACTTCGAAGAGTCCACTGTAAGTGTAGCTCTGACAATCTGCAGTGTAACAAACTTTATATCACTGCTTTATGGTTTCTTCTTTTCTTTTTCTTTTTTTTTTTATTGAATTGAAAATACCAGCATGCTGTCGCTCTGCCTGAGTGGGTTCTCTCCAGGTACTCTGGCTTTCTCCCACAGTCTAAAGACGTGTGTGTTAGGTTAAGTGGCAACTCTAAACTGGCCGTAGGTGTCAAAGTGAGTGTGTGTGGCTCTCTATCCATGTCAGCTCTGTGATGGACTGGTCACCCGTCCAGGGTGGACCTCATGTTTTCCTCTATGACAGCTGGACTAGAGCAAAAGTGCAACCCTGAACTGGATCAAGGTTGAGTGGATGGATGGAAGTATTCAGTTCAGAATGTGCTTCTAAAGAAAATTATAGTTGGCAGAACAACACAGGTTCAGATTTTGATTTATTGTGACTTTTATTCAAATTATTCCATTTTGAAAAGCCAAGAAAAAGGAAACCATGATGGTACAAACATAAAAGAAATAGACCCTGCACAACACAGGTGATGTTGCAGCAGGGATCTGAAGGTGTCATAGGGGATCATCTTATTGTTAGGGTTGTCTGCAGGCTCTTTACCTCACTATCTCAGTATATAAAGCGCCTCGAGGCGCCATGTTGTTGTGCATTGGTGCTGTATAAGAGTGGAAAGGAAACACAGACGCCACAGAGGAGTAGTTGTTCTCTGTGGAGGACACGTGGCCTTGCAGCTCTAGCATCTACACAGATAAGTGGATGTTCTCACAGAGGCACAAAGTCATCTTCTGAATTGACTGAAAAAGTTAAATAAACAGAAAGACCAAAGTAAACGATCGCCCTCTGAACGGACACACTATAAACACAAAAGAAAAAGCGCTTTCAGTCGTACGTTGGCTCTCCAAACTACTGCTTATCATAAAACCTCAGAGAAGCCATAATCTGGAAGAAAATTCTGAAAGGAGACACGTTTTGTTTTCATCTGTTCACACAGTGCAGATGCTGTAGTCTCACACTGATCCTATGTTGCATGCCACTAAACAGGTTTTGGTGTTTGCCTGTAAACAACATTCACCACCTCTTCTTTTGTTTATAGCATAGAATCAAAGCCTTTTTAAGTATCATCAAAGAGTCGCTACGCTTTATTTCAGTGCATTCTTGGTTGGATGCTGTTCTCTGATCATTTATGTGAACATTTCAGCTTAACAGTCAGTTTAATAGACCGACAGCGCGCATGTTTTGGAAATGTGGTGGCACAGAAAAGCTCAAATGAAGACCCTCTGGAACATGAATAAAAGTTTTAAAGCAATGTTAATGATCAGTTATAGAAATATATAATATTTGGCGGTTTGATTATTGGGTGTGATAATTGTGCACAAATCAGTTGGAGATTTCACCCTCGGTGTACAAATAACTGTTGCAGCAGTGTATGAAGCTAAAGATATCTTAAAGAAGATCAATCCATCTTTATTTCACACTCAGTGGTCCAGGAAAAAACAAAGTTACATTAAACACGTCATTATTTTCTCACAAACAGACAGCTTGTACCAGTGCGTCCATATTAAAGATCGTATCATTATTATCATTAGTTTCCACATGAAGAGTGGCGTAAGAAGATGTTTGCTTGTGCATTTGTATCATTTTTCCGTAAACCTCTTCATCATCTGTCGTTTGATCTGTAATGACGTGTCTAAGATATGCGAGCTAATTACAGACACTAAAATCAAGTAATCTGATGAGCATGTGTCCTCTGTGGTTTTACACATCATTATAAAACCCCAATTCTCAAAAAATTGGCACGCTGTATAAAATGTAAATAACAGCAAAATGCACTGGTTTCCAAGCACAGGCGATGTCAAACATTTAAATTGAGATGATGTCTGTTTTTAAGAAAAGTCTTTGCTCATTTTGAATTTGAAGGCAGCAAAACGTCCTAAAAGTTGTGACGAGGCAACAAAAGGCTGGAAAAGTTAGTGGTGTTTAAAAGAAACAGACGTTTAGGTTAATGTGCAACAGGTCAATGACTTGATTGGGTTTAAAAATAGCATCTCAGAGAGGCAGAAGTTCAAACTGCATCGACAAATTGTGGAACAAATTCGGAAAAATGTTCATCAGCATAAAATGATGAAGACTTTGAATATCTCATCATGTATAGAACTTAATATCATTAAAGGATTCGATGAACCCAGAGAAATCGAGGCTGAAAATCTGTTATTGGATGCCTGCGATCTTCGAACCCTCGGTGCTGTCAAATGTAATAATAAGCTAATATGTTCCTTAAAATGTTGAGTTTTCTTGAGAAATGGAGAGCACCTACTTTGTTGTTCCCTCATAGAAACTTGTGTAGAAACAAATACGAGTCCAATTTATAAGCTTCAGAAGAAAGCTGTAAGAATTATAAATGGATTAAGGTTATTATTCACCAATTACACATTACTAACTATTTATTAAACTACATTAATTCACACTTTTTCACCCTGCACATGTGATGTACAAAATGATCTACCTCCAAACTGTATTCACGGGTTGTTTAAACCATATTTGAAAAAAGTACAGTTCAGGACGATTTACAGGTGTACGTCTGCAGTAGGACGAGGTAAATAAATATTAAACTGTCGACATTTATTTTTATCTTTTCTTGTTTGGTTTTGCTTTAAAGGTGTATAAAGTATGCTGTGTAAATGGAATAAGGTGTAATTTTCTATAGCACGAATTGAACCTTTTAGTCAGTTTGTGCTACTAATTTCAGTTCTATTTGTCTGTTGGTGTTGTTTTTCCTTCTGTAGCTGATGTAAGATTTAAAGCACTTAATACTGACCACAATGAGACTCTGTGTGATCTGAGTGTTTCACAGAACACTCGAACATCAGGACAGCAGCTTAAATATTCTCTGTGGTCGGATGTGTTTGATGTGCACAACACAGTCAGAATAAATATTTGTCTTGATTTTGTTTTTCAGAGATTTGTCCCAATTGGCTCCGATCTCTCGTCTGGTCCGCCTTCTCCGCTGCAGGACAGTTGACTTGCACCACAGCTGCAGTGTTTGCTTTCACTGTGAAACGCCGCTGACTTCACTTTACAAATATTTGTCGAACACTGACGCCGCCAGGTCAATGGCTGCTCCAAAAAGAAAAAGGGTATATCTAAATTATACTGTTTTTCTTTCATAACTACAGACACTTGTATGTTTTTAATAAAGTAGATTAAAAGTTATCTTTTTGGGACCTAGGTCCAATGTATGTGTTGGAAAAAATATTTTTTTAAAAGGTCAATGAAGAGTCCACACCAGATCAGTGCTGTTGGCTGTAGTGTACATGTGGATCAATGGTTAGGATCTCTGTGATGTACAGTGTTTATAATAAATAGTTGTTACTGTCTGGCCATGTGTGGTTTGTTTGTTTGTTTGTTTTTTTAAGCACATACACAATTTAAGATTTGTTGATTTATGGGAAGTAATCTCAGGATTTGACCCCATGATAAAAACGAACTTTGAATAGTGTCAGACAAATATTTGTTTCATGTCTTTACCTTCAGTTATTTCATGTTTGTGAAGATGATGCTTTAAGTTTGGTTAAGATTGACAGTTTGCTATATTTTAGAGAATCAAGTAGTGGCGCTATGGTGTAGAGGTTTGCACATTCGTTTAATGCCACAAAGATCCTTAGTTTGGTCCCGGGAGGAGACACAAATCCCTTTGAAGTTGTGTCAGGTAGAATGTAAAAGTCTCCCAAATCACACATCCGGAGCTACCTGCTGTGCTCCTGTGAATAAGAGAGCTGCTGAAATCATCATTGCCCCACTCACATGTAGCACTGAGATATGGAAACGACACTTCAGTGATGCAAAATCTCATACCGTCTTGCATTCTGCACTTTATTTCTTGGCCAGATATAAAGGTCAACCATTTTTCTAGAAATATGCAAAGCATCCTGTTCAGTCATGTGATGAGGTGTCCTGTTAGGAGTTATGGAGTAATATATGAGAAATGTAGCCAGCTGCTGAATCACCTCTGCTCCCATGGGCTGATTTCATCCACGTCCAGAGGTTTGCATGAAGCAAGTTTTGGTGCTTAGTGAGGTAACATCAAGATTAAAAGCAGGTTTTCATGGAGGTACATCTCATGCTGAACTAGACTGCAGACCTAACCTGCACAGGAGCAACAGGAGAAACATTATGGAGGTTATATGTACCTTGTGTAAATTATGCAAAGAAAAATCTACTTAAATTTGTTTTGTTTTTTACTTTTCCCCCCTTTACTCTCACACCACTGAACACTGCCAGAGTTAAAGCTGAAACCACCCAGCACACATTAACTTAAATTTAATTAGTCCAATCTTTTATTGATCATGAATAAGTCTTGATTGATTCATTACTTGCCAGTTTCCTTGGTGACTTTCAGCTCTTCTGATAAATGCCTAAAGCACAAATACAGGTTCATACAGACCTAATGTGTGGGGCACCGCAAGTGCCAAAATTAAATAAATAAATACATGATTAAATAATTATTAAATTATTTATTTATTTAAATGTTAAATAAATAAATAATTTATTAAAAACATAATTAATTTCTTATATATGCCATTAAATGTGTGTAATGTGAAAGCCATAAATTATTTATTAAATACAGAATTATAATAATAACAATAAATGATGAAATTTGTAATTATTGCATAACATATAAATTCATTTTTCCTAAAAAGAACAATTGATTTATTTCACTATTTAATTATTTTAGGCTTACGAAATTACTTAAACTTTCAGAGCATGTGATTGGTTAGCCAGTACAGTCAAGACAGAAAGAGCCCTGATAATGAGTCAATGCAGTGTCACAGTCAGTTGAATGGGTGGTGGTGTGGACTCGTTGCATTTGAAATGAAATTACCAACAGCAAAGGCAGAGGAAAGCAGCTCAAACTGTAAGTAAAATTGGGAAATACTGTTCCTGTTTCACCAAATACACAAGATTTTTTGGGGTAAGAATGTAGTGGGATAATTTTTAAATATCTTGTTGATTTGTTGAGGTAAAGCTTATTTATTAAAGTGCTCCAATATTTTCCATTACTCCAGAATTAATGTTTTTAATATCTATCCAGCTTAATTCTAAACTCTAGCTGTGAGAATTATGTGTAAATGTATAATGCTTTACAGAGAAATCTACAGAACAATCTGTTGATGAAACAATATTATTTGATATACTGGTGTACCATATTTTTTTACTGCCTTTTTCATAATTAGTCCAGTGTTTATGTCCTTTCCAAATCATTACACATTAATGGACCTTTTATTCTTAAACATCTTGCCAGATACATGATATATGTCTTAAAAAGACAAATAAGTAGGCCTGTTCTCTGCTATTTTCATTTCATTTCATTCAAATATTATTAAATATTTATTCATGCATACAGTGATTTTTGTGTATTTTGAGGGCTCACGCGCTCATGCTTCACAAGTAAAACTATTTTACAAATGTACATCCAAACCTGAAAAAATCTACGCACAATTTATTCAGTTCAGCTCATGAATCTGATCATTTCTCATTTCAAAATTCTTTCTGTGTGTACAACTGTCTAAAACCACACCTAACATCTTTCACTCAGTTACAAAGCCTTAAATATGTGTGGACGAATCGCTTTATACGCACTTACAGGCACGTTGCATGACCACATAGGGGTTTTGAGACAAATTTAAAGCTGTACAATCTACAAATGTAAGATGCATTCAAGTCACAGTGTAAATAATTATTTAAATAATTATTGAAAAATAATTTCAATAATTATTTAAATGAATGTTTTCTACGATGTATTTTTGTTATTTCATTTTGGCACTCTTGCCACTCCATACCAATTGAGGGTCATCGCTCCACGCAGCTAATATAATTATGCTTTTAAATCATGCTGCATAAATAAATAAGAGCATATTTGAAACGTTTTGCTAAAAGACAACTTTTTTATATAAGTTAAAAAATAAATAAATAAATAAAATCTTTGTTTACCTGAAAGCCAATTCTAACCTGTGTGCTTTTATTTGAGGTATAGACTTCTACTTCCGGGTCACGTTCCTTACATTTTTTTCTTCTTTCCATTCTTCTATAAGCCAAACACAAATACCCCCAAAGCACAAATTGGTCCCTTTTGATAATTTTGATTTCTTGTTTTCGGTTTGTCGTTACTGACGACAAAGACAAAAGCCGGCCCTGAATTTTCCTTCTCGCTTTAAAACGAAAAACAAAAAACAACTCTCTCTTTTTTTTTCTTTTCCTTTTTTCCATTTTTGGCTCTCAGGAAACAAAAAGCGAGCTGCGCGAACATCGGACCAAACCGCTTTTATTGTGAAACTAACTTCTCCACAGGTATTCTGATTAAAGTTTTGTCGGGTTTGGGGAAAAGTTTTTGTGCCTTTACAGTTTAGCGAGGCTTTATTTGAAGAGCTTTTCTGTTATATAGATGCTTTTGAGAAAACTGATGAGAAATGAATGATGTGCGTATTTTTTATTTATTTAGTTTTTGTTTTTTAAAGCAAAAACTAAAGTCATCAAAAATCAAGTAGTTTAATAAGCATCAGGTACAACTAAGCATAATGTGAGATGAGATCTGTGACCATGCTGTCTCACTGTGCAGAAAAGCTGTTTGGAGAATTTGCAAGCATGAGCTACTCTTCTTGTGTGTGTTTCATGTCCACACTTGTATTGGACCAGTCAGAAACTCTGATTTTATTCCTAAACAGTTTCATCTCTGAGGCATTTACTTATGGGGTTGGGTCTATTGTCTCGCTTGACGACCCACATGTTTCCCTCAACGTGGCATGTTGAATAGAAGCAGCAAAGCACCCCCACGACGGATAACCTCCACCTCCATGCATGTTTTCTTTTGGGAGTTTCTGTTATTTGGTGGGGGTCGGGACCCCCCACGTCCTCCAAACACTCAAAAGTGTACTGAGTCATAAAGTCAGATAGCTGGCAGTGGTTTTCTTCCTGCTGCAGATAGTAGAGTCATAAACACTGACCTTCGCTAAGGTGAGAGAGGCCTTTGATGGTCACTTAAAGGAAGTTGTTGTCTTGCTTTTGGGGGAACTTTGGTAACTTTGCCTGCTGTTTGTAGACAATGGGTTAGTCTGTCTCAAATCTTCAGATTTTTAGGTCATTTTCTGCTCACACACCTATGATTTGTCTTAAAATGATTTTTTTTTCTCATAAATTTGAACCTTTATAATATTTCCGTTGAAGGTTTAGCTTTGTATACATTTCAGAACTCCTTTTGTTTTTGCACGATTAAATCTGAGGTAATGTTTGAACATGAATCCTGATTCACTTTTATTATACAAATCAGTTAAAATTTCAGGCTTTCATCTTAAATGATTTTTGAGATATTTATGTTTAAACATTGAGTCATATATACATTCAAACTTTGGACCATAACGTTTTTAGGCTCATCAGAGATGGGCGAGCAGGAGGCCCATGATGATCTTAGATGGAGGGGCCCTAATGCCTCTTACTGTGGGCATGTGGAGGGTCTCAGTGCCTTACAGATGTCTTTGTAACCTTTCATAGACTGATTATTTTAAATAAAACTTCCCCCAGTCACCCAGAAATCCCTGTGATTTTTGTCACAATGTGCTTCTGGTGAGAACTTCTCACCAGAAGTTGACTAAAGGGCGTCCTTTTGAAAAAAGTGTGTTTACTGAACAGGGCTGTTACCGGTCAGGCCTGGGTGTGTCTTCCAGCTTAGCTAGTCAGATTAAAACAGGTTGGTAGTATTTTGGATTGAGCAGCTAAGTAGGTGTGTGGGTACTTTTTTATTTTTTGTAGTCAAACCGTTTCCTGCCACGTGCAATGTTTTTCTCTGTCTTGCTGTTTATTGCAGGTGATCCCTGCACCCGATTATATTTAGTCGAGCTGTGTGAGTGAGCGGTGGGAGGGGGCAGGATCAGGAACAGTAGTCTATAAAACCAGTGGATTTACTCGGGCTCCCATGAGAAGACAGTGAAGGAAGAGCACTCTGTACTTTTCTTCCCCCCTCTCATCAAGGCCACCTGTCTGCCCGGTCCCTCTGGAAACATGTCTAAGGACCTCCAACCAACCGTGGACCCCACAAAGATGGGGGTCGGACGATCCATCGCCGTGCTGACGTCAGGAGGAGACGCTCAGGGTAAGCAGAGGAATGAGGCTTTGCTTTATTTTGAGCATAAAATGATTCTCAGTGGAGGGTGGAAAAACGATCAGACAGCATCTTCTCCTGATGTGTCTGATCACTGAATCCCAGCAAGCTGTTGAAGTTCTAGTTTCCCTTTGTCTTGTGGATGCTAATAGAGTATCATTTTATGCTCTCACTGCACAGCATTTTAAATAAGATCAGAAGCCAGAGAATATAAAGGGCTAGCAACATTTTTTCCAGTGCTGAATGACAGCTGTCAGAGGCCGACGGAGTTTTGGCTGCAAGTCCCATTTGAAGTCCAGCACATGATAGGAGGATTACATCTTGGATTAACTCCACCATCAATGCCTAATGTTACACTGCTCGTAATGTCTCAGAGTAGAAGTGTGGTGGGGGTTAAAACTGGATGAACTCAGATTGTTTAAAGGTTCAAGTCCAAGGTGTTATTATCACTGCTTTTATTCAAGTAGAATAATGTGGACTACGTGAGGATCACAGTGAATATGAAACACTAAATAAAAACTTTTCTCTTTCTCTCTATTTTTTGTTTTGCTTCTCCTGTGAATCCTTCTGGAGCTTTATCCGCCTCTTCTTCCCCTTGTGTGTTCCCTTATTTTGCATATTTGGAGCTAATCTTAGTGGCAGTGACCTTTTTCTGGTATGGACAAGAGAAACACCCCCAACCACAGCTGCTGTCTATTGAAACAAGAGCTGCAACATGCCAACAGCCACAACACAAAGTCCCACAGTGGCCTTTAGTGTGCCGGAGCTCAAGGGCCAAGATTATGCACAAGATGCACTTTTCCCTTATGGCTATTCTTGGCTTGACATGTGCCTGTGCGCACACTAAGTCACTTAAAGGTTAAGAAAAGGCCCGACAGTGTTCGGGTGATATTTGATAGAAAGTTTGAAATGTTCAGTCATCACAGATCAGATCATTTGTGTGTTTTTAGGCATGAATGCAGCCGTGAGAGCCACAGTCAGAGTCGGCATCTACACTGGAGCCAAAGTCTACTTTGTCCATGAGGTATTTGAGCGGCATACAGGTGACATGTCGGCATCAGAATACAGCAATTAAATATAAGATGGAGACACATAGGAGAGAGTTTCCTGTTAAAGTCATGACAGAGGCCATCAGCTCAGGCCTGACGGTGTATGTTGTCATGTGTTGTAGGGCTACCAGGGCCTGGTGGATGGAGGAGAAAACATTTGTCTCGCTACATGGGAGAGTGTGTCTATGATGCTTCAGCTGGTGAGTGATATACAGCTGAATAAAGACCCGTATTTATTGTACCATGGGGAAGACTATTAAAAAAATGCCTTTTTTAATATATATTGTAGGCTCAGTTCGCCTATTTTACAAATTAGATTTGAATAATTCTGCTTTATTTCTACGTAGGATTAATATTTAAAGAGTCACCCTTGACAAAGAAATCAACAATTAACAGGCCAAAATTCATTCTGATCGGTTCATCTTTTGTCAGTTTTTAGGATCCTAAGTTGAGTTTCTCATTACAATCGATGTTTATGCCGATAACAAAAGGAAGCAAATACATACCTAAAAAATGAAGGAGGGAGTTTGTCAGCCTCAGTCTGACTAATCTGCAAAACACTGCATCTACAAATTGTGGAAAAATGTTCCAGCAGCTAGAATCCTATGTCAGACAAGAGCGGGACAACTTTCCTCTCCCAGAGGTTCCCCAGCTGGTCTCAGTTCCCAGATGTTTGCAGACTGTTGTTAAAAGAAGAGGGAATGCCGCACAGTGGTAAACTTGATCCTGTCCCAACTTTTCTGACAGGCTTTGCTGTCATCAAATTCAAAATGAGCTAATATTTTTTCTTAAAATATAAAATTTTCCCACTTTAAACATCTGATATATTTTCTGTGTTCTATTGTGAAATAAAATATGCATTTATGAGATTTTCTAATCAGTGGATTCTGTTTTTATTTACCTTTTTTTGCAGCATCGCAACTTCTATGGAAGTGGGTTTGTGGTAACAAATGGATGCTTCTGTAAATGCTTCTGATATCACAACAAGCTGAGTGATGACATTAAACAAGTGATACGCCCTGTGATTTAAGGATCGTGGTAATACTGAAGTTATTTGTCTAAATACAGCAGTCTGGCAAGGAGTGACACTCTGACATTTATGAAGTGTGTGTGAATGGCAGCAGAGGCTGCGGCAGATTTCTAAGATATCGTCTTTACTCGTGATGCAACCTCACTCCATGGGAATCCAGGCCACCCTAATGAGCTGTTATAAAGCTGACCCGATGATATCTAACTGTTATGGAAAACACTGTTGGGTTAATTGTCTGTCAATGCTGCATTAACGTTTTCAAAGCCAGTTATAAAAGCTTCTCCTCTTCCTGTGTTAGGGTGGTACTGTCATCGGCAGCGCTCGCTGCAAGGACTTCAGAACCAGAGACGGTCGTATGAAGGCCGCCTGCAACCTGGTGAAGCTGGGCATCACCAACCTGTGTGTAATCGGTGGAGACGGCAGTCTGACGGGAGCCAACGAGTTCAGGACCGAGTGGAGCGGGCTGCTGGTTGATCTGGTCCGAGCAGGTAAAGAGACAAATCGTGAATCTGTAAAATCTTTCAGCCTCGTCTTTTTGTGTCTGACAAAATCTGTCTGTCCTCGTCTCTCTTCCAAGATTAGCTTCTAATTCATCACAAAAAGACGGGGTAGGGGAAAATAATGAAAAGCATGTGCATTCACTAGGAATATACAGTGGTGTGCTTTGTTTTGACCACTAAAAACTAAATTTGGGGACGTTTCCAAAATGCTGCATAAAGTTTAAATTTATAAGTTAAAGCCTCAGTCACACAACTCATACAAGCTCCAGTAAGGGCTAAATAACTGAATTTTACTTTTTTTTCCACTCACTATGTGGTTGGCAATAAGCATTTTACCCTAGCAACCAGTAGATACCAAGGGGTTGACAACCAGTCTCTAGGCCTGTGCGTCTGAGGCTGCAAGAAAGAAAGATAAGAATAAACTTTATTGTTCCACTTGGCAATTTGTCTTGGACAAACGGCGCTAAACATAGCTGCATTCGCCTAATGAAAACCATGAAAATTAAAAATGGGGATAAAAACAAACAAACCAATGTTTGTATCATCAGATTATGTATCATGTCTGCAGGTAAGATCACTGAGGAAGAAGCTAAGAAATCGTCCCACCTCAATATTGTTGGCATGGTCGGCTCAATCGACAATGACTTCTGCGGCACTGACATGACCATCGGTACTGACTCGGCACTGCACCGCATCATTGAGGTGGTGGATGCCATCACCACGACTGCACAGAGGTCAGACCCCACTGTGCATTCAAAAAGTGAATCTGTAAACCAAATTAATAGTTTGCACATATGTAGAGGTAGAAAATAGGCGTGCAACGATACACAAAATTCACGGTTCGGTTCGATACTTTGGTGTCACGGTTCGATATTTTTTCGATACAAAAAAATGTTCATGCCTTTTTAATTTGTCATTTATTAAAATTATAAATATATATTTTAACTCAAAAGTACAGTTTTTAAATTTAATGTTGCTGAAACAAAAGTAATTAAAAAAATAAATATCTCTCAGGGCTCTCAAAATTTCAAAATCCCTGGTAGCCCTTCAGGCAGGGACTCTTCAGTTTTTGGTAGCCCAAAATAAATGTAAGTAGCCCGAATAAAAAAGAGAGCAATTTTTTGATTGATGTTTTGTTTCCTTTACAATATTATACATTAAAGTATAATATTGTAAAGGAAACAAAACATTAATCAAAAAATTGTTGAAAAACAAATTACAACATTGTATAAAAATTACAATCATCAACTCAAATACTTGGTTCTAATTGAACATAAATTTCTATGAACTTGTAAGAACTGTGTAGGACATGAATCAGTCTGTGTCAGATCCTGAATTTGAAATTTCCGCTGAAGTCACGAGTAAGAGACAAGTGGAACCAAGATCTAGGACATTTGCTTTTTGAAGTTTGCAAAGACTGCTAAATTGTGCCAGTGGTAGTTCACTCTTCGCAACATAGTACGCTGTTCTAAACAGATTTTTCAGGTTTATTTTTAGTATGTTATTTGCAATTGGTGTTTGTTCTGGGAAAGATATTGCAGACTGAGCAATAATGCATTTCTTGCATTTCTCATGGGTTCTAATGGGGGCCGTTCTTAAAATGACTGGTCCCAGTAACAAAGGCGCTTGTCGACTCAGAAATCGAGAGAAAACCAACAACACACCCGGCAGAACATTATGTTATTTACACGGGTGCACATAAGTGGTCCGCATGTGCGCATTCGCTGTCAAAATAAAAGACGCGCACCAGATAAGAAGTTGCAGCGCGCGTTTGCGTCCATATAAAAAGCACTGTTTTTGTCCGCTAGAGTGGGATTTTCACGGCACATTCCGCACCACATCTCTGTGCGTTCATCATTTGTTTGAAGCCAGCTCACCTCCTGCAACCACTTTTCCGAGAATACGTGCTTCTTTTGTGGTTCGGACTCCTTCTGACATTTCTTTGGAGGTGGAGGAACATCACAGTAATTGCTTAAAGGAGCTTCTTCGACATCTTTAAGAGTTTTAAACAAATGTCTGTCCTCCCCCAGAAAATCTTATGTATGCAAACACGCGTTGCAACTTCAAATCTTGTGCGCGTTTTTTTTTTTTTTTTTGACAGCGAATGCGCACCTGCGGACCACTTATGTGCAGCCCTGGTTATTTAGCTCGTCATATTGCAGCCACAGAAATTCTTTTGTCCATGAAACCATAAAGCTGCACTTTCTTTTTGCCTTATAGTCTGATTTGTCATAACTTTTCCGTTTTGTGGTAAGCTTTTCTTTGGCTGTCACTTCTTCACCCTGACCTGTCTTATTTGGCTCAGCAGAACTAAAATATGTATCCTGCTGCTTTTACACACGCACACATAACGCTCAGCGATTCTCTGCGTGATCAACCTCTCATATGTTTAAGCTTGCTGCGGGAGATTTCACTTGTCATGTTTGCATAGTAAGCTAACGATTGATAAGACGATGTCAGAGGAATTGGTGCACAAATTATCATCACTCACCAATCAGTGCTGTCGCTCTCTATACACAGTTCGCGCAATTGCAAAGTGAAAGCAAAAAACAAGCGCAAATTCAAACGCGATTTCAATATGTCACATATTGACAGTGGCTCACCGATGCCAATGACATAATTACCCAGCTACATTTTCGAAAGAATGCAAAAGCATTGACATATATTTTTCCTTCCTACGATAGCCTGACGGGCAGGGCAGAGATAGATTTTGGTAGCCCGACTGGAAAAATCGCTAGCCCCGGGACGTCGGGCTAGCGATTTTGCGAACCCTGTATCTGATTGAGGAATCACTCATCTTTGGAAAAGAGAGTTTATTACAGAGAAATGGCTCTTTCCAAAATAAAAGCTATACTATACGCTTCTTCTGAGCTATATTCTCAGCAGCATATTGTAGCATTCACAAGAACCAGACGGTTGGGTCTCAGTTTGTCCGTTTATTCGGCACATAAGCAAGAGGATTGCTAACTCAGGGGAGAGCGCCCTCGTACTACACCTCTCTTCAGCCTGGCACACACTTACACCCAGAACAACCAGGTCCCCCCCTCCCCTTCCTGAACACCACCCTCCCTACTTCCTGCAGCACAACCAAACATGAATCTTAAAGGAACAACAACAGTGTGCAGAGATAACCAACATGTCACTGTACAATAACACTTAACCATCGTTACAATATTGTAGCGGGTCAGGGCTGTTCAGGGTTCTGTTTGTACAGTTATGTTTTGTTTATGTTGCCATAGTGACGGGTGACGCCCTCTCGCTGCGACGGTGTGTCCTTCCTGGGTCAGAGGGCGCCCTGTGTGGTGTTGTTGTTGTTGTTGCTGTGCGGTTGCCGCGCTGAGCAGTTAGCTAGCGGCAGTGTTCTTCTGCAGATGTCAATAAACGGCTGTGCTCCCTGGCTAGCTCACGGGAAGCAAGACCAAACGACACCTCCGTCTCCTCGTTGTCTGAGCTCGCCACATTGGTGTCAGAAGTGGGATGATGGTGGCACCCCATGTTCTGACCCGAGTGACTTTTCCCCCGCCGGTGCGCCAAAAGAAGGCACCTGGACATTTGCAAAGTGAAAGCAAAAAACAAGCGCAAATTCAAACGCGATTTCAATATGTCACATATTGACAGTGGCTCACCGATGCCAATGACATAATTACCCAGCTACATTTCCGAAAGAATGCAAAAGCATTGACATATATTTTTCTTCCTACAATAGCCCGACGGGCAGGGCAGAGATAGATTTTGGTAGTACGACTGGAAAAATCGCTAGCCCCGGGACGTCGGGCTAGCGATTTTGCAAGCCCTGTGTTACAGGCATGGCCCTTTAAGGATGAAGCCTGATGGGAAATGTATTCGGGGTGTGTGTAGCGGGACTGCCTGGTGTGTGTGTGAAGAGAGAGAGCGGAGAAGGGGGAAAAGTAACGGTTAGCTACAGAAGAGACTAAAAGAAAATAAATAAAAGGAATATAATAACTCCCTCGACAGCCAGAGTTGTGTCGGCGATGCTCGCTGTGAGTAAACTGTTTCAGCCCACTGTACGCGGTGTTCGTGCCTTAGAGAAGAAATAAAGTTCGGTGAAGCAGTTTCCTACGCCTCCTTTGATCTTTTTGCTAGCGGAGTTGACCTGTATAGTAAGCTGTTGCCGGCTACGAGTCAGTTACGGAACCTTCAAGTAACTGCCAGAGGTTTCCTTACTACGGTTCGGGGCCGCGGATCTGGCGCGGTAACACCTGTATCTGATTGAGGAATCACTCATCTTTGGAAAAGAGAGTTTATTACAGAGAAATGGCTCTTTCCAAAATAAAAGCTATACTATACGCTTCTTCTGAGCTATATTCTCAGCAGCATATTGTAGCGGGTCAGGGCTGTTCGGGGTTCTGTTTGTACATTTATGTTTTGTTTATGTTGCCATAGTGACGGGTGACGCCCTCTCGCTGCGACGGTGTGTCCTTCCGGGGTCAGAGGGCGCCCTTTGTGGTGTTGTTCGGTTGCCGCGCTGAGCAGTTAGCTAGCGGCAGTGTTCTTCTGCAGATGTCAATAAACGGCTGTGCTCCCTGGCTAGCTCACGGGAAGCAAGACCAAACGACACCTCCGCCTCCTCGTTGTCTGAGCTCGCCACATTGGTGTCAGAAGTGGGATGATGGTGGCACCCCATGTTCTGACCCGAGTGACTTTTCCCCCGCCGGTCGTGACCGGCCGGTGCGCCAAAAGAAGGCACCTGGACATTTGCAGGACTTTGTGTGGGGTAATGGGGTTGTCGGGGACGACTGACCCCTTAGGTGGGGGCTATGTAGCGGGTCAGGGCTGTTCGGGGTTCTGTTTGTGCAGTTATGTTTTGTTTATGTTGCCATAGTGACGGGTGACGCCTTCTCGCTGCGACGGTGTGTCCTTCCGGGGTCAGAGGGCGCTCTGTGTGTTGTTGTTGATGTTGCTGTGCAGTTGCCGCGCTGAGCAGTTAGCTAGCGGCAGTGTTCTTCTGCAGATGTCAATAAATGGCTGTGCTCCCTGGCTAGCTCACGGGAAGCAAGACCAAACGATACCTCCGTCTCCTCGTTGTCTGAGCTCGCCACAATATTAAACATATCAGGTCCCCATAAGGAGAATCATGTGCTAACGGCTGTCTAAATGACTCGGGTAAAGTTTGTAGCATGCATGCTTGTTGTTTTTGTCTGCTTCCACTTGTCTTTGCACTAGGATGATGTCGGCGTAAATGTGCAGTCATATTCGTTGTGTTCCCACTAGTGCTGTCAGCGTTAATCTCGTTGAAATGACGTTAACGCCACAACATGGCAAACCTCCGTTAACGAGCTACCCCTGCATGGGGCTAGACGGCCAACATGTTAACGAGCTAACTGCACTAACACACTAGTTCCCACCCATGTAATTGAGCATTGCGTGGCACATCCAACATACTGTTTTACTTTAGTCCATGACGCGCTTACCTTCAGGGTCATACGTCACATGAAAACCAAAATAATTCCAAACGCCAGATCTGAATGAGGGTGGGGGAGGTTCAATTTGCCATGTTGCAAGGAGAGCTTAACTTCTGTCTCGCTAGCTTGCCCTGTTCTCTTCCTTCTGAGGATGCTGTCTGTGTTGAACGCTCAGTGGATCTGCGCTCGACAGTGCAGCCTAGGCGGAGTAGTCGAACGCAGATTCACTGAGCGCTCAACACAGACAGCATCGTCAGAAGGAAAGTTGATAAAATAAATTACAAATTTTGTATTGTTCGATACATATGCGTACCGAACCGAAAGCACTGTATCGAACGGTTCAATATCGATACGAGTATCGTTGCACCCCTAGTAGAAAACTCTAGAAAAAAAATGGACATATCGTCTTTCTTATGCCTGTCAGTTTATAGTGGATATACTGATTCTGCATATTCATTTTTTTCAAAATCCACAGCCACCAGAGGACATTTATCCTGGAAGTGATGGGCAGACACTGTGGGTCAGTACTCTATCTGTGTGTGTGTCATTAGTCTGAGAGACTATTATATTTGCGTGACTTATTTATTCTCATTCATGTTTGCAACAAGTAGTTACAGTGCATAACATAACGAACTCTCTCCAGTTACAGTCTTCTTATTAATATGATGCTGGTGCACAAATGACCTGAATGCCTCTGTATTGTTTGTGTCAGTGGACTGATGGGATCTTGTGACTGTCAAAGAGGTTTTGTGATTTAAAAGTACAGCCGAAAAAACATGTTCCTGTGGCTACGTCTATGAATCAGGCTGCTTAACCGTTTGTGTTTGCACACATGCGTGCAGTTACCTGGCTCTAGTGACAGCTCTCGCCTGTGGAGCTGACTGGGTGTTCATTCCCGAGATGCCGCCAGATGATGGCTGGGAGGACCACTTGTGCAGGAGGCTGTCAGATGTAAGTGTTTCTTCATTTGAAGATACCCACATCCTCTCTTTGCATGCATATTTGTACTTTTATCTCTGTTATTTATTTATATTTTTTTACTTTAGCAAAGAGCCCGTGGATCTCGACTAAATGTGATCATTGTGGCCGAGGGCGCGATGTGCAAGGATGGCAAACCGATTACATCTGACCAGATCAAAAAGGTAAGCTGTATGGTTCTTACTATTGTGCGAGTATTATTGTAAGCTATGCTGACAGTATACTGAACAAAGAGCTGGATTTGTTTGTGTCCAGTTGGTAACTGACAGACTCGGCTTTGATACCCGCACCACTGTTCTTGGACACGTGCAGAGAGGAGGAACACCCTCTGCCTTCGACAGAATCCTGGTGAGTGTCCCAGTAAAACGCAGAGTAGAATCCACAGTACACAGCTCTACTTCTGCCTCTACTGAGGCTCCTGACTCCTGAGGAGTGTACTATGAAGTAAGAATTAATGGAGTAGTAAACCATAATGAGCTAAAAGTCTGAGTTTCTTTAAAAAAGTAGCTTTTAAATGGCTAAATCACCATGGTAACTTACCTTGAACACGTAACCTGGTCTGGAGAAGGTTTAAAATCCTCTGGAAATGCAACATTTTTAATACATTTCTTCTATTTACAGCATATAAAGCAGGGTATAGAGTCTCTGCTAGGAGAACATGTTTTATATGTACAAGCTGTACAGAGGGTGCAGTCTGCAATAAAATAAACTTGAATTATTTTACTCCTCTGTGCACTAAATCACCACATTAACAGTTTTCTGCAGCATTAATTTCCTGTCTTATTTGTAACAGTGTGTTTACATTTTACTGTAATATTTTATCTTTTTATCTTTATATATTTGTAGTCACCATTTCATTATCATCATCTGATAACATCTGTGAGTGGAGTAGGTGACGCTCATAGGGATCATTTTATACAGAAGAAGAGTCGTATAATCCGCGAAGCACCTGTTTTTATTAGATGCGCATGAACGAAGCCTGAAGGGCTGAACTGGGTCAAGAAAGCTAACGGAAAGAAAGCCTAGCTGTGTTGAACTTTCTTCGTAGTACACCCTCTGGTGAACTGGCTCTGTTGGTTTCCTCTAGGGCAGCAGGATGGGAGTGGAGGCGGTGATGGCATTGCTGGAGGCCACCCCAGACACTCCCGCCTGTGTGGTCACCCTGTCGGGGAATCAAGCCGTCAGATTGCCGCTCATGGAGTGCGTGCAAGTGGTACGTCAGAGTATTTTCACCCAAGGAAAAAGATGATTAGTGTGTTGCTTTGCCTGTTCTGAGGGATATCCACTAACACTACAATGACTTTACGCTTTACAGACAAAAGAAGTGACTGCTGCCATGGCTCAGGGCAGATTTGACGATGCCATCAAGCTCAGAGGAAAGTACGTGTTTCACAGAGAGTAATAGCAATAAAACATTTAAGTGATCGACTAACTTTGCATAACTATGGAGCCTGAACTGTGCAGCTTCAGGCTCTGCCAATGTCATCTGCTCTGTGGGCTGAACAAATTAGACATTAGATGGCACATGCAATCAATTAAAAAACTTTAAAGTAAAACTTGCAATACCATTTAAATATTAAGTAATGCCTAATAACAAAAAGGAAAAATCATTAAAATACTGACTACAATAATTTTATATTGTTTATTCTGACTAAACACTGTAAAAGTCTAACAGCTGAGCCGTATTTTTAATCTAGCTAATAACCCACTAACCCTCCTTTATGATGTGTAGGAGTTTTGAAAACAACTGGAATACGTACAAGCTGCTGGCTCACATCAATCCTCCAGATACTAAGGTGAGCGACCTTCACCTTCTAAACCAGACTCGTCCTGACTCCCTGTTGTTACTGAATCATGTTTAAGGACCTTCAGCTGTCTCATTGTGTCCATCTGTCGCTGGCAGAGTAACATCAATGTGGCCATTATGAATATCGGCGCCCCCTGTGCTGGTATGAACGCTGCCGTGCGTGCAGCGGTGAGGATGGGCATCATCCAGGGTCACTCCATGCTGGCAGTCCATGAAGGTTTCGACGGTCTGGCTCAAGGACAGGTAATAATTTTTTTGGTAATCTGTTATCCTTTTAAACCAGAGAACCAGTGTCACACGTGCAAGAATCTTCTTCCTACTTCGGTTACGAAGACTAGAACTGCTTTTTGTTGCCTCTGGTGTTTTGTTCCCTGTCAGATCAAAAAATATGAGCATAAAACATCCATCAAACAGCTACGACAACTGTTATGTTATCGCACGTGGTGGTCACAATGGCAAGATATTAAGTATGAATGGCGACATACATGCAAGACATAAAAAGGCTAACAAAGCACTGAAAACACATGTTAGAAGAAAGATCAATGTGTACTTGAATGAGCACCACCAAACTGGGAGGTGGTTCCACAGAAGAGGCCTGAAAACTAAGGGCTCGGCCTCCCATTCTACTTTTAAATACTCCAAGAATCACAAATAAGCCCCCAGTCTGAGAATAAAGTGCTCTTGTAGGATAATTATGGGGCCTGATTATGTATGTGAGGAGAAGGATTTTAAAAAATATCCCTACGTTGTTGTTGTTGTTGTTGTTAACTGCTGTTATTAACAACCAGTGTTCTTGCTTGTAGCATCAGAGAGAGAGAGAAGTTGCTGTGGTGAAGTTGTTGACTGGACTCAGTACTCAGTGTGTGTGTGTGTGTGTGTGTGTGTGTGTGTGTGTGTGTGTGTGTGTGTGTGTGTGTGTGTGTGTGTGGCATTAGTTGGTTCAGTTGTTGTTCAGTTGATTAGCTCGGAATTTATATTGGGAGCAATATAAACGCCCCTGTACCCATGAAATTGGAGCTATTCCCATTGAAGCCCTTTTTGCATCTATGTGTCACGTAAAGAAAAAAATAAAAAACGGGCCTTTCAAAATAAAAGACCTCTGCTTCTCTTCTGTTTTTATTGGGTGGGGTCAAATGCAGATACATGCTTTCAAATAATTCAAGTAAGTCATTGCTTTCATGTGTGAGTACTGTACTTTGTCTTCCAATAGTTATAAGTGTTTTACTTTTATTATGTAAGCTCAGTTAGATCTTCCTGTTCACTACAGATCGAGCCCATTATCTGGACTTCTGTGAGTGGCTGGACTGGAAAAGGAGGTTCAATGTTGGGCACCAAGAGGTAAAAATATGCATTTTTGTTTATTTGATTTTTTTATTTGGAAAATAAACATGTATCCTGTATTTTTTTCGTGGCTTCCCGAAGAACTCTTCCAGGCAAAAGGTTGGAGGAGATCAGCCAGAACATCGCCAAATTCAACATCCACGCTTTGGTGATCATTGGCGGCTTTGAGGTAAGAAGTGGCAGAAGGCTTTGTTTCTCTTCTGCTCATTCAAAGTGAGCAGAAGTTCCTGAAACTAGAAGCACAGAAAAAAAAATGAATCTGCGTCTCCTCTTTTGCTGCAGGCGTATGTTGGAGGCCTCGAGCTGGTGCAGGCTAGGGAGAAATATGAGGAAATGTGCATTCCCATTGTGGTTATCCCTGCCACCGTATCCAACAACGTCCCTGGCTCTGACTTTAGCATCGGCGCTGACACTGCCCTGAACACCATCACCTCCGTTAGTGGCTGAACAGCAAATATATACGCACATGCACAAACATAAATTAAAAAGGAAGCAGTTTATCTTTTACTTTCTGGTTTGTTTCTCTGCAGACCTGTGACAGGATCAAGCAGTCTGCAGCAGGCACCAAGCGCCGCGTGTTTATCGTTGAGACTATGGGTGGATACTGTGGCTACTTAGCCACCATGGCAGGTCTGGCTGCTGGGGCTGATGCCGCTTACATCTTTGAGGAAAAATTCGACATTAAAGATCTGGAGGTGAGCTGAAAGTCGGTGAAGAAGAGGGGATGGCCATCAAGTGTGAGTTCATTGCTTGAAGTGACTGTCTTAAGAGGGCAGTTTCTTCCTGAGGACAGAAACATAATGAATTCGTTGTGTTGGACTCTTTTGGTTTCAGTTTTCTGTCTTTAAAGTTTATGGAGTCTGAAATGTAATTAGGTGAACTTTTGCTCACAGGCGAACGTCGAGCACATGGTGGAGAAGATGAAGACAACAGTGAAGAGAGGTCTGGTGCTCAGGTAGGTTTTGTTCTGGCAGGGAAAAGAAATGAAGTGCAACAGGAAGAAGGTAAATACCTGGTATAAAACCAGTAATCTGGTTAACTGCTACTGAGTAAATCTTCGGAATATCCAGTTGTTGTAACCCTCTGGTCATTGTGAATCACTGATTTAGCAGAGCATCAATCACAAACTCACAGCGAGTGCTTCAATTTTCTGTAGTACAAACACCAAAAACTCAGGATATTCAAAACAATAAGAACCCAGGAGACGAGTTCTTTTATACAACAGGCAATTTTAACTGAAAGCATTTTCACATGTCAAAATAGGAAAGTCACGGTTTAAATAATAAAACTAGTAAAAGCTGAATTTTATTTATCTGCTCTAGTTTGATTGGCTCACTGTCATAGTTGAATTCAAATGAGCCATTATTACACCTTTACAATGTCTGCTGTGAACAGGACCCATAATTCATGCTCTGAAACCAGATAAAAGTCCATTTATTTTCAGGCAACAGCAGAATAATTTACTGTTCATTGTTCAAAAGGAATGAAAGCTGCAATTCCAACTACACGACTGATTTCATCTTCAACCTGTACTCAGAGGAGGGAAAAGGCATCTTTGACTGCCGTAAGAATGTCCTTGGACACATGCAGCAGGTGTGTTCATGAGGGGAAATGTCCAAACGCAATAATTGGTTTGCTCCTCATTTTTCTGTGATTTATTCTAACTGCGTGTCCTCTACCAACTGCAGGGCGGCACTCCTACACCCTTCGACAGAAACTTTGGCACAAAGATGGGTGCCAAGGCAGTTCTGTGGCTTACTGACAAACTGAAGGAGTGCTATAGGCATGGTATGTGCACTTAAAGCCAAACTCTGTGTTATATATGATGAAATATGCCGTTGTTTAAAGTTTTGAAGTAAAGCTTCTTGAATCTGATATATTTATATGTAGAGTTAATTTCATGTTGTAAAGTCATAGCAAAGAAAAAGTACACCTTCTGTCAGTTCTAAGTCTGTACATATCAAAATTTAATGAAAGTAATCTAGCCCTCAGCAGGCCTTAAAATTAGGTTAATAAAACATACGATAAACAGCAACTCATGACCTGTTACATCATCTTGGGATTTATTTGACAAATGTGTGGAAAAAGAAGGTAAGTAGCAGCCAGTTGCTGCCAATCTTGCACTTGATTAATTGATCATCTTTAAGTGTGAGCACTTCTATAAAAGCAGAGCTTTTGGCAGTTTTCTGCTCTGCAGCATTCAAATGTGTGTTAACATGACGCCAAGGAGGAAAGACATCAGCAGAGCTGTTAGAGGAGCAACTGCTGCTGCCCATCAGTCAGATAAAGCCATATAAGTCCATCATTCTACAGTGAGGATTGCTCTCCAGTGGAGATCATTCAGAAAAGCTCCCAGTATTTCCATGAGTGGATGTCCCAGCAAATTCACCCCAAGGTCAGACCATGCAATCCTCAGAGAAACTGCAAAAAACCCAAGTGCTACATTTCAGACTCTATAGGCCTCAGTTAGCACGTTAAATGATGACTTGGATTTGCAAAATTGCTTCTAAACAAACCGCAAAACTCCTAGAACAATGTCCTTTTGAAAGACATGACCAAAGAGGGAGATATTTGGCCATAATACCCAGTGCTGTGTTTGGTCAGAAGAGACACTTCATATCAGCGGTCAAGCACGGTGGTGATTTCAGCTTGTTTTGCAGCCACAGGATCAGGGCACCTCTCTATTGAAGTATTCTACAGTTAAATGTGAGGCCATCTGTGTGACAGCTAAAGCTGGGCTGAAACTAGCTCGCACAACAGGACAATGATCTCAGTCACACCAGCTAATCTACAACACAATAGCTGGAAAAGAAAAGAATCAAGGTGGTGCAATAGTCTAGTCAAGGTCCGGAGCTTCCATAAATATGTGGACATTAGAAAGACTGATACAGTGATACATAAAACTGCTGTACAACGGGGTGAGCTTTAGTTCTTCAAACAATGCTTCTGCTTTTTAATTTAGTTTTGGTTAAATAAACAATGAAACTGTGAAATTGTTCACAGAAACTGAAAAAGGTGCTGTTTTTAAAGCTGCTGAAGACCAGATGATTGTTTTTACGTTCAATGCTCTAATATGTAAAAGCTTCCAAGTGGCCGAACCAAACATTGACAACAATCGTGTAGCAGATCTACGTCATGTTTTGTCATTCTAAATGTACATTTTTCATACATAATCATATGTTATGAATATTCCTTTCAGTAAGTCATGTGGAATGTGAATCATGAATTAGTTAATCAGTTTGTCTTTGGGGCTTTTAGGTCGTATCTTTGCTAACACAGCAGACTCCGCTTGCGTGCTGGGAATGAGAAAAAGGGCACTCACCTTCCAACCTCTCGCTGAATTGAAGGAAGACACAGATTTTGAGTATGATATATATTTTCGAGCTCACATGTTGTAAGAATATAAGTACAATAACAAGCATCCGAGTGAATGATCCCTCCCATCTGTTGCAGGCGCCGCATCCCTAAGATACAGTGGTGGCTGAAAATCAGGCCCATCATGAAGATCTTGGCTAAATATGACATCAAACTGGACACCTCTGAACACGCCGACTTGGAGCATGTGATCAAGAAGAGTAGCTTTCTTGGGAAGTAGACGCCATCTGCTCCCTGTTAGCACGCAGTTGGACAGGGGGATTTTGTTCTTTTCCATAAACAAACTTATGTTTTCTTGTTTAACCATCTGTCTGCCTCAGTAAAAGAGCTGCTATCTTTCCTGTCCTGATTGTTTGCTTCCTCTTTGTAGCCCTCCTCATCCTGAAAAGCTTTTCCTGAATACACGGTGCAGAAGAAAACAAGCCATTAAAGATGACTGATAATCCCCCCAAAACACTGTGTTGTTGGTGATTAATGCCAATTAATGTGAACTGTCCAGAGAAACAAGCAGACTAATTTTTAATTTACACTCTATCGTGGAAATCGTGTCTGATCAAAACCCATACAGCGAACACAGTGATTAAAAGTTTACATATTTAGCAACTGCGTGACCTGATGATCATCTAGAAGTCATTTAGTGTTTTTGTTTTGTTTTTCCTTGTAGCCACAGTAAATTGTACCCGTTACACCTATACATATGAATTTTAGGTCACTGGAAGCGCTGATATAATTACACCTAATGCATCTGAATTAGTAAGCCTCAATCACAAATCTTTAGAAAACGTCCTTTACTCCAAGAGGTTCTTGCCCCCGAAAATTTTGAACCCCAATTGAAAACCATAGATGTCTGGTAAAAGCAGCCAGCTATAATAACGTGATCCATCGGTACACATTCAGCCTCCTTTTCTTTATCCTGATTTTGAACAATACTTGAGCTGCGTGCAGCTAAAGATGGACTCATAGCGATCTGTTTAAATATCCTCTGCACATATTCAAACACAGATATATTATTCTCTGAATAAGCTCTGTTTGTATGGGTTTGTCATAAAAATAAATGTATGTGGAAAAAGCCATAACAAAAAGAGATTACCTATGTTTAACGAAGAACTGTGACTACAACTGAAGCAGCCTTTGTTTTGTTTCATTTGTTTTTAATAAATTTTGGTAAATTTTCTGGTAACAAATGTTATAACATGTTAATAAAAGCTTTGTTTACTGACTTATTCTTTTGAGGCACTTACTAATTTATGGTTTTGCTGAAATTCCCATATCGCTGTGATGATACGTAGACTTGAAAAGAACAAATGAGTGATTTATAGAACCCTGGCCTACTCGCTCGCCACTTTTTTAAGTACACACATTTAACTGCTTTTTAACATAAATAGCTAATCAGCCAGAGAAGTAACTTTAACCTCTTAAGACTCGAGCTCTTCCATGGCATGCATTTTTAATATTTCTTTGATATTTGGGCATATTGGGACCTCATGAATGTAAAAACAAAGAATTGACGGATCTTTTTTTTTAACCTCATTTTTATTTCTGACAAAAATGAGATCCACATATGAGGACATTCGTTTTAAATTTTGATAGAACAGTGGCAGTAGAATGTCCTCCTAAGTGGATATCAGGCACTTGTAGAGAAATATTAGTGTTTTTAGGTCTAGACAATCCAAAATGTGATGTCCACATATGTGGACGCCAGGTCCTAGGAGGTTAAATGTGATGTGGTTGTTTGTGTGGGGCTGTGTATGTCAAGAATTGCTGATCACATGTCTATGGTTTCCAGATAATGGTCTGAAAAAGAGAAAATATAAGTGAGCAGCAGTTCCCTGTGTGAAACTGCTTTGTTGATGTCAGAGGAGAATGGCTGCTTTGAGCTGATAGGAAGGCAACAGTCACTCAAATAACTATAAGTTAAAACCCAAATATGTGAAAGAGCATCTCTGAATGTATAACATGTCAAAACTTGAAGCAGATGGAGGCCACACCGAGTGCCACTCCTGTCAGCTAAGATCAGGAAACTGAGGCTAATTTGATAAAATGCAAGATTGTAAGAATCCTGATTGGTCTGATGAGTCAGAGCATTGATCCATTCTGCTTTGCACCAAGCTGTGTAGTGTGCGTCAAACTCAGGTTAAAATTCAGAAAATTCTGGGTTTTTCAGTAATGATATCTGAAAATCTTAGCAGGTCTCTGTGTCTTTTGTCAAGCACATGTTTGGGGCTACACAAAAATACCCCCAGTCCCTGAGTGCTTTGTTTTGAATGGTACATAAACACTGGAGCCATTCTCATTCACAATGTTGATAATCCAATTATGGATCCATAATTACCAGCATAATAGAATGATACCTATCTTTGAGAACCCATTTTCGGGTTAATTAAATTAATTTTAATCATCTGTTCCTGATTACATCTTGAGCAGGGTGCCAGGAAATCTGATTACGTCACAGCGCTCTCCTTTTTACTTCTGTTGCTGCCACACAAAAGGTCCCAAATCACTCATTATTCCTGCTGGTAATCAACAAACTGCCTTTTCACAATGTAATCAGCACAGTAACTGAAACTGAAAGCCTATACTTCAGAGAATTGCAGCAGGCTGGTGGCCTGTATATAAAGCTTATGCAGCGCCCAACATAGTGCTGCATTTAAGCTGCATTTATTACAAGAAGTAATAAGAAATAATGAAAACACGCAGGAAGGGTGAAATGGCCTACAGCACAAAAAAGGTATGTATCCCAGTGTGTGTCTTATTATTTATGTATTTATGTCATGTATTTCTTATGGTTTAAAGTCAGGAAAATAAGTTCAGATTCTCTGGTACCCGAAAAATAACATTATATGGATTTCACTTTATTTATTCTTTAAAAAACAAAACAAACAAAAGACAGCGACTGGGTCTCGATGTAAGTGCTCTTACTAAAGAAAAACTACAGTGTAAATCCGGAAAAGGAAATAGCGCCGTAGAGGTCACCGAGTTCTCGCGGTGGCAGCCGGGACTTCGGCGGACTGTGTGCCTGCGCTGAGGAAAGGTGCGTGTCCCCAGTGTCCGCTCCGGTCGCCCGGTTAGGAATGCGCCTCACGAACCCGGTGTGTGCTGTAGTATTTGACGAAACGCCAGTGGGGACCGCCGTTTAAGAAGAGTCATGGTTTGGCACTGCTTGTACCATTAGTTTCTCGGCGTGTGAGCTTGATTCATTGAGCTAGCTAGTCGTTAGCCCGCTTCGTTGATTCATACGCACGCTAGCTTCAGTCTGTAGCATACCCGCTAGCCGGTTAGCCAATCCAGAGTCGAGTAGGAGAGAACCAGACTGACTGCTGAACTCAGCCGGCGTTTCGGGGAGAAGCGGCGGCGGTGGTGGTGGCAGGAGGGGGCCGGGAGAACGCGACGGGGTGGAAGTGAGTCAGGAGCGGCTGATGAGTTCAGACCAGAGCGGAGAGCCGCCGCTGCTGCAGGAGGAGGCTGATCCCGGACCGAAGACCGCTGGGAAGGACGAGGCTCCGCTGGGGAGCGAGGGAGGGTCAGGCGGCATGGTGAGTGAGGCCTTCTTTAGCGTGTTAGCTTACTGGCTAAGCGACTGCCGCTTTCTAACAGGGAGACCTGTTAGCACAGTACGCCCCCTCTGCGTAATTAGCTTTGTTATTTATTACACATCTAAAATTAACTCAAACAAGATCAAGAATGAAACTTTGAGCGCGTTTGTGAATGTGTGTGAGTTTTTGCGTGACTGTTTTGTGACTATGTGAGAAAGCGGGACCAGAATCAAAGACTTTCACGACTACTTACTCTACTTGCTGCCAGTACAAGCTTTACTTTTACACACTTGGTGATGGTGGCGGTGTGTGTGGGGGGGTTATAGCAGTAGCTCTACCGCAGCTCATTCAGATAGCTGCTAACTGTAGCTTAGCCGTTGTAACCAGCAAGCTCATTAAGTAGTTTGCTGAGTAATCATTAGCCCGTAAGTTAAGTTTTGACATAGCTTTAGGATGACTGCGGTGGTATTTGAAGCGGGCACGCGCCGAATCAGTTGTTTTCCGTTAGCGGGTGAACGATGCTTGAATTACTGGCCGAATGATAGTGTTCATTCACTCCGTTATCTGTGAGCTAATCGCAGTGCTAGCAGACCTAGCTAGCGCAGTGACATGCGTTGCAAATACCTGGCCTTTGCTGCGCAGCGCAGTCAGCTGACATTGCTTGGCTCGCTGTGGCCTGTAACACAGAAGCGTGCATTGTAACCATGTGTCAAGTTGCACCGCACATAAATGTCCGCGCTTGTCTGAATGGCACAGAGGCCTCTCCTATGGGTATACATCCCGTTCTTGTTGTGTGATCGGGGAGGAGAAGTGCCCTGAGCCATACTACCACCGGCAGCTGCTCTTGTCAGGCCAAGTGCTTCTGCAAAAAAGAGCCAGGATCTGTTAGCAGGTGGTGAATGACAATGTGAAGTAAATCTGACAGTTTAGCAGGAAGCTGCCATCCACTTTACACAAGATTAAAAGCACAGTCCACAGTTAGCTCACATCAAGATCACATCGGTGTCTGTAGATCTTAATGTGTCAGTGTGCAATCTATTCTTGGCCACAGATCTTTGCAGGGTCAGGATTTCTTCTGCCAGACCATAGCCGGTTTGGTATGGAGAGTCACATCAGATCTGTGGATAACATACATGGGAAATAAATTTATGCTGGTGAAGGTAACATGTAACGTGTTCGTTTGCAAATATTTTGACTACACACAGCTTTTATAGTCATCCCTCCTTGAGGTGAACAGGGTAAGGGCTGATTTTGTTGACAGGAGATCACAAGGCCTTATGGGGACGTGTCACTGGGATGTTCCAGCCATCAGTATAAATTTAATCAATGAAAATCAGCAGACATAGCTGTAGTTGGCTATGACCCATCTACAGCTCCTCTCTTAGTCTATTATGGTGTTGTTGAAGACCATAATTTAGTTTGGCTTTGTTGTCCCCTGGTGTCAGAATCAAAATATTTTATTAATATCAGAGGGAAGTAATTTTCATTCAGATGCACACTTAAAACATAAATGGGGAAAAATACAAATGAAATATAAAATATAAACAAAACTGGATAAAACTAAGGCACTCAAACTGCCATATTAGAACAATACTATAAACATTATAGACAGTGTATTAGTTATAACAGTCTAGGTGTCATAAGGGGGAGTTATAAAGTTTTTTGGCCAATAGTAGGGGTGATTTCATGTGGTGTTTTTGTGGTGTATTGT
Source organism: Simochromis diagramma (assembly GCF_900408965.1). NCBI lineage: Eukaryota > Metazoa > Chordata > Actinopteri > Cichliformes > Cichlidae > Simochromis > Simochromis diagramma. The sequence goes on along the minus strand of NW_024387152.1, from coordinate 3,337,033 downwards.
GGTTGAATGAGTCTTTTGCTGAACATGCTCCTATGGCTGTCCAGCACAAGGTAAAAAGGGTGTGAAGAATTGTTCAATATTGACTGTAACTTGGATTGCATCCTCCTTCCTTAAACCTCTGCTGGAGTAAGGGCAAACATGCCTTGAGACGTGCAGCAGAGGTCTAAAATTTAAAACTCTGTTTCTTAAAAAGGAATAAAAAGCAACCGGGGGGGGAAAAAGAAGCAAAACTCAGGTGACAGATGTGTAAATGGTCACACATTTGTTAGTCAAAAGAGCCCTTATTTGAATGCGTCTTAGGTTTGAAGAACCACTAAAAGCATTAAACGGATGAAACGTTGTGTGCATTTCAGTGCTTAAATATAAACTCTTAAATTTCGACAGTAAAATTTAGATAACTGACAACTTACCTCTGCTCAAAAATAAACATCACTCTGCTTTCAGTGTTTGTCGGAACCAAATTTGATTGATCCTCCTCTTTCTGTTTTGAAGGTCACCTTCAAGGGTGCTGGTTTGAATCCTAATGCCAAGGTGTGGCAGGAGATGCCCGTGGCCCCCAGCGAGACCGTTACCAGCAACCCTCATTGGTCTCCCTCGGATCTCAATGAGGGTAAGAAATGAAAGAGAATGCTAAACTGATTTTATTGCGCTTTACAGCATGTGTTTGGAAAATAAGTTTGAAGGCTTTTTTGGGAAACTGGACATTGTGACACCCATGTCTACTCATGGGATTATTTCCCCTTTTTTGAGTCAACACTCCTAACGTTGTTATTGGTGTTTTAAAATAATTTTGGGGCCTTACTACTTTAAAAAAAAAAAAAAAAAATTCTTAGATAGCATCTGTATAAGTCGCAACTTTTTTCATGTACACAAACAATAAATAGCTAAACCATCAGAGATGCGGGTAAGTTTGAAATAGACTGTGCTCTTTCTGAATCAGACTCTTTACCTTGTTCACAGGTTATTCTGAGCCTCCGTCTGCTGGGTGCAAGCAGTATACCGTGGGATTCCCGGCCCTGGATAACAGCAGCTCCACAGCAACAGCTGAGATAGCAGTAAATGGAATGGACCCTCCAGAGTTGGGCTTTTCCCCCGCTGAGTCTACAACAGGGACCTCAGGTCAGTCCTGACACAAGAAGTCATCTTCACACACACAGGCTGCAGCTAAAAATTAGTGTTTTTTCAATACATCTGAAAACAGGAAATTATGAACAACCTGAATGCACTGAGGTGGCAGATTGAGTGATCTGATACCATAAAATGTATCAACAGCTCAAAATACAGGACTTACACGCAGATGTGTTCACAAAACTCTTTGTCCCACGAGGGAAATTTGTCTGGGAGCCAGATGAAACACTGGCTAAACTGAGAGACTGCTGGGTCACCTAACCTGTAGAGTTATTTGTATTTAATTACCACCTTGACAAAAACCCTGTCTTAATCACTTGTGTTGCTAAGCATACACTCCACTGTGGAAACTTGGAACCACTGGCCCCTGTGTTAGTTACACCTGTGCAATCTAATGCCCCCCCAAGGTCATAGATAAAGGTGTTGTTGTACACATACAGGGTGTGAGTTTGAATGGAGTAGAGTAAAAGTCACCTCAATCTAGCCGCTCTTCCAGTAACTCCAACTTTTCCTGTCGTGCTTATGACACGGATGACTCTGACACTGTTGGAGTCATTTCAGTCACTGCTTATAATGTCATGTGACATCAGCATATGTCTTTGAAAAGAAAAAGGTTGTGTTGGAAAAATAATGTCATTAATGCTTTTTAACAGAAAACATTTCAATTTTCTTTTTTTAACCATTGATTCTTTAATATTTTACAGTGGATTCAAAAACAGAAGAACAGCCAATCTCTTCTGAGAATTTGCGAGAGTCTCTGAAGAAAGAACTGGAGTATTATTTCTCCAGGTAAGAAGCCAACACCTAAAGCAATTTTTTTTTTTTTTATGTGCAAAATTTGGAAAATAGTTTTCTCTTGACTGTTTGGAGAAGCTAATCTACGTGAATGTATTTATTTATTTTGATTCAGAGAGAACCTCTCAAAGGATTTGTACCTGATGTCCCAGATGGACAGCGATCAGTTTGTCCCTATTTGGACTATTGCCAGTATGGAGAGCATTAAAGTCCTCACTACAGACATGGACCTCATTCTGGAAGTGTTGAGATGTAAGTGAAAAGCTGAGGATGGCTCATGTTTAAAAAGGTGTGTACTGATTGGTCTTTTGCCTCAGCTTAAATATTCTTAAACCCACTCTTCCTTCCAGCCTCTCCTATGGTACAAGTGGATGAGAAAGGGGAGAAAGTGCGTCCTAATCACAAGCGGTGCATTATCATTTTGAGAGAAGTTCCCGAAACCACACCTGTTGAGGTAGGAAAAAAAAAAGTTTGACTGACAGGCCATTAAAGCACTGAAAACATAGTTATATGCTTGAAGTGAGTATGCATTGTGTTCAATTCACAGGAAGTGGAGTCATTGTTCAAAAATGACAACTGTCCAAAGGTTATAAGTGTCGAGTTTGCACACAACAACAACTGGTACATCACATTCCAATCGGACACAGATGCTCAACAGGTACTCAGCTCAACTCTTCTTCATCATGTCTAAAGTATTCAGATGAAATCCAGCATCACTAATAGTCGTTTGACTCTTTTTCTTGCCCCCCTAGGCGTACAAGTACTTGAGAGAAGAAGTAAAAACATTTCAGGGAAAACCCATTATGGTGAGTTAAATTAAAATCTGACATTTTGGAAAGGCCCCTCTGTAAACATCTTGACGTCTGTTGACACATTTCCCCCTCTGATTCATACCAACAGGCCAGAATAAAGGCCATCAACACATTTTTTGCAAAGAACGGCTACCGTAGCATGGACAGCAGCCTGTACGCTCAGCAGTCCCAGAGCCAGTCCCAGTACAGCTCTCCGCTCTACATGCAGCACGTCTACCCCCAGCAGCAGTACCCCCTCTACGGCATCGTACCTCCCACCTGGACACCTTCGCCCACACCGTACTTTGAAACGCCTCTGGTGAGATTGACTGTGCTTTTGCTGCTGTGAGACTAACTAAAACCCTCTGTCAGAGGATCTACAGTCAAACGGGCGAATTCAGTGTAATCTTAAAATTGTATTATTAATGTTAATTTATTATTTATAGAAGGTGTTTTTGTCACAGGACTTCAGGGACCATTGCACACCTGCCGACTAATCATCCAAGTTTATTTTGCACTAATCGAAATAACTGCATCTTTACAAATATAGCCAAATACAGTCAGGCATTAATGTCTGTTCTGTGTGATTATTAAAACCCAGAAAACAGAAAGCCACACTTCATGCACCTCAAAGGTTTTTGTCTGCGTTCATCACCAGCATTCAGCACCTAAATATAATGCAGGAAATCAACCGTGAAAAATGTGTTTCGCGCCAGCTGTGGCAGAATCCCTTGTTAGTTATTGCTTCCTTATTTATTGTGATGCTTAAATTCAGATGCTTTGCTTTCTGAAATGTCAATGACATAAATACACAATGTTGCATAAGAATTGGCTGGGATGTTTTTGTTTTTTTCTTTTCTAAAGCCGCTCTACAATGAGCTTACCTATTTTCATCTCCTTGGGGAAAGCTAAACAACAGATATCTGCAAAAAAGTGTTGCTTTAAGGAGGATTAGTAAATACTGACTTTTTTTATTTATTTTTGCCCCCCTTCCACCTCTTGAGCAGGCTCCGTTTCCCAACAGTAGCTTTGTGAATGGATTTGGCTCCGCTGGACACTACAAGACCAGCTCCAGTTCTCTTAATATCACTCGTCCATTCAACAGAAGCCGGTAAGGATTACTGTTGTGAGCTTTTTGTTTGTTTGTTTGTTTGTTTGGGGGGGGGGGGGGTGTCTCTTTTCTCAAACATATTAGAATGTTTTATCACTTGTGTTCTTGTTTGCATGAAGTTAAACAGTGAACATCGGACCATCTCTGTAATACAGTTTGTCTAAAGTTTAAAGAGGGAACTGCTCATCACTCCCTGTCTTCTTTTACTTCCCCACAGTGTACCCCTCTATTCAAGAAAGAATGTAATAAATGCCTTCAGGTACCACTGTTATACTATATAATAAGCTTCATTGCTTCCCTCATTTCTTACCATACCGCAGTAGCCAAATGATTAAATACATAACAGGCCCCATGCCTTCTGCCAGGCAGATTTTTATGGCCATAATCGTCCTCGTAGTTGTGATAAATGTTTGGTGCCTTTTTATGAGCGTCCTGGATTTGTCTTTCCTTTGATAAATGCTGGCTGCAATCTGATTTCGAGCAACTGGCTTTATGTATTTATTTTTCCAGTTAAGGCCATCTTGCCCTTCTTTGCATTTACATTATTACATGTGACAGCTTCTCTCCATCACAACTAACTATCCATCATGTGTAGTCTTTCTTTTTATTTGTGCTGCTTTCATTCGTGACTGTCATCATATGCTGTAACAAAGAAATGCTGACAGGAGTTGAGTGTAGGTCATCTCTGCTGTCAAGCATCAATTCATACACTGCATTTTTGTGCAAAGAGATGACAACTTTTTCAAGCGTGTTCATCACGTTTGTTCAAAAGAAGCTTCACAAAGACATAAGTCAGACCCAGTGATGAGATCATGATGCGCATAGAGGGAAAGAGGGATGGAAGAACTGACTTTGGTTCTCTCTCTTTCTTCATCTTTTCTCTTTGCTCTTTCTTTCTCTCTCTCTCTCTCTCTCTTCTCCCTGTGGACTTTCAAAGTCAGGAATTTCAGTCCCAACCCAATGAGCGTTCAGATTATGAGATCTGAGGGTCAAAGACCGGTGGGAAGATAAGTCTATGTGAAATCATGCTAATCATACAACATCTAAAAGGTTTATTTGTGGCACAAATCCTGGCAGGTCTTGCAGGGGTGTTGTCAGCTCTGCTCAGTGAGTTAATGATTGGTTGCAGATAGCCAAACACAGTAATTCTGACATCTGAGTTTTAGCTGCTTCAGCCAATCATGACCTCAGTTGTAGTCCAAAACCACCTGCATGTCTATGTTTACTCTGAAGACACAGCATGTTGTCCCATTTCCCTTGCAAACTGTCAAGTTTAGTGTGGTTGCCACCAGTGTTTCCTTTGAACTGACTGAACCGTTTTAGCTTCTTTTCACTAGAAAATAGTTTATTTCCTTTGAAGACTTCAAATGAAATGATGTGTACAGGCTTCTAATTACCTCAGATTGCAGTGCATGATTTTCAGTGTTTTAACACAAGATTTACTCTTAAGTTCATACAGTGGTTTAGGGCTGTGCGATATGACCAAAATCTCATATCCCGATATAAGACATTTATCGTCCCGACAACGATATTTATCACAAAAGTTTTACATTTTCTGTAACTTCTGTGAACCTCGGGCAACTCGACTTGCACAAAGTGTTTTTCACCTGGGCGTCGTGTACCTGGAGTCGAGTTTAAACTGACACAATTTTAACAATTTTTGTGAGTATTACACGGCGTGCTGCTGGGAAAAGCCTGTCTTAAGGTTTTTATTTTTTTTTTTTAGCACCTGACGGCTCTTTTTAGCTTCTCATCCGTGAACACTCTGCATACTATTTCATGTGATTCAGTTTATTTTGAAAAATCTCAACAGGATCTTAAGCTTTATTGTGAAAGGTTTATGTGGAAAATAAACAAGCGGTTTTACCTTTGTTGTTGCTAACGAAATGCATAAAGCAGTTGTCCGTCCGTAGTGTGGGTATTTTAAATATGAGAGAAATTCTACAGTGACCATCAAAACCATGAAAAACTATTGCTGTAAACATTTTGCGACACCACGAAACAAACAATAGCGTAATATGAAACGATAGACGTTTTTATATCGTCATCCGAAATATATAGTTATATCGAACAGCCCTACAGTGGTTTAACATCTTATAGCCAACAAATTGGATTAATGTACTTGTAACAGCTGCTGAACTGCTTTCAAAGGCTCTGGATGTGTATTACACAGATCTGTTTCCTTGGAACACATAAGCATAATGTCTTGTGTATTTTATGACTGCAAAAAATACACGACTAAAAGTTGGTAAATGTGTAAAAATATAAATCCTATAAAACGGAATAATTTATATTACGTGGACTTAAGTGTAAAAGCACCTTAACCGAAAGTTATTAAGTTCAGTAGGAAGCACTGGTTGCCAATTTGTATGCAGAGCATTTTAAATGCATAGTAACCTTGATCTTCACTTTCCCCTCACGACAACAGAAACCACGTGAAGCCCCAGGTGAGGCCAAACGACGTGACCTCAGCATCCGTAACACCGGTCCCACTGGAAAGCCTGACCGGACTGCGAAGCCCGCAGCCTCCTGCTCCCAACGCTACTGCCGCCGTCTCCACTACTAACACAGTCCAGACAACCACTGACTTGACCATGGCATTCTCGCATCTACCCCCCTCTTCCTCATTGGACGCCAGCGATGACAGTGGCGTAGCTGGACGTGGAAGGTAAGCCTCACCTGTTTCAAACCTGGTCGAATGTTAGAGCTGCTGCTCGTGGGTTAGGTTTGATAGGTTATGATATTTCCATAGATTTAAGCAGGTTAGAGTTGACTTTAACCAAAAGCCATATTTTGAACTAAATGCAGTTTAAATGAGTAAAAGGGTTTTTAGACCTAGACATTTTATTTATTTTTATTTATTTATTTAGGACAGTGCATGTTAATGAACATAAATGTAAAAAAAAATTACATGAATGTAAACATGCCAGATTATAGCCAAAGGCTAATTTCCATCTGTTGTCCTTAAACATAAAAAAATAGACATAATAATTCATAAAAATTCATCATTCATTCATAATAAAAACTCCATCACCAAACTTACACATACACACCATTCTGTTCCCAAATAAAACATTAAAACTATACAACTCATACATGATCACACACTTGATTTGTCCATAACCAGTTTTTAACCTTTGCCTTAAACAAATTGAATGTCGAGCATTCTCTAATGGGTTGAGGAAGACTGTTCCACAGATGGCCACCCTGGACAGAAAGGACGTTCTGCCCAAATGCTGTCCGTCTGTAGGGTATAAACAAGTCTCCTCGGATTGTAGCTCGAGTGGTCCTGTCTGAGTTTTCTTTATGCCTAATGAACTGCTTTAGTGGTGGTATCATTTCAGTGAGTAGGTACTACTCAGATTTGATTTTTTTTTTGGTAAATGAAACAAACAAAACAGTCAACTTGGGAGTTCAAAATTCCACTTACAGCATTAATCATCAACTTGAAGACTAAAACTAAACTTTTTTTTTTTGTTTTTTTGGCAAGTCTCATGTACTGTTCCCTGCCAGGAGCATGCCTCACTGTGTCCCCAGTGTCAACAGCAGCACCTGTGCTTGAGCTAGTTGCACATGTTCTTTTTTTGTCTGTTGCTTCAAACATTTTCTTTCTGATTTATATGTAAACATCAAATGATGTCATTGAAATTTGCTTATTGACTGACGCATGCTTAATGGATTTGGCATGCATATGACTTTTGACTGACTTGACTCCTTATTCACACCTTATTTATTTGTATTTCAGACGTACGACCTACAGAGGAACACGGAGGAGGCGAGAAGAAGAACGGATTGCGGTAAACAGCAATTACCTATGGCCATAAAACTTGTATGTTGTGTTTAAAACCATGAACCATGTAATGATATTTCTGCCTGTTGGCTCTGTTTTTAATTCCTTTTCTCAGAGGCCTGTACCCTTAACAGAGGTTAAGGTTTCACCACCCAAGTTTGACCTGGCTGCTACCAACTTCCCTCCTCTTCCGGGCTGTGTGGTCAGCACACAGGGGGAGCCAGTGTTAGAAAACCGGATGTCGGATGTAGTACGTGGTTTGTACAGGGACAAGGTAAGAAAATGAGTTTGTAAATCTCTTGAGCAATGATGCACAGAAAGCATTGTTGAGATGAGGACTGCACAAGTGTAACCTTCACGCACTTTGCTTTTTATAGGCAGAACAAGCCAATAAAGAAGCCACTGCGAGTCCAGGTTCAGGTCAAGTCACAGAGGAAGCTGTGGCTGTCATAAGTCCTGCCCCGGCAGCAGCAAAATCTGCTACTCAACCACTTGGACCTTCAGCCTCTGGGTATGATTGTCTCTGCTCTTAATTTGAGCATGTTTTGTTCTTACAATAAAACTTAAAATGTTAGCTTTGCTAACTGAACCTCTTGTCCTGATAGTACCGTTCGTCAGGAGAAGAGAGTCGAACGGGTGGAACCTACGACTCAAAAAGCAACTCCACGCACACCTGTCAAAACTCCCGGCAACCCCGCCTCCACACAGCCTGTGCCTAGCTCCAGGCCTCAGACCTCTGCTGCTTCCACACCAGCCACACCCAGCACGGCTGCCCCTGCGACAGCCGCTCTTCCCACCCCTGCACAGGTGAGAATCTACCTTTCCTGTTGTTGCTGCCGCCACATGAGCACAGTTGTCTTCCTGATGATGAGATCTTTTGCGCATAGAGGGAAAGTGAGGTAGTGAATTGACTGGCTTTGGCTCTATCCCTCATCTCTGTCACTCTTTCTTTTTTCTTCTCTCTCTCTCTCATTTCACCCCAACCCCACCCCTCATGCTTTTGTCTCACCAAAATCCAGAATTTTCACTCCTACCCCAATGAGCGTCAAGATTATGAGATCTGAGGGTTTGACTGGAAGGGTGGTAAAACTCAGTAAATGAGTGTATGTTTTACCCATCTTAAAAATGTTTTTTCTCTTTTTGTTTAGGAGCCCCGTAAACTCAGCTACGCCGAAGTGTGTCAAAGGCCACCCAAGGACCCTCCCCCTGCATCCCCTGCCCCGGCCACCCCGGCCACCCCTAGCACTGCGTCGGGCCAGCCACTACGTGAATTGCGCGTGAACAAGGCCGAGGAGCCGGGCTCCAGCAGCAGTCCTGGAGACAAGCACGAGAGAAGCCACGACAGGGAGGGGGGATGGGAATGCAAGGAGAGCCGGCCACCACGTGAACGTGACTCTCAAGGCTACCACCGCAGCAATGGTCCCAGGGGCACCGGGGGCCTCAAGTTCCGGGACCATAGGCGTCCTCCACCACCCCGACGCAGCTCCCCGCAGGGAGGATACAGGCACACTGGAAAAGAGCAGAACATCCCACCAGTATCGCCAAAATAAAAACTTGATATCAATAGAAAAAAGATGTATGAATATATACATGGATATATATAATTATATAAAAATGAATAACATAAAAGCAACAACAATTATGGTAGCCACCTTCCCCACCCCCCTGGAACATGTCCAAAGAGAGGCTTTTAAAGTGGCAATGAGACTGACATCCAGGACTTATGGGCAAAATGACACCTGAAGAACTTTGACGAGTGATTGGAAAAGAAACAAAAACGTTGTTTTGGCCTTCAGAAATACGCTTAAAAGAATTTAAGTGTGACTTACCTGAAGGTTGTTGATTCGTTCATGCTCCGCTAGGGAAAGGTGGGATGCTGGGCCTCGTAAATGGCCCTCTACCTTTTTTTTTTTTTTTTTTCTTTCTTTTTTTTTAATTAAAGAATAGATGTTGGTCTGCAAGAACAATATGCACTAAGAAAAAAGAACATGCATATATGTCATGTACATATACAAAGATATCACTAACACGCAATGAGACATCAGTTTTTGTTTTGTTTTTTCTCTTGTGTGCTTAGGTTTGCAAGTATGACTGAAGGGTTGACTGATGTCTGTGTATGCATCGATTGTTAAGCTAAATGACTGAAGTGCTGCAGGGTGCTGTCGCACTGATGTAATGATATTGAGAACATTTTGATTTTTACAGCAGAGATTCTGAATCGTCCTGAAACGGGACAATGTGGTCTTCTAATGTATATCAATGAATTGTGTTCTATGGTGGTATTTTGATCCTGGTTCATGATTGGCTTAAACGCTTTCCGTCAGATTATCAGAAGGTGTTGACATGCGCCACGGTCAGATGTGTGATTTTTGTTCAAAGCCCGGATGCTCTGTAAGGGGGGGGGGGGGGCTCACTGGGCTGTTAGCCACGGTGAACCTGCTAGCCTGGTCCAAAGTTTTTCACGTTGAGTTTTACCTGTTTTGAGTTTAACTGTTCCGATGAATTCAGAATATCGTCATGTTGATTATCAGTCAGGTTCTCTGTTTACATGTTTTGTTGTGGGTTTTGTTTTTTGGGGGGTTCGTGTGTTTTCATGAGGAAAAACAAATAGGTTTTTGCTAAGATTTGACTGCTTGGTGCGCCCAGTGGTTTTAGGCAAGGTTTGGCTTTTCTACATCATCATCATCATCATCACGGGATATCCAGGTTAAGCTTATCTGTGAATTTGTTCTTAACAATGGCATAATGTTAAAAAAAAAAATGGACTGAGTGCTGTTAGCTAATGATGATAGCTATTTACTATCAGGCAGCCAAGTTGTGGGTATAAAGGAAATTGGAATATTTTCACGTGCTACGTGCCAGCTGGCTGCGATTATAGTGTGCTAGGATAAAGTTTAGATTTTTATTGATGAGGTCTGCTAATGTAATCTTTGGGGGAACTCTTTGGCCCAGTGAAACTGGATTTTGAAAAAGCTGTAGAGGTGTAGTAACCTATGCTATATTGTAATAACCCTTCACTAGAAACGTGTGTGGGAGAATGTAATTGTTCTAGTATTGAATTTACGGAGGGAGGCTTTTGACCAGTCAATCCACCAGATTGTTTTGTGCTTTTAGGGTGAGTTTGCTGTTTTGTTTTGTTTTCCTTTTGTTTTTTTTTCATCTAAGTTTTGGAAAACAAACAGGTTAACTTAGAATTTGAAGTTTGACTCACTGTATGTATTGCTTTCTTAAATGTATTTATTTTAATTCTAATGCAGCGCTTTTCTCCCAATCTTGGTAGGCTGGTTTCCCCAAAGTTGTGTGAAATCGCATTGGCAAAAAAGAAAAAAATCACATATGACATTTCTGTACCGATCAAGATGTCAGCTGAGAGAAAATACTTGTTGCGTTGACTTTGGGATTAGTAATGCAGTAAACGAGTATCCAATCACTGGAGCTGTTTTTTGTTTTGTTTTTTTCATTAATAAGTATGAGCAGCTAGTGATTTAGTATAATTAAAGAAATGCACTAACTTTGTTTTTAAAAAGAATCTTACTCATGAGTAATGTGAAATCATTTTAGAAGCATATGGTTGATGTTGACAGGCTTGCAAAAATACCTACAGGATTTGCTTCCCCCCCCCCCCCCCCCAATATGTTTGGGTTATTTTCTGTTAATTTGGGTTGGGGTGGCAAATGGAAATGTAGTCATGAATCAACCAAGTGTTTGAGACACAATCTTAGAACTGTATGAAATGTCACCAAAAATAAATTATTTTGATTTGGCTTCCCAGTGTCACATTTATTACTGTTGTTTTGTTTTAAGCACATACACGAAACATATTTGTTTTCTTTTAGTGTATCAAGCTGTTAATAGAACTACAGACTGAATATCCTGCATCTCTGATCATTTGTTACATTGTTTATTTTTATTTTATTGTTTTTAAAACATTTAAAGTCAAAAAGAGCAGACAACATTTTTCCAGTCTTCCACTGTGAAATTGTGTGTATTGCAGCTTCAGTCTTCTCTTCTCAGCTGACAGAAGTGTGGTCTTCTGCTGCTGTAGCACATCTGCTTCAAGGTCCAATGTGTTCAGAGAGGCTCTTCCGCATACTTCTGTTGTAGCAAGTGGTTATTTGAGTGACTATTTGCTCGAAGCTGGCTGGCCAATCTGCCACCAACAAGGCATTTTGACACAGACCTGCCACATGGTGAATATCATTTTATCAGACCATTCTCAGTAAATGGCTGTAGGGGGAAATCGCAGTGGATCAGACATTTTGTTGGTCTCAGTTCCACCATCAGGCCAGGGTCTTTCCGTGTGGAGTTTGCATGTTCTTCCCGTGTTTGCGTGGGTTCTCTCCAGGTACTCCGGCTTCCTCACAAATTCCAAAGACATGCAGTTAGTGGGAATAGGTTAATTGGTAACTCTAAATTGCCCATAGGTGTGAATGTGAGTGTGAATGGTTGTCTCTTTCTTAGCCCTGCAGCAAACTAGCGACCTGTCCAGAGTGTACCCTGCCTCTCGCCCTGAGACAGCTTGGATAGGCTTCAGCCCCCTCCCCAACAAGGATAAGCGGAAGAGAATGGATTCATGCATTTCAGCTGGTACAGGGTCTAGATTTTTCACTGCAATGCCACAGGTGGTGTTAATAAGTATTGTGTCACTCCATAAAAATTTTTTCACTGCCTCCCACCTGAATGACAAATTTCATTTGGCTTCATGCACTCTTATGATGATTCATAATTGCTGGAAAACAACAAAAATAAATAAAATTAGCACATATCTTGTGGGGGAGCTTCCCTCCTGCTGTAGAGCCTTGCCCCCTAAGCTGCCCACCTTGTACAAACTAATTGCTTGTTTGTCTAAAAGCCTCTTATAGCCTTTATTTTCTTAGGAGATAATGATACAATAAATAATTTTTAAGTGTTTTTGTCAATAATTTCTTGATTCTGTTTACGTATAGGGGATTTTGACATATTTTTCTGAAGAGGTATGTACCACCCTGCCTAGACATTTTGCCCCTCCCCCCATGTGAAATTTTCTAGATCCGCCGCTGGCGTATGGCCTATATGTGGTTCGGCTACCCATTTTTAGGCGCGTATGCCGAGGGTTGATGTCGGCATGGGACTATCAGGTTCAGGATTAGGTTAAACCTTAGGGATAAAGTAAGAAGATGATAAAAACTGCTTATCCTTAGCTAGTACTCTCCTGATCATCGGAGTCCAACTCCCCACCTCCTCTGCCGCTGTTTCTGCTAGCTGAGCCCCTAACATGGACATAAACTGAAAGAATCCGTGGCACGCCGGTGGTAGCCTGCCGTGCCGTCATACATGCTTTTATTGGGATAAGTGAGTACACTTGGCGAGGACATGGAGTTCTGCCAGGCCCCGTAAACGTCGGTGTTCAGAGAAAATGTCAGGTTATACCAAATTACTGCGGACAGTCAGCGACCACTCTGCCCGCGTTTAAATACCGAGGTTCGAGACAGAGGGCGTGGCCCTAGTGGTGACGTTTCGTGTTTATGTGAAAGCTAGCAGCGGTCGGTCTATACAGTAACCTGCCAGACCTTCAAGCCGTGGACTGTAAACGGTATGGGTTTTCACCAGCATTGTTTAATTCTTGTTGATTCGTGCGAGCTGTGTTGGAAGGCGAGTTTACAAGTAGTTGGTAATTATGTCAGCGGTTTTTCTCCGTCTGTGAGTGTCGTTTGTTCCTGCATCTCGAAGCTAACATTACCTCGCAGCTAGCTAGCCTAGCTAGCAGGATAGTGGGAAGTGTAGCCGGGTATGATTGTTTTTCTTTTGCCTATAAACTCCTCCGGTCAGCGCGAAGTAACCCTTGTGGTTTCTACGCTAACGTTAAAGCGTTTACTTGATTGTAAACCTTGTGTCATTGTTGCAGACTTTGTTTATTTTTGCAGAGTGAGCTAAGGTTAGCTGTGTGTGTCAGTCATTTGTTAAAAGCAGCAGCGATAGCTGCTTATATATGTGGCTCGTATCTACTTCAGTTAGGTAGCAACAGCAAAATAAAGTTGGGTGTCATCTCCCTGATTACAGCTGAGCCTTGCACCATCTAGATTATACGACAAGACATCGTGTCCAACCCACACCCAAACAGATAATAGTCGGGAAAGATAATTTTGGTATTTTAACAAAGCTGTGTGAAATTTCGGTCTTTAGTTAAACAATTTCTAACACATTCTGTATGTAAATTGAAAATATTTTGTATTTATAGCAAGCATATAACTCATCAAACCAAAGCACTGGTATACTGAATAAAACAGGTCTGCGTGCATACTTAGGCACGATAAACTGTGAAATGTCTGTTTTATATTCTGTTGACTTATTTAAGATTCACTGTGTCTTAGAAGTTGTAATCAAGCAATTTTTAAAAACTGTGTTTCAGTGTGCCATAGCGTCACCCCTGCCTGGGTGCAATGCTCTTCTGTTACACATGAGCTCTACTATGTGGTACATCATGCAAAGCATTCAGAGTAAATATTCCCTGTCTGAGCGGCTCATCCGAACAATTGCAGCCATTCGCTCATTCCCGCACGACAATGTGGAGGATCTTATCCGTAAGGTAGGCTTGCTTATCTTCCAGTCAAAGTGACGTAAACAATCCCCTGTAGTGTCATGAGTGTAATGTTGATATTGTTATTTCCTGGCTGATTAAGGGTGCTGATGTGAATCGGATGCATGGCACACTCAAACCCCTGCACTGTGCCTGTATGGTTGCTGATGCTGACTGTGTGGAGCTGCTGCTGGAGAAGGGGGCAGAGGTATGTTACAGCTGCACACGGAAGTTTTTCATATTCACTTTAGATTTATTCGGCACCTTTAAAGGTTTTGGCCTTAAGGCGGGTAAGTATGCATGCAAACACAGTCGGTGTAAGTGTGAGCAGGACAAAGGTTAAAAGCTTTCTAAATGTAAAGAAGACACCTAGCATTGTTTACACTGAAGGATTCATGTTGAGTCATGATCTGAAACCACTGGCTGTCTGGAAAGATAGGGAAATTGTATCAGTTTATTTTAGTAGTACTGTGTACATGTGGTGGGGATATGGGAGAATTTAAAGGGTTAATTGTTACAATTATTTGATGGAAACTATCCTCTGTAAATTGAGTTTTACTTTCAGGTCTCACAGCATTCACATTCATTCCCTGTTTCTTTAGATGATCACTGAGCAGTTTTCATTTGGACTATTTGGTAGACTGTCGTTCTTTTGTTTTTGATATAATTTAATGGTGCAAACAATTTCTGAATCATCTGGTTATTCCATTTCACCCTCCTTTTACATCTGTGCTGCAGCACATGAGCCAAAATATCTGGCAGGCGTTGAGACGCCTACACAGTCACTTCTCAGGGCACCCTGCAGCTTTGTGCTATTTAATTAAGTCTTGTTGGCATAAGACTGCTCATTATACTGAATTTTCTCATCAGGTAAATGCTTTGGATGGCTATAATCGTACAGCACTGCACTATGCAGCAGAGAAGGATGAGAGCTGTGTGGAGCTGCTGTTGGAATATGGAGCCCAGCCAAATGCCCTGGATGGCAATAAAGACACTCCTCTTCACTGGGCCGCCTTCAAAGATAATCCTGAGTGTGTAAGGGCCCTACTGGAGAGCGGGGCCTGTCCCAATGCCCGTGACTATAACAATGACACACCTCTTAGCTGGGCAGCAATGAAAGGCAACCTTGAAAGTGTCAAAGTGCTATTAGACTATGGCGCGCAGGTCCATGTAACTAACCTGAAGGGCCAGACCCCTATCTCCCGGCTGGTGGCCCTGTTGGCCCGAGGCCTGGGCACCGAACAAGAGGAAGAGTGTTTGGAGCTACTGTGTCGAGCAGCAGGGAGGTTTGAGATTCGACGGGCCGACGGCACCCTTCCCAGGGAGCTGAGTAAAGATCCCCAGCTGCTGGCGAGGCTGACCAACATGGTAGCTCAGGCGCCCACGCTTCGCTCTCTGGCACGCTGTGCAGTGCGGCAAAGTCTCGGAGTGCAATTCCTCCCCACGGCTGTCAAAGAGCTTCCTTTACCAGAGACTATCAAAGACTATCTGCTGTTGAGAGACTGAAAATGAAGCTGTTTCCTCAGACCTCACTGGCTCATTATTAAAGAGCTCATCACACTGCATTGCACACTGCAAGGAAGTGTCTCCACGGTATTAAAGAGTTGTCCAACCTTTCTGCAATTTATTACAATATATGTGATAGGAGGAATGATGAACTTAATGTATTTTTCTTTACAAAAAATCTAAATAAGCAGTGAGTGAACTGCAGATGAATATATTTTCATTTGTAGAATCAAGTTGGCACCAGTGCATTCTCCTCATGCGTTGAGTATCTCAAAGCCTGTTTTAAGGAAATCTTTCTCACTTTCTTTGCAGAAAGAAAGTATAACATCAGGTTTATTCAGCTCCATCATAGTAACGGTGTATGTATGTGCATCTAATCATCCAGCTGTTTTGGTTCATGAATAGTCAGAAATTAAAGTTATCATCTTGCCTGCTAAATTCACAGGAAGTATGAATGCTACTTTTTAAAATGTAAATATAATTTAAAAGAGTTTGCCACAGACAATGAGGAAAGTCATAAATTACAGAATGAGTATATGCTCGTTATACCTTTTTAGAGTGAAACAAACAGTTGATGAATGAGGACTCATGTCCATTGGTGCATGCTGCTCTGTAGTTGTAATAGAGTGTGTCGTGTGAAGGTGGTTTATATGTTGGAGTTGGAGTGGTCATCTTTCTCTCTGACACCCTGAAGAGCTCACGCTGCAGTCATTTTTGATATACCAATAGAAGTAAACACATCAGATTTAAAGAAAACCGAGTGTGGGGGTTAACACAGCAAGAACGTCCTGGATCACTGGATGGCTGGTGCGAAGTTTTCATGTTCTCCCCATGCCTGCGTGGGTTTTCTCTGGGTTACTCCAGGTTACTCCCACGCTCTGAGAACATGCATGTTAGGTTAACTAGAGAATTGGCTGTGAGTGTTCGTTTTTCTCTGTGTTAGCTCTGTGGCAGACTGGCGGCCTGTTGGGGTTGCACCGTTCTTTTTGTCCTGTGACTGCTGGGATGGATAGCCCCACCCCACCAAAAAAAAAAAAAAAAAAAAGTGAGGCTCAAAAATGGATGAATGGATAGAAGAAAACACTTGAGCAGATTAGAAATTATGCCAGATGGCAGCAGTTTTATTTATGTCGATGCAGCAGAAGGTTGGTAACTATTACTGGTTTCACATGATGTGCCAGGCACACTAACTTTGCCTCCATAGTCTTTGGAAGTTATTCTGCTCTGATAGCAAGTCTGCAGTCTTGTGATTTAGTATTTATTTGGTCTATATTTTAATAAAATAAAGTGAAATAAAAAGTTGCAGTTCCAGTTGCCAATAAGGAATAAAGTTGTTGTTTTTTGTTTTGTTTTTATTATCAGTGGATGTTTTCAGTCTTAACTTGCAAAAGTTTGTGTTTCAAGGGTGCTCGCTGGTCCAACATTTTGCAGGATATTTGAAAGTGACTTTATTTTAAATTGTTACGTATTAGGACCATGATATGGCATGATGACTAAGTTTGTCTTTGAAGGATTCACTAACTTGCAATTTGTTAAAGCACTTGTCTACAATCTGACAATTTCTGTGCTTGATTATGTTTGCCTTTCTACAAATGTGTAAAAGTTAACCTCTAGATCATGTCTTGTGTACACCAGCAAAGGTGCTTTTTTTTCTTCTTTGTAAACATACTGCAAGTAAATGCCTTTATATTCCAGCTCACTCTTTTCTCTCTGCTCTTCACAAAAATCACACATTGATAGCTCATATATATCAAGTCACAATTAATTACATCTAATAGAGAATACTTGATGTCTATACCTGTTATTGACTGCGCTGTGATTGTTTTACAATATGCATATACAACACAGGTTCTATCTAATAACAAACTGTTACAGTAAGCACTGTCACTGATGACCAAACATTCACAGTGACAGCGTTTTAAAACACGAGCCATGATGTTTTTTTTAAAACTTTGTTCCTGCTTCTGGCATGTCAAATATCTTTCATTAAAGAGACCATATACCAAGTGCAATTATTAAAGCTCAGTGCATGGCTACAGGCTACCATGAACTGAATATAACATAACATATGTAGCTTTGTCAAAATATACACTCATGTGTTACTTTCTTTAGATGCATCTTGCTAGTACTGGGTTGGACCCCTTTTTTACTTCCAGAGCTTCTTTAATTCTTCATAACAAGGTTCGACTGCTGGAAACATTTTTAAGAAATTTTGGGCCATATTGACATGACGACATCACATAGTTGTGCAGATTTGGGGGCCACAGGTCCATCATGTGAAGCACCCGATCCACTACATCCCAAGCGTGCTCTAGTGAACTCATTGTCATTGTACAAGAAACCAGTTTGAGATGATTTGAGCTTTGTAACATGGTGCATTTTTCAGCTGCAAGCAGCCACCAGAAGATAGCTACACTGTGGTTATGAAGGGACGGACATGTTCAGCAATAACACTCAGACTGTGGCATTTAAATGATGCTTAGTTGTTACTACGTGGTCCAAAGTGTGCCAAGAAAATATCCCTTCACCATTACACCACCGGCAGACTGAACAGTTACACGGCAGGATAGATCCGTGCTTTCATGTTGTTTTTTTATTCTGACCCTACGCTCATCAGACCAGACAGCGTTTTTCGAATCCTTTGTGCTTTGTTTTAGGCAAGCTTCACTTTCCTGTTCTCAGCTGTCAGGAGTAGCATACGGTGTGGTCTGCTGCTGCTGTAGCCCTTATGCTTTGTGGTTCCATGTTCAGAGAGGCTCTTTTGCATACCTTGGTTTTAAGGAGTGGTTATTTGAGTTACTGTTCCCTTCCTATTAGGTCTAAGCAGTCCAACTATTCTCCTTTCCCATTCTCATGTGTATTTTGGACTTCATCAGGTCGTCTTCATCTCTAATTGCCAAAATGCATTGAGTTGTTGCCATGTAATTGGCTGATATTTGTGTTAATGTACAGTTGAAAAGTGTACCTAATAAAGTGACCAGTGGGTGTATAACCTAAATTCAGAAGTAATATTCATGATCTGCTGCATCGAACATATTCTCTCAAGGGCATGAATAATAAAAAATAAGAGTTTTAGTACACATGTTGGAGTGGATCACAGCGGCTACAGCGAGCAGTTCAGAGGAAACGGATAATATATTTATACTTAGTATTTGTGAAGTAATTTCTAATTGTAGTGCAAAAAAATGCCCAGAGTATCGATGGAGTTATGATAGAAGTGCTATTTACAACAGTTAAACAACGTTTGTATTTAATTTTACATTTTAAAATGCTAAATGCTTTTTTTCTGGGGAAAGCTCTTGACAAACATATTTAAGTCAAAGAAATGACCAATTATACCGTTACTTCAGTGTCTTGGAAAGAATTTGAAAGCTACCATTAGCACCTTCAATTCTCATATTATCCATTGGGGGTCCCTCTAGCCCTGTCTCTAAGTCACCAGCTTGTAAGACTGCCTTTGAAGTAAATGTGACACTTCTATATCGGAGGAAACATTTATTGTTAAGCAACACTGGCTGTAGATTACATCAGCCAGTTTATCTGAATACATTTTTGAATGCATTTTTCAAATGTATAAGAAGAGCTACATTTACATGATCACAAGTTCAGGCATATTCATTTGTGATTTTTTTTTTAACCAGCTATTTGGGGCTTGTACCTTTACAAAGGGATAAGTTGAGAGTATCAGGAAGGAAACCAAATCAAGAGGGGAACGACCCCACTGTTGACAGCTGTGACATACCATGTAACAAAACTTCAATCAGTGACTTGAAAAAATGAAGATATCATGAAACTAATAACCATATGCACCACAGGTATCATCATTTTAATGCTTTATCATGTTTTTTGAATTACACAGATGCACAGTCAGTAACTTTATAAATTAATGACATGTTGATGATATCAGACAAATGAGACATATCTTAAAAATGTAAGTGACAGTTCAAGCTTCCAAAAAGCTTCTACATACGATGTACAGTACTTAAAAGGATGTGTTATATTCGCAAAAGTTTATTGTTCGAAAACCCATCAAATTCATACAGTTATGAGGGGAATTCTTACCCTGCAAAGCCAAATTTACCTCTTTTCACGAGTCAGTTACAACTAATATCTTAATTGCACCCACTGTATAGGTGGACTTGAAGTCAATGTTTCTCTGTTTAAGCTTTAATAAATGACACAGAAAACATAAAGACTGTTTTCCCATCTAGTCATCCTATGCTTAAAGATATATACAAAGGCTGAGGGGGGGAATACAGACACAGAAATAGCAGCAAGAAAAAAAAAAGTAAGAGTAAGGGTTACAATTTCTGATGAGTCAGAAAAATATTCAAAAATTAAGTTTCGTTTCATCATTAAACTGCAGAAAATTTGGGTTGAATTTATATACACAGAACTTTCATTATGGTTAAATTAAAACAAAACAAAACAAATAAATGTAGGAGCTTTCTGGTGCATTTCTTTACATGTGGCCAGGCAGAGATAGCTTGTACGAAATCTCGCGATAAGTTCGCGTCGAGGGGAGTGTCAAATTCCAAGAGAGAGGAGAGGGGAGTCAGAGAGAGGGGCGCGAGGGTGAGTTTGTAAACACTTTATTAACCTTTAAATTCACCATAGATTATTCGAGTATAGTAAATGATTACAATGTCGCGCTCGACACGACACTTTTCAGTGTTTGCTGACGTTAAAACGACACGTCTATGTAGTTGTCAAAACTGTTGTGGGAGCTACAACGTTTCATTCGGACCCACTGTGTCTCGCTTTGCACTCAAGTGTCACTCCGCCAACCAACTAAGTGCTAGCCTTTTCGGCTGTTGTTACTCTAAATACCCGAAGTGCACTTTGAAATACAGCAATTCACGTCGGATGTTATTAAATTGATTTTAATATATGTCTATTGTCACGGCAGAAAGTGGTAGCAAGTGCTGCTATCACTCACTTTTTAAGTGTGCGCTCGGCCTGTTGTTAACGCTAGCCACATTAGCTAGCCACTAGTTTTGCGTTGATAGGAAAAAAAAGTTGATTTCGAGATTTTAGCCAATCAGATTCAGCTGTCTGACGTTATTGACAGGGTTCGAACCTATGAGTGCCCTAGAAGTCGCTAACTGACGCTCTCGTGGCCAATTGCTGAACAGAATAGGCGGCATTGTTACGGGAAAAGGCTGGGCTTATGTACCCGTACGTAGCCAGAGGTAATGGAGGCTAAAAAAGACAAACCTTTTCGAAACAGTCAGCGGTGTCTTCACAAAGGAACTAAAGTTTGTGGAACTTTGGGAATTCAACTTTTAAAATCATCTTCGTTTATATTGCCGCATATGTGGAAAAAAGCGCGCTCGTGTAGATTTTTTTGGCGGTAGGATATATTGCGAGAATTTGGGTTTGCAAGAAAACCTAAAAAAAAAAAAAGTACTAATGATATCCACAGTATTGCAATTTGAACTGCTCAACGCCCCACGATCCATGTCTCCATCCATGTCAACACCTTCCTGAGAAATGTAGGTCATGTTTTTGGCAGAGTTGTGCATCATTCCTTCACTAAGAGAAGTGTTAGAACTGAGAAAACTGCACTATGTCTTGTCCAATTACTGAAGAGTAATGCGAGATGTTTGGAAGTTGGACCCAACACAAATGTTCTTTGCAGCTTGAAAATTAAACTTTTTTTTTTTTTTTTTTTAAGTGTATATTGCATGCTTTTAGGCATTTCTGTTGATTAGATTAGTTAAGTAATGATTGGCTTGAAAGTGTTGTAGAGCATGGGTAAAAGCTACTGGCTACATTTCAATGTGGTGTTCTTCTTTTTGAATTTATAGTTATAAATCTATATTTGCTTGTTAAAGTTGCAGACCACAATCAAATCTACAAAATGTTTTTGATTTAATTTTAGGAAGCTCCCTTGAGTCCATCCTGTATTGTCCTGCATCAACACTGATTTAGCTTTCAGGCCTTGTTGGTTATGCAGAAGTAGGAATAGGATTTCTTTTGTTCCATTTACTAAATCTTGTGCTCACTTTGCTTACATAAACAAAACACTTTGGTTCTTGCACACACCCAGCCATAAACCTGGATGTCCTGTCTCAAATGCTCACCTCTGATCCCATAATTATCCAAGCACATATTTGATTTGCATTTTTTTCTTTCACGGTTTCTTTTTTTATCCCTCTCCCCTCCAGCCCCCTTTAGTTATTTTTCTCTTTGTGGGGTCTCCCTACCCCCTGGCAATTTAAGCCCCAGATTCCACAGTCATGGCTGCAGTGCAAGCTATTAATACAGTTTGTTTAGTCAGTTTCCTAGCAGGCGGCGTCAAACACTGGATGGCTGTGGCTGATTATAGCTGGGACTTGTTCCCTTACACCTGCTGAGTCGGAGAAATCCAAGTTAATGTTGGGACTTTGGCATCGACTCAATGAGAGAGACAGAAATGAGAACGCTTTGAGTGCTTCCATGTCACCTTGGATGAAAGGAGGTGAAAATACTTGATATCAAAACCTGTAATTGATATCAGTGATGTGCATCAGGACTGATGTAACGAGTTGACTGATTATCTCGCATGAAATTGGGGGTCTGCATGAAGTAGCTATTTGAGGGTATAGGAAAACGTTAGTGAGACACTTCTGACAGTCGCAACATTAATTTAACTGTATCATTTCTACCTGTAAAAAAATAAATAAATAAATAAATCTAGGCGGTAATTACGGATGGCTTCTTAATGTGAAGAAAGTAAAAGATGCTGAAGAAAAGACCTTAACACATCTGTTTTAATCAGTTTAAGCAATTGGTTGGGGCAGCTATGAAAACAAATGGTGTTTTCCACCCCTGTCATCTGGAATTTATGGTGGATTTTCCACAAAATCAAATCCCACATTTCATGTTGGTGCCAGCCAGCCAAGTTAATGTCTAGCATGTCTTTAGTAAGATGTAAACTTTGAAATCTGTTCCTACTCCTGATGCCAGATGTGTCCATTTCCTCAAACAGTCCACACCCTCGGTATAACGAGCTAGATGGAGTATCTCGTTTGCAGACACGTCCACCCAAATAGACTCAGTAGATTGGAAGCACTTTGTGAGGGGCCTTGCACTGACCTGTTGCCTGCAAGAAATCGGACTTCTCTGTTTCATGGGTTCTTTGACGTGTGCAGAGAGGGGCAGCGTTTGCCTGCAAATATGATGCAGACCCCTTTTCTCATGAAGCAGAGAGACACAACCGTTAGGTTTGTTACAAGCTAAGCTTCACGGGAGAGTGTCTTATTCCAGCGCAAGGCTTCGGTAATCGCGCGCTGGCTCAAGGACTGCAGAGGGAGAGATGGAAGGAGGAAAATATACTGACTTCAACATTGGGAAAACTTTCAGACATTTATGCCTCGCCAAAAAAATGAATAATCTGTCCCACTCAATAATGTTAAATGACATGCACAACACATGTTAGAGGTACAGCCGAGGTTAATGTGGTCAGTAACTCATAAATAGTGAAATGCTAAACATTTTTAATTTGTCTTTTCTTTCCAGTTTGTCAAAAAACTCTATGTACTAAGCAACTTTTTAATTCACAAACAAATTTTTGCTCAAAAGTAATGAGACTGCAATGTTACTATACTCCTCAACAGATTTCTCCTCTTTAGTTTTTGACCCTACCTGTTGAAAATTTGTCTATGCTTGGCTGCAAACAAGATTCAAATCCTTATATCCCAGGTGAACGTGTTCTTTCATAACATCTCTGCCCTGTTGGGCTATTGACCGGGGACGTCTGGGAATGTCTCGTGGCTTCTCATTGGATGACTTTGGCGATGTGATCCCTTGGGCCGTATGGGTAGCTGTGTGGTGTGGTGTTTGCTCGGTGCATCCCGCAGCTGCTCAATCACCTTAGGATGTTGGAAGTTGTACTCATCAGTTTTTGCATTGTAGTGGCTGCATTGTCCTGCTGAGTGGGGAATCGGGCGAGGACGAGTGACGTTACCATTGTTGTCACACACAAAAAAACCTGCGCTCAAAATTAATATTAAATTAAGATACTCGTTTGCAAGAGTATCAATGCAAACAGTGGTGTCTTTGCATCTTCCAGCTGACACACAACTGCATGCAGCACCATTGTAGTCAGGCCCACAGCTCCTCCCCTCACTAACAGCTGAAATAGTTATTGTCCATAATACCGAACAACACTTTAGAAGGAATTTCAGAGGTCAGTAAAGCTCTAGTTTCAACAACATTGAAATATTAAACAGTTATCTAACCAGCACACATGGTAATGATAGCTGTTTAACTATTAGTAATTGCCCCATAGCCACATTAGTAATATGTTATCATTAACAGATGATAGTCGACTGTAGTTAGACAAAAGATGAATAATTATTGCAGGCTGAATGGGCTATTGAGCTGTAACAGACTGGATTACAGACACATGGAGAACTGGGCATTTTGCTGGCTTTTCAGAGCAGTTGGGGAAGCATAGTTGAACTGAGCAGAGAGTCCAGAGTGTGGAGAACTAATTGGAGCAAATAGAGAGTGAAATCTGGAGCAGTGCAGCAGAATTGGACGGGTTTCAGTCTTGAAGAGCAGAGCTGAGTATGTGAAGAGCTGCAGACTGAGGAGCAGTGTGAACTGTATTCAACATCTGCTGCCGGCAGATGTGGACCAGATGAGAAACTTGAGCTATTCTTTTTTTAAATTTTTTCTTTTTAACAAATGTTTATCAAAATCTGTTTCTTGTTTTGTTGTAGCCAGCTGTGAGGTCAGTTTTAAAATCCAATCAAAGACCAGTTAAGTCTTTCAGTTTTTGTTCGTGAAGATAAATTTCTTTAACCTTCAAAATCTGTAATTTTGGGAAAATTAGTTTAAAAAAAAAAAGTTAACTTTTTCCACGATATCACTACTTTGACATTATTTAGTTGCAGGATGCAGAAAATCTTGCCTGTGGTATTGAAAAGGGTATCGAATATTTTTCTGTGTACAAGTGTCGAGTTTGAAATTCTAGTATCATGACAACTTTAGACTGCTTCAATGCTTAGTTGGTATGTGTCACAATAACATGTATAAATGCATAATACATAAATACCAGGGGCAAGGATTTTCCAGCAGAATGTTTTGTTGTAATGAAATAATGTATAATGTTATTCACTTCGCCTGCCAGTGGTTGTAAGGTAGTGCTCAACTGGTCTGGTCTTGAAAGACCTGTGATTGGCCCATCGGCTATATTTTCTAAATATATGTTTTCTAAAGCTGGAAAACTTTTGCTTTTTGAATTGCAATAAACTGAAAGATAATTATGGACTGTCAGTTGATGGTTAAAAACGGAGAGTCTACCCCGGCTTCAAATCAGCATTTTTTTTAAAGTAAAAGTTTAAGAGGTGAATCACAAAAGACATCCTAGGGCTTGTGTTAAATCACAAAAGTCTGACAACATTTTTGCTCAAGAGCTGGAGGACATTGAGTATAATATATACAGTATATTACATAAATACCAGTGAGTGGCTTTATTTTTCCTTTGTGTACATGTTGGTTGTGTCTGCGTGTGTACATAACAAAGTCCTCGATGCAGTTGGTGTATTTTCAGTGGGACAGTGTTGTGTAATAGCTGCCAGACGTCACTCTGGGCCAGCTGAGAATGCTAAAACATTCATGTCCGTTGCTTCTACCCCCTCCCCCCTCCCCTCCAATTTCCCGATTTAAATTTAATGAGTTATTTTTCTAAACTTCCCAGTTTGTCTCCACGTGCAGTGTTGTTCAGCTGTGCAGAGCAGCGCAGGGTGGGGGTGGGTTGGTGGCATTAGAGATTGAAGCAGTATGCTTGCATTTTTTTGCCACTTCAGAAGAAGAAAACAAATAAAACATGCACGTATTTAACTCTCAACAACAGCATTTAATAAGAAGGTGAGAGGGGTGTTGTGTATAACTTTTATTGGAAAGCTTTTTAGGTTTTTTAGTAGATTAGAAGGGCCAACAGTGCTGCCCACATATGCCTCTATTTTTACTTACTTTACAAAATACTGTTAATACTGCGTTAATAGTACACTAAAACTAAAATCCTGGGGCACATTTATTAGAAGTTAAGAAATACAAAATGGCGTGATTATGCCCTGAAATATTTTTGAAATAATGGTTATCTTTTGATGAACTTTTTTATGTTTAATGTGTTTTTTTGTAAGTCATGTTAACAACCAGCTAGCAAAAGGTAGCTACACTCTAACAATATATACATATTGGTAAAAAAAAAAACTATACATAATTTAAAGTACTTACTAATATAACAATAAACTGGTTAAATGTTCATGTTTCAAAAAACTTGTTAGTTTTAGCTATGTCAAATTACCTTAAAACTCTTCATCCTGCTTCTCAGGAGCTGAACCATCCACCTTAAGATTGCAAAATTTCATAATATTTAAAATATAAGTATCAGATGTTCATTTAGAAGTAGTAAGATGACCTGGAGAACAAAATGAAGCGAGGTCAATGGGAATGTGTCCAGTGCCAGAGATCTGTTGTGTGGAAACACATGAAAACCTTCATAAAGTGAATGAGGAGGTACTTAACCTTAGATTGCATGTGCGTGCACAGAGAAACAGCTGACTCAGAGAGCGGGAAACATTGAATGAGGGGTACAAGAAGGGGAGGGGAGGCAAGGTGGCAGAGAGGTGAGGAGAGAGTAGTAATGAGAGAAGGAGGCATTGGAAGTGAGGAAAAACGAGACAGGGAAAGAGAAGGAGACGGAGATGTCTTTGTGTAAACGGTAGCTGCCGTCCTCTCGTGTAAGCAGGCTCCTCATTGGCCAGCCCGAAGCCCCCGTGTGTGTGAAGGAAGTATCACCAGGGAAACTTCTTCTCGCTGCCACTGTGCGTGTTTTCCTCCTTGCCAGGGTTATTTTTAAATACCATTCGGCTTCCTGCTCAGACTAAAGACTACAAGCCACAGCATCTCTGTTTTGTTGTTTTCAGGATTTTGCCAGTACACACACCAACAAAAAAAAAAAAAAAAAAAGCTGCAACAATGTTCTCTTCTTCTCCTCTACCACAGTTACATTGCAGGCTCTTTGCAAAAATGGGGGACGACCGACCTTTTGTGTGCAGTGCTCCTGGATGCGGACAGGTAAGTCCTCTCTTTTCATGTCCTGCTCTCTGTGGTAGTAATCTTTGCCTTTTGTAATTGCTTACCAAAGGTCAGTACTGCACTTCACAGTATTGTACTTCTCAAAGAAAACTATATGAAACCTAAAAATAAATAGCCGTTCTTTTTGAGAACGCACTGGTTTTAATGTAGCGCTATATACAACAACCCTGAAAAGATCCGTTCTCACTGCAAGCGTAAACGGACATATTTATGCAACACTTATAATTAACATCACACCGATGACATTCATGCTAGCATGCCGTTTTGTGAGACAATGCTGTCTCCTTTTGCAATGACTCACTGGAAGCTCCAGTGAGTAATCAGCACCGTTATTGTTTCAACCTGTCACTGCTGACTTCTAAGCGCCTGCAGACACAGGTTTGAGCCGAGGCAGTGACTCAGCTGAGTGCCAGTAGTGCACTCACATGCCTGTTACGTGGTGTTTCGACGAGGCTTGGTTTGATATCATAGAATAGAAGAAGGAAGAAATTAAAAAGGAGTCTGTTCTTAGACTCATGATTATTCAACACAGGAAATCATCATGTCTGATGCTGTGTTCATTTGGGTGTGATATCCTTAGAGCTAGTAGTGAAATGCTTCCTGGGAATCTGAAGGAAGAAAGTGTTTATGGGTTTACGCAATACTTGGGATTCTTGGGACTTCTTCCATGCTCTGATCAGAAGAATGGGATTGTGGTTTGAACAGCAGTCATGTAAAGCAGTTGAACATGCATAGTCGATAAATAAGTGATGATGAGTTGTTTGGTAATTTTCTTTTCAGAACATCGCAGACATCTAGGGACCCTTCCTTTGTCTTTCTTTACATGTTTTTGTGATGTAAATACTCTGCATATTTCATTGGTTTGATTACTAATTTATTTTACTGCTTAAGCAACAGAGACCTAAAGAGGCAAAGTGATGTGGATGGCAGTGCTGGTCTGCAGCTGTGTCACTCTCAAAGCATTGTTTTAGAGCCAGACTGTTGTATAAACAGGTGTGGGATGGCAGAGTGGTGCTAGATGTTTGGGTATGTTGTCAGTATCGCAGTGCCACCTCACTTTAGAGAACCCGTACAAGGTTATAAACAAACAGTTTTCTTTCTTTTGTTTTGGTTGAATCTATGTCAAAGGGCAGAAGAAATGCAAAACAAAAATAATGAGAAAAGAAATCACATTTGCTTAGCACCTTTTTAAGAAACACAGTCACTTTACACACACTATCTGATATCACTGTGTTGGTGTTTCTATGTCATGATAATTATGTTAGAGTAGCATTATCCAAGAATTTGGCTAATGATCATATATTTATTCTATTGTACGAAAAAAATAAAGAAAACACTTGAAATTCTTACAATTCTTTCCAGAACAGAATTTTATATAAACAAAGAGGAAAACATGTCTTTTTTCCCCACATTGCAAAGCTACGATAGCACAACTACATGATCGTTCAGTTGCACTGCTGATCCTGATCTAAAGCCTGAACCATGAAATAATTGCCAGAAAATTAAAATTTTTTGGAAATTGAGTGTTTATTGAACTTTCTGATGAGATAAAAAAAATCATTTGCACGTATTAGCTTTAATTTGTAGAAACTGTGTATCAAATATGATACCATTGGCTCTAAAGCGTTAAGATAATGCAGGAACTACACCAACACGGGGGTATCAGATGCGCACACACACACACACACACACACACACACACACACACACACACACACACACACACACACACACACACACACACACAAAGTCAAAGGCATCAGTGAAATAAAAAAAAAATAAAAAAAACAGGTGAAATTGAATAAAGTTGTCATGGTACACATGTAACAACTTCTCGCTGGTTAAGATTACAGAATTTTTTGGGGAGTCATGTTTGTGATCACTTAACTGTAATATTACTTTCTTTTAGCTCGGTTTTCATCTCTGCCTACTCCTGAGAGAAAAATGTGGCTCTGTAGCTGATAATGAATCCACTTTGTTAACAAGCTAAATGAATTGTTTCTTCAGTTAGTGATGGAACCACATCATCAGATTTTTGGTAACCAGGGTTGAGGTTTTTTTTTTTTTTTTTTTTCTTCTTCTTAAACCAAAACAACAAAAGACAAAATCTCAGTTTAGTGCTCTGCAGGGTTCTTACCACAAGTGGTCCAGCTCACATGCCACAGCAGTTAAAACAGGAGTAATATACAGATATTGATATACACAGGCTTGGTGTTATCTTAACAAGCAAGTAATGCATGTAAATGCAAATACAGTCTAAAATTGGCAACAATCAAATTTCCGTTATAATACTGACAAGGCATTCGATTTGATGGTTTCCACTACTCTGCGGTAGTGGTCGGTATTAAAGGCATTGAGGTTCAGTACTCTATCCTGTACATTTGCCAGCACCTTCATTATATGTTTATACATTTTCTGGCCTTTAATTGCGATTTGCTGCTAATTATTGTATCCTTTATGTCCAAATACTGTTTTAATGCTGCCCTTTTAAATGCAACAGTTCTCTACTGGGAAAGTCTGAATCATGCCCATAATAGAACAAGGATGATTGATTCCTGGCTTTGCTCAGGATTTTCCTTTTACCAAGTTAACAGCAACAACAACAAAAACAACAACAGCAGCTCCCCTATTATATGATGCCCAGTATTTATGGCGTGGGGAGGAGTAATCCTAGCTGCCATTTTCTCATACATGGAGATTAGTTGGAGATAGTTTTTCTCCACAAGACCTAGCTGCCTTGTTCAGAGGAATGAGACAGATGGGACACGTATTGGTGATGCTCCTGGTCGGGCTAAAAATAAGCCCCCCGACACTTGACTGTGTTTCCACTTCACTCTCACGACTGAACTCGCAACTGCAACACGGGACCCTAAAATAGGCCTCAGTGAATGGTGAATAGGCTGGTGCCAGAGCCAAGATTATTTCTCCTACGTCTCTCGAGTGAATCACCTCACCACTTCTCAAAAGAAGTTCCATGTCTCCGAGGACGGCTGTTAATGCCGTCTGTGCGGTTGATTTGAGCTAACGCCAGGCTGCTTGTAGCTTAAGCTGCAAGCAGCCAAAAGGAAGTAACAGAATTCAGACTTTCTTTTATCATTACAGACTCACAGTTCATACATGTGTTTTACACACTAATTCATTGGACAACACCAAGTTACGTGTGCAGCTATTTCTGCAGCTTTTGTGGGCAGTTCTGTCGATATTTTTTTTCTCCCTCTTCCTTTATTTTTATTTATATATACTTCTCTATCAAGTTGTTGACATTTTCACCTTTTTGTCACATACTGGGTGCTCCACAGACTGCATGTGTTGGCCACAAAAGATTATCTATCGCTGATTTTAGCAATACAAAAAACAGGATGTCTCTTCAGAACGCAGTTGCCGTTTCTTGTTGGCTAATTCATATAATGTTCTCTTTCGTCTTGTTCGCTTTTCCAGAGGTTTACCAACGAGGACCACTTGGCAGTACACAAACACAAACATGAGATGACGCTGAAATTCGGACCAGCCAGGACTGATTCGGTCATTATTGCAGGTACTCTCGTCCGTGTGAGACAGACGTTCATCTTCACTGTGTTTTTAAATGTCCTCATGCAGCATTCAGATGGACAATATTTACCCTAACGTCAGCGTGCTCCAACACTAGATATCACATGGGGTTTTACATTCAGTGTAAGTGTGAACTAACTGTGGTGTTGTTACTTTGAATAGTTATATCTGCTCATTATATTTTCCTAGACCAGACACCTACTCCCACTCGTTTCCTAAAGAACTGCGAGGAGGTTGGCCTGTTCAATGAGCTGGCCAGTTCCTTTGAACAAGATGATGATGAGAAGAGGGCCAAGAACTCTGTAAGCAACACTTGCGGTTGATGATTTTTATCTTCTTTTATCTCTGCGCTTGTGCATGACCGTGTGCATTACAGTGTACAGTAACCGAAGAAATTTTCTACAGAGACTCGACATGACCAGAAAGAATTACATTTTACTTCCTTCTTTTTTTATCTCAAGTATTAATTCAGTCAAAAAATTTACAAACTTGAACTTCCTGCCTTGCACACAGTCCGTGTGTCATTTACATTTCAGTTTTTGCAGCAATTTCTTTTTAAGCTGTTTGGTGTTTTATTGCACTTTATATGCGTTTCAGAGCTGGGGTTGTGGCTGTTTAGTTTGTGATGAATGCCCACTTCCCTTTTTTTTTCTTTTTTTAATATACTTTGATCTATATGTAGTGTAAGCCTATTCTCTTTATCTGTAACTCATTTTCAGCTCCCTGCTTCCAACTCAGTGGCTTTGGACATGAGCCTGCAGACACCATCAGAGGTGAAGGTGAAACAGGAGGCACCTGTAGAAGTCGACTCTTCACCCCCAGACAGCCCTGACTCCACATCTGGGAAGTCGGACAGCAACAGGGAGCCTCTAGTTAAAGGAAAGGTACAAGAAAACTTGATAAGGGGGATTGCATAGGTGTGTAGAGAGGAGGGGAGTATCTCTAAGTGATGTTGCAAGTAATTCATGATACATTGTGGCTGCAGTGGTTGCAGAAATTTGTTTGGGGATACAAATGATGTGTGACATAAAAGCCTAATTTATTTTATTTTTTGTTTTAATCTTGTAGGACACACCACCCAGGAATTCAGCCCCTACCCCGACTATTGTGCGTCCAGGTTCCCTCCCACTACATTTGGGCTTTGATGCTCTGCAGCCCACCATGCCATCACCCACTTCCGTCATCACACAGGCTCCACCCTCAAATCGTACTTTGGGGTAAGTTAAGTTCCACATCCTTTGGTTGGTCTTTGCTAAACTCTTTAAGCTTAATCTTCAACTTAAAATAAATTCTAGCTTAAAAAACATGTTTTGCAAACAATGTGACAACATCTCATGTTCTTGCAAGTGAACCTTTAATGTCAAAGATGCCATCATGTTCTTTCTTTTTTCTTTTCTTCTTTTTTTGTGGTCCCGACGGGTCAGCCACAGTCAAAAACAACCAAAAGCTGTGCTCTGACAAAAAATTATGCCAGTTTTGATCTTGTGAAATAGGATGTGAAGTTTTGCGAAGTATTCATGATTAATAAGAAAGATACGCAGCTTTAAAGGGAACTATTGAATTTGTTTTTCCTGTTACAGACACTATAAAATAGGTGTTAGGATTACCAGCTGTTGCAGTTTTCCCCTGTTAACACAAGTCTTTATTTTCATATACAGATGTATGTAAAGTAACACAGCAGCAATTTAGATGTTATCTTGGGATAATGGAAAAGATGATCATGGTTCACATCAAATCTGTAACATTTCACTGAAAACAAGTACACGCTAATAAGAGAAAGTTTATAGCATATCAGTTTATTTGCATTCTAAACTCATGCATTTTATAATTGGGTATAACTTATCAAAATGTTTCTCATTTATGGACATTAATGTGTTGCATAAAAGCCCAACGATGTGTAGTACGTCAATTACTGTACGGGAAGCTACAGCCTTCGATATCCTGCACAAAACTCAGCCCATGAACCTGTAACATGATTCTTCCTTATGTCTGCAGCAATATTATATGCATAGGATTTATAACCATTATAAATAATAAAAAATGATAAATTAATGTTTATATTTGCTGTCGAATCAGTCAAGTTAAGCACGGACGCTGCACAGTGTTTCAGACAAAAGTCGACAACTTCACACATTTGTGAAAATGGCTGCAGAGAGGGTAAAAATCTCTTGCTTGTCACACTCAAGGTTTCGAAGGAAGTCATAATATAAATCTAAACTTTTTATCTTTGGACATGTAAAATGTGAAACAGCATTAAACTGGTTAAAAACTGGTATTAGAGGGAATGCATATATGTTAAATCATAATTTGGAGTGTTTGCATTCAGATATATTTATATTTGACAGAATTGCGTATTTAAGCTAAGATCAAACAATTTCACGTCATTAATATCAGAACTACTATAGTCTTTTTTCCCCCCATTTTGATGTTTTGTTTTTCATTCAGTTTAGTTTCAGTTTGTTTCCACTCTGGGGTTTCTTGTCTCAGTTTTGTTTCTATTGTTTGAAAATGTTTAGTTTTAGTCTAGTTTGCATTATTTTCCATTTTTTAGTAGATGGATGAATAAATATAATAATAACACAAAACTATACAAAGTCTCAGTAAACATGACCATCATTGCCTTATCAGGGAGGTTGTAATAGTTTTGTTTTTTGGCCAAACTAGCAAACAGTAAAATTCTGTTTTAATTTGAGCTTAGTTTAAATATTCATATTTATTTTTCAAGTGTAGTTTTCATTTTTATTTTATCTAAAATGTGTTTTCCACACTGGTTTTAGTTTTTAGTTCAGTTTTTAGCAAGTCACAATAACCTTGATCAAGAACAACTCAAATAAAATTGTGTTTTTTACTGGATTATAATATTGTGTTACACACATCAACCCAGGTTTGTCATTTGATTGTGGCTGACCCTGAGAGGAACAAAATACAGTTTAGTTCATGAATCTATGAAATATTTTCTCATCATTAAGCGATGGACTGCATGTTCTATTTCTTAAAAAGCATAATTTAAAATTCATTAACAAACACAAGAGTGAATCTCCTGTTCTTATTTGTCCTCTGCTGTCTGTCTCTCCAGTTCACCGACGAGCCATTACCCTATGATGATGCTTCCCTCTGGTCAGGCAGTGCCTGTGCTGCCTGGTCCTGTTCAGATGCCTTCTGTCATTAATGTAAGGCAGACTAACAGTCTAAGTATGTTGTAACTTTACTTTATAACTTAGAAGTTGGTTTAGTTTTAACCCATGCATTTGTGTCTCATATTTGATCACCAGCTGGCTCGACCCATGTGCATGGTACCCAACATTCCTGGGATCCCTGGTCCTCCTCTGGGAGGCAGCAGCAGCGGCTCCAACTCCCCCTCTGGCTACAGCATCCACTCAGAGGCCAAGATGGTCAGCACTAGATTAGCTCTCTATTTTTATCTATTTATCTGTTCTTTTTGTCTCCATCTTCACCCTCCAGCCTTCCGCTGCACAGGCTTAGGTCCTTCGTCATATGATCTTTTACTGTGGTTGCTTGTTTATGTAACCCTTTCACCTGACAACACAGTTTGCACTCATTTTATGATAGTGCAATGCACACACAGAGATTCATGCACAGTTTCCACCTTGCAGCTATGTCCCAGATGAAACTGAGAGAGTACAGTTATTGTTTATGGTATTTAAAACATATAAAGTATCCCCTTTAGCACATTCCTCTGTTTAACCTAGCCCCTCACTCCTTCAGTCGTAAGAAGATGATCATCGGTGTAATTAAAGACAAACTTTTGTTTGTGGTTTTTGTTTTTATTTGGGGTTGGGGGGGTTTCGGGCTGATCTGCAGAATCTTTTTGTTCATGGCGCTTCTAATACGATATGATCATTATCGAGGTTGCTTTATATATATATATATATACACATACATATATAGCATTTGACTGCTTGTGTACCTTCAGGGCTGCAATCACTTTTTTTAATCATCACGGCTGAATTAGTCACAACTTAAATCAAACATGATCAAAATCCGAGAACTGCTGCGGGAGCATATAAAGCCTCCAGATCTGACTGAAGGAGGTCACATGAATCTGTTGCTGAAAACAGTTCAGAGAGAGCACATCTGTAAATGTTCTCCTCGGAGAGAATCAGGCTTCTCCATGTTTTAAACAACTTTAAAACATGCCAAAAATTGGTAACTAGGGTCTTGTCCAGGTTGTTATTGCAAAGTGTGAATCAGTTAATGTAGACGCAGCACAGTGAAGTTGTAGACATGCTGTTGGCACTGATTCAGACACGCTTTGATTATGACTTTCTACAAAGTTACAATGAAGTTTTTCATGATTTTTTTTTTAAATTCCTGTGGCTGTTATTGATGTTGCTTATTTGACTGTTGTTCTGTAGCGTCTGAAGGCTGCGCTGCAAAGCCCGTCAGGACAGAGTATGGGGATCATGGCCATGGGCAGCAGCCCCATGGTACCTCAGAAGGCAGAACAGAGTCAGCTGCTGGTCCAGCAGCCAGACGCACCATCACCTGCACAACCTCAGGTACTCAATGTTAAGTATAAATTCCTGACTGTAACATGTTTTTTGTCATCCATACAAAATATGCTTTAAACTTGGATTAAAGATGATCACATCTAAGTCATCTAAACTTTCTTTATTATATATCACATCACTTGTTTTAGTTAACAGAAAATTGGGGATGTTCTTGTTGTGCCGAGATGACTCTGGTGTGTGCTGGCTAAAATGAAACTGTGACTCATACTTCCCTTTTCTCGTCTTTTTTCCACTCATCTCATCTGTCTGTGTGTTTCCTTCTGACCTTTACCCTGCTTCTCCCTCCAGGTATCTCCAGCACAGCCTACAGGTGGGCGTCGACGGCGGACGACAGACGATGACCCCGACGAACGAAGGCAGCGTTTCCTCGAGAGGAACCGGGCGGCAGCATCCCGTTGCAGACAGAAACGCAAACTGTGGGTCAGCTCCCTAGAGAAGAAAGCCGAGGAGCTCAGCACTTTGAACGTCTCACTGTCGGTGAGTGGGCCTCCAGTGGGTGGATGCTGCTGATGGGGCTTCTAACTACTTGTAAAAGTTTGAGAGGTGGATTCCAGATAAGATAAATGAGTTTGCATTAGTATTGAGTAAATTCTTTTTGCAAATGAACATAGCTGATAGATTTGAAACAATGGAAACCACTACATCTTGTTTCATATCTTTATTTTGTCAAATGGAAATTTTAGGTAATATTTGCACCTTACGCCTTGTGGGAAATGTACGCTGCTCTGCAGTGGAAGCAAAACCATTTCAACTTTTTTTTTTCTACCGGAAAATCCATTAGGGAAGAAAAATATGGGAAGTCTGTATTTTAAATTACATAACCAAGCATTAATTTTTTCCTTATTGGTTTGGGAAGTGTAATGTAATTTCTGAAATGTAGTATTGTAGTACTAATCAGTCTTTTTTTTTTCTTTTTCTTTTTTTTTTTCTCCCCCCCATCCTCTCAGAATGAAGTGTCTCTGTTGCGTAATGAGGTGGCTCATTTAAAGCAGCTGCTCCTGGCCCACAAGGACTGTCCTGTAACCACCTTACAAAAGAAGACTGCCTACTTAGGTGAGCCCTGCACAGCTATGCCCTGTTCACACGGTGCTATTTAAAGTTAGAGGAAACTTGAGTCTGAATTGCATGTCTTAGATATGTAGAAATATAGTAGATGTATTGCGCAAAGCATAAAGAGCTAAAATGAAATTTGAACCTCAAAGTCGCTCTCACATTTTAATCGAAACACACGGCTTTGGTGTGTAGCTCTCTACTTGTGATTGCAAGAAGAAATGAGCAGGCCTAGGTTACAATATAGCCATGCTGCTGTGCCTTTAGTATCTTCATGTGAGCTGTAGTTTTCTTCAGTGCCCACAAAGTAATTGTAATTTTGTTGAAATAATTAGGGTTCAGTTTGTTATGGCAACGGCCACAGTGGATAATAATGTGTCCAAAAATTATTAATAGAGTTGGATAAAAAAGCAACATTTGCAATTTAGATATTGCTAAGGGCTGATGGTAACATTAAAATAATAAAACAAGAACTATAATTAAGTAGCAAAATCTTTGTTCCAGTACTTCTTGTTTTATTTATAGTATTTTTTGGGGCATTTCCTTGATTTTGGAAGGGATAAAGTTACTGAATATAGCTTGATTTTCACTCGAATAAAAATTAACATAATGTCCAAAGATTTTCAGCAATGAAAACTGTGGAATGTGCTCAATATAAATGAGATAAATATCTTTGCCTGTGTTGCCTTTTTATTTTTTTGTATAGCTGCAGATGAGAGCATGAAAGACATGTCAGAGCCTACAGGTTCCCCTGCCCCGGTGATTCAGCACAGCTCTTTGGCGCCTAGCCCTTCTACGGGGCAAAACGGCCTGAGCTCAAGGGCAGCAGCTGAGGCTATGGCCATGTCAGTGCTGGCAGGAATGGGCCAGCAGCAGAGAGCTGAGAGCGGACCCTCTCACATTATCATGGCTGCACAGTCTCAATCTGCTGCCAGATGATGAGCGATGCCACCAAGGCCCACACTTGGCTCATCACCCAGGGTAGAAAAGGCTCCCACCTCCCAGGTTCCTTCATTTTTAAATTCAGAATTTCACATCTTCTCCTCTGCCCCCCCTCCCCTCTGTGGTCTTTCTAACCCTCCTGGGGAGCCATCTTGCTGGGGCCTGGAGCTCATCAGCAGCCTTCTGGGAAAGGACTGAGACTTTTAAGAGAGCTTCCTGTTAACTTTGCCATAGACTACAGGGGCTGGACTCCAATACCCCCTCCCCCCTGTTTCCTCCTGTGCGTCCCTACTCAACTGTCCTCACCCTCAGTAATAAGGACTCTTCACTGGACTGTAGGACTGCATCAAGTATACTGCCATAACGATCTTCCCACGTGGACACGTGCCGCACAGGTGTTTCGTAAACTTTTTTTTTTTTTGTGTGTGTGAATTAAATCCGATATAAACAGCACACAGGGCTCTACACTTTTTCCAGCAGGGAACAGTGCCTTGTTCTCCTCGTCACTTTAGCCTTGCACGCACACCCACACATGCCATCACAGAATGCCTCCCTATACATCCTCAGCTCCAAAGATGCGATAGTTGTCTAGAATTCTCTGACTCACATCTCAATTATTCACTCAGACCTTTAGTAAATGGTTCTCAGCCACAACACGATCTCAACCTAGACCCAAAAACCTTACCTCATGTACACCCCTTTATGATAAAGTGTATTAACTGTGTGTGTGTGATTGTATATTTATGTACATCAGAACATAGCAGTTTGCCTACTCCTGATCTGATGCATTATTAGCTAGATTGTTAGCATGTGACTTTTCTAATAGGGTTTTTGATACAGTATGTGCAGCTATATTTCTTTTAACTAATTGGCACGTCCTCCCAGATTGACCCATGTAACCAAAATTATGTTAGATTGCGATTTAAAAATAAGTTTGTTGGAGCAGATTTTTTTTTTTTTTTTTTTTTCTGACCTGAAGGGAATTGAACTTTTTCCACCTTTTCATATTTCCTGAAACAGGCAGGTGGTTTATTGGTGTGTAAATGGATGCCTTTTTCCATTTTTACATGTAACTGTTCTGGTGACTGTTTTCTCTTCGTGTGTGGGCCCTGCTGGACTTACTGTAACTGTTATTTTCACACTTTTCAGGATGGTTGCACATCCTTTGCTGCTCGTTTGAAAATGCGATGAACCCCTTGTTCTGTATGCTCTCTACCAAACCGAAACTAAGCCATAATGGATCTCTCCAAAGACTATCTGGTACTTGTCCTGGGACAGAAGTGAATACCCTGACTGTTATTTTGTGATTCAGAGGTTGCAGTGGCACTATGACAGTATATCACTGCTTGTAACTTGCACTTACACACAGTCTTTCACACAGTGTTTGATCATTTTGCCTTAAGATCACATTTGTGCCTCCGATACCCCCCCCCCTCACATAAATATATACAGATTTGCTTGTATGGGGGCAAAAAACGGCTCTAGAGAATTATATTAGTCAGTGTATATAAATTGGGAAAAAATGAACATCAATAAATATAACATTTAATTAATAAACAAAGCTTTTTGAGGCCTTTAAGTAAATAAAAAGTGTCTTTTTAGAATATTGTTAAAATATTGAAGTACTTGTCTGTCATCTGGTGGAGAGACGGAGCAAAGACATCTCCAGTGGTCAGAGCTTTAAGGGCAGAAGACGAGCTGTCTTGTGACTGTTTCTGAAAGGCTCCAGTTCTTTTACAATATCCCCCAGATGTTTTATCCAGATATCGATATATTTTTACATGAATGCTCAAAGTGGTTTGCTTTTTTTCCCCCTGTCCCTCTTTAGCCCTCTTTCTTAATATTTTCGCGAGATATGATATTTCAAAAACAGGATATGACTTATTAACATAAGGACATTTATGCACTAAAGTAATGCAGGTTAACTATTGCTTTGTATTTCTGTTCAATTTACTTTTTTTTTCAGAGATATCAGAATGTTTTTTGTTTTTTCTTTAATGATGGTTTTCTGTTATCTGTACTGTATACACAAATGGGAATTTGCTGAGCAACTTTAATACCTTTTCCCTTTTGACTGAACCTCTCCTCCTACAGTCTCAACGGCGACCTCGGCAATTTGTGTAAGTTGCTGGCAGTCAAATAGACGATTGTTCATTTGAAATGAAAATTCAAACTGCATTTAGCTTTTATGTTTTCTTGTATTATTTTGTTGCGTGCTGTCTTTAGCACCACACTCTTCATCATAACGCTTCTGATTGCGCTGATGAATATAGACTAATTTCTTTAACACAACGATTTGTGTTTTTGTTGGTTTGTTTTCTCAACAGAAAAATGGACTTGTGCTTTTTGTTGTTCTTTTTTTTTTTTTTTTTAAAAGAAATTTTACCCCCTCTTTTTCTTTTCTTCTTTTTTTTTAATACCTTTTAACAATCGGTCGTGTCTTTTGAGCTTCGTTGTCTAACTTATTGTTTAAATTGGTCAAATAACAATAATCTTTTCAGTCTTTGGCCTGTTAACGATGGGCCAGACTTGTTCTAAACATAGCAATTTAGTGGGAAATACAGTAATGTGAAAATTACACATAGTGTATTGATGGTTTTTCACACTCCCTTTGTTGGACTGATAATTTCTAAAATTGTCCTTGTATTGTACATATCTGTACTATATGAATATATTTACTTTTCCATGCATGTCCAAGAGGAATACCATGAACACTTACAGTGCTGCAGTTTTAATTAAAGAAACTACATCATAATGAACATTTATACTGTTTTATCTGTGTTCAGTTATCATATCAAAACATGTTTTCTATTGTAATGTAATTATTAATATGAATGATTAAAGTGGAGACTTAGTTTGATTAAAAAGAGATATGAAAGGAAATGATGTATACAAAGGCATTGAATAATACTCTTTCAAGTACTTCTGCAATATTGTCCAAAGATTTTGAGCCCCTCCTCACTTTTTAAATATTGTGCTTGGAAAATGGGAAATTGATGCATGGATTTATTGAAGCATGCAGACATATGTGGATCTTTAAGGCAAAAACAACAACAACAACAGTTTGTACAATTCTAATGAGCTTGAAAGTCAATATTTGGTATGACCACTTTTATTCTTCAGCACAGTGTGAACTCTGTGACATAAGATTCCCCGTTATTTCTTTAAATAATCTTCAGGGTTAATTCTCCAGGCTTCTTGAAGGACATTCAAAGCTCTTCTTCTGCCTTTAGATGATGCCACACTGCTTCAATAATGTTGAGGTCTGGACTCCGAGGAGGCCAATCCATGACTGACAGTGTCTCACATTTCCCTTTCTTAAGCATGTCTTCTTGACAGCCAGCCTTCCACTGAGACTATTTTGATGAGGCTTCAGCAAACAGTTTTTTAAGTACATGAATTTCAGACACTTTCATATGTAGTAGATATTTTTTAGGCCGACCGTGTCTACCGATCTACTTTTGTCCTTTACTTGTCCATACCAAAATACACTAGTGTGCAAAAGTGTTTACCCCCTTCCCAATTTCCTACTTTGTATGTTTGTCACACTTAAATGTTTCAGATCATCAAACAGATTTAAATATTAGACAAAGATAACACAATTAAACACACAATGCAGTTTCTAAATGAAGGTGTTTATTATTAAGGGGAAAATAAAATCCAAACCCGCATGGCCCTGTGTGAAAAGGTGATCGCCCCCTGAACCTAATAACTGGTTGGGTCACCCTTAGCAGCAACCAGTGTACAATCAAGAATTTGCGATAACTGGCAATGAGTTGGTTCGCTCATCTTTGCACAATTGTTGTAATTTAGCCATGTTAGAGGAATTTCAAGCATGAACCAACTTTTTAAGGTCATGCCACAGCATCTCAATCGGATTCAGGTCAGGACTTTGACTAGGCCATGTCGTTTTGCTTAAGCCATTCAGAGGTGGATTTGCTGGTGTGTTGTGGATCGCTGTCCTGCTGTAGAACCCACGTGCGCTTCAGCTTGAGGTAATGAACAGGTGGCCTGACATTCTCCTTCAGGATGTTTTGGTAGACAGCAGATTTCATAGTTCCATTTACCACAGCAAGTCTTCCAGGTCCGGAGGCAGCAAAACAGCCCCAGACCATCACACTACCTCCACCCTCTTTTACTGCTGGTATGATGTTCCTTTTCTGAAACACTGTGTTAGTTTAATACGAGACCACAAAGTATTTTCCCAAAAGTCTTGGGAATCATCAAGGTGTTTTTTTGGCAAATGTGAGACAAGCCTTTACGCTCTCTTTAGTCAGTAGTGGTTTCCTCCTTGAACTCTCTCATGGATGCCATTTTTGCTCAGTCTCTTTCTTATTATTGAATCATGAACTCTGACCTTAACTGACACGTGAAGAATCCGGTTCTTTAATGCCGTTCTGGTTTCTTTTGTGACCTGCTGTTGCTGTGCTCGTGGAGTAATTTTGGTTGGTGCAAAAATATGTTTTATTCGTCAGCTAGATATAAAAGGCTGATGGAGTATTGTCCGCCTGCCAGGCTAGCAGGTGGACGGGCTGAATGGACATCCAAGTTTGTGAATGTGATAACTTAAGAACGAGGGGATGTAAGATTTTGAAATTCATACCATGGATCAATCTACTAAAAATCTTGGTGACCTCGATTTCAAGGTCAAGTGTTTCTCAAAATATAGTGAATGTGATAACTCAAGAAGGAACAAACAAACAAAAATAATAAAACATTTTCTTCTGAAATGCTCAGGTACAAGGACTGGACTAAAAAAACAGTAAATGTTTAAACCATCCTGTGACATTTACAGTCCATATACTTAGACATTTAACTGAAAATCCAAATGGTTAAAGAATTCTAACTACCTGTGACATTACGGGTGTGTGAAGGGGTTCTTGTTGGCCTAGAAAATGCTCGCTGTGGCCCTGCTTTTAAGCTGTGTTTTGCTGTCCAGTAATCCAGTATTTTTGGAAATGCAGAGTGACAGCAGTCTGCAATTAAGTTGTTATGTTCAGTTTGCTTTGAAGCTTGTTTTCCTCGCAAGACAATGTCCATGTTTCCTAGAAGAAGAAGAAAAACATTAACAGAACTCTTTGGAGAAGTCCTAAACTGCTGCGGGAGTGGCTGAAGGGAATATTTATTTTTAGCGTGGTTACAGTGAAGATGCCACACTGATGATCGTAAGTGCTCAAGGTCACTTTATGAGCTTATGCAG
The DNA here is from genome assembly GCF_900408965.1 of Simochromis diagramma. Taxonomy (NCBI): domain Eukaryota; kingdom Metazoa; phylum Chordata; class Actinopteri; order Cichliformes; family Cichlidae; genus Simochromis; species Simochromis diagramma. The sequence goes on along the minus strand of NW_024387152.1, from coordinate 3,294,989 downwards.
AGGCAGTTTTCAGCACTGCAACTGTGTGTTACATGAACTTTGCAAAGACTGACTTAAAGTCAAATTCTTCTCAACTCATGTCAGAGCCAGAGCAATGTGCTGTGGCTTTTTCAAATATCTGACTCTCTGCATTATATAGGCCTGTGTGGCACTTCCTGTTTGTTCTTTACAAGAACAGAAAAAACCCTCCAGTAATTTCTTAACAGGAAATTACTGGGCAATGTTATAAATTATTAATATTATACCTTTGCATATTTGTCACACGTACATGTTTCACCCAAGTTTGTCCCTAAACATAATAACTGGTTATTAATAATTAATAATTGGCCACCTTTGGCAGCAAGAACTGCAATCAAGCATTTCTCATAACTAGCACTGAGTCTTCCACTCTGCTGTTGAGGAATTGTTTTAATTCAACCACACCGGATGGTTTTTGAGCATTAACAGCCGGTTTAAGGTCATGCCAAAACAACACGTTGTGATCTAAGCATGGACTTTCACTAGACCACAACAAAACTTTCATTTCGTTATTGTTGGGTTTTTTTTTTAGCCATTCAGAAATGTGGTTTTGTGGTAGTGAGCAGAATTCATGTGTCCTTCACTTAGGGCAAGTCGTTTTGAAGCAACTAAGCATCACATTCTGACCTTAACTGAGGCAAATGAGCCCTGCAGTTCTTTAGATGCTGTTCTGTGTTCTTTTGTGATCTCCTAGATGAATCTCGAGCCTTGGAGTATTTTTGGTAGGCCGGCCACTCCCGGGAAGGTTCACCCCTGTTCCATGTTTTCTCCGTAAGTGGCTAATGGCTCTCACCGTGGATCCTTAGAAAAGCCTTTTAATTCATGATTTAACAAAGGGGGTAGTTACCTTTTTACGCAGGTTTGATTGCTAAACATAATCAATACTTAAAAAATGCATTTTACATTTACTCAGGTTATGTTTGTCTAATATCAAAGTTTGTTTGATGATCCAAAGCATTCAAGTGTGAGACATAGACACTACTTCTGGTCTCCAGCAAAGTTTCTCTCCCTGATCTCTCTGGAAATTGACTGTCATTGCACCTCTGTAGTGTAAATCGGCCATTAGGTTATCTTCTGAGTCCCAGAAAGCTGCTAACAGCAGGAATCAGATGCTGCACCAGTTTCAGTTTTTGTGGTTTAGTTTTTTTAGTAAGTCGAGTACGTTTTAATTGATTTATACATGCACAGTTAAGTAAACGATCACACAAAACATGTGCATTTCGTGCGTGAAACCTGTATTTCCCCCCCAAAAACCTTCAGTCATCTTTATAAAGAAGTTTTAATCTTTTCTTTTAACCCTCTTGAACTCAATGAAGGGCGGGGACTGTGTGTCCGTGTCTCCCTGTGTGTGTCTGTTCGCCACTGAAACGCCAGGGGGAGCAGCGGTGTCGGTGAGACCCTCACCTCCTTCACCTCCACCTCCTCCTCCCTTCTCGGATGCGGCGAATCAACACACGCAGGCGAGGTAAATGCAGTCACGTGACCGCCCGTTGCCGTTGGTGAGTTTCCCCCATTATGGCGGAAGGGCCAGCCGTGCGGATGGACTGTCTCTCCCACTCCGGTGCTTGTTTTGTGTCTTGAGGGAGGGGTTTTGTTTTTATTTTTTTAACGTTTCCCCGCAACAGCCCGGTTTCTTTTCAACTAGACGCCACTCGAGTTTATCGGCGAAGCCATGGCGGACCGCGGCGTGGATTTGTCCGCCCTGCCTAAAGAGGTTAGAGACCAGTTGGCTGAGTTGGATCTGGAGCTGTCTGAAGGTAAAGGAGGGGCGGGGGGCTGATGGGGGGGATGCTGTAGCAGATTGTCAGGCTAGCTGTGTATGTCTCAGCTGTCTGGGCTGACCGGCATAGGTTATACCAGAGGTTCATCCTCATCGTCTACTTTTTCTTTATGAAAAATTTGAATGAGAGCATGCTTCGGGCTCTCAGGCTCTGCCACCTAGCTTATTTTGTGCTAGTACAGGATGTGGGCATATGAGCTAGCAGTGCATGGCAAGCAGCATTGTACATGAGGAAGAGAAAGGCTTCCATCCATTTCCCCTTGTTTCTGTTTATTTTGTTATTTTCCTCTTTTTCTCGAAGCTCATTTAAAGCTGAAGGTTGATTAACAAGATCAGAAGTCCTCTCGTTTGCTGTGTGAATGTGTGTCTTTAAACACCACTACATGTGTGTGTGTGTGGCTTGGTTGAAAGGCGTTCAGGGCTGTACCCCTTTTCTTGTTATCCAGTTGTACTTCTTCATATTGTATTGATTTTATTCAGCTGTAACCACATGGCTCCCAGTTAGACGTAATTGAAACCTCAACTTTCATCTGGGGAAAAAAATCCGGCTGATTGCTATAAAAGTGTGAGTCACTGTGAGTGGTGTTGAAATCAGATGAGCAGGCCTATAGTCATCATCCGCTCGTGGTGTCATATGAAGATACACTCTGTCATGTATGACTGCCCGTAGTTACCACACGTAGTTTGTGACCTCAGTGATATTCACCGGAGTGATAACGTAGACTGTTTGCCGAGCCTTGCACACCTGTGCAGCCCTGTTATTACTGGAATCATGGGTTTACCTGCCTATGCTCCTCCTCATATACTACACTGCCCTGTGCCTGTGGTCACAGTGATGTGAGGCTTGTTGTCACGTGTGTATGCACCCCAATATTGGGACCATTCATTTATCCAAAGCAGGGCTGATATCAACCCCTCCCCCAGAGCAGCTGCTTGCCCCACTACCCCACCAATGACACACTGTCACACATCCGTGACAGTACCCCCTCCTTTTCCCCTGCTTTGTGGCCCCCATACATGCAGCTAAATCTAATCCTCCTGTGCAGTGACCCCTCTAGTTATCCACAGTGTCCATAGCATTTTGTTATTGTTTTTTCTAAATATAGCATCATATATAGCTACCCTCCTATAATTGGTTATGCATGCGTTTTGATGTAAATACATGATGATTTCATATCTGGGAGTAATAAAGGCTTAAAAAGGGGGTTATGACACTGTGTAAAAAGATACTGACTGCAATAAAAATACCAAAGTGTTCGATCAGAGTATAATAATGATATTAGTCCATTACTCAAAGGTGTTTTCAGCTGTAGATTTAAAAAGGATTTGGTGTGCTGACCTGACCTGCTGATGAATCTCAGCAGTTGTTCTGTTTTGGTTACTGTAGCCCATTAGTGGTATATACAGTACATCCACTCCATGGAGGCAGGAGACGTTCACTGGGTGAGAGGCTGGGTACAACCTGTATGTGGAAATTTCTCATTAGTCTCGCAGTGATATGTCACATTTTTAAACAACACGCCATTAAAGGAAGTGAAGTTGTCTTTAATAGCGCGTTCAAAATTAGATGGAGGGCTGTGAGTACTACTTTCGCGTTAACAGATTAAAACATCCATATATAGTAAAACGCAGTTATGTGGACTAAACATGCTGGGCCTCTGTAGGTTAGCACGAGCTCTCGTTGCACCACAGCGATGAAACGGGACTAGAGGGACTCTTGTTGGAAGGGAGTCATTTTGGGCCAACACCTTTAGATGCCCCAGGGGGAGACTGAGGTCTATAAGATCGCTATGTTATATTAGATCACAGGTTATTTATGCTCATTTTCTATAAATGGACACATGGTACAAAAATTAACACAAGCAGTTGCAGTCAGGTTTGGCGAATTACAGGCCGATTTTCATCTGCCCTCTCTGGTTCCTTGGTAGCATTTATATAAACAATAAAAGTACAGATAAGAACCAGATACATCAGACAGATAAAACAAAGACATAACATATAATATTAAACAAGCGTTAAAATCTCAGGGTGTATTGTGGGTTAAATTTGTTTGTTGTTTTGCATCATAGCAATATGATATATGATAAATATAGCAAATTACACTGATATTTATGACTTACTAAGAGTAAAAATGCAAATATGTTTTGCCTGTGTTGGCCGTACATGTTTTAGAGTTATTTCTGATTATTTACCGGAATCGGAACTTGCTTGTGGTTAATCTTTGTGGTTAACAGCATGTCACCATTATTTTTGGTCTGTTACGCACTTGCACAGTAATGCACTTCTTGCAAACAGGAACTGCTTTTAAAACTGCATTTCTGTTGTTGTTGTTGTTGACGAGCGCCCGTCAGAAACACGAGGTTCAAAAACCGGTTGGTACAAGAAGCGGGCAAATTCCCAGTATTCTGGTGTTGACACTTAGACTTCAACACATGCTCGTGTGACATCATGGCTTATGAATGCAATGCTTTTTAAATTCTAGCTGCGAGACACTGAGTGTAGTGGAAAGAGTGGGTTGGGGGCGGTGGTATAAAGTCCGTTTCACATCCATGTATGTATAAGTTTGTTAGTCCCTTTGTGACTGGATGCGTGCCTCATGGGCCGTCTTTCTTGAGTCCATAACAAGCCCTCATCTGAAGCAAGTGGAAATGCCTGTTCCTGCGTTGCTCGGATAAGAACACTGGCCTGCCAAATGGCCTCTTAAAAAACAACTCATTTCTGCGAGCCCCCTGTGACTGTGGTGGACACAATGAGGACCATTCAGCTGGTCTGAGCCGCTGTGGCCAGGAGCTTCTGCTGCCATTTAGGCCATTCAGCTGAACCCGATCTTTGTGTGTACGTTGGAATGAGCCGCCTCCATATGAAGAGAAGGGAACGGCCGCTGACTGGTCATACACACAAGAAGATGACACACAGTGTGTATTTCCACTGGGAGTGCACGCCCTCCCATCTCTCTACTGGGCCAGAGGTAAAAGTTCATGTCTTGTTCATCCCTGTGTCCAGCCTACCTGCTTTATATCACCTTCCGTCTGTCAAGTTTGCTTGAGAGAAATCGCTGAGCCAAGCAAAATTCTGCACAGATGAGTTCTGGTTTGTCGGCTAATGCTGATGCTCCGTGCCGAGGTGCTGTTTTGACATTGCAATACAACTGGAAATGATTGGCAGTTCCTCCCAATCTGCTTCTGAGCGCTTTCTAGTGCATGGAGTGCACTTGTTGATATGTGTGTGGGGTCGCTGTCTGTTTGCATCTCTGATCAGTATGCAGAGAGTCTTCTTTTCTGGGCCAATCCTTCAGATGTAGCAGAAGTAGGCTGTGTTCATTTGTGTATGAAGGAGAGAAGGCCCTCAGCAGAGCATGTCAGCACTAATATGGACTAAGCCTTTCTTAGCTACCTGCTTTCCTGACCTTAGTCATCAGTGACAGCATGTAGGGCGAAGTCTGATGAATCGTCAAGGAGGACTCTCCTCCCACCCTTTAAACGCTTTCATTTTTACCCTCGGTCCAGCGCTCTTTGAATGACTGTAACTCCATTACCACTTTTGCTAGAGACAAAATTCAGACAGTTCCGGTAAGAGGAGAAGGCGAGCTTTACGGGGATATTTGGTGTATCACCGTAGCACAAAGCATTCACAACGTAACGCTGTCTGAACACAGACAGAAAAATCAGCTCCGCCTAGATTTTACAGTGTGGGCTTCATGTTGCCTGAACTACTCGACCATTTTTGGGCTAGATGCAAAAAATCTCTAAATTCCTGAAAGATGAGAATTATTTTGTAATTTTATAGTCAAAATGAAAAAATATTTCCAGCTGTTCTGTACGATACTTGGGTCATAAAGGTTTTCACAATGTCTCTGAGCTGTTTTTATTATTTCTCAGTGTGTTAAACAGCAAACAGTTGTTTTTGTTACAGTCAAAACAGTGCTAAATTTAAGGCAGATTGGAGACATGTGATGGACACTTCCTCAAACGGAAGAACATGTGTTGCAGTGCGTGCGTTTTTAAGGTGCCTTTTGCTCTGGTGTAAAATGAGGAATAAGAGGCTCCTTACACTGACTGGAAAGATGAAATCTTTACCCAGATTTCATTTCTCAACTTCTTACTCTAACAGGCCTCTTACTACATGCTTCTTACAGATGTTCCAATGATCTCTTGCGAATAGCAGGTGGAAATGCGGTAAAATTGATATCGTAAAGCATTCGCAGCATGATGTCATCAGTATTGTACTTTCAGCCCCAATACTTTGATTTTGTTTGTCTTTATTGTGTATTTGATTATCTAGATTAAACCGAGGGAGAGAGGAGGTAATGACATGCGACAAATCTACCCATCAACTCAGCTAATGGAGCCTTTTTTTTTTAAAACTTCATTTATGGAAGTGTATGACATGTATTTAAAAGCTGTGTTTATCCCATCGAGTGAAATGGTTTAGTCTTGTTTTATTTGCGTACATGTGTAAAAATCAGAACCAGTACGGCGTTTGCTCTCACTCTATTTTACAAACGTTTGTCAGAACAGAATTGGAGGGGAGAAGGTTTTCTTTTCTTTCTTCTAACCCCTTTTTTTTGGAATAATCTACAGAAAGAGCTGAAATTGTTAGAAGTGTGGGGGAGTTTATGTCCATTTTAAAGGATCGAGAAAATGGCTCTCTTCAGTGTGAGTGTGATTTGTTTTGATGCTCTTGTTCTTGATATGTTGTTGCATATGATCCGAGTCCATGTTACTGTTTGTGTTCTGTACTGAATATCAATTGTACTCATTTCTTATATTTACATTTGATGCGGTTTCTGCTCCCCTCTTGGACGGATCTCTCTTGAAAAAGAGATTTGTTTTCAATCTTGATGAGATTTTCCATCTGCTTAAATAAAGGGCATATTATATAGAACAGAATGGTAACATTTCTTGTATCACTGACAGATTTTGTTTAACAGAGCCTGGACAAATTTAGCTTGTTTTGTTGTGGAAACCTCCTCTTGGACTTGCACTGCTTTCCATTAATCTGATCACATCTAAATTCACCAGTTTCCAGATGTGAAACAACACCCCTTTCAGATTTTCACACAAGTTGCAAAAGCAATCTTGGCAGGTCTCTTTTAGCACCTTTCAGTCTAATTTTTGTCCATTTGCATGAGTGAGCAGGCATGCGCAGCGTTACAGCTGCTCATGACATAAACAGTACATTAAAACGATGTCTGTTCACAAAGTACAATAAGCCTGAGATATTTGTCCGTCCCAATCCAGAGGAGAAAGCTGTCTCTGTGCACAGCGAATAGGGTGTAGCTTTCTCTCAGCTTCAGGATGGTGCACACACATTCAGAAGTACAACCGACAATGCTCGTTGCCACAAAGCATGACAACTCTTTTGCACATATGTAAAATATCACTGCTTTCTCTGTCACTGCTGTGTGTGCACGTTTAAACATGTCTGAATAAAGCTCTAAAAGTGTGACCGAGAAAGAGACTGTTGTCTGACAGATTTCTATCTCTTTTAAGAGATTAATGAAGCCACTAAAGTGTCTAAAAAGGACACATTGCACTCCGGTGTAATTATATTAAAGACGGATTATAAACAACAAAGATGGTTTATTTTCCAGCGCTGTTTGCGAGACTGCTTAAGTCATTCGTCTTGTATTTCTTACGGCATTTGAATTGGATTTGAGCAGTCTTGTGATTTTTCTTACCATGCTATAATTTTTGTGTTTACATATTGTAGTGGATATTGCACAAGTTTGTGCTTGTGTTTGATCTCTGTAGAGTACCCAGAAGGTCAGAATCCCAAAAGCTTTCATCTCCCTCCTTGTAGATTCAGAGCCGGGGCATTTCATCTGGTAAGGGTCTTGTTGTGTTTGTGTGTAAACAGTATATTTGCACATGTGAGTTTGACGTAATACAGCTTCTGTGAATAGTTAATGATGGCTGGAGTCCCTTTCCCTCCTCTGGGCCTATAGTTGGCTGAATTATTCAAACGGTCTCATTAAGTACCAGGACACAGTGGTGTGGGTGTGTGCGGTAAGTCAGCTTGACTTTTTTTATGTTCCCCAGGTACATGTTGAGGCATGCCAAAAAAACATAAGATCGTATTAAAATTTATGCCAGGGGCTATATTGACATCCCACTCATCAGCTCGTAAGACCTGCAGATCTTTGGTGTGAGAAAATCACTTTATATTGTCAAAGATGCTGAACTTGTTGAGCGAGTTCACTCGTGATGTGAGGTTGGATTGAGAAATCAACGACTGAATTATGCATGTGAGTTTGAGACTGAAATAACAAGATGATACTTGAAACATTCAATTTGATGTTCCTTGGAAATGATTAACAGTTAGGAACCCAACTATAGCTCAGAAACAATGAATAACACATTCACTTCATTTTTAATATTGTATTCATTGGCTTATTAATATGTTATAATATATTAATAATATATAATAATAATAAAAGTACAGTGCTAATATTTGGCTGAAATATCACTAACGTGGTCCTGTTAAATTACAGTTTTGTGAAAAAGTCTTGAGTATCTGCTCATTTCTTTATATTTCGTTAATAACATGGGAAACAGACAAAAACAGAGTTTGTAATTTTTAACAAGCTTGAAAGTCAGTATTTATTTTTCTGAGCCTGAGCTTTCTCTCCTTTAAGTAGTTCTCCGGGATTCTTGAAGGACATTTAAAGCTCTTCTTTGGATACTGGCTTCCTTTAGATGATCCCATGTTTTTAGATGTTTTTACTGCATTGACGGTGTGTTTAGGATCATTGTCATTCTGAAAAATGAAGCCGTTGCCAATCAGGGCTTTCCAGATGGCACTGATCAAAATCTGATGGTACTTCATCTGATGGTAGATTCAACAAGACCACTGTTTGAAATGCAGCTCTAAACCACGACACAGCCTCCACTGTAGATGCCTGTAGACACTCAATGATGCACTGCTCCTTTGGCTAATAGCTCTTTAGAAATCAAGCTGTGTTGTCAGCCTGTGCTATCTTTGGTAGCTTTGGTAGATTTAACAAAAGAAACGGGAACAAATGATGCGTTACAACAGTCTGTTATTCTCATATTTTACATAGATTCTTTGCTAAGTTGTCTGTGTAGACATAAAATGCCTTTTTTATGCTTGATTGATTCATAGGTCGGTGCTATGTGGCTTAACGAAAAACATTCCTCTGAAAAGTCTGGTACAAGGACTGGACTGAAAATGACAAAACCCTCTGATGTAAAAATATAAAATTTGATAGAACTTCACAAATCCTGGAGAACTGTTGCTCAAGTTCACTTTAAAAATGATAAGAAAACCTGGTTCCTTGGAAGCAAATATATAGACAGCAGTGGTGGCTCAAGACCTTTGCATCCTACTGTATTTGGAGGGCAAAAAGGACATGGAAAAAAGCCGTGAAAATGATTAGTATCTGCCTTAAAGAGCTTATATCTGGGCTGGACTTTGCCAGAAGTACTTTGATCAGCGAAAGGCATCAATAAATATATAGTGATAGCAGCAGAGAAAAAGGCTATTACCAAAAGATGGATGGAAAATGTAGTATCTACCATAAATAACTGGATTGATGTGACAGTGGAACTGTCTGTGTTAACCTAAAGATGGACATCTTTAAACAGCACCTGCAACTATTTCATCTCGTCAAGGTGTGTCATCTATTATTATTGTGTATTCTTGTGATAGTATAAGAATTTAAGACCGAACTAGTTGAAATTTATTTCTCCCTGGGTGTATACAGGTGTGAGAGGACTGTTATCTTTTATTTCTATAATTTGTTGGAAAACTTGAAGTATAATGGTTGATCTTACCTTGTTTAAGGTATATGGATAAGGGTTAACACTACATAATATCCACCCATTTATGTGATAGGTAGCTTGTTTATGTATGTCAAGTTAAACCAACAGTATTTAGATAACATGTTTACAGACTAGGCTTGCCTGTTGATTTGTGAGTCACTGCTATTAGGCGTGTCCTCTACTTCAGGGCATAACAATCCACTGCAAAGTGAGTGAACCTGTTCAAGCTTTGGCTTTTATAGACGTGATGCCAACTCTGAGTCATCATAAGGAAAGAATGAATGTCGATTTTATCATATCAGGCCATTTATCACAGCTTGCCAATGCACCCACCTTCATTTACCACTCAACCAACTTTATCTAACTGAAAGTGATGGTCAGGGACTTTTTCCCCTCTGTGCTTTTTGTGCCCCGCAGAGCCAGTGCTGTGACACACCTGGTATTGCTCAGTGATACACTCTCTGATCTGTGTCTGATAGGCTCATGGAAATTAAAGTTGTTTCTTTTCTATGGTGGTGTCAGTTTGAGAGTTAATGCAGAGCCCCTCTAATCTATCGCTAGTATATATCCACTGCCCAGTGAGCCACGTGACCGTGCCAATGCTCTTGTGAATATAAATAGACCTGGCTGGCAAGACAAATTCTCTTTCATGCCTGAGGAGGAGAAAACAAGCATCTCTTTGACACAAAAGCTCCCCCATTATTGCAGTGGAGGCCACCCTCTCGAAATCCTTCGGAGTCAGTCCTAAGTGTGTGTGTGTGTGTGTGTGTGTGTGAGAGTGTCTTTGGCGCTGAGGCTGATTTTCCTGGCTAGTAGACATCAGCCAGTGGCAAACTCATCCACGAGCAACCAACTGGCTGGTTGGCTGCTACATGTGGGTCACTGTTACGCCCGTGGGTTGTGTGTGAAATACCGGAGCCTCTTCGGGGCTGTCCTCTTTAGGCCAATCACCTGCTTTCTGACTCCCTTGGAAAGTTGTTAAAAGCATGATAATTGTTAACCCCAGTGATTTTAGTTGTCTTGTTGTCCGTTACATGCTAATGTTTAACAGTAAAGCTGAGCAAGTGCAAGTTTATTGGTGTGTGTTCGTACCTTGCGAGCAGCTACTGGCTTCACAGCAACTCTCGGAAAACCTTTTTTAAAGCATATCAAATAGTAATTTTCTTCACATTTTGTGTTTTTGGATCTTACAACATGCCTATATATATATATATATATATATATACACACACACACACACACACACACACACACACACACACACACACACACACACACAAAAGGATGCTTATAAGTAGGGATGGGTATCGTTTAGGTTTTATCCGATACCGGTGCCAAATCGGTACTTTTGAAACAGTGCCGGTGCTTAAAGAATGAAGAACACAAAATTGGTCCAAAAACCTCTCAGCTTTACTGTTGTTGTTTTTTTTTTTTTTTTTTTTTTTTTTTTTTTTTGTAAAAAGATAACAATGTTAGCCTTTTCTGCAGCTATAGGGCATATATGGTATCACTCTTGGCTGGAAGCAGAGCTTAAACAATGGAAAAAACACAAACTTTGTCCAAAAACCTCTCATGTTTACCTGTTTTCCACTTTTTCTTTGGTCATTTTAGCCTTTTTGGCCAGGGTGAAGGGAGTCTCTGCCATCAAACAAGAAGACAGCCACATGTAGCTATGATGATGTTTGCTAGTTCACCTTATATGCATTAATGTAATAACGTGGTTAGCCTACTCACTGTAAATTATACACGAACAACATTAAGCTGCTCACGCAGAGAAGAACGGCTGCTGCTGCATCATCATCCGTCATTCATTTCTGCTACACTGGCAGGGCTAGGGGCCAGGACTCTCCTCTTCGGGTTTTTGGGGGATGTTGCTAACTCCGGGTCCGATAACAGGCACCACACCCGCAGTAGATGCGCTCGGTGTGAGGTCTCCAGCAAGCTATCAAATACGGCGCATTTTTCAGCTTTTAAAAAAAACGCTATGCGTCGCCAGTTGTTTCATCGGATTTGAGGTGTTACCTCCTTTGACAGTATCACAGTATCACCTTAAAGCACTTGTTGCAGGCTGCTGAGTTTGCATATTTTGCTGTGAAGTACAGCCAGACTTTGACCGCCTCGCCTTGGGCATTTTTAATCTGTAGCTCTGCTCTAAAAGAACGTACGTACCTGGACCCACCTACTATCCTCGGAAACGTAAAATGATTGGCTAGAATTCAAAGTGTATGACATCTCAGGAAAAAAAAAAGCACCGAAATGTGCTCTGCTTTTCGGTCTGGTTACTACAGTTTATGTCAGAACCGGTGCCATCATGGCACCGGATACCGGTGCCCATCCCTACTTATAAGCCTGCATATTTTATTATCTGGCAACACGTTTATGCTGTGTTTATGCTGTAGTCAACAACAAGCACCAGGGAAATATTCACAGCCTCATATCAAGTGCTATGAAGTGTGAACCGCAGTGGACAGTAACATTTTCTTTAATAATGTAGCTTACATAGTTTTGGCTTACTGTAGTCATGGATGCTAAAGGATCACTTTGGATATCCTCGAAGGTTTGCGTTCTTCTGTCACTATTAAAAACTGTGACTAATAATGGGACAGTCACATGATTGTTGGTTGGAAATGGTAACAAAGTACGGTATTAACTCATTAAACATCCAGACCACTCTGACCACAAACCCGGTGCTTCTTGTTATCCAGTATCTCGCCATTTCTGTCTCATTGACTCTGTCTTTCACTGTGGCTCTTCAGCTGATCAGCCACAGCTGATCATTGGAGCCCTTTGAAGTGGGTGTGAGGAACACGAGGTATTTTCTCAGCAGCTGACCAGTTTCTATATATGAAATCGCAGCCCTGCGTCACAGGAAGGGCTGATGGGAAACCAGAGTTCAGTGGTAATCCAGTCCTGCTGTAAATGTACAATGAAAGTTTCCAAAAGGTCAGTTGCCATGTTTTTTTTTGTTCTTTTGGAAATGTGCCTCACCTTCCTAATACTCGAGCAGAGCCAAAGGGTTATCAAAAATTCCCAAAGAGTAAAAGTGCTCAGGAAGCCTCCTCAACAACCTGATGATTATCTCCCCTCTTGGCCCCACAGCACACATTGTGCTAGAGCTTGGCCTGTAGTCATAGACCCCTTTAATTCAAGTCTCGAGAGAGCGAGGTAAAACAAAGGCCCTGAAAACACACTGAACATTGTGGGTGTGGCTTAGGCCTCTTAATCCCTGACTGTCAATAGCACTGTTGGTCCCGTAAGTCCATATATTACCTTTTATTGTCTTGAAAGGAAGCGCCAGGTTTATATTTTGAAACAGCTGCTGTTCTGGCAAGTCTGACCTTAGTCATTTCCTGGAGATGAGCTAAAATTGCTTGTGAGTCTTGAAGCATTGAACCCACGTTGCTGAGAGCCTCTTATGTGAATATTGGACCATATTTTGGAATGTTAGAGTTGAGACTGCCGCATAACACTGAGTAATATTTTTCAAACATTGATCCCAGTAGGTAGCCTGGTTTTAAAGTGGCTTTGTGTCACGTGTTGCATACTCCCACAGAGAGTGACAACGCACTGATGACTGTTGTGATTGTGGTGATACAGTATTCCAACAATAACCAATAAAACGTCTCTTTTAGACTCTGGTCATGTGCAGACTTGATGGCGTACACACCTCGAGGCAGCAGAGTTTTTGTCAGACGGGGGGTGTCATTAAAGTTTGAGCGTCATGTCTGGTTCGTCCCTGCTGATGCATGTGTTGAAAATCTTCAGCTGTGATATAACAAAATTAAGGCGGCTTTTTGAGTATCACCACCATCAAGTCAGACTAATGTTTTCAGTGTAGTCATTTTGGCCTTGGTGGCTGAGATCAGCCCATCTGCCAATAAAATCACTGGCCACTGACTTTGTTCAGTGTCTGCCTGCTGCGACACATCACTTTCACGCTGACTATATTTTCTAAGAGAGTGTAATGTTGAGCCTAAAGACTTTAAAGCAATAAAGTGAGGTTTTATAATTCAGAAAGCCTTTAAAATATTCTGTTTTTGTTGGCTGAGCTTGAGGAGTGTGGTGGTGTTTCAGATGCTGTTTAGAGGAATCGGAACCACATCAGTTTCAGTTGCTGCTCTTTTCCTTCACTGACAACACTTAATCCCATACCTGCCCTTGGTTTTGGTGAGTGGTTTATTGCACGCACACACAGCGTCCCACAGCCCTTCCTCTGTGACCTTCCACTTTTAGTTGCATGTGAAGTGAGTTGTTGTCACTGCTTTTTTTTTTTTTTTTTTTTTTTTTGTGGATTTTAGAGCTCGACAGGCGTTTAGACAACCTGTTTTCATCACAGTGTGTGCGCCTCTTTTACACAAGTGTTGCCCATTTGTTGAGCGCCTTCCACAGACTGAGAGCCATGATCTTCAGAGCGGCGATAGATTCGCATCTTGACGACAGCCTGTTTAATGATTGCGAGTGGTGGGTGGTATGAGGTCAGGACCGTGAGCTGTCCAGAGAGTGGAACGTAAGCAATAAGGTCTGCGGTTTCAGTGTCAACGGCGGACTCAGCACCCAGAATCAAAGCGTTTCTCAAAGGCCGCTCATGGCTTTTTATGAGATTATAATATTGATTTAATGAGGCTGTTTCCTGCCTAACATTACTCCTCCTGCATTAACGTCCTCCTTTAAACCATGAGCTATTAGGCGTAGTCGATGAGCAAATTCTGCACGTGTCATCTAGAGGTAGGTGCAACATAAAGAGTATATTGCTGAGCGATATTTATATATATATGTGTAGGTGAACAGAAGACTCGGATGATACTTGAGCTGATGTGCTCAGTGACCCTCGGGTCAGGTCCGTCCCACACTTCTGACCCCTGTTTATCTTCACTACGACACTGCTGCAGTGAAACCTGATACCTCTACATTCACTTTCACCACTCAATACCCTGTGGTTACCCAGCAATGCTGAAACACTAGTCTATTATGCAGTTTGCTAGCCAGGATGGCTCTGTCTAAATACGCTTCTTTTCTCTTTTTATTCTCTTCACAGTGGACTGAATTTAGGCGGAGTCAAGCTGCTGACTTGATTGCTCTCACTTCATGGTGCTATCAAAATTTCTACCACTGACTCGGTCCTTTTCACGGCAGACTCATTATGACTTGTCGCACTAGAAAAAGCTGGCTTTCTTTAGACTGTTCAAGTAATTCATGTCAGTGTGAGAAAGAATTAGTGTGATCAGACACAAGGTTTTCTTTTTAAAAAGGCTGAAAGTAAACCATATGCTGTAGTGCTCGCTTACAGGCGTTACTTGTTACTTTAGATTTGCTGTTTAGGTGCCCGTTATTTATTGTAGGCTCGTTGTATGTTGGGTTTTGTTTTCAAAAGTTTGCTTTCTTGCTCGCGGTTAAGTCGAAAACATAAAACGTGAAGTTGGAGCCAAAGAGCGATTGACTCAACCTAATGTAAAGACTGGATGTTGGGTAACTTCCTGCTGGTTCTCTCAAAAACGTCTGAAATCAACCATTTCTCACTTGAGCCGGAGTTTATTTTGTAGACCTGTCTGAGCGTATAGTGAGTATTGCTAAACCTTACATAGTCGACTTAAGGTATCAGCTTATAATCCCTACCCAAAGCATCATAGCCGTCATGGCACACGAATGGCTGGAATTTGTGCATCACATAACAGCATGAATTGCCACGAATTATCCTCTGTAATGTGGGAAAAAGAAATGGGACAGCTGTGTGGTGGTTGGCAAAAAAGTCTTGGATTCAAAGTGTTTACATGTTGTCCATGTGACTGTGTGGGTTCTCTTTGGGTACTTTGGTTTCCTCCCACATGCACGTTAGGTTAATTGGTGACTGTAAATTGGCCATAGGTATGAATCTGAGCGTGACTGCTCTGTTTCTCTGAGTTAGCCATTTGATAGAGTGGGAAAATACAGCCAGACCACAGGGTGTATCGAATGTTTGTGATTGGAATGATTAAAGCTCAACCTAAGATCACAACTTGTCTTCATATGTTTCTGGATTAGATGCTGATTAAACAAAGGAAGTGCAAATTAATTAGTGTGTGTATGTATGCATATATATATTAATATATATTAGAAGAAACAGAAGGAGAGAGAAGTACTACATTAGTATTGTGAAGTGCCTCTACCTGACGAAAGCTTGGCACAGCACCCATTTTAACTTGTCATAGCCAGGGAACTACAGGTGTAGGTCTTTCATTAAGCCGGCCCACAACAATGACACCCTGAAAGTGGCTGCTGTAAATGAAAAGCAGCCATTGAAGCACAGATGCTATAAAACATCTTTATTAACCACAGTGACAAGTCTGCCTATAAAACTGTTTATTAATAAATGATTAAGCTAGTATTCATCCACCTGCGTAGTTGCTGTAGGGGATACAGTTCATGGCAGAGGTAGCAAGCTAATCTGACCAGAAAGCAGCCTGGGATGTGGCCTTGGTCTCACTCAGTTATGCAAACATAGACCTGTTAGTTGAAAGCTCATTGCAGTTGTAGTCTGCCGTACAGTCTCAGTGAGGACAACCTGCATTAACCTTTGCTGCTTACTAACAAACAGCTCACTTGTATTTGCCTGACGTCAGTTTCTCTGACTCCACAATCTGTCCTCTCAGTTGTTTGCCAGCCTTATCACTTTGATGAAGTAACGTGATATGAATTTATCTATACAGCAACTGTTTGTCACTGCCAAGATTATACAGCTGGCCTGTGATGATCTAGAGGGAAATGGCGTGACCCAAATTAGTGTGCGTAGTACATTAACAGTAGTAAGATTAAAGTGAAGAAGAAGCCGTCTTGCTTATGGAGAAGAATAAAAGAAAATGTTCCGTCTTTTTTGTTTCATTGTGGTTTTCTGATAGCTTTTATTGTTGCAGCAGTTCCCAGCTCAAAACTCACAGCTGGCTCTAGAACGCTTGATATAATAATAATAATAATAGAAGTAATGGAGGAAGTAGGGCTCTAAACTCAAGCACAAGATGAATGCTTAAAAAGCTCGAAGGAAACACTTGTTTTATTTCTTTGGATAAATTAAGTTTCGGGATGCTGACTGTCCAGTGTTATCGTTTCTTCTGTTTTTATCTTAATCGTGCCAGCACTTTTTGTTGTTGCTGTCCTGTACAGGAAGGTCTGACTTCACCGAATGTTTCGGTACTTGACTCGGGTGTGGTTGAACTGGTCGTTTGCATATGTGTGGGTGTGTTTCTTCGCATGTTATGTGTTTCTCGGGTATTAAGTTTAAAAGGTGGGATTGCCCCACATTTGTTCCACTAAGACGCGTGTCCACATTAAGAGCTGCTGAATCTTTATTTTATCATTTTTTCTTTGCCCTTATCTGTAGTTTCCTGTGAGGCATACCTGTGTTAGACATGTCACTACAGTGGTTTCACTTCTAGTTCTCAGTATGACGCACTTCTTCCGTTACATCCTCTTTGCTGGGCATTGCTTCATTATTTATTGGAAAATGGGTTTAACACATTGTTGATCTGTGAAAGCCACGCACAAATTGTTCATTTGAACTAATCTGGGCCAAGCACAGCCCTTGGACTTCTTTTATGTCTCACATTCGTTTTATTGAGATTTTTATAAGAGTATGCCTTAGAAATGAAAAGGGAGGCATAATTAGATCTGTCTTCACAGACTGGAGCAGGCTGAAAGGCAATAAATAAAATATAAAATGAAATATTTTTCAAATAATAGTGTTGATAGCTCTAATCTGTAGTGGCTATTGCATTCACCTTACACACAATAGATTGGAAATCAGGCAGAGGCACAGACCCAGCTTATAACACAGGGACTTACAAGCTAGTGTGCTCCAAGTGCCAGTGCTAAGCCCGGATAATTGGAAGTGTTGCGTCAGCGAGGGCATCCGGCGTGATTTCTGTGCCAAATCAAAACATGTGGATCCATCCGCTGTGGTGATCCTTTCGGGGGGGAAGCACTGTATACTAAACTGTGTTACTTTGTCTGTTCTTGTCACATATTACACAATATAATAATATAATATATATATTATTAACTTTGCTGTTGTATTTTTTTAGGGTGTAATTTTCAGAAGACGTTCCCATACCTTTTGTCGAATTTTTATCTGTAAGTTCACTTCATTAGGGACAGCTAGATAAGACTAAAGTGACCTAATACAACACCCCTGCCAGGAATGTTGAGCTTTTGTTGAAACAGTTTTAGTGAAGTGTTGAGTCAACTGTATGTGTAATCATGCTATAACCGTGCTATGTTCACTGGCCACTGTACTGGGTTGGAGGTTTTGCTTCAAAGCTTATTTATTTCTTTGTGGCACAGATTCAACACAGGGCTGAGATTTTGACATGATAGCATCACTTAGTTGCTGCGGTGACCAATGAGTTTTTGGTGCTATTGTTGGATTTTTCTAAAAAGTTTTTGTGCTTCCATTTTATGTCACTGGGAGATCTTGTATTAGAATTTAATAAGTTATACCTAATAAAAGAGCTTGAGCACTTATTTTCTGCATCATTCATTATTGGAAAGATGTACATAAAAAATCGTTCAGAAGGTTAAAGTGACAAATGATAACTAGCCATATTTTGGGCACTGTTGCTCAATCGTGACTAGGCTGGGCTGTCAGAGTTGCGTTTTCCATCCAACCGAACACAAACCGAATCCAATGGAGATTTTTGACAAGAGAAAGTACACTTACTCAGACCCTTACTTATCTGGCCAGCAGTTCCCTTTAGCCGTCCAGAGATCACTTCATCCTCCCTGTCTGCCTCAAAACCCCCATGTGGACTCCCAGGGTCCCAGAGGAATTTTTGGCCCAGATTTGGAGTGGAAAAACATTGTGCTGGACGCAGGAGGTTTATGTATTAGTGTTTTTGAATCACTATTCAGACATGAACCAAGTATCTCCTGAGTGATAACTGATTGGTTTTAATACTCAAAACCTGATTTAACTGCTAGTAAACTGAGGGAAACCCCCACATTTAGTCAAGGATGCTTGTCGACTTTCTAGATGAACAAACTTTACTGCCTTAAAGTTTTTCTTTCTCCCTCCGTCTATGGATGGATGGATGGATATATAGCTAGCTAGATATTTTAAAGGATAAATAGTGACCTATAAATATTTCCCATGTAAATATATAGTTGTGTAACATTGCCTTGAATGCTTAAGAAAAATGAAGTCACACTCCCTCTTTTGTGTGTAATGTAATCCAAGTTTCTCTCCTCTGTTGTGGTAGAGAGTCCAGCTGTGTGTCTGTGTGTGTTTGTTTTGGTGTGTGGGAGATGACGCTGGTGCTCTAGTGTCACATCCAGTGGTTCTGCATGTTTCATATGTTTATGTCTATTTTGAATGTTTATATAAACAGTATAGAAATCTTTGATAAATAATCACGCATACATAGCTGTGTCACAAGTTGAGCTTTCATAAATCTAATGATAAGGGGCCTCAGGTTGTTTTTAATGCTCCAAAACTTAAAGATATTTCATTTGTGATCAGTGAAAAGCAGCAGATCCACACAGCTAACAAGCTGGATCGAGGGATGTTTTCAGTTTTCTTAAAAGAGTAAGTTAAACGATTTCCCGGTCATCAAACAACACTGTTTACTGTCAGTCAACCAGATCAATTAAAATGATAATCATTTCAAACCCAGTTAACAGTACTGAAATGAAATTAGTTTCATGGTATGCAAAAGCACAGCAGTGGAACGTTTGTACTTGTCACACTGCTTCCCTTTTAGAGCATGCTCTATGGAAATAAGCTTCTTACATCTGCTTTAACTAATGACCAGGTGCCATTAAATGGCCTTGGTGTCATACTCATTTGTTTGCATTTCCTGTCAAGTGCTATTTATCCATGTTCTCGGCACAGTCTGCCCATTGTTTTTGTGTCACTGCTCAGAGTCTCTATAAATAAGATCTTGTGGGTGACGTTAGTTCCTCCTTTCTCAGCCCCTGTGTTTATGTGTGTATTTATATGTAAATGTGCAGGCTGTGGCTGTTGGTGTGCTGTTTTCCATATTTTTTTTCTAGTTATCCTGTTTATCTCACAGTCATTTCCTCATGGTGGACTTATAGAACAGCAACTTTTTGCCCTGGTATGTATTTCTTGTGATATAGGGTAGTAACGGTGTTCTAGATTAGCATCACTCTTGTCACCAAACTGTAACCCACAGGCAAACAAAGGCACTTTTATGCAGAGCAAACTGGTATCGCTGGCTAGAAGCACCACGCTTAGAAAACAGTCCTGCACTGTACAGAGCCTTGTTTCAGACATTTGTGCCCCCGTCTACACAAACGTCCAGACGGAGAGATATAATCTGTTAGGTTAGATGTAATCTCAGATTACAGATTAGGATAGAGACCAAAATGTGAGCACTGGATGGCTTTCAAGATGTAAAAGCGGGGTTTTATTTACAGCTTTCTGTGTAATCCAGCCAGTTATCCTGTTTGAGTTTCATGGTTGTGTGCATTTATGGGTTGACAGGAAACCTGTCACATGCAGGTCTCTGTGTGCAAAAGACAGTCAGGCAAGCGGAAATTGTGGGTGACAGTCATGTCACTTGCTAATCTGCTCAAAGTAATTATAGAGATCTCTCGGTTGGGGAGGGGGCTTGAATACATATGCGTAAACAGGAGAGGGTCCTTGGAGTTTGCATTCACTGTGACACAATCCATGTTTGCTGAGATTACATCAGATTGTTGCAACATCCTCTACAGAGAAGTGAAAGAAAACTAAGGAAAAATGCTGTCTCAGTGCCTTTTGTTCATATATCATGAGCATGTGGATGCCAGGAGGCTTTTCAGCGCTAATGTTGCCTGTGTGCGTGTGTGTGTGCGTGTGTGTGTAGATCAGGCTGATGGATGGGTGGGTGTTAACTGTTAAACAGAGATTCATAGATCAGCTGGTATCTCAGGGTTGAAGCTCAAGGCCAAGATTTGGATTTTTCATTCAGGAGAACTGTGCAGTGATTCCAGGACTGAGGGAAATCACTGGCATTAAAAAGCGCTTCACTGAGCCTCTCAGTTTTTCATGACCTAATGAATATCATTTAAAGAGAAGAAATCTTGGCAGCAGTTGTGGCACTGATTGAAAGACACTGACCTCGTTGCTTTAGTTTTATATAAATATCTCAAATGCAGTGCTGTTTCTGGGTATTGGCAGCTGGAATTAAACTGCTTCCAATACAAATTTCAGCTCTTCCTGATTGGTAAAAGAACAGCACAGACATAGTGGGTTGGGAGGGACAGAGTAAGGTGTGCATAGAAGATCACACTGCATTAAGGTAAAGACAATAAAACACACAAACCGAGACAAATCGCAACCAAAAACAACCTCCTGTATACGTCCAGGTCATGTGCTGACCATTAAGCGTTCTCTTTAACAGCTTTTTTCCCCTTTGTATTTGGAAAACAAAAAGGGGTGCCGTTCATGGGTAATAGTAATCCAAGAAGCGAAATTTTAGCTGTATCAGCTACAGCCAGTCCGATGATTCAACATTTGAGCTGCTTGGAAAACCACAGGGAGCAAATGTTATGTCATGAATGCTTAATGCCCAGCCATGTCGTCAGAGAGAAATTCACTGTTCATGATGGTTTCAGTTCTTGGATTTGATTTGACACGGTCACGGGGCACACAGTGCTGTAGGCGTCCATTGACTTTATCCTCTTTCACAGGTTCATAAAAATATCTTTTTTCTGCTTTTTCGAGCGTATGTCACGCCACACATAAGTCGAAATCACAACCAGGGTGTTCTCCTGTGGCCTCCTCCCAGGGAGGCTTTAGCAAAGAACCCACAGGAAAGTAATTATCGTTGTAACAGTTTGAGGTTTTATTCACAAATGATCAGAAATAACTAGAAAGAAAATTTCCTTTGTGTGTTGCTACCTGTCTAAGACCCAATCGGAGCCTCCAGGAAAACACCCTGACAACAAGATCAAGATGTGTACGCGTGGAGTGATGCACAGTGCACAAATAAACAGTTAATCTCCAAAAACTCAAATGGCTCTAATGTGCCGGATCATAGTGGAGAATGCCAGTGCAGATTAAATCTGAAGTGCTCCGTAATCCCCTACTGTGTCAGAAAAAGTTGTAGCCCTCCGCAGTTATCAGTGTGGCTGGGAATGCCGTTCATGTGAGTGTGTTTATCCCCTCTGTGACCCTGCGCTGCCAGCTATTAGGAGATCAGTCCACTGTATGACTTGTCTTGAAGTATGAGGTCAACATCGGATATTTTAGAAGAAGACTCACAGGGTCACTGTCATCTGGTCTTGAATGAGCTCTGAAAATGTCACAAACAGCACGATTAACACAAAAAAACAGTCAGTTAGAAGGTCTGGCTGCCAAGGAGAAGGACTGATAATTGCTTATAGATGTGAGCTTTGTCACACATTTTTAATAAGCTCTTAAAGATGCATTCATTGGTGATACTGTGCCTCTATCACAGCATGCTGGGCAGGTTCAGCCGATCCTTGGACGAAGTACGCATTCCTGGTTTGACATACTGACACACATCTCACAGGGAAGGCCTGTAGTGCCAGTACACCTCAGGCCCTGTCAGCATTCATTCTCTTGTGTGCTGAAGCGCCCTTTAACCTGCCCCAGCTGTGTATACACACATACACATGCACAGATACATTAGCTTCCTGCACCTCAGGGATGTTTTTGGAACTATGAGCATTCTCTCTTGGCCAGTTGGCCCTCTCTGTTAGTATGGCGTTTTCCAATCAGCGCATTCCTCTTTCTCTAGACAGACACAGTGAGACGATTTTGGCAGCACACACACAGGGTGGGGTAATGCTCATATCCTGTCCCCTGACCTCAGATTACACACACACACAGTTACTGTACTGTTTTTGTTCATGCTCACACTCAAAAACACCACATTCTTGCACTTAACACATACAGCTTTTTCTCTGTTTTGAACCAGCTGTCACAGTCAGTCTTTAAACCCAGAGCCTTTCAGTGTCTTTCTTCCCACTGCCAGCCGCATAGCTGGTGTGCCTGTGCCAATCCGTGCCTGTTGTACTTGCCCGACACCAGCACAGACTCTCTTCTGTCTGCGTTAATGACCGACGGCGCTCCGTCCATCTTTCCATCTCTTCCCCTTCTTCCCTCCCGGCACCAATTGGGCACCAGGACTGGGCTTGGCGTAACCTTGTCTCCGACAACAATAACTGCTCCAGTCCACTACAATCAAGTTGCTGCTGATTGTCTCGCTTGCATGTCTGCCTATGAGTGTTTTCCTGTGTATAAACAAGTCTGTAGCATGCCAGAGAGATGGAGAAACAAAGACTGCAACAAGCTGCTGTGTCTGAATTTCAGCCTAGTGTGTGAACCCAGGCATGAACTCCAAGCTGAATGCTCGCCATCCCCATTTTTTTTCTTTTTGCTCCCCTGCACAGAGGGAAAGACAAAGCACTCGGCACTCAGTCACACACTGCCTTTCACTCTAAAACTGTTCAACTTTGTTTTGTTGGCTTTTTCTCTACGAAGGTTATTCACTTTTACTCTGCTTCTCTTAATATGAGTGTTGTGAAACCTCCAAGTTGTATCGGAAGGATAAAAAAAAAAGAAGTCTCATATTTAACCCACTCTGGCAGGCACACACACAATCATAGAGGGGACTTCCTTTCTGATTCTCTTGTTTATACAAGCAAATCCTACACTCCACTGGATAGTGACCAGAGTGTGAGAAAACTTTAAGAAAAAACACACTCTATCTCAGTCACACACCAAACTCCCCACCCAGCCCCGGCTTATCCAGCACACCTCCCTCCGGTCTCCCTGCTGAACCTTGGCTCACCGTTTCTCTCCTTATTTTCTTTCATT
Source organism: Simochromis diagramma (assembly GCF_900408965.1). Classification (NCBI taxonomy): domain Eukaryota; kingdom Metazoa; phylum Chordata; class Actinopteri; order Cichliformes; family Cichlidae; genus Simochromis; species Simochromis diagramma. The sequence goes on along the minus strand of NW_024387152.1, from coordinate 3,271,591 downwards.
GTTGCTTAATGCACACACTGGTCTGCATTCCCTGTTGCTGCTAGTGACTCTCAGCTCCCCCCCCCCGCCCCATGCTCTCTGTAGGTCCCCCTCATTGTCACCGGTCAGTGTGGAGGAGGTGTCAGGAGATTGAGGTTAAGCAGCCGTTTGGCGATTGGCACTTGACATAGCATGCGGTGTTATCGCTGCACACAAAAGAAGGCGACTAACAGAGAGAGTGTGGGAGATTGTAGCATTAGGATTGTTTGTGTTTTCAAGGGGAGTGTGTGTATGTAAGGGTGTGTCTTTCATGCATGTTTGCAGTGAGCAGACTGTGTGTTTTGGGGTCCCAGTTTAATGGACTTTGTCAGGCCTGTGCGGCTCTCTAGCACACTCATGTATCACTGGGAATCCTGCCAGGCCGAGGCCGAACGAGGAAGGGGTGGTGCTGGGTCTACAGTGGGAAAAGGTCGGGACAGATAAATGAACGAGTCCCATGTGAAACTGGCTCACATGGCTTCCCTTTTTGCTCTGCTTACCATCCCAACTATTCCCAATGTTTTGGCACTGTTCTCTGCCTGGTTACGTGCGGCTCAGTGGAATCATACTTGGGTTTTATAGCCAGCAGGCATGTTTATTCACTGGGGCTAATGTAAGGCCAAACAATGGCGTTATCTCTTCGCCTTGTTGTAAATGGACTTAGCTGTCAGCATGTGGAGTTCAGTGGATTTGGTTTAAAGTGGATTATTATTATTATTATGACTCAACCCTCTGAAAATGTATTAGTGAAAGCAGAGGCTGTACATGTGTGTGTCTGTGTGTACGTAGTTGTCTGGAGTTTGTGTGGTAATTATGACTAACCTAACAGTTTGGTGTTGCTGTCCTCTCTCCTAGGTGACATCACACAGAAGGGCTATGAGAAGAAGAGAGCCAAGCTGCTGGCCTCCTACATCTCCCATTTGCCAAGTAAGACCAGTTCTTCTTCTGCTCTTGGAATTTTTTCATGTTGCATTAAAGCCTTCCTTCTTCTTTTTCTCCATTTGTGTTTTTTTTTTTTTCCGCCTCCCCTGTCAGCAATGTTATTGTTGTTCAGGCTGAAGAGCAAAACGAGGCTAGATTGCATAAGAAGATTCCTCAAATTTACATTTGAGCTGATTATTCTTTCACATGTGAAAAGAACAACAGACGGAAAAAATAGATTCTTTATGTCGTATTGTACTTTTTTTCTTTTTTCATTTCTTTGAGAAGAAACTTGACTGACTTCTCAGTGTGAGTGTTGATTGTCTTTGTCCAAGTTAGCAACATAATTTCTGGCTTTCTGTGGCACTCTAGTGGCCAAAATGAGAATCGCACATAAGGTAACCAGTGATGCACAAATATCTTTAATAACTGCATCACCACAGGTAAGCCACGGACGAACAAACCCAAAGTTTCTGTCAGACTTTCTGCTGTATTTAGTGCGTACCCAGCAAATGTGAAGCATTCTGAAACTGGTTTCAGTTTACAGCTGTGGGGAAGTACTAAAGCTTCTCTGTGTTACTATGTGACAGACAAACTGATTTGTCTGTCAGTTTCCTCAAGCAAGGGTGTGGTGTTTCCTTCGGAAAGTATTGCACCATGCTAGCAGCGGCATGAAAAAAACATCGTTCTCGATGTGTCACTTTAAGCTATTTAAAAAAGAAAAAAAGAAAAAAAAGAGAGCACCACTACACTTCCCTTTCCTCTAGTTTAACCTTTGTTTTGACTTGTGCTGCCAAAACATTTATGTGATTACACGCAAAGATTGTATATTAATCTAGATTTCATTTGGAAAAAACTTTTTTTTTTTAATACTTGAATGAAAGTCCCATTGTTTTCAGTGATTTTTGCTTTCGTTTGACTTTTGCTGGCAGCTTGCTTTGAATGTCAGAGCATACACCAGAAAGCTTTGAATCTCCAGGGGTGACCGTGTGCTCCTTCACTCGTCCTGTTATCCCTCAAAACCATCATCTCCTCAGGGACTCAGTTACCCAGTTCCCTCTGGGAGGAAAAGACAGTTGACTAAAAATATAAATGTAACCCAGTTTCATGTACTCTGTTAGCAGTATAACTTGCATCAGTCAAGTACATGTCCTTATTTCACTGTTCACAGGCTCTGTATGAGGCTAAATTTGGAGAGCTTCAGAGAAGGTCATATAATATTTATGCCTACACGTTGCTGTAATAGCATTATGTAAAGCAACGTGTGCTCTGTTTGTCTGAATTTCCTGGATCTCATGTTAGATTGTTTGTTTTGCTTTTATTAATGGTCCCCTAAATATAGACTTTTATTGACTTTTCACATGCTGGGCTCTGTTCTGTAGATGTGGATCTGCCTCTACCAGATGTGCAGCTTTCCCCGAGCCGCAGTGCCGACCCTAGCCCCAGTCCTGAGGCCCCGGGCCCCTCCACCTCTTCAGCCTCCAGACACCATCGTTCACACCGCAGCGGAGGCGCCAGGGACGAGCGCTACAGATCAGGTATGCAGCACAAAATTCACTACAAAAGCACACAGGTACAGTTGGGGTCAAAAGTTTACATCACGGAGTTTACCTTTAAATAGTTTCTTTGATTTGGAATGAAGGTACAACAAGAGTGGAATGAATGCAAACAATTCAAGTCATTGTTTTAACTTTAATTGTTAAAACAATTATAGAATTTCATTTATTTGGGAGCTATATCCTCACAAACTTTCAACAGGGTTTAACGTTGGCGCGCTAATGGCATAACCTGGTGCTCCAGCAATTTCCACTTCATGGCAGGCGCGAGCCTCGGCGGTTCCTGGGTTGTTCCTAAACATCCTTATCATCTGAGGGTGACAGAAATTTCTCCAAGAGACCTTATCAAGCTCTGTAAATCTATAATTCTCCTTGGATATCTTCACTGAGTTAGTTGGATTTTTCCATTGTCCAGAGAATTGATCATGATCACTAACCTGAAGTTCACAGGTTTTGTCCTTGTTGTTTTTCTCACTCTGGTTATTCTCTATTCTATATTTATGTAGACATCCATACAGAAGCTGTCCAGGCAGCACTGGCCAAACATAAAGAGGAGAAAATGGCTCTTCCCATGCCAACCAAGAGGCGCTCAGCCTTTGTCCAGTCTCCCATAGATACCTGCACACCTCCAGGTAAGCTTGGTTCCACCCACTCTGAGATCAGATGGTTGCTGGTGATTGTAGCTCCTAAAAAATACCCTCACCAAAACTTTAAAAGTTATTGAATTATAATTTCTTTCACGTTTTCTCTTAGACACATCTTCTGCATCAGAGGATGAAGGCTCACTGCGCAGAAAGGCAGCACTCAGTGCAGCACTAGCTCAGACCCTGCAGAGCCCCGACTACTGGATCAACCGCTCCGTCCAAAGCTCTTCCACATCCTCATCTGCTTCCTCCACCCTCTCCCATGGAGAGCCCAAGAGTCAGCCCCAGCCCCAGCCTCAGCCTGCTGCTTCCTTGTTAGCTGACGTGCTAGCCCACACACGCATTGGTAAACTGTCCTGATGGAGAACTCCCAGCGTTGATCCATAAATCTCAGTGATAGTGTCACTGCCATTGATGATGCTATTTTTCTCCGCCCTAATAGAAAACAGTGTCCCCCCAGATGTGACGTCCTCTGCTTCTCAAGACAGAGGGTCCAGGGTGGATCTTCCCCCAGCAGTCAGGGGCATGAGCCGTGGACAGAGCCGCTCCAGCATGCTGGATACTGCTGACGGTACACTCACTTAAGCCAGAATGTCTGTTAACGTCTGGCTGTGGTACAAATATGTATAAAGTTTTATGTGGGGAGAAAAACCTCTAAAGTATTCTTCATTTTCTGAAATATTTGGAATCTGGGTGACTGTCTTTTGGTTCCTTCCTCATTTCAAGCAGTTCAGTCATTTTGGTATTCTAATCATGACATCGGACGATGTTTTACTGTTTTGCATTGACTGTGTGGTTCAAAGCATTGCAGTGAGAAAAGTGATTGAATGTGTTCCAATCAACATACAATCTACCCATGTTCATCCTCGATCACCTTCAACATCATCCTCATGTCACTGTGTGGTGAATGCTGCTAACGACCGATATTTTGTGTTCTTTCTTTTGGGTCCATTAATCCTGTCCCTGTCTTGACTTTGATTTAAAAAAGGAAAAAGAAAAGGTAATATACATCGAACCTGGGGAAGGGGAGGGATGCCGAAGAGGCCCCAAGTAGCTTGCTTTCCATCCTGATATCTACCTCTCTTTACGTTTGTCTCATGCTGTAGGTGTAGAAGTAGAAATCTTCCTTTATAGTGTTTTCCTGAAAGAATTGTCCACTCTGTGTCTCCTTGTGTGCAAATTTCCCTTTCAAATTTTTCCTGCTGCTGATTCTGTTCCTGACTGTGCTAGTGCGTAGGTTACCGCCTGTGTGAGCGAGAGAGCGTGTGTTAAAGTAGAGATTCATGTTTGAATAAACTTGCATGTGTGGGTGCCTGCGTGTCATTGTTTGTTTGCATATGTTGGTGACGGCGGCTGCTCTCGGTGTTTGTCCAGGCGTGCCTGTCAGCAGCAGGGTGTCCACTAAGATCCAGCAGCTGTTGAACACACTCAAACGACCCAAAAGACCGCCGCTCAGCGAATTCTTCCTCGATGACTCTGAGGAAATCGTAGAAGGTGTGGCACATAACACGATATGTCATGCTCGATTTTCACCGTTGTGTGTACTGCAGCACAGAAATCCTCTTGGTTGTTTTGAAAAGGGTTTTCACTTCTTTAGGAAGTCACCCAGAGTGTTGTGACACCACAGTGTTACAGCGTTACAGTACTCACAGTTTCTTGCTTGCCAATTCTCATGCCTAGTTCCCCAACCGGACCCCAACACCCCGAAGCCTGAGGGACGTCAAATCATCCCAGTGAAGGGGGAGCCCCTTGGGGTGGTCAGTAACTGGCCTCCTGCCCTGCAGGCTGCCCTTGCCCGCTGGGGGGCCACTCAGGCCAAGAGCCCTGCCCTCACTGCCCTGGACATCACTGGCAAACCACTCTACACACTCACATATGGTGAGCGACACGTTGCCTCGTAGGAATATTAAAGTCGATTTTGAGGCACAAATATGGGTGTCTGTATTGTTGTGTCCACTCTATAAATGTCAGGTATATTTTTTGCATATGAGCTGGATCAAAGGAAGAAATATTTGTTGGCCCGAGTAGAACAACTCCCACATTACATTGCCTCCAGTGTGGACTCATAGTGGGTTGGGAAGTTAAGCGATCATGGAACAGTTATGCAACAATAATACACAGCAATTTAACAGCAAGAAATCTGGCCTGTGGAAAACAAGATGACATTTTTCTTCTCTTTTTTTTTATTTTTTTTATTTAACCTGTATAGGTAAGCTGTGGAGTCGCAGTCTGAAGCTGGCCTATACCCTTCTGAATAAACTGGGCACAAAGACTGAGCCAGTCCTTCAACCTGGAGATCGAGTAAGAGTTTGTCAGTCATTTCTTCCTAAGTAAATTGTAAAGTAGCACGACGAGGAAAATCATTTCCTCTGCTTCTTAGGTGGCGTTGGTGTATCCAAACAGTGATCCTGGCATGTTCTGGGTGGCCTTTTATGGCTGTCTGTTAGCTGAAGTCATCCCTGTGCCTATTGAGGTGCCACTGTCCCGACAGGTAAATATACCTGTTTTCATAGCAGTTCTTCTGTGGGATTTCTGAAAAATGCTCCACATGTTTAGGACCAAATGCATGGTTCATGATAATGAGAGCCTCACCACTATGTTATTATTATTATTATTATTTCTTTTAGTTGTCACAGTTTTGTCCGCTTACCTGTCCTTGTGTGTTGAAGTTTCCTGACCTAAGCCTCTTTTCATAGGATGCAGGGAGCCAGCAGATTGGCTTCCTGTTGGGCAGCTGTGGTGTGAGTTTGGCGTTGACCAGTGAGGTGTGTCTCAAAGGGCTGCCCAAGACACAAAATGGAGAGATCATCCAGTTCAAAGGTCAGCAAGACTAAACTGCCTCTGCTAATGCTGCTGGCTCATCAGGAATCATCTCTGGATGCTTTCATTTTATTGCAATATTAGTGTAATTAGTGCAGCTTTTTTCCTAATGACAGCTGTAATAGTTTTTGTGTGCTCCATGTTCTTTGTGTCCGCGTGTTGCAGGTTGGCCAAGGATGAAATGGGTAGTGACCGACACTAAGTACCTGACCAAACCATCCAAAGACTGGCAGCCTCACATTCCCACTGCCAACACAGACACTGCCTACATAGAGGTAGGCAGTTCAATGCATTTCTAATTTCTGCATTCTAATTTAGATTCAGTTTATCTTTAGTAAACTGTTATATATTCAATTATGTATCTTCTGTAACTCGCACACTATTATTCGACTCTGATATTAATTTTGACATGTTGTTGACATCTGTGTGTTTGTCTGTGTGTTTGTTTCTCGCTGAAGTACAAAGCGAGTAAGGAGGGAACAGTGATGGGAGTCGCTGTGTCCAAGATCGCCATGCTGACTCACTGTCAAGCTTTGACACAAGCCTGTAACTACTGTGAAGGTCAGAGACTATAAAACACTGCATGTAACTTTGTGGACTTGAAGCTGGTGAACGCACTCATTTGCTCATGTGTTTTCTATCTTAGGGGAGACACTGGTCAATGTGTTGGACTGTAAGAAAGATATGGGCTTGTGGCATGGCGTCTTAACGGTGAGACTGGATGTTTCTGCTGCTGACTAGATGCCCTTTATTTGGTGTGTGTGGTACAGTATGTTATTGACACTGTTGGTTTTTATATATTTTTTCCTTCCCTGCAGAGTGTCATGAACAGAATTCACACCATTACTGTGCCATATGCTGTCATGAAGGCCTGTCCCATGTCCTGGGTGCAAAGGGTTCACATTCACAAAGGTTGAGCCAAATGTTCTTACTTTTATACTCCATATTCTTATAATTTTACTATTGTTTGCTTAGTTAATAAGCAAACAATATTAATAAAACAGAGTATTTTACAGACTGCTAGGATAATAATAATGTTAGAAAACATTTGTTTTTTTAATAAGAAAACAGTAGAGAAATGATGCTTAAGGGCTTTTTCTTACCCTCTCATAGCACGTGTGGCCTTGGTGAAGTGCCGTGACCTCCATTGGGCCATGATGGCCCATAAAGAACAGAAAGACATCAACTTGTCTTCAATACGCATGCTTATAGTAGCTGATGGAGCCAACCCATGTGAGTAACTCATGTAATAAACAGTCACTATACATGGGCATTTTAAAATGTTGTGCTGTGGGTTTAAGCTGCTTTTACCTACTTTTGTTAATGTTTTCACCCTTTGTTTACCTTCAGGGTCTGTGTCCTCGTGTGATGCTTTCCTGAATGTGTTCCAGTCTCATGGTCTGAAGCCTGAGGTCATCTGTCCGTGTGCCACCTCTCCCGAGGCCCTGACTGTGGCCATCCGCAGGTACAACGTGAACCACACGAACAAAGAGATAAACAGAGAGACATGTGCTTTTCACACATACAGGGATAAATTTGTTCATCTCTGTGAGAACAAAATTTACACAGTTAAATTTAACTGAGACGTCCTTTATTGAAAATGCATGAAATCTGTAAATATTCATAGGGATGCAGCAATTACTCGCAAATAGTATGGGTCATGAAAATGGAAAAATACACTTTTCAGAATAAAAAGTTAAAAGCATGTACATTTTTTTTACCTTGTACAGGCCAGGTGCGCGAGGTGCTCCGCTGCCAGCCAGGGCCATCCTGTCCATGGGCGGGCTGAGCCACGGAGTGATCCGGGTGAACACAGAAGACAAGAACTCTGCTCTGACTGTCCAGGATGTGGGTCACATTATGCCTGGAGGTTAGCCACAACTGTTAGGTGTAATTGGCAGTGCAGAAGTGCAGCAGCTGTCACATCTTTACTGTACATTCTGACTGTATGGCCTTTTTTTTAGAATACAGAAGCTCAAGTCTACATAATTCTAATGTTTTGACCTGTTTTTGTTCGTTTCAGCTCTGATGTGCATTGTGAAGCCAGAGGGATCTCCTCAGCTGTGCAAGACGGACGAGATAGGAGAGATCGTGATCAACTCACGTGCTGGAGGCACCATGTACTACGGCCTACCGGGTGTCACCAAAAACACATTTGAGGTCTGTCACAGGTTTAATGTTGTCACACAAATTACAGCTTTGTACCAACATTTACTTTTAAAATGGTAAATGTTGATGGCATAAAAAGGTACAACATGCTGTGGCTTTTGAATTAGTGGAATGAGACGTGATTTGAAGTTTACATCAGTCTCCGTACGTCCCCTCTCTGCTATAATGAGCTCCGTCCCTTCTTGTTTGACCTTGTGTATTTAAAATATGGACTCATGGAAAAGGAGTAGTAGTTTTAAATTACCCACTAGATGGAGCCACAGACGTCACTGAATAATTGCTTTATTTCTATTTCCTCATTTACTAATAAAATGCTTTATAGACTTCATGGAGTTTAAATATTGTCCCATTATTTTTATTAATAGAACCCACTAAGTGTTTCTTTTTGGCTTATACTATGTTGTACTACTACAACTGCAGTATTTGGGGTATGCAGTATATTTACCCTTGAAATGCAATCTGTGCTGTGTTTATGACACTAGTCTCTCTCATCTGTGCTAATTTCTAGGTGATTCCAGTAAATCAAGCCGGAGCGCCCGTTGGAGAAATTCCCTTCACTCGAACTGGCCTGCTTGGATTCGTGGGACCGGTAGGTCGCTCATGCACAATTACAGTAGTTCCAGTACTCTGCAATTTGGATGTCTGTGCTGAGTTAAATATGTCTGCTCCACAGGGGAGTCTGGTATTTGTTGTGGGAAAGATTGAGGGGCTCCTGATGGTGAGCGGGCGACGGCACAATGCAGACGACCTGGTGGCCACGGCGCTAGCAGTGGAGCCTGTCAAAACAGTTTACAGGGGGAGGTGAGACACTGACAGGCCGCTGTGAACCACAGTGAGGTTTCACTGTGCTCCCAGCGTGTGTGTTCATGCATTACATTACTTCATAATGCACACTGAGTAAGAATGTTCTAGCGACGCACACATGTGAGCAGGGATAATTTAGTGATATTTAATTGGTAATTAGTAAAAATCCCTTCAGCATCCTGCAGCTTCTGCTGGTTTCTTTGTCTAGCTGTGTGTTTGCACTCACTCCTCTGTTGGCATCTGTGCAGGATCGCAGTGTTTTCTGTGACGGTGTTTTATGATGAGAGGATAGTGATTGTGGCAGAGCAGAGGCCCGATGCCAGTGAAGAAGACAGCTTCCAGTGGATGAGTCGAGTGCTGCAGGTGAATCACACATCTGCTCATATCATCTTGATTAATATTATGTTATTCTGTATTAACGTGTACTTGATGCATGTTCCATCTTTAGGCCATTGACAGCATCCACCAGGTTGGCCTGTACTGTCTCGCGCTCGTCCCAGCCAACACCCTCCCAAAGACGCCTCTGGGAGGCATCCACATCTGTGAAACCAAGCAGAACTTTTTGGAGGGAAACCTTCACCCCTGTAATATCCTCATGTGCCCACACACCTGTGTTACAAACCTGCCCAAGCCCCGGCAGAAACAGCCAGGTGGGTTGTCTTAGACATTATGGAATCATGCTTGTATACAATATAAAGCTGCAGCATGAAGAGGGAGCTAGAAATAATGAGGATGTGCCATCAGCTGGCAGTTGAAAGTTTGTCGTTGTGTAACCGACTCTTGGTTGTTTCTGATCTTCTCAGTGGACGTTGGTCCAGCTTCTATGCTGGTTGGCAACTTGGTGGCAGGGAAACGGATCGCCCAGGCTATAGGGAGAGAGCTGGGCGTGGTGGAGGACCAGGATCTCATTCGAAAGGTACTGCCACACAGACCAAACTCCACTGATTTCATATATATGAGGTCTAGTAGTGGATTTAGCACAGTGCAGCACAGTTTTTCACCAGTTTAGTTTGTAGGAATTTGAATTGCCTTAATATCTAAAGGAGTCAGTGTCTATGATGTGTACAACACCTGCACAGTGAGACCATTAATAAAAGATTTGCACGCTATAGCAAAACTGCAATGGTTGCTTTATAGAGGGCAGAAGATTAATGAGCAAGTGTTTTGTTCAGATTGCTGTATTGACATTATTATAAGCTTGAACTTGTTTGGATTTTGGATAAAAAAAAATGCTTAATTCATGCAGTAACTGGAAAACATTTTAATGTCATACAAACCTGTTCAAATTAAGCTGGTAAAGTAAACTGATGTGTAAACATGCCATGAATGCAGGTTTAATGAGATGAGCCTGCGTCTGTCAGGCAGTATGACTGCTCATGCCTTATCCTAAATCTCTGTTGTTGTTCTGCCTTTACTTTGCTTGGGTTGGGCTTTAGCTCTGTATGTGGCCCACCATGATGGTAAGGCTCTAGTCTGGCCTCCCCTCCCCCCTGCATCCCCCCCACCCGCCTCTTTGCTCATGCTGCTTCTGTCAGTCAGCTGTGATAACCTGACGGCCACCAGGTACAGCTTAGCCCGGTGAGATGACCGTGCAGGCTAGCTTCCTTGTCCAGCAGAGGTCCACACATTAAAACTAATATACAGCAGCACATTACAAATGAGGTCACATCCTACATTCATCCGGGCCTTATTTAATAGTCCCACGTCGCCATCTTATTTTAAGCCTGGAGTTGGCCAGCAGCCTGCTGCAGCTTTGCCAGACCAAAAAGTCAGCAATGAATTAAAAGACATTGATCTCCTCTGAGTGAGAAGAAGTTTCTTATCTTTTACAAAATGTGCAAGTGCAAGGCTTAAGCAATTATGATCTGTCACTTAGCATATATAACTGCAGAAGATGTTCTAATAATATACTGTGATGCACTATACGTATATCCTGCGCATTAGTACGAATTAGAATATTAATTAGAAGTATTTTGACGTGCACCTCTGCTTCCTGTGTTCACTGTGACGCTCCCACGTGCAGCATGGCTTTATGAGTTGCCAGGGCAGCTGGTCTGCATGATGTGACTCCTCACTCATTGTTGACCAGAGCACGACGCACAAACGATTACTTTTCCAGTGTCTGACGGTGCGATACTGCTGAATATCTCTGTACGTCTAGCTGGTGTTATCTTTACTTGTTTTTTTAATGTTTGCTTCCTAGTGGTCACCTGGCTTCTGTCTTGTAAAGGGATTCTTTACTTTCAGGTCCTGTCCTTGTGTGTCTGGTGCACTGCTTCCTCGGCTTTTTGACACCACAGATTGAGATGCTAATGACATTAATATATTAATAGTTCTATTAATACTCATTTATGTAACTGCGTAAATCTTGTGAAGTGCCTTTATTTAAGAAACAGCATTCTGAGGGACTAGCAGAAACTTTTTGTTTTTAATCAAAGTTGTCATGACCCCTTTCTTTTAAAGGCCCACAGATTGTGAGCTTGTGGCTCCAGTTTGCCTCCTTCCTGGTGCAGATGGTCCCAGCATGACCTTTCACAACTTAAAAAACCCAAATACTCTGGACACCTCTGTGCTGCTGTTGCGTCACACTGTGTCCTTGACGTACTTTAAAGTGTTTTCTGTTTAAAATGAACAAATCTGTCACAGAGAGGACTGATTATATATTTATTTGTTATTTTGAAGACAGGCTTTAAAATATTTTTCTCTTTAATCACTTTCAAATAAGTTATTATTTGCCAACAGTGCCGCTTTGTGTAATTATATCTGTGCATTAAAACATTGTTTGTGTGTTTAATCATCCATCTGTGATGCGTATGTAATGAGCGATTCCTTTCTTTGCCTTTTCAGCACCAGTTCTTGTCTGAAGCTCTGCAGTGGAGAGCCCAAATGGACCCTGACCATGTTTTATACGTGCTGCTCAATGCTAAGGTAGGCTAAACATGAGCATACAGTAAACATAAGAAACGTGCGCATACGTGCCGTGCACCATTACCTTTCTTTTACCTCGGAAATGGTGCCACTCTGTAAATGGTGATCCATTTTGTTGTATGAGATCATCTGTACCAGCACTGTTTTTGCTCTAGGGGGTAGCAGTGTGCACAGCAACTTGTGCTCAGCTACACAAGAGAGCAGAGAAAATCACAGCTACCCTGATGGAGAGAGGAGGTCTCAACACAGGAGACAACGTGGTGCTGCTTTATCCCCCGGGTATGCACGCCGTTATTATACGTTTCACCTCTTCCTAGTTTTTCATATCAAATAATTTGTAAAAGTGCTGTTGTTTAATGTAGTATTTTAACGGCGTCGTAGTTCAACCAGGTTCCCGTCTCCTCCCCCTGCAGGTATCGACCTCATAGCCGCCTTCTATGGCTGTCTCTACGCGGGGGTCATCCCTGTGACTGTGAGGCCGCCCCACCCACAGAATCTGGCTGCTACTCTCCCCACTGTCCGCATGATCATTGACGTGAGTGCACTTCACCACAGCTTTTTTTTTTTTACTCGAGTATTTCCACAGTATAATGGAGTAACGTATGTGGAATTATTTGAGTACACTGAGTAGTAATTAAACTGTTTTTGTACTTATTCTACGCTCATTTTTCATTTTCAGTTTAATTTTTTTTCACTTAATTTTGTAATGATTTATCCAAAACTAGTAGTTCACAATGAGAACACAGTTCCGTGAGTCTTCTCTAATGCAAATACATCATTTTGCTTTGTTTTTGTTTTTAAGTGATCCACAATCACAGCTAGGGTTCCTTATTCCCAATTTCCCTGAAAATCGAGCTGTTTGAATAGACCGACAAACAGCAACGGAGACAAAAGCACAGTTATGACATTGCACTGTCCATACTGGATCACTTTCATGTACTGAAATATGCATCGCTGACCTGAAAACAAATATGAAGCTTTTTTAGCCGCCACTTTAATAAACTATCACATCAACGGAAGTGCCCTTCACTAATGAAATGAATACTTCTGTTGGCCACTATAACTGATTTCCCTGAAGCAAAGCAAATGAAATTGGGCTTTACTTTGGAGATCAATGAAATATCAATAACTGAATGCTTCACATTAATCTGTGGCTCTAAACGACCGCGTCTGTGCTCTGTGTTGTGTGCCACAGGTGAGCAAAGCAGCCTGCATCCTCACCACTCAGCCTCTCATGAGGATCCTCAGGTCCAGGGAGGCGGCTGCCAGCGTCAATGTCAAAACGTGGCCCACGATCATTGATACAGGTGACTGAATTAGGAAAGCCTTTAGAGTAACGTGCAGCAGCTGGGTGTCGCTGCGTTTGTGCACGTCTTTAGATGCTAGCAGGTTTAGCTTGAAATAGACACTGTTTGTGCTTTGACTAACTTCAGACATGTACAGTACGTTTCAGTTATTTTAAGCTCTCATTTCTGAAGATAAGAGTGTTGCAGTGAGTTAAAAGTAAAAGTATGGATTTTTAATATGTGCATTGAAAGGATAAAATTACACGTGAAATGATATCACCTTCCCTTTCAACCAGACTATTATCAGACTGTAGCATTAAGAGCAAGATGTATTAGCAAGAAGTATTTGATTTATTTTGTCCAACAAAGACATAACATAAATTCACTTCGCTCGCTTTACAGATGATCTTCCAAGAAAGCGGCCTCCACACATCTACAAACCTCCTACAGCTGAGATGCTAGCCTATCTGGACTTCAGTGTGTCCACCACAGGCATGCTGACTGGAGTCAAGGTAGATTACTCCCACAAATCCTGTACATACTCCAAAAATAATAATAACAAACAAACAGAAATGACTGTGATTTCATTTATTTTTTTAATATGAATTTCTTTAGCCAGAAAATGTTTAATTTTCTGCTTCTGTGTCTTCTCTTGGATGTTTGACCTTCACCCAGCTGGTCTAGTTCAGTGTATTGACAACAGAATTACGACACAGAGATTAAATATTTTCATATTTACACAGACATGGCCAAAAATGTTTGGTAGTTGCACAAATTGTCTATTTAACATACTTTGTTTGTTTTTATGATATAGTGAAGGACATTTGTGCAGTTAAAATGACATTCAAATTTTTTTATTGGTTAATAAATCAAATGTATGCTTACAGTCAGTATTTACAGTGTGCTGACATTTTGGGATGCTGACTGTCCGTCTCCTAAGCTGATTCACTCCTGCCTCATTGGTATTCAGGTTGTTTGTGGGCTTCTGCTTATTCACGCACTTGTTTTAGGGCTGACCATAGATTCTTGATCGCATTAACATCTGGGGAATTTCCTGGCCGTGGCTCTGAAATGTTAATTTGATGATCTCAGAGCCACTAAGTTATCACTTTTGCCTTGAGACGTGGTGCTGGAGACATCCATCATGCTGGAAAATGCACAAAGCATTAAAGTGCTCCTTTGGTGGAGGAAGAAGTTATTCTTTGAGGAAGCTTTTAGTGTGGTCAGGCAGAAGCCCACAAACTGCAGTCAGCTTTGAGCATTGCTAAAGCGGGAATTAGCCCAGAAGCTGATGTCCAACTTGCCACAGAGAACAGCAGAACTTATTAGAAGAAGGACCTCTAAGAGCAGCTGAAAGAAGAATACACATTTTTAACTCTAACATGCTACCTGTTCTAATGGTCATCAAACTACGTCTTTATTGATACATATTGAGGTATTAAAATCATACTAATGAGGTGAAGTTTAATGGAGTGAGTCTGGTGGATTTCTTAAAAGTTTCTCTGCTTCTTCAGATGTCTCACGCTGCGGTCAGCACTCTGTGCCGCTCCATTAAACTGCAGTGTGAGCTCTACTCCTCACGCCAAGTAGCCATCTGCCTGGACCCATACTGTGGCCTGGGCTTCGTCCTGTGGTGCCTCTCCAGGTAATTCCAACACAAACATAAAGACAGAATGCCATTATTCTTGTAACACACAGCTTTGCTGTTGCTGACAGTTTTCTCTCGTTTCCAGTGTTTACTCAGGTCACCAGTCCATCCTTATCCCTCCCCTGGAGCTGGAGAGCTCGCTGCCCGTGTGGCTGAGCACGCTCAGTCAGTACAAGATCAGAGACACCTTTTGCTCGTATTCTGTCATGGAGCTCTGCACCAAAGGCCTGGGCACCCAGACGGAGATGCTGAAGGTCACAAACACACTCACATGATCTCCCAGATGTGGTTCCTCCTCTCAGATTACCGTGCTGTCATTTCTGTTGTTACTCTGACAAACACAGTGATAAATTACTTTATGACAGAAAATATTACTGCTGTGAAGCAGAGTAATAAACATCTGTCTCAGGCTTAAAAAATGATTCACCTTATTCATTCAGACAGATCACCTGCCAGCGAGCTAGCATGCTAATTAAGTAGATTGTATGTTTACAGCGTTATGGGCCTTACATGTATCATATCTGCTTTAAAACCACTATCTGTCTCTGTCTGTGCTCATCTTCATTTTATCCTTTATCTGTCCTCATTCGGTTTTCCTTCTGCTTTGGATGAAAATGTTCAGTAATGCAGAGTCCATGTTTGCGTCAAGCTACCGTGTACACCTGTTAAAAGTGAGTGACCTTTAGCCGCTCGTGTCTGCAGGCGCGCGGTCTCAACCTGTCGTGCGTGCGGAGCTGTGTGGTGATAGCAGAGGAGCGTCCTCGCCTCGCTCTCACGCAGTCCTTCTCCAAGCTCTTCAAAGACCTCGGCCTTTCACCTCGCGCCGTCAGCACCGCCTTTGGCTCGAGGGTCAACCTAGCCATCTGCCTTCAGGTTGGTTTCGCAAATATGCAGTCTTATGAGGACATTTTGACCCAAATCAGGCTTTTTTTTTTTGGTTCTGCTCAACAAAAATAACAAACCATGTCATCTGAGCTGCACAAGGAGATGTACTGAATGTTAATAACTTATGATAATAACTTATTCATGTTCTGTAAGCTAAAAAACTTTGTTTTTAATGTATTACCCCCCCCCGTGTCACTAGGGCACTGCTGGACCAGACCCCTCCACTGTCTATGTTGACATGAAGTCCCTGCGTCACGACAGGTAAGGCTGAAGACTCTCATAAAGCAGCACAAAGGCAACCACATTAGTCACGTGGTGCAGCTGGTGGACAACAACAGAAAGACTGACAGGCTTGTCTTTTCTGTGTCCCTCAGGGTGAGGCTAGTGGAAAGAGGAGCGCCACAGAGTCTTCCACTCATGGAGTCGGGCACTGTAAGTATTGATCACTGACTGGTAAAACTCACTTATGTGCTGCTTACTGTGGCCACAGAACCAGAGCACTAAAAGAGTTGGTTAAAGGAGTCTTAAAGTGAAATTCTCCTCTCATTTCCTCCTCGAAGATCCTACCAGGAGTGAGAGTCATCATAGTCAACCCAGAGACCAGAGGCCCACTGGGAGACTCGCATCTTGGTGAGGTGAGTGCGCAAACATGTGCCACAAACCGTCCGATTTCACCGGCACGGAGTAAAAGAGGGCGACAGTGAAAAGATTTATTTTATGTTGATTTTTAGTCAAATTTCTCTCTTCTTGTCAAAATTTAGCAGCCAAAGTAATTCAGAAAGTCTTTTTTTTGTGCAGATTTGGGTGAACAGCCCACACAATGCCAGTGGCTACTACACCATTTATGGGGAGGAGAGCCTGCAGGCAGACCACTTCAACACCAGGCTCAGCTTTGGGGAGCCCCAAACTCTGTGGGCCAGGACCAGTTACTTGGGTTTCATCAAGAGAACAGAGCTGCTGGATGCAAGTGGAGGTGAGAGGACATTTGATAAAAGATGTTTGGTGACATTGTAATAATGTAATAATGACTTGGAGGAGCAATTGGTGTTGAACCCTTTAAAATGTAAATGCTTGGTTGTACTGAAAGCTCTCATCACAAATGCATCACAACATTGGACCCTAATCTACAGGTTGCACAGTTGTGGCCAGATCTTTAAAACAAGACACTTTATATTGTAGGAACTGTAAATAATCAAATAGTTTTATGTCCCCGCCGCAGATCGCCATGATGCCTTGTTTGTGGTGGGATCCCTGGATGAAACGCTGGAGTTGAGGGGGCTGCGTTATCACCCCATCGACATCGAGACGTCCGTGTCCCGCGCCCACCGCAGCATCGCAGAGAGGTAAGGAGCAGCAGATGTGCACTTAACGTGGCGTTGTTGATCCTCGTAGCGAACAGTAGCAGAAACCTGAACTTTCCCCACTTCTCGCTTCGCAGTGCCGTGTTTACATGGACCAACCTGCTGGTGGTGGTGGCGGAGCTTAGCGGCTCGGAGCAGGAGGCCTTGGACCTGGTGCCACTCGTCACCAACGTGGTCCTGGAGGAGCACCACCTCATCGTCGGAGTGGTGGTCATCGTGGACCCGGGGGTGATCCCCATCAACTCCCGGGGAGAGAAGCAGAGGATGCATCTACGAGACTCCTTCCTGGCTGACCAACTGGACCCCATCTACGTGGCCTACAACATGTGAACACCCTTCACCAACTGATGCAGAAACCTGAGCCAGGCTCCGAGAACAGACAACGAGGGAGAAGGACTTTGGGGACGTGTACAGTAGCAGCCCCGAAGTTAAAACCTCAGACACACTCATTGGAAATGCCAAACGGCGTGGGAACGCGAGAAACAACTCGAGTACTGTAACGACAACATGCTTCCCTCTCAGAAACTGTTCTGTCTTTACTTCCACCTGCTCGATTGCTGCAGTCCAGGTTCACTGAGATTTCTACTGTGGGGCCTGACACTTTCTCTGCTCCTGAAAGGTAGACGCACGTGTCGACTGGGAGAAATCCCATCATCCTTTTTTTTTTCTGCACCCACCTCTCCCTCGTCAATCAAACTCATGTTTTTAGGATATTTTAATTACTCCCAGAAACAGAAGAATGGAATCCTCCCCTCATTTTTCTATCCTTTTGCTTTCCTCCTGAACCATGCATGCTCATGTGTCAGATTTTTCTGTTTTTTTTTTAAAACCCGTCTAATCTTGAAGGTGCACTGGAACTTCTCCCCTTGCACTTTACGTCCTCGCACCTCGATTTCCTGTCTCCTGCCTCCCCCACCCCTCATGCCTGCTGCTGTCAAAAAGAGCAAATCCACATCAGTATTAAAAGCGCCACAAGCAAGCACAGCCCACAGCGGGCAGTCCTGACACAATTGCCCACCAGGTGCACAGTGGCGTCCACTTTCCATCACACGCGATGTTTGCTGGCAGACTTAGTGTCGATAATGACGAAACAAAAAAATATCTTAAAAAAATGCTTGAATTACTTGTTGGTGTGGGAAAAGAAAGACTTCATGAACCCGAGTAGTTAAGATGAAACAGATTCTTCATCTTCGGTGTGAGTAGGAGTCGGTGGGGTAGATAGCTCGTATGATTGTGATAGTACTAATCTATTTTTAAAAAGCGCCAATTTCCAGAACAACTTTCGAAACTATAGTCTGTGTTTAGGTGTGCATGCCAGCTGGGAGTGCAGGTGACGTCTACATGCGGGCTCGAAACAAAACGAAAACAAGCTTCGCGAGCCAAGGATTCTCACAGCAGTTATTTCGCTGCCTATGCTGAATGTTCAGGCTTTTGTCACAGTTTTTGTGCCTCTCATGTAAAAGCATTCACAGCCTCCCGGCGCTCAACAAGAGTTGCTCTTAAAGAGGAAATAAGTACCCGGTGTTAATGAGGGAGACCAAGAATGTTCTGAAGTTATTCCCAGACAACCTTCTGTTTCTCTTCTCCTTTTAACCCATGTTTGCAGTTAACTCTCTTTACTCTTTATCTGTCAGCTAAAATGTTGTAAAGAAATAAATACGCGTGACTATAAATGACAGCACTGTTTGTGTTGTACAAATGTAGCTATAGCCAGTATAGATGAGCGTTTGGTTCATCTAAAGGTTTTGTTTTTTTAAGGAAATATCTTGAGAACATTGGTGTCTCTGTGTGAATGTGTAGTTTTTCTCACCGGGTATTTATTTTCTTTACAAAAATCTCACAAAGTACCATCAACAAACTTTTGTGACTTCACCCATGAGAAGAACTAACCGGAAGTGATTTGAAATTTGTCCGATCGCACCTTCAATGTGGTCTCCTTGTGCACCCCAGAACAGCTAATGCACCTCTCACTGGCTCGTTAGACTGAACACATTTCAGACTGGATTTAGTTTTGCTGAAGAGGAAAACACCTCAGGGATACAAATCTGGTAGGAATGGAGTCGGCACAGCAAGTGCAACAGGGAGGCTTTACAGTAGAATTTGCTGTTGTGATGTGCAGCTTTTGGGCCTGGATCCTGTGGACTCATGAGCTGAAAACTATTGTTTGTTCTTTGGGTTGTAGATGACAACCAGCTTGCTCAGTCTGACAGTTTTGCAGGGACATTTTTGTAACCTTAGGAAAGTAGGAGAGATAGCAAAGGCCAATTTAATCCAGGCTCCTGCAGCTGAGCTCCAGCATCGCCCGATATGCACGGGGAACTTCCAGGGAGAGATTCAAATTAGAAAGTTGAGGGAAGTTTTTAAGGTTTTCTTTTCGTGGGTGAAGTCGCCAAATTTCTTCATAAAGTCAAATGTTTAGCTCTAATGTGGCTTTAATGTGATGTTAATACATCGGAGGCTTAATCTGGAGTTTGGCACTCTAGGCTCTGAAAACAATAGCAGACCAAAAAAAACGCTAAACAAAATTTAAGGTCCAACTTCTCTGTGTTCAAGGGCCGTTTTGTTCGGCTTCGCCTGGCTTGGTCTGAGGTTCTGAAGTGAGCTGCTAGCTTTCAGTCTGTGTGTAGTTTTCCACCTTATATCAAAGAACGTGTTTCATTTAGTGTCACAGCTGATTAGATAAATGTAGAAAATCTGAAGGCAAGTCGGTGCCTTTTACCATGGTGACATTTACGATAATGGACCATTGAATTTAAAAAAAAAAAAAAAAAAAAAAAGCAAAACAAAGAAATCAAGAATGAGGAGCTTTGCCTTATTAAACCTGTGGAACTTCTGTACTTTTATTGCTTATTTAAAGAACTGTTTCACCGGATCTAAGCGAGAAATCGGAAACCAGTTTGTAGCTCAAAACTCACACATACATTTAAAAAAAAAAAAAAGAAGGTTTTTTTTAAAGAGGAAGGCTGGTGTTTTATGTTCGTGCTCATACCTTTCTGATTTTAACATAACCGTCTTCACTCAGACCCATTAATTCTGAATGTGGGCAACACTAAAAAAAAAAAGAAAATGAACTGGGAACAATCCGCAACAAACCTGTGATTCAAAAGATTTTTTAAAAATTGCAGAACCCTCCTTTAAAAAGTGAAGTAATAAAGATGTCTGTATACTGTATTTTAGAGGTCAAATACTGTATTACTGGTGTTAATGTGTACATGAAAATGAATCTGTAGATAAAAAAAAAACAAAACAAAAAAACTTGACTTGATCTTTCATACTTGACAGCATTTTCTGCATTGTTATTATTTTAAGGTTACCACATCGCAAGCAACAAAAAAGGTTTCAGTGGGCAGGAACAAACGTGCACTTTCCCAATATCATTTTATGTGTGTGTGAGTGTGTGTGTGTGTGCGCGCGTGTGTGTTCAGCAGTGATATTTGGCTTTTATGATGCAACAAGTTTTGTCTTTTGTAAGAATTTTCCCAAAATGCTAAACCTGTTTTTTTTGTTTTTTTTATTTCTTCTTTTTTTATGTCGCCTCCACTGTATTTTTACTCTTTCCATCCAAAATTGGAATTTTAATATATTTTCTAGGGATTTCATCAATATTTTCCTGATGCAATCTTTATCTGCAAGCAGCTGGTTTGATGTAGGAGCGGCTTTGTCGCGCGTCGATTAAACCACTTTTCAATCGGTGACCGACACCGACGGCGTGTGTGCGTGCCAGTGAAATTGGAGTCACGCGTCTTCTGAGGTTTCTGAGGCTGCTGTGTGATTATTGCTTTGTCACTACTGTTTCACTCTGACAAGTTTTAATAAAGTTTTATAATTTCATGTTGGCCTTCAAGCCTTTTCAATAGACATTGGTGCTATTCAATAAGGGAAAGTTGACAGTTTTGTTCTCCAGTGTCATTACAAGAAGATGCCCTTTTGTGTGAAACCAAGTCATTCTTTTTCCATGCCAACATGTCTTCAGTCACTCCATACTTGCATCATCATCGGTTCGGGATCTGATGGACAATGCGCTCTGAATATATAGAGTTTTCATATTGTGTTGTGACGAATGGCGAACATTTCAAACCTCCAAAGTTATCCTAAGCACAAAATGTAAATGTACCTGCGAGGTAATGAAATTAGGATCTTTTACTTGTACACGCAAACGCAAAACCCCACAAACTCAAGGGCCCACAATGTATACCTCAGCAACTGTCTGTTCACTATGCATCGTCGAGCTGCAGCAAAGACATTCTCAACTGGTTAATGGTGCGATAACTTCTAACAACAACAACAACAACATGTCTTACTTGACAAAAACACTGTCACTCTGTCATTGGATGTGTTTCATGTCAAATAATAAAAAAATTGCTTTGTCAGACTTGTCTTGTACTTCTTCTTTTCTCATCTATCTGCAACCAGCTGCTGTTACAAGAAAGAAAATGGCATCTTCCCTCCAGCAGGTGTCAGTGTTTCTGCTCTGTGTGTGTGTGTGTGTGTTGGGGGTGTTAAGATGCCACACTTCAGTTTTGCTTAGCGTTTCTTACAAATATTCACATCTAATAAAATAAGATATTTCTTTACTTGAACCAACAGATAGTTAATAGTTGATTGATGATCAACTAATTGCAACAAAGGTCCCGTCAAACCACTTTATATTCTACGGTAAAGTCCCGACAATATATAAGGAAAATTCCAATAATTGCACGACTTCCTACTGGCAAGCATTTGGCGACAGTGGGAAGGAAAAACTCCCTTTTAACAGGAAGAAACCTCTGGTTGGCTCAGGGAAGGGCAGCTTTCTGCTACGCCCGTTTGAGAGTGAGGGGCAGGGGGAGCGATAAAACCACACTGTGGAAGAGAGCCAGAGACTGATAATAAGTCATGATTAAATGCAGAGTGGAAACACAAAGAAAGCGAAAAAGAAACAATGCATCATGGGAAGACCCCAGCAGTCTAGACCTGTTGCAGTGTAACAAAGTAGTATCAGAAAGGAAGAAGCTGTGTATTTAGTTACTTTTTTATTCATTTATTTTTTATATATATATTAATGCAAGAATAATTAGATTTCTGAAACAGAATAATTTAGTTTTATTTGACACTGGAAATGTGTTTCTTAAAAGAAAAGCTTTCTTAAAAACACCATCTAGATCAGGCTAATCAGTTAAAATCAGGCTGTTAATACGTTTATATAATCACCTACAGACATGCCATTAATCCAGGAATTAAACTTAAGCCTTTTAACATCTTAATACAATCTGTCGCTCTTAATAAAGTTTTTTTCTGGATGTTTTAAAGCTTTTATTAGGAAAAAAAAGAAAACTTCTGGTCTTCCTAATAAATAAAAGCTCTGACATCTTTTTTTTTTTGTACCCACTCAGGAGTTTAAAAGCTCTTCTCTCTTCTGCTGAGTGCCTTAAAAACTCTATGAGATAATCTAAGCAAGATAAGTTGTTGTGGAAATGTCGCCAATAAAGTGAATTCCAAGGAAGCAGCTGCCTTTCAGTCATATTACAGCTGTCGTATTTCTAATGGACTCGTCTCTCCAAAGGAAACAACTCCTTGCAGCAGAGAAATAAAAACCATCCATTATTAGCACGTCTTAACCCTCCTTCTATTACTGATGACAAAAGCAACGTGTTAGAAAATGTGAGCTCATTTTAAGACGATGCATATGTCATCACATACATGTGTCTCTGTCTGTATTTACATGCTGTACAAAGAAAATTAATAAACACAGAAATATCATGTGAAACAATCAGAGCGTTTCTGGCTTGACAACAAGTTACACCATCACTCCAAAGTAAGCTGCTGAATAAGAAATGTGGCTCTCCTGTGCCTTTAAAAAAGCTCTGACAGCTCTAACAGGGTTGTTGTTATGAACTGTATATGAAAAAATAAGCGTGTGGCGTTCAGAGCCGTTTGCTTTAGTTTGGATGTTTAATGCTGCCAGTCTGGATGTTTCAGAGCAGCGTCAAAGCAGCAGCGAGCAGAGCTGCGATGACTCCCGTGCTCGCTCTGTGGACAGATGCTGCTACCGCTGTCTGACTCGCAGTCAGCCACTTTGAAAAAATGCTGACTCGTGCGTACACCCCAGGCTTGAGAGGAAGTCCGCACTCGTCTCCGAAGCTCGTCACGCCAACCTGATAAAACCTATCCTGATTCTCGCTGTAGCACTGCAGCGGGCCCCCGCTGTCACCCTGAAGCAGACACAAACAGCGTGAAGTTTTCTTTCAACCAGCCCGTAGCGACTTAATAAAAAACAAAAACAAAACCCAAGGATCAGCACCTGACAGGAATCGGCTGCTCCGCTCTCCAGTCCTGCGCAGATCATCTTCTCAGTGATGATGCCGTTATACCAGGTGACCCGGTTACATGTTTGTCTGTCGATGAGCTCCACCTCAGCTTCCTGCAGTTTGTTCGTCAGCGGGCCTGCAGTTCACACACCAAAGATGCTTTGAAAAAACTTTATTAATATATGTGACGTAATGTGAGAGTGACATTTAAAAACAGAGGAAAATAATCATGCTTTCAGTATCTACATGATATAATATATTCAATAGCAGCCCATTGTGACTCAGTTGTAGATTAGACTGTGATAGCCACACTTGTGCGACCTGCCCTAGAAATGACAGTTTTCCACATCTGTTGCGCTGAGTGACCGCCCAACTCGAAGCTGATGTGCCACCTTATTTGTGAGGCCCTGTAATCTGGTCAACAAATGCCTTGCGCAGCATGAACACCTGATTTGACAACTCTGCACTTCTCAGGTTTCAGAGTGCATCCCAGTGATCTCCATATGGCGTTTCACTGATTCTTTCTTTCTATTCAGTGTGATCTTTTCTGTTTCCAGGAGTTGTTGTAGAGATATAAGAGCCTGACCTGATACCCGACTTTTCCTAGTTTCCTTGAGTGCTTTCTATGGCTCATCCATTGAAATGGATATACACAGCCGAGCTCTAACTGGGACTTGAAGTTGTGTTAAAGAGGTTCTAAAACCGTTCCTTTCATCACTCAGTGGTGTCCTTCATATCTCCTGTCAGATGTCACCGGTGTAACATCACCACAGTTTGCCTTCAGTGCAGCAAACAAGCCTTGGGAGTCGTTCTTATCTGACAGAATCTGCAATTCTTCTCCTTCTTTTTGTAGCATCAGGAACTCCAAGTGTTTCTTTCTTCTTTCTTTCTGCGTTTTGGTCTTTACTGTGAGGAAGGCTGGTTCTGACTTTCTAGAAGTTTCTGGATTTCTACACAATCCTCTGAAAACCAGCGGGCTGTATTTTGAGTAGCAGCCTTCAAGATCTCAAGATGTTCTTGAGAATCTTCAAGAGCCAGTTCAACTGCCCTGGCAAATCTTTTTGGTATTCAACACATGCCAGCTTCACAACATCAAGTTTTCTAGTTTTCATCTTATGAGGTAGGCTTCAAGGCTGAGACGAGCTCTAATATTCAGCAACGTGCATTATCTCTGTTGATAAGAACTTATGAAAGGCAGCATTGCAAGCCACATAATAGTCAAGTAGATGTTGAGTTCACTTGCCAGTGGAGTTCATTTCACCTTTACTAAAATTTCTCATCGTTCTCTTTGTAAACTTTTCCTGCTGTCACATTAAACTTCCAGAGGATGAGAAGTTTGTCTGATGCACTGATGACTTCTAAAACCGGACATACAGATAATACAGCTGCAAATACTTCAGAACCCCTTCACTTTTTGCATGCTTTGGTTGACATCAATAAACTCAGCTATTTCAATCATTTTCTTAACCTTTCATCTGACTTGTGTTGCCAGGAGCTGGCAGAGCCCACATTCACATGTGTTAATAAAAGATAAAAAGTAAATCTTCAGTAGTAAATCTCTGTTTCTCTACCTGATAAATGTGTAAAATTGAAGAAAAAGTTCTGCTATCTCACTGTACAGACTCTCCTATTACCTATTTACAAAAACAACAAACAGGTTTTATTAATTTTCAAAAATGTTCTTTTGTTGAACTAAAATTTCTATGGTAGAAAATGGAAAACAAACTTTTTTGTCATTTACTTGTTTATCTATTACTTAGCTCCTTTGATATAGTATAAATGGGTGTGGCTGTTGGTCTTTGTCAGCATGTAAAGTTGTAAAACTTATAAAAATAAGTTTAAAAGTCCAAAAATTTATCATTCACTTTTTCCAAAAATGTAAAATGGGCCATATTGGCTCCAGTTTTGCCCCCCAGACCTTATGTTTGACATCCCTGCCCTAAACTAAATACAAATTTTTCTTATTTTAAAATAGTAACTCTGGCCTTTCCCACCTTTGTAATAGGTGCTTCCCCATCCACTGACGAAGCAGTGGCTGAGGTTGAGCATGGCCTCGTGGATCACATCACCAGGAAGGCAAATAGGCTGGATGTAGTTGGTGAACTTAAAGGGCGAGCTGAGCAGCAACAGCGTCACATCGTTATCGGATGTGATAATGTTGTAATCATCGTGCATTTTCACTCCCCTGATGGAGCGGACCTGGGCGTATTTTCCTGGAGAAGATAGCGTATTTAGTCCTGCCACCACACGAAAATGGCTCAGGCCGATCCGTCTGGACACAAAAGAAAAGAGTAAAAAAAAAACAACATATAGGTAAATGGAAGCAGACTCTGTCAGCGTTTACCTTCACGCCAATAACGCTGCGGTAAAGACCCCCTCTCCCCCAATTATTTGTGCAAAGTGCCCTAACTGTTACTTTTAAGGGACTCACAGGTGATGGTAGAAGCAGTGTGTGGCAGTGAGCACCCAGACGCTGCTGAGGATAGTGCCACCACAGTGGTGTCTGTATTGGATCTGGATGCTGACCTGCCATGGCCACGCCCCCTCGGGAGCCTCCCGGCCACCCACGATCCGAGAAGCATCTGGAGGACCAAAAAGAGGCCGTTCCCCACAACCTAATAAAGATAAAAAAAAAAAAAAAAAAAGGTTTTAAGTTGAATTGTACGTAAACTTTAAATGTGTTTTTCATTTTAATGTGAAAAACACATTAGAATAGAATAGAATAGAATAGAATTCAACTTTATTGTCATTGCACATGCACAGGTACAGGGCAACGAAATGCAGTTTGCATCCATCCAGAAGCAAGAATTAAAGCTCCTTTCTAGTGTTACTCACCACTCAAACATACAGGTCATATTGGTCGTAGTCTCACAATAATATTGTAGTACTGTTTGACGCTTTAACATATTAGGATACTATTACCATATAATGATAATAGCATTAACCTTAATTACTTGGACATTACTTGGATACTAGTAATATCCCCTTAACTGGATTACTGAGAGGGATCCAACATTAACTTTCTGGGGTAATAACCTGCTATTTTTATACTGTTACCTGCTTGTTTCTCCTTGTTCACCCCCCTATTACCACATTCTTGCCGAGCTGTACTAAAAAGTGCTACCGAATATTTTTCAAAGCGCAACAGACATCCAAAATAGCCAATGATTATATAGGTTTTGGTGACAGCAGTGGTGATAGAAACCAAACGAATATATATAAAATATAAAAATTTGAATAAAGTAGTATTAGTTGTTTTTGTCTGCTTTTGTGATAACACATAATAGTGAATAGTGGGTGAATGGTTTAATTTTTCTTAAAGTGCAAAACTGCGGGTGATGTGCTAATTAATCTTTCTGTTAGTAAAGAAACAAAGAAAGTACATTTTCAGCGAGGAAGTGAACTGAGTGTATCACTGAGACTTCATCATATCATAACACAAATAAAATGTTTATCAGGTAAAGTGCTGAGTCACAGTCAGCACATGGACCCAGTAAAGTTAGCTGCTCAATATTAGCCAAAAAGCTGAACTGAGACACCTGTTTAAAACAAAACAAAACAAAACTTATATTAGTTCATTAGAAAATTAGAAAATTTCACCTAAATAACACTCGGGTCCAAGAAAGAGGGGCTTTGCTAAAAAACAACAACAAAAAAAAAAACGCCGCAAAACAGGATCTGAAGTTACTGATAATCAAAAACTGGCTGAATACTTTACTAAAAAGTGGAGGAAAAGAAGAAATAACACTAAAACTTCTGCAGGTACTCACTCTTCTGTGGCGAAGTGGATAATGCGGTCAAATAGCAGACGTTCAGACACAGGAGAAAACCTTTTAACTCCATTTAGTTTCAACTCTTTACCTTCATAAATGTAAATATAAATATATATGTGTGTATTTTTGATCGCAAACAGAAACTGTTCCGACCACCGATGACGTCAGGTGCACGTTCAGCTCTTTTGATCTGCGTAAAAAAAGTTTTAACGGAAAAGCAGCTACTCTACAGAAACGTGAAAGCTCTTGATATATTTTAAGGCTCCGTTTGCATTGATTCACACACGAGCTCGCGCATTACGTAACAGCAAAAAGACAGAGGGCAGGTTACCGGATTAAGAGCTGCCTATTTGCATTTAAATTTGTGCTATTAAAGGGCGAAGTGCTGGAGGAGGCCTGTAAGTGAAAACAGTCATTTGGAGATGAGGTGCTCGGCTTAAATAATATATTTGCAAGTATGTGACGATAAGTGAACAAATGTTTATAACACTGAACATGTGAGAAAGAGAAACAATTAAGGCGTTAGTTGTGTGTTCGCGCGCGCGTGTGCGTAACTGTCTTTTCATTCACTCATCAGCTTTAATGTCTTTCAAGAAACTATTATTTTCTTCCCATATCTCAGACATGTAGTGGCCTCCCCTATTTGAATGCCTACACATGATAAATTCCTGCATTACACACACATTACACACACACTGCACACACACACTGCTCACACAGTGAGCCAATGCGTTTTGTCAGAAAAACCTTGAGCGTGTTTTCTGCGCACAGTCTCTCACCATGGATCATCCCTGATCCTGTGCTGTGAGGCGCTCACTGGGGGGGTTTGGAGTCTGCGGGCCTAAATGACCTTTACGATTTTACGAAACGCGCTCTCCGACACTCCCTCACATTCTGCTGAGAGTCATCAATTATGCAGGAAAACCGCTCGCGCTGAGGGGGAAGGTAGCAGCAACAATATGGCGACAACCGCAGTTTCTCCCCAAGCTTTTTCACATCTGCAGTCCTGCAACGGCTCTCTGGATTCATTGTAACGCTTACGAAGTGAGTATCCTTCGCTTGTAACCGTTGGGGAAAGCCTGGCGCGCGTCGGTAGGTGAGGGCAGATTTTCTCTCCGTCGGTAGGCTATCCCTGCGTAGCCTAAATGTCGCAGAGCTGCACACTGCCCCGCATCTTTTTTTGGGGGAGCGAGCGCGACGAAACAGGGTGTCTGCGCTCGATGGGCATCTACCGGCTGAACCAGTGCGAAGAGGGAGGGAAATATATTTAACAGCCAGTTGTTGTCGGAATTTACCAGATTAACCATTTCACCGAGGATCGGAGGTACTGATTAGAAAACAGGGGAGGGAGGAGAAAATGTCTCATAGGTTAGGCTTCAGGCAGGGCGCCGTCTGACTTCTTCGAAGCCCAGAAAACTTTGTAGGTTTTTATTTTTAATTTGGGCTTTTTTCTTTATATCCTCCGGACTAAAGGATGATGCACTTGAAACCCCACAAGGCTTCAAGAAGGGGCTGATGCTATGTAAGTAGCCCGATCTTCTTTCCATCACCGACAGACGGGAAATTTGCATTCCTCCAGGTGATTTTGGCGTGACATGAGCATTGCTGTTTTCTAATCGTCGTGTTTAACGCCGTGGTGAAGACTGTGTGTTACTTTTAGCTTCGCAGCCTGGGTTATTTGTGCACAGATAGAGCCTTATTGATTTGGCAGTCGACATGGCTTCACGGGTGTGGTGCAGATCCTTGAAGACAACGCGCAAAAGCGCACAGAACATCCCGGAGAGGACAAAAAAAACCCCAAGAAAAACAAAACCATGTTTGCTGTTTCACAGGGAGGACAAAATGTACCTGATTGTTATTTTTACATCGACACCACACTCGTGACTTTGATCCACGGTTGCGCTTACCTCAGCGTGACAATTTTTAACATGTAAACCTCCCACTGCAGCAATACAGCTTTGGCCAATTTGGTTGTAGCGGGCCACTTCACTGCGCAGTATAACCCACAGCTTCTCTGTGAAGCTCAGCACAGGAATAGATTGGAAACGCAGTGGCTCGCTAATTCAAACCTTTAGGAAACAAGTTGATTTGACCGAGAAGATGCCAGAATGTTCTCCGTTTCTGTGTGACACTGATCGCACTGCTAGGCTTAGATGTAAGCAGCAGCCGATGGGACAGATAACGAGACGAGTGTTGCCACCACGACTTAATAATCGAGGAGATTTGAAGGATAAACTACAGGCCTGAAGGTGTCGGGGAAGAAAAAGAAAAAAGAAAAGAACGGAGGGTTGTGTGCACCCCCCCCGCACCTTTTTTGTAGGCACTCACGTGCGCGCGCACGTGTATGAATATGAGCTCGCGCAGTGCTGAAGCGGACAGCGCCAGCCTCGCAGCAGAAGGCTCCGAGGTTCTGGTGTCCATTTTAAAACAGACCTCTCGCCTCACCTGCTTCACGTCTCCTGTGCTTTTTCCACCGAGTGTCGGGACACGCAGAGTGGAGTCTTTCCCGTGTGATGCCAGCTTTAACGCGTCGAACATTTCAATTAGACGCTGTTATGTAAGAGGGAGGCAGGGAAGTGACGGGGCCCGCTGACTCAAATATGGCCGCCTGTCCTGTTCAGGCTGCAGACACCTTGCTCCTGTTGAAATGAAAGGATTTTGCGCTGCAGCAGCAGGTGGAACACAGGGCGAAGAGAGGGGAGGGTGATGTTTTAGAAATCCTCCAAAAATTCTAATGATTTCGTTAATTTTTCAAGTCTGGCTTAACTGAACTCTAATTTCAGCTCCTTCCTCTTTGCTTCAGCACTGCCCGGTGTTCCTGCAGCTTGAACATTTGTCATGTTACCCTCTTTGCGTTTTGGAGAAAGCCTTTACTGTAAGGCCTTTTTGTTTAACAGAGTCATGAGGGGTGAGACTTTTAAAGCTGTGGTTTGATTTTTTGTGCAGGTGGAACTTGGTCTTCATTCAATTAATTATAAAATACATCTTCTTTAATATTTACATATTTGTTTGTTAACCTGTGCAACATCTGATTTACCATGGCAACGCAAATATATGTAACCAATAAAAAAACACAACCTGAGGTGAAATGGCAAAACCGACCATATTCATCAACTGAAGCATATACCACTGGTTTGGAGTTCTTTCTTGGTAAAACAGCTCCTCAAAGGTTGGAAATGACTGAATATGCATGTTTTTATATAAACCTACACATTTGCACATCTGTGTAGGTTCACAGTCATCCAGGTCATGGTTGACTAGAAAGCTTGAAATAAGAATGCAACTGGGCTTCTTTAGGCTTGTGAAAACCTCTCATCCAAAAGGCTTCCTCAGTATATTATCTGATATTTCCCCCATCTTATGAGAATAACCATTATGCGTTGCTCTTTAACACTCTTATCTAAACTATTCTCTTTATTTAAGTCAACCACACACTCTGCTGCTTCAGAGGATCATTTAACAAATGTCTGTTAATGGTTCTCTTCAGCTCACTTCCTTAATGGAGATAAACTAGATGGAGGAGATCTGTTAGCCTGCAAATGCTTACACACACACACACACACATATATATATATATATATATTTAACATTACAAGATCTCAACATTTTCTTGTTCTTTTGGTGCATAAAATAACATTTTGCAGCTGTATTGTCTCCTTTTTCTGTAATCTTTCTAAATGGGCACCCAGCTAACTGTTAATTTCAGGCCACCATTTTTGTAGTACATCATTTCATGTTATATTCCCCCCTCCTGCTTCCCGCAGAGCTGCTACCGTGGATGGTACAAACCTAAAGACTAAGTAGCTGCAGGATGAAAACATGGCCGCACCCCTTCTTGCACCGCCAGGACCTGACAGCTTCAGGAAGTTTACTCCAGAATCTTTGGCGGTCCTTGAGCTGCGCATCCAAGAGGAGAAGAACAAAAAGCCACCCAAGCAGGACAGCAGCTACCGTGACGACGATGACGAGAACAAGCCCAAACCCAACAGTGACCTGGAGGCTGGGAAGAGCCTGCCCTACATCTATGGGGACATTCCTAAGGGAATGGCGGCGGTACCACTGGAGGATCTGGACCCATTCTACGTGAATTCTCAAAAAGTGAGTATTCACACACACACACACACACACACACACACACACACACACACACACACACACACACACACACACACACAACAATGATTTTAGTCAAATTGAGCGCTGGCTTTATTCTAAAACAAAGTATCTGACTGTCATTGCTGCAAATATTGGTGCAGTGCAATGTTTCTGGTGTTTGTCCCTCGCTCTCAGGCTTCCAAAATGCTCAAAATATTCCTCCCAAAAACCTTTAATATTGCATTTGGCAAGTGAAAATGTGACCCTGTAACATCATTGTTACCTTTCCATCCTTGTGCTTGGCCTGATTTGTGTTTGCACTCTTTTTTTCATAAAACACTTTTCTTTTGATCTTTTTTCAATGTTGTTTTTCATATTGAGAGATTTGATTGTGATCAGTTGAGCTCAGTTTAAAACAAAAATCCAAGGCTTGCGTGGCATCTGGAAGAAATAGTTGTAGCATCTGACTGTAGTGGTTGTAGTAAAATTTAACCTGAGACATTGTGATTGTGTTGTTATCCTTCTGACGTTGTGTTACATCAGATAAACTCAGACATTCATAATTTTAGTACATAATTGGTTTGGACAGCATTCAGTAGATAAGAAACTTCATTATGTTGAAGTGAGTCACAAGTTATGACCGGAAATGACGCAGACAGCAGAGTCACTGTGGGGTTTTTTAGGGGTTTTTTGACACTTG
Organism: Simochromis diagramma; assembly: GCF_900408965.1. Lineage (NCBI taxonomy): Eukaryota > Metazoa > Chordata > Actinopteri > Cichliformes > Cichlidae > Simochromis > Simochromis diagramma. Next base: position 3,239,696 of record NW_024387152.1, on the reverse strand, counting down.
ACTTTCAGGGGTGCTATGTTTACAGTTATTTTTAATTTTATAATTAGGCTGCGGGAGGTAATTACGTTTTGCTCCTCGAAGACCTTTGGGGAGTGTTGGAGCCGAGCTCTCGAGCTGTTGAGTGGGCCGTTGCTGTATCTCCAATGTGCTCACAGGGCTTTGGGGAAAAGGTCAGAAGCAGTTACTGTTGAAAGACCGTTGTTCCACATGACAGACTTTCCTAATTGTTGAAAAATTAATCTGTGGCAGGAGAGAGAAGCAGCAGCAGGCTGAGAGGACTCTGGTCGTCTTAAAGGAGACACGTGTCTCTCTGGGGTTTCTGTCATGTCTGACGTCTGGTCGTCCTCAGTGTGAGGACAAACAGGTGACCTTGACAGTCTTTTAATGTGCACCTGTTAGCCTAAACTGTTGGAGACTGCATTTGTTTCACTCAACTGTTTTTGTTGTGCAAAAGCCTCCGAACTTAAAGAACAGAAGACACGGCTTGCAGATATTGAAAAAGGGAGAATTAGAGGCTCAAAATTGAAAACTATAAAGAAACTGTATTGTGGAAAGCTGTAGAGCTAAAGATGCTTCTAAGAGTTCTACATTTGTACTCGTAGGAGTGCGAGAATAATTTATCATAAAATGGCTGTTCTCTCCTTTCCTTAAGCATCAGTGCAAATGCAAGGTGTACTGTGGTGAGTTCGATGCTCGTGTGTTCATAATAGGACCGAGCAGTGAAGGCTAAAACCTTCTACCATGGTAGCGTTGTTTGTTGTCTATTTATAGTCAAAAAAAAGTTATATAACAAAATTGGCATTTTCGTTCAAGACGGTCTCCTTCGATCATATATTCATTTCAAAACTGCTGCACGTTTTGACAACGGCGTTGTGTAAACCTCGGTCCACACAGAGTATCTCAAAATATAGCAAACCCTCCCTGACAAAACAGGAGGGTAATGGCGTGTTTAGTCGTCATCGTTACCTGAACAGATTTGTTTAGATATTGTGCGTGTGTGCGTTTGGCTGCACAGCATCAGCATCAGCGTTCCTCTCCGTCTGTCTCCGTGTTATACCTCTCTGTCTTTACACCGTGCACACTGACTGTTATGTAACGCACCAGTCCGGCACACAAGGAGACACGATTCAGATGACACGTGGCAAACATGTCCAGGGATCCACGGCACTGTTGATTGTTCACTTGCTTACATGCAGCTCACCTGTCTATTTCCCCCCACATGTTCCATATTAATGACACACATGCGCGTGAGCCGTGCAGCCTCGCTTCTGCTCTTGCTTCTTGTCTTTGCTTCTTGGCTTCAGGCAAATCTAATTACGGCCCCTAATCTAGTGTCATTCTGATACCAAAGGGAGCCGATGCTGCAGTGACACCAGATCAGGTGGTGACCTTGATGGGAGAACGTTTGCCCTGTGTGTCTTTGTCATTTGAGAGGTGGCAGGTTGCATCTGGATAGCTCCCTTGCAGGAAGGAGGTGCAGAAAGATGAGGGGGAATATATGTAAAGGAAGGTTGCTCCTCATCTTCCAGATAAATCTAGATTCGTGACTCTTTTAGGCCATCTTATAGCTGAGACAGAAGGCCGGGAGGCTAGCTAGGTGATGACGCAGCAACGGCCCTCTCCGCCTGGTTGGTGGCCCGAGCAGGGCTGTGCCACGCTGAGCTGAGCTAGGCCGGGTCGTGGTTGCCATCACTGTTCAAGGCCGGCGAAAGATTTCAAGGAGAGGACATAGAAGGAAGGGAGGGAGGGAGAGATGAAGAGAGGACAGAGATGAAACAGACAACATGTGCAAGGATGCATGAGCACATTTGCTGTCCTTCATGCTGCAGCCAAGATAACCAAAACATGTTTTGCTGAGGACAAAGATCTGCCACAGACACAGCAGAGCGTCTCAAAAATAAGATGACTGAAGTCACCCCTGTCACAAGTTCTTGCCCCATCATGTCAGTGGATGTATATCGGAGAAAACGCAGCATTTTGTCTTGTGTGGACTGGTTAAAGATGTTTACAGTAATATTACCTTACAGTAATGGTTTAATTTTCATCTATTTTAATAACATTGTCAGGAATATTTCAGCATGCCTCTAGAGACAATGCAAAAATATATTTTTTTGCACACCAAATGGCATAAACAGGGCGAAAGCACGGCAAGGAATGCATGGGCATCTCATAGGAAGGCCTTATAGCATTCATATATTAATGTCTCTGTGACTGTGGGGCTTTCGGGCTAAAGGCGCCATAAACGCAGCCCATTTATCGCTTGCCACAAGGGTCAAAAAAAGGGGGTCGCCGAATGGCTGTTGAGGCCCTCACGGATGCAGATGCTGCAGCCCTGCCTGCTGGATCGAGCTTCTGTGTCGAAGCCGCTCTTGGTTTCTCTCTCCCACCCATCCCCCCCTCCCTCCCGTCCTCCTCTTCGTCTTCTGCCCAGCTTCCCCGTTCTGGCTCCTCGTGCCCTGCTTCTCCTCAGCCTGCTGTTGCCACAGTTGCTCCCTGCCTGCCTGCTTCACTCGCTCTCCACTCCCCCTCGCCTTCTCTGCCTCTCCTCCTCGCTCAGCTCTAGATTATGAAATTTTCAGTAGCTTTGCAGCAGCACTTTTGTCATGTGTTACCCAAAAAAAAGCGCTTCATGGATAGCTGTGGAGGACATGTGTGTCAGGGTGACAGTGGTGGTTATTGATTGTGCTGTGGTGCTGCTGCTGCTGCTTGTGATGTGTGTAATTATGCATTTGTTTGTGAGTCATGGATATGTACCCTACATATGTGCACGATGGCTGTGTTTAAGAGAAATGTCATGATGGGACATTTCCAAGCGTGTGATTGTCTTGACTGGTAGATGACAGTGTTAATGATGAGGGAGATGCTGCACTGACCTATAATTATAATAAGAGAGGAAGGTTGGAGGAAGGAAGTGGGTCCAGTCATTTGAAACTGTGCTGACGTCTCCCTTCATTTAGGTAATATTGCCATCAGGGGTGATCCGTCTTATTTGTAAGTGGACGCATTCGTCATTTTGTTTTTTTCAGACGTTTATGTCATAGTAAGAACTCGGGCACGCACCTTATTTCTGTCCAAAACGCACAAAATACACGCGGTCATGTGACGCCACCGCCGTGAGGCGCCTTGCTTCCCACCTCCCCACCCATCCGCCCCGCTTCTCCTCTTTCCTCCTCCTCTCCCTCCCTCCTGACTCCACTGTCGGTGTCTCTTCGGAGGCTTAGCGTGGAGTGAGAGATGCCTTGTTAAAAGCACAAGGGCCCCGTATCACTTGTGCAAATGCACAGTTCCATGAATGTTTCATGCAAATCGCCATGTTTTATTTAAACAATTATGAGGTTATCCACAGAAAGTGGCTCGCAAGCTCCTCTCGGTTTTGCCCGTTTCCTTCCCCTTAAAGACGCCACAGTGGGCGGTGCAGCACTGAGATTCTGGGACAACACACAGTCATCCTGCCAGCAGTTCTCACTTTATTTGCATTTGTTTAAAAGCAGCATTTTACTTAAATGACCAAATGCACGTTGTTTATTTATCGTCCGCATACTGGCCGTGTATGCCTTGCAGAAAATGTTTTCACAATGTTTCAAATAGGATGACATATACATTTTTAAATATTCCTTGCTATTGTTCTTTGTCTATTTATAATCTTTCTGATTGTTAACTGTCTCCCTCTCTCTCTCTCTCTGTTTCTTCTCTCCACAGACATTTATAGTGCTAAATAAAGGGAAGACAATCTTCCGTTTTAGTGCCACACCTGCCTTGTACTTAATAAGTCCTTTTAATCCGGTTAGGCGATTAGCTATTAAAATTTTGATACATTCATATCCTTTGAAATGGTTTCTAAACTGCTGGGACTGAAAAGGTTTCCTGTTTACGTGTATTATTCATGATGCGTTCTGTCTCTCTGCTCGCGCTGCTATCGACGTTTCCTGTGAGTGGAGGTACAGGAGAGAGTCGGTTTGTTACAGTCAAGAAAGAGCACAGAGGACGCCGTGCAGTAGCCATTTTATCACTGAAGGGAAAGGCTAGCACAAATGATGAGTCATCCTTAACAGTCAGCCAAGCTAGACCTCTCGGTAAGCACATTATCGGTGCATTATCTAAGAATCCAGAAGGAACAGTCGGAGGATGCACCCTCGATTTGAAGCGCTGTTAAAGACATAAAAGGAAACTTGTTTTAGGACCTCAGCTGATCAGAGCTGCATGTTAATATTTTATGTGATTTTTGAAATATATTTTATTTGACTTGTTTTATCTTATCTATTTGCACAAGTTACGGGAAGTGAGCCAGCTGTGTGTCATGTGACACACGACTGTTTGGGCATCTGGTTTAAAAATGAAGCAGAAGGTTTTCATCTTCTACACAGCAAACACACTTTGGCTGTGTGGACCCCCACTGTGCCTCCTTCCTGCAGCAATGCAACCTGTGAGTTAGTGGTGCCCGCAGATACACGTGGTTTATTTAAAGATCTGCGCATAGATACTAAATGAGGCAAGGTGCATAATTAAAGGTTTTCCAGTTTAGGCACAAATTAATTATTTTTATAGATATATATAAAAAAGTAAGTAAAATAAAACAGAAAAGCAGTAATGTGAGTGGCATTTTATTTTGCCCACCTCCTGCCAAAATAAATCTACATTTGTGTATGGTGCACAACTGCTGGTTAAGGCTGTACAGAAATATTGTTCAAATATTTCAAGGCACAACTAATACTGACCTCTGCAGGCATTTAAAGCCAAGTCTGAAGTTTCCCTGCTTTCCTTTGAGTGTCAGCCTCTCTGCACTGAAAGCTTTGCACCTTTAAAATGTACTTTAGTTTTGCATTTCCCCTAAATATATACTGTTTAAATATTTAATAGTAGTGGTTACGTTTAACCACCTTCAGTTAAGTGCTTTGAGTTCGTGTCTTGACTTTAACTGTTTAAATATTGCTGGCTGTTTATGCGTACTCGACTGTAGGACATACGTTACCTACTGCAAGCTGTATTTTTTATTCTTATGTTTTACATGTCATAGAGGCTTGATGATGTATGTGATTACCACTACAGTCTGCGTTTTCCTTAACATGCTCCTCACTCTTTTCAGCATGATCATTATGTGTACTATTTTGACCAACTGTATATTCATGACCTTTAGCGATCCTCCTGAGTGGTCAAAACAAGTAGAGTAAGTACACTTTATCTGTTTTCATATATAAATGGGTGATAAAAGTTTGTGTCCCTGTGTTGGCGCTACATCTGAGTCACAGATGGTCAAATTCTGTGAAATTTTAAATTTGAATTTTCTCTTTAAACCCTCTGCACAATAACCATACTATATATTTTTCACACAAGAATCAAGATTTTAGAAGAAAACACTGATGGGGCTATATGCTGCCTCTGGACACCATCGCAGCGTATTTGAAAACCTCTGTTTTCTGGAAATTTGTGTGGCTCAAATGTAATGAAGCAACATTCTAATAAAACATTAGACCGACAGAAAAGTGTTTTATCTGATTTTGCATGATTCTAATTTTATCTAACGTCGGCATTTCCTGGGTGTCTTAACAGTTAATGAAGGTGCAGGCACTTAGAAATGAGCGAGCTTTGATCTAGCGCGGTGAACTGATTCTGTCAACGCTTTGTCTTCCAGGTACACGTTCACGGGAATTTATACGTTCGAGTCTCTTGTAAAGATCACTGCGCGAGGCTTCTGTATAGATGGGTTTACATTCCTAAGAGATCCATGGAACTGGCTGGATTTCATGGTCATTTCGATGGCGTAAGTATTTTAATTCCGATCGAGCTCTGAGTAAATAGGACGTTAAATTGGACACAAATACGTTGCGTATTTGGGTTGGGTTAAAGTAAACTGATGTTTTAGTTATTATCTTTTGCCTGTTTCCTATCTGATAACCCGTCTTCTGTGTTTCCTCATTTGAGCCGAGACTTCTCTGGTTTTCTCTTTGGGAATCGAAGATCTCCATCTGACACTGCTCGGCCTCCTTGACAACACCCACACCTCACTGTCATTCAGTCTGATTCATCTCCCTCTCGCCATCCAACTCTTGTCATTCACATTTTCTCTCTCAGTCGTCAGGAGCCTGCAAAATCCAATTTAATGCTCAGTGTCTTCCCAGCGACTATAAGTCACCTAGTTTACTTATTTCCATATGAGCAAATACAGCCCCCGCCCCTCCCCCCGAAAAGACCATCATACAAAATGTCATTGTTTCTCGCAAAGCCCATCTTTGTCTGAATTGATCTTTTCACCGTTTATCTGCATGTAAATAATAAGCTGTTGTAACTGTGGTTTGATCCTGCAGGTATATAACAGAGTTTGTAAACCTAGGCAATGTCTCAGCTCTGCGCACGTTCAGGGTGTTGAGGGCATTGAAAACTATTTCTGTAATTCCAGGTAAGACAGGATGGTGCGGGGTGGGGTTGGGGGCAGTGGGGCGGGGTCGGTGTTAGGTGTGTGTGTCTTTCTTTCCTTTTACCTTCCACCCTTCTCCTCAGTGGACAGGCTCTGTGAGTGGCGTCGTTTCCTCCTGGTTCGGTGGTGTTGTGCTCTTGCCGTGTGTGGTTTTTGTCATCGTGTTTGTTCTGTGTGTGATCCTTCCCCTATTTCAGATATATAACAGAGTTTGTGGACCTGGGCAATGTATCTGCGCTGAGAACATTCAGAGTTCTCCGAGCATTGAAAACTATCTCTGTCATTCCAGGTGAGACTCAGTTTAAACACTAAGGCTGATCCTCTCACCCTTTCCTTTCTACTCACTATTATTATAATTACGATTATGATTTTAGCGATATTAAAAAAAAAAAAATTGGAGAAAACCATTTTTTGATTTATTTTTCCTCCAAAATTATCAAAAATGGTACTAATACATTTTTGATAGGCTTTGCAGTCTCCTCTAGGGCCCTCCAAAGTGTCTGCACTCTCTTCTGCCCCGGTAGCGCTCTTGTTTCCAAGGCAGCTTTTGTCTTTAAGGAGAAATAGCTTCAACTCACTCAACTTCAAATAGCTTTTCAGAAGAAGTAAATGCCGTTACTTATGGCAAAGAAATGTGTTGTTAGAACACTGTAAACTTACAATATGCATGTTATGTTTTATGAGAAAAGAAAAATCAGACAGCTTTAATCCCTGTAGTTGTTCCTAATTGGAAATTTGAGAGGATTCCTAGTAATGGGGTCCAAAACAAACCTGTGAGCTGTATTTTATGAGAAAAGGTATAGCTCTTATACAGATCTTACAGAACATACCCATTACTTATGTATGAAGACTGCCAAGCCTAGTTTGTGAACATACCTCTTATGCTGCATGATGCTTTTCGGTCACTTGCTTTTATAATATTAGCCTACCAAGAGCTTGGCTGATTAATGGCATTGAAAGTTTGATTTGCCCTCTTTTTTGTTTTTTAGCTTGTTGATTGATTTTTTTCTCTGTTTTTACGACCTCCTTGAATGATATATCACAAAAAAAAAAAGATATTTGGGAATGCAGATGGAATGGTAACGCTGACCGGACATCTGACCGGAGAACATTAAACACATGTTGCAAAACAGCCACTAAAGATTGCTTTCTTTTTCAAATTACACATTCATGCTGAAATTTGAAAAAGTCTTCTTTGAGTGCAGACGATTTAGATATCAGTTTGGCATTTTGGGAAATATGCTTGTTTGTTTTTGGGCTCAAAGTTGGATGAGAAAATTGATACCATTCTCATGCCAGTACCTAAAGTTACTGCGAGCATCTGGTTAACTTAAAGACTGTAAACAGACTTCCTGGCTCTGTCCAAAGACAGCAGCCACCTAAAAGCAGCTCCAAACATCCCTATTTAACACATCGTATCTGCTTTTTTAAAATCTGACGAAACACTGGTTGGTAGGATGTATTGATCTTCTAATTTAGCGTTCAGCCACAAAATTAATAACATATTTCCCCAAAATTCTGGACTCTCTGTTAAAATGCTGGTACAGAAGTAATGAAATTGGAGCTTTTATTGATTTTTATAGATTTGTTTGATAAAGCAAACAGTAATCCATGTGAACGGGAGGGCTTTTTTCCAGGGAAACATGTAGATCTGTTAGTTTGATTTGATAATTTTTTTCATGTGCTTGTAAATAAGATGTATGGTGATTTAAAGTGGACCTACTATGCTTATTTCTAGCTCCACGCTTTAATTCTTGGACTCTGAGTTCTAGTTTAAGCTAATCTTTACTGTTTTGTTGGATTATGCTGGGGCTTTGTGCGACCCCCGAATGCATCAAGCTGTTGCATTCCTCCCTTTATACAAGCTTTCTTTTGATTGGCTGTCCTTTGCAAACAAAAGGTGGGTGGAGCTTCTGTGCATTTAGATATCTTGAAATCCTTGAAAAAACTGCCAGAAACAGAGCATTTACCTGCTTTAAGCCTGAGGTTTTTGCTCTTACATAGCATGAACATCAGCTGCTGTAACAGCACATGAGGAAGTAAAGAAAATTATAATAGGTCCCTTTAAACACGAGCAGCTCCTTACATGTCTGGTTTGACGGAGCTTTTAGTAAGATTATTTGAAAGTCTAAATTAAGATCATAATTTATCGAAAGCTTGTAGCAGGTCAAGCCTGCTGTACGTGTAGTGGGTGAACAGTAAAAATGGGGCGTGGGCGATCCTGCCTCCATCTTTGAGTTCCTCGTGGATCTGTGCGAATGCTGCCAGAGGAGGCTGGTCTGGAAGGTAAAGCGATTTTGTCTTTAGTGGATGAGACAGACTACAGGGTCGCGGTATGGGGAGTCAGTGCTTTCCTAATGACACCTTACACAAGACAGTTCAAGAAAGTGCCCACACCGGCACTGGCATTGAATTGCTTCTGTTCAGCCTTGGAGTTTAAATGACCTGCATGTGGTTTAATGCCCCCCTGCCTGTGCCTCTGTCCCTCTCATGGCCTCTCGTTGTGCTGCTGTGCTCTTTTCCTTATGGATTTCCTCTCACTTATAGAAAGTCTTCCCCCTCTTTTTTTACTTCATCCGTCATTGGCAATGAAATGCTAATTTCTTCTGTTGAAGAGCCCATTATTTGGATTTGAGATCTGTTGCAATAATCTGAAAAGAGTGGGAAGGCTCCTGAATATTTCCTGTTTGTTGTTTCTAGAGATGTTCTGTATGTAAACTCCCAGTTTTGTCCAAAATGTATTACTACCCATATCTAAAATTTATAGTATTTTACCAGTTCAGATTTTTATTTATAAAATGATCCCTTTTGTTTTGATGTTGAATTTAGTTAAAAATGAACATTTAGTTGTATATTCAAGTCGATGACAATACATCTATTATTTCTATTTATAATTAAATTCAGTGGGAAGGTTTTCAAATGTAGTCTCAGCCAGATTTTTATGAATATCTTAAGATGCAGGGATTTACGGGCTTCGTCCCAGTGACAAATTTAAAAAGATGAGCTCTAGTAGCAGCTGACACTCCAGAGATTAACACATGGGACATGAGGAGCTCCTGCATCACCTGTGTGGTTTGTGAATGTGTGTGTGTGTGTGTTTGTGTGCGTGCGCATGTGTGATTGTGGCTGGCCTGCAGGCCTGAAGACCATTGTGGGTGCCCTGATCCAATCTGTGAAGAAGCTTTCGGATGTGATGATCCTGACCGTCTTCTGTTTGAGCGTCTTTGCCCTCATTGGTCTCCAGCTCTTCATGGGTAACCTGCGCCACAAGTGTGTGTTCTGGCCAATCAACACCAACGAGAGTTACCTAGCCAACGGCAGTAAGGGCTTTGACTGGGACGAATACATCACGAACGACAGTAAGTAGAGTCAAGGCGTCACCAACGGTGACCTGGCACGGAGGTCAGAGTATGAGTCAACCCATATGCTTGAATGGGGAAACAATATGTCGTTTTGGCACTTAAAGGAATTTGTTTCAAATGAACTGAAGTCGAAATTTCTGAGTGAGCTGGAGTCAGAAATGTGCTGAATGGAGTAAATTTAGTAAATCTCGACAGAATGTGAGCGAAATGACTCAGTTTGGCAGTTTTTCTTTCTTGCTTTTTCCCCCCTCTCAGCCAACTTCTACTTCCTGCCTGGCCAGTTGGACGCTCTGCTCTGTGGGAACAGCTCAGACTCTGGGTGAGTTGCCTTCTCCACCCTTCAAAAAGAGTACCAAGATTTGCTGTAGCTCCTCTGTGCGCTTATAGTCAGACTACATTATCAGTAAATAGTGCTGACTCATTTTTGGGCTGAATGCCCTGTTCTGTCTCTATGTGTCTCTCTCTCGCTCTCTCTCCACCCCTCAGCCGCTGCCCGGAGGGCTACACATGCATGAAAGCTGGGAGGAATCCAAACTACGGCTACACCAGCTTTGACAGCTTCGGCTGGGCCTTCCTGGCTCTCTTCCGACTCATGACACAGGACTTCTGGGAGAACCTTTACATGCTGGTAAAGCAGATGTGTCCACACCTTCAGCTTGTTTCACCATGTAACAGCCCTCAGTGCTGAAATCTGATTGATATTTGGCCTTTGGACAGATTTTATCGAGGCTTCAAAGGTGTTAATTTTGATGAACATATATTATAATTCAAACAAAGTCACCAAAAGCATAGATAAATAAATAATGCTAGTCTGAAGTGCAATAGAGTGGCAGCCTGCCCAGAGTGTATCACACCTCTTGCCCTGTGACAGCTGGGATAGGCTCCGCCCCCAATAGTACAACCCTTAACTGGATAAATCAATGAAATGATTAAAAAAGGATGGTGCGATGGATGGTTTGTTTCTCATCCATTATTAGTGACAGCAGCTTTTTAAAGATTTCTTTTGCCTTTACTGGTTAGTTCACTGGTGAAGATTAGACAGGAAGAGAGGAAGAAATACAGCAGCTCAGCTGTGTGTGTGTGTGGGCACCTGCTCAACCAGTGAGCTAAACTGGTGCCTGATGACAGCAGTCTTCAACTGCACCACTAAAGCTGAAAAACTCGCCTCAAACGGTGAATGAACTGATTTTGGATAAAAATGTGACCTCACATGTCCAATTTTGCAAAAACATTTTTTAAGCGATCCAGTTGACAGACAAACCAATCGCATGGTGGAGGTGGTTATCAGCTGTCGAGTGATTTTATTACACTGCAGCACAAATGCCAATAAAAAATTGTGTACCAAACATCCTGTAATTATTCAAATTACATTATTCAAAAACTGGTGGTGGCTTCTGCATTCAGCTCTAGTTCACCTCCAAGTTTATCCCCTGTTCTCAGTCTCATGTGGATACTGTGGCCCCGTCACCGCCATCTGGTCTGTCTTGCAGGCTGTTCCACATTAAGCTTCCCTGAAATGGTGGAGACAGTCCTGCCTCCACGTACAAGTGGAAGGAAGGAAGCATGAAATATTAAGGGCTGAGGATTACAGTATGACCAATGAGAGCGATGAGACCTGATGAGAGCATCCTGGCACATATTTCTATTTTCGCTCTCATCTTTGAAATTCAGCTTCCAACTGCAGGCTCTCGCTCATACTGTACGCCGTATGTGTAGAATAATCATTACGTAGCCGCTTTTGGTTTGGTGTAAGGACATTAAGTAATAAAACGCCTTCCTATGGATCATGTTTGTTTCTCAGTACTGAGCATTTTGTTATATATGTAAGATTTAGTGATTTGTGCCACTAAAATAGAACGTTTGAGCCAAATGTCCTGCACGCACTTCTCAGCATCACGTCAACTGCATGCATAATTGATGGGTGAGGATATTTCACTTCTCTACCTGCTAGAGTCCTTTTTCTCTCCTTCTTGCTGCCTGAAGACGTATTTCATTTTTTGATGAGGTGCATGAGCGAGAACATTTTAAGTCAAATTTGGGATCCTTTCATGGTGACTATTCGTTTGCTGGTTTATCTAAACCTAAAAATATAACAGCGCGAGAATGACTTTAACCATTGTATGTTAGCATGAAGACAAAGTGAGACCAATGAGCTTTCTCGTTTGTGTGTTCATCTGTGCAGCTGTACCTCTGCTGCTCAGTCTCCTCACTTCTCATCTCCAGTGGGCATAGCGTCCAAATCTGTAGAAATAGTTTGGCTATTCACAGTGAGCGTGCAAAGTAGGTCAGTTCTTTCTGATGAACAATACAGTCTCACATGGAGGGTTTTAATGAGCACAAAGTATAAAATCATTTACTTAATTTATTTCCACACATTATTTTCACATCAGAAACAGACAAATGAAATCGTGTGAGCTGTTTTAAGTTAAGATTTGACTCTTCTGTCCTCAGAAGGTGAGAGACATTTACCCTCCTCACTTGAGGCTTGCATTCATTTTTGCCCCCAGGAATGCTCAGACCAGTGTACGTCTTCTATTTCTTTCTGATGAGTCATATTAAGAGATGAGCAGTGAGGCTGACGTTGATTGTGGCGTTGAAGTCATGTATCAGATCTCACGGGTCTGCTGTTTTCTTCCTCTCTCTCCCCGGACCTCTGTGGCACTGCCTCCTAACAGACCCTCAGGGCGGCAGGGAAGACCTACATGATTTTCTTTGTCTTGGTGATCTTTGTGGGTTCTTTCTACTTGGTGAATCTGATCTTGGCTGTGGTAGCCATGGCCTATGAGGAGCAGAATCAGGCCACCATGGAAGAGGCCGCGCAGAAGGAAGAAGAATTCAAGGCCATGCTGGAGCAGCTAAAGAAGCAGCAAGAAGATGCTCAGGTGAGTCCTCTGCAAGTTGAAGGCAAAACTTTTGTGTCAAAATATCGTTCTGACTTCACTCGCGTGCTCGTTTCTCGGTAGACGGCTGCAATGGCAACCTCTGCAGGCACAGTGTCGGAGGATGCGGTTGAGGACGATGGAGGAGGGCGTCTTTCCTGCAGTTCGTCCGAGATGTCGAAGCTCAGCTCCAAGAGCGCTAAAGAGCGCCGCAACCGTAAGAAGAAGTGGCGGCAGAAGGAGCAGGAGAAGGAGAAAGGCGACAGCGAGAAGTTTGTCAAGTCAGAGTCGGACGATGGCAGCAAAAGGAGCCGCTTCAGATTCCCCGATAACCGCCTGGGCCGAAAGTCTTCCATCATGAACCAGGTGGGGAAGATATTCCCTTTTGTTAGCAATGATCGGATGCTGACATTTTGATTGAAAGGAAAATTTAAGCTAAATTATAACGAGATATAAACTGTTAGTAATTTTACACGATAAACAGAATTTGCAGCTCAAGAATAAAAACACTGAATTTGACAAACTCTTCTCTGGGGATGAGTATTTCACTCATGATCATGCTGTGATGTAGATTTTTTCACACATGTTGGGGATGGTACTAGAAGTCTTGCAGGAAAAAGAAAATCTAAAATCACCAACATATAAGAAAATATCTACATGGCCAGCGTAAAGCTGTATGAGGCCTTTTGTGCCAAAATGAGACCAAATGAAACTCAAACAACACACAGAATTAGAACAGACACCTTTTCATGTCTATGAATAGAATATAGACGTCAGTAAGTCACATGGCTGCAGGGACGGCATTTTTACTACTTTTCATTTTCAGTGTGTGAAATATAAGATTGCACTTACAGAGCAGCGTGTAGTGAAGCACATGTCCAGGGGCCTCAGTGGGGGTTAAGCCTAGGCATAGATAGTGTACAAAGGCGTGAAATGGTGTGCCTTAAAATGTATGTGTGTGGATCGGCCTCATATCCTACCTCCACATGTGCAAATTCTACCATAAATGGTTGATGCAAAGGGCCTCATAATTGGCTAAATCAGAAATGAGCGACCTTATTTATTTGTGATTTGCATCCATACATTCCCAGCAGGTCCCTGAGGTCATGTGACCAGGGCTTGCTGGTTGTCAAACACACGAGGCGACAGAGCTTTTGTAACTGTGGCCCCCAAACTGTGGAACTCTCTCCCTTTGAGCCCGAGATCTGTGGACTCAGTGGTCGCTTTTAAAAAACAGCTAAAAAATCATCTTTTTAAACTTGCTTTTGGTTGATTTTTATTTTTATGTTTTAGCTTCTGTGGCGCACTTAGTGATTGTTATCTTGAAAGGTGCTATATAAATACAATTTTACTTTTTTTTTACTAATTGCTTGGTTTTCCAGTCAAACATTCCTCTGGGATTACCTGAGCATTCATTGCAGCTCTATGTGTTGCAGCAGCATTTATTTGTTTTACAGGAATCAAGCTGACTGATTTAAAGCTTGTCAAAATGATTGTGATACCACTTGCCTGAGGATGTCATTTAAGGGTAGAAATTGATCTTTTCTTGCCTGAACTTGGCCTGCAGTATGATTGAGGCTCTGGTGAGGGTACGCATCGGCTTTATTCACAGACAGCAAATTTACGTAGTCAATAAATGAGACAACCGGAGGAGGCTTTATGGCACTCACTAACTTGGTGATACGGTGGACTACTGACTCTTCTGCGGTTCTCTAATTTTGTATCATCTGTCTTAGATCTCGACAAGCAATGACATTCATGAAAATCTGGTAGTCTGATTAATGGGAGGTAAAACTATCAATGAAAGGAAGCCAGATGTCCTTTAACAGTTTGGCTCAGTCTTCTGTGAGCGAAGTTTTTAGTTTAGAGATTTTAGTTACAGCTGCAACTTAAGGGCGCTCACAGAACAACTTAAAATAACACTGCTAAATACTTGGATCACTTAATCGAAGTTAATATGTGTGTTAGTGAAAAAGTGCATCATGAAGTCAGACTAACAATTGTGGTTGCTTCAGCTTAGGAGGTAATGCAGGTCATCTGTTAGTTTGATGGTTCGATTCCTTGCTTCTCCAGTGTGCATGGGTAAGATACGTCGGCTTATAACTGTGTGGTTAGATAGAAAGTGTTTGTGTCAGTGGATGATTGAGGCATGTCGTGTTGGAGTGTTCAGATAGAATAGAGAGGTGTGATATAAGAACCGGTCTATCTGCATCATTACAGATAAAAAGATTCCTCTCATTGACCACCTCACCTTCAGTTTCCATTTCCTCTTTCTTGCGTACTCGTAGGTCAACGGTTCCACAGAGATGCTCGCATTTTCCTGGCCCCTTTTTCTGGATATCAACTTTTGTGCTGGAAGTGGTGTGCGCCTCATTTTGGCCTGTTTTTGTGTGTACCCAACGTTGATGTATGAGGCCTCATTTTCAGAATTATTTACACAAATCTGTAACAGGGAGCAGTCCTGCTGCTGTGCTTAGACCGTGCTGGAGCTTCGCTGACTTTTAATTTTTTTGTGTTTTATGGAGAAGTATTCAGCTGACGAGTTAACGAGGCCTACGGGCCTTATGTAACGCTTTTCAACACGCCTGTGAAAATCCTTCATGTGACATGCAATGGTTCCTTTGCGCTTTTCACTCATCTTCTACACAACCAGAGGGCTATTGTCAAAACATTTGATTTCCCGTGAGCTAGCATACTTTGTGTAGAGCTAAAAAAATAGCTGGATCAATGCTAGCTACATTCCAGATTGTTGCTGTCGTGACTCATGTTCAGATTGTACTTGTCTCAGACGCCTGTATCTCTGTCCTGTGTGTGTGTGTGTGTGTGTGTGACCTTGACACTGAAGCATATCACTAACCTAATTATCTAGTTCTTGTTTATTTAGTCAGAAGAATATGGCTCCTCGTGGGAAGGAGCCCTTGCTGCATTAAATTTCCCACAGATGTTGGCTTTCATCTTGTCCTCTGGAGTTGATGGGCCCAGAAGGGCCCAGGGCTCCGTCACACAAATATCTCCTCTTCTCATCCTTTTTTCTATTTCCTTCCTCCAGTCTCTCCTGAGTATACCGGGCTCACCCTTCCTCTCACGCCACAACAGCAAGAGCAGCATCTTCAGTTTTAAGGGCCGCAGCAAGGACGTGGGCTCGGAGAACGAATTCGCCGACGATGAGCACAGCACCGTCGAGGAGTGCGAGGAGCGGCGAGGCTCCCTGTTCAGCCCGTACCGGCGGAGCAGCTACACTGGCTTCCATGGCAAGAGGAACAGCACGGTGGACTGCAACGGCGTGGTGTCGCTCATTGGCCCCGGGCCCGGTGGACGCCTTCTGCCTGAGGTGAAAATAGATAAGGCAGCTACTGACGAAAGTGTAAGGAAGTCAATGAGTAGACCTATCTAGGCATGGCCCCCCTCTCGTCCGTTACGTTTCTTTCTGGCTCTCTATCCTCTACTGTCATCTTTGCAAGTCCGTATGTATCTCTTGGCTAAGCGCTCGCGCCTCCCCTCCCCCAGCCCCTGCAGTGTATGCTGCCCTCCAACTGTAGGCAAAGGATGGGAAAATAAACGTGATTATAGCATTTATACTTAAACCAACCTTTCACAAGTTAGCTTCATACTTGGTCTATCAGTGACTTCCAGGCAATTTTACTGTTTGAAATGAATGATGACTGTTAATGTTTTGAATATGTCAGCATCAAACTTATAACTCATAAAGTACCTGCACTCAAAATCATTCAGCTGCTCACTGACCCGTTAGTGTACAGATCAGAGAAAGAAGTAACACACAGTTTTGTGTTTTAAGTTCCCGTTCACACACTAGCAGTAATGAAACACAGTTTTTGTTAACAAATGGCATATAATGATTGGTTAACATGCTCCAGTGTGTTGATGTGTTCCTCCAGGCATCCGGGTCCTCTGCTAGCCTGTGTGGGTAGATCTGCAATAGAAGCCGGAGGAAACAGAGGGGACCAGCTTTATAGAGCCACAGACAATTTTATCTGCTTCCCTAATTCCCTGATTCCATCCCAGAGTATATGTATCTAGCTATCTACATAAATATATATGTATAAATATATAAAAGTAACACACCATCCTATTAGGCTTTCAAAAAATACTTTAAGAAATGAAGGAGGGCTGCTGTCCTTGTCTGTCTATACCTTTCTATGTTTTCCAGTCTCTCCCTGGTCAGCATTAGCAAATTAGTTGTGCGTCATTCTAGTTAGCATGGTAGATTTAAACCCCAAATTAGAACAAGCATGATGTAGACAAACCAAACTTTGGTTATGATGTCTGTTATTTCCTCTCCTTCTCTTTGACTTGGAGCATGCTCATGCATGACAACTGGATGAATTTGAACTACCTGCCTTCATATGACCTATTTACAATGCTCTTGACTTGATGGTTGCAATATAAGTTGTATGGTTTCAAAATAGGAAGATACAGTAGCATCAATTTGCAAGTTTGTGTTAAAAATGGCCAGATTTGGGAGACATTTTGTAAAATAACCTCATGATTATATTGCAATGGCAGCAAAGCCTCCATTATTGCATGACGGGACTGAGAATGCATTCATGCAGAAGCAGTTCTCCTCGCACAGTGTCTCACAATCCATTTTTTATCTAATTGGGATGAGCTAATTACATTCAAACACAATTAGGTCAAGTAGCCCTAGACCACTGCTCCCACTTTGGCTGAAACCTGCATGCATTTACAGCATACACACATCTTCCTTGAAACCAGCATACAAGTAGACGAGAATGAAACGTGCCCTGACCCCCACCCCAAAAATTCTGATCCTCGACTACTTTTTCCTGCCGTTGCTGTCGTGCACTTCCCTCCGCCGGCCACCGGTGGTGATGTGGGATGGTGTTCATGTCCTCTCCATGGGTGCTTGATTCTTCCTCTCCTCCTGACAGCCGACTACTGAGGTTGAGGTGAAGAAGAAGCTGTCGGGCTCCCTGATGGTGTCTGTGGACCAGCTCAATACCTCCTTTGGGCGGAAAGAGCGGGCCAACAGTGTCATGAGCGTCATTACCAACACACTAGTGGAGGGTACTGCCACTTTAACCCAGCTATTTAACCTGCTCTCTCATTATTCTTTAACTAGGGCTGCTCTTCATTGTTTGATTAGTTTGACATGAATTTCCTGCTTATCTGCTTTGCATATTCAAAAGTACCAGATACATACATTGCATAAAATTTTTTTCTATCCTATTATACCATTGCATGCAGTTTGCTGAGCACGCAAGTATGTTTGGTTTTGATGTATGATCCGCGCTATGTCTTCAGAACTGGAGGAGTCTCAGCGCAAGTGTCCCCCATGCTGGTATAAGTTTGCTAACACATTCCTGATCTGGGAGTGCAGCCCCAAGTGGATTAAGATCAAGGAGATTGTGAACCTTATAGTCATGGATCCCTTTGTGGACCTGGCCATCACCATCTGTATCGTCCTAAACACCCTCTTCATGGCTATGGAGCATTACCCCATGACCCCTGACTTTGAAGATATGCTGTCTGTAGGAAATCTGGTGAGTGGATTTTTGTTGTTGTTGTTGTTTTTATCTGGAATTCTTGTAAATGATCTTCTCTGCTTCTTCTCAGTAGCTCACAGAAAGGTTTTATTTATGGGACTGTAATTGACAGGGAAAAAAAACATTCCCAAACCCCCCGCTGCTTCCTAGTATTCGTGGATTTTTCTTTACATACATGCACACACATGTTCCATTCTTCTTCTCCCGTCTCTCTCGCTGTACTCTGGTTCAGTGGATGCACCTGCTTCTCTGCTGGTTGGCTGACTGGTTGGAGGGCGGTGTTAATAATTCATGAAGGCTGATCGATGAGCTCTTCTAAAATGGTGCCTAAATAATTTCTGAGACATGGTTGTTTTCATTAAAAGCTTTGTTTTTCTTTAAGAAACGGAGTAAATCAGAGTACTGGCACCATTTCACATAAGTTAACACATATTGTTGTACGCTCTTTTATATACAGTTTTGTGTGTATGTCTGTTTCGTATTAATTTACAATTGAAAAAGCAGTGAAATGTGTTCTTTCCAGTTGTGGTTCATAAAAATCTACTTGAAAAGACTAATGGGTGGTACAGGTGGAGGTTTCTAGGTCACCTTGATGCAATATGAGTCATCATCCTGCGCGCCAATGAACACGCAGTCTGACAAACTCACGAGGGTGTATACAGGTCGATTTGAGTTCGAGTTCATACCACCCGAGTGGATTAAATTCAGAGAATCAAGATGTCATGGAAGTGCAGACTTTCATCTTTAATTCAAGGGGTTTGACTAAAGAACTACATTAACTGTTCAGGAATTACATTTTTATACACAGCTCAAAAGTAATTGGACAACTATGTGGCAAATAATTTCATGGCCACATGAGGCCTGTTCCCTCGTTATTTATGATTATTTGAATTAAGCACATAAAAGATCAGGAGTTGATTCCAAGTGTTGAACTTGCATTTTGTAGCTGTTTGCTGTTATCCTCAGTATGAGGTTGATGTTTGTGAAAGAAAACAACCCATAAAAATCTAGTAAGAATGAATGCAGTGTCAACTCAGCAACACCAAAAGACCACAGAAGATAACCGAAGTGCATGATGACAGAATTATTTCCATGATTAAAAAAAAAAAATTCATAATGTTTATTTCAATTAAAACAAAACTCTCGAGGTAGCATGTGTATCACACTTGAGGTCTACAATCAACCCAAGTCTTCATGAAGGGGAATACAGAGAGTTCACAGCAAGGTGTAAACCACAGGTTACACTCGGGACCAGGAAGGAACGATGCCAGAAAACGTCTACGAGTTCAGAATTTTATTTTATTTTTTTGACAAATAAACTTGTAGTAGAATGAGTGCAGGAGAGAAACACCTCATGATCTGAAGTACGCTACACAACCTGTCAAACATGGTGGAGGCAGTGTTATGGCATAAGCATGCACGGTTGTTAGTGGAACTGGGTCACTAGTGTTTGCTGGTGATGCGACTGCAGATAGAAGTCGCATGCTGAATTCTGAAATGTTGCAGAACTGATCAGGCAGCACTTCAGAGTGTAAATCGATAAAGCAAGAGTTTCTCAAAGCAAAGAAATGGGATATTCTTCAGTCAAATCAGCAACCAGATCTCAGCCCAATAAATCAAAGGAAAAAAATAATGCAGAAAGAGCCACAAACCCACCTGGTCTAACAGAACATCTGAAGAGAGAAAACACAGCATTTGGTCATATCCATGATTTATAGACTAAATCCAATTAGTTTGAAATCTCTGAAAACAGGGGACTATAAACATAAAGATATCTGTCATTTCTTAAAAAGCAATATTTGATCTAAAGCTGAAAGTCTACACTTCAGGCACATCTTGGTTGTTTTATTTAAAATTTACTGTGGTGGTTGTGCTGAGGCAAAATGACAGAATAAGTGTCATTGTCCAAAAACATGTATGGCCTACATGACTGTATGTTCGCTATGTGGTCTGTGTGATTGAAGGCAGCCATCAGTGATCTATTAAAGATGAGAACAAACAAGTGCCGTTTTATCCTCAGTGACTGCAGAGCAGCTGACACATGCACGGACATTAACTAGATGTGCTTCCTCTGTAAATAATCTATTTGTGTTCAATTGCAGAAGCTGAGAGTACTAACCTAATGCATTTTTCTGCAGAACAAATATGTCGGTTCTTTTACTACTCATTATGCTTTACATTCTGTTATATATGTTTAGAAGCCAAGTTAAATTTATCCTCCTTCTCGCATGTCAGGTTTTCACGGGGATCTTCGCAGGAGAGATGCTTTTCAAGCTTGTAGCTATGGATCCGTACTACTACTTTCAGGAGGCCTGGAACTGTTTCGATGGATTCATTGTGACTCTGAGCTTAGTGGAGCTTGCTCTGGCTGACGTTGAGGGCCTCTCAGTCCTGCGGTCATTCCGATTGGTAAATATCTATCTTTGCCTAGAAAAGTAGAGTTGAGATTGTATCATTGCATCATGTTGTCGTGTGTTATCATGCACATTCTGCACATCGAACAATACTTCTCCACTGATGCAGTGTCAGTGTTTAATCTAGAGCTGTTTGCACATATTTAACTCTTCCAAAAAACAAAAACAAAAAAACCTCCCAAAAACTGGCGTATGTGTCAAAAACTCACAGCATCGCAAATTCTCTGTAGAAGTCGGAACCACCGATGTGGATATTTTAGGAGTTACTGCAAGATAAACCAGGCTGGCAGATCTCAAACAGGTTCTCAAACCTGTCAGAAAGTGGGTTGTTTTTCGATAAGCACGAAGACAAAACCGGCTCTGCACTGGTACTGCATCTGAGGCAAACGAGGCAAAAGTAAAATCTGTGTTTATTTAAACATTGCTGTATATTTATGCTATTTTTACTCTGCTGAATCGAAGCAACAAGTTCGTAAAGATGGGATGTTATGACTAAAACATAATCCTCCTACTCTTTCCTCCCACTTCAGCTCAGAGTGTTTAAGCTGGCCAAGTCGTGGCCCACTCTCAACATGCTGATCAAGATCATTGGTAACTCAGTGGGAGCCTTGGGAAATCTGACTCTGGTGCTGGCCATCATTGTCTTTATCTTTGCTGTGGTGGGCATGCAGCTGTTTGGGAAGAATTACAAAGACTGTGTGTGTAAGATCTCTGCTGAATGTGAGCTGCCCCGCTGGCACATGAATGACTTCTTCCACTCCTTCCTGATCGTCTTTCGTGTCCTGTGTGGTGAGTGGATCGAGACCATGTGGGACTGCATGGAGGTGGCCGGCCAGGCCATGTGCCTAATCGTCTTCATGATGGTCATGGTCATCGGTAACCTGGTGGTGAGTGTCCCATGTTGTTAGCTGGAAACTGTTAATGGGAGTTCACACATGACTCAGGTGCACTGTTCTTGACACAGTTTGAGAGACGTCCAGAAGGTAGAGCAAAGCGAGTGGACGTTTCAAAACTTCAGGCAGAATTCAGTAAAGTGTTTGGTATGAAAACTGCACTTCTATTCTTTGTTACTTTAATGATGAAGGTTTAGAAGCTCTGTAGAGTTACAGGGGAGGAAGACAACAAGCCTAAACCTTTTACACATGACTTTCACTGCCAATAACTAGCTGTGTGACTGTTAAAACACACGTAAGTCTACTTAGACAGGGCTTTCCGCTCAGGGTCCCAATACAAACTCACATCACTGTTGCATAGTTCATAGCGTTTGGACCATAAATAAGGTCTATGACTGCGACATATGACATCAACTTTTCTTCCATTTTTGCTTTATTGGATGCCTCATTTGTACCGCCCACTTGAATCACAGTTATCTCACTGACTAAAGTTAATCAATGGAAATAATGGAATTCAAGGTGCCCAATGAAAAAATGCCCCTTTTAGCTCTCTAATGTAATGCGGTCAGAAATTGAGAATTTAGCAACAACATCCGATTACTTGTTTCCTTTTTTCTTTTTCACACGTATATGAATTAAAAAAAAGTTCATTAGCATCACAAGTAAAACAGGAAGAAACAATGTGTATGGAATATTTGATATTCATAGCATATTACACTGTATGTAATGGGGGAACCCAATGTGGAAGACCCGCATTCTATCACTTGACCAGCAGGGGGCGACTCCTCCAGTTGTAAAATAAGAAATGAACGTATAGAAGTTTATTTATAAAAAGACCCCCCTTTTCACTTTATTACTTCATAGATTCATTACCTAATAGAGCTCATAATGTCAGTGTGTAATTTAATCTTCAATACAGTAAATGTTAAATCAGAACATGGCATGATTTAGGGTGTGGCTTGTAAATCACAAGGTGCTACCTTACAAGTGTGCAGTTGGTTACTCGGATTCCCTCCTGCTCCCTTCAAAACTGCCATTTTTTATGTATTTGTTTTTCATTTACTCTTTAAAGGTTTTGAACCTGTTCCTTGCCTTGTTGCTGAGCTCATTCAGTGCTGACAACTTGGCGGCGACAGATGATGACGGTGAGCCGAACAACCTGCAGATTTCTGTCATGCGCATCAAGAAAGGCATCGCATGGATAAAAGCCAAGATGCGATTACTGATGGCCAGTCTGCTGAGGAAACCACCGATGGAAGATGAGCAGAAGCCTTTGGAAGACATGTACGACAAGAAACTGAACTGTATCGCTAATCACACTGGGGTGGACATTAACCGTGACCTGGACTATGCCAAAAATGGTAACGGCACTACCAGTGGTATTGGCAGCAGCGTGGGCAAGTACATGATCGACGAAGACCACATGTCCTTTATCCACAACCCAAATCTGACCGTTTGCGTACCAATAGCTGTGGGAGAGTCCGACTTTGAGAACCTCAACACAGAGGACTTCAGCAGCGAGTCAGACAATGAGAACAGCAAAGAGGTGAGTGTAAACAGCTAGGACAGGGTCGCATGAAAAAGAAAGCACGTCCTCTTGCAATTCTGTGATCCAGGTTCATCAAGTACATACAACCTGATTACAAAACATGACATATTAAACTGTTGCATTGTTTAACATAGATTAAGCAAAATGCAGAAGCACTGTGTGAAAAACTAAGTGCACCCTTACTGCTTTCATAGAAATTAAGAGGATAAGCAGCAGCTGGGTGCAGCAGGAGTTTGCTGGTCTGGAGCATTCAGGTGTTTGTTCAAGGGGGAAAGACATCATCGTTACATCATTACAGATCTCAGAGTAGCAACTGTTGCTGTCCATCAGTCTGGGAAGAATATTTGCCATTTCAAAGGCCTTGCATCCAACCCTACAGTAAGAAAGCATTCAAGTGAATTGCTAATCTTGCCAGGAGTGGATTTCCCAGCATATTTAACACACGGTCAGACTGTGGAATACTAAAACTGCATAAAGCCCAAGAGCCACATCTCAGACTCTACAGATCTAATGTATGCTAAATGTTAAAGTTTATGGCATTAAAATTGGGAAAAGACTAAACAAATATGGTGGTTTGGAAGGTTTGCCAGGGGAAAGCCTTTTCTCTCTACGTGAACATGGAAACACAGCTTAGGTTAGCAAAGTCAAATCTAAACAAACAAAATGACAATTGGACAGATAAGACCACATGATGACCCGGGCTCCTTGCAGTCACTGAATCAACCATAAACTCATATACTGAAGTATTCTGGAGTAAAATGTGAGGCTGTCTGTCTGACAGCTGAGGCTTGGGTGATACTGGGTCATGGAATAGGACGATGATCTCAAGCATAGCAGTACCTCTGCAACCAAAAGGCTGAAAAATCTGCAAAACAAGGCCCACTCAAGTCCAAACCTCAACTGCATTGCAGTGCTGAGGCAGGATCTTAAGAGAGCTGTGCATAAATGAACCCATGCAGACCTCAGTGAACTGATGTAAGATGATATGCCTCATATCACAACGACGTGAACGACTGATAAAGTCATTCAGAAAGCAATTACTTCAGCTTTAAAGTTATTATGACTATTGAATTGTGGGGTCTATTTAGTTTTTCACAGGACTGCTTAGTGTGTATCAAATAAATACTGACATGCTGTAATCTTTTATATGTATGCATCACAGGTTGTATTTAAATAATGATTAAACCTGGTTATGGCTAATTTTTCCCATCATGTCCTGATATATAAAACTGTGAAAATGAAAGAAGGTGTACTTTCTTTTTTAACATGACTGCATATCTTATTCAGGGAGATTTTACTGAAAGAAAGAACGGCATACAAAGAAATATGTCCATGATATTCAGGCCCTTTCACTGCTTCCTAATTACATTGTCAATTTGTAAAAACTGATGCTCCACGTGTTGTTTTTGTTGTGTATAATCCTCAGCTATCCAGCACTGTGCCATTTTCTCTCTCATGCCAGTGAAAGTCTGGGTGTGGCTGGCCACTCTATGTTGCTCAGACACTAATATAACCCCATTACTCAATAGAGCCATCTAGACTGGCTTGAGCAGGCAGGCACTGCGGATGAATGGACGCTCTCTGACTTATGTGTTTTGGTGAAATGCATTTAGAAGACTTTCAGAGCAGATTATCTGACATTTGATATTCCATTTCAGTGTTCAAACGGATGATAGGTGATGTTCAAGGTTGTTATGAAGTCCATTACAATATGAAGAAAAAACACAGAAAAAAAAAGAAACAAAGATCAAAGATTTTCCATTTAAAGATAGAGCTGATGTAATTTAGAAATAACATTTCCTCAGGCTCTAAGAGGCATTATGAGTCCATCGCTTCTTGGTACCGAAATAAAACGTGAAAAGTTTCTGTATTTTGCATTTTTGTATGTTTGTTTCTATGCTTGTGAGATTGTTTTTCCACATGTGTCTGTTTCTTAATGTCAGTGTGAATTTTATTTCTGTAGCACATTTAAAAGCAACGAGGTTGATCAAAGTTCTTTGTAAAGCAAACGAGATCAAATCAATAGATCAATAAAGTAAATAAAACAAAAGAAAATATTTAAAACCAAACCCAAAACAAATAGAATAAACTATGATTAAAAACATAAATATAAAAAAAAACAAGACATCACCACATTAACAAAATGTGTTTATGCGTCTGCTTTTCTTTAGCTGGATGACACCAGTTCTTCGGAGGGCAGCACCATCGACATCAAACCAGACGTGGAGGAGGTGGTTGTGGTGGAGACGGTTGAGGAATACATGGAACCAGAGTCCTGTTGGACAGATGGTGAGACCACTGCTCCCACACCACCCATTACCTCGACTCCCCAGGGGCGGGGTGGAAACTGTAGGGCACCAGGGTTGAAGGGGAGCTTTATTATAAAATATTATTTAACCATCTGTCTATAAATCTAAGGTTTTAATAAACTAAAGTGCATTTATAGATACATTTTATATTGAACAAGAAAACAAAATGCTGGTTATTTTTGTTATTTACAGTTCATCCAGAAAGTAATCACTGTGCTTCATCGAGGTGAATTAAATTCATTTTTACCTCAAAATTCTTTGCAAATGTATTAAAAAAATGAAAAACACAAATATAACGTGTTTGCACCCTATGTTAGATAAATCTAAATCCGCATGTGAAGGCTCAACTTGGGCAAAGTTCCTTGGGTGGGCAAAATGAAAACAAAGACGTGCATTGTGGGAATTGCAGTTTGAAAATGTAAAAGCTCTTCTAAGATTTTACCAGGAAAACATGTTGAAACCTCAGACTCGAATCTCACGGCTGGTTCATTCCATCTTGTTTTGGCTCAATACATCTGCTGTTGTTTCTTCTCCTGTGCGTCCTCAGCGTGCGTGGCCAAGTATAAATGCTGTGATGTTGACATCACTATGGGATGGGGGAAGAGCTGGTGGTTCCTGAGAAAAACCTGCTACCTGATTGTGGAACACAACTGGTTTGAGACGCTCATCATCTTCATGATTCTCCTCAGCAGTGGCGCTCTGGTAAGGAGGCCTACGTTAGCATTTGCTCACACTTAAGCTAACTGTACAGTTGAATAAAAAGAGAAAATGTTAAATTCAAGAATTCCACATACTTGAACCGATGAGTGAAGTATATATTTTAGCGACTGGGGGAAATTGGAGCAAAAATAAAAAATGAATAGAAATCAAAACCAGAGTGTTTGTGACATTAAGGAGGTAACACAAGCCTATCAGTGGTGCGGTTAAATGGGATGGGAGAGGACACAGGGGATTTGGTGAGTTTGTTAAATGTGCCAAATACAAAGCACGGGTCGGATGCAGACATATAATTCTTGTGGACTTATTTACAATTTTCTTTCTTCCTGTAAATCACAGTTAGGATTCAGCCGTCGGCTGGGCTGTGGTGCCGTATACAGTTTCATTAGAAGCATCGTTAATCATCTCGTGTAATATTTCTGTCACCGTCTTCTCTCTGTAACTAATGCGTTTCCTGTTTCTCCGTAGGCCTTCGAGGATGTGTACATTGAGCAGAGGAAGACCATTCGGATCATTTTGGAGTATGCTGACCGGGTGTTCACCTACATTTTTATCCTGGAGATGTTGCTGAAGTGGGTCGCCTATGGTTTTGTCAAGTATTTCACCAATGCCTGGTGCTGGCTGGACTTCTTCATTGTGGATGTAAGTCTGGCTCTTGTTCCCTCCTGTGTGAGCTGCAGACTAGAGTAGTCACTTGCTCGGCAGCCACACCCTGGTTCAACAGCGATAGGGTGCAACAGAAACTCATGCAGGCTCTTGATCAGCAGTATCAGTATCAGATAACATATACACCAACCAGCCAAAACATTAAAACCGACAGGCTGCAACAACCATGTGATCTGCAACGCTGTTTAGGTGAGGGGAATATGTCAAAGTGCCGTCCCCCTGAATGATCAGTGTTACTCACCTCACCTAGCTTGCTTTTTAATGTCCGGGCTGGTCAGCGTATGGCTTGTACCCTTTTGTTGTTGACCGGGTGTGGTTAGGTTTGTAGGGTCAGGGTATTAACTGAATATCTGCTTCATGGATTGCAGTAGGTGAGCGGGCATCTCTTTTAACAGTAATTCCATTATACAAGGACAGTGTTTTACAAGGCTGCACTGGAGTCTGTCCATATTGAAGGCACACATGCCCGAGCCACCTTTTACCACTCCATCAAGCAGCTATTCACATATTTTACTTGGTTTATCACTGAAATGCTTGAATATGTGGAATAATTTTCTGCTTCTCAAACAAAAAACTGCTCACGCTTAGCGCCGCAAACCTGCCCGCATGTTTTTTTTCACATGCAATAAAGTGAAGTCACACACAGATATTTGGGTGTATTGATGACAATTCAAATTAGAATCAAATCAGAGCATTGTAATGATTACAATCATATTCAAGTCATGCTCAGAGCAATGGGAAGTGTCAAAGATGTGTTTTTGTTAAGCTGTCTCTGCCTGTGTTTCTGACCTTTATCCTCTCTCTCTGTGTACTGCTGTGCTCCTCGTGTCACTCAAGACTGAAAGTCCAGAACAGGAATGATTCTCCGGTCTATTCTGTGGAAGCTACACATGTAAATAAGATTTAAAGGGGACCTATTTATCCTAATGTCCTACTCATTCGTTTTTAATATTAGACTCTTATGGAGCAGCTGTGCATGAGTCACAGAATAATCTTTATTTCTTTTTATACAGGGCCTAACACAGCCCTTCAGTTTATCTTCCATCTGAAACTAGCAGTTTGGTGCTGCTTTCCTCTTAAAGCCATTTTCCTCTCGATTGGCTGCCCCTCACAAACAGAAGGTATAAACAGTAGGCGTGCGGGGGCTGCTGTACTCACAGCCAGAGCTGTGTGCCTATGCTTACAGTCACATTGGGCCAAGACTAGAAAAGGTCTGAAAATGAGTGTTTAGAGCAGTCACAGGGATTACTTCCACATAATCTCATTTTCTGAAACTTTGGCCATGTTCAATATGAGCTTTCATCATTATGAAATAGGGAAAATATAACAGGTCTGCTCTAATTTCAATGCTTTCAATTTTATATAAGATAATATTAGATGCTTCTGAGTTTCCAAATTCAGTCTAATGGGGGATAAATAAGGGTAAACGTCTGGATGTAAGATGCCTGAATGATTTGAATTTTACATGTTGATTCAGGAATTAGTCAGCACCAGGTAGCAGAGCGGGATAGAAAAAGAATTTCCTGACTTCTGACTTTCTGCTTGAACTAACCACCTCTCCACAGTGTCCAACATCTCAGCCCCCGTGAATGGACTCGTATCAGAGGTTGCCATTATAAGCTTGTGTTATTCAGACCCCCTACAGCAAATACACGCATATTATATGTATCACATCCTCTAGGAAATTCACATTAAGCCTAAACAAAGCATTTCATGTTTGTACAGTTTAAAACAGCATTCAGAAAAACAACAGAAGCTATTTATTATTGATATGTTTAATGTTGACACATAAAGCTCACATAGATCTTGTATTGATAGTATTGATTATAATCATACCACGCCGTACTGATTGTGGTTCTCGCCACTTTAGACTCCCTACCTGTAAGTGTGTTGTCTCATCACACACTCTGGGCAATGTGAGGTGCTATGTTTCCCAAGTTGTGACCATGTTTCAGAGAAGTGATGTCCCTCCTCCCTTCTTTCCCCCCATCCTCCTTTTATTCCCTCTTGAAAGTGTAACCTCAGGAATGTGGTGATATTGTGCTGAGATGTAATGATGGTGGGTGACAGGCGGCCGTTGGTAAGTTTGGTCTTCACTAGCGCTCCCCCTCCAAAGAAATAAACAAAAGAAAAAAGAAAAAAGAACCAAAGAACTTGTGCTTGATGAGTCTGGGCTGTGTCATGGCCTCCATGTGCCTCTGCCGTCCTGTGTTGTTGGGTGAAACCATCGCCATGGACTCAGAAAGCAGGGGTGGTGGTGGGGAGGGCACCATCATTAGACCAGCCTGTGACTTTTAAGAGTGTGGATGTGCTTGGCTCTTTCTATGAGTGTGTCCCTCTTCATTTCCCTCTTATGTATCTTTCTGTTTTTCATTTGATTTGTGTTTTACTGATTTTCATTCAAAATGTGTTTTGTATTTTTATTATGTGTTTATTATTATATTACGGCCACATTAAGTCAGTCTGCAGCATCGTCATCATTCATTTACTCAACTCGTTTTTCGGAAATCACAGAAGCAGATGTTTAATATTTGAATACACATTAATGTACCTTTTTGTCTTAAATAATCTGTTTATCTTACGACAGTAAAATTAGGCTAGATAACTGACACTGGGGTGTGTGAGCATCAGGGTGACAGGGGTCATACTTCATTCATCTTTCTTTTTCACTCAGATTATTATCATTGTTTTGTTGTGTTTTTCCCTTTGTTTTCAGTTGGTTTTATTTCTGTTTGGTTTGTGCTGTCGTCATCATGGGATCACAGCCCCAGATGTCATTGGCCTTGCCTTGCAGAGCTCTCTGAGAAGGACGTTGAGACACTGAGGCCGCTACCACACAGCTGGCCCAGCAGGTGGGCCAGAGGCCAGGCACCCCAAATGGGGGCTCTCCAAGGGGTCAGGCTGAAGGTGACAATTACCCCAAACACTGTAGTGCAGACTAAGGCAAAATCTTTATTTTACAGTCTCCCCCTGAGTATAGATGCTAATTCATTCAAGAGGCAAGGTTAACGATTTTTTAAAAAGTAAGTACCACAAAGTAAGCGCTTGGAGAAATGTCAATTTCTCTGTCTATTTATTTTGGTTTATTCATT
Source organism: Simochromis diagramma (assembly GCF_900408965.1). Taxonomy (NCBI): domain Eukaryota; kingdom Metazoa; phylum Chordata; class Actinopteri; order Cichliformes; family Cichlidae; genus Simochromis; species Simochromis diagramma. The sequence goes on along the minus strand of NW_024387152.1, from coordinate 3,209,878 downwards.
TTATTTATAGTAAGAAGAAAATCTGAATACAAGCCGATGCTTTTCCTGCTGGTTTTTTCCTGTAGCTTTTATAGACTTTTAAGTCTCATGTCGTCTGTGTTGATGATGGCATCAGTCAAAATGAAGATTTTGCCTGTTATAAACCTCCCTCCGTGACTTTGGTAAGCTTTGGATGTTGTGTACTTCTTGCGGTGAGTTTGACCGGTTGGTGTCGGTGGCTGGTTGGAGGTGCTTTCACATGTGTTTACTGTTGATATTTTTCCTTATTTGTAAGGAACTGGTGCTCCCCCTGTTTTAGACCCTTCAGCATCACGGAAATTGCATTTATGGAAAGAAAAGACTTCCTGAGGGTACAATTCCTGCAAAAAAAAAAGCCAGATTCTTATACAGCTGGATACATTGGTTCCATCTTGAAAAATGTGCATCCATCCAGGCGATCCTTTTATCTTTGCGATGCTTTCCTGTGCTGAAGACATGCTATAATGGCGGCTAGGACCTTTAAGGCGACTTCATCAAGGCGCTGTCAATACTGCACTTCTGAGCACTCAAAGAACGTGAGTGCAGCTTATTGACCACACTTTCCATAGTCCATTTCCTCCTTGCTTAGCAAAACAATACTGTTTATGTGCTTAGCTTAGAATGGCTATACCACTCAGTGCTTTAAATGATTCTGTTACCAGAGCAAAATTGTATAGACATGATCTAAATTTCACAGTGATTTATTGCTACGATAAGAGTTCTGTACATTTACCACTGCTGAGCATGTGCGCACAGTTTTGTGAAGTAGTTAGTTAACTTGAGGATTAATTGCTCTTCAGCTGTGGCGATCTCTTCCTGACTGCTGCTGGGCACAATAAGGGCCCTCACCAGTTCCTTTGAGGTTGTGTGCCGTTATTGTTAACCATTGTTAACTGTGTGTAACTCGACTGTACTCTGTGTATTTTTGTCCTTTCAGTGCCATCCAGTGCTAATAACTATATCTGATGTGCCCTTAACCTCCATCCCTGTTTCTTGTGTGTGTTTCGTGTGACTGTGGCTCTCCTTTATGACTCTAAATGCTGTGTAGCAAATATGATTTGATGTCTGAGAAAGAAAATGGTAAAATGACACACTTGTACATGTTCACTTGTATTCTTTCTCTTAGGTTCCGTTAGTTTGTCTGTCTTAAATTATATGGGATTTTATGCCTCAGCCCAAGAGCGACATGGAGAGACAGTGTTAGAGGGGCAAGGGTAAGGCTCTCAAGTCTGTTGGGTTTTTAACAGGATAACCTCTCTCCTTCCCTCCCTCCCCAAATCCTCTTCCTCTGCTCTTCCAGTCCCTTCGCTTGTATCTTTACTAGATCATGTAGCACTCTTTTCTGTCTAATTGACCCTCTATTTGAGTCTTATGTCTCTACCTCCTCTCTCTCTCTCTCAACCACAAATTTCTTTGCAGGTACAAAGGACTTTTCACATCTCGTCAACTGCCCAAAAATAACAAACAATCCCTCTGGCCTACTGCTTCTAAAAATACTACGCACATAAAACCTATACTAAACACTGATCTTCTCTCTCAGTGTATATACATGTATAAATGCAATATTATACATGCATATACATGCATAGATTTATGTGTGTATGTCAAGCAACTCTCCGCCTATACCAGGGCCGTCTCTCTTCCCTAGTGAATATTCTCACTTCTAACAGTTTGGAACCTCTTTTGCTTCTCTGTTTTTGTGTAGGTGTCTATAGTCAGCCTTGTAGCTAATGCGCTGGGCTACTCCGATCTAGGGCCCATTAAATCACTCAGGACACTAAGGGCCTTGAGACCCCTCAGAGCCTTGTCACGTTTTGAAGGGATGAGGGTAAGATCCAAAGCTAAGCAGCTGATCCTTCCGCATGCCCATTCAACAGTTTAAAGCATGCTAGAACTGATCTAAAAGCAAACTAAGAAGACAAAAAAAAACAAAACAAAAAACAAAACAAATTAAAAAAAACCTCCAAAATATTGGGAGATTGTTTTTTTTAAAAGAACAGGAAATGAAATCCAAAAAGTCACCCTTCCATGCGCAATCCTGTACCATGCCTTTGTTAGAGCGAAATAAGAAGTCATGATGCAGCTGGGAGATTGAGTAAAGTAACACTAAAGTTGTATTACTAGTAGAATAACGTGTATTTCAATTGAATTTCTTTAACAACAGCAACCAAAAAAAGAAAAAGAAAAAAAGCATAAATTGATTTGTTTCATCATTAAAATTGCCCAAAGAGCAACAGAAATCTTATTCACAAAGCTGCCTCATCACACGAGTGACAAATTGCAATTTCCGATGACTTCATTTTACTTTGTTTCTTCTTGATTGGCCAAAGTGAATGCCAAATTGGTCAAAGCTAACCAGACTTACATGCCATCTCATAGAGCATTCAAATCAACAATTAGCTGTTCATTTGGCCTGATTCTCAACCACTGCTTTCAATTGAGAACCCCTCTCCCCTCCACATGCCCCCCCTCCCTCTTGCTCCCATAACCTCCCCTCTTCCTCAGCTCACACCATCCCTCAATGCATCTGGCATCGAGAACAACCAGCAGGAACCGAGGAGCTGCGGGACACCAAAATCTCTGCCTAACCAGTCACACCAAAAACTCAGTGTGCAGGACGACTGCCAAACAACCGCTCAGAGGAGCGTGTCTTATTTGTAAGAACAAACTGAGTCGGTTTGCAGAGCAGAAATCATTTGCTGCTACAGTACCTCTGGTTGCTTGGGCTGTCTCTTCCTATGATACAAAGATCTGATTGGTCATCTCTGTGACTGGCGGTAGTAGTAGGTTGCACCTGGTTGTTGTCACCCGTAGTCCCTTCTGTCGCTTTCTCTTTCTTACTCTCTCTGTCTCCTGATCTCATTCGTCTTTACCTCTTTTTATACTGGGACTGGTTGCCTTGTCTTCTAGTTTGAGCTTCTCCTCTTCACCTCAGACTCTCCCCACCTTTTCCTCAGCCCCACATATGCGGCACTGTGCAGCACCCACCTTTCCTCCCCCCTTCTCCCCTTCCTTCGCACCCTTACCCCTTCACTACTCACTCCACCTCGACCCGGTTCAGCTGGGCCAGACTGCTGGAGGGTCACCACACTCTCTCTTGCTTGTCCAGGATCTTTCTGCATCAGGGACTGAGACAGAAACCACACACTCACAGTGCTGTGGCTTTGGGAGGAAAGTATTTGTTAAGCTTCTGCCAGTGTCAGCACTTTGAGTTCTACTGTTAAAGTAAACGATCTGCTAACAGTTCATTCTGGTGGCAGCTTCTTAATGCAAATGCTTCTCAAAACTGTGCATATTAATGTATGTATAACGAGTCTTAATGCCTTCCTTTGGGAATGCAGGCAGAAGCTTTGCAAATATGTTAGGCTGCCATTTCACACAAGGCATTACTGCTGTCATGTCATGGCACCGCATTCTGTAGCGCATACAGCAGGCCCTAGCTTTCTGTTGCCTTCCACTCCCACAGGAAGTGAAACTGGGAGGCAACAACAGGCCCAGTTAAACTCTGACTTTGAGTTCTGGGTGGACGGTACCCCGTTGGTTCGCTAGCACTACAGCGTTCGAGCAACACTCTCAACCCTAGACAGACAATGTGTCGTCCTTCTTAAGCATGTCCCAAAAATGACAGACCAGCAGATAAAAGACAAAAGGCCTAGGTGGTTATTTCAAGGGCAGATTGACCATAAGTGGATTCAATCTTCAAATTTGACTCGTAGTGAAATTTCATTCATACTACATATCCAGCGACTAAAATATGATGCCGTTGCACAAGAGCAGACATCAGTGCTTTTAGGCCCTGGATAGGCTTTATGGATGTTGTCATAAACGTTTCACTGAAATTTCTTTGGTTTAATTGTGCAGTTTGAGTTTGAGCTGCGCAAAGATAAGTTGTCATTTTTGGGTTTGGCACATTTGCCTAAATATAGTGAACTGCTGCCAAAACCAATGCCCCTATGAATTAACTCATTCACTGGGAGTATGTGGTAAGAGAGGTGAGGGTGGCCCAGTAATGCGAAGGGAAACAAACTTGAGGAATTTAATCCTGCTGTATCAGTTTTTTACGATAATGTCTATGTTCATCAATCGAGTTACCATTTTGTTTGAACTGGAAATGAAAAAAAATTGAGGTCAAAACAATAAATAAATGAATAGAGAATCAAATGAATAGAGAGATGACACCAAATACAAGAGATTATGGGGAGTTATAACAATTACATCTTTTAAAAAAACAGTCACTGGCTGAGTCCTGATGCAACTGAGCCGATCCGAGTGAGCAGTGAAGCTACAGTGAAATGCATTGCACTACCTAACACGCAATGGCTCTGACCTTGTACTTGGCTCTCTTTTTTTTTCGTAATTCTGCCCTGCAATTTCAGTTCCAGCTTTTTTGACAAATGCATTTCACAGGAATGCAGCTTCAGTACATTCAGTACTTTTTTTCTTTACAAATCCACTAAAGTTGAAGTTGTAGTAACCTGGCAGATTTAGCTTTTCTAGCTTTTCTAGCCTTAAATGTTATGGGGTCTTTGTATGTAACCTCTGAACCCCATTGACATTAATTTCCTGCTTACACTATGGTCAAGCTATGGTCGTTCACCTCTGCTACATTAGGCTGTAGATGCTTTCCACATATCATAATGGTTTCAGCCTTGATCTCTTTAGCTGCTATCTCTCTATCCACACACTTCTCTGTTTATTTATGTATTGATTTGAGCAGTTCTTGAGATTGCACAATGCCATGTAACACGCATGTATTTTGCATTTTTGAAAGCCATTTTCCCTCTTTTGAGAATGCTTTCCACACAGCATGGCCTAATTCTTTTTTTTTTTTCAAAACATTGAATTTTTGGGAGCGGTTAAATTGTTTCTTAGCTCAATCAAAAAGAGTCATTCTCTCAGCACGTGCATTGGCGCCACTGTGAAGGGAAATCTGGTATTTTGTGAATTGCATGCCTTTTAGTCCTTTAATGTTACTTGAAAAACTGTTGTTGTTTTTTATCAGTTTGCATTTAACAATAAAAAACAATATTTGAATAGTGTACCCTTTGCATCCCCGCTGATTCAGCTCAAGTCAGCGGGTGAAGGTCGTGCACACGCTGAGAGAATCCTGCTCTAGAGCTCCTCCCTATCTGTTTGCAATGAGGAGGGAATATGGCTCCACAAAACGAGTCTGCCAAAGACATGCATGCTCAGCTGTCTGCCTGAGAGCTGCTGGTCGGCCTGCCTAACACTGGTAGTGAGCGGTTCACTATGTGCTGAGCTTAGTACTGGCAATGACAAATACATTGGATATTGGATTTGATTGCTAGATTTTGGGGTGGTGGTGGGAAAAATGTATTACTGCTATAATGTTATATTATTTAATGGGCTAGTTGTGGGAACAAAAGTAAGCTGTATTAGAAATATTGACTGTCTACGGTTGGGGTGGTAATAGGGGACACTTCATAATGCTATGGCATTAAAACACTTTAAATTTTTTTACTGACAACCAAAGCTCTTTGATGTAAACTTACACACATCAAGTAGTCAAAATATTGCAGATTGTATTGATGCATGCTCATCCAGGTAAGCAAATCCCAAAAAGTTGATTCTGTTAATCTGGACGCAGCGTTTTCAGTTGGAGAAATGTTTTGTCACTCATCCAAGTGGCTTCTTCAGCCTTAGCTAACTGCAGGTTTCCCCAACCTTATAAAGAGTACATTTGCACAACGGCTGAAACTAGAACCACTGGCGAACAATGGCCTGTGAGGTCAGTTTCTTGATCAATGCATATTGTCATGACCAGAGATGGGCAGTAACTTTTCAATTCAATTCAATTCAATTCAATTTTATTTATATAGCGCCAAATCACAACATAAGTCACCTCAAGGCGTTACTTGTAACGCGTTACTGTAATCTGATTACTTTTTTCAAGTAACGAGTAAAGTAAGGGATTACTATTGCAAAAACGGTAATTAGATTACCGTTACTTTCCCGTAGGAACGCTGCGTTACTGCGTTACTGAAACCGTGATTTTTTGCGAGAATGTCTCACGACAGTGACGTAAGCGAGTGCGCCGTTCGTGACAACAGCTGTGTGCAGATCAACAATGGATCACATATCGATTGTGGGAGAGAGTATGAGCGTGCAGCGTTTAAAGCGTGGAAGTACTGACCTTACTTTGAGTTTGATTCCATAAAAAGTGACAAAAACATTAGCGTCCGCTGTGCGTGGGAAGAAAACTTTTTACAGCGGAAAAAAAACCCCTAAACTTCCAAGCAAGCACCGAGTGCGCAACGACGTAATGGGAAATTCACAGAGAAACTCGCGGATTCTTCAACTGACCGCGGCACACCTGCACCAGGGTAAACCTCCACCTACCGTAGTCCTGCTTTACAGGTGAAAATAGAGCAAAAGGACCGCTGAGTCTTTGACTTTATTTATTTTCTGCTGTGTTTTACTTGCACCTATTTGAAAGAGTGAGTGTAAACACAAAAAATATTTTATTTTATGTGCTGGAATGTGCAGAAAATAGGTTTAAATGTTAAACTAATTTATTCAAGTCAGAGAATGTTGCATATAATTAAATTTTTGCTTGATGCATAAAGTTAAAAGATTAAAACTGATAAAACAAGTTAAAAAAAAGATACTTTTCCATTTGATTACATTTTGTATGATGGATTATGCAGAAAAAGTAGAATTGGGCTGAAAGATCACTTTATCACCTCTTCAGGTTGTAAATCGTGTTTTTAAAAAGTAACTAAGTAACTAAGTAATTAATTACTTTTGAAAATAAGTAATCAGTAAAGTAACGGGATTACTTTTTTGGGGGAGTAATCAGTAATTAGTTACTGATTACTTTTTTCAAGTAACTTGACCAACACTGGTCATGACCATCGATCAACAACGATCATTGACCTCACAGCCCATTGTTTGTCAGTGGTGCTAGTTTCAGTCATTATGCAAGTGTACTCTTTATAAGTTTGACCTGTATAGGTCATTTGGATGAGTGACAAAAGATTTCTCCAAATGAAAACGCTACGTCCAGATGAACAGAATCAACTTTTCAGGAAATTGTATTTCTCACTTGCAAAGCTGTCAAATTTTTCTTTTATTATTTGATCTTTATTAGTTTTTTGTAAATTTATATAAAAAATTAATTTACGTACATGTAAAATAATAACAGGAACACTTGGCAATTTTGTGAGTCTTAACAGAGATAAACCTTGGGAAGTGTGTTTATGTGTATGTGTGGGTGCTTGTGAGTGCTACCTACCTACAACCTAATAGGACCAAATATATTGCAGTGTATAAATAGTCTAATTAAAATGTAACAGTCACTTTAAGAAATTAACTCGCTTAACTTGTGTTTTTTAATATAGAAACTGTCATTGAAAATTCTGCCATACTGTGGTTGTTTAATACTCCACGTGTAAAAGTCATGCCATGCACCAAATAATAGAAACGATCATATTAAAAAAGTGGCTTTTTATAGTGATTTTTTTTTTTAAAGTACCATGAATATCGTAAATATGCGATTCTTAAATATATTTGTAAGGTTGGTGCCTTAGAACATGTGTTTGTGTGTGGATGCCTATTACCTATCTACAACCTAACAGAACCAAATATATTGTAGTGTATAAATAGTCAAGCCAGATCAACATGTTACAGTCACTTACAGACATTAAATGACTTTTATTTATAGTAACTGTTATAACATTTTCTGCCATACTGTGGTAGTTTAATACTAGACATCACATGTGAAAGTCACGTACATGTCACGTACTAAATATGAGAAAAGATCATTATAAAAATAAAATAGGTTTTTATTTTTTAAGTACCATTTATACTGTAAATATGCAATTCTAAAATATATTTGTAAGGTTGGTGCCTTGGAACATGTGTTTGTGTGCGGATGCCCATTACCTATTTACAACCTAATAGAACCAAATATACTGTAGTGTATAAATAGTCAAGCCAAATTAACATGCTACCATTACTTGCAGATATGAACTTACAATCTGGTTTTGTTTTAATAAATGCATCCACATCACATGTGAAAGCCATGTGCAAAATAGTAAAAATGATAACATCAAAAATAAAAATGACTTTTATTTTTAAAAATGTACCATTTTTATCATAAACTTACGACTCTTAAAGGTATTTATATGGGTGGCACTATAGAACTATAGTGTGTGTGTGTGTGTGTGTGTGTGTGTGCTTGAGTGTCCCTTAAGCAGCTCTAGCTGCATGCTTCAGCAGATCAAAGAGCATATCAGAGTCGCATCAGTGCTGCTCTAATTAGGCTGGGACTGATACAACTCTCCTTCTTAGTAATTGCCCACACTTCAGTATGCACCACACAGTGCTGTGTTTTCATCTACATGAAGCCATAGTGGAATTTCACAGCTCCTCTTAACACACCTGTATCACATGGTTGAATTTTACCTGTAATGCCATAACAATATGTAGCGTCACAGGGGTGGAGTGATGTGTGTTCGTTATTACGGTTCTGACATTGTCATGTCCTGTCTCCCCTGGTCTGGTCTAGGTGGTAGTCAACGCCTTGGTGGGTGCCATCCCTTCCATTATGAATGTGTTGCTGGTTTGCCTCATCTTTTGGCTGATTTTCAGTATCATGGGGGTCAATCTCTTTGCGGGCAAGTACTACTACTGTTTCAATGAGACATCCGAGGAATATTTTCCCACCAGCGTGGTCGACAACAAGACCCAGTGCTTCGAACTCATTAGCCAAAACTATTCTGAGGTCAGGTGGAAGAATGTCAAAATCAACTTTGACAATGTGGGCGCCGGCTATCTTGCACTGCTGCAAGTGGTGAGAGCATCACACCTAGTCGCTCACAGAATCCATTTCTTTTTTCTTCCGCCTTTTTTTCCCTTTCTCATTTACTTTCATTTTTTGTGTTTCTTCGTGTTCTACACTTAAAGATCTGTTGTTACTTCACAATCCATTTGTTTTTTGCTTTTCACAGTACTATGATGCCTATTGTTCATATTCATGGTGTATATTGGCTCGTCTCTTCATATACCTTTTTTCTTTGTTCACTCGCTTCTTTCTGTGCACAAGCTGTACCACAGGATGTACTTCAGTTTCGGTTTGCCATGATTGCAATTTATAATTTTCTTTTTATTATTTTCTTAGTTTATACAAAAATATTTAACCATGTCTCTCTTTTTAAAAGGCCACATTCAAAGGGTGGATGGACATTATGTATGCAGCTGTGGATTCAAGAGAGGTATATCTATATATCTGTATGAGTCTAATTTGGGATACATAACTTTGTGCAAGTGTGCAAATTGCTCTTAAAAAAGTAGTTCAACATTTTGTTTATTCAATTTGTTACATTTTGGCTAAAAACCTTCTGCTGAATTGTGATAAAGTGGCAAAAAAATTATAACTTTTTAGGGGAAATAGCCCAATTCCATGAAATGATGATTTCAGTTTTTATGTTTCTTACATAAAATAAATTACTGTTTATTATTAGTATTTAGAAGTGCTGAGAGGCAGATTTCATTACCTTTGGGCGGAGCCACCCGATCTATTTCTTGTTTCCAGTCTTGATAGTGAATTTGGAGAATTAAATTGTAACTCTTCCTTTAACTCTTGGCAAGATGGTCTTAAACTGTTCCTTTACATGTTGTGTTAATAAAATACAAAACTGCTTTCACACATGTTTTCCTTTCTCCAAGGTGGAGAAACAGCCTGACTATGAAGTCAATATCTACATGTACATCTACTTTGTTGTCTTCATCATATTTGGCTCCTTCTTTACCCTGAACCTCTTCATTGGTGTGATCATTGACAACTTCAACCAGCAAAAGAAAAAGATAAGAAAATTTTAATTTCCTGTTTTGTACAGCGAGTTTCCATTTTGTTGGGATATGATTATAACCAAATCTGTCTTTGTCCCTTTACTTTGGAGGTCAGGACATCTTCATGACAGAGGAACAGAAGAAGTACTACAACGCCATGAAAAAACTGGGATCCAAAAAGCCACAGAAACCTATTCCTCGACCACAGGTAGTATTTTTTCATTAGACAAATGTGTTAGCTTATTCAGCATATAACGTGTTTGGCTAAAACCTGATTATATGTCTATCTCTTTGTCCTCTGACCATTTAGAATAAAATCCAGGGGATGGTGTTTGACTTTGTGACGCAGCAAGTCTTTGACATCTCCATCATGATACTAATCTGCCTCAACATGGTCACCATGATGGTGGAAACGGACGATCAGTCAGCTGAAACCGAGATCGTCCTCTACTGGGTCAACTTCATCTTTATTGTAATCTTTACCACGGAGTTCTTGCTGAAGCTTTTTGCGCTCCGCCACTATTACTTCACCAACGGCTGGAATATCTTTGACGTTGTGGTGGTCATCCTGTCCATTGTTGGTGAGTGAGAGACTAGAAAGATGAAGTAGAGAGCACATGATTTAGAAATATCACCTCAAGAAGTTAAATACTGATTATACTCTCTTCCTTTCTTCCTTTTTTCCCCTTTTCCTTTTTCTCAGGTATGTTCCTGGCTGACCTTATCGAGAAGTACTTTGTGTCACCGACCTTGTTTAGGGTAATCAGGTTGGCTCGTATTGGCCGTATTCTTCGTCTGATCAAAGGAGCAAAGGGCATCCGGACTTTACTCTTTGCTTTGATGATGTCACTGCCAGCTCTTTTCAATATTGGCCTACTGCTCTTCCTCGTCATGTTCATCTTCTCCATATTTGGCATGTCTAACTTTGGCTACGTAAAACATGGAGCGGGGATTGATGACTTGTACAACTTTGAGACCTTTGGCAACAGCATGATCATCCTGTTCATGATCACCACATCGGCTGGCTGGGATGGCTTGCTACTGCCGATCCTCAACTACCCGCCAGACTGTGATCCCAACTTGGAGAACCCTGGGACTTCAGTGAAAGGTGACTGTGGTAACCCGTCAGTGGGGATCTTCTTTTTTGTCATGTATATCATCATATCTTTCCTGATTGTGGTTAACATGTACATCGCCATCATCCTGGAGAACTTCAGCGTGGCTACAGAGGAAAGTGCCGATCCCCTCAGCGAGGACGACTTTGAGACCTTCTATGAGATCTGGGAGAAGTTCGATCCCACTGCCTCTCAGTTCATTTCTTTTGCCAAGCTACCTGACTTTGCCGATGCTTTGGAGCACCCACTTCGTGTGCCAAAGCCCAACACTATAGAACTAATTGCCATGGACATGCCCATGGTGAGTGGCGATCGCATACACTGCCTGGACATCTTGTTTGCCTTCACAAAGCGTGTGCTGGGTGACAGCGGTGAGTTGGACATGCTGAGGCAGCAGATGGAGGAGCGTTTCGTGGCAGCCAACCCCTCCAAAGTGTCGTATGAACCCATCACCACCACCCTCCGCCGCAAACAGGAGGATGTCTCTGCCAGAACTATCCAGAATGCCTACCGCGCTCACCTCATCAGGCGCGGGATCATCTTCAAGCGCATTTTTGCTAACAATAAGCTGGAGAACGGTGGGACCAATCAGGAGAAGAAGGAGAGCACACCATCCACAGCCTCTCTGCCGTCTTATGACAGCGTGACCAAACCCGAAAAGGAGAAACAGGATGATAACAAGGAGGAGTGGGCCAGGAAAGAGAAGGACAAAAACCAAAAAGATGAGTGGGAATCCAAGTGTTAGGATTCAGTGACTCTTAAAACCCAATAAACACAGCCAGATGAGACTCTGAGCCTGAACCCAACAAATGTCAAAAAAGTGATGATCATTTGCAAGCAAGAGAAATATAACAAAAAAAAAAACCCAACAAAAAAAAAAAATGTTTACATATTCAAATACTGCTGAGGCAATGTGGTTTCCTATGTCGTCAAAGACAGCTGAACCAAACACAATCAGTTTACTGCTGAACTTTTTCTGCATTGAGACCAAGCTCATAGAAATGAGGAATTAAAAAAAACAATGCTGAAAAACAGTAACTCACAGTGTGCTGGCCATTGGCACACTATTTCTTTGGGGACCAACTGCCAAGGTACAGAAATCTCTGCCAGATGATTGGACAATTGCGAAATACCTGCCACCACCGAGTGTGGAACCCCGGAGCTTTGCTGCGGGACTGGATCATGCCGATCCCAAGAGAACTGTATTAGCAGTCTAAAGGAGGGTCTTAAATGCTGAGTTTACCATCTTTATCGAGGAGAAAACAGTGATCAACCAAGCAAGTTTAGCTTTGAAAGAAACACTAGTGAGGGAGGGGGAACCCAGAACCGTAGACAAAGATTTTTGTTTGTTTGTGCCGAGTATACTTGCATCTTTACATTATTTGAGCAGCAAAAAAAAAAAAAAGGAAAGAAAAAAAAAGATAACATTTAGCCCATGTCACTGGTCTTTCCATCTTCTCTTTGTTATACTGACATTGAAAAAGACATTTTCTACATGGGCTTTCACACTCACTGGGTAGGGGTCATTAGTCATCGTTTTGACTTGGGCTGAAGGAGACTTGCTCAGACCGAGTTCCAGATAAATAATAATTATTGTGCTCGTTCAATGCATAGAAATGACTTGCATGAAGGCATGTTTTGACCAGGAATCATGCATGAGTAATCATAGTCCACAAGACACTAATTCTCAGACCACTGCAGTGGCTTGACTACAAGTTAGAGGCTGTCCACGCAGGAAATTACAAGAACTTTAGATGGAAAACAAAGAGTATTGGGGGAATGATATTCCTATGATCCCTGTCACCCTTCACTAGTTTTCCTTTTTGAACTGACAGATCTTCTGATTCAGCTCCTAATTATTTTTGTTTTTAATGTGAATGAAAGATGTAAGTACTCAGATGCAAAGTCTCAGTCGGATCAGCCAACAACACGAAGTCGAAGCGTTTTTTTGCCGCTTTGGATGTTTATCAACGATAAAGAGTATTATGAAGCAGAATATCCTCATGTTGAGGCTGCACAGATTTAGAGGGCCAAATCTGGGGCATACATCTCTTTGTTTATTCACCATGGAGTCACTTTTGTTGTTTCCTGTGGTCCTTATTAGGGCAGCGAGAGGAGGTGATGTTTCACGCCAAGGAATCCATATATGGCACTAGTGCTCGTGCATCAGTTGGTGTTCCCTTTACTGCTGTAGTTCCTGCAGAGGGGACAGAAATATGGTTGTGGTTTTTGTTTTTTCTTTCCCTTTGGTTCTTTTATTTTGTGTGTGTGAGTGTATAGGGCTAGTGGGAGAACTCAAAATTGTTTGGGTAAAAACATTGAACACTTTTACTGATTCAGAATTTCCCAGTGAATGATTTCTTAGGCAGTGCTTTTCAAACATGTTGAGTTGCCAGCTTCAGGAAAAAGCCTTGAAGTCCTTCTCTGATGTCCTTTTAATGGCTTTTATCAGTGGGAATGACACTGGCCATCTGATACCACGGAGTTAGCAGCAGAATTATCACCAGGACACGCCCAGCGTATAAGTAAGGTGGATAGCGATAGGGCTTAAGGTTTTCAGCTGTAGTGTTGAATGGATGCTGTTTGGTATTTCAGGGAGGTTGCTGTGTGATAAGCGTCACCAGATAACGGTGGACCAATAAATAGTTCGAGATCTTCCCTTCAGAGTTAAAGACTGACTGCCATGAGAAGATGAATGCAGATGAACAGAGTAGTGCTTTGGTCTGAGTCGGAGTGCTGAAAGTCCCATGTTTGTCAGTGTATCAATGTGCTTTTGTGGGACCTCTCAAAACACTGTGTGGTGTTGGACCCAGACTCGCACCATCTTTTCACATATTTGCAGCCTTTCAAAACGCTGTCACCTGCTTCAGAAGTAATTAGCCAGGAATGGAGTTAGGAGGGCTAACACTCGCCGAAAAAATACATCAGCAGGCCTCTCATCGACGCAGTTATGTTGTATAATAAGCTTTGTGGGTGTTTTTCATATTAAAAAACAAACAAACAAAAAAAAAACAAAGACAAAAAACTGAGGCTTTGTCTGTTTCTAGACAAGACGCAACTGCCTCCATAGGTGTTCTGCCATTTGTTTTCTACACAGGAGTGATGGTCCTATTTATAAGTGGATGACCGGACTTAAATCCGGCATCCATCATCACACCACTAATGCCATTTGGTGTGTTTAACACTGCCTATACCAGAATCCCCTGTACAACAATGACTGAGGTCTGTTTACAATATGAGGTCTCTGAATCAGTTTGGCTGCTGCACACTGAAACCAAATACATTCCCAACGAGAACCACAGGAGGTGTAGGTAACGTCATCAGATTTACCCATGCTCATCTTGGATGTAATGTTTTAGAATGATGCATTCACACTTGAAAAAAGAAAAAAGAAAAACAAAGAAAAACGAGCAAAACGAAAAAAGACAAAAAATAAAAAGAACACAAAAACATATATATGTACAGTGCAGGCTCTGATGTAAATGGCACAATCGCTGAAAAAGAATGAACTTTTTGAGAGAAACTATAAATATTGTATTATATTCTTTTATTTTATCGGCATGCTTTGTTGTGTTTTTTTGTAAATACGGAATTTTAAAAATGTTACTACTAATAATCGAAAAAAAAAAAGAGAATAATAACAACAATATAGAATGGCTTCCAGCTATGCCCTTTGTCACATTTGTTACCTTTTGGATTTTTTGAGACACTTTTCACTTTGTTGACGGAAATTGAATGAAATATAGATATTATATAATACAAAAGATATATACATGTATACATATATGTCTATATGTATATACGTAAAACAGAAGAACACTGTTTGTCACATTTAATTTATGTGCAACACGTTCAGTGGATGTCTAAAACTGGTTGTTTCCAGCACCCTTCTATGTTGGGGAATATCTCATGTGCGATGTTACTGGATGTAGCCTAAACATGACAAACGGATAATGTTACCAGCACATTTCTCACTTAACTGTCATATCTCTCACGGTCAGAGTATACAGGACGCACCCACAGTCACAGACACACGAAGGTGACTTTTCCTCACTGCCCACCAACATCACCGGTGATCTCTTCCAAGAAGGACGTCAGCTGGTGTGACTGACTGCCTCACGCACCCTGAGACAATTCCTACCACGGGGACTTTTTAAAAAAATGTTTTCCTCACATGCCCACACATCAGTGCCATTGCAGCTCAACACACAGAGTCGCGTACTTGCTTCTCATTCTCACGTTATTTTCGTTGAATGGTTTCTTTCTAGTGTTCCACTCTATGGCATGTGCCTTTTTTCTGCTTTTTCTGCAAATTTGGATGTCAATGCCACACTGAAAAAAAATGTTAAAGAGAGAGAGAGAGAAAGAAACCAAAACATATTTCGAAACTGTGGAGGGTAGGAGGTTTTGGGGGGTGAGCACAACATTAATCAGGGATGTCGGCTTAGAAATACTGCCAGAGGATGATCCAGACACCCCACTTCATCTTAATATTCAACAGTGTGTGATGTTAACAGAAAAACAGCTAACTCAAAAAAAAAAAAAGTCCTGTTCTTAGTGCTATGTGTGTCACCCACTTGGCTTGTGAAAAAGCAGCTTGCCTTCTATATTTTGGTTTTCTTTCTTCTATATATTTCTGTTTCCATCTGAAATTTATTTTTGTATCAATATTTGATTATAGGACTCATTCTTTTTTTTTTTAAAGCATGGTTTATTATGGGCGTTTTTTTTCTTCCTTTTTTTTGCTGAAAAATTAAAAAAAGTGCTTTTCAAACTGTTGTTATCATTTGACACCGTGATAAAAGAGGTTATACAGTACAATATGATGGTGTGTTGCACAACCACTTGGACTCTTGGTAAGAATATATGAAAGATTGTCTTCATTTGAGCACGAACCTTTTTATTACCAATAAAGCAGCCTTCCAGTTACACCTCCTGTGCTGTTGTTGTTTCTAAATGAGACGTTTATTTCTTTTTGACTAGAGTGCCATGTCTGACTTCCTTTCACATTCACTGTGTGCACTTCATGTGGTCACCATTTTGTGTAGTTTACTTTTGTGGTGCTGGGTATGGATGGAGGAGAATCGCAGAGCATCCTGTGAAATGGAGCTGGCTTCTTGAAAGGCAGCCTTTCAAACGTAATGGACTTATTGAGTTTGTTAAGAGCCCGTGTCAACACCCCCTTGCAGGCAGAAGATGGACTATAGCCCCATCATTATGTAGTCCATTTGTGCGGTGACGCTCTTATTTGTGGTCCACTATAAAGTAAATCGCCCAGAGGTATGATATCAAAGTCTCCACCCCACAACCTCACAGTATACCGCATGAGAAAGGCATGCCAGGGGGATATTGATCATGTTTGTGTTTCCCCATTAGTTAGACAGACGAGAGAAAACACTGTATGGAGCAGGTGGAGGTGGAGGCTATGTAAATGATGCTTTGAGTTGTCCTCACACTGAAAAGATGGCCAGTTCTCCGTGGAGTACCTCCCTCTGCTCTTTTTTTCCCTTTTTTTTTTTGTCACGTTACAAAATTCCGTCTTGCTGGTTCCCAGCTCCTCCAAGTCACGTGGACTCTTCACTTTAAGCATCCCCCTCCCTCGCTCTCTCTTTCTCCCCCGCACTTCCTCGGACTCACCCTCCCTTTTTCCCTGTTTTTTGGTCTTTTACGTGCGCATATGCATTTTTACAAAATCTTGTTATCGCTGACAATCCTCCAGCTCTTTCTCTTCTAAACGCTGCATTACCACATACACCAGGGCAGACTGTGAGAGAGAGGAAGAGAGAGAGAGAGAGGAAGAGGAGGGAGCCAGAAAAGGGAGATGGGAGGTGCTGGAGCACTGCAGTGCAGATAAATTAATGCAGCAGTCGAGGCTGACTCAGCAGCGCACTCCTAATTTGGCCCAATGCCTCCGTGAGCAGCCTGGTCACACTGGCTCCCCCGCGAAACAAAAAAATCACTATAATAAAGGCATTTCATCTTAAATTAGACTCGCTAAGCACATCTGAGAGCAGCAATTCCCCCTGACGGCAGCGGGCGTTGCTGCTCGCTCTGCGGAGGAGCTGTCCTTGGTGCCGGAGGTGGAACCAGGCGGACGAGCATCCTCTGCACGGGATGTGAAGCTTTCTGGGTGGGGCTGCACGGAAGAAGCGCAACCGACTAAGCCCACTGTTAAAAAAAAAAGTGTTTAGTGGAGCTTCGTATAGGTCCACACCCACCCCACTCTCTCTCTCTCCTTCTCATTGCCCCCCCCTCCTTCTGAAATAGGCTAGGTTGCCACATAGCATGTGGTTTCTCCGTGGGAAAACCTGAGCAGCTAAATTTAAACGTGCCACGGCTGGGCTTCATAGACAAGTTTGGCTTTTTATAACCGACACAGTCACGAGTGTTATTGTTGGTAATCATGTTACAGCTGCACTGAAACTGGTGTTGTCCGCTTTTTGAGCTTTTAGTCCCTTCTGCCTCATCCTTCACTTCCCTGATGTTCAACGTAAAAATGCGAATAGCCAGGAGTTAAAAGGGGGTGTGTTCATACTATCTGATCCCGTTTCAACCCTTGACTAAGATCAGAGGATGATGCTCCCTCCTTCTCCCCTCCTCCCGCTGTTCTCCCCTGAGGAGGGAGAGGGGAAACCAGTGAGTCTCATAAAACGTGAAAAGCCCCTCCCTCGATTTATTCCCAACATTACAGAAGCTCGTATGGATGAAAACCTGCACCACCATCCTCCACTAGCTTTGGCCTACTGTTTCTCTCCACCGGCATGAAATCTGCCAGCACCTCCTTGTCAACGAAATATTGACTATATAGGCAACTGATTTCATAACCTTGTTGTGCAACAGTGCAAATGTGTATTGAAAAAACAAAACATATGCCTTTATTTTTTATATTGATTTATTTAATTCCCAAATCAACCTGTCCTGTGCATGAACTGCGTGATTCCTTCGATTTGCCGAACAACAGCACCCACCCGTGGTCTCTGTCGTGTATAAACAGATACGAGCAGATAAAAGGCTTTCAAAGTTCTCATGACTGATTTCCTGATATGACTGATATAAGATTGTGTCTGTTCAGAGCATCGTGCTTCAACTTGCTAATTGTTATTTTAGTGCTGGTTTGTTTTCTTTAATTGTTAAACAAGTTTAACAAATAGATTCAATCATTTTTTGACAACAGATAGATTTTTCTAATCACTGGAAAGGTTTGGTCTGATATAACTGCGAAAATAAAAATAAGAAAATGTTCCTTCAGTCTGTGCTGATCACTCCATGATATCAACGGTGGATAAATAAAGAGTATAGTGGTGGATTCTTTCCTTGTCGTCCTCATAGAGCTCCTTAAACATATGTAAAGACTAGCATCTGCTTGCAGGTCTCACTTTGGGAACACTATGTGGTCCTTTCCTTCATTCCTTTTTCATTCCATTTATTCAATACTTATTTATTCCATTTATAGTACCTGTGATCGGTCTACAGTGTCAGTACAAAACATCCCTTTATAAGATTTAATCCTAAAATGTGTTACACAACATGAAATGCATACAAGTGAATTCATAGTGCTTTGGAAAAGATCCCAAATTCAAGTTTTTTCCCTTTTCATTTGGCATCTCGGTTTATTCATACTGCAGAGATTTGTTTAAGAAAGCAGAACAAAACAAACCACACATCCTTTTCTCCCCATTTCCTTATGGAAATAATAAAAAATAATGAAGCCGAGATAAAATGTTAAATGTCCACTTTATCTTAGGATACCGGCATTGTGTTGTTTAATGCAGACTCATTGTCATTTAAAAAAAAAATGTTGCTAGATGATGTAACGCAGTGATGGGAACATGTTTTATCCCGGTGGTTTCATACTTCTGCAGCAATGTCGAGCAGAGCTTCACAACATCTGTGAAACATATATGTAAAAGAAAATAATTGCAATTAACATTCAACTGTGGATAAAAACTGACGAATTCAAGCGAGTGACTTCTACGAAACCCTCATGAAATCCAAACAGCGTCCAAACAAATGTTACTTCCCAGCTCACCCTTCTTGTTTGGGGTCGGTCAGCCACTCCACAAAGTCTTTAGCCTTAATCTTATCAAGATAGTGTGTGAAATCACTGGTGAATGTTCCATCTGAATGCCTTTTGAGCTTTCGGACCATATGATGTCCCTTTTCCATCCGATATGAGAGCCATCTAGGAGAAGAAGTGTTGAAGAGAACGAAGAATGTTTAACTGACAAACGTATTTCAGAACTGCAGCTAATAATCCAAACATGAAACTGGACACTACATAATACCTTGATGGCCCGGATTTGTCCAAAACCACCTGCTGAGTATCTGAAAAAATACAAAGGAGCAGCAAACACAGCACAGGCAGATTCATCCTCAGGTCACCTAGTTAAAAAAAACAAAAACAAAAGCAAAGATACAAACAGGTTGTTTATCCTAAATCATTTGCACAGATTTTTATTTTTTTAAATTTATTTTTATTTTTCAAGTTTAGGTCTGAATGAATCAGCTCACCTCAGAGAAACCTGACACCTCTCCAGTGAAGAGCTGTGCTTTCCTGGCTGCTGCAAGTGTAGTGATGAAGAAGCCACGGAAAAAGCCCCTTCACACCTTGAAGATACTCTAAACTACAAGTACTGATTACCTCTGTCACTTTATAAAGACAGCAGGTGTCCTAGTGTGACATACAGGCCACCTCCTACAGCTGATGAGCCTGTTAGTCATTATGGTGGTGTGGATCATGGCTCATCTCAACAAGAATTGTGTGTATTCTCCAGAAAGGTCAAAAGTCAGAGCGCACTCTGACTAACACAGACAGAAGCAGGTGCGAAGAAATTGTTCTGGTGTCTGACAACGACCACGTGATTCCTAAATCGTGTCGCTTGCTTCTGAAAATTTGGAATTCTAGTCAGCTTGCTGTTTAGATGCAGTTCTGCAATCATCCGGTTGGATTTTTTGTGCTGTCTTTGAAGAGTAGAAAGCTAATCATTGTTTGTAGGTACAAGATTATTTAAAATAAATATACCAGATATGACCATATTTGGACAAGGGTCAAGCTGACAACAACAAACCAACATAAACATGTAAACTCCACGACATCTTTTCCTAACTTATGGCAAAAAACTGGACCTTCTTTTACAAGTCCGAATATGTTAGAAGTTGCTGCTCTACTCATATTTTCCACAACTACCTCTGAGGTTTACAGAGGATGGTCTGAAAAACAGAAAATATCCAGTGAGCGTTAGTTCTCTGGGTGAAAATGCCATGTTGAGGCAAAAAGTCAATGGAGAATCAGCACACTGGAAGTCAGCTGTTACTCAAATACCCACTCCTTACATCCAGAAGGGCTACAGCAGCAGCCCATGATGCCATGTGCTGCTCCTGTCAGTTAAGAAGAGAAAATCAAGACTTTCCGATGTTTTTATGTCTAATATCTTTACTTACATTAGTAAATAGACTTTAGTGAAGATGATTTATGAAGGGGTTATTTATAAAATAAGGTATTTTTATGAGCAACATTAAAACCATTCTACTTTTTATTTAAAGTATCTTTTTATTTAAAGTATCTTTATAGAACTGTGATGTCATATTTGTTGCTATTTCTGCTCCCCTCGTGACCAGAGAAAGACAGAAAATGTAACAGCAGTGTTTGCAGCAGAGGTGAGAGTATGGATCCAAACATCCACAGTATTGATACCAGCAGAGGTATTGGTACGACCAAGATGGGATCGATACTTTGTTTCTATTAGTTCTGCATGTCGCTTGAAAAATTGTGTTAAATAATTTGTTTGGAAATGAAAAAAAAAATACACCTCGAACATGCACTATGAAAAAAGATGTCTGAACCTTTCCCTGTTGACTGCCGTGTCTGTTTGATTTGTAGCCTATTTAAACAACAGAAGTTGTCCTGAAGAGCTTTAGAGACAGGAACAATTACATTTCAGGTCTTCAAAAAAAAAGCCAACTCACTCACTGCTCTCCTACATGAGCTGCTTTTATAGGTCACAGGTATCGGTATTGATATCGGCAATATTGGCTCTGTATTTACTTGGTATCACACAGGACTAGTTCGTGACCATGACTGCAATTAAATAGGCCTCAATTAACCCAATGGCAGCCACTAGATAACAGCAAGTCTGAGGCACACAAAAACCTCTCACACATTAGCGCTCTGTTATGGGAGATTAACATGAAACTGCAGATATTGGACTCAAATTGCTGAGAGCAGCAAAACAAACTTCAGCTCCAGTTAACATTTTATCTAACCAGGATTATTTACTAGATTTATTTACAAGTAAATACGCTCTTATGGACAGGTGCAGTCTGCACACCTGTGGCAAATCAAGCCACAGTATGTAGCTTGATTGCTAGCAAACTAATAATACTAGAGCAAACTATGTACACTAGCAGTGCTACAGCTGGCTAGCTTTGAAGCTGACCCAGTGTAACTTCATTGTCAGTCTTCAGAATGTTTTCTTCTAGCTGTCAGGAACTTCTATTTTACAGAATTATTTAATAATTAATGGCGAGAATATCGAGATTAAAAAGCACTGGCAGCCTTGTTTTGGTGCAGGTGGTAATCTGCTCTCTTTAAAGTTATCTAAGAAACTTGCACGTTACAAATGCACTTCTCTGACTGTGTGCAAGTGTGCACTCAAGTTGGATAAGTTATCATGGTGCAGTTTACAGGTCTGGGAGCCTGTAGCTGCATTAATAATTGCGCATCTGTGTGGCCCACAATAGAATAATTCTCAGAAACTGTACTGTGTTGAGAAGAAGCCTTGATGCTGCCTGTGGGATGTGCAAAGTATTGATGTGACGTTCTGTATCGAGGCTTCAAAGCTCGTTTTTGTTTTTTTTTCTAATACTAAACTTTATTAAGAAACAGTATACAGAACATGTATACAACCAGAACAAAATTAACATATGCCAGGGGGTGTAATACAAAGAATTACAAACATTCAAATAATTTGTAATTACTACAAATAGTAATAGTTTTCATAGCCTTTTTGTTAAGTGATCCACTTATCAATTTTATGTAACATAAAACATCATTATAGTAATGTTTAAAATTAGGTTTTTTGTTACTGTATTTGCATTTGTGAAAATAAAATTTAGCTAAGATAACTAACAAGTTTATTATAAAGTAAACATCTTCTTTTTTTTTTGCCTTTGAAAGAAACAAAATACAACATTTTCCCATTTCACAGTAAAGTCTTTATAGAGATGTCCAGCAATGAATCTACTGAAGTCTTTCCAAAATGTTCTAGCGTATGAACAGATCCAGAAGAGGTGTTGCACAGTCTCAGGATGGCTTCCACAAAATCCACAGTTCACATTTATGTCCCTTTTGAACTTCGTCATGTAATGATTAGCAGGATAAAATTTATGCAGTATTTTAAATGAGACTTCCTTCACTTTATTCGTTACCAGATACTTGTTAGGAATTGTCCATACTCTTTTCCAGTTAATGTCACTGACAAAGAAATTCCAATAAGAGACCACATGTGGGATAGTTAGAGATTCTGTCTGGAACAAAGCACGGATATTCTTATTACTTTTACTGTGGTTTGTTAGACAGATTCTTCCTATGTGTGAATCTAAAGGGTTGGGGAGAGAAACAGATGATATGCAAGGTTGAATACCTTTAAAAAGCATTATAATACCTGTAGGTATTGCATCAAATAATATGGCATATTCTTTGGGTGTGGCTGGAAATTTATAGGTGTTTAAGAATTCTGAATAGGACATAAGCTGCCCATTAGGATTAAACAGCTGATTCACTAAAACAATCCGTTTCTCAACCCACCTAGAAAAAAATAATGATTTATTTTTATACACTTGTTACGGAGTATAGCACGGTGGGAAGGGACGGAGAGAACCCCCCCCCCCCTTAAGTTTTGTTGGTTTTGTTTTTTGAGTTTGTTTTGGATTTATTGCATGTTTTCATGTTTACTTACGGTTGTTGTGCCTATGTGGGAGGGGAGATTTTACTCTAGCCCAGCTGCCAGTGAGGCGGAGTTGAATACAGGGAGCGGCCGATTGGAGTTCCTCTTTATAAAGGGGAGAGGAAGCAGGAAGTGGTGTTGTTGTTTTTAGTAGGACTTCGGTGAAGTAAGAGAGCCCCGGAGATCGAGGACAAAGTGTACACATTTTTAATGGAAAGGATTTTATTTTGCCTGGCCTGGTTTTGCTTTTAACGAAACGGAGGACGTGGAAAGGAGGACGCATTTCTATGGAGCTGAGAGAGGACGTGCTGGAAAAGAGAGGACGTGTTGGAAAAGAGAGGACGTGTTGGAAAAGAGAGGACGTGTTGGAAAAGAGAGGACGTGTTGGAAAAGAGAGGACGTGTTGGAAAAGAGGAAAACGAGCACTAGACTGGAGACCTCCTGTGCCCCAATAAGAAAAATCGGACCAGTTCTGGGAAGTCTAACTGCCGGGAGGAGATGTGGAGACCCAGCCTGGAACGAAGTTAAAGTCTAAACAGGTGGGTGGCAAACCTGTTTGAGGGAGCTGCAGGATTGATCCGTGTTGGTTGCATGTTCGTG
This sequence comes from Simochromis diagramma, assembly GCF_900408965.1. NCBI lineage: Eukaryota > Metazoa > Chordata > Actinopteri > Cichliformes > Cichlidae > Simochromis > Simochromis diagramma. The sequence continues at coordinate 3,186,387 of NW_024387152.1, read as the reverse complement.
CAGTGACCCTCTCTCCCCTGTTTTGTAAACTAGGCGAAGGACTCGGACCGTGGTGGTATTTGGGTTTCGGATCCCTGGCCGGAGTTGTCTTCAGCCGGTAGTTTGCCTAGAGGAAGAACAAATAAATTTTGTGTAACCCATTGCAGTGTGTGCGTGGTGGTTTGTTGCTGGTCCCTACTAGAACTCCTATTCTTTTTTTTGTACGGAGGCTCTCTTAACAGCCCTCTCGTAACATTTGGCGTTGTCGACAGGATTTGTGACCAGTATACAAACCTACCTGCCTTAGACTGATTAATATGGCGGATGAGTTATCTGAAACCAGGAATATGGTGTCACCATTTTTTATTGGTGCGCCCTGGGTACCAAAATTTTGTGGGCTTAATACGAGTTATGAAGATTGGGAGAGTCAAATTAGCGCAATGCTCCGTGCTCAAAAGTGGTCGATAGAACAGCAATGTGATTTTGTATTGAGTGCATTAGGAGGAGAATCACGACGTGAAATTCTTATTCTGGAACAAGCGGAGCGGGATACGCCAGATAAGATCTTTCTTCAGCTTAAAGAACTGTATGGGGACAAAACAGCTGTGGGTACCCTGCGTGCCATGTTTTATGAATGTAGACAAAGGACAGAAGAGCCTATTAGAAAGTTTACCTTACGCTTAAGGGAGTTGGGCCATCGCCTGCAGACAAAAGAGCCACAAGATCTTCGGCGGGCCGACCTGCATCTGCGTGATCAGTTTGTCTTGGGTCTTAGGGAGGGTGAGATACAGCGTGATCTGCGGCGTTTATTAAGGCATGATCCTAACCTCTCGTTTGAACAGGTGCGTAAGGAGGCTCTGCAATTGGAAGCGGATGCGCTGCATGGCGTACATGAGGACTCCGCTTGTGCTGTGGTAAGAGGGGATTTAAAGTGGCAGGATACTTTGAATTGGAAAGATAAATTCAAAGTGGAGATCCTCGCAGAAATGAAGGAGCAAATTATGGATCTTAAAAATACCCTTCAGGAGGAGCTGAGGGAATTTGTCCGACCAGCACCAATGCCACGGACGTTTGCAGCTCCTAGAGGTGAGCGAGAAAGGCGGAACCTTAGTTCCCCTCAATATAGGGGAGGTGTTGAAGTGTCCGAGCCACCCTCGGTGACAAAGCAAACTCCACGGTTGGTGGAGCGACCACGGCACAAGTGGGATGAGCAAGGGCAGCCTATTTGTAGTAGGTGTGGAGTTAGTGGACACATGGCAAGAGAGTGTCGGGGCACTTCATCTCAGATGGCTTTAAACGAGTAAATCCAGTCGCTATGGGCCAGGTGATTGGAAAGGATGATAGTGGTCCAACCCAGTTAAACCACCCTCAATTTTTAGGGGCATGCCGTCAAGTAGAAGTATTCGTTGATGGTAAAGAAGTGACATTTTTGCTGGATACTGGGTCCAATGTAACATTAATGCCACAAGCCTGTTTTAGGAGATTGTTTGGTGAACAGGAGCCGGGGAAAGAGAGTGATCTTAACTGGCTAAAGCTGAAGGCCGCGAATGGATTGGCTATTCCTTACGTGGGCTATGTGTTAGCTGAAGTACAGGTGGGAGACATTACCTTGAAAGATATGGGAATTGTGATTTCAAAGGATGACCCCAATAATTCTAATGCCTTACCTATATTAGGTATGAACATCATCGTTCCATGTTGGGATGTGTTTTTTTTGAAACCTCAGACACAGACCCAGACCTGGCCGGTTGGCTCGACTGTAGACACTCAACAAGCGTGGGCATCTGCTTTTCAGGACTGTCAAAGAATTCAGGCAGCGGTCCCCGTATCACAAGTAGGGACCCTGCGACCCGCTTACCGCCACCCGGTGAGGATCCCTGAGCACAGTGAGCAGGTGATTTGGGCTAGGGCCCCACAGACACTGAGGAAAGGACAATGTATCTTGGTGGAGCCATTGGAAGGGCCTAGTACAGTTGCCGTTGCTCGATCGCTAGGAACTGTCTATAGAGGCCGGGTCCCCATCAAAGTAAGGAACCTTAATCCTTTTCCTATTACGTTACGACGTTATGAGGCCCTGGCTACATTCTCCACGGAAAATGTCGATATTCAGGAGCCTTTTGAAGTCACGTTTGAGCAAACCAGGCCAGGCATTGTTGAAGTGGGCGTATCCCAGGTGAGCTCGGAACCATCTGGTAAAGCTCCTCACATTGAAGTTATGACACAAGGGCGGTCGAATCTATCCACGGAGGAGCAGGAAAAGTTAAATGGTCTCTTGAGGAAGTGGGGTGATGTGTTTGCTGCTGACGAAGAGGATTATGGCCACACAGATGTAATTACGCACTCTATTCCGACAGGTATGGCACCTCCTATTAGAGAGCGGTATAGGCCAATCCCCCCTAAAATGTATCAGGAAGTGCGAGAATTGCTGAATAATATGATCCGATCAGGGGTGGTGCGAGAGAGTACAAGTCCCTGGGCAGCACCCATTGTCCTAGTAAGGAAAAAGAATGGGGAATTGAGATTTTGTGTGGATTACCGTAAGCTGAATGCAGTGACACATAAAGACGCCCACCCATTACCTAGAATTGAAGAGACCTTGACGATGCTGACTAAATCAAAGTACTACTCCACCCTCGATCTAGCAAGTGGGTATTGGCAGGTGAAAGTTTCTGAAGCTGACAGGGAAAAAACTGCATTTTGTACTCCTTTTGGCTTGTATGAGTTCGAAAGAATGCCTTTTGGATTGTGTAATGCTCCAGCAACATTTCAAAGGTTGATGCAGAGTTGTTTGGGAAGTCAAATCACAGAGTCCGCTTTTGTATATTTGGATGATGTGATAGTATATTCACCGGATTTTGACAGCCACCTAGAACATCTGCAGGCAGTGTTTGCAAGATTGAAGGGCTATGGGCTGAAGTTGCGACCTGATAAATGTGTTCTTTTCCAGCAACAGGTGAAGTTCCTGGGTCACCTGGTGAACAGTGAGGGTGTGGCTCCGGACCCTGATAAGATTGCCGCTGTACAGAAGTGGCCGGCCCCGCAGACTATTCATCAGGTGCGTTCCTTCTTGGGCTTTGCCGGTTATTATCGGCGGTTCATTGCAGGATTTGCGGGTATTGCTAGGCCTCTTAACTCGCTGCTGGTGGGAGTACCGAAGAATAAAAAACAGAATATCCCCATAAATTGGGATGAGGATTGTCAGCAGTCCTTTGATCTTCTGAAGCAGAAATTGCTAGAGGCTCCTATTTTAGCTTTTGCTGACTTCAGATTACCCTTCCGGCTTTATACGGATGCCAGTAAAGTGGGCCTTGGTGCAGTACTGTCTCAAGTACAAGATGGGAAGGAATGTGTGATAGCCTATGCTAGCAGAAGCTTAGCACCCGCCGAAAGGGATGATGCAAACTATAGCTCCTTTAAGCTGGAGCTGCTCGCTTTGAAGTGGGCGGTGACGGAGAAATTTAAAGATTATCTATGGGGGTCTCTGTTCACAGTCTATACTGATAATAATCCATTGGTCCATTTATCGACTGCAAAAGTGGGCGCAGTGGAGCAACGGTGGGTGGCCCAGCTTGCAAATTATCAATTTGATATTAAGTATCGGCCTGGCCAGGAAAATGTGAATGCTGATGTTCTGTCTAGAATGCCATTGCAGGTGCAGCCCCAGGATTTGGTGCCTCCACGGAGGGTGGACGAAAAAGCATGGGTTCAGGCTGTGCACATTGATTGGGATCCAGGATGCTGGCAAGGCTTACAGGAGCAGGACCCCACGCTGCATAGAGTGAGACACTACATGGCCCGAGGAAAGATGCCATCTGGGGAGGAGAGACGCCAGGAGCCTACTGTAGTCTTAAACTACATGAAACAATGGTCACGGCTGGAGTTGTTGGAGGGTGTTCTGGTCCGCAGGGGGGTGGATTCCAACACCTGTGAGGCGTACTACCAAATCCTTGTTCCTTTGGAGGAACAGCAACCAACATGGAAGGCTTTCCATGAAAGGAATGGTCATTTGGGGGTGGCAAAGACATTGTCGATGCTGCGCCGTAGTTTTTATTGGCTTCAAATGGAGGAGAGAGTGCGGAACTGGACAACATCCTGTGAACGGTGTGTACGTCATAAAGGTCGTGGTGACGGTCAGGCCCCACTTAGTCCTGTTCTTACACACGCACCTCTCCAAACCGTGGCAGTTGATTTCCTGACATTAGGTAGACCGGCAGATTCATACCAGTACATTTTGGTCGCCACTGATTTGTTTACAAAGTATGCTTGGGCAATACCTACCAGGGACCAGACCGCTGCGACCACAGCGAAGATGTTGTTGAAACATATTATTCAGCCAATTGGATGCCCAGAACAACTGCACTCGGATCAAGGTGCTAATTTCGAGTCTGCCCTCATAAAGGAGCTCTGTCAGTATTATAATTGTCGGAAAAGTCGAACTACTGCCTATCACCCTCAGGGAAATGGGGCCTGTGAACGTTTCAATCAGACATTAATAAATATGCTGTCCACCCTAGAGGAAGAGAGGCGGACTCGGTGGGTACAATGTTTGCCCGAACTGCTCCAGGCTTATAATAACTCTGTCCATGCGTCTACAGGTTACACCCCCCATTACCTGATGTTTGGATGGAATGCTCGTCTGCCAGGCGAGCTGTTTATGGGGACGAAGAGACCCATGGAGTCAACCACGACGCAGGAATGGGTTAGGGGACATCATGAGCGCTTGAGGCTGGCATACCAGATGGTGGAAAAGAGCAGCCAGAAGGCTGCAGGCCGGATGAAGGACAGGTATGATGTTGGGGCTAGGGCAGCACCATTGCTCCCGGGAGAAAGGGTCCTAGTCCATACGACAAGAAGGGACGGACAGGGTAAACTGGCAGCACACTGGGAGGAAGAGATCCAAATTATAGTTGGCCAGCCTAACCCTATGAACCCAGTCTACAGAATTCGGCCAGAAGGCAAAGATGGGCCTGCTAGAGTGGTCCATCGTAATCGCCTGCGTATATGTACTTTCTTGTCTTCCGTTAATGATAAAACAGGAGGTGGCGCCCTAGAACCAGGAATGGTGGCTGCGCATGATATAGCGACAGCCTCAAACCAGTGGTTACTCCTATGGAGTATGGCACAGCAGATGCCAGGGCCAGATCACTATCCGTCCTCCAACCAGTCCGCCCCTACAACTCAGGAGGGTTTAAGGAGATCTGCCCGTGAAAATCTCGGGAAGCCCCCACCTCGATATACTTAGTAGAGTGCCCGAGGACGGGCTAAGAAAAAGTTGGGGTGGGTGTTACGGAGTATAGCACGGTGGGAAGGGACGGAGAGAACCCCCCCCCCCCTTAAGTTTTGTTGGTTTTGTTTTTTGAGTTTGTTTTGGATTTATTGCATGTTTTCATGTTTACTTACGGTTGTTGTGCCTATGTGGGAGGGGAGATTTTACTCTAGCCCAGCTGCCAGTGAGGCGGAGTTGAATACAGGGAGCGGCCGATTGGAGTTCCTCTTTATAAAGGGGAGAGGAAGCAGGAAGTGGTGTTGTTGTTTTTAGTAGGACTTCGGTGAAGTAAGAGAGCCCCGGAGATCGAGGACAAAGTGTACACATTTTTAATGGAAAGGATTTTATTTTGCCTGGCCTGGTTTTGCTTTTAACGAAACGGAGGACGTGGAAAGGAGGACGCATTTCTATGGAGCTGAGAGAGGACGTGCTGGAAAAGAGAGGACGTGTTGGAAAAGAGAGGACGTGTTGGAAAAGAGAGGACGTGTTGGAAAAGAGGAAAACGAGCACTAGACTGGAGACCTCCTGTGCCCCAATAAGAAAAATCGGACCAGTTCTGGGAAGTCTAACTGCCGGGAGGAGATGTGGAGACCCAGCCTGGAACGAAGTTAAAGTCTAAACAGGTGGGTGGCAAACCTGTTTGAGGGAGCTGCAGGATTGATCCGTGTTGGTTGCATGTTCGTGCAGTGACCCTCTCTCCCCTGTTTTGTAAACTAGGCGAAGGACTCGGACCGTGGTGGTATTTGGGTTTCGGATCCCTGGCCGGAGTTGTCTTCAGCCGGTAGTTTGCCTAGAGGAAGAACAAATAAATTTTGTGTAACCCATTGCAGTGTGTGCGTGGTGGTTTGTTGCTGGTCCCTACTAGAACTCCTATTCTTTTTTTTGTACGGAGGCTCTCTTAACAGCCCTCTCGTAACACACTATGTTCCTATTATTCCAAATTGAATACGTATGGGGTGTAAAGTTGTGTTTATATATAAGGGACCAAGCTAATAGAACTTGTTTGTGAAACATCGAAAGCTTTTCTGGAAGCTGGCTTCAAAGCTTGTGTCGAGTAATTTAGGGGGCGTTTCCGCGATGCGCGTCTCGAGGCTTGCTTCATTTATGGGAGGAGCTGAAAATGATGACGTCCGAAGCCTCGCTTCCCGGCTGTACCGCGTGACTGGTTCATGAAGTGGTTCGAACTTTGCCGCGAGCTATGACAGCGATATAAAGCCCTCAGACTTCATTCAAAATGTGGGTGTTTGATGGAGAGTTGTTAGCGAGAGTTTGGAGACAGTTTGGAGACAGTTTGGAGGTTTATGAGAGTGAGGAGAGAAAGTCAGGAGAGAATGGAGCCAGCTAAGAAGAGGAGGATGTCCTCCCCTGTGTGGGAACATTGTGATTTTATTCCTCCCAACAAGGTATGTAAATTTCTACAGAAGACGTATTTTCATAATACCGATGGTGCAATAAAACTTATGTTAAGCTGTCTGTACTTTTGTACAAGGTGAAGTGTTTGCTATGTGCCAGGGAGCTGGGATATAACAACAACACCTCATCCATGCTTAGGCACTACAGAGCTTTGCATGAGAATAAGGGGAACACCGATTGTGGAGCAAGACCAGGTGAGCCATCAAATGCCATGATAATATAGCATGCAGTAATGTTACTAAATGATATAACAATATTATACAATGCAATAAGTGACGTGTGTGATATTTATATTTGTGCTTTGTTTTTGTTGTCTTTCCTCAGGAGAACAATCTCAAATAGATGAAGACCTGGTTAGCATGGTGAATGAGGACTGCCAGCCATTTAGCATTGTGGAGGACAAAGGATTTAAAAGATTTGTTAAATCATTAAATCCTAGCTATGTTCTCCCCACTAAAAAGGCCATAAAAGCAGTGAAAATTTAGTTTTTACAGAATAAAATGTGGGCAGGACGTAGCTGTCCATACCTCAACGTTACAAAAGCACAACTACTGTCCACACCCCAACCACACCTCACAGTAAATGATCGTTTCCATTTTAAGCATTTCCAAATAATCATTTTCCATACTGCCAGTATAAATATACACAGTATACTGCCATCACTACAATATACATGTTTTACACACTCCTTTTGTTGTTGACATTTACAGGCTGTGTGCAAAAGGCCACACTCTTCAAATTCATGCCAACTAATATTTTTACGTCCAGTAGGTGTCCTACTAGAGCAAATGAAGCTTCAAGAAGCTCTGCGCTGGGGTGAACCAATTGGATGAAAAGCTTCAGTGCTTCATGAAGCTTCATCTGCCCATCACTAGTGCAAAGATCTATATAAGCTACCTTTAGAACGATGACATTTACTTGATGGAGCAGTTATTTCAGGTGGGCCACAGAGTCAAGCTTAGCCAGTCCTGGCAGACCAGCTGATCCCAGTACCAGCCCACATCAGCTGATGGCTCAGATGAGACCTTACTTCACATTCAGTCGTCAGATCTCAAGCCGTGACTTAACCAGTGTCCTATCTTTTGTCAGTGAAACAGCTCTGTTCAGTGCTGAGTCTCCTTGCTGCTCGCTGCGTGCCTCAGGGTTACCTGTTTGCACTTGAAAACATGGAAGTCCCAGAACGGAGCCATACTGTCCCCTATGAATGACTGCAGATGGAAAAGCCAATCTTCTCTGAAACATAACGGTCCTGATTGAAATGTTTCTGTTCTTTTTCATAAATGTTTTAGGCCAGCAGCTGGACTCCCTCAGATCTGCAGTGTATAACCCAGTGAAGGACTTCTGGACAGATGAGTGAACAAAGTACAGAACATCCTCTCTCTGACCTTCAAGAGCCTCACTCAACCGAGGCATCTGGCAAGTATTTTCACCCTAAACCTCAAATAAAAAGACAAATAGTGCAGACAAAGTTGAAAATGCACTGAATCTGTTGGATAAATGTGTTCTAGGTTCTGTGTTCTGGGCAACTAATGTGGATGTTTTTTCTTCTTTTACTTTTAAAGATATTGAAGGTGGGCTAGCTTTCATTAAACTCTTTATATACTAGCTGACTACTTGACTGTCACATAAATGACACTGTATGTTGTACGATATGTACGGAGTAGCATCACAACTGAGCAGCATCACAACTGAGCAGACAGTGGTGAGGACTCAAATAGTGTCTGTGTTAAATTGTTGGCTAGATTGTGTGTGTGTGTGTGTGTGTGCGCGCGCGCATACACACTATTACCCCTCAGCCGTTAAAAGGCTGATGATATTTTTGTCACCCCACCGGTGGTGTGGGTGGTGTGGGTGGTGTGGATAGCTAAGTTTGTGAATGCGATAACTCGAAAACGAAGCAGCGTACGAGCTTTAAATTAATGCCACAGGAGTATCTACTAAAAATAGTTGACACGTATGAATCTCACTGACCTCAACCAGGTCAGAGGTCAGGTTTTCTGAAAATCTGGTCAATGCCGTAACTCGTGAACGAGGCATTGTAGGACTTTGACATTGACACCATAGATGCAGCTGCTAAAAATCTTGGATGAGTTTGAATCTCACTGAGCTTGACCTAACCCCCACCTGGCTGCAGCTGCCCCTCCCGGATCCAGGCTCTGCTGGAAGTTTGTTCCTGTTAAAACGGAGTTCTTCCTTCTCACTGTCACCAAATGTTTACTCATAAATCGTCATCTGATAACTGATTGTTGGGATTTTCTCTGTATTATTCTTATAATATAAAGAAACTTGAGGTGGCTGCTTTTGTGATTTGGTTCTATGTAAATACAATTGAATGATTATTGGCTAATATATAAATGGCTTTTTAAAAATTCCCTTATTAGTTGGATTCTACTTTTGCTTTTGCTCGATTTCCAAATTCTAGTCTTAAGGTGAATTTTTTTTTTCTTTTTTAACAACCTAATGTTTAAATGTCTTGCTTAGTTAAAAGGTCATACACCTACACTTGGACACGTGTCTGTCTGATTAACAACTAAAAACATCAGGAGATAAAGCTAGTTAACTTTCTATTTTTACTAGAAGAGACTTGAGTTTCATATTTTAAGATTTGCCAGCGTTAGGATGTACTTCTTGGACCTGGCCGCTAGGTGTCACACTTGACCGGAGCATCCAACAAGGCCCCCTGCACTGGCATGTTGCTCTCCACAACACCTCTGAGTAAAGATTTTGTTTCAGTTTGCAGTTCCAAGTTACAGCTTGACTTTTTTTTCATATTTAAATATCAGATTGATTAATACAAAAAATGCTGAGACACTGTCGACTCAGTTCACTTTTTTTTTCATTCTGGTTTTCAAACCAACCCAATGTGGCTCCCAGACCCCAAGAATGACAAATGATGTTTGTGCAGGATGATGAGTTGAAAGTCCTTCGTAGTGTAAACCTTCATTGTAAATTGGATATTTAGAGCTGACATAATGAGATAAAGATGCTGATTGGAAAAGCAAATATTTGATCAGGCTGTTCTTTTGAAGAAGCTCTGTTAGCATTGGTGATATAGCATTCACAAGAAAAGTGTTTTATTCTTGGAGAAATAAACGTGCACCTGTGTCACAACTGAGACTGAGACATATGGGGCAGGCAGGGGGGAATAAATGTTTGAGTCTATATTCGATATATGTTATCATTATGAGGAGAATCGTGTAGCTGAGGGTCATGCTCACAGTGCCCGCAGTGCTGTTCTCTCAGCTGCTGCTTGATAACTTGGTGCTGATTGAGACATTAATATTGCATTGATCTGCTGCTTCACTCGCACGGGGCCACTTCTTTACAACACGTCATGTAAAAGCTCGGTAAGGGGAAGGTCTGCAACGACTGACTTCTCTGTTGGTTTAGCTGTCACTTTGTGCTTCGTCCTATATATTTACTTTTAATTTCTGAGCCGTTTCTGCTGTATCTTAATGTCAAATGGTAACCAGCAGACTGACAGTGGAGTATATAAAGAGATTTCATTTCTTTTATTCTAGCATTTGCGTGCATCTGAAAAAAAGGAAATTTATATGGATAACTTCAAGGTGGATGTTATGTATGTATAATAGGGCTGTCACGATTAGTCGACTATCAAAATCGTCGACGACTGATTTAATAGTCGACGTGTCGTTTGAAGCTTTGTAAGATCCCAAAAGATGCAGGAATAAGTAGAAGGATTTAAGAGTGTAATAACGGACTGAAACAGAAGATGGTAGCACTGCATGTACAAGGATGCCAGCTGCCGTTAAACCCCGAAGAAGAAGAAGAAGAAGAAGAAGAAGAAGAAGTAGCTCTGTCCCAGAATTCATAGCGCAGCCCAGCTCAGTTTCCAACAATGGCGGCAGCTAGTTTTTTTTTTATTTATTTATTTTTTTTATTAATAATATTAACATACAAACAAAATGCACCATATATTACACATTCAGAGAATAACCATTCCTTACATAGTAGCAACTTTCCTACATAGGAAAAAGAAAATATAAAGATGGGGTCACATAATTTAACAGATTATTAACTCACTAAATCAAAATCTTCCACAAAGGAAACAAAAAAAGCAACCTTTTTCTTTTTAACTAAGGTCAAAGATTTAACTAACAGGTTTAAGTCTTTTTTCCAGTAAGCTAGTGTTGGTTTGGTCTTAAAAAAACGACATTTATGTATAAATTGCTTGCACAAGATTAATAACACATTAACACCATAATTAGCTTTCTTTTCTTTCAAAAACACTCCAAACATATGGCGGCAGCTAGTTAGTTTTAATATTACTCTTATTATTCTTTCTGGGTCACAAAATAAACGTTTAACATATTTTCAGGTGAGAATGTAGCTGTGTAAACTTCAAATATCTGCTCAGTTTATCAAGACACCACATATTTTCAAAAGCGCTCCGACGTTTTCGGAGACGTCTGTTACCCACTAGGTCGATAGCTAGCCGGGGTTCAAGGCTCACTAGAGCCGTGAGAACACCGGACTCTTCAAACCCACCGCCGTCTTTTGCTACTCAGGTTAAATATATATAAGTCACTTAGATAACTTAAAATGTTATTGTTTGGCTTTTTTTTTTGTATTTTATTTGTTCCTGAGTAAATCGGTTTGGCTGAGATTAAAGTTATAGTTTTTACACAGCTGAATAAACGTCAAGGAGACAACTGATTATCAGAAGTGTGAGATGCTCGAGAATTTACTCCGGTGTCCTGTTATATTTTAGATGGCAAGGAGTTTATTAAACTTCACTGAAACAATCTGCAAATTTCATTAAAATTTAATAAACTATCATCTTGTCTTTATTTTTAGTTAGCACATACCTTAAACACTTAAAGCTGTAAGCTAATGATAGTTATATAAGAGCAGATGCTGCTGGTGCAGTAAGCTGTAGTTTTACGTCCAATGGATGATGATCTGATTAGTCGACTAATCGCAAAAATAATCGGTGACTAGTCGACTATCAAAATAATGGTTTGTGGCAGCCCTAATGTATAAGATTGGTTTACACTGAAGAAAATCTCCCACACAGTGCTCCTATATAGATTTCATCTCACTTGAAGTCTGTGTGTGTGTCACAGTGGACATTTCATATTAGACTATTTATCTAAAACAACAAACGCCTTCCCTGGCGAGGCATGACAAGTCTTTGAAACACTGCAGGAGACCAAACAGTAATGCTTACACCTATAAACATCACACATGAGAGCAGTGATTCTGCCTGAGATTTTTTTTTTCTTCAATTTATTTGGCCTGTTAATGACAGGCTATCGGATTCCTATCTCCCTTTCCTGCTCTCCCTCCCCTCTCCTGCTCCCCGCTGTAGCCTGGAGGACTGTTTTGGTGAGCATCTGGAGGCAGGCTGTTTGAATAGGCTTCATTCTTGCAGGGCCTTGTGCTCCAGTGAGCGCACTCGGGGCATGGATGCTTGGCCGTAGTCCGTAGATGGGGGAGAGGGAGAAACAAAAGGAAGCCTGCAAAACGCAGCCGTTTACACTGGTTGTGAATTTCCCCACGCTGGAGTATTTGCTTCCATGCACAAAATCAATATAAAGTGCTGTCTCTGTTTCCTGTCTTCCTCCCTTTCCCCTTTTTTTGTTTTACTCGTAATAGAAATGGGGAAAATATTTTCTTCATATGTGGGGGGAAGAAATCTTAAATAGCCAACAGTGCTCTGCAGCCTTTTCCTGCACAGTGGTAATAGGAGATGGGGTGGTGTAGCGTCAGATTTGGTGAATGTGCTTGCGGAGCAGCTGAGGAAGTCTATTTTCTATTTTGCAGGATGCTTGTGGACAACTGTGGTCTTAAACCTCAGCCACCAAGTGATTGCCTTGTTGCCTTTCATAGCCTTGTGCAATTTCCCTGGGGTGAAGGGAGAGGATTGCTTCGGAGCACTTTGGATGTTTACATTTATAAGGTTTTCAATGAATTTAAAAGGAGTGTAATTTGTTGGTTTAGTCGTTTTTAGTTTTTTTTTTCTTTCCTTTTTTTAAATTGGAAATCTCAAAACTGTTGACCTGCCACGAGAGCAGCCAGAGATTTAGTTAAGAAATTGTTCACATGTCCTATCGCACCAAAATATAGCGGTAATCTTTTCAAAATGTTGAAAGCCCTTACTCTCGAGTAAAATCCTCTCGTAATCTGGTGACAAAAATTGGAGTGCATCGAAGACTTTGGCACTTCTTTCCTCGCTGACCGTGTGGCTGTGAATATGGGACCTACACGTGCCCTTGCTCTGTGCTGCCTCTGATTTTTGGATGAGGGTGTTTGTCTGTGTAGAGAAGCTGTGGCTCGGCCAGCGCTGACGTGTAGAGGGTAATGGGATCGTAAGTGTCCGGCAGTAGGGAGAGGTAATGAAATGAAGGACCAGCACTCTCAGAACGAGAAGTGTTCACTGACAGCCGCATGAGTTGATGTGCATTAGGTAGTGTGTGTTTTTTCACACACGTGGGAATGTTTGCGTATAATAACATGCGCTTGCGCCCGTGCAGAAATGGTGCTTTCAGAGCCTCGCTGCTCCTGCTGACAGTCTGACGGCCTGACAGGATCCTCTGAGTTAGTGTTTGCTAACTGTTATTAGCTCTGTGGGTTTGTGGTGACAGACATAAACCGCAGGATGACAACATAACTGTAGCATGTCATAGCAGTGAAGGCGTGACCAGCTCTTCTATTTCCTCCTCTGCTGATAGTTGTTATCTCTGAAGGCAGGGTAATGCTTGCCACTGCGGCTGTCCAAACACCCATTCTCTGTCCGCTTGCGTGATGCATGTTCCTGGGTGATAGTGCTGTAACTAAGCTTTAAGAAAAAGGTTATTGGCTGCCAGAGCACAATTTTGAACTATAATCATGTCATAGGTAATGAACTTTTTGGGCTATCTAAACAAAAAAGAAAAAAAAAGAAATCCATCTTGTTGTTATATCATATTTCTGCCAAATGTCCTCTGGTCATTCTGTGAATCTCTGTCATTCTCATTTGAAATCATTATATCAGTGCATAAGCCCATATATATGCCATTGTGATTTGGTTTGGAGAGCAGAAATGGCAGATTGGTCTCAAATCCACCCGAGTAGATTATCTACTCATCTCTAAAGCTCGTGCTTCGAGGGCTCCTCATAATTGCCGCTTGTGGTTTATAAGGCAGGAGTGCCCAGCTTGCCCATGGTGAGGAGAACAGGACCGATCTGCTTGCACAATGCCAACCGTGTATGCTTTTTAAAAGTGCGTTTGACCCTATTTTTTGTTTTGGTTTGGTGTTTTTCTCCCCCTGTGTTCCTCTTCTTATTTTATTCTATCTGATTGATGTTCACTGGGGTCGCCTAAGTCTATGCGGGGATCACTGTGTAGTGTGGAGGCGGCTAAATGTTTACATGCATTCATTTGATTTTACACAGGGGTCCACTGGCCCCAGTCCAGGGTGCTCCGGCAGTCTCGGCCATATGTTGTCCTTTTTTTTAAAATTTTTTTTTTTAACACCACCGGACTGAAGGTCAGACCACCAGGTTTAGGAGGCTGGTTAGGAAACACAAACGCTCTTTGTGGGTGGATCCTTAGTTCGTGGTGGGTTGCGGAGCATGTATGTTAGTCATGTTTCTTGTCTGATGATAGTAACCTGACAGACGTGACAGTACAATATGTTCAGTCACACTGGAGCCAAAATAACAGCGAGCTTGAAAAAGAGAACAGAAGTGACAGGAAACAGCATTTTTTTTTTTGTTTTGTTTGGAGGGGGCGGATAGAAAGGGAGGCTGTGAAGAACCATTAGATGATTTTACTGATATTTAGCTTGCATATAAAACATTAAACACAAATTCACAATCCATTCTCATTCTGACATGCTTCCTGTGACAACTCCTCCCCCTTTTGAAGTCAAAAGGTCCGATTGGATCCTTTTGATGTGCCGGTTCTGGCCGATTGGAGGTATGTTTGTTACAGAAAAGTGTGGAATCTGAGAGCGGTGTTTTCATTAATAAGAATACTTTAATCAAACATTTTCTTGTTAATATAAAGTTGCAAGCAAAATGAATCAGAATACCTTCTTGAGGATAACACGGCAGTAATAAATGCCTCCGTGCTATTTAGTTCACATATAGATAAAATTTTAGTGTTCCCAAATAGATTTAACATAAAAACAGGTAGAGTGTGTGTGTGTGTGTGTGTGTCTGACTTGTAGTATAGTTCTTGGCGACAGTGGGAAGGAAAAACTCCCTTTTCACAGGAAGAAACCTCCAGCAGGTTCAGGTAGGCTCAGGGAGGGAGAGCTATGTGCTGTGACTGGTTGCAGGTGGAGGACAGGACAAAAAACATTGTGGAAACGTAGAGTGGTGTATAAACACATGGAGAGTGAAAAGAGCTGAGTAAAGAAAAAACACTCAGGGCATCATGAAAGGCCCCCAGCAGCCTATGAGTATTGCACCGTAACTAAGGCAGGATTCAGAGTTTGATCCATTCTCTTAAACTCTTAAAGGTAGAGAGGGTGTCTGGTAGCCTGGTAGGAAAGTTGTCTGTGTTGTGCTGATGCAGTGATTTCTTTGAGGTCAGCGCGGCAGAGTTTAAGACGGTGTGCCAAAGAGTTCCCGGGTGTTACAGCAGCAGCTACGTCTCAGCACTGTTATAATTCACTAAATGATTTAACAGCTTTCCATTGATCCACCTGGTAAACATTCATTGCTTTCAAAAAGATTTTCCACTTTGTTCAGAGATCTCTCTCTCTGTCGCTCATGCTTATGCATTGGTGTGTGTGTGTGTGTGTGTGAATTGAAAGTTAACAGGCGGGTGGGGGTGGGGAAACTGGAGTCTGAGTGAACGAGTGTTGGCAGAATGTGGTTGAGGCTAAGTGAAGAATGGGTCAGAGAACAGACAGTGTGGTAGTAAGACATAGAAATGAAGGATTGTCTGCTATTTCTCTCACCCATTAACCAGACGCGACCATTGTTGCGCTCACTTCCCGCTGGCGCACTGCTGCCCTGACTGACAGCCCAACAAGCCGCCTCTGTAGGTCTGCCACATGGTGGGCTGATGAATGGGGAATGCAAAACGTCACTGTTTTCTAAAAACGGCTTACCTCGACTCTTTCTCTTCACCTGCGCTTCACTTAACACTTAGTTTGGTAATTGCATTTGCTTCAAAGCTCCGAGCCTGAGATGAAATGTGTGCCTGTTTATTCACTGATTTCTAAGGTGGTAATGTAACATTTTAGGTCATGTTCTTGATATGTTATACTGGTATTCTTCCCTTTTTGGCATGCGTAAAGCTTGTTTGTCTCTAGTAATAAGTATATGTTTATATTTATACAACATAAAGACCATCTGTGTGCAGTACCACATGTTAAAGGCCCACAGGACCCCGTTACAAAACCCTCTTGAGCACAGCCCTATCCCCACCTCGAGAGTCGCCACATGCACCCACTACCTCGGCACAGCAGTGGGGAACGTGCAACGAGATGTGTTGAACAACTCTCCCAGGCGGAGGCCATCTCATGGAATTCCAGAGCCGGAGCAGGAGGCCGAGAGGAGGCTGCTGGGGTAACAATGGCCAGGGA
Organism: Simochromis diagramma; assembly: GCF_900408965.1. NCBI lineage: Eukaryota > Metazoa > Chordata > Actinopteri > Cichliformes > Cichlidae > Simochromis > Simochromis diagramma. The sequence continues at coordinate 3,170,184 of NW_024387152.1, read as the reverse complement.
CATCTGTCATGCGTGGCTGCACTCCCCTTTGCTTACAATAGGTCCGGGGGACCAGCCAGTGCTGTCTTTCATTTCTCTCCCCTCCTTTCCGGGGACACTTCTGTCCCTTACAATGGGCCTTTTGTCCCCTCCCCGCTTTTTGCCAACATTTAACCCCTCGAAGCTGCTCCTTTTTCGGCCCCTTCTTTCTGTCTCCGCTAGAAAACAAAACTTATTTGAAACCGCGACTATTCATTTACCTCCCTCTGCTTCTGTATGTCATTATGACTTTTTAGCTCTGTCTCTGGCAGTGCGCTATGCGCTTTGCATGAGTGTGTCAAAACCCTCTTTGAAAGCAATGGGAAATTGGCAGAGGATGGAAATGATGGTCTACAAATAGGAATGAAATGAAAGCCTCGAAGTCCAGCACTCACTTAGCACCAAATGTGAGCCTATTGTCTTCAATGAAAGATGGCAGTAGGCTCTGTGCTGTAACCTCACTGCTGTCCCCTTCTAACTAACTTCATTGTGTTACATCCAGGTAGCCAGGACGCCAAGAGGCTGTCATCACACACTTACTGCCCGTTGATGTGACGCAAATCACTTTCCTGTGTGATATCTGATTGATTATTAAACCCATGATGATGTTAGGGCCACAGCTCTGCACTGGCTTCAATGTAATTATACTCAAAGCTGTCTGTTTCTCAGTGTTTTCAACACTCATCAGCCTGATGTAAATTGCAAATTGATTTTTTTCCCCAAGCCTCTCATTCTTAAGGACTTAAAGGGTTCTTGCTGGTCTATAATTGATTGGTCAGATTGCAATTTATTATTGCTGTCAGCAACAAGACTTTTCAAGGGGAAACTTGGCAGTCTGAGTAACCTGGGCTCATCACTTCTGTTGTGCCAACTTGACAAATATAAAGTCATGTCTACATTCCCAGATGCACTGAGTAGCTCCTTGGTTGTTGGTGCCAGACAGGCTGGTCTGAGTGTTTCAGAAACTGCTGATCTACTGGGATTTTTCTCACACAACCTTCTCTAGGGTTCATAGAGAGCGGCCCCAAAAAGAGAAAATGTCTAGTGAGCACCAGCTCTCTGGGGAAAAATGCTTTGAGCTGATGGGAAGGCTAAAGTAAGAAAATTAGGGATTTGTTACATCTAAGAAAGCAGAAGAGCATCTCTGAATGCACACCATGCTGAACCTTGAAGCAGATGGGCTACAGCAGCAATCTGATGGACCTCAATTTCTGCGCTAGCATGACCAGTGTACCCATCGCCTGGTGGCAGCAGCCAGCGGTACTTGATGTACTTAAACGGCCTCCACAATCACCAGATCTCAATCTAGCAGAGCGTCTTTGGGATGTGGTGGAATGAAGTTGTTGGAACAAAACTTAGTTCCCCTTTCACTGGGATTTAATTCTTTAACTTTTTTTAGACTCCTTCTTTCCCACCTTTTTGATTCCAGACTGGATGCGCCCCAGTCGCTTCTCTTTTCTTTTACGCTAAAGGTTTTGTTTTGGATTCCAGCCAAGTAACATTCTTGGACAGGATGTAGCTGATTTTTGCTCATGTTTCCTGTTTATTGTTAAGTTGCTGAAGTAATGCTCTCAAATAAAGCTGCAAGACCCTGGAAGCCAAGTTTTTAGTCAATATTTTGGCTTCTTCACAGGAATCTATTATCCCATCTTTAAATCTTTCTCTTAAACACCTTTTGTGTGATCTTATCTTTGTGTGAGGTTTTTTCTTTCCCCCCTGGATGGTGACTGTGGAGTTCGGTGTTAGGCAATATCCTAACTGTCATTGAAGATCAGCAAAGGGGTTATCAGCGGACATCCAAGTCTGAAGAACTTGTCTCTGTTTTTCAAGACTAGATTGTTCACTGTGCATTGTTTCAGGAAGAAAGGCTACTGCAGCACTGATTGGTGGTCTGACAGCATTCTGTAAACTATTGTACTGTGCATCCTTGTTACTGCTGGTCATTGATCTTCAGATATCCTTTTTCTTTTGTTGACTGTCACAATCAGGTTTTTCGACTCCTTTAGCAGTCATTTCCCACGTACAGTCAGTTGCAGATGATCAAAAACTGAGAAAATCACGATGATCACATTATTTTATGAGCACTTTCACGCAGTTCGGTTGGTTAGAAGTAACAAATGTCCTTAAATTTTTCAAATATTACATTTTTTTTCTTACTTAATTGTGGTTTTAATGCAATTATTGGGAGAGATTAGGCAAGCATGTGATATTGCACAGGGGTGTACTCACGTCTGTTGTTTATAACTTCCCGGGCTTGCAGTCACTTGTTTCACTCGGCCCTGCACCATAATGGAGTCACTGGCTAGCTGGACTGCTGCGTCCTGTCCTGGCAGATAATTGCTGCCAGCTGCCCGTGGGTCGAGGGAACAAAGGCCTGTTTGAAAAGGTGATCTTGTTGATTGGAGAAGCTGTCCACCCTCCTTTAATAGGATATGCATCACATGAGATCTGGCATCTGTGTACAGTGCTGCCTCTTTCTCGCACACGTCCCCTGGGTCCAGCACGTTTTTGTAACGCTAGACCTTGAGTTGTTTCAACCGGACAGCGAAATTAACTCTGAGAGTGAATATCAGGGCAGTCTGAGCGGGGAGTAGGGTGAAGGTGGTGCAGGTCATTTCACGTAGTTGGAGCGAAAGCCTAGGGGGTGAAATTTTATTATTGTCACAATTCCTGACTTGACACATTTGCAGTCATTTTAGATTGCATTAATATTTGCCAAACCTTTTGACAGCGACTTCATATATTTGGGACCATCTGATGTGGGTTTTCAGTCTCTGTGCATACCTTTTTTTAACTATCTCTTAAAGGAGGAGGAAGGGTTTTAGAAAGCAAATATTTCATGTGAATGGCTGAGTCAGTTGTTGGAGATAACATTCTTGTCTTTTCCCTGTCAGCATAAATATTTAAGTGAAGCTGTCAGCAGCGCTCCCTCACTTCCATCCTCAGAGGAAAGAGAAAAACAAGAGAAGAGGGGATAAGTCAGAGAGCGAGATAAAGGCCTCTGAATGATTGTTTTCTGTCTGCATGGCTGTGCTCTCTGGCTACAACCAGGACCACTCACATGCTGGTAGGACCTGTGTGTGTCTAACACCTCTCAGTGCTGTTTAGCTGATCGAACGGCCCTCCGGGCGTCCTGCTATGACAGCTCACTCTCCACCTTGTGAGACTTCATCTGGGGCGTGTTCTGACAGGGTGGCCTCTTGAAATATCTCTGATGTGAGTCGAGCACAGATTTCTCTCACTGTCACTCTCGCTTTATTTCTTTGTTACAGTGCATGCTGTTGGTTTGTCTTTTTGCACATTGTGATTTCATCAGGAAAAAAAATGCCCTATTGTGGCAATAACGGAACAATAAGTTATACGTAAGGTTTTTCTTTTTAATACATTCAGTTTTATTAGAGAGATTTGATATGAGCTGCAAATATCCTTTAACTGCTAAACAAAAGAAAAAAAAACGCAGAACACAATGAACGACACAAAGTCATCCCTCTGCAGCACTAGCACTGACTGACATTGTGAAGGTGAGATAAGAAAATCAGAGCAGTAAAAATGTCCTTGACTGAGCTCTGGCCCGGCCATAGTTAACCGATCAACCAGCACCATCTGTGACAACCCCAGAAGCAATTATCTCATATCACATCCTCACTGACCATCTGTATTAAAACCTTCTCAAAACACCTGAGATTAATCCACCCTCTTCTGCCATAATCCCGCCTGTCTACCAGTTCTCGGTTTTTTGCGGGGTTGAGTGTGTGGGCTGGTTCATGGTCAGCCTTCACCTTGTTGTATAAATTCAGCCTGCTGCTGCCAGTGGCCTGGTCTCCAATAATAACTACGGCTGTTATAAAATGTCCAATAGCTTAAACTGACTATAAGCCCTGTTAATACAGACAGAGGCAGAGTGATGGGGTCTGTTGTAAAAGAAGCATCACGGACCTGAAGGTCAGCAGTCGGACACGACTCTCCATTTGTGATTTAACCAATCAGAGACATGTTTAATGAACCCCCCCCTCCCAGGTGAACTTCAGTTTTTGTTAACTGATGCCAGTTACGATAATATGTAGAATTTTAAGGTGGAGCTATCGACAGGAGTTCAAGGACTTCAGACAGACGATAATCAGCAGTGCTCCTGCTCTTTGACTAACTGGTTTTATCCTTGGAGTTCACAAGCTTTCAACTAGGAATGTGATCCAGTCTTCCTACTCGCTGAATACCTTGTTACACCGGTTCTTTTGAATTCTATTTGCATTTCAAGCCTTTGTGTATTTGGTCAAGGTAGTGGCAGATCCACCCTGAATATGCCAATTCAGAATTATTCAGTGGATGTGCATCCAGCAAGACGCCCTCAACACGGAGGTGGTACAACTCCTACTAGTTAGTCCAGAAGCAAACAATCTATTTTAAAGGATGGCAGGATATTGCCAAGGAAAATGATAGCTCTGCTTCTCTGCCGTGCTGCCTCCTGGGTAATGATGTAGATCATTAGTTATTGTAATTTCAGAACAGTGTGTCTGAGCACTCTGTCTCAAAAATGGTTAAATCGCTTAAGGTAAAGAGTGATATGTCTGAGATGTCTTACTTTAAAATTCTTGAGTTGTTCCATGAGCACTTGAAGAAGGAAAAAAAATCAATGTTTTGATCTTTTCAAACACAGCTTTAGATCTAGACGTTTTGAAATGTCTTGGTAAAAAGAGTTTAATTCTTCTAAAGAGATCAGTTCGTGTATTGCCGCTCTCTGTTTGCTGCGCCTTCATCTTAGAAAATGAACAGACCTTCAGAGTGCAGAGGGCTACATAGACAGCTTGCACACTTGTGATGATGTCAAAATGAAATGCTGCTGACAAAGAGCAGAGCTGCCATGGCTCATTGAAAATCGGCTGTGAATAGGGAGATGGAATTCAGTCCGTCTCATACACATGGCTTGATTGTGTAAAATGTTTTCACTCACTGCTGGACAATGCTCAAGGCTATCCTCTTTATGTACACTGCCCTTGTGTTCTGAGCTGCAGCCTGTGAAAGCTGCATCGATTTAAGCGTGCTGTATAATACAAGCTCATATGGAAATGGTGCCAACGTACTCCTTTCATCCCTCCGCGAGCAGAATTTGCTATCCCATATTGTTTCATTGTGGCTAGAAAGCCAACAAAATGGTGTTGAATCTGGGCTAGACTCCCTGTACCTCCCCTGTGCGTGTTCTTTTCTCTTTGGTGGGGCCATTAAGCTATCAAAGATGTGGCCTGTAAAGAAATGAAACATTGTCCAGAGAGTGGGAGAATTCTTCTGAGCTGGGGGAGGATGGGCAGAGAGGTGTGTGTGTGTTGGGAGGATTAGAGAGGTTTTTAGGTGGAGGAGAGGGGAGCCGATGATGATGGACAGACATGGGGGAGACCACCCCCCCCACACCTCAGTATCAAAGCAGCAGGAATGTAGAACGGGCTGGTAAGACCTGGAACGCTCTCCTAAACCTCAGATCTGATGTGATGTGTGAAGTGGAGGGGTGAGTTAGAGCTTAGCGCTGCATACAGCAGCTGAGATACAAAGCAGGGACCTAGACATACAGCTGCTTACCAGACCTGCTTGCTAAACCAGTGTTTAAATGTTACTTTAGGAGTACAGTAATCAGTGTTTTGCTACGTTGATGTTTTTGTTGCTTGAGCATATGATGCACTTTGAGCGTCGTCTTTCGTGTGCTTTCGCAAAGCACCGAATACCTTGGAACGTCAGTAAATCTTTTAACCCCTTGGCGCCTCTTACAAAATTCAGATCCCATATCTATTTAGCCAGAAAAGGCAACCTACAGTCAATAAAATAACAAACTGCCATTTGCCCAAATGAACATTTCCAGAGGCACCTCACAATTTCCAATTTCGTGATAAACACGTTACTAAGCCTCCAACTCTAAGAGGAACCATGAGGTCACTGAGCACCTGATTATGTAAACATGTATACGGTAACTTTAGCTTAGTGAATATGATAAAATCACATGTTTAGTTTAAGCACATTGCAATGATGTAGCTCTACATAATTTGTTTGGGGATTATCAAAGTATTCTGATTATGGTTTTCTTTTTAACCTCCTAGGACCTGAACTCTTTCATAGCCTGCATTTTTAATTTCTCTTTGCTCTTTGGGCTGATTGGGACCTGATGAATGTAAAAACAAAGAATGACCTGATATTTATTTTTTTCCTGATTATTATTATTAGTTTTTATTTTATTTTATTTTTTTGACAAAAATGAGATCCACATATGAGGACATATGTTTTAAATTTCGATAGAACAGTGACGGTATAATGTCCTCGTAAGTGGATATCAGGCCCTTGTAGAGCAAAATGTAGTATTTTGGTCTAAACAACCCAAAAAACGTGATGTCCACATATGTGGACACCAGGTCGTATGAGGATAATCCAGAATTGAGATAGATAGATAGGAAAAAAATAAAATGATGAGGGGCCTGAGAGTTGTGGATGCTGTACAATAATTTAAATGACAGAAAATTATAATGTGCATGAAATGGTGAAGAGTCTTAGAAGCTGTAACAGCTTATTTTTGCAACTTTTTAAAAAACGTTTCTCAGACTTTAGATTGGGATCTAATATAAGGTCAAGATAATTGAGCTCTGAAGCCTGTTTTACTCTTAAATTTAGCTTCTTTTAAAGAATGAGGACTTTGGGTGGGGGTGGGGTGGGGGGCAAACTGGCACTTTCTTTTACCTGATGTTTAGTGTAAGAGAAGTATTTTCAAGCCATGCTGCCACACACTGTAAATGATTGGGAATTGAGAGGAAACAGAGAAAGACACCACCCCCATCTGATGCATACATCACGGTGTAATCAGCATACATATGAAAATCTGCTCAAGAGCATCACTGTGGCATTTATTCATTTCTATATAAACTACAAAGGAGTGGGCTAAAGCAGATCCCTGTGGATCACCAGCTTTAGAAGTTAGAAAAGCTGGTTTTTCATTATTAATGAAGGCACAGCGTTTCTAATTTGAAAAGATTCGAACCATTATAAGATTTTATCAGAAAATTAAAGCTTCAAAAGTTGAAGGGATAAGAATGTTGGGATTTAATTTATGAACTTAAATCACTAAGTCCGGAAGGCTAAGCCAACTACTACACGTTTCTCTGCCGATTTTTTAATTTTTTTTATTTTTATTTTAATTTTAATTTATTTCTGACTTCAATTTAAAAATAAGGTGGCAGTCACCGGATTAATGAAGCTGGAACTCAAATTTTAGTTGATGCATAATAGTATTTGATTCATTGTAATTCATAAACTGATGAGCTACGATTCTTTTTTTTGTTATAGGTACAATGCTAATTGACCTAAATTGCCTGCCTGGTCAGCTGTGCCTCACTTTAAAACTGGAATCTTAAAACTGCTTAATTCTGTTTATTGGGAATGTAGTGAGGAGTCGGAGCTGTGCCGTTTAATTGACTGGGACAACTCTCCATCCTTGCGTGGGGTCACGAGCTGGCTGGAGACTTTGTGCCTCCACACCGTTTTGCTTTTCACTAATAGACAAAACCCAGCTCTTCCTGTGCTCAATCACAACCAGAGAGATGCACATGGAGTGTATCTCCGTGGATACGCTCATATCCCTGTGCGCTCATGGACGGAGACAGACAGGGAAGGTAGTACAGCGCTGTCTGTGTTTAGCTATTACAGAGATGCCCAAAGCTTTTACAGCATCGGTCCAATTATGGCTATACATCCGCTTCTGCTTAAGTCCATTTGCTTTTACTTAATGCCCAAACAATTCCCTGATGCTTTGTTCTTTACTCCAAATACAAATCACTCTGTCCCTCTCTTTCTCTCTCCAGGCTGAATGGCTCCTTGCACTTTTTCTCCACTTCCCACTGAACATGTAAGCTGCTTCCCACCACTGGCTGTGGGGTCATTAGACCACAGGAAATTTAGTTTTTTTTATTTTTCCAATCCTTTTCCTTTATTTTATCTTTGCCTGGAACAAAGGGAAAACATTCAATAGTTATTGATTTGGAGACGTCTAACTTTTACTGGAGATCCCATTTAATCACAAAAGCTGATTTATAGTAGGCTCTCTGACAATCCCATTAAATTGCTGTCTAGCTAATCAAGTCAATTCTTTCTCCTCGAGGACTAATCTTTTATAGGGACAGCAGAACAAATCCTGTCGGTAACAGGATTGGGAGGAAACTGGAAGGTTTCAGCGCTGCCTCACCTTACCGTAAATATGAGGCGGGGGGAGTCACAAGAGTTTGTGTCTGTTACCATACGTTTAGTCAGCTAAAAAATTTGGCTTCACTAGTAAAAGGAAATACATCGGTGACTTTTTTAAATAAGTACTTTTTTTTGGGGGGGGGGGGGGAAAGAAGTGTTACCACTATCCATCAGTAGCTTTAGAAAATATTTTACTTTTCTAAAAATTGAAATTTGCAATGAATTATAGATGAAACGGCAAAATGGAACAAAGCAGTTCAAAGACAGAGTGAGGTGTATAATGCAGTTTGTATAATAAGTTTAAGATTCTTTCCAAAACGTAAGAATACGTCTCACACAAATCACTAAACCTACCATCAAAACTCCCATTACATACTTATTCAGCTGGGATAGGACACCCCTGTCCCCAAACAACACAGTCTTGGTGACCTGGGCAAATTGCATTTCAACAGTTGGTCCATATAATCCAACAAATGTCTCCAAAACGGAGAAACTTTGGAACACTAACATTTTGCAATCCAATGTGGTACCAATATTGAAAGCAGTTTGCAAACACTATTGTCATCTTCATTTTATACTTTAGCCAAATTTCAGCTGTCGGGTCGAGTGTGCTTCTGTGGTGGATTAACTGTTTGGGGGCGCGGGGGCTTATAAACCTGCACGTGTCCTTTTTTGGTGTGCAGCTTCAGATTTGAGTGAGGTGATGGCAGACCCAGAAGCCCTTAGTCTCATAATGAAATTGTTCTAGTGAATCTGTTTTCTGCCTGCTTGTCGTGGTGCTAGCACTTCTTTATGAGTCACTGACCCACTGGGATTCACCTCATCTACTAAATGAGGTGAAAACCCAAAAGAAATCATGGAAACCTGGAGACGCATGGCTGAATTTTATGATGTGCTGATAAAATTTCACTAGCTCTTGTCTCATAACATCAGGAAAGTTACAACTGAAGATGTTATTGCTTCGTGTGCTCCCACTTCGTTTCGAGACGTCAAACCCGTCTTCATTCTTTTTACGTGATTAAATATTTACTTGTCTAAACTCAGTGTACTTCACCATTTTTGCGCAAATCCAACATCACACACATAACATTGCTTTCCTTATGTGGACCCCCTCCCACCACCACCCCAACCCCAGCATCATTTCCTTGTCATTCTTTTTGTGAAAGAAAATGTCACTTCTAACATTTCCATTAGAGCAAAAATGATGTTATTCCAAATTGTATGTGGTGGAGAGCTGTAATTGCTTGCTGTCGCAGTACCTTCAATACTGTCAATAGATTGCTGCATTCTTTGTCATTTACTATTAGTTGAGCGTGCTGCCTTTTGAATGTCATTTGCAGTAAAACACTAAGTGGGCTGCAGGGTATCTACCTATAGTGTGTTTTCCTTCAGTATGATACATTTCTGTGTATTCCCCACTTCTTATTTATTTACCCACAAAAAACAAGTCTAATCATTAATTTGATTTAGGACAGTTTTGCTCTGCTACACAAATGAATATAGGATATAGTTCTGTAAGCTTAAAGTATATTGTAATGGAAGCCTGTGTAATATTATCGTTGTTGTTGTTGTTATTATTGTAACCTGAGTAGATCCAGGCCTGACAGGACTCACACAGGACAGAATGTCTCCTTTGCAGCCAGAAGTCCAGCTCAGCACCTCTGGACCTCAGTGGAGCGACCATTGATTTGATCTCCTCGCTCATTCCTCGATTGACACAGATGCACTGTGTCACGGCTCCTTGGCGGGATAAATCTAAGTCTGTCTAAACAGGCCCACTGTCAGCAGACATTTTAAGTTTGTTTTTTTTCTTTCTTTTTTTTTTCTTCCACCCCTCTTTGGTGTTTATGTAGATTTTCAGCTCATAGTTCAATAGCAGCCTTGCTTTGCTTTGGATGGTGATTGCTTTTCTCCCTGCTCATTTGCATACTAAGAGTGGGTTCCCACTGAAAAGATCAAGGTAATCTATGTGTGGCCGGCGCTGGGCTGCTGCCAGGAAGACTCTGTCGATTCCATTAAAGGTGGGGCCAGATGTTTGTCATTACCTTTATTGATAACCACGGGGTCAATACTGTGATTTATTCTGCTGGGATAGGGCTAAGCTTTAGTCACAAGTTTCACCAGAGCCTGATCAATAGTACACAATGGACAAGTACAACATGCCCACACGTGAACTGAGAGCCTCAGCAAAGCTGTAAATCTGTCACAAAGTTTTGTGCTTAGGTGCACATAGCAACCACATAGCAACCATAAAAACAGCTGGATTTTTTTTCTTTCTTTCTTTTTTTTAAGTGTATTTATTCCTACCTGAAAGCCCACATCCTGTGGATGTGTCACTTATTTTTCTTTCTATTGGTCCCCTTCACTGGGTGCTCTTTCAGTGTTGTCGCTCTTCAAAAAAAAAACTCAACAAATTGCACCGTGGTTATTGTTTCTTTAGTTTTCTACTTATTAATCATAAAGCAGCATTTATGTGTTTTTAATGCAAGACTTAACCCATTTAAAGAAATCTGACAAGTATTTTCAGATTAAACATTAAATTTCACTGTTGCTCATGAAGTGTAGTGGTGAAGTCAGTGCAGCTGTTTGTTTAAGGCATTGTGACCAGCACTGGACATTCCTCTGGTGGTTGTGGTCTGTAGGAGGAGGGCACTGTCTGTACCCTCTGAATAGACGCTGAGTCGCCGAACTGGACCAAAATGTAATTACCTCTAGCTCACAATGTCACACTGCAGACCAGAGCCTGACAGCAGCCTCAAAATGAAACACGCTGGGATTGAATTAACCTCCAGCTGGGAGAGAGAGTGTGTGTGTGTGTGTGTGTGTTGAACTGTTCGTATACCTTTTTCATGAGTGCGATTCTGAGATTTTTCCGAGAACTTACACTGTCACACTATTATATAGCACAGAGTCTGTTTTCTAAAATGCTTGGGCAAGCAGTGCTGTTTTGTGGCGTTCTGTGACTTTTGGCCCAGCCAGCCAACTATAGAAATCAGCCACTGAATAGTGAAATGCAGTGCTCTGGGGGAAAAGAAGAAAAACTGAGCACACATACAAATAGTCTCTCTGCCTGAGCTTTTTAGACGCATTGATATGATAAGCTGATAGATTTGGAGCTATTAGAGTCCGTCTCTCTCTGTCAGTAACAGTAATTTGCTGCTCTCAGTATAAACCTTTTTGTCACAGTGTTTAACATCAAACTGATTTTATCCAGAGATTTATTGAGATTGATCATATTTTCATCATGTAATATGTTCTTTGAATGTGTGTTGTATGGCCTGGCTGGAATAGAATAACGTAATGTGAGGGGGACTTAAATGAGCCATTAATCTTGCAGACCCAAGGGTGAAATGTAAATTGCATGAAGTATACAGCACATCACACATTTAATGAAATATTCAAGTTGAAAATCCTCCCTGAGATTGATGTGATACATGAGCAAATTCATCTACTGTTTGAGGACTTAAATCATTTACTCATCCTTCTTGTGTCATATTTGGGACTCAGTATTGTGTATGGCGCTGCCTGGTGTCATTGGGGATCTCCTCCCATATTTGAGCATCAGTCTGTGGTGGTGTTTGGTTGCATCACATCAGCTGATACATGATTTTTCAGAGGGTCTCCATTGAGTTCAGCTTTGGAGAATGTGAGGATGAGTCAGAGGTGTCAATGCCTTCATCAACCAGAAACTGCCTACACACTCTGGCTACATGATGCCGTGCATCGTCCTGCACCAGGAGCAGCATACGACAGACTAACACACGAGTCTGTGTGTGACACTTTAAGCATACGCCTTCCTAGGCCATCGCTGGCCCACTGCAAAATTGGACATGTTGGATGATGACAACCTTCGCAGTGGCATGTCCTGACTCCTTGATGTCTGTCGTATTTGCTCAGTGTGAAGCTGTTGTCGATGAAGAGATCTGCAAGTTCTGGTGTTCTCAGGTGAATGCTAGTCAGTCTGCATGGTGCTGGGCTGTGAGCACAAATTTGCACCAAAGCAGGTGAAGTGGATTCACAATCACTTGTTTCTTAACTGGACAGATTCTCCCTGGAGTTGGTGTTACGCTGCAACGATCAAGTATTGCCTTAATTTTCTCAGAATTGTATTTATTTCATTCTTTAAATAGTACAGTGTAAACTTAAACAACACTACAAAAGTTTAATAACATCTACAGTAAATACAGGGAACAACTTTCTTTTTTTCCCCCCAGCATGTTCAATCAAAAGCACTTTATTCATCACAATGCCAGAGGAAAAGCTTTAAAAGGAGACACCAGGTGCTCTAAGATTAGAAATCAGGAATGGAGATAACGTTGTGCAGGAAGGGGGAAACAAAGTGATGATTTACAGTTTATCTGTGGAAGACACTGGGTATTATAAATGATCCAGTGAGACCAGAGAGAGGTCTGAGCCAGCGTGCTGTCGGGGCTTCCTGGCTGTATAATTGAAAATCATTCAGACAGCTGTACGTTTTAACCTTGGACCACGTCTTGGTCACTAACTGATGGGTTGGGATGCACAGCAGTTGAAGTGAGAGGAATAGATGGGTAGACGTTGAACAGGTGTGAGTCTTCATGGATGTGCTGTTTGAATAAAGCTTTATCGAACACCATTTAAAAAAAAAAAAAAAAAAGTAGCCCTTTGTAGAAGTGCTTCAGTATCTCTTGACATTGATTTTTTTTCCCATTATAACTCTGCACGACACATTATCGAGCAGGCTGAATCATTTCTATATGTGGGCCGATTACCTTTCAATCTTAACCAGCCTCCACCAACGTACTGTCAGATGTAACAAACCGGTTTCTGAGGGAGCTTATAATCTTTGGGAGTGATACAAAGCCAGGAGTGAACTCCAGGAAGTAATGGATACCCCTGGCCTGTCTTAGCAGAAGCCTGTCTCCTTCCTCCATGCAGAGGGCTGGAGCAGTGTGGTCGTCTCTTCCCTCATGGAACCAGATGCATTATTGATGGATGGCCAATTGGGAACTCAATTACACAGAGATTACTGGGCTGGCAGACACTGGGACACCACTACCCTGTCAGAACTATTGAATTAGAGCACAGGAGAGGAGGGAAAGTGTCCTTCAGAGATGCTTCTTTTTTTCCTCTCTCTTTCTTGGGATGGCAGATGGCCACATCCTAGTTCATACTCTGACAGTTGACCTTCACAACAACTGTAGCTTTGGTTGCGCAGCTAGCTGGCTGGATAGCGCTGTGGTGAGCAGTAGTGCGAAGCTTATTTCACACTAACCTGGATCTGGACGCCGCGGTGTGGTAGTACCTGTCGCGGCTGTGATTTGTAGCGCACACGCGCGTTTGTGCATTCCTCGGTGTAATTTCATGTATCAAGTGACAGCTGCTCTTCCTTTAACACCGAAGCAGACGCAATGATGAGAGAGGCTCAGAATGCGAATGTATGTGCATAAATATTGGCATTTCACCAAATCTCATTCATATAACATGGCCTACCTGAATGAGAATCGTGCCTTGCAGGGTCGTATGCTATTACAAGTTTAATGTGAAATCTGGATGGCAGAAGATGAGAGTGGTGGAGGGGGGGGGAGGCTCAGCATCTGAAATGGAAGCATTCATCTTCCTTTTCTGTTGGTCAGCAAATGTGTTCAATGGAAAGGAAAAGCAAGGTGAGGCAAGCTGATCTCAAAGAAGAGAAATCATTTCATAGCAGACCACACAGTGAAGCATATTTCACCCCTTGGCCTGGTGCAAGCTGCCTATCCTAAGCTTCTGGTTATTTTATTCATCAGTGAACGTCTGTGGATTTACACTTCTGCTCTTGGTAGTTTTTGTTAAAGGAATCTTGATACATTTTAAAAGCCCTTTCCACTTGCTTCATCCTGTATCTTTGGAAAACACATGGACGAGTTTTACGAGTTTTTTTTTTCTTTCCATTTCTCAAGTGTCTTCTTCTCTTGTTGGTATGTCAGTGTGTCAGTGAAGAGAGCTACTTTTGAAAGAGAGCATTGTTCAGGTTTGCGTTGTCAATGGAGACGAGGCCATAGCCAGGATTAGGTGGACAACAGGCAGCTTTCACCGGGCTCCTGCTTTATCCAGGTCTTTTTCCAACAGGCTGGACAGTTTAGAAAAGACACCCCGGTGAGCCATGCCCCGCTCTGTTGCCCCTGTTTCCCTGAACACTGGGCACGGGTTAGCCCCTGGAGAAAAGGTTTAATAAGGAGTGGAGAATAGCCATTAGCTCCCTACCAGCCTCTGTTGAGGGAGGAGAAAATGGAGGGACCAATAGACCAACATGAACTATTGGAGCCTGTGACAATCACATCACAGAGGAAACTAATTCCCTTTTCCTGAGGGTGAAGCCTGTCCACCAGTTCAGAGCAGAAAACGCTGCCACAGTCATTACAAAATGTAATTACCTAGAGTTTGGAAAATTAGTGGTTAGATCTGATATATTAGTACAAAAATTATCCCAGCAACTAACTTCAGCTGTGCACAGTTATCATATTGTCTGAAAGTAGTCAACAGCAAAGAAACTACTAGTGGGTGCAGAACACTAATCGGTCACTTGTTTGCAACAGTGTTTTTAACCTGTTATTTAATTAGTGGCCTAATTCACAGGTCAGATCGGTCCTCATTGGGGGGCTGCTGTGCTCATAGCCAGAGCTCTATGCATACCTCACATCACCATATTAAGGATATTCCCTCTCGTTGACATAGAGATCCAAGAGAGGGAGAAACTTCTGGAAATGGATCATTTAGAACAATCTGAAGCCTGAGTAATTGGCTCACACAGCTTAAATGTACATAAACAGACCTCATTATTTGAAAATTTGGACAGGTTTAAGCTGGGTCTCAGTATATATTGACAATAAATCTGGAAAAGCGTAATAGGTCGACTTGATGTAATTTACATTCTCTCGGTCATCTTCATCGGCCAATATCTAAAGAAGTTCTGGCTTGGTGTGTGCGCACGTGTGTGTCTCCTGAGCTGCCTTGTCTCGTGTCTTTGTGTATTCGCCGTACCCCATTCTTTATTTCACCCCATATACATATGCAAGCAAAAATCCTCTTTCTTACCATCTTATTTGTTAAACGCATTTCCTGTATTTTCTCGCTGTGATGTCATGCTGGATACAATCACACTGTTAAGGTTGCAAGCAGATGGCAAACATTGATTTTTCTCATACCTGCACTGCATTTATGAAATGGCCTCTCAAAGTAAAATCAATTTCAGTCGATGTTCTCAGTCTTTTCTATCACAAACAAATTTATCAAAACCTGCTGGTACAGCTGAGTCATTAAGTGAGATTTTATCCAAACATAGCTGTACCACGCTAGTTGCCAGGTAGAGATGATCTGATCAGCGTCCTTTGAATTATTTTTGTAGAAAGAAGCTCCGAGTTTGTCTCGGTTAACTCTTTAACGTTCGATCATGCGATCGTGACTCAGCTACTTGCATAAAGTTTGTTTCTACCAGCTGAGTAGGCTGAAAATGCACGTTGTGAGTCATTGTCCAGCCATTTGCCAAAAGACCGAAATTAATGGAAGAAATTTAAAATAATGAATGCATTCATGCAATTTAAAGCTGACCTATTCACAGTGAATAAATGCATGCCATTATTTAAGGAAATCATCTTCATTAAGTAAGCATTTTTGCAAATTAATGTCAATGACTTGTAGCATCAAGTTACAATCTGCCTCAGTAAGCACAGTTATCATTACTGATGAAGCTGCCCTCATTTGTAGGACAAAAACATGCCGTGCCTCTTTTTCTTTATTTAAAGCACGCCTCAGATTCAAATGATGGAAGTTACTACATATCACAGGAGTGCATGCATACAGAGCTGCACTGTGTAGGTGCTGAGATTCAATCACATGCAGATTTTTCTTCCATATAACCATATTTGCTGCCTCTTCCCATCTTCAAAATTTGTATTTTTCTTGTCAGTTGCTATCACGCAGAATCTGTGTTTGATCTATCGATTAACAGTCAGAAATAACTGGAAAATTGGAAAAAGTACATTTGTTGACATTTACTTTCCACACAACCATGAACCTCATTGTTTAGCGGAAAGTAAATGTAACGAGTCCATGTCAACGACGCCCAAAGGCTCATTCTGAGCCAGGAAAAACACTTTTATTGACAGTAACTGGAGCTGGGTCCTGCAGCCAGCGGATTCTCTCATTGTATTTAATTTCAGCTCAGAGCTCTATTTTCTCTCTATTTTGTCTACTTGGAGTCTTCTGTCCTCCTTCATTACAATAACCAACCTAAACAGCTCAAATCTGAACCTGAAACCAATTTAAAATCCAAATCAACTCCCTGACCTCCATATGTCCAGAGCTCTGTTTCCATGCCATCAGACTGCATGCCTGCATGGTGTGGAAAGTTCAGGTTCCCAGTGTCACATGACCCTATCCAGATTAACATGCATGAACGTGACTACAGACCCTCTGACACTACAGGTTTATGTCGATCGCAGAGAAAGTCACAGGATGTATTTAGAGACGGTCAAACTGTGTGATTTTTATTTTTAAAAAAATAAATGTTTAAAGACATTGTTCACTGCCTTCTTTGTAGTTACCCTTTGGTCAGAAGAGATAAGGTGTACAGAGTCGTACGTGTGTTCTTTCATAGGCTTCAGATAGAGAATCAAAGGACTTTAGTTTGTGTTTGAGGCTTTGCAGATGCTGTGCTCTCACTTGAAAAGAAACATACGATTTCACCAAAATCTAAAGCTTTAACCATCTACTATATCCTCACGCTTTTCAAAGGCTCTTCCACGACTGAAGTGCGAAGCTTTTCATCGACCTGTGAAGTCCATGAGTGTCTTATCACTTCGGAGCGGTAAATCTGATGCGTCTGTTAAGTTTTGTGAATGACCCCTGCGGTGTGGGGTGTGTGTGTATGTGCTGCGTCAGTATCTGAAAGCGCTGTCGGTGTGTGCAGCAATGCCACAGGGTTTAACCCCGCTGCATTGATCCCTGGGTTGCTCGGGGCTGTTGCCTAATTCTCCAATTTTCAGCTGTTAGAGATAGAATTGGAATAATAAACAGCTGAACCTCCCACTAATAATCCCACTGACTCACCCCGCCACCCCCGTCTTCAGGACAACTGGGGTCGGGGTAGAGTTTCTCTGTCCACCCTAATCTCAGCCAAAGCCTCAGCACTCGCTCCTCTGCCCTAATGAAATGATATTGGCCAGCTTTGTAAGCCTGGAAGTGATTATCGCTACACAAATGCATGCACATTTGGATGATTTGTAGATACTTAAAGCACCTACATTTGTCATACGCACTCCTCGGGATATGTATGTACGTTTGCAAAGTAACTGGAAAAACTCTTGTTGGTTTCCTCAAACAAACAAGCCTCTCTCAGCTTTAAAATTCTGCCACAGGAAGAAGAATACAGGAAATGATGATAATATATGCTTTGAAATAGAAACGGGGAAGAGAATACTCTAGTATGTGTTTTCTTTGTTTGTTCAGTTCCCTGAAAAAAGGATGTGATCATTTCTCGGAGTAGTTTTATTAGATTCACAGTTCAAAAATAATCCTAGTTTATCTTTTACACTGCTTTGTTTTGCAGCTGCTCGGTTCATTCTGTGTCTGGAAAAAAAAGCAGGTTTGGTTCTTTTTAAGGCCACCAGCCCTTTAAGTCAGCTTTCTTTTGATTGGCTCCCCCTTGCAAACAGATGGCTCAGAGTGTAGGTGGGTGGGGTCTTTGTGCTATGATAGAGATATCCTGGCTCTAATGACAATGACATCATGCAGAGAAAAAAAAAAGTTAAACTTTTGGCTCACAGGGGATTTTTGAAATGTTTTCACACCCACCTGAGGCACGCTCCTCTTTAGCTTTTACTTTAGTGCTTGTTTGCAGTGTTAGTGATGTCATTTATAGACTGTGTATTAACGCTAGTGGGAAAGTAATTGCCAACTGACAATATGCCAGATTTTCTGAATACCTCAGCGCATTGAAAACGTAACATTGGTGTGATCTTCATGGGGGTCAGTGTAGGTAGGTCTTTGAAATGGTGAAGAACTATGAATTCAGCTTTATCTGAAATTTGTTGAATTTTCTCAATAACAGCGGAAAAACATGTTTTAAGAATCGAGTTGAGTGATGCAATTCTTAAAGAGGTTATTCAACGAGTAATTACTGACATGTTGAAGCTGCCTGTCATGTTTGGGTCACGAATAGCCAGAAAAAGAAAGACGTCACCTGTAACTGTTGCTGATATTAACACCAGCATGTTTTTTGTTTGTTTGTTTTTTTACATTGTTTAATTATATTTTTGGGTAATGTAAGGTGAGTGGCTGAAAGTACTCATTCCACATAATTTGTTGATCATGTCGGCTTTGAGGCGTTAGGTGTGAAGGAGTGATGGATGTCTCACCTGCTGCATGCTCGCAGTGAAACTGCAACTTTGACTGACTTTGTGTCAAATGCTGATTTCTGTCCATGCAGCTGATAAGTGTGACATGTTGCTTAGCTAATCACCCTGCGGGGCTGCTCTGCATGCAGATTTTCATTTAACCAAATTAAATATAAGCCTGATTCAACGGTTCGGCTCAATGTAAAAAGGCTGACCTGCTCCCACAGTTCATCATCGGGGTGAACAACCTGCTGAATGGAGGTGTTGAGCTGGCGTATGAGGTCAAACACTAGCGTGTTGACCTGTACCCTTTGTCCATTCAGGAGTAATTTCATCCGCCACAGCTCTTTTGTCTTCCTCTCATATCTTTCCATTAACCTTCAACCACTGGGCTTCGACGAGTCCTCCGAGCCCCGACAGTAACCCATGTTCTTTACTGTCTCCTGTGCAGAAAGTCTTCAGAGAAATTTGGAGAGCCAACACTGTCACAGGTGTGTTGTCGTGTATCAACGCATGTTTGTGGCAGAGAGGCACCTGCCAAACTCTTCTGTGCCAGAGGAAGTGGTCTGTGCAGATAATGCCTGCTCTGTTTCATTGTTACTCTGTCGGTGTTTCAGTTTTTTGGCTTGCTTCAAGTCCTGGGGCCCTGAAGTCTTTGTGCTGTGGTAGTGCTGGACTCAGCATGCTGCCTGTGTCCACACACTGCTGCCTCAGCACTAATAAGGCAATAGTATGATAGAGGGAGCGCCAGTTGTCTGCTTTCAACGTCCCTACTCAACCGTACCCTTACCTAATGCCCTCCCCCACAAAGACACCATTACCAGATCTTTTAAGGATCCCATATTAGGGAAAAAATCAAGGAGTCTAATTGTGGTTCTGAACTGGGTCTCCCTGGGTGTGGTAAGTTTTGTAACCCCTCTAATGAGTTGCTGTGTTTCCTCCTATGGGTTTATTGCACTGCATTCCAATTTAAGTCATGTCACTGACCACTGGAGCATCTCCTAAAAAAGCTCAAACCACATGGTTCAAATGAGGCCAGTACGGTTTTAACACCGTACACAATAAAACGACTCTGAGGCCCTGACAACGTGATGATTTTAATAGAAGGCGGCCTAACGAGGAACATGGCAACACAAATGACCAGATGGGCTGAGGGGGAAAAATGTCAACGTTAACCAAAAAGTTTGTTTGTAAAAGTTAATAATGGAGAGTTTTTTTTTCTCTAATGTTTTTATTAACAATGAGGGATTTATTGATATGTGGGTTTTCTCATATTTCTTTTTGTCTAAGCTTTAAATATTAAACTCGGGGAGCAAAATGGGAACATCAGAATATTTTTTATCAACTGCAATTATTCACCAGTAATAAACGGTTATATCACTTGACAACATAATGAGCTATAATAGGATCAGTACAGTATAAATTATTACACCCACCCTCCTCTGGGCAAACACTTTCTCTAATGCCGTCGTATGATAAAGTCCATGCGCGCCTAACGTGATCACAGTGTCCCCCTCTATTTTCAGCCTGCCCACCGACTGTGTCTGCTAATTTCTACATGAATATTTTTGGTGCGCGCTGTGTGTGCGAGAGTGGCATGCTGTAACATGTGTAGTGCTGAAGCTTGAGTGGAGCAGTGGCTGCATGTAACAAGAGGAGATGACTGGGCCGTGTGGCCCTCAGTGTGGTGCTAAAAACAGCCCAGCAGCTGTGTGTGTGTGTCTGAGAGGTGAGTAAATGAAACGCCACCTGACCATGAGCAAAAAAAACGAAACATTGGAGTAACAGATAACTAATCAAACACGCATCAGAAATCTTAAAACGGTCATTATTGTCACACCAGTCCTTTTCTCGGCCTTGTTTCATCTTCAGTTCTGCGAACGGTCAGAAATCTGGGCATTGATTTGGATCAATTCACCTTTGATAAACATGTTCGTCGTCTTATAATGCTTTTATCATCTTGTTCTGAAATGGGAATTATCATTATTTATTTTTGACGTGGCTCGATTGTAACATTTTGTTGTTCCTTGATTGCTTAAAAGCTGTCCAGAGTGCTGCTGCGAGGCTTTTCACCCGGCCCGCTAAAAGACTCCATGTGACACCAGTTCTGTCCTGTTTTCATTGGCTCTCTGTGATATTTCGTATTCAGTTTAAGATTTTGGTGATGTCTTTCAGAGCTCTTCATGATGTGACAGGTCTGCTATGCATTTGAAGTGAGCTGATCAGTGTTTGTTGGATGTATCTTGGTCCAGGATAAGGACAGAAGTGGATTGTGCTTTTGAGGTTGTGGACACTGAAGCTTAAGACCAACCTGTGCAACTTTACTTACTTAGTAGCTCCCTTGATGCTACTTATAAGCAGTCCATCTGGTTCTGCTACAAGTGACTGGAATATTCACTTCTCAGCCACAACATGAAAACCATCTGCCTACTTTTACACAGGTTTCACTACATTGGGGTGTACACAAAAGACCTCTGCGGTTTACTCTGGTGTCTGGAACCAGGACAATGGCAACAGATTTTTGGGTCCTGTGCCAAGTAGGACTTCTGTGTATTGGGCCACTTCTTCTGGTGCATCTTGCCACCAGATGCTGGGCTGATTTGGGAGTTAGGAGGCTGAGCTACTCTTTTCTTGCAGTTTTTGTGTTGACCTTTGCTGTCTTTATTGTAGTGGATTATGCTTTTTACAACTTCCCCTCAGATGCAGTCCAACTGCAATAATGTTTGATTGCAAAAAAGATGAAGCGACTGGGTATCTAAACTGTTTATCATGTCTGCTCATTAGCAGAATGTGCTTTTGAAACCATCATTAGTGGAACATATTTTTCATGTCTACCACGACATAAATCCCACCTGCCTTATCGTCATCAAAGCAGACCTGACCTATTGTGGCATGTCCAGTGGGTTGCATGGTTGGCGGACTGGAATCTGGGAGGGGTCTTATGAAGGGTTAAGGCATTGGGTTCTTTATCGGGATCCTTAGATCTGTAAATTGTCTGGTTAGTATATGTGTCAGAAGGCTAGGATGTAACTTTTTCCAGCAGAACACTGAATTGTTATGGCCCAGTGTTTTTTTTGGAAGTAATATTGCACTTAATTGTATTTCTCAGTAGTCTTTGTTAATCAGACATTTCAATTGTTATAAAGGGACAATTAATTCTATGACTCTGTGGTGGCATCTGTCATTTTTTACAGTGTGGTATGTTGGAGCAGCAGTTTATCGGCAGCTGAGAGGAAGAGGTTGGATAAACTCATCAGGAAGGCCAGCTCTGTTCTGGGATGCACCCTGGACCCAGTGCAGGTGGTGGGAGACAGAAGGACTCTGGCCAAAATAACATCTCTGATGGACAGAGTCTCCCACCCCATGCATGTAGATGTTGCTGAACTGCAGAGCTCCTTCAGTGACAGACTGCTGCATCCTCGATGCATGAAGGAGCGTTTCCGCAGGTCCTTCCTCCCTGCAGCTGTCAGACTCTGAACTGCTCCCAACAAACATAGATGTTTACATCAATGCTGTAACTGCAATAAGTTAGTTAATTAACCAATTTGCACTACAACCTGGTTTGCCTCTTACCTGTAATTATTTTTATTAAATTTAATAACTGTACAGTACTCTCTGTTTATAGTAACCATTGTCCTTAATGTAAATATGTAAGAAAAATTGTGTAGGTTTCTGTTCTGTGTACTGTTTGTTTGTATATTTGTCTTTTTGGCTGCTGTTACAACCAAATTTCCCCTTGAGGGATAATTAAAGGATTATTCTATTCTATTCTGTTCTATTCTATTCTATTCTATTCTATTCTATTCTATTCTAAGACTGTAGTTCACTATTCAAATGTTGAAAAGGTTTAAAAATTTGTGGTGAATATAAGACTGAAGTATGATTATTGCTCTATATTTGAAAGATTAGTTTTTGTTAATTGTTTTAGTTTTCATTTATTTGGTCTTTGTTTTGTTTAAATCTATTAATTAAAAGGGTTTTAAAAAGAAAAGCATTTAGAAAATTAGCTGTAAAAGTTCTGCTCTAATCTTCAGCCTACAGCTTTTCAGTCAGTAATGCCTTCTTTCTATTTGATTCAGTTCTTTAACCTTTTAAACCTTTAAACCAATTTATATAATATAATTTAAGAAGGGAAAAAACCCCAAACAAAAACAAGAAAACCCCACATATATCTTTTGATGTGCATATAAAAAAAATGTATTGGGCCACCTGTCATAAAAAAACACATTTTAGAAATCTTTAGAAAACTTGTTTAAACCACAAATTATTTTGTTTATTAGGCAAATAACAAACTGAATGTATGTTTTCATACTCAAATTTTAGCTAAACTGCAGTAATGCAATATATGCAATACATTTAAATTGGTATCTTAATCAAAAAATGTGCTTTACTGTATTTTTTATTTATTTATTTATTTTAAACAGTGAATCTGAAAATTCATGCTAACAACAGTAACTATATTTACCTTAGCTTGTATGTACTGGTGGATTAACAATTACCGGAACATTTAAAATGAGTCTGGTAATTTACCAGTACTGTTAATTTAGTGCAGCTGTGGCACAAACCTTAAAATCGGTGGCGATCTAATAAATTTGTTCTTCCTTTTGGCTCTTTCTCACAAACGCTAAACCTCCATTTAAGATGCACATCTATCAATCAACCATGTAGCCTGCATTTATAAATTAAAGACCTTTAAGCAACGCAAACATAAAAGAAATAAACTACAACAGTGCAGGAGATGTGTAGAGATCTGCTTATTGCTTTTATTGCTTGTATCGGTGGCGACCGTTGCTCGACAGATGTTTCCAGCTGTAGTCTTGCATTAATTTGTCCATAATAAATCCAATCTGTTATACTAAGGTCAAAGTTTATTGAGCTATTTCTGTTTCTGGCTCTACTCAGCTGAACCTTTGTTCACGAGGTCACCTTATCTGTGACGATGTGCTGAATGGTGAAGTATGGTGTGATGGTCATGCATCAGGGCTTTGTGGAGACAAGTCTTCTGGGATGTGGGTGTATGGCTAATGTGGCAGTTGATCAGTAAATACCTCCAAGCTGGCTGCTTGCTGAACCACATTGTCTTCCTCGTGTTACATACAAGATGTTGTGTGGGTGTGGCAGCTTAGGAATTTTTGGAAGGCATTTTTGCTTTTTTTGTTTTTGTTTTTTCGGAGCTTGGCTGAAAAATAGAAAATAATAATAATACACTCATACCAGGCTAAGATGCATTATTCTGCTTTTGAGAAATACTTTCTTAATTAGTAATAAGCGATGAATATCATTTTTCAAGGATCAGTTGTCAAGTGTCTGTTTCAGTCAGCCAGTGAAGAAATAAGAGCTCGCTCCTCGGTGTGTTTTCACTGCAATTTGACCGCTGTTGAGCTTTCTTAATCCTCCTATGTCAAACCAAACTTACCCTGGGCATTTCCCTCCAAATAAAAACTCTCCGCTGTCCTCCGTGTCCAGGTTTCATTATGAGCGAGCACCTTCACGCTCGCCCTCCTTCAGAGGATGATTGGTCAGTCCCCCACCCTCCCTGCTGCACTCCCCTTATTCTCTATCTCTCTTCCTACTTAAATACTTTTAGCATAAAGAGTGAGAAGGAGGGGAGGGGGATGGGAGATCCATGGGGGAGGGGAGCTGAGCGCTCGCTCTGTCACTGACGAGGGAGAGAGAGAGGGAGGGAGGGGGGGAGAGAGAGAGAGGGAGGGAGAGAGAGAGACGAATTGTGTCCCATATGTGGGGAAAAAAGCATAGCAGTGCACATGCAGGTCTGGTCTGCTCCAGGGATTATCCTAGCGCTTTCAGATCTGATGGAGGACATGCAGGCATGAATAGGTAAGACTGCTTGTCTTCTCTGCATCTATGTGTTTATCTGCTGTCATAGCCCGCTGCTATCCCTGCTGTTTGACTTGGCCGGGCTGAAGTTGGAGGAAGACGGGAACTGAGCGTGTTGAAACAGCTCTCCTGTTTGGCCAAGGACCATGAGACATTTCCTTGAGAAAACTCAGCTTTCTCTGCCTTCTCCCTTCAGCCTCGCTCTGACCTGTGCTGATGCAGGGCAGTGTTTGCTTTAAGTGGGAACTGTGGTTTGCCGCTGTAGTGTGCATGTTATTCTGGGCTGAGTGGTAAAAGTTGACTGTCAGTCGGAGCAGAGTGGGTTTGTAGTCTGATACTGTGTTGTACGTGCAGCCTGTTGGTGTCCACAGATAGCCTTGTGGTCATTGCGTAATTTCTCTTCTATGTGAACAGTACATTTATGAATATAAATCTGTATTTAATAGGTTTGTTTTAAAGCAAACAGACTGCTGCCAAAAATATTAACAGAGCATTAAATAAAACGGTTGTTTAAGACTTGGTTTACATATCTGAGATTATGTAATTTATGACTTTAAATATTTGACTTATAAATGAACTGTAGATTCTACAGATGTGGTTTTCACAGAAAGCATTAATGACCCCAAAGGCTCAATGAAAAAACTTTCATGGAAATATTTTATTTGCACAGCTTTTTCAGAGAGGTGCTCCAGATGAGAAAAGCAGTAATAAAAACTAGAAGGTTAAGCTGATTTGAGTTGGTGCGTGATCAAAATTTCTTTCACAACTTGACTTTTCAACCTAAATAGAGACTTGGTGTAATTTAATGTGCTTTATCTTTGAAAGTAGACAAAAACAATAGCTGGTTATATTTAGATTTCCACATTAAAAATACATTTTAAATCATTTTACAGCTGAAGCTGATGTGTTTGGACAGCTGGAAAGCTGGATCTTTGGCTATATCTTTCCCCTGCATTTTGTTAGTACGGCTCCAAAAGTGCTCTGTGTCCTAAGAATGCAGTCTTTATTGCCCCAGTGCACAGAGCAATGGTATGCATGAGCCTTTTTGTGAGGCAGATTTAGAAAGCCCTCTTTAGAGGCTGGATGCAGCCTCACAATCAGCTTAATGCCTGCCTATAATGAACGCCCTTGTGCGCCTCAGTTTGGTAGACTGAGTGTGTGTGTGTGTGTTTGTGTTTATATCAGTTTGAATTCTGTTCTTGTTACGCTGATCGGGCTCTCAGGTTGGTCAATAATTCCATCAAATTCCGGTTCAATCTTGATCCATGTGTTTGGATGCGTGTTGGCTTGTGAGCTCGCCTTGCAAGCGTTGGTTGACGTTTGAGTGTCCACACAGTGCAGCAGCCAGTAACTCCCTCACCTCTTTTTCTCTCTCTCTCGCTCTCTCAGGGCTGTTCTGTTGTCAGTGCAAGCTCATGCCAGTGATGGACTACAGCCGGACGGGCACTAACCTTAGCTGGCATTCACAAAACAGCCTTCCTCCTTATTGAGACCAGCTCCACAGAATGCTGAGTCCTATTGTCCCTTATAGTGAGTACACTATACCCTTCTCTCTATCTGCTCTGCACATCAAACGGCCTCATTCCCTCACTTGGACTTTGCCTTAATCAATGAGTCTCCGTTCCAAAAATACACAGGAGCGAACATCGTGTTCGTGTAGTTTGCAAACAGAGAGGAAGAATTGACAGTTGATCGTGCAATCAGAAACGTGTTGGGCTTTTTTTCCTTTTCTTTTTTTCCCTTTCCTGCTTGACGTGCATTGTGGAAATGCTAAACCCCGGGCACTGGCCCTGTGTGAATGTTTCATCAGCAGACGGAAGACACAGATGGGGAGAGGAAGAGGTTGGAGGGCTGATGGTTTAAGCTACAGAAACCCTTCAGTCCTCAAAGTGTCATTTTACTTACACACACACACACACATGCACACACGGCCTCCTGCCTTCTCTGCTTTTTCCTCCTCCCCTCTCTCTATTCTCCCTTCAATGCTGATCTAATAACTAACATGTCCAGTGTTCGTCTCCCTCCCTTTGCACCCTCCCACCAGGTTTCATTTGAGTCAGAGTCCAGTGCTCCGGCTCTCCGAAACGGCATTGTTTGCCGGCCAGCATGGGGCTGCCTCCGTGGCCTCGGCCTCGAGCGCCTTTTTCCCATCTCTTTAAATGACCTCAAAGGAACATTATTGGCTTGACAGTTACAAGAAAAGGAGGAGAAATCACATGGAAAGGTCAATTTAAAAAGTATTACTTAAAAACGGTTTGTAGGAACTTTTGATTGTGTTTTTAAATGTGGCTTCGGTCGCAGTGTAGGCGAGCGCGTGTGAATTCAAACTGGAAAACAGAGTTTGATTAAAGCATCACGAGCAGATGTTTGACAGTAACCATGGCTGTTTGTTTGCTTTTGGTGGATTTCACCCTCTAAATGCCCAAATAAGTAGCTGACCTCTCGTTTTTGTTTTGAAACCGGTCCGTTCACAAGTGGCTCGTGGTTGAAATATTTCCAGCTCCCAGAATTTTTTTTATTTTTTTGATTAAACGCTGTTTATAGTTCAGACCCTAATTAGACCGAGTTTGGCCGTGCATTTGAAAGGCCTGTTTCGCAGGTTACTCCTTTAGTTCCCTGCAACCTGCGGGTCCACACTCACTAGTTATACTCGGCGCTGCTGAAATGGACAGCGAGTCTAAGAATGTCACAAAGTGATGGTGGAATAGTAAGCATGCCTTCGGAGATGACACACTGTTGGTCCTTCATAGGACTCTTCCGGTACATTATGTTTTAGGCTTTGTGGGCCTCTGTGTGTGTTTTGCTGTTGTGATCAGGACACACAGTGCTTCTTTTCATCTTCTCAGATCAACAGCTTGATGGGTTTTCATGTGTGGTGCATTTCTGTTCTGCAGTGTTTCTGCAGCGGCGAGCTCATTTCAGAGCGGCCTGCTAGTATTTGTGCATGCAAAGTTCACACAGAGGATTGTATGAGCATGTGCAGCAGTGTTCGGTAGGCTTTGCCGTTTATTCTCAGACCAAGCGTGACACACAAATATGCCCCTGTGCTTGATTGTGATGTCTCGGCGTACTGTCTTTTAGATAAGGACGCTGAGTATGTGCAGTGCATGTGAAGACTCTCACTTCCATGTTGGAATCCCCTTTGTGGGAATGTGGAGCATTCCTGCTTCCCAGTGCTACTCCTGACTCCTGCTGTTGGCATTTCTGTTCTGAGTCAAGTCCCCTTGTATGAACACAAACAAGGTGACATGTGCTTAGGACAGGTACACCGACACACAGTTTAAAGGGGGGGGGGGGGGGGGGGGGGAATCAGAACCACTTCGACTTAATGAATAAGATGTCATAATTATTCGGTGTCTGAGTGTCTGATTCTATATTAGCCTGTTCAGCCCTTGTCCCCGTCTCCGGCCAGTCCAGAATACTTCAAGCTGGGGTGAGCAGCTATGGCCGGACCTGCGGAGAAACCTGAGAGAGATTCCAGGGGCCATGGATACTCCTGGAGGGATTTGGTGCAAAGAATCTGTAATCTGCACTTCAAACACACTCTTAAATCAGTCCCAGGCCGCCAACCCAAGAGTGCCCTAACTCTTGTTGCTGGGGGCCCCTGCTGGTGTAGCAGTACCTTTTCTTTTAAAACAGAATGCATGCGCACACACATATATACAAACACACACTCCCAGAGCGACTACACACAAGAGCCCAGATCTGCCAGTTTTTATAGCTCTCTCCTCTGACTGACCCCTCTCCTTTCTCTCTCTTGCTCTGTTTTTGTGTTTTGTGTGAGTGTCTTTGTGAATGACTCCGGCAAGTCATGGAGCGTTTTTGTATGGAGGAAAAAAGACTAGATCTCATCCCGGCTCCTGAAGGAGGAGGTTGGAGGGCCGTGCCAGCGCGTATCTCTATTATAGGCAGAGTGGTATGAGTGGTGCAGTAGAAGGAGGTCTGTGAGGCCCTTGAGTAAACACACAGCCTAAAGTGTGTGCGAATAAGTGCTAGGATCATTAGTTTGGGTGTGAATGTGTTCCAATTAGCCACCAGAGTGTGTGCGTGCGTGTTTGTGTGCGTTTGCGTCTACGTCCACAAGAAAAGAAGGTTAGGAACCCAGGCCCTGTGAGTTCACGGGCTCTGCGGTTTGTCTCTCTACGGGTTTATCAGCTCATTAAGGAGACCTCCGCTCCCATTAAGGGTCCAATTAAGAAGCAGGGTGGTGAGGCTCATTCGGGTGGCAGCGCTGAACTGGATTCCTGAGGCAGCAGAATTCAGAGCTCGACAATGTGACACGTCTTCCACACCAGCAGAGCTAATTAGTAAATTACTACACTTGAGAAATAACATACTTTAATTGTCGTGTCTCGAGTGTTTGTAGGTGTTTGTAGTCTAGTGTCCAGAAAACGCTCTGCTAGAAAGAAGAGAGGCTGTGGAATGTCACTCGAGCTTTCTCTAATTTGTGTGTGTGTACCAACAGAAAACAACGAATCCCAAAGCTGTCCATGTGCCGCGAGTATAAGCTCAGAGCACAGAGGGACCAAGGGATTTGGATAGAAAAGAGGGGGGGATGCAAGATGCTCAGTGGGAATGTGGGGGAATAAGGGAGGTGGAGAAGCGGAGAAACACAGATAGGAGATTGGAGGGAAAAGACAGAGCTGAAGAGGAGGAGATGGAGCAAGAGAGAGATTGGGTGGGTGAGACAGATGGAAGGGGTGATTGGTCATCACAGAGCCTTAGGACAGCTGTTCTTTGATATATTAGTGGACACAATGACCTAAAGCCAGCCTGTAGTCACAGAAAATAGGGACCCTGTTTTTTTTGTTTTTTGTTTTTGTTTTTTGTTTTTTTTTTCCTTCTTGAAGGGAAGGCGGGTGGGGGGTCGACGGACCGCTGCCATTTGTGGACGTGCATTAGCAGGCACGGGGGATGGGGGAGTTGTTTCTAAAATTACGAGCATGAAGTGACGCATCCAGCAATTATTCTGGAGGCTTTCTAGTTTTGGAGAGTGCTGAGAAAAGCAGCGCAAAATGAGCGCGCTCGCTCTCAGGCAGGACTTTGCATTTTGCTGCACTCTCATTAGCAATTCTAAACACGTTTGTCAATTAATCAATGTTTAGCAAAATGCCATCAGGTAGTTTGGCCGCTGCTCCACCTCCATCCACTCTGCTTAAAATAGCAACTTTTAATGCCACAGAACATTAATCTGCCTCTAATTTACCCTTTTCTTTTATTTTGAATCGATATTTATTTTTTTCACTTATCCTAGTTACATGGCATTGCAAAGGTATTAAAATTGTATCATTAAGTTTAAAAAGCCGCACACACTTTGGTCATTTTGTCCTTATCCTCTCATGAAGTAATATTAGCTTCACACGCTGACAAAAACTCTTCTGACAGCTGGCCTGGAACAATCCCAGAGGAGGGTGAAACAAAAAAGGAGTAAGTCAAACTGTCATTCTGATGCATGGAGTGCAGATAGCTCTATCCACAGAAAGATGAAAGTATAGAGATAGAGACACACATACACACACAAAAACTCACAGAGGACATCCCTCAATGCCACTGCAGGAGATGGGCTCTGTCCTCCTGGGAGTGTACTGGTGAGGCGTCTTTGAAAAGAGCTGCGTCTGCTCGCGCTCTGGGCAGCAGGTGTGAAAACTCCCCAACAGAGCTCCCGCACTCTTCTGTTATTACATCTTTTTAGGGACATGAAGAGGGAGCAGATGAGCCAGATGCAGCGAGAGGCCTAGCGCGGGATTGTGTTTCATTTGAGTGATAGCAGGCCTGCGACTGAGAATTAGATTTATAATAATTTTCCTCAGCAATCTCCAATTATGCATGCCTGATATATGATGATCCCCGCTGGTCGGGTGCGCATTATCCCCGTTTTAACGTGGGTCGACGAGGGTCTGAAGAGCCGACCTCTAACGGCGTTTTGGCAATACCCCACACAATCACAGAGGCTCCTCTGCGACTGTGGGGTAATAATGCACAGGGTGACTCGACACGGTGTAACACGAGTGTCGTACGAAATAATCCAAAATTTATGGCAGGAATTTATTATCTTTATCACCGTCTTCAGGTCTGAACTGTGCAAGGGGCTGATAAAATGTGTATTTCATACCAAAGTGTGAAAACGTCCAGAGACAATTTTCTACTCTGTCCACCAGCTAGGCTGTGAAATGTGGCCGGTGTCTCCGATTGGTGTTTTTACGACACACCGGTAGCATGCAGCAGCATACAGCCTAGAAAGAATGCCCTGCTTGATATTAGTATCATAAATCATAGTGAACTTGAGAGCAGAGGACTTCAAGGGCTTGAAACAGCAAATCAAGATAACATACATACACAAGAGATTTTCAGTTGCTTTGTGGTTTGCGTGCTAAACTGATGATCATTTGGGAGATTTCCTATTCAAAGCAGTGCGTTGGGTTTTGAAAACGAGCAGTTGTGTTTAAAGATTTCAGACGAAAAAGGGAAAAAGTCTGTCTTACATATTTATAAGTGCCAAGCGTGAGTTTCGTCCAATAACTCATCGATCAGGTTGTGCTCGCTGAACACGTCCCGACTGATGCGGTCATTGGAACATCAACTTTGTGATTTATCAGCACAAACACAACGCCCGTCACACTTTGCCCTTCTCCACTTTCATTCCCCTTTTGCAATATCGGTGTGCGGTGCTTTGTGTGACTGCGCCCCTTTTAAGCTTTTTTTTCTTCTCCCTTTTTGAAGTGGCTGTTTTCTGAGAAGTTGTCTCAATTGAATTCCTGACACACTGCCACAACAGCCGGAGAAGCATTCTCAGAACAATTTGACACTGTGCTCTCTGCAACTTTTTGTTCATAGGTATTGAAAGAATTTTGTTTTAGGCATCAAGTCTACTTTTTCATGTTTACCTTCAGGTAGAATAGCTGGCCAGACTTGGAGGGTAACTCTTTATATTTCCAAGACTACACATTTTAAGTTTATTTAAACAATCATTTCTATCAGCTTAGCTTTTCTTGTTAATAAATAAAATATTAGAAACAATGTAACAAATGCATTAACTTTGGTGTTGTGTAGATGTATTTATTTTCTGGTCTGTGGATGGGGTGGAGCTGAACTCTGAATATATCCCAGATTAAATTGATCCAAAGCTCTCTTGTTTACAAGCGGCCTCTTCGCACTCGGTGCGGTTTAATAGCCCACAGTCCCAGAAGGCTTGTTGCATCCGTGTCCGTTTTGTTCCTCGAGGCCGGGAAAACAAAAGTGCCGGGAATGGAGAAGAGGGGGGGGAGCAGCAACCTCAGGGGAGCTGTGAAATGGCACTGGAGCCCTCCGTCTCGGGGCTTCCAGCCAAGATAAGGTTTCACCTCACTCACTGATACTTATTTTATAGGAAACCACAACGCAGTCGAGAGCGATACCAGCCTTTATGGGCCACGAGCTACTTCAGTTTCAGCCAGTCAACAGGAGACTCTGTGACTTTGCAGGTGGCAGATCTGAGCATTTGAGGGCAGAAATCACAGCACTCCCCACACGCTCCCCCGTTTGGCATAAGTAGTCTAATTTTAATTTTAGGGCCTCCTCAAAGGAAAGCTGGTCTCTGCTGAAGTGAGCTGTGCCACTGTCTTCATCACACACACTCCTACAATGGGATGCAGCTCACACAAGTTCCTCAATAAATCCCAGGCTGACACAAAAGCTGTCAGTAGACTGCTGCTGAATAGATTAATAAGATTTCCATAATTAGACAGGGCCCTGACAATAGGATCCTTTAGGCTTTGTCTCAGGGCCAACTGGATTGTCCGATCCGCGCACGTCTGCTGGATGGTCGTCCGCCACAATGGCCGCACAGACAGTAAGGCGGTCAGAACATCTGTCTCTCCTGGGGCCAAGAACACACACAAACAGTGGGAAGTTTTATATGCATACACAGAAGGTTCTTATCAACCTCCCCACACTCAGTCGCACTCGGTCAACAGAAGAGCCATGTCATTATCTGTGTATATTGAACTTGGTCACTGCAAGTGATTTTTATTCACTTTAAATTTAACAGCGTAAGTGATGAAAGAGAAAACATTACACACTTTATATTTAGATCACAGAGGAGCTTTACTTTGTATTGTTAGCATGAAGAAAAGCTTCGATTGGATTGGATTGATATTTGTAAACAATATTCAAATCATAAAAGTCGTCTTTTATATGAGACGGAGTTCAGGGGATGGTGGCGCATAAATAAAAATATCAGCTCATCAGTGTTACTTGCAAATGGATTACAACATTTAGTGATTGCATTAGCAGCGCTAATGCTTCTATGTCACAACCCAGCATCGCATTAAAGCATGTATTGAAGTTAATCTAATGATTGCACTGCTATCCACAGTATGTCCACATTGTCCTGATTTCCTACTTCTAATCTTAGGTTTCTTCCCGTCCCTCCAGTGAATTAATCTGCGCGATGGCTCTGATTTAAGCAGAAGTGTAGATTAGCGCTCGCTCAGTTCATTGTGGAGTGCTACTACTCCTACTACTAAAACCACAGTCCAGCACTGGGAAAGATCTAATTGCATGGGACGCTAAACTGCTCAGCAACCCCGCTGTTTTCATCAGGGGTGAATGATCACTCGCATCGCTCTGTGGAAGAATTATAATAACGCTCAGATTTAACAGTGAATTGGTTTTTCAGTTACGGGCAGCTGGTCATTACTCCGGTCAGCGGGGTAGTGTACCATCCTGTATTAGAACTACTCTAATGATGGAGAGGACAGCAGTTAGCCCGCCTCACTGAGTCCTCTAATGTCTGCGCAAGTCTGCTTAGAAAGGACGAAGTGCCTGCTGTCCACTCTTTCCCCTCCCTGCCTCCATCCCTGCCTTTACCATCCCTCCCTCCCACTGCAGGTTTTATGAGCTCCCCTGGGCTCTCATCCATCTCTGTCACACACAGGCCCCATTATTGGGGCTGCTCACAAACTGGTTGGGCTGCAGATGGGAAGGGCCTGCAGGACATGTATATGGTTTCTGCAGCCTGGACAAAGACCTGCAAGTCGGACCAAAAAAAAAAAAAAGTGGTCATCTGGGTTTGGACGAGCCAATGTCTTCAGCATGTTTTTAAAAATAGAAGTGAACACAGTGCAAGACTGTTCTTGTACATCTTGCGGCCGTGGGTGTGAGGCTCGGTGGGTTGGGTGAAGCTTAGGGAAGCGCTTGAACTGGTTTGGCCATTGAGAACTTAAGGCAGTGCATTTGAATATGAAGGACATGATAATCCAATGGCCATCTGGTCTGCCGGTCTCATCTGACTGAATAAACAGGCGTAATCTGAAAACACACACGCGGAGGTTTGGAAACTGGGTAAGGAGGGAGGCCAAAGTTTGGGAGTGAGCTAGAGACCAAGAGAGCAGCAGCTTCTAATCTTGGACTGTGGATATTGAGCTTTGATTTAAATGGCAATAAGAGTCCTGGCTCCACACACACAGACAGCCATGAATAATGAATCATCAGGCGTCCGCTGAAGGAAAGGCAGAGACGGCAGCAATGATGACTTTCGCCATATTCCCTTTTACCTCCTGGTTTGTGACTGACGTAGTCCTCACCTTGGGGTAAATCATGACAGTTCAGTAATGCCAAGCTATGTGTGGAATGTCAAGCTAGTGCCTCAGCAAGATGCAGCACTCTTCATGAAATGAACAATCCTATAATTATAAGATTGTGATTTTGGTTTTTTTAAACCAGCTTTTAAACATTGTTAATTACATCCGTTGCATGAGGGGAAACATTAAAAACAGATTTTTCTTGCTCTTCTCTGTCCTGTTAACTCAGCGATGATCAATTAGACCACGACCACTGCTGAAGTCAGCCAGAGGAACAGGCATTCCACTTTCCCAATGTTCCATAGGAGACTGTGCTGATGAATAGCACACTATGCTGCATTTCCAAACCCACCCACCCCCCTTTCTTTCTTGCTTTCTTTCTCACTCTCTCCACACCACTGTCCACACACACACACACACACCCTTGTTCATTTCTCCCCTCCCCGTGTCCAGCCGGCCACTGGGCCTTTGGAGCTCTGGTGTACGGTGGGTGGGTGGATTGGTGGGTGGTACGTGGGGGGGCAGGGCGAAGAGAGCAGGCATTCAGAGCAACATGCACAGGGAGATAACAATAGCTCCTCTGGGAGATCTGCAGATGCTAGCAGTACAGGCAATAGTAGTGGGATCTTATCGCTACGCCAACATAAGCTGGGAAAGTGCGAAACAACACATCCAACCCACTGATCAGTTCCCCCCCCGGTTTGCCCACAAATTAAAAATTAAAATGAAAAACTGAATTTTAGGCATTCTGACACTTTCTTTGTGTGTTTTAAATATAAATAAATAAATAAATAAAACCATGGTTAAGATCATGGAAAGTCTTGCTGTTACTGCACCCATGTAAACGCCTACTGTGGAGAAAAACATGGCCATAGATGAACTTATATGATGACCAATAAAGTGCACACTTCAGGCTTTCCTGTCTAAATTTAAAGTGTAATGATTTTTCTGATGCAAGTCTACTTAGAAGAAAAATATAACTTTTATTTACTGTTTTTTTTGTTTTGTTTCTATCAGGCCTGTTAAAGATGCACTGGAACCCAGAGCATGCCCAGCCCCTCAGCCAGTGGCCTGAGCAGCACCTGGACGTCTCCTCCACCACCTCCTCTCCGGCCCACAAGTCAGAATTTTACTCTGGCCGTAGCCGCAGCTCCTACAACTACGCCTGGGCCAATGACGACATCTCTGCCCTTACAGCCTCCAACTTGTTGAAGCGCTATGCTGAGAAGTATGCCGGCGTGCTGGACTCGCCATATGACCGGCCTTCTGCTGTGGGCACCTATCCAGAGTCTGGGGCCTTTGGGAGCCTAAATAACCAAAAGACTGAGCTGGAGCCTTGGCCACTGACGCACAGCACTGAAGCCTATCCCCTGGGGCCTCCTGGAGGCCATGACGGCCATTCGGGGCCCAAGACTGCAGCCACGTCCACGGGCCCTCCGGGGATTGGCAGCGTGTCAGTATTGAACAGTAACCTTTCAGACTCAGGTTACAGTGGTAGCAGCTCCTGCAGCGGGTCCACTGAGTACCCCTCTCGCTACAATGGCACCTATCTTTCCTCAGGTTTTTGTCCGCAACCCAACGCAGCACTTCCCCCTGCCTCTCTCCACACTCTCCAATCCACTCCCACTCTTGTGCCCAGCTATAGCCCTGCCACGCCAGTCTACAACTACCCCCCCAGCACATACCCTCCTCAGACCAGCCTTGCTCCTGGCTACAGCCACCCTTCTTCGACTTACCTCCCCTCAGGTCTACCGGCCCCTACTCCTGTTCCCTCAAGGCCCACTGTGGTAGGAGGCAGCTATAGTTACCAGAGCACGAGCCTTGGGACATCTGAATCTGGAGGGACATTGAAAAGAAAAGCTTTTGAGATGGGTGTTGAAGATGATGAGAGTGGGGACCGGTCGCGGTACAGGAAATACAGCTATGACCCTGTGAAGGCTGGGGGAAGCTCACCCTACAGTGTGAATGATAAAACGGATTGCCATGGAAATGGCTTCAGTAGTTCAGGCAGCACAGACCCTCAGACCTTCAAGCCCAGTAAGCCCTCCTCTCAGCCCTTGGTGTCTCCTCAGTTTGGGGCGGCAGGGCAGTACAGCCCTCCAACAGGCATGACGGGGGAGAATGGCATGACAGAACAGGGATTCACCCAGCAGCAGCAGCAGCAGCATTCCCAGGCTGTCAAACACCCTCCATTGTGTGCTCCAACTGCTGAGGCTATGAAGAGTCCAGACCCGCGGCTGTTAGACCTCATCAATGGGGAGTTATTGGACTGCATCCCCGCATTGGGCTGGGGTGAGCTGGCTGGACTCACACATGTCAAAGCTGCCCTGGAGGAGGACCTGATGTGGCCCGTGTTGAGGCCAAGTCCAGTGGTGCAGCCACCAAGAGCCGTCCTGCTGTTCGGCCCCAGAGGAGGGGGTAAGACGACACTGACTCGCTCACTGGCTTCGCAGTTAGGGGCCTCCTTCTACCGTTTGAGTGGAACCATGCTGGCCTCTAAAGGGAAGCCTGAGGCAGAACACATTCTGGGGTCTCTGTTGCAGGTGGCGGGGGCACGGCAACCCTCAGTTGTGCTACTTAGTCAGGTGGAAGCCATGGAAGAGGAGGGCCTGAGGCAGGTACTGCTGAGCACCCTGGAGAAAGCTCAGGTGGGGACCACAGGTCTGGTGATTCTCGTATGCGCCACTGGAAGGCCAGATCTGCTGCAAGATGCTGTCCATCGGAGCTTTGCTAAGCGATACCACGTCGGCCTACCAGATGTGGCTCTGCGCAGAGAGGTGCTGCTGCAGGCGCTGTCGCCCCAGGGCTTCAGCCTGAGCGAGAGGGAGCTGAACGGTGTGCTGCAGCGCACGGAGGGCTTCACTGTGCGGGAGCTGCTGCAGCTCAGCCAGCAGGTGCTCTCGTCAGCATCCTCCTCAAATGGAGCCATGCACGGCCTCACCACGTCCAGCAAACCCCCCGACTTTACAGACTTCGAGAATGCCTTCTGCAAGGTGCGGCCACACACCACCGCAAAGGAACTGGACACTTGTGTAGAGTGGAGCAAGATGTATAGCCACTGAGAAAGCAGCCAGTCCCAGTACTCGGACTGCATTATGACCCTGTCTCTGCATCGGCATAGAAAGCCTTTGGAATGTTTTTGTTTTTTGTAATTACAGATTATTCAGCCAAAAGAGCCAGAGAAGCTCACAAACATGGGAGAGATGACAAGGTTGTTTCACTGGCAGAAGCATGCAATGATGTGCTGTTTTTGTTTTGCTGTAAATACCCGCAATATTTTGTTTTTCCCAAAGAAAATACGGATGGGGCTTGTTAAAGTGTATTAGTAGTTTGGCCAATGGGAAAATCAAATAGCTGTTTTATGACTCAGAGATCCTGATTAGCCTGGGTCCAGGACAAAATCAATTATTTGTTGCAAGGTGAAGCGGTCCAAGCTTATGGATAATCAGGGTTTGGAAAATCCCTCCCCCCCCCCCCCTTTGGCTGCTACTCTCAGGATCCTATTTATTACCAGTCCACTTCCATGCTTTCCAAATGTTGATTTACTCATTGAATTGCCACTAATCATTCAGTGCAAAGGGCTTGGGATCTGCAACATTTCAGCAAACCAGTTTTGACCAAAAAAACTTGTTAAACCAAATACAAAAGCAGCAGTAGTCTCAAATTTCTCCAAATGGGCTGGTTCTTCACATCGGTGTATTGATGTTGACAGCTTGTTACCAAATCATGAAACAGCAGCTTCTCCTTACTATTCTGCATCTTTTATTTCCTGTCATGTTAAAGATCACATACTTAATTTTGTATTATTCACATTCCGCCTTAAGTCCAGTTTCCCTCGAAATCTTCAATTAGAGCCACATGAATCCACCTGCACATCCAGCTTCTCCTTCAGCATGTCTGTTTTTTCGATTTCACTTACTGCTTTTTTTTTTTTTTTTTGTAGTATGTAGTCATGTTTGAAATGCTCAGGAAGAATTTTACCTCAGAAATATGAAATAAAGAATGTATGTAATCGTAGGGTCTTAGTAGAGAGTGGCGGAGCGTGAGATAAAGGTGCGAGGGGAAACCTGACGGTCTTGTAGTACCCACTTCAACGAGGCTTTTACCTCGGGAGAGAAACTTGAATCTGCTACAAAGAGTAACATTGAATGTAATTCAGGTATTTCAAAGGATTTTTGATGCCATAAATCCATGTATTATTATATATGAATATATATACATTTTTTTCCTGTTCTTTTAACCTTTATTTTTATTGTAGTTTATGGTGAAGTGACGATTGTGTTGAAGAAATGCTATGTAGAATACAGAAAATATTCCTTTTTTGTTGGACAAACTGCTTGCAAAAATCTGTGATATCTAGTGTTTACACATCCTGCATATGCATGTCTGCTTTATGATTTCACTGCTGCGTAACATCACTTGAAACTGTAAATACAATAAACACACACAATCACCTACGACAAAGCACAAGATGCCATCCAAAAAGACGAGTTTTGAGAAGTATGTGTAGCTTTTAACAAATCCCAAAGTATGAAAATTCACAGCTGATGTGTACATATTACATATGTAGACAATCCAAAGCAATCTCCCCTTTCCCAGCAGCTCTGTGGTTGTTTTAATAAATGGGAAAAACCCGTCTTTTGTCTGCAGCAGCAGAGGTTGTTTGCATTAGACTGTTGCCATGGTCCTGAGGAGGTATAAACAGAATGATGTAATATTTCCTACCGTCCTTCTCCTCTCTCCGCCTCTCCCGCCCTCATCACTCTTTTTCTTTTTTTTCTGGTTTTCTCACTCCCCGATGCAATCTCATTAGATTGGATTGCCCCCTGGCCACAAAACCCAGTGGCCATGTGGCGTTGCATCTTCTCCCCACCCCCTTCCCCTCTCCTTATACCGATTCCTCTGGAGTGGAAGGGGTCTGATTGATGTCCAGCAATCCTATAGCACAGTGCAGACCTCCATTTCCAGTTGGTAGCTTCAGTCATGCCATACAGCCCCCACTGACTAAACTGATTGCCCTCTTGGAAATTCAAAAAAACACTTTTTCCAACTAGCAGAACAACCCCTGGCCCATCAGCGTTGTGCTGGAACTGCAAGCGATAATTCGTTTGGTAATTACATAAATTTAAAAAACCTTTTGATTGCCTGTCCCCTGTACTTCTCACAGTTTGTCCAACAAAACAAGCTTTTATTGTGTACATTTGGATCTGTTATCACAGTAACTTTGTTCTTGGTTATTGTACATTTTCTGTAACCATTTCTACCTCATTTTTGCGGCATATTGTACATGAAAATATTTATTTCATGTCTTTTTTGATGTCTGTTTAAAAAAACAAAAACAAATGATTATGTTCTTGAACTGTAATAGTCTACCTCAGAAAAGACTGTATTTTAAGATAAGAGTATCATACAATATTAAACAGAATTTGTCAATATTACTTTGTACTTATTTCATTGCAGTTTTTCACTGGTTGACGTAACAGTAATAGCTATGGTTGATCCCAGCATCGAGGTCAGTTGCTTACATAGACGGTGTGTTGTTTTACGCACAAAGTTAAATCATAAGGCTTTGGATCTTTTTAGCTTGGACTGAATTCACACAGTTGGTTGCACAGTCAGCATATTAAGTGCTGTTAAAGACAGAAAAGACTCCTGTAAATGTGAGTAATGAAGATAAGGCAACCGAGGATACTGTGCATATAATTTTGCCAGTCTGCAAGCGTGTGTGTGTGTGTGTGTGTGTGTGTGTGTCTGCTGTAGCATCCAGAAGCAGTGCGAACACACCCCTGAGGCTTAAGGCCCAACACCAGAGCACAGAGGTCCTTCATCCCTGTCACTGTCTGTAAACAACAGCTCGTCCCAGCGGCCTAGCCTGCGCTATTTCTGGCCTTTTCCTGACATCTTTCAAACACTCAAAACTAAAAAGTAAATTTGAGCAACTCCATGCAAATAAGTAAAAGTTTAGCTTAAGTCTGAAAACAGAATCCGTCACTCCTCGGTTACAGGTTGTTAAAGGGCGTTTTGAAACATCTGAATGAATCCCGGTGGAAGCGTGGTGCTGCTGGCGTTAATGACAAGAGTAATTAATTGTCTAATAATGATACATAGCTCTGTTATAAGCACAACCTTGTGCAGCAGCTGCCCTTCATCCTCTGGTGAAGGATAATTGTCTCCGCAGCTGTTTAAAAATTATTTAATATCTTTTGCTGTCACAATCCCGATAACATTATCTGCAGAACAACATAACCTTGTAAAGGTAGACGGATCACGCAGTGGCTGTGGGAGAGTTTTCAGAGTACAATGATGAATAAATATGCTACTAATATTTTACCAACTGTGGTCTGAAGCCAACGCGTTTTTCTGCAAGCAGCAGACGCATATAAAGCTATAAAGTGCTGCCCTCACTACTTGATGACACTGCAGTGAGGGGGTTTGCAATTATTTGACCAAATGAGGGTACTTAAAAAAAAACCCCATATGGTTACCTTCTGCATTTAATACTTTTATATCCTGACGTCCATCCAGGAAGAGCCTGAAAAGCAATTTGTCCTTTTTGTCCTACAGTGGGTTCTGTCCTCCAGGAAGTCAATCATTTTTGTCCCCCTGCTGATTGGAGGTAATTAGGCGAGCAGAGTTTCTAACTGGATAATAAAAGATGCTAATGAGTCGCTGTCCTATTTACTGATAAAGTGGTAGTGAATAGCAGGACACAGCTCAGCCACATTTCCCTGACGGCAGCACACAGAAGCAAAGATTCAGAATAATATAAAATTTATATTTATTCATTGCCAGACTAATTTCTTTATTTGTGGGTGGGTTTAATATGAAATTGTGGTCATGTAAGATTAACAAGATGTTCTCAAATGAATCTAACCAAGACATGGACTGATAATACGTGTTTTTAATATCTGCTTGTATATTTGATGCTGTGCTCTCAGATCAGGCAGCATAAGACTGAATATTTTCCAGCGTGCGCTCAGACTTCATAACTAATCTTCTTGATGTTCATCGTCATTGAATGCTCCCGATTTGAAGGTCCCAAAACCTGAATGTTATTTATGGTAACAACTATCATTAAAAAAAGGGTCATTCTCTGAATCTCACTTCACCCCCACACAGATCTCCTCCCTACCTATACGCGCTGCCGGCCTTCCATTGTACAGGCCTTGATACTGACAAGGTTGACATCAGAGGGCAGCTCTGACACGGGG
This sequence comes from Simochromis diagramma, assembly GCF_900408965.1. Classification (NCBI taxonomy): domain Eukaryota; kingdom Metazoa; phylum Chordata; class Actinopteri; order Cichliformes; family Cichlidae; genus Simochromis; species Simochromis diagramma. Next base: position 3,128,994 of record NW_024387152.1, on the reverse strand, counting down.
TGAGTTAGGACTGCCAGCTGTTAGCAATCAAGTCTATTTTGAAGTCAGGGACACACAGACCCCCAGGGCCAAAGTAGCAACTAGCCCAGCCCCTCACTCCCCAACCCACCCAAATCAGCCTACAACCTCCGAGCCCCCCGGTCCCACAGATAGCTAGCACATCTGTATTGGTTCCAGATGTTGCAAACTTGCACTGAGCGTCCTTTACCTAAGAGCACCCCGAAACAGCGTCAGAGAAGCACAGAGCTTAGTGCAGAAATCTAAAGAATATGCTCCAGTGCCTGCCATACTGGTGACAGAGAAATCATATTGTGGCAGTGTGCAGCCTTCCCAGAGAATAAGCTCTTTGTCATTTAACTTTAGATATAGGCTCTCTCTTTAATAACAGGCTGTTACCACAAATACCGGAATCTAATCTTTTAGGCTTTCAATATTTTGCCATTTCCGAAAAGAGAGACAAGGGCTAAGGAGACAACACCGGGGAAACGAAAGAATAATCATCAACACAATTATTATGTAAAGTTTGCACCTTCAAGCCACATGCGTAATGGAAAATCCGCACTGAGCAAGAAAAAACAAAGGACACAAAAGAAACTGCTCAGGTTCTTTTAAAGGAAAAGCTCAAGCCTTTGCAGCAGCATTGTTTCTGTGTTGGTCAATCAAAGCTCTCAGGAAATTAGATCTGACAGGTGGAATGTCCTGCTAAAATACTTTGGCCTCTGCCCCCCGCTCACATGACCAAAGTGTGATCACTGAATAAATAAATAGTAAATAGATATACAGGAGAAAAACCAGACTGTGTGTTTAAGAACAACGAAAAATATATATCAGTGAGAGAAGAGCATTAGACAGGGATACTTATAGAAGGGGATCAAATGGTTAACATCAGATATTCTACTAGGTTAGATTTGCTTGATGCTGGGTAGCCTGCAGATGCTCCTGTGCGGCGCTACATTTCATATCCCTGAACATGTGGCAGATTGTATGTATGTCACTACTCCCCCCCTGTGGCTAATCCGTGAAACTGCAGATCCACAAGTGACAAAATTATGTAACGAATCCACTCTTGATTCCCCTGAACTGAATTTTTGCAGAGTTTTTGTTTTATTCTTGTGCAAATTCCCATCAACATATACATTCATGCAAACTTCTCTCTCTTTCTCGGATTATTAAATTATAATTTGCTGTGTGTTCAGCAAAAGGACACTACATTCAATCTCGAGTTGCTTTGAAATCACCAACCGTGATAATAAAATAGGATGTGAAACACCGACGCTGTCAAAAAACCACAATGACTTTCAATTACTGCAAATTCAAAACCAGAAAAAGCAAAACAGAAGCTGAGCTTTTTCAACACATCGACGACCCCTGCTGGCGTCACTTGGCAAGACTTTCACGCCTGTGCTTAAAAGCCATTAATACAAATTACATTAGAAAGGACTCAACCTTATAATGATGCTGGAATAATTCATAAAGCTATTTAAAAAATATGTAAAAATTAAAATTTACAGTATTTAATAAACATGTGATGCAAGAGTGAACTGTTACATTCATATTAATGATTTCTAGTGTGCAGATGCATCAGATCCTGAAGGCATATGTATATATTTACATATTTTTTTCATACAGATAATAGCTAGAATGGCTTGTGCATGTTTCTGTATGCAGGGTCTGTATAAACACTGTATAATCTGTATCGTTATTGCATTTACTTGTAAGTACAGTGCATAAGATAAAGGCTATAACTATTAATGCCATCATCATGAGGTAAAAATGTTAGGGATGTTAATAAAACATAAATTGTAAAAGCAGAATTATAGTAAAATGGATTTACATTCTGAACTAAGACAGTAATGAATCAGTGCCCATATTTACAAAATGTGAATGTGCATAGAATAGTAATACTTAGATAGTATATATATATATATATATGCATATTGCTGCATGCACAAGATTTCTATGAATGCATGCACACATATGGAAGGTTTCTTTTTCATTTGACTATGCAGTGCTGTAAATCCTTGGTACACCGCATGCAGCAGCAGCTTGCAGCACCACCTCTAGCAGCAATAACTCAATAACTATTGAGTCTCTCACGTCGTTAGAAGAATTTTAGCCCACTGTTCTTTGTGAATTTGCTTGGGTTCTTTGAGGGTTGTGGCTCTGGACTGCAACCACAGCATTTCAGTGACCTGAGGTCTGGGCTTTGACTCGTCCATTGCAACACTTCTTTTGTTTTCCAGTAGTTCTGTTGTAGATTTGCTGCAGAAGAACAACTGGAGGACTGCAAGGAGACCAGGACTGCAAGGAGACCAGGTGCTGTGTTTGCAAAACAAATTAAAAAGGAATCACTGTCTTGCTAGTGTGGGATTATAATATTATCTTATGCCATGTTATACCCCTGATTAAAGATTGTGAAATTATTATGTAGTTTTAGTTTGCATTATTCTCCTGAATTAGAAGAAGGTGATAACTATTACATTTGTTAAATTGAAGCGTTAGCATGAAGTGTTTGCGTATTATGTCCAAAAATCTACACACCTTTGGTTTTGTCGTTTGAAAGGACATTGTTCTAGGAGTGTTGTGGTTTCTAGAGAAACTGAAGCAGTTGTCTCCTGGCAGCCTGTCTAAACAAGCTGCACTTCTTCAGTCTTCAACTTTAACTTTTAAAATGCCGAGGCCTGCAGAGTCTGGGGTGTAGCTATTGGATTTTGTGTAGTTTCTCTGAGCACCATAGGGCAGACCTTGGTCTTATTTTGGTGGTATGTCCACTCTAAAGATTGAAGTGTTTGCTACACTGTATTTACAAACACTTGCTGCAGACCAGCAAACTGCCCAAAACTTCTGCTGTTTGTGTTGTTGTTAGCCAGAAATGCGGTTTTGTGTTGTTTTTGTTGGGAAAATAAATATGCTTTACATTTCAGACTCCTGCTGTTGTTATGACTACCTTGTTTTGCCTACTTGGTCGCTCGACCAAGCTCACAACAAAAAAATTTGACTCCTTCCTAATATGTATATATACATATATATATATATATATAGTATATATATATATAGTACATATATAGTTAATAGTATTTATATATATATATAATATACTATATAATATATATATTATATATATATATAATAGTATTTAATATAGATCATATCATAAATATACATATTTTATATATAACAATATAAGTATAACCTTTGTATCTTCACAATTTATAGTAGCAAAGCTATAAATAAGATGCGGTTTCAATTAGATCAAGCTATCCAAACCAAACTAGTCGTGTGTGAAAAAGTAAGTGTATTCACTGTGATTAACCACATTTTTGGAAAGGGGAGTTCAGTTTCACTAGCTGTGCCCAAACTTGTGTGAAATGAAGTAGACTAAAAGATCTAAAAAAGCAGCACGTCATGCCATGAGCTAAAGAAACAGCAGAGAAACAAAGTCACTGATATCTATCGGTCTGGAAAGGGTTACAAAACCATTAGTAAGGCTTTGGGACTCCAGTGAACCACGGTGAGAGCCATTATCCACTAATGGAAAAAAACATGGAACTATACTGAACCTTCCCGGGAGTGGCCAGCTCAACAAAATTACTCAAAGAGCACATCCAGAACTTATGCAGGAGATCACAAAGGAACCCTGGCCTCACTTGCCTCAGTTCATGATTCAATAATAAGAAAGAGACTGGGCATCCATGGGAGTTTGAGTCATGTTAGCATTTCATAAAGAGATGATACCAGCAGTCAAACATGGTGGTGGCAGTGTGACCGTCTGGGGCTGCTTTGCTGCTTCAGGATGACTTGCTGTCATTGATGGAAACATGAATTCTGCTCTCTGCCAGAAAATCATGAAACAGAATCAACGGCCATTAGTTCATGCACTGAAGCTCAATCTCAGTTAGGATATGCAGCAGGACACACCAGCAAGTCCACCTCTGGATGACTAAAACAGCATAATGAAGGTTTTGAAGAGACTTGAATCTAACTGAGATGTTTTGGCCTGAGCTTAACAAGGTCGTTCTTGCTTAAAAACCATCCAAATGTGTCTGAATTAAAATTCTAATTTTGGACAGAAGAATGGGCAGTGGTTTGGGTACCTTTTCCCTTAATAAATTAAATCATCATTTAAAAACATTTTGTATTTATGTGGTTATCTTTGTCTATTATTAAAATGTGTTTGATAATATGATACGTGTAAGTGTGACAAATACAAAAAAAAGGAAATCAAATATTTCACAGTACTGTATGTATAGATTAGCTGGAGTTTGGCCCTACGGCACTTTCTACGTAAGGTGTAGAAGTTTAAAGAACCATTAAAGAAAAACACATATCAAAGAAAAACATTTGAGAGTGCTATAATGTCCTCATTTTCAAAAGTGAACAACTTTCTTTTTAATCTTATGAAACATGAACTAATGAGTGATGATGCGTAATGTCCATTTAATGTTTAATGGGATCATTAATCATACATAATTTATGATTTTTAATGGATAGAAACACAGAGCTTATAACCACCACTTCGGTGTTCCAATAGCATAGTGTGTTACCTAAGAATTTATAATTATGCTCTGTTTTTATGTTATATTAGATTAAAAAAATATGGTTTTCTCTCAAAAAACCAAATGTTTTTTTGTTTGTTGTTTTTTAGATGTGGTGTACTTTTATTTCTGTGATCTGTCATTTATCACTCAAAGAAGTTTTTGTAGTTTGTTAATGTTGCTACTTAATCTGCATTGTTGGATTGGGCAAGTGTGCATTTAATCTTCGTGTTCTGATTTTATTTTTATTTGCTTTTGTAATAACTGGCCAATAACACTTGCTGAAAATGAAGTTAGAAGGTGTCAAATACCTGATTATATTACATTAACTGTTTATTATTGTTATTATGCCTTTGTGTTTATTCTGCATTTGAATGTTTCCCTGCAAAGTTAAACCAGTTTTAACTACTTAACAGCGCCACTGCCGGCTTTGTTCGTCAGTATTAAAACAGTGAACAGAAGCAAGTAGTTAAGCTGTGACGTTTTATGAGCAAAATCCTTGTTACTTAATTTATCTTTAGCTGTCAAACAAAACAGAGAGGCCGATATCTGCTTACTGAAGTTGCGTTACTTAAGTAAGCTATTTGAAGACTTGTTTATTAACTGCATGTCAACATCATTGTTGAGTCATACTGCACCAAGCTCAACAGGAAAACGACAATCTTAATGAGCTCTTATTAACCTGACAGGGTAAACTTCAAGCCACCGAAGGGTGACTTTACCACGAACACGGAGCTCAAATAAAGTTAAATCCTTCATGTTGACGAATAGTGCGAGGCTGATAAGTTTCCCTCTGCTTTACCGTTGGGAAGTTATCCCTCTTGAAGGCACTGCCATTTGCAGATATGGTATCATGTGTCTCCTTACTGGAAGTCAGACTACATTATGTTGCAAAATGACTCAACATTACTCCGCCTACGACTCGTTCTCTGGAAGTTCACCATGCCCACTGCACTCACTTACAGTTTCTGTTTCAGCGCAATGATAAATACCGAGGCAGCAGTTTACCCCCCCTATCGCGGTCTTCCACAGACACAGTGCAAAATTCACGTAGCCTAAATTCCACGGCAATGACGAGACAGACATGAGTCCCAGACTAAAAAAAAACAGAAGAGAAAAAAAGAGCAGTTTTCCTGTTCGGGAACACTTCGCTGTGAATCATACAGCAGCCCTGGTAGCTGTCCAACTGCAAACACACAGTACACACAGGTCATGTGCGAACTTGAAGGCAGGAAATAAAGCGCGCTCCTCTGTTCGTGCGTAACAGGGAAGTGAGTCTAACCTAGTTTCTACGTTGTTAAAAGTTGCCTGCGCCCAGCGCGAACGGCTGGCACCGAAAGTTCCGTTTTCTTCTGTTTTATCGACGCGTATTGCTCAGCTTTCCGAATTCAGCTTCAGCGTTACATCGAGACACTGAGTGATGGAAGAAGGGCACGTTCTGTAGGACTGTTCGGTGGACTCGTAAGCCCAGCAGAGGGGGAAGAGGCGACGAGCTGCAGCTATTGTTTTTTTCAATGTTTTGAGTTCTCTACTTAGCCGAAGGTAAGCGTCAATGTGCCTTGTTTCATTCTGCTGGTGTTATCTCCGCTCACCACGAAACCGTGTCAGTTCCTAGAATCGCGCGTAATGGATGTGAGTGTTTGTCATGTTTTGCTTGTGCAACAACAGGCAGGATGGACGTCCGTCGGCCTTAAACACAGCCTTACGTCGCAGTTTTGTCACGTTTTATTTCTTTGAACACCAAAATAGTGATTAGGATTTTTTAAATATATTTTTATCTTATAAATAAGTATTTGGTAAATACTTGTCTTTTACGAAACGTGGAAGGGAGTTATGTAATTATCAAGGCAGCATGAATGTTGCCACCTTAGTCCCTCCCTTTATGCCTTGCTGTCCAACTGTTTCATCCTGTACCCTCATTACTCCAAAATGTGTGCCGTTTTTGTGGCATCAACACTTATACTGGATGGAACCAGAAAGAATTATAGGCATCAAGTTCATATCATCTAGTGCAGTAATCTTATGACATCTCACAAATATTATAGTTCTAGTAAAACAACATTTCCATTGCGTGCAAGTGTGCACTTTAAGTCTTTAAAATAACTTTAGAATAACTAAAGATAGTTACTCTGGCAGGGATCCAGTTTTCAGCCTGGCACTGCTGTGAAAACAACACACACCTTGTAGCTGATGGGTGCTGTGTGAAGACAAGGATATGTCCTGCAAATGTTCAGAGATAAGGCAGCGCTCCTGGCAGGCAGATGGGCACAATCATGAAAATGATTCACACTATAAACTCGCCATCAGTTAGCAGTCCTAGAAACATGAGAGTCCTCCCCACTACTTCCCACAGTACATGAAAGAAACAAGCGGAAGTCTCTTGGTTTCTCTTTCAAATCAAATAGTTTGATTTGTGTGACTCTACAACCTTTATTTTATTGCACTCACACAAAAGAGTCCAAGCATAAGCTGCAAAGAGGGAGCTGCTTTTGCACATGGAAAAATGGTTGTTCTCTACATTCTTCTGCATTTTCTTGGCTTTTATGTTTGCGTCTGTCTACGCTGTACACAACATAATCTGTGTTGGCCTTGGAGGAGAAATCTCTCCTTATTTGTGTCAAAAGTGAGGGCCTTGCTCACTCTACATGTTGTACTTCAGCTTTGTGCACAATTTTTTCAGTTGCTGGGGAAGTAATTTTTGGTGATCTCACTTAAAGCACAGGGAACTTTAGCCTTACTTATCAGAAAAAGGATGATTTGGCGTTTAGCTTCAAAAGATACGGTTTGCTTGGTCAGTAGGGGAAGCAAATGCTTTAGTTGTGATGTCCTGGTTGAGTTCGTTGTGAAGTTAGCTGTCAGGCTGAGAAATAAGAAATGCCACATTCAGCATTTAAAACTAGTTTTGATTCTCCTTAGTAGAGCCTGACTGATGTATTGGCCAGCTGATATTGGTCTGCCAGACTGGTATGTATACTGGAACTTTTCTTTTTCAGAACGTAATGTAGAAACAAATCCTTTTGCTAATTTGAAAGTAATTTGCCATCATCTAGTTTTTTGTTTTTTTTAAATATCTCTTTATTTGATTTTTTTTGATACACAAAAACAACAACAACAAAAAAACAAACAAACAAAAAACCCAAAACAAAAAAACAACAACACAAAAAGCAGTCTGAGACATATAAAACTAATACCGTATGGTAGATAGTAAATAATTGGGTCTACCACCCATTTACACATTTGTCCTGACAAACCCAACCTGCCATCGGCAGCCCCACTCCGATGGCAGGTTGGGTTTGCTTTTTGTGTTGTTGTTTTTTTGTTTTGGGTTTTTTGTTTGTTTGTTTGTTTTGTTTTTGTGTCACAAACCCCACAAACCCTGACAAACCCAACCTGCCATCGGAGTGGGGCTGCCGATGGCAGGTTGGGTTTGTATAATTTCCCTCAGATCGTCAGGTAAAGCGACCGTGGCTCAGGGGGTTGGGAAGCGCATCTGTAACCAGAAGGTCACTGGTTCGATCCCTGTGCTCTCTGTCCTGGTCGTTGTGTCCTTGGGCAAGACACTTCACCTACTGGTGTTGGCCAGAGGCCATATGGCAGCCTCGCTTCTGTCAGTCTGCCCCAGGGCAGCTGTGGCTACAACCGTAGCTGCCTCCACCAGTGTGTGAATGCGAGAGTGAATGAATAGTGGAATTGTAAAGCGCTTTGGGTGCCTTGAAAAGCGCTATATAAAATCCAATCCATTATTAAAGGGCGCCATATATCCTAAAAAGATATTGTCATTACCGCTTAGCTTTGCACTCAGTCTTTCCATTCGTAAGACTCTAAAGATTTCTTTATACCACTGAGTTATTGTTGGTGGTTTTTCAATTAGTTGATCAGTTGATCCGATTAAAAACAATACATTTTCTTGCCAAGAACAATAATTTACATAGTAGTTTATATTTGTTTTTATCTGGAAATTTGTTCAGAGTTGGCAGCCCCAATAAATACTGAGCTGGATCTTTTTGTATTCTGCTTTTAAGTATACCCTTTAATTCTTTTGTTACACAGAGCCAGAATTTTGAAATTTTTGAGCAAGTCCAAAGATAGTGCAAGTAGGTCCCCGCCGCAGATTTACATTTAGTACATTGTGCTGACCTACTCGGATCAATTTTATTCAGAAAAGTAGGCGTTCTATACTGTCTATGTAAAATTTTATATTGTGTTTCTTTAAATCTATTATTAAGGAATAAAGAATGCACAGATTGTATGCACTCGCTCCAGGCATGATCATCACAATGACACTGGAGGTCTCCCTCACAACTCCTGATAAGTTTTCCAATATTATGTTTGTTATGGCCTTGTAGTGTATTATAAAACTGTCTTATAGTACTTTTATCTGCATTTAAATATAAAAAGAAATTTTCCATGGGTCCTAGTTGCATTGTATTGTGTAAAGTATCAAAACTTGAAGTAATTAAGTGACGGGCCTGTAAAAATGCAAAAAAATCCATTTGATGTATTCCGTATTTCTTTTGGACCTGCTCAAAAGAAATACAATCATTCCCATTAAACAAATCACCAACCACACGTATTCCTGCGCCAAGCTATCTCTGAAATACTGCACTTGTCATTCCAGGTGTAAAGTGCTGATAATTTATAAAAGGTGTTAGGTAACTCAGTATAGGATTACTTTCAGTGTATTTGTTCATATCCCGCCATGTTTTTAAATAAGTGTCAATCATTACTTGTTATGTTTTTTTTTGTATATTTACTCACTAGTTCACTTAAGAGATTAAATGGCGAACATGTCGAGGCTTCTAGGGGATTCTCTGTGTCTTTTAGATATGCGTGGATCCATTTGTGTATGACTCTACTATGGCATGACCAGTTATAAAGCACAATGTTAGGAAATCATCTAGTTTGACTTGCGGAGCAGCTCGAGTTCTGGCAATGCTCTCAACATTGGCCAAACAAAATTTAGACTCGATCTTGATGTTTTATAGGATTTGTTTCTGAATGGTTATAGTTATAACTGTAGATCTGTAGGAATCTTCTAGAAACTGTAATAAAAAATATCACTCAGCAGCAATTTCACTTTTCCTTTTCAAGAATTGAATGTTGATTTGAACTCATCAAGTAATCAACTGATTTTATTCATCAGTTACTCTTACTATTAGTCAGAATTTTTTTGATATGTATGAGTCACCAAACGTAAAGGTTGAGTGTGTTTTCTGCAGTATTATATTATATTATATTATATTATATTATATTATATTACATTATATTATATTATATTTGCTATTGTTTAAGACAAAAAGTAGCAACACGTTTTTGAAATATGGAGGCACTTTGGATCACTGATGAGTCGCTCTGCTGTTTCAGACTTAAATTGAATTCATCACCAAAACAAATTTTCCAAAGATTTTTAACCTTCTATGGGATGTTTTGTTTTTTTCTACCATTTTACAGAATAATTGAATGGATGATTTAGAATTGAAATGATGAAATAATTAGAAGTAATCTTTATTTACTGCCAGTGGTAGGAGATTGTGTTAGGAAGGGTGTGCATTTAGAAAGTGAAGTTAACGAAAAGGCTTAAAGGAGTCATTCTTCTTCCCATGAGCCAAATTATAGGATTTTTTCTAGTCATATAATTCGATTCGAGTTCAAAACAGTCGCATAAGAAAAGCAAATTTCCCCACATTGGTTTCTGAGAATGCCAGTGGAAAATGACCAGTTATGGTTTGACTACCCCGTAACAGATTTTATCATATATAATGATATGAACAGAAGGTCTTCAGGTAGGTTTGGGTTTTTCCCTATTTCACCCAGTAATGTTTATTCAGAAAAAATAGATATATTGTATCCCTGGTGAAAAGCTGAATATTTGTTTTTATTTAAAGCGTTGAGCTGTAAAAATAAAAGGTTTTTTTTTATGGCACTGTTTGTTTATGACAGCGTACCTTGACCTGGTGACACATTTGGCCATCAACACAACAACAAGATGCGAATGAGCTTCTGCAGAAATGCTTTTTCTCTCAGTGTCTGTGTAGCAGTGCGTCTGTCATCCTTCGTATTTTGACTGAATTCACCAGGGCAGTCTGCAGACAGCGTAGTCTCTGAAACACTGCAAGCCTTCACTGGCCAAGGTTTTTGAATAATGCATTAACTGATAATAATAATGAATATGGAAAAGTAATACAAAGTGATAAAGTACAAAAAAACATAATAAAACTGTTGCACACTTTCTCAGCTGTCCTGATGGATTCTCGTTTAAATTGTTACATTTCACAGCAAACGTGCCAGTCAGATAAAAACTACTGTTTTCATTTGCTGATCATGCAGTGCTCCCGTTTAAGGGGGATTTCTCTATGCTGCACATTTTGGGTAACTTTATGAAAATGCAACCAGAAAAGACAATAATACTGTAGCCACGTGATAAAGATTTGCTTGAAAAAGCAAACTCCCATAAAATAATCTGTGTAGAATTGAATAATATGAGCAAGTTTACATGTTAGAAGACAATTTTAAGGGATCTCTTTCTTTAACTTTGTTCCACACTGTAGATCCCCCCGCCTCCCAACTGGGGAAACTCCCATGATATGACACGTCCACTCACATCTAGCCTATATTAGACATTATCATAGAAATAGGAAGTAAATATTTGGCCTGGCAGACAATTTCAGCCGGACCTGTTGCAGTTTTGTCATCTACGTCAACTTGTGAGGCCAAATAGTGACAGGAGAAACTTAATCCTTCTGAGTTACTCTCAGGGGATAAATGCTGGAAAGCTGTTCTGCACACCAGAGGGATGTACGTGCAGCAGGCTCCTGATTTTGAGATAACCCTAGTATAATCATATCGTATAATCACACAATGCAAACATGCACAGTCTTGAAAAAAATAAACCGATTAGTGTTCTTTAATGGAAAAATGTTAAATAAATGACAGAAAATGTAGGCACAGAAAGCAAGGAATTGGCAGGCAGGCACGAGTTTCCACGTCTATCTACAAACTACATAAGGGGCAGGAACTTGCAGAGACCACTAAAAGCCTGAATTGGTAATCTGACAAATATGCTATGATGCTATTCTTTGATTGACTGCGACAGTTGTTTCTTAAACATCGGTGTTGTATTTTGCAACCCTCTGACTTGGCAGTAATTCAGTTATGTTTGTTAAGCAGCTTAAAGAGGAAAAGGCTAAGATAGTGATGGATTATACACTTAAACTCAAACAAAGTCATTATTAGGGTCTAATCTTGTATAGCACGGCAAGGTTCTAGATAACTGAGAGAATAAGAACTTTGTTATAAACTGCTGCTTGACAGTGAAAACTGTCGAACAAATCAGCCTTTTGGCTACAACAAAGAGCCACGTTACAAAAGCCCTAACCCAGTATATAAACACAGGGCCAACGCAAGAGGAAAAGACTCAAATAATTCCATTGTCTTTTTCATACTCCTGCATACACCTACATAATTATAGCTCTAGAACCAGTTCAGTCAAAACACAAGAAACAAGAGCAGAAAGCCCTGTATTACAGCTTGTAGGGTTTTTCCACAAATTTCCCTCTGAGCTGTTTTGGGTCCTGTGTTGCCCAAATCTAATGTCACAGCACAACCAGAGGGACTAGGAACACGAAATCACATGTACATTGTGTCGGCTTCTTTGTGCATTTATTCATCAACCGATTTGCTACCATCTGACTAGTAATATTCAATCATATTCATGTAGGACTATGTCAAAGTTATAAAGTCCTTTACTGTTATAAACGTCTCTTCATAGATGGTTTCTTGGTGTCAGCATTAACAGGATCCAACATTACATTTACCATACATTTTCCGACCATGAGTGAAGTGGGGAAATCAAACATCATATCTGTAGTTGCAATCTTCATAAGCATATAAAGACTGGTCACTAAATGATCGTGTCGGGTTAGAGTGAGCTGCTCTCTACTAAAACTCTTAACATGATAAGTTTCTTCCGAACATTAAAACTGGCTGCATTGTTGTGTAATGATGCATGGCACCTAAGTATGTTGGGATTCTGTGACCTGAGGAGTGGCACTTTTGTGGAATAGACTTTTACTGCTGGATCTTATTTGATCTGTATCAGATCAACAGCTTTGAATCTCTTGTTGTGTTCCTTTGGCTGTTTATGACTCATCCTTAGTGGTGTGTGTTGTCCTTATAGGGAAGGAGTGGGTTTTATGGGGTTTGTCAGATCTACGGCAATGTTTACGTGGGTGTTGCATATTAACGTAACGTCCACAAGAATGCCGGGACTTGGAAGAATTTGATTCCTGGAACAGGTAACAAGTCAATTCTGTTAGTTTTACGGATAAGCTTTTAGATTACAACCATGTTTAAACTGGGTTTTATTACTGTGTGTTGCTACATTGCTGTGTTTTTGTGTTTACAAAATGTCTACACACAGACAGACTTCTACATTTGCCTTTGTGATTGTGCCAGTTACTGTTTTTAACATGCTGGCATTTTTAAAGATAAAGATCTGAAAAGCTGTTTATATTTGACAAAGCTTTTGCTAGCATGGTGAAAAGTGCCACAACACTGAGATGATGCATTTTTTACATTTTCAGTAAAAGATAAATGTGAGACTGTAACATAATAAAAATCGACGGGTTTTTTTTATATTAAAGAGGCTCTTGAAGCAGTGCACTTTGTCAAAAGTTTGCTATTCAAAATGCAAAAACATACATGTGAGTATGTAACACTGCAAACACAATCCAATACACACGTGCACACTCACTAATCTCTGCAGCTGTGGAGTGATAGTTGCTGGATTTGAGGAATTCTGGCTCGCTCGGTGGAAAAGCTGTTACGCAATGCTTTGTTTTGTCAGTTAAGATACAAAAGTTTAAAAAAAAGTTGCTCAATGTTACAAAACAGAAATCGTGACTCGGGAATGGCAGTTTTCTTGCTTGTGTCACGGCGCCTTAAAAAGCATATCATTTCTGTTGGAGAGGTCCTACAACAGGTGCCTCATGCTTCCACCAACTTACATTAATAATGAATCAGTTCAATCAAAAATCAATCAAAGTTTAACTTATGGTCAACTGTCTGACTTTCATGTTAGCTTTAGAAAAACAAGCGTGCGGTTAGACTGTCGTTGGTTGATCCCAGCAGGATCATTTAAAAACATTTATATCTCCACAGCTGTGCAAACTGTTTATGAACAGCGTATGTGCATGTTTGCTACTGGCGCAGTTGAGCTCTGATATCTGTTGCAGATATTACAAATTAATTAAAAATAATCAATTTGTTGCTTTGTTATGCTATTCAGTGGATCCTTAGTATGACCAACCAATACTGGCCTATCACAGAGATTCACAGTTACTGTTGTTTTGCTTATGTGCTGTCTGGTATGCAGGAAAGAGCGACTAGTGATGGGTAGGAAATAAAATATGGTGTCAACAGAGCAGCTCAGAGTTTTTTTTTCTCATTGTTTAAATGTGCTCAGGCCTGCTTTCAGCACATGTTGCAGAGTCGGCTGAACAGATGGTTGTCAGGGCTAAAGGGGTATCACAGCAATGGCTGGCTTGTTTATAAAAACACGAACAGTGTTACATACTGCATGTGTATGTATGTATAGAGATGAAAATCATATTGGGTGATAAATTTAAAAAACCTAACCATTTCTCCATAAAGAGTGACGCTGACCTAAAAAATCCAGCTCTTGTCTCTTTGACAAACATTCAGATAATTTTGATCTGTATTCTCTTTCTCCCTCTGGACCCATAAAGTAGTGGTTAACACATTAGCCTAACAAGGAAAAGCTCTCTAGTCTGATCCCAGAGGAGGCACAGCTCCCTTGGTTGTGTCAGGATGGACATCTAGAGTAAAAAATCAAATCAAACACTACTGACTGTAGCGTCTCCTGGTGAATGAAGGAGCACCTCAATGTTGATATGCTGTTAAATCAGAAAGATGCGCTGTTTAGTTCTACTGTGTTTTAAAAAAAAAAGTCATGGGAAAGGTTAGAAACATGTAATTTCTTTTTACTCCCTAGCCCTGCGTGATCATGGCCCAGTGGATGCACATGACCCAGATATTGCAGCATCTGCCTTATGAGACAGTCAGCAGCCTCTATCCACCAAACACCTTCCCGATTGAAGTCAGGCATTACATATCTGAATGGATAGAGAACCAACGATGGTATGATGCACACACATACTGTACATGTACATGCTTGTATAGTTTATATATACACATTATGCATGTTTATTCTTAATAAATATTGCATGTGTTTATTCATAAGGGACTGTGTGTGTGTGTGTGTGTGTGCTCTCACAGGGAGGACTTTTCACAGGAAAAGGTAGAGCAAGAGAGTCAAGCTCAAATTCTGTTGGACCAGGGTATCAGCATGATGCAATCCGTTGCTCAGCAGAATGCCAATGTTGTCGAGAAGATGAAGCTGATGCAGATGAGCAGGCACATGGTAATAAAGCCAAAGAAACTATCAATTTTTAAAAAAAGAAAGTGACATTTTATTTTAGTTTTTGGGCTTTACCATCACCCATAAAATTTCACCTTTGCAGAAATTCCTGTTTAGATTTTTCAACCTTCTGCAGCATTTGTTGCTTGGACTTCAAACTTCGGAAGAATGCAAAAACCTTGGTAGACTTTATGACAACTTTAGAAACTTCCTTAAAGCTGCTACAACATACATGTTAGGAATGCATTGTCTTTGATATCATTTGCATTCATTATTGCATCGCATACTTATAATTAGTGGTATTATTTGCTTATTTTACAGGAACTGTTTCACCAGCAGCCACTGAAGTTTGCACTGATGGTCAGAGACATCCTCAGGCAGGAGAGGGCTCTGATAAACGGAGTAAGTCCCTTTTATGTTAAGTCTAACTAAAGTTTTTTTTTCAAAGGCAAACGTATTTATCCCTCAAGTTTTTCCACGTCCTCACCTCAATTCTGCCTATTTTGGCGATCTCTCGTTTTCGTCCTTATGTTGATACTGTGATTATTATTCCTTATTATTCAGACGTGTTGTTATATTTCCAGGGTGGTTACATTTTAGGGTTTCATAGGGGTTTTTGATGACAACGTACCCACTGCATAGATTTCCTGCTGAAACGTAAATCCCCAGTAGTAGCAACAGTTCAAATCCTTGATATTAAAGCATCGTTGAGTCTGTCAATAGGAACAGTGTTATTGCAGGTGTGGCAAGTTGGTGGGGTGGAAATGGGGGGAGGAAGCGTGTTGCAAGCAGAGAGCACAGATTTAAGTGGAGGCTGATTGGCTCTAATTGAACTAGAGTAACTATTTCATTATTGAGATTGACAGTGTGGGAAAGTGGTAGTGAGAGCGAGCGGTTTTAAGAACAGAAAAACAGCCTAACACCCACGAAAGCAGATAGGTGTCTGATTACAGATCTTCCTTAATGAACTTCATATCTGTTAGGTAGAGGAATTATCTACCAGAAGAGGCGTTGGTTTTATGCAATGAGTGGCAATAAAATTTGTGTAGTTATTTAAAAAACAACATTATTTTCTTTATATAAAAGAAAATGAGTCATGAGTCATAACTCATGCTGATTTAAGTGGAGGCTGGGAAAGTAGTAGTGAGAGCGAGCGGTTAGATTTGTTTTTGATCAAATCTAACTTGCATTTCCAAATATGTCATATTGCAACATAAAACAGCTTAGCTCTTCTTAGAAATCCCCACAAGACATCATTGTTTCAAGTTTACTTCTACCCTTATAAAAATACACTGGTGATAGCTGGCAGTCACAAGCCACGAGGTTATATCTCAGGGGGAACCAGGTGAAGCTGATGTGTTTACCAGATACAGTTTATGTTTAATTGTGTAAACTATTGTGTAAAAAACCCCACAAAAGCAAAAAAGGTCAAGCTGTGGTGCTTTGCAAGTCCATTTAATGTTTTTTCTGTTTATAGACCTCCCCTGCACAGTACCCAGCGTACCAGACGAACGATATATCCAAGCAGGACGTGGACCAACTGGTCCTGAAGGTGCTCGAAGTCCAGGAGATCCGAAAAAAGATGCACCAGATACAAGAGGAGCTTAACTGGGAGAGGCAAAATTTTGAGAGTGCACACTCACAGGGTAAACGCATGTTTTCCTTTAGCAGTACTTGAATGATTACATGCCTTAAATACCGTAAGCAGTCAGACTGCAGTAATAATTGCCAAAAGACTTCAAGGGCAAAAATACAGCTTACATCAACAGAGTTTCTGTTTTTCAAGGTTAAATCATAATCTCTTTTTATTGTCTGCTTCCTTTTCTTCTGAGTCTGTTCAGCTATTTTAATTCCACTTGTTAATTTTTTTTGGAGGATTTGTTTTTAAATGCTTGAAAAAGAAAGAGTTTTCATAAAAACTTTATTTAGAAGATCATTCTCTGGCGGCGACATGAATTAAAAACATCCAGGTGCTGCGAATGGAGCTCTAGCTGGTCTGCTCAGTAGGAAGTGGCAGATGTTATCATTTTTCAAAGCAGAATAAGTAGAGATGGCACAGTTACGTGGATGTTGGCGTTTTTTTGTTTTATTTAGATACCTTAACCCCATTGTCTGGGGATGCTGCTAGTGATATTTATTTTTATATTTATCTGATTTGATGTGTCAAACCGTTTTTGAGGTCAAGCTTTGTCTAATTATATACAAGACTTAATGTAGTGAGATCAAATGTGAAGCACTCACTCACTTTTTGAAGACCCAATAAAACTGAATGATCAATAGAGGAGGTGCTGCCCACTACCAAAGGATTTCTACGTGGTGCTTTTTGTTTAATGTTGGTCATTTGACCCTCATCATAAACAGTACTTGCATGATGTTCTCAAAGAAGTATGATTAGATATCATTTTTTATTATGCATTTAATTGTTCAAGCAGTGAAGCTGTTGGAACCACAAGGTTGTTTTGTTTGTAGGGCTGCAGCTACTGATTAATCAGAATCAGAATACTAATCCCTAAAGAAATGATCTGTTTTATATTTCTGATAAGAAAGCTATTAAAACAGACGAACAGTCTAAAGTACGAAGTAAAGGACAAAGAAAAAAGTAAGAAAAAGTTGGAGCAAATGAAACAGGCTGCATGCTATTTTAGTAATAGTTACTTTGGTAATAGAGTAATCTATCAATTATTCATTTTATTACTCAAGTAACTGGATAAAAATACTTTTGTCTTAATAATGACTGATAATAAACATTCAAAAGAGAAAAAACAAGAGTTTTTCAGAATGAATGAACGCATATATGCAGTTAAACCCTTTGATTGTACTCATGTGCCGTATTGAAATGACACTTTTTAAAGAAAGCATTATGCAAACGTTTTTTTCAAACGCGTACATCCAAACTTGAATAAGTGGGGTGTTGAGTGGGGTTACAATGTGGCTTTTTCACTTAGTCATAATTCAAACATTAGACATTAGGTGCGCCCCACTTTTTGCAATGTGATAGTTACGATAGGCTCCAACCCTCTGTGACACTTTTTTACGTCTCCAACATAAAAGTCAGTCTGTCAAAAGAAACTCACCTTTAGGTTGTGCAATCTTTTCTTTGCCAGAAAGCTTGTTTCTGAGGGAAAAAAAACGTTTTCTACATACAGCACAGGAATTCCATTTTATTATTTAACTTAAAGCAAAGCAGCATTTCCCAACAATGCAGGAAAGACTCGACATGTCATGTTGCTTCTTGTTTTAACAGGGTCGTTCCAGCAGAATGGACTTGATTCTGCAAATGCAGAAATCAAGAAACTTCAGACTCACATCCAACAGCTGGAGTACAATATACAAGCAATGGCCACGGTGAGCCAGGGGCTTATGTTACCATCATCAACATTACTGGGATCCTCGAGAGACGTTAAACTAAATGTCTTTAGAAATTTTCAGATTATTAACACCAAAGAACAAGACGAGGTCTTCATCCCGTTTAATTAAACCTGTTTGATTTTGTTGGTAGTTAATAGATAAACAGTTATTACTTGATTACTTGTTTTCAGTTAATAATCAAATTGCAATGTGTTTGGATTCTGGTTTTTGTAGAAACGTTCACAGCTGCTGAAGGAGTCTATGGAGCTGCTGGGCATCTGCCAGAACCGATTTCTGAACAGGCTGAACGAGTGGAGGTGGGAGCAGCGCAAAGCAGCCATAGGATTTCCTTTTGATGACAACCTCAGCCCCCTGCAGACCTGGTGAGCTGCACACCACTCCACTGTTTGTACTCACAGCCTTTGTGGTATTGGTTTATGCCGTCCTGGTTAAAACCCACAATTCAGTGTCTTTGACACACTTGTTTTTATGTTCCAAGTTTAACACTAAAAAGAGGGCACCTTTATGCACACAATCCAGTAACATACCGCACTCTCGTTTAAGAGATGGATTTTTGAAGTCTGCATATTTTCAGTGATTTTTTGGATTTATTTGAAAACTTTATTGATCAGTATCCAGATGTAGCAAAGTCGGCCTGGCAGTTGGTTTGATCTGTTGTTTCAATCTTCATTTTGCTCAAATATGAATTATTAGAACTTTTGGATGGATTGCAGTTTGATGAATTTGGTGATCTCCAATCTACCATTAGAGTCAAGTCCTTTTTTATATCCCTCCTCAGGATCAATTGTAATCACTTTCTTGAATACTTACCGATTCTTACCACCACTTACTGGACACTCCAATGACTCCATCAGAATTTCAGCTTATTTAACACAGACAAAAAATCTCTGATGGAGAATGACTGTATGAATTATAAATGTATAAATTGGTCAGTTATTAAACAAATATTTTGCATTTTTTACCAGCTTGGGTGTTTGTGTTTTTGCTTTCTTTCTATACTTTCTCTGTTAGGGCTGAGCAGCTTCTTGGGATGAATGGAAACCTGAGACAAGAGCTGATGCTGACTGGGGAACTGACCTCGGAGCTCCAGGAAGGGCTGTCACAACTTGTGCAGGTTTTGATTGAAAGGTAGCACAGTCCCATTGTTTCCTTTCTTGTCTCACAAACAGCAGTGTAAAGGAATCACTTTATTACCTTTTTTTTAAAAGAAGAAGACAGTTTTCTAACGCTGTAACCCTTTCAGCTCTCTTATAGTGGACAAGCAGCCCCCACAGGTGATAAAGACACAGTCAAAGTTCTCCACAACTGTGCGATATCTGCTGGGAGAGAAGGTAGCTCCTGGGAAGCCTGTGTTGGTGAAGGCGCAGATCATTAATGAAATACAGGCCAGGAACCTGGCAAATGTACATGGGTGAGTCGTGTGTTTCCGGGCTGGAATCTGAAATCCCCTCACACTTTGACAGAATATCCTCGCTGTGGCAAATTGTGAGGGAAGAAATAAAAACTGTGACCAAGCTCCATCGCTGGGTCTCTCCTCTGCTCTCCGTCTCTGTCATGGATGCATAAGAAGTGTTAGGTCTGCGTGTCTGCTTCCCCAAAGGTGCCACACAGAGCAAATAGGCCACAAAGAACCTGCAGAAAATTGTGCAGAGCAAACAGAGCATGGGACAAGATCTAACATGTACTTGATGTTGCAATCTTCCCCACATCGGAAGTGTGGAAACTATGGGCATGTTTTCTTATTCTTTATAGCACAATTGGCAGGAAACATTGACACCTAACTTTCAAAGCTCTTCTAAAGCTCCTGTTATTTGCTGTGTTGTTATTGAAGTTTAAATGTTGTGTTCACAGTTCAATTAAAATCACCAAAATTCTTAAAATAATTATTTCCCACATTATTTTAACACAATAATGTGGATACATAACAGAAATCAGCTGCAACCATTTATTATTTACTTGAAAGGCAAAAGTGTGAGTAAGCCTAACTATACAATTGTAGCGTTTATCTACAGTAACATTAACAACAGAGTCAGCTGTTTGGTTAGATTTATTAGTTAACACTGAACACCTCATATTATCAACAAGCATTTCTGCTGTGTAAATTTGATCTGAGGCTGTGCAGGATGTTTGTTTTTTTAGCATCTTGTAGATTAGCACATAATTAAACCAAATTAACTACAGAGGTTAAAACTTTAAGTGGTTAATATCAAGGTACTGACTGTCCAGTATTTGTATGAGGAAATAACTGACAATAAAATGATGTTACCTGCAGTGATAATGTTGGTGAACTCATCAACAATTCGGCCGTCCTAGAACACAACGCAGCCACCAAGAGCACATGCTCCAACTTCAGAAACATGGTATGTGCGGGTCTACATTTACAGCTCATATTTGATTGACGTTCAGCATCGTTGGGAAATGCAAACTTTGTTTTTGATTTAACAGTCCATCAAGAAAATCAAGAGAGCAGACAGAAAAGGATCAGAGTCTGTGACAGAGGAGAAATTTGCCCTCCTGTTCTCCTCAGAGATCAACATCACAGGCTGCGAGACTCCGTACAGGATACAGGTTTGACCCTATCCGGCATTCTGACTGTTGTTTAACTGTTCACATTACACAGTTGACTTGAGTTATTTTGCTAACTTATGATCTGTTTTGTTGAATGCATGCTGAGCACACATACGGTGTAGTTGTGGTGACTTTAAAGGGGTCGGGTAACGTAACATGTCTGATTACAGGTGATCTCTCAGCCAGTGGTTGTTATTGTTCACGGGAGTCAAGACAACAATGCTGTGGCCACCATCATATGGGACTGTGCATTTTCTGAGCGAGTAAGTGTGAAGTTCTTCTTTTGATTTTTCCTTTTTACATTCAGTATTGCAGCTTGTCTTTTCTGCTGTTACAAGTGTTTGAAAGCTACAACATACAATATGTGCTTCATACTCGCGACTTCACCCCTGAACTGGAATTCAGCAGGGACTGGCGAGGCATTATATCAACTTCCCCTTGCGGTGGAAGAAACACAGAGGCAGCTGTTAGGAGGTGACTGTTGCTTATAAAATGCACAAATGCAGAAGCAGCAGCTAACAGCATATCCTTTATGCCTTCGATGCTTGTTGCCTCCTGGGAACACGAGGCGGGTCCGGGCCCGCGCTGGAGAGTCGGCGCAGTGGCAGGATGGCTGCTGTGTTGCCTGGGATTACTCCTCATCCCCTACCCAACCCTGTTGCTGGTCACGTGCTCTATAATGTTGTACTGTGGACATTTCTGTGCTTTCTGTGCAGAGGAGTTTTTTTGTTTCCTGTTCTCATGCTGCCTCCTACAGCCCAGCATGAGTAGAGGTCTCTTTTTTTCCTCTTGTACTTTCCCATTGTAGTGTATATTTCAGTGTTTTTTCCTGTAACGCAACCGTTCTCTGACTTGTATCCCCATGTGATGTCTGTGTTGTGTGTGTAAGGTCAGGGGCGGGGTTCATTCCACTGCAGGGCAACCTGCCACTGCATGTGGCAAATAAAAATTGAACTTGAACTTTAAATAAGAGGTGTGGCAGCAGTCATGTGGGAAAAATATGAGTGCAGTGACACATTTGACCCAATGTCCTGAACTTGGCAAGAGTTGAGTGTCCCTAGAGCCCGTGTGTGGGAAAGTGGAAATGTCATAAAAATAGAACATAAATAAATAGCAGACATTTATCAAGAGGGAATAAACGCAGTTCACCAAAATTCTAAAGTCTGCATTTAACATCCATAATAGTGCGTTTATATATTTTCCTTTTTCTCTTTCCATTTTAAATTTGGTTTTACTCATCCCCTCACAAATTTAAAAAAAATATATATATGTGTATCAGTGTTTTTGCTTTATCAGCCTTTATGTCACTGCCATCAGGACAGAGTACCCTTTGTGGTGCCGGACCGCGTGCCGTGGAGGATGATGTACAACACTCTCAACAGCAAATTTACATCTGAGGTTGGGACGCAGCACAACCTGGACCAGTACAACCAACACTTCTTGGCACAGAAGGTCTTTGATAAGCCCGACTTTAATGAGGATTTCAGCAACATGATGGTTTCCTGGGCCCAGTTTAATAAGGTACGCATGTGCTTCTATTTGCTGGCACAGGTCACTTTGACCTACAAATCTTACAGTGCCTTTCAACATTACAGGAGGTTCTCCCAGGTCGACCGTTTACCTTTTGGCAGTGGTTTGAGGGAGTAATGGAGCTGACCAAGAAACACCTGAAGACCTACTGGAGCGAAGGGTAGGAAGATTCTGCTGCTGTTTCACCAGTGAATGTCAATAGCCTGTGATAAAAAAGCTTACAGTGTTTTGCTCCAACAGGCTGATATTTGGTTTTATTGGGAAGCAGCATCTCCACCTGATTCTCAAAGACAGGCCCAATGGAACATTCCTGCTTCGATTTAGTGACTCGGAAATTGGAGGCATCACCATCGCTTATGTGTCTGCCACTGAAAGTAAGTGTTGACAGACCACCGGTTAATGTTCAATGTTATCTCAGGACCTAAAGCAATGTTAATCTCTTTGACTAATAATTTCCATCATAGTTTTCGTCAACAACTTGTTTTTTTTTTTCCTAACAAAAATAAGACGATAACTAAATAAAAACTAATGCACGACGACAAAAACTATGATGACACTTTTGTCGATGAATAAAAACACGATGAAAATGTTCCTGAGTCATGGGATCCAATCAGAACTAATTAAGTTGTGTACATAGGCGGGACAAGTTTGGAAGTGATGTTTGGAAGTGATTGAATCGTTAAATCCTTGTGGAGTCAGGTTAGATGCACACGTCTGATCTGCTGCCAAGAAACAGGTGCTCCCTGTTTCTCACGAAAATGTATCAAAATGTTATAAGAGAATAGCAGACATGTGACCACATTTCACATTTAACGTCAGGGAAAATAAGACACGGAAATCAGAGTTAGTCTAGGATAACTCCATGATATTTAGTCTACGAGAACCAGACTGAAAACAATTTAGATGTTTAAATTATGACTAAAACTAAATGACATTTTAGTCAAAAGATTATGAATAAAACGAAAGCAAAATCTGCTGTCAAAATGAACACTGACCTAAAGGATAAAGGCCACTCTTCCGAGGATGCCAGTTTTCAAATTCTGGACAGAGAAGACAGATGGTTTGAAAGAGGAGTGAAACAGGGGCATCTGTGTTCTCTGTGAACAACCATCAAACAGAGCAGGTGGCTTAAGACACCAACTCTCTGCCACCTACTATGCAGTCTCAAGCTTCACTGATATGTTGCTTTCAGGTGACCTCAATAGTTCACGTGATAGCATAATGCAAGTTCTCACAGTGGTTTCACCTGCTCTTCTATGTTGAGCCTGTCTGCCTCTCATGTCAAAGCAAGAGGTGGTCCACTAGTTTTCCTGATTCCCTTCATACTGAAGGGTGTTCCTCCCAAAGTGCAAGTGCGAGAAGAACATCTTGCATTCAGGTGACCTCAAAAGGTCACATGATAGGGTGAGGCATTATCTCACAGTGGTTTCACCCAAAATCTCTGTCAGTAATGACCCACGCTTTTACCTTGTGATGGGATTAAAAGTGGGTCAGTGACCTTCTTAAGAGATAACCCCAACTAGGGTTGAAATACCTGAGATTCTCCACCTTTTGGTTGTAGAACCGACCAAGCCTCTTGGATAAGAGGTGAAACGTATTCAAGAAAGTTAAAGAAGTCAGTCACTTTCTTTCCAAGCTCCTTATGTGCACCTGCTAAAAATCTTTGACAAGCTTGAATCTCAGTGACCTTGACCTCAAGAAAATCACCTACAGTTTTCAAATTTGTACCAAAGGTGCATCTACTAGGAGGCTGAGGGGTAGCATTGTTGGCAGCCAGTACTTTTGTGTAGAATATTTGCATTTTACAATACATTTCGACTCGTTTTGCAATTGGCGGTTATAAACATGAAGTGACAGATCAAACTTTTTTTTCCAGATGGGGGACAAAAAATCCAAAACATCCAGCCTTTCACCAAGAGAGATCTTGAGATCCGTGGCCTCGGGGACCGCATCCGCGACATTGACCACATAACGTATCTGTATCCTGAATTTCCTAAACATGACGTTTTCAGAAAATTCTACACAGGTAATGGTTGTCCTGTACAAAGACAGTCATATGTTCTCAGTTTAGGAAAAGAAAGTGAAAGTAAAAAACTAACCTCTTTTTTGTGGTTTGAAGCAGAGCCTACGTTGTCCACCAACGCGGGTTACATCCCTGTGTCTCTCCAACTTAAAGTCGGCATGTAAGGATCTATTCATAACAAAATAATACATATAGGGAACATGTCATGTGTATGTGTGTGTATCTTTTTATGTGTGCAGGGATGCCCAACACCCAACTTCCAGTACACCATCTTCCTTCAACATGTGAGTGTCACTTGTACAGTCTTTGGTACAGTATTTCCATACCACCAGCTGAACCCATCATTCACCTCTGCTATTTAAGGAAGAGTCATTTAGCACAGGCAGCAATTACATGAAAGGTGTAATTGCTGCCAATGCTACCCAATTATAGTCACAATTATACTTACAATGAAATCTATGAGGTCACCTGTCATGAAAATAGGAAAACACAAACATTTTAGTGTTTAAAGCTAAAAGTTATTGAAGTTTTAGATAGATAGATATGTTTTTTTTATAAAACAGTGCATTTGAAGGTTCATCGATAACAACAATAATTATATTTTAACATTAATGGTAATGAACAATACTGTTAATTTAAGGTAGGTGTGGCATAAATATCACATTAGGTGGTGTAATTAAACATCCTGATTTATGCTTAATGCCATAATGCACTGAAGCTTCAAATCTAGAAAATATACTTCAGTTATGACAGATCATGTTTCATTTCATGTCTCATTTTGTTTTTGTTGTTAATAGTTAGAAAAGATAATGTTGCAGTAGCTGTGCTGTTGGACTGTTTGCCTTTTTTGTTTCGCTATCTTGGACTTTGGTTACACTTCATATTATGTGCTTTTATTTTGTATGTCCAGGGATACCATGCCCTCGCCTCTCTCTAGCTTCAGTGTGTAAGTGTTGCTTTTATGTATTTCTCTTTTATACCCAACATCCACACCGATTACTTAATTTAAATCTTTCAGTGTTTTTCTTTTAAATATCTGATTGACCCACTGTTTTTTTTTTCTACTGATCTGGACTTTCCTTTTGCTTCACATTGTGTTCTTACCTTTCATTTTACATACATTTGCAGGGAGCCTATAGCCCCAGCACCTATAGTACAAGGGCCTGAAACCTCACAGAGTAGCTTCTCTATGTAAGTATCAAGCCTACACATTTTTTTAATCTCATTTAGAGCAATCTGTTCATATTAACCAGTGATAATGTGATAACTCTATATATTTCACTTCCGTACCACGCACTCCCTGTTTCAACATAAATATCTATAAATTATCAGAAATTATCAGATATTCAGATTCTGGGCACAAAAAATATTGAAATGTGTACAAGTTTGTTTGAATATTCTTTATTGCGTCTTGAAAACAGCATATCTACAGGAAACTCACTGTTGTGTACCACATTTACGATGCTACTTGACAGTCTGTTTGAGAAAAATGTGAAAACATTTTATTTACGGTGCCACGGAAATAAACATCTATACATGTGCGTGTATTCCTGCTTCACATCGCGGTTCATCTTTCATGGACTCACTACATCGCGCATTTATCTGTGAATCTATATCGTGGATTTCTGCGGTCTATACGTATTTTTAATTTTTTATTATTTTTATTATTTTTGTGGTTTTTAACTATTGCTACTTCTTTCAGGCAACAGTTCCAGTCACCGTTCAACTCACCAGAGTTCCCTGATGAAATAATAGATGGTGCAACAACAGCTCCTGGCCTGGAACCCATGTACGTTTTTTTTTTTTTTTTGGGTTAATTTCTGTATGACATCCATTGCAATGGTGACTGATTATTAGACAGTAACATCTTATGCTTGCGTTCTCTTTTTCTAGGCTACCAGATTTTAACCTTTTCGATTAATCTAGAGTCTTCCTGTGGGCTGTGCAAAGAAGAAGCCGGCTAGAGATTGAAGCCAGACTTGTGTCATGTAACAAACGTGCCACCATTTGAGCAGATTCTCTTCCTTGACTCTCAACATCTAAAGTTTGGACTACGACCAGTGAAGATTTTGAGACAACCTTGATTTGTCTGGGACTCAACATGTTAAGAAAGAGGAGAAAATCAGTTTAAATCCAAAGTAAAACTGAGAACAAACCAGAACAAAAATGCTTTTTTTGCAGCCATCTGTGCCTTTGTGTGCATGTCAACAAGAACTTTGTATGTTTCTTGCCTAGTGGCAGGTCTGTTAATGTATTTTCTTTTTGCTTTTCTTTTCTCTTCTGTTGTGTGTGTGTGTGTGTGTGTGTGTGTTTCTTTGCTTGTATTTAGGAAAAGATGTGGATTACTGTACAGACTATAGCATTTTTCCAACAGTGGCCATAAGTGTGACAGCGGGTATAAAAAGGGCAATGGCACATGACATTGCTGGCCAGTGGACTTTAAGACACCAGGGGATTTTGTTTTATTAGTGTTTGGAGTATATTGCATGTTGGTCTATTTTAGTCATACATTGTATGTAACCCTTTGTGTTTTCACTTTTCTCGCAGTATATTATTCATTCAGTCTCTGCATATAGCGCATGGTAAATACTCATTAAGGAATAAACACCTTTTCTGGCAGTGGTGACTGTGAGACTGTCACAACACTGACAGACTCTGCGCAAAATGTCAGAAGTTATGAAGGGTGATGGGCAAAGTTTATATTAGATCTACTGTATGTTGAATTAAAAATTCAATTTTGTGTTTTCTGTTATATCAAACAATTTCTTGTTTAATGTCAGCTGATACTTAGTAGTTCTAGTTTTATTGTTTTCAACGAACTTTGTGCCACTGCATGTTTTTTCAAGTTCTCATTTTGATGGCCCAAGCATACTAAAAAAATACCAAAAAAGAGTCAAAGTAAAAATATATTTTCAAACCGATTTCCCCTTATTTCCCTTTATTTTCAAGCACAACAATAATGTTATTAAGTAAGCAGTCAGGAAAACAGACAGTTAAATCCATAGATGTTTGGACAATAATAGAATCTTTGTAGTTTTGCCTCTGTACACCACCACGGGGGATTTTTAAATCACATATTCAAGTTGTGATTGAAGTGCAGACTTATAGCTTCAAATGGAGGGGTGTGACAAAAATATTGCATTAACAGTTCGGGAAAGTACTGACATTTTAGAGGCTTAAAAATAACTAGATAAACTAAAATCTCTGCACTTAACAAAGGAAAATCGTGCTGTACTGGGCTGACATCAGGTGGTTGACTTGGCCATTGAAGTATAGCCTATTTTCTTTGCCTTTACAAACTCTTGGGTTGCTTTAGCAGTTTGCTTTGGGTCCCTTTGCAATGTGAAACACTATTTTAAACTGTTTTGCAGCATTTTGGATGAGAGCAGAGGGTTTGCCATGGAATAGTCTATAAAAGTCTGTAATTCCTGATCATTTAATGCAATACTTTTGATAAAGTCTTTGAATTAAAGCTGAAAATCTGCACTTCAATCACATGTTGATTGTCAGGTTTAGAAACCCCTGGGGTGGAGTACAGATGCAAAACTACAAACATTGTGCTGTTGTACAAACGCCCATGGACCTAACGGTAATTCTGACACATTATAGTGTTTTCTCACTTGTCCGAGCTTTAATTTTTTTTTAAATTTTATTATGGCTGTTTTTATATGCATTGAATGTTAACCCAAACCAGTCATTCCCATAAAAGATGTTTTTACAACAAGTTTAGCACTACCTATCGTCACTGCCAGTGCTGTGCATGTTATCACATAACAGTGTGTGTTGGATGTTGAGAACAGATGTTATATGTATACTTAACCTTTCATATCTTGTGGAGTGACTTTTGTTTATATCACCCTGGGGATACTACTACAATCCTTATAGTCTTTCACTGTGGAGACAAATAAAATTTCACTTTTTCTGTAAATAGTCAAAAACATTTGTTTGAATTTATTTACAAGAAATTGGTCATTTCTCCCTTAAGTCAAGATCCATGAGTTATCACTGCACAGTGGAAAATATTCTTCAGTACAAGCAGCTGCGGACAGATGAATTACAGCTTTCGGGGTACACAATCTCATCTGATTTGTTTATGGAAATGATTCGTTTGGGAGTGAGAAGTGTGTTATTAACTATATGACGATTGCTGTATAAATATAAGAATTGCTTTATTGGTCTATGCTGACTGAAAGCATATATCTAAATCCTGTATTTCTTTTTATTACACTTACTCTAAAAGAAAGGAGACAAAACAGGAGTTGGAAACTTAATAATTTTCAGATTTTCTTTTAAATATAAAAATAAGCAATGGCATTTTGATTGGGAAGGTATGCCTGTTACCACAAAGGCTGTCTATTGAATTAAACCATATTGCTGTATAACATAACCAGCGTCGCTTCCATAATCCATTAGCCAAATGGGAGACATTGCATAGCTAGCGTATTATATTTCCTGTCTGTCCAGTTTCAACAGTCATGAAATTAAAAAAAAAAGAACACTATACACTGTACATCACAAAGCTTTTTCCCCCCATTAGAAAACAAGTTCTAGTTTCAACAGGCCATTAAAATGTAATTTCTACTCAACCACTGCCAGGGAAATCACACACACACACACACACACAAAGATTATGTAGAGGAAGCAGAAAGAGAATCAGCTTACATATCTGGTTCAGTGACTGCTCTGGTGAAATTTGTAAAATGCTAACTTATCTCGGTACCTTGTCCCCTTCCCTCCATCCCAGCAGCTGAAGATGTTCCCTCGTGACAGAGGAACAGAGTGGCTGCCTGGTGAACAAAGGGAGGAGGTAGGGTGAGTGAAGGAGGGATGGAAGAGAGAGGGGACATCAGGCCAATTCAACTTCAAAGTTCATTCTCTCATGTGTAGACTGTATGAAAATAAAGGTGTACATCCACCGCCCTGTACAAGCACACTAAAGAGTTCAGTCTCTTCCCCCAAAATATCCGAGGGCCTTGTCCAGTGAAGTGATCTCACTCTTTGAGAGCCACCCAGCACAGTTAAGAAAAGAGAAGTCACCAGGTGTTTGCTAACACCAACAAGAAGCCGTCACACCTCATGCACTCTTTCATTTCTAACCTCAAGCTGATGTAGAACGACCCTTCAGTCATGGCAGGCACGTAAAGGTAAAAGCAAACCAGTTTTACACACTTGTACATGAATATCTGGTAAGCGCTGCTTTAAAGCTTGGGGAAAAAAATGAACTCAGGAAGTCACCATCCAAAACAAATTCTCAGGAAGCTGTTTTGGGATATGGTGGAGGTTATGTAAACCAGCGGATTTCCCACTGAAATGAAATCATTAAAACAAACAAACAATGGTTAGCATATATGGGTGCAATAATACAATTTAGGGATTTGCAATTATAACTTCACTGAATTTCTGAAAGTTCAAATAATTTCACTGGGTGTTTTTGTTGTTTATTTTAATACAAATATGAATGTGAGTGTGTGTGCTTCACTAGATGAGACACAAACCTGGAACTGCCTGAATCTGACTGGATTCAAATGCATTAATGATCTTCAACTGCTATTAAAAAACAATAGGACCACTCTAAACATGGAATTGATTGAATTGGTGTATTGGACTTTTGTGGTTTTAGCGAGCGCAATAAAAAGGGAGCGTCTTTCTCTAAAAAAGCTGGCAAAATAGATGAAAAGAAAACTCAAAACACAAACAAAGGAATGATCAGTTAAAACAAACACACAAGCATACACATGCACACAGACACGCAAGCACACTGTCTTTCTCTCACTCCTCATCATGCATGCACTTGCACATAAGCCAAATAAATACTAATGAAGTACAATAACTACATGTAATTTACCCAAAGTTCATGGAACAAAACAAACAAAGGGCGAGATCACACTGGATCAAAACGGGGAAAAAAAGCATTCAGAAGTCCACTGCTCTATTGTAGCGTCACTCCTAGCAGACTACAAAATAGGAAGGAGGGAAAAATAGAAAAGAAAGAGAAAGGGAAGCAAAGGAAAGACAGCAATAGCAGCCCCTGTCCTGAGCAGTATATAGCCACCTGGTCAGCCAGGAGTGACTGACTCCCCACACCACAGGGCACAGGGTGCTTCTGTCAGTGGCAAGTCTTCTTCCAACCCTCCATCTTTGTCCTGTGATCCAAGGGGAGAAGAAGAAAATGTAGGATGGGTAGTGGTAAAATCAGAAAGGATGACCAGGGCTGTGGGTGCCCCTTTACTGTAAATCAGGAGGTCCAGTTCTAG
Source organism: Simochromis diagramma (assembly GCF_900408965.1). Lineage (NCBI taxonomy): Eukaryota > Metazoa > Chordata > Actinopteri > Cichliformes > Cichlidae > Simochromis > Simochromis diagramma. The sequence goes on along the minus strand of NW_024387152.1, from coordinate 3,098,277 downwards.
ATTCAAAAAAAGGAAAACAAAACGTTTGGGATCTATAGTAGCATGTGTTGAGACAGGGAGGAGGTATGTGTGCAAAAGTAGTGTGTGGGCTGAGGATGGACCAGGAACTGAGGGTGCAGAGGGAGGCATGACAGGTGAGGGATGAGGTGGGCGGGAGGAGGGGGTTCAGAAAAGCCAATCTTCTAACTCCGGGCTTATAGGGCCTGTGTCTTGAGCTCGATGGGCTCCCCCCTGGTCTCCTGCTGGCCGTCGGCCTCTGGGGATCGGGCGCCCTTCAGTGTGGCGAGCCTCTCGGAGAGGCCACGGAAACGAGGGAACAGCATGAAGTCATACAGCAAGGCACCCATGGCACCACCAATCATAGGACCCACCCAGTACACCTGTTGTTTACAGATATGACAGAGAGCAGACAGTGTTGTTTAGTCTGAGGATGTCATGTTCATGCTATGGTGTGAAGTAATTTTGCAGATACAGTTATCTTACCCAATGGTTGACAAAATTCCTGACCAGAACAGCTGGAGCAAAGGACCTTGCAGGGTTCATTCCGGCGCCAGTGTAGTACATCTAGGTAAGAGAAAGAAAGACAAGTCGGGATTAGGACTGTAAAGATGCTTGTTTAGCTTGTTAAGATATCGTTGTATGAACCCGGAGTGTATTTTCAAATTTATAGACCCCGGGTTGGTTTTTACCCCAAGAAGATGCCCCATGAGCACAGAGAAGCCAATGGCCAAAGCAGCAGAGCCCAGGCGTCCGTTGCGTCTCTCATCTGTCACAGCAAAGATGCAGACGACAAGCTGGAGGGTGAGGAAAATCTCAATTGTGGTGGCCATGCCCAAGCTGATGCCTGGCTGCAGCTGCAGAGGGAAAGACAGAGGGATGGATTGAACTGAGAAGTGCATACATTCAAAGTCAAGACAAACACTGTTTGAAATTGAAACAGACATTTAGCTTTCAATACATCCATCCACGCTCATCTTTTGTCTCAAGAAAGAGTGCACCTAGTTGTAAAGTATTTTAATTTATAGTTCCTTTCCGAGTATGGGAAAATGATAGGTAACAGCAGGTGACGGCAATCTTACCGTGTTCAGTGCCAAGTTTCCCCGCATGTTGTTGGGTGTGACCCCATAGAGCACAGCAGCACCAGCCAGCGCTCCGAGACACTGGGCAATGATGTAGAAGAAAGCACGGAACAGGGACATCTGAGAGCCAATCAGGTAGGCAAAGGTAACGGCTGGGTTGATGTGTCCTCCACTGATGTGGCCAATAGACTGGATGAAGGTGGCGGCCGCCAAACCAAAGCAAAAGGCAACATGAAGAACATTATGGGGCCCGGTGGTCCAGCGGAGGGCCGCCCCCAGCCCGAAGAACACGAAGAACATTGTGCCATAGAACTCAGCAAACACCGCCCGCCAGAAAGACATGGACCTGAACTCCCACATGGTGGCGAAAGGTCAAAAAGCAACTTCTGAGTGGAGGGATGAAAAGTCAACAACTAATCAACTAAAAGGAGAAGATGTTTCTCCACAGGATTGACTGAGTTTGACACTAAAAAACAAAGAGCAAAATTTGCTCTTAAACCGAAAAAAGACCTCTCTCAATCTAATAGCGACAAAATTTACACCTTACTAACTTGCAACTCTCGTGCAACTGCAAATAATCTGCTGTTCTGCTTTCTGTCATAGAGAGCTCCTGAGTGGAGCAGTACGCCAGTCTCTGCGCATCTATATGCCAACCCCGCTGGTTGTTAGTAGAAGAACATGGATAGACAAACGGTAAGCATGTCCTGCAGACATTCAGCCTCTTTACCAGAGCAGGGGGAGCTCGGGGGCCTTTTTATAACACCCCAGGTCCAAGGCAGTGCCACACAGTCCAGGGGAGGGGTCACTGCACAATACCGCAAATCAAAACAAAGCAATTTAACCCTTTTCTTGCCTTGATTACCCTCAGCTTATTGTAAAAGAAAAACACAAACCTAAAAGGCCATGAACTAATCAAAGTGGGCCAGAGAACAAAAATCATGGTTGGCAAGCATTTACAGTTTGGACTTCTTACATTTCCATGTGGTTTTCCAGCTTTTTAGGGCTTCAGCTACAACTCTGGGTTCATTGCATTGTACCTCCAACAGCCTGGCTGAAGCATTCAACCAAAAAAGCTGGCAATAAAACACCAATCAGTAACCCATCGCTGACTCTGAACCCCCCCTGAGAAACTGCAGTGGTCTTGAACCTCAAAAACAAGAGCAGTGAGCAAGTGGTGGGAAGAACCTGTTAGTGCAGTGAACTAGCTGCACTAACTTGTTTGATTTTCCAGCAATCCAGATATTTCTCCAAGCACTGAAGATAATATTAATACTGTGTGAATTTTTTTTAATGCTTTTAAACTATTTTCTTTTTATTTCATCTAGTTAAAGTAGCATCAGCAGTTCACATTGACTAATCAGAGGTGTGATCTATAAAGCACGAGGAATTTCTCAATTTCTCCATTTGTTCTCTGGATTGGTACAAATTGGGCTGATGGCAACAGAACTGATTAGGCAGAGTTTTACATTGTGTGGGCTGGAATAGTTTGGAGGCTCAGGTCAGATAAAGCGGTGGAAAATCCACGGTTGGAGAGGAAGAGGGGAGAGCAGGCCTGGCATTGAGCATCTGCACTGGAGCATCATGCTGACCAGGACAGCCAAAGGGACGGCTGCAGTGCTTTGAAAGGATTATGCTGAGCTCACTGATTTTCTCCTTTCAGCCATTTAAACAAAACGCTGGCAGTAACAGTTTCTGCTAGTTTCTATGATCTGTTTGCATTAACCTTGATGTTGAATCTGAGTTCACGTTTCCACAGCCCAGAGTGACTATATGTTTGTTCCAGGGTTGTTTTTGCTCACTGTAAAGGTTATACACAAATATAATTGGTAGAAATATTAATTTTCTACAGCAGGTCACCTTTGAAGTTGCCTGTTTAATATGATGGAACAGACAACTTTTAAATAAAACAACTTCGTGTTAAATAGTGTTTATCTTCTTCTTCTTCTTTTTTTTTTTTTAAAAAAAAAAATTCTGACACTTTATGACTTTGGTCCAGTTGGGCATCTCTATTGAGAGTAGTATTATGGCCTTTTCGTGACTCCCTAAGCCACCTATTGTGGGTTTAAGCCCACAGTTCAGTTTTACTGGGGAGGGTGTTGAAAAGGTGCTTGCATTGTGTTTTCCTGTTCTCTGGGTCCAGACTGCTGACGCATACCTAACATGCAGCACCTAAACATCTCACATTAGATTAGAAGCTCTGGAATATACTCACCACACAGTGGTGAAAATGTGAACTGCAGAATACAGGACACGGATCGGGTAACTGCAAACACAACATAAACTTTTGAAGCTGCTCATATAAAAAATGGGCCAACTTCCTTGAAGTTATGTCTTATATATATATATATATATATATATATATATATATATATATATATATATATAAAAAACAGGCTTTTGTTATGGGAAGTTGGGATCATCACTGACATCTTTCATCAACAAACTATAACCTTATAGCAATAGCAACTATAGCAATAGTTTATCTAGCCCACGAACGTCACTGAGGTGAACTACAGTACTTGTGACCTTTGGGTAGTTCCTTCTAGTAAACAAAGATGGAAAGCCCCTGAATTTCCCTTTTAAAGGCTAGAGAAAAGTTTAGTGCAGTTCTGTGAAAAGCCTGACACTATGACGTGATTGATCCATTATTTCACATTTCATAGAAATTAGATCATGGGATAGAAAGATTTTTCAGAGTTTTTTAATGCAGTACTTACAGATCCACATGGACTTTTAAATGCTGCAAATCTCTTAGCACTGACCCTTAAAAAACCCCTTCCTTATGAAGCTCAATTTAAGAACTATGATATGTTTGCAGTCTTTGTTCTGCGTGAAAATACTTTTGAAGAGCAAATTGGAGTAACTTAACACAATTCTTCGAGCTTTGCCATCGCTCCAGCAAAAACAAAACCTATTGAGAACTTTGTTCTTAAAAGGAAAGCTTTATAACATGCTGACTCACACGGCAAAAGTCTCAATATTAATCAAGCTGAACTTGCATATATTAGTGCAGTCTTCCATCATTTACAATGGAACTGTTAGGAAGGCAAGTCTATGGCCACTATGGGCAAGAGAACAATTACAGTGACCAGTAAAGTTTATTAGAAATTAATAGCCAAACTCCCACAATATAAGACAAAAAAAGAATTCAACACATGTTGAATCAAACAAACCTCCAATCATAGTTCTGTTGTATATGATAAACATTTATAATCTATACGGGATTAAACCATTTGTGTGACTTTGTTAACTACACAGGATCTCTGCCGTCACCTCGGAATATCTGTAAGAAAATTAATTTTGATGATTCATAGAACAGCATAAAGAAACTCATCTTTGCAAAGGCATAACTACGTGGAACAACAGCAGCACTCCACTACCATAACCTCAACACAAGCTGTTAAGTTGCACAAGCATGTTTATTTTAAGTGCTGAAACATATTTTTAAAAAAAGTTATTGTTAAATATTTGTAGATGTTGGCATACATTTGAAAAACCCATTACAAGCAGAACTCCTGCCTCTTAAATTAACAAAGAAAATATGTGCAATTTACAATACAAACATTAAAGGGGAAAATCTGTTATTAAAAAATCTACTTTTTTGGAAAATAGGCATTTTTGAGGTTTTTTTTCTTTTCATTAGAAATCACAACGTTTAATACATAACCTGACATCGGCAAAAAAAGGAAAAAAAAAAAAAGAGATGGAAAGAAGTTGTAAGACATCAGTACATCCCATAACATCATCATTTAAGTCAATGAACAATAACATTTTCATTTGAACAGAATTGTCCATGCAAAACAAAACAGCAAAGCACAGCACTGTATGTTGCTATGGATTTCTGTGCATGTCTCCATCCAACAGTCACTCCCTGCCACTCCCTTCAGGGGTGTCGCTTTGGAAACTGCGTCGAGATTAGGTTCTTCTTCAACGTGGATGCCAACTCATGCCTAGTCTCCCTCTTCAACAAACTTAGAACTCACTTTGTTAACTACTGAGGTGGCATCCATATTCAACTACTCAAGATCAGGCATTTCTGAAAGAGAAAGTTAAAAACATGATCTAAGTATGAAATTTAATTTTTATGGCTATGGTCATTACAAAAAATAGTCTATGGGCTTTTTGGATAAAGTGGATTGTTAAAGAAACTAATAAACAATTTCTGATATACCAAATGTGTGTTAGTGCTATGAATTATGGGATTTATTTATCATGGTTGCTGTTAATTCTCTTATTATTGCTGTTTTCTAACTGTCTGAAGAAAAAAAGCGTAACCAGGGACAAGGTCTGCAAATTAGCTGTGGCTGAAAGTCTTATGTACATTGCATGCGTTTAAACAAATTGTTTAAACTAATGCAATCTTAACATGTATTGTCCCTGTTATATAAAAACAAAAAACAAAAACATTGAATAAATAAAAATTAATTCTATTAAATAAAATCTCATAACTTGTGACTTTTTCCCCACACGTGTAATTTCTTATTCAAATTATTCCATAATTAATCATCTGTTTTGACACTTTTTCGCACTGCCAGGCATTATCAGAGTTTTGGGACTCGTGTGATCTAGTGACTACAGATTATAAATCACAACAGAGCCCTTTCAGATCGCTACGTACTTTCATCATCGCTGTCTGCAGACTCATGCTGCAAAAAAAGGAAAAAACAATTAAAATGATGTGTGACACCTGTTATATAAAATTTAAATGCCAAATTACAGTTGTACTATAGCTATATAAAACAAACAAATATTATACCTCCTCATCTGCTCCATCTAAATCTGGTAGATCATCCCCACCCATGCTATTCATCATCTGGAGGAAGGTGCAGGACACAAATCAACATGTCAGTTTAGCTGAACATAGTCAAACAATGAGCAGACTGTGCATGTTTGACACGCTTACCTCTGAGAATTTATCAAAACTTGACAAGTCCTCATCTGAGTCATCTTCCCAGTCTTTCCAATTATTGAAATCCACACTTAGCCAGTTGCACTAAAAGCAAGTAGATTAAAATGTTTTGTTTAGGCAAAGTTTAAAATTCAGTCACTTTCACTGTTGCACAAACTGTTTGTGCAACAGAGAGCTTACTGTTTATAATACAGTCCTTCATAGCGGAGCAGATGAAACTGTGGAGTCATTTTATTATTATTTTTTTTTAAACAGTAAGTTGCAAGTTGTAAAATACTTAATAAAAGTGCAACCTGATGGAGACTAACCCCTATCTACTTCCTTTTTCTTAATTCTTTTTATTGAATGAAAGATGAACAACCTGATTCTCCCAAAAATGTCATTCACTCTTAAACCTACTTCCATTTAAAAAAAATAAAATAAAAAAAAGTTACATATGCATTACATGCTCCACCTTTCAACTTAAACCCTGATCTTACCTCTTTGAGGGTCGATGTAACTGACAATGTTAACAACAAGGTAATGATGTATACTATGAGATGTTGATGTATTCTGAGTTTTTGTAAATGTTATACTGCTGAGAGTTACCTTTGCCTTGTCTTTGGTAAGTCTTGGCCATGACTTCCCAGGCTCTGCTTTTCGTAAACAACACAACACAGACCTGTCAGTGCGTCTGTGTTTGGATTCCTGTATATCAGAAGGAGAAACTGGTGAAGGTTTCCTAACAATGGTACGCAGGGTCCAACCTGAACTGTCTGCACAAGTTAAAAACTTACTTTAGGGTCAATCTCCCCAAAAAGCTCCACTGCATTCTGGTGTTTGATATCATCTGTTCCACTGACACAGCTGTAAGATGAAATGAAAGACTTTTTTTAAAGACACTTTTAGCAAACAGGGTTTTAACAATGTCATCATTTAATATGCTAACAATGCAAATTACCTGAAAGTGAATTTGGACTTGTCAAAGATTACTTGCACATCTTTACTGTCCTCCATGCAAAACTCTATAAAGACAGACTCTCGTCTGTCATACCACTTGGCTGCTGCAGGCTGCCTATACACCAAGAACAAAAATGAAAAATGAACATTAAGACAATCCAAAACAACCAATGCATCTCTCTGATCTCATATTTCCACTGCCTAGTGTGGGCATTATAAGATCATGGCCCACGTGTATAGAGTGCAGTACCCACACACTGTGGAATTGAGAAAGGCGTAACTCATTCATTGAGATTAGCACATAGGCCTCCCAAACGCCCTCTTTATTCGTCCTATACTAATACTTGTTGGCCAATAAAAAGTTTACAATATCTTTTAAGCCAAACTATGCACTTGTTGAGATATATATCTATATCGGAGGTACAATTAGATCATCGCACTTGAAAGGTTTCGGGTAATACTACCATAATCCGCCATTGCTAGATGTGAACCACACTGAGGCCATTGTTTCACAGGGTTAAGAGAAGAATGTCTTGCAATCACATTTAAAGTGAAAGTGCGTGTTAGCTTATGTTAGCTTAAAGTGAATACCCCGCAGCGTGACACCATGCTTTTCCACTCTTAGCATTACCCTTGTCATGTTCATTGACATTAGCATGCTAGCTAACGATGACTGAGCTGTTGTCAGGTCCATAAACAATGCAAGCTCACGTTTAGGAGTTTGAGACAGGATTGTGCAAAAATTCAGTAGATTGATGGAAAGTTGTAGCCTGTGGCGTTAACGAAGAGCTGTGCCTTTTTGTCTCGGCAACAGTGTTAAGTACGGCTGAACTGCTGAGGCTAACTCGTGTGCTAGCTCACTTAGCTAGTATGAGGTGGGTGATCCGCACTAACAAGTAGCTAGTTAGTTACCAGGTAAACACGGTAAATCAAGACTTACATATTCACTGTTTTAGCAATTTAAGCTCCCTCGAAGAACCACGGTATTCACACTGTTGTCTAGCAGTAGTGCCCGGCAAAAATGACTACTGACAACTAAACAGTTAACTCGGGTTTACAACATATGCACTGGTGTCTCTGGAAATATCGCGTGTTTTTCACGTTCTCTCGTGACGTCCGGTATTTGGAACGTGAGCACGGTGTTCGGCAGATCGAAGCCGCCGGAGATTATTCTAGAAAGAGTATACTCATGGAGCCAGAGCAGTGAAAGAGCTCCACCACCTGAATAATGTCGTCCTACCTGATGGCGAGCGAGGACACTTCATACTTTTATGAGTTTTACAACTCGATGAAAGCAGGCTTCCTTGAGTTCTACAGTAATAGGATAACTGGGTCACTATGAAAACTAATTGATTGTTGTAACTGGGAGAGCTGCTCAAGGTGCAAACCAGTGCTTTCACTGTCACTTTAAACTTTACAGCAATTACTGCTTTGAGTTCACACGTCGTAGTAGTAGCTGACCATTTCTGGCACAACCATAGACTGTATATAAAAGATGGACATGGCCCATTGTTTATTTAAGGGCCATTTTACACCCTCTGTGTGGTGCTGCTGGCACTGGACAACAGAGGTGACATTTAAGTTGGTGTCACGTCTGCTGTCGGTAGCTGCCATTTCTTTTTGTTTTTTTTTACATGGTACGCTGTACTGCTGTCACTGCCATACATGCCAACCCTCCTGATTTTTCCCGGAGAATCTGGAATTTCAGTACCCCTCCCGAAAATCTCCCGTAGCCACCATTCTCCTGATTTTCTCCCGATTTTCCACCTGGACAACAAAATTGAAAAACCATATCCCAGATTGGCCCAGCCAATTCCAGTTTCCAACAATGGCTACTACTACTGCAGCTACTTAGTTTTAATATTACTCTTATTACTCTTTCTGGGTCGCAAATAAACCTTTAACATATTTTCTGGCGAGAATGTAGCTGTGTAAACTTCAAATATCTGAGCCGGCGAGAACAGCTAACTCCCGGCACATCGTTTTCAAACCCCTGCGGTCTTTCGCTACTCAGGTTAAACATGGTTAAGTCACTTAAATAACTTAAACATGTTATTGTTTGGCTTTTGTCAGTGTTTTAATTGTTCGTGAGTAAATCGGTTTGTCTGAGATTAAAGTTATTAGATTAGATTAGATTAAATAAAACTTTATTTATCCCTCAGGAGGGTTCCTCCGGGGCTTTTCACACAGCTGAATAAAACAGAAAACGGATTAAACAGAAGTGTGAAATGGTCGAGAATTTACGCCAGCATCCGTTTATATTTTAGATAGCAAGGAGCAGACGGCAGAGTTTCACTCCACCAAGAGAGCTCATGACGTAACTCTGAAGGCTAGACCGACCCATTTCACAGTTGCTCACTTCCAGTCTACCTGGTGGGACCTGGCCCACTTAGACCGCGAAGGGCGTGTCTGCCGGACAATAATAACACTGACATTTAACTTATTTTATCTGATAAATAAACACTGTAAAATTCAAGTTTTTTGTAAATATATGTATACTGGCAGTAGGCAGCTCCACATGTTTGATTTAGTAGATTATTTTTTATGCTGGATGACCTTCCTAATGCAGCCCCCACTTAATTTCACTTGCTCGCTTCATTAAGAATGATTGTTTGAGTGCCATCAATTTGCAGCCAATTTTGGTACAGTGCGATTAACCACCTCTCAGGAGAGGTTCACTGCAAATGCTTTGCTCATGTTAGCAAACGTTGGATAGAAATGGAGTCTTCACACAAAGTACTCCTCCCGTCATGCTACAATACACACAAAAGACTCATACACAAAGTTAAAATATGAGCAAAAATTTTTTTTGAAGGAGTGAATGTAGTAACGCCTATCTTACTACAAAACAGACAAGAAATGGCCGAGATACAGTGGTGGAAACCAAAGCATCTAGCTTCACAGCTTGCTCGATAGATGACTTTCTAGCATTGTCCTTGGCTATGAATCATAGTGAAGCACAGCTTTTTAGGCCCATGGGAATAGAAGGTGTCATATGCACCTGCTACTTCTGTGTTTTACTTCTAGTGGCTTTCTTTGTAAACTAAAGCACTTAAGCTCACAGAAAATCACATGAAAACTGACAGAAGGCCATCGGGGGATGTAATCAGTGGCTAGCTGATGTCACTTTGGGAGCTGCTTCAAGCAGTTGTACTTGAACAGGAGAGGAGAGAGGCAGTATAGCCAGTATGAGGCTTGGCAGCTGCCAGAAAAAACACAAATAGAACAAAAGCCAGTGGATGGAAAGAAGAGGACAACACAGTCATAGGAGTGTTCACTGAGGACTGAGCCACAGATGACACTGATGATAACGGGTAGAATAACAATGCCTGCAGCTTCTGAATGCGTGGGACAGAAGCAGTGAAGTTAGGTAGTTAATATTTGAAAGGGGAGCTATGTGAATCAGACAGTAATGGCGCATTTTGCATGCCTCATGTATTCTGCTGAAGGGTATAGGTTACTGGTGACAGTACAGTCCTTCATTCACTCCAGCTTATTAAGGTGTGGTAGACTATGAACAGCTGATTCCATGGATCTAATAGGAGGCAGTGGAAGCAAAGAAGGAGGGATTGCTGTATGAAGTTTTTACTGAATGTACACTCATTTGTCAGTTTTTTTGTATTAGGCTTTAACAAAAGTAATCTGGTTCTTAGCAGGTCTTAAAATTGGGTAAAAACATTGTCATATAAACAACAAAATATATCATATTACACTATGTCATTATTTATTTAACAAAGGTTAAGGTAGTGTGTGAAAAAGTCAGCACACTATTACTGTTTCCATAAGAATTAAAAGTGTAAGTAGCAGCTTGGTGCTGTTAATAAATGGACTTGACAAATTGATCACCTTTAAATGTGAGCGCCTCTGTAAAAGCAGAGGTTTGGGCATTTTTCTGGTGTGGAGCATTCACGTGTTTGTTTACACAATTCTAAGGATGCAAGGTGTCAGCAATGATCTTAAACAACTGCTGCTTCCCATCAGCCTAGGAGGGGTTATAAGACCATTTTCAAACAATCTAAAGTTCATTATTCTACAGTGTGAAAGATTATTCACAAGTGGAAAACACCCAAGACAGTTGCCAATCTTCCCAGGAATGGGTGTTCCAGCACCCAAGACAGTTAACAATCTTCCCAGGAATGGGTGTTCCAGCAACTTCACCTCAAAGTCATATGATGCAATGCTCAGATAAATTGCAAAAACCCCAAGTGCTACTCAGACTCTATTTGCAGGTTAAATGTTCGCGACAGTACAATTAGAAAAATACGGAGGTTTGCAAAATTACACCTGAATAAACCACAAGACTTCGAGAACAATGTCTTTTGGGCCGGAGAGACCAAAGTGGAGAGGTTTGGCCAAAAGCACAACGTTGGGAGAAAACCAAACATAGCATATTAGCACAAACGTCTCATACCAACTTTCAAGCATGGTTGTTGAGGTGCTTTTATTTTGCAACCACACGACCTGCACACCTTGCACTCATTAAGGCAACAATGGGGGAGTTCATGGGGGAGTACCAAAATGCAAATCTGTCTTGCCAAAATTCAGTCATGCCTCATGCAGCTGCACTACAGAATTTCACTTGGTTGAAGTCTGGATTTTGACAGAGCCACTAAAGCATCTTGATTATCTTTTTTTTCTCTTTCCCAGCCATGTTGTAGATGTGCTGCTGTGCTTGGACTCATTGTTCTGTTGCATGACCCAATTTTGGGCAAGCTTAAACCACAAACCTCAATGAACTGAAGCAGTATTGTAAAAACGAGTGGGCATAAATTCATCTGTAACTATGCGAGAGACTGAAAAAACATCTGACAGTAAACTTCAAGTCATTTCTACCAGCCGTGATCTACAAGGTACTGAGTTCATCTGTGTTTTTCACACAGTGCTTCTGCATGTTGGCATAGTTTTGTTAAATAATGGCACAGTATAATATGTCATGGATTGCTGTCTATCTGAAGTTGTATTTATCTAGTTTTGAGACCTGTAAGTGGATGATGAAATTGATGATGAAATGTAAGGGACAGGATGTACTTTATTTTGTAGATTGATAGAGTAGACACTATCAACACTATCAATTCAATATTGCAATTTTTTTCATCTACCTAAAGCTATTTTGTGAGTTAATGATTTTTTAAAGAAATGATGATCTAACAATAGTTTGTTTCTTATCTTTCTAGTTTTTCTGCCAGATAATAAGCCATAATTTGTTTTTTTTTTTGAGTTTTAAAGCCAGTTTCTTTCTTTTTTACAGTCCTGATCGCCTTTAATGGCCTGACAAGTATGTTGCAAAAAATGGTTGAATGTGCTTTAGATGTAATTAATGTAAAAACAAACAAACAAACAAAACAAAAACGTTATTTTAAAGCTGTGCACAGTAAGATGGTGCACATTAAATCTCTGAACAATGTAAACAGTCATAGAGGGTTTTGATTCTTCTTCTTCTGGCTGCTTCCATAATCACCGTATCTCTAGCATCTTATTGTGTCCACTCCTTCACTGCATTTATTAATCTTTTCTGTGGTCTTTGTCTTTTCCTTCTACAAGATAGCCCACCTTCCAAACACACTTCCCCTTCTCTCCTTCTTTTGTCTTAAGCCAACATTAGCACAGTTTTCAGTGTCATTGTTAACCAAGGCTCCAACCAATCCAGTATGGGAATCTCATTCTTGATTTGGCAATGATTTTTATGTCAGATGCCTTCCTGCCACAACCCTCTTCATTTATCCGGGCTTTGGACCAGCACTGGCTTGTGGCCCCCCATGGCTGGATTTATAGAGGGCTTTGATTACTTTGTCATAATAGTTTGGCAATTCTACTGTAATCTATCATTTATGTATTATTCTTCAGAGCAATAAAGTATCCGTGCCATTCTCCGAGACAATTTTCATGAAGAAAGCATTAAAATGACACGTGTAATACTAAAAACCCTTTTGAGATATAATATTCAAAGTGTAGCAGAAATAAAAGGCCAGGTGCACAAAGCTTGGAGCTGCCCCAGTCTCAGTGAATAATGACCCATTAGTCACTGTGCTCAAAGGCATGGTGTCTTCAGCAAGATATGACTATATTTTAAACATATAAATCTCATCTTGTCTTAAAAAGAAATTAAAAAGCAAAGGCAGTCACTATCGCAGTACAGTTTAAGGGCGATGGTTTTAAGAACTGTTTGCATTACTTTGCTTCATGATGCTCTGTTTCGCTGCTGTAGCAGCAGTTGGACAGTGAAGAGAACAAAACCTTCCAACCTCTTTAGATGGTGGTACACCTTGGACGGGTAGCCATTATCGCAGATATTCACCTGAAGCAGTTTGTGGAAATTTAGACAAAGAAGGAAGCAGCTGACATGTTTTTTCTAATTTTTTTTTTTTTTTTTTTTATTAGACTTATATTAGAATTTTTGTTTCACTGAAAGCCGTTTTCGTGAATTGTGCACCATGCATCAGTCTGGAGAAGGATCTTTATGCCCTTGTGTCCACTGTTGTTTTAAGTGGAAGATGAAAACTTACTTCAACTTTTAAATCAATATTTATTTGAAAATGTGAAGTATCGTATGTGTAGATCTGTAAGCACACATATCATAATTCATTCATTCATTATTCATTCATACACAAACCTATAAAGTGAAAAGAAGGAGGATAGAGACTGTGATATTGTAAAAACACTGTATTTCTTAAGCACATTGCTTGTTCCTTTTTAACAGGGGTGGGAATTAATTAATGAGAAACTGAGACTGATGCAGAGGGCTGAACCAAAAGGCTAAACTCAGTTCTGCTCAATATTAATTTGATCTCTTTACAAGCTTTTTAGTGCAGACCTCCACAACAGTCTCAGTTTCTCAAGGATCGTATGTATTCCTGTCAGACAGGAAAAATCTTTAAAGTCAGAAGTTTACTTGTGATCTGTTTGATGGAGTCAATGGAGCTATCTATTTCAGAAAGATAGAACGCCAAGAAACAGAACTAATATACAAATTAGCTTAAAGAAAACAAGTAAAAATTATATAGAATAAGAGAAATGTCAAAGGGCTCACTTTTATTGGTTAATAATATTGAGCTGTATTTTATAAGACATATTTAGGCTTAAAGGAAACCTTTATTATCACAGTGAATAGGAAACTGTTGTTTTCTATTCCTGTTCTACGAACAGACGCTGATTGATGTCTATAGACTCAATAGCTGTTTAATTGATAAATTGGCAAGAAAGTGTTGTAATGAAAACGAACAGATGTTTAATGTGGTGTATCTCCTCAGTCATCTCTGCGAGCAGTGAGTTGCCTTATCTTTTCCTCTCTGTGAGGGCTAATAATTCCTTTAACAGGCTCCGTGTTGCTGCCTCATTAAGGACAGAGTAAATTCATGACAGGATGATGGCGGATTACTGTCATCTCCCATTAATGCAACCCTGATCTCAGATCTTGGTTATTGTTCAGAAAAATTATAAACACAGGCAAGTAAAAGAAAAACGTGTAACCTTATTATAAGCACAAGAGAAGGGATTTTTTAAATTAATGTTTTGATATTGGTAATAAAACAGCTGCTCTAATAAGCACATTATTAAATATGATCTATTTGCCATTTATTCTCGTAGATAAAAAATATAAACAAATGAAGGATGGCTCAAGACTTTTGCATTGTTTAGTAACCACAGGATGAATAGTAAATGATGACCATGTCCAAATAATATATTGTTACTGGTGCATATGCTTACTACATTGTTTTTCTAACCCTGTGTTAGCCCTGGCAACCTGTCCAGTGTGCATCCGAATTCTTACCTTATCCTCCCCCAAGACCCTAAACTGGATAAGATATCCAGTTAGATTAGATAGATAAGTAGACAGATATCAGTATTGTTATTTGTTGTATACAGAACATTCTAAACTGTGACATTAATAAATAAAATATCACATAGAAGCTGTCATGCTCCATGCATTCTTCTGTTATCATAAAAGCTGATAATCATGACATTACAGAATGAATCACATTATTAAACACACACACACACACCATTTGTCAGCCAATCATGTCAGCTTAGTGACGAGCTTCCTGGTCACATTTTCTCGTAGGTCCTAGTTTCCTTAATAATGTTTGCTGCCACGCGCTAAACAGAAAGGGCACGTTTACATTAGAAAGCTCAGACACAAGCGGGCAGAATGAAGAGGAGAAACAAATGATCTGACTGTAAAAGGCGGACACACGGCTAGTGTGCTCGGAGCCAGATAAGAAGAGCAACTACAAATGCTATTTGATCCGTGTTACGCCAAGGACGTATGAGGAAGGCAAACACAGGCGTGACTGACAAGAGGAGGCGCAGGGTTTGGGGAACGTCCGTTTTAAATCCTTCAGAGATGTGAATCATGTCTTGACTACAAAAAGATTAGCTTAACTGCAGCAGTACGTCAGATTTAACAACAACAGTAACTAAGAACTACAACAACACAGGCCTCCTCCGATGGAGCTCAGTGCTCTTTAATCCAGCCAGAAACCTCCCTGACAGGCAGCGACGAGCTACGGCAAAGGGTGAGGTGTCGAAGTGATCGAGGTGGAGGGGTTGGTGTGGTGGAGACACTTGGGCTAGCTAAATGTTCAAGCTAAATGTGTGCGAGGCTAAGCTAATGTTGCGATATCGCTGCCGCCGCGGTGGAGAACGTCTCAGTGTAAATATCGGCGAGCAGCTGTGATTACGTTTATTCCAGTGCTTCAGTCTCTTCCTCTCTTTCTCTGTTCAACAGGACGCTTTATTCGCGATTGAAGGAATTTATGGGATCACAAGGTAACCCTTTCACCACAAAACAAGTGTCACTCTCAAGTGTTTTTGTTGCGTGTGGCCCCCGCTGTCAGTGGGCTTCCCCCCCCTCGTGTTGTCGCGCGTGTGACGGGATTAAGTTTCCCTTGTTTACAGTCTGAATTTGGGAACAGCTGATACGTCTTCAGCAGTGCCGCGACGCTGCCTGTTATGTTTCTTTCTGAATCCGCTGCAAATAGACGTAGATTAATTTCTCATGCACAGATACACTGCAGGCAAAACACAGCGAGTGCTAT
This sequence comes from Simochromis diagramma, assembly GCF_900408965.1. Classification (NCBI taxonomy): domain Eukaryota; kingdom Metazoa; phylum Chordata; class Actinopteri; order Cichliformes; family Cichlidae; genus Simochromis; species Simochromis diagramma. The sequence goes on along the minus strand of NW_024387152.1, from coordinate 3,082,315 downwards.
GGTGGTTTTATGTGCGTGTGCCTGAGCGCCTAAATTATATAGAAAAGCACAAAACAGCACAGGTGAAAAGACTCCTGCGGCCATGTCTCATTAAAAGATGAATGCTTATGAAAAAGCGTGGTGCAACACTTTTTGTTTGAACTTGCTTCTGCTGCTCAAACACTGATGACTTTCATGTGCCTCTCTGTGCAGTTTCCTCTGATGAGATGAGTGTGAGTGCTGGCCAGGGCAGTGATGAGGTGCTGGTTTCACAGGCAGTGTGGGATTACCTGACTGCAGCTGGGCGGCCCTGGCTCATTGACTTCCAGCACAAGCAGGGGATGAGTGCTGGTATCATTAGGCGAGGAGAGAGGGGGGGCTGCTGTGCTGTTCGGCTGCAGCCGGTGGAAGGCTCGAGGAGCGTCGGGGCTGGTGTGATGGATGGACCCATCTCCAGCGAGACGCGAAAAGCTTTCATTGACTTATGCCGTTGTGCCCGCAAAGAAATGAGCAAACAGGAGGGGGGATCCAAGAGGAAGAGGGCTCTGCTGCCCTGTGTGGGAGTCCTGGAGCAGAACGGAGAGGGGAGCCTGCTCCAGCCTCCACCTCCCCAGCCTCGGCGCTCCCAGAGACAGCAGCAGAGGTTAAAGAAGCCTGTTGACGAGGAGGCGTGCGTCATGCTCCACGAGGCTGCCCAGAGGAAAGATGTGGACTCCAGCATGGCTTCCCACGGTGAAACCGAGGACAGTAATACTTGCTCGATCTGCATGGGGGACATAGTGGAGAAGACTACCCTGGAAAAATGTGGCCATTCTTTCTGTCGCTGTTGCCTGGATCAAGCCTTTAAAGTGAAGAAAGCGTGTCCCGTCTGTCGGCTGGTGTATGGGCAGCTGATTGGGAATCAGCCTGCCAATGGCTCGATGATTGTAGAGCGAGATCCTGATCTGGAGCTTCCTGGCCATGAAGGCTATGGGTGTATCTGCATCATCTACAGCTTCCCTCCTGGCTTACAGTCGGTGAGTAGATGCGGACAGTAGATGCAACTCAGGGGAAAAAGTTTTAGTAATCATTTTTGTGTGTGTAAAGAAATTTGTTGGACTTATAATTCAGATTGTTAAACATTGTTAATCATTAGAATTCCCGTGAATAATTAAGAATAGGAGTGTATTTATGTAAGAGAGTCTTACTTTGGCATAAAATAAACCATATTGCACATATGATGACAGTCTCTCTCCGCAGTTTGACCGCGTATATTTACTCTTTCTGTCATGACTGATGTCTCGCTGTTTGACTTTAATGACCTTTAATGTAGCCACAAATTTACAGTTTCCAGAGGGAAGTTCATTAACCTTAAAAGGTTATTCTAAGGATGCAGGATAATCTACATAATAAGGGTCATAATCTCTCCAAACCCTGCCACGCTCGATTGCATTCAGCTTTTCTGTGTCTTACTGTGTAAACGTCAAACTTGAGCTGAGAAAACATCTGTTGACAACGAAAGTTGGTTTCCACACAGTAGGAAATTTAAACAAGTGTCAATGTCGGAATTCCCCTGAAAAAATAAACTGCACTTTTGTGGGGTTTCCCTTCCCAGGAAACAGATGCCAAGTAGAAGGGGTAGAATGTGCCACAGGTGCCTTATCTCTTATCAAATTAAGGTTTAAGATCGTCTTTATTGTTTCCTAAAATCTCTCCTGGATTGAAGAAACTGTCAAAATTACAAAGTAGCTGTAATAGATTATATAAAAAAAACACATTCCTGCTGTGTGAAATATGGCTAAAAATACAAGACCTGGATGTGTAGCAGTGCCCCAGAACTGAGGCATTTGATTGTTTAAAGCCATTTATGCGTTTATAAGCTCATCACACTTTAACTCTTAATAGCCAGAACATCCCAACCCGGGTGTGCGGTACCCAGGAACAGACCGTGTGGCCTACCTCCCTGACAGCCCTGAGGGGAACCGTGTGCTGGGCCTGCTACGCCGGGCCTTTGAACAGCGCCTTATCTTCACCATCGGTACCTCCATGACTACGGGCATGCAAAACGTCATCACCTGGAATGACATTCACCACAAGACCTCAATATGGGGCGGGCCACGCTGGTATGTACTCACTTTCAGCTGGAGGTGAACAGCTAGTGACGCATCTCATCCATGTTCTTGACAGAGAAGTGCTGTCAGTTGTTGCCACTATTACTTGAGCTTGAACTCATACCGGCGCAGTGATGGCTTTTTATTCCTTCTTACAGTTTCGGCTATCCTGACCCCACGTACTTGGTGCGAGTGACAGAGGAGCTCAGAGAGAAGGGCATCACAGCGGACTGATGGCAGGAAAGCGACAGGCTCTTCCAGGATTTTGTAGGACTTTCTGATTGTCCTTGCGGTGGACATGACTCAGCTCCAGGTTTTGCTCTTGAGACTGCCCGTCTCTTAAAAGATGACTGAAGACAAAGACCTCAGCAAACAGGAGTCTAATGCTGCAGCAGAGCCCATATCATTCCACTAGTTCACTTCCTCAGTTTGCTCATTTTCAGTTTATCCCAGTGCTACACGTGGAAGAAAATACTCGGGAGTGCAGTGCATCCTTGTATTACAGCTTCCACTGTTGGCAGCAGGGACTGATATGTGACGCACATATTTAAGAGCATTGTGATTTGTTGGAATTCATGGTACTTAATATTGTTTAGGAAATCTTAAGTTTAATGTTAACGTTTATGTTATATTAATGTGTATTTCTTCTCTGGGGATCATCTTATTTCTTATATAAGCAGACATATTTTGTTGAATTGCCCCCCCTCCCCCCCAGAAATGTTTGTTGAGTTGTTACTAATTCCACGTTATAAGGACAGTACATGGCTCATGTCGCAAGGATAGCACTGCTTCTATAAACTGAATTAATTTTCTGAAGATGTTGCAATCTAAAGCACTCACAGGCACTTTGGTAAGGAAGTATGTTTTCCACTTAAGTAGAAATAACGGTTTTTGCTTCCTCTCTTGAGAGTGCTCGGGGCAAACCCCTACAAAGTGGCTACAAGGTGATGTCAATTGCTTCATTCGTGTGTCTTCTTCACCCTTCATCCATTTTCGCTTTAACAGAAAGAATGTTAAATGATGTCTCATAGCAGCACCTTTTTAACTTGCATTTGGACTTCCCACTGGGTTTTTCCCATTGGTCACGCTGGTTATTTCAAGATGTCTCCCAAGTGTTGAACCCATTACATCAGTTGTAAGTAATGTGCTACTCTGATTACCAGATTTATGACGATGTCAAATATCAAGGGCATATAGACCAGTTAAACCAAATCGTAGGCACAAAAGCTCTTTAAATATCCATGCCTCTGTTCCTGTCAAACTGGGAGGTTTGCCTGCTAATCTTCTCATTTAAAATGAGGTAACTGTTTTCAATTAATTTATCTAAATAAGTACTCTAAAATACACGGTGGAGAGAGAGAAAAAAGAAATTGTGCGAGAACAATAATTCTAATTTAGGCTGGGATATTGATCTCATTTTGTTGTGCCTTTCTTACATTGATTTTTTGATTTAAAAAAAAAAAAAAATCAAGCATGATGTTCCTGATGGATAGTACATAGGTTTGGGCTTATTTTGATGTTAGTTAATAGGCAAGCGGCATTATGTTTGTAGCTATACTATCTGGCTTTCAGTGCAAATGCTACACAGCTCATGAAGATATGTATACTAACGCTAATAATGTTATTAGCTTCACCATAAACATTCTTGTACTCCAAATGCTGGAAAACCCCTCAGAACCGATCAGTCTATATGTGTGAAAGTGATTTGCTAAGTGCAGTAACTTGCTTGGCTAGCGGCCACTTTAGTTAATTTAGGTCAGATCCGTTCATCAGATACTTTCATTTTGTTGTCATTCCCTTTATTTTAGTTAAGGGACCAACTGAGATATTTTTGGGACACAGGATTGTAGTTTACTAAAGCTACTGTGCAAACATTTCTATGCATTACACAACTAAGGAGGAGCCCGAGGAGAGGCGATAAGTGTGAGAAGTGACATGTATTACACATTGATTGTGAAGGAAACGTTTGAGTTATGCTTTTCTAATTGTGTTGACTCTTGTACTTTGTTCAAAATAATGTGCTTTACATTTTAATACTTGAATAAAGAGTTATGTTTGGATATTCACTGTCGACCCTAAATAAAAAAGATGCGTCATAGGCAACTTGATCTCAAGCTAGTGATGATTTGTTAGGCACGAGTCCAGATTACTGCCTCTAATCGTGCTTGTTATAGAAATGTTTTACAACCCCTGGATACCAAACTTCTATCCTCTTTATACCATCTAATGCTTTAATAGTGGCACTGCTTTAAAAACACTTCTACAAATTGATTGGCTATTGTTTCAGTTGCAGTTGTTTGAATATTGAACTTCACTGTAGTGAAGTTGAACATGTACACAGTCCTCAGTGAAAAACACTTGTAGGTATCCTATAATTTCACAAATAAGAACCGCAGTTTACAAGAAGATAAGCACAATGGTTATACCAGTATTATCAACTTGTAAAAGGAAGAATTACATAATGGATCCCCACTGGTAGCTGTATGCATTATAACTTTATGGCTCAGCAGTCATTCAACAACTTAGTGTTTGGCTGAATGAGTAACCAGAGTTCACCACCTGTTTGAGTGCATTTTGAATCTTTTTTCTGCAGAACATGAATTGCTTTTGGAAAAAGCTGAATTGCAACCTGTCTTTCAGTTATGAAACAGTCAGATGCTAAAGTTGTAATTTCAAACTAATTCTTACAAATACTGTATAATAACTTTGTAACTAAGTACCTGCGGTCTTTACAGACACGCTTTCACTCTAGTAGTTATACAAAGGCACTTGCTACTGGGGTGTGTGCATTGCAGCAGTGTTTAGATGGGTAGACCCAAAGACTTGTAAGTAAAGCACTGCATTGTAATGTGACCAAAGCTGACTTCCTGTTTAGTGGTTTTCTAATATTATTGTGGATAATTGGGGTATATTGATGCAGGCCTATACATTATTTGTATTTTTATCTTACAAGCTTTACCATGTAACCAGATGTCTGTGAGGTTGCATGACAGGACCCCAGACAGCCCACTTAGATGCACTCAACATTGCAATACAATGCTTATTTTCAGAACACCATGCTTTTGCTTGTGACCCCCCCCCCCCCAATCTTATATCATAGATTAAAATACAATTGTCATTGATAGGTATATATTCATCTTTCAGTGGACCTAAGTAATTACAGCAGGGATATACGCTTAATATATCCAAATTGGATCAGTGTAGCCCAAACTATCTCTGAGTAACTGAGATAAGTGGAAAAACATGTCTCAACTGTCCCCACTCATCTTTTATAAATTTTTATTTTATTTTATTTTTTTTAACTGAAAGGTGAGCCATGGTATGTCAGAATAGGACTGGGCTAGAGTAAAAGGCAGTCTACAGTATTGCCTCTTCAAAATAGAACAGAGAACAGTTGTATATTATCATGCTAATCTTATACAGTAAAGCTCATCACTGCGATAATATTCTATTAAAAATAGACCTTTTGGTGTCAATGCCAGTGAAAGTGATAAATTATGATTAGGTTCTTTAGCACAGGGTCCCGAGTTTGCATCACTTCCTAGTACATGGCCGTGCATCATCCAATTGAGACGAAGCACACGCACTTTCGTCATTCGCCCTCATTTCTACGTCACAAATCTATCTGCGTTCATACGGGAGAAAATGGAAAATTCATCGAACAACCAGCAGCTTGTTCTTAAAATAATTATTTATTAACTTATTATTATTATTATTATTTTTAAACAGCCATTTGCATGGAAAAAATTCAGGGGGAGAGAGGACTTCTCTCCCATCAGTGTGCACTATGGGATCCAGGCGGAAGTAACTCCTAGCATTATTATTTTATACTGGTCGGAAAGCTCGTATCCCAGGTCCCCAGACTGTCACATTTCATTTGCATGCGTAGTGTCTGCCTTTTACATGTGTTCAGTAGCGTGTGTCAGTGTGCGACATACGCTGCATGTTAAATATACGTCCACTAGAGGTCAGTGTTGCCTCTCTGGATTAATATTGATAAAATGGATGCTGTGGGGGGTTGTATGGTATCGCCTGTAGTGAAAAAATACAAAATATAAATTGCTCAGATTGTTTTATGGTGACATTGGAATGTTTTGGGAAGTGTATTTTCTGCATGTTTATGTGGCAGCTACTGCAGAGAGTTTATATTAGCTGCCCACAACTTGGTTGTATAGGAACTAAAGCATGACAGCAACATCCTGTGAATGTTTTATTATTTACCACCAAAATTAGACTGTAATAATGTTTTTAATAATGTGCTCTAATGCTATTTATAACTTTTAATTATTAATGATCATGGCCAGACTCTGCCAGGCATATTATTTAGGATAACTTTTTTTTAAAAAAAATATTCCTGATTTCTGATTATATTCAGTGAAATGCACTCAGGGGTGATTTGTGACGGAAGGATAGCAGCAAGAATGAAAGGGAGATGTATGGTTTGGAGACAATGGTGCTGACAAAAAAGACAGGAGGCCAAGTTGGAGGTAGCAGAGCAGAAGATTTTCATTGGGGGCGACCAGATCGGGTTGAGCAGTTTGGAGGCAAAGTTAGAGAAAGGGAGGCTGAGATGGTTTGGGCATGTGCAGAGGAGTGGAGGGGGAAAAGAGAAAGCTCCCAGAGGTGTTTCTAACACTGCCGCATTTTACCACTGTCACTGTGCATGTTTGCATAAGTGGGCCATAGGCACAGTGCAGTAAAAAAGTGTCCCCCCACTTCCTGATTTATGTTTTGCATATTTGTAACACGAATCTGTTTCAGATCATCAAACAAATTTTAATATTAGGGAAAGATAACCTGAGTAAAGACATCAGGAGCATTTTCCCTTAATAAATGATGTCATTGTTTAAAAATTGTATTCAAAAATAAAAGTTATGTGATAATCTCAATACTGTAAGTGTGACCAATATGCAAAAATAAATATGGGAGATAATATGTTTTCACAGCCCTACTCATGTTAACATGCATCAGAATATAAACGCCCCAAGAAAGTAAAACGCTGATGTTTTTGTGATATGGAATTTTAAGTTTGAAATAATAATCTAAATGCTGTAAGTTAAATGCATTTATGCATTTTATATATTGTATTTTTTCTTACTCCTTTGGCAAATTAATCAGGCTAAAAAAAAGGAGAGAGAAACTTACTTTAGGTATGCAGTTCCACAGGTCTCCCACTTGTGAACAAGTGGGAGACCGCTGGATATTTTATGAGGGAAGAGGGAGAGGAGTGAGGGCATGTGGTGTTGTTGGAGGGAAGAGAATACAGGAAGATGCAGAAGAGGGCATCATTTAACGTGCTGATTCTTTCCCTGTTTTAAAGACATATCTTCCTGGCTTTTACCCCTCTGGTCCACTAGAGGGTAACACTCTTCTCAGAGAAGGCTGTGCGATGGCGTCTGCTTGGTATGCAGCATGCCCACGGTCCTGCAGCACCCGCTTCATTGCCCAAGATCAGTGAGTGAAGCCGAGCATCTGCTACATTTATTAACTCGTCTGTTTCTGCTGGGCACGGGGGCAGTTTTACCCACAGCAGCTGGCATTTTACATTTGACATAAAGTGGGGATATCACCTTGTGTTTGACCACACTGACCCCACAGTCTCTGGTGGGAGTGTAAATACTGTTGAAGCTGAGTGGTGGTAGTTACACGAGGAGATGACACGGCTCTGTCAAAAGGTTAAAGACAAAACAAACAAACAAACAAAAAACAGAAGAGATCATTTCTGGGATGTTCTTTTTAATCGCACTATTTTGTTTACAGTGCCATCTGTTGTCACATATTAAAAGGAAAACTAATGTCCAAGCAATCATTAGCAAAAACAAATTAAAACAAATAGCAAAATATAAGGTTTTACATATGAATATATATTTTTGTTGTCTGACCAGGGGATGTTTGGTCTAAAGCAAGAGTCCGTAAAGAACACGGATGGACAACATCATCAGCAAAATCAATAATAAATCCCAATTTCACAACACAAATCCCAGTTGTCCAGATTTGCCTTTCACTGGTCTGACCAGCTCCCATTCACCAAGTACAAATATTCACCTGGTCTTTTTCCCAGTAGAAATACTTAGTTGAGGAAATACATTAACCTTTATTCCTGTGAGAAAGAGGGAAGATGTAATGAGGCGGAATTACTGGGCTTGGCCTCTTTAACGCTTTGCTGTAAGTGTCTGGGGGCATTTCTGTGGCCTAGGATCTCAGGGCATCTGCTGCTCTCACAAAGCAGACCAGGACCCATCTGCTCAAACTTCCCTACCATCCCTACCTCACTTCTCTTCATCTCTCCCACAATTAATCTGTGAAATCCATACAGTTTTCTCCATCATTATTATTTTGATCATTTTATTCTTTTAGTTTATATATATATATATATTTATTTCCACACGCTTACTGAAAATGTGTGCATTTCATTTTGTATTGATTATTATTACATCTATGCATTGCCTGTTACACAGTAACAAGCATTTTTTTGGTATTACTATATTCAAGCTGGGAAACTAACTTGTATGTGAGAATGACTAGTCTATACAGGCAGCAATATGCACTGAAAATAAAACAAACATGTCTACTGCAGTGTTTGTTTTCAGTTCAGTGGATGTAACCTACATTTTAACGTGGAGTATTCCATGTGAATAAATTTCATAAGAAGCCATCCTCCCGACATAATGCCTCCAGGCTGTGCTGTTTAAATGTAAAGTGTGTTGTTGCTTAAACTGAAACAAAGTGCCACAGACCCTCCAGTTTTTGTTTTAGTGAGGTTACTGGAGCAGGTTTTATATTAAAAATGAATGATTATTTGTCCCTCTCTACAGGTATTTCCCATCCCCGTCAGTCCATCTGGTCCATCTGGGCATCACAGAATAGGGGATGCTGCAGAAATGTAATGATAGCTATAAATATGTGTCAGTAATTTTGCAGAGCAATATTGTGAATGGACTAAAAATCCATTAATATAAAAGCAGACTGGCAAGAGTTATTATAAAATGAATTGGTAACTGAAAATAAGCTCTACACAGTTGTATTAGGACAACTTGATTTAAATTTTTTTTGCCTCTTTAAGACACTGAAAGTAACACCAAGACTGCTGATTCCATGTCCATGACTAGACTGCAACTCAGGGAGGCATCTAGAAGGTGTTTATATCCATTAGATGAGAGATGTGCAGCTTTTCTTGCACTAGACATGATAAGAAAACCACTATGTGACAATGCATAGCTGTTGTTTCTGCCCTTTCTCCCCACTGTGCTCCTTAATTAGAGTGTCTGTGACTGTGGGGAGAACCCTGGCACATCGCCTGCCTGCCTGCTTGCCTGCCTGCCCATCCTCTCAGCCTCTGGTGCTAGCCACCCAATCACAGAGCTACCTGTGCAGAGTACCCTATTCTGCTTCCCCCTTCACTTTAATAAGGATCTTCCCCAGATGTAACCTTTTGAAGCTATATTTTCATATCTTCTACCAGTTTTGTCTTTTAATGCCAAAATTGACAGAGATAAAGATTTAAAGAGTAAAGGTTTTTTTAAAACAGAAATTCTATACTCAAATTACAAAACACCAACAATGAAATCTGAGTGTGTTTGCGTATGTTAGGTAAATGGACAGGAGGAGGCTGAGGAGGCATCTGTCTCCACACACACTCTTTGTGTGACAGAATGTCATCCCACACTGCTGACACGCTCATTCACTGTGCCTCGGGCTCTTTGCTTAAGAACAGCAAAGTGAAGGTGGGTGTGTGGGTGCTTGTGCTTCTGCAGCTTTTGTCTGCGCGCCCTTCACTGTGTCTGTGCATACAGTATGAACAGATATACACCCATGAATGCACGAGCATTTGTGTGTGTACAAACCACGAGATACATTCTTACATTTTGTTTTCTGATTTACTGTCGGGGTTACATGACGTTTTGCATGCCTGTATTGGCAGAACAGATCCTGCGCTTTTAAAAAAGTAACTCTGACAGATTTACTGACTTACTTCACTGACGGGACACAACAGCAGCGCTGGCACCAGTTGGGGTCTTTGGCTGGGCGTCAACGTCACAGATTGAAGGAACTGCTCAAGCTGTTCTTCATTAGCAACAGCTGAGTTTGACTGAGATACAGGAATACAGCTCCATCATCTGCCCTCTGTTAGAGAAGTTTAAACATGGCTCAGTAATCACCTATCCAAGCGGAGTTGTTCAAGATCTATTCTTATTCATTAAACTGCAATGACTGGCTGTACAATGAATGGGAAGTATTCATCTGAAGCCAAGCAAAGTAAGTACAGCCTTGGATATATACTTTCAAGGCACATTAAGGGATATCAGAGCCTTTTGTTGCCCTTCCTGTCTGAATACTCAGCCTTGGCCATTCATTCTCAGACTGCTTCATGTAACACTGGTAAGCTTTGGCTGTCATGACAACTAATATGACCTTTCTATCATTTTACAAACAGCAATCTTAACCAAGGCGTGACTTTCTTTTGAACATGTGCAACAGCTGTTTGGAGCTTTTGGCACATTAATGGAAAAATTGGATCTGCTCGTGACAAAAACTGGCATTCATCATTGTGGAGACTCTGACCCCATCTTGTCTCCACAGGTGTTAAAAGACTCAGAGGTATTTTGGGTTTCATTACATTTTAATTAGAGTTTGTGTCCGGATGGATCTAAACTGAATGTAACCCACACTCAGACTTTGGAGTCGTGCATCTTAATTCACAAAAAACCCTCAGTTTGGCTTTCCACAACTTCAAAAAGTGACTGGAGAGTATAGTTTGTAAAATGCACCGGGGGTAAGAGCGAAACATGTGTATGGATTTAATCACATATATTTACATTTGTAGACTGCAGTAGTACAATTAAAGTAATTAGAGCTAGCTTGTTTTCCAGAGAAGTGCCAGACTGCGGTGTGATGATTGCAAAAAGAATCGAGATTAACCACAATCCTATGGACAAGCTGTTCAGGCTTCACAAATTAAATATATACGCTCTAAATATAAACATTGACTTGCTCAAGAAAAAAAAAAAGACTGTGCTTGCACAACTGTATTTATATTGTGCCAAAGTGTAGGCTGCTGCAGCCGAGTCCACTCGACTGTGGGCCACACAATGATTTCATCTGCTAATAAGTCATGTAACGCTTTCTTGTACTGTAAGTCCTCGGTGTGCATCCGTGCAGAGATCTGATGGAGATCCAAAGCAGGTGAGAACTATCAGACACTAATTGGTGGTTTTCAAAGGTTCAGTTTGGGAATATAAGAAAATCCTTGCGGTTATGAAGCAGGAAACTTATTTCACCTGCGGTTTGTTGACGTAGAGATGTCACACATTAAGAGGGCTCGGCAGGAGTTCTTACAATTAGCAAAGCGAACAGCTGCTTCTTAGAGCAACAAACAGCTCGCTCAGCAGTTCAAGTGTTGAATCAGAGCAAACAGAAAAATTAATCGTGTGAGATAATTATAGCAAGTGCTGCTGTGCTCCTATTACAGCACGCGTTCCTAGAATGCATACATCATGTAAGAAGCATTCTGAGTCTTACAAAACAAGCATATTTTTTAAATCCACAATAGAACTGCAAACAGTGCTTGTCTTGTTATAGATTGCCAACGATCCCATGAAATAACAGTGTGGCAAGATTCACTAGTAAACATGGCATTCACTAACAAGTCCTTCTAACACTGTGTAACCCAAAAGCAAACACACGTTAAGGACCAGAAAGATTTACTAGCATGAAAATATTTGTTTTTTTACATTTCAAGCAATATGTTTGTGAAGTGACAGTAATTACACGCAACAGTAGTTAAACACAATGATCTATAAATATTTTGTCTCCCCCTAAGAGCTTTTTTTTTTTTAACATTAGAGGCCAAGCTGGTAATTAGAGAGACGGAAAAGATGGAGACAGTGAGGGTTTAAGTATTGCCTGTGTGGCATACTGATTCATGTTACAAAGGTGCCTCTGCAGTCAGGATGAAGGCTAAAAGAACAGCGTCTGGAAGGAAACGAATATTCATTTTCCAAACACCCCCCCCACCCCCCTCAAGCAGCTGGGAATCAAAAACCCAGAAATATGTGAGGAAGAAGAAACAGAGGAAAAAGAAGAAACAGCTTTCAGGGGGAGGGCGCAGACAGATGGCGGATGAAAATCCTCAGCGGGAATATCTTTGGAGCTGATGTGTTGCATAGTAACAGACTGCATTCCAGTATCTAGACAATGCACTGATCTAAAACTTCTCTTTTATCTCCGAGTACTTTTAAAGGTGATGATTCATACCCAGACACGGAAGCAGTCTCTATTTGTGATGGTCATCAGGATTTTGATTGCATAATAGGGACAAAGAGTGGGAAGCAAGAACAATACAAGAAAGTAGAGACATACAGATAGAGTGGCTGAATATTTACTCAGCCACTCTCTTTACCATCACGGATTGCGTTTAATAAGGTTCAGCGTGTAAGAATGTAGAGTTTCAAAGTTGAACCTGTTTTTGTTCCAGGATGTTAGGATATTATATCATATTATTATAAATCTGATTTGTGATTGAACCCTGTTTTATTTGATACATTAATTTTTTGTAACCTCTACATCATCACTGTTTCATTTTTTAAACCCTAACCCGTCTACATCAAACCCAACCCAGTGCTTGTTGTCGAGCTGCAGAAGGTCAAGTTTGTGAAGTGACACTTTTTCACTTGCATATCTTAGAAACGTGAGGCTGAGCTAGCTTGCAGGACTATTCATAATGTATACTTCCTTTTTTCATAGGTTTCATAGGTTGAGTTTTCTAACATGACTCCAGCTTGGCTAGTTTTAGTTTCTTTTGGATGCTGCCAGGCAGCAAAGACCTCTTCACATTGCTCTGCTTATGTAATCTACATCGCCTCTATGCTTCACTTGCCCCTTTGGGTCAGTACAGGCAAGAACATCTCTCTAGTATGTGTATTCTCTGTGATTTACAGCTCCCGTGTCACTAAAGATCAATGTCATTGCTCTCCTCAGTGCTTCTCTTGGATACGCCCCTTCTTCTTGAACACTACAGTGACCCTATCCATTTCAGCAGGGGTTTTATATTGCAGTTCTTTATTTAGAGTCCTCTTCATTTGGAAGTAAAATTGAGATGAGACTAAATCTGGTGAAAATACTGCACCCCCTCTGCACCCATCCTCGCTGTTGGACTTGTTTCAAACCCCATCTCCCATCTCCTTATTTTTCTTTGCCCTACCCCCAACAGAAGCAGGAGAGTTAATGCTCAGTGGGAGAGCCCTCTGGTCCCATGTGCATCTTCAACTAAGCTGCACGCACAGCTCACAGTCCCCCAGACCACTAAAAGCACAGACTCCCGCCTGTAGCTATATTTCCCTAAAGAGGAGTGGAGCACACAAAAATGAGCAGAGTGCTGTGTGTTTGGCCTTCCCTTCACTAACACTTCTACGATAGCTGCAGGGACCTTAAGGATAACAGTTGCACAGATGTATTCACATTGCTCACTGGTGGAGATATGCTCTCTTTGGAGGAATGCATGGATCCTTTTAATGACTGCTCATGTTTTCTCTGAGTTAAGAGAGGAGGATTATCCATCATTTAGGCTGCAGAACTGAAAGTGAATCAAAGAAAGTTCCTTGATTTATGCTACTACAGTCGTAGTGACCACTGAGTAAAAAGTAAAACGACAGCGGTGAAAAACAGCAGAGACACAATATGGTGTAATTATAGAGTAATTATTACTGCTGTGCACTCAGTCTGCTGCAGACAAACTAATCTAGCATTTAATCAGCATGAAGGACAAAGCGTCGGTTGCTGTTCATTTCTCCAGATGAGAGGATGGTGCTTTTGGGTGCTGTACCAAATGTCTCCATGTTATTTTGGCTTGTGCAGACACATGCAGGATGTGGCCTGTAGCCAAATCCGCTCTGTGTGTTTGTGCATGATCGTTAAGGGTACAGCTCACTGCTCCTCCCCACCCTGACATGCACAAGCAGTGTCACATTGTGTGCAGCAGAGCACGCCTTGGCCTTTGTGTGCGGTTGCCAAGTGATCACAAAGAAGGGGACAGAGCATGTTTGTGTTGTGTGTGTGTTTGCCTGTTTTATATTTTAGATGTGACGATTGTTTGTGGGGAAATCCTCAGTATAAAACTGATGCATCCGTTTTTAAAATGTATTTTATTTGTAATCAACTGCACAAAACTAATCATCACCATTGTTATTTCATCTATTGAAACTTTTTCATCTCCAGTACATACTAGTATATGTATATACTTAAGAATAAACATCCATCCATTGTCATAACTACTGATCCAATTCAGGTTACACACACACACACACACACACACACACACACACACATACACACACACACACACACACACACACACACACACACACACACACAGGTTTCAGTGGAAGAAGTTGTGCTTTCCCAGTGTGACCAGAGGAAACATTAAACAACTGTTCACATTTGACTGAGCTGATTGGTGGTGTAACTGGGGAAGTAAGGGGTCAAGAGAGAGCTGTAGGGGAGTCACGTTTCTGGTCACAGAGAGAGTTCAGAGTCAGGGGTCACACTAACAGGTGTGGAAGAGCTGGGACATAGCGTTTACTGTGTGCTGAACCTGAAGGTGCACATCTGTTCAGATGTTCTGTTATGTTTGTAAAATAATGATGTAAAAGGATGTGCTCATAATGAAGTCATGGCTGCAGGGAGGTGGGCACATCCGGGACAGGTCATCAGACTACCCACAGGGTCTGTGGCTCTTGGATGTTTTGATTTGAGCTGGGCTTCAGCGAGACTTGCAAATTAATTTCAAAGAAATATGATAAATAATTGTTAAGACAAACATCAAGCTTACAGTGGAGGAATAAACCTCAGAAGATTAGAAGCCATTAGTCATTATGTTTGGGGAGCTATGAACATCTAAAACATTTTGTAAGAAAAAAAATTGATGGAGAATTATTGGAACTACTCATTAACAGCAAGATTTTTTTTCTTTAATGCCTGCAAATTAATTTTAATATTGTTTTTGTTTCCTTCTATGAATAAAAAAAAGCCTTTTACTTTGAAAGTACATATTTTACTGCCAGATATGTTCAGATAACACATAAGAGGAAGGCAGTGTTCACATCCTGCTCCTTTCTTGAACAAAACTGGCTTTATAGGAAATTGATGGGTTTGGATATTCTGGCCCTGCCCTGCACTGCGGCAGAGGCAGAAAATCTGGTGTCTGTGTGTCTGTAAGCGAGCAAGAGAGGGGAAGGAAAGAGAGAGAGAGCCCACACTGCAGGACTCGACACCTCATCACACCTCATCAGTAATCTAAGATTCTGCACATTTCTGCACAAACAGATGGATACGCACAGTTTTGCTGTTGTGTTCGAGCTCCTTTTTAAAATAATAACAATAATAATAACAAATGTAGAAGATTTGAATCTGGCTGTGTACAAACAGGAAGTATAAAGTGACAGGTTACTTCTGGAATGTGTTCTTGTGTCTTTGAAGAGAGTTAAATGAGGACCCAGAACATGATGCTAATGTTACACAACAGCACTGAGGGCTGTCCACTTAGAGCCACATAATTCCTTTCAGATTTCCCTTTCCACCCCCATCCACCCCTACAGAAAAAGTCCTGTCCGGCACGAACATCGATTCATCATCATATACTATAAATATTAGTTCTTAATCCTATTTATTTTGCAGGTTGCACATTACCTTTGAATTTGAGTATATTGCTATCCACCTGCTGGTTCGTCACCATAGCGTCGTTCATTTCATTCATTTCTATATCTCTCATTTGAGAAGATGCTTCCTGTTCTTTCCTTTTTTTAAGTTTCTTACCTTGTCGGTCTCTGGTGTTTTTGTATTTATAGTCCTTTAGTTGTCAGTTCTTCTGTGTACCCCCTTTTTTTGTTCTTCTCTCCATGTCTAAGTTTGCCTTTATTCTTCAAATGCTCATTGTTTTATGGACTTAGTGAGGCTACCACCGCTGCCAATGTGTGGATGCGAGCATGAATGGTTGTTAATCTCTCCGTATTATCTCTCTGTGTTTTACTGGTAGCAGGTTTTAGTTCCCTCAAGTTGAGCAGTTAAGAAAATGGATAGACTGATGGTTTTATAGATTTTTGGCTCTTCCACCACCTTTTCATTTGAACTCAAATGTCTGGTTCTTATGTTCAAGAAACACACAGGGCTCTGAAGACAAATCCCTCAGCTGCACAGAATCAGCTCTGAGGGTTAAGATTGCGCACATGCTGTTCATGGAAAATCGCAAGTTACTTCAGATCATTACGCCAAAGAAAGAAATACCTTCACTATATTAGTTCACTTCCGTAACATTTGAGCTACAGCTGCAATTAGCTTAATTTCCCAGCCTAGTATAACAGGGGATTAATGACCCTGATGATACTGTCAGGAGCCTCTTTCAACACGATAAAGCACCCTGCTGTATGGCAAAAACTACTTAGGACTGTTTGAAAAGACAGAGAATGACAAAGAGCACAAGGTGAAGCTCTCAACACATCCCACAGATGATCATTCTCCAATGAGCATTTCTCAGAATGTATTATAAGTAGAAGTATAATCCAGAGAGCCCCCCACTGACAATCTCCAGGATTTCAAACATCTGACTGCTAACATCTTGAAGTCTGATATGTCGAGTCCTTGCCACAGTGGCTTGGAGCTGTTTGGCAGCATGGCTGGTGTACGATATGATGATGCTTCTCTTTTGAATTTAATTGCAATGTGGATTGATTTTCACTGTTACACATCCCAGTAAATTGGTTTGTGTGAGCGCTCCCTCTCCAACTTTTGTTAATGGCAACACAATAATCCTTGGTCAAAGTGACCCACTGTTTGTACTGGAGACAAAGAACCCCTCCAAGGTAGCTGCAGATGGCAGACATTCAACGAAGTGCCAGGGTTGATCCTAAAAATGCACTGGACTGTGCCACTTCTCCTTCACCAAGCCCTCGCGGTACATACTACAGCTGAGTGGGTAAGTGAACTCTCTGTGCCTAGCCAGATGTTGGCCTAATTTACTATGACTTCCAGCGTATGTGGCCCATTTACATGTCCTCACACCCAATGTGTCTGTGTCGGCATGTGTACAATGTCTGCCTCTATTTCAGGTGTTCTAGCAATCCCCCTAGTGACAGCCCATAATTCACTTTGTTTTTAGCAAAAAAAAAAAAAAAACAAAGCTGCAAGAGCTAAGCTGACCTCAGGACAGCTCAGGTTCATTTTCATGTCATTTTTAAAAAATGTTTCAAGTCATTTTAGAAATTCAACACCAACACAAGAATGTCTTTTATCATTAGTAAAAAGAAAGAAAGAAAAAGCCTTACCACATAATTTGGTGTGCTCCTGTTGCTCTGCGTATTCAGGAAACCATGGTTCCCATTACGGCTAGAATCCGCTTTCATACGGCAATGGGGGTCTGACTTGTTTTGCTTTCTGATAATTATTGAATCATGAAAGAGATGTCTACTCCATCACCTGACTGCAGCTATGATCACCTCTACAGAATGCTTAAATGAGCTTCATCCGCTGTTTTGTTTTGGCAGTCCACATCTCCTTTGGTTCAGTCTTGCCACTCTTACCACAATCCTCTACAGATGCTCCGGGAATTTTTTTTCCATTAAACAACAACTTTAGAACTTTACACTATAGGTGTAAAACACCAAACAGATAAAGTTTATGAACATTTTGTGAGGATGGCATTGCATTTTACAGATAAGAAGGGAAAATGCGAGGGCATATGTGTTGGCTGGCTTGCTTGAGCTCATCTGAGACACTTCCATAGCTGGCAGCAACCAGATGTGGTGCATGTGAAGATGGACGAGAGCAGATAAAAGCAGCCTTTAAAAAAACAAAAACAACAACAACAACAAAACACTGTCACATAACTTGATTCAATTAATTAAAATAGGATAGAATCTTTCCTTCTTCATCCCAACATGTTACTTATGCAGCTAAATATGTGTTATTTACATTTTTTCCCCACTCTCTGACTATAATTGCCTGAACGGTAACTAAGATCTAAGATCAGGATTGTGGTAATGGAAAATGACAGTAATCCGCCATCATCCTGATATAAATTTACTGTATCCTTAATGAGGCAGTGACACAGAGCCTGTTAAAGGAATTATTAGCGTCGCTTGAGTGGAAAAGATAAGCACCTCACTTCCTGCAGATGTGACTGGGGAGATACTGAGCAGATGTCTAGTGTAGTGTATTGTTTCATAAGCAAGTGATCCAAAAAAAAAGGAAAGAAAAGATGACAAGAACAGTGAATTTAGGATGCCAAACGGGGCAAGCTTTATTCAACACAGCAATAAAGAAGAAGAAAAAACAAAAAACAGTCAACTTTTGAAAAAAGATTTCAAACAAATGTACATGTCAATCAACAAACAAACAAACAAACAAACAAACAAAAAAAAAAAAAAAGGCAAAATAGCTACCAAATAAATAAATCACATCAGCAACAATACTTCCATCAGACACCCTCGAAGATGCTGTACAATGACTATAAAACAAGAGACGGTATGTACAATCGTACAACTTTAATAGGACATGCTTAGGAGTTTGACTGCACCATTTTCACCACACACTGACTACAACACAAAGGCTGCATATTAACTGACATGGTCATTGAGCCGCCCATGTAAACCATCATCAGAAGGCCTGGCAGAGAAAAACCCAGAGAAAAATATCAAGATTTTTTAATTTTTATTTGTTATTATTATTATTATTTTTTTAAACAAGCTACGCAGTAAATGCTTAAACGATGCAGTAATAATGGATGTGGGGATGTCTGCTTGTGAGCTAACCCTATCTGTCCACACAACCAACCCAAGAGCCAGCCTCTGTGTTTCTGAGCTGAATTGTTGCTAGGCAATGCTGAGGAATTTGGTGTGTGACCATGAACTGGAAGCCTTTGTGCAAATCACCACTTTAAGTTCCTCCAACTACCAGGGGCAGTCCACAGCTCCGTACAGACAGAGCAGCCATTTCAGAAAAAATCTCAAAAACAGCACGGAGACTCACATCATGCCATTAAATACATAAAAATATACACACACGCACACGCGCGCACACACAAAGAATGGAAAAATAGCTTTCTTTGGACAGGGCCAGCCTGTGCAGTTTGATTACTTGTTCTCCTTAGTCCCACATTATCCTCCCCCCCTCCACCCACACTAGCCCTTGATGAATAATTGCTAGACTTTAATGTATAGTTCAAATTTGAAAAAACAAATACAACAATTCACTTGAGGCATACTGCCTCAGTGGTTTTATTATGATTATGTTGAGCTGACAGCAACAACTCAAATAGCATGTTGTTCCTTCTTGTTTGGAATACTCTGATCTAGTTCATAGCGCAAACGCCGTCCTTGGTTTTCTATATACCGATCACCACTTACACAGGGGGAAGGAGGGGCTATATCAGCAGCCTTTTGTACAGCGGAGATTGAAACAATCTCTAACATGTCGATCCACGGAGCACTTATAGCATGACAGTAATCACAAAGCTGCGTTGTTATTGCCACGCAGGTTACTTTTGCATCACACAGCACTTAAATCGTTATTGCTTTATGGTTAGAAGCATGGAGATCGATGCTGCACACACACATAACCATGAAGCCTAAGATTTAAGCTCAGAAAAGCGTCTGATTTTTCCCTTTGTTTTTGTTTTTTTTTTGCAATGTAACCTACAGTAAGTGCTGCTTATTGGATGTGAACAGATTTTACAAGTGTGTGCAAAACAAAAATTAGTCCTTTTGGAAGAATTGAATCAAGTTGAGGGTGCTACATTGCATTGATGCAAATGTGAGGAATCCACAGGCATATTACAGTAATTACAGTATTCAAAAATCTCATTGACTTCTGGGAACTCAATATGAAAGGCATTTTTTTCAAAACTGCATACCATTTGAGAATTGTTGAAAAACTGTCAACAATGCAATGCTACAGATTTTTTACTGAAGAGTGTCTGAAAATACAAACCATTTCAGGTCAGTCTGACTTCCATGTAGGAGTGATCTTATTCTTTTTAGATTTGCCTCCTAACACCTTAACTCGTATCGATAACCAGCCACGGTTCAATAATCAACAGGCTAAGCAAAGCTAAGCTCAACATTGAACCGACTGTGGTTAAGCTCCTGGTCACCACAAGAGCAATTAAATGTGTCTATCCCACCAGACTCCAGCAGTGATAAAAGACACCCTGGAAGTCCAGCTAAACCTCTGCTTATATTTTGTGTCCGTTCCGCATTTCTGCAGTCGTTTTGTGTACACGGAGCCTCTTCAGCATCTTCCAGTTATTCCACTGAAAGCTTGCAGAGCAACACTATCCAGAGCTACACAGCCATGCATCAAGAATCCGTGCAGGCTGACATAGTCTAGACTGCTGTAAGCACAGCAGCCTGTGCTCACTGCTCTCATCCCTGCTGTCATCACTGCTGAGACAATAAGAACATCTCTCTATGTAATAGCTCTCACGGTTTGTCCCATTGCTCCCTGTACATCTATTCTATGTACTTCCAGTAAATGGGGAAACCAGTGACACGCTATTTCACACCCCACACACCTTACTAAGAGGGATGTACAGGATTTTTGCTATTTCCTGATGGTTTCATGCTAGATTTATTTTTTGAGTTAAAAAAAAATATCCACTGAATTTTCCGAGAGGCATTTACATCACAAGATTAAACGTCACACGTTGCACATTTCCATTTCGGACAAAATCAACATGTGCCTATAGATAGTAAAATTAGACAGATGTAACACCATTGTAGTTGCATACTGTTCACAGGTGAAAATAAAATGGTAGCTTGGTGATCAAACCTCGACTGATATTGTTTGTTCGAAAGCAAAAAACAAACTAACAAACAAACAAAAAATAAACAGTGGAAAAGGATGGAGGTGCACTAAAAGGTTCAGGAGCAAGTGGACAGCGAAGTGTCCACCTCTTCTGAGTGGTGTTTGGTTTCTTGGGGGGGTGAGGGAAGGATTCAGCAGGTAACCCTGATAAAACCATCGTGCCCACCCCCCCTTCCCCGAGACCAAAGACGCAGGGGATGTGGGTTTAATGTGAGGACTGTAACCCAAGAGGTCTCCACTCACATTACCGAGCAGCTCTTGGCCTTCTCCTTCTTGAAGGTGGTGGAGATCAAATCTGACTTGCTGGGCAGGTGAAGAAGTCTTTTGGAGAGGCGTCGGGTGGGGCTGGGCTTCGGGAGAGGCTGCAGCTTGTTGATGCAGGCCATCGCAGCGGTGCGGAATACGCTGTGAATGCTCTTCTCCGAGGTGAACGCCGAGCACTCGAGATAAGCCTCTGCACCCAGCTGCTTAGCCATAGCAGAACCCTGCAATAAATGAAGCAATAACCGATACTGTTCATGATATTCTTCAATGGTGCCGTTTAATTTTTTTCCTGTGATATAGTGTGGAGACAAGTCCTTTGGGACGGGGTGTTACAGGAAAGGCATATGTGTAAAAATCTGCACACACACACACGGATCTTCGTTTGTTTCTTTTGTCTCACCTGTTCGTAGGTGATTGGAGTCTGCTTCTGATTGGACAGCTCCATCAGTGTGCAGACATCTGTGCGAAGGTCGGTCTTACAGCCGATGAGTAAAATACGTGTGCTTGGACAGAAGTCCAGAATTTCAGTTTTCCACTGTGGACCCAAAAAGGTGATCAGTTGGTGTATGGTGACAAATAGTCTGTTAATACACTTTGGAGTCACAGTAGGCTACAAGAGAGAATAGGACTTTGAAGTAAAGTGACCTTAAGTCATTACCTTCTTCAGACTGCTGTCCACAGTATCTGGGCGGCTGATGTCAAAACACAGCAAAACTGCATCTGAGTCACTGTAGCACAAGGGCCTCACATTATCATAGTACGGAGAACCTTACAGGAGAGAGAGGAGAGCAATGTTATAACAAACTATGAAAATGTAGACAAAAGTAGTTTTGCATTCCATAAAACATTTCCTAGAACTTTTGGATGCTCAGAAATATTTTTAATCATGTTTTTTTAAGAGGAAACTTCTAGTTTTGCTGCTGTTTAACCAGGTCTAGTCTTCTTTAATATGCCAGGTCAATTAATAGTAACTTCATATTGCTGGTTTGTGTGACAAAAGAGGACTCCTGCATAGCCACAATTTTTAAATATTGACAAAGATCCTCAGTGGGGTTTTTCCCCCCGTGTTAGGTGTGAATGAACACATTTGCTGTGCAGGTTATTTAACATCTGATGGTACAGAAAACTGTAAAAGTATGTTTCTTAGATTTACACTTTACATATTACTTGTTAATGCGATTTGCACTAATATCTCTCTCTCTCTTCTTTAATGTAACCTCATTTTTATTTAATTTTCATTGTTTTTTTTTAAAATGACTGTTATACAAAATTTATACATACATAACAGTATATGCATCTGTTTGTTGTTAATTGTAAGCTGTGCCATTTTTATTCTTTATCCTGCTGCTGTAACACAATAATTTCCCTTGTGGGATCAATTAAGTATCCATCTTAAATGTGCAATGCTTCAAGCTACATTTGTAATATAAAGTGTGTATACATGCAAGTTTAGAGCAATTTGTTTTTTCATTTTTAATTTAGGCCAGTTCCAAGAGCTGTGAGAACAGGAAGTTGGTAAAAAAAAAAAAGAAAAGAAAAAAAAAAGAAGATTGAGCAGGAGACGAAGAGCAAGAGAAATCATCTGCTTAAGTTAGGTGTGCGCGGCATCACTTCTTCCCACTGAGCTCCGCTTTGCTGTTGCTAAAACTGCTACTTTTGCTGCTCCTATATTCTTGGCTGGCATTTTAGAAGTGAAGATGACAATCGAGCACTAAATCCTCATTGATCTTCTCTTGCAGTAGATTACGCAAGTGGAACGGCAGGGCTCGGGGCAGGCAGACGCTCCCACTCATGCTCAGAATCCTTAAGTAAGCCACCCACCCCCCCAAAAATCCTCTGCTCGGCAAGCAATACCTCCAGTCCCTCTGTTACCACAGCAACAGCCTTGGAATCCACCATCTACATCAGGCATTCCTCCTGGCTCTCTGTAAAGGCTCGCCTTAACTGCCACTCAATCATTTTACACCACTAGCGGCCCACCCACCTACTGCTGGGGACATTCCTCTTCTCTGCGACAGAGTTTGGGACCACAGACATACGCCCATCACACAAAATGATTCACACGCGCCGGAACCACAAGCGCTAACACAGACGCACACTTTTTAAATTCGGATGCATGCAGAGGTGAATCCGGTCCCTTATCAGATGAAACAGAAGAGGGGCTGCTCAATGGGATTAACATGTTTACTTTAGTCTGTGTGAATCCCAAAAGGGATTCAGCGTTCCTTTTATAGCTACAGATAACACAAGCAGTCTGTGTAATAACTCATTGCACAACCGTCCTAATTGATTTACGGTGCAGAAACAATGCAGCAGAAGAAAACATATTAAAAAAAAGCACATGAAACACGGATGCGTGCATGTATGTGTACACAAAAACGGATATGTGCTTATGAATACTTAATGATTTTCCAC
This sequence comes from Simochromis diagramma, assembly GCF_900408965.1. Taxonomy (NCBI): domain Eukaryota; kingdom Metazoa; phylum Chordata; class Actinopteri; order Cichliformes; family Cichlidae; genus Simochromis; species Simochromis diagramma. The sequence continues at coordinate 3,058,715 of NW_024387152.1, read as the reverse complement.
ATTATCAAAGGGTAAAACTGAATTTGCCAGCTGCCGGGTGCCATGAGTGGAATAATGACAAGCTGTGATGAAATTCCTCAGGACTCAATGTCCTGAAGAAAGTAAACACTGTTGCAAAAGAACAAAGGAGCATGCTTGCGTTACAGCTCCATTTCCATGCCTTTAGAAATAAAAAATGACTTTTTTCTATTCTTGAGTAAAAAAAAAAGAAAAAAGAACAATTTGATTAAATTATTTACAGATGTCACATATAAGAAAACACCATCGCTTTTACACCACATACACCTAATTGTAGCAGAAAAGCCACAAACACAACTTTGTGTTTGAAGAATTTGAGACATATGTCATGTCACACATGTTAAAAATCACACATGTTAAAATCAGAAGGATTAGAGACACTAATATTACGAGTTTCGGTGCCACGTCATATACGTGAGGTATATAATGGGAAAGTCAGAGGTCGGGTGCTCCAGAAATCGTTTCAATCTCCTGCGAGGGGTTATCACAGAGCCAGCAAACAAGATGTGATTCTGCATTAAATGGCCACTGATCGAAATGCAACAATCAATGGAAGGCTACACCAGAGGTCCGAGAGCCGATGCTTTTAAAGCTGACAAATCAATTAGCCTGCCAAGATGGAAGGGGGGATGCAAAGGACATCTAAGCCTCCCCCACCTTTCTTTCTTTGTTTTTGGTTACTATTGTCCTCACATATAAATAAAACTTCTATTTGTTGTGTTGGACAAACAATGCACAAATCAGTAAACATACTGTACTTACAGCAACATACAGCACCTCAATATTAGTATTCAAACCCCCCTTAACATGTTACTTGGCATAGGCGCAGCTTCGGCAGCACTTTCCTTACACACCAGGGCCTAGTTTCTAATCTTGGAAGAAATAGCTGTTACTATTGTGGCAAGAAAAAGCCACAGGAAAAAGAAGAGCGGGAGCCAAAGTATACCCTACTGAGCCATATCACAAAGAGACCTCCTCTGCCATTAATCCCTCACCCCCTGCAGTGTAATATCACAGGTTACTGCTATCTGTCTCTTTCACTCTCTTCCCTTCCTTTCTCCATTGCAGCAAACCACACAATGGTTTGGGTGCTCATGCAGCGCCTATAAGCATGGCCCAAATTATGGCTTTCCTCCTTGCATGCCTCTATACAACAGATGGAGAGTTTCTGAGGCATAAAACACGGAGAGTGAGGCAGAAAAGAAAAAGGAGTATAACCAAATTCTTGTGGCTGAGCTGAACTTCATCCGTCTTGATGGTGCGGTGCCCAGATCTGAGTGTTTGAGGTGAGGATTGGGCCTGAGTGGATGTAGGCTTCACAGGGCTGAAGACGGAGGCCCTTGTGTTGAAGGCTACAGGTGGGGGAGGGGAGGATCGGCTTTGTGTTTGCCCGAGCGAGAGTATAACTGTGTGTCTGTGGATGTGTGCTAAAATCGAGTGAGTGACATAGCCTGTTTTCATCATTAGCACTCCTCCTCTCACTACGAAAATGCGGAGGTCAGACAGATTAATGATCCAGTGATGGGATGACTCACAGATATGGGGACGAGAGGAGCCCTGCGCCTCCACCCACACTCAGCCGACTGGGAGCTGTGGTGCTGCCGCAGGACTACGGACTTCACAGCACGCTCCAAAAAACATATTATATTGCATCAAGCAGTTGTTCCCTGGATTCACATAAGCCAGTCAGAATTAGTGCTGAAGCCCCCTGCAGGGTGAAGGAGGTGCTTTTTTCCTAAGCGTTATATGATCTGCTAACAAGCTTTACTTTGACATCATCATAGCTGATGACACTGGATTAAGAAAATTAAGTCCAACATCAAAGAGTTTGATTTAAAAACCCTGAAATGTTGATTTGGATAAAATAAGGAAGGAAACATTTGAGAATATAGCCTTTTTTTCTCAGCTAGTGTAAGCTGATTGTTGGACAACAGTCCATGAAACATTTAGCAAAGCTAAACACTACTAATAAAAAAATAGATCACTGATGAATCAATGATGGAAAAAGATGGAGGAATTAAACTGTACCTGCTTACAATTCTAAAAAGCACCTAAGTTTTACAAACTGGGTGCCTATTAGAGAAATCACATGACATATGGTCATCAGCATGACAATTAAATATTAAAAATGCCCCCTTTTACAATCCAGCAGAGTGTTTCATCAGCTTAAATGGACATTGGATTCATTCCAAGTCAGTCTTATGTATATATCATACAATAAGTGATTATATAGACACACACACACACACACACACACACACACAGTACGATCTTGAACTTCAAGGCTTCGTCAGCAACATCATTAAACCTGAAATAAATTACACACCAACATCTTAATGGGATTTATTTTCACTATCTGTGCGCTACACCAGACAGAGCTCAGCTTCCCTTCTTTCCCCTTTTCCCCAGCATTCCTGATCAGATAAGCCTGGTTAAAACTGGTGGATTGATTTTAGACTGTAAATCCATATTGGAGCTGAGAGAAGGAGCCGCCTGCCATGTGGAGCCAGTGATGAGGTCAGTGCAATCAATGAAGGGGAGCTGGGATAATGAGGAGACCGTCTCAGTGTGGTGTGGGCCAGGGCGGCACAAACTCCACGCAATTAGAGCAAATTACAGCACAGGAGAGGAAACTGTGCGGTGTGGCTAACAAATACCCCTTTCTGCCTGTCACCCATCACCACGAGCCTGACAGCAGATACCTGTGATAAAAGAGTCATCTATAAAAGATGAGGGGGAAGGGGACCACATGCGGTCTCCTCTGAGAGTGTGAGGGGCAGGTCTTTTAAATCAAATCTATTGTGAATAAAAATAGATTTATTTTTTTTTTGGCCCATTTTCAAATAGTCTGCTATGCACGTGCATGTTGTACTCTTTTGAACTTGGTATTGAATTGTGCCATAGGTGTTTGGTAAAGGGCAGGGAGTGGCAATCTATGCAGATTAGCCAGAAAGTAGCAAAGAGGGAGCAACAAAGGGAACGCTCAAGTGAAAGAAAGAAAGAGCCACAAACTCACTGGGTCAGTCAGAAGAGGTTGCCCAGCAGTCCCATTCACAGTCTTAATCCCTTGCATCATGCTGTTTGAGTGGCTGACCTGGAGCAGCATATGGAGGGGGAATGCAGGTCACTAGAGTTTTTTGAGCTCCCTCCTATCTGTCTGCTCCAGAAAAACTGTCCTGCTCAACAGGATGTAGCTCTGTGTGCCCATCATCCCTGGGCACCAGGCCCACTCCTGCTGGCCAGACCAAAGGTCCACAGTCTGGGATTAAAAAACGGGATTTGGTCTGGGGACGGAATTACACTCATTTTTCTCCTCATTTTGCCGCTTTGTGATAATGGGAGGGGGAAAAAATATGAGAGCACAGTAAATACTGCATCATCTCATACAAATGGGTCTGTTATATAAAGGATCTGTTGTACACAGACACACGTGTGCACAAAAATGAATAAATAAACACATTTGTACTGCCAGTGTGACCTAGTCAGGCTGCAGCACGAGTGTGGACGGAGAGGAATGTGGCCTGGCGAGAGAAACTATTGTGCAGCGAGCATGAAGGGAATCAAACAGGTGCTGCAGAACCGTGCTCGCAGTATTCAGGTCAACACTCTGAACAGCAGATTTCCCGGGAGATCTACAATGACACATTGACCCTCTTTTTCACGCTTAGTGTAAATGAACATATGATGCACGGAGTCAGCATTAAAAACAAGCGAGGCGGAATAATCAGTCTTTTCTGCCCAGTTTTTCCACTGCAACACACTTGGCACAAAAATGCACTTGTAGATCTGCAGAGTCCTTTACATCCAGACACATCCAAAAAAGGGGGACACTTCATATCGGAGGAAATTTAATTTGTAGTAAATGGGAGATTTGAATAAGTATATAGTTCAACAAGTACACATCCCATGCACCTCTGCATCAACAGGGGGGGGGGGGGGGGGGATAGACTATAAGGCCCTTCCCTAAGTCTTTACCAATGTTTAACAACACTTTAATGTTCCATTTTCTTGCTCCAAAATAAAAAAAACGTCATGACGAAAATGAATAACTGGGAAGAAACAGACTGGTGTTCCTTTCAGCAAAAAACACTCATTACATTCACGCGGCATTGCCAAATCCTCTTCAGTGCGGCAAGCAGGACTGCAGATCACACACCACATGCACACGGAAAAGGTGATCGGTTACCTGAAGTGTCCCACAGACTGAGCTCCACTCGCTGCTCTTCCAGTTCCAGACAGGCTGTGTAGTTTTCAAATACCGTGGGCACGTAGGTCTGGGGAGCAATTAGCAACACGGTGCCGTTAGTGGGGAGTTGTCAGGCAGCTACAGGTAATGGAAGTTAACTAATCAGTGCTATACACAAAACACACGCACTGACCAATAAAACAATAAGACAAATCTATATCTCTTCTCAATTTGATAGAATTTCGGATCAATTAATCACTTTAATCGCTGCAGCTGCAGGAGATATTCAACGCAGGCCACTGTGAAAGGAAAGCACCAGCTAAGAATGCGCAGAGAACATAATTCCACTGACCACATGATGAAACAATAATGCTACCGATGATATAAAGGTCAGTAAATAGGAAATAAACTTAAAAGCAAGAAATTTTAGGAAATGCGCAAGCAATATGTCACTATCCGCAACAGACGCACTGTTTTCTCCGTGCCGTTTCCAAATCATTTGATGAAAACCCAACACCGCGATTGTCAAGAGAACACGGGGCAGACTTTTCTGCTCATATATTTTACTTCAACACGAGTCACATTTTTGCATACCTCTGGATAACAATCCTTCGCCAGGACTTGCAACATCGCCGTTTTTCCGCATTGAACGTCTCCCACAAGAACCAGTTTACATCTCACCACCAGCGGTTGTGTATTTCTCCTTTCCTTCATGATCCCAACAATGCTCCAGAGGATTTATTTAGCAGAAAAAGGGAAAGACAAAGAAACAGCAGAACAGCCCAGTAATTGTTGTCCCAGCTTGACTGAAAAACCCGGTGTCTCGCTCTCGAAGGATGCCCGCAGTTGATCTGATTGAATTTGCCACTGCGGCTCTTTATACAGGCAAGCAGCAGCCAATAGGAGCGCAACATTCCACAGGCTCCCTTTACTGCACTCGAGTTATTCTGTCTGGGAGGATGTGACAGCAGATATCTCGAAATACTTCCAAGATTATTGTGCAAGAAAGAAAGTGTAATAGATTTAGACGCATTTGTCCACGAGTAGGACTAAAAAATTGTAATCTCCCTGTGCAATCATCGGTTTACATAGTTTTATTTTTTAACATAGAAGATTAAAGAAGAATGTAATCTGCAGCCACCCCCTGCAGACTGTTGTTTTGTCACCTGTGTGTCTTGTCACAAACTGACTGATTAAATTGACTCGACTGGCTGAATCGATAGCACCACTGGCTGAGAACAATGGGGCTCTCCCTGCTAATTAGTTTATTTTGATTTGCACTTCAGTCAAGTCACATTTATTTAGCAAACACGTCTCCTTCGGCTTTTTTTTTTTTTTTTTTTTTTAATGTATTTTTAAAAATTATTATTAAAAAAATCATCTCTCCCCCATTTGTGGGGCAAATTATGTATAATCTTTGACTGTCTATTATTTAACACTATTATATTATATAGAAGTGTAATAGTACAAACATCATTTTGAAAGCACTGATTGATAGATGGGAATGGCGCAACGTTTGAATGATTGTTTACCGATCAAAGGTCTGACCTTTGTCTGTGTGGTTACTCAGTAATGTCATCATGTTGACATGCGGTGGGACGGTGTGAGGCCCCCCTGAGGTGACCATCTATCGGCTTCCCACGGGGTCAAGTCAGAGGCCTGGTCTCTCAAAGCCCTGGAAACACGCAAAAGCTGACTTTCACACCCTGGAGGTTATTACTGTATGGAAACAGCGCCTCGTTGTTAGGAAAGGGGAAATTAAAAGATAAAAGTCAATTAACTTCCCTCTTCTTTGTCTGGCGACCTCCTGGCTAATTTACTTACTGTTGCCAATCACAGCTCTTTCAGTTTTGACCCAGTGGGTCAAAGCAATTTGCCTTTGTTCACAAACAGCTCATATCATTCATCCGTCGAGCTGCCTTGTCTTTTACAGCCTAACGTGTCTCGCTGCCATCGCACATAAGGTTGTTAATAAAGGATGTGACTGCAGGGGGAAATGTTCTATAATGCTGTTAGCCTTTCATTCCCACCGTTGATCACATCTGACCAGGTAGTACTCTCTATTTGGTTTGTGAGGTTTGCTCAAATAAATTGAAGTTTTAGTGTTTTTAGAGTTTGAAGGGTTAAAGAAAAATCTATCTAAAAATCTTGTATTGCTTAGATAACAGGAGAAGCTATGAAATCAGGCTAAAGGAAGGCAGGGGTGAGAATAACTGTGAGGGCAAGTAATAAACTTGTATTCCACGATAAAAATGTGTGTTTTCGACTAATCCAACAACACAGCAACTCCAGTAGAAACAATGTAAAACCTCTAAGCTTCATTACTTACAACTAGAGCAATATCAATATACATAATTATTGCATTTTAAATATTTAATTACAGGTCAGTTAAAAAATACTTCCCCACTGATCGGCAAATAAGATACAGTGATGCAGAAAGTATGAAAAAGAAAAGTTGCAGGTTACGAACTCTCTCTAACCCTTCTAAACTAACTGCAGCATGACGTCTGTGTGATCACCACAGATGCCCTCTGATGGGACAGAGACAGGTGGCTGTGAATAATCATCAGGCATAAAGTGACACCTTCCAATATGGCTGGTACAGGGAGATGAGGAAGAGAGGTAGGAGGAGGCTGACTGCAGGAAGCATTGACACTTTAGGCTATCACACCTTGATGTATTGGGTGACAGTGTTGGTAGCTAAATCAACAGACTGAGAGTGGCGGCAGTCTACAAATAGCCCCAGAAAAACAAACAAAAGATGAGTCAAGATTCTGATTTTATTTATTTATTTTTCTGCCACAAAATCGTCACCAGATGGAGCTGTAACCCCGGAGGTCTGGCATAAATTTAACATGTGCTACATCAAATCAACACACTTTAAGCATCATTTTGCATTTTTTGAGTCTCTCTGTAAATAGGCATCGATTCGATCAAATATGGAAGTTATATAAATCTGTCAGTTCGTGAAATATGGTTTTATAGAGTACTGTACACAGCAGCTACTGCAGAGAGAGCAATGGTTCTCCGGGTTTTCCTGCTTTGCTTTTTCATTTATTTTGAGTCCAGTCCTTTTACCTGGCTGTTTTTTTCTTGTTTGTTTGTTAAGCCACCTAACAGTGATCTGTGCATCATTTGAATATAAAGATCACCTAAATCAAGGGATTAACCAATCTTGTGTCTAAACATAACAAAATATTTAGCAAAGAACCGATTTGAAATCGTATTTTTAGTCACCTTGTTACTAGTAACCTGTACAAAAATACATTGAAAAACAATCCATAGCAGATGAACACTAATTGAAAGTCATGTTCTTGATAAATAAGAAAAAAATCCAGCAAGAACATGACACGGGGCCTGATGATCCTTACACTGCTTAATGAAGCCTCATAACGAATGGTTGCAGTGGAAGGATGGCTGTCAAGAAGTTCATCTTAAGGAAGGCAATGAGAGAGAAAAGGCAAATTACACAAGAACAGAGCCCAAAATCAGCAGCAGGTCAAGGCTGTCAACATGCAAAGAGTGTGACTGGCAAAAGCCCAAACACACTGCCAGTTTACTAAATGCAAACCTGGAAAGAAAAACATCCAATAGAACATTTCCAGTCCAGTCTGGGCCTCCCCAGAGTCTGGACCTCAATACTGATGCAGTGTGGAATCATTATAGAAGAGAATGGACTCAAAGGCTGGGGGACTTTTCCCGAAGACGTCTTCAAGAAATGACAAGGAAACTTGCCTACAAGACCGATCGAGCTGTGTTAAAGAATAGATGTTAGATGTTAAAGATGTCCATACTAAACATTGACTTTCAGTCTCATTAGAATAAAAAAAAAGTCTGTTTTTGCCTTATAGACTGTGTTTCCATGTATGTTTACACATACACTGAGCCTATTTCCCAGTTTTTGCTAATAAAACAGAAAGAAATGAGGGGTGCCTCAAGACCTTTCCAGGGTACTGTAAGCCCTGGACCAATGGTAAAAGATGATCATGTTCCAAATAACATGTATATGAACAATGTTAGCAGATTTGTTTCTAACTCTAATCCCGTGTTAGCCCTGCTGTGTTAACCCTGGTGAACTGTCCAGAGTGTAGGCTGCCTCTCGCCCAGCTAGCTGGGAAAGGCTCCAGCCTCCCTAGTGACGCTTAATTGAATAATACAATAATATATTGCTTACATAGGAAACACAGGTCATAATGAACAAAACAAGTGGCTTATTAGTACTTATATAAATTATGTTAGTAGATTGTTTTTTCAGTGAATGATGCAAAAGTATGTGTGGGTCGATTATAGAGATCCGGAATATGTTGTTAAATTTGTTATGACCCCTCCCACCCCTTCTTAATATGCTAAACATGGGTGTCTCAGCCAAGGTACAACTAAGGGCAGAAACTTTCTTATATAGTAGAAGATTTCCACAAGATTTTTCTTCCTCACATTCATCTGCAATTAGTCCAGTAGTGTGGTTGGGCAGTGCTATGGGGTGGCTGGAGGACAGACTCACAACTTTAATTTCAGTTTTCTCTCAATTTTGTTTGATTGATGTCAAAATGGGAAACTGCATCTTGTTTGTTGCATAGATAGCTAGAATGCTACTTCTGCCCTCTGTTGGTGGTTTTGTGAATAGCTGATGAAAAGTCACATGGCACACACAAACGTTAATGAAATGTTTTTTTTTATTCACCTCCTCCTTCTCGTGTGCTATTGACAAAAGATGCACCCATTACACATCATCATCAGACACTGTTGGATATCATTTATCTTGCAGACTTGTCAGAAACGATGAGAAACGTTGACATCATCATTAGGCCAAACAGTTTTTTTCCTCTGTATTGGAGGTGGATACAGCATAACGTTTAGTATAAATAATAGTAGTGCAATTATACTCCGTCTTAACTGAGGAGATATTTTGATAGTCTCAGCTAGTGTCTCGTTGATGCTAAACTTTGTATTGCATACAGAATTTAGGCAAGTGAAACGCAATAGGAAATGATAATTGTAAAAAATTGTGCTTTGGAAAACCAAAGAAGTATAATTGACTTTTGTATAAATTTCTTGCAATAAAAATTAAGCAACAGGAGAAGCCGAGTAGGTTTTATCGAAAGAAGGTACTGTGCTCTCTGTGTTTCATCAAGTAGAAGTTATGTATCTCAAACCCGGCCCTTCAGAAATGAATCAGGGTGTTAGTGGAAGCAACCTTAATAGTGGTCCTATATAAGCTGTGCACCATTCTTTAAAAAAAGAAAGAAAGAGGATATTACATATAAACACATGCTTTCTGAGGCGCTGATTATAGAATTGTGTACTGGTTAAAACCTGTCAGCTTTTGCTGTTATTGTGCAATCTGCTAATAATAATAGTATCTGCATATTTAATATACAGTATTTACATTTAAGCCTTTATAATGCATATGTAAGTGGTTACATAGGTCGCGCAGATTTAGTCTGAAGAGTGAACGGCTCATGTGACGCTGATCTGAAAAAGCCCTTCTGATGAAACAGGAATACAATATATCATGCACATATATTCGATTATTTATATGTATGATATGTTAGCAGAATTCTGTTGCTTTAAATGACACAAGCAGTTGCATTAATGCGATTATTGAAGTGCTTACTGAGACGCATTCATTTTTGTGAGCAATGCAAGACATGAAATGGATGCAGAAAAGAGAACACTGGTGGTTGTACGCACATGAAATCTGACATGTTTTTGATTAAAGTCTATGCATATATATAATGTATATCCTGCTATGTGGGCAGAGAATAAGTAATAATGGTTATAAGACCTGGTACTAACGTAAATACATCACCAGAGGTCACCCTCATGTCCAATGATAATAAAATACTTTCCCAGGCTTGTTAGGAAGTAAACCTTTACAATCAGTTCATGTGCTCAGAGATCTTGTTCCTGTAGAGGAGATGAAGTCTTCTCAGTGGTGTAGTGTAGTGAGTGTCCACAGCTTCTTATTCCCAGAGCAACTTAATGCTGACGCTATATTGACAGAGAGTAACAGCAAAATATTGGACGTAAATAAATAAATGACCATGTTCCTGGCTGCGTAGCTTACGGTGATGCGCTTATTGTAATTTAGAGCTACAATCACCAAGCACCACGTTCAGAAGACACACTGAGGTAATATTTAACTGTTAATTGTCTACAGATGTTGTTGGAAATCATTAATCTTTCTCATTTCTAATATTTCCATTATTATTATTATTATTATTATTATTATCATCATTATTATTATTATTATTATTATCATCATTATTGGCTCATTGGTTCCAAAGTTTTACTTTCAAACCATCTTAATGAACATTTTGAAGTTAGTCCTAAGTCAGGAGCAGTTGTGGAATAGCTCATGTTAAACATGGGTTATCTGTGATCAATTATTTCTGGGAGGATAAAACAATTTTACGAACTATTTTTCTTTGGGGTAGAAAAATCATGTAAATACAGTAAAACTTTGTAAAGTGTAAGCATTTAGGATATTTAGATGTGATAACAGACCTTTTCGGGTTTTGCCTCCAATCATCTGCAAACCACAGTTATTATAAGTAATCCTTCCTAAGCCAGTGGACCAGCGTTTATACATTCATAGCTGTGACAAAGATGCATATAGACCGTCTGTGCATGTCTGTGCTTGTTATATACGTGTTCAGCATCACTGTTGTGTACAGATATGCAATCAGTGACACTGAGAGTGAGCTTACGAATTATAAACAGTAGTAACAACAGTTACAGTAAAAAGGTCAATAGAAAGAATAACATAAAACAGGAGCTGCAAGTAAGGGGAAGTAAGAGTCCTCTAACATAAGTGCCTCTCAACATGATGCCTCTGACATTGCATTTGTGCTGTAGAGAAAACATTTGGTTAAACATTTGGAATGACAACTCATCGAGAGCTGCAGAGATGGAAGACATACAAAGCTGATTTTCTGTCACCCTCTTTAAGTGGCGTGTATCAGACACAGACCCCCTGGAACCCTGTGTTGGGAGGGTGTATAGGTTTTACACTGGTAGCTTTGCTATGCTACAGGACTGTAGGCTAACTTCCTCTGAACTTTACAGGTGTGTGATGTAGCTACAGTGAGAGGCGAATCTGCCTGTGTGAGCAAACGTAGGCTGGCGCACCTTTGTCAGGTGGGAGACGTGACTTCAAATGTAAAAGCGGGGAGTGAGGTACAGGTTTAAGGTCACGGTGAGAGAAAAATATGAGAAAGGGGGCAGATAGTGAGTTGTAACTGCACTGCTACACTGTTTTTCTGAAATACCAGTGCACGTGGAGCTGTAGAAATTGGCCCTGAGTTGTCGCGTGGTAGTGGGAGCAGGGAGCTTTTGCCGAGGGGGCAGCAGTAAGGTGGAGGCTCCTTCTTCTGTTGCAGCATTGATCAAATCATTCTCCTCCTTCTTCTTGTTTTCCTGTTTTTTGTGTCTTCTCTCCTTCCAGCTCACCAGCCTCCTGCTCCTTCTCTCTCACATACTCTGCTTTTCCTCTTTTCTTTGGCCCAGGTGTGGCTGGAGAAGGTGGTGGCCAGGTTTGGAGAGACGAGGACTGCTGCTGCCCCCTGGTGGTGCCCTGGTCCCTGTGCGCTACGACTGTCTGACCCCAGCTGACAGCACAAGCTGCTCCTGCAGAGGTCGAAGGGGCAAATTTCAAGAGACGGTAACGATAGCAGATCCAGAAAAGTAAGTTTCATCTCACCTACATCTGAAGTAGTGCTCATTCTATCAACTCTTGAGTCTCAGAAAACTAGAATGGACACAGGAAGCAAAGGATATGTGATTAATAATGCATCTGAAAGTAGTAAATCAAGCACCACCTGAGGAGTTTCTTTTTCCTCTTACCTGTTGGCTGGAGTTAGCAGAAGGTGGAGTTATCACACTTTGGTCCAGTAAGGGATTCACTGGGGCAGAACAGGGGAGGTGCGTAGCACGCCAATAAATTTCCAGGTACTCTGCAAGGTGGTCACATGCATCTTCCAGCTGATTCTCATCCAGGATGACATCAAACATCTCCTGTTGATTCAGAAAATGATAAGAGAAAACTTATACAAAGTCCTTCAATGAAAACTTTTTAAACTTTTAAAATATCATTTAATTACATAACGTGACATACAGGTGGACACTGAGCGAGCTTGTCCCCCGCCATCATCTGGACATTGAGGTGTTTGCTTTGTGATTTCCCTCGAGATTTAATCAACCTCTGAAGAACCTGCCAGATGATTCAGACACACACACACAAAAAATGAACGAGCATGGTTTTAATTTAATATCATACAATTAATTTATCAGTTTTAACCGCATTAGACACACCCCTTACAGACAGAAATTGTTTAAATAATGCTCATGCGTACGTTCAGTAAGAAAGATCTGTAATCACTCATCTGCCTGCTTTCCTGTCTCCATGTCTACATCTTTTCCGTGCTGTCCGTCTCAATATTGACATCTTTACTCGAGTCCAATCATCTTCTCACCTGCCTTATTTGAGCCAATCAGCCTCCACTCTGTGTGGTTTAAATCTACGCTCTCTTTCATTCTCCCTTTCAGACTCTCATTTGTGCAACCCACTTCCTCCCCATCTCCCACTCAGAGTCACTCAGTGCTCTAAATCCTATCACTGCTGGGATTCTGTTCTGCCATTATGAGTCATCAAAGTCTCAATTCCTCTTCAATTCTTCCAAATGATTTCTCCTCATTGATTTGCCTCTTTCGAGCTCCTTCAAACAAATGTTAATCTGTACGGGGAGTGTACTATTTTAAAACCTTCCGAGTTGAACTTTCTAATTCTGTTATCATTTATCCATCCAATCATTTATCCATCCATCTTCTTCCTCTCATCCTATTCAGGTTTACAGGGAGGCTGGAGCCTATCTTAGCTACTATTGGGCGAGAGACAGGGTACAATTCACCAGCCTGTCACAGGGCCAACACAGAGAGAGAAACCATAGGAGTCATTTACAATAACCAATTAACCTAACTCTTAATTGCATGGACTGCTTTGGACTGCTGGAGGATGCTGGAGTACCTGGAGAGAACCATGTAACCATGTACATCATTTACCATCTAAAACAAGGCATTTTGTGTACGATCCCTCAGATGCTGGGAACCAGCAAATATTTAAATAATTAAAATAGTGCCACAGAGGTTTAATTAACCACTAGTTTGCTCAGAATCCAGAATATGACCAGAAAGGCAGCTTTGAGGATTGTACTCTACTTTAGGTGATGAGACTTTGACGTAGACAATGATGGGAGCCAGAGAGGTTTTGAGGAGTTGTGCCGGGTGATTGATGGTGTCTGCGTCCAGGACGACCAGCTGAAGAGACTTGGCCAGCTCGAAGATCCTCTCTATTTCACTCTGGACCTCAGCTGTGAATGGCAGAGAGTTGCATAAGCCACTTTTAACAGAGCTGCATCACTTATTTAAGTTTTCCTGTCATTGAAGACAGAAGGGGCATCTATTTTTAGCACCCATCTGTCCATCTTTATTGAGCAAAAAAAGATCAAAGACAAGTTTTTAAAAAATTTTTTCTAAATCTCACCCAGACTTGAGCGTGTGTTGGATCTCTCCATTATGGCTTTCTTGTTCAGCACTGAGCGCTTTGCCAATGACAGATCAGCGGTCACCCGGGTAATAGTGATCCTAAACAAGAAGCATCTTATCACATCACATCCACAACTGTTCCATTTCAAAGGAGGAGACGAGCTCGTGCTCCTTCTCGCTTGCAACTAAAAATAAATCATCGTCATCGTGTGTGCTTTCGAGCACGAAACGTGCAATGCAGAAACACACAAGCAGCTCGGCAGTTCAGACATAGCGTTACTGTACGCTGCTCTGCACCTGCAGAGAGTGACACAGACAGCCGTTACCCACCTGCCATCAAATCGGTGCTTTAGGAAGTCAAACAAAGCTTTCTGCATCATGTCTGTTACCTAGGAAACAGAAACAAGGAAGATAAGTGAGGGAAGTTGTGAGAGAGAAAGGGCTGTGAAATATGCATTCACTCATGCACACGTCTTGCTCTTTAGTATTTCTTGCATGTTTCACTGATTTTAGTGACACCTGACTTTAAGTGTCTGCACTAAATGAGGATTAATACAGCTGTCACACACTATAATGAAGCTGTAAACAGCTGGAAGGACAGTGATGGGATTTTTTAGCTTTAAGACCAATCAGTTACAGCTTTGTAAAGAGTCAGCACAGATAAAAATGAGCAGCATTACAGTCCTTCTTTTTTCAGTGTTAAATCACTTGGATGTCTGAGTGGCACAATGATGTTAGTGCACTGCCAGGATGAAGGGAAGCAGTCTATTTTCAAACAGTCCTGAAAAATGAATGGCCTTTGGAGTAGAGGATGAAGCTTCCACACTGAAACAGAGAGATGGGGAAAGAAGGCAAAGGAGTGGAAAGGAGGAGAGACAGTGCCGAAGAACCCTGATGAGTCGCCGAAAATAATTTGTACACAAGAGACGGAGCACAGAGAAAGAGAATGTGAGGGAATGAGAGAAAGAGGCAGCCTGGCATTCACCACTGGAGCATCCCCAAAGCACATTACCAGAGCAACGCATAAATATTTCAACACGCACACACACACACACACACACACACACACACACACACACACACACACACACACACACACACACACACACACACACACACACACACACAAAACAAACAGCTTGGCTCATAGCCTGCACCGCCACAGAGGAAAGAGCAAGGCAGGGAGAAAATGTTGAAGCACATGCCTCACATATTCATCCACCGAGTCATCGAAATTGATGCATTCTGACATTATTTCGTTTTGACTGCAGTGGGTTTTCATATGTCTCATCTGTGATGTGTGCATGTGTGTGTGTGCGTGTGTGTGTCCGTGTCTGTTCAGTATGGGAGTATAACACATGGTGTGGCTAATGCAAAGGGGCATACATGCAGTTCTGTAGCTCTCAGATGGATCTAAAGATGCCTACTGTGTGCCCTTTAATTTCATCAGGGTGGGACTGCGGCTTAGTAAAAGTGTTCATGGGATAATGGAAGCCAAACACCCCAGTTTTACTGGATCAGAAAATCCACACCTGATTAAACTCATGCTAGAAAGGGAATCCAGAAGAGAAAAAGAGCAGAAACTAGCTGGAAATAACTCAAACATCTAAATACGTTTAACATATATATAGTTACAGTAAATATTATTGCTTAATTTCCTGCTTAATTCCCTAATTTTTATTCTTTGTTAATAAAAGCAAAGTGAATGAAAGGCTTCAGATAATGGCTAATTCCCAGTTAGATTACTGCAACATTAAGTAATGCCTCAGAATAGCTTATTTGTCTTTTTCTGGAAAAGCGATATGGTACATTGCAGCTCTGTGGGCTGCACTTAGGCACACTGGTACTTTCAGCTAACTGCTTGTGTCAGCATACTAATGTGCTCATAATAACAATGCGAGTTTACTAATTATACACATTTTACAGCAGAGGCTACTATGGGACATCATAATGTTTGCAGCTAAAAAGTGGGATTTTGACCTGCCAATGACTCATCATGAGCAGCATGAATCTCAAATTTCATAAATGTTCACACTAGAGACAAAGTTAAAGGATGGCCAAACTATTGCTGAAATTTGTCGTTTTTGCTTTGCATCAATTTGTCAGATAGCTATTGCAATATTTTCTGACTGGACCAAAATGCAACTGTGATCAAATGTGTTGTCCATAATAAAAATACATAAAAAACTATCTCTAAAAATACATTTAATATTTAAATCAAATTAATTTACATGCATCAAAACACAAGATTAAACAGAACCAGGCCCAAATAACTGAAGAACAGTACTGATGGCTGACTCACCTCGTAGCCTTTCAACGAAGGACCCACCAGGACCACCGGCCGCATTGAAGGGACCACATCATATGGGGGGACATGTTCAGTCTGCACAGGCAACAAGCAGACAGTGTGGAAGTCATGAAAATTAAGATATGTGGAAGTTACAGTAATACACGATCACAGAGATAGATTTTAAAGTTATAAAAATTTAATAAAAACATTTAAATTCAATAATCGGAGCAGAGTGATACACAGATGAATACCCCAACATACCTGTTTCTGCTTCTGTTTGGCTTTGAAAACAAACAGAATGAACATTGAGCAAAGAGGCGAAAAGCTAAGTGGGTTCTTGCAATTAGTGATGAGCAGGGGCGTGTCCAGTGTTTGTGAAAGTGGAGTGGAGGGGCTTATGATTCCACTTAGCAAAATTGCAAGTTACTAACTGGGCTAACAAGAGTAAAACATTTTTAAACTATACAGACTAAACAGAAATGAGTAACCCCACTCTGGAAATAAACTGAAAATAATAAAACAATTAAAAAAAAAAGAACAATAACAATCTGGGCTTTTTTTTTTTTTTGCATTCACTCGAGTTTTTCTTCACAATCGCACAGTTTTGTTAACTGTGTGTTATTCAGGAAGCTCTGATCCAAATTCAGCAGTGATCAAATAACTTTTGAACTTCAGTTTGATTTAAAGTAAAACTCTATAGTAAAAAGATTTTTGTAAACACGTGTTTTCCCCGAAGGTAACATTTTTGCCCAGAAATAGTCGCTGTACGCAAATCTGACTCAGTAGCAGCTTGAAGGCCTGACAGACAGACATGACAGCAGGACTCCTTCAGTCTCTCTCACCTGCAGATGGAGGGGTGGACCTCCAGCCTCCGGATGACGCGTTCCCTCCTTTCCTGTGGAGCAACATAATGCAAAGCTTCATTATGCGTGGATCCCCTAAGGAGGCAATTTAGAAAGAAGGACCTCCAAACCACAGCAACATATGAGCAGAAGTAATAAAATAACTTTACAAAGAGTGTGCTGCAGAGGAAGCTGCTAAAATTAGGACAACAGCGTCAGAAAAACAGAGAGGTCTCTCAGAGCTGCGTAATCTCTGACCTAGCTGCTGCTTTCTGCTCTTGCTTTATCCTCATGGCCTCAAGTTTGACTGGACTGGGGATGAAAGTGATGTCTGCCCCTTCCTTCACCAGCCGACCAATCCACCAGTCATTGTTGTATTTCTGTGTAACAGTGAAAGACACCTCTCATGATGCAAGATGCGTTAACATTAATCAGAGTAAATATTTATTGTTACTTTATTTGTAAACCATGTACAAATGCAGAATTGTAATGGCTCTCACCTCTTTTATGTGCAGAAAGTCTTTGGTTTCAAAGTTAATTGCAGCACCTTGGACTGGACAATCTTCATCAAGGGCCCCACAGTAACTCACATTGGTTCTCACTGCAAATGCTACTGATTTAGCCTGTGGACGACAAACCCCCCCAAAACAAATAAGATCTATGGCAATATATCGAATGACCTTTTCTTTAATATTCAGCAAAATGTGTATCTGAAGATTAGTTTTAGTTCTGTAGACCCTTACACGCATAAAGACTAAAGTGGTCGACTGGAACGCAAGCTTTCAGCATGACTCAGGACTTTATTGCTGTACCTGTGGAGGTAGAGGTGATTTTAAAGCCAATAATTGACCTTTGACCTTGAGGCTCTCACCTTGGCTCTCTCCAGCTGCAGCTGAGCCTGGCGCTCGGCTTCACGCCGAGACGCCTCCTGGTCCTCCTCCAGGGACAGGTCGGAATCAGAGGGTCGACTAGTGTAGGAATCGGCTGAACCCTGAGTGAACGAGGAAAGGAAGGAAAGTCTTAAAGCAGGTGGAGAAGACATAAATCAGCCCAATAAGGTACCTGGAAGCAGCTGTTCAGAATTCCTCACGGCATAGAAAACACAGACTTAGCTCATATGTTGCGGATTCAGCTACAGATAGATCATCATCTACGCATTGACCTCCGTACTTCCCTTTTCTTTCCTTCCTATTCACCTGTTTCTGCACCTGGGTTTCTTCTTCTGCAGCTTTCCAAAGCATGTCACCCAGGGGAATATGAACACGAGTTCTGCAACACTAACAAGCAACACGACCTTGCTGTCTATTTATTCACTCAGACTGGCACACCATGCATTGGCAAAAGTCCAATTTTCAACCAAGCATTTTGATAACACATGCTGCAATATCCAGATTTATATCCAATGTCTGGATATGATTTATAATGAAACAAAAACAACAACAACAACAACAACATAGGACTATTACCACTGGTACTGCTTTACAATTTAAAATCATACTGACAGTACTGTATAAAGTCTTGAATACAACACAGCTTTTTCAACACAGAAATAGAAACCAGGAGAATAAACCAGCTGTACTCCACAGAACCATCCAAGGTATACGCTCAGAGGCAGGGGAACAATATGAGAACCACACCAGCAAACCTGGAGATGGAGCAATACTGGAAGAGCATATGGGAGAAGGACGCAACCCACAATGTCAATGCTCAGTGGCTAGTGGATCTAAAGTGGCAGCACAAATGAACAGACTGCTAATGGATGAAACACACCCAGAATTGTTAACTGAAAGCCAGACAGTCCTGATCTCCAAGGACCCCCAGAAGGGAGCGGTCCCATCCAACTACCAGCCAATAAGCTGCCTTAGTACCACTTGAAAGCTCTTGTCAGGCATCATAGTGGCTAAGATGAACAGGCACGTGGGTCAATACATGAGCAGGGGCACAGAAATGAATTGGCAGGAATAACAGAGGAACGAAACACAAGCTCTTGGTAGATAAAGCAGTCGCCCAAGACTGCAAGACCAGACTGACCAACCTGTGCAGTGCCCAGATTGATTACAAGAAAGCCTGTGACTCGAAGCCCCGCACATGGATCCTGGAATGCCTAGAATTGTACAAGATCAACAGGACCTGTAGAGCCTTCATCAGGAACTCAATGGGGATGTGCCAACAACACTAGATGCCAATTTCAAGCCCATAGCACAAGTCACCATCAAGTGTGGGACCTATTAAGGAGATGCTATGTCCCCACAGCTGTTCTGCATAGGCCTGAACCCCCTCAGTGAGATCATCAACAAAACTGGCTGCGGATACAACTATGGAACGGAGAAATCGTCAGCCACCTCCTGTACATGGATGACATCAAGCTGTATGACAAGAGTGAACGAGACATCGATTCACTGATCCACACCACCACGATATACAGCAATGACATCGGAATGTCGTTCAGGCTGGAGAAGTGTAGTCGGATGGTAACAAAGAGAGGGAAGGTAGTCAGAACTGAGGGGATCAAGCTACCAGAAGGAAATATTGCAGACACTGAGGACAGCTACAAGTATCTGGGCATCCCACAGGCATCCCACACGAAGAGGCTGCTAGGAAAGCTGCAACCACTAAGTATCTGCAGAGGGTCAGGCAAGTCCTGAGAATCAGCTGAACGGTAGAACAAAATCTGGGTTATCAACACCTACGCCCTGCCTGTGATCAGGTACCCTGCTGCTGTTATAATAAGCAGGAAATAGAAGCCAGTGACATCAAGACGAGAAAGCTCCTAAACATGCATGGAGGGTTTTACCCCAAGTCCAGCACCCTGAGACTGTATGCTAAGCGGAACGAAGGAGGCCGGGGACTGGTGAGTGTCAGCACCACAGTTCAGGATAAGGCAGCAAACATCCACAAATACATCAGGAAGATGTGCTCAGTGAATATCTCAGGGAGCAGAAATGCACCAAAGAGGAGCAAGAGGAGGAACCATCATGGAAGGACAGGCCCCTGCACGGTATGTACCACCAGCAGATAAAGGAAGTGACTGACATCCAGAAATCCTACCAGTGGCTGAACAAAGCTGGACTGAAAGACAGCACAGAAGCACTAATCATGGCAGCACAGGAACAAGCTCTGAGCACAAGATCCAGAGGCTGGGGTCTATCACACCAGGCTGTGTAAAGATGCCTCCTGAGATAATCCAGCACATAACAGCAGGATGTAAGATGCTAGCAGGCAGGGCATACATGGAACACCATAACCAAGTGGCCGACATAGTGTACAGAAACATCTGCGCCGAATATGGCCTGGAAGTCCCTAGGTCAAAATGGGAGACGCCCACTAGGGTTGTGGAGAATAGCCGAGCTAAGATCCTGTGGGACTTCCAGACACAGACGGACAAAATGGTGGTGGCTAACCAACAAGCAGTGGAAGACAGCCATAGTGATAGACGTAGCAATACCAAATGACATCAACATCAGGAAGAAGAAACACGAGAATCTAGAGAAGTACCAAGGGCTCAGAGAAGAGCTTGAGAAGATGTGGAGGGTGAAGGTAACAGTGGTCCTACTGGTAATCGGAGCAATTTGTGCAGTGACCCCCCCAAGCTAGGTAAGTGGCTCCAGCAGATCCCAAGAACAACATCTGAGATCTCTGTTCAGAAGAGCGCAGTTCTAGCAAACTGCAAACGGCAACTGTGCAGGACCCTCAAGCTTCCAAGCCTCTAGTAGAGGACCCAAGCTTGAAGGATAGATCGCAGGGGAGATAGGGGAATTTTTATGTATATGTATTTTAAAAAGTGCTTAAATGTCAGTCAATCATTTCTCAAGAACATCAATTCTTGAAATGCCACAGTTTAATCATTAAAAATGAATTAGTAAATCCAGCACAGACAGATACAGATGTAAATAAAACTCAGAATGCTCACTCCATAAACTCCACACTCATCCTTTCACTCCAAGCCTGCTCTTCCTGGTGGCTGCAGTCCCAGCTGGATGTAAGGCTGGAAGACTCCTCACATACCAAACAGGAGTATCCACATAAGACACCTAAATATAGCTCCAGAACAACGTCATCCTTCATTTACCTTTTGTCTCCCACCTGCCTCATCCCTCTTTCCACCTCTGTCCCCCCTCACCCAGCCCAGAAAAAAACAAACAGAAAAATATTTTAGCTGAATCCAGCACAGAGTTTTGTGGATATCATTTGAATATCAAAGCCTGCCAGAAGCAGAACAGAATCTGAAGCGTCTGCCAGCGCAAGAAACAAAACCTAATTAAAGTCCATAAAGTTCTACAGATAGAACGGGAGGATATTTATTCTAAAGTTCAGAGTCTCATTAGCACACAGTGCACACACACACACACACACACACACACACACACACACACACACACACACACACACACACACACACACACACACACACACTAACTGTACTGTTGTTGTCTAATTTAACTGCTTTGATTTGCTGAAGAAGGGCTCCACAACAGTCATTTTCTCTTTGTCACTGTCCAGATCTTTGCATAGACATAATATCAGCTGTCTGCTGTCCAGGTATTTTCTTTTGCGTCACACAAACCTTGTAAAAATATACATGGCAGAAGTTGAGAATCTCACATTAAACCTATCTTTTAATAGTATGGGGAGCCTCTGGGGTGTTTTTGCTTCTGTCTTTCTAACTACTTCTCATTCTCTTTCTTCCTCAGTGCCTTCCAACTATTCATATGTACCCAATTAGTATGTAGAGAATCGTCTACACAGCCTCAAAGGCAAGTGTGATACATCCCATGGTGCAGTGCCAATAAAAGCCAGTCACAGAAGAATTTCACAGACTTTTGCCTCTATTGCAATTCTGTCAGTGAAGAAATAAGAAAGCTGGAACTTTGGAAATAAGCTTTTGCCAGCCATTATGGGAACAGATGCTGATATGCATGTACCAATTCCAACTCATCAGTATGGGTAAGCATATTAAAGGGCATGAGTAAAAAAAAAAAAACCTTTACATTTTAAGCTTTAGTGTCAATGTGACAGCATAATGGCTTTGTTGCTTCAAAGCTGGATGCTAGTTTAATGTCCAGTGTACAGACTTACACCTGGATTACAGTCCTTCTGCTCCTAATACTCTAGATAGGTTAAATGCAGATAATGAATCTTGATCCTAATTTTTAAATAAACTGTTAAGTGATCTAATGTATGACACAGCCATGGTTGTAATCCCTCATATTTATGCATCCTTCAATCCATATTTCTAACAAACCGAATATATTGCAAGATCAGAAAAAAAAAATCATGAATATATTTCACTACTTATTCCAGTCTCTGACAAACTCTGTCTCACTGTAAAAAAACAAATAAATAAATAAATCCTTGTTCTGATTGCACAAAAATAGGACCAAGAGTGGAATCTAACACAATCACAGACACACTGGTCAGTCTCAGTGTTGAAACAGCTTTACTGTACCGTGCAAACTCACACCTCACTCTGTTTGACTGACCGGACCCTTAAAAAGACAGACCTGCTCACAGTGCAGCTGACAGTTATGGGCAAAGAGGGTGTGGAGAGAAATCCCCCAGATGTTACGGACTGGAACGTGTGATAATGACACAGCAGCAGTTGTAGATTCCTGCCAGCAGAGGGAAGCATGCACATGACAAAACAAGTTTCCTTGCTCATGAACCAGCTGTTAGAGCCATGGTTTGCTCTTTTTATACTTAGCCATCATGCCTGAAGTAGATGAACAATATTATGGCAGTCTGTGCAAAATAAGATACATATTTATGCAGATGTATAAATACACATTATTCCATTAATTGTTCAGTACATATCAAAGTACTGTTATGTCTTTTATTCCAGAAATTATACCTCAGTCTTTTATTTTTGAATTCCACAGTGAAGTGTTGAAGCTGCTGCTGCATTTTTACAATAATGTCATGAAACATTATTGTAGACAACAGGGAAAACAGACCCACAAACGGGTCTGGGGTATACTATTTATTGGTATGGATGACCTTATAAACAGACAAGCCATAAATAAATGGGTCATGAGTCATATTATTCATCAGACAGGCCACCCACTGAACTACTAGTTAAAAGCACCGCTGCAAAGTAATGGAGTTGAGATAGCCTGTGTGTTTTCAGTTCAGTGTGTGTGAAGAAGAAAAGAGGGAGGGAGGGACGAGAGGACAAGTAGGGGCTATGCTGGAAAAGTGAATGAAGTGAACAGACTTCTGCTGAGAAAAGAGTGAGAGGGTTGGGGAGAAGAAGAAGAGGGAAAAAAGCAGAATGAAGACGCCTCTGAGCAGAGCGATGGAGGACTCGTAGATGAAGAGGCTGGAATCGCATGCAGAGTGGTTAAATAAGGGGGAGGGTTAACAGCGTACCTTGTTGCAGATGAGTCCTGTAGCGCTCGAGTCGGAGGCAGACATGATGCTCCTGCCAGCGCTTTCTTCCCCCCATTGCAATGAAAAAGCGGAACCCTCCTCCCCTCAGCCCGTGGTAACAGTGGGGAGAGAGGGAGGTGCGCGCTGCCTAAGTGCTTCACAACCACTGCTGCGCTGCCTCAACAGTCATTTCCTATACAAAATTGATGCCCTGACTGCAGCACTGTTGTGTACACGCCCGCATGCTGGTATTGTATAGTTTCTTGCTTTAGCTGCAAGTCAGACTTCATGTAATAAATTTAAAAAAATAAATAAAGATCTTTTCTCTGCTCAGCTTTGCTCTCCCTTGGGTTGCCCTTCTCTGCCACAAATCTCATGCAGCCCTCTCCAGCATCATATTCACAACCCTTTCAGGTTTTTCCATACCTCCCTCTTATGTAAGTTCAGGTATTAAGAGATCCTGAAAAAGATACACATATATCTATATAAAATCAACAACTACATTGCTGGAGTGGTGTTTACTCTCACTGTGCAGTGTATAATTTTTTACTGGGCACAGGGAGAACTTCTAAAAATAAAGCAGAACAAAGGATAAGCTTGTAAGCCTCGATAAGTAAAAATAACAATGGCTGAGCAAAGGAAAGCTTAAAAATAGTCTCTGATTGTCATTCCTCTGCCAATTGGTATCTTCCCTTATTGCACAGGAAAAGCAAAATGAATAAAACTCAGAAATGCAGAGGATGTAAAGCCGTTGATGAAAGAGAGGCGAACATGTGAATGCAGAAACAGGAAGAGAAGGCGAGAGGGGCGAGTAGGGTAGGGCTTGCCTGCTTGCCCTGCCCTGCACCATCCTCCTGACAGGAAGGTGATGCATGAGTCTACAAAACAGAATTGCATCGGTGAGTCAGCAAGCAGCCATCTAGAGTCCTTCAGATGTCTTAATAAGCCAGAAAGAGACGTCTCCGTTGCAGAAGAAAGTCTCGTTCCTGGCGAGCCAGGCCTGGATGCCTGCTCTATACGTTGCCCCAGGCACTGAAGACCCTGATTTGGGGTCCATTGTGCTGGCAGCATGCATGCTCTCTCACCCTCACTGAACTTTCGCTGCTTAAGAATGAAGAAAGTGCACTCTGCCAAGGCTTTTAGGAAAAAAATGCCCTGGGGCTATATTTCTGTGTGGCTTTTTACAAGCAGGGAAGCATATACCATATTAACACACACACACGCACACACATAGAGACACACACATTATTAAAGTTATTGCAATAACTCTCCGATCCCTCAGCAGAGAAGATATGGTAGCTATATTTCCATCATTAGGGCTGTGGGTAAAACAGCCTCTGAGTAATGGCACCATACAATCATAAAGGGAGAGAGAGTTAGAAGGAATGAAAAAGAGGGCTAGAAACAAGCAAAGGCTAATATGAACTACATCGCAACAGAAAGAGAACTTAAACATGCGAGTTTTCAATACATTTTTAATGTCAAATCATTAGTCTGCTTTGCTACTGTTGATTCTTAGAGCTCTATATTTTCAAGCGAAATGGGTGGAGGTAGATTAAGAGAAAAAGATGACAGGAAATTGTGGGAGAAATGAAAAAAATACAGAGATTTTTGAAGGAAACAGGCAGAGAAGAACACAGTCAGACTAGAACAGGGAGACAAGATTAAGAGAATATGTCTCTTTTTTTGTTATTAATTTGCTGTTCAGGTGCTCTAAATATAGCTCTCCTCTCCTCACACTCCTCCCAACAGTGACTGGGCCTGGCAGCGGTGGGGAGATAGCCGAGGGCTGTTTAAGTTAAAGTTCAGTGAGTTTTGATGAATTCCTTAAAGAAAGAGTAAAGCAGATTTGAGAATGGCTCAGCTACATTCACTGAAGCCAGACAGACAATCTGAATATGAATGAGCCAATATGGGAAACAAGAGCAGGGATCTGTATAACTGTGCATGCACATGTGCGCTGTCTCTGCAGTAAAGGTGGGTTTATCTATATTGTATCTATTTTTAATATTGTGGTGCAGTTGTACCTTATAATAGCAATTTTGTTCAGATTTTACACAAGCCAATGAAGACAAAAAAATGAAATTCATTTAGAGAAAGACAGAAACTCAAAGTGTACATTTTTAAGTAATTTTATATTTGTATATATGGTTTGTTTATCTTGAAGCAGGTGTCAAAAAATATAATAATATGGTTTTGGTAGTGAAATTCTTTGAGGGCGTAGTGTGACGGTTCACACATTTCGCCTGACAAGTAAAAAATCCTCTGTTAAGTCCTGGAAGGAGACACAAATCCTTTGGATCCCTTTTATCAGGAAGGGCACTCAGTGTAAAAGTCTGCGTAATCAAATATGCGGAGCTACCTGCTGTGGTGACCCCATTGTGAATAAAGAAGCACTGAAAGTAGTTTTATCAGTGGCATCCAAGTATCCAAGTACTGAATCCAAAAAAGGCAAAAAAACAGAACCCACAGTTAAATATTAGATTTTAAACCAGCTCAGTTTTTGAGCACAAGCAGATCTTTATTTGATACTCTCGCACGCCGTTACTTTCTATGATTATCTGTCTCTCTTTTTTCCAACCATACTCTTGTTCTGTAAACAATGTGAGAAGCCCTGTGCCATCTGGGCTTTAAAAAAACAGCTCCAGATCTTAACGACAAATATGGAGATTAACATGCTGGAACTCTGCAGTCAACCGCTCATCTTTCTGGCCTTGTAACTCATGAAAAGGCACCTTACTTTCTGTGAGAAGTGTTAGCTGAGGCAGCAGTACAGGGAAAGGTGGATCATTCAGAGCCAGAGAGAAATGCAACCAGAGTAGGGCAGAGTGGATCAATATGAGAGGCACACAGATTGATACTCCATACTGTCCTTTGCAGCTCCACCCTCCTCCTGCTCTAATGTTACCCCAGAATACTTTATCCCAGTCTTTAATGAGCCTCTGGAAAACCCTGCAGCCTATGAGGACACACTGATAAACAGCTGTTCTCTCAACACCAACTCCACTCTTTAAGGAGACCTAAGGAGTGAATACACCTTGCATTTGTCAGCTGCACAGATAAGTGCTGCGAATACAACACTGACGATGTAAATATGTGACTAGTTATGGATGGGTTGTCAGTGACGCTGGCATACAGTAGAAGAAGACGCAGCGAGCGTAGCCAGGAATATCTTTCATCCATGCTGACAACTTGGCCTTGCCGGCTACACTGTGCATCGTTAGACTTTCATCCCCCCGGGGATCCCTCAACCTGACTTCACCAAACTGCTTCAAAGCGCAGAGAGGCTGGAGCTAACCCACATAAAGCTGTGTACCGACGGTGCAGTGCAGAATTAAACAGAACTGCATCCTTCATTAAGTCAGATGTGTTTGTTAAAAGATGACCTGATTTAGGCTTTAGATCTGAGTTGGGCCTAATTGGTGTGTCTTGTTTAGTGCACCGAGCTAACTGGGGGGGATTTCAGACTTATCAATATGTAATGGTGGCCTACATACTCACGCAATCCAGCTTTACATCGAAAAAAAGTGTTTTCGCTCACGTTTAAGTCTCAAAACTATTCAGTGACTACACGGTGTAGGCGAGGAAAGATGTCAGTTAACAAAAGCGAATTAGATAGATACAGATGGATTTTCTAGATTAAACCAGTCCTATGGATACATGAAAGCACATTGTAGGCTATTGTCTTTTCTTTTATCAAGATAACAATGAGAACACCGGTGCACAGATTCTGGAGAGGACCTTAAAGAAGCTGGAACTGGAACCTTTGTGGTCCTCTCAACATTGCTGGTTCATCAAATTTAATCAAGGCTTTGCACACTGATGCACCAGCACACACACACACATATATACGTGCACGCACAAACACACACAAAGCACTTGGCTCCTCGCGGGACAGGCTTTTAGTGCTCTGTCTCATGCAGTATTTAATTGACCCCACACAGGAAGCCTAGCGGTCCCAAATGCACTCCTTCCCCCCACCAGCAGAGAAAGAAACGCTTGCGAGCATGCCCACAGCTTCCCACCATTGCTCCTCTTTCACACAACTGCACTAAATGCCATTTTCTGCTTTAGTGCAACATTTCCAGTGAAATGTGAGTGCTGAGGGTGAGGAATCTGGATATCCATCAGATCTGTTCACAGCGGTCAAATGGAGATCAAAATTCAGTCTTCCCCCACTTTAACAACTGCAAACAACTCCACTCTTCAAACTTTCAATCAAAATTTAATGAGGAAAGATTTTTCCATTCTCTTCAAAGTCAGCCAAAATCTTTTATCATCTGAAAATCAGACCTGCTGTGAGGTCTGAGCAATTTGAGGCAAGGAATTTTGATGTAGAAGAGATAGCGCCATACTTACTCAGATAGAGGTAGGAGAGCAACACTCCCCGTCTCTCTTGCTTGCTCTCTCTGTGCTAGGCAGTCATGGTGTGCTCTCTCTCTTGTGTAACACTGAAGTGTACTGTAGCGTGCTTGTAAGCAGACTATCCCTCTCTCTTTCTTTACAGCCCCCCTCCTCTCCTATTCTCCACCACTCAGTACACAACCCTTCTCTACGTCAGTGAGGCTCTCTATGCTCCACATAGCATCCTCTCTCCTCCTCCTTAGTCTACCCTTCATCTCTACCTTGCCTGTCCGATGGGACTTTGTACCAAAAGCGCATGCTGGGTTCTTTCAGAACTCCACCATGATGCTTAAGGTGACTATGTGATGCAGCATCGGGTGGCACTGAGTCTTAAAGCAACAACCAAGGTAAACATGACTGGGATCCCTAGACACTTCAGAAGCACTCGAAGGGAAAAGCTGGAGTCATATTTAATTATACCATATCTGATTTTCTTGTAATTTTCACAAGTTTTTAACAAAAATACCATTGCCAGAATTATTTGGGCAAAAACCAATTTACGCTTGTACATAGTCGATGAGCAAGTAATTCCAAAATTAAGTGTTGTTGTGAAGTTCTTCCAAGATATCTGGTGATCACTGCCAAATTTGTATCAGTAGAGTTGTGATGAAAACTGATGACATAAATATGCACCATGTGTTGTAACTACATCCTTCTGTACGTTTTCTGATCTGCTTATCCAGCTATCCCACCTATCACAGGGCACAAGTGGGATACACCCCAAGCAGACATCTTTAAAATCACATATTAGCCCAACAAGCAGAACCTTCTTGCAGGGCTAACTGTATAGAGCACAGAGACAAAACCTCCAAGGGGGAAAAAAATCAAGCATTTCTACAGTCCTGTCACATTTTTCAGCCGCTCTGGATTTCAACATCTCAAAAGCTAAAAGTTTAAAGAAGGGAGAAAGTCTGATGGTGATGAGAGGGATATGGGGGGCGATGTTCGACATGTGGAGGCATCCCCGGTGTAGCCTGTGGTTCGCAGAGTGTGTTTTGCAGACGTCATGGATGGCTGTACTCTGACAGCTGCTCGGCTGGTGAGTGTGTGTGTTTTATGGGATGTGGGAGGTCTGCACAAACCAGGTTCATTCATTTGTGCTCACCACACCTTGCACCTTGCATCTATGCAAAAAAGCAGCAGATATGTAAAAGCCAAGTAGTCTCACACATGAAGGAGGACCATGGTTGGCTAGACAATCTCCAACAAGACTGAGATTCATAATTCATAGGTTAGGTTGCAGAAAATAGTGAAACAGGAGGAGGAAAAGAAACAGAAGAGGGACACAGAGGAGGCATCCATTTTCATTCTGGTGAATAAAAATATGAATGAATGAATGAAGGTTTGGAAGTTAAACAAAGGGAGAAAAGGAGGAGAGAAAGAGAGGAGCTTTAGGAGCTGCACCCAAGCATTGAGTGCAGATGTCTGTCAGTCTGTCCCATATGAAGCGCCTCTGTGGGCAGAGCTGCTGCTGGTGCATTATGGATGAGGAGCTATTTTAAGGCACTGGGGATGCTGCATTTTGATTTTTGAGTGGAGGGAAGATGACTCCTTGCTGCCAAATCCTTTCATGAGGTTTATACAGTACTTGATGGGTTCAGACAAGCAGGTACAGAATGTGTTCCAGCACACCAAGAGGAGGGAGGAGGTAAACAGACTGGAATGTTATTGAAGTGAGCGAGAGTGTCACCACGCAGTGCTTCACACAGACAGTGTACTTCTTGCAGTGGCGAGCTGCGCACATGTACCTTACATAATCTCCGGTGAGGCTGTTCACTGAGAAGTTAACAAGCAGTGCACTGAGAAGTTGGTTCAAAGTGGTTCAGATATAATCACGAAAAAAAAAGTTTAAAAAGAAGAAAAAAAGAAGAGGGATTTCAGAAGTTTACTGTGATACTCATAATGTAAACCACAGATGTGCATGCAGCTACAGTTTGTTTTTTGTAACCTCTAGTACTTCACTCTCAAATGAACATTTGAAAGAGCCATATTCCAAATAGAAGTTTTCTCTATACAAGAGAAAAGGTAAAAACGCTGTAAGCTGCTTTTTTTTTTTCAAATAGAAAAAAACAGAATCAATATCTAAGACCTGATTTTGCATTGAGTGCTGAACATTTTGCATAGTATATGTAGTTTTTGGGATTAGTGCCAAAAAGTCCTCAGCATGATGACAGAGAGACTTTTAGCACTTCATCGTACTGCAGACGGACTGAGCGGACCTCCAGTAGTTTGCTTCCAGACACACAATGAAGCAGATGATGGACCTTTCCCAGCCAGCTGGCTGACAGTATGGTCAGAATTATGTATCCTGACTTTTCAGTCACCTTTAAGTCCAGACCGCCTGGGTGAGATTTCCTAATATCGTTTGGTGAATCATCTCACTAGTAAGCTGCAGGTATATATTGATCTGTCTTTGTGAAATGCAACCTCCAGGAAAGAAGAGCTTTCAGAGCACCATGGTAACCTTTGATTAAATTAGGAATAAAACATCACAAAATGAAACAACCTAAATAAGTGCAGATTGCTGCAGATGCAACATTATTACATTGATAATTTAGCAGAAATCTGATTTTTGTGTTTTCTATAAAGCACCTAAAGCAGATTAGGTTATCAACAGAGAATCATTTCATTTGTATCTATTAACATTGTGACTAATTCAGGCTTTGCAATATTATCTGCAGAAGTAACTTCGCCTGTGTTTCTCTCCCTCAACATGAAACACGTTACTTAGTAAATAAAATACTGATAGCCATCATATTCGGCCTTAGCGTTGTCACTCTGATTTAGGCACTGCATTACATCACATCCTCTGATGAATGACTGGAGTCCTCTCACATTATAAACAAGCATGAAGAATTTAAAGGAGGCAAAGACACAGCCACACAGTTTAACTGATCGTTAATTACCACACTCATTCACAAATGCATGACACCGGTTATGATCTAAATTGCTTTTGTTTTTCCTGCAGTATTAAAACAGTTATTACCTCATTTTCCATAAAGTGGGACTATAAACACACACACGCAGTTCATCTGTTGCGCCAGCTGACCAGTTTTGTTGTTTTGTGTGAAATGACTATCACGAACATTTCAAAGCTCATCTGTCCCTAATTCCAGCTGGCAGACAGTGCCATGCACGTCAAAGCTTTTCCACTCCAAACGGAAAGATTCCCAGCGTGGTCAGCGTGTCTAATTTAATTATCAGCATCCCAGAAAGGACCTGCTACTACTACCTTCTGCATGGTACTGTAAATGCACTGCACGCAGGTTGGTTTCAAACTCCTTCCAGCACAAAAAACAGTCCAGATTTTCCTCAGTTACCTCGACAACATAAAGGTAAAGAAAAGAAGAGGGAAAAACTGAAAGCCCACCTCGTTCAGCAGAAAGACGCTTGAATTGGTCAGGGACATCCGCAGATAACAGCAGTCTCGGTCACCACAGCCCAACTTGGGTGAAAAAGCCACAAGGCATCAAGTAAAGGCAGAGCACCGCGCCTCGTCGAAACATTTCCACAGCCCGAGAAAACTCAGCTGTAATAACGCTTCATTTGGATGCGATGCTCCCACGGCATCTGCGCTGTAAAATCTCTAGTTTCTGGATTCACGGCATGATCAATGACTGTACACAAAGCCACGCGCACGGACACACGGCTGGATAGATTACAGCTTTCGTAATAAATTATGCAAGACCTGCACTTTTCGCACAGCCCGGTCCCCCTGGATTTCTGCGGCTTCATGTTGGATTTCTATTTTGGAATTTCTGAATATATGACGAACATTTTTTAGTAATTCTCATAAATTCATCCAATAATGTTTCTATCTCTAATACCGAACTGTTCCCCTTTCCGTATGCGACTCAATTTGTTTTTGGCCCAGTTATTTAAAAATGTTTACGAAGCAAGTGTTGCCCCTCAAGCTCTTAAGCTCAGGGTTCATGCAGGATTCCTTGCTTAGCATGAAATTGGTGTAATGGGCTCATTAGAGCGACACGTGAAGGAGAAAGTGTCTGTAATCTGTGCTGTTACACATGGACTAAGCATATTAATTTACTTCATTATCACAGTCCCAGAAGTCCCATTACTTCTGTTTGCTGTTCAGATTCAAAGAGCTTTGTTTGACTGGGATGCTGTTTTAGACGTTTTGCATTCACTATCTGAAGATGTCCAGGCAGGGAGGGTTGGATGAAGGTCTTCTCGGTTTTCACTGATCCAGCACTTTGCCCACCAGCCCCCACCACTTCACATCCTGCAGACGCCTTCCATTTACACCGTGCCAATCAACCAGGTAGCTTAAACTGTATACAGCACACAGCCAATGTCAAAGACACGGGAGAAAGTCACACACACACATACACAGAGAGGCCCCTGAAGTGGACTGAAAGATTCATTTTGTTCGTTTAATTTCAGATTGTTTTTATTTTAAAAAGATAAGGGGTGTGTGAGACAGTCCGTGACCGTTGGCACCCTCTGCTGGGCAAACTGTAATGAAATCCAAATCTCATATTTGGTCACTTATGTCAAGACTATTAAAAAATCTTAATATTTTGGTAGGAAAATAGGAAATAGGTCCAGTGATTTATTAAGACAGTTTAAACATACATGTGTGTATTGATTCATTGTGTGTTTTTCTATCCAGGTATGCCTTTACTGCACTGGCAGTGCGTTAGGGATCATTAACATGCTGAAAAATGAAGCTGTTCCCAATCAGACAGTTTGGATAGTATTGTGTGGTGGATCAAAATCTGATGGTGCTTTTCTGTGTTTATAATTTCTTCAATTTTGAGAAGATCCTGAACAGTACTGCCTGAATTGCAGTCATGGCTTTCAAAGAATGACACAAGCTCCACTGTGTTTTATACATTTTGACCTCCTCCATATCTATTGCTGGCCTTTTCAATCAAAAAATTCTCCTATTTCCCTTCCTTAAAAATTGCTTCATAACAGCAACCCATCCACTGGTTAGATTTCAGTGAACAGATGCAGTTTCTCTGAGGGGGTATAGCTCAGTGGTAGAGCATTTGACTGCAGATCAAGAGGTCTCTGGTTCAATTCCAGATGCCCCCTATAGAAACTCAAATGATCAGGTAACATTTTTGAAGGACCCTCTAACATTAAAAAAAAAACTATAACCCAAGAGCATTTCCTAGCTGAAGAGGCAGATTCATATTTTCATGGTTTTCAGATAGTGTTTATCTGCTGTAAATAGTTCAGCTTCCATAGAAAAGGCAACATTTTTTCAGTAACTGTTCAATTTTGGTGTAAAATGTTGCCTCAGTTTCCTGTTCTTAGTTGACAGGTGAGGCCTCTGGTGGGGTCCCCTGCTGCTGTAGTCCATCTGCTTCAAGGTTTGACCTGTTGTCCATTCAGAGATGCTCTTCATATGTTGGTGGTTACTTAACTGTGTGTTTTTTAAAGTTATTTTTGCCTTCCTGTCAGCTTGAAGCAGTCTGGTCATTTTCCCCTGACCTCTAGCATCAACAAGGCATTTTCACCCAGAGAACCGGCACTAACTGGATATTTTAAAAACTCTCTGTAAACACTTGAGATGGCTATGCATGGCACATTTATTACTGGCAATTTCAGTAAAACATTCATCACATCACAAGACCTGTAGCCACTGATTTCCAGTTCAGTTCTTGTGTCATCTGCACATTTAAGCCTTTTATTCCGGTTTCCCTTCCTTAACCTCCTAGGACCTGGCGTCCACATATGTGGACATCACATTTTGGGTTATTTAGACTAAAATACTCAATTTTGCTCTACATGGGCCTGATATCCACTTACGAGGACATTATACTGATACTGTTCTATCAAAATTTTAAACGAATATCCTCATATGTGTCTCTTATTTTTCTTAAAAACAAAAATAAGGTTAAAAAAAATCTGGTAATTCTTTGTTTTTACATTCATCGGGCCCCAATATGCCGAAATATCAAAGAGAAATTAAAAATGCATGTCGTGGAAGAGTTTGGGTCTTAGGAGGTTAATAATGGCTTCAGTGAGCAGCTGCATGATGAGGTATACTACCGACTACTAATGTCTAATATTTGTATAACCTTCCAAACAAGTGTTATGGGATTCGGACCTGGCACAAATTCTACCTAGTAAGTAATTAATAAATAGAAATAAATACATTTAATTAATTAATTAATTAATTAAAAAGAGCAAGAAAAACAAAAATGTTCCCAGACTTCCTCTACACGCGTCCACACTTGCATAAAATAAAGGTGTTATCAGCTAAGGTATAAAAACAGTAAGACTTGATGCATGTGTGAGGTGTTGATGCAATAACATCAAGTTAGAAAGCTTCCCTCAGATAGTTAGTAGTGACTGGATGCAGACCTTAATGATCTTGAGGAGGCATATGAAAGCTGTATATCTGCCACATGATTTGATGCTAGACCATTTAAGGCTAAACACAAACAGTAACACTTTATACTGAATTCTGTAATGCACAGGGAGCCACTGCAAGGCTGTCAGCACTGGAACAATGTGATCTTTTCTTTTCTTTTTTTGCCCCAGTCAGAAATCTAGCTAAAGGGTTTTGGTCTAACTGTAAATAAGTAAGACTGACTGAATAACTCCATATATATGCTAAACTAAAGATGGAAGGCCACACAATATAACCTCATTCTTGCCTTGTTTAGCTGTGGGAAAATATGAAACATTGACATATTTGAAGCCAGGATACAGGGATTGTGCCCTTGTATAGAGGAGTGATTTCCAAGATTCCCTGGTATATGTTTGTAAATCATCTGAGTTGGAATGAAAAAGACATGTCATATTCAGAGGGAGCATGTACAAAGAAAACAGAACAGGCCACAAAATAGAGTCTCTGGGAACTCCAGATGTCATAGAAGAGTATTTTCCAATGTAGACTGAAAAAGCCCCTTATTTAATATAAGACTGAAACCTGTTTCGAGCCAAACCCTTGACTCCTACACAATGTTCCAAATGCTAAATGAGTAAATCATGATTGACTGAGTAAAAGGTAGCACTCGGGCCCAGCGGAGCTAAGATGGAACAATCACCAGTACAGAAATCACCAGACATTCAGTAGAGTATCATTTATTACTTTTAAAAGAGAAGACTCAGCATTGTGAAAGTCCCTGGAACCTGACGGGAAGGTCTCATAAATTTTGTTCTTGTCTAGAAAAGACAAAAGTTGATCTAAAACAACTTTTTTTTAAAAATAGAAGTTTAGCTATAAATTACAGTTTTTTGAACAGCTGTGTGGTAAACTGCCGTTTCAGTGACTGCTCAGATATTGTGAAGAATTTTGCATTAGGAAAACCCCTACTATACACAGTGTCCAAGAAAAAGGAGAAAAAAAAACACACATCTGGTCTCAAAACAGCACAAAACTTCAAACTGGAACTTTGAGCATTAAAAGAAGCTAATGAAAACTGGCAGCACAGTTTTGGACAGATGAAATCAAAATATATTTATTGGACTCAGATGGCGTCCAGCATGGTTGGAGTGGACCTGGCTAGGATTACAACAGCTGGAGGTAGATCTATACAAGCGTTAACCATGCTGGACAGATGACATTTGTACATTTTTCTGTGAACGCAGGTTTAATGCATTTTGAAAGGCAACAATGCATAAAAGATCAAAGATGATTTCTAGTCTCAAGACACTTGAAAAAACATAAATTTCCCATGCAAAGCAATCATGAAATTGCATTTAAATAAGAAGTGAAGGCTGTCACCAGTCTCCTAAATTAGAGACATAAATCCAGTTGGACGCCTCGGGAGTATTTTAAAGTTAAGCAAAGACCAAAACAAACAAAAAAAGAAGCAATTTTCCATTTTCTATTCTGTTTCTTCTGCACCCACACTTGTGTTGCCCTGGCTAATATAAAGCCATTTTAGTAATATTTAGGCTCACATTAGTAAAATATGGTGCTGTAACATAGATTTATGCAGCAGTCCTTCCATGTAAAAGCAGAGTAAACTAACTTACAACTGTGTGCATTAATGCAGTCATACTGCGTGCTTACTGAAGCCCAATATTTAATATTCCTTGTCCCTGTCAGCAAATTGAGCACTTGTTGAGCTCCTAGTTCACACAGTTTGCACTGAGTGATTTTTGGTGGTCTGTGCAGCCATTAAGTCCGAGTCAGTTGTTTCTTAATAAATGGTTTTGATGTACTTTATATAAGACCAACTGTGATGATTGTAAGAACTGAATGAAAAACAGTTTAGAGGTCAACATGATCGCTTCGGGAGACTTTTGGAAGTTTTTAGTGGATAAATCATCGCCACTAGGTGGTGTTTTGACAATATTTGCATGCAATGCTTAACAACAGCTTCTTTGTTCTCTCCTAGCTTGCTATTAATCTGCACGCTGTGTTACAACAAGGGTGAAGTAAACGAGGAGGAAGGAACAAATGGACATAATGACGGGCAGGAGAGCGGATCACACTCGAGCAGGTGGAGACGCACGCACGTCACCTCTAGGGGGACTCCTGCGATCATGAATGGGATGGGAATGTGGGACTGGAACTGTCAGTGTGTGTGTGACTGTGTGTGTGTGAGGGAGAGAGAGAGAGAAAGAGAGAGATAGAGAGAGGGAGAGAGGAGCGCTGTGAATGTAGGGTCGTAGCTTTGGCTGGGAAGAGAGAAGGCTGTCCTGCCAATTTCGCAGTTTTCCCTTGCTTTCCACAAGGACAGACCCGCATCCGAAGTGTGTCACGGCGGCTGCGTAAAGACCGAAGACAGGGCTAAGCTCCACTGCAGTGTTACGGTTACTCCTACTGGATGTCCACTGGTAAGTACACTGCACTGTCTTAAGCTTTGTATTGGGCAACGATGTGAATTTGCTACAGCTCGGCGACACTGAAAAGCAGTCAAAGGATAGAGCCGTGGAAAAGACTGGGAGCAGTTGACTTGCACTGGAGTGTGTTTTGCTGTGATGACTGCGGCGGCGTTGAGCCGCCTGAACTATTCAGCGGGACTGTACACCACTGTACACAGGCGCAGACATCACTTTATTTATGTAATGTGACATTTAACGCGAAGAGGCGAATCAGCCGAGTGACACTTGGCGATTCTGCCCAGAGCGTTTCACCAGCGTCCTCTTGCCCAGTGACCTGTTTGGAGTCCAAACATAATGACGTACGCGTTTATGTTGGGGGAACAGGCCCGGTGTGTAGCCCTTTTACAGCCCTTATCACTGTACAGTAGTCCTGTGAGCTGGATAGCACATTCATCCGATATCAGAGGATCAGCTGCCAAGGCAGAAGTTGCCCAACGGAATGTTTTACTCACGACAAGTTAGTAGAGGCGCTGATGTGTGGCAACCTGCACTTTCTTCTGCAACCCACACACTCCCGGCTGACTCCAGACTATCCGGGTCCAACGCCGTCTCCATGAGATTTGTGGTTAAAGCGGCTACATTTGAACACTGGGAGCAGTGCCTCAGTGGCTACTTAGAGCGTCCTGTTA
This sequence comes from Simochromis diagramma, assembly GCF_900408965.1. Classification (NCBI taxonomy): domain Eukaryota; kingdom Metazoa; phylum Chordata; class Actinopteri; order Cichliformes; family Cichlidae; genus Simochromis; species Simochromis diagramma. The sequence continues at coordinate 3,021,620 of NW_024387152.1, read as the reverse complement.
TGTAATGCGCTTCGGCCGACTGCCCCTTAATCAGACACAGCCTGGGCCTACACGTGTAATTGCCAAACATGTTTTCGGACATCAGAATCATGTTAGCGCCGGTGACCGCAGGACTGTTGCTGCTCCGTGTCAATGTGCACAATAATACAGATATTTGCTCGTACGCATCGTCCTAATTTTTAAACGCACACAGGACGGCTGACTCCAATGTACACATGTGCAATGTACAGATTCGCTTCGTGGTTTATGGCAGATGTATGCCTGCACAGATTGCATTACATAAGAGCCGCATGTCGCAGTCTGACCTGTCGTAAATGTATAAGGATGAGTCGAGGACTAAGGTTGTTTCTGCAGGAAAAAAATGAAGGTGAAGGGACACATGCTTGCAGTGTGCCAGAGTGGGTCATACGCCAAAAAAAAATGCACCCAACGTGAAACAGCAAGCTAATTACTTTACCAGTTTGTAAATGTTGTGATCAGCTATTAATCTATTATTAAGTAGGAAGGAATTTAATTAAATAATAGTTACTGAAGAGATGGTTTCCCAGCTTGCACCAGTGTGGGTTATATTTAACATGTAGTTAAATAGTTATCCTTTTAGTTTTCAGCTTGGCAGCTTTCATGTTAGAGGCTGCTGTTGATTATAAACATGTGTGCACTTCATGCTTGCTCTTCCCACCATTAGTCTTAGCTCTGTCAGCCTGGGAGATTTGCTTATTGAGTTTAGAGGTTAGCGCTGTCCTTGACATGTACTGCTACAACCCAGCTATAGTGAGTCATCAAAGCTAATGGGGGAAGCATGGACAATTTAATCTGGACTGGAGAGCTCTTGATCTCCGATGGTGCCCACTCAGTAGGCCTTTGTTGTCAAATAGAGCACACCCATGCCTGCCCACTCAAGATGTTAGGGGCAGATTTCGGTGGCAAAGCATGGCAGAGTGCTAGCCACCAAGAAGTGGTGTTTGGTACCAGTTGTGGAAGCCGGCAATCAGTGTAGAGCTGGTTGGAACGGGACTGCATTCTTTGTCATGGTTTCAGGATAAAACTTATGAACGGCACCTGCTGCACGAGGCAGGAATTAGAGGAGGTTCTGCTTTTACAGTTCAGCATTTTGCAGGCAGAACAAAAACATTTGAAAGTGTGGTCCCAGGCTGGCTGAGGCATGGAAAGAAAAGAAGTGGAATGGGCAAACCATACAAAGACGTGCACATTCAGTGGCATAAATAGGCCCTATAACACCAAACATATGTGTAATATGAAAAATGAATACTATTAATGTTAATGCAATCAGGTGATATTCCCTCATGCTTTGTTTGCTTAACAATATCACATGTTTTTTGTGTTTGTTTTTTCATTTCCTTTTACAGGAGAACAGGTGGTTTTTAAAGGCACTCGGTGGTGTATAGTGTTGACACACTGACTGTTTCTACAAAAGAAAGCAACTCAAATGCAGACGCCCCTCTGATGCTTTTGGCCAATTTGAGCTCATGGTGTGTGCTCGCTGGGGTAAACTAGTGGCCTGGCCAAAGAGCGCAGTGTTGCTAAACACAATTAAGCCAACACAGGTGAGACGATTCTCAGATCTCTATGTTAAAAGAGATTAAAAGCTTCAAGATCAGTACTGTTTTATGTGAAACATTACCATTTGTATGTTGTGTTTTGTAGGATGTCATGGGCCAGAGACCTCTTTCCAGGCAGAGTGGACCAGCGAAAGACAGCATGGGGAGAGCGCAATGGCAAAAAAAGGAAGGACAGCTCGTCACTATGCAACCCACGTTACATGAGCTGCCTGAGGGACCCGGAGGACTTGGAAACCCCTAATGCTGCCCCTCAAAATTACCACTGTGGGGCAGGCACCAGTGGGAACAATTTTGGCCTGCGCTGTGGCTGGCAGGAAGACCACTATGGGAAACGGATGGTTGGTGGTGGAGATCTGGGTCTAAAGGCTGTGAATCTGGGCTTCGAAGACGGTGAGCTGAAGGGTAGGAAAGAGGAGGAATTAGGACAGTTCTCTGAGGGTAGCTGCAAGACAATGACTGCCGCAGACTGTTGTATGCAGGTCGTGCGGGTTTTTCAATCCAAGAAATTTCAGTCCACCAAGCTGGAACGTCTTTATCAGCGGTACTTCTTCAGGCTCAACCAGAGCTCTCTGACCATGCTAATGGGAGTTCTGGTGGTGGTGTGCGTTGTTATGCTTACCTTCCACTGTTTCCAACCGGAGTCAAGCCTCAGACCTGGCTACATCTCAGTACTGTCTGTGGCCATGGCTCTTTTCCTGGCGATGATGGTGGTGTGCAATCGCAACGGCTTCCACCAAGATTACATGTGGATTGTGAGCTACCTTGTGATCGGGGTACTGATTGTAGTGCAAGTATATGGGATCGTCAGCGTGTCCCCCCACAGTGCATCAGAGGGCATCTGGTGGACAATGTTCTTCATCTACATTATCTATACCTTGTTGCCAGTCAGAATGAGAGCTGCTGTGCTTAGTGGAGCTGTGCTGTCCATCGTACACATAGTCACCTGGTATCTCAGCAAAGACAATAAGGATAAGTTCGGTTTTTTTAAACAGGTAAGTGATGACAATAATTTTAAAATAGATGGAGATATGCATTTACATTTAATCATTTGTGAGCAGTTGATGTGGTTATTCTTCCTTTATATTTAATTTGATGTTATTTCAACATCCATAGAGCAATTGTTCAGCTGAATATTTATTTCAAAACATTCAGTTTGAGTTACTTTCAAACATCATTTATGTTTTATATTGTATTATTTTTTTCAGTTTTTTTACTTTGCTTCCACGTGTGACCGGTGTGTTTTTGCGTTGTGTCTGACAAAGAAAGGTAAAAGAAAGAAAGACCTCCAAGTAAATAACTTGCTCGCTCCAGCTCCTACAACCAAACACAAACAGTGGGGGAGAGGGTTAGCTCAACCCATCACAACTTCCAAGCTAGCCAGAATTATATATTCATGCTAGCATTAACGGCGCCTAAAACACATTTGTGGCACACACATACTACACATTTATAGCATCTAACAAAAACAGGCACAATGATGACAATAATTGAACTAAAGACACACAATCAGAAACATCAGGGTGGCTAAATATACATTATATGTGTGTTGTACAGGGTCTGGAAAGAAATGACACCAACCTCTCCCACAGGGTAATTGTAGAAAAGGGGAGAGGCCAAAGGGGTACACTGTATTTATAGGGTTGCACCAAAGAAGAAGAAGGACAATGAGGAGGGGCTCCAACTGATAAAGAACATAACTACAGGCTTGAAGGTCCTAAAAGTCAGGTATAAACTGGAAAATAAAATTTGTGGTCTAGAACACATTTTGTGTAATTATAACAACATGTAATGTATGGCCGGGTTACACACGGAGTCAGACATGCTAGTAATTTTTAAAAGTGGTCTTGAGCAATAGTTCTCCAGGATTTCTGAAAGTCTTTGAAAGTTTTATCTTTGGATCGTGGCTGCTTTTTCTCTCACTTACAGTTCAGTCCTTGTACTTGACCACTTTCAGAGGAATGCTTGTTAAGCCACTTAACACTGACCTATGAATCAGTAAAGCATAAAAAGGCCCCTAACTCAAAGGGTGAACCAGTGCTATGTCTAAAAACAATGGCTGGCTTAACAAAAAAACCATTTAAAGGCATTATGTTATTGCTATCCTGTCACAAAAACACATAAAATGATTTCATATTTCTTTAATGGAATCTATGAAAAATGTCAAAGATAGCACAGATTATGTTTGCACCGACAAGGTGATTCCCAAAGAGCTATTAGCCAAAAACTTGTCATATCTTGAAATTGTGTTCAGTGTGGTCATAAAAATTGTGAGAAAACTAGAGAATTTCCTGCAGACGAACAATCTCTGTAGGTCAGGAATATGACATTTAAAAAAAAAAAAAAAGCTTGAAGACCTGAGAGACGCACCTGTCCCTTCAGTTAGGATGTCTTGAGCAATAGCTCGCCAGGATTCCCCCCAATATTTTTTTGTTTTCACCCTCTTGAGCTATTACAGGGGGTATCCGGATTTGAACCGGAGACCTCTTGATCTGCAGTCAAATGCTCTGCCACTGAGCTATACCCCCTACACAAGAGCAGTACCTGGCTCCAAACCGTTAACAGATGATCCCTCAACTGTTTGCCATCACAAATGATCTCAATGGAAGGGTGGCTGCCAACAAGCTATTCTTAATGAAAAGGCAGAAACAAGGAAATGTCTAGTATGACACTAGCAGCCTAGGAGAGAATTTAAATGTGTATCTTTGTTCAAAATTCCCCTAAAAATTCACCCTAAAACTAAATTTATCCCTTAACAAAGAAATTTGTCCGAAGCTTTTTTGTTAGGCTTACTCCTATTGGATATCCAATGGTAGTAATGACGCATTTTGCAGAACTCCAAGTTTTTTGGTTTGGTTCAACATCACAATTAAATCTTTTTATAAATACATACATAAACAGGAATACGGTTACATGGACCAATTTCTTTTTTACAGGAAGCCACTGGGGATTTGTTTTCAAAAAGATAGCGACGGTCACGTCCACGTTTTGAAGCTGAGCCAGTATTATTCCCAGTAACTGCCTGTATATGAATGTTCTTAAAATTTGTGAGTAAACAAGACAAAACATCTCACACTTGTTGATTTGTGTTAGTCTGGGCCCGCTATTATCACGACACAAAGGAGTACAATGTTGTTACTGTACTCATCAGTGGAAACGGCCTACTTTCTCTTCCCATCAATATAGGACAAAACATTTTAAAGGCTCTTAACCACTTTTCCATGTCAAAGGTGATGTACTAAAAGTAGATGTTACTGTAGATCTCAGCAGTTTTCAAATGAGATTTTTAATGAGCTTACATTATGTGCTGTAGGGCAGCTACCAGCAGCTCTTTTGGGGTTTGTAGAAGGTCATCTGGGTTGAATGAGCCCATTTAGCTACACTGTGGAGGAATATCATGATAATGCAGCGTGGTGCCATCCAGGCCGCCAGTCCCTAAAACAAGGAGGCTATTGTACTGTAGTAAAATGAAATGGGGTGGGGTGGGATGCTCAGATTGTGCAATGAATTTTATGGAAAACAGAATGATTACTTCTTCATACTGGAAGCTGTGGGGAAAACAAAACAGGATTAGGCACTTACAATGACTTCAGCTCCCAGCACACTGGAAATATTTCTTCATCACTTTTGTATGTTGGTTCCTTCTGTATGTGCTGTCAGTTACTCATTGATTTTATCACAATTTACACTGTGTTTGCATTAAGTGGATGTGCACGACTGCACTATTAAACTGTACGTAGTGTTTTGTAAACAAAGAAGACCTCCAGTACAGAAATAGTGGATGTCCTTCACAGACCTGCAGCAAACCATTTTTTTTTATCAGCTATTTATCCGAATAACCTTCGTTTCATTAAATTCATGTTATACGCTGATAGATGTCAAAGTCACAGCCAACTTTCCACAACGCCAGTGTGTTTAGTTGTTTTTTATATACACGGAAAATGGACTGGTTCTTATATAGTGCTTGTCTACTCTATGTGAGCACTCGCTTTTTTACTACAAGCCTCATTCACACAACTGCTTATTCTATGTCTAAGCTTATTTAATCTCACATTCACACACTTTCTCTTAGGGGTTCGGCGGGTCGGTGGCGTTTAGTGGGGTTTAGTGGGTTTGGTGGGATTTGGTGGGGTTCGGTATCCTGCCCAAGGAGACTTTGACATGCAGTCTAGAGTCTAGATTTTTATATCTGCCAAACAGAAGCAAGCTGTTTGAAATTATTTTTGATTTGTAGTGAATCAATCTCACCAACATGTCTTTAATTTATATTTTTATATTATTGGACTCTACTGGAATAGGTCTGCATAATTAGAGTTCAAAAGACTTCTTTATCCTATATCTTTATTCACTGATATCCTAGACAGCCAAGAGTCGAGTAGAGAAACTGGTTGAAAACTGTATTTAGAGAACTTTAGGGTCACCTGTTCGCCTCCTTATTTACCGCAAACATCTATCATCGGCCAATCGCATGGAAGCAGCTCAATGCTTTTAGGCATGTAGACGTGGTAAAGGTGACCTACTGATGTGAAAACTAAGCATCAGAAAGGAAGAAAGGTCATTTCAGTGACTTTGAATGTGGCATGGTTGATGGTGCCACGTGGGCTGAATATTTCAAACCACTGACCTACTGGGATTTTTCATGCATAGCCATCTCTAAAGTTTGAACAATAGATTACTTTAAAAATTGTTGCCTGGTCTGATGAATCTGAGTTTCTGCTGCATGATTTGCTAGGCCCAGAATTTGTCACGAAAATAGTGAGCCATTCTTTATTGTATCAAGTGTTTAGGCAGCTGGGAGGGACAGTTTCAGGAGATTTCAGTTGACAAATTGTTTTCGGCAATTGTTCTTTGGACTTTTGGAAGGTCTTCCAAAAAAAAAAAAAAAAAAAAAAGCTAATGTCCCCTTCAGATCTCAACTGCTCTCGCAGTTCTCAGAGTTGTCTTTTCCATTGGTGGCTCTATAGGGGGCATCTGGAATTGAACCAGAGACCACTTGATCTGCAGTCAAATGCTCTACCACTGAGCTACACCCCCTATGCAAGAGTTGCACCTGGCCCTTCAGATGATCTGTAAACTGTTAACCAATGCCCCACCACAAATGGTTTCTTCTTGACATCCACCCTGGCGGTGTAATGATGTGATTAACATTTTCTTGGCACACTTTGGGCCACCTAGTACCCATTGAGCATCTAACAAACACATAACACGTTTTTTTGCGTGGGCTGTTGCTGGAAGTCACGGTCCCAGAAACTGCAGGAGGAGTGGAGCAGAACAAAGTCCAAGGTGTTTAAAGTCCAGTATGAAGTTACCACAATCTATGATCTATGATTGCTCTGTGTGTCATGGCATGTGCAGCCACCTACCAGGCCTTTTCAGAGCAGTTTTATGGAGATGCTGGTTTCCTTTTCCAGCAGGACTTGGCAGCTGCCCGCAGTGTCAAAATTACTGCTGGTTTGCTGACCATGTCATTATTGTACTTAATTGGTAAGCCAACTTGCCTGATCTGAACCTACGGAATATGGTCAAGAGGAACATTAAAAAGATCCAAACTAGAAATAGAGCTGAGCTCAGCAATCAAAGCAGCATGGGCTTCAGTAACACCTCAGCAGTGCCATGAGCTGATCACCTCCAGATCTGATATGGACTATTTTTTTTTACGTTTTTAATTTCTAAAAATAGCTTTTCCCATATAAATGTATTAAATTTAAATTAAAAAAAATAGATAAGTTCAAAAACATGTGCGGTCTGACCCTCTGTTACTGTATTTCTCCACCAGTCATGACTATTAATCAACCAGATGAATGTGCAGCCATTATGAAGAAGGCAATATTGACATAACTCTACTGGTACATTGAGGTTATGTGTTAAGTGCTCATGTCCCAGAGTGTACAACGTGACTACGGGCCCGTTGGTTTGATGTCCTGTTTAGCTCTGGCCCTGGCTGTTGCATTGGTCTTCTGATGATGTCCTGCTACCTTGCCTGAGGGTCTGGACCCTCAACACAACATGTTCCAGTTTTCTAAACAATCAATGGACACCAGACTGTTCCAATCTCTTTTTGGCTTTACTAAACATGGAGGAAATCACATTTTTCCTTCAATTCTGTTGTTGTGTAACAGTGTAGCACACTCATTTTTTGCATTTATCATCTCAAATTTATATGGATTTCATGACCAAGATTTCTGTTTTTAGCTTTAAAAAATGACATATTCTTTCATTTAATCAGCTCTCGGGTACTTCTCAGTTGTATGAATATTAAGGAATAACGTTCAGTCTGTCACTGTGTCTGTATCACACAACTAAGCCCTTACAAACCTCGGTTACTCTGCTTCTGGGACCTTATCGACCTCCACCCCATTGTGTGCCTGAGCCGTTTGTATTTTTCCTGCAGAGATATTCATGCAGAATTAGAGCTGAGAAGATGTGAAACCGATGATAACGAGGACAAAAGTGGTCTTTGTGAGGGACCTCCACTATGAAGCAGGAGGGGTGAGGGGTGTGCGGAGGTTACGCTGGTGACAAGGGGACAGACACAGATTGAGAGCATGAAATAATGCTAGGCTGACTCACCATGCTTTAAATGAGCTGCTATTCTCTTTTTTTCTCTCTCCACTCTTTTTTTTTCCTCTGAGTCATAATTCCATTCTTACAAAATCCCTCTCAGATGGAGTGGCCTTTTATTTCATAGCCGACAGAGACTGAGCTCACCCTACTCATGGGGATTGCTTCCATCCATAGATCTCCACATTTCACTGTGCTCTTCTGCTTTGAAGAGCCTCCTGAGACAACTACAAAGAGACAAAGGTGAGACTGTTTCAGGAAGAAGCAAGTTGTGCCGTTGCCCTGCAGATTCAGGGTTCAGGTGAACTTCTGTCAGTCTTACAGGTAGTGCTGCCTGTTAAGATTTAAAAAGACTGTCTGCACAACATTTGTGCAACATTCTCTCAGGAATGTGTTGCATAATTTTTAGGCTTTGTTCATTGTGTTTTGTTGTGGCTCAAAAGGCATTTTGGACATCATTGGTTTCCTTTTTCTCACAAATCACTAACATTTCATTGCTTTGTCCTTTTTAATTACAGTTTTCGAACGAGGAAGAAGCATAGCATCTCAGAACATCAGATTTATTATCCAACTGACGATTTCCAAATTAAACCAGTGCCTGTGAGAGATTAACAAGCTGTATCCCTTAAACTCTAAAGCTTCTCTGTCAGTTAACAAATAAGTTATATATGTTAGTCCTCAGTGATTAAGCTGTTCTCATAATAACACGTTGTATCGCATCCATACATTTTACTTCAGAACAGCTCAGATGGCTTAATTTGTCTTCACTTTTATTGCTCACAGTTACTTTTTTCTTTAAAAGGCTTTGATGTGGATGACATGCTGTCTGAGTTCGGCTCAAGTTGTTGGAAACTCTTCTTTGATATTTGATGGGTTGAAATCCCTTCCGTGTATTAACTTGGCAACTGAAGAGTAAATGTATTATTTCCTCATCTTCTGCTTACTGGGTTTTTCCGCGCTTCATCCCTTTAACTGGGTTTGGTGTGAAGTCTGTTATGAGAACTTATGTGTTGTGCAAGCTGTTTCATTCCCAGGTCTTCACATCTGCTGGCGCCAAATATAAATGATCATTTCCTGTCAGTATTAGTTGTTGTGATTGGCTTTTCTGACATTTCTGCTCGGCTACTGGATACTTAACATTATGATCTCAGATCCCTGCTCTAGCGTGTGGACATGAAAAAGAGAGAAACACAGCTGTAGTTTTCAATAAAATTATGCAATAATCAAATAAGTTTGGGGGTTTAATTCAATTCAGTTTTATTTATATAACCACAACAATAGCCGCCTCAAGGTGCTTTATGTTGTAAAGTAAAGATAATAATACAAAGAAAACCCCAACAATCAAACGACCCCCTATGAGCAAGCACTTGGCAACAGAGGAAAGGAAAAACTCCCTTTTAACAGGAACAAACCTCTGATTGATCGGACGGGGCAGCTATCTGCCGCGAGACAGGACAAAAAGACATAATGTCGAAGAGAGACGGAGATTAATAATAACTAATGATCAGTTGCAGAGTGGTGTAGAAAAACAGAGTGAAAAGAGTCAAGTTAAGATTATAATTTTAGCTCATAGTGCTGAGCACTTGCTTGGTGGTTGAAAGTAAGTAACAGCTGGCATTATTATAGCCATACTCCATATGGGAGGTCATGTTCCTTATTCTACCATTGTTTCATTGGATCAGTGTTTCCGAGATCTATGATTGTATTGTATTATATGTGGGTTGAGGCTACACATTTCCATTTGTTTGCAGAAACAAACAAATATTTCCATAGACAAATACCAACTCTTTCACAGAGCAGGGGAAGCTGTGAAAAACACTACCCTTTGACACATCAGCACAACCAGTCTGCACTCTGCTGAGGAAGAACCTGTTTCTTTTGCCAAATTGTTTTGGGATCCTTCAGCTTAACACTGGTGAAGTCTGTCAATGAAATGTTGCAAGCATGACCGAGGCATGCATAATGCATTTATGCCAGAACATTTGTGTTGCATAAGAAAATCCAAAAGCAGCTACAACTTCAGCTACTTTAACCCTTTGAATTATGACGGGCGCTATGTCTGATATTCACGTGTAGGGAACAGCCTCTGCTCTCTGCTGCTAAATGAAAATTATAGAGATCGTCTTGAATTTAGATGGTACCAGCTGTGATGCTCGGATGTTCTTGAGTCATCGGTTCAAAAATATTACACATTACACATTTGCACTTACAAATACAATACAAGTTAAGTACAGAAAAACAAAACAAACAAAGAAAAGCCCAAAACAAAGTTAGACATGGATGTAAAGTCAGTCAGTGTCCCCATAGCTCTGCCACGTTATTCAGTCAGTCAGACTGCACTTTTATTCACGCATGATCATGAGACAAATAGAGATGTGTATTGTTGCCAAAGTCATTAAAACATTAAACATGTCAGCAGTATGACCCTGTGTAAATAACTAATCAGATTACATCATTTGAAAATGATCAGACATGGTGAAAGATTTCATTAAAGACATAGTGAGCATGACTTCAGTATGTGTTCATGCATAGGATACCAACACTTTTTACACCACTCTACTATTTGCTGCTGTTCATATACTTAAATGAGCAGCCAGAAAAACTTAAGCCTTCATTTTCAGCCTGAGCTGTTTGGAGCCAATCGCATGTCCAGCATTACATACGTGTTTTGCAGTCATAGTATTGCACTTACTGCATTGGCCACAGTAAGTGCAATACACGATCTGTCTATCAGCTTCACTTGCAGGCCTCGGAGCGCCTCCCTCCCTTTGCTGCTGTCAGATGGTGAGAACTCATCGTCAGGTACTTCACCTCCCAAACAATTCAGTAGCTGAAATAAAAGACCCCACCCGCCCACCCCTCACCCCCTTTACTCCCGACGCCACCCTATCAGAGAGTGAGAAAGTTGTGACTCATCCAGTTATTGTATTACAGCCAAAGGCAACAATGTGAACCCGGATAATTTTTATCACCATGGGTGGGAGAAATTAGGATTGACAATAAGTGAAACATTACTGTTAAAATACAGAGAGTGATAAGGGAAATAATAGCCAGGCTAATAATAGCTGTGTGAGTCAGGCAGGAGGAAGTGCAGGCTTCTAATAACAGTTCATGGTTTACTAACAACTTGGCTCCCTGCAAAAGTAAATACAGGGATTTGAGGCTGAACTGCCATGGCTGACAGCCAAGAGATATATATTAGGAATCCATTAGTGGTGTTAAATGTGCATCTGTGCGGCATGTATGCCCCTAAGCTTTTAAAGGCGGTTTTACTCTGGATATTGTTGAGTGCAGGACCGATCCCAGTGTTCGTGACAGGAAGGTGAATGGGTCTCTGTCAAAGGTCACAGTTACACTAGCCAACTGTCCTGTTATCCTGGCTAACTTGGTTACAGTTACAAAACTGTAACAGAGGCGACATATGTCAGGCTGGAGTGAGGAGGTACTGATAGGGTGAAGCTGTAATAACATGTTTGCTATCAGTGTACAAATAGGCAACACCTTCTTTCTAATAAAATAGGAAGAACACATGTCGAATGTAATAGACTACATAGATCCTCATTTATGCGCTGTGCTGTGCAATACTGTGTTCCAGCTGACCAGAGCAGATCTTTTAGCTCATGTCATCCAGTTTGTATAGATTTATTTTAGGTTTAAATGACTGGGCCTCTGAGTATGCTTTTTTTCACATTTTAAGTGAATGTCATCCGATATAATAACAATACCCCAGGCCCATGATTATAATTTCACATCATCAGATTTAATCCAAATCAAGGTGAGCTCTGTCTTGTGTTCGTGCAAAAAGCTCAGAAAATCTATGTTTTATGTTATGTTTCTAGTTTAATTATTATATAACTTCTGTGAATATGGAAGATAAAATAAACAGTCGCTTCCTGTTGAAATGGACAGAGGTGACCAGGACATTTCTTGTTGTACATTTCTTTGCGTTTCTCTAAAATCGTACTCACTTGTACATCTATTCTCAAATTCTGAAACGATGCTCATGTTTTAGGCTTCATAAACGTGCCACATGGCATTTCCAGAAATCAGCCCAGGAGGCAAATGTCTTACATGCATGAGTTCAGTATCAGCTCATCCTTGACCGAGCAAGTGGTGAAAGACAAGTCTTCACTGTTTAAACTATAACCTGTTCTTGTCCCAGTATTGATCTGCATACTTAGTAAAAGCCAGCGGTGTGTGATGTTGTTGGGCGAGAGCAGGGCGGGACAGTGGGCGAGCACATGCTTATATAACTGAACAGTTAAACTGAACTCATGCGTGTTTAGTTTGACCTTTGTGCACATTTATTTTAAAGTTGTGTAATGTTTCCCCCTTTTAATTCTCTCACTCCAGACTAAAGACAGTCTTACCCAAAAAATAACAAACTTACCATGTATTACACAAACACGGTGCTCTGGATTTGCACTACAGAGCCATTTTCCTTCTTTTGAGCAATGCCTCGATATTAATGTTACATTGGTCTCTCTAGAGATGCAATGGCCTTTATGTTTTACGTTATGTGCAAACAGAGATGAAATAGAAGCTCGAGCGGGAATTCCTGGATGTTCAGCTCATACTCACACACTTCAAGGTCTGACCTCTGTCACACAGCTCAGTCTTTGGCAGGAGGAAAGTGAACTGCCGGTTGGTTGGTTGGTTGGATAGTCTAATTGTCAGATTCTGTTTTCCTTCAGCTGCCGTGTTTTAATTGCAGCTGTGCCTGTGAGGGTCTGAGCAGGCAGGAAGTGGAGGGTTAGCAAGGACACAGCTGGAAAGCTGGAAGGAGAGGGTTGAGTCTAGTTCTACACACTGACCCCAGACCTCTGAGCAACGGAGACACACAGCAGCTTGTGCGATTTGAACCACAACTTGGAGCTAAAATTCTTTTACGTAATGAGTGATAATTCAGCAAGTAAATGGGAACAGCAGTTGTTATGGTAATGGTGACAAAATGGTTACAAAAAAGAGGGGGGGGGCTTTGTGTGATCCTCTGCTGAATTTGTGAGTTTGCTCAATTACCAAGAAATGAACAGTCTCCACTTTTTATGGTCTTTAATTTTTATTAATTTGACTGCATCTTTAAATTGAATATAACTTCCAGTAGTCATGAGCCATTTACTTGCTCGTAACACTTCTGAACTTTTATAGAGACAGAAAATCTTGGGGAAGAGAGGAAATGGGGGGAAAATAAAGGGTCCTGGAGCAAACCCAAACTGGAGATGTTACATGATGTAATTTTTTTTTAACAAAAAGGAAGTAATTGCTAAAAGTTGTGTGTCTGCTATTCTTTGTTGAGGGAACATCAATGTTCTCATTAACCACTCCCTTCTTATTTGTGTCCAACTTTACCAATCCATGTGTCTCTCGTTTACTGTTATTTTTTCTTTAAAATCGTTATGACTTTACTGACTTGATATCACTTGCTGTCTTAGACTTTCTTCATGTCTGTCTTGAGCTTCCATAGATAACATAAAGTGGCAAAAGAAGATTAGTGTAATTACAGCACATTACTTGTACTGTATGTTTTACTCAACAAGGAATATTATCTGGTAGTTTGTAGTTCAGCCTGCTAACAGTAAATTGAAAGATGAGATATTGAAAATGAGGGACAAACAAGCTTCACAGTGTTTTGATTTGTGGAAAAACTTGTTGGTATTAAAAGAAGTGAGCGGGTAGTTTAAGCTGGCGGTTAGTTTGTTATAGTAATTCCAGGATAGCTGGGAGATTTTCCACGTGTTTTATTTTCCTCATGTAAGTATTAATTCAGGATCTGTTTATCTGGCAGATGTGCGGCCTGGGTCCAGCTCTATTTAGCTTCGCGGAATTTGCTTCAGCGTTTCACAAAGATTACTCCGTGGCCTCACTGGTCGCCTGAGACCAATTTTGGTTTGGCCGGAGTCATGACAAAAACAAAGCTCCGATTCCAGATGGCAAGAGCCCAAGATGGCAAAGAAGGCACCCCCACCCTTCAGCAACATCTGTCTTTATAAGGAATAGCATCCTTCTTAAATGAGTAATTACACAGTTTAGTGACAGCTGATTAGATCAGGTGTAGGCAAACAAAATGGGACAGTATTGTCTATTTTTACTACAGCGGTACCACATGTTGTTTTGTGTTTTTGCAGGCTATGATCAGCAGCGTGTGACTGGGCTCTGCCGTTTATCTTTGTAAGACATTTTGAAAAGCTCCAGATGCCTATCGGAGGTCATGTGCTGGAGTTTAGTCCCCATGTCAACTGCAGTCAGTGTCCCAAGTGTTGACTTATGGGATGTAGCACTTTGGCCTTTTAAAGTTTAAGCTTTTTTGCTCAGGGTTAGTGAAATATCTGAACTTTTCTTTCAGGCTTTTTAGATACAACTGCATGAATCCAAGCACCGACCAAAAGAAAAGCGCCTTTAACCATCTGACTTATTTTAGTATCTGTGATTGACAGGTCCTAGTTTTTGTGTATTGTCCATGATTATAGTTACAATTTAATATGACCACTCTGTGGTTTACTGTTGCCTTCACTTAGCTAAAAGAGCAAAAGTAATGCCTGTACAGTGTAGATGTGCTGTCAAATGCCACAAAACTATATTTTATTGATCAGAAGAACTTTTATCTCACTTTTATCTCTTTTTGTTACTTTTTATCTCTTAAAAAATGGATAAGGATGTTGTTGTCATAACTCGATCTGGGCACATGTGTGTTCCAGCATGCTTGAGCATGAGGGAATTGTCCAGTGGGATATTATTAAAGATAGAATGGATTTAGTGTGTGTTTGCCAAGCAGAGATCTTTTCCATCCCCATTCCCTCATTTGATTATTAGCATGCTATCCTTTTTTCTTTTTTTTAACTTTATAAAGCACCTTGCTGTGAACCGCACCTTATAAGCCAATGTTTGGTCTCCTTTTAACTTCACCGCCAAAAGTGCCTGCCTAAGTAGATGTGTAGGCAGGCTCATCTTTAAGAGCCAAAAGTCTGCAGGAAAAATGGTCAGGAGGCATCAGTGGAATATACTCTAAATCCAGATTAGTCGTTATAAAGAGACTGGCTCAGTGTTAATGGAGAGAAGCTGCTTTTCTGTCTTCACTGTTTAGGCAGGGTAGTGTCAGCCGGGGGTCTGTGCTAGATTTGGAGTTCGGGGTGATATGAGTGCAGCAGCAGACACAACAAGCTTCAGGATCAAAGAGCTGCCAGTCCAAAAGGACTCTCACACACACACACACACACACACACACGCTCACGCACAAGATTTATTCAAAAGTCTCTGTGAATGCGTCTGCCTCTAATCTCTAAGCATATACGTTGGCATTAATACAAGCTTTGTTCATCATGTTTCTTCACACTTCACTTTCACTCATTTATAGCTATCCGGCTGTTATATTGCACTACCCTTCTACATGTAGTCAGTAGGTTTTAATAGTCCTGAATGCCTCGTCCCCTCTTGCATTTTAAGGCTTTCGCAAGCTTCAATAAAAGCTGCACATACATTTGCATCCTATTTGCAAATAAATGCCTATCCTCGCTATCCCAGCACATCATTGCACTGAGAGTCTTTATGCGTGCATAGCCAGACTATCAGTTAATTTCTTTTCTAGGAATAATATATGGATTAAAATTGCTCACATGGAAAGCTCGAATCTCTGAAACATGTGCATTGTTGAGAAGTACGGTCAGTTAGTTGCAGAAGGTCCTGTATCTTAGAAGGGCCACTTAACAAAATGAACCGAATTTGCCTGCCACTGTCCTTTGGTAATGGTGTTATGTTTCATTTCAAGCACAGGCTGTTAGATTATCTCTGCCTTGTCGTGACAACAAATAGTAAGTTCTTGTGTATACACTGTAAACCTTTATGTGGGGACAGTGGCAGAGGATCTGCCATCACTCTGCAAGCGTGAGGGTTGAAGTGCGGATGCTAGCGCAGTGATGCTTTTTGAAAAGGCGGAGACACATCTTTAAAAAATGCAGTGAATGTACATATACAGATAATCAGCCCCTATCTCCAGTTCAGCGGCTCTGTTCCGCCAACTGTCTGATAAAGACACATTACAAGCATGCACAGAGAAACACACTGGTCTGGCGACATACCAGCCATGGCACAAAGTTTTCAAATCTTCAAGTTCACTGAGAGTGTTGTCATTAAGACAGATTTAACATTCAGGCTTTAGTGTGTCCAGTGCGTGCATGTCCTGTTCTCATTATTGATGATATCATCTTCAGAGGAAGCACCCCGGGCTGTGGTCAGAGGTCAAGTGACTTTCCCAGGCTGGAGTGTGTTTCTGAACATGGAGGGGACGTGTGTTTGTGTGTGAACGTGCATGCCCACGTGTTTCTAAGCTGAGGGGAAGTCCAGAGCTCAAGGCATCCATTTCTGATCTTCAGTCTTGGCTGTGGACTAGTGAGAAAAGAAATCACTAACAGACTCAAACGCTGGCTTACGGCACGCATCCGAAAACACAAAAAGTGAGTGGAGCAGCACAGAGGAATGCCTTTAAGGTCAATGACCCCACAAAGTTAACTGCACACGATAAACTTAATTTACTCAAGCCACAGATAATGTTATACAGACTGTGCACAGCATTCTCAGAGCCTCATTGTTAAACTTAGTGGGTACACACAAGGAAGTTACAGTACTGGATCTGTCTGCTTCTATCTGAAGTTGCGCATTGAGATAGACTACCGCTTGCATAAAAGATGTTCTGTCTCTCTGCTTTGTACTATTTGCCAGGAGATTTTAGATTTTAACAAAAGTCATCTTTTGAAATGCTGGAATAATCTCCCTGTTTTTGCCTTTTAATTGGATTCAGCGCAATAAATACAATATTGTTGTTAGCTCTTAAGAAAAAAAGCTGGAATGACACAATCCTCCCGCGTCTCCACTGATTCATAGCATTAAAAAGTCTGGGCTTCCTCTCTGCCATTAAGAACAAGTGTGAAAAAATCCTTTGCAAAGCAAACACAAGGCCATGCTCATCGTCTCTAACCAGATCATATCTAACGGCCCCTCAGACATTTGAGGAATCTTTCGCCTTGCAGTAATTCCTCTGACATAGCATGTTATCATTTTCTCTCAATGACCTCACCCAGGTCAGTCAGAGTTTATTGAATTATTATGACAAGATCTGCACATGTTTGATGCTCTTTTGTTTTCTTTTCAGCTTCGACCTCACGCTTTGTGTCTGTCTGTGTGTTTTCAGATCAGTGCCAATATGCTGATCTTCCTGTGCACTAACATGATCGGGATCTGTACTCACTACCCCGCTGAAGTCTCCCAAAGACAGGCCTTCCAGGAGACTAGAGGATACATTCAGGCCAGACTGCACCTGCAGAGGGAAAACCAGCAACAGGTACACTTATGTGCACACGGTATGCACAGGCACACACATGGAGACACCTGCTGAGACCAAGTCCTGTAGAAAGACATGTACACAAATGCAGAAGAGCAACAAATGAGTGTCTCAGTTTTCTAGTCTAATTTGTTTGTCTCCCTTTTTGAGGTCAACAATATGTTCTGGAGTATAACGTGTATCTCCGCTCCACTCTAATTTACTAACACCTTCCCACGCAGATCCCAGCGAGCCAGGGTGACTCAGTAAACACTCCAACGGTGGAAAACGCTGAAAATGAATGAACTCTCTTTATCGTGCACTGTCATATCTTCCTTTCTGTTTTAATTCATCTCTCTGTCTGTCCTCTCATTCTCTTGTGTCATCTCTATCTCTCTCTCAGGAGCGCTTACTGCTGTCGGTGCTGCCACATCACGTTGCCATGGAGATGCAGGCTGATATCAGTGCCAAGAAAGAAGATATGATGTTCCACAAGATCTACATTCAAAAACACGACAATGTTAGGTAAACACAGACAGATGAATGCACGCACATGCTTCTGCACGAACATACTATAAGGCTCAAAAAATGTGGGAGTGCTCAGCTAGCTTCGACCTCAGATTCCCTCCAACCGCTATTTCCTTTAGAGCATGTATTATGCATGTTGCTGGTTATTGACACTGACAGCACCGGCATAAGCAACAATATTGGCTTCAGGACGCTGATGTGCTTTCTGTAGCAAATAATTTCCGACAGATCTCAGAGTTTGCTGCCTCCTACTCTCATCCATCACTGATGACTGACTACTAACAGGTGATTGAATCTTTCTATTGGCTGTACTGCAGCAGAGTTTAGCCAGCACTGTCCATGTTGTGGTGGCGTGGAGATTGTAATGAGGTTAAAGCAAAGATCTCCTGTCATAGGTGACCCAGATAGGTACAGGTAATGTACTTAGAATACTCTGTTGCAGCACCACTGACCTACCAAGGTATAAACTTACACAAGCAACCCATTATCCAAATTCAACACAAGACTTGAAAATAAAAAATACTTGGGTTGCTTTGCAAAGGCAATAACACTTAGAAAACAACTAAACTCAAGATATTCAGAGTGTTTTGATTAGCTTAACCCTAACAGGTCTGTAATTTTAAACTATATTTAGTCAAGCATTGTACAAAGTTACTTAGAAAGACAAATCAAATTTAGCATTAAGCAAAGCATTAAGTAAAGCAGTAATTAAAGCAGCTCATCCCTTCCCATTGCTCGCCCACATGAGATCGTTCACTTGAGAGCTGTGCAATCACAAATGTTATTAAGGTGTCCTTTTAAGCTACGTTAGCATGCTCACAGTCGCAGTGCATCTCCAGGCCACTTTACAGCCCATGTCCATCTGAGCGACTCCCTTTTATGCTGTTTCTGAGCTTATCGGTATCATATCTATTGTTGTTGATGCCGCTCCATTCTTGCATCTCTCGCCGCCTCTGTCTTTTCATGTAGCCACATGTCTCCCAGTGCTTCTCCTTGCTCTCTGTGTGTGAAGGACTGGGAAGTCCTAAAACAGAACACTCCTGCCAAGTATAAGTTACTGCAGGAGTGAATAATAATAGAGTTTTACTGGCAAACCAGTAAAACTAAGGTATATGAAGTTTCAGTACCTTAGTTTTACTGGGTTGCCAGTAAAACTACAGTATATGGCATACTCAGTACTCAGTTCTGAGCCCTGAGCTTTTTCTTCCAAAAACTGCGCTGGTTACTCCTGATGTGTTTTTCATGATGCTGCTGTTTACAATAGGAAGCTGGTTCACTAAAAGTGGTGTTAGCAAAAACGCATATCTCAAAATATGGGTAAAAAAAATGTCCATCCGGCATCAACTTTAGGCTCTGCTCCCACCAGTGAGAAAATACTATAGGTTTGTTTATTTGTTTATTTGTTAATTCTGTCCCTTACAGATGAAGTGGTGCATCATGGCATCGCCTCATCTTGCCCACAGTGGTAGACGCAGACAAGACTTTGACCGCTGTAATTAAGTGCGAGTTTGTCCCTGTTGGATGACCTCGCAGTGGTCACAGCGCCATCTGTTGCCTTCATGTCTAACTTTCGTCTGGGGTGTTGTTTATCCTCGCCTTTCATTACTATCAAAAGTTTGCAATGAAAGGCATGCAGACAGAGGGATCGAGGGGTAGAGAGGAGGGGAGGGGGGCGTTCTCAGAGGGAAGGGCTGGAGGAGGTGACCTACATTGGCCTGAATGATGCGAGCCAGAGCCGAACAAATGTCTGCCTCTCTTTCTCTTGCTCACATGATAGTTGAACAGGAGGAGGGAGCCGCTAGACCATGCTGTCTCTTTCTACACCATGTTGATTGATTGCATTCTGTGTCTCCTTTTTCTCCCCTTTCTTTCTTCTGTCTGTTCTGCTTCCCCTCTCTCTGTTTCCCTCCCCACATACCCATCATCTCTCCTGCAGCATACTGTTTGCAGACATTGAGGGCTTCACCAGCCTGGCATCTCAGTGCACGGCCCAGGAGCTGGTCATGACGCTGAACGAGCTGTTTGCCCGCTTTGACAAGCTGGCTTCGGTGAGCTTTGCTGCTGGCTGCCACTACTGTCATAGCGAAACTTTGAACCACCGGTTCATACGCATCTTTACAGTCTGTAGTCTCAGTCCTAGTTAGTATGATGAATAGAAAATGATGCATTTACTGATACTTAAGCATTGTGAAACCTGCTAATTGAACTTTGCTGAGGCTTATAAATCATTCACATTATGCGTTTATAATCTATTTTACATGCTGCGAATCAGCTGTAGGTGAAGGTCTAACATTTTATGCGTTGTGTCTTTGTTTACAGGAGAATCACTGTCTGCGTATTAAAATCCTTGGCGACTGTTACTACTGTGTGTCAGGACTGCCTGAGCCCCGTGCTGACCACGCCCACTGCTGTGTAGAGATGGGAGTAGACATGATTGAAGCTATCTCGTGAGTAAAATGCACACTTAAGACAGCCACAGTTATATTTCACTGAAAGTTGAAGACGATTTATTAGGCTCGGTTTTCCATTTTTTGTCCTTTTACTCAACTATAGTAATTAGCATGATTGACAATATTCCCTTTTTATCTTATACTGAGGTGCCTAGCCTTAGTGCTTTTGCTCCACTTCCTTTAAGCCACGCTCTCTTAAAGCCAGCTTGTGAGTGATTGGGTTCACCTCCCAAACAGAAGGTTTGAAGAGCAGGTGGATGGCTTCTTTGGTTTGAAGGCAGAGCTTGTATGCTCTCATTGACATTATTATCCACCAAGACTGGAAAAAACTGTCTGGACCAGAGCCTTTAGAACAGTCTCAAACCTTTACTTTTAACTCTGACTAATTACTTGTGTATATGTGGATCTGATGTGAGGCTTTGTTTATTGCATATATTTTATCTGTGGATGGCACACAGGGTTTTGAGGAGACTTTGTGAAGCTGAACGTGATGCTCGCCTTTTGACATCAGTGTTCGTGTGTGTGTTCATCTGCAGGCTGGTGAGAGAGGTTACAGGCGTTAACGTGAACATGCGGGTGGGCATTCACAGCGGGCGCGTTCACTGCGGGGTGCTTGGCTTGCGCAAGTGGCAGTTTGATGTGTGGTCTAACGACGTGACCCTTGCCAACCAAATGGAGGCTGGGGGAAAGGCTGGGTAGGTCCTGCCCAAATTACCTCGTTACCGTGCTGGATTAATCTTCCATAGGATTTATGTTTTAAGACACACTTTATGTTGTGTGTGGGCGTGTGTGTAGTCGTATCCACATCACCAAAGCGACACTGCAGTATCTGAACGGGGACTATGAAGTGGAGCCAGGTTTTGGAGGGGAGAGGAATGCTTACCTGAAGGAACACAACATTGAAACCTTCTTGGTGCTGGGCTGCAGCCAGAAAAGGGTTAGTGCATGGTCAAACACACACACACACACACACACACACGCACACATGCTTATCTGCTTGACCTCATCTGAATACCACACTAGTGCTATATTTCACACAAATAATATAATGGGTTGTCACCTGGAATAGAAGACGTTATTTTTCAAAGCACTTACCCTGTTGGCGTTTCTTCACTTCCAGAAAGAAGAGAAAGCCATGATAGCTAAAATGCAGCGTACACGTGCAAATTCTGCAGAGGGAGTGATGCCACGTTGGGTGCCTGACAGGTCTTTCAACAGAAACAAGGAGCCTAAAGCCTACCAGAAGATGGTGAGTTACACAGAGGGAACAGTATGCACTTTTCTACAGTACCTCCTCATCCTCTCCATTCTCTCAAGTTAAATTATAAATATACTTTCAATAGGTTGTTTAAAAAAATGTGTGCGTATACTGTTGTGGACATTTCATCTGGATAGAGTTGGTATCACAGACTGTATAAAAGAGATGGACATATCTACTGTGAGGTCACCTGTTCTTCTTTTAAGGCTTAAGAAAATCCAAATAGTTGAAGGAAATGACCTCCCCCACTCCCACTTTAAAATTGTTATGAAGGGAGAACAAAATCATTCTTTATAACGGGTTGCAAACATCTTTATTTAAAGTTGTGATGTTGGACATTTTAACAAGAAGACGAGATTTGACTCGCTTTTGGAACTGGCCTCAAGTGGCGACTGGAAGAACTAAAGTTAGTGACACTTCAGCCGTAGCGTCATCTGTCTGGGTTGTATTTCTACATTTTTATGGTACTGTTTTTACAGATGGCATCTTAGCTTACTGTTACAGAGTATTCTTCCCCTTGTCCTGACTTGCATGCTAACATGCGTATTAAGATAAGTATTGGTGACGTGACGTAAGCATGCCTACCTTATGTTGCTGTGTAAAGCCTCACAGAGTTGCTGGCATAGCTGTACACGCTTATTTGTTCCCATCTTACTTTTGGCTTCATATTAGACAGTGTTCTGTGAATAAATAAATACATTTGAGTGGCAAACAGTAACAGAAGACAACGAGGACCTGAGAAGAAGTACTGATCTGAAGGGCTCTCAAGGATTCCTAGTTCACTACTCGAGCTAATATGATGAGTCTGCAGCTGCATATGTTTTCTTTTTCACACACTTTTTCTGACATCCTCTCTCTCTATGTTTGAAGTCTCATTTCCTTTTCTTTCGTACATTCTTTTCCCTCCTCCTCCTTTTTTTTCTCCATCTCAAAGGGTTTCAGCCCTAGGGGCAAAGAGGGTGTAATTTGAAGCCTCCCAGCATTAATTAAAACATCAGTCTGGCTCACAGGGATTAGCTGTGCAGATGTCTGAGTCTGTGTCTATTTTTCAGTCGTACTGTGACCACATGATAATCTCTTTCCCTTTGTTTCTTTTTCTATCCTGTTTTTTCTTTTTGTTTTCACTCTCTCTTTTTGTTTTTCTCAGGGCATCGATGAAGCGTCCAGCAAAGAAAAGTGAGTGGGGTTTTTTTTGGGTGGGCTCCAGTTTCAAGTGTTTGATTTGTCAGCTGTCACTGTAGCAGTTTAACTTTAGGGTAAACTGTTGGTTTTGCACAGTCAGATCCATCAAACACACTAATGCCATGTTATCTCTGAGTCATCCTCTGTGTCACAGCATAGGGCAACATCCTCATGTACACACACACGCTCGTTTCATGTCTTAGTGAGGACATCTAATCGACATAATACTTCCCCTTTGCCTAAACCTAACCATAACCCAATTGTAATCCTGACACTAAAACACATTTTGAGCCTCGATGCCTTCAACCTCGTGGGGACTGGCACTTTTGTCCCCATAAGTGGCTATTGCTCCACACTTAGGGTAGTAACGTGCCAATTTTCTGTCCTCACAAAGATGTCTAAGCATGTACACGCACACACGCACACTTTCACAGTGAAGCAAACACGCAGCAATGACAGTGACCTATTGTTCCCTGTACTTCACAGTCGCTGTACTCAGGAGGCACTGAACACCGAGGATGAGGTGGATGAGTTTCTCGGACGGGCCATCGATGCGCGCAGCATTGACCAGCTGAGGAAAGATCATGTCAAGAAGTTTCTGCTCACTTTTCAGACTGACGAACTTGAGAAAAAGGTTGACATTTGACAAAAATTAAATTGAAATTCACCCCAAAACGTCCCTAAAAGAAAAAAATTGTAAATTCATTTCATCTGATTTCTCATTCGTTGTCTTTTCTTTAGTACTCTAAAAAAGTTGACGATCGTTTCGGGGGATATGTGGCCTGCATACTTTTTGTCTTCTGCTGTATCTGCTTCATTCAAGTTATTATTTTCCCAAAGTAAGTAGTTCTCTTTGACAAGTTGCCTTTTCCAGTTATACTGAATTGTGCACAGGAAATGTGCTCTTGATTCGTTTATGAGGAGTTCATTAGAGTTGTACATCTTAATGACTCTGTTTTCATCTATTCCTCAGAACGCCGCTTATGCTCGGTCTTTACATTAGCGTCTTCGTCATCCTCGCCAACATCCTCTTCGTCTGTGCCATCTACTCCTGCATCAAAGTACGAAACAAAGGCCTTCGCCACTCATGTGGTTCCTCTTGTAGATAAGAGACATTATTACATGTTTTCAGCATCGCTAATGGCATTAACTCTCCCTTATCTGATGCTCTCCCTGCTGTCTGTATCAAAGCTTTTTCCAGCTGCCTTGCAGACAGTGACCAAGAAAATAGTCCGATCTCGAGCAAACAGCACACTGGTGGCCGTCTTCACCATCCTCCTCCTCTACATCTCTTCTTTTGCTAACATGGTATGGACTGTCTTAATTTTGATGCTTTTTTGCATCATGAAATACTTATTTCCTGATTATTTTAAATATTATTACACATTACTTTAACATAAAGTAATTAAGCACTATTCTGGCTATATGGATGTTGCTGGATAGAGGCAATTAATCATAATCCATCACTGTGACGGATGAGGTTGTAGAAATCAATATTTTCTCCATGTGATCATTATAAAGATCCATTCAGTTTTATATGTGCTCCATACATGCGCGACTATATGAATACTGAAAACTTCTAGTATATCGGGTATAATCAGATACAGCATTTTGACATAAATACTGCTCAAGGCAAAATCTCTATATAAAAGATGGGCATTGCCCCCCTGACCACACATTTTGAAGCTTGAGTGTTGGTGCCATGTTGGATTTTTGAAGTCCAGAATTAAAACGTATTCGCAGTGCTCGGTGCAGAGTGCTATGTTGTCAGCTAATGCTATCAAGCTTTGGTTAGCAAGCTTTATTTATGAACGGTAAGGATGCAAAGCACAGACACACATACACGCTGTTAATTTGTTCATAGGTAACAGATGAATTTCACTAAACAAAACTTCTCAGATGGGCTGCAACACATAGAAAGACAGATTTTTTGTGAGATGAGTCCACTAAAAATGGGTTAAGGGACCTTTTTTTGTACCAGAATGTAAATACACTATGAAAAGTGTAGCTGAGCATTTTAACATGAGGATTAACACATTTGGCCAAGAGAGAAGCTTCCTGGCTTCTTTTTACAGCCCTTGAGGTTCCCCTTGTTTACTAGGACTTTGTTAATTTACACATGCCTATAGTCATTATTTTTACCTGAGAGGAGCAATGAAAACTAGAAACTATGCAAAAATGTCCTTCGCTGTACATCTCTTGGTCAAAGTTATTTAATAATCAGCAAACATGTTGTACCGCCTCCTAAAACCAGCACCATATGTGCTGCAATATAAGGCATAACATGTGCTTCTCTTCCTCACTGATTCCAATTATTGACTCTTTAATGACAAACTGTTTCCTTCTCTCTTGCCAGTTTACATGCAGCAGAGAGAACCTGAAGGAGTGTGTGGCCAAGGAGTTGAACACATCAATGACTTCCTGCCTGCTTTATAACCTGACCAGCAACGGTTCGACTCTGTGTTCCAGCCAGACAATGCCCTGCCCTTTTCCAGAGGTCAGCTCCACAGCATTTTTTAAAAAGCCTGTGTGTCTGTAAAGCCACTTTCAGACATTCGTTCCCTTCTGACGGCCTCTGAACGTGTCCCTTTCATGTCTGAATGAGCACCTCCGGTCGCTTTTTCATAAGAGCCAGGAGGCAGATTTTATGAAGCACTCACTAAGAAACAGAATTGTTTGGAGAGTGTCCACAGGAGAAGTCGTGTCCTATCTCACTGAATTTTGTTTGTAATTTGCAGCAAGATTAAAATATTTGTCTGTGACGCATTTTCATTATTCCCAATCCAGAAGAGGGGGTTTTCACAGTTTGAGTGCGAGGCGTGAGAGCAGCTGTAGCACCTCGTTGCTGTTACGGATACCCACATGGAGAATGAGAGAGCCTGCTCTTAGTGACAAAGAGAGAGAGAAGTAAAGGTTCATTACGTGCTTGAACCTCTGTAGCGCTCATACTAAAAATGTCTGTTCTCACACGTGCACACTTGCAGTTGTGGTTAAGATTTCATGAAACCGAGGGGGGGAATGTTAGAAGTTCGAAGTGGCTCTTTGTGTGCGTCACTTTGTATCATCACCTGGGCAGTTTAATGAACACAGCGCTCTTACATAGCCAATATTTGAAAAGGGGTTTTCGTATTTGCTTTTGCACATGCACACTGAATCATAGGTGCGTTCTTCATGTTCATGTTTGTTTTTCCGCATTGGTGAAATCTTGACTTATCACTCTAAAGCTAAATCTACTTCTCTTCTTCCTCCTCCTCCTTTTGTCTCTGTTTCCTCTGTGCTGCAGTATTTCAGCTACAGTGTATTGCTGACCCTGCTGGCCTGCTCTGTGTTCCTCCACATCAGCAGCATAGGGAAACTGGCTCTCATGCTGTTCATCCAGCTCACTTTCCTCCTGCTAGTGGAGTGGCCTCAGGTGGCCCTGTTCGACAACGCAGACATGCTGGTCATTGCCTACGAATTGTGAGTCCCCTACCGGCAACGCTAACACAGTCACTGTTTTCCCAGTTTTCAACCTGAAAAGTCTCTATTGTGTCACAGTACTGTGGATTAGGTTAAAATTAGCCTACTTTTTAAAATAAGATTTATATTCTAATAGACCTACTTCCATGTTTAGTTCTATTTTTTTTAAATATGCTCTTTTTTTTCCTGAGGCAATTAAAACCTGTTAATGATTCTCTGCAGCAGTATGTTAAGTTGTATATTTGATTATATCTACTTTAAGAGGCCCATATAGTTTGTAGACATGACTCTTTCTTGGCTATTTTCCAGATTTGGTTCCAATAAAACTGCAGAACAGTGGTATGCATCAGTTTTAATATTGAAGACACTCATTCATTGCTCATCTTTCCCTCCTCAGCTGCGACGATGTGACCAAGGTCTCCCTAAAGGTCGTGACTCCTATAATCCTCACAGTTTTTGTTCTGGCTCTCTACTTGCACGGCCAGCAGGTGGAGTCCACCGCTCGTCTGGACTTCCTCTGGAAGCTGCAGGTAGGCTGAACGATTACGTGTATAGACTATAAACAAAAGGGAAACCAAAAATACTTAAACTCAGCAAAAGACATTTTTCACTGTGGGCAGTTTGACTTGTCATAGCGTGAAAATCATGTTAGGTTAGATTTAACAGTGGCTCTGTTCTTATTAAGCCATGCCACTGTGCTGCTGAGCCCACATATATGGCAGCTGGACTAAAAGTGAAGGAGCTAAATGTAATGTCAAAATCTTTACTATGAGGTGTCAAAATGTCTTCTGTGAAAAGTCCAATTCTAGCAGCTGTAATAACATCATGAATCCAGTCACCTGACATCGTCACTAAGTAACCGTATCCCTCCCTGTCCCACTTAAGGCTACAGAGGAGAAGGAGGACATGGAGGAGCTGCAGGCGTACAATCGCCGCTTGCTCCATAACATCTTGCCAAAGGACGTAGCTGCCCACTTCCTTGCACGGGAGCGTCGTAATGACGAGTTGTACTATCAGTCATGTGAGTGTGTTGCTGTCATGTTTGCCTCCATAAGCAACTTTTCGGAGTTTTATGTGGAGCTGGAGGCTAACAACGAGGGGGTGGAGTGTCTCAGGCTCCTCAATGAGATCATCGCTGACTTTGATGAGGTGAGCAAAAGGAAATATAAGGAACAATTAATGCACGTTACAATAATTTAGGAAACATTTATTGGACACGGTGTGGTCATTAGATGTAACCATCTGCCACTGCTGCTGACCTGTTGCTATGCTGCTTTTGTTTCTGTCCTTTGCTGTTCTCTCCTAGATTATCAGTGAGGAGAGGTTCCGTCAGCTGGAAAAAATCAAAACCATTGGCTCCACCTACATGGCAGCTTCTGGCCTCAATGACTCCACCTACGATAAAGAGGGCCGTTCACACATCCTGGCTTTGGCTGATTATGCCATGAGGCTTAGAGAGCAGATGAAATACATCAACGAGCACTCCTTTAACAACTTCCAGATGAAGATAGGTAAACACGGAGGAGAGTGAAAATTGCTCTTGAAATCCGATAAGTTTTCTTTGGATGCGCTTTTGTGATGTCAGTCAACGGAGATCAACAATAATGCGTTCGAGCAGACGCTGCATTAATATTTAGTTAAAGTCCTCTATCTGTTATGATGTCTCACAGCCATGTTTTTTCTTAGGGTTGAACATGGGGCCTGTTGTAGCAGGGGTGATAGGAGCCAGGAAACCACAGTATGACATCTGGGGGAACACGGTCAATGTGGCCAGCAGGATGGACAGCACAGGCGTGCCAGACTACATTCAGGTAACAGTGACTCAGTTACTCCCCAGCAGTTTGCAATTTTATGTTTACAAGAAAACGTTTTGTCCTTTTAGTAATTGTTGGATCAGTCAGCCAACATAGAATACCAATCCAGTTACTCGTTAAATTAGTCATCAAATTGTTGCCTGTGGTTATTGCAACATGAAATGCTTATTTACACCCAAAACAATGGCCGCACATTAGCCATCTTCGCTCTAGCTGAGAAATGCTCTTCGCACACAGTTCAAAGTCGTGTTTACAATATCTAAACCTAGACCTTTGCTCTGTGTGGAAGCATACTACAGATGCTTCCACACATACTACATTCTGCACATTCAATCAGTGCATCGTCCTTCACTTTACTTCACTTTAGGCCCAGACATCTGCCCTCCCGAAGTAAGAGTCTTGTGTTGTTTTCTAGCAGTAATTGTGCTCTAAAGTCCCTCTGGGGGAGGAATAGAGAGCCAAATCTAAATTCCCTGTAGACTTCATGCAGCTATCGCAGTGTTATCTCCTTCAGTGGTGGAACGCCACAGCAAGTTAGCTTTGGGAAAACAAAAAAAATCTTATTTATAGATGCAGAACAGATATTTTGAAATGTGTGAGAAACATCGAAAGCTGTACTAAAGAGCTCCTTGAAAGATTGATTCTCATTACAGCAGCGCTGCCATCTGCTGCACACTTTGTGTTACTGCAGATCAAAATGCCCTCTCTGCTATGCACTGACGTGAACTGATTGTTTTCATTTCCCAGATAACATTTTGAAGACTTTTTGGTTTAACTTGTATCAATTGAACTACTTTTTTTTCAGACACTAATAAGTGCTGAAGATTTTTTTTTTTTAAAAATCCTCATATTTAAAAACGTATGCCTCCGTCATCATGCTTTAGGGAGAAGCTAGGACTGACTCTTAGGAAGGGTTGAATATCTAATATCCTGAGTGTCAAATATCCGTGTCATCTCTTAGGTGACTACAGACTTGTACCACGTGTTGGCCAACAATGGATACCAGCTGGAATGTCGAGGTGTCGTCAAGGTGAAGGGGAAGGGAGAGATGACCACTTACTTCCTCACCAGCGGCCCCCCAGGTAGTTAACGAGAGACCGTTTGACCGCAGAGTGACTCCCACTCCACTGATACGTCAGAGACTGCAAAGAGAGACAGAGAGTGGTCAGCTCGAAGCGTGGTGCAAGCACTCTGGGGACAGTAGAAGGCCAGCAGAGACGAGACTGTATGTTGCTCAGATGCACAAATGGAGGGTGTTGTTCGTGTTAGGAGGTTGTTTTTTTTCTCCCCAAGCTGCCCGAGAGATAATGAAGCCCAGTTGCCTTAGGACGGAAGTGACTATGCTTGTGTTTATGAGCAATAGTACAAGTATTTCATCTGGAGTAATTATTTATTTTTTTGTGGAAAAAAGCAAAACTGTTTTATAAAAGAATATATGCAAGGACAACACTATGGATGAAAATAACCAAAGAACAAGTGTTTGACATTTGACACACACTAATGAATCTGCTCAAAAAGTACAGTAAACTTAAGTAATTTATTCATCCTTTTGCTAGCAAAGGCCACGGTAATGTCACTGTCATTGACAGGCATGAACCCTTATTTTGTTGTGGACTTTATAATGAAGGAGAACGTGCACGTATGCACATATATGCAGACAACAAACGCAACTACCCTGTCTTGGATTTTTGTGTTTCTTATCAGGGCCTTATTTGTTTCCTCCAGTCTGTAGTTTTTAACAGTCTGGATCTCGGCTGTTTGTGGTTCCCTTAAATCTCTGAGCACTTTGCTCTCCGAATATTTCTTTTTTTCTCTTTTTGGTTCAAGCCAAAAACAAGAAGTACGACATGAAGGAAGCACGATTGCATTACTGTCACGGAAATGAAGAGAGATTGTTAAACTGTTATGAAACATTTTATACCAGTGTGTGTGTGTGTGTGTGTGAGACAATGTGCTGTATGTGTGTGGGTGTGACCACATGTTACTGAATGCTGTTCTTTATCTATAAGTGGGCATACCTTCACTCTTCACTGTGAGGTTTTTAAGATACTGTATGACAATGCTTTCTTGCCAAACTGGTTGCTACGAGGCATGTTTTATATTATTCTTTGGAGTTATGTGTCCATTCCTGATTTATGTGTGTGTGTGTGTGTGTGTGTGTGTGTGTGTGTGTGTGTGTGTGTGTGTGTGTGTGTGTGTGTGTGTGTGTGTTAAAATGATAGTTTGAAGAGAATTATGTCTTCTACGCCTTTTACTGGACTGTGATTTTGACTGATTTCATTCCAACTGAAAGCCTACATGATGTATGTTTTTGGATTGTGAACCGGTTTCCTGACCACTTCAGGATTAAGTGTATGCAGAAATTTTCTGTCTGCTCTGTATTGCCTTGAGATGATGCAGTTCCAAGGTCCACATTCTTCATGGACTAGTATATACTTTACACAACAGTATTTGACCTGATTTTGTATTTGGCACACATAGGCTTGTAACCCCACCTGCCACCACCACCCCCGAAACGAGTTATATGAATGTATGTATCAATGAATATTTCTGTCTGAAGCTAATGAAGAAAGCTACTCTTTTCCAAGCCTTTGGTACTACAGAAGGAGCTAGATTACTGTACTGGTGGTCAGATTGATTCAACTGCAAGGAGTGTTTTGACATTTTAAGGTTCAAAGTTGATTGATATGCTCATTTTTCTGTCCAGAAATGCGGCCTTCATGGGCTGCAGAAAAGATCCTCACTTTTGCTCGTCCCTCTCTGGCTTCAATATGAAAGGTTAACTAAACAATGTTGCGTTTTACTTTTAAAAAAGTGGCAGTCTGAGAGTACTGCATTAGTGCATTTATTGGTCTGATTAAATTCCCCTTGGTTAAGAAGTCAACAAATGTCTGTTTTGGGGGTTTTATTATTATTATTTACATTTGTTTATTGTGTTTATTTGGATTGCAGTTTTAATCTATGCTGTTGCACACTTTCCCCACCTTTCACAGTAATAATAATAAAGACTTAATAATTACTTTCACAATCCAGCTTCAGCCCAGACAGTGGTGCTCTGTTTGTTAGCTTTAATTTAGAAATCGTGTCAATCAGCAGACTGCAATCAAGATTTCTCCCTATGACAGTAACCCGAGAGATGCTTCCTTCTCGTTTTCTGAATAAATCAGTCTACGGTTTCACGAGGGTGATACAGGAGAGAGTATTTAATTGCGTGCACATAAATAATGAATTTCTGTCGAGGTAATAGCGATGCCACTTACAGCACTCTATGCTGAACATTAATTAAGTGACATAAATTCCTCCTAATCCCTGATGAAAAACAGCACGAATGTGTATTCCCTGCGAGTAACAGTGGCCTGTCTCAACTGCTGGCAGCCCAAGTGAGGCTCTTTGTGGGGGGAAAGAAACGCCGCAGCTTTATTTTATTTTTCTTTAAATTGCGGCTCTTATTTTTGTAGTATTTCGTATGTTTCAAGAAAGGTCCTCGTGCCATCGTCAAAATTGGCGCGTGAGATGTGACGCACGGAAATAAGTGTAAGTTCAAGACTCGCGCCGCCAGCAGGGGACTCACTTTAACTAATTATTTCAACAAATGGCACCTGTTCGAGTGAAAGCACTGGCTGGGAGACCGGTTAACGCTAAACTCCTGTTTGGAAACTTTAAAGGAACAAAACATCCCCTAAAACGCGTCGTGTGTGAGAACACACACCAATAAAGGAATCTCGAGTCTGAGGGACCAGGTGCAGATGACGGCTGTTTGTCGGTTTGAGGTAAGTAGCAGTATTTAAAGTGTAGAAACCATCTACAATACCCACCTATTAGTCGCGAGCCGTTTGTGTCATCTGTGACCTTAATTGCCAGATTGGCTTCACGGGACAAAATAAGCCGTTTCTAGTTTATCTCAGACGACTCAGGACGCGTATTTTTCGTGCTATATTTAAAGCTTTTAATGGCCCTACTTGAACCTTAAACCAGGACATATGCAACCAACTCTTCCTCTTTCATTTTTACTGTGAGCGCGTTTCGCTGAAGGCCCACTGTCTGCGTTGTCTGCACTCTCAGCATCTTGCTGACCACAGCCTAAATGCGCTACGATAGTCCTAAAGATATAAAAGATTCATTTGAAGTTTTGCCTTCCTGATAAGGAAGAGTAGGCATAATGGGATGTAAATTCTACACAGTATTTACTTATGTGAGAGTTATGAGTGAATGAATGAAAGGTTTGTTCTTTATTTCCTCCTGTGGAACTCCATATTGGATGTCCTGTTGAGCCAGTTTGAAAGTCAGCTGGCTTGTTAAGTGAATTAATTATGACCAAGTAAGAGTGATGGGTCTCTTACTTAACAGTGGTCAGCTAAGGAAACGTGGACGTCCTACATTGCAATGATATCATTTTTCAGGTCTCATAGAAAACAGCCTCCAAGGCTGGGTGAAGTTATGCTCCTGTCATGCTCCACATAGCAAAAAACTACTTCCTGAATCAAGTGACAGATAATCATTACTGATGAGGTGTCTTTGGGTGTGGGTGTCTTGAGGGAATGCATTGTGCGTCACCTATTTACTGGAATGGGACCTGCAGGGTCAGGCTCACCTGCTGCCACGTGGCTCCTGGAGGATTGTGGCCAGAACAGGTGAATTCAGGTGTTTACAAAGAGGTGTGGTGTGTTTGTTCTCGCTCACCTCTTCCCTGTTCTACCTACCCGCCCTGTGGGACTGTTTCCTAAAGAGACACAGGAGGAGGAGGAGCACGGTTGGCTAGATTACCTACTGCAATGACCGTTGACGCTTGTAGAGGCGCAAGCCGGTTTAAGGGATTGTTGTCATGCTTTTCATTTTTGTATTTACTGTAAAAATAGCTCGGTGACTGTTTAGCAGCTAAAAAAAAAAGGTAAGGGTTACAGGCGTGTGGGGGTTGACTGGATTGTATTTCAAAGTTAGGTTTAAGACAAACAAACTCTACATCTTCTACTCTTTTCCCTTTTTTTTTGTTTAACAGCGTTAAGAGAATGCGTTTTTTTATACGCCGGCGGATGTCCCCCCTTAAACTGGTGCTCCTTGGGGGGACTCTCTTCATGGTGATCTTGGTAGTTCTTCAGAGGGATGTTGGCTCTTCAGCTGGGGACCCCTGGTTACAGGATCTGGTGGTAAAGAGGGACAAGGTAATGGGGATGGTCCGAGAAGCTGTCAACAATATTGGCTTCCAGATCGGCGCTCCACAGCCACCACCAGTAAAAGAGCAGCCTACAGAAGACACCAAGTGCCCCAGTGGATTGTACACTCAGGCTGAGCTCAAACCTCACTTGGAGAGACCACCACAGGACCCCCAAGCTCCAGGGGCTGATGGGAGAGCGTTTCAAAAAGACAGCATGACCCCAGAGGAGGAGAAGGAGAAGGCGGAGGGAATGACACGGCATTGTTTCAACCAGTTTGCCAGTGACCGTATCTCGCTCAGCCGCAGTCTGGGGGATGACACCAGGCCTCCTGAGTAAGAGCATGTTATCAAATTTATTACGTACACAGCTTGGACAAGTCTCTGTTTTGCCAGCAAGTATGATGATATGTACACAGGCCAGATAATGTGCTGCATCACAGCTGGGGTCATACTCACAGAGGTGAATTATTTACATCTGTTTGCATAATGTGCTCCCATTTTCCCTGGGAAAAAAACACTTAGTTGAAAGACTCTTACTGTAACCAGTTTTAAATATGGTATGCACAGAATGCAGTATCCTGGTTAGTACAATGCAAGGCAATCTGTTGTAAATAGTTGAATCCGCTCTGTTTGTGTAGCGTAACATTTGTGCATCCTGGTAGGCTGGAGATTTATCTGCCCAGTGACTTTTATTGTGAGCTGCTTATTAAAGGTGATGCATATTGAGCTATGTAAAGTATCAGTGAGCAAACCTTGAATATTCTCTGTCACTTTGCAAGACTGCCACCATGAAAGCCTTTCACTCTCACACACACCTATTTGTCATTCTCTCTCTGCCTTTTGACGTGGCTCACCACCACAGGTGCGTAGAGAGGAAGTTTCGTCGCTGCCCTCCTCTGCCTACCACCAGTGTTATTATAGTGTTCCACAATGAGGCTTGGTCCACCCTCCTCAGGACGGTGTTCAGCGTCCTGCACACATCTCCTGCTATCCTACTAAAAGAGATCATTTTGGTAGATGATGCCAGTACTGCAGGTAAGGGTTAAAAAACATGTAATGTCTTAGCATATGTGATGTGGAGGACTCGCTGACAAGAAGCCTCGGTTCAGTGGTGTGTGACAATACAGCACTGTTGGAGTAAAGTTTTATTGCTAGAAAGCAAATAATAAATTTATTCCTTTTTTTCCTTTTAAATAATGTAAATAAAATTGTGTCCCAGCCATCATAGGAGGAGGGGAGGCTCCCAGTCTGTTGCAGTGCTAGCTGACAATCAATCATTGACGCTCACATTTATACTTGTGGCCACTTTTGGTTACTAATTAACCTAGCAGCATGTCTTTGGATTGTAAGAGGAAGCTTGGGCAGCCCTTGATCATTAGATTTGAACCCAGAACCTTTTTGCTGTGACATGATGGTGCTAACCACTGCCCCACTTTGCCACCTGTAGAAAGTAATACTTCTTACATGATATAACTGTAATCATGAATAGTTAATTTAATGTGAAAGAAAATCACTGGGATGTGGGTTATTTTTGTGTGTGTGTGTATATATTATAATATTGGAATAGCTGTCAAGCAATAACTGGGATAAATGCTGAAAATCTGTCAAGGCTCAACTTAATAAAACTGACCTTCAGGATTTTCAGGGCAATAATTCAGTCGCTTTATCAGCTTTGATAAGATAAACTAGAGTGTGTTCACTTGGGATTTTAGCAGCTTGCTCATAAAATGCAAGCAAGTAGTGCTTTACAGATAGGTGAAGAGACTTGCATTTAGAGCAGGCAAACAATGGTCTGCATTGTCATATATGAGAATGACCCTGTGTTTACCAGGGAAATGTCCAGAAGGTTTGCTGCAGTGAATATGAGCTGCAGGGTGATAGAAAGCCTGCTGGGAGCACCTCCAACGCGGTGAAAGCAGGCAGAACAGTTATGATAAGAGACCTGTTTTTAATATTCTGTTCACTGCTTTCCAAAATGGGAAGTGTTTAAACAATCCAGCATGTCAGGTGATATGACTTTGCTTACACTGTTTGCCAAAGCTGACTACTCACTTTTGGAAATGGCAAACGTTGTGCATCAACATACCTTCACCATTTTTACCTGTTTTTTTTGCTTTTGTAAATCTACTGACATGCCATTTGTTTCATAGAAAGACCCTTTGTTATGGTTTGCTCTCAAGTTCGAATCTAAGCTGTGCAGTCATTGGAATGCCTTTTTATTTGTAGGTCAGGTTTACTACAATGTTGTAGCTAAAAGATTGCAATCGCACTAAAATAATGAGCCCACTGCTACACATGTCATCAAAAACCTCAAGCATCCTGTTGTTCATTAATGGTATTTGGTGGCCTATTAGATGAGCTTAAAATATCTTTTTTAGCAGCAGCTTTCACTCATATCATGTTGGTACCCTCAAATGCATTTCCTACTGTATGCGAGGTTCTCATTTGACTAACAGATCGCTTTCATAATGCTCATGGTGCGAAGCTGGAGGATTCAGACTGAAACTTGTAAGAAATGTGGTGCTCACTGTGGTCAAGAAGGCTTCTGCAGAGGAAATGTAACCTAGTTTTACGAGCAGTGTTTACAGTTCATTGGCATTTCTTTTTTCAGTGCTCTCATGGGTACAAACTTTATGGATGATTAACTTTTTCATGTCATTTCACTAAATGCTCTTAGTTTGAAGTTTAATGTCTGTCGCATTACTTTTGTTTTACGTAAAGGAAGCACTGACATGATTATGTTGCTTCCCTGCAGAGCATTTGAAGAGCAGGCTGGAGGAGTATATACGTCAGCTGAAGATTGTCCGTGTGGTGAGGCAGCCAGAGAGAAAGGGCCTCATCACAGCAAGGCTTCTTGGTGCCAGTATTGCGCAAGCTGAAGTTCTCACCTTCCTTGATGCACACTGTGAGAAAACGCACATGCAAACAATACACAAGTCAAAGTTTCCATTTTAATCATCCCAGGTGATTTACTGAGGCATTTCAGAGTTGGAGGGTTAAATGTATGCGCTTTTTCAGCTTCTAATACTGTAAATAATCTAATACTCCAGTACTCTAATACAAAAGTGTTTACTACAGCAGTAAACGTATACATATACACACATACCAACACAATTTTCACTTGTCCATATTTTGTAATACGTGATTATTTCATCTTACGTGTACTACTAAATAAGTGTTGGTTTTATGCGCTGCTTATGAATGTATTAAAACCACATAGTTTAAGGGCAGGACCCCAGAAAAGGAGTGGTTTTAATGAAGCAGTATTGAAACGGATGTAGTCAAAACCTGCACCTCTTCTTTTAGTGACTGCTGCATTTGACACACGTAATCAATTCAGCTTGTTGAAGTTATCTCTTTTGTTTTACGCTCTTTTTATTTAGTAACTGTTAAACTCTTTCTGCCTAACCGATTCACCGTCGGATACAATTCAGCGTTTTCATACAAGATCCTTAATTACTTTGGTCTGTGCATTTACAGTGTTTTCCATCAACATTTAAATATTTTCACACAGAAGAAAGAGAAATTCAGCTAAATATAATGCCAGCAAACATCTGTCATTACTGTCTATATGAGGTCAAACTCATTTTACATGGAGGGTCAAAAGGAACCCACTTTGATCTTGAGTGGAACAGACAAACGAAACTCCACTTTGTATCAGTGTAAAGTTTAACTACACATTTAATCCTTTCTTATAATAAGATAAAGAAGTGCAATTTCAACAGCAAATCTTGTTTTTTCTTCATGATAAATGTGTAAAATTACAGAATTTTTTTTAAATTTCTTTAAAAAAAATATTTATTATTCACTTACTTTGCTGTAGCATGAATGGCTCTTTATCAGCAGCAAAGCTGTAAAACTCACAAAAATACAGTTAAAAGTCACAAAAATCTATGGCCTCCTTCATATTTTCCAAAACTGTTCAGTTGTCCTGATTGGAGTCTTTGGCTGGCCGATTCTGGCCCCTGTGCCTTATGTTTGACATTCCTGGTCTATATGTTACACTGAATGTGGTATTATTTTTATAGTTTATATTAAGAAATATGAAGCCATCACTGTCCTGTTTTCCCCGTTTAGGCGAGTGTTTCCATGGTTGGCTCGAGCCCTTACTGGCTCGAATTGTTGAGGAACCCACTGCTGTGGTTAGTCCAGAAATCAGCAGCATTGACCTCAACAGCTTCCAGTTCCATAAGCCTGTGGCCACCAACCGCGCCTATAACAGAGGTAACTTTGACTGGAGCCTGTCTTTTGGCTGGGAACCCATCCCCGAGGATGCAAAGAGGCTACGCAAGGATGAAACCTACCCTGTAAAGTAAGAACAGTCATGTTGGTGTCACGTTCAACTTCCTGAACTGTATAAAATACCTGATTGGTTTTCTGTCTGACTATGAACATTTCAGAACGCCCACTTTTGCTGGAGGTCTCTTCGCGATCTCACAAAAGTACTTTGAACACATCGGAACATACGATGACCAGATGGAGATTTGGGGCGGTGAAAATGTGGAAATGTCATTCAGGGTCAGACCTCTTTATCTAATCTCTGCTTGCACAGATCCACTTTATGTCACAAGTCTCCTGTTACTGAGTTTGTCATTTTTGATTCAGGTGTGGCAGTGTGGGGGTCAGCTAGAGATCATCCCTTGTTCTGTGGTGGGCCACGTCTTCCGTACCAAGAGCCCCCACACCTTCCCCAAGGGCACTGAGGTCATCACCCGCAACCAGGTGCGCCTAGCTGAAGTCTGGATGGATGACTACAAGAAGATCTACTATCGGCGTAACCAAAATGCAGCAGTTATGGCCAGTGAGGTCAGTTTTAAGAATAATTTATCACCTTTGTTCTGATACTTTTTGGCTGGAATTCAGACTCAAGTTGATATGATTTTGTACTCATAAGTTTATTAGTGTGTGTTTGTTTTTTTTGTTTTTTCTAAATAACGCCCCTTTTGCTGTACAGCATAGATTTGGAGACATCTCTGATCGCCTGAATCTGAGAGAGAGGCTTCATTGCAAGAACTTCAGCTGGTACCTAAATACAGTCTACCCAGAGATCTTTATTCCGGACTTAAATCCAGAAAAATCTGGATCTGTGAGTCAGTTTTGTGAATAGCGAACATCTAATGCGCAACATGTGATGTGTACCTGTGGCACTATTTAATTATTGTGTCCATGTTTGGTCCAGATTAAAAACTTAGGGTCTAATATGTGCCTGGATGCTGGAGAGAACAACCAGGGGGGTAAACCTCTCATCATGTATCATTGTCACAACATGGGAGGCAACCAGGTAAAGTAACTGATGCAGTATGTTAAAGACAAGTTGATTATGCTTTTCAGCATTCGAGTTCTAATTGGATGATTGTGTCCTTTAGTACTTTGAGTATACGTCTCATAAGGAGCTGCGTCATAACATTGGAAAACAGCTGTGTGTTCATGCGGCGGTGGGATCAGACCCGGTGAAGCTTGAGCTGTGCCGGCTTAAGGGGAAAGGTACCAGTGTGGCGCCTGAACAGGAGTGGGTCTTTACAGAGGTGAGGAGCAGTTGGAGGCCAACATTTCTTTTTCTTTCTTTTTTTTTTTAACGTTTGGCCAAATGCAGCTAATCGCTATCATACTTGTCCACCACATGTAAAGCTACAGCCATCTTCCAGGTAGCTGCAACTGGGAAATAAAGGGGGAAAAGAGTGAGCTTACTGAGTGTCATCATGAGGTTGCTGAAAAATCTAGTGGATGGTCATCGCAAAGAAAAACTTATAAAACCTCAACTTGCCGTGTGTACACTCTGAACTGCTTTAATGCATGATATATAATATGTAAGGTAGCACCACCTCTAAAGTTTTCTAGGGAGATTTTACCTTCAGCAGGGCCATCTTTTGCTTTACATCTCCTGTGATGGTTGTGATTTTTCTCAAACTAGATGTTTAACCAATTGTTGTTGTATCCAAACAACAGTTATTTCTTTTAATTATTATGTTTATTTGAGTTTTGCCAACGCCTTCTGTTCTTCAGGAAAATCTTCTGAAGAATCCAAGCAGTGGACAATGTTTAGCGTTGAAAGGAGGCCAGATTTTGATGGACTGCAATGCTGCCGAACTCCACCAGCACTGGACTTTCACCTGACCTTCCAGTCTTCCCGCCGAGTGACCTTTGATACCTTCTACCCTTCCCCCGTTTCTCAAACCTGGCGCAAAGGAGCCACATCAATATTGATCGAGTAGAACTTTACCGAAGCTGTGAAGCTTGGGGCGCATACTGAATGAATATTTAAAGGAGGAGGGACAAGGTAAAGACAGTCACATCTGTCAGATGCCTGGGGTGGTCTTAGTTCATTTTAAATTTATTTATGAAAGAAACTCTGCAAAGACATTTGCTGGTGGTTGGGGATCTTCAGCGTCTGGGCTGCGGCACTTGGGAGTGTCACCTTGATCAGGGCGAAGCTGTGAAAACGTGACCTTAAATGACTGGATTTGCTCCTAAACTTGGAAAATTCTTCTTTGTTTGTTTTTGTCAGACACTGAATGTGATCATAAGTTTATATCTTACTGAGGAGTAACAGATGTCTGCTTTTTAAATAAAAAGTATGTTTTAGATGAGGGCTTGTTTGTACACAGTATGTTTTTTCTTTGTTTGTTTGTTTTGTCTTTTGTTTTTTAGGTGTTTATTTTTTTGTTTTATTTTGTTTTTAATTGCCAAGACTATTCCTGCAAGTTTTATACATAAAAACTAAAATATATTGGAGTTGTAACGATCTTCTGTTGTACGTTGTGCTTCTTTGTATATATTTGATAAATATTACATAAGGCACTAATCTTAATTTTCTTTTTAGCTGGGCAATGGTTGGCACTGATTAACAAAATGTAGCCACTCCCAGGAAGAAGTAAAGGAATAATTTACAAAGACTCTTTGGTTACTGATACTGCAATATCAACTCATTGGGCTTCAAAGTTACGGTAGCCTTAAGCTGTCAGCCTGGAAACGCTTCATGATTCATTTCACAGCCCGAGAAAACTGTGTCCAAGGTCGTAGTCTGATAAGAACTCATTCCTACAAAGAGTTAAGACTTGCTTTGTCAGAGGTACCTGTTAGGCAGTTGTGCAACATTTATCTAAGGAGTGGCTGAGGAGCAAGAAACATTCATGGCATTAAATTCATGTGACTAGACCTGAAATGTGACTTAACGCCACTGAGCAGGTTCATCAAACTTCATCTGATGGACTGTGAGGATTCTTGATTTCATATGCAAATGAGATTTATGGCAAAGAGTAAATGGCAGCGGTTACATTGAAGGAAGCAATGGCACAGAGGCATTACCCATTTTGTACAGTAGGTGGCAGCACACAGTCGGGAAACTTTTCTGCAAGGCGAGGATGACAGCTGAAATGTCGAGTGTCATGCAGCCACAGGGAAACGAGTGGTCACAGCAGACGGTCGAAGAACAGATGGGTCAGAAGATGAGCTCAGAGAGTCTGACTCGCTCTGAGGTCTTTGGGCAGCTCAGGAGGGAGCTTTACGGGGAGGAGCGGTCAAGTCATTCCAATACACACTTATTCATCATACTGGGAGCATCTGTGAGTACAGCTCTTAAAACTGCTCTTTCATGCAGCATATGATGAAATGTCTCGTTTAATGTGGTCACTGGTCTTGTAGTAGCACCGTATTCTAAACACATCGCGGTGTCTGAAGTCACGGGCTGGTTTGAGAAAAAAAACGTGCATAAAAATAATTCACATATTGTTGCAGTGTGGTGATCCGAACGAAAGCCAGGTGTGAGCGCATGCAGTTTGAAATGTGCTGCATCTACTTTTTCCTTTGTTGAGCAACAATAGAAGCTGATGATTTAGCAGCGAAAACATTTTCACCGTTTTTGGCTTTGAGCCGGGAACAGAGTACCAGTTGCATGTTTATCGGTCATGAATGTTTGTTCAAGTAACCTAATTCACACAAGTTCTGCAGATCAGGTGTGTTGCTGGAAAATGTGACTTATTCAATTACTCTGCAGATTCTTTTGCACCACAGTGATTATTTCCAAAGTTTACTTAGTCTTTGGGCTCTGAGTGTCCGTTCACTGTGAATAGATCTAAAGAAACTTTTTGTTTTTTAATTTGTATGATTTAAACAGGGAGATCTTGCTAAAAAGAAGATCTATCCAACCTTATGGTGAGTAAAGAACTGCAGCACGCACACAGCAGCTACATTAATAACAGAGCTGTGCTTTAAAGTTGTTTGGTCACCTTGTGTAATGAAGAGTTTGACCTTTGGCCAAAGTTTTCTGCATTGCCACCTTTGAATTTTTCAGGTGGTTATTCAGAGACGGCCTTCTTCCAGACAACACGTTTTTTGTGGGTTTTGCTCGGTCCAGCTTGACTGTAGAGGACATCAAGGCAGCATGTCTGCCCCACATGAAGGTAATACCTTTAAGGGTGTTTGACTATTAAAGATAAGATTTTGTGTTTTCAGAAATCATTGTTCCACATCTTCCTCAGGTCAGTGATGAAGAAAGCGACTACCTATCAGCCTTCTTCAGTAAAAACTCCTACCTGAGTGGCAGGTATGATGACGGCAGCTCCTTCGACCAACTCAGCAAACATCTGTCATCTCTCCCTGGGGGCGCCAACGCCAATAGACTTTTCTACCTGGCTCTACCACCGACTGTCTACCATCATGTCAGCAAAAACATCAGAACCCACTGCATGAGCCTCAAGTTAGTACCTGACGAGTCCTTAAAATCAATATCTCACTTAGTGTTGATTGCATTTTCCTAATCCACTGTTTTTGTGGCAGAGGTTGGAACAGGGTAATTGTCGAGAAGCCCTTTGGTCGTGACCTCCAGAGTTCACAGGAACTGTCAACCCACCTGTCGTCCCTGTTTACAGAGAACCAGATCTACCGCATAGATCACTACCTGGGGAAAGAGATGGTCCAGAACCTCATGGTGCTCAGGTAACAAGCTCAGTACAGACTTTTTTGGGTGGACTTTATCACAGGAATGAACTTTCAGGTTGTCATAGACAGTGTTGCTGAATTTCAGAAGTATTCATTACTATTCGACTTTTCCATCCTCCTGTTTTGTTTTAGTAATATTTTACTCACTCATTTCCAGGTTTGGAAATCGCATTTTTGGACCCATATGGAACAGGAACAGTGTGGCCTGTGTGGTTCTCACCTTCAAGGAGCCTTTTGGCACTCAGGGCCGTGGAGGATACTTTGATGACTTTGGTATTATTCGGTGAGAGAGACTGCATTCAGATAAATGTAAGTTTAAAAAAAAAGCTAGTTTGTAAACTTTCCCTCATTGCTTTCTTTTCTTCTTAATATAGAGATGTCATGCAGAACCATCTTCTCCAGATGCTCTGTTTGGTTGCAATGGAGAAACCTCCTTCTACCAGTCCAGATGACGTGAGGGATGAGAAGGTAAAACCAGGGATTGGAAGAATTTGGGAATTGCTTTCCATAGCACGATTATCAAGTCTTTGCCATCCTTTATCCACCCCATTTTTTTTCTCAAACTCTAG
Source organism: Simochromis diagramma (assembly GCF_900408965.1). Classification (NCBI taxonomy): domain Eukaryota; kingdom Metazoa; phylum Chordata; class Actinopteri; order Cichliformes; family Cichlidae; genus Simochromis; species Simochromis diagramma. The sequence continues at coordinate 2,978,823 of NW_024387152.1, read as the reverse complement.
GTGAAGGTGTTGAAGTGTATACCTCCTGTTGAAGTATCAGATGTTGTGCTTGGCCAGTATGTCGGAGATCCTGAAGGGGAAGGTCAATCCAGACTGGGATACCTTGATGATCCCACGGTGCCCAAAGACTCCTGGACACCAACTTTTGCAACAGCAGTCCTGCATGTCCAGAATGAGAGATGGGATGGTGAGGCTTTAGTCCAGCTTTTTTGTTCCTCACCTGTCTCTCCTAGTCTACATTTTATCAAGCCTCCTTAAATTCTCCTTCTGCTTTTGCATCCATTATGCATGTCATCGCACCATGCACACCATGTACATCAGGAGTTCCTTTTATTCTGCGCTGTGGTAAAGCACTAAATGAGCGGAAAGCAGAAGTACGTCTGCAGTTCACTGACGTGCCGGGAGACATTTTTGGTGATTGCTGTCAGAGGAATGAGCTGGTGGTGCGGGTGCAGCCAGATGAAGCCATTTACTTAAAAATGATGACCAAGAGGCCTGGAGTTTACTTCAATCCAGAGGAGACTGAGCTGGATCTCACCTACAAGAGTCGATACAAGGTGCCTCAAGCTCATGTCAAAATATTAATTGTAATCCAGCTTTCAGAAGCAACTCTTACTCTTGCAGGAAACGTATTATGCTTTTCCTTACAGAATGTATATATTCTGTAAGGAAAAGACAATTTATTTACAAGCAATCCTTGTGAGCCACAACCTTAGGCTTAGACTGCTTCAGTTTTTGGGGGGGTTGTTCTACCTTGAAATGATGTCAGTATGTGTGGAAATCCTTAATCCAGTCATCTCAGACAAATTGCTCCAGATGTTAGTACAGCAGTGACACCCACCTGTTCTTCAAAGACTCTCTTGGCAATAGATGGAGTCGGAAAAAAGCACAATAAATCACTTTTAAAATAATATTATATTTAATACATTTTGAGACTTTTATGGTGGATGTCCCATTGTTACTTATCCTTGATACTGTAGGCCAGTAAACTTGAACTTAGTATGCATGTAGGAGTTTAACAGCTGCTGTCTATCTGCAGGATGTGAAGCTCCCAGATGCTTATGAAAGACTCATACTGGATGTCTTCTGTGGAAATCAAATGCATTTTGTTCGCAGGTTGGTGCCATCATTGAAAACATGAGCACATCTGCACAGTTGTTGCCAAATATTTTATCAACACTTTTAGTTGGAGATGTGTACCGGCCACGTTTAAACAGCTCTTTTTAATTTTTTAGGCAGTGATTTTCAGTGTTCCCTCTTTTTATTTATTTTTTTGTTGAAATATTTTCATCTTTCTGTCTCAGTGATGAGTTACGGGAGGCCTGGAGGATCTTCACCCCCCTCCTCCACCAAGTAGAGAAAGAGAAGCCACGCCCCATTCCCTACACATATGGAAGGTAAATACTGTTTTCTCAGGCAGAATGAAATACGCATATCATACTTTAACAGTGACAGTTCTTCTTTCCATCTTATCTGTTATGTCCACAGTCGTGGTCCAAGAGAAGCAGACGATCTCCTGAAGAGAGTGGGATTTCGCTATGAGGGAACATACAAGTGGGTGCAGCCCCACACCGCTTAATTCTTTCTGTCTCACAATCAAGTACTTGAGAAAAGATTGTAAACAAACAAGTTTACTGCAGTCACTGCTGCACTTGATTGATTTCTGCATGCACAGAAGAAAGCACTGCTTTTCATGACTAATTATGACAGCAGAGATTAAAACAAGCTGTAACAGTCTGATTTTGATGTAAATCTGGTATTTCTAAATAAATCATCATTCACTCTTTTTCTTGCAATTTTTTTTAAAAGCATTGCAAATATCTGTATTCCTACGACCTTTGGACATTGTGGACATGGAAAATCTACAACCTTTATGGTATCTTATAGATACTAGTATAGGATAATTATTTACTGGCTGTGCCATTTAACTGTTAAGAATTCAAGAGTGTTCACTGTATTGTAAGGCCTTTGTTTACAACTGTCACTAATGCCCAATGGGAGTCATAAACAGACTTATGTATACCAGAAGGACCTGCTGGCCTGGTTCGTAACAACAGGAGCCTCTTTTAGTATCAGTCATGCAGGAAACACATTTAAATGTCTGGCGTCAGGTAAGAACAACTCTCAGGTATGTTCTAATCTAAACTAAGAACTCTCTTACTAACATGTTAATCTCTTACAATGCATAAACATGTTTTCAAATGGCTTTATATTTTTCTATTTCTATCAGCAGTTTTCACCAGATTGATTCTGGTTCTTGTACTTTGTCTCTGCCAGGTTCAAGGCCTAACTGGAACTGCATGCACACAGTTTCTTTAACATCAGTAATAGACCATTAAGTGATCCTGCCAGTACTTTGAAGTGCAGCAAGAACAAACATCTTTTTAAACAACTATTTGTAGTTTCTTGTGACAACCTATTGAAGTAATGATTTTAATGGGCCATATATATATATTTGTAAATTGTCATGCATTTCATAGATTTGTGTGAAGCTAGAAAATTGTTCACTGATAATGTAGAACCAGTAATCATTCACCTTTTATTCAGCTGGATATACAATCTGCACTGCTGCTGAACAATCAAGCAATAAAAAGTCAAGCAATAAAAAGTCATTGCACAAAGATTGTGTTGTCTTTCAAGTTCTGTTTGCATTTCCCATGACTCTATTCTCTGAAAACTTGTGCACATAAATAAAATTCAGACCACAAGCTGCTCACTTGCCGCATACTGTATAAATTAATGTAGTTTACTGAGAAAAAAAGCCCCCAAAATTAGCAAGCGGTAGTCAACTAACACACACATGCACATTTAAGAATAAATAGTCTTCATCATTATTACAATGAAGATAATCCATAGAAGTACCTGAAATAAAAGGAACTTTTTGGCAATCACAGAAAGCAAGTCTGGCTTTTTAATTTTTTAATAAATTCACAAATCAGTCCCACGATGCAAACACTCCATTCTTCAGACTATTTGTATGTGATGCATCTACTTTTATTCTTGTCACTCTCCTGGCTGCAGTTCTGCATGGCTGCTCCGTCCTCAATGCCCCTGGCGTACAGACGTACCAGCTGACCGTGGATCCTGACAGAAGTGAACAAATCTAATTATATATCTTATGTATCATAACGTATTGTGGGATCTTTACCCTACAATACAAAGGGCTATGAGGCAACTGTTGTAATTTAGCACCGTATAAATAAAATTGAATTGTAGAACAACATGTTTGGTGGTGCTCTTACCTGCAGAAGATCTCAGTGAAAGGCAGAATCTCTCCATCACAGTTCCACACGGACACAGCTGGAGTCTTTTTGCAGCACAGACCACACAGGATGGGAGCCAGTGTTTTGTGCTCGTTCATCGTCTCTCGCTCCACCACACTCTGTGCCAATTGCTGCTGAGATCCATTTCTGCTTACAGTGTCCACGTATTCTCGCTCTTCGCCACCTATTGCGCGATTCAGCTCTCCGATTCCTTCGTGCACCTCTTCTTCTCTGCCATCTGGGAGAGAGAAACGGACGGCCTTCACTCGATGGACCTCCACAAACGGCAGGTCAAACTAGGAGAAGCAGGAACGATTGGGTCAAGCAGTTTCTAAAGTTTCTCAGTCCATTTGTTTTCAGCTGAATGTGATATACCTGGTCCTGTGTGCTTGTGTGTCTGTAGAGGAACTTGAGGAAGCTCAGTGGGTGAGTGTCCCATACTAGGATGAGATCCCCTGTTCCGTCTGCCAGATGAGCAGACGGAGAGAGACCTAATGGGCTCCTGGCACATGAGCTGGACATACAAGTGATTGATACACACCTGAACCTGCCCTCCACACTCACCCATTCACCTAAAGAGAGACGAAGAGATTGGAGATACTACAATTAGAACGATTTTAGCAGATGTTGATTATTTCTAAAAGAAAATAATGTTTGGCCAATGTTTAATTATAGAAAGAGGTGCCCCAGGGGTCATAAGGCAATTTTTAATAGAGTAAGGAAATGGGGAAAAACATTTGTGTGATTTTACTTATTTCAATATGTGTTGTGGACAACAACAGGAAGGCAAGAAAAACTCAAACCACCAGTCGTGACAACCAAGGTATAGAGAAGGGCACGTCTGAACAAACAAAAAGTTGTATCTTGAAGCAGATGGGCTGCAGCAGAAGACCACACTGGGTGCGACTGCTGTCAGCTAAAAACAGGAAATTGAGGCTATAATTTTCACGGGCTCACCGAAATTGGACCACAGAACACTGAAAAAAAATCTTTTGTGGTTCACTTTTGTTCCAGTTTTGATTGTTGGTAGAGTCAGAATTTGGCATAAACAACATAAAAACATGATTCATCCTGCCTTGCATCAACACTTAAGGGTGGTGGTGTCAGTCAGTGTCACAGGGTACCCATCTTTGGATGGCTTCTTCTCTCATCATCCCAAACTGGTTTCTTGAACATGACAGTGAGTTCACTGCACTTAAACAGCCTCCACAGTCACTCAATCTCAAACCAACAGTCCACATTTGAGATGTGCACCAATCTGCAGCAGCTGTCTGATGTTATCTTGTTATCATGTACCAGAATTTACGAGTATTTGTATCGTTACCTTCAGAGTCACTGCTGTACTGGCTGAAGTGGGAGCTGTACAGGGAGCCTGAATCAGAAGTGTGTGGGAATAGTCGCTCTGTACTTCTGGAGCACACATTGCACCTAAAAAGAACAAAGAGTTTCACTCTCCTTCAAGTCTGTGAACTAACAAGCTCCCTGACCTTAGCAACAGCATTCATAAGAGCATTATAATCCATTCGCTGACAGCCAGAGACACCTGCTCCAAACAAAAACTAAGGTACTAACAAGAGGCTTGGTCTCAACTTTCAACTAGATCAAGTTTCTCTTGCTATGTCTCTTCTACCCTCCTCAAGGAACGAGCAACCAACACCCGAGTCCCTGCTACAGGGGGTAACAGTTACAGTATCTCAAAGTGAATTTGACCCATTTCACTAGTCCTTGAATAATAATGATGCTCCTCACAAGGGCACCTTCTCGCTTTCAAATTAAAAGATTGAAAATGATCTTCCTTTTTAAAACCCCCACCAGAGTAACAAAAAAGTTAAAGGCTTTCATATTTTCTTCAAGGTCACGTTTTGGCCTGACTTGCAAGTGAAAGTTGCAGTTACATTAACAATGGGAGGAAGAGCACAGTCTCTTTTTATCTCTTTCTAGTAGGAGTTTTACCCTGAGAGGCAGCGCGTTTTATCCTTAGGGCTGGAGAGCAGTGGGTCTGCTGGTAGATACTGAACTATGCCCGCATAGCTTCTGTTGCTCAGGTACACAACTGTACCTATACAGAAGAAAAAAATTAAGGTCGGGTAAAAATACAGAACACCAGATACTGTATATGTGCAAGATTTTAAAATAGAACAACAGTGGTTTTACTAGAGCAAATGCTGAAAAGGGAAGCACAGATGCCACTAGAGACTTTCAATTTGGTCATCTTCATAACAGTTACAGTTTCAGGGTGAATTTTTAACTTTGAGATAAAAATAAATATAGAGAATCTGACAGAATGTTCTCCAGCAGACTGTCATTTGCTTTGTTTTAAAAGAATCATCGGTCTGGACCTGAATAGTCGTATCTGAGAGGTCCCATCCAGCGGTGTTTTTCACTCTCAGCCAGTACATCTCCATAGAAGCCATAGCCCACCAGAGATACCGAGTAGCGTACCAGGGTGGAAGCATGGTGAACTGAACACACGTCTAATGGCTGAGAGTCTCCTGCAAGGCATTGAGGACATCAAGGGGTGGGTATACAAACTTATTTATACAGACGTACACACGGGTGATCACACCCACAAACTACACCCTTTTTGGCTCCTACCTCAAAGCACACTGTGTTCTGTTGATCTTATGTGCTGCACAATAATGTTTAATATTTAGTATTTACTGTCATATTCCCATATATCATTGTGATGTTGTTTATTCTATTACTCTTGTTCTCTTCTGCTTGTTTCCTTTTTTCTTTCTCAGCAGGTGATCCAGGTGATCGATATATGCATTTTTTTTAATTTTTTTTTCTGCTCATTCTGTTGGTTTTTGTCTTTTGCCCTTCTCCCCCGTCCCTCTTCTCAGCTGTTTCTCTTTCCCTCTTTCTTTCTTCCCTTCTTTCCCCCAGTCAAGTCTGTTCCGTATTCAGTAAGTGAAAATAAAATAAACAATAAAAGGTGAATCAAATGGACCATTAAGGCAAGGCTGGGATGGTCAATTTGGTAAAGTAAAAAAAAACAAAAAAAACCCCAAAAAACTTATTTATACAGTTCCAATTTTGAAAAAAAAAAATATATATATGATCAGGGTTACACTCCCTTTACATTCATGAGAAAGAAAGTTTTCACAAGACTGTGCGATTCGATGAAAACATCGATACACCGTTAACTGCTTCCATAGGAATTTTGAGGGGAAGTAGCATCCAGGTACTGCTAATCAAATGCACTTGATTATTGATTAATGGTAATACGAATATAATTATTTCAAGTTTTTGCTACTGAATATAGTTCTTTGAGACATGGGGTGTACTTAGTTTCCACGCAGCTGCAGAGAGTCTTGTGAAAACGTTCTTTTTCACATGACCGTATGCAATATTTCCTCACCAATAATGATGTGCAAAGCTGAAGAAACAGGATCAATAACCCCCACTGTGGCATAACACACACAGTCTGTGGAACCTAAAATAGATAACATATATCAGGAAGTGAGAGTGACACCTTTAAATCTGAAGCCATCAGTTTATAATTGCTTATGAACAACAACCTGCAGGGATGATGCCAATATGAAGTGGGCATGGCTGCAATGTGACAGCGGGATCAGTCTCACAAAGACCTGCCTCTTGTTGTGTCCGCCCAATCAAACCATGAAGTACTTCACTGAACATGCCATCGCCACCCACACAGACCACACTGCAATAAACAAACATAATCGTTTCTATTATGAAAGCGCCTCACAGTGCTCTTTCACAACAGTATTTATACCGCTGCGCTGATAGCGCTTACCCATCAAAGCCCGTCAGATCTTTCTTCAAGAGGTGGTCTCTGGCCTGGTTAGCCCGTTCAGTCACTGAAAAAGTTTATATAATGATTACATGTAAACTGTAAGGCTGTGTGTCAGAGTTAAACTTTAAACATCAACTGTGCGATCAGTTTACCTATAACATGAGAGCTGATCCCAGCCAGCTCAAACAGAGGGGCAACAAGTGAATGGTAGATCTCTCTTCCTTTCTTTTTTCCTCCAAATGGGTTGATGAACACCAACAGTCTATGTGGACGCAAAGGACCTGAAAGATGCATGTTGAATATCACAGATGGGAGCTCAAAACGTCAGATATGCAACCGATTATTTTTCTTGTTAAAGTAAAATAATAGTCTATTTAGGAGAAATACAAGGTTAAATATCAGCTGTGTTTCTAGTCCAATTATCCACCCCTACTGTGAGTTTTGAGGGCAGTCCTTAGGTGATTTGTCCACTGGTCTCTGAGGACCCGACTGGGGCAGCTGAACTGGGTCCGGCCCAGGCTCCACAACAACCCATAAGTGCTTCTACTCCTGCTACGCTTGATGTAGAAAACTGAAGGCAGATGACAGGTACAAGAAATGGAAACCATGCTGTAAAACCGTAGTATCAAAAATTGTAAAGTAAGCTGTGAACTTGGGTGTCTAGTTTTCGAACTACACCGTCATCTAAAACCCACCTGTGAAATCTTTGTCTGTGTCTTCAACTGACTTCTGGGGCAAGATCTCCACCCGACCGTTCTCCACTCCAACCACCTCTGCCACAGGTACTGAAACTTCAATCGCGCAAACGCACAATGTGAAAAAATTGAGTAAACATGTTTCTTTGTGTCGCTGCAACTGAGTGAACTTTTTAACTCTACAAAAGGATTGTTTCTCATTTTTCACTTGTCATAGAAATTAATGCATGATACAGCTGGTTCCTTGCCAGGTCTCAGGCCCAAACAATACAATAATGCTAGCTGAAATTCCATGCTGCTTCAGTTTCATCATGGTGCCCCTATTCGTTTATGGTGCTGCTTTATTAAGATGCGGTGGCTCACGAGGACGCTTGAATAGAGCTGAGCTATTGTTTGTGTGATACCTTTAAAAACATAAGATGGAGAAGGCTTATTGTGTCTGCTGCTGACTGGCACACCTAAAAGGATCAAATTCTACATAATTTACTATGGCAGTGTATCATAAATCACAATGTGTTAGTGGTTTTAACTGGACAGTATTAAAATATTTTTTCGCCTATATTTGTGGATGAGACAGAAAAAAAACCCACTTTTTTAAAAATGCAAACTAGAATTTAAGCTCAGTGTTGGCGTATAATATTATGCCAGGAGGTGGGTGTGTTTGTGCCTGTGTTTTTAGTAAACTACCTTTGTAGGTCATGTGTCATGTTTGTGCTGCTCAACTCGTTCTTCACGTTTTCTGCATGCACTTAGATTCAATTGATGTGCCCCTTCTTGTGTTCAAACTTAACGCCTAGTTTGTAATTGGTGTTTGTGGTGTAGGCCACTGTCTTTTTTTTGTCAGTTCAGTTCAGTTTATGTCAGTACAGTGCAGACGAAGCAGACTTTCTCTTTTAAATGTGGTGTTGCAAAGTGGTCCATGTGTGCACATTTATATTTGGCTCTTTAAATGTTAAGTAAAACAGGGGGAACAGGCATTGTGAAACTTTCTGAGTGTTTGTGTCGCGCTCTCATTTAAACACAGTCTCTATAAAGCCCCATTAAACATCTAGAATACAGATGTGAGGGAGATACACGAGCACTTACCTGTTTTCTTGTCACCATTCTTTTTATCCGCCTCAGTCCATTTCAAATGCCAACCTGTGAGGACGGCCCGATATCTTTTATTTCCGATCCACAAACTTGACTCCAACCTCAGGTCAGTCTCCATCTGGAACAGCGCTCTCAGTCACAGAGTCAGTCTTTCCCGTATGCCAAAACGCGTTCCTGGTCACACTTTATGCCCATGGTGTTTGCATGCCTGAGAAGTGCAGACACCGGCGATCTGAACTCAGTTTCTGAATACAGGCTCAGAGTATTATTCCTTTAAAATGCTGAAGTCACCGCCCGATACACGGGCGTTATTCTGAAAATACCCATTTCCTATCTGCACCCTGCTCTTCTGATACCTGCTCGATTTGCATGTTGCGCTGCTGATTGGATGCCAGGTGTTTACCTGGAGCAATGTGGCCAAGTAGGCTAATCTGACGCGAATGTGTGCTTTCTCTCTGTTTGATTGACCTAAAAGCATTGCTTCGTTGACAGAATGGGGAATTTAAATGCATTTAAATACGTCATCTAAATATTTTGAGTGTGGAAGCCTCTGTAAATCATCAAATATTAAAACTAATAATACATGTTGTAGACTAATATAGGGCGACAAGTAGAAGATAGATGGTATTTAAAATTACAGTCTACCGTAATTTATTTTTTAACAAGGATGAGACTTTTAAATAACAGAATGAGACACACTATAAATCTGACATATGCAGCAAGGAGGACAGCAAAGTAAAATAAATAACCAACTAACTAAACTATCGTTTACTGCAAAATCTTTTTTGCAGTAAACGATAGGATATAAAAGGCAGTTTATCCGAAGGTTGAGAGTATTAATTGATTAGTGCTGAAGCAACATTTTTATATTTTAGCAGGCTTTTTTGGTTTGGTTTTGTTTGTTTTTGTTTTGTGGGATTGCTCTTACATTTTTTTAAAATCTCTAATATAAACTTTTTCAACAACAGTTTGTTTAATCCAGTGTCTATTAAAAAAATCCTCTTTTGTGTTTGGAAGTGTTTGAAAATGTGTTGCATTTTTATCATATTATTTAAAAATCTTCATCTAAACAGAGAATGTTGTCTAGTAAAATGTGTGCATCAGTTCCGTGTTAATTTACAAAAATGTATAACCTCAAATTACCTATAGTTGTCTGTCTATGTTAGCCACAGTCGGGCCACAGCAAAGGTTTATGGCCACTTTTTTTTTTCAAAATAAATCCGATTAATACAATAGGTACGACTTTTATTCTGAAATCCCGACAGAGCGGACGTGTATGACGTTATTGTGGCACGCTCCTTCCTCTTGCTTTCCTTGCTAGCACGTCCATTTAGTTAGCTAGCGAAACAGGCTCTTTAACCCCGTAGGGGAACTGTTATGAATCATTTGACCAGTGTAGTATAATAGATTTTTTTGATTTTCATAATCTTGTTAGTAATTGATATTGGAAAATGAACATACGAAACGCACGGGTAAGTATAGAGAAATTCACTCGAGAGCCACGCTGTTTCTGCACAGAGCTAAGCTAACGTTACAGGCTGCAGTTTAGCTGAGCAGATATCGCCGGTCAGCTGTGTGACCCTTTTTATGTGTTTCTTTCAGCCGGAGGACCTAATGAACATGCAGCACTGTAACCTGCTGTGTCTTCCAGAAAATTATCAGATGAAATACTACTTCTATCACGGCTTGTCATGGCCACAGGTAACGAGCAGTGCTGATTCCAGTTTCCCTGTCTCTGCTAATGGCACTGCTCCTATCATACATACCATTACAATGTGTACGGTTATGTCTCTAATTGTTCTTCCGTTTAAATCGTTCCAGCTCTCATATATAGCAGAGGATGAAAATGGGAAAATTGTGGGATATGTGCTCGCAAAGATGTAAGTATTAGCGAGCATATTTGTATCCTGCTGTCACTTTTAAGAAAACGCATTGATTCTTATGACTTTTGCAAACTCTTTATAGGGAGGAGGACCCAGATGATGTACCTCATGGACACATAACATCCCTGGTGAGTCGGAGCACCTGCGACACCTCAGACATCTCCTTTGCCTCTTTTTCTTCATATTCTGTTGGGTGCTCCTTTAGGGGGTTCACCACAGCGGATCTACCTTCAATCTCATCATGTCGCTAGCATCTCCTCTGTCATTCTTCATGGTTTTCATCACTTCTTACTGTCTGGCACCTCCATAATATATCCACTATTATTCCATTGCACATTTGCAAACTAGCTCATCTTTGCCTCTTTATCTCCAAACTGCTCATCTTGAGCTGTCTCTCTGATGTACTAATTTCTGATCGCATCCTTCTTGGTTACTCCCAGTTCAAATCTTAACATCTTTAGCTCTTAAACCACCAGCTTCACCTAAAACACTCTGTCTTCTAGGCAGTAAAGCGCTCCCACCGACGTCTGGGACTGGCTCAGAAGCTGATGGATCAAGCCAGTCGGGCCATGATAGAAAACTTCAATGCTAAATATGTCTCACTTCATGTTCGCAAGAGGTACTGCGGACTCTTGGCTTGTTGCAAACTAGGGTTTATCTCTTTGTGTACATAAATGATTGTATGAATTCCTGTGTACAAAATGTGTTCTGACTCCAATTGTATCTGTAAGTGCTCCTGTTTTCAAGAAATGTTTTCTCCCCACTGCAGCAACCGAGCTGCCCTGCACCTGTACTCAAACACACTTAAATTCCAGTAAGTATTTCTGTTTCTCTAGCAACATTACTGTTAAGTTTTTTTAAATGTAATTCATGTACTACTACAACTTTTATTTTATTTACATCAGCTGGGCTACAATAGTTTAATTATACTGGTAGTCGATATAATTTGACCTGTGTTTAGTATAATTAATCAGATAACTGTATCACAAATGTGATGGCTACTTATATTGGTAGATAATTATAAGATTGTTATCCCCAGGTACTACTGGGTTTTGTTTTGTTTTTTAAAGTCTCTAAAGGCTCAGTCTACTTTTTTCTTTCCCTCACCATGCTTTAAAAATAGTTTTAAGGGTCATTTTCTACATGATTGTTTCTTTGTGTATATAGATGAAAGAATGTTGGTTGGATTAGTGATAGTTTCAACTATAACTCTCATTTTTAAAATCCATTAAAATTCTGTTTGAAAATGTGCTGAACAGCCGAATGTTTTTGCACCAACTTTAACTGATCTACTATCTTGTCCCTTCACAGGATTAGTGAAGTAGAGCCCAAATACTACGCAGATGGGGAGGATGCCTACGCCATGAAAAGAGACCTGGCCCACATGGCTGATGAGGTACTTGAGTTTACATCTTTTTTTAAAAATATGAGCTACTTTAGTTTGATTGTCACTCACTCTGAATCGCCCCTTTAATATGAGCATGTGACCAAAATCTGAATGCGTTACTTTTTTTTCTTTTCTGTTTTTTTGGGTCCCCTGGTCATCTCACAGCTGAGGAAACCCGGAGCACGCGTGCCGGGTCAAGAGGCACAATCTGGCCAAAGTCCGTCGGGGTCCGGTGACCATGAGAGAGAAAGCGAGAGAGACAGCGGAGGAGAGAGCAAAGAACTGAGCGAAGTCAGCGAAGCAACAGAAAGCACAGATGTTAAAGATTCCTCTTCTGATTCACAGTGACACTGCAGCTTTAGACATTTTTAAAATCATCCCTTGCATCCAGTTTTTATCTATTTGCCATTTCCCCTGACCTTACACACTGATTATCTCGGCACCAAAAATGCTCCAACATTTACGTCACTTTTTTATTTTTGGTAATTCTGGTTTTTTTTTTTTTCTGCAGTGATGAGCAGAGACTTTGTTAATAGCATCAATCTACTCAGTTATCTAAATTAAATACAAATTAATTACTGGTCTGGTCATTTTTATTGGATTACTGTCATTGTAAAAGCTGTGTGAGGTTTAAGACCGCCTGTACTTTTCAATTGGTCTTTATTTAACAGAATAAATCTGTCAAATAATACTTCTTGTATTTCATTTTTGTCAAAAAAGGCATCAAATAATGAGCATCTCTGAACGAAAACCAGCAGTCTGATAACAGTTATTCACCTTGGTATTGTGAGTGACGATCTGATTAAAAGTTAAAGACCCAAAAAATAGGATAAAAACCTTGATGATGGAATAAACAGATAAAAAGAAAAATTCTTCCAGGTTAATGATTTAACCCAACTCATTGTGTCTGCATTCTTCCTCTGTGGGCTACGTCCTTTTCTTTTTCCAAAAATGATACTGTAGCTTCCAAGCTGAACTAATCCTCTGCAAAGAGTTTGTTTTTAATACATACGATTAAAGATGGAAAGGACACCATAGATATCTGTCCTCAGGTAACTGGTTGGAGCATGCCACCAGGGCAGGGATAGCTCAGTAGGTAGAGTGGTGGCCCCATGATCGGAAGGTTGGGGGTTCGATTCCCCTGAACAGCTACCCTGAGGTACCCCTGAGCAAGGTACCGTCCCTACACACTGCTCCCCGGGCGCCCAATGGCTGCCCACTGCTTCACTGAGTGAATGGGTTAAATGCAGAGAGCGATTTTCCCCACGGGGACCAATAAAGTACACTTTCTTTCTATTTCAGTATTGGTGTAGGTAGGTGTAAATACTAGAACAGCTGGCACAAAAGTCTTCAATCAGAAGGATTTTGATCTGTAAGAGTGCTTGTAAGCACGGCCACTGTGGAAACATGTTCGATGCCATGTAGTAATGGAATGCTGAAGTTCATATTAAAGTGTCATCTACTCAGCCCATTTTTAAGCCTATTATTCATAAGTGGGGAAGTGCCTTTACTGTCAAATTTATACTTTAGTGACTCCTACTGGCGGAGAAAGACTACTGCATGGCTTTTCACAATACCTACAGCAAGAGTTCAATGCCAGGAATGTCATGGGTCTCTATAACAGGTCACAATGGGACATAGTTAAGTGTAACTAAATTCAGATGAGTTTACTTTTCCTGCAGTGAACTGAATAGTTGGGCCATGACTGTTTACAGCTGAGCTCAAAGATTTTGTTTACTTTTATGTAGGGTGTAGCAAGGTTCAAAGGTCATTCTCGGTTTAAACTGAAAGACACCGCTCCCTGCTGCATTGGGACTCAACAGAGACTCCCTTCAATCAAACTGTTCTTTCTCAAATGTCATCCAAAATGCGTAAGTTAAATACCAGTTGTTTTTTTTTTAATTGTTTGTGCAACACCATCTGTTTGTCTGTTTGAGGAAGGAAACGAGTGAAAGAGAAGTACGTGACAGATAAGAACAAATTATGCCTAATGATCTTTGAAAGAGTTAGACTCTCTCTGACAAATTGCAAGAAGCTCAGCTTCACACCAGCAGGCTGTTTAACACCTCTCAGACAGAGAAGTCAACAATGTTGTTGTAAATCTTTCTGTGTTATGATTTCATAGCAACAGTGGTCTTTGTTTCTGTTTTTCTTTTCCCTCCTAATCTACATAACTGACTGTTTTGTTTTTTTAAAGTCAAGGTTGCTCCCGCTCACTCATATTGTAGCCATGACAGTGTATAAAAAAAATATATTTAAAAAAACCTAATAATAATAATAATACTCAAAATAACTTTCTTTTTTTCCCCCTCAACTGAAGTCAGCTCAGTGCAGCTGATTTCACTCAGGAACCGGCAAGGAGAGCCCAATCAGTGAAAACAGCTGTTGTTTGACTGAACTGAAAACCTGCTGTGGGGTTCAAGAGGAGGCACGAAAGAGAGAGAGAGGAAGGACTATACTAGAAAAGGTTTTCACACGTCACATGCACAGTCACACACTGATGGCTCAAACTGAATGTGTGAGTGAGAAGAAGCGGGGAGGGAAAGGGGGGGTAGGGTGAGGGTGAGAACAGCAGAAGTAAGTAAGTGTGTGTGTGAGAGAGAGAGAGTCAGTCAGAGATGACTTCCACTCCACCCACATCCATCCGTGTCCAAAGTGAGGGGGAGGTGAAGCAGTTACTGCGCTATTAACTGGCATCATTTAGTTCAGTTTAGTGTGGAGGAAAGACTAGTCAAGACTCCTGATCAGGTATGACTCTCTGCACGTATGACACTCTTATTGATTTTTATTTGTTTTCCTGTCTCACCAAATCAGCACTGGTAGTCAGTTTAACGCTTAATGAACATGTTTTTGTCTTAAAAAGGCGCATGCTGTTATGCAGTTAAGGTTTGCATTGCTTGATCGTTTTATGTTGTTGTTGGCTATAGACAAACCCCCCCAGGGCGAGTGATGTTTCATAACTATAGAAGCCTCTACTTGTTTGTGCTTGTTTTAAAAAAAACACTACAGTGGTAGAAAAGGTTACTTTAGTAAAACAGGAACTGAAAAGCTATAGTAGCAATAAGGTTAAGACTAGCCTTAATGAAATACTGCGGCAGGTTGTGAGGATAGGATGTGGTGATTCACCAGCTGATCGCATGGAGAAAGAATGAAGCGACTAATGGAAAAGGGTGACACAGGCTGCAAAAATTGAACTCCTTTTTGCAGGGAGTTTGGGCCATGCTGAAATACAGCAGAGTCATGTTAGCAGGTCATCTGTTGGGAGAGTGCACATTTCAGCTAAAGAGAGTGCTGATGAGTGATGTTTGGCTTTCAAAAAAAAGGGAAGTTGAGGGGGAGAAATGGAGAGAATGTGTGCGTATTGATTGTGTACAAAAGGGTATGATCCAGCAAGACAACACTCTGATCTTCCTCTTTTTGAATTGCAATAAATTTCCTTTAATGTGCAGTATTTTGCAAAGTTCAGGATTATCGTGCGCTGAAGAAAAACCGCCGCACTCCAGCCACACTCATCTTTCTTTTTTCTTGAGAATAGGCCTGGGTGTAAGTTTCACCCATAAATTATAGTTAAAAGCGCGTCAAGAAACTGAAACCTATCAGAAACGATCAGTTAAACCTTTATCAGTAAGACCTGGTAGTTTTCTTTGTCTAACTGTATTCAGGGTAAAGCCAGTTCTCCGATAAACATGTCCTGTCGTGTTCATCCTGAACTGGAATATACCTGGGTATAGTCTTCTCAATCGGCCAAGACATGCTGTAAAGTGAAAGGCAGAAGGATTTAAACCTTTATTGGTGAAAGTTCTTTTTCCTTTTTTTTTCTTCTTCTGTAAAACCACCTGTAGTGTTGAGCACAAACATCCCCGCACAGTTGTGCGCCTTGTGGTTCGTCCTATTTTTAGGGCAGCTTGAGATGCTGTTAGAGTTATTTTTGCACCTTGTGCAATTCTGCAGTCTGCCCGGTGCAAACAAGCAACACATGCCAACCGGTTTTCTAGTTGCCTGCTGTTCAGGGAAACGCAGCAGAGTGTGACCACTTTGAAAAGATGTGCTACAGTAAGACGAACATGCTCATTTCAGCTCTACAAGTCTCTCAAGAGGAAGTGCGTAGGGTCTATTGGAGGAAGGGGAAGGGTGGAGGTGGTGGAGGGGACTTCAGTAGAAAGGGTGTAACAGTGGGTTTAACAGGTTTTCTCCACCAAAGGATACTGATCAGCTTGCATGCCCACAAATTTTACTCCCCTCTTTAAGAAAGGGTTAACAGAACAGAGCTGATATTTCATGCTAGCTTATAAATGAAAGCAATCACTGCCTTTATACAGAATTCCACCCAGCTGGATCAACAATGAGTTCCCATGTCAAACTTCGGAAGGAGCGGGTCAGTGTGGTGGACTACGACATTCAAATCAAAGGTAAAAGGCATGTGGTGGTTTGTGCCACACTGAGAAACACAACCTCTTTATTTCACACCATCTTAACTCTGATCAGTGAGACCAGTTTCTAACCTACTTGTCACAGTAAGTGTGTCTTTGTCGGCCTTTCAGAGGTTCGCTGTCAGCTTGTAGACCAACTGAAGGTATTGGACTTGCAACTTGAGCAAAAGAACCAACAGCTGCAAGACCTGACAGACTACCTGCGCCGACGGGGTGAGATTGAAAGCGAGTATGCTCGTTCCCTGGAAAAACTAGCAGAAAGGTTCACATCAAGGATAAAGAGGTAATTGCACACTGCACATAACATGCTAAACTACACAGCAGTTCATTTCAATCTTCAAAGTTTGTGTCCTTTTGTATTTTTTTTTTTCTTGTTTATGCATGAACACGCTCAGGAAGGAGCCCAGTAGTAACTCTGTGTCCCAAGTATGGCTTACTCTGCTGTCCCAGACCCGCCAAGAAAGTAGGGACCATAATGGACTGAGTGAAAGCTGCAACAACTTTCTCACCCAACCTCTCACACATTGTGTGGAGTACACACAGCGCCTTGCAAAGAAGGTACTACTGCAAGCGCTCACCCACGAACGCACTGCCATGCACTTCTGCAGTGCAAATGACATAATACTTGCTCTGTTATCGTTTTTCCATTCTCACTTTAACCACCAGTTCATGTTTTTCCAAATCTTGATATTTAAAGTATGACGTGGGTCACTGTGTCCTTGCTGTGTCGTGTCATCTCACTTCTCTGATATTTTGTCTGTGTTTTCCAGAGTAAAGACATCTGCATTCAGCTACAAGATGGGCTACTCAAGGTTACCACAGAGCTACAGGCGGTACGTGAGAAACCAACCACACAGAATGTTTTCCGTTTCTTAAGTACACAGAGGAAAGCATTGCTTTTTGTGCCTGTGTGCAGGCATGGCGAACATACTACCAGTACCACTCAGACTATGTCTGTGCAGAGGGGAAGCTGAGGGAAGCAGAGAAGCAAGAGGAAAAGCAGAAGCAGAGCGCAAATAAAAAACTGGAGAGGCTGATAGAAAAGGTAAATGCTTGGTGTCATGTGCGTGCATGCACGTATCATGTGACTCTTACTGACTATGTTTATGTGCTGTAGAGACAAATTAAAGTCCAAGAAATAAAGCTGAAGTGCAGCAAGGCCCGAAATGAGTACCTCCTAAACCTGGCTGCAGCCAATTCCTCCATGAATAAGTACTACCTGCAAGACATCTCTACCATCATAGATGTGAGTACATCAGTCACCTTTTCCTTTCAACATACAAAAACCCTACATAGCACTCAAGGTCATGATCTCTCATGTCATTTGGACCCCAGCGCTCATTGTTTCCATTCCTTCTGTCATGATCTGAAAGCTCCCGAATGAATGAAGTGATTCTAAATTCAGTTTCCTCCTCCAGTGTGCAGATACAGGTTACCACACCACTTTGGGCAGGGTGATGCAGGCCTACTTGTCAAGACGGTGGAAGGCCCAGGATAACCTGAGCACAGGCCTGCAGCAAATAGAGGAGGCCGTGTCTAGACTGGACCAGAGCCGGGATAGAGACATCCTCCTGCAGGACAACTACAACACCTTCTCTATGCCCCTACGCTTCCCCTATCAGCCCCACGATGGGGACCAGGTGTGTATTTTGATTAAATTATGTAAAGGAACTTTATATATTAAGTGTGTGGAACAACTCTAGACTCCCTTGCATTTCAGGTTACTCAGGTCAGTGCGGAGTGTGAGATGATATGCGAACTGGAGACCAGATTCAAACAGATACAAACTCGACTGCAAGCCGTCACCCAGGAAACTGAGGAGGTAAAGAAAATCGCACCAACCAGGGCTGCTCGTTATCATATTTTGAATTTTAACGAGGCTGCAAATAGTCTATGAAAATTTCTTCTTGTTTCCTTAATCTAATTTTAGTTAAACTTATTAAAGCATCACAGCCTCAAATACAGAAAGGAAGTAAAAGTGATGAAGATGCAAAAGCACTATAATAAAAGGCGAGAACGCCTTCCCCCTCATTATTGACTATATTTAGCCCTTTTTTAATAGTTCTCATGATCTCGGTTTGTAAGACAAGTATAAATCTCAGCAGTTCTGCTGGCACTTGAAAGTGACATAATGTCTCAAATGTGGGTATCTACACAACACAGAATTATCAGCCAGTGTGCAATATTCTGACCTGATCCTGCAGTACACCCAGCAACTGCAGGTCACCTCTCACCCTGCTGCTCTCATATAGGTTAATAAGAGCATGTCAGCAGCCCAGGCTTCTCTGCTGGAGGGCATCGGCGATGATCTGGAGCCTTCATCTCAGGAGGGCAGCACTGAAAATCTGACTGTAAAGCCCAGCGCCACTCGACGACGGGCCAACCTGCAGGAAATAGAATACCTCTACTTTACTGTGAGTCGGTAAAATTTGGGGGCAACAGCAATGATGTGCAGTTGGTGTGGTAACGATAAAAAAAATACTAATCTGATCGGTGTAATTTGTTTTACAGAAAGTAAAGGAGTACCTCGTTGGCAGCTCTCTTGTATCTAAACTGCAAGTTAAACATGATCTGCTTAAAGAAGCTGTAGAAAAAGGTATTGCTTCTGCATTTCTCACGTTACAATACCACAAGTTGTTGACTCTGTGTCACAAACAAAATACCAAACAGAGTATTTCTCCTTTTTTAAAACGGATTGCTCTTATCATATGTTACGTCCTTTTTCTTTTCTTCCCAGCTGAAGTATCAAATGACCATCAGCCTCGGTATGAATATAATTTTTTTTTTTAACAGTTGTCGCTGAGTCATCGTTTTTATTTATTCATGCTACCAGTCTTAACACTGTGCCTCCACGGTCCTGTGTGTCATTCTCCAGACACACTGGAAAGTCTATGCGTGTCAGAAAGAATCACTCGAGTGCCAATTTGATGCACAACCAAAAACTTTTCAATGGAGACATGCTGTCCTTCATAACGGTAACACCGGTTTCCTCTTTCAGCTCTCTCGTTGTCATTTTAGTTTTTCCCTTTGACTCGTGATGAGTCAGTGAAATTTATTGTTTCTTTTTAATTCAGGCATCAGGACAACAGATTCCAATTGTTGTGGAAAGCTGCATTCGCTATATCAACCTCCATGGTGAGTCTTCATTGCTGAAGTAACATTAAACCATTAGATGTTATTGTAAAAAGACAACTGCAGACACACATACATCTAGCCTCTTGTGTTTAAAAGTGACTGAGGGCAACAGGCACTCATTTTAGACCACTGCGATAATCTGTCTGCCCATCAGGACTCCACCATGAAGGGATATTTAGAGTGCCGGGGTCTCAGTTGGAGGTCAATAACCTCAGGGACGCTTTTGAGCGAGGTAGGGGTGTGTGTGTTTGTTAGATTAACTTCTATTCATAGCTCTCCTCTCCATGGAGCATTAATAATGTGGGGCAGTGTGCCATGGGCTTCCCCTGCAGGAGAGGACCCTTTGGCTGAGGGGAGTTATGACCTTGACTCGGTGGCTGGAGTGCTGAAGCTTTACTTCAGGCGTTTAGATAATCCACTCTTCCCCCTTGACAGCACCAATCTGCTCCTGGAGCATGCCCGTGAGTGTTCTTGTGCACCTGTGGATATAATTAGTGTGGCTAAGAATGCTCAGCAGCAACTTCTCTTTTATTTCATCACCTTTTTGTTTTCCAGAAATAAAGAATGAGGCAGAGCGAGCAGCTGAGCTGAAAGCTGTGATTTCTTCCTTCCCCGAGCCTGCTATCATCGTCATGAGATACCTCTTTGCATTCCTTTATCAGTGAGTGTCGTTACCTGTGACTTGAATATGGAAAAACTGAATTTTTGCCTTGTTTTACTCATTGCTGAATCATTCTGTGAGAATCATTAACATCCACTGTTAGTGCAGTTAAATAAGATTATATGAGGTAAAAACAACCAATAAAATTAACCAGTTTTAATTTTTCTTTGTTTCTTTATTTACTCCTCTCTCTCTGCCTTCAGTGTGTCGGAGTATAGTGACGAGAACATGATGCAACCTTACAATCTGGCCGTGTGTTTTGGCCCGAGCCTGATAAGAGGGGCTCATGATGACGACGTCGTGACCCTGCAGCCTCAGATCAATGCCCTGGTGAAGGACATCATCATTGAGCAAGAAAGCATCTTCCCCACTCAGAGCGAAGTGCCGGGACCAGTTTATGAGAAATGCATGACACTAGAACTGGATGACGGGTACAGTGAAAAATCTTTGAGTTCACATAACATGCGGGGGTTGGGGGGCGTATTGTGGAATGATTATATTATGCTCTTTACTTCACAGAGAGACCAATGTTGATGGAGATATAGAAACTGAGTACACCCCTAGCAAAGATGGTAAGTTTATGTGGCTATTTCAGTTCATCGCTTCATTAAAAATATATAATGATGTCTTTGAAGAATAACAAAGGATGTATACATTTGCTTTGCTGCAGATTTAGAAATGGGCTTTTTGGCTGACAACAGCACAAGTATGTCCATGTCTGGAGTAGCAGCACCCAGAAGGGGAGAACGCCCCAGAGCTAATAGCAGCGGGGCACTAGAACACAAATTAACAGCTGCACCAGGAGGAGGCAGCTTCGGTTCAGGTGGAAAGTGCACTCTTCAGATTCCTGTTGGGCCGCAATGTAAGCCAAGGAGGATGCCCTCTCCTTGTTATGGGCAAGAGTAAGTAACCCAACAACAGCTGACTGACTGTGCTTGAGTAAAACATAATTATTCAGACTGATCTCTTTCTGCATACAGCTACCAGCGACGGTCATCTGAGGATATAGCCTCTCGAGTAGATAAGGTGTGTCTTGTTTTTCTTATAGCTCATAGCTCTCTGTTTATAACCTAATAAATGTCTTTAAAAAGAAAAATACCGCATCATTGTGCAATGAGCCAACTTTAAATGAAGCCATTATAAAGGGTTCTCACAGTAATCTGTGTCTGTAGCTGTAAGCGTTACAACATCAGAGGTTGCTAAAGGGGACAATGAGCCAAACTGTACTTGGAAATGTGCTGCTGCTAAAGAGCAAGTGGCTGGGCTGTCCTTCCTTTCTTTTTTTTTTTTTTTTTTTGAAAAAAATCCATTTTTGATAACCAAAAAGAAGAACTAAGTGTTAACGGTAGCAGGAAACCCACAGTCTGGGTTTCCTGCTTACGAAAATCTGAGTGATGTTCAGTAAATTACTATGCAGAGTAATTAGTCATTGCCAAGAGCAGCGGGCAGAAACGGAAGTTCTAAAGTCGAAACGTAGAGAAAACGGACACTTCCCCGTTTCCTCTCTCATCCGTACTTTTTTATTTTCACATTACAGGAAGTCTGTCGCCAGATGGACTCAGTCTTTAAGGAGCTTTTGATTCGACAAACCCATCAGGATCCCACCCCCACTGTGTCCCCCCCCTCAGTCCAGACTCCCCAGAAGAAAGGAAAGCAGGATGGGCGCAGGGGGAGAGGAACAGGGCTCTTCAAATCAGCAGATGCAGCGGACTGAGATGATCAGCAATGGCACAAGACACACGGGGCGAGGGAGAGATGATACTAATGGAAGTTGAGGTGTAGCGTGAAGGCCTCTGACAGTAGCTTTCAGCACATCTATTTCTAGAAACCTGAGATCCTTGACTGAGAGTCCTTTCTCTGAGGTCTCCTTGACTCAGTCCTGTCTTACGTGTGATGTACAGCAGATTTCCACAGGCCTGCGGTACTATGTCAAAACTGTGAACTACTTGAAATGCACCAATGTGTTTGTAGGCATTTTTGATATTTGCACTTCTTCTCTTATTATATTAAACAGCTGCCCTGCCAGTCAATAATTTTTAGTCAATACAGGCATAAGTGCACACTCTTAATCAAATTTCTGTCAAAATGAGATGCTGGCACAAAGTCAAGAAAACTGTGAATGTTATAGTTGTAAACGTCAATTCCTACTTATCTCAAACTTTATGATTTATCTGTATATTTGAACTACATGCTGAATAAATAATTTGTCTAGGCTTACTGCTTCATTAGATGTGTATGTAAAACATGACTATAACTTGCATTTCTTTTCTTCATCCTGGGGTTTTATACATAGAATAATATATTCGGGCTTAAGTAAAAGTAGTCAAGATGCTCCTTTCTCATGCAACATTGGCTAGATGCCTCTGGGGCCTCCTTCAGTAATTGAAGGCCAGACGAGATGTATTCTTTTCAGTGTTTTCTGGGTTTCTCCCAGGTGTCCCACCCTGTGGATGTCCCTGGGGAAGCCTTCAGTGGAATATGCTTGGGACGCTATTCCAAACATCCAAAATCGCTCCAAACATCTAAGCTTCTTACCCCTGCACCACTGCTCAATCTATACCAATATCTCTGTTGGTGTCTTGTCCTGTTTAATTTATTTAAATTTGATTTATATTGCTTCAAATCACTTAAAGGTATGTTTTAAAAAAATAGGCCTCACTCTTCTTTACTTAGGGAAGCAAATCACCCTGAACATGGAGGGATCATCATTTATTAACAAAGCACCACAATCAGGTCGTCTGCTGACTTTCACCAAGGTGCGTCTCAGTAGCCTGAGTACATTTTTTTTTTTTAATGATTTTCAATTTAAGAGAATCACAAAATATCTAATAAAGAGATTTCTTAGGTTCCCTCAACTGGACACTCATCTTTGTCCAACCTGTCTATAAAGGTGGAGATAATTAAATAATGATAATAATTATTATTATAATATATATTATTATAACTGAATTATTACATATTTTTCAAAGGCAATGTCACAAATTTCTGTGCACCCTAGATCCCCAAGGATGTCAAACTCAATGTAAATCATGGGCCACATGATTCTAAGTGAACCTCCACTTTCTTTCATTGTAAAGAAGTTTAAGTGCACATTTGATCCATGCGATATCTTAATATAAGAACAAGAAGTGCACTCTCACTCGCATGTCTCCTCCATTCTACATTATAAACAAATGCTCTTGTATTAAATAAAACAAATATATCAGCACAACTCTGGGCTTAAATTGTAAAATAATAAACTAATTCCCCAAACTGTGCTGTTATTTCTAAAACAACGTTTTTTGTAATTCACAGAAAACGTATCATTTATTTCTTTACTTCTTTCACTCTTTTTTTTATTTTTACTTTTGTCCAGTTTAAACTTTTCTGTTAATTGTCTGTCTATTACTTTATTACTTTGCTGTGGTGTGAATGACCATGAGGGAGGCTTTCATTAGAAATTTGTAAAAAATAAAATAAAATAAAATAAATAAGGTCAGTTTGTTAAAGCTGTTTAGATCCATCATTTACTGACTTCCGGCCATTTTGATTCTGATGACGTGTCGACGGGGCACTTTCCCAGGGTGCTCTGCGGTTTCGAGAGTCCACGTCATTGGTGCGCAGACGCAGAGGTGCAGAAGCGCTGTGAGCTGAGGTGGACTTCTTCCTTTTTACTGTTTGGAAGGAGCCGAGCACTCAGGCAACTGGACCTCAGGAGCAACACGAAACCTCTTAAACAACCTCCGAGACGTCACGATGATCCGGATAGCCGCCTTCTTTGCGCTGCTGGTGGTCGCCTGCTCAGGTAAGACAACGCTGGAAGAGAGAATACCGGGTTAATAAGCCTGTAATGCTAATCAGCTTTAGCTAGTAGCTAATTCATTGAATCACTACCCGCAATCTCGTAGCCACAGGAGGGCAGAGTGGTGAAAGTTGTATTATCTATAGATGCTGTGTAGATGATCATGTGCAGGATTTCAGCTGACCTCAACTCTGCTCTTTGTGCCCATAGGAGAGAGCTGCACGGACCCAGTCATCACTCCGTCGGCCTACACCACCTCTGACGCCGTCATCTCATCAGAGTCTGTCTTCATCGTTGAACTCAGCCTGACCTGCGCCAACGGAGCACAGGTAACTGTCCACCTCTAACACAGCCAGCAGCACAATGATGTACTGATGCTACTGGAGCACTCATGGTGATTTCTGCTCTCTGCAGAGCGTAACGCTGTATGCTGATGTCAATGGAAGACAGTTCCCTGTAACCAGAGGACAGGACGTTGGAAAGTACCAGGTATGGATTCACATGTGGCTACAGGTCAAAGCACTTGCTTTTACTGAATCTGATTTGTTAGCAGAGTGAAAAAAAATCAATCAGTCTCAAGCCTGGATGAAAGGGGAGGTTTGCATCAAGAAGGGCATCTGGTGTAAAATCTTTGCCAAATCAAACCTGCGGGGCATCAAGGAAAAGGTTTCCATACCAGATCGATCGGAGCCCAGGTTAACAACAATGGCCACCTCCAGTGCTGCTGGCCAACAGGATGCTGGTTGATAGTGTGCTACTACTGACTGAAGACAAATTAAGAGGAGAAGGGGAAAAGATGATAGGAGGCAGGGAGAGAGAAGGAGGCTAGTCTAGGTGAGAGTAGGAAACTCTAAATGTACACTGGACAAAGGATGTTGAGTATGAAGCAGCCAGGAAGGAGAAAAAGAGGAAGAGTGCAGGTGAAGCTGGTGGCAAACGATCCACTGTGATGACCCCTATAAAGGGAGCAGCTGAAAACTTAGCAGCACTTTGTAGATTTATGGGTACTGAACTACAGAAGGTTGAACATATAGTCACAATAATTTCAGTGCTGTCTAAATCTATTATGAGCCAGATGATCGTGGTTACAGTTTTACTCGATACTGCTTTATTTCTCATTGTTTTTATCAGCTTTGTGCCAGTAATAATGTCTCATTGTAAAAAGTTTCAGAAACGGTTTGAATTTTTTCAGCCAAGATTAGACAGCACCAAATCAGTATTACACAAGTAATAAATATTAGTTACAGATATATGTAAATGTAATCTTATTTACTGATAGACTCACAGCAGTCAGTTGGCTGGTATTAGCCTATACTGATCAGCTCTTAATTGAGACCACCCTTAAAGCTTATAAGCAAAGGTGGGAGAAAATATCAAAGTACTTCCTCTTGTTATACATTTTCACTATGCTGGATGGATTCGTGCATACATATTGATATCAAAACATGCTGCTCTTTAACTGGATTTTCCTGCCAGTTTGGTCATGACTTCTTGTAGCAGTAATTTCAGTAAATTGCAATAAAAAGGAAAAAGTGGACAGCAAATTATAGAAATTAAGTGAACCAACACACTAATACACACACACACACCAGTGCAATGAAAAATAGAATTAATTCCTTTGTCAAAAGTCATTTCTATTGAATTAATAGTCACAGGATGTCTTTGATTAGGTGGCTGCCCCGAGGTTTATTGACCCTTCACAGATGAACAATCTCATGTAGAGCTTATAATATATATATATATATATATATATATATATATATATATTGTTGATTTACTATATGTGAGTGTCCTTTTCAAATAAGGACTACCGGGGTCATTAGGATACTTGTACCTTATGACTTGCTTAGACAGTAGTTTACATTTATCCCTAACCATTTCATCAACAGGCCATTAAAATACACGTTTGCCTTTTAGTACAGACTCGAGGCTTTACATTTAGACACATTTTTAAACTAAAAGTATCTTAAAGAAACAAAAAAAAAAGAGTAAATAATCAGCTATTATTGAATGTGTACTTTCTTCCATCAGGTGTCCTGGAGTCTTCCTCACAAACAGGCAACATCTGGAACATATCAGGTCAAATTCTTCGATGAGGAGTCCTACAGTGCCCTGCGCAAGGTTAGTGTATTATGTGTTGTTGATCAGCTTACAGTTTCCTTTGCTTGAGCTCCACTTGTTTTGAAATGAGTCGTCTTTATAATCAAATATGCTTTCATTTCAATTAAATCTGTTAATCTCATTTGCTCCAGGCCCAGAGAAACAATGAAGACGTAAATGCCATTCACCCTCTCTTCTCTGTCAACATTGACCACAGGGTGAGTTTCTTCTAGGATCTCAGACTGAACACATCACTTGAGTCATGATCCTGCTATCTTGTAAATTAAAAGCCAGTAAACGCCTTTAAATTGTATCAGCTTTAGTGAGCTTACATCAAGTATCACTTAACTTCCTGGCATGTTTGAAAGGTCTCCAGTGAATGAATAAACCCAGAGAGATTATCGCCTGACTGCACACTCTTACAGGCCTCTGTTTTGCAGAGTAGTCATATTGTTTCCTTAAGAATTAGTGAAGCTTAAAGAAGAGCAAATGGCAAGTGAACTTTGGACTTAAGTACACATGATTACCAGAAATTTGACATGATAGTGTGCAGGTAACCCTCTAACTTTATTTACCTCCCACTCATGCATCATACCGTCATACAATCAACAGGATGTTACGCTCTCATTAGCAGTGGCTTAAATTGCTCTCTTTAGAGTTGCAAAAAGTTTGACTCAGGGGTCCGCCAATTTCACGTTGCCAGCATTTTTTTGCCCCTCGTTGCTTGACGTTACCAAATGTCACTGACTTGCTGCGGTCTCTGGTCACGATTTCGCTGTTTCCTGTGCGGATGCATTATGGTTGGAATCTCTGCATTCATTCAAAACAACAAACTCATGTAAACATGAAACTCCAGTTCCACTTTTAGCTTTGTGTGATTCTCATTTAAAAATAAACCTTATCTGTCTCTTATTGGCATTTGTGCAGCCCCACGGGCCATTCACTCTGAAACTCTCTCCATTTAAAACCATAAAACTACTATTTAAGCCAACTTTCTTCTGATTGGCTGTCCCTCATTTGCCTTATTTGCTCTTGTCCTTAAACCTGTTTCCTCCCCCCCCCCCCCCCCCCCCCCCCCCGCTCACTACAGGGTGCATGGAATGGCCCATGGGTGTCTACTGAAGTGGTTGCTGCCCTCATTGGTATCCTGGTCTACTACTTGGCTTTCAGCGCAAAGAGCATCATCCAAGCATAAACTGACCCAAAACAGCTTTTTAAATACTGGATCATTAAAGACTGATTTCTGATGGGGCTCGACCAATTATCCATCATCCAGTGTTGAGACAAACCAACAGGATTTTGCCACTTGATCTGCTTTGGGGCAAGGAGCAGAAGTAGCAGTCTTTGTATTTTTTTATTCAGACTGTGTCTCTTATGTGCTTTTGAGTCTTTAAAGATGAATTTTGACACACGATTGACTCTCGGTATGGGTGGAGTTTTGTAACAATGGTTTCTTCTTTTGGAAACAACAGATCAATAAACCTGGACTTTACAAATAAAGAAGTCACATAGAGCTCATGCATTGTATTGGGTCCCGCTTAAACAGTGGAACATCCTGACCAGATTGTGCTGCAAAGGTGAAAGCTTCCATGCAAATGAAATGTCAATAATGTGGCTGCGCAGACTGGCCTGAACAGGTCGAGTGGATGTGTCTCCTCCAGGAAAGTGAATAAATGACTTTTATTTTATTGGTTGTAGTAAAGCGAAAATCTATAAATTCCTTTTTCTCTAGACAGATGGGAAGGTCTCTTATTTCACAGCAACACGTCATCTACGGTGCTTCTTTTTATTTTCCAGTCTAGAACTAGCTGCAACTAGTCACCTGAACTCAAGCAACAACCAGCTTTAAGCAGATTTATCTTTCACATGCTGAAGTAGTTGAATTGTATCCCATCTATGGGTGGCCAAGTCACATGAAAAATGTCTCCACCTTCCCTAACTCCCATGCAGCCCCAAAAACAGCATATTTAAATCTGCCTGTTAACGTGTTTACTTTGCAACACGTACAAAGCTACAGGAATTCAAGACGGCCTTGGGGTGAGGGAAAAATAAATCTATCTCAAGGAACATGAGCAGGATAAACCTACCCAAAATGAACAAACCAAAATATCTGTGGAGTTGACAGAAAAAAAGAAAACCACATGTCAGTGTGGTTTTTCTGCTGTAGTCAGACAGACTTGGTTGGAGGATGAGTAAATCCTTTGTGACAGTAACCATCTTGGCCGTTGCAGTCCACTTAAAATCTCTCTTGATAATCTAAGCATTTATGTTCATAAATCCTGTTACGATAAAAAAGTTTTAAGGCTTTGTGCGTAGTAAATATCATTTGTGCTAGCTTGCAAACTCTTGAAAAACAATTCCTTTTTTTTCTGTAAACATGTTCAGCTTGGAGGCTGTGGCTGAACTCTCAGTGGACATGATGGCTATTTTTGTCAGCGCAAGAGAGGCAGAGCTGTCCCACTGGTATTCCTCGATATTCACGGAGAGCAGTGCATTAAACAAGGCAGCACGTCAGCAGCTTGTGTCCTGTCACATTTTCTCATAACGGGGACACACACATGCACACATGCCAAAAAAAAGAAAAATCTGTTACAGATGTTAATTCTGTGAGCAGGGAGTGCGTCAGCTTGCATTTCCTTTCTAAATTCCTGTAGTGCATTGCCACTGGTTGAGCACACTGTGGCAGCTCTGTGCTGCTGATGGAGACTCGAGGCTGGTGCCAGCTTCAACTTTACAGGCAGATTGGATGTGATTTTTACTGGTTATGCTTTACTAATGTTATTATTATGTTGCCTTATGAACTCCATGCCCTCCTTCTGCATCCAGTTTATGACATAGAGGTGCTCAGGGGAAAGTCATGCTGATGTGATCTAGTTTATTACAGAGACTTAAACATAGCTTATCTATTTCTGTCTGTGCCCCAAATAAGGTTTAGCAAAGACTCTTCACTCCACAGAAAAACAATTTAGCATCAACAAAAACAGCACAACTGCAGCCTCTCACTTAGTCCTATAGAGTTAATGTATACTGCGAGTAAAGTGATCTGCTCACATAAATACTGCACAGTGTAGAGAACACAAGGAGTTTCTCAGATGACCGCTTCTCTGCTGCTTTGTCATCACACATTCGCACTTGTGGTTTAAGTGCTTTAGTCTTCTGGCACCTTGACAAGGAGAGAAAAAAAGTCATCGCAGTGTTGTTAATTTAGAATAGACAGGGGCTGGAAGGAATCCAGATGTTGCCTCACAGAGTCACCTATTGGACTGTGGGAAGTCGCGGACAGCTGGATGGAGAGATATAAATGGAACGGACAAATAAACACTCAACGGAGGCCAGCGAGTCGATGCTAACACAAAAACTCCTGCTTCTCTTTGTTGTGTGATGGAGTTCAAAGTGCGTAACTCCAGCCAGCACATTAGTGGCCATGACTGCCGATGTGGAATGAAATATTTAGAGATAAATGTTGTCCTTTTAGAAGGAATGATCCGACAGGAAGTCACAGTTTATTCTGTCAATGGCAAATTATTGTCCTATATCTTTGGTTTGTTTTTTCCCCATTTAAGAAAGTAATTTACAAGGTTGTGTAAACAATTCAGTCCCATTTCTATTTATATGATTACATAACCCAAGCTTTTAGTCTTGATTATCAGTGCAAAACATCATTTCTTCTTAAACATCTCTCATATATAGCCTTTTATCAAAAGTTTATCTTTATTATTCTTACACGAGACAAAACATTTGCTGTGAAATAAGGATAACTGCAGAGGAATTTGTGTGTGTGTGTGTGTGTGTGTGTGTGCGCGCGCTCAGAGGTGTGTAAAGCACACCGGCTCAGGCCACAGACCTCGATGGGCTTAGCGGGATTCAGCAATTTGGAAACCGGCATTGCACAAATAATTTTCACATGAAGTCAGGCTTTTCTGTCTGTTCCATAGGCATCGTTTTTCCTGCTCGTTCCTCACACTTTTCGCAAAGCAGAACAAAGTCAACAAAGTGTGGGGCTAACTCAGTAATCACAAAGCAGACTGTATCTTTTTACACTGACTTCCCCTTCCTTCACTACAATAACAATTCATGCTCTGGTTACTTCATGGTTTTGTTCGTACAGAGGAGGGTGTTATATGTACAGTTGCTCCAGCCCAAACAGCTTGACAGTGTTTGGGGTTACCATAACTCACTGTAGCTTCCAAACCTCTGCGCTTATTTTCTCTGCATCTCATTCTTCTTGTCCTATTTGGGCATCCTCTCATCTGCTTTGCATGACAATGCAGTTGGCAGTAAAAAAAAAGAACCATATAAGGGAGGAAATTCCTTTCACTCCTTTTCCACAACATATTAAACATCCCATCCACATGTCACATCAAAAGGACAATATCTGGTGTACAGCTTTTGTTTGTGTTTGCATATTGGCTTGCGTGTGTCTGCGTGTGTGCATGCACTTCTTGCAGCTGGCCCAGAACTATTAAATGGGTGAAGACCAATGTTCCCTCTAAGCTGCGTGCGTGCGCAATTGCGCACTGCTGCCACGGTCTCTGCGCACAGAAAATCTGCGTTGCGCACAAAAAAAAATCTAACCTGAATTGAAATTAAAATTAAAACTTTAACAATTCTGTTTTGCAGTGTAAGTGACTGGCTGCTCCCGTATGGGATTAGAACGATGCCACCTTATCCCATAGTCCAGCCAATAACGCGATTCACATTCGTATATACGCAGCTAATCAGCGTCCTTATGTGCCGACACCGGTGTTTTAGCGAGCAAAGCGGCTGATGTGGAGTGAAGCCACGTTAATGACAACGTGTACAACCATTGGAGACGTGAGCAGGACAGACGGAACAATTGATGGAAAAAGTGTGGACTTTATACCAGTTTTTAAATTGTGTTGATCGGCCACGTAAAACCAGAGTTATGATACAAATATCTGCAATGTTTGGTTTTCTTCCTGAATACTGTCCTTGTTTATATTTACTGCGGGAAGAAACGGTAAAAACGGCGTTTTATAAGGAAAACGCTCGAGAGCCTGTGAGCAAAAACAAAACAAACCCCCCCACCCTTTCCTATTGATCGAAAAATGTACCATGTCGACCAATCAAAAAATGATATGGCAACATGGCATTTAGGAAAGGGGGAGTTTTAGGAGTGATGGCGGTGTTTTGAGCTGTGAGAGATTTGCGACGTTTAGCGCAAATCTTGTGTAGTTAGTGTGTAGTGTAGTCAATAGTTTTGTTGTGTGTGTCAGAACAATGCTGTAAATCCAAGCCCATTATATATTCTTGATTTGAATACTGGCTTGTGTGAAATCCCAGAAATAAACCCCAGACAAAGCGATTCTGTGAACTAAGGTGCAGGTCTGTTAGGTTATGCTGTGGTGATCCTCGGGTTGGGGGATGGGTGTTCATACTGGAGTGCAAAATTAAAACCAATGGAAGATGGACAAGAAAAGTTCAAAGCCATCAGGTGCTCAGTTTAGAAAAAAAGAGAAAAGAAGAGGAGGAGAAACGAAAGATACAGGTAAGCAGACGTGTCATTGGATGATGGCAGGTTATGTATCCTGAAACAATCAGAATCAGAATACTTTATTAATCCCTAAGGAAATTATGTGGGTTACAGTTGCTCCAAGAAGAATTGGTAAAAATGGTAACAGTAACAGACTACTACAAACTCCAAACAATACATTATGTTACAGATTTTAATATTAACTAGTCATTGTCAGTTGTTGATTTGTCCTGTTCTCATTGTATGATGAATTATGATGGCTGTTTGGTAGCCGTTTGCATACCATGCATACTCTCTCTCTCTTCATATGTGTGTGTGTGTGTGTGTGTGTGTATGTTTCACTGGTGAAATACAGTATGGTTCCGACAACAGTTATATGATAATGTACAATCCTTAATATGTTTTATGTATGTCTGTGTGTGTGTGTGGTGGGCGGCGGGGGGGCGCCAGAGGGAGTGCTCACCCAGGGCGTCAAACAGTCAAACAGGCTAGGACCGCCACTGCCTGCAGGTATCAGGCTGTTGTTCTCCTTTATCTCATAGTGGACAGAAATTGTTTTTTGGAGTGGCATCAAATTTTATGCAGAACAGCTGATTGTTCTGTAAATAGTTTGAAATACTTATTTAAAAAAACACCTTGGCTGCATTTTTAGGTAAACAGCTGCAAAAAACTTTGTTTTTTTGCATAACTCAGTTACTTTTTTGAAGAAGTAACTATATAGTTAATTGCCCAACATTGGTCATTATATCCTGTATTTTGCAGACAGAGTTACAGGACTCTCTCCCAGACCACAGACTCAGAATACAAGTCAGAGCTTTATACAAATAGAAAAAAGAAAGTTGTGTTTTCAAAATTGGAGTTCAAGTTATTTTTACTTCCAATAGTGTTAACATACTACACAGGTCATGAACAAGATTATTTGTAAGTGGGCTAAAGCAGTTAATTAAAACTAGTCTAACATAAATGTAAATGCTGTAATTTGATTATTTTTAATAAACCGTGTAACTTCAATGCTGGCGTGACCACAGTGCACACGTCTGATGTCGCTCACAGTGGTCCAAGGGACCGCTCAGGGAGTTTGTGTGTTCGCTCAGAAACATGAAAAATTAGAGGGAACATTGGTGAAGACACATAACAACAAATCATATCTAAGTGCATAAATGTCGTGGAAGCGTGTTGAACAAGCTCCTGTAAAATATTTGTAGATGCCATTTTATCAGACACCATGCACATGCCTGTTTGTGCTATTAAGAAAGCAATGTTGCAGGTGAGGTGTGCGCACAACCGTGCTTAAAGTAATGAAAACAAGATGGCTGAAAGCGATTAAAAAAAGCTAACCTTGATCCCTCTGGCTCTCGGAGAAAGAACGTCTTTTAAATCAGTAAACACTTACAGACTAAGGAATCATAATTGCTGCCAATAGAATAAAAGTGTGGCTATATTTAGCAAACAAAGAAAAAATGCCCTTGGAAAAAGCCGCATTTAACTGCCCCTTTCTCTGTAAGCTGAAACAGTAAATGCAGATAAATTTTATGTGGAAAACAAAACAAATTCCACCAAATAGTTTACCATCTGTTTTAAGGCTAAGAGCATATAAACATCCTCTTGGTGTTAAAACATTTTAAGATAGAGGAAAAAGAGCAAAATGAAACCCTTTTGTGAGAAGACAAGATAAATTGGGGAGCCTGTTTCTCTTGCTTCCTCCGATAATAAAGTATGATGCTCTTTCCTAACGCAGACACAGGAGTCGATCTGGGCCAGTTAGGCCTCCTGGTGTCTTGGAATGAGCCTCGGCCATCATTAGGTCTGCAGAGGGGTCTTGGGTTAAGCAATGCAGACGCATTGCTCAGTATGGTAAAAGTCCTGGCTCCAGGTCTGATTTATACCGGCTGTGGTCAAGGCTGGGGGTCTCAGTCATTCTTCAGAGCCACTGGTTGCACTCCTTGGCTGAATTTAAATTGATTTGAAGACGGAACTTGCCCTGTTTTCCTGCCCTTGTGACTGGCTCCCTGAGGGGTAATTTATTTCTTTTATACCCCATTGCAGCCACACGGCTGGAAGGAAGCGCTGCCCTAACTGTAATGAAGAAGTGACCTTGAGTTTAGCCGTCACCCATGCTTCTGCATGGAAACCGTGAGCATTAGGGCATTCAGCATAAATACACACACACACACACTGCAAGATTATAAAAACAGCAGTGACCTACCAGTTAGACCATCTATCATATGCTCTGACAAGAGAGAGAGATGGTGGTGGCTGTTTCAGTGAAAAATAGGAAATGCCAAGTCTTTTATAGGACTACTCAGGAAACTAAACTGACTCTATAGGAAACTCTGTCTGATGATGGGTCTATTTTTAGGGGATATTTAAAGGTGTTCGTGCTTTCTGCTTCTCAGTCAGTTGAAGTGCATTTATTATTTAGCCGTTTTAATGCTCACTAATGGCTGTACAGAAAGCACAATGCACAGCTGAGGAGTGTTCGGCCTCTCCCATCAATCTGAAAGGCTGGATGAAACTGAGGTTTGGCCCTTTGCGTGGAGAAGAATCATCCTCTGACCTCTCAACTTCCTGCTTGGGAGAGAGAAAAATACATGAACACCCTGAAGGTTTGGGAGAAGTTCATCTATTTCCTGATATAACAAAGTGAGACACGGGACATTGTTGCTGCAGAGTTTCATTTGGCTGATAATCAAAGCAGAGGCCTGTGTCTGGGGAACAAGTTTGCAGTGGCGTGCTGTAAACCCAAACACCACGGCCACGCAGAGGAAAAGGTGAGGCTTCTCCTTTGACCCAGACGAGTACTCTTGAGATACCTTGAAAGCATGCTGGTATTGTCCTGCAGACTCGAACAACACTGTTCTCTCACGAAAAAGAAAGATGCACCAAAGTGTCTCACTGTGAGTGCACATCATTAAAAAAAAAGATTATTTTCAACAGCATCTAATGGATAGACTGATCAAATACACACAATGTTATCACATTTCCTGTATGTACAGTAGCTTATGTAATTATGCTATTGTAAAAACATACCATTAGAATATTTAAGTGTGTCATGCAGCTGAGGGCCATAATACTTTACTCTGTGCACAGAATAAAATGCAATATTATAAAAACTGTACCTGGAAGGCAGAAACAGGGAATAATATACCTATATACTATCTAAGTATACATTAAATATATATATATTTGTGTGTACATTTTCATTTACACAACAATAAATAAATAAAGAGATTAAAGAACACATGGCTCATGGTGTGATATAACATATCCTATGATCCCTGCTCTGGAGGTATGCTCTGTCTAAAAATAACTTGGCTGACATCATTTACAGATTAATCCAGTGAGGGAGGCCCCCTCTAAAAATGTCTACTGACATTACAGGCACTTGGTTTGGACTTGGAGTATTTGCAATATTCATGTGAAGCGTTTTCTTAAATAGTAATTGTTTCTAGATGTACGCTAACGTGTAGGTTGGAATATGTCTACTGATAAGACTTTAAAGTCGAGCTTTTAAAAAACAATCTTTGGTTTGACACCGCTTGTTTTCTTTCTTCCTTCTTTTTTAACTACACTGTACCTCAGACCATTGCAGCATTCAGCTTTTATCTAGCACAAAATGTAACATTCTCTTCAATAAATATACTTTACAACGTTGATCACGATACACGGAATGCTGATAAATACTTCTCATGAGTTTCTTCTGTGCTGTGTTCTCGTTTCATACTTTCAGAAAAGCATGACGGGAAGGTTCTTTTATGTGCCTCATATGGCGTGTTTGTATAAAATACAGTCACATAATTGTGTCCCAGTTGAGCAAGGAAAACCAGGTTTATTTTGTTGCGCGGTGCTTTCCTTCTGCTGCACCGTCCTCAGGAGTGAATCTTAAGCCCATCTTGCTAACAAATCACTATTGTTGGAACCTGGAAGTGAATTCCTTCTTTGCCTCAAGCATCCGTCTCTAATCCTTTCTTTCTTTCTGTGGAATAACAAAGTTTGATCACATTATTAGATTTCAACTACAGTCCTCCTGGGACCACTGCTGTAACATCCATGACATCCCCTGTCTGTTCTCCTGCAGTCTTATTCTCGTGTACTGTCTGCATGTGCTTCTTTTCTTTTCCTTCCAGCTTGGTTTTCTCTGCACCCATAGTTTTGTCTGCTGCTTTATACATTAGGCGTGCCATTAATGTAGCAATCCACCCCTTGCATTCCTGCTGCTCTACTGTATCCGAGCAGAGTAAGAGACTGTCCACAGTTCTGTTCAACAGCTACTGAGGTGAAAATGTTTTCACCTTCCAGTCCATTTCACCCCACAGATCCACCGAAACACTGTGTTATGAATGGTGCTGACATCTTCAGTGACAGCCGTCCTTACTGCTGGGGCGAGTAACACAGGTGATTACAAATAGAAGTCCTGGTGAGAAGACAGCTGTCCTTTGATGCTGAAAACATCTGGTGGAGGTCGTCACAGTGCGTTCTCAGGCTGCGGCGCTGGAGGCGGTGACATCAGCAGAGTTGTGTGCAAAAGTACGTCCTTGCAGTGGGCGCGTGTGCACCCATGCATGCCTTTCGAGCATGTCTCTGTGTGTCTCGCTCTCCAGCTCATCAGTCTTTGTCAGTACAGGCTGTCCTTGGTGGTGGAGGTGTGTGTGGTGGTAGAGTCGTCAGGCAGGGAGCCCCGGCGTCCAGATCTTGACCCACAGTGGAGCAGATTTTGCAGCTCTCTTGACACGCTGCTGGAGAAAGCCGTGTAGATCCATGGGTTGGTGCACGAGTTCAGACTGGCCAGCAGCATCAGGATAGTGAAGGCCACTCCTGCAGAGGACACACACCGCCAAAAAGACAAGTCCAAAAATACATCCAGATGTAAAATGCTCATTTTCAAATGTACAACCTTTAAGTTGGAAGGAAACATTCCTCTTAAAATGAGGACAAACTAAGGACAAATCACAGTGCAAGTCACATTAGTCTCTCACCCCTTAGGAAACAAACATAAAAATGTGCAAATATTTAGCAGCAGAGCACTGTGCATTATTTTGTTTTTTATTCTACTTCAAGAATTTGATTATAAATATCCCAGGGGAAGAACTCCACACATACTTCCTCCTTCATATTTTTCATTTCTAATAACAAGTCTATTGTGCATTAGGCAAAACACACTGAGAGCAGCTGAGAACAATGAATGAGACCGTTCTGATTTTAGAATAAAGCTGACAATAATCAGCTGAGTGTGGGGCTGTCTGCCAATCAGGGCTTTTATTTCATGAGAGTATGCTAATCATGCTTGTAGCTGCATGTGAGTACACTTTGTGTATGCATCTGTGCTCGTGTGTGTGTGCGTTTGTATTTGCGCTTGTTCCATGTGTCTGCTTATGATTTTAACTATGCATGCCAGCTGCTGGCACCAATCATTGTTGATGAAATGTCAGCATCTGGCTCTGTTTCAGACTCTACGGGGGACGTAAACAGGTTATTTACTGGCCTCTGGTGTTTGTCTTTAGTTTCAGCTCAGGAAAAAACAAACTTGTTTGTGACCTTGTATTATATTCTCTGTTGAGAGCTGGAGCTTGTACTTAGAATAATGAGTTAGATAGCCTAATATTTGGACCCACCAAGATGCTCAAAAGCATTGATTGGAGTTTTCTGTTAAAAATAGGAGCTTTTCAATTAGCTTTATGCTCTCTAAAGTGCAAAACAGGTAAATTAGCTCCATTAGGGCGATTAAATAGATTGCATGAGCTAAGGAGAATCAATCCATCTGGGGTAAACAACATAAATGATTCACCTGACCGCACAGATGTTGCTTTCATTTCTTTTATGGGGTAGATTGGAAACATAAGTGGATGTTGCATCCATTAAGATGTTTATGACTAACCTTGGTCTGGAGGGTCTGGATCCCAGGCTGCCCACAGCTGGACAATGAAGAAAGGTGACCAGCAGATCGTATACACCAGCACAATGACCAGGGTCATCCTCACCGTCTTTGACATGGCTTTAGTGATACTTGGAGGTGGGGTGGCGGGGCGGTGAGGGGGAACATAATCAAGGGAGCAGCGAGGAGAGTTGGTGTAGGGCTCCTGGCAATCTGAGCCGTTCACTGTTTGCTGATGCGCTGCTGTTCTTGTTGTTGTCACATGTTCCCCGTGGCAACTGTTGCACTGAATATCAGGTGGTACATAGTCATAACATTCTCCCACTTGGCTGTTGGGTGTGTTATTGTGGGGGTTGTTATTTGCAACCTTTAAGAGTTGTCCTCCTCTTCCGTCCCAGCCTCCTCCTCCAGACGCCCGTCTCCCCCTCTCTCTGGATCGCTCGTCCTCCTTCCTAAAGCTGTGAAAGCGGAAGAGGATTTCGTTTTTCTTCATCTCAGCCATCACCATCCTCTCTGACTTCAGGTAGATGTTGTTGTGAATCTCGCGGAAGATTCTTATCTGAAATATAAGAACATTTTTAGAAATTACAACAGCTCAGTGAGAGGGAAAACTAGACATGCCATCATTCACGACCTAAAAGGCCCGAGGATTACGTTTTATCATGGGAACGTGGCAAATTCAGATGCTTGTGTTTGCTGCAGACTGTCCTGGTTGCAGTTTATGTCAACACTGAACGGAAATTTGAAATGTAAAAAAAAAGAGAGTATGTGTTGGCCTTAACCATCGGCCATAAACCGGTGTCAGACATTTTTATGTAACATTATTTAACGCCACGATTCCTTCGCTCTGTTACATAGCTACCATAAAACTTTATTGCACCAAAATGATTTGTGGTATTCTCCAGAGAAACCAAAACAACGACATGAAATCCATTACTAATAAGCGATTCATCCTTCCAACTATTTTTACTTTGATTCTGAAGGTTTGTTACAACTGAAGCTACACATTAATCCATCTTTCCATTCAGTTTATGGGATTTAATCGGGCGAGACACTTGAAACTTTCCAAATTACCTCCTTCAGCAGAAATAACATCATTCTCTCTTCCAGAAACGTTCTAAATATCCCTCCGGATTTGAAATCTGATATTCAAAATAGTGGAAAAAAGGTCCAGAATTCTATGTTTGGCACAGATCTGGTACATTCCTCTCCCTGGCAGGACGTTTTCAGACTGGGCAGGCATCTCGGCAGTAGACCTCCAAGTGCTGTGTTAATTAGGGGAAAAAGCTGGAACCTAGAAATATCTTTCCCTAAATAGATCAGGACTGATGGGAGGCACCCCAGAATGTCATATCTGCCTGGGGATGCGACATAACACCAACCACAGTCTCCACAGGTTATTGAACAATGCGTGCCAAATACACTCTTGAAACCAAAACAGCATTTCATTCATGCCACAAGCCTCATTACTGGATAATGTTGCTCTGAGCATGTAATCCTATAGTCAACACCCTTTGTGGACAGTGCAGAGTTCAGCCAGTACAACTAGAATTACCTGACAGATGGTGATGATGAGGGCGGGCAGGAGGAAGACAGTTACCGTCATCCAGGTGACGTAGGCTTTCAGCCCCCACAGCTCAGCAAAGTGACCCCAGCACTCGAACTCACCGGGAGCCACTTCTGAGCGAGAGAAGATGAATACCTGACAGAAACAACAAGGGAAAAGTGGTCAGCACACCCACAGACACTGATAATCTGCAGTGATCTCTTGAAGCTAAAAATAGACAAACATCTTGAGTTCTCCTGTGGAAATCAAGCTGCCTGTGTGTTCACCCCTTCCTACCTGCGGTATGCTGAGGATCAGTGCCAGGCCCCAGGCCACCATGACAGGAGTGTTCCAGCGGGACACTGTGCCCCCTCGGTAGGCCTGCAGCGGGCAGCAGATGGCATGGTGCCGGTCTACTGTCATGGCAACTATCATATAGGAGGAAGCAAACATGCCAACAATCTGCAAGTACTTGATGGACCGGCATAGCAAATCCGGCCCTTGAAACCTCTCTGTAATGTCCCATATTAGCTGAGGAAGAACCTGAACACACAGATAAAAAGTAGTTATTTTTAAAATAAGTGTTTCCTAATATTTTCAGCGTGTCAACAAGAAGTGCCTGTGCAGCCCAAACCCAATTTAGCACTTTGTCCGAGACTGTTATCTGAAAACTGCTTGAGCACATCAGTAAGCCACACCATGGCACTTAATGACATGTTCTTTACTACCCATGACAAGGGCACAGGGCAAGCCTGTTTTTTCATTTGTTTGTTTTTACCTCAAAAAACACCAAAGATATGGTCATCTACATACGAAAGTAGTTCTAAAACAAAAAATCATTTATCCTGTTTGAATGATGTTTATAATTGCATTGCACAGCTGGACTGGGAAAAGCTGATCTTTTATATACATATATATATTTGACTGCCATTTTAAGAAATTTGTGCAGCCGAGTCACCGAGAAGCCAACTGGGTAGGAAAGCAGCAGAGACTTCAGAAAGAAATACAGATACAATTCATTACTGTGAAAAGCCCTGACAGAGCCCTCACTCACTGCAGTGGGTTTTTTAAAGCATCTGAAAACAGACATTAAAGTACACTATAAGGCAGACAGTTTGTACAGTTATTACAAGTTTGAAAGTCAATATTTGGTATGACCAACTTTATTCTTCAACACAGACTGAGGTCTCTTAGTGAAACTTTCTTGTAATTTCTTTAAGTAGTCTACAGGAATAGTTCTCCAGGCTCCAGGATAGTTTTTCATTGGCTGTTTTTCTACCTACGTATGCACTGACAGTGTGCTTCCATGGTGGTATTGAAAAAAATCTGATGGTACTTTTCTGTGTTCATAATTCCATCAATTATGACAAGATCTCCACAAAAGCTCCGCCATGTTGTTCAGATGGCTGCAGACACTCGCTGTTGTGCTTCTCTCCTGACCTCCTCCTACAGTACATATTGACATTTTGAACTAAAAATTTAAAATATGGATTTGTCCTTCATTCGTCCTGTTGCCACTGATTTTCGGTTCAGTTCTTGTGTAGTTTGGCACACACCAGCCTTTTCTTTCTGTTTCCCTTCCTTAAGAATAACTTCCACTGAGACCATTTCTGATTAGGCTTTGGCAGTATAGTATATGAATCAACTGAAGGGCCAGATGCCTTTATCGTTGTGGGGGTATAGCTTAGTGGTAGAGCATTTGATTGCAGCTCAAGAGGTCTCTGGTTCAATTCCAGATACTCCCTGTGGAAGCTTAAAAAGCCTTTCTTAAAATTGGCTCCTTCACAGCCAGCTTTCCACCGAGATCTTTTTAACAAACAGTAAAAGGCTCATTTGAAGGCTCAGATGCACGTGTCGGCTTTGCTGTTTTGTTTTGTTTTTTCTTATTTCTTAAGGACACAACTTTGAGATGCTGTTCATCTGCTATTGACTGTTTTTATTTTTTTAGGCCTACCTTTTCATCTTTATCTTCCAGACCTTAATTTTTTTTACATTTTATTTTAAGTTCATTTATTAAACACTTTTCACGGACAAGCGGCCTGTGAAATGGAGCGAGACAAAGATTTCACATGCGAGAGCAGTTGGGCAGAAGGAGGCAAGAACCTGACTGATTTTAAAATGTAATTCAGCAGGAGCTATAATTATGGTCTCAGTCTTGTTAGCATTTAAAACAAGGTAATTACTAGAGAGCCAGTCAGTATTCTCTCTGAGTTAAGCTGTGGACTCGGGTGGACAACCTATCAAGCTGAATGTCATCAGCATAGAAATGATAAAAAAAAATGTAATTAAAAAATTGAATAATGGCAGCTAGAGGAAGCATGCAGAAAAAAAATAAAGTAAAGTAAAGTAAAGTAAAGCGCTGTACAAATACAGACCAAAATAATAATGGACCCAAAATCCCTTTTTAACCCCACAGGTTAGGGAGGAAATGTTAGAGGTGAACTTGTTTGTTCTAACAGAGAGGGTCCTATCAGAAAAGTAAGAAGTAAATAAGTCTAAAGCACAGCCAAATTCACCAGCCAAAACATGAAGCCTATAAAGCAGGATTTTTATGGTCAATGGTATCAAAGGCTTCACTGAAATCAGGCAAAAATGATTACAGAACAATTCCTCCATCAGAAGCCTTCAACAGCATGGTCTCAGTGGA
This sequence comes from Simochromis diagramma, assembly GCF_900408965.1. Classification (NCBI taxonomy): domain Eukaryota; kingdom Metazoa; phylum Chordata; class Actinopteri; order Cichliformes; family Cichlidae; genus Simochromis; species Simochromis diagramma. Next base: position 2,937,074 of record NW_024387152.1, on the reverse strand, counting down.
ACGCTACTTTTGAGAGCAAGACTGTAAAGGGTTAAAAATCTAAAATTTGCATAGTAAAGATCTGAACTTATTTTCTGCTGTTTTTTCTAATATTTGCTTATAAATAGTCTTTTTTTTTTTTCTTTTTTTTTTTAAATTACCACATTCCTTTGAAAAAGGTCAGGTACAAGGACTGGACTGAAATAACTGAAAAAGCCTCCAATGGCCAAAGAAATGCTGGATAACCAGAGGTGTGGACTCGAGTCACATGACTTGGACTCGAGTCAGACTCGAGTCATTAATTTTATGACTTTAGACTTGACTTGAAAAAATGTTCTAAGACTTGTGACTTGACTTGGACTTTTACACCAATGACCTGGGACTTGAATTGGACTTGAACCGGTTTACTTGAAAAGACTTGATATTTTACCCCAAATATAAAATTTAACATGCATATTATATAGAGATTGAAAATGTGACGTCATTCACGGGTAGAACCGCAAAGGATTCTGGGAACTCGTGGCAAGCGGTACTAGCGCACGCAGGCTTTCAATTAAAATCAGTTATACAGCGATAAAAAGAAACACAAAAATGTCAAGAAGCTGTTGTATTATTAACTGCAATAGCCGGTCGCATGACAGCCACGGGAAGCCGACGGGTAAAGAGATCGGTTGTTATCGGATTACATCGTTGAAGAGAAATTGTTCGAGCCATGTTTCCGAAGTAACAAAGAGGCGACGGGTGGCCTGGATTGCAGCCATTCAAAGATCAAATATAACGTCCCAGAACACTCCAGCTCACAGGTTAGTCTGCTCCAAGCATTTCCACGAAGGTCAGTGTTTTTTAGTAGTTATTACGTCATTTTCATAACATAATTGGTGATATAGGTTACAAGCAAGTCTGGCGCTGAACAGAAAATGTCGCGCTATGCTCCTTTGTTTATTGTGCATAAATAGTGAATTGTCCTGACACAATATTGCGTTTCGCCTCTGTTATTATGGTACATTGACAAAAACATATACTTTTATTCACAGGATAAAACAGGTTTTGTGTATCACTAATTGCCCAGTACGATTACAGCATACAGTATTATTGTCACTGCTACATTTCTGTGATGCTACCAGAAATTATTTCCACTGCTAATTAATTACCGTTGAGCTCAAAGGTCCTATTAATAAACGGTTAAGGAATGTGTATTTATGACGAAAATTTGTGAGACTGGTAAACTTATGATACGTACGATGGTCTTTCGTTCTACACGGTGCATTTCAAGGTCCTGCACCCATCCATCGGTAAACTGTACCTGGGCTTGTTGCAGTGACCTGAAGTTACTAAACTTCATGAGTGTATGCACTCACTCCAAGAACCGTATGATTATAAATATGCATGTAAATATGCTACGATGAGATAGCTGACTTCATCTAACTAGCAAATGTTTTCCAGGCTACGTTGGTGATGCAGTTTTTTTAATGTGTATGATATTTTTGTCATGCGATTTTAAAGCTGGTCCTACAACCGCATCCAAAAATAACATGCAGCTTATCTCAGAACTGTTGGTGAAAATTATTCTTGGAGCTAGGTTTAATTGAGCTGCATTTTAAAGAGGTGCAATTTCACAATTTGTGTATATTTTCTAAGTTCACTATTTTGTCATGTGTTGAGAAAAACACAGATTTTAAAATTACATGGTCTAATATTTACATTTAGCATATAACTGCAACATGCTTTTTTCGTTGTTTTTTTTTTTTTAAAGACTCGAAAGGACTTGAAATTCAAAGTTTCAGACTTGTGACTTGACTCGGACTTTTACACCAGTGACTTGAGACTCGACTCTGACTTGCCTGACATTACTTGAGACTTGACTTGAGACTTGAGGATAAAGACTTGAGACTTACTTGAGACTTGCAAAACAATGACTTGGTCCCACCTCTGTGGATAACTATTGCTCATGACCACTTTAAAAATTACAGGAAAGTTTGAAGGTCTGGAGGCAAAGTAAAAAAGAAATGCACAGTATTTATATTATAGGTATTTTTGTGGAACAGTGTATACAACTGTAACAGATCCAGACAGTATATAACTCACAATTACATAGTTTAACACAGTTAAGTGAAAAAGAAATTCCCATGGAAGATAAAAATCAATATTAAGATGAGCAAGTTTTCAGTGTGACAAAAATTGTTAGTAAAGATGAAATATTTAGACTTGAATAAAGACTCAAAAAGAAATAAACATGTTTTACTTATGGCAAAAACAAAACAGGCCTTTAACAAACTGAGACCATTTTGTAAATGTTTGTTTCATCCACTGCTGTGATCTATGTATATTCATGTTGCTATAATGCCTCAAAGAAACCCCTGTACTGACCTGAAAGAAAGCCACCACCAGGTCAGCCACACACAGGTTGACCATGAATATGTGCATCGGCGCGTTGTGCTTCCTCCGCCTCAGAAGCACCCACAACACAAAGCTGTTCCCCAAGGTGGTAAGAGCCAGCACCACCGCAAGCACTGCAATCTCAGCCCGGGCCAAGCCGATATCCCTCACCCTGGGCTGGGGAAGGGTGCGAGGTGTGCTATTGGAGCCATTCTCGGGAAAGATGCCAAAGAAGGATCCCCCACTGTGAGATGTGTTGAATGAGTTCAGTTCAGAAATAAACGAGGAAGAGAAGTTATTTCTTCCTGTGGGGCCCAGAGCGGAGAGGCCTAACCTATCCCAGTCCGTTTCCAAACTGATGCTTTCCATTCCTGGAAGACAAACAAAGTGTTAATTTGGGAAAGCCAATAAAATCTATTGTTTATAGTTTGTATAAATGATGCTCTGCACAAACACAGTCTGCAGGAGTCAATCTGCTGCAGGGCTGTATGACTGTCCACTAGTGGATTTTGGCCAAGTCCAGATTATTATCAACAGACAATGAAATTGCACTGAATTATTACATCTGTGCATCTTATTGCATTTCCTGCAGTTGCCAAAAAATGCACTGTTCCTTACAGTACTGCTGAGAATCCAAAGCAAAACACACACAGACTTCCCACATAAGCTGATGCAGATATAAATCACAGGAACTCTTTGTTGTTGGATCATCAGTAACAGTTTCACATCATGTACCACAAATAGCTCCTGTTGGGTAACCTCATCACATTCAACTCAAAGTAATGAGAGCCAGACACTCTGCCAATCATGCAAGTGTAATTATGTCTCAGATTTTAATAATTCTCCTGTCTGTTTGTCCATCTCCCAAAGCTTCCCATTCGATCTGACGCAAGTCCAGTTTGGTTTATTTTCTTTCTAATTCTTTCTCAAGGTTGATTTGACAGCTTTGCCTCCTATCCCACCACCCTTATTCCTTCACGTCCCCTCTCATAATCATTCTCATCCCATGCTTACCCTTGTACATTCCTGTTTCCCCCTGTTTTTGTTCCCCTCTCTCCAGATTTTCTCTCATGCATCCAGGCGTTCTTTTCTCTTCTCTCTCTCTCCCAATCTAAATTAATTTTACGTTTATTTTTCTTTGCTTATAAATAAATGGCTGAAAAGAACAGAAAGTTGATAGGAATTAGATGACAATTTAAGAAACAGAGTCATGGGATGTAGAGGGCAGCCTTGGTCAAATAAACTGCATGTAGAGTAGCGTCTGAGAAGGGGGGGTGGGGGGGGGGGGGGGGGGTGGAGAGTAGCGATACAGGCGGTGAGGAGAAAGGAGAAAAAACTGCCCAGAAAAGGTAAAAGAATTGATTTTTGAGGGAGGGTGATTGGATGAGACTAGAGGAGTGGCAAAACATAGCTCCAAGGAGAGATGTGCACTTTTAGTTATTTCGCTGTGAGTGATGATTGACACCGTGTTGATGTAATATTTTGACTAATATGCTGCGGAGTGGTCGTATATCTAAATGTGCCACTGAATGGGTGATAAGAGAGCTTCCATTTCTGCCTGATCAGAAGGAAAACGTGAGAATATTGAGCAATTGAATGTGACTATACATAACAAGGTTGTTCCCACTATTACGCTACCACCTAATGACCAGTTAGTAACAGTGGACGCACTCCTGGGTGTGTAAGGACGGCTGAACATACTGTCAAGCTTTACATGCTGGCTTTGCCAGAGGAATGTAATCAGATGAATGCATGACAGGCCTGGCCTGGTTGACTTCTCTTCCCAGCACAAATGTACAGCTGTGGGTGAAAAGAAGAGTATCTCAGTGGGATCATTCCTCAGAAAACAGAAAACTGCTCTCATGATTTGAGTGAATCCCGGCCGCCACACGAGGCAAACACAAGACTGCCATAAATGTCCAAACTAAATCAATCACTTTCTTTTTTTTATTAACATTCCTCTATATTTAAAGGGTTGTATTAGTGGGAAGGTCGGTAGAGGAGAGGATCAGACGTAGCAATAACAGTTGTTTTTTTCATCTTTGTTAATTAAGGGTGTAGACAACAGGGCCCTTTTTCAGTGAGGAATCTCTGGGCTTCTTTTTGTTGGTTCCGAGGAGCCTTGTGCCCCTCTCTGTAATTACAGTATAATTCATGAGAAGGTTCTTTGTGTGGCTGCACCACCAACCTAATTTCATTATATATATATTTCCATGTGATTCGTTTTTGATGTTCAGTCTGTTCTCAAGTATGCCTCGGTGCAGATAAGGTGCAATGGAGTTGTTACAATACCTGGAGTAAAGCTTAATTAAAGCTTTACTCCAGGTACTCAAGAAAGTCAAATAAAAGCATTGAAAACTGCTAAGCAGGAGCAGCTGTTAAGGTCCATCTGTCTGTAGATGACCACTGATGAGTACGTGCTGCATTTCTTTCTTCATAGCAGATTTTTATCTTCAAATTTATGACGTTGTTCTGAGAAAATCTGAATCCCTTGTTTACCTAAACTCCCGGATAAGAAAATATGCTGAATGCTCATTTGCATTGCATGTGTATCCAAGAAATCTCAGTGAACTGTCTTCCGATTGCTCAAGCTCATCTACAGGAGAGCCATGCATAGCCTGAAACCTGTGCCAGGAGTGCTCTCTGTCATATCATGAAATTTCTTAAACTGAAGCTGCACGATGAAGGTAAATAATGTCTGCAGAACATTGCTGGGTGCAGTTTAATATATTCCAAGCAGACCCCATTATTTCCATCTGTCTGACTGACTTAACACAAGTACAAATTATTCTTTGTGTGCTTGATAGACTGTAGACAGTACTTCTGGTAAAGTACGCTTTCTCTCTGATTGATGATGGAGTCTATCCCTCCCTTGCTTTGCTCTCCAGAGGCAAAGCAGAATGCAACCATCCATTTTCATAACCTCTCCGTGCTGTACTGCTGTCATAGGCACGGGGTTCACGCTCACAGAGCCTCAGGGAAGAAAGGAACATGTAGTTAAAGTGCACAAAAACCATTACAGATAGCATCCACTCACATCTTTCAACATCTGTGTCATCATTTCCAACTGTTCACACGTGTTTTGGTCATTCCCTTTCACAAACTACGACATGTTCAACATATGCCAAGATCCAAATACCAGATGTTTGAGACAAAGTATTTTTAAACCATTCTCAGGTGTGTTAAGGAACGAATGTCTTATAAAACCATGTTTTGATGTCAGTATTACAGTGTGTGACAAAATGCTTTTAAAGGAAGTTGAAAAAAAGGGTGCTATTATCCTTTAAGGCAAGACTTCACCCATTAGACACTCTGACGGAGGTGCTTGTGCACTTGGTGGTTTAATCCAAACATAATGAAAAAGCCATCACCTCTCTGCCTGTCTTGTCAGCCCCTGGATTAGTTTCCTTTGACCAAGTTGACCGAGTCTGATTAATGAGGACCTCTTTGTTCTCATTACCAGCCGCCCAGACGATCTGTGGCTAATTTCTCCTTCTACTCGGTCTTCCTTCTCTTCTACTTTTTCCATCCGTTACCTGTTATTTTCGCTACACTTTCATCCACCCACTCCATTTCTCTGATTCTGATTCCCTCCTAACCATTCCACCACCTGTGATCACAGACAAAAGAGGAAGCCGCTTCTCCTGCAGAGGAAACTGGCTCTGACATGTTTTTTTGTTTTTGCTTCATTTTAATCACCGTCCCCATTAATTGACTTTGGCAGCAGGAAACAGGATTAAAAAGGTCTGGCCCAATCTGAATTCAAGTCAACTGAAACTAATAAAGCAAGCATTAGATGACAGCGTGTTATATATTTACCTTTGGTTTTCCGCTGTTTTTCCTCAATGTGATTCATGCACGACACAAATGAATCATGTGGGGTCACAGACCGGGCTGCGTGGCATTTCATCTGCATGATAAGGCAGCCAGGGCCACGTTTTTCTCTTTAAGCCCCACAAATCTGTAAATTAGATCCCCGCTTGCACCCTCGCTGCGGCATTGATTCACCTCCTGAATGAGTCGGGTCAATGACAGCTAGATAGTTTGTGTATATTTATGCATTTCAGTTTGTGGAGGAACCTGCTGTACTCATTAAAAATCACATTCACGGTTCTCTATTTGAGTACATGTCACTCAGGTTCGCTCTCCAGCTGCAGCTCATATGAGCAATAATACAAATTATTCTTTTACTGTCTTCAACCCCAAACAGCCAAATAAATGATAATTATGCAGGGCCACACCTCATTATACACAGCGATTCAGTCATTGCTTAGATTACAGTCATATTGTATCAGATCAGATCAGGTCAGTAGACAGAACTCATGCAGAAGGTCCAAGTCCTCTTATCGTTACTGATAAACCCCGTTCATTAGACCACTGGCTGTTTTTCTTGTTATGTATCATTAACTAGCACACCACCAACAAGCAAGTGAACCATTCAAAATGGGACCTTTTTTCACATCACATGTAGCTGATAAAATATTCAGAGTATTCCCCCTGAAGATTGGAAAGTGGGCTACAGTGTTACCACATCAGCTAAAACAGGCCTGGAGTTGATTTGGTCAGAGCTGCAGCACATGATGAAATGAACGCAAGTAAATGATTCCCTGTTAGAGACCAAAGTAAATCGACTGTTAAAATAACCGTGATGATGATTTTTTCCTGATGGAGGCTGCAATCAAGGAAGTTATTATTCGTCCATAATACTTTGTGTGAGGGAGAAAAAAGAAGAAAACTTTGCGATTTATGGTGGAAAAAACCTTTTTCAATGACTTTGGTTGAGACAAAGAGCTTCCACAAAAAACACGTCTGCCAAAAAGCATTATTTGATTTAACTGACAGACAAGAAAGTTTGGCTTTTGTTGTTGTTGTTGTTCATTTTTAAGTATGGGATCTGTTTTTGATTTAACTTAAACACAATTTTTGATTATTTCTTCACTGTTAGGAGGAAATTTACCATTGTGATAATAAGTTGTGTCAGACAATAAATCAATGACACTTGAATATACAGACGCATGCATGCCGTCCACTCACAGCCTGGGAAAACAAATCTTTTGTTTGTCTAAAGCCCTTTGAGTTTCCTTTAAAAAAAAAACATGCGCAGGGCACGCACGTGTGCAAAAAAACACTCACACAAAGAAGAGCAACCCAGTGTGAGAAGTCGTCTCTTACCTTGTTGTCAGTGCATGGTAAGCATTCTCACGCGTGTCCTTTTCTGTTGGCTTTGCTCTTGTCTTTGCGACTGTGGGACAGAGCATTAAAAGCCATCACTGTTACTGCTCATTTACGTTACAGGCAACAACAGATAACATTAACATCGTGACAGTTCCCCCGAGCTTCTGTAATCTGTGGAAAAACTAACAGGACCACATCCATTTTCAATTAAGCTCTGCAATGACTTACATCTAATCAAGCACAATAACATACATGCTTTATGTTAAGAGAAATGACATCCTGAAAGTAGCTCTGGGAAACAATTAGGTTAGAATGATTTAATCACATTTTTTATTTCTGTTATTTGGAAAATTAGCCTAATTTAATTGCGGCGTTCCATCATTTGGAACAATTTTGTTTAATCAACCCAATAATTTACTACTTTGATTTGCAGTCACCAGAGCACTTTTTCAAACAGTTGTACTGTTTCCAAAATATAAGATGTGTGTTTTGTTCCTTTTCTTGTTAAATAAAATGTGTAAAATAAATATAATAAAATATATTTTCACTGTCTACAAACATGAAAGTAATATTATTAGATTATTGTATTATTATTATTATTATTATTAATGAGGAAACATGATTCTAAATACAAATATAAAAGAAACTGATAAAGCTCAGCCTGTTTATTAAAATTCTGCACACTGGGCTTTGATGGCATACTTGAGTTTTGAGCATAAATGAGATACTGTAGCCATACAAAGGCATGACCTCGATTGGGTTGTAAACAAATTGGAGGAATACAATGAGAACAAATTTAAGGCCCTGCTGGAAAGTTTTTCAGACAATGTTGAATAATGATTTAAATAATTAAAATAATTGTACATTTAACATAATAAGTATATGTTTAGCCATCAAATCAAATCCAGCAGTCATTATGGACTCAGTAAGGTACTTACTTGTTCTACTTCAGTGGTGCATTTCTGTTATATGTCGCTTAATTTTACCCAAATTAATTCTTCTCAATCCATGTCTCTCCTTTTAGCCTCAGCTGACTCCTGAATGAATTAGGCAGCACAGGAATAAAAATCACTCTTCATCAGAGTCAGGTGTTGGTCAGTGTTAACAAAAAGTTCTTTAGGGAGCTCTTTGTTATTCCTTTGCCTGCTGAGTGTACTCTCCTTGAGGTGTTGTAGTTCATTTGTAGTTCATTTTATTAAAGTAATCCATTTGATAGCCATGCGTGCCCTGGGTCCATTTGCGTCAGGTTATGCTTTTGCAATCTGCTGTGCCTTCACTAGCAGAAATGAATTTGATCTCCGTCCGTTCCTACCTCCCCCCTCTTCCCTCCACAGCTATCTCCTCCTCCTCCTAGGTCAACCAGCTTGTCCGCCAGGACTGAGGGTGGAGCCTGCAACCAGGAGTGGTGCAAGAGAGAGAGAGCGCGAGGGAGAGAGAGGGAGAGAGAGAGAGAGAGAGAGGGGAAGGGACCTGTTTTGTCATCCATAGCATTGCACTGAAGTATGGTGTCCACTCAATCACCGTGAGTCACTGGCAGACACAACCATCAGTCTTTACGTGCAGAATTCCTTTATATAATATTACAAGTAAGCAGTCCAGAACAGATACCTGCTGATATTATAAAAGAGAATATTCAGCTGTTAATTATAGCTCTAAATCCAGCTTCCCAGACACCCTCAGCTCCATTTCCTTCCCAACCCAACAGTTGAGGCATGTCAAGAGTCCGTGTATATACTATATGTGTGTATGTATATATATATATATATATATATATATATATATATATATATATATATATATATATATATAATGTTCTTCCTCTACACCCCCCCCCCCCCAATTTTTGCACATGTCGAGGAGCGTGTCAGGCTACATTTCACTGTGTGTTATACTTGTATAACTATGCATGTGACAAATAATAAAGAACCTTGAACCTTGAACCTCAAGAGTCCCCACATGTCAGCTGAGGCTCAGACGAACCGCCCACTCTCACATTTGCTCTGTCCGGTCTCACAACAATACTGCCGTCAAAACATGAATCAGAGCAAACAACACAATGTGCTAGAGACATATTTGAATTCCCAAAGAGAAAAAACTAAGCGCTGAAATAGCCAAATGTTACAGTTTCCTAGAAAATGTTATTATGAATCTGCCTGCAGAACATCTGCCTGCAGAGATGGAGACGCACTTCCTTCGACAGTGTAGAAGAAATTGTAGAAATTTAAAGGAGCTTAATCACCTGAAGTCGCAAATGCTCTCAGGGCAAGGAGGCAAAGCATATCGTGGGGCCCAAGATTTATATTAATATCCAACACTCTAAAAAACAGTCACTGACAAAGAAACACACAAAATGCACAACCACATGCACACATTTGATATAATAACATGCATATGAGCATGAATGTAAGCATCACTGCATACCGTCCAGCTTTGTTAATATTGTTTCAAAACACAACCAGAGAAAGTGAGCGCTGGAGAAAGAGACACAAACACACACTCCTGTGTTCAGGCGTGTTTGTGATACAGAGAGAGAGATGGTTAAGATGGAGAGGTACCACCCCGCCCTGTACTGATTTATTGCTTGTGTAGTCATTGATACATGCTGCTTGTGTTTTTATTCAAAGCTCTCGCCTGTCCTCTTCCCTTCAATCTGATTTGTTGCTCAAGGACAAGGGCCGAAGTTCCACCCAACTAGGAATGCCGAATGGCTGACTCAGCTGAGCCAACTTCAGGTCCCACCTTTGGCACACAAACACAAGGCTGGAGCACAAAAACAAAACAAAGGTGCATAAATGCCGTCTTTCAATTTGGATTTCAAGGCTCTCTCGCTCTCACACACTCTCACGCGTGTTGCTAAGAAAATTATGTTGGCCTGCACTCAAACACTCCAAGGTGTACACAATGAGCGAATTCACAAATTCATACTGGCAGCCACTTTAATGCGCAACTTTAAATGAAATAAATCGAGTCCAAAGTGGCAAAGTGATCTTCCCAAATTTATTTTGACACGTAAATTGCAGCTTCCCCTTACTTTCCCCCCAAAAGCTGAAGTTAACAAGACAAACTATAGTGATCCGACATTTTGCAAATATTATATCGTTCCAATTCTGTGGCCCTTATGCACACACACACACACACACACACACACACACACACACAGATCTAGGCACAGATAGCATGGTGCACTAATGGGTGACTTTCAACCCCAAATCCACTGATTGCTGTCCAGCAGAGTCTAGATTGTCCCATGATGTCAGAAAACTTGGCCATTTTCCCCCAGTGCTGCCTCCAGGTTTACAAACGAACCATCCCTCAGCCAAACCATTTCATCCTGCTGCTGACAAGGTGGGACTTTAAGCTCCCTGGGAATGTCTCAAATCTGGTCTTAGAAGACATTTTGTCCCAAATGTAATCCACAGTCCACTTTATTTTTTTTAACAGCCATACATCACAACGGATGGCCACAGGAAAACTGAGGGAATTGTAAGGAAGGATATTAGCCGTATAATTAAATTAGCTCGACTGGGAGTAAGTTTGCTCAGACTTTTGTTTCTTTTTAAGGTCATGTCAAGAGAACTTTGAAAAAAAAGTTACACTGTATGAAATATTTTATTTGGAAAAGTAGAAGCTCATCAGGTAGAACATCTTTCGTTAATTATATCCAGTCGCAGGGCAGTTCTTAAGTTTAAAAGGAATGTGGGGACCTTTAAATGTTTCAATGTATGACAAACTTTTCCTCTGACATTTTTAACTGGATGTTCTCCCACATGTTTGGGCTTATTTCCAGCTCCTACGATTGCGCCAGAAATAAAAATGACAGCTGTTTTCCTCTGAGAGAGTGTCTCTTCTGCAAAGACCTTTTAGTGAATCTTCTCTGGCTGCTCTTAATTTGAACATAGGTGTTGACAAATAACAAAATTCTGCACTGAGGTAATTGCTTAATGGGGTGTTTGGCCAATGTGTTTGGCTTTATCTCCCACACCTGTTACAGACCACAAACACAGCTACCCTCAACCTCAAAAGACAAAGAGATGAGGCTTAAGCGATCTTTGCTCAGAAGGACAGCAAGTACAGCAGGGCCATTTGTCTTCCTGCAGAAGGGCCTGAATCCACCCGTGCCTTTGCTTAAGAAGCGCATATCACAGAACAACACCTGGTTTGACAAAGTTGGCGAAGAAAAGTTAAAAAAACATCTGAGGGAATCGTTAACTGTCAGATGAACCACAAATAACAGAGACAAACGAAGAATTTGAGATTTATCTTCTCTGAGTCTAAAATTACCAGAAAAGATGCCGAGGGAGACGTCTTTGCCATCGACGTGCAGTTTTACTTCTATTAAAGGCCGCTTTGCTGTTACTGCTCTCAGAGCTCCTTTCCAGAAGAATGCCAGAACCATGAAAACAACAGTCCTTTGAAATCCTCATAACTAATTTAACAGAGCTGCAGAGGTGAAAAAGAAGTCATTTAACGAACTTTTTTTTTTTCCCCTCACAAACCGAGTGGTAAAGAAAATATATGAATTGTTTTGACTGGCCTTTCTGCCTGCACACCAATACAATGGAAGTGAAATCAATGTGTGGTGTTCACTGCAGCAGTTACATAAATGAGCATCAAGGGAAACATCCCATCCAGAAATAGTTTTTCTTTGACGCTAGCTAAACCACAAAACATTTCTTTGGGAGAGTAGTTCCACTGAACTTTGAGATTTTTTTTTAATGTTCAGTATATTTCCATTCACAAATAGTAAAGCAGCGCAGACATATCTGATATGAATATCTCAAGCACCTGGGAAAAAATATCTCAGTGGGGATTTATGCACCTGAAATGGATCAAAGTGGATCCCGTGGTGGGATTATAAAAAAACAAAACAAAACAAAAATGCATTCTTATGTTTCGTTTTTATAATTTTTATAATTTTATTTTATATTTGCCTGATTTCATTTTTAAAATTAATATTCCATTTTTCATATCCTCGCATTTGCATTTAGAATTCTTAAAACTTAACTCTTCCCCTCCCTGACCCTGGCTCTGCTTGAAGTCTCTTCCTGTTAAATGGTAGTTCTTCTTTCCCACAGTCACCAAGTACCTGCCTATAGGGTTACCTTAAAATACGAGGCAAAGCCTGAATAATCCACATGAAGATGACTGATATTGTCTCAAGGTGTAATGTATATAAATAAAACTGAACTAATTAATTTCAACACTTCCTTTGCACTTTTGTAATTTCAGTCCCTTTCAAAGTAAGCGCACAGGTGGCTAGACAAAATGATAAAGTAATCGTTTTTCTATGAGCCCTTCAAATATCTTCAGTGATGGAACTGCAGCTTGGAGACCAGTGTGGAAAGAGGATATTGATGAAGCACTCTGGCAGGACATTATGTTACTGTTGAGATCAGGTTTGTGGTCTTTCAGCTACAAGATAATCTCTGCAAACAAATGTCCTGCTGATAGAGAGTGAAAACATTTCTAATATGTTTTGTTTAGTTCATATTAATTTCAAAAACTGTCCATGACATAATCTGTTCTGTGAAAGAACACATTAACGCAGGGGTGAATTAATCTGTCACATTATGTAGGGAGCTCTGCATCTGGTCACACTATGATAGTTACAACCACTTTTCATGGAAGAAATAGAGCTATTATCTGTGAGCTTTGACATTCTAATATCTGTCTAAGACATAGATGAATAAGCTGAATGGCAGACCTGCAATTCTCCCTGCCAAGCTGGATATTTATAGAAGCTTGTGAAGACAGATCTAAGCCACTGGCCTCGCACATACAGATGGAGCACACAGCAAAGTCATTAAGTTGATAGCACACAAGAAGTTTCACCAAGCACTGCTGTTGTTGTTCCTGATCCTCACTGCTCTGCAAATGTAGGTGCAGAAGCGCGTTGATAATTTTACAGAATGTGAAAAATACATGACATTTCAGACGTTTCAGACCTTTATTTTATATTACAGTGTAAGAATCATATATCCCAGGTATAGTCTAATGTCTGTTTATAATTGTCTAGATTTATGTCACATAGTTACAGAGCACTTTCAAAAACTTTTTGCGTCTTTCATCTGTAAACTGTTGTTTTCTCAACACTGGAATTGAAGTAACAGCAGAAACCAGTTAGTATTTTTAGTACCTGATTCCTATACCCAGTAGCACTGTAAATTGTCAGCTGTGTTATGAAGTGAAGAAAGAGAAACTGTGAAAAAAAATACAGACAGGAACAAAAATCTACCGGTTACATGTGTGCATGAGGAATGTGAGTCCTGAGCCATCAGAAGGAACGGGGTCTGCCCAGTCCAGGCATTTCGAGGAGATTAATAAATACTGACTTAGCTTTTTCCTGATCTGCTGTTCATATTGACCGGACATGCCACCTGACAAAATCTCTCTCCTCTAAAAAAAACCCCCCAAAAACGCTGCTTTGATTGAAATGCAGATCTTTCTGTTCATATTTTGAGTCCAGCAACATTTCACAGACGGCCATGCTTCTGCAATTTATGGAGGGAAGCTGTCATCATTCACTCCAAACTTTCCTGCCACAAGAATTCCAGGCAGACACTCTCTCTTCCCACAAAAATATTATAAAATATTACAGCACACTTAATAAAAGGAAACTCGTGAAAGAAAGCTTTGATGCCTGATGTGTGTATGTAAATCTTCTTAACGGAGAGATAATTCAGCACTCATAGATTTGAGCACTGCTCTGTCAATTTACAGTGTGAAGGATAATATCAGTAACAGGTTTTGTGGGAAAAATTAAACAAAACAACAAAAACAAGGACGCTCCAAAATTAGAGCATGTGTGCAATATCAATATTTACAGTAAGCCTATAGGGGACCTGAGAAGTGAGCTCTTCAGCGGAAGCTGCATATAAATTTTTCCATCTAAAATTCAAACTTGTTTTTATTCATCTTTTCCTCTCTTCTGGTGGGTGCTGACTTTATTGGTCTGTTCAAGTCCTCCTACTGCACGACGCCATTGATGGATTATCTGTGTGCACAGCAAACACACAAAAGGCTTAGATAAGCGAAGGATAAACATCCAAGCATATCGACAGAAAAGACAAGAGACCAGAAAAGAATCAGGTAGGGAAGAGACGCAAAAGAGAGGAAACGAAAAGAAGCCTGTGACAATCACCAAAGCAAAGGACAAAGGGCAGTGCTTTTGTGGTCATAACACAGCATGAAGATGTTTTCAAATTGTTTTATTTGTGATGTTTCAGCTGCAATCAGAAAAAAAAAAAAATCAAAAATAAACTCTGAAAGCTCTCTGGCTCGAGTATTTTCTTCCCTCCTTTCCACTCTCCTTTGCAAACACTATCCATCCTGCCTAAACCTACATCTCCTCTGTGGGAAACCAAATGTTTGGGAACAGGAAAAACTAGATTGACTGTAATTCAAGCATAAAAGATGGATCGAACACAGCGGAATGGCAGACATCTGCAACCTAGGCAAAAAAAAAGAGACACCATGAGGAAAAAGAATTAGAGAGATTAAGTGGGGAAAGGATGGCAAATTAGCAGAGAGGAAACTATCTGTCAGCGTTTAGAAAAATGAATAGATCTGTGACATCACAGTGGAAGACGGAGGAGAACTGTGCCAGAGGAGCCTCGGACGTGATGGTCCAGAAAAAACAGACTGTAAGCACAACGTGATGGTTGTGGGTTGGTGTGTACACGCAGCGTGTACATGAGCGGGGAGTGCAGCGCATGTTTCCGTACAAATGGAAGTTTGTTTACAGTAGCGTAAGTGTGAGAAGTGAGTATGCAGATGGAGATGCAGATGTGGTGAATAGCACTCTGTGCTCTTCAGGGGGCTCTGGCATAAACTGGCAGTGTCAAGGTGTTTTTTTGCTCTCCACATTTCTTCCACTTTCTCAATGTCAGCCGACTCCCCACTGAATCTGGACATGATCTGTGTGTGTGTGGAAATATTGCCATATTCATAACCGCATTTTATGTCTAATGGATGCATGCGGTGGGTCAAGGCGGCCTTGGTGCTACATTATGTTAGCTGCGTTTACTAGAATGATAATGATAATGAAAAGCCCTTATGATGATTTCTGCATTTTGACTGGTTTGCATTCATGCGGGACCACGCTAAAAACAATAGGTTGGCTACAGCTATAACTCAGGCTAACTTTTAGATCTTGTTCGATAGAAATGAAATGGGAACTGATTGTTATGTTTGATTATTTATCCTATAGTCTTTTAAGTCTGTGCTCTGTTTAGCAGGACTTCCCGGTGAATACCTCTTTCCATCCACAACTTTGGTCGAAACTGAATCATCGCAACAAGTAACGGATGCAAGAGAATGTGTCACCCTAACTTTGCCATACCTCTGACTCCTCTCTTTGCACCATTATCAGGTCCATGCCTATTAAAATGTCTGAATATTTGCTTCCCCACAAAACTTTGCTCATCCATTACCAGCTGATAAATTGCAACTTTGCTTGAACCCTGAAGTCACCACCAAAGTTTACATTTCTTGTTTGCTTGTTGGTTTTGCAAATCATCTTAGCATGGATTGGGTGATTTCAATCAAAATTTGGCAAAAACAGTGCATTTTCTCCAATGTATGAGAAGTATAATCTCATGATATCTAATCCATTATCACAACTATTTATTTGAAAATGAATAACTGCATAGTATTTACAACCTGTCAAACTGTCTCGCTTGTACGCCTGTGTTTTTTTAAATTTATTTTGTATGTTATGCACAAACTGGTACCTATAAAGCACTTTTTACTACAAGCCTCATTCACCCAGTCACACACACACATTCATACAGCACTTTATTCTATGCCTAATAGCCTTGTATTACATTCACACACACACACACATACTCACACTCCAATTTATGTAACAGAAGAAAATTGGGGTTCAGTATCTTGCCCAAGGCCACTTCTACTTGCAGACTGAAGGAGCAGGAAATTGAACCGTCGACCTAAACGACCCAGTCTACCTCCTGAGCTATAAACTCACATGATTGCCCATCTCAAAGTCCTGCAGAGGGGTCATGGGTCAAAATCTTGTTTAGATTACACTTTTAAGTTTGTATTAGGTGTACATGGTACATTTTTCTAAATGATTTGTCTCTTGAAATTACCATGAAACAGCTGTCAGCCCGAGGGCAGGTTCAAAGAATGCAGTTAGAGCTAGTTTAAGATAAGATAAGATATAACTTTATTAATCCCTCGGGTGGGTTCCTCTGGGAAATTCGGTTTCCAAAAGCACAGCACTGACAGAAGTTACAGAGTTACAGAATATTATATGTATATATACAGCACACACACACACACACACACACACACACACACCACACACACACACACACACACACACACACACACACACGCACACACACACACACATATATAAATACAGAGACATATATAAATAAAATATACGAAGGGGATAAATAGAATAAATAGGAATAAAAATAAAAATACAAGTGAATTGCACATTACAAGTATTGAGGTCTATTTGCACCGTTGACTATTAACAAAAGTATTGCACAAAAGGTAATTGCACAGTGAAGTGAAGAGGCACTACAGCTTAGTTGTTCCCCCCTCCTTTGTCCTCCTGTCTCCCCTCCCTCTCCCCTCCAGAGAGGAGTTAAACAGTCTGATGGCGTGTGGGACAAAGGAGTTTTTAAGTCTGTTGGTTCTTGTCTTGGGGAGAAGCAACCTGTCACTGAACAGACTCTTCTGGTTGTTAATGACCGTGTGCAGAGGATGCCCAGCATTGTTCATAATGTCCAGCAGTTTTTTTAGTGTCCTTTTCTCTGCCACTGTCACCAGAGTGTCCAGCTTCATGCCGACCACAGAGCCAGCCTTCCTGATCAGTTTCTCCAGCCTGGATGAGTCCTTCTTTGCTGTGCTGCTCCCCCAGCACAACACAGTTTCTAGTGCTGCAGGCAAAATGTAATTAAACTGAATTGTGTAGGCAGTGGTGTGCTTGATTGATACTTGAAGGCAAAAGGGAGGGTGTATGCACAATGCACAGAGAGTGGGAGGAGTTGGGAGGGTCAAAAGGAACCCATTAGCTAAATTTTTGCTCACAGGATGCTTGCAGCAAGCTATTTAGGACATAAAAAAATAAATCTTTACCTGCATGCCTTAATGCAGTCCAGACTTTTAATGATCAAGAACAATAGAGTATGAAGAGAATAATGACACTGATGGAGTAAAGATAACTACCAGATGAACTGCAGCTATTTGAGTTAGACTCAGATAGGCAGTGTTATTTAAACTGGGAAAGACAAATGAAGAGTTACAGCTGGGGGAAAAATAGTGAAAATGTAGATCTATCAGTTTTACTTTGTGAATAGTAAAAGTCAGATAAAGAGGAAGCCCGGGGAAGAAAAGCAAGCCTTCCAAGGGAGTTTTTTTTATGGTAAATGGATGTAACATAAACACTACGAAGGCAAAGTAAATCCAGCTTGTAAATCCACTCTAACTGTTCAAGAAGTAAAGATGGAAGATGAATTGTAGCCTAAATCTAAAATAACCCACACGTGCATGTGAAAAAATAATTTTATATTAGGCATAGATGTTTGTGATCCCCTGTGCAAAACCACCATTCAAACCCACAAGTGTGTGCATAGGTGTGTCTTTGTCTACACAGTCCTGCATGCATGCAAGTGCTGACATCATAACTTTAAAGATGATTATGGGAATGGTGGAAAGAAGGTGAATGGGGTTGAATGAGTGCAGCGTCAAGGGCTCCACAGAGCTGAGTCTGACTGAGGACAACCAACAGATCGAGGAAGAGGGAAAAGAAGGGGAAACGGGTGAATAGTTCCCTGTGTCCACAGTGAAAGAAAAAGAGGGAGCTGCTTGGTATGTTTACATGTCACTGTAGTCCTTCAGTCTGATTGATTAAGCTTATGTGTTTGTGAACCTCTGTGCGTGTGTGTTTCTGCATTAAAACACTACGCTTTCCCATCGCATTATTAAATTATTATTAGTTATTATGTCTATTATGCAGTAAGTGTCAAACAGTGATATGTTGCTGAGTGTTGTTTCATTTAGTAATTCTTGGACACTGTAAGCAACGTCTGGGATATGCTAAGAGGCAAAGTATGCTAATAGGCTATAATTTATAATAGCTTAAACTGTAAATCTAAGCTTGGCTCAGTGCTGTTTTTGCCAGAGAGATGACATGGGAGGTATAGTTTACAAGATAATGATAATGAAGAAAATCTGATGCGGTTATTTGAAAATAAAAGTAACCACAGGTAATAAAGCCACAGTAACCAAAGCTGTAATTGTATCCAACAGTAAAAGGGATTATCTGTACTCTTAATTCACGTTTTCCCAAACAGCCCTGACCAGTAAGGTATAATCATCCCTTACAAACACTCTACTTAATGAGACATGGGCATTAGGGTGTTATTATAAGCATAATTCCATTATGCACAACTTCCACGAGTCACTGATCCGAGCGTGTCCTGATTTGTTCACTTATAGGGGAGCATTTCATTATAATAGCAGAATTTATAGCAAAGTGGGAGGCAAGCGAAGCTGTTTACATACAAACGCAAACATTATTATATACGAGCGGACGTGTAGGAAGATTGTTCTCATCTCCTGTTACAGTCAATTAAACATTAAGTGTGTCAGTCACAATAGTGTTTGTGAGGTGTCGGGTTAGTGCCCTTTGCGGAGAGACCGTCTTCACTGTTGGGGGTGTTTCTCTGTGTGGGAGCATGTGCATGTACCAACAGTCATGTGCACGTACATATATCTGTTTATTTAATGAATCCCTCTCGTGTGGTAAATGAGTCTTAACACCTGATCAGCCTCGGGGTGTCAGCCTGGCCAGTGGTGCTAATCTGACAGGTTAACTTTGTTAAGCTACACTAAACACACACGTTTGGTGACTTTGTGCTAAAGATACTTGGGATTCATATTAATGAGGCCCGATGGTTCCAATGTCAAGCTTTAGTGTGAGTGATTTCTATGGCACTGTGCCTTTAGGCACATGACCCCATAGTTCCCAGGAAGAGAGGAAAACCGGCTGTGGAAACCCAGCAGCAGTTCGACCACTCAGGTCATAAAAAAGATCTCTGTGTACTGGTTTTTTTGGCGTTTCTCTCCTGGGACAGAGATGGCACTCGAAGTAGTAACTCAGAGTAACTGCATGAAACAAACTGTTCAGCTTGTTTAATCTGATGGCAAACACCTACAGAGCTGTGAACAAAATTTCCTCCCCTCCTGATCTCTTTTTTTTTGTAGGTTTAAGGGGAAATTACTTTTTCACTTAGGGTCAGGTAGGTTTGGAATTTTGTTACTTAAATGCTGCATTTTTTTTTGTTTACTCGTGTTGTCTGTGTCTAATATTAAAATGTGTTTGAGGATGTGTCTTTGCTCTTATTACTGCTTACTTTGGGTATCTGTGTTTGTAATGACAGGGTGATAAAAGGGCGGCGACTTTATCTCATCAACCGGTGAGATTAGATGAATAACACGTTTCAGTGTGTTCACTGTTCTTTCGACCACTTCTTCTGTGCTCTGATGATGCATTTTGAAGAAGTGAACACAATTTCTTTATCACTAAATTTTTAACTGAAGAATATTTAGAGACTAGAATATATTATAAGGGCACGAGACAAGGTCCTTAATAGGGAGTAAACCGTCTCTGGGTGGAGCCAGTTCTTCCGAGCTTCGTAGCAGATGTCCTGGGTGCACAAGGTCATATAGTTTAGAGTAACATAAACAGCACAGTCTGGGATCACATTTTATCTATCGTGCAGGCTATTGGCCTGAGTGATTTTAGACTTATTTATACAAACATCTTGATGCATGCACAATCATACAGGCAAGGAAATCCCAAAAAGTTGTTTCTGTTTATTTGGACATAACGCTACAAATACTTTAAGATTAAATACATCCTGATGTGTAGTCCTATGTCAAAATAACATCATAGATTTTGATTACACATTTGTGGGCATGCATAGTGGTTAACGAGTGTGAACAAGGACGCAAAGGTATACGAAAGCAATATATTTAGTGTGCAGTCTTTGTGAGTCTGCTGTGCAGGGACTAGAGCTGATTTCTGTATTATATTTCAGTGGAACATGAGATGGTGATGGGAAGAGCTGACAGGGACTGAAAGGTGCCAGTGCATAGGGTAACCTGATTGCCCCGACTTGCTACCATTACTATTAAATCCTGTGCCACTTGCTTGCAGCCGATCTCCATGGTCACTGTGCACCTGACCTGCAAGACCCACTCTCCCTCTTTCTACAGGAGGAAGTGTCAGCACAATTGAGTGGAGCAGAGCAGAGCAGGAGCAAAGACCCACACACTGTGAAACACTGAGAGCAGCAGCATCGAGCTGAAATGAAACAGGTACACGTGGACAGTTAGACCTTTTTTGCAACACCAACTCTGACTCGTTAGTCCCAAAAGATTTGTTTTTGGGGGTTTTTTTATGGATAACACTGCAAAACACCATATTTCTGAGACTTTCATCGGTACACTGGTTTTTGAGCATGACGACATGTCTTCAAGCCCAGAAAAACAACATATAGTCTTGTGAGCAATAGTAAAAACCTGATTTTTATTAGAGGCCATCTTAAAAAACAAAAAACAAAAAAAACATTTGGGGGAGTTACATAAACACATAGCTCGTCAGAAGATTCTTTCCGTGATTTGATGTAATCGTTTAATGGTTAATAATTTAATTTTGGCAGGTTCACAAAGCGCAGAAGTGTTTGCTTTCTTGTACGAGCTGAAATGAGCCAGAACGCCTCACACTGAGCACCACGCGGACACAGCGTGACTTTGCATTGCTGGAGCGAGTGCAAGAGCTGAGGTGCACACACACAAACTAAGCTGCTAGAACTCAAGCCTTCGGCTGAGTGTTTTATCAAGTAACAGCTTGCCGAAATTACAGCATGAGGTCATAATCTGTAAAAATCTGAAAAATGAAGCCATATGTAGAGAATATAGGCCATCAACAGTTGGCCTGTGCGCATTGTTTTTCTAAGATTATACAACCGGATGATGGGAAGACACAGATAAGACAGCTGGGGGAATCTTTGAAGTGAGCAAATTAAGGGGCCAGGCAGGTATGCGCGCTTGAAGGCCTGCTGAAAGAAACTTCAAATAAGCAGCAGCAGTGAGAAAAAAGTAGTCTAAGAGTCTAACCTTCACCCTAACGGGTATCATTCTTCAGGAAATGAACACTACAAGTCTATAGCAGACCTATTACAGGGTAAACAAGCTGCATGTCATGATACATGACTTCGTCTGTTATTCCATCATTTAGATCATTAACATTTAGAAATAAAAGCAGAATTATTAGATATTTCAATATTATTGCTTGAACAACTAAGAAACACTTTCTGAGTGATAAAAACTATCAACAACACGAGGCTTTAGAACTTTGAAGTCTGAGACGCTTACAGCTTCATTCGCTTTGGATTTACCCAAAGACGGGTTGACTGGAGCTATTCAGAGGTGGCAAGATAAAAGAGTTGATGGAAGCGCAGTCAATTCTAGACTGTTTTCATATCTACTTCATCTCATGTGGTTTCGCAGCAGGTCACATCTAGTATGGTACTAATTAGCCTGCCCCTGAGGCCAGATGTGTTCTGGGTGCTAGTTAGGACTGTACTGCTTCTTTTCAGCTGATTCGCCAGCATCAGATCTTCCCTAAATTCACTCCTACAACCACGGATCAATACTCCTGACAGAGAAAACTAACTTTCTAAAAAACACTTTTTTCAGTATATATTCAGGTCTTCTTTGTATTGACTCAACGTAAGAACAGTCAGACGCCACGCATTTGAGGTTTTTTTTTTTGTTTTTTTGTTTGTTTGTTTGTTTGGGGGTTTTTTTTGCCTGTCCCGTTTGGCTCTTTTGCCATCAGAATTGTTGTCTAAAGGCAAAGAAAGATGCCCAACGGATTTACTTTACCAAATTGACCATCCCAGCCTTGCCATAATGGTCCATTTGATTCACCTTTTATTGTTTATTTTATTTTCACTTGCTGAATACGGGACAGACTTGACTGGGGGAAAGAAGGGGAGAAAGAAAGAGGGAAAGAGAAACAGCTGAGAAGAGGGACGGGGAAGAAGGGCAAAAAACAAAAACCAACAGAATGGGCAGAAAAAAAAAGAAAAAGAAAATGCATATATCGATCACCTGGATCACCTGTTGAGAAAGAAAAAAGAAAACAAGCAGAAGAGAACAAGAGTAATAGAATAAACAACATCACAATGATATATGGGAATATGACAGTAAATGCTAAATATTAAACATTATTGTGCAGTACATAAGATCAACAGAACACAGTGTGCTTTGAGGTAGGAGCCAAAAAGGGTGTAGTTTGTGGGTGTGATCACCCGTGTGTACACCTGTGAGCATGGACGCGCTTGTTTTTTTAAAAGGTTCCTTCATGTAATGATCTGCTAGAGGGTGTGGGGGGGCCACAGCCCCGTCCTCCAGGGCATGAAGCAGGTATGGAGGAGATCAAAACTCCAGACATCCAGAGGCCCCCAGAACACAAGAGACCAAGGAAGACCAACAGAGGGGCAGCCACGCCACTGTCCCAGAAAGAGCTGAGGAGAGTCCCAGATGAGGGCTCACTCAGCAGCCGCGGAGCAGAAGCCAGGGGGGGTTGCAGTGACGTGCCCGTGAGCTCCGCCGGCAGCCAGCTGTGCCTGAGTGACCGAGCCCCAGGCCGAGAGGCCGGGGGCACCCCACCTCCGAAGTGGCCCGAGCGAGCCCCAGGCTCCAGGCCCCGATAGGCGGCCGCCAAGGAGTGAGCCGGTGTGTACCTGGACGCCCATCCCCAGACACAAAGAACCACCAACGCACCGATGTCTGAGGGAGTCCGCCACTGGCAGGGGAAGTGGTGGTGGGGGGAGATAGGCCTCCAAACCTTGGAGGGCCTGAGATGTCCCCAGAGAGGTGGCGTCTGATACCCAACCTGACATATAGACACAGACATACAGGCACACACAGACGCAAACATCCATTCCCACCCTCATGCTCTCATATGCACTTACTCCACACTCAACCAACGTGGAGACAGACATAAAGAGACGCTGTACACACAATCACACTCCCCAAGCGTACTCTACGAACCGGGTCTAGGTACCCTTGCCCCTGGAGGGGGGAACTGCACCCAGACCCAGGTGGTGTTACCCTTTTCCCTGCGGTGGGGAGAAGCAGACCGCCCCGACTCCGCAGCAGCAGGGAGGCCCCACACTCCAGACCGCAGTCGGACGGCCAACTCCTCCTCCTAGCCCCCCCGCTCCAGCAGGTCGCAGAGAATGGGGGTGAGAGAAGACTCCAAACCTCCCTCCACCCGCTCATTGTAGTGTTGATGCATGTGTGTTCTAAGGTGCATTTAAAACCCAGGAGGGCATGGAGCTACCTGCCAGAGAGCAGCAGGTAAGCGCATGGTCCCTCCTGATAGCCCTCAATGTTTACATGTATTTAAAATTGAGAGGTGGGCAACGACGCCAGGGGTGAGGTGTACACCCTGATGGTCTTTTGGATTCCGTGTATCGTGCCCACCCCCAAGGTCCTATATGTATGTGTAATGAGAGTGTGAGTAATGTGAATGTCTAAGTTGTGGGATAAAATTGAGGCAGAGGCAGCCAGAAGGGGACGGAGGGGGGGGGGGGGGGGTAGCCTCCTCTGCACCCTGGTGACACACCCCTACTCCAAGGTCCTGCATGTGTGGGTGGTTGTGGTGGAGCGGGAAGAGGGAGGCAGCTGGAGATGGGGAGGGAAGGAAGGGAGGGGCAAGTGACCCCTCCCTGGGGCCAGCTCCCCCGCTGACCCCAGTAGGCACCCCCATACTCCGCGACCCGCCAGGGAAAGGGGGCCCAGGCCCATCCAGACCGGGGCCCAGTGCAGCAGCGCCGCCCGGCCCCACAGAGCCCGGGACAGTCCACCCAACCCCACCACAGAGAAAACTGCACCCACCCCACCATCCACTCATCTTCCAGACTACATAAGACAATAGACGCCCAGGCTGAGATCTTCCTCCACCTCTCCTGTGTCTCCCCCTCCTGCAGAGAGAGTTCCTGAATTGACTCAACGTAAGAACAGTCAGACGCCACGCATTTGAGGTTTTTTTGAGAGAACAGCATTGCCGGCCCCTTCAAATTTCATTTACGAACAGCATCGGACGCAAGAATCCCACTGAGAAGTCACAGTGACGGCAGAAATATAATCAAAGTTAGGTTTTCTGGTGGATTTGCAGAAATCTGCTTTCATCAAGTCTTTCGAGATGCTTGAGTGGAGAGAGTAGAGCAGACATTCAAGGCAAAGGAGGGGGTCAAAACATATATAAATCAGGAAACGGTGAAATATATGAAAGACAGAAAAAGGGAGTGGCACAAGCAAAAAGCATGAGCCCTTCCTTTGACAGATGTATGATCTAGATAATCACAGAAAGAACTTTGCTTTAAAACATGAATAATGGATAGAAAATTTGTCATTTTGGGGAGTTTTAGAGGGGTAGCATGACATATTTAGATCTTAATAGCATGTATCTGGCAACAGGTGGGGGAAGAGCAGTCATTGTGTGAACTGTAAGCTGAATTGCAGAACATGCATGAGATTTAGTAGAATACACGAGTGTCACTGGGAAATAGGCTTTGTTTTGGCAACCAGGAGAACAGACTTTTTATAAGCTGGTGAACACAGAGCTGGAGGGGGAGTTGTCAAAGTGCCAAGATGCTCCAGTTTCAGGGGAGCAGAGTTGTAATGACATAAGAGAAGTGTAATGTGGGTTGTCAAGCATGCAGCATGCTTGCCTTGATATAATGCAACTCTGGCAACACCCCCTGAACCCTGAGCAAGGGCACAGACGGTAAAACGTTTAATAGCATCAGAGATTAGTAGAGTAATCAACAGAGTGAAAGAGACTAGAAAAGTGAGCGAACAGCAAACGCTGGCAAGAATGCCATGTATGTTTCATATGGAACAAATCGCGCACCAGTAAACAATCAATTACTGCTTCTCGTCTCTTTCTTGCTCCTCATCTGGCTGTTTTTTTTCTCTGATACAAGACAACAAATCAATCTTGTCGAAAAATGTATTTTTATTTATTTATTTTTTTAAACAGCACGGAAAATAAGCCAGCAAATTTATTATGAACATAAAACCAAGCAGAAATGGCTCCCAGGCTCTCTTTGCTCACGTTTTGCCAAGTTTCTCAGTGGGAGAGGAGAAAGCAATGCGTGAGGTACAGGAAAAGTGCTCAAGACATCAGGATTCTATTCAGAAACAATGCAGAAAGTGCCCCATGCTGACACTTCTTCATGCAAAATGTAACCACAGTGTGCCTCAGAGGTCAGGTCACAAAACTGAGAGAAGGGCAGTGCAAAGGGCTAAGATAGTGTAGCACGGGTGGAATTACTTTCTCTGGCTGGACCAAAGGTTACAGCAGTAATAAAAACATATGCAGATGTGCACACATAATCACATACATAAAATCAGATACTGATCATATCGGTATGCACATCCACTAGGACACGGCTATGCCTGGAGCCTTGATTTCCTCCCAGGGGATGAAACAAAAAACATTATGGCTTACAAATTAGAAAGCCCTACGGTTTCATAACATAAGCATGTGTGCTTTTCTTCAAATACTGTAAGTAACTATGGTTTGACTTTGAGCTCAGCGTAGTATCTGTTGTGTTTCAAGGGGAGTCAGGGTGGCCACCATAGTCAAAACTCCGGGAACTATGTTCAAGCACAATGTTGACCTCAAAGAGTCATTAAGCTTTGTACAGATGCAAATTCATCAGGTAGGCTTAAATAGGATAAGGAGGAGAAACCACAGTCAGTGGAAAACACCTTATCAGAGCTGCAGCGATAAGAGTCATATGAGCTCACTCAGTGGCATTCTGCTGGTGTTAAAACCAACTGTGCAAAACGAATATATCAATTTTAAGCTCCTGATAAAAAGATAAGACCGACTCTAGTGATTTATCTGGCTCCTTTCATTTTGAAAGATAAAAGATGAAATTAACCAGCAAACTCCCTGATTATCAAACTGTATTCCTGCCAAGCAGGCATCACCCCAACAACCTATTCTTCATTTTCCTTTGATTACAGATGTGACTAATAAAAATCACAGTGGAAGTCCCTGTGACGAGAAATCCAAGAGCGACCAAAACACACAAAAAGCCAGGCCAAAGAAACAGAGAATAGCTGACCTCTGACGTAGCTTAATGTAGCTAAGCCATAGCTGATGAGTGGGGGGGAAAAAGTCCCATTAACAGAGAACAGACTAGACTAGATGCAGCTGTGCTCAGCAGTGGCTGATCCGAGGCAAGATGAATGATTACGATCACCTGCACTGCAAAGCGCAGTAGAGCTGATGAACATGACAGAGGGAGAGAGGGCGTGTTCATATGTACTGTTTCTTTGACTGCACATATGTTTGTGTGCGTACCTTTGCTTCTGGAAGCGATAAGATAATGGGATACGTTAGGTAGGTATTAATATGGTTAAATTAAGATGCCAGAGAATTACTGTAAGTCAGTGTGTAAGCTGTGCATATGTGTGGACAGTGATGGGGGCACATTAAGGACTGTGGAAATGATCTGAAGCAAACTAGGGCACTATCATAGTCCACAGGCTAATGAGCCCACATGTTTTAGAGCCAACGTCATATCACATGGTTTAACTAAACTTTTCAGATTAACATGCATCTTAGAGAGGTGGATGAAAGATATTAAACAAGGATTTCAAACACAGATGAAAAGGAAATGAGGGGGGAGGACGAAGATAATTATAAGTTGGTTAACCGGGCAGCAGCAGGAGGTTTAGTGAATGATATCAAGATTAAACATGCCTGTATTAGCAAATTAGCAAAATTTCTCGCATTAGTGTGGCCGGCGATCTAGAAATGGATGGTGTGCACTCTCATTTCGTTTCCTAGCTTAGCAGGAAAACTGATATGAATGAGAGTTAGATTACAACAAAGGTTACCATGAGCCACTTCACAGTAACACTGCTCTGCACAAAGCTATGCTGTTCAAAAGCACCAGAAACTCCATGCCCCTCAAGTTAATTTAGCACTTTTAAAAAATAGTTTTAAAAACAAAAACTTTGAGTTACACTGAAACAGATGTTTTAACCAATAAACAAGCACAAGCATACATGTGGAACATGTTAAGTATGAAAAATGATTTGAAATCTAATTGAAATCTTACCTTGCATGTGCTTCTGGTTGTACACAGAAATATTTCCAGCAGAGTTTTGAGATATTTGTACGTCAGCCTAAACCAGGGGTCAGCAACCTTTAGGACCCAAAGAGCCATTTGGAGCCGGTTCCCACGCAAAAGAAAACACTGGGAGCCGCAAATACTTTGTGACATCTAAAATGAAGATAACACTGCATATATTGTTTTTTACCTTTATGCTTTGTGTGAACAACTAAGGTGTGTTGCCATGAAGTGGATAATTTCATTTGAATGTTCTCACTGAAACTATTTTGAGATCTGTAGATTATTTCTAACCAAGGACAATGTTTCAGCACAGAAAAGATTGTGTTGAATTTTCCAAAGGCGATTATTGTAAATTAAATTCCACGCACCTCAGACACTGATCACCATAAATCTGGGCATTAAAAAGTAACCATTTTGATGGCAAGATGATACTTTATGTAATATGGTTGCACCAGCCTTTTACGTGCAGCGTTTGCAGCAAAAAAAACCTACAGTGTAGATTTTATACAGAGTTCCTACAAGGTCTGAATAGTAGCCCATAAAGGTCAAATGTCTGGTGGTTTATTTCAACATCTCTCTCACCCCTCACAACACCAGATCATTTGCTTAATGGCTTTGGCTCCAGTGGAGGCGCAGAGAGGAGCAGCTCAGGAGAGGTAATAAGACGGACAGTGTCTAGTATATCGACAGTGATGAGGAGTGACGGGAGATGTAGTGAGGTAAAAAGCCTGTTCCCCTGAGAGGAACAAGACCATTCAAAAAAACAAAAAAACAAAACAAAAAACTAGTTCAAGGTAGGAAACCTCGCACAAAAAGTACAACATTTAAGAGTGAATCCAAGTAAAACGGAGCGCATGTAAAAGTCTGTCCATCAGTTGTGTCCGTGGAACAGACAAAAATAAAGACGAAGCAAGAGATTTAAAGAGCCAACTGGCAGCAGTTAAACTACATGCAGCACATTTCACACACTACACATCTTGATTCCCTGTGACAAGTAAATCTAAAAAAGGATGTGCCTCATCACAAAGGATTTTTCTCCTCAGTATGCAAATGTGCACACAGGGAGAACAGCTTGTAAGTTTCCCACAGAACTGCACAGATGATAAATTGTCTACTATCACTACACTGGGATGTGCGCCTATGACTGGAGGCCTTGCTGACGATAGTGAGCTAAACCACGATTGTTTGTATTCTGTAAGCAGCAGGCCGGTGCTGTGCTAGATCTGCTGCCTCACAGGACCGGACAGTGTATCTCAAAGCTGTGTGAGCAGAGAATTTTAAATAACTGGATGAATCAGTGGCAAAGGGTTTGGTTCGACCACATGAAACTATAATAAATTACTTGGTTTCTAACATTTTCAGGCAGTGTAAAGCCAAAATCCTTCACATTTTTCTAAGAAACACGTGGTCTAAGCCCAAGAACCTGCTTCCTAGAAATTACATAAAAAAAGCACAAGAATTATCTTAATATTCCCATTTTTATCCAACAATCTTCCTGCCAGAGATTTTTGCATCCATGATTCCCCTACTGTGTTTACGCAATGCAGACAAAGAGCACACTGTGTGTTCTGCATATTGTCAAGACAGTGTATGTAATGGAGCACACATCCAAGCAGCTGTGAGTTTTTTGAGTGGCAGCTATAGAAAGTTGTGTTGCCACCTAGTGGCAACATGTAAAACAGCAACCTACCATCTAATTTTGAAGGTTAAGAAGTTGATGGAGCATGAAATTGTAAAACAAACAGAAAGATCAGCGAGCTTTTCTTACTTACTAATCTTTATCCCCAGCAAGAGGCCAGAACACAAAGCTTCAGAAGCACAGAGTCAAAGTAACAATGAGGCTTCCTCTTGAGCACATATCTGTACACTCAGTTGTCCATTTATGAGACACAGCTACTCAAAACAAATCCCGGTTATTAGAACAATCAGTATGACTTGTCAGCATAAAGCAGTACAGTTCTACAGACTCACAAATTAAAGCCTGAGAAATTATCATTAAGGCATATTAAACATTTCCAGAACAGGTTCAACAAAAGAGAACTGTTAAAGAAACTATTTCAGTGGACAACCTTAATTTCAGCTAGGTGTATCTAACAATCTGGCAGCTTGCTCTCTCTGCATTTATATCCAATTAGTTTCTGGAGTGCATGTCAGCCACGTGCATCCTAATCCTTCGTAGTACTCAAAATACGTCTCAAATATGCTGAGAATTCAAACCTCTCTTCAAAAGAAAGATGTTAAGACATATAATTTCTTTATTGATTACATCTTATGCTCACACACATACAAACAAAATGAAACCATTCTTTTCATATCAGGCGTTATGAGCATTTTCTTGGATAGACCCAAAAACAACAGTATAATATTGTGATATCATCCCTAGACCAAAAAAAGCCATTATGGCACAAGCAGTAAAGTTCAGGTTTGACAGCAGTCACGCTCCTCTATAGTGTATCACCTCTTCAAAGTACAGTTGCTGTGATAAGAACATAAACGATGTAACAGGACATAATGTGCACTTTACATTTATATTAAGCATTAATGAC
Source organism: Simochromis diagramma (assembly GCF_900408965.1). Lineage (NCBI taxonomy): Eukaryota > Metazoa > Chordata > Actinopteri > Cichliformes > Cichlidae > Simochromis > Simochromis diagramma. Next base: position 2,906,785 of record NW_024387152.1, on the reverse strand, counting down.
ATTTTGGTTATTTAAAGTCTGTGATGTAATCACACAGTGAAAAATAAATAATGGCTGCTGCAGAAGGTATAGTGGAAGATGCGTGCCTATACTTGTATATTTAAATATCTAAAGTAGGCCCTTTCATGTTTCATACGAATCTCTAAGGAGATTCATATTCAGCTGAATAAGCTCCAGCAGTAAAACCGATGCTTGCAGGAGTGATAATGGAATTTTATCAAAACCCACCTTTTTAAACAGGTCATGTGAAACCTTGAAGTGAGAAAGCAGGCTCATTTGTATTGTGAACAGGTAAGTAAGCTGTGTGAAACGAGATGCTATGGAAACACGGACATCCTCTCTCAGAAGGTACACCTGTTTAAACTCAAACCACCTGATAAGAGCGTGGGTGCGTGAACCTTCCCGGTCATTCTTACAACTCTGCCGTGAACTGTCCTTTACTCTGGATGACCCTCATGACGGACTGCACCACCTCTGATGTGGTTCCTTGACCCCCGAGATCTGCTGTGTGCAACTGCAAATAAAGAGAAAAAAAAAAATCATAAATAAGCTACAACAAACAAAAGAACAGGGTGCTAACAGATATGGTCCAAAATCCGTATTAAATTATTTAAGACCTTAACGTATGCTATGAAATCGTAGCACTGTGGACTGCATCTCATGCCGCATACTGTATTTGGATAGACGCTTTGTATTTTCTTTGTGCGTGCAAAGTGTAATCAGTTTCCCACAGTAACTAGTCAGATGCTGCACATGATCGGCAGATCAGGTTTTGGAATTTACTCAAGAAACAATCAGATCCCATAGAGTGTAGAGGTGCACAAGAGCTTTGTGAAAGGAAAAGGGACACAATGCTGCTTTGTGTGAATGTATTGTGATGCCTTCTAGGAAGCATGCCAGAATTGTCACTGCGGCCTTAAATCCTATGTCACGCAACAATGGCCTGTGAGCTTCATGGCAGCGCGATAGGTGAGGAACCCATCAGTGAGGAAGGCTCACCCTGGTTTCGTTCATTGTGGTGAGGACTGCATTCCGGATCAGATTTGCATAATCATTAAGGCTGGAGACACAAAGAAGAAAAACATTATTTAAATATAATACAGTCACACCAATACACACACACACACACACAGAAAACCAATGAAGAAGAATTTTTATCCGGGAAAGCTTACTTAAGGTGGTCCAGCATCAGGCAGCTAGCTAGCAGCATGGCAGTTGGGTTTGCAATGTTTTTTTCTGCAATACTTTTTCCTGTGTTTCTTGTGGCCTGAAACACCAGACAGACATGACTCATACATTTTCAATCCTTCAAAATTCTGAGAGAACTGTGTCCTACAAACCTATTCAAGCCTCCAACACTCACCGTTTCAAAGACAGCATAGTCACGACCATAATTGGCCCCAGGCACGAGGCCAGGTCCTCCCACCAGCCCTGCGCACACGTTGCTCACCACGTTCCCGTACAGATTGGGCATGACCATCACATCAAACTGCTGTGGTTTGGACACGAGCTAAACGACACAAATGGAGTTAAGTAAAACAAATAAAATCAGAAGAAGAACATTCCCTGGATTCCCTAAAATGTCATCATCTGTTACCTGCATTGTGGTATTGTCCACAATCATGCTGTCGAATGTGATGTCTGGATAACCCGAGGCCACTTCTCTGCAGCACTGCAGGAACAAGCCATCACCGAGCTTCCTGTTGAAACAGAAATGCCACACTCAGCATATCCAGGACTAAGAAACTCACCGTAGTAAACAAAAGGCCAGACGTGTTTGACAGGATACGTTTCCCAAAAGGTAACTTACATGATGTTAGCTTTGTGTACAGCAGTGACCCTGCGGCGACCTCTCTCCCTGGCCAGTTTGAAGGCATAATCAGCAATCCTGATGGAATTGTTCCTGGTGATAATCTTTAGACTCTCCACTACCCCGGATACACTCTGGAAGTAGGACAAGAAGACAACAACAAATGAAATACAGTGACATGAGTTTAAACTGTACTAGAAAGATCAATAAGACTGTAGTGGGAATAAAGTGTCGTCTGTAAGACTACGCGTAATACTACATAAAGTAAAACTTCTGTCTACAAGGTAACACTAAACATTCAAAAATGATTAAGTGCAACAAACACAGAACAAAATTAGCAGTAAATAAAAAATAATCATTTTAATTAGTACTAAGTGGTTAACAATGTAACAATATGTTTCTATACAAATTGTAAAACAGCAGCTATAACTGTATTGTGTAAGCAAACATGGCTCAACAACTACAGTTACTGTGCTCAGAAGTTTATATACATTCATCATAGAGAATAAATGTAACGGAATGATTTCTTTGAACTGTTCTGTTTTCCCAGGGTGGAATGATTGTATAGCATCCATCTTTAATGACTTACAAAAATAAGAATTGGGTGCACAGGTTTTTATTTAGTTTCTCTGATTTACATACGGCCAGAACATAAATATGGGCACAAATATAAACATACACTTACTTAAATCTTTTAATAAGTGGTGCTGAATCTTCTTCAGTGTCTTTTAACTCGACAAGGTCAAGGAGTATCAACTTCTTTTTAGTCATTATGATTGACTACTGGTTCTTTCTCTTTACCAGTGCAAAAATGATTTGTCTGAGAGCACTCATTGGACTGATCAGTACTCTGAAAAAAACTCACTGAAGATCTAAGAATGAAAACTGTAAATTTACACAAGGTGTGAAGATCTCTCTGAAGAATTTTAAACAACAGCAGATTCCAGGATCCTCAGTTACAAGTTATTCAGAGATGTCATCACTTCCACCAAGATCTGGAGGAAGACCCAAACCGTCACCCACAGGTGAGAGGAAACTGTTCAGGTACAACCACCAAGGCTCAAGCTTAACATGAACCTGAAACAGACAAATAACTAAGGGACAAATAAACAAATAATGGACTATGTTAGAGCCTGAATGTATACCTTTGACCATGTGTGCATTAGAGAAACTGAAATAAATTTGGACTTGTGCACCCAATTCCTTCTTTTTAAGTCATTAAAGATGTATGCTGTATAATCATTCCACCTTGGAAAAAAAAAAAAAAACACTTCGAAAGCCCAAAATGACAACATTCACAGTGTAAACCTCTGAGCACAGTGGTAGCTTCATGCACAGCAGGTACACATCCCGGCACACCAATGCACATTTTAGTCTGCTGTAGATTTGGATCTAATGCAGCATTTTCATGTTTCTTTGCAGCCCAGAAGTCTTATGTAGTTTCAGATAATCGTATTTTATCTGTTGCATTCTGAAGTCAATATTGTCTATATTAAATTCTATCATATGACCAAAAGATTTTGCACAGTTATTTTGATTTGGAAAATGAATGATGCATAGATGGCACCCAATTCCCTTTTCTAAAAAAGAGACAGATAAGAAGTGTTTAAGGGACCATAAACATGTTTTTCAGCAGACAGTAGTATTGATTGTTTTTCCTCTTGCGTCTGACCTCATGCTCCAGACTGCTGTACTCTCCCTCTGTGTTCTCCCTGATGATCACGATGTCAATGTTCTTGTGGCGAGTCTGGACCCCGGGGAGGGACTGACAGTGCATCACATTGGCGTACAGGTCCAAGCTCGTGCTGGTAGTCCACACGAAAGACCAAATTACGTAAGAAATGAGAGCTATTTCACACAAAAAAATGACCCTAATCTAGGAAACTAAAGATTTCATCTAAACTTACCGCAGCACATTATTTCTGGATTTGACAGACGCTGGCAGGGTATGTTTGGTTTCTATGTTACCTATTAAAGAGGTAAGCAGTTTCACAGTTACTTTAGTTCAACTGTCTTATTAAAAATTATACTCTGCTTACAGCTATGTTCTGTTTTTCATGCTTTCATACTTTGATCGAAAAAAAAGAAGCTGTTTGCTTACCCTTCAGGGCAACTCCATTTCGCCGGATGGCAGTGATGGCATTATTCATGTCATCATCGGTCTCCAAAGCGGAGTTGACATTCACCATCTCAAAGTCAACTGGCACACAGGTGAACCTGCAGCACAATGTTCACAAACCACACAATGGATTCAATTCTTATGCGACTGTAGATGACATGTAATCACTAAACAGGACTGAGATTCAATCTAACCAACCTGAAAACTTCTCTGACATGATTGAGAAGCTCTGGACCGATCCCATCACCAGGTATGAGGGTCACAGTGTGCCTGCCTCCATACTTTGCTGGAGGGGGCTAGAAGATTGTTAAATGCCAAAGGATCAACTTCAATAAATAGAGAAAATTGAAGGTTTGGCACCTTTTAAAGACAGATCATCCACTACAGTAAACATATGTTATGAAAAAAAAAGTTTACCTTTCTAAGTCTACAAATAATCTCATGAAAATAAGGTATACAGTGAATTTGATAGTTTTTGGTATCTGGTGTCTGCTTATGTCCACATTACCAATGACATAATAACAAATAGATATGGTGTAGTAATGTTCACTGTGGTGGGTTGACAATATCATGCAATACTTTAATACACAGAAGCAGTAGGAATTCTGAAGTCAAAAGAAAAGAATAATAGTAGTAGTAGTATTAATAGCAGTAGGAATTGCTGAAAATGCTGACAATGGACACAGCTTACAAATCACTGGCCAAAAATCAACCAGCACATGTCCAGAGCACCAAGTAAGTATGTTTGAGAGATTATTGTCAGGCAGTTAATAGTGTTTTTAGGTTTGACAAATATTTAAATAGATTTGATGATGTCATTACTGTGTTTATTATTGTGAATCAAGATTGTTAGAAATTCCAGTTGAAATTGATGGTAACAAAATTTCCATGCATCCATGCAACATGATGTTTAAAAACTGTTATATTATTTTGATAATGCTAGTGTTTTTATTCTCATCACACATCTTTTTTCCTATATCATAACCCCGTTATAGAAAATATTCTCGTTTAAGACATGATGCAGTGAATTGCAGTGAACCGTGTCACGAGTCAGCTACTTACAATGTTTTCTCCCTGTTGTTGAAGGTGAACAGAGGAAAGCAGAAGGACAAGAGTCAGTTTGATGTTTAGAAGAACGGGTTTGGTCCAAATAGTGGCAAACAGAGTAGTGTCATAACCTTCACCCCACAACAAAGTGGAAAAACACATATACACACACACAATTCCCAAGTTACACTGAAAAAGACAACTTCCAATGCAAAACAGCCCGGAAACTGATAACAATCCCATGTACCGATCTGACTCACTCACAGTAAGCGAGGTCTTATTCCGGTGTCTGATCAAAGTTGTTCCAAATACCTGGAAAATACAAAGTGCAAATGATTTAGAGCATGTTTGTAAATGGATCCCGTGCACGGGTGCCGTAAAACCTGTGACCAACCCACAGATGTGGAAAAGCCCGCTAGCTTTGCTAATCAAATGATGTTAACAGCATGACCTTGTGTTAAAAAAAATTATAACGGAGTTTAAATTAGAGCCACGCAACACCATTCACAAGCGAAAGAGCAAGGGCTGCGTGTCTTGTCTTACTTTAGCAGTGTTTCCAAGGCGTCCAACCCAGAAAGGATTCATTATTTTGGACGCGGAGAGTACGGCACTGTGGGCAGCCATCTTGATTTTGCAGCGCTGGTCGCGTGTTTAAGAGGAGCAGATGTGCCGATGTGACAGAAAGACTGTTCCTTTTTTAATTTATTTTATTATTTCTTAAGCGTGATATATATTGTAAGAATTTGAGTAAAAAAAAAAACAAACACTAAAAATAATTTTTATAATCTTTTTTTTTTGGTCACGTGAGCCACTTCACGCAGACTCTGTACTGACGGGTTGAGGTCCGTAGAAAAGGCTCGGGGTGGGCTGTAGGTTATATCCGGAAGACAAATGGGTTAAATTAAACCAGGTCTTTTTCCATGTTCGTCGAAAGAGGATACCAACTTCAGCCTGTCTTCTTACTGAAAGCGTATTTATGTCAGGGACGACTCAATGAGGAAACAGCGCAAGAAATAGCAAAAAGTCCAGGGTGACAAGAGCAACAGCTCCTCGTTACTGTTCGTTACAGCCGGGCAAAGGCGGCAAAACAAGGCATCCTCGCTTGTAAAGGTAAACAAGTGAACTTTTCCGGTTCTAATTCTAGTAGAAATGTAATTGACAACATCGCTAAGGGTTCATTCTTCAGTGTCTCGTCTCTGAGATTGTTTGGGTTCATTTTATAACCTTTAAACGTCATCTCTGCAGAGCCATTTTGCAGGGCCACTGTAAAAAAATTAATAAATAAAAGCATAAAGCTAGGAAGAGAAACGTCACACAGGAAAAATACCCTTTTAAATAATTTAAAATAATTACATTTTTTATTCATGACTGTGTTTCTTTCAGATTTTATCATCTTTTAAAACTAAAGGTAGACTACAGGCAAAGACTATAATATTTGGTATAACTAGAAGCTGGGAAATGGTATTTTAAATAAGAACGTTTTACTAAAAAGTCTCCTGTCTTGTTAAACTACTTAAGCCACTCTAATGTCAATGCTTTTCTTCTCCCCAGGTCTATGAAAGAGTGAAGCATGAGATTAACAGGTGGGTTGATATTTTCAATGGGGATTTATTGATAAACCCATATGTTTCTGGCCTGAGCTGATGTGTCCTGATTATGGTGACAGGCCCCCTGCGAGCTGTGGCTGTGGTGCTGCTGGTGGGTTTCACCTGGCTGCTGGCAAACACCTTATTTGGAGGGGAGAGTGCGTCCTCTGTGCTGCATTTCTTCAGCGGTAAGCGGAATCAAGCGGAAACCAGTTAACTGACAAGCAAATAAAATTTACCAAACATGGAAGAAAATATGACTTTACACGTTGGATTGTTAGGTCTGTTTTATGTGAGTTAAATCTTTTGTGTTTGTATTGCTAACTGGTCAAAACAAGCAGTTGTTAAACTGCAATCAGTTTTTAATGTGTCTGCCATCTTAGTGACGAAGCTACAGACAAGTTATGTGTGTTGGTTTAAAGTTGATGCATGTTTGATGGCTGGATTTTCTGAATATAACATTGGTAAGTTTAACCACAAAATCAGTTGTTTTTTGTTTGTTTGCTTTTTTTCAGGTACGAATGAAGAAGCAACACCAGGTAAGCAAACTGTACAGCATAACCTTACTCATTAATTAATACTTTCACAAAGTTGCATTCTTATCTTCCTTCTTATGATCAACATGTTTTTTAACAGAACCCCACCCACGAAAATATAAATGTGGACTTTCAGCCCCTTGTCCTCCAAAACATCTGGCTTTCCGTCTGGTGTCTGGTGCTGCCAACGTCATTGGCCCTAAAATCTGCCTAGAGGACAAGATGTGAGATTCAGTGTTAATTATTTCTGGTTCTTCATCTATGTCTTTGTCTCTCCTTAGTCCCTCCTTTTCCCCCTTTTTTTTGTTTTGTTTTGTTTTCACACTGTTCTGTTTTTTTCCTCTGTGCTGTCATAACCAGGCCTTCAAGCCTGTCTGGGGAGCTGAATGCAAGTATTGTTTCTTTCTGCTGGTCCCTCTCACCGTTTTGCCTGTTGTCTTGGCCCATATAAGTGTTACATAGTGTGAATAAGAGTTTAAATAGCTATGTATAAGCCTTGTGGTTTTGTCTAACAGGTTAGTGAGCAGTGTGAAGAACAATGTTGGCAGGGGACTAAACATAGCCTTGGTGAATGGTAAGACTGTCATTCTTCACGTTTTAGCAGACTATATTGTTTTTGTTTTTTAGCTCCTTTTTATGGTGCTGTTTTAACATTTTACTGATGTATCTTTGCTCCAGGGGTGACTGGCGAGCTTTTGGAGACGAAAACCTTTGATATGTGGGCAGGAGGTAATAAAAACCAGACATTAATGTTTAATATGCGTCTCATATCCTGTAGTCCATACACTTTGGCAGTAACAACCCATAAACTGCACTTCAGATCTCATTTGATGCTCATTTTCAGATGTTTCTGACCTGTTGAAGTTTCTCCGGCCTCTTCATGAGGGAACGCTTGTGTTTGTGGCCTCTTTTGATGATGCAGCTACAAAGTAAGGATTTGTGTTGTGCTCCCAGTTCCTCCCCTTTCACATTAGCCAATTTTAATAGAAACCTGGGAATAGTTCATATTATGAAGTATTGTGTTATAAATATTTAGTAGAGTAAAACAAAGAGGATTTTGCCTCATGTGCTGTCACATTTTCATGTATTTAATTTCTGCTATAAAATAAATTTGAATGCATTTATCTGGGAAGCCTAACAAGTTAAACAGTCACTGAGCAGTGCAAGGAAGAATGTATGATAATGTGACAGTGAATGGCAGGCTTGACACAAAAGTCTTTCACCTTTAAGATTTATCGGGGGTGCTACATCTGAACACCGACTTCATGATTCGATTTAAATTAGATTTACAAAGTGTAGAACTGAATTAAATTAGACTGATTCAATTAATTCTTGATGTCTTGGATGATGGTTATTAAAGTGTTGATGATGAGAATTTATTGCAGAGACCACAATATCTTCCTTATTAAGCAAATGGTGTTTGTAACTTTGGTTTCCTTGAAATAAAATTGTGCAGAGAGCATGTTTAAAAAAACCTCTAAACTTGTTTGTTGTCTTTGGTTTTTTGTTTGTATTTTTCACTATGTCAGGCTGAATGAAGAGTCTCGACGGCTTTTTGAGGAGCTCGGGAGCACAGCTGTGAAGGATTTGGCCTTTAGAGACAGCTGGGTGTTTGTTGGAGCCAAGGGTATTGAGAATAAGAGTCCCTTTGAGCAGGTTTGTTCCTTTTACTATTGGTGCTGATCGAGGGCTGAAGGTGGAGTCGGTGTGCTGTCTTTGATGTGACGCCAATGTTCAGTAGAAAATATTCTTCCTGTGCGAATAGATCACAGTGCAACTGTCACAACAGTATTACAAAACAGCATTATCTATAACCACCGGACACTTTATTAGGTACACCTTGTTAGTACTGTTGGCTTCAGAACTGCTTTAATTCTCAAAGATTCAGCTGGAAACAGTCCTCTGAGATTATGGTCCATATTGATGTGATAACATCACACAGTTGCTACAGATTTGTAGGCTGCACATCCATGATGTATGTTTTTCCATTCAACCACATCCCAAAGGTGCTCTGTTGGATTGAGAGCTGTGACTGTGAGACTAAGACTGCAGAGGCTCTGTTTGCACTAAAGGCCGGCACACGACCACATTCTGAACTGTTGATACAAAGCAGGATGGATTCATGTTTTCATGTTGTTTACGCCAAATTCTGGCCCTACGATCTGAATGTTGCAGCAGAAATCGAGACTTATCAGACCAGGAAAATTCAACTTTTTTAAATTCAACTTTTTTAATTTAAAATTCAACTTTTATAGATCCTCTTCTGTAAACCTGCATTTTAACAAGTCATAATTTAAGTTAATGCTGCATTTCTACAAACTCGAAGCAGTGTGTCAGTTCTTCTCTGGCGTCGAGCTGCTGAGGAAAATCCCAGCAGTTTCTGAAATACTCGCAACAGCCTGTCTGGCACCAACAACCATGCCACGTTCAATGTCACTTAAGGCATCTTTCTTTGGGTTTCAGAAGTTTAAACATTAACCTGCTTTAAAAAAAAAAGATTAACCTGCTGAAGTTTAAAGTTCAACAGGTCGTGTTGGCCATGGTAGCAAATCTGTACCTACATGCTTGGTGTTGCTGCCATGTGATTGGCTAATAAGATATTTGCATTTTTCATTTGATTTAGGGGGTTTTTTTTGCATCTGGACTACCACATGATAATGCAGATTTTTTTTATGTTTTTTGGGGTTTTTTTTTTTAAATGGCTGTTCAGCACTCTGTGTACAATTATTCAGCAGCTACTGTGCTATAGGAACCTGATCCCAGTCTGTTTTGCTGACATCATTTATGTTTGTCTTTGCCCCCTTAGCGTATGAAAAACAGTAAAAGCAGCAACAAATATGAAGGCTGGCCCGAGTCACTGGAGATGGATGGCTGTATTCCTCTGCGGCCACCACTGGAAAGTTAACTCTGCCTGGTACCCCTCATATGCATTGCAACAGAACCTGGAGGAACTGTCAGAAGGTCCAGGAACTGCTTAATGAGTGACAAAATTCAACCTCTGGACCACAAATAACTTTTTTATTTGTCCTCTCATGGCAGAGGCATGAGCTCAGTGCAAAGATCGTCTTGACTTGATATATTTAAAGTTGCTGAAACCTGCTGTAGAGGATTTCTGATTTAAGCTTTGTGAGCCACTTTTGAGCTGAAGTAATGCTTTGGAATCAAGTAAGATTATGTTAGGCTGTGGGAAACTTCAAAGTCCAACTCAGTGTTTCCATTATGAAAATTACTGCACCTGAGAAGAAAAAAAAGATATGGAAAAGTTAGTAGATCGAGGCAGCCCTATACTCTCACTATGCAAATGTATAGAGCTTTTGGACTTACGCAATTCCTCTGCTTCCGCTCTCACATGAAACGGTCTGTCAGTGTACACAGCTTTGATGAGAGGATGAAGACTAATTATCTTGTTGGTTATAAAAACCAATGGACAAGTATGGATTATAGAAAGAGCTATCAGGTGAACTCAGTTGTCCTCCAAGTTTTATGTCCACATATATAAGGCTAAACTTGTGGTTTCCTTTAAGTTTCTATAAATGTATTTTTTTCTGTTACAATAACAAAATCAATTGATAATAATAATGTTGACTGATAATGAATGTTCTGCTAGGGTTATGAGTGTGATGGCAGATGGAGAAAAGAGAGAGTGAGCAGAGATAAAATGCACAGGCTTTAGGGCTGGGTAAATGCACACACTCACACACTCACACACACACACACGCAATGTGTATGATACTTATCAGGGAAAAGAACGTGCTGCCAGCTAGGCTGCAAACTTGCCAATGACTTAATTCATAGTGCCCTCTGTACATATATTCTTATATTTCTTTTCCAGTAAGGCACCGCTTTTTTGACATTTACGGTGTGATTTATTCTCTTCAGTCATCACCCAGGTATACTTTCCCTGAGCGCTGGAAAAAAATCTTACAGGAAACACTGCAAGTGTCAGATAACCAAAGTGTAACAGTGATGAGTGGATGAATACAGCTAGAGTAGGTCTTCCAAAGCCATTGTTGGAAATAGGTACATTTCTCTCTCTTCAGGACTGCCTATAGGTTTGTTTTGTTTTTTGTACTTGAGCAACAGCATAGATAAGTGTTTAATACTATGATGTAGAAAAAAATAAACATCTTAGTTAGTGGTTTCATGCTGGAAACCCTAATTCAGAGTAGTAAGAAAAACTGGGTCTGTGGACGTATTTTATATTTCATACTTTAATATGTTTTTGTTGTGTAATGTCAAATTCATTAGTAATAGTGCTTAGCTGCCATTGTTTCCGTAGAACTTGATGTACACTAGTTGTTGCTCATCACAAGTTTACAGTTTTGTTTTTTCGTCTGTTTTTTTCTTTTTAAAATTAGTCTTTGTCATTGTCCTTTAATAAAACTATTTATTTTTAAATACTTAAACAGAAAGCAAACTATTTGTGTGGGTTCATCACAACACTGCCAGTGGTTCTGAAGTTGTCCCAGGCCTGCAGGCATCTTTACACTCTTTGCTTTGCTTAAAGATTATTGGTATGGTTATTGATTGTTTTGTTTTTTTTCTTTCTTTTTATGTTGAACGGATTAATTTTGCTTCTTGAAAGTCTAATATATATATATAAAGTGTAAAGACCTAGTTCTTCTCTATCGCTCTGTATGGTTAAGTCTGTTTCAGTCGCCTTTCTGAATTAGGTTGTGCTACCAAAGTGTAATTTTTTTTCTACAAAAGATTACAGTCTGTGCTTTTATTGTGACGACAATGATGATGAATAAAGTATGTTCTAATATCAGTGTGGGGTTTTTTTTGTTTTGTTTTTTTTTGTTTTTCCCCGTGGGCCCTAATATTGAGTCATCTGCCATGCTTGGAGAAATTCACCAGAGGGCGACAAAAGGCAAAGTCTCACTGGGGTTACTCAGTTCATCCTGCTCAAGGCATTTGCTTCACTAAGCATACGCTCTGCTGGGGATAAAAGCTTCGGACTGAATGCACCGTTTCTGCTTTGACAGGGAGTTCAGTGACAGCAAAGAATAGCGATGGTCGTTGAATCTGTACACTGTAACGTAGTAATGTCAAACACGATCAATTTCATTGTTTCATTGAAATGTGTTATGAGGCATTCAGGTCGTGGGAGAAAAATCGTGAATTCGCAATATGCGTTATTTGACGTTCAAAGGCACAAACTGGGGTTGAAAACCTGAGGTAGAAGAGCAAATCTGCACCCCAAATGCCTGACTTCTATCTTTTAGAATTAGATTGGGAATTGTTTTCACTGTCACAAAAGTAGAACTAAATTTAGTGCTGGATAGAGACCGGAAAGACTTTTTGCTCTCGTGGAAATCTTGTCATTAGCGTCATACCTTGCAAGAAAAACAGTATAACATGGATGTATATGCATGCATGTGTCCATATGCAGTTAAACGAGTAGTATAAACTAATTTTTATATTCCAGTATTGCATTAAAATAAATGTTGAGGTACTTGAGCGTTTCTCTTTAATAGTAAGTATTTATATTAAAAGCTACTTTGCGCTTGTACTAAGGTGTGTGTGTGGTGGATGTGCAATATCGTACTTTTTATCTGATAGTTAGAAGTTTCTATTTTAATTTATATGGATAATGTGGTGAATTGTTACAGAACAGAGAATGAAAGCTATAGTTAAAATCAGCTTCACCTTAACCAACTAATTGCAATGAAAGCATGCATAATGTGATGCAGGCGTGTCAAAAGACTCCAATCCGACCCCAATAAAAACGTTGGAAAACACGAGAAAGGCATAAATTATGGACTTTTAACTGTATTTTCATATAAGTTTTACAGAATTATCTTTACTGATAAAGGCCAAGCGTTTGCTCATTCTTGCTACACCAAATTCATAAAGCAATACATTATTTTTTACGACAGAGATAGAAATAGAAATTTATAGAACTATCTGGGGTTTCGGGGGGTGGGGGGCTTGACACTGTTAGTTCATACGGTTAAGGCCAACGAGTAGTGCTGACACTTTTTTCTTTTCTTTTGTTTTTTTTAACTATAGCAGCATTTATATATCATAAAGAAAAAAAAACGGTCATGTTCTGTTGAAACTGTGCTGCTTTTTCTTATATAAAGACATCCTAATGATTCAAAGTGGGATGTATGTACGAGGTAACGTGAGTTAGTCATTCCTGATCTAATGTATCAAATGAAAGTATAACATGCACATGATTTATTTAGAGTTTTCAGCTTTTTAACTTTTTATTATTTTACCTCTATTCATGCTTTTGCTTTTAAACTTCAGATTTTTAATTCAGAAATTTCTTGTAGTTCTACTGAATACTTCTTCCACGAAAAGCTAACATACTTCACACCGTGTACATTATAACATACCATAATAGACCCATTTCTGTAATATACTTACATATCTATATTATTGCTAATATATATTGTAATATATCTATATCACGGCTAAAGCACTTCTGGATGGATGCAAACTGCATTTCGTTGCCCTGTACCTGTGCATGTGCAATGACAATAAAGTTGAATTCTATTCTATTCTATTCAAACACACATATAAACATAGTGTTTGAATTAATTATTATTTTTTACAATAGTATATAGATTTATGCAGCCGTGTCTCTGTCAGTCACACATAATGTTTCAATTGCCTTTGCAAGACCGCTGAAAACCCTGCTTCCTCCCCTGAAACAGATTTTTTACGACGAGCATTTGAATGCATCACCATATCCACACGATAAACTGCGGACATAAACACGCGGCGTATCGCCCTCTAGTGGCGTAGTAAGCTAACTGTCGGTTTGTGTTCGTCCTCTGGCTGATGATGAGCCCTGTGGCAAGTGAGAACTGGCAGGCGGCGCGCGCTCAGTACACGCGAGAAACTGCAGAAGGCCGTTGGACTCGTACGTTGTAAATTATGTACATAAGTTGCTGATATTTTCCGGATACACATGAATGGCGTGTTGGTCAACTTTGAGCCGACAAACCGAGCAGCGAGTGAGAAAATCTGTAGACCAACGGCAAGCATCGTCTAAACTGGATACACGTATCCCAAGTGCTCCGCGCCCGTGTCTCACACAGACCGAGGATCGACGACTCCGGTGGGGATTTTCAACCTGACAACACCGCGAGAAGCCTGTAAAATGTAAAGAGGAAAAAAAAACGACAGCAACAAACGAACCCAGCGGATTTTTTATTTTTGTTTTGCCGAAGCTTTTTTATTATACATTTTTTGAGCGTGTGTAAAATATTTTTGTAGGCAGAAAGTCCAGTGTAAATCTCCTGTAAATAACACCAAGGTTTGTAGATAGATAGCCGACTATATCCAGTTTTCTGTGAGTTTGCTAGCTATTCAGTCTAAATAACGCTGGACCGACGAGCTGCGATGTTGCATTTGGGTGAGTGATGTTTGTTGTTATTTTCATTTACAGTGCAGATAGTAATTTGCGTGATTACTGGACTGTGGTGCCCCGGTGAGGTGCTGTTGTTATTTTGTCCGTCTGTTTGGGCATTAAGAGATCGCTCAGGAGGTGTTTATCATCCCGACACATAATAGTCCATTTTAATTCACGCGGTGTTAAAACACTTAAGTGCAGACCTGCGGGCCCTCACACACCAACAGTGAGCCCATCATTCGAGTGATTTGAAATGTGCTCAGGGCAAGTCCTGGAGGTTTGATGATTTATTTATTTATTTTTTGTGATGGTGTCAGCCGTCTCAGTCACTATGCTCTCGCCCTGTATCGTGATTGTACTCTATGTTATGCGTGGCGTTTCCAAAGTCAGCTGAGCTATCTGCTAGCCAATAGCTGTACATCATGGTGCATGCACATCCAGGCATCACTGTGTTGGTACCATGTATTTATATACCTATGAATAACATACACGAACCAGTGAGTACTGCGTGACCGGCCACATCATGGGGGCTTTAAGCAATTTGCCAATTAATGTTAAAAAATGAAAATCACCCCTGCTGTCTCCCATCAGCAGCAAAAGGTATTGATATAATATTTATAAATGTATGCATTCCCTTAACTTCACCATTGATCTATAGCAAAACAGCGGTTTTATCCAGCTGAGAGCAGTAGTGGTGCATTCAAAACATTAGAGAGGGCACTTGCTTCTTTACAAAAAAAGAAAAAGGCTGACAGGTGCTAAACTCCTGAAATCAACACTATGCTGAGCTCAGAGTACTCCAGCATCCATGAAAGTTCAGTGACTGGGGGAATGGGAAGGCTCATAGGAACTCCAGGAGTGGTAAGCCAATTTAGTGACATGTAATCCTGTTTCAACTTTGGCTGATTAAGGAGCCTTTCCCGCACCTGGACCATAGGAATCTCTCAGAACTGGACAGCTCTGCTCGCAAAGGGGAATGAAAGAGAACAAAAAAAAAAAAAGCAGGGTTAGATAACATATTCCCTCTCTCAGTGAACAGTACTCCGTGTGTGCTACCTACACTCTACTCTCCCATGCTTGACCTGGATTGGACAAAAGTCCTTGTTGTGTTTTCAGCCTTGCGTTTCCCTAATGGGAGGAGAACAAATAATTGTGTGTTTGATCCTGGTAACCAGGATTCGATATTTTTCATTGGGCTTCAGAGAAGAAAGCAACATGTGCGGAAGCACTTGTGTAGTCGAGGTGGAGAAATAATCACTTTAGTCTCAACTTTTTTTTGTTTTGTATTGAAATTTAAAAAGTATTTATACCCGTTAAACACAGACACATCTGCCTTTATATTTTATCTGTGGCCAACAGCTGAGACCTGTGTTGTTCTAAATAGCTTCCGCTTGACATTGGGCCCATTCAAAATTTGGCCAGCAGCTCTCAGACCTTGTGTTACCTCTAGCCTGTCTCCCCATCTCACTCGGCCTCCATCTCCTCTTTAACCTCCTAAGACCCGAACTCTTCCACGGCATGCATTTTTAATTAATAAATTAAAAATGCAAAAAAAAAATTAATAAATGAGAGCCACATATGAGGATATTCGTTTAAAATTTTGATAGAACAGTAGCAGTATAACGTCCTCGTAAGAGGATATCAGGCCCTTGTAGAGCAACATTGAGTATTTTGGCCTAAATAACCCAAAATGTGATGTCCACATATGTGGACGCCAGGTCCTAGGAGGTTAAATCTCTGTGGGACGAATTTGCAGTCGTGATAATTTGGACAGATTCAAGTTGTTGTATTGGTTATGTGTGGAAAAGTTAGTGTCGCAGACGGGAAGTGGTTTTATGCGGTTAGGTTTTGATCTGCACACGAGACACTTAAATGCAGCCAGATTTTTTCTTGCCAATTGGATCTTCTAAAGATTTCTACTAATCCCTGACTCCCTGGTACACTGTAACCGTGCTCATTCAGTCAAGAAAATCAACAAAGGGATAGTATGCAAAGTTCTGCCTCTGACTAGACTAGACACATGCAAACGACCTGATAATACACTTTGCTATAATAACTTCATGCCTAAACTGCATCTGAAACTACCAGTTTAGCCTTGGAAGTTTGATTACAAGGCATTCGTTTTGTTATTTTAAATGAAGAACGAGTTGATGGAAAAACTTTTTGCCCCGTGGTAATTGTGTCTCTGTAGTAATGCGTTATTATCATTTCCATTACAGAGCAGCTAGCGCAATCTCCCATTTATTTGCTTAATTAACTTTTTTTGATCTACATTATGCAAATGAAAAATAAAAAATAGCGGAAGAATTCACAGTTTCTAAATCCAGTGGTAATATTTCACATGGCCTCTTCTGTCTTATTTTAACCGTGTGAGATAACCGCTCACATGAGACCAAGAAGAGCGAGTCCTAAGAGTCGAGACGTTGTCACGACGGGACATTTGGTGTTTATTGCTTTAATAATGACGGGATCAATGATGAATGGAGAACTGAGCTCTGTTTATTTAAATATTTTTTAAGAATTTATTTCTGATTTTAGGCGTGCACTTAAAGTACATTTATATGTTTATGGTCCTTTACCCTGCTCTCCCTCAGCCTTCTGCACCGAGTCGGGCAGTGACACAGAACATGCCACTGGAAACTATTCCTGCGCTAATATAATCACCTCATGTTTTCAGCCTTTTCTAAACACTAAAGGTATGTCTCCACTCCTCTCCGTGCACAACTGTAGCTGCTTTTGTTGGTGCAGAAATTTAGCTATAGTCACTGCTTTCATTCACACAAACATTGGCACATATTTTATCAGGCCGCCCCCACCTTTTGTCTGTGCCAGCCCACTGCCCTCCCTTTTCGCTCTCTTGTTCTCTTTCACACACACATTTTTCCCACCCCTTCTGCCCCCACCCCACCCCCACTCAACTCACTCCTTCCCTCTGCCTCTGCTGACCGCCCGCTCCCACCAACTACAATCCCTTGCTGTACCCCTCGCCACTTTATAGTCGCTCTTTTTTTTTTTCTTTTTTCATCTGTATGTCCCCCTCAATTGCAAAAACATAGCCGTCTGCGCTTACACGCACACACGCACACAGTCCCCTGGCTCTTCCTTTGTATGCCTGCTTAATTTTTCAGCGGCTTTTTGTTTTGAGGGATTATTCTGCTTCCCTGTGAAGTGATTTATGGAAGTTGTGCAACCGGATTGCAGCATATTTGTTGTGTTTAAAGATATATGTTTGTCTAGGACTTGTGCTTTTTTCTTTAATGAGCGTAAACACAAGTTGCACAGAGCACATTTTTCCTGTGCTTCACACGTTTAAGCATAGAGGTAAAAGTTATAAGTGAAAACAAACAGAGGCTTCAGTGGGTATTGAGAATAGAACAGAAGTCACATCACTGAAGCAAAGTTGTCACATTGATTTTTGGTGCACATTTCAATAATGATTAGGCAGCTGCAGGTGTTCTCCCATGCAGGAGCCTCACCGTAGCCTGCAGGGCAGGTGGATTGCTGCACGTCAGTTGTTTAGTTCTCATGTACTTCGGCGCTGATAGAAAACTGAACAGACAACGACTCTGACACGGGAACTTGATGCTCGCTACGCACCAGAGTCATTTTGCTGCCAAAGCAAGATGTCATAGTTTTAGCTGCAGCGTTGGTTTTATTATCTTCAACTTTAGTTTACCACGCTTGCCCACACGGGCAGTTGCTTGGTCATTTGGCTGGTGTCAGGAAATTCCTTTCGGCATTCTTTCATTGAAAGGGGACATGCAGTTTGGGTGCTAGTGACAGTTTGCTTTCGATGTGTGTCTGTGTGTGTGGTTTTTGTCTGTGTATAAACGATACAAAGAGTGCTGAAGGGACAGAGGGATAAAGTTTGTTCTAACCTGCCGTCTGATATCTGTATCGTGAGTCTATGTGGGTGTGTTTGGAAGGGAGACTGATCGGGTGTGAGAGACAGTGATGGTTGAATGTGTTTGATGTGCTGTGATAACTCTGTCCGGTATGTGGCTTTCATGGGAACTCCTTGCCCTGGGGACATGGGCAAATAAGCTCTTGCTTAAAGGGCAACTTCCCTCTCTTTATCGGCTGTTGTTTTTCCCCCTTTATGCTCCCTACATCCTGTTAGCCTTTACCTTTTTAGACTCACTGTACACTACAGTATGTCCTCTGTGGGTTACCCAAACATACCCAGTTTTCTGTAGTTTTTTTAATCACTGTGCAGCAAGTCTTCGATTAGATGCATGCTTTGAGATAGTCTATCTAGTCTATCTAGTGATAGTCCGGTACAGGGTGCAGCACTTAAATGAGTAGACGACTGAAAATGAAACAGGGTTATGATAATTGAATCAGTTCATACTTACTAGACTCAGCTTTTTAAAGCATGAGGATTTTCTGCTCTTTTTCTTCTGTGTTTATCATTTTAAATGTGGATACAAAATAATAGGACCTCAATTTTGAATTGTAAACACATACTGTTAGCTCCATTAGTTCTTGAAACAGTGACACAGCTGTGCTTCTGTACACCAGATCAGTCAAGAAGTAATTGAAGTGCATACTTTCAGCTTTTTTTTCAAGGGGATTAAGAAAAATATTGCATTAACTGCTTAGGAATTACAGCTGTTTATATATAGGCCGAAAAAAGAAATGAAAAACTAAGTAAGATAATGTTAGATATAACAATTGTTTTTAATACTTGGATGAAAATCCAAGTCTGATACTTCTATCAGCATTTACATTATCAATAAACACTAGTGACCAGTTCCACTTGCAACCATACATCTCCATGCCACAACATTGCCTCTGCCATGTTTGCAAATAATGTGCTTTAGCTCATGAGCTGTTTTCTTTCTTCCTCCATACCTTTCACTCCCTTTCATTCTGGTAGAAGCTCATCTTGGTTTCATCTGTCTGTGAAACTGCTTACTTTTTCAGTTTCTCCATTATTTTTTTGTGTCGTTTTTTGCACGTTATAATGGCTGTAATTAGTAAATTACTGAGCTCCTAAACAGTAAATAAATACTTTTGCAAAACCACGTAATTTAAAGTAGTCTACACTTCTGTCACATACTGTAGCAAAATTATCAAAAACAGTCTCTCTGTCCAGAAACTTATGGACCTAACTGTGTAGGGTGCCTAGTCTTGCTAAAGGGTAAGGATAAGCAAACTAGCAGCTGTCCCCACATTCTTTTCTCCCCTGTTAACATTAAGAAGTACACTCTTGACTATTTGTCAGATTCTTCTAAACATAGCTACAGGCTGAGAGCCTCTCACCAGAAGCGTTACCTGCAGCTAGTGAATCAGAGGGAAGTGCAGGGGAGATGCTGCTGCAAACATTAGTTAATCTTCTATCAACTTAATTGAGGACTATTTGATTCAAACACTGTTGATGTTTTTCTTTTAAAAAAAAGTTAAAAGTAATAATAACAAACACATTTCTTAGTAATGTCAAGTAATTAATTTTTAGAAAATACAGAAAAGGGTAATATTACAAAGCCCTTTCTGAAAAAGCTGTAAAGTTTAAATGTAAGGGACGTCTTGCAACTAATTATGTTAATTAGATCAGTGACATGATTGGAGTATAAAAAAAAGAAGTTTACCAATCTACAAAAATAAAAATAATAATACTAAAAATCACATCTGAAA
Source organism: Simochromis diagramma (assembly GCF_900408965.1). Taxonomy (NCBI): domain Eukaryota; kingdom Metazoa; phylum Chordata; class Actinopteri; order Cichliformes; family Cichlidae; genus Simochromis; species Simochromis diagramma. Next base: position 2,886,681 of record NW_024387152.1, on the reverse strand, counting down.
ATTGTGGAACAATTTCTGAATAATGTTCCTCAATGTAAAATTTTGAATATTTTGTCATTATCTCATCATCTATAGTAGCGGTCCCCAACCTTTTTTGCGCCCACGGACCGGTTTATGCCCAACAATATTTTCACGGACCGGCCTTTAAGGTGTCGCGGATAAATACAACAAAATAAAACTAGTACCGGTACCGAAAAAAAGAAGATTTATTCATAACACACGTGAAAAGACCCAGGAAAACCGAGTAAACGATAAAAACGATAACAAAATAACGCTGAAAACCGATAAAAACCCTGAAAACCACACATTTCACACCTGAGCCTCAACTCTCGCGGCCCGGTACCAAACGACTCACGGACCGGTACCGGTCCGAGGCCCGGGGGTTGGGGACCGCTGATCTATAGTACATAATATCACCAACAGATCTGTAGAAATCTGTGCTCAAGGAACAAGGCCAAAAAGTCAATGTTTCATGCTCATGATCTTCAAGAAGATCATGAGCATGTTTTAAATGCATTCTGTTATGGAAACCACTCAATTGGCTCAGAAACACTGCCAGAAATGGTACATGAATACTGTGCCATCCATAAATGTGGGTTAAATCTGTGCCATGCAAAGAAGACCCAGGACTGTTAGAATCCTATATCAGACAAGAATGGTACAAAATTGCTCTCCTCTAAGTCCAGCCTCCTCAGTTCAGAGATGTTTACAGACTGTTGTTGGTCTTGTCCCAACTCTTTTGAGATGTGTTGTTACCATCAAATTCAAAATTATATGTTTTCCGTGTTTTGCTACAAATAGAATATGGATTTACGGCATTGCAGTCTATGTACACTTTACATAACGTCCCAACTGGAATTTGGGTTGTAGAATAGCCTCATATTTATTATTAACAACTGGCTAGTAGCTGCTGGACTTTGGAAAGAGAAAAAAGAACCCTCACTTGAGTGGTGCTGCTGATCGATCCATTTTCTTTATTACTTAATCTGTTTAATTGGAGAAGCGCAAGAAAAAAGACAGATGGAAGTATTTCATTTGGTGGATATTTGAATATTTTATTCATCAATCGGATTCCTAGAAAACAGCCTGAATAACAACATATTACATCACATTTGAAGGTTATTATTTGATGATTTTTTACAATGTTTGTTTTCTTTTGTTATAGTATTTGGGTGTGTCTTGCTTAATGCTGATGATGGTTTCTCTCTTAGCTTGCGTGTCTGTTCCTTGGAAATGTTGCTAAACTTGAATTGCTTGTTCTTCGGGAGCTTAGGCACTTAGTCTACAGACAGTGTATTGTGCATTAGTTTGACTGACAGCTACTAGCATTGCACTTCAGACTCACTGCGTTTGAGCCTGGAGACACAATAGGCTTGATGTGAGTGTTAATGTCATTGTAATAAAAGAGATAATGGCTGTTGTGAGCTTCCAGATGATTCCCCTGTGGTAACCGTGGGCTTTGTTCGAGCTTAAAGACAAGTTCAGATTTGCTACTGTGACATTTCAGGGTCTGAGGCCGGCTGCTTCGGTGGGTTTCTTCATAGCCAAGTCGCTGTAACCACAGATTGTTTGGGTGCATAATTGTGTGGATGCTGTAAGCATCCACACTATTGTTTTCCTGTTTCTCTTTATTCTTTATTATTATTCTTCATCTTCAAGTTGCTTCCGTACGCTTTTTGGACTTTAACTACTTCCACAATTTTCAGCCGATTTTCACCGTTCAAATTTTAAACTATTCTGCTATTTCTGCTTATTCCGGCTATGACTTCTGCTATTTTTTGCTATTATACTTTTTAAAATATTAAGCTTTTTTCCTTTAATTTGTCCCATTGAAATGAATGGGAAACTTCCAAAATTCTGCTAAATTTTTCTTGTTTTTGAAACTTAACTACTTCCTCATACTTTCACCTAGAAAAACCATTCGAACTTTAAAATGTTCACAAATTATTGGGCTATTCAGGTATGATTCAGCTTTTTCAAATCTTTTACTGTTTTACTTTTATGCCTCTTAAAGTTTTGAGTTGCAAAATTTTGATTTTTCACAAAATACATGCGTTGTTATGGTTGCTATGCTCTTGGCTTCCAGTGTGCCACTGAAGGTTTTGCAATTTTCACTTCATGTCCGAACAACTTCCTGCTACTTGCTCAATTTTCACTCAACTTCCACAAATTATACATCAAAACGTAGGTATTTTTGCTGGCTTTCAGAAAATGTCACCATCATTGTTGTGGGATTCATAGAATTTTTGCAAATCTCCTCAGACCAACACAACGTCGGAAAACTCTCCATATAAAGTGAATGGAGAGTTTGTTCAAAATCACCGCTGGATTTCTGTAATGAGAGGCATATTCGAATCGTCATATCTCCTTAACGAAGCAAAGTTAAGACATGAGGCTTGTCCCGGTATATCTTCAGACACTCCTGACGCTCACAATTCAAGAATTGTTTTCTCACCTATTACCATTTGGCCATGAATTACGTTTGTTTGAGGGTAGGAAATTTGTCCCTCGCTCAGATTTCTTCAGCTGTCAAACTCTGGAAATGAAGCACTTTTTTCTCTCGTCATAACTTTTTGTTGGATTTCCACAGAGACCTGAAAATTTCCATGATTGTTCACCAAAGCCTGCTGTCTCTTACGGTGAAAGAATGATATCGATACTCCAAATAGATTTAGAGTTAGAAAGCGTTGTTTGAGGGCAAGTCAAGGCAGTTTTTGCTTCGCTCTACTCAGTTATGGTGCATTAGAAGTCAAATATCTTTAATAATTCATATTTTAATGATAAATTGTCAACACTGGAAGATTCCCCAATCACTTCTGAACAAAACGGTGTAAGAATGACCGCTCTAGCCCCTACGGTTAGGAAATTATGGTCATTTGTTTGAGGGGAATCCTCACTATGTGAAATGAACTGAAAGAAGCAGGTCTATGTCTCTGTCCTGCGTGTGTAAACAGAAGCACCTGTTTTGGCGGGAAAACGTAAACAGCCTCTCTGATTGGTGGATTCAAATTCAGCAGCTCCCAGGCTGACCTAGAAACTTAGTTCTCTCTCCCTGTGTGTGTGTGTGTGTGTGTGTGTGTGTGTGTGTGTGTGTGTGTGTGTGTGAGAGAGAGAGAGAGAGAGAGACAGAGAGAGAGAGAGAGAGAAATGGGATGATCTCATTGTAAGATTTAAATTCAATGTATTTAGACTGTTTGACTGAATTGGATCTTGTGTGTGTGTGTGTGTGTGTGTGTGTGTGAGACAGAGAGAGAGAGAGAGAAATGGGATGATCTCATTCTAAGATTCAAATTCAATATATTTAGACTGTTTGACTGAATTGGATCTCGTGTGTGTGTGTGTGTGTGTGTGTGTGTGTGTGTGTGTGTGTGTGTGTGTGTGTGAGACAGAGAGAGAGAGAGAAAGCCTCTTTATGGGATGATCTCATTGTAAGATTCAAATTCAATATATTTAGACTGTTTGACTGAATTGGATCTCGTGTGTGTGTGTGTGTGTGTGTGTGTGTGTGACAGAGAGAGAGAGAGAGAGAGAGAGAGAGAGAGAAAGCCTTTTTATGGGATGATCTCATTCTAAGATTCAAATTCAACATATTTAGACTGTTTGACTGAATTGGATCGTGTGTGTGTGTGTGTGTGTGTGTGTGTGTGACAGAGAGAGAGAGAGAAAGCCTTTTTATGGGATGATCTCATTCTAAGATTCAAATTCAATATATTTAGACTGTTTGACTGAATTGGATCTTGTGTGTGTGTGTGTGTGTGTGTGTGTGTGTGAGACAGAGAGAGAGAGAGAGAAATGGGATGATCTCATTCTAAGCTTCAAATTCAATATATTTAGACTGGTTGACTGAATTGGATCTTGTGTGTGAGTCTCTCTGTGCATGTGTGTTTCCTTATGTGTACATATTTGTGATTGTGTGGCTGTTATAGATTTCTTTGCTGATTTTTTTCATTTAACAAGTATATTTGAGGGACCCTGCGCATGTTCAGCATTTTTTCAGCTGTCCATTTTGCTTTCCCCATTTTTCTGTTTAAGTTATTACTATTGTGCTAAATCATACTATCCCTGCTAATTCATAAGATTTGTGCTTAATATACTATTTCTGCTTTTTATAGGATTTGTGCTTAATATACTATTTCTGCTAAATGTAGTATTTATGCTTAATCATACTATTTCTATATATTTCTGCCAGGTCCCCAGGCAGCCAATCCTCTGTGAGGACTCAGACACATATCACATATCAGGGCCTGCACGGCTTCCCAGTCAGCCAATCATATCTGAGGTCTTCCGTTTCCTCTCTCGTCATATCTCAGCGACGGATGTACAAATAGCAATGAAAATCACAGTCAAAGTACACCAAAGTCCGCTGATTCACCCAGTACATGAATTATGCTTCTAGTCCACCTAGTTTTTGAGTTACACAACGTTTTGTAACTCCAAAAAACGGCGTTTTTCGCCTCTCACCGCGATCTAATTCTGACTGCTCATCAGCCTGTTTTTCCAAGCAGCTCCTCTCTTTCCCAGTGGCGCAGTTGGTAATGACACGGGTCTGCAAGCCAAAGATCGTGGGTTCGATTCCACCTTGGTCAACATGTTTTTTTCCCTACAAATTAATACACTGTCACAGACCAGTAATTCATATTCATCATTTATTACAATTATGCAAACTTTTATGATTTTACCAGCTTTTCTAATATGGACCTCACATTCTTGTTAACACTCCATGGCACAAATTCTCTTCCCTTTAGGCTCTGTGCATGTGTGTGTGTGTATCAATATTTCTCCCATTTTATAGTATTACTCCTCCATAATTGTATTTCTGTTAAATCAAAGTACTTTTACTACATCTTAGTACTTCTGCTCAATCATAGTATTTCTGCTAAATCATTGTTATTATGCTATATTGTAGTATTTCTGCTAAATCATACTATTTCTACTATATTATATTTTTCTTTCTAAATATAGCATTTCTGCTATATAATTATATTTCTGCTATGTTATAATATTTGTGCTAAACCAGAGTATTTGTGCTGAAACATAGAATTAATTTAAAATTACAATATTCATAGTTCATCACAGTGTCTCCTGTAAATCACAGTATTTCTGCTATGTTGTATTATTTTTCTAAATCATAGTGTTTCTGTAATGTTTAAGTATTTTTGGCTAAATATATTCTTTCTGTTATCTTATACTATTTCTCCTAAATTCTTGTATTTTTGAGAAGTTATGTTTCTGGTAAGTTACAATATTTCTGCTAAGTTCTGCTATGCTATTGTATTTCTGCCAAGTATTATGTTTCCTCTAAGATATTGCAGTTCTGCTAAATTATTACATTTTAGCAATGTTCCTTTGCTTCTGCAAAGTTTTTACAATTTCTGCAACTTTTCAGCTTTTTCAGCTAGTTTTTGCATACAGCTTCAGCTTTAAGCATCCACACTGCATTTTCGCAGGAAATGCAAATTTTTCTAGTTGCAGTAGGTTTCACATGTTCACTTTCAAATTAATATGTGTGAAGGTGTAAACTTATATTTGTTAATATCCTGAATTGGACTGCACTTCCTATTCACTACATTCCCATAACAATCCTTGTGTACGGCTGTTGTTGGTATCCATTAGTATGCTTCCTGTAATTTCAAATGCTTAGTCATAAGGTGACTTTGGGCCTTATTGCAACTTTTATTAGTAGTTAAACCCTGGCTCTAAGATACACTCTCCAAAGTAACTCCAGGCTATGAGCCACTTAGAGATCATTTGCTGTAAGAAGGCAGGGGAGATACAATACCATGGGACAGGTGGGGAGTGATAGAGGAGAAGTGAAGATAAAGATGCCACTGGAAAGCTGCCCACTTCTGTCCACACAATGACACAAAAATCACCAAAAAACCCCTAACAGCAATCGGGTACTTTTTATAGGAAGATCACTATTTCAGAAGAAACTTGCTTTGTTCACTTCTGCCTCACTTTACCTAAGGGCCAGTCAGTAGTTTCAAAAGATTACACTGCTTTAAATGGTTCCCAGGGTATGAGTAATACTGTAGTGGTGATAATCATAATCACAGTTGTGTAATCTTATGAGGCTTTTGTTGCATATGTGTGATAGTATCTCTCATACAGTTCAACAATCCCTCTGAGTATGAATTATTCACACTCAACCGAACTGGCCCATAGTTCATCATCCATTTTTAATGGTTGGGATTGTATACTCCTAACTGCAGCTTTCTGTTCACTAATGGAGCTGTTGAGCACAACTTCAGACGCTAGACTCCGGTAAACATGTGATTGACGATTGATGAAACCATGTGTGGTCACTGACCAGGCTCACGGGATATTCTTCAGAGACTCTTTCGGTTTAATTGTACACAACTGAGGCGTTTGTTGTGTTAAAATTACAGATGAAAATGTTCCTTTCTTAAGGTTCACCCTCTATGTGATTATGATGATATCTTGAAGTCATTCTTTCCATCCATTCACACTGGGCTGTTGGGGCTATTCCAAGTGTATCTTATTAAATATAAATAATGTACCAGTGTTTCTCTCAACAGATTTAAATATGTCAATCGACTGTGTTTTGTTTTTGTCTTGCAGGTTTACTTGAAGATTTCCGCATCAGAGTTTGAAATAATAACAGCGCTGCTTACCCCAGCTGGCTTGAAAAAAACCCTCCTGGTTTCCTGTGTTTGTTTGAGCCCTGAGATGTCTGATTCTTTCTGATTAGCACCGAACAAGTCGCTCCTGAAGAAAATGTAGGCAATGTTGAGAAGGAAAGTGAAGATAGAAACATCTCACCCTGCTTCTGTGCTTCTGTAAAGCAGCAGAGTAAAAGAGTCCGAGGAAGACGACGGAGGAAAAGAGTGACAGAGTGACCAGTTTGATCAAGGACAGCCTTCACCTGTAGCAGTCTTTTAACACGTTAAAAGAAGTGAGAGGGTGACCACAGAAAAAGAGAGAGACGGGGACTGACGGAGGAACAAAGGTTTGGAGGAGGAGGTCTAGCAGGGGTGGGAACGCCCATTCCCCATGGCTACTGACCCAGGAGAGCCCGCAGGCACCGAGGATTCCTCGGAGAAACCTGATGGACAGAAGGAGGAGGACCCGGAGTGGGAGGGCAGGGTCGACCAACAGAGGGAGAGGACAGACAGCACCCCTATGGACTCATCCTCCTCCCAGACAGAAGCAGGGAGAGCAGCAACAGAAGAAGATGGAGGAATCAGAGGAGGCGGTGGTGGAGGAGAAGCCTCCCAGGAGGAGACCGTACTCCGACCTATTTCATTCTCCACACCCTCCCTACCCATCGATACAGGTCAGAAACGACTAAGAAGGGAGAAGCGCTTCTTCAGGAAGAGTGTGGAGATTTGTGAGGAAGACGATGAGGTGGATGTACCCACCTTGGCATCACATAGTGCCCCCCACCTGGAGCTGCGCTCATCAGACTCAGTCTTTAGTAGTAGTCCCCAGCAGCATGGGGTTGCTTCATCCTGTGCAACCTTGGGACATGAACCGTCTTGCACCAGCTCAGTCCATGAGCCTGGGAAAGATGCTCCTTCATCTGCACCTGTACCGAGGGGGAAGGAGAGGGACCGAGAACAGGAAGAGGAGGCAGAGATGAAAGCTGTTGCTACCTCTCCTGGAGGAAGGTTCCTCAAATTTGACATAGAACTAGGCAGAGGAGCCTTCAAGACCGTCTATAAAGGCCTAGACACCGAGACTTGGGTGGAGGTGGCTTGGTGTGAACTTCAGGTAAGACAGTCTGTTTTCTGCTTTTTTTTAAAATTATTATAATCAGTGCACTTAAAGAACACAATGCCGTAGGTTTACTGGTAATACTTATACTTTATTTATCCACTTCAGAATTTTAAACACAGTATTACTGTTGTAAAATGAACAGAGATCTGGAAATCTCAGCACGTAGTCTGCTTCCTATTCAGACTGTGTGACTGCAGTTCCGTGGAGACTGAGGTGAAAACGAGGAGCATCACTTGTAGCTGAGTGACAGCACACAGTGAAAGTGGAGGCATTGCCTTTTCTAGGACTGTATGAATAATAGAATAGACTGTCAGCATATCTTCTTGTTGTGATAGGTGTCCTATCAGAAAGACTATGCCATGTATTTACCTGAATTGTATGAAGGCGATTATTGTTTTTCAGGTTTGTATCAATGCTTGTTGTAGGTGTAGTAATCAGGAAAGAAACAAATAACAGCACACATCATGAAGGGGATATACGGCATCTGCCTTGCTTTATAGAAATAAATTATTAAACAAGCTGTTTCTTCTTGTAATCATGCAGTCTAATGCATGTATCACAAGCACTAAGAGAAGATAAATTAATGTTTGCATTATTTGTTTTTGTATTATTCCTTTAGGTGTAACCAGGTCTACAAAGCACAGCCTATCTGTTGTTTATGAAATGGAATTCTGAATGAGATGTATTTTGTGAGAACAGAGTAAATAGGAGGACTGTAGCATATGTAGGGGTGACTGCACCAAACATCACTCTGAGAAAGTCTTTTTCATGCATTGTAATTGAAGTGGGAGGAAAATGTCGAATTATTATAAATGTTTAATATGGCTCCTCTGTCAAAGCCTTTACACGCTGTAGCCCACCAAACGTAATTATGTGGAGAAGTAATGGGAAACATTGTTATATGGTGTGAATATTAAATATGGTGGGAGGCAGCCTCGTGGAGGAGCAAAGAAATGCATCCCTCTGACTCTTAGCCTCACAATAGACAGCAGTGTTACAGTTAGCCATCTGATCTGACTGCTGGCTTTGTGTGAGGAAAGTCAGTCATGTGTTTGGTTTGGAGCTAATTCCAAAACAAGAGCCTTGGCTAATCCTTGAGATCAGGCTCTTTCTGTTGGACTAACAAGCAGCAGGAATGCCCTCATCACCTTTTCTGGTATTACTCCCAACACTTACTGAAACAGGTTCATATCAGCAGTTGTTCAGAGCTACTTAAATAATCGACTTGCCCTTTTTTGGGGGAAATTTACAGAGCTTGCAAAGGTAGCATGTTTCACCTGCGGTATCAATGTTAGAATTGTGTTTTGCCACCAGACAGTTTTTTGTCATGACATCAGCAACAACATTTTTTGAGATCATTTCTTGAAGATGAAAAGCCATCAGTGTTAAACTTCACCCATCCAGTCCTACTGAGAACAGCAAGTTTTGGGGGTAATTGTTATAAAACAGGCTGCTTCAATCCAAAATTATTAAGTCATTTGAGAAGATAATAGATAATTTACTGTATAATTAGATTTTGTATTACAAACAGATAGTGAATTGAGAAAAACAAACAGACTGTAATTCTGACACACAGAGCAACAGCTAGGAGAAGGGAAAAGGGCAGCGTGTGAGAAAGAAAAGTGACAGACACAGGAGGTGATCGTGAAGGGGAAGAGAAGGAAAGACAGAGCCAAACACAGGATTACCATGGCATCCCTCCCAGTGAGCAGCCATGTAGCTAATGCTAAGCTACCATACGCAGGGAGACACATGAACACACACAAAGGTGCACATACACAGAGGCCTGGTCACACGCCTATAGATGCATCCAGTGCAACATTCAGTGCAACATTCTAGTCACTCGGTGCACATGATCTGACCCATTTACTCTAAATCACCAAAGTCTACTCATGGTTTCAATGTTTTCAGGTTGCCATTGACTAGACAAAAGTGATCATAATAATAATGACTTAAAGCCGTGATGGCAATGATACACTTGGTTAGACAGAGTTGATGTGGGACATTAATTTGGTCCTAATAACGAATGCAATGTCAAAAAAACTTCAAACAGTGGTCGTCCTATTTTAAGGCACAGGGAATCAATAACAACTATATAGGTTGAACAGGATGATAAATGACTTGTACATGACTAGCCAGTACACTGTTTGATGCTGTCCACTTTACTGTGAGACTGCAGCCTGGGAGCACCAGACTCCTGTCCTCCTGTGACTATAAAGAAAGGGAAGCCGGGGGATTAGCTGTCCAAATGCAGCTTGAATGAGTGGGTAATTAAAGTTCACAGTGTGGACACCATCCCTCTTCTTTCCTTCCCTTTCCCAGGGAATTCCACACCTCACAGAGCAGAGCTATACATCAACCTTGCTATTGCTTCAGTCGTATATTGCCATCCATACAGGGGAATGTGTTTGTTTGAATCCCATAACTGGGAGCTGTTGCCCTCTTGTCTGTCTGTGTCAACATATCACTGTATGTGTCTGCCTGTCACCCTCCCTCTCTCTTTCTCTCACCCCACTTTCCCCCTGCACCCATACTCTCCCCCATCACTTTTTTGTCTGTTTGAGTGAGCATGCAGAGTGATCCAGGGAGTTAATTACAGTGGGTGCCTGTCAGGCTGGAACAAAAATCCTGCACAGACAGCATAACTCGGGAGGCAGAAACCAGACTGGTTCAACCCAGTCATCCCAGACAGGTCCAGCACACCCCAGGCCAGTTACATTCACAAGACTAGAAGCATTTAGTACTGAGTTTAACAATAGTCACCACTTTGGGTTTGGTGATTTTACTTGTTTTGTTTCAGAGAATTTTAGCTCCATATCAAAAGGTAAATGTCAGCTTAGGAGGCTGCCTTCTCCAAACACTGTACCATGTGTGCTGGCTTGGTAAAGACTGCATGCAGTCAAGTCTGACAGTTTGGAAGTGATAAGAGAACACATTTGGATTTTTTTTGTTAACTGTCATATTGTATATGTTCTATTAAAAACTGTCAATTTTGCAGTGATCAAAGTATCTTAGTGAACGTCAACATGCTCATTGACTTGCAAAAGGTGTTTATTCTGGATATACTTCTTTGGGTTGGTCTGATACGACAACAATAAAAACAATAAAGGGAGGAGTCGGGATTGTGTTTGTTGTTTTTCATTGTGAAAGACCAGTCTGATCAGGAAAAGCAAAGACATAGTAATGATGGGTGACTAAAATTAGTTTAGGCTAAATCAAATAGACTACAGCTGAACTGACTAGACCGATTGGATCAATCTAATCAAACTGGCCAGGCACATATTTGCTGGGTCTCTGATAGCTGACAAGTGTCCCTGGGGCTGTATCCTCCCCCCAGTGTCTTTATTACCTAACCAGCAACCAGAGATTCAGTTGCTATTGATTGCTGGAAACATTGACCGCATAACACTACCATTAACTGTATAGCTTGATTAGAAATCAATAAAAGGTTAGCACTGGTGATCCATTTTTTATGGTATGATAATTGTCAAAGGCAGCACATTGAAAAAAATCTGTTTGGTCAGATAGCAGTCAGTTGTCACACCATTTCATCTGAAGAGTAGGTTTCTGGTTTGACAACATGCCGAACCAGAAATCTGTGAAGAATGTGGGACTAGCAAAAAGTTTGGTTTGTTTTGAAAACAAAAACGTAGACATTATAGTATAAAAGTATAGTCTCTACCACTGCACAACAGTAGTACTACAGTAAAACAAGAAACAATTGAACACATTTCTTGTAGTGGTAAAGGCCTGCGTGTTGGCTAAAGGCTTCTATAGATCTTTGTAAACCTAGCCCACTGGCCTGGAGTCTTAATCTGGTATGCAGGCAACCCTTTTGCAGCAATCTGTCTTGTTAGTTTGGGCTGTTGGAGCTTAGAGTAATCTAATCTTAGCCATCCACCACCTTAAAACGCTAACTGCAGAACAAGATACGGTGCATGCACCCTGATAAATGTATAAATATACACCTTCAGTATGAATAACGTTCCTCGGATAGTGCTCCAAATTAGTCCCCTTTATCCTACTATAGCCATCTCAGATAAGAATGTAACCCCAGTGTAATATACGTATATGTGATACCTATACAGTGCTTGCCAAAATAGATGGTTTAAGACTCACATGGTGCATCATGATCCCAGCTTCATGCCGTCGACTTATGTACTTTGTAAGCTATATCCTGCCCATTTACCCTGGTGTTTTATGAGGCTACTTAATAACCCGCGGCTTGACCTTCTGCTCTACCAGATGTCTGATCCAAAAAAAATCTCACGGTGCACATGGTGCTTAGATCTTATTCTGTTTACTGATTTATAGTACTGAAGTCCCTGCCACAGATGCACCATGTAAAAAATTACATGATGTTGAAAGTTTTAACAAAATAAGAGGAGCATTACAAAGTATTACATACTTAAATATTTTGTGCAGTAACTATGGCCAAAATCAGTCATTATAATGCAGGGTGAAATAATTACTTCATATGTCTGAGATTCTACAATTACCATTGTGGGCCCATCTATGACACACTTTAAGTAAAAACTGAATATCAAAATATTTCTGAAAGAGAAAGGTTCCTGTTTTTAGGGATCACCACAGTGGATCAACTGCCTCTGTCTCACCCCATTCCTAGCATCCTTCTCTGTAACACCATCCCTTATCCAGTATACAGTGGGGCAAAAAAGTATTTAGTCAGCCACCGATTGTGCAAGTTCCCCCACTTAAAATGATGACAGAGGTCAGTAATTTGCACCAGAGGTACACTTCAACTGTGAGAGACAGAATGTGAAAAAAAAAAATCCATGAATTCACATGGTAGGAATTGTAAAGAATTTATTCGTAAATTAGGGTGGAAAATAAGTATTTGGTCACCTCAAACAAGGAAAATCTCTGGCTCTCACAGACCTGTAACGTCTTCTGTAAGAAGCTTTTCTGTCCCCCACTCGTTACCTGTATGAATGGCACCTGTTTGAACTCATCATCTGTATAAAAGACACCTGTCCACAGCCTCAAACAGTCAGACTCCAAACGCCGCCATGGCCAAGACCAAAGAGCTTTCGAAGGACACCAGGAAAAGTATTGTAGACCTGCACCAGACTGGGAAGAGTGAATCTACAATAGGCAAGCAGCTTGGTGTGAAAAAATCAACTGTGGGAGCAATCATCAGAAAATGGAAGACATACAAAAGACCACTGATAATCTCCCTCGATCTGGGGCTCCACGCAAGATCTCATCCCGTGGGGTCAAAATGATCATGAGAACGGTGAGCAAAGATCCCAGAACCACACGGGGGGACCTGGTGAATGACCTGCAGAGAGCTGGGACCAAAGTAACAAAGGTCACCATCAGTAACACACTACAACGGCAGGGAATCAAATCCCGCAGTGCCAGACGTGTTCCGCTGCTGAAGCCAGTGCATGTCCAGGCCCGTCTGAAGTTTGCCAGAGAGCACATGGATGATACAGCAGAGGATTGGGAGAATGTCATGTGGTCAGATGAAACCAAAGTAGAACTTTTTGGTATAAACTCAACTCGTCGTGTTTGGAGGAAGAAGAATACTGAGTTGCATCCCAAGAACACCATACCTACTGTGAAGCATGGGGGTGGAAACATCATGCTATGGGGCTGTTTTTCTGCCAAGGGGACAGGACGACTGATCCGTGTTAAGGACAGAATGAATGGGGCCATGTATCGTGAGATTTTGAGCCAAAACCTCCTTCCATCAGTGAGAACTTTGAAGATGGAACGAGGCTGGGTCTTCCAACATGACAATGATCCAAAACACACCGCCCGGGCAACAAAGGAGTGGCTCCGTAAGAAGCATTTGAAAGTCCTGGAGTGGCCTAGCCAGTCTCCAGACCTCAACCCCATAGAAAATCTGTGGCGGGAGTTGAAAGTCCGTGTTGCTCGGCGACAGCCCCAAAACATCACTGCTCTCGAGAAGATCTGCATGGAGGAATGGGCCAAAATACCAGCTACTGTGTGTGCAAACCTGGTAAAGACCTATAGTAAACGTTTGACCTCTGTTATTGCCAACAAAGGTTATGTTACAAAGTATTGAGTTGTATTTTTGTTATTGACCAAATACTTATTTTCCACCCTGATTTACGAATAAATTCTTTACAAATCCTACCATGTGGATTCATGGATTTTTTTTTCACATTCTGTCTCTCACAGTTGAAGTGTACCTCTGGTGCAAATTACTGACCTCTGTCATCATTTTAGGTGGGGGAACTTGCACAATCGGTGGCTGACTAAATACTTTTTTGCCCCACTGTATCTACTATCCTTCCTCTGCATATGTCCAAACCCTCTCAGCTTTACTTCTCTAACTGCTTAACCAGAGTTACCCAGAGTTACTGCTGTCTTTTTGGTAGTTCCACAGTCTTCAAATCATACATCATACATAGAAGACTGACACTAGGAGTACAATAGGTTTCTGGCCTCTCCCATTTATTTACACAGTATATGTGTAAATGTCGAATTTTTATGATTTCTCTATTTGAAAGCAGAAATGTGGAACTGTCTGTGTGTTTATGTTGCTTTGTCATTTAATTGATAGTTAACAAATTGCTTTGCAACTGTTTTTCTTTCCCTCTGGTGTCTATTTGTCATTTTGTTTGCAAACTCCATGTCTGCAAATTGCTGTTTTACCAATGCATTATTTGTACTGTCATATCTATCCATTTATATTTTTGACCATTAATCTAATTCAGCATCTCAGGGTGGTGGAAGAAAGGGCAGCATTCACCTTGGGCACAATGTCACTGCATCACCGTCCCAACACCGAGTGATAGACAGCCCTTCACACCAATAACCGATTTATAATCACCAATTAATCTAACAATATCAGACTTTTGTGATCTTTTGGCTTATTAATAATACAGTTAGAGGGATTTCTTCATTGATGCTGTGCCTCCATTTATGAGAATATTAGTGTGAATGTGTGAGCTGGTTCACAGTGGGCGGTAGGCTTGTGTGAGTACGTCTAGACAGATATTAACTGAACTCTTAATAACCTTTGCTGACCCTAAGGGTGGCTGATGATGCAATGCTCTGTGGGGAGACAAAATAGACGCTGAGGAGGCAACAGACACAGTCACACTGTTTCACAGTGTGCCAGACAATGAGGTAGACTGGAGCTCTGAACGAGGACACAGACAGTACTCCCTGACAAAATACAGCACAGCGTGAGCACACGCGAAAATATGAGAAAAGGTAGAAGCAGGCAGCATTGAGACTCACATTTGCATAAGAATGCTCAAACATAGTAACATGACAGACTTAGTAGTAAAGGCAGGAAGGTGTAAGGGCAAGGCTATTCTGAGGAACTAATTCTTAGTGAGTGCAAAAAGGAGCAGCTTTTTTGTTGATGCTTCTTCTCCGTTGAGAGGGGAGGGTGAAGAGATTGCTTAATATTTCCAGAAAAGGACACCAAACCAGCATCAACACAGAGAGCAAAAGTGCTCTGAAAAAATAAGTACAGAGCTTTTAGTGTAGGCAGAAAAATGTATATCAATATATAACGTGACAGAAGGCTGCATATCGACATTACATGAAAATCTGTTGATCTGTGTCCAAATATCTGCAGTACTCCACCTCCCTGTGGGGAGGCGGGGTTTGTGGGGAAAAAAGCAAGCTTAACATCAATGAAATCGATTAGTGGAAACCAAGTGTTATGATGACATCTATTTATAGTGAGGTCTGTTTGTGACACAGTAGTGGCTGCCACCCAATCCCCATTGATAATAAGTGAAACATACTGTATTGTTTGTTTTTATTTCTTCGTAAGTTCTTTGCATAAATGGCATAAAATGAGATTTTTTTAATAATACAAAACCGTGACACGTAACTTTCCTGTTGAACCTGTGATAATTCCCTGAAATAGCAGGTCCCTAGGTTAATAAAGCTCAAATGACCGCATACCTGAAAAGACGGATTTGTATACATGGATATAGCAACAGTTGTTAATGACAGAGTCTAAAAATACACCCTCACTTAGTGGAGCCAGCAAAGTCATCTCTCACTGTGAAATGCTTTAATTGACAGTTTTATGTGACTCTTAATAAATTCTCAAATCACTATCACAACATAGCATATTCTGAAACATTTTTCCCACCTGCTGGGAACTTCATGTTCGTGTATTTTCTATGTGAATACAGTACAGCAAATTATATTAATTAAAGTGTTAGTATTTTAAGAAAAAGCAGTATAATGTCTGGAAATGTAAAAAGAAGAAAACAAACATGCTTTATATATTCACAACAGAAGAAAAAACCTTATGCGATCAATCTTAGGGATGGCAAAAGACTATATACCAGTGTGTAACTGAGGGATTAGTCAGTGCTATCTCTGTTCCTATAGGAAGCTGCTTGTGCCAGTGAACTGTATTTCTGCAACAGCCATTCTGTCCGCCATACTAGGGATGTGTGGCAGATGCAGTAGAAATGTGTTTTATAAAGCCAGTGACTGGGTGTTGTCTTTGCAGAGCTACATCTATATGCTGCTACCACCATCTAGTGGCAGTAGGTGTTATTGCTTCATTATGGGAGTGCTGTCCAGGGCAGGCTTATGTTTTGGTTTCCTGTGAGTAGTCACAGAGTAAGGGAGTGAAACAGATGCTGAGGCTCATGACATGACATGTACCTCCTATTTCAGGATCGCAAGCTGACCAAGGCAGAGCAGCAACGCTTCAAAGAAGAGGCAGAGATGCTAAAGGGGCTTCAGCACCCCAACATCGTCCGCTTCTATGATTCCTGGGAGTCTGTACTTCGTGGAAAGAAGTGCATTGTACTAGTCACTGAACTCATGACATCAGGAACACTCAAAACGTTAGTGTAACCTATCTGCTACAGATAGCTATTATTGAGTCTATGTTTATTATGTTCTAAAAAAAAGAATTATTTCAGTTAATCTATAAAATTTGTTAATCCACATTCATTTGTTTGTCTTGCCAACACCTTGGTACTCACTTCTGTTAATGAATTTGATGAATGGAGATTATTCATACCGCAAAACACAGTTTTTATTGTGCATAAAGTTAATGTACTATTAATCTGGACAGATGTGTTGCTTTATACAGAGATATATAATGTGTTTCAGGTGAAGTGTCATCACATTATCACAACACGTTCAAATTCAGGAAATATAAGTAATTCATAATATTTCGCTATCGCTGTCAGTGTTTTGATTTACACGTTTTGTCTATTGGTTGTTTATTACAATATCCTTTTGAGTTTGATTGCTTTTATTCTCTATCCACAGTTACCTGAAGCGCTTTAAGGTGATGAAACCCAAGGTCCTTAGAAGTTGGTGTAGGCAAATTCTGAAAGGCCTTCACTTCCTTCACACCAGGACTCCACCAATTGTCCATCGGGACCTCAAGTGTGACAACATTTTTATAACAGGCCCCACAGGATCAGTCAAGATCGGTGATCTGGGACTGGCCACTCTTATGAGGACCTCCTTTGCAAAGAGTGTTATAGGTAGGCAGCTTGCAGTTTATAGATTGAATGCTTTTTAGATCACTCATGCCCTGTCTCTACAAGATTAAGGCCTTTCCTCTGCATTCAGCACTACTGAGATTTTACAAAAGTCTCACTTAACTTCAGTAGACATATAGTTTATTTCTATGTTAGTGGTGAATGTAGAAAGAGGGCACTGATGATGAAATGCCAGCTCTCTTAGCCTGCAGAAGCAGTGCCCAGTAAAGATAAATTAGATGATGAGTAGGTAGATTATTATCAGTTTGAAAATTCTTACATTGAGTCTGAGGAAATTTCTGCTTTGTGGATGGTATTACATCACTGTAAATACAAACTCTAATCTGTAGTGAAATAATATTTCGATGTTTGGGTTGTCATAGAGTACTGTTTGGTTTTAACAGGAACCCCGGAGTTCATGGCTCCAGAGATGTATGAGGAGCACTATGATGAGTCTGTGGACGTATATGCCTTTGGGATGTGTATGCTGGAGATGGCTACTTCAGAGTACCCCTACTCTGAGTGCCAAAATGCTGCTCAGATCTATCGCAAAGTCACAAGCGTGAGTCTTTGAAATATTCGCAAGCAAACTCTATGCATTTGTGGTGATGATGCATAAGGATCTAATTGATTGTTGTTTTATTTAATTGTGATCTAAACTTTTTGGCTCAACTCTGAAAATGTTTTAATTGTTAAATGCAGGACTTAAAATCCTAATTACATAAGTTCCTGTAGAATACAATGAATTTCCTGTTTCTTTTATTTTTCAGGGTATAAAGCCAGCCAGCTTTGACAAAGTAAATGACCCAGAGATCAAAGAGATCATTGAAGGCTGCATTCGTCAGAACAAAAGCCAGAGGTAAGCAGAATTTGCTTTCATAACACTATGGAATCCACTCTATTATGCAGAGTGACTGGTAATGTGATCATTAAACGTCCCAGTCTCTTCTATCAACGAATTCTCCTGTCTTGACAGACTCTCCATTCGAGACCTGCTGAACCATGCTTTCTTTGGGGAGGACACAGGCGTCCGGGTGGAACTAGCTGAGGAGGACACAGGCATCCAGGACTGCCTGGCTCTCCGAATTTGGGTTGAAGACCCCAAGAAGCTGAAGGGGAAGCACAAGGACAATGAGGCCATTGAGTTCAGCTATGACCTGGAAAATGATAGTGCTGAAGAAGTGGCTCTAGAGATGGTAAGGCAGGAATAATTAATGCCTGACAAGCTGATCGGGTCCGTAGGTGTCAGGTACTGTTGACTGGGAAAAGGCTTTGATTTGATACTTAAAAGCTTAAATGCAGGTTAGGAATTACAAGCCCTTCACTTTATCTATCAGCCACTTCAAGATTTCTCCAGCTGATCTAGATTTCCTCACCTGACATTTGCCCATTAATTAATTACTCTCTCTTTGCCTCTCTACATTACAGGTGAAATCAGGCTTCTTTCATGAAAGTGATGCCAAAGTGGTCGGAAAATCCATCCGGGACAGAGTGAACCTAATCAAAAAGTCAAGGGAGCGTCGACAGCAGCAGGTCCTTCAGCAGCAGGGCTTTGAAGAACGAAGAGACTCCACTCTCACTTCCTACACCTTTACTCATCCATCTTACCCATCCTCGCTGGTGCAAGGGGCAGCTGGACACACGGGAGACGGAGGGGGAGGTGGAGTGCAGGAGTCCGAGGAGCTTCCTGAAGTGGACCAACATGTCAGGCAGCAAAATATTTTCAGTGGGGCAACCCTAAATCTGCCAGGTACAGTGTGCTCCTTAGTGACATATCCCATGTGCCAGTAGCTGATCAAAATGTATCTATATGAAACAATTATAATGGTGAAATTTTAAATGAAATTTTTAAAATACATGAATATGATTTGAACAAGTACTTTTTGTGTAGTCTGAATTTTTATAGTGTCTTATTTTTTAAATGTCTTTGACTACTCAGAAGGGGAGAGCATTGGATCTGCAAGCTGTGAATCTTATGCGAGTGGACAGAGCCAGGCATACTCTCTGCAGGGGGACTCGTATACCCACTCACAGACCTCATTACCCACAGTTGCATCTGTAGGTGTATTTTTATATCTTACTGATAAAATTATTGTTTTTTGAACTTAAATACTGTATATATATTTATATATGTATTAATTTTTTCTCTTGCACAACAGAGCACTGGTGCATTGCCTCATCCTCAGATGCCCCCCATTGGTGAGAGTACAAGTGTTGCTACTATACCTCTTGGGCCGAGTGTTAGTATGACAAGCATGTCCTTAGGACAAAGTGGAGGAGGACCCATGGGTCAGACATTTCTTCACTCCGGTACCGTGGTTCCGCAGGTATCACCAAGTGTACCTCAACAATACTTTCAGGTGAAAATGGTGATAATGTGCAAACTGACAGCCTAATTTAACATAGGGGCAATGAAGGCTAACATTAATGTTAATGTGTTCTTTTCCATATAATAACTGTTTGTGCCAACATAAATCATCCTCATAATCATCTGAGATTCGCCATCTGGTTTTACACTACACAGGGTTTCCCCCAGGAAGTTGTTTGTCAGAGGTGGTGAGATGTCTCTCTCATTAAATACTATATTACCTTGGAGTGTGAAATTGTGATTCTGGTTAATTTTGTGGGGAGGCAGCCAACCTCTGCTATAAAGCACTGTGGGACACCCTGATTAAAATTAAATGTGTTGATAATTGATGCTTCTTTCCGAAGCTTAATCTTAACCCAATTTTTCTGCTACTTTCTTTTCCCCCTTCTTTCAACTCCAAACATCATTCTGCCATTATCACTCAATAGTCACAAACATTCCCATCAGATGATTTTCAAACCGCCGCTCCCCACGGATCAGTTGCCCCTTCACAGTCATACATACCACCTGTTTCCCCACAGGCACCCATTAATGTTCTCACTGCATCCATGCCAGTCAGTGATACTGCTGGACTAGCAAGGACAATTGTGCCCCACGCTCAGCAGACCCAACACCCTGCCACTCCCATGCAGATCACTGACATCATTTCCCAGGCCGCACCCCAACAAACACAGTCTGTCGTGATCCCCCAGCAGACTATTGTCCCACAACAACAGATGGGAATGGATCCCCAGACCTCCACCCTTCATTTGCAGCAGCAGCAGCAGCAGCCACAACTGCAAATAGGGGGGCAGTCAGCTGAGCTTGAACAACAACAAGTTACTGCCGCTCAGCCTGCAACAGAACCGCATCAACACAGCCTTTCAGCTACGTCCATCGAGAAACATCAGTCTGAGACTCAGCAGCAGATCTGTGTACAGCAGTCTGCCCCACACGTCCAGCCAGCTTCACAGCAGCATGTGTTCACACCACAAACAGGTATGGAGCAGCGAGCTATGCAATCAACAGGGGATCCCTGTGAACAGATAATGCTACAATCACAACAACAGCTTCAGCAACAGCAAACTTTGTTACAACAGCAGCAGCAAAAAGAGCAGCAGCAACAAGCTTTACTGCTTGAGCAACATCAGCTGTATGTCCAGCAACAGCTTGATCAGCAACAACAAAGAGCACTGCTTCAACAGCAGCAGCAAGCCCAGCTGCAGCAGCAGCAAGCGCTTAAACAAAAGCAACTGTTGGATCAACAGCAACAAGCTCTCATTCAGCAGAAACAAGAGCAGCAGCAACAAGGTCTTGGACCGCAAGAGCAACCAATTTTTCAGCATCAGTTAGAGCAACAACAACCAAAGCAACCTCCTTCACAGCAACAGAGTCAGTTATATCAACAAATTGGACAGCGCCAAACTGGAACACAAAAGGAAACAGAGAATCAGCAACAAAGTGGGCAAAACGAGCAACAAATTTTATTGCAGCAGCATCCCCAGCAGACGCAGCAGCAGAATGAACAACAACTGCAACAGCAGGCCTTAATCCGGCAAATGGAACAGCAGCAGGCACTGATACAACAGCAGTTAATGCTACAGCAGCAGCAGCAGCTTCAACAGAAAGCTCAGCTGCAGCAACAAGAGCAGCAACAAGCGCAACTCAAACAGCAGATAGAGCAGCAGCAGCAAGCTCTGTTGCAACAACAGTTAGAGCAGCAGCGTCAACAGCAAGTCCTGTTACAACAGCAAGCAGAAAGATTACAGCAACAGGCTCTAATGAAGCAGCAGTTTAAAGAGCAGCAGCAAGCTTCCATCATTCAACTTCAGCAAACTGAAAAACACAAAGCTGTCCCTATACCACAAAGCAACAGTGAGCAGCAGATTCATCATCAACCAACCGATATACAGCAGATGTGTATCCCACAACTGAACTCTACTCAGTTTACACCTCATGCTTCTCAGATGATAGAGCAACAGCAGCAAGTAGCACTGATGCAGCAGCAGCAGGCATTTGTTGCCCAACCACAGCAGCACACATCTGTAATGGAACCTCACATATCAGTTGGCGCACCAGTCAGTACTGAGGTAATTCATCACCAAACTTATATTATATCTCAGGGCCAAGTGCCCATGACCATTCCCACTACTGTTCAGACGCCTGCAAGTGTCCCAGCTCAAATCCTTACACAGCAAGGACAAAGTGAGGCTCAGCCCCAGAACCAAGGCCAGAGCCCAGCCAAGTTTATAGCTCAGTCTGCAGCCCAAGCACCTCAAGCTATGACAGAGGGCCAGGTAACTACCCCATTATCATTGATTCAGGGACACACACAAGTCATCCAGAGCCAGCAGGTTCCTTCCCAGAGTAGTTACCCTGGGCCTGTTACTCCCACACAGAGTCAGGTAACTTCTCAGCCAATCCAGGCTCATCCTCTGACCACAACCTTTACTCAGTCACAGCCACTGCACGGCCAGGTCCCAAAGGCTGATGTTCAAATGACGGGCCAACAAAGTCAAACTACTGTCCAGCCTCCAGGTGCAGTTGCTTCAATCCCCAGTCAGATTCAACATGAAACTCTTATTCAGCAAAATGCTCCAATGCCAGCGCTCACCCAGCCCCAGATCCAACAACAAACTCAAGGCCAGCAAGCTAGCCAGTTGCATGCGCAGTCTGCTGCTGGTCCTTTGACCAGTCAGTATGTCCCTCACCCTACCCAGCAAACCATACCACCTGTACAGTCTGATATAACTCATATTACCCAACGGCTGGAACAACAGCACCCAGTAATCCAGTATCAGCAGATGATTCTGTCACCTGGCTCAGCTGGAAGTTGTGGAACTAAAACAGATGGTCTCAATTCAGTAACTGCCCCTCTTCATCCTATACAGACCAAACAAGCACAAGTCCCAGGCCAAAGATCACTACATCCAGTTGTTCAGGGTGACCCTTCAGTAATTCAGTCCATCTGTCAGCCTGCTGTTCCTCAGTATACTGAGCAGTACCAACAACAGCTGCAGAAGCTTTCTCACGTGCAGCAATCCCTCGCCATGCCACCCCCACAGACCCAGCTACCGGCACTACCCAGCTCAACTCCCGTTCAGCAACCACTTCCTCTGAAACCAGCTTTGATAACCTTTGACGAGAGTCAGCTTCCCTCACAGTGTCAACCGCCTTCA
The DNA here is from genome assembly GCF_900408965.1 of Simochromis diagramma. Lineage (NCBI taxonomy): Eukaryota > Metazoa > Chordata > Actinopteri > Cichliformes > Cichlidae > Simochromis > Simochromis diagramma. The sequence continues at coordinate 2,863,939 of NW_024387152.1, read as the reverse complement.
CCTCTAATGACCATTGCTCCTGGACAAGTAGGCCCCAATAATGTGGCTGAGCCTCAGTCCCAGGGCAAGACCCTGTCTCTGTATAGCCACCTAGTGCTAGGTGCCCCTCCTTCTCCACAGCACCATCCCAAGCAGATGCCACCAGCTCACACACAAACACAAGCCAGCAATCAGGCCCAAGCACACTCTCAAACACAGATACACACTCAGACACACTCTGAGACACCTATATCTGAGCAGCCTATTTTGCCCCATGCTGTCTTTCCTACGCAGCAAGTGCCCCTAAGCCCTTTGCATACCTCATGTCCTTCTACACTATCATCTCTTACATCCCTGCCATCCACCTATCCTGCTGTTGCCCCTGCTCCAGAGCTGCCTACATCTTCACCAGCAGCCCAGGTAACCTTACCAGCGCAAGTCGACTTTATACCCACCTCCCCTCTGCCTGTTACTACTCTACAATCACTTGATTCTAATGCCCCCAAATCCAAACTGACCCAAGGCTCGCTGCAAGACTGTGACCTTTCCCTGCTGGGCATTGCTCAGGTACAAGAAGTATGAAAGTTTGCTTTATAAATTTGATAATAACTTTACTGACATGCTGGCAGAATAAGTAAGAATACTGCTAAATCTAAATATTTGAAAATAAGCTTTGACTGCACCTTTTTGATTCATACTAACAAATTTTGATTCCTAAGTGTATTCATAGAACGTGTCCTATATGTCATTTGTCATAATCACACTATTGCTTTACTTGCCGTTAACATAGCTAATCTATTTTTGCATTCTTTTCTTCATGCTGGCATGGTTTGTGTGCGTGTGTTTGTATATATGTCACTCTACAGGATGGTCCTTGTAAGACAAGTGCAGATCGTCATTCTTCATCAGGGTAAGTGATATCATCGCAGTCTGATTTCCATATAAATGTAATCTCAGTACTGAGTGAAGCTGTAATTTGCCATACAAGGACTTAAAACATGCTCAGAGACTTGGTTTTTCTTTTAAATTGAATTCATTTTGCAGCTAAGTAGTAGTGCAAAAAGATTATGTTTTTTAGAAATCATAAAAGAGTCTTATGATGTAATAATGTTTTACATTTGAATCCTTTACAATTTCACATTAAATGTTGAGTGAGAGCCTTTAAACTGCTTCAAGCATGGCTGCTGCTTTTAGATCATTTGTGGAAAACTCCTCTGCATTTTTCCCTGTGTTGCACTAGATTTTAAACACTGTGGCCAAATGACAAGCCTTTATCTTTAAAGGCTCATTTTGGGTAACAATGCATAGTCTCAGTGATCTTTCTTTGGCAGGTCAGGAGTATTTGGTTTTGGTTGTTCTGGTTCAGCCAGAAAAGTCCATTGCACTGTGTGCTGACCTGCAATAACACTATGACAGAAACCATAGTTCAGGTGGTTTTTGTTGGATGTTCTTCTCATTGACAGTCTGACCCTCAGGGTCAGATTCCTCGTGCATAGACCTGCCGGTATTGAAAACAATGAGAAGTTTGCTTCTGTTTGGGCCTCTGACTAACGTGCCACATTTGGAATCGGACACACTGGTGTTTGATCTCTGCTTCATAGACAGGAACTTTGCTCTTATTAGCAGTGATGATTCTGGACAGCCATTCACAAATGCAGGTTAAAGCTTTATTATGCAAAGGATAATCCATATGTAAACATCAGGAACACAGACATCTTCTCTGGGCTAAAGTTCATTTAAAATGGACTGAGGCAAAGTGTAAATATGGTCTGTGACAAACAAAGTTTGAAATTCTAATTGGAAAACATGAATGCTGAGGCACCACACTAAATAGGGAAGGGACCATCCAGTTTGTTATCAGCACTCAGTTCAATAACCTGCATCTCTGACAGTATGTGGTTACATTAGTGCCTATGTAATAATAACCCTGAACATCTGGAAAGGCACCATCAGTGCTGAAACATGTATACAGGTTTAGAGCAACACATGCTCCCATTCAGATGACATCTTTCTTAGGGAAGGTCTTGCATATTTTAGCAAGACGGCGCTAAACCACATACTGCATCTTTTACAACAGCGCTGGCTTTTTGGTAGAAGACTCCAGGTGCTGAAGAGGCCTGCCTGCAGTCCAGATCTGTCACCCATTTAAAACATTTAATGCATCATGAAATTAAAAATACCACAAAGAAGACACAGGATGTTTGAGCAACTAGAATCCTGCATGAGACAAGAATAGGACAATATGCCTCTCCCAAAAGTTCAGCAGCTGGTCTCCTCAGTTCACAGATGTTTACAGACTATTGTTAAAAGAAGAGGGGATGCTACCAAATGGTAAACAGGGCCCTGTCCCAACTTTTTTGAGACATGTTGCTCCAATGAAATTCAAAATGACCTGATTTTTGAGATCTGGAAATCATTGCATTCTGTTTTTTTTCTTTTCTGTTTTATACAGTATCCCTACTTTTTCATAATTGAGTTTATACATTTATACACACTTAAGATTTACAATACAATTTCTAATCTCCATGACACCTTTAGGTGTATACCAGCCAGTGGCGAAGACCCCTTGCAGCTCTTGGCGAATGGAAAATTAGAGAAACTTAAGTCTCAGAGACGAGCTTCCAGCCAGAAGTCTGAGAAACGCCAGTTTCAACTGAGCATGCTTCAGGTGAAAAAATATAGGAAACACCAACACCGACTTTATTACTATATTTGTTAAAGTATATTTATGGATATTAAAAGATTAATAGCAAAGAATAAATGTGATTATTTGTCTTGTACTTAATAGGTGTCCGGCAGTGGGGACAATATGGTGGACTGTCAGTTGGAGACTCACAGCAACAAGATGGTGACATTTAAGTTTGACATTGAAGGGGATGCACCCGAGGACATAGCAGATTACATGGTACATTACTGTATGATCCTGTAGTTTGCACTTATTTTGAAAAGTATTGTTTTAATTTTTGATGACTGCCATTTGATAAAACTTTGCAGGTGGAGGAGGACTTTGTCCTTGATGTGGAGAAAGAAACATTTGTTGAGGAGCTCAGAGCGATAGTTAAGAAAGCCCATGAAATTCTTCAGACACATTCAGAGGTACTATCAGTCTAGCCTCTTTAGTTTTTCGGTTTTGTTTGAATAATGCTGAATCTGAGAAAACGTGAATATATATACAAAATGATAAATCCTTATTTTCGTACTAGACTGGATCGACTGACCAGTTACAAGTCAGCACTCCCACTTACTCCAGTAAGTTTAGGCATATACAAATGTTCTGGTAGAATGGGAATATGTTCTACGTGATGTTTCTCAACTTAGTAGAAAACAGTAAACAATCTTTGCGGTTTCTCAGTGGACCCAGTGCCCCATTCCTCCCCAGTGGGACGTTGGCGGTTCTTTATCAACCAGACTATCCGCCACAGAGACTCTCTTTCCAGTCAGGGAGCAACCACACCATCACCCACTGCAGAGACAAGGATTCCCCAGTCTCCTAAAAGAGAGAAAGGTGAGCACTCCTGGAGTCGGTTTTATTACTTTGGCTTATTAACATGGCCCATTTGGCCACATAACAAAAACTTAACTCCGTGTTCATTTCTGCGGCTGTAGAAAGTGAAGGATCCCAAAGTCTGGAGTCCTTGAGTGGAATGGGCTCTCCTTCCTACCCCACCCTTTCTGCCACCTCCCCCCCAGACTCCACTGTTTCAGTACCTACTTCCATGAGCCCCTCTGCTACCGCAGCCCCTGTTCATCACACAGCACCTGAAACCAGGCCTGGACCAGCCTCTGTCCCTGTCACCACCTCAACTGGCCTTATCTCAGCTTCTGCTGACCAAATTTCTATTGCTCCTTTAACTATAGCAACATCTGCTGCTGCTCCTGATGCTAACCTCACCAGCTTGTCCACTGCTCCTGCTGTTGTGTCTCCCTCACCCATCACTATTCATCCTGATAACCTGACTTCTCCTGGAACCAGTGTTTGTTCCACTGCGAGTCAAAGTGTAGATGATACTCTGATCTCTGCTTCAAGGCCCCGTATGTCTGCCGTGGACCAATCTTCAGCCTCTTTTCATTCCCCTTCTCCTGCTGTAGTCATCCCTTCTACTGTAAGCCAACTTGGCATAGAGCAGCAGCAGACATACAACCAAGTAGCCCAACCAGCCCCACAACAGCCACACCAACAGCTACAGTCTGCATCACAGCAGCAAGTACCATCACCACAACAGAAACTGCAGTCCCAACATCAGGTGTACCACGAACAAGTACCACTACAGCAGGAACGAGCACTTCAGCAGTCTCTCCAGCAGTTGCATCAGCAGCAGCTAATTCAAACACAAATACCACTTCAACAACAGCTGACTGAGGTGCAGGGAATGTCTCAGCATTGTCATTCAGAGGTGTTACAGCAGTCTCTGCCTCTGCTACCTTTTCCTCAGCAGCCAACCGAACAACCCCTTGTTCAACAGCAGACATCAAAGTTTGCCCCACAGTTGCTGCAGCAGCCTCAGTTACAGCAGTTACAACAGCAGATTATGAGTCCTGCTGGTCCATTGCCCCCCAAACAAGCCCACATTGATCAACAGCAGCAGCAGCAACAGTTAAACCTACAACAGACATTACACTTACAGCAGCAGCAGCTACAGCAGCAACAGCATCAGATGTTTATGGGTGCTGCAATTTTGAAACCAGATCAAAACCAAATGCTGCCCCTATCAGTTAGTCAGCAGTTTCTTCAACAGCAGACACAGCTAAATGTTTGCCCAGTACCACAACAGCAGGTCCCACAACAAACCCAAGTGCCTGCTGAGCTGTTATCACAACACATACAGGCACAGAAACAATCACAATATACTGAGCAGCAACAGGAAATGGTTAAAGCTGTGGACACACCCCTCAAACAGCTGCAGTTTCCACTACAGAAGCAGTCCTCCTTACAGATGTCAGAGTCAGAGGTGTCCACGGGAGAGACAAGTGTTACAGAGGACACAGGGAGTTATTCTGCCCCCTTTCATCCCTCCTCTGACTCCTCTCTGCCACCTCTGCATCTGGGAACTGCTGAAACCCCCTTACCCACATTCTCCCACGTAATGACGCCATCCCCTGTTCAACCTTCCTCCGTAGCCGAGTCAGACAGCGAAGGCCCCCCCAAAATTGAATTTGTAGACAACCGCATAAAAACCTTGGATGAAAAGCTAAGGAATTTGTTGTATCAGGAGTACAGCAGTGGGACAGCACTGGCTGGGGGAGCTACCTCTGGCCCAACATCAGCTGCCTCCACATCAGCAGGTGGTGATGAGTCATCAGAGCCACAGTCAATCCACCACTCATCTTTCCCCCCACCTGCCTCCATCTCAGATACTTCCCCACAGTCCTCATCCTCCACTACTTCCTCCACCACCTCCCGTTCGTCTTCCACCTCTCCTGACCCAGAGAGAGAAGGAGGTGGAGAGAAAGCTTCCAAAGAGGTGCCCAACTCTATGGAGTTGGACCCAGTGGAGCAGCACCTTGGCCCATCACTCCTCACCACCTCTGTCTCATCCAGCCCACCCACCCCTCTTCTGCCTCCCAATCAGGATGACTCTGCTGGGCCCCAACGCCCACCTGTACCAGGAGAACCAACCATTCTTGTGAGTGAATACCACAGATTAGATTTCAAGTAAATTCTCCTTCAGTTTGTCTTTCACTGTAGCGAATTATAATTATTGTTCTGTTTCAGTGTGTAAATGTGACTCCACTACGTTTCAGCTGTCCGCGATTATTTGTATTATATAAATGTTTGAGTATCTCTGCGTTCTTTTTATATCTCAACTCCATGCAGCCACTCTTAATTGTCTTAACTGTTCTAGGCTGTACCCTCACATTCTGACACCAGTGCCATTGGAGATGCATCATGGCCCCCCAATCAGCAACCGATCCCCCTCCGGCACGGACAGCAGCAGCACAATGCAGGAGGTGGATATTTTGGCCTAAACCTGACATGTCCTAGTATCAGAAATCCTGTTAGCAAGAAATCCTGGACTCGAAAATTCAAAAACTGGGCATGCAAACTGCGTCACTCCGCCAGCTTGTTCAAGAAGCCCAGAGTCCAGCAAGGTAGCGTCCTTTTAGGGAGTAAGCGCGCGCGAGAGAGAGCGAGAGCGAGAGAGAGAGAATGGGATGTTGGGGCATGGACCTAAATCTAATATCTAGTACTAATTTTAACATAGCAAAATAACTTTTTTAACCTTTAAGGCTTTAAAGTTAATGTTAATGGACATTAATGTTTCCAGCTAAATAATACTGTTTTATGTATGTTTTTTTATTTGGTTATAGTCCCCCCTGTAAGTCCCTAGTGTTGACATCACTGCATACATTACTGTTTGTTTTTATTTATTGATTTTTTTTTTCTAAATTCCTTTTTACTAAATTTCATTTTCTTGGCAGTCTTTCTTTTTGCATGACTTGCTCACTCAGGGGCGAGAACAGTGGAGCGTAGAGGAGGGTGGGAGATTGGCACAGTGTAGGAAGAGTTTGGCATCACAAATCTGATGTCCTCCCAGTGCTGATGAACTATGGAGTAAAGACAAGCTGTGCCTGTGCCAAGGAAATATTCCTTCACATCACACCTCCCTTCATTGTCCCAAGTCCACAGGCACTGCCAGCAACAATCATCTCAACTGCACCTGCTGACTCAGTGTAGACAGCGTAATGCAACTCACATCATTACACAGATAGCATAGATGCTAAGTTACCAAGCTGATGTTATGTAATTGTTTGTAGTTCAGAATACATATAGGCTTATCCTGTAAACTCATACACAGTAGCACTGCTCCAAAACAATAATATATGATGTAGCTGTAGTGAAGTAACTGAAGGTCATAATATGTTAGAATACAGTGTGTGCATTACCAAAGGATTGTAAGTTACTGCCGGGCTCTTTTGCACACGTTTAGGCTTTCCACATGGCTACGTTTTATCATGCTTTTCAAGTATTCCAGTCATCTTGCATGTAATCGTGTTTATGTGTGTAAAGTGTGTAGCAGTAGCTTAGATCTTCTGTTACAAGAGCACATGCATGAGCATGTATGTTATGTTCTACACGCGTGACTAATAATGGACCATTACCTGTAAGTAACACATATACCAGGCTGTATATATTTTATGTTAATTTTTATGTTTTATTTTTCCCTTAAAAATGGCTGTGGTGATCCATGTACACACTCTAATGTCGTAATCCCAAATATCAAACACACTGACCAATATCACTGTTGCTCTGACAAAGATCTTAAATGTGATATTGGGCTACATTGTCTAATGAGTGGGTGGAGCAGTGATGACTTGGTGAGAATGAGAGCGTGGATGTGTGGGTGGGCTATACTGTATTTAACTGGTATTTTAAAATATGTTTTTGCTTTTAATGAATGCATTTACCACTACTCCCCACACCTCACGAAGTTTTTTTTTAACAACTTTAAATTCACAAAGACCTCATTTTAAAATTGACATCCACAGAAAGTATGTTTACACAGTTTACAGACTTGCATGCATGTTAAAGAAGTCACAATGTTCTGTGATTTGAATGGCCAATTCTTAACACTGTGCCTTTGTGTTTGTTCTCCGTGTCTGTCCTTTTGCATTTGTATGTCTCACTGTCATGTGCATTTTTCTGTTTCTGTTCCTTTCTTGTATGTCTGTATCATCATTTGTGTGTTTTTTATACGTGTGTTTGTGTTTTTGTATCTTTGTCCTTGTCTATCCCTTTTGTTTTCATCCCTTTCTCATTATCAGAAGCAGATTCAAGCAGTCAGCTGTTTAAAGATGGGAAGGCAGGAGCACCACTTAATCCACCGCAGCCTTCTAAAGGACGTTTTCAGGTAGGAGCACATTAGCTGATTCTTGTTAGTCTCAGTCTTTGGCACAGTCTGAACTAGGGCTGCAACAAAAAATTTTGGTAGTCGACTAATCTGCCAGTTTTTCTTTGATTAGTTGATTAGTCATCGATTAATGTTTCATATTCATATGTTTCCGGGTCAAAATAATGACCCAGGAAACGCTTAGCAAGTATCATCCTGAGCAGTTTCTGACAGTTACGCTAACATAAACATGACGGTACGAACATTTACATGAACAAGGTATCAGTGTGACGAACTAACTTAACTTTCTAAAACTGACCCATTCAGAGTTGATGTCACAGCTCCAGGGGGCCGGCCTTTTAAATGTCCGTGCACGGCAGTACTGCTGTTGTGAAAGGAAAGCGCCGCTTTGCACAGTCTGCATTTAACTTTGCTTGTTTTCTGTGAAATGCTTTCACATTTTTTAAAATCTCTGTTTCCATTTTCTGCTGACCTCCTGTTTTGCAGTTCGCACTACATTCTTTTTCCTTAGTATTGTCTGCAGTCTTGGCAGACGATATAGGTGATACTTCCCCCATAGCTTCCTGTAGTGTATTGCAGTTACAAAAGCACATTTACTTGGTATTAGTATATGAAGCGTTGACAGTAAAATTTTGCATCAACTAATTTTTATAGTTGAGTCATGAATTATGCCGACAAAATGTTGCAGCCCTGGTCTAAACAAGCAATGAAGATTTCTCACATTATTAATCACCAGGTGACTCCAGTGCCCCAGACCTCTCCTCCAAAGGATCGCCCGTCGGGCCATGGTGGCACTCACAGAAAAGTTGGCCGTTTCTCTGTGACCCAGACTGAGACTAAGAAAGATGACAGGCAGACTGACAGCTCGCCAGTGTCTCCTGATTTGGTGAGGGAGAGGAGGAAATCTCGGGCAAAGGAAGGAGATAAAGAAGAAAGTAAGAGAACTCCATCAATGGCCCACGCTCCTCGAGGTCCTGGCCACAGCCACTCACCCCTTGGAAGCAGTGATGATGATGATGAGAGTGAGCTGGAGGATGAAGACCTGCGAAGGGAATTACACAAGCTCAGAGAAAAGTAAGTCAACAAGGGAAAGAAGTTTTATTATTGTACAAGACTTTTGCCTCTCCATTTATTGAATTTTCTTCTTTGTGTCTCCGTTTATTTTTGTTTCTTTCCCACAGTACATAACCGTTCTCTTTCTCTGTAGGCACATCAAAGAGGTGGTTTCCCTTCAGGCTCAGCAGAACAGAGAGCTCCAGGAGCTGTACAGACAGCTTCGTTCCCTCAAAGACCAAAGACAGAGTCTGCCTGCCTCCCTATCTCGTACCCCTCCTCTTTCTGCAGCGCCCCCTGCCCTCTCACCTCGCAGGCCCAGGCCAACCAAAACAAAGTTTCGGGCCAGGCCTCACTCTCACGTAGACAACAATGGAGTTACACATGCTGGTGAGGCTTTTACTATTTCTTCCTCACTTTCTTGTTTTGTTTTTTTAGATTTGCTCTCTGCAAAACTGTGTTTTGTATGTCTCATCCAGGGATTCAGCAGTCAAGCAGCTTTTCAGGTAGTGAAAAGAATAGGCTGTCACTGTACTGCAAGCCAGAGCACCTTACTACGCTACCTGCTAAAAGAGGTACGGTTTATCCTCGTAGTGCTAAAAATCGGGTCAGCATACCATAATTAATGTCAGTTGGCGCCATGACGAGTCGCCTTGTTTTTCCACAGATCACAGTCCTCTAAGAAAAAGTACATTCACAGACGAGCTGCACAAACTTGTTGATAATTGGACAAAGGAGACAGTGAGCACCACCCCGCCTAAGCCTTCACTGAATCAAATTAAGCAGATTCAGCAGGTGCAGGAGTTGGGAGGCTGGAGCCAGGGAACTGAGGTAGGACTACACATGAAAAGTGTTGTTGGTATATCAGGCATGTCTTTCTTAATAATTAATTATTTGGATAAATAAACTTTATATATTTCAAATGCATTTTACTGAAAACTGTGGCTTATTGTTTATGAGAGGAAAAAAATCTTTTTTGAGTGTGATTTTGAATTACCAAACAATTCTTCATGGTTTTTGGTGATGATGATACAACTAAGTCAGAAAGCTTTAAGAGTTTTAGACAGTTCTTGAGCCAAAAGTACCAAAAGGTTTGTTTTGTTATTGTAGTCATAGTCTCTAAGTATTTACTGCTATATTTGTGCAGGTGGCTCCCCCAGGTTGGTTTCCAGTGGCACAGGCGCCCACAACCCCTGCCAGTTTGACTGTGGCACCCTCTTCCCATTACACGGGTGGAGGAAGCCTGTCCACCCTGCACTCTCCAGGACCTCCCCCACAGACACACATGGCTCAAGTCCCGCAGATGCAGCAAAGTTTACACCTTCATCAGTCTCTCCCCCTCCAGCAGATTAGCTATCCACAGTCCCAACTCTGCCAGCAGATACCACAGCCCCTGATGCAAACTCCCATGCAGTCTCAGTCTTTATCACAGACACCACCCATCGCCCAGCCTCAAAGCCAACCGCTGCTGCCTTCCCAAATGCCCACATCACCAGTGTCCACCGCTACATCTTTGCTGCCTGGTAGTGGTACCGCTGCACCCACAGATAGCGCTGCTGCTGCTGGTGGGGCATTTTGCTCCTGCTCCTCACCCTCTTCCACCTGTTCCTCATCGTGCTCTACTGCTGCTCTACCTACCAGTGCCAAAATTCACCAAACACCCCCCACCTCTACTCTTCCTCTGGGACAGAAATGAAACCAGGTGAAGTGTGAGGCCAATATGAAGGTCCAAGAGATGGACGTAAAGCAGATCCATTTAGAGTGTTAGTTCTGTGTACGTGTGCGAGAGTTGTGACTGCAATGACATATGGGTTCTAGTGTACTTGTGGATGTGATGGGAAATGAATGTGAAAGAAAGGTGATAGGTTGTAGCATGTACAGGCAGAGGGTAATGTGAAGCATGGCTGGGGTTTCTGAATCAGTATTGAGCTGTATAAAGTCTTTGATGTATGAGTGTGTGCATTTATGAGTGTGGGTGGATTATTTGAGTACATATCACTTCTGTCTTTGGACACAAAATAACATTAACGTTTTTGTTTGCAAACCAACTCAGCGGGACCTGAAATCTCCCTAAGCAGAGACGAGAAGGACAAAATATTTGACGGTGTTGACATTTTTCTTTGGATTTGTCAATGCTTACAGTGAAAGGACTATCAATTTTTAAAAGTGCAATTAGTAATGATCATCTAAATTGATCAGCACGCATTGTTTTCATTTGTCTTTAAGGCATAAAATATTTTTGTAGAAGCACAATGATTAATACCTGATGCATAGGGGATTTTGTTCATCATATTTTAAAACTGTAAGCCTACAGATCGAGTGTTTCAAAGGCAATCAGAAAAAAACCCCCAAACTGACAGCAGCATGTTTCAGAGGTCAGCACTTATCCGGCTATCCATTTAACTGCAGTGCAAACAAACACACTGTCGAGGTGTCGTGTACCTGTACAGCATGTGCTTGATTTTATATTGTTTTATGTTTGTAACAAAATTAATATGACCAGATGAATCCATAATATGATGGTAAATTCAAATCTGCCATCTCTGTTCAGTAAATATTTGGGTGCATTCAACCCAGGACTGCATGATTTTATGGCTGGCTTGACTTGCCTAGTGCAAACTGCTTGCACTCGCTGTATATTCATGAATCTCACAGTTACTGTTTGCAGCCCACTGAGGTAACGAGTCATATACATTTGCTTTCAATATGATATGATTTCACATTTGACATTTTCCTTTATTTCTGCTGCATATCATCTATACCAGTGCTGAAGAGGACGATTTAAAAGGAAAAGAAAAAACTGCCAAGTTATCATTAACTAAATTATAAAGGTATTCTCATATTGCCTTTTTCTAAAAATACTGCATTTTTGTGAGCGTGTGAGTTTATTTTTTTCTGTGTGACAAAGTGTTGTAATAGTCCTGGTATAGTGCATTAATTCATGCATCAAAGCAGCCTCTCAAATGTCACTGTAGTCAAGTGGAATTGTTTACGCTGCCTATGTTTTAGGCTTACTTTCTAAAAAAAGAAGAAGAAGAAGAAGAAAAGGAAAACAACAGAAACAAAACAAGTGAGCGCTTCAGTCATACACCAGTTCTAAGTTTGATCAACACCAATGTGAGATCCTCTCATGCTCATGTGTCAGCTTTGTTTGGCATTGTACAAATTCCTTGTTTCAATTGTGAGCAATTTAATTATTAAATATAGCCTGTTTGAATTCAACGATCAGAAGATGAAATGTGGGCCACTGTGCTTTATGCACACAACTAAAGGTTTACTCGAGTCAAACTTCATTTCTTGATTTCTAAACTCATTTTGTAGTTGAAGACATTCAGAGTAATATATCACCAGCAGATATATTACTGTACACTCTGACAGCTTATCAGCCATACACACATTAGACCATCGATGGTTAGGTGTTAATACATTTTTTTGGTCTAATAAATAGCCAGTAGTCAAAGCGGTATTTTTGATTTATTAATAATAGATTGTGTGCCACAGAAAACATGTGATTTAACAGACAAAGACTGCTAAATGTAAATCAAAGGCATGAAACACGAGTGGTTAAGAGGAATAGTTCATGCCAAGTGGTATGGTTGTTCAGAAGCGGCATAATCTAGAATATAAATTTACAGTACTCAGTATGTGTTGCTTTTCAAGACTACCCACATTTTCACAGAGATGTACTGTAGTTCATTATTAGTGAAGGTGTGTGTGTTGTCATGTCTGATACTAACATGCATCTAACAAGCTACAGCTTAATGATTACGACTCATGAAGAGAAGCTGACTTTGTCCTTGAAGTGTTACCAAAATGTTATCGAAAAGACAAAGATTATTTTTGTATTTTGGAATGAGGTTGTACAAATTGTAAAATTGTGTTCTCCCCGCTACAAATCAGAGATTATTTGAAACTAGAAAACTGGTTTTCATCCATGTTTACATGGGACTCCCTGTCTTGCTCTAACTCTGACAGGCGAAGCTCATTCCGGATCATATTCAGATCATTTTTGGTTATTCTGCCATCATATTTTAGTTTTGAACCACTGCAGCCCAGATGGTACATAAAGTAATGACACCTCACCTTCCCACTGAGCTTTAGGTCACATTAAATTAAATTAAAATAAAATTAATACAAATTAAACAGAAAATCTGGGGGCTCCCAAAATGACACGATTGAGAACCATGGTTAAAAAGTACATTTGGGCAGAAAAGAAAACTAAAGGAATAATGTATGTTGCGGGTGATTTAGCCTCTGTAAATTCTAACTAATTCATCTGTTGATTTTATTTATGTTTTGTAACTAATCAAAATAAATGATGTCAAACATCAAATGACACCAGTGTATAGGAGGTTTATTTGTACCTTAAGTTCACTGGGCACGTGGGATGTTCATATATATGCTATATATATGTGTTATTATGATGATAAAACACAATAATCATTTGTAAAACAAGTAAAACCTGGGCTACATTGCCAATCAAAAGTTTTTTTCTTTAATTTCATGACTATTTACATTGTAGATTCCCACTGAAGGCCTCAAAACTGAATGAACAGATATGGAATTATGTAGTAAACAAAAAAGTGTAAAAAGTCAAAACATGTTTTGTATTTTAGATTCTTCAAAATAGCCACCCTTTCCTTTGATTACTGCACCCTCTTGACATTCTCTCACTTAGAGAAGCTCATTTGGAGAAGGCCAAGGGTTTGCAGGGCTGTCAACAAAGCGAAGACTTGCTAATTTCAGGAATCTAAAATATAAAACATAATAGAATTATTTATCATTTTTTTGTGCTACATATCTCCCATATGTCTTGCTTCATGTATTTGATGTTTTCGTTATTTATCTAGAAAAACCATTAAATGAGAAGGTGTATCCAAACTGCTAGTCTGACTGGCAGTGTATATATATCTGTTAGTGCCAGACGTTTTTCTCCATTCTCCAGAGGAGCCTCACAGATCACAGCAGCTAACACCACTTGACCTTCGGTGCATTCCTGACCTGGAATCGCTGTTAATCATAATGCCAGGATGTGAGAAAGAGTGCCAGGGAATAAAAACATTTTTTATAAATAAATTTCATAAGTGACGAAGGGCCTTAGGCAAATTAAAAAGAGAAAAAGATAATTGAATTATAAAATATATGTACACTTGAATCACAATCCTGATCACGACACTCCACCAGTTGCACTCATAGACCGATGTGTGTGGTTTGCATTTCTTAACACAGGTTCAATAAAATGACAACGTGAAAAATAATGACGTAAATACAAACTTTTTAAATTATAAAATCAGGTTACTGAATGTTGGCAATAATTATTTATTTTACTTGAAAAGAAATATCCGTTTCAAATTATAGTTTGTATTCTGACTGACATAAAGTGTGAAGGGAAAAGAGATTAAAAAAATTACAATTAAACGTTATGAGGGTGTGCAGTTATTTGACAAATCGTATGTACTCGCATGCTGATAATTATGTAGTACATTTCTGTTTCTATGAGATGACGGCAAAAATACATGTTTGCAGCGTCTCCTGACGCATAGAACTGAATTTCCGCACCGTAACGTAGTTTCCTGAACGCAACTCAATTTTTGACTGTCTACAACTTTATTGTCCCCGCCACGGCAGACAACGACGAACAACGGTCTGACGTTACTATCTTTGAAATGGCGTCGATGCAGTTAAATACGATGTTATTTGTTGTTGTTTTGTTAGTTTAGGTCGCTTCGTGCTACAATTTTCTGGTCCATTGTGAATTTCTGGACCTGGCCTTTATATTTGGGCATTACAAAGTTGATAAGCAAAAATGTGGTGAAGCAAATTGTTAATAATTTACGTTGCATAATAAGGCCGCAGCTAACCCCGAGCTTGCGTAGGGATTACAACGGCTTTTCAATAGTTGGCCCAGCCGCAGCTACATTTTGGTGAGTTGCTATCGTGGAAAGAAAAATCCAAACGTCTTAACCAGCAACAACGTTTTCCTGGCTGAAATATACTAGCTGCATCAGATACATATAAGGGTTCATTCACGCTTCGTAGCTACTTTTGCTTAAGTTAACATCTTGGCAAATAATTTTCTTCTCTAACTACATCGCTTGCTAACGCGGCTAACGTTAGCGTTAGCCTACTTGCTGTATGTATAAGTGCGTTGATAAAGCTAGCAGCACAACATTCACTATGCATAGAGTGTTTACAAACGGAGCTAACGTTAGCGTTAACAGCTGTTGAGCAGAAGCGATCTTGAATTTTCGTCCGGGATGAGTCTGAGCTTATCTGCAAAGATTAGTATTTGACCAATATGCACCGATGCTCATTAATTCATGTACCACCGAAACAAAATGCTGATCATTCAAGTAAACGACTAAACTTATTCGTTATGACGGGAACAGGATTTATATGTTGCTCTAAACAGCTCTCTACTAGCGAGTGTGGGGTCATTATGGTGAGCTGCTAACAAGTTTTGTTTTGTTTATCTTTTTTTCCCTTTATTTTAACAGGTTTTCAAGTAAACCTCTGGACATGTGCATCAAGTAGAAGAATCAGAACGTGAAGTGACAGATTTCACCAGCCTTACCATTAATACATAAATAATAATTCCTTTTGTTGATTAATTAGTCTCTCCTCACTCGTTTCCATTAGATTTGAAAATATTTTACATAAATATCTTGCACAAACACACTGAACATGGCATCAGTGCCCGTGTATTGTCTGTGTCGTCTGCCATATGATGTGACACGCTTCATGATAGAGTGCGACATTTGTCAAGACTGGTTTCATGGAAGGTAGGATGTTTTCTTGCTTTGACCCACTTTATTAGATTTATGATGTGGTTACATCTGTTGTCTTCACTGTAAAATTTCTGTGTCTATATTGGGTAATGGAGCCATTCTTTGTTTTGATATAAGTATGCTTTTTGTGTAGCTGTGTTGGAGTAGAGGAAGACAAAGCGGCTGAGATTGACCTGTACCACTGCCCCAACTGTCAGGTCACTCATGGGCCTTCTGTTAGTAAGTTATCATTTCTTAAGTAAAACTCTCAGGGTTGGTGTTATTATTAGTTGACTTTTTCATAGGAATGTACAGGTTGAAAACTGTTTTCTCCATTTTCTTAGTGCGCAAACGCCGGGGAGGCAATAAGCAAGTAGATGGAGGTGCCACTGGAGGAAGAGACCCAAGTAAGCCTGTTAAGACAGGGAGCGCACAGTTTGTTAGGGAGCTACGGAGCCGAACCTTCCCGAAGTAAGTCTCACCTGCCATCCTGCTAAAACAAAAGTTTGAAGAAAATCATGGTTTGTAGTGTGTTTTTCACATTGTAAGAACTTAATGTACTATTGCTGTTATAATATCCTGGCAACTAATTTCTTAGTCAACTAAACAAAGAAAAAAATGTTGCACATAGTACTCCAAACACACAAGAAGAAGAAAAACACTTAAACCAATGTTAAATATGATATGAAAACGTTACTTCAAAACATGTTCACGTTTTATTAAAATGTGACAAATTAACATCCGAAAAACAAATAAACAGCGACTGAAAAGTGTGATAGACTGTGCCATGCATAATGAATTCCCTGGCCATCCAATAGATGTAATCTCTCCAGCGTGTTCCAGGTCTACTCCGGGGCCTCCTCTCGGTAGGACATGGCCGGCCAGAACACCTTACCCTAGAGAAGCTCGCCTTAACTGGCTCCTTTCAATGTGGAGGAGGAGCAGCTCTACTCTTAGCCCCTCCCAAATGAACTCCTCACCTTATCGCTGAGGAAAAGCCTTTTCACACCTATGAGAAAGCTCATTTTCGCAGCTTATTCTCACCTTTATATAACTAGAAATAATAGTGTTGACAAAAAAAATCAGGCGAAGATGAACAGTTTAATGACGATGCTCCATCTGGTGGCAGACGGCTGCATAACATTTAGGACACAAAAATTTACCAGCATTTAAAATGTAAAACAATTAGATAGTAGGGCTGGGCCATATCATACTGTTCACGGTAATACCGGTATAATGTTGGGCAATAATAAAAAATGAAATATCGCGATAGAATATGGGTAAAATGCGCATGCGCAGTGCCTTTGTTTTCATACGCACATTGCGGAAAAAGCATGGCGGCGACAGAGAATGAGAAGGGCGAAAGCGGATCGTTGAATGAAACGGATGAACCAGAATTGGTTTGTAAAAATGCTGCAGCTTCAGTGGTGTGGAACTGGTTTGGCTTTCGTCCGTCAGATACACAACAAAGCACTATTTTTGGTAGAGCATGCTAGCGGGCCGTCGTTGTTACCGTGTTTTTTGGAAAATACGGCGCACTTAAAATCAATCCTTTGATATTTCTGAAAATCGACAGAGCCCCTTATAATCCCGTGTGCCTTATGTATGAACTCCTGGTTGTGTTTACTGACCTCGAAACGATTTTATGTACACGGCGCTCGAAAATCTGTCAAATGTTTTAGTACGACTTTGCTAAGCTACAAACCCGCACCGCTTGATGGATTGTCGGTGCATTATGGCTATCGTAGGCAGGAGCCTCGCGGAGTGATACGTACTGTGCTTCAACATAATATTACCGTATTGTGTGTGTATAACCTCTTTTTAAGTTTTGTGGATATTATACATGGTCATGCTGAGGATATGTCGGCCAGTTTCCACTGGAAATGCCTTTTGGTTAAACTGTCAGCGAGGAATTTGCACTGTTACAATTTTATATAACTTTAATGCACATAAAAAACAGCTGCTTGTTTAAGTGAAAATACATTGATGTTTTTTTTTTTTTTTGCACTAATAAAGTTGTGGAGTTGTAAAGCATTTTGTCTTCTGTCAATGATATCGTCAGTTATATCGTTATGGCAAATTTTCAAATGTATATCGTGATTAATATTTTTGGTCATATCGCCCTGCTCTATTAGATAGATTATAGTGACAGTTAGTTGTCTGGTTGACTAGTTGCTAACATCCCAAATACATTGCTATTAAAGTTGATTGCATTACATTCTACTAGTCTTTACCTAACACTGGTCTTGAAACCGGTTGGTGAACCAGCAACACCGACTACTGACTGAATAAATATTATAATTTCAGGAATTTAGTGGTTGCTGGTTTTTGCAAGGACTTGAGGTTGCCAGCCAGTCGCTAGTCCTCTGTGTATGTGTGTGTGTGTGTTAGTAAGGGAGACTGGTGTTATAGTTATTACTGCTTACTCCATGTGTCACTATTTTAGTTAGCATCCTGGGTTTTTGATCTTTAATGTAATAACACTGTAAATCACTCTGTCCTATTATTGTTTTTTTTTTTTTTCTTGTGATCAGAGTGAAAACGTACTTTTTGTTTTTCTGTGACAGTGCGGATGAAATATTGCTAAAGCCTTCAGGGGCCCAACTTACAGTTGAGTTTCTGGAGGAGCATTCATTCAGTGTACCTGTCATGGTTCTGCGGCGGGATGGCCTGGGTATGACCCTACCTCCGTCATCATTTGGCGTCAGTGATGTGGAGCACTACATTGGTAAAGTTACAGTTACAATTTAAATTATGGTTAGGCTGTTTTTTTGTAATCAGTAAATTCGTTTTTGTTTGCTTTGTTTTCTGAAACCTGTGCATTTTGTTAAATTCAGGTTCGGATAAACAGATTGATGTAATTGATGTTTCACGCCAGTGTGATCTGAAGATGCGTTTGGGCGACTTTGTTGAGTACTACAACAGCCCCAACAGAGACAGGGTCCTCAATGTCATCAGCCTGGAGTTCTCTGAGACCAGGTATGAAAAGGCAGTCAGTCATTCTACTAAATATACGTTTAAGTAACACATTGTCGTTACTGGTGTGGAGTTTTGAAGACTAAATAAAAGTTTTGGATTTATCTTAGACTGTCAAACCTGGTGGAGACGCCTAAGATTGTGAGGAAACTTTCCTGGGTGGAAAACCTCTGGCCTGAAGAGTCTGTTTTCGAGCGTCCCAATGTGCAAAAGTACTGCCTAATGGGAGTGAAGGATAGCTACACAGACTTCCATATTGACTTTGGAGGCACCTCAGTATGGTACCATGTCCTCAGGGTAAGTGTTAATTGTTTCAAAGGTTTCTGTTCACATTCATTTTTTGTGTTTGTGTTTTAAACGAATAGTTTTGCATCTTTTTAAAAGCTTCCCTTATTGTGCTTACTCAGGGTGAGAAAATCTTCTATTTAATTTCCCCCACCCCTGCCAACCTGGCACTTTTTGAGCGATGGAGTTCATCATCTAACCAGAATGAGATGTTCTTTGGGGACCAGGTTGACATGTGCTATAAGTGTTCTGTCAAACAGGGAAACACCTTGTTCATACCAACAGGTAAGCACTAGAGTAATTCTTTTTGTTAGAGCAGAGTTTTGTTTTGTCAGATATCTCAAACTAATTACATTAACTCAGCTACAATATGAATATCAGGCATTTCATCTGGTTTCTACACGGGCATACATGATGACAACACAAAAAAGCCGTAGAAAATAAGTAAAGTAGAAACTGTCTATGTTTCTGTGGCGGAGTCTTGTTTCTACCAAGTATATTGCAACAATTCAGCTTATAGTTCAATATCCACACAGAGGTCGAACAGCTTTTAAAAGTTACCAGTGAAGAAGAAGATGATTGGTGTGCATTCTTTCTCTTTGATTTAGATTATGAAAGCAATAACATGCCACAAAATGTTTTGTGAGCAGTAAAGATTACAATGGTGTTTACAACACTGTTTTTGTGTATGCACCATAATGCCTCAGCTACATTTTTATATTTATACACTCTTATGTTTATACACAGTTGTGTAAAAGCCTTGTTTTAGAGAGACGGGCCAAAGCTGAGAGAAAATGATCTGCTTATAGTGTGGATTTTTATTTATTTATTTTTTAACCAGGGTGGATTCATGCTGTGCTCACTCCAGTGGACTGCCTGGCTTTTGGAGGAAACTTCTTGCATAGTCTCAACATTGACATGCAGTTGCGGTTAGTTTTTTGATAAACTTATGTATGTCAAGTATATTTAATTGAGCATAATTGTATTCCTTTTGACTGAAATGTTGAAATGTCAGTGTTTAGACATGGCGGACGAAGGAACTTGCACCCTTAATTGTTGTGGTTCCTCACTTCTTGTTCCTCAAGCCTGAAGTTCTGTATTTGGTTAAAATTACTATACTTGTGGGTTGTTGTTGTTGTTGTTTTTTCTTGTCTGCAGAGATATTTTAACCTGGTGGCAATAAATAACTTTTTGTGATGTGGTATTGTTTAGGGCATATGAAATAGAGAAGAGACTAAGCACAGCAGACTTGTTCAAATTTCCCAACTTTGAGACTGTGTGCTGGTATGTAGGAAAGCACCTTCTCGATACTTTCAGAGGTAAGGGCTTTGGCTTTTATTATGTTTTTATTTGAACTACTTGGCTGGTCTGTGTTTGCTGTTAATAATTGTTGTATTGCTAACTTTGTGGTGTTTGGTCTGACAGGTTTGAGAGAAAATCGCAGGCATCCTGCCACTTACCTGGTTCATGGGGCGAAGGCCCTAAACAATGCCTTCCGCAGCTGGACCCGCAAAGAGGTAAAACCTTAAACATTTGCAATGTAATGTCCCATTTTAGTCCGGTTTTACTGATTCTCTTATTGCTTGGTTTATTTCCCTTCTAAAGTTGACTTTGAAATATGGGAAGTTTTTTTTTTTTAATTATTATTGTTTGGCCCAGAGAATGCTACTGATTGGAGCAGAATAACAGCTCTACAATTGTTTTAATACATTAACTTTAATGCAGTAAAATCTATAGTGTCATAAATGATTACATAAAAGTTACTGCATGGTATTTTTCTTGTTTAGAAGCAAAACATTAAATTGCAGCAATGCTGTTAAGAAAACTGCTAATTTGGGATGTGTTTTTATTTGCTCCCTAGCAAAGAGTTAAATGAGAAAATCAGTTCCACTTTCATGTCTGTCTCTGTCAGATGGCCGTAAACTGCTTATACCTCTGAAGCTTGTTTGTTTAATCAGTGTAGAAATGACGTCCTGTGGCTTCGCCACGGTGTTATGTCTGTTATGTCTGTTATGTCTTGGTTCTGAGCACTTGCCAGACAACCAGCAGAGACTCCAGGAAGTTACCGATCACTGACAGAAAATACTGCTGCATGACCAAAGTCATTACACTAATCTTACCCCTCGGCAGAAAATGTTGTAAGGAGATGATTGATGATTATCTCCTACACTCAGGCTTTAGCAGATCATGAAGTGGAGATTCCAGAAACCATCAATACTCAGGCGCTGGTGAAGGACCTGGCCAAGGAGATTCGTCTGGTAGAGGTAAATGAAATCACTGAAAGCTTGTTTTAATTCTACAAATGTTAATGTTTAAATGTTTTTCTTACTCTTTCTGTGTTTTAATGATTTTAAAAAATAATCTGTTTTTCAGGATATCTTTCAGCAAAACATTGGCCGCACTGGTCCTCAGTTTCCTGGTTCGCCACTCTCCAAAGCTCCCCTCACCACCTCTCAGAATTCAGGACGGCCCCCTGGAAAAAAGAAAGGGCCCAAGCCCAAGGAGATGACAGGGGGTGTTGGGCCCCCAGGAACCAAAAAGAAGAGTCAAAAGGGACTACTTAAAGCAGAAGCAGGAGAACTCGATCTGATTGAGATCCACACCAAACATACACTCAAGAAATTTCAACCTGGAAAGTCGAAACACAAGAACAAGGTATGATGTTTGCAGATGTTTGTGATGATAATGGGAATGCCTATCCAGCATTTTCAGTGAACAAGTTTCATTTTCATATATCCTTATAGTGATGATCTCTCTTTGCAGTTGGAGTTACCATTAGAGGAGTTTGAAGGGAAGATAAATAAAAGCAAGCTGAAACTTGTGTTGACCAATGGAAAAATTCAAGGGTAAGCTTTACAGCCATTTCAAGGGCTCCTGTTGGTTCTGTGATCTTACTACAGGTCGATGTGTTTACCTGCTGTTTTTTCTGGCTTCAGTAAGAAGGATGGCAGCAGTAATGGTGCAGGAAGTGCTGGAAACTACAAACATCTTGCGACGGAGGGATCCAGTCTGTCCGACTTGGAGTCTGAGGATGAGTTGCAGATTGATGAGACCCCACCTCCACGACGGAAGACAGCTGGACTGAGTAAGAAGAAGAAGCTGAGTGGTAAGTGTATTATGCATTCTTGAACGAAATATATACATGTGTTTAATCTGTTCATTCATTTATTCATCTATTGCAAGTAAAATTTATCATACTTAAGTAAAGCTGTTTGAATGCTGGGACTAATAACAAAATGTGGTTTCTAATATAATTCAGTAGTAGTTTCAAAGCTGTAATTTAATAGTGTTAAAATGTACCTTCAGGTCTTCCTAGAAAGCTGCCCAGAGCCAAACCCTGCTCTGACCCTAATCGCATCAGAGAGCCCGGAGAAGTTGACTTTGACATTGAGGTGAGATTATTATTGAAACGGCCATCCTTTCAGGTCTTTGAGTTCCAATTCGAATGTGTTCTTTACTTAAAACAGTCAGAAAAGGTCAGTCCCAAAGATTTAAAGAAACTATTCACTACACTATAATTAATGTTTCATAAATCATAAATCGCTTATATTGATTTTGTTATCCCCTGCTGAGCAAACAAAAGCTTTATTTCATAAGACAAGCCATGGAGTGTTGACAAGAACTTGATGTTCAGTTTTTAAACAATTGATGTGGCTTCAGGAGGACTACACCACTGATGAAGAGGCACTGGCTGCTCATGGAGTGAAGGGTGGTGCAGGGGGCATTCTGGACTTACTGAAGGCTAGCAAGCAAGTGGCAGGCTTGGACTCTACAGCAATCGGGTAAGATTGCCTGGATCATCTGTGTGTTGGTACTTATAAATAATCATAACAAAATGGTACTGTGTGAAGCTGTGCAGCTGAAACGCCCAGAAAACTTTGTATACCTTTGTCAAGAGTGGAGGCGGGTGAAAATGACTCATATTGTTGATGAAGTAATCTTGAAAACCTTTGTTTTACAAATTTGCAATGGGTTTGGGGTCCCACTTTGTGTAAGAGTTTTATATTGCGAGGTGATTAGTGATGGGCTGTGTACTTTTCTCAGTGAGGAAGCCCCAGCCTCTCCCAGCACTCGTGATGCCATTCAAGGGATGCTCTCCATGGCCAACCCCCCTTCGTCATCCTCCTCCTCATCCTCTTCATCTCCTTTGTCTATATCTGGAGGCCTGACAGAAGGATTAGGGGTCGTCAAGGAAAAGGGCGGCAAGGCTGTATGGGTGACAGGAGGGGTCAAAAAGACAGCAAATTCTGAGAAGAAACCTGTCATTCAGCGACCTGGAAAACGTCCAATTAAACGACCAGCCCGTCACCTTAGTGACGAGGAAAGTCCAGATGAACAGGAGACTCTGGGAACTTGTTTTAAAGATTCAGACTATGGTGAGCAGTACAACTTTGATTAATTTTCCTGATCAAGCCAAAATTTAATTATGATAATTTTTTTAAATTATTTATTTTTTTAAGTTTACCCATCCTTGGAATCTGATGAGGAGGATCACACCAACAAGACTAAGATGAAGCGGAAGAAAAACTGGGATGACACACCATGGAGTCCAAAAGGTAAACATAGCAGAAGGATCGATCAAATTTCTTTTTAGCTTTCTGATGTTTAGTCACTCAATAACTTCTTTTCATATACAGCCAGGGTGATGCCCACCCTTCCCAAACAGGATCGTCCAGCCAGGGAGGGAGCAAGAGTTGCCTCTGTAGAAACTGGCCTTGCTGCAGCTGCTGCCAAGCTGGCACAACAAGTGAGTGGGGGGGAACTAATAAAAAAAATCTTGTCTTCTAATATTCCTTGGAAAAGATGAAAAACTTTGTTGTTTGTGCAACAGGAGCAGCAAAAGCCTGCTAAAAGGAAGTACACGAAAAAGCAGCGTCCCCCTGCTCCTGTCATCACTCCACCTCCTGTTCAGACCGAGCCAGCCCCACCCTCTCCAACACCTGCCCCAGAGTCTGCAGCAGACGTCAGCCCAGACAGAAGAGTGGATTATTACTCTGCTAGTCTGTTGGACCATGAATATACAGCAGGACCAGGACCTTTTGGCTCAGGAGGACCTAGAGGCAGTGGAGCCATGGCTCCGGGTGTATTTCTTACATCAAGAAGACCTTCCCTGTCTCCACAAAATAGCAGCTCTCACTCCGGTGCATCCCCTGCAGGTTTATCCAGTCAGGGCACAACAGGAGTTGGTCAAGGTGAGCATAAACTTGAGTAAACTTTAGTTTTGACAGCATAATTTCATATTTTATAAAGTTTATTTGTTTTTAATGTTTCCCTTATACCTTGATTTAGGGAAACGTCCAAAGAAAGGACTTGCGACTGCAAAACAGAGACTTGGAAAAATCCTGAAAATTCACCGCAATGGCAAACTTCTCTTGTGAGAGGTGTTGGAAATGTGGCTGCAGACTTGAAGAATGAGAATGAAGAAAAGACCTGAAGTAGGTCTGAAGGAAAAAGAGACAGTAATCTATATTTTTTATTCCAGATAAATTTGTTTACTGTTTTTACTCGTTACCGAACCTCACAAAAAAAATTCTTGCCCTACACCAGTTACTCTGCCCAGTTCTGCTCACCCTCATCTGCATAAAGGTATTTTCAGAAGCACATGTGTGGCTTTAAGTGAATCACTGTAATATGCTGGACAAGCACTTAACGTGGTAATTAACTGTTAATTACCACCTATTTGACGTCACATTTGAATTTCAGAATGTCAGGTGGATATTGATATAACGTGGTAATTGACAAAGGCAAATGGTTTCTTTTGTTTAGGCCATTTTAGAGGTTGTATTTATGTTTGTACTATCCATCATACATTTTTTTTTCTTTTTTTAAAGGGAAAGAAAACAGTTAATGTGATATTTGTATAGGTCCCTTTCCCATGCAGAAGATCCATTGGTGCAAATACTGACAGAGTTGTAGTATTATTTTTGTTTAGTTTCCTTTTTACCTAATTTTTATTACAATAAAGGTTGTACAAAACTCAAGTGTGTGCATATAATATGCGACATGTATTAATTCTTTTTGAGAAATTTGCCCCTGATGTTTGTATAGAAAATAGATCTCCATATATTGTAGCTCTACCTATGAAAGCTGACGTGCTAGACTAATGCCAGGACTTACCATCATTATTCTATTTATTCTTTTCATATTTATTTAACAGGGCAGAACTTTTGCCATCTCTTATCCTGTTTTAATGTTGTATGTTTTTACAACCTCATCTTCTGGTCCCCACGTCAAATATTTTCAACCACTTTATGCTTGTACAAAAACTGTAGCCATTGCTTTGTCACTGTAAATACTTGTAATATTTGTAATTAATATAGCTGCTTAAACGCAGAACAATTTTAGACTTAAAAACAAACAAACAAAAAAAAGGTTCCTGCATGTTGCCGTAAATTGCGCCCCGGATGTTAGCAGGACTCTTGGGTCAGAAATAGAAATGTGTTTTTGTATCACAGAATGTACTAGTCCTAAAGTGTTGGCAGAGATGTAGATTTAACTTTGTGAAGGTGCAGGACATGAGTTGATATGTAAATATATGTTGTAATTTAAATTCTTTTATAGTTCAAAAACTTTCAGATCTTTCGTAACATGACTTGTACATTATACATTGCTGTATTTGGGGAAATATCTGAAATAGTTCTTTTTTATATTTGTATGCAGTAACTCTCATGCTAAGTCCATGTTGTCTTGTTAGTGTTATTGGAAGCGTGCTGGAAAATGCCCTTGTTAAATTTCATCCATTTAGTTTTATATTAATTATTGTTGATTTTCACTCTTGTGTTGGTGTGAACTGTGCATTTTAAACATGATGTGTTTTAAATACGACCTGGAAAAGATAAAATATACCTTGGGCAAAATTTCTTTTTTTCTTTGAGTTTATTTGATGATTGCTGAGTCACCAAAAGCACTACCGGTGGGTCTTCTGATTTCTCATGTCTGCTGGAGAACCAAGGTGTCAGTGCATTCATGAAGGTGTCATTTAGGAACGTTTTTGAATACACAAACAAGGAATGTTGTGTTGTACTAAAAACATCTACACTTAATGATTTTTTTTCCAATAAAAGTACAGTTTCATTAATTGTAGAGATTAGCAACCTACTTGGGTATTTTTAATAAAGGGTGTAAACATATTTTCTCATGGTTTTTTGATCTATGAATTACTGTACTATTATTATTTTAACATCTTAACATCCCACAGTTTAATTTTAGGGTTGAATACATTTGTTAATACAATGTCCAGTCTTTTTTCCACAAATGTCAGTAAGTTTGAATGCACTTTGATATTAAACTATATTTTTCAGAAAGCCTGGAGACTTTTGCTGTGTGCTTTCGTTTGCACATTTAATTAAAAAGTCGAGACTGGAAATGCCATTTACTTCCAATCTGAAATGCCTTAGCATTTGTTTTTGTTTTGTGTGGTTTTTTAATAGCAATTACAAGGGAGTGCCCTGTGTAAACGCAACAGCAGGTATTCTCGCGAGAACTAAACTGCCATACCACTCGTTAGTGCAAGATGGAGAAGCAAATGTAACACGCATTCGAGGTAGGCAGAAAGACTTATTCTAAAGTGTTGACACAGGGTTTAGCAAAGCGGTGATGGACGTCTGTCGTCCGTAAATTGCTGATTGCTTCTCGTCACGGGATCCGAGCCACCAAAATAGTGTATTTTTAATGGTAATGTATGCGTCTTTTGCAGTGTAAACCGCCATTTTTAATTTAGCCGTGATCCCATGGATAGAGCATTGTGCGGACTCGGAGCCCTAACGGCTAGCCGATTAGCTCGCGCGAAACCCTCAAACACAGAAGCCGCACACTTAACACGCAGAGTCATGTTCACTGTGTGTGGGTATTTGCACCCCTGTGCAAGTAATTCAAAGCCAGTTTTCTCCCTCTGTTGCGGCTTGTTCTCTTGGCGGGAATGAAGACAACTTGAGTCAAAGTGTGTGTTGCAGATTGACTTTTCGTGATGTGCTAACGTTAGCCGTCAAAGCTGAATTAAAGCCGAAGTAGCAAATGTTAGCCAAAAGTGCTAGTAAACCTAGCTAACATCAGATGACTAGCTGTTAACTTTGTCTACGTTAGCGCCACTACTGACTGATCTTTAACTGCGTAGCAAGCTACTTAAACAACACTTAAAAACAATGGGATAGGAGCTGAATGAACACGCTTTCAACTTGGAGCTAACTCAGTTAACTTGGGAGTAATAATAGCCTTTACTTCACTTTGTGTTTCGGATGATGACTTCAACATTCCATAATGTCAGCAGCTATAAATGCTGCAGGTTGGTTTTAGATTAAATGTGCGTTCATCGGTAGAATCAGCATGATTTCGTCAAAGAAAATATTGCACTCGGCTACATTTGCAAATTTTATTTATCCTTTATAAATGTGATGCCGGTGAGTCTCACTGTCTCATTTACATATACAAGTCTTGAGATCAAGCGGTGAAACCACTTGGTGAAAACATACCGAGCTGCTGAAATGTGAATATTTGTTACCTGTCAGATTCCCTTCACCATCTCATCATACTCTTAATCGCTGTTAATTGTGATGGTATGACAAAGAAGTAGACCACTTCTCCGTCATTGGCTTAAATCTCCCCTGAGTGCCTCATGGGTTTTTGTATTCTTTATTATTGAATCAAACTATTGCCGGGATAATTCATTAATGCCAGGCCTCAGCTCGCTCATTAAAGGTGATCAGCTTATTAAAGTATAAAACAGTTTGAAAGTGGAGATGTGACAAGTTTTTCTGCAAATATTTTAATGTACTTTAAAATCTGGGTAATTAGGGTAATTCTGTTCAGTGGTATGGAGGTTGTGATATTAAAGTACCATATGATTTAATGAGAGAGACTGCCGAAATGGAAATAGTTTTATGTGGACTACTACTCTCTCTCATGGATTTTTCATAAATAAAGTTCTGTTTGGTTGGCATAAATAAGGCATGCACATCAACAGCAAGTCTGTGCTGAACAGTGTAGTTTAATGGCAGACAAATAAGTTGAACTTGAGAAAATTTTAAACAGTAAGGATCTCTTGATTGTTGTCCATGTTTACAGAAAAAATAACTCCCATAGCAGTTATGCACACTGTCCAATTAGTAACAAGATATCAAAGAATTCAGTTTGTTTAAAAATAATGACTTAAGGAAGATACAGATAAGTTAGAAATGTCATTCACATGTGCAAAACCACATACATCCTGAAACCTGTGTATAAAAGGAAACTGTTAAGGCCCTAAAGTTAGAAAACTGGAGGTACAGTGAAACAGAAATAAGTGTTTAACTATATTTAATTTTACAAAGCAGAAAATCTTTCAGTTTTAATGGAATTCTTCCTGAAACACTGACATGACGGACGTTTGGAGAAATAGAGAGAGATGGTGTTTCAAGTGTCCAAGCAGTTCCATTTTCTTTTCTTCATTCAAAACTAATTTCATTGTTTGTCATATGTTTTCAGATTGTGTAAAGAAACAGCGTAGTAAATCAAGGATGAGAAAGGTGGAACCACTGAACCAGATCAGATTCTGGTGAGTACTGCCTCCCCCCCTTTCTTTTTTTCTGCTTTGACTGAACTGAGCTGGTAATGCACACTATACATGAAGAATATACCTGCAGGGATAAATTGATGTAACAACTTAATATCTGTATCAGTTGATTTTTGCATCGCCTATTGGCAAATAAGATGGTATTCAGAGATGGCAGTGGTTGATGTTTATCTGTTGTGTTAGAGGAGATTTCCTCGGGCTAAATGCTTTGGTAGTTTGAAGGGCTAAACGACATAAAAACAGTTCAGTATTTTTTAAAAAATAATGATTTCTTTGTCTTCATATGGCACAAAAAGCACTAAATGTCAAAAACAAAACACCCCCTATAGCCATTGGCAGAGTTTTGGCACATTCTAGTTTGCAATAAGAAGAAGAGGAGCAAGGTATTTCTGACAGTAAACACTTTGGTGTATTTGAAATGTTTTTCCGCAATTAAAACTAGCAGAAGTTATTGAAATTCCTAAATAAGAAAATGTGACCTTCTTTTCTGGTTCCATGTGGTTATATCTGTCTAACCAGAGGGTCTTGGTGAGATTTACTGTGATTTCTATTTTTCAGCCATTGTTCAGCTCTGAACAACTGGGCTCAGTGACAGTGTTTGTGCTGCTCATCATACCCAAATATTAATTTAGGGAAAAACCATAACCTCTCACGGGGTGTGTGGCGCTTTTGGAAACTTTTTGGTTTTATGTCCGTGCTGTAATCAATATTGGCAGACATCCATATTTATAATTTTAAAAAAACCTGTAAATACTATTTTAAATAATCACCAATATACAACCAATGTCAGTAAAATATCCACTGATATTGCAATAAAATATTTAAAACAAAAACATCCCTTAAGATAATGCCTAGATGTGGCAGGGGTTTAATTTAGTCCCCACTCATTTTGTGTAATTTGAATTTGCCTATCAATAAATAATGCATGAATAATTCAGATTAATTTGGTAAACAAATATAGTGCCAAAAGAAAACAATGCTTCCCTTTTTCCCCCCTTTCTTCTTCTTTTTTTTTTTTAATGACACTGAATTTTGTTGAATTAGGCATATGGAGAAAACTACACTTAAATCATATAAGCTATAATGTAGCACTGAGTAACTGAACAAGGTCGGTGTTCTAACATCAGTATGTTAGCTCTTAAAGGTTTGAATTAAGTACTTGCTTACTTCATCAGAGAAGTCTTACACACATAATGCAACAGTGAGTAATCTTAAAAAATATCAATGAACTAGACAATTAGCAACCTCTAAGCTTATTTAGCTGAAATAAAGTGTATACTCCTGACTTGTCCAGGTTTTGTAAACAGGCTTTTAAAAATTCTGATTTATTTATTTTGTAAATATTCATGGATCAAATACCTAAAGTTGTTTTGATGCAATGTGCTTGTGTTTTCTAAGTGTTCACGGTGGCTAGCACAATATTTTGATGCACATGTAAGTTCGTATGAATATGTCGGCGCTTACGCTGGTGTGCCTGGTATGCTTTCATGAAAATAACTTGAAGAACTGTGTCGACTTAATATGATAAGATGTTTTGGTGGTGCATCCCACAGAGGGCCCATTGCCCCGTTATAAATACGCACTGCATCGATACAGACAGCAGTGGCTTCTCATTCCCAGCCGTAGCGTTATTCACTTTTTGCACACTACCCACACTCATCATGACTGTGCCAAGAGCTAGTGCCTATGTGCTATGGAAACAGGCGGGGATACTGTAATACTCCGGACGGACGAACAAACTTCTTAATTGATTCGGTAGTCAATTTTCCCTTCTGCAAACTAAAAACAAAACTCGCAGTGTCACGTTAGACCAGTCCGACAATGATTCAGCGAGTTGTTCTGCGTTTCTGCTCACTGCTCAACTAACGGTAGCTAGCTCGCTAGCTAGCGCGTGCAACGACTGTAGCTTTAGAGCCAGGAACTCCGAGCCTAAGAAAAAAAAAGTCACGTTAGTGTTTCCAGGTATTTTGCACACATTCCTCTCTTTGTCGCTAGTCACCGAGTTGTTTACAGATTCATCTTAACTGGAGTAGGGCCAGCACAGAACTAGGGAGTGCGGGCTCCTTTTTGCGGCCTGTGCAGCCCCGACCTAAATTAGTCAAGAGTCAGGTCAGGACAGGATGGTGAATCTGTAAGGTCTGGTTTGACAGCTGTGCCACAAATGGTCCTAGCGGTTTGAATTTTGTTTAGTTACATTGTGAATGGTTATCGCTGATGACACGCATGACTTGATTATGACTTGGCTGACTTTTTAAAAAACGTTTGGTGACTTAGAATTTCAGAGGAAGATCGTTTGCTAACGGTACCGGTAGCTCGGTGTTAGCTGGTCAGGGGTTAACATCTCCGCAGCAAACGTTGCCGATCGATTCTGTCGCTACGTTGAGTTTTACAGGGGTTCTCGTTTTCTTAGACGTGTTGCTACCTGATTACAAACAAAACGCATCACGTTTATGACCTATAACTGCAGTGTGGGCTTTGAATAGGAACTTGTTAACGTTAGGTAAATAACGTAAAGCTATTACCGACGCTAGCTTGTTAGCTAGGTAGCTATAACTTTAACCTGTAAGCTTCGAGTCGTTTGAGTTTATGGAAAAGCAAACAGAGAGGCGCACTGTTTGGCTTAAATCTCCCCTGAATTTGAAAGTGATGAAACGTCGGGCTAATGTTTTAGGCCAATAAATGGGACCCAATATAATTTGATTAACTTTGTGTCGTACATTGCTCGCTAGCCGTCAGCTAATGCTCTGCCCGGTTTGCTTTGTGATCATCAGACTTTTAGAGAGCCTGAGAAAATGTCAATGTTTTCATCACCTTTTTAACCACTGGTGGTGATCAATCATTTTTTGCTGTAACAGATTTTCGAGGATTATCGCCATATCATCTACCTTTGCTTATTCATTGAGTGCCCTGCCAAATGTTGAGATTTGTAGTCGACTGTCTGTATTTTGTTATGTGTATTTCAAGTACATAATGTACGAATTTCCCTAGATATATAGCCAGCAGGTACTTTTTTTGTGTTATATTATGTACTGGATATTATCCAAATAATTTACATATTTACCTGGAGCATTTTTTAAATAACATATGGGACACTGTTTTGATGTAAGGTTTTGATTTTGCAGATAGAGCAACTGGAACATGCCCTTAAGTGGGCATTGCCAAATATTTTTTTGTAAGTATGTATCTTATTTTTTTTTTTAGTTTTTTTGTTTGTTTTGTTTTTTTAAGACATTTTAATGTTAATATTTCAATATCTGAATAACTGTTTGGCTGGGAGTATTTAGATATGTAAAGTCCAAATGTATATTTACCCAAGTGCTATAGAAGAATATCTGCATCACAGCACACTGAAATTCATTATTAGATGTTGTTTTATGGGTTACATTAACATTACTCAACAGGAGCAGCAAATAGAGATTATTGACAATGAAGGTCGACAGAAGCAAGTTAAAGAAAACACCTACGGAAGCTGTGAGTATATTTGATGCTGGCTGCGTTTTCTTTCATAGCTCCTAACCTCACTGCTGCCTAAATTGCATGTAGTTGGGATATTTAGGATGACTTTTCTCTAGCCAATTGTGATAAGAGTTCATAATGGGAGCAGGGCCTAAAAGAACTTGTTGAAGATGCTTCTTATTTTTATATTGTAAGAAATTTACAGTGTGTCATGTCCAAAAATGCGCGGGGGGGATTATGACTGCAAGCATGATGTGTACGATACAGTTGACAACTCGGATAACTTCTCTAGTAAAAATCTGGGAATTTTCTTATCTGTAATGTTTTGATAAGCAGGAATGGCTGTTATCCTTGTTTAATGAAACCCCAGTTAACAAAACTGGATACAGAAATAACTTTATTCCAATGCTATTAATTACTGTGGGTCTGGCTAAAACTGTTTTGAGCACCAAACATTTCTACAGGAAAAATTCTGGTATTTATCTTAGAAGGATCTTGAACTCTCTGAACTGAATTTGGTTAAATTGAACTGAATTACTTTAATGTTGGAGTTTTTAAGAATGGTAAGGGGTTAGAGCTGAAGACTTAGTACATTTAACAGCCATACTGTTGTTTACCTTGATGATAATGCCTGCTCAGCTGATTGCCGTGATAAGTAAACAGTGACAGGACAGGACACGTCTTGTAGGATTGTGCTATTCAGAAATGGAAGTATTGGTCAGTTAAACCAAGTAATTCGCTATGCTTTTTAACTGTTGGTTCAAAGATGTTGAACAGTCTTCCACCACTAGGCAGACTGCAGCACCCCTCACTTTTTTGAAGGGAAGTTGTAAACAAGCTAGGTGGAAAGTAAAACAAGTCACGGCCCTGCTAAAGCAGAGAATTCTAGCAGTACTTTGTTTTAGAAAATAAATGCCTGTATCTAAACTGTTTCAGAATAAAATGGCATTCAACCACATTTTGCACAAGGGTATTGGCATTAAAGAATGCTGTGGTGCTAGCATTGCTAATGTCAGGCTCACTTTGTTTCTTAAAGAGTGTGATTACCAGCTTAAAGTAGCTCAAATACACACATAGTATTTCTATGTACAATTTTAAGCCCAGTTCATTAGATTGTGCTCAGTTTGACTTTGACTTGCTTTTTGACTTGTTAATTGATCTTTTTCTTTTCTCTTCCTTCTCACATTTAAACAACTTGAGTGAAAGTATTGTGGGTTATTGTGTTTGCCCAGAGTTGTTAGTTCAGTGTAAATGGAGATTTTCACTGTCTATCAGCATAGATCATCTGTTTAGGGTGCTATATTGTGTTTTGAGAAGACTCATAAGGATCCAGGAACTGTGCTTGACCAAATATTTTCCTAAACCTTCTGCACCAACAGCCTGCTGACTGCAGGATACTTATAGAGAAGCTCAAGGCATGCAACGATGAGCAGCTATTGGTTGAACTGCAGCATATCAAGACCTGGAATATTGGCAAGGTAAGAAGATTAGGCTGAAGGAGAAGCTACTCCTTCAGTCTTTTATAAAACACAAACTCTTATAACAAGGTTCCCATCACTCTAGAATTGTGTGGAATATCATCAAATATATTTGAGAAATTTCACAATACCTGCTGACACAAGTTCATGACATCATTTCCGCACCACTCTCCTAGAAACATCTCCCTGAAATGAAATTATGTCTTAGCAAGTGTAGTAATAATACAGATTAACAGAATGCAAAAGGGAGTGGGGATTGAGAAATAAATTGACTTTGACTTTATTAAATTTATGAAAACTTATGAGCTACAAGCAAATATAAAAATAATTATGTATGAATGTCACTGGCACTTGCCATTGGTCTGACTTGCTGTCATTACAGAATCCTAATGGCCAGAAGTACTACTAATTTGAGAGTAGAATACAAAATCTAAAACTTTTTTTGGACATTAAATTAAATCAATGATATGTAATATTTGTTTGAAATTTGTTATTTTTTTTTATCTCTTTCAACAGTGTGAGCTTTACCATTGGGTGGATCTGTTGGACCGCTTTGATGGTATTCTGTGTGATGCAGGCCAGACAGTAGAGAATATGTCATGGCTGCTGGTGTGTGACCGTCCAGAGAATGGACAGCTCAAAGCCTTGCTTTTGGCAGTGCTCAACTTCACAGCTTTGCTTATTGAGTACAGCTTCTCTAGGCACCTTTACAGCTCCATAGAGGTATGGTTCAACCAATTCAGCTCTTCAGTACTACTGATACATATTTATGTTTATTTTTTTGTGCTGTGGATATGTCAGAGAAAATGAAGTTCACAAACTTAAATATTTCTTGTTTTATCTACCATCCACCCCCTTTACAGCACCTGACCACCTTGTTAGCATCATGTGACATGCAGGTGGTCCTGTCTGTGCTGAACCTACTCTATGTGTTCAGTAAGCGATCCAACTACATCACAAGACTGGGATCTGAAAAAAGGACTCCTCTCCTGGCCCGTCTGCAGCACTTGGCTGAGGTCTGGTGAACATTTGTCATTGTGATTCTAGCTGTCCCTCAAGAAGTGGAGTTGAATTGTTTAGTCTCTTTGTTCTTTTCTTTTCTGCAGAGTTGGGGTGGGAAGGAGAATGGCTTTGGTCTGGCTGAATGTTGCAGGGATCTGCCTATGACGGTAAGATTTTTTTTTTTTCTTTCTTTTTTTTTTTTGTGAGTGAGTGATGTTTCATAACTATCACCTACATATTACTGTTGGCCAGAAAGTTTTATGTTTCTAAATAGATGCTGTCAAAAACTATTAAATTACGCCTACTTATAAATTATGTGCATATTCCCACTGCAGAAGTATCCTCCCAGTGCCACCACACTTCACTTTGAGTTTTACGCTGAACCGGGCCCTGAGGTCAAAGTAGAGAGAAAGGTATAGGCATCAACATTTACTAAAGCAACCAAAGTAAAAACTGAATAATATTTGGAATATTCTGTTGACCACCTGACTGTGTCCCAATCATTTCCAAATGTCATATTCCCTCCGCAGACAAGTAGTAACACACTACATTATATTCACATCGAGCAGCTTGACAAGGTACAGTCAAATTAGAATTGCATCATTAACAGCTTAAAAGCCACATCTTGGCTTCTTGACCTAATACATAGCTTGTTTTGTCTCATAGATTTCAGAGAGCCCATCAGAAATCATGGAGTCACTGACAATGATGTACAACATCCCAAAAGACAAACAGACCCTACTGTTTACTCATATTCGACTAGCCCATGGTTTCTCAAATCACAAGAAGAGGTTGCAGGCTGTACAAGCCCGACTGCATGCTATTTCTATACTGGGTGAGCAGAAAGCTTTTTCCCAAGAAAGTGACATGATTTTGGTCCTAGTTTTATGTTCTAACCTTTTCTCTCTTTCTTTGCCTCTCCCCACCAGTGTATTCAAATGCACTCCAAGAGTCAGCCAACAGTATTCTGTATAATGGCTTGATAGAGGAGCTGGTGGATGTCTTGCAGATTACAGACAAACAGCTTGTGGTAAGAAAGTAATTTTTTTTGCCCCCCCTTTTTTTTTTTTTTTTTCCCCTTCAAGCTCGATCACTGTCATTACACTAAATGTACTTTCATTGTATTAATAAAATGTCTTTTGATGTGTTTTGTGACTGTGTGAGAAGATGATTACTTTCAGTGCCTTCTTTATTCTTAGGTCTGCACAATCTCTGTCCTTTTTCATTGTCTTTTCTCTGAAGTGCTGTATTGGATTTTGTTCTTCAGGATATCAAGGCGGCCTCTTTGCGCACTTTAACTTCAATTGTCCATCTGGAGAGGACGCCCAAGCTTTCCAACATCATCGACTGCACCGGCACTGCCTCATACCATGGCTTCTTGCCCGTGTTGGTTCGCAATTGCATACAAGCAATGATTGGTGAGAACATAGCAGAAATTATGACCCAAATTTTTAATGAGTGATGTGCAAGAAATTTGGTAAATAAAATCAGAGCTTTTAACCCCCCGCCCCCTTTGCTTTCTAGATCCTCTGATGGAACCTTACCCACACCAGTTTGCAACAGCACTCTTTTCATTCCTTTACCATTTGGCTAGCTATGATGCTGGAGGGGAGGCCCTTGTGTCCTGTGGAATGATGGAAGCCCTCCTTAAGGTACATACAGGCCCTATAGTACATCGTAGCCATTCATAATGTTGTCTTTAAGAAATATATCAATGATTATCTTGTACTTCATAGGTGATCAAGTTCTTGGGTGACGAGCAGGACCAGATCACCTTTGTAACAAGAGCAGTTCGGGTTGTGGACCTCATCACCAACCTTGACATGGCTGCCTTTCAGTCCCACAGCGGCCTTTCCATTTTCATCTGCAGACTAGAGGTTTGTTAGGCATATTCCTGACCTAGCCACTTTTGGATACAGTCACTCAGTCCTCTGCATTTGCTCATTCCTCTCTCTATCAATTTCTTAATATAGCATGAGGTGGACCTGTCGAGAAAAGAGTGCCCTTTTGTCATCAAGCCAAAGATCCAGAGGCCTAGTGCAGCAGTAGAGTCTGAGGACATGGACACAGACATGGAGAGTAAGTGAAGATATGGAATGTTTTGAACTTCAATAATATACCAAAAACTTGATTAGAAAACAACCAACCAACCACATGACGTTATGTTCCGTACTAACAGAAGATTGCTCTAAAAGGTTTTTTAAAACTTTTAACTAAAAGCACTTATTTCTTAAATCCAGCTTCACAGACAGTGTTATATCTGTGTCACATTTTGAGAGCAGGGCTCAATGGTGTATATTAGCCTCTCAGGGAGAGCATGCAGGCTATGTGCATGATGGCTCCAGGAAGGTGTGAACCTAGAACCTTCTTTCATGCTGTAGATGGTGCTAGCTTTTATTTACTGAAAAACACATACCCTGGATGGAATCTAGATTGCTCAGGCATGCGGATGGTATGGTAAGAATTTGTTGTCACCAAATTCTGTGACTCCTTGGATGGTGTCAAACATTCAGGCTGGTGCAGGTTGTATAATGATGAGGGCAATCTTTGTGGACCAGATTTAGGGCAACTTTAAACCTGTTATTGATTGAATGCTGCTGCTGACTTGAGAATTTTTTGTTGATAAACTCAACAGTGAGTTCTCAGTGCTTCACCGGCCTTTCCAGTCTTTGAGTAGAACACTTCTCGTTTGAAAAGAGGGTTGTTGGATGAATGCGGAGCTGACAGATCTTCTAAACGTATTGGGGTAACTCCTTTACAGAGAGAATGTTGGTGTTTTTGAATTTTAGTTGGCATCAGAGGAAAATCACGAGTTCCAAAATAATCAAGCACTATGTGAATGTGTTTGATCAAACATGGCAGGTGAACAAGGACATATGATTTCTTTTCCAAAAAGTTGATTCTTTTCATCTGGATGTAGCGTTTTCAGTGGGAGAAATGTTTCATCATTCATCCAAGTGACATCTTCAGAAGTCTTGACTTCTTGATCCAGACATCCAGATGAACAGAATCAAATTTTTGGGTTTTCCTTACCTGGATGATTGAGCGTGCATCAAGATATGGCTTTGTTGTAGGGCTGTTCGATATAACGATATATATCGGATGACGATATAAAAACGTCTATCGTTTCATTTTACGCTATCGTTTGTTTCTTGGTGTCGCAAAATAAACGGTTTATGGTAATATTTTTTTATTATTTTGATGGTCACTGTAGTGGCTATATTAATTTCTTCTTTCTCTTATATTTAATATAACCACACCACACTACAGACAGACAAGCGTTTGTTTTTATGCGTTGTCGTTAGCAACAACGAAGGTAAAACCACCGCGTGTCCGCTCTGTTTCCACATAAACCTTTCGCAATAAAGCTCCAGATCCTGTTGAGACTTTTCAATAACAATCACGTGAATCTGCGAGATGGATGATGCAGAGTGTTAACGAAGAGAAGCACAACAAATCAGAAATCACGGAAGGGGGGGTGTTTCGGGCCGAGAATTTTTGGTCCGCATTTTCCAAAGCGTACAGGGTACAAAAAACGTTTACGAAGACTGTCAAATTCGCAAAACAAAAAAATGACTCCGCCCAATCGTTGGCCCAGAAATGCGCCGACACCTCCCATTCCCCAGCTGTCTTTCGCACCGGTTATGGTCGGTGTTATACTTTCGTGGCCTCAACATCCGCAGTCAATGTCTTTGCTGCGGCTGTATATTATTTTAGCCACATTTATTGAAACCACTTAAAGCTGTAAGCTAATGATAGTTATATAAGAGCAGATGCTGCTGGTGCAATAAGCTGTACGTTGCACGTCCAATGGATGCATGATCTGATTAGTCGACTAATCGCAAAAATAATCGGTGACTAGTCGACTATCAAAATAATTGTTTGTGGCAGCCCTCTTGTTTATATACCCTGCTGCCTTTGTTGTTAGATGACTGTATGCGCATCAGTGACACAAGTGACACCCATTAAGACTAATGTACTATGCACTGAGTGATGTTCTGTTGCACTATGTGGTACAAAAAAGTATAGTGCTTTTAGCATTAAAACATGCAAACCAATTCTAGTAGCTCCTCCAAAACACTGAATCAATAAAGGGCCATTTCACCAAATGCCAAATACTAGAAAGGCCTGCCTAGTAGGGAAAATTGAAATATTTCTAAAACTTAACTTCTAGAACTTTTAAATACAGTTGTACATATTTATTTTTACACTATAATACTCATGTATAACAATAATGATGATGCTTTATACTTTTTTTTTTTTTTTTTTTTTTTTTTTAATTCTTTGTCAAAGAGCTTTTAGTCCTGTTTTGCCCCTGCTTATGTGATGACATTACATTAAAGTGAATACTGTATTCAGAGAGGGGATCATGCCTAACTTAAAGCTATGGTTTTCCTAATCAAGTCCTTGGTTGGTCGTGGCCAGATTTTATAAGCAGTAGTCTGTTTGTTAGGGTTATATAAAATATTCCCCTGTTGTTTATATGGAAACATTGTGAATTCTCACAGTGTCAGAAGTTGCTATGGAAAGCAGCCCTCGACCATCAACATCTTCTAGTTCCAGAGCTGAGGGAGACCACCGAGCACAGAGCAGCACTACTAACACGCCTCGTGCAGGTACGCACATCGCAGACAAATGAATATATGAATTTTATCACTCCTGCGTTCTTCAGTTTCTATGATTCTCATCTCTTTAGGTATGCAGTGTATCCCCCAGAGGGCAGCTCTGTTGAAGTCGATGCTAAATTTCTTGAAGAAAGCCATCCAGGACCCTGCCTTTTCTGATGGCATCCGCCATGGTGAGTCATTGGAATCCACTTCTTTTTTGTACCGATGAACTTGAGATCATACATCTTGTACTAATCTTGTTTACATATGTTGCTGTACATCTGTATTGTATTGTGAACCCACTTTTTTTTTTTTTTTTTTAAACTCCAAGTAATGGATGGGTCCTTGCCTACCTCACTCAAGCACATCATCAGTAATGCAGAATATTACGGCCCCTCACTGTTCCTCCTAGGTGAGTACACAGTTACACTCTTTCACTTTACGGAGTCCTCCTCTTCTGACTTCAGAAATGCAACATTTTTCTCATATTAAACTTTCTGCTTCATCAGTGTTGCAATACAGGGAGTGCAGAATTATTAGGCAAGTTGTATTTTTGAGGAATAATTTTATTATTGAACAACAACCATGTTCTCAATGAACCCAAAAAACTCATTAATATCAAAGCTGAATGTTTTTGGAAGTAGTTTTTAGTTTGTTTTTAGTTTGAGCTATTTTAGGGGGATATCTGTGTGTGCAGGTGACTATTACTGTGCATAATTATTAGGCAACTTAACAAAAAACAAATATATACCCATTTCAATAATTTATTTTTACCAGTGAAACCAATATAACATCTCCACATTCACAAATATACATTTCTGACATTCAAAAAACAAAACAAAAACAAATCAGCGACCAATATAGCCACCTTTCTTTGCAAGGACACTCAAAAGCCTGCCATCCATGGATTCTGTCAGTGTTTTGATCTGTTCACCATCAACATTGCGTGCAGCAGCAACCACAGCCTCCCAGACACTGTTCAGAGAGGTGTACTGTTTTCCCTCCTTGTAAATCTCACATTTGATGATGGACCACAGGTTCTCAATGGGGTTCAGATCAGGTGAACAAGGAGGCCATGTCATTAGTTTTTCTTCTTTTATACCCTTTCTTGCCAGCCACGCTGTGGAGTACTTGGACGTGTGTGATGGAGCATTGTCCTGCATGAAAATCATGTTTTTCTTGAAGGATGCAGACTTCTTCCTGTACCACTGCTTGAAGAAGGTGTCTTCCAGAAACTGGCAGTAGGACTGGGAGTTGAGCTTGACTCCATCCTCAACCCGAAAAGGCCCCACAAGCTCATCTTTGATGATACCAGCCCAAACCAGTACTCCACCTCCACCTTGCTGGCGTCTGAGTGGGACTGGAGCTCTCTGCCCTTTACCAATCCAGCCACGGGCCCATCCATCTGGCCCATCAAGACTCACTCTCATTTCATCAGTCCATAAAACCTTAGAAAAATCAGTCTTGAGATATTTCTTGGCCCAGTCTTGATGTTTCAGCTTGTGTGTCTTGTTCAGTGGTGGTCGTCTTTCAGCCTTTCTTACCTTGGCCATGTCTCTGAGTATTGCACACCTTGTGCTTTTGGGCTTTCCAGTGATGTTGCAGCTCTGAAATATGGCCAAACTGGTGGCAAGTGGCATCTTGGCAGCTGCACGCTTGACTTTTCGCAGTTCATGGGCAGTTATTTTGCGCCTTGGTTTTTCCACACGCTTCTTGGGACCCTGTTGACTATTTTGAATGAAACGCTTGATTGTTCGATGATCACGCTTCAGAAGCTTTGCAATTTTGAGACTGCTGCATCCCTCTGCAAGAT
Organism: Simochromis diagramma; assembly: GCF_900408965.1. Lineage (NCBI taxonomy): Eukaryota > Metazoa > Chordata > Actinopteri > Cichliformes > Cichlidae > Simochromis > Simochromis diagramma. The sequence goes on along the minus strand of NW_024387152.1, from coordinate 2,823,126 downwards.
ATCTCACTATTTTTGACTTTTCTGAGCCTGTCAAGTCCTTCTTTTGACCCATTTTGCCAAAGGAAAGGACATTGCCTAATAATTATGCACACCTGATATAGGGTGTTGATGTCATTAGACCACACCCCTTCTCATTACAGAGATGCACATCACCTAATATGCTTAATTGGTAGTAGGCTTTCAAGCCTATACAGCTTGGAGTAAGACAACATGCATGAAGAGGATGATGTGGACAAAATACTCATTTGCCTAATAATTCTGCACTCCCTGTATTTTTATCAATTTAATATTTTATTGGATTATGATTTCTTTCCCCACCACCCCCATTTTTGTTTTTGTCTTTCTGTTTTTTAGCGACAGAAGTGGTGACGGTGTTTGTGTTCCAGGAGCCATCTCTGCTCTCCTCTTTGCAGGATAATGGTCTGACTGATGTCATGCTGCATGCCCTTCTCATCAAAGATGTGAGTTTCTAGCTCTTTCTTTTCTTAATGTCTTTGACCACTTGTGGCAGTTCAATGTCAGTTTTGATGTCTGTGTCTTTGTACACTCAATAGATTCTTAGAATTAATTATTTCTTTGTTTTTAGATATGGATGGATGATATAACATGGTTACCTATTATCCAAACGCCAGGAATCAGACTTGCACATGTGTTGATTTATAAATTTGACTATTATAACAACAATTCAGTCATAATATATATTTTATAAACAGGTTGACATTACTGGAAAGCATTTCAATGTATGCAACCACTGTTCTTACAAAAAAAAACACAGGCTAATAGTGGGCCTTTAACTTGAAAAACAGTAAAACATTTCAAACGCTTTTGCAGGTTCCTGCTACCCGCGAAGTATTGGGTTCTCTCCCCAATGTGTTCAGTGCCCTCTGCTTGAATGCGAGAGGTTTGCACTCCTTCGTTCAGTGCCAGCCCTTTGAGCGACTCTTCAAAGTGCTTTTGTCTCCTGACTACCTGCCTGCAATGCGCCGACGGCGTAGCTCTGACCCTTTGGGTGAGGTTCCCCTGTTGTTTATTTTTTGTCTTTGGTGTTTTTTTGTCTTTGCCTGTGAACCACATTTCATTGCATAACATGTTGTTTGTTTTAATTCAGGTGACACTGCATCCAACTTGGGTAGTGCTGTGGATGAACTAATGAGGCACCAGCCCACTTTGAAAACAGATGCTACTACTGCCATTATTAAGGTAGTCCAAATTTGATTTAAAAATATTTCAAGTGTTGAAACAGAACATGTCAAGGTATCTAAAGCAAAGTTGCTGTTACAGTTGCTTGAGGAGATCTGCAACCTAGGTCGAGCTCCTGAGTACATCTGCCAGAAACCATCTATCCAGAAAGCAGATGGTACTGTTGCAGTTCCACCAGCACGCTCCAGCCATGCTGCCGAAGAAGCTTCAAGTGAGGATGAAGAGGAAGAGGAGGCCCTTCACACATTCAGCCAGCAGCAGGGGGAAGCAGAGAGCAGCAGACAGTCAGTGCCACTTGAACTGTATGACTCTGAGTTCATAACCCAATAGAAAAGAAAAAACTGTCTTTACAGACTTTAATTACTTTTCCAGGTTAATTGACAACATTTCAAATATACGGTTGGTGGTTGAAGTTTTGATCATGTGTGCATTCTTGCAGGGTGGTTGGCACTGAGGAACGGATACCCATTCCTCTAATGGATTATATTCTTAATGTGGTAAGTCTTTGCACAGTGGTTGTACTGTCTGGTTTATGGTCCAATATATTTTAAGTAATAATTGGGAAATGGTGTAAGCTATTAAAGCAGTGGATACCTTTATCACTTAAGTCCATAATTTGGTGTGCATACGTTCTCCAGATGAAGTTTGTGGAATCCATTCTAAGCAACAACACCACAGATGACCATTGTCAAGAATTTGTCAACCAGAAGGGGCTTCTGCCCCTGGTCTCTATTCTGGGCCTGCCCAACTTGCCCATAGACTTTCCCACCTCAGCTGCTTGCCAAGCAGTTGCTGGCGTCTGCAAGTCGATACTGGTGAGCATAACCTAAAGATCACTGGAATTTATTTCCAGTTTCTTTAGTTTTTATTTCTTTTTTTTTTAAAGAAATTGGCACACATGGAATGCACATTGCTGTTGCACTCCGTACACTTGTTTTAATAGGCAGTTCGTGGGCAATTTGAAAATGACTCAATCCTTCCCTTTAGACTCTCTCACATGAGCCTAAAGTACTCCAAGAGGGCCTGTGCCAACTGGACAGTATTTTGACATCTCTGGAGCCACTTCATCGACCAATTGAGGTGCCTGGTGGGTCTGTGCTTCTCAGAGAACTGGCTAATGCAGGCCACGTCACAGATGCCACATTGTCAGCTCGGGCAACACCCCTTCTACATGCTCTTACTGCAGCGCATGCTTACATCCTCATGTTTGTCCATACCTGCAGAGTCGGACAGGTAAACACAGAGTGTGTGTGTGTGTGTGTGTGTGTGTGTGTGTGAGAGAGAGAAAAAAATAAAACTACTTGACCTCAAAACACTTCAGTTCAGAAGGTGGGTCTCCACCCATGTTGTGATTTCCAAAAACTATTAGAAGCAAGTGCCTATGCAGCTAATTATTTTCTGTTCAGTCCACTATGCAGATGCCTTATGAGGACAGAAACACATTGAAATCCAAATGTTAGATCTCAAAAACATAGAATTTACTTTTCTTTTGCTAATGAATGAAAATTCAGCCTTTGTTTGACAAGTGAGAGCCAAATTGATTCAACAACTCTAAATATTTCTGTTGTCTTCTAAACAGAGTGAAATCAGAGCCATTTCAGTAAACCAGTGGGGCTCTCAGCTCGGCCTGAGTGTTCTCAGCAAGCTCAGCCAGCTCTACTGCTCTCTGGTATGGGAGAGCACTGTGCTACTGTCCCTTTGCACCCCTAACAGGTGAGTAATCTTATCCTTTACTCCTTTACCTAAACTTTGTAGTTATCACCCCTAACAACCTATTGCTTGTTTCTTAACAGTTTGCCTCCAGGATGTGAGTTTGGCCAGGCCGACATGCAAAAACTTGTTCCCAAAGAGGAAAAGCCATCTGGCAACACGACAGCATCTTCAGCCTCTGGCTCTAGGAGAACTGGTAATGTAACCATTTAAACTTGTTCATTAAAAACTAGGATGTCCTTGGAGCACCCTTTAACAAATACATACTTGTCCACATTCATCCAGCAGAATCAGAGGCAGTGTCTGTGGATTCCTCTGCTGGTGGTCTATTAGAAGGCATGGGTCTAGATGGGGATACCTTGGCTCCCATGGAGACAGATGAACCCTCTGCAGCAGACCCAAAGACCAAGTCCAAACTTACTCCAGCTATGGCCACCCGCATCAAACAAATTAAGCCCTTACTCTCTGGTAGGAGTATGTCCAAGGCGCACATATTATATTTTTGTGTCTGTAATTTTTTTAATTTTTTTCCTTTTATCTAACAATATTTAACACTTTTTTTTTTGAAAGTCGAAGTTTGTCTTACCTATCCACGTGTGTCTTTGCAGCTTCATCTCGGTTAGGTAGGGCTCTGGCCGAGCTCTTTGGCTTGCTAGTAAAACTGTGCGTGGGCTCCCCAGTGCGCCAACGTCGCTCCCACCATGCCACAAGTACAGGCACTACCCCAACACCTGCTGCCAGGGCCACTGCTTCTGCTCTCACCAAGCTGCTCACCAAGGGTCTAAGTTGGCAGCCTCCACCCTACACACCCACCCCTCGCTTTAGGTAAGAGGAATTTGGCACTGCCACCTCTTTTGCTATTATGTGCTTATCACAAGCAATGATATTGAACAATATATTTTTTTTCTTTCCCTGGCAGGTTGACTTTTTTCATCTGCTCAGTGGGTTTCACATCTCCTATGTTGTTTGATGAAAGGAAGTACCCTTACCACCTTATGCTGCAAAAGTTCTTTTGCTCTGGAGGACACGATGCCTTATTTGAGTGAGTCATATTGTATGGTGCAATCAAGTTGTAGAGCACAATTATGGGCAAAAATAGAAATGTTATGTTGTTTGTGATGAGAAGCTTATTTTAACATGCAGTGAAATTCTTGCCACAAGTCGGGGCCTTTACTTTAAAGAACACGAGTACCTCGTTGTTTGTAGGACTGCTGTTTATGGAAGTGGGTGACTTTTGTGTGTTAAAAGACCACCGCGTAGCTGCAGCCAGCAGCCACCAGGCCTTTATTCATATGGGCATATACTCAAACTCAAATGGTGTGACTTTGGTAGAGTTTGCCAAGCAGACAACATACAACTCAGAAATTCATCTTACTTTTGGACTTGGTATGCCTGATATGACTGCTCTCTGCCATCTTTGTTTTTATGTACTGTGCTGGAAATGGGGAGACTAGACACACAAGTGTTTTTGAAAATTCTCATAGAATTCTTGAAATAAATGGTTGTCTCCTGCCATTTGTGACGCAGGTTTTCTTCATCTCTAAAATTGTGCATTCATTTTTTTGAAACTTTCTGAAGGCATTTGGCCTCTGCTACTTTACGTTCTAGTTGACACTCCTTCTCACTGACCTGATCGCTAATTATGCAGATAAAGCTTTACTTCAATTAAGACCATACACATTCATTAAAATGTAATCCTAGTTTCGTGATCTATCCCCACATCCATTTTTCTTAACCGCTTGTCCAATTTAGGGTTACAGGGGGCTGAATCAGTTGTCGTAATGCGAGAGGCAGAATGCACTGTGGACAGTTAAGCACTCTATCACAGGGCTAATGGAGAAACAGACACTCATTCACACTTAGATTCACAGCTACAGCCAGTTTAGTATCGCCAGTTAACCTAACGTCCATGTCTTTGGACTATGGGAGGAAGCCAGCGTACCCAGAGAGAACCGACACACGTACAGGGAGAACATGCAAGTTTATGTAGAAAGGCCTTAGATGGCCAATGATTTTGACTCCAAAACTTTGCTGTCAGGTGATGGTGCTAACCAATATACCACTGTCACTCATGTTTCATTTTTTCAATAATTACAGACAACCTTTTTTTTCCCATCCCCCCCAAAATATTATTTTGACATTTACTTAGTTTAATTGGTTGAGTTTTGGGTTTGTTTGTTTTTTTTAACAGGACATTTAACTGGGCACTGTCAATGGGAGGGAAGGTACCTGTATCTGAGGGTTTGGAGCATGCTGATCTACCAGATGGGACAGGGGAGTTCCTGGATGCCTGGTTAATGCTGGTGGAGAAGATGGTGAATCCAAGCACTGTGCTGGACTCACCCCATTCCTTGCCAGCTAAAATGCCTGGAGTTACACCCACCATGCCACAGTTCAGTGCCCTAAGGTTCCTTATTGTCACCCAGAAGGTCAGTATTAACTAAAATAACCAATTTCTAAGTGATTTCTAAGAGATTTTGTCTTTTGAAAAGATGGAAGAGATGAGCATTTATCCCTGTGTTTTCAAAAACAGTTGCTCAGTTGTATTTCTGCATTTTTAGTACTGTGCAGAGAAAAATGAAAAAGGATTGCAACAAATGTCCATGATCTTCATGCCCCCTAGAAATTCTTTATACTCCATTTATTTTTTTGTAGGCTTTAAATATGGTAGATTTTTTTTTTTTGTATTAATCTAAGGATTCTGTTGGTGTTTTATTATTGTAACACAGTTTCTCTTTCATAAAGGCTGCATTCAGCTGCATTCGCAATCTGTGGAATCGGAAGCCCCTGAAGGTGTATGGGGGTAGGATGGCTGAATCCATGTTGGCTATTCTCTGCCACATACTAAGAGGAGAGCCTGTTATTCAGGAGCGCCTGGCAAAAGAGAGGGAGGGAACAGTGCGCCCAGATGATGAGGGAACCTCTGCCGGTTCGTTGGGACCTGGCACGGCTCCAGGAGCATCTTCATCAAGTGGAGAGGCACCGCCAGTGAGTGGATCAACTTCTGGAGGGCCAACAGGAGGACCAGCTGATGATTCTACCAATTCTACGCCTCGCCGCGAGCCCCAAGTTAACCAGGCTCAGCTAACACAGGTATGTAGGGAAAGCTGTGGCAAATTGATCTTTCTCACCTGATTTTAGTCACAGTTTGGGGGACTGCCTCAGGAAGGGCATTTGGTGTAAAAATCTACCAACTCAAAATATGTGGAACTTCTCACTGTAGTGACAGATATTTTTTTGGTTTGTTTGTTTTTCATAAGTTGTCTGATGTAACATTATTCCATTATATAACATTATTCCAGCAGCAATATTTTTTTTAGCTTGTTATGCTAGTGCTGCAGGTAGATGTGAGAGTACAGGTTAACTGCGTAATTTTATATCTAGATGCTGATGATTCTGGGTTTAGGAAATGTTACACCACCACCACCCTGCAGCCAGAGAAAGGGAGAAATTGAGAAACAACTTGGAGAGAGTAAGGAAATAAAGGAAAGAGTCATATTGAAGAAAAAAATAAGGACTTGAGAGACAAATTTCAGTGCTATAATAATAGTGTTGGGACAAGGTTTGGTTGGGGGTTTGAGAGAGATTAGAGAGATAATTTATAGAGGCCTCTGTCATGTTTCAGAAAGGATGACTTTTTTTTTTTTTCCTTCAGCATGCAAACTAGTTTGCTATCACTCACTTATGTGACATTGTTATGTAACGTCCTTTTATAGTTTCTTTTTTCACAACCTCATCTCTTTCTGTCTTTCTGTCGTGTGTGGTGTTCCAGCTGATGGATATGGGTTTCTCAAGAGAACATGCCATGGAGGCTCTACTGAACACCAGCACCATGGAGCAGGCCACAGAGTACCTCCTTACACACCCTCCTCCACTTCTTGGTGGAGCAGTAAGAGTAAGCTTTATACACAAAAACACACACACAGTACTTTAGTCCTTTACAATGTTTGAGAGAGACTTGGGTAGCTAACATTATTGCTCTTATTCCATGTAGGATCTAACTATGTCCGAAGAAGACCAGATGATGAGAGCAATTGCCATGTCACTCGGGCAAGAGGTTAGCATGGAGCAGCGCTCCGACTCTCCTGAGGTGTGTTTCTTTTTTCGAGAAAAAAGCGTAGTGTAAAACATTTTTTGCTCATTGAAACTGAATGAAGGATTAGTTTACTGTTTAGCTAAATAACTGTTGATCGTCGGTGTGTCTCCTTTAGGAAGCAGCACGACGGCGAGAGGAGGAGGACAGAAGAGCCAGGGAACGGGCAGAAGAGGAGGAGGCACGATGCTTGGAGCGCTTCATGGAGGCTGAGCCACTGGACCCCCAGGAGCTACATGCCTTCACTGACACCATGCTGCCTGGCTGCTTCCATCTTTTGGATGAGCTACCTGACACAGTCTACCGACTGTGCGACCTGCTAATGACTGCCATAAAGAGAAGTGGCCCTGAATACAGGGATCTCATCCTTGGCCAAGTTGTCCAACAGGTCAGTAGATGTTAATACTGTAGCCTGCTCTACAAGTTTATTTAAATTTAAAATGCAGGTTTTTCATGGACTTGAAAAAGGTAGGCAAGTCTCTTACTTTGAACCTTCTCAGGTGGAATGTTGTTAGTACATTTTGAATGCAGGTAAGGCAGTAATGCAGTTCCTAAGCACCTCTGTACATTTGAAAGATGTGATTGTCGTCACTTCTTTTAAAAAAGAAAAGTTAAGCATCATAGTGACCCTAACAATAGCCATTTGTACACTTGTATAAGCCTGATTGTTGACATGTTGTGTGTAGGTGTGGGAGGCAGCAGACGTGCTGATCAAAGCAGCTGAGCCGCTGACTACCAGTGACACAAAGACGGTGTCTGAGTGGACCAGGCAGATGGCCACACTGCCCCAGGCCTCCAAGCTGGCAACACGAATTCTGCTGCTCACACTGCTCTTTGAGGTACCAGAATTTTAGGTTCTTGTCATAGAATGTTTATCCATACAGTGCATTTGAAAAGTGTTAGGCCCGCTTAAGGTTTCTATATTTTGGATTATTACAGACTCCTTAATCAATTCTTTGCTACAAATGTTTTATTTGAAAATGGCAGAAATTCCAATTACAGAAGCATTTTTACACTTTAACACCATATGGTCTTTAAGTATTTCTTAAACTGGATTGAAGAAGACATGCGCCTAAGTGAATTCATTGGACAGAATTGGAAAAGGCACACCTTGTTATGGAAAACCTCAGTTTAATGGTTTATGTAAGTGAAAAGCAATCCATTACGTTGAGAGACCTGCAAGATTAGATTATCTCTAGGCACAGATCTGGGCAAGGATAGAAATACATTTTTGCAGTATTTAATTATCCTAAGGCACAGTAGGCTCTTTCATTTTTAAATGAAGGAAGCAACCACCACTACCAAAAACAACCCAAGCCCCAGTGGCCACTGAATATTAATCCAAAGTTCCTTTATGAATGAATATGGATGAAAAATGTATTGGATGACAACCATTGGTTAGAGCATTCCACCATTCAAGCCTTTATGGTATAGTAGTCACACGGGCATGATTCCTCAATGAAAGGCAAATGCCAGCAAATTCGTCTTTCACACAACATAAAGATTGAACTCTTGCCACATTTCAGATTTTGTGTTTATGAATCACACTTCATTAAAGTGAAACAAAACATAGATAATGTAATCTTAGGGTAATACCATTCCACAAAAAAACCCATAATACTATCCTTACAGTGACACAGATTGAGTGCATCATTATGCTTTGGGAATGATGTTTTTAGGGAGGATTTTTAGAGACAAAACGGCTGTGCTTGTGCAATGCTTCCAGGAATAGGAGACACTTGGAAAAGGAACGTGGGCCGAGGTTATAGGACCGTTCCAAGAATATTATTTTGTTTTTGTTCTTTTGGGGGGCTGTCCATGTTACAAAAGTGCTTTTACCAAGTACTAAGTTGCGGCGGCATTTATGTACACGTTTTTTTTTTTTTCTTTTGTTTAAATAGATTAGGAGGAAGTTCTGAGACTAGGCAAGATTGTTTTTATAGTGTGCTTCACTATGTCTGAGAGTTCAGACTCATTTTTCCTCACCCTCTCACTCTCTGTACTTCATGCACACAGTGATTGTTGAAAAGCACAAAGAGTTTGATGAATTCATGATTTTTTTTTTTTTCTCCATCAAATCGAGGCATATTTTGGAAGACATGACACATTGTCCTCTCATGTACCTTTTATAGCGCCACATACAAACAGCAATTTGTCATAGAGGAAGCATTACAGTTTCACGCTTTGGTGCGGCTACAAATCATGCAACATGCACACTGTGCCCCAGTTCATCTGAAGTGAACCAGGGCAGGGTATCCACAGTGTCCTTAAGTCCTTTGTACACCTTAAGATGAGTCTGAACAGTAATGTTGAAATCTTATAAGGGTTTGAGTAGACAAATGAAGTGTCGCTGATTACCTATGCATCTCATGGAATTACTTGTTTTCGTTTTTCTGTAGGAACTAAAGCTGCTGGGTGCCAGAGTGATTGAGAACAGTGGAATTCTTGATTTGCTCATAAAGCTGCTCGAGGTTGTGCAGCCTTGTCTGCAAGCAGCTAAAGAACACAAAGACATCCAGACACCGAAGTGAGTTTTGCACACCCCTACAAAGATCTTATCACTTGCAAATATGACACCAGCTTTTCATCATCATAGCGCTGATATGTTTTTGTGATGAATTTATTTATGATTAAAAAGCTTGACTTTTTTCTGCAGATGGATCACACCAGTGCTGTTGATCATTGATTTCTATGAAAAGATGGCAGTCTCTTCAAAGCGCCGGGAACAAATGAACAAGGTAAAAAAAAAAAACCAAACAAACATCAACACAATGCCAAAACAAAATGTAAAAAACACAGCTACAAATTATAGTAGTGAAGTAAAAAATGAAAAGATCAGCCTTGGCACAGCAATAAAAATGAGTATATATGAGGAGGGTAAGGGTGGGGGGAAGAGCAGCATTTTGCTTGTATACATATTGATTACTCTTGGATTTCTTTATTAGAGTCTTGTGTAGAATTAGCTATAACTATACACAAAGGTATTTTTACAGGTAATGAGTGTATAGGAATTGGACAACATGTATGTAATCCTGTACAAACCTTTATCCACAAATACTGATTTAAGTTGTTGAGTTTGTTTGTTTTTAAATTTATATCAAGATTTCTTGCATAAACTTTGTTGGAGGGCATTTGTATTATTCTGCTACACCTCTCTTGTACAGTTATGAACAATTTGTCTTGGTTGCCTTCTAGTATTTGCAGCCAAATGGGAATAACTGGCGATGGTTTGATGACCGCTCAGGCCGTTGGTGCAGCTACAGTGCTTCCAACAACAGTACCATTGATTCAGCATGGAGGGCTGGAGAGAGCAGTGTCCGCTTCACAGCTGGACGGCGGAGATACACTGTGCAGTTTAACACCATGGTGCAGGTATACATATTCCTTTTATATTTTTCCAGAGAATATCCCTTTTTAAGGTTAATTGTGTTAATAGACTTGGCTGGTTCCCTTTTCTAACACAACTTTATTGGGCAGGTAAATGAAGAGACCGGTAATAGGAGGCCAGTTATGCTCACTCTTCAGAAAGTGCCTCGCATCCCCAAGCCTTCCAAAACTGGTAGTGTTACGGATTCTGAGCGAGAGGAGAGCGACCGGGGCAAAGTGGAAGAAAGCCAGAGCGATTTAGATTCGGGAACAGCAGTGGAGATGAACGCTCCTAAGGATGATACCAGCCAGCTGAAGGAGGCGACATCTGGCCCCTCATCTTCCCTGGAGTCTGACTACTCTCAGGGATCTGATATTGTTGTGCAAGGCCTAACTGAGGACATGACCACCGTTCTTATTCGGGCCTGTGTCAGTATGATTAGTGTCCCTGTGGACCCAGACACCCTTCATGCTACACTGCGTCTCTGTTTGCGCCTTACACGCAATCACCACTATGCAATGATGTTTGCTGAGCTGAAGAGCACACGGATGATTTTGGGGTTGACACAGAGCTCTGGCTTCAATGGCTTCACACCACTGGTTACTCTGTTGTTCAGACACATCATAGAAGATCCAGCCACACTGCGACACACCATGGAGAAGGTAAATCTAGTTTCATACTGAAACTTTAAATAAAACTCAACATGTTTAAAAGCTTCTGGTATTTAAACTATAGCATCATTTAAACTATATTGTCTAATAACATAAGCCAATTTTTGTTGTAACAGGTGGTGAGATCAGCAGTAACAAGTGGAGCAGGTAGTACCACATCAGGAGTAGTATCAGGCAGCCTTGGTTCCAGAGAAATCAATTATGTGCTTCGTGTCCTGGGGCCGGCTGCCTGCCGTAACCCTGAATGTTTTACTGAAACTGCTAGCAACTGCATCCGCATTGCTCTACCTGCACCTCGTGGAGCTGGCACCAGTAAGTGTGCAAACTTCTCCAATATGTGAAGTTTCTTTTTAAGTAAATTAAAAATTATTGAGCTATAATACACATTGCTTCCTGTAATATATGTTCCTTGCATACATTCTTTTTCCTCCAGCTTCTGACGATGAGTTTGAGAACCTTCGAATTAAGGGACCTAATGCTGTGCAGCTGGTGAAGACCACTCCTCTGAAACTATCACCATTACCACCGATCCCTGACACCATCAAAGAGGTCATCTATGACATGCTTAATGCTTTGGCTGCCTACCATGCTCCTGAAGAACGTAAGACATTTTAACAAGATATTGACTTGGAGAAATTCAAAAGTCGTTTGAACATTTCGGGTATTAATGCATTTGTGTGTGTCTCAGCCGAGCGTCCAGAAGAACGTGCAGCAGCTGTACCCGGTGGTCAAGACCTTTGCCAGATTTTGCAGGATGTTGGTGATGATGTTTACCAGCAGTATCGGCTCACCCGTCAAGGAAGTGACTTTGACTCCCAGTCTGCATTCCATATCAACGTGAGTCTTCAGTGACATATAATCCTATTGTGCATGTGCACTGGAGTGTGCCATTTGTATCTGTTTCTAAGTTAATAATAAAACCATTTCTTCTTTTCAGAGTCAAGTATTTGCTGCTGATGGAGGCGTTGCAGAGTCTTCCCAGTCTGGTACACCACAAGGAGACGGTGAGACTAAAAGCTCTTAACACCTGCGAATAGAGAGTTTTCTTATTTTAAGTGCAAAATAAATCGCAGGGCTGAAACATTGCCTCATGTGAACTCGGTGAACTTCACTGTGAACTCACTTCTTGTGAGTTCAGTTTTTTTTTTTTTTTTTTTTTGGCCTGTCCCATTTGGTTCTTTAGCCGTCAGAATTGTTGTCTGAAGACCAACAAGGATACCCAACGGATTTACGTTGCCAAATGGATCATCACGGCCTTGCCGTATTGGTCCATTTGATCAACCTTTGTTGTTATTGTTTATTTTATTTTATTTTCACTTGTTACAGATGGGACAGACATGACTGAGGGATAGGAAAGGGAGAAAGAAAGATGAAGGAAAAGAAAAACAGAAGGGAAGAGGGACAGTGAGAAAGGGCACTTAAAAAGAGAAACAGGAAAAAAAAATCTCCTGGATCACCTGTTGAGAGAAAAAGAAGAAAAAACAAGCAAAAAAAAACAGAGCAACATACTAAACACAACACCATCACGTTAATCTAGCTAAGTGTAAACAGCAGTAAACACTAAATATTGAATGTTGTTGTGCAGCAAGCAGGACCGACAGCGGATAATGTGCTTGGAAATAGCAGCCAATAAAGGTGTAGTTTATGTCTATGAACAGTGAACACCCGTGTGCACACCTGTGTGGATCAGCGCGCTTGTATTCAAAAGGTTTCCCCATGTAATGGTCTGCTAGAGGATGTAGAGAGCCATAGCCCCGTCCCCCAGGGCATGAAGCAGGCATGGAGGAGATCCAGCCTCCAGACATCCAGAGGCCTTAGAGTGCGAGAGCCCAAGGAGGACCACCGGAGGGGCATCCGTGCCACCCTCCTAGGAAGAACTGAGAGCCCCAGATGAGGGGTCACCTAGTAGCCACGGAGCAGAAGCCAGAGGGGGCTGCAGTGGGAGATAGGCCTTTGGAGGGCCTGGGAGTTCCCAGAGAGGTGGAGTCTAAGACCCGACCTGACCTATAGACACAGACAAACAGGCACACACAGACACAAACATGCATTCCCACCCTCATGCACACACATACAAATACTCAGCACTGACTCAACGTAGGGATAGACATACATGGACACTGTACACACAATCACACTCCCCAAACAAACTCTATACCCCAGGTCCAGGTACCCTCACCCCTGGAGGGGGAAACGGCACCTAGACCCAGGAGATGTTACCCTTTCCCCCGGGGTGGAGGCAAGCAGACCGCCCCAGGCTCCGCAGCAGCAGAGAGGCCCCGCATCCCAGATCCCAATCGGACGACCAACACCTCCTCCCAGCCCCCCCGCCCCGATGGCCAGCAGAGAACAGGGGTGTGTGAAGACCCCAAACCTCCCTCCTCTCGCTCATGTGTAGTGTTGCTGCGTGTTGTTCTAAGGTGCACTTAAAACACGGGAGAGCATGGTGCTGCTGCCAGAGAGCAGCAGGTGTTAGCATGGCCCCTCAGTAGACACTGAGAACCCTCAGTGTCTACATGGATTTAAAATTGAGAGGTGGGCACCGGCGCCAGAGGTGGGGTTGAATACACAGACCGTCCACTGGACGCCGTTAAGTGAGTTCAGTTTTATACAAGGCATAACTTATTGTGTTATGCTAACTTCCTCAGCCTCCACACCAGAAGAAATGCGGGAAGAGAAGAAGGAGCAGGAGGGAGAGAAGGGTACCACTTCAGATGAGAGTAAAGCAGCTAAGGTCAAGGCAAGCAAACCTCTCATGCCTACTTCTACCATCCTGAGACTACTGGCTGAGCTAGTGCGCTCCTACGTGGGAATCGCCACGCTAATCGCCTCCTACTGTTATACAGCTGGGCAGTCTGAGCTCATTAAGGAGGTGGGTAGCTGAACAAACTCTTCTCAGCCATTCACACATTGTATTCTCAAGCCTCTCAACTCATTTTGACATGCATGTATCCTAACAGGATTGCAGTGTCCTAGCCTTTGTGCTCGACCACTTGCTGCCTCACACCCAGAACTCAGAGGACAAGGACACCCCAGCATTGGCACGTCTTTTTCTAGCCAGCCTAGCAGCTGCTGGAACAGGCACTGATGCCCAGGTGTCCTTAGTGAATGAGGTAAAGGCTGCCCTAAGTCGAGCCCTAGCGATGCCAGAAGGTGCTGAAAAACATGCCAGGTAAATGGAATAGAAATGGCATACAACCCTGACTGTGTGTGGGGTTTTATTGTTGTTGTTTGTTTTTTCTAAATCTATGCCAACCCATTTTCTCTCATCTTGGCAAACCTATTTTACAGGCTTCAGGCAGTGATGTGTATCATTAGCACCATCATGGAGTCATGCCCTTCAACATCCAGTTTCTATAGCACAGCAGCAGCCAAGACGCAACATAACGGCATGAACAACATTATAAGGCTCTTCCTTAAAAAAGGACTGGTCAATGACTTGGCACGTGTGCCACACAGCTTGGATTTGTCCAGGTATAAGATTAGCCTGAAAAATTAGCCAGTAGTTATCTGGTTTACCAGTTACTACTCATATAACTTAGGTTCACTTCTGTCATAATACATTTTTGTGAGTAGTTCTGTTTCAGAATCAAGTTGGTTTTTCAGCAGTTATTAATACTAAATTAATTTTCCCTTTGTGTCCTTTGCTTTAGTCCCAACATGGCCAACACAGTGAATGCTGCCTTGAAGCCACTGGAAACTCTCTCACGAATTGTTAACCAGCCTAGCAGTCTCTTTGGGGGCAAGGGAGGCTCCAGCAAGAACAAGACTGAACACGACCCTGTGGGCACTGCCAGGGACAGCAACAGCAACACTCAGGACCAAGGTATCCACATGAGACAGATGAAATGCTTTAATAGCCGACTTTTCAAATGTATGATGCTCATGTGGGCCATCTGTTGTAGGAGAGTCGGGTGAGGCAGAGCCAGTGGATGGCAGCCACAGGGTCCAAGGAACAGACACTGATCTGATGGATGGAGAAACTGAGGGAGATGCAGTGGTCATTGCTGGCCAGCCAGAGGTTCTTAGCACACAGGCTATGCAGGTAAATAATGTATTAACATTGCATTACACACAACGCACACAATAGCTCAAACTACACTCAGATCCCCTGATCTGTAACATTTGTAATTAAAGGTCAGAACATAAGTGTGTAGATACCCATTCATTTTGTGCACCATGTGAAGGCTGACTGTGTATATCATTTCCTTTCCATGCAGGTAGAGAATGAGTTGGTGGATCTGATTGATGAGCTGTTGGAGAGAGATGCTGGCACTGTCAACAGCACAATTATAGGTAGGCAACTGGATTCATTTCAGGGGTGACAGTGAGTGTTGCTGGGCAATGAAAAGTATGGAGCAGTTCTCTGCACTGCTTGTGATAACTTAACCTTTCCGTAATAGGTGTAGGAAACAAGTCGGTGCATTGAAGCACAAGCAGTGTAATTTATTTATTTGTTTATTTATTTTTAATTATGTATGATTTCAAACTGAGTTCACTCTTGATTACAAACTGGCAGAACAGCCCAGAGCTGATGTAGCGTTTGTTTGTTCTGTTGATTAGTTGGACGCAGTGGTGAAGATGAATCGCAAGAGGACGTGTTGATGGATGAAGCCCCCTCCAATATTAGCCAAGCATCAACTCTTCAGGCCAACCGGGAAGGTGCAACATTTTGACAAAATGAACAGTTATAGATATAACTTCTGTTCCCGTTCAGTCGATTCACTCAGTACAACACATAAGTACGGGATATCACGCCCCTGTGTGACCTGGGGAATGTTGCCATTCCCCTGGTGGAATGAACTCTCGCAGCCCGGGGGCAAAGCGAGACCCTTGGTACGCCAGTGATATAGATTCTATAATCCAGTGAGACAGTCCCTGTTTAGACAGCTCTACCTCCTGGCTGGATTAGCAAAGCAGACAAACAACTGGTCACATAAACGCACATTCTGAGTGCACTCAATGTCGGTATGTAGCACATGCACTGCGCACAAAATGCATCCTCCTCTGCTCCTTAGATGCAAAAGAAATGGAGCAGAAGCAGAAATTCCATTGAGCTGTAAGCTGCAGGAATGACCTTTGGCATTTAGGCACAATATGATTTTGAAGCCATCAGGAGAGAACTGTGTGCAGGAGGGATGCACAGACGGAGCATGAAGGTCAGAAACCAAAGCGAAAAGCAATGCAGTCTTTTATATGAAAGAAATTTCACATACTCAACGGGTTCAAAGGGGGGGCAGCAAAGGGCTTCTAGCACCAAAGACAAGTCCCATTCAGCGACACTGGACCTAACCATGGGTCTCAGCTGGTGAACCCCAGCTTAAATATAAACCTTATAAACTTTAATTATAGAAAACGAAAGGGCCTTATCCAGCAGCTCCTTAAGTAATGTCAAAACATCCACAATAGAGCTTGTGGATCTATAACAGTCCTAGTGGTGATCATAGATGCCATCATGCCCAAAAACCACAGTATCATTTGGAAATGTAGTCTGCATATGAGCTGAAACTGAGCGAGGCTGCAATGAAACAAAGCCACTATGTGCTGCGACAAATGTGTGTGACTGGACAGCTAGCATATTTCCAAACCGAGGAAAGAAATCTGCTAAATGTCGATTAGCGTTGAGTTACTTAACTTAATCCCTGGTTCTTTGATAACAGAGTGAGGTGTTTTTGAAAGTTCATAGAGAAACTCAGTGACAGCTGTGTCGCTCTGGAGCAAGCGACAAGAGCCCAGTCATATAGATGAGCTAGGATGCGGACGCCCCTCTTTCTGAGGGGGGCTAACGATGACTCTGCACATTTGTTAGGAGGCACATTTGACTTGACCTTGTTAAGGAGAGGTGTCAGTGGGCTGTCTGCAGGAACTAGCGACTCTAGCTCTCCCAGGCACATCGCCTGGTACGTCTAGAGCAGGGGTGTCAAACTCAAATACACAGTGGGCCAAAATTCAAAACTGGAACAAGGTCGCGGGCTAACATTAATATTTATGGGAAAAAAAAAATCTTCCTCCAGATTTAAGAATGAATCTCTTCTTATGGACTCAAACAAGTTTTGCTGAAAAACTGAATATGGAACAAGCAAAGCTTAATACTAAACAATATATATATATATTAGCTGTATAATACCAGTAGGCCAGCTCTAATAGTAATTTGGTATGGTTTCGCGGGCCAATTGTAATTAGGCTGCGGGCCAAATCTGGCCCGCGGGCCAGAGTTTGACACCTATGGTCTAGAGCATAGTGACGGGGCTCATGACGCGGACAGTGCCAGCCTGAGCATGATAGATCTTGTTCAACTGCGATGCGGAGAATCTGCAGTGCTTGGACAGCAGAGTTGCAGGGTCACCGACACGATGGTTGTGGGACAGGGCCAGGTAATCAGCCAGGGAAGACTCCATAGGAGGTGGGTTAACAAAGCCAGCCTCCTCAGCGCCTTCCAGCTCTATGTACTGTCAATAGTAATGCACAGTGACGCGTTTCCATGATGCGGTTAGCTTGGAGACAAATTCTGGGAACATAGCTAGCACCACCAGGGGCAGTTAAGCTAACTTCAAGCAGCAGACAACAGAGCTAACAAGCAGCAGCAAGCTGCAACTATGCAGAATTGTTTTAGCGAGGTGAAGAGCATAACAGCTGAGGGATGACTGATGTAAGGGGGTATATGTGCAGGCAGGGTCATGCACATGTCATCACAGGTCATCTGTGTGCCTTTAAAGAGTGAATAAAGGTTTCTCTAGCTAGGACACGTGGGGTGTGATATCTCATACTTATGTGTTGTACTGAGTGAATTGACTGAAAGGGAACACTATTGTTCTGTTATTTGTTGAGATGTACATGTAAAGTATTGACGGGCTCTTCCATCAGACTCCATGAACATCTTAGAACCAGAGGATGAGGAGCACACACAGGAGGAGGATTCTAGTGGCAGCAATGATGATGAAGACAGCCAAGATGAAGAGGAGGAAGAGGAAGAAGAGGAGGAGGAAGATCAGGTAAGGGTTAATGCAGTGAAGCTCGTTAAAAAACCTTGATTTTTCTTTATGTTTAAGATTTATTTCCTGTACCATTTGTTAAGGATGATGAAGAAGGAGATGAGGATGATGATGATGAAGGTTCAGAGATGGAGTTGGACGAAGACTTCCCTGATATCAATGCTGCACCACACATTCGCTTTGAAAGGTTTGACAGGGATGATGACCTCATCATAGAGTTTGACAACATGTTCTCCAACAATGGTAAGCGGGATAATCTGATAGTTTTTGTAAGGTCACGTAGTTTTCACGCCCTTAATCCCAAAGGAGTCCTTTCTAAGCAAATCTATTTTTATTTTTTTGGTATAAAATTGAGCTTCCTGATTAACAGAAAAGCTTCAGTTTGATACACGTACTGATGTTTCTTGCAAAAACCACCAGTATGCAGAATAATAATAATTATACCCGTTGTGCTGCTACCAAAATGTTTAGCTCTACTAAGTGGTCCTGTTCAGTAGCTTGTTAAAAATAACAAATCATAAGATACAGAAAATGTATTTAAATAAATTTTACTTTTCATGAACGTTTTTAGGTTTATGCTAGAGGTTTCTCCCTAATGTCTGCGTGCTGTGTTCTGTTTTTCTCTATCAGCTGACATCCCTCCTTCCCCAGGCAACATCCCTAGCTCCCACCCACTGATGGTGCGTCATGCTGACCATGGATCCCTCACCCTAGGTGTGGCAGGCACTAGCAGCCGCTTGGCGCAGGGCATGGGCCGCAGCCAGCGAACACTACGTCAGCTCACTGCCAACAGTGGACACACAATCCATGTCCACTACCCTCATAACCGTCAGCCCAACCCTCCACTTATCTTACAAAGGTTGAAACCATGTTTGTTTATGTGCCTCTATTAAGCAGCTCCTGTTTTACACCAGCTTTCTTTGTCTGCCTGAACATTAAAAAGGCATTTCCTTCTTTTCTTTCTTCTTCAGACTTCTAGGTCCCAGTGCAGCAGCAGACATTTTACAGCTTTCCAGTTCTCTGCCTTTACAATCACGTGGTCGCGCCCGCCTTTTGGTTGGAAATGAGGATGTGCATATCATAGCTCGTTCTGATGATGAGTTATTGGACGACTTCTTCCATGAGCAGAGCAGTACTGGAGGTCAAGCGGGTATATATTACCATAGACTTCAGCGCATTGTAAGGGTCGGGTTTATTATTAACCTAAATGCGTAACATTTTTATCCTTTTGTTTCTTTAGGGACCCTCTCTAGCATTCCTACTGCCTTGACTAGATGGACAGATGAGTGCAAAGTGCTGGATGCAGAGAGTATGCACGACTGTGTTGCAGGTAAACTAGAGGTTTCTTTTCAGTGGTAGTAAGGTAGTCATATGATTAATGAAAACATTTTATGACTTCTTTTATTTATTGTGTGTGTCATCTTTTTGGTACCTTCAGAAAATATTTATATTCCTGAGAACTGGACCATGAATAATTTGGATATGGTAGTCAAGTGGTTGGACATTCCCTGTTAATTTCAGACAAATCTACAGTTAGCATATAGGCTTTTTATTGCATTTTATTTAAAGACAGCAGTTCACATAGTTGTGATCTGATTTTTAGTGAGATGGTTAGAATTCATTACATCTTTTTGGTGACCAGTGAAAAACAAAATGTTTTAGTAACTTGACCAAAAATTACTTTGACTTGGTGACATTTCACAAACCTTTTGAGTTTAAATTGAAAACTATTTTGATTTGAATGCCCCCATCTGCTTTTAGTGGTTAAGGTGCCTATCCTGCAGCATCTGGAAAGTCTGCGAGATGAGGAATTGGAAGAGCGCAGAGAGAAGAGAAGGCGGCAGCTAGCTGAGGAGGAAGAGTCCAAACAGAATGAAAGGAGGGCCTCTGGAGCAGAACAGGCCAGAGAACAGAGCCTGCAGGTGAGCAGATGATTGCTGTCTGTGCACAAGGATGTATTTTCAGATACAACAGTGCATGCATTTTTGGTAGATACACTCATGTTTTGTTTTGTTTTTCCTAACATCAGCATTTTGTGTCCACAGGGTTCTGGATTGGGGACGGTTAATGGTGCAGAGAACACAGCAGGTACTGACATTTATAAAGATTTTGCTTTTGTTTCTGTTTTAATGTTAAATTCCTTGACCTATGTGGATTGGACAACCCAGAGGCAAGTGGCCAGCTTGCTGTGCGTGCTGTGGGATGAGGTAGTAGTTTGTATAGTTTTAGGATCACACCAGATCTGGGAGATAACTATACAGTCTACTGTCTTTCTTATGGCAACGCCATACCAGCTCGACATCTTCATTTGTTTCATAGGAGATGATCTCTTAACTCGTAATTTTTTTTTGAGAATTATTGCCGCTACATTGTTTTAAGAGCCTTATTCTAAATATTTACATTTTTGATATACAACATGTATATCTTTTGTTCAATGTATTATTTTTATTGTCTGTGCTGTGGTGAGGTAGTAAGTTGTGTTGTTGTTGGGGATCAGGATTGTGCACCCCGTTAAGGAGATAACTATACAACTTACTGCCTTCCTCAGCAGAGGCCTTTGTCATCTGTTAAATAGCTATTCACCAGCTAATCACCAGTGTTATTTCTGACATATCTGTGCCCTGATTTTCCTTTTTTGAATATTATTAACACCTTTTTGAAAGGGTTTTGAAAATTTTTTGGAAGCAGTTGTGTGAATGGAAAATGTTTACTGTAATTACATATTTTTAACAGGAACACGTGCACAAGTAGCTGGCAGATATAGCAGAAAAGTGATATTAAGATGCAACAGTCATGTTGAGACATTGTCAGATATGTAAATTGTTTTTAAGACTTGAATCTATTCAAATAAAAATAATTTAAACGGTCCCCTTTCTTCACACAACTGTTTCTTTGAATATTGCAGAGGGTGAGCAGGCTCAGGGTGGTACTGTGTCATGTCTGGATCCACCCAGGGTTTCAGAGGGCTTCCTCACTGCCCCACCATCTGGAGAAGTCACTCCAACCACACCTGCTCCTCATGAACAGGCCTTAGTCTCGCTGGAGACTGCTATTAGTCAGCAGGTCCACCAACCAATAGCTGACCTTTTACTGGCTGAGTCGCATGCTAGCTCACTGGCTGCTTTGGCAGGGGCTGGCCTTCCACCCTTGTCGACAGCCGAGAGGCCAAACAGTGAAGCGGAGGCATCTCAGATGGAAATGTCCCCAGCACCTGCAATCGGTGAGAGAGTCGGAGGTGGTGGTGGAGGAACGTTGGATGAAGGCAGGGAAGGTAGACTAACTTTGAAAACTCTATTTATACAGACTGGCTAACAGTAAGGAAGCATATTTGTAATTTAAATAATGGTATAGAAGCTATCATAACACATAATGAAACCAAGGAATTTAGATGTAGTGCATTAAATGATCAGATAACTTCCTAGCCCGAATGATAAGCTCCCTTTTCTTTTCACAGCCTCTCTAAGTCCAGACATTGTAGAGAACTCTGAGCCTGCAGCAGCTGGTGTGTCACAACTGGAAGGGTCACCAATGGATACCAGCAGCCCTGCCTCTGCCACCCAGGAAGAAGCTGCCCCCAACCCTGCCCAGCCCACCCAGCTTTCTCAGGAGCTGTCTGGAAGTGGGGAAAGTGGCCTGACTGACAGGCAAACTGATGCAGAAACTGGGTGGGTAGAAACTAGAAGTTCATTACTGACCAAGTCTCTGTTTAAAAGCAGTATATTCTGCCATTTGAACCTCTTGGACTGATGTTGAGGAAGTTTGACAGAAAAAAAATCACGGTCTATACGTATCTTTAAAATTGTTCCAACCTTTTGTTAAATTTCCACATAGGATTCAAAAGGCATCTCATGCAGTTAGAACTTTGAGATCAATAGATATTGCACATAATTTTGATAGCAATGATAGTCTTTGTTTTTTTTTTTTTGTTTGTTTGTTTTAATATGTGCAGCTCTACTTCTGTTTCATCTCCTGGGGAAACTATGCCCAGGAGTGACAGTGCTGACAGCCAGTCTCAGGCCATCCAGGAAGAGCCCCTTCCCTCTACAAGCAATGAGGAGGAGGATCCACTTGCAGGTAAAGTACTCTGCTACTTCTGCAATTGTTAATTGTCATGCCTCAGGAATACCTGAAGGAGATTTGATTACATTTGGTTTAAATGTTCACTTGGATGAATTGATGAGAATATGGTAGTCAGAGGTCCATGTTAACATTAACCTCACAATAATGTTTTTGCCATATTACAGTCATTATGATTACCTCAGACATATCAATAATTTGATGACAGTTTTGACATTTTATTTCTATCTTTGCTGGAGTAATTATAATGCTTTGCAAAAAACTGTGTTCTGGTTGTTTTTGTGATCATATTTCACATTTGGTCAGATACTGATTTTTGCTGCTGCTGCTCCTTGTTGATGGTAATCTTTTGTACCCTCTATTTAATTCCTGCCAAGTCTTCATTGAAACTTGAGATACTTGAATGTAAACCGCAATTTGGATGGTTAGTGGATATATGACTGAAGGGTAGAATCTCTGCGTATGCCACCGTCAGACTACGTGACATTTTTATCTGTTGTGATGGTTACTATGTCTGATTGGACAGCCATAAAATGTTGCATTTATTGATTGAGAGACAACAGATTACACATTGCTCCCCAATCAATCATGACTGCTATCATTTATTGATGTGTGTGACGTCATTGGAAAGGAGTAACTAACTAGCATGTTTAAGATAAAAAGTGGTAACCAAAATAGTTTGTGAAATGCTGGCTCTTATTTTAATCTGTTTTAGTATTCCATCTAGCTGCTTTGTTGTCATCGTTCTGGTTTATCGTGTTTATAGTATTACACAGCTTAGTGGTATGAAAAACATCAGTGTGTTTGTTTTGGTCAGGTGCCAAAAGCGATACAACCTTCATGGAAGAACCATAAAAATTCTAATGTGAAATTTTGGACATATCTTGCAAGAGGAGCCCTTTTGTTGCCAACACAAACCGATGCTTTACGTTGCCTGGATTGGTCGCAGTCTGGCTGATATTCTGTAGTGAACCCTGCAATAATAAACTGTATAATATTAATTGTTTCATTTTGGTGGTTTGTTTTGTTCTATTTTGTGATGGCAGGCATCAGCCTGCCAGAGGGTGTAGATCCCTCCTTCTTGGCAGCTCTTCCTGAGGACATCCGCCGAGAGGTGCTGCAGAATCAGCTTGGCATCAGACCACCCTCCCGTCCTCCAGCTGCTACAAGCTTGCCATCCTCTACTGCACCTGTATTGGGAGGGCCAGGGGTTACAGAGGTCAGCCCTGAATTCCTGGCAGCATTACCACCTGCCATCCAGGAGGAGGTGAGAAGTTATGTTTTTTTTTAATTGCGTGAGTAAGCAAAATGCTTACTCATAGATATTTCGAACAAAAGAAGTCACTGACAATTGGTTCTATTTACTAAGCATGCCATTGGTTGTCTTAGGTTCTTGCCCAGCAGCGAGCAGAGCAGCAGCGTAGGGAACTAGCCCAGCAGCCTCCCCAAGGAGACACACCTTTAGATCCCGTAACTTTCATCCAGACACTGCCATCAGAGCTCCGTCGCAGTGTTCTTGAAGACATGGAGGACAGCGTGTTGGCTGTCATGCCTCCAGACATTGCTGCTGAAGCTGCTGCATTACGTAGAGAGCAAGAGGCACGTCAGAGACAACTGATGCATGAAAGGCTTTTTGGTCATAGTTCATCTTCAGCCCTCTCAGCCATCTTGCGCTCACCGGCCTTCACTAGCCGGTTAGGAAGCAATCGTGGCGTCCAGTACACCCGACTGGCTGTGCAGAGAGGAGGGACATTTCAGATGGGTGGAGGAACAAACCACAGGTATAATAACAGTGATCTAATTTTTTAAAATGTTTTCCTTTTTAAATAAAATGTCGGTATGGCATTTAGGAAATCTTACAGAAGTTTTGACAGGTGACATACTGTTACTACTTTTTCTTCAGACCATCCAGTTCAAGTGTCGACTCCCTGTTGCGCCTGCGTGGACGATTGCTTCTGGACCACGAGGCTTTGTCCTGCCTGCTGGTTTTGCTGTTTGTGGATGAACCGAAACTCAACACCAGCCGTTTGCACCGTGTGCTCAGGAACCTCTGCTACCATTCTCAGACACGTGGGTGGGTCATTCGCAGCCTGTTGTCAATCCTCCAACGAAGCAGTGAGAGTGAGGTATGCGTGGAGACCTCACGTCTAGAGGACTCTCGCGGCAAGAGGACCAGTCAGGGAAGCTGTGGAGGAAAAGGCACAGCCACCTCGTCCCTCTCCTCATCTTCATCTTCTTCTTCTTCATCCCCAGCTTCCTCCTTAGAGTTATTGAACAGGGTGGAGTCTCGCAGTTCCAGTCAGCTTTCCTGGCTCTCTGTTTCTATGGATGCAGCATTGGGTTGCCGAACAAACATTTTCCAGATTCAGCGAGCATCAGGTAGGAAGCACGCTGACAGGCATTCAGCTGGAGGCTCTTCAAGTTCTGGGACATTGGGAGGTGTGTCAGCGGGTGCAACGAGTGTCACATGTGCTGGAGGTGGCGGCTCCACTGTTCACATCCACCCACAAGCTGCTCCAGTGGTCTGTCGACATGTGCTGGACACACTTATTCAGCTAGCCAAGGTGAGGGTTTAGCTATATTGATCTAAATCTTTGTCCATTCTGTGTTCTAAGACTTGAAATGAAGTTGGTTACGCAAGTTATTCAGTGTCCTTTTGTTTTTTCTTTTCTTCTGTAGGTGTTCCCCAGCCACTTCACGCAGCAGCGTTGTAAGGACTTGTCAGCTTCGTCTTCTGACCTAGACGCTCGTC
Organism: Simochromis diagramma; assembly: GCF_900408965.1. Lineage (NCBI taxonomy): Eukaryota > Metazoa > Chordata > Actinopteri > Cichliformes > Cichlidae > Simochromis > Simochromis diagramma. The sequence goes on along the minus strand of NW_024387152.1, from coordinate 2,798,267 downwards.
TTTGTTCAGGCTCCTCAGGAGGAGGGGGTGGAGGTGGAGGCTCTAGGTCAGGGTCACAGTCTCAGACCAACCCTAATGTCTCCAACACCCAGAACTCCCTGGGGTCTACTGCCTCTACCCTCCAGTCTCTAGGAATCTCCACCGATTTTTGGGACCTACTGGTCAAGCTTGACAACATGAATGTCAGCCGTAAGGGCAAAGCCTCAATGAAGACGGTGCCTCTAGGTGGAAGTGCAGAGGCAGAGGGAGCCCAGTTTAGCTTGGAGACCTCTCCTCTAGGCCAGCTGATGAACATGTTGTCCCACCCTGTGATCAGACGGAGCTCCTTGCTCACTGAAAAGCTGCTGCGCCTGCTCTCCCTCATATCCATTGCCCTCCCTGACAACAAGGCCACAGAGGTGCCTGCTGGACACCCAACTCCACAGGCTCCTAACCCCAACACGGCAACCAGCTCAGGAGCCACAGCCTCAGTCACAACACAAGGCACCGCCGCAGTGGGCGCTATGCAGTCCACTGTGGCAGGCCCAGGGGCTTCTGTAGGAGCTGTAGCCCAGGGTACATCCTCAGGGACAAGTATAGCAACCTCTCAGACATCCTCTACAACAATCTCTATACCCACGTCCACTGGAACAATCTCTACAGGTAGTGGTACTTTATTCCTGAATAAAATGTGATCAAATCTTAAATTTAAATCTTACAATGCAAGAGATTTTATTAGAAAATGATCATTTTTATTAATGAAAATGTTTTTGTTTTTGTTTTTTTCAAAACAGGAAAACAGAGGGGTGCTGTTAGCAATACAGAGAGTGAAAAGTTGGCTTCCACTGGACTGACAGAAAAACAGCTTCAACTGTCTGTGGAGGTATGATGAAATGATTTAAAGAAATGTTGAGGGGTTTACCTAGATATTTCTCTGAATAACTTCTAAGGGTCAATTAAGGCAAGCTTGTTGGTAAACGGAGTTAAGTTGAAGTCAGGATACATTTAGTTTTTGGGCTCAAAACTAAAATTCAGTAATATTTTGCATTAAGTAGCTCTAGATCATCAGGCATTTCAGTTTTTGAGGCAAGGACTTCAGATATTGAAAACACATTTTTCTTTTAATATCCTGTTAGTGGAAGAGTTGCCTGATGTTTGCGATTCTCTCTTGGCAGAGACACAAATGTTAAAACACATTTTAGGATGTTGTTTTAAAAAAAAAAAGCCTGTCTTTTTTTTCACAGTCTACAGTAAATTCTTCAGTAAAAATGTGTTTTAAGAAGTAACAAAAGTGCAGTGGTTTGTCTGTTAAACACTATTAGGGGAAAAATAAAATGCTGGACTCCCAGATAAATTAACCAGACTACTTTGAGAATGTTGACTGTGTTTTCTTCATCCAGAATTAAGAGTAGATTATTATGGATGGATAATATTACTTTATGTGAGGAGGGGAAAAAAATCAGAGCAGAAAAGGGTTTTTTTGTTTGTTTTTTTAAGTCAGATTACATAAAAAATTTAAAAAAAAAAAAAAATCTCAACTCCTTTCTTGTGACCTTTGTGCCAAAGGTTTCTTGGCATAATCGGTGTTTGGGTAAATGGGTGAATGAGGCAAGTTGTGTAAAGGGCTTTGAGTGCTCAGAGTAGAAAGTGCTATATAAGAACCAGTCCATTTACCAAATATATTTGTAAGCAGCCATCAAGGAAGTTTTAGTGCTGTCCTTGGGTGTTAGTGCTGGCCAAGATGTTCAAGTAGGCCAGGGAACTATACACAGCAATCGCACTTGTCAAATACATGCTTGGCTGCAGTATGGACAGATCACCTCATCTGGTTACGCCCTTATTGGTAGCTTTTTGTGTTTAGGAGCATAAACAGCAGCTTGTTCATGACAGTGTATTCTTGGAACCTGGATTCATGCAGAAGTAATGCAGCATAACATGTGTCGATAGTTTTAGGAAATTGTCTTACTGCTTGTTCATAATGATCTCATTTGTTAAGATGTCTTTAAGTCTTTATATATTTTTCTGTTCTTTGTTTTCAACATTTATTTTTGCAATGATGTGTTTTCACAAACGATTCTTTTCCTCTGCGAAAGGTGTTGACATCTCACTCGTGTTCAGAGGAAGGTCTGGAAGATGCAGCTAACATTCTGCTGCAGCTTTCTAGAGGAGACGCTTCCACCAGAGACACTGTACTCAGACTGCTGCTTAGCGGCGCAAGACATCTCGGATACACTCTTTGCAAACAGATCGGTAGGTTTTGGGGAAGAGCGTAGGTGCCAGTTCATATTCCTGTTTTCAGTTCAGTGCAGTTTTTTTTCTTTACAAACTTATGGAACATTATTTCTTTTCTTTTTTTCTTTTTTTTTAAAGGGACATTACTGGCCGAGCTTAGAGAGTACAATTTGGAGCAGCAGAGACGGGCACAAGCTGATTCACATTCCCCTGACGCACCTCCCGAGGATTCCTCCATATCAGCTAGACTGAAGGGCAAGATGACAAGCAGGTTAGCTCATGACAATTCTCATCGGTCAGTGGCATTATTTTGTCAGCATAGATGACTGGCAGATTAGAAAAAAAAAATACTCATTAAATTTGCATTGTAATGATGACTATAAACTCCTATGCCTTGTATGTGTCTGTTGATTGGGACACAGGTTTGACGGGTCAGAGAGTGTGGTGATTGTTGCGGCACAGAAGCGCACTCTTGGGGGACGTGAACTGCAGCTTCCTTGTATGAGCTCACTAACATCAAAGACATCGACACAGAAGTTTTTCTTGCGAGTGCTGCAGGTTATCATCCAGCTCCGTGAGGACACAAGGCGCGCCAACAAGAAGGCCAAACAGACAGGGCGCTTGGGTAAAAAACATGCTACATATACAGTGCTTTCTTGGTTTTTGTGTACAATATAGTCATCATGTCTCAATGATTAAAACCCCTTTCTTCCATTTGTGACTGGCAAGGCTCCACCAGTTTGGGCTCAGCAAGCAGCATCCAGGCTGCGGTGCGTCAGCTGGAGGCCGAGGCTGATGCCATCATCCAGATGGTGAGAGAGGGGCAACGGGCACGTCGGCTGCAACAGGCCCCCCCACCCACCGCCCCTTCTGCCTCTGCCGCCGTCGCTGCCGGATCCTCAATGGCTGCCCCCCATCCTCCTGCTGGGGCTGCTGCCCCTGTTGGCACGGCTGCTGCTGCCACGGTTAGCATGGGCTCCACTGACAGCAGGCATTCTTACTCACACAGTCAATCATCATTTTAATGCTTAAAAGTCATCATTGACTATGCGGTGTGACCTTCACAGTGAATTTATTCGTACTTGGTGTGGTGGTCATCAAGATACATACTATTAGTCATTTGCCTGTTTTGGATTTGGACATTTTAATCTATTAGCCAACCCATTAATTATATTGCACATGCCTTTAAAAAGTAGGAAACTCCAATTCTAACCTTTGTATTGGATTTAATTATTTGTAAACACATTTTACATTCACCCTATAGTTTGCTACTTCAAGTAATTTATGCATTGTGACATCTGCTTTGCTGCTATGATGAACATTGACAGCTCCAACAGAGAGACAGATGGGCCAGTGATTCATTGCACTCTTTATCATTCTTTGCATTGATGTAGTCTAGTTTTGATGGTGCCTAGATGTGAATGTGCTGCCTGCTCCAAATGGTTTGATTTGTTTCACTGAAGTCGTCTGTTTGCTGGCTGATGTTGCTTCATGCTTTTGGCCCACCCTCCCCTTCCTCCCTCCCTCCTTTCCTTCCTTACTTGCTGTGTCAGTGGATCATGGGAATGTCATTTTGCATGACAGTCTCAGTCAAGATTGAACACTATTAGGGATGCTCTGATGTTCTTGGCCAATACTGTATCAAAAACAGACTGGATGAGTGTATTCTGTATATACTATTTAATTTTCAGCCTATTAAAAATGTAACCATAAATGTACCTAAATTTGTTACACAAAACCGATAAATATTAGTCACTGCTCTATTGGCCAATAGCTCAGTTTCAGTAAACAAGATGATTATTGGCAAATAAATCTGTGCATCCCTAATTATTTCCAAACAAGCCATCATGTTAGTCATTATTTTGTTTTTGTTTTTCCCCCTGTTGTTCACATTCTGTTTCTGCCTCTGGTTCTGCCTGGTTTATTTTCTGTAGTCTGAAGGCCAGTCGGTTTCAGAATCCCAGTCAGCACAGAGAGATGATTCTCCAATGGATGTGGACCAGCCGTCTCCTCTAGAGCAAGACCCTGCACCTCTGGGTATGACTCACAAGCAGCCTGTTAATTATACCTTAAAACACTCTCTGCTTTACTGTGATTTTTAACAAGCAGCTGCAATACAGATAAATACGTTTTTAATCACAGACTAGAGAGCAGTCTTGTTAACAGTCAAAATGAAATGTACATGACAGCTGACAGCAACGTTGATGCAATGATTTGGTCTATATTGTAACTTTATTAGATGAAGAAGGAAATGGTCAATCAGAGAGTGAAGAGAGACTTCCAGATCTCCCTCTGCTCAGTGAGCAGCTGTTGTTGGATGAACTATGGGATATGCTCGGGGAGTGTCTGAAAGAACTGGAGGAATCACATGACCAGCATGCCGTCCTGGGTACGTGGAAATTCAGAAATGTACTTACTGTGATTTTTATATTCTACTAATTGCTATCAGGGATTAAGTAATATGTTCTCCTAATGCTGTTTTCCCAGTTCTCCAGCCTGCTGTGGAGGCATTCTTTCTAGTCCATGCCACAGAGCGAGAGAGCAAACCTCCTGTGAGGGATACGCGGGAGAGCCAGCTTTCTCACATCAAAGATGAACCTCCACCACTGTCTCCAGCACCTCTTACACCTGCCACACCTTCATCTCTAGACCCATTCTTTTCCAGGGAACCATCCTCCATGCACATCTCTTCAAATCTGCCACCAGACACTCAGAAGTTTCTCCGCTTTGCTGGTAAGCCTAAAATATTCAAATAAGGAGAATGATAAAGCTTTGTTTTAGTTTTCTTTTTTTTCTTTCTGGCTCTTGACGAAGGCGGTCGCACTTTTCTCCTCTCCTCCTCTCCCTTAGCTTCCCTGCTTAGCCTCTTGTGTCCTTGTCTAGTCTCGTGGTTTTTTTGCATTACTTTCACTGGAACACTCTCTCGCAGTCCCTTCTCTAAAACCTACAAGAGGAATTATGGATTTGATCAACTGGTCCCTGAATGCAATTGACACCCTTTTCTCAACGAGAAGTCTGGGCTCGGGTGAGCCTGAGTGTCCTGGAGGTACTTTCCCTGCCGGATACACGATGGACGGGTGGCATAACTGGAGGGTCGTGTGCCTGGCGGGACTGTCGATCGAAGACGCTGAAGATATCTACCTATTCGGAACCATGATAACAGGGTTCTTGCTGATCGGAGCTGGCTTGGCCCTGGCTTATCGAAGAATTAAGACAGCGGAACCGGCTGTTCAAACCCCCACAAGGCTGCCCGCTGGGATTGAAACGATGGGACGAGGCGTGAGTTCTCAAAATGGGCTCATTGAGTGCAGCACGGATAAGATCTTGGAGAAGCTTGCGGCTGCCGTGAACACTCAGAATAAGACCTCTGAGCGCAAATTGGATCACATCTTGGAGAAGCTCACTGCGGTCGAGTTCTCAGAATCTGCTCTTTGAGCACAAGAACGACAACATCACAGAGCGTAAGTTTGATTACATCATGGAGAAGCTCGCAGCTCTCCAACGGAAGATTGAGAGACCAGTCGGACTGTTAGAACTGCTTTGAAATTCATACGAGTTGTTCACACTAAAGGAAAAACCACCATCACTTCATGCGGATACCACTTCGGCGCCAGCTGTGATCTCAAGGCTGGAGCTGAACAAAAACACCCCGATAACAGTCTGTGCTTAGACTGTTCTTCCTATCCTATGCAAGGCCACCTGGGTTGGCTGGAAGACTGTTTACTTAGCCTGGCAGGGCGAAGGACACTGTCTCAGCTGAACTCTGGACACACACACACACACAGACATATATATACACATGCAGATATACACTCATCCCCCCTCCAAACGCCTTCGACGCTTATTCCCTTCCGATGCAGATGGTGGATCAAGGAGACCAGCACTTATGCTGCAGGCCCAGATTCACTGTCTACACTTTTTTTTCTCCTTATCTTTCCTCATGTGGTGCATCTTCCATTGTTATACCTCTCTGACCTGTCTTCCCCATGTGATGTTTTTGTGTAATGTATGTATGGTCGGAGGGTAAGATGGCGCCGCCATTGCGCTGGCAATGGTCGGCAGCCTTAACATGAAATTTGCCACTCGTGGGACTAATAAAGGTATCTTATCTTATGGTATATGTTCTAATGGGAGTCCTTACTCTTTATTTCTAGAAACTCACCGCACAGTACTTAATCAGATCCTGCGGCAGTCAACCACTCACTTGGCCGATGGACCTTTTGCAGTACTGGTTGACTACATACGCATCCTAGACTTTGATGTTAAGAGGAAGTAAGGAGAATTATCTTCAGCTTAAATTTTGTACTTTGAAGTGTTCCTTTTTTTCCCATCGTTGACATGCTGGAATTTCTGTTTATTTCTGTAGGTACTTCCGCCAGGAATTGGAGCGGCTGGATGAAGGCCTGAGGAAGGAGGACATGGCAGTACATGTGAGGAGAGATCATGTGTTTGAGGACTCGTACAGGGAGCTGCATCGTAAGAGCCCAGAGGACATGAAGAACAGGCTGTAAGGCTTCATTGCTCTTTCTGTCTGTCTGCATGTCTCCTCAATTCAAACCCACTCAACTTGATCCACTCACCTTCCCTTACAGGTACATTGTTTTTGAAGGGGAGGAGGGTCAAGATGCTGGTGGCCTGCTGAGGGAATGGTACATGATCATCTCCCGGGAGATGTTCAACCCAATGTATGCCCTGTTCCGCACTTCACCAGGGGATCGTGTCACCTATACCATCAACCCATCATCGCACTGCAACCCCAACCATCTCAGCTACTTTAAGTTTGTGGGTCGTGTTGTGGCTAAGGCAGTCTATGATAATCGGTTACTGGAGTGCTACTTCACCCGCAGCTTCTACAAGCACATCTTGGGCAAGAGCGTCAGGTATTTGAGCTACTAGCATTTAAACCCAAGTGACCTAATTGTCGACACGTTGCACCAGTTAGTGTAATGATCTCAACAAACCCATGCCTAGTTAAATACAACACTAAATGTTGTGGCAACCGGAGAACCAGTCAGTAATAACATGATTACATTTCTGTGGTATTCCTAGGTATACAGACATGGAAAGCGAGGATTACCCATTCTTCCAGGGCTTGGTTTACCTGTTGGAAAATGATGTTTCCACCCTGGGCTATGAGCTGACATTCAGCACAGAGGTTGGTGTCTATTCCTTACGTATTTTTTTTTTTTCTGTTTGATGGAATTTAATATGTTCCTTAAAGGTTCGAAGTTCTCATAGAAGTGCTGTTAAGGTTTAATTACCTGAACCCTTAAAAATGCTGCTGCTATCTAGGGCGATGTTTTTGACTGTCTTTGACTGTATGTTTAGGTCCAGGAGTTTGGGGTATGTGAAGTCAGAGACCTCAAACCAAATGGAGCCAATATTTTGGTCACAGAGGAAAACAAAAAGGAGTATGTGCACCTGGTGTGCCAGATGAAGATGACAGGTAAGTTTTTTCTTAATACTAATGCTGCATCAGTGAAATTAAATGCTAAAATAATTGGTGTAGGCAAAAACAATAAGTCATCAGCAGATGCCATTTTATTGCCATGTTAAACCAGCATATAATGCAATCTAAATGATGCCACTAGGTGGCAGCACCGCAGCAGCATTAAAGATGCAAAGTTGAGCTACAACCATACATTATTGAGAGATGCTTTGAATTTTCAGGTGCTTAACTGAAAAATAAACAAATTCTCACTCACTAGGTGCAATCCGCAAGCAACTCGCAGCCTTTCTTGAGGGTTTCTACGAGATCATCCCCAAGAGACTGATCTCCATCTTCACTGAGCAGGAGCTGGAACTGCTCATTTCTGGCCTGCCAGCTATTGACATCGATGACCTCAAGGCTAACACTGAATATCACAAGTACCAGTCCAGCTCAATCCAGGTAGGGATGAGGAAATGTTTGCAGTGTTTTTAATTGTTTGGTAAGATATGTGCACGATTCCTCCTGGAGGACTTAACAAATACACCAGCATGCAGCTGAACAGCGAATACTATTTATTTTTTTTGTTAATATGATGCAGCTTGAACTTAAGTTTCCAGCTGCAGAAGTGATGCAGACACATTTGATTCGATAAAGCGTTTCATTTGAACTTTCACACATAGCGCTGAATATGATTTGGGAATATTGAAAAGCCTTATAAATTATCTTAAAATGTTTCTTGACCACAAGACACTTGCATATTGCTTAAGAACCACATTTTCTTACTATAACTGAAACAGAAATGTATGTTTGTAACTCAGATAATTTTTTTTTTCTTTCTCTCCTTTAGATTCAATGGTTCTGGAGGGCCTTGCGGTCATTTGATCAAGCAGACCGGGCCAAGTTCCTGCAGTTTGTCACTGGCACATCCAAGGTTCCCCTCCAGGGTTTTGCAGCTTTGGAAGGCATGAACGGCATCCAGAAGTTCCAGATCCACCGTGATGATCGATCCACTGACCGCCTGCCATCTGCTCACACTTGGTAAGCATGTTGAAAGTTGATATGGCACAAATGTTTGTAGATGGTTCAAAAGAGCAAAACTTTAAAACTGTAATGTTTTGTTTTTCATCCTCAGCTTTAACCAGCTGGACCTTCCAGCCTACGAGAGCTACGAGAAGCTGAGACATATGCTGCTGTTGGCCATTCAGGAATGCTCCGAGGGATTCGGACTGGCTTAAACTCTGAGACTCTTAACACACAGACATGCATACACTTAATTTTAGGTTTGCCTACTCCTTACACATTCACATTGATAACCTTTGAACGCACACACATGCACACACCAACATAGACATTACTGGATTACTTGTTGAATGGCCTAGACTTGCTGGTTTCTATTCCACATAAAACAGATAAAACCAGCAAGTGAAATAGACTGATTGACATTGCGTACAACACAGAGAGCCTCATTCTGACACTGTTGTGTCTCCCTTCCCAATTTAATGGCAAATGCAAGAGGGGATTCAAAGGATAAAACATGGACTAATATAAGAGATGTTTTCTTCATTTAGTTTGATTTCTCTGTACAAAAGGTTTGGGAGTTTATTATGTTCAATCTTTTTTGTTCTCTGGCTGTGTAAAAAACAAAAAACAAAAAAAAGATTGTTTGAACAGGATGGTTATAAAACCTTTGGGGAAAAAATGTTGGTGGTTTCCTGTTGCAAATTTGTGACCTCACAAGCTTTGATGACGGGGAACATTTTTATGAGGGGTATATGAACAACTTGAAAAGTTTTGGAGCTATTCACAAAAATGCACTTTTCAAAGTTTTGTGGCATTTTTAAGGATGGTACAAAAATGAAGAGAAAACCTGAAGGAGATTTAAAAAAGAAAAGAAAAAAAAACATTAACCACATAAACTCTAGAGTATTTTTGGCTATTAAATCGCTGACCCAGCCTTGAGCCTTTGAATCAGAGTGGAATAACTACATGAATAAATGCATAAAAATGCGTTCATTGTCTCTTTTAACAGTGTTTTAACCACTATTTGCAGCAAATTAATTCCATCAAAGATGTCTCTATTCATAATTCTACTTAGCAGTTGAACAAACACAAAAAAAATTGTTGCCAGTCCGACACTCTAGTTTGTGTAGCACGAGTACCAAATTGAACCCTTGCAATGCTACGAATCAGACTGACTGTTGGAAAAAAAAAAAATCACTTAAACATGTAATAACTGATGCCATCGTGAGCAGAGTGCCTGCTGGGTAAAGGGATCAGTTGGAACCAGAAGAGGAGCCCAGCTTGACCCAGTTTGGCCTCCATTCTCAAACCTGTGTGTGGTTTTCATTACTGATGAAAGAGAGAGACAACAAAACGATGGTATACACACATTTTCACCTTCACTGTCAGATTGCCACCTTTCCTTGGTTTTAACCAACCTGAAGACGTGATCTACTTGTGTGTTCAGTTTTGAAGTCAACCTGACCATTGTTGGTCCTTTATCTTGTCGTTTTGCATCATCACAGAGTTTATTTAGGTTTGTCGTTACTTAAATGGGTTGTGTAGTCTAAACAAAACAAATCTGTTATAAGTTTAACTCTCATCGTCATTGCATGGTCATATTTAGTATGAGTACAAGGAACTGTAGTCCTCTCCCACATCGGTGCTGAAATAAGACAAGCAAAACACAATTTCTGGAGTCTAGCAGCTTTGGTCGTTTAACAGTTAAACGTGTTGACATACCACATAGCAAAAAAACACAATGGGCACAAATTGTGTAAGTTTTTCTTTTTAGTTTAGACCATTTCAAACCACAGGCTACCCAGAAACCAAGTGTGTGAATTGACTCAAGTCCAAAATATTACTGGAAACCAGACCGCATCACCACAGCTGGACAGAGAACTGCACACCAACACTTAATCTCGAGCCTTTCTGCTCTCTATGCGCTACTCACATGTTTTCATTTGTTTTCTTATTGTCTTACCTCAGAACCCCCCCCTCCAAAAAACCCTCCCAAAAACTGATATTACACTGAAGTAGAAGTTATGGTAAACAATACTGTTGATGATTTAGTGAGAAAACTTAAAAATGATTCAGTAGCTTGAATAACTGTTTAGCTTGGATTAATTTGACTTGTCAGTCTTTGATTATTGTGGAAGGATTTTGGCCCACTTTCCTTTGAAAAATTGCTTCGCTTCATTTACAGCCATTCATTCATTCATGTACAGCTCTCTTGAGGTACTTTCACAGCATTTCAGTCTGGATTCACTGAACCACTGCAACACCTTGAGTCTGTTTTTTATTTCATTTCCTCTCCCTCACAGTCATTACGTTGTAGGTATGCTACTGTGCTTCGGATCACTCTCATGTTCTGAACCATTATGGGCCACGCTTTAGCTGTCAGATAGGTGGCCTCACGTTTGACTCTGGAATACTTTAATATTCATCAGAGTTCATTGATAACTTGGTGACTATAAGGCTCTCCAGGTCCTGTGTGCCATCACCCCTCTACCACGGTGCTGACACCAGGTATGATGTGCTGATATGCTGGGTTTGGCTCTGTGCGTTTCAGAGGTTTTGGGGTTTCTTTAGATGCAACTTTGCAAACCTAAACCGTCCGGTGACAACTTTCTCTTAGCAGCCCTTCAGTCTTTTCGTAATTGTCATAAGCTTTTAATATTTAACACACTCACTGAGGCCTGTGAAATCTGAGGTGAAGCTCTTGGGCTGGGAGATAAAAAGATTGGGGCATTGTTTCAACACCCAACTGAAAGCTCACGAACAGCAAACTGCCAACATGTCTTTTAGAGATGCTCACGATCACTTATTCTAGTGCAACATCTGGCTACTGTTTATCCTCTTAAATCCTATGGCAGCAGTAAGGATGCACAGAGTCCTGTGAATACTTTTCACATGACTGTCCCTTTTTGTTTTAACAGCCGCACATCGCTCTGAATTACCAAAGTTTAAACTTGTGATATTTGCTCTGGTGCTTTGTGCTGTTTTTGTTTTTTTACTTTTGTTTGTTTTTGTTTTTTTTAAAAGTCAATTTTTTTCACAATGCTGAACAAGAAGAACAAAATCGGATGTCTCATTTCGTGTTTACGAGGACATCGTGCCAAATACTCAGTCGCTGGAACAGAGCAGCAGCTGGTCAGTCTGTTTTTTCTAAATATGTTCTAGTGCTTGTAATTTCCTGTCATTCCCATTATCTTCTGCTTTTCTAGGATAATTCATGCCTTGAACCACACACTTATTCAAGACCTTTGAACTCATGGACTTTTCATTCTTAACTCTTAAGAATAACATCTTAACAGTTCCCTTCTTCTCCACAGTTTTTGTCACATCCACATTTTAGGCTTAAAAATATCTTTGTAACACCCTGTTATTAATTCAAAAGAGAAATAATCTAATATCACCATTTACTTTCAGAAAACTTTTTAGTCACAGTACCAGTGTGTTTAAGAATATTATACATTGGTGTGGGGGAACACTTTTCCCCCCCAATGTGGCTGAATTTCAACAATTCTGCAGAGATGAATGAGCCAAAATTCATCCACAGCAAAGCAAAAGACTCATTGCCAGATGTCCCAAACACTTGATTACAGTTGTTGCTGCTAAGCTTGGCCCAACCAGTTTTTCCCCCCTTAATAATAAAAACCTTAATTCAGAAACTGCATTTTGTGTTTAATTGTGTCATTTTTGTCTAATATTTAAATTTCTTTGCTCTGAAACATTTAAGTGTGACAAACATACCAAAAACAGGAAGTCAGGAAGGGGGCAACACTTTTTCACACCACAGTATCTTGTTCTGCTTCCTTGGGGTTCCCTGCTGCTCCTCTAAACCCCTCGCATGTCTGCACCTGTCGTTCCCTCCATTTCTCTCAGTAATCCCCTGTGTATCCACCTTCTTTTCACTGCTCTCACACGCCAAATTTGTTCCACTTCAGGACTCCTACAACACCAGAAATCGAATTGAACCCACCCACCAATGTTTCTTTGACCCTCCCCCCACCTCAGCTCCCGCCACAAACCTGCACACGAGTGGTAGAATCGTAAGCGTCCATGTCTGATTTGGTGCGTGCTGAGGCGTGATAAATGAAATTACAGTGCTGTCATGCAGGGATTTCAGAGCCCCGCAGTAAGACCTGGTTTTACAGTACAATGGCCGGCCACATCTCCTGCATGTATGAAACACAGATGCCATTTTCCATTTGCCACACTTGATTCACATTCTGTAAGCATCTGTTGCTTTGTTAAGGCTTTGGTTTCCAATTAAATGGTGGGAAACTAATTAATGCTTTCAGGGAATTTGCCTGGCAGAAGATTTCAGTGGGCTAACTTCTCTGCTAACCGGGGGGATATTTGATTTTTCTTGAAGAAATGATGTTGCACCTCTGGCTCAATATGTTTCCCGTAAGCGTATATTAGGGATGAAGATGTCAGCAGTGCTGCCAAATGAGCTGTTGCAATGCATTGCGCCGGCACCTCCACTGGGTGGGGATGATTAGACTGTGCAAGACTGAACAAGGTGTTGCCTGTTCTCCATGTCGGTGCATTTTGTTTTATTTCCATTTCATGCTCTGGAAGTGATTTAGGGGTGACTGTTGTGAGAGTTTAAAGTGTGTGTGTGTGTGTGTGTGTGGTGTGTGTGTGGGGGGGAGCATCTGGTGCTGCCAGTCTGCAGTATGGCAAATTCAAATTTCACAGTTCTATGTTGCACTTTGAGAAACAAAATACCCTGTGATTGTTTAAAAAGACAGCAAAAGACCCCAACAAACTACATCATGTGTCGACTGTTTTAAGAAAATAAACTTTAAGTTAAAGCACGTCCCAAAAAAAAAAGAAAAAGTGCTCCCTCCTCATCAGTGATAGTGGAGCTGAGGAGGAAATGAATGCCAATGGAGTTCATTAACGATGTCTGTGTATGAGCCAGAAAGCTCTCAGCCTAATTCATTTTACTGCTGTGGAATAAATCACAATATTTCTGCTCTCACAGATAAAAGGTTTTCTTTCAGTACTGAGCCCAAACGGGCAGCGGGACAAAATCAGTTCATTAGAGTAATTGGTTTAATGTTTCTAATTACCTAGAGATATTTATACTAAAGAAAACTCAAGACGGTGCATAACCCTTTCTTTGCAGAATTAATCAGCCATTTATTTCCAAATCAAGGGTTTGATGATACTCTGAGGTGCCACAAGGAAAAGCGAGGCTTGAATATTCATAATCAATAAACTCTGGCTTTGTTTGCAGTGTGAACACTGTGCTAACAGCTCACCATTAAGTTGTGCATTAATCACTGGGTAGGTGTTCCAATTGCAAAGTTTTAAATTGAGAAAAATTACTTTCTTTTTTGTCATGTTTATCTCTGCGTTCTGAACTTCTTCCAGCTGGTGATGGGAACACTGTGTACCAAATGTGCGGATGAAGGAGAAGCTTGACATATCAAGGAGGACAGGAGCAGCCCTCAGTTTTGACAGCAGTGCAGCGGGTTGGGGAGGCTGTTGTTGAATGTGTCGGCATTGTCATCACCTCCTGATTAGGCCGCTATCTCTGCTCTGCCTCTGAGGACAACGTCTGTAGAGAGCTGCAAAAAGTGAGTGTGTATTTCAGGCAGATGAGCTGAACTCCATGTAGTGACAAATCTTTGTGCTTCTGTTTGTGAAGCAGAGGGAGACTGGAGACGAGGAAGAGGAGGAATTAAAAAAACAAAAACGTTGGGCTCAGGTGGGCGTACATAGGCTGGCTTTGGGTCACAGAAATGAGCACAGCGCAGTGACTGCACAGTCCAGACCCAAACCAGAAGTGACAGTCTGTCTACTGTAAAGGTCATAGTCTTTATTACCTCTGTGGTCGCTATCTCTCTACGCACATCTGCGACCACCTCCCCTCCAAGCTTCTCCCTCACCTCCCCTCAGGGGCACAGCAGTAGGCACCTTGTGGCATTTTAGAGAAGCCAAGCCACCGTGTGAAATTCAGCCCTGCTACATTACTGATCACGTAGTCAAGTAATTTTACTGAGCCACAGAGAGACATGTGCCACGCAGAAGGCAAAGACTGCGGGACGATTTAACGGCACCACATAAAACCTGCGTATTTATCTTCAAATAAGGCACAGAAACCTTATCAGTGAATAAGCTCCATGTCGTTGTGGGACTTTTTTCCATCTCTACTACATTACATTAGACTTAAAAATGTAAATGATTAGATGATGCAACTCCCACATGGTCAGTAGTAATACAAGATCAAGATGGTAAAGGGTCGTTTCTATTTTTGAGGTTTGGGAGGGAAGCCTTTGAAGTGAATGACTGTAAACAAACATCACAGTGATTCCTTTGCTTTAACAACACAGCGCGCAGCAACAAGTTCTATGCAAACGCCTCAATTTGAATATCAATGACATGAATTTGAGTATACATAAGCTGCAATTGACCATTTCTGATCTGACTGCCTGGCCTCGATTTCTGGTACCGATGTCTTATCTGTATCTGTAGTGGTGGTCTAACCTTTGGTGTACCACATCTGGTTTGTCTGAAGCTATTTACATTTAGTTAACATGCATAATGAGATGGATTCTGATGAGTGGAGCGCCGGTCATATCTAGCAGCCATACCACTGCAAGCATGGGCGGAAACTAAATCAGTCATTTCCCCTCAATTACTGAATGATTAACGCCAGGTCAGAGACGACCAGCTGACCTTCTGGCCACATAATGACTTTACATGGATCAATGGATCTCCAAAAACCAGACACACCAGCAACCCAAGAACTGAACTGTGTAGTCAAAATCTCAGGGAATGAGAGTTGGTGAAACCTGCTCTGACTGCTCACTTCTCACTCTTGGTTTGTCTTTTTTATAACTTTTGTTACCTGTCACCTTTCTCCATTTTTTTCCTCCTTTATAAAATTGTCACATTGCCCCCCCCGTCTCTTTCTTTTTCCCAGCGCTGGCAGTACTGTTGACTCACTGCTATTTTCCTTTGCGTGTCAATGTGTTTAAAACATTTTTCTGTCACTCTCTGCAGCTTTTCCATGAATTTCCTCAATATTTTCTACTTGATTTAACTTCCTGTCAACCATGAACTCCTCTGTACTCTAGAGTCAGATTTGAGGCCATCTGTCTGACAGCTACATCCTGGCCCTAACTGGGTCATGCCACTGGACAATGATCCCAGCAAAACAGCAAGAAAACAAGTGTTGCAATGGCCCAGTCGTAGTTCAGACCTCAACCTTGTAAATCCTTAAGAGAGCCGTAGAAGCGCCTTGAGGCGACTTTTGTTGTGATTTGGCGCTATATAAATAAAATTGAAGAAACTAATAAACTTACAAAGAAACTGCATTGTTCCGAGAGGCATCGACTCATGGGCTGCACTGCTACCGTACTAACAAAATGCAATATGTCACGTGTTGTTCGTGTAGAACCTGGTGAGAGCAAGATGATTTTTAATTATACCCAAAAGATTTTTCATGTGACTGTATATATATTTACATATATATTTAAATATGTTGGATTTAACAGTAGCAACATTAGTTGAAAAAGCTGGGGGAAGGTTAATAAAGGTCTGGAAAGACGTTAACGAACAAAATAAGTTTTTAGGAGTCTGTCAGAGCTAAAGATGGTGAAGGGTTCATCAGTCAGTGAAGAACTAGGGGCAATAGTTCAAGAATTTAAAAACCTTTTTCAACATAAAATAAACTTATTTCATCATCTTACATACAGATTACAATTAAAATGTTCAGAGGATACAGAAATATCTCTGTGCGCGAGGGACAAGGCTGAAACCCCAATTTTCAATGGCTGTGATCTTTAGACCTTCAAATCTCACCATATTTAACTAGAAAATAGAGTTGCAGTGTAAAGATTAGTGCCTGGGCTCAGAAACACCTCTAAAACCCACTGACAGTGATAACTAATCGCTGCATACACATACAGTTGTAGTCAGAAGTCTGTATCCACTCATCATGGGTGTGAATGTCATGGTAATGTTTGTTTAAACATGCTTTAGCACCTCGATCAGATGCTTTTGATCCCCACCGACAAGCTTCTGGATCCATCTTCTCACTGGATATTTGAACACTCTTCTAGGTAGAGTTTATTTCAATTTCCTGGCTTTTTTTGTCTTCTGACAAAGAAACTTTTCTGCAGAAGGTGAAATGCTTCTGTTCACTTGGGCAGCTACAAATTTCAGTCGAGTTTAAAGGTGTCGACTGTGGAGAAGGAGCTTCTTCTATTCTCTGAGGACAGTGACACTGGTGCTCCAGTTTTCACTTCACGGTGAACCTGAGCTTTGGTTGGTTGCAGGGTTGTCTTAAAAATCTTAACCCATCTCCTTCAGTCTCAAGCTAACAGTTTGGGTTTTCTTCTAGGCCTCGGCAAAGGGCTGACACATCAGAATAACTCGTATGTAGGTACAATTGTTTGAACCGATGATCTTGGAATCTTTGGAAATGACTCCACACAGGCCTTCCCAACTTTTGTAAATCTAAAGAAGTTCTTCTTAGATCTTCACTGAGTTTGAAGAACCATCAGCACCACTTTTTAAAAGATTTGATGTGTATACATAAAGTTTTGTGTAGTTCAGAAAATCCCCCAAAAACTTCCAATTCTTGTGTTTTAAAGTCCTTAAAGATGTTTGCTGTACAATCATTACACGCTGAAAAAAAAAAAGTTCAAAGAAAATTACCATGACGTTCATACCCACGATGACTGGAAAGTTCTGAGCACAACTGTATGAAAGCTAAAACTACAATGCAAAGAAAGACACAAGACTGCCTTCAATGCATCCTTTCACACAGACTGAGGTAAAACAGGAAAACTGTGGACTTTTTTTTTTTTTTGCACATCTCATAAAACCAGATTTTGCATTGACAGTAGAACACAGAAAACATGAAATGGTTAAACACACATTCTGCGATTTTAAGAGAAATACCAGCTCGTATCTGAATGGGACGGCAGCGACACATCCCACAAAAGTTGGGACAGGAGCAACAAAAGGCTGGAAAAGTAAGAAGCACTAAAAAGTTACAGCTGGAGGAGCATTGTGCAACTAATTGGCTGCTGATGTGTCAAACTGTCTTCAGGCAGCTTGCTGTGATAGACGAGGGATTCAATGCTTTTCGCATGACATTTGGGCTCATTTTACAGAAGATGTTTTAACATGACACAGCGGGAAGATCAATTAAACACGTGCAAATAATAAATTTTTTTTTAAAAGATTTTCCTTTTCCTACAGGAAAAGGAAAGATGCTTTTGTCAGGGCACATTTAGGATTAAACCTTTCATTATTATCTTATATAGTTATTATTATATATAGAACCATCTGTTTCTCGTATAATTGATATGTGTCTCACTCTTTTTAACTCTATCCTAATTTAACCATGAAGAAAAATGTTTTTTTTAAAGCTTTTTTTGCTTTTCGAGCCAACCAGGAAACACTTTACACAGTGTTTGTAGCTTTTTTGAGGACTATCTGTATTTATTTTTTCACCACACCATCCTTGGTGACACACTATCCTCCTTTTCCTCCCTTAATCTCTTGTTCCCTCCTCCATCTCAGTACCTCTTTCCTCTCTCTCCCTTGCTGAAACTCCACACCCACATTGCAGCCCTTTGCTGTACTGCCCCTGTCTGCTCGCTTCTTTTTAAGCTGATGAAATTGCCCCACCTTCCCCGCTCCCTCACCCTTCTCTGTCTTTTGCTGACTGCGTCTGTTTTTCCTGCAACTCCAGGCTTTAACTTGTTCATTCATAACCTTTCCTTCTCGCTCTCTCTCCCATCCTCCTCCTCATATATCATTCCACCTCTCCCGCCAGTCTGCTAGCTGACTCACTTACAGTCAAGTCGGGAGGAAGGAAAATGAGCAGAGAGCTTTTGCAAGGGCAAGTGGGAAGTCTCTCACAGATGAATGGGTTTGAGTGAAGGCCCAGCCAGCGGGTATGAAGAAGTGACAGCTGAGAATAAAAGTCTCCTCACAGATATGTTTATACTGCAAAGGTCGTGGAGGTGATTTTTATTTTATTTCTTCAGTTTGCTCGAGTCTCTTTAACATGAAACTGCTTTTAGGGAAGTGAAACGATCAGAAAGAGGGAGCAGAGACATCATCCCTATTGATTTACTTGAGTGCAACTTCATACAAGCTGCAAATTTTCCAACATCCTCCACTTGCAACTGCCTCTGGAATATTACTGCACTGAAATTTAGCTGTGGACTAAAAATCACTAATGAAGTATAAAGCGAATAATAATTATGATCCAGCTTTTGGGCTTCTTGTAAAGTTGTTGCATTTTGGCTTATTGGCCCAAGAGTTTTATTCACCGCTTTTCAACATCTGTTTAAAAAAATGTTACCAAAGCCAGATTTTCTAAGGTAGCACCGTCATCTCTGCTCCATGTTCCTTTTCAGCCTGTAACCCAGTTTTAGTCTCCACTCCTGGCATCCAACCAAGCCCAGATTTCACTTTGACCTTGCAGCCTTTCTTCAGCCATCCAGCCTCTCCTGGGAATAATGGCTGGGGTTTTCACCTAACTAGCATCATCAATCATTATTCCCATCCTGTCTGCTGCTGTAGCGGCTTTTGTCTGAATGCTTGGCAGATCCTCGGACACCAGCGGCAGATGGGCACGCTGGCACCCTCATGTTGATGAGGAGCACAAAGAGAAACTACAGCAGCTCAGAAACTACTCAGCTACATCAATGTTTCTGGAAGGGTCAGTGATTCTGCCAAATGCAGAGTACTGTGAAAAAGTCTTGAGCTGCCCCTCATTTCTTTAAATTTTGCGAGGAAAATGGGAAATACGTGCAGCAATTTCATTGAAACATGCAAATGTACATGTAAATACAGTATATGAGGCAAAAACAGAATTTGTACAATTCTAATGAGCTTGAAAATTAATACTTGGTGTGACCACTTTATCCTCCAACACAGCGTGAATTCTGTTAGCAAAACTTTCTCATAATTATTTAAAGGGATTTTCAGTTCTCCGGGCTTCTTGAAGGACATTCAAAGCTCTTCTTTGTTCCGTTGTCTGTCAGGACGATCCCAAACAGCTTCGATGACGTTGAGGTCTGGGCCCTGGGGAGATCAATCCATGACTGACAGTGATCCATTGTGTGCTTTACTGTGCATGTATCTGCACTGGCAGTGTGTTTGGGATCAGCTGAAAAATGAAGCTGTTGCCAGTGAGAACTCTTGCTGATGACACTGGTGCACAAACATGAGACATGCAGCTCCAAACCAAGACAGAGCTTCCACCATGTTTTACAGTCGGCGCTAGACACTCACTGTTATAGCTTTTTATAACAAATTGAACCAAAACTCTCAGATTTTGGATTAACAACTCCATAATATGTGTTCCTGCTGATTTTCAGTCCAGGTCTTGTGTCATTAGTGTACCTTAGGTCTTCCTCTTTTCCCACTGCCTGGCAGCTCCATATTCACCACACTTTGTCCAGTATATCCAGTATCCCTCCTCTGCACATGTCCAAACCATCTCAGCCCTACCTCTGTGACGTTGTCTCAAAAAACACTCAGCCTGAGCTGTCCCGTCTCATTTCTAATCCCGTCCATCCAGGTCATTATCAATAAATTTTTAGCATTTTGATTGGAAAATGTGAACATCAAACAAAACTGGGTATGTCATCTGGACCGACCATTTTCCAGTCTTCATCTTCTATATAGCTGCCCTCACTTCCTCCTTACTAATCCTCTGTGCTTCTTGACTCACTCACTGTCCTCCATCCCTCCTCCTCGTCCTCTCATCCTCATTTTCTTTATTCATCAGCTTGTCAGAGTACTCCTTCTATCTTCTATACACACTCTCTTCACTCTTTAGTACATTTCAGTCTCTACCTTTAATCACTCTCACCTGTTGCACATCCTTTCCAGCCTTATCTCTTTGTCTAGCGTCAACCTCACATATCCCACTTTGCCCATCTCTCTGTCTCTCTCTTTGATTCACAAAGGGCGAGATGCACTGCAGCATTAGTTTCTCTGGGACTGCTACTTCAAAAACACATGTAAGAGAATTACAAAATAAGTAGTATGTAGTAGTAGAAGTAGTAATGATAATCTTAAAACAGCATGAGGGAAAACATTTAGGCAGCCTGAAGGCAACACATGTTTGAGTTCAGCTAGGTTTGTGAAACTGTGTGAAATTAAGAGGGATAGCTGCTGAAAGGATTGAAACGTTAGGTGTCACCTTTTTATAACGAGCTTGTTGACTTGTGGTTGTACTTTGTATTAGAGGGTCCTCGAGATAAAGAAATGTTAGAAATGTTGTAATGTTCTGTCTGCTTTCCACGGAGTCAAGCAGGAGTCCCTGCACGATCAACCATGGCACTTCTATCTAGGACAGAATAGAATAATTTCATTTATATGGATTATAGCATAAATGTGAGTTTTTAAATGTGAGCTGGGTGGGAAAGAATTATCTTTCCATGGAAAGATAATTCTTTCTTTTTTCAGTGCCAACCCCAGCCTACCCCTTTGTCCCATAATCCTGTGTTCTTTTGCAGGATTAATACACGTTTCTGTTTGTTTAACCTGACTCCTCTGTGTTTGCATTTTGGATCCTCCTTTTGAACGCCTTGCAGCCCTAAAGGGTTTTAGAGAATGAATGGGGATGGAGGAGGTTTTAAAATAGTGCCACTTTATTCAGTGCTTTAAAAGCAAATAAAAGAACATTCAGTTCTACATTCCTTGATTTTTGGATGAGCTGGAGGGGGAACAGAGAAGACTGAAACACAGATTCATGCTAGCAGGATGCAGCAGATAAAAGGACGTAAAATAAAAGACCTGCTTTATCACGTGCGGCAGATTATCATCACCTATCATCACCAAGTTATCTTGGCCCCGACAACAAGCACATCCACACAGCCCCTGAATTACCCAACAATGAAGCCTCGAATCAGGACCTCTTCCCCCAAACTCAAATAAGAAATGGCAGATATTCCTGACACATTTTTATTCACCAGCGTTATGTAACATTCATCTCAGCTGTGCCTGCGATTACTCTATAATGAACTGAAGTCCAGTGAAATTCTTAATAGTGCAATGAATTAAAAGAGCTTATGAAAGTTGAGCTCAGTGGAGCGTAGAGATTACAAACACAAAACCTCATATGGACGTTATTTCACCCTGTAGTCTATTAGCCTCTGAAACGGTGCAGGGAGAACAAGTGCTGGAGAGCCATAGGCTATTTCCTCTATTATTATTATGCCTGGCACTGCCCAGGTGAATACAAGAACAGTAAAAAGAGCTGCTGGACCCTTTAATCCTGACCGTGTGGAAGGAGAAAGGGGAGGACAGAGGGGTACAATAAAGGAATGGCCAGAATCCACAGAGAGTGAGGTGAGGAGAGTGATGGGAGGGAACAGAGGAGGAGGGAGGCAGGCAGGCAGAAAAGGAAGGGTGATGTCACCTCTAACAGGCAGCCAATGAGAGTCAGGGAGGGAGAGTGAGAGAGAGAGAGGCCGAAGGAGGGTGTGTTTTTCTATCACTGCAGCATCAGCAGAGGAAAGGGGCACGATCATTTTCATAGAGAAGAGAAAGAAAAGACACAAGTAGATCAGGAAAAGAGGGCGAAACGGACGGGCCGACAGAGCCAAGGAGCATCACTCTGCAGGTAAGAGCATCTTTTTGTGACGAGGTGGGCAGTTTGTCATCACATGGAGAGAGAGCAGGAGTGTGCTGGTGAGTGGATTAATTAGGCTGCTAGGTGGAGGTGGCTTGTCTCAGAATCGCACCTTTGGCTCGTCTCATGCTGGCGGTGAAAAGACGACCGTCTGGTTCGTGTAAATCGCTTTATTCTTACCTTTCTTATTTAAATGTCTTCACATTGGGAGGACATCGTATTTCCACCAGACTTGTTGATGTTTGGGGGAAAAAATCAAATTACATTTTTTAAACACATTTAACTGAAAGAATTAGACAAATGTAAAAAATTTCACCAGACGTGTGTATTGCAGTGTTTTGGGGGAAATATACTGTAACACTGAATCACTTTTAATTGTTTAAGGAAAGTCAGGTGCCAGGAGTAACCTGTTGGTGTGGAATACTTTTAGAGGAAATCTCTTCTCTTTTGTGGCTGGATTTATCGCTTGCTGACTGAAGAGCAAGAACGCTGCATGCAACAGGCTCTCCTCTCATTATATTGAATACAGAACAGTGCCGATTGCCATTGAACCTTTACTGGTCGGCGTCACATTTCCTTTACCTTTTTAGCTAATGTTCCTCAAAGCTGGCGTTTGTCTTAAATAAAAACTATGAAATATTGATCAATGGATATTTTTAAGTGCACTGAACCGTGTTTTACATTTATAATACTCTGTCAAGTGCAAAATAAAGCTGCCGTCTGCTGCAACTGTCTACTGCATCACATTTGTAAAATTCTTCGCTTTGCTTCTCTTTCTGCCTTTTTAATTTAATATGAATATTCATCTCCTCCATGCATTCCCCTCCCCCAGCTGATATCTGAGTGGCTTAATGTTAAGTACAGCCTATGATTGCCATGTCCTCATCAGATTTTCACTCGGGTGTATGGAAAACGACAAAGCGGAGCAGACCCCAGCAGTTTTTCTAGTTCACCAGTCTTATTTCCTACACACCTGCAGTGAGTGTGTTGTGGCAGGTCGGTGTCAGGCTGGGTAATTTAAACCTGCTGAAATAAGAGAAGAAAAGGAAAAGGAAGTGGGGTGGTGAAAGAAAAGCAAAGAAATTCAGAAATCAACAGGAGACAGACTGAGAGAGAGATATTTAGACTGAAGGAGACATCAGAGTGAAAATAAGGGTGGGGCAGCGCACGCAGCAGACAGTGGAGGTGTGCCGACGGATGGAGGCGCTCACCTGGCTGTATGCCATACAGATGCCTGCTGTCAGCCTCTGCGACCTGTGAACCAATAGTTTCTGAGCCCAATGAAAACAGATGGTTGCACCAGTTGTGTTAATGCTACAGATCATATACAGTATATCAATATGTATTAAATGGATTTGCCAGAGACAGCTGCTGATGGTCGTGAGATTTTCCCCACTTGACGGTTCTTCACTGCCTGTCTCATGTTTTGTAAGTAACGCACACATATCATGCACAGAGATGTGACTGGATTTTTAATAAAGCAGTGATTAAAAATCTGCGGGTATCACAAGTGTTTGTGTGCTAGTACTGCCGTGAACCGACACGCTCCCCCTTCCTCGATGCCTCAGTAGCCTGGAGCTTGTCCCAGATGAACCCAGTCGAGGGACTGGAGGGGAAGGAAGGCGCTCTGTCTCACAATGACTGTAACCATCTGTACAACATCCATAAACGCACTGCACTGCACACATCCACACAATAGATCACGATACAGCTGCTGCTGAAGGGGCACGTTGGAGTGAATGAGAGTGTGTTTGTGTGTGTGTGTGGATCCTCACTGTGGCAGCGATGCTCCAGAGACCCACTGCTGGTCATATTATCATACTATTAAATGCAGCGGATTTTGTGTGGCAGTGAATCTCTAGACTGCGCTGGGAGCTGCTTGTGTAGCAGTGATATTGTTGTCAGAGTAGCCAGACTTGGACTCCGTCATTACCCTTGCTACAGCATGGTGCAGAATGTAATCTCCCCTCTGACGCTGGCTGGTTAATTGAGCTGTTTCATCAAAGAGATGGATGGAAACGGGGATTTATGTGCGGAGAGAAGGACGGACGAATGGGGATGTGCAATAAAAATAAGCAAAGTAGGGTGGTGTAAGCAACATTTAAAAAAAAAAAAAAAAAGCTGAAGGGGAAGAAGAGGAACGTCCTTTTGAAAGGCAAATCACTTTGCGTCATTTAAAGCATGGTCACTCCTTTCAGGGAGCGGAGAGAAGAGCACCAACTAGGACGAACAAAAAAAGCAATGCCATAGGAGAAGACACCAAAAGGAAGACTTGTTTATTTAAACATAAATGCTCTAAATATTATTGAAGAAGGTTATAGGTAGGTAGAGCCCTGCAGTGCTTTGTGACATATTCATGCTTTTGCTGTATACGGTTTTTAATGTCAGGGACTGGCCCATTTCCAAACGCCTTTAGTCCAGCAGTGGAAGTCGGGAGCTGTGTTGTGTAGGAGGAGAGGAGTGATTTGCTCTCAGTATGCCAGCTAGGAGCAACTCCAGAGTAGAGCAGCACAGCTCTGGCCCTTCAGCCCCTCAGCCACCTGTTATTGCCTTGGGGCACATTTGTCAGTCATCCCGCTCACCAAACGCAGATATACGAACACACACGAGCAGAAACACATCTGTAAGGCACATCCTCAGCAACCCAAACAAACACTCTGCAAATACACGCTGCAGAGGTCCTGTTGCAGTGCGCCAAATGAAAGATTCTCTAATGTTGCCTACACAGTCTGATTACTTAAGCGTCTGCGACTGATCAAAGACCACACTCATCACTTTCTGGGGATTCAGCCATTAAAGCAGCAACGGGGTAAAATAAGGGTTATGAGGAAACGCTCGCTCCTAGACTGAAGTGTCAACAATAACACTTTCAAGTCTGAGTTTCTTTTTATCCTCTTTTGAGAATAGCGGTTGTAAAGTTACAAACTCACAACTGCAGATTCAAAGGCTTGTGGTGAAAGGCTCCCTTGAGTTATCTTCTAGTGTGTGTGTGTGTGTGTGTGTGTCTTTTCGATGCTGTGTGTGTATGTGCGTGTGCACTGTTCAGCATCAGGATCCTGTTCCTTCAGGATGCTGTCAAGATGGAGAATGAGCCCCCCCTTCCCCTTCCACCAGCTGCAGCTCGGAGGCTGTTTGATTTAGACTGTGCAGATGGGAGTCGACCCACTGGGTGTCAAGTAGAGGATCGTGTCGACATGCTGTCAGGGTTTGGTGGGGAATACATTGTGGTGATTTAGGGAGCCAAGGGTCAGATAGATTGACAGGCCAGCAGGGGTAAATTATTATGGAAAAGTGAGGAGGAGGAAATGAAGCGAGCAAAGGGGAGAGGGAATTTTGCAAAGGTAAGGTGAGGCAGAGGGGGGGCGAAACCATAAAGATGTGAAGGACTGATTTAAAAGGCAGGAGGATGGGAGGAGATGGGATAAATATGAAAGTTGTACTGGAAAGTAGAGAAGAGGCGTTGTGATCTAAAATCACAGTTCCCGCTCTTCAAACCTTTAAACCTTTAAACATGGCTAATCCCTCGGACGGCGTGACAGTCTGTAGAGTCGGGGGAATTCCCAATGGGACGGCTCCCATTCAGCTCTCCTTTGGGCCGCCTGGGTGGGGAAAAATGACTTTTTCAAGAGAAAATTACATTTTCTTCACAATGCCCATTCTACCATCTACCATCGCAGTAGATCAGATGGGATTTACCATCTGAAGGAGTTACCCCCTCCCAAATATTCAAGTCCGTTGGTGATTATGGAGAACAGGAAGAGGCCGAGAGGAGGCTAGGCTCAAAAAAGAAGGGAGTTGGAGGAAGCTGTCAAATGTGCTGAGTTAACCTGTTTACCACAGGATAGATCCCAGATGCAGCCTGTAAGCAGACAGCCTGCATAGACTATAAGGCTAGCACAATTGATATAAAACCAATTCATATAATAGAGGTGACTAGCCTAGTTTATTTCGTAGAGCCCAATAGGTACACGATGAATCACAGAAGAAGAACATAAATGGTTCCAGGATGATCTGTGTAACATTGAATTACTGCTTTTAATTTAATGTTTTTGTAGCATCAGAGCAGCAGATAAGCCCATCAGACACTGTTGAACCTGATAAGCTTGGACAGAGGGGACAAGTAGAGAATAGTCTTAACAGAGTTAAGTCATTTAAATTAAGTTATTCATGTCTAGTGTAAAATATAACACGCGGAGAATAGACGAGATAGACTCTATATCCTATCAAGACTGAATATATCAGCATGGTGGTAGCTAGCCTAATTCATTTTAGCCTGTCAAGTCAAATAGTCTAAATTGTGCATCACAAATATTAATTATAAACTATTATGATATGTAATATATAATTGTAAAAAAAGAAACAACCCCAGAATAAATTCCTCCACTTCATGTTGCTGCCTTTGAATGTCTTGTTTTTTCTCCTTCCTCCAGTCTTTCATGTCGTATCAGTATTCATACAATGATCAGACAAAACCGCATCAGGATCTTAATCAAAGTAATGGCTGAGGCTCCGATTAGCCTTCCCAGAAAAAGACTCAGACAAAGACTCATAAATCCATCCCTATTATACAATTGAACCTGTGACGGAGACCAAGGCCCAAATAGAGGCGTCATGTATGGAAACAAATTTAATTTGGCAGAGTGAATTACTTTATCACTTTAATATAGCTTTAGAAGTGATGGTATGGGCGAGGAGAAATGGCAGTATTCCCCTGGGTAACAAATATGATATTGGCAGTTAAAATTGCAAAACTGAAACCCAGGAGAGAAATTAATTACTGACAAACCAATAACCCAGCTGGAGGCCCAAGATATTGTGGAAAGAAACTCTTTAAATAAGATAATTAAAAATAAAAAAAATCGTTATCGCTCTATCATTACGTTGCAAATCGTTCTAATCCTGTGACTTAAATTTTTTTACTCGGTGTCTTGAAATGAAAAGATGTAAATCACACAGAATCATACTGAAAAGCTGCAAAGCAATAAAGCTGCACACTGAATATGAATTAGGGGAGATATGAAACTCTGTCTGTCCTCCCGGATGCTCTCCTCATCCTTTTTCTGTCTCTTGCAAAATTATCTCTTTGTCTCAGCAACATAGAGAATTCCCCTCAGCGTCACTCCTTGTGGACCACAGTCAGCTCTATGAAAGAGGCTTTATTGTCCACCTCAGTAGCTATAATTAGACTAAATTGACCCTCTGTCCAGTGTATTTCCCCACTGCATGTATCTGTCTCTATGAAGTCTTCTGTTTAATGTCGAAGATGCTCCTCTGCCTAATTGTGTGCATCAGTCACAATTCACAGTGACCAGATGAAGGAATTAATTATTCATCAAATACCAGTGTTGGAATATTATTTTTTAATTTGTTAAAGACAATGTAAAGTATCTTTTGATGGATTATTCATTATTCACATTAAAATTTATGTGCTATAGCTTCTAGATAGCTGCAAAATTACGCTACATTAAACTATATGAAAATCACTGATGTTGTTTTATATATATACACACATATATATACATATATATGTGTGTATATATAAAACAACATCAGTGATTTCCATATAGTTTAAAATAGAGAAAAAATAGAGATATTTTCTTATTTTCCTTCTGATTCAAGCTGAATACAATTAGAATTAAAAATTAGGCATCTTCTAATATTATGTTATTATGACATTAATGTAGCACAAGGCTCAGGTAGCACATGAATAGCTGGTAGAAACATCTTCTAATTTTTGATTTCTTACTTTGAGTATATGTCAGAGCCTGTACTTTTTTACTTTTTACTTGAGTAAAGTTGAATCAGCACCTCAACTTTTACTGCAGTATTTTTTAACACTAGTATCTGTACTTCTGCTTAAGTACAGAATGTCTGCACTTTTGCCATCTCTGGGTTTTGTAGTCACAGTAGTGGAAGTGGCCGAGTGTTAAAGCATCTCACAAACACCCTTCATTTGCATTTCATAAAGAGGTTTTGTAGGCGGGGAGGTATCTCAGCGTGTAGCATCAGCATGTAGCTCTGGACTAACATACCTTCTGAAAAATGCATTTGTAGAGTGAGTTGTCTATAAAAATGCATTTATAAAATGTACGTCCTCTGGAGGAAAGCATTGTCTTTTTTTTGAAAGCACTGAATTAGATTTTTCCTGACTGATTTTTCTGATTTTCCTGGTTTTTCCTTTTTTGCTGGCTCCACGCTACCAAATTGAGCTCTCATCCGTCTCACGGTTGTGTTAATAAAAGCTAACACATTCGTGTGACGATACTGACAACATCTCCGACCACATTATGATACTTTGGGGACTTCACATATCATCGCCCCATTGTGGCTTTCATTACACTGGCTGTTTATTAAGAAGACACGGCCTCGTTGGTTTACTAATTTATTGATTTGTTGCTAAGAAGCTGGCTGCATTTTTAATGAAATTTGGGTTTGTGATATATCTCAGAACTGTAGGCTACATCTGCACTGTTGCTTTAAGTTACATCATGCAGCTCCTCTGAGATTTTGAGAGGGTTTCTCAATGCTTCTAGAATTTATTCTTCATCTGTACTCCGTGCCTCTCTTCTTGTTTTCCCTTCGGACCGTTCTTCTCAGTGTCCTTGGCATAACTTTCATGCCAGCTCATTTGTTTCCCATCATAACTGGATACACTTTTAAACAGTTTAGACAGACAGGCAACATTTTACTTGTACAAATGTATCTTTTGCACAGTTAGTATTTCATAGACGTGGCTGAATGTTTGAAACGACGGGGAGCCCGTTTGCCACACGACATGCATAATCTGGAGCACAGACAATCCGCTTTTCTTCAGACATTAAGGTAAGTGTGCTGGATGCCGTCCAGTGACGGAGTCGCACTCTCCATTTTCTCACATTTGAAATACAGTGTGCTTTGCGAGTTTTGAATCCCTCTGAAAGCTTATTTATTTGGAGTGTTGACATTTAAGTGTATTGATTTGCTTTCACTTGCCTCATTCTCGCGGTACTCCTACACCTCATTTGAATGAGCCATAACTGAAATAGATGGGGCATGAAGCGCAAGCATGAGGACAAACTTGCACTGAAACAGCATCTTCAAGTACTTCCGGCGATGCAAGTATCAGACTGTCTGTATCTGTGATGGAAAATGTTGGTGAAAACCATTGCTTATGTCTGCACGAGAGCAGTTAATCATGATGTACTTGCAAAAATAACATGTGAGACAGGAAAAGTGTGGTTGAAAAAGAAACCAACAGTGACACTAACTGAAAACATGATGCAGTGGTGGGAAAGGTTGAGATGAGATAAGAAGTAATAAGGATACGATCATACAGCTCTGGCACGTCTGCACGTTGAAGTACTCGTAAACACTGTGTAACTCAGGATGCGACTCCCACTCCTCGCTTCAAGTAAAACTTGTTGAAAATGCGATTCTGTGACTCTGTGGTCATCGCTTAAATGTTTGATAAAATTGCTCCCAACAATCTGTCTTCTCTTCATGTCTCAGTGATGTTGTGACTCTACTTTCTTGGAGGCGTTTTATCTGCTGTGTCAGGCATGATATATTCATTAGGGTTGGATTACAGAGAGTGGGAAAGGATCAGGTTTTGAGTGGGTTGTAATCCCCATACACAGGCCTAATTTAATCTTACCTACTGTGCCATCCTATTACACACTACACCCACCGCATGTATTCAAGTGCTGGCCGGAGGAGAGCAGATGGGGGGCATACAGGGTTAAAACAGGGTAACGTCAGACAAAAGAGTGTGAGACAACGAGGACGGATCGTAAGAAAAGACCCACGGAGAAGGAAAATTGATTATGAACAGCAGGAGAGAAAAAAATCAAATGCAGAGGAGAAAAAACGCCGAAAACATCAAAGAGAAAAGAATTATCTGGTAGATGAGATTTGGTGAAAGGTGTCCAACTATAATGGTTGCTGGTTTCTTTCCTGCATGAGCAGGCAGAAGACATTTCTTACAAAAAACTGTTTATCTGCGAGATTTCATTTTTATGTAATTAAAGACTTTAAATATCCCTCCCGCTATAAGACTGCAAATCCATCACACTGTGCTAGAAATTATTCATTGCAGTTATTAGAAATTCTAAACAGGGATGTCTAAAGAGTTAGTGAAGGAAACTGCTTAGGCATATTTTGTTTGGCAACTTCTCCTATCTGCCTTCTGCCCAGTGTATCCAGGGATGCTTCGCCACCTCATTATATTTATTTGGCCAAGTTGCAAAATAATTTGCATGCCACAGAGACTTTACACAGCGACGAGAGAGGGTTTATATAATGTAACCTAACTTCTGTTGTTTTTGCTACCATTTCTGACCTACATCCCTCTCATCATCCATCCGTATCTGCTCTTAGCCAGAATAAAATAGGCCACGCTTCCCTGCTACACAATCCACACACTATCTACCTGAAAAGGATCCTGTATGTGAAACTGTTCTTCTTATTCCCCCCTCTTTGTTTTTAAAATCAGGTTGGTGTTGCAGTCGTTTCAGTCTGCTCTCTGAATTGATCAGGGGTAATTGGGCAGAGCACTACAGAGAGCCTCTCACAGGCCCAAGTTGCAATAACTCAACTCTATATTTTGCTTTAAAACTGTCTGTTTACATCAGCCACTGTGCTCTTCCTGCTGAGCAGTGTTTGTGGCCAAACTCACAGGGCGCACTTGGTGCAGCTATTTTGTAAACCATTTGTTTAAATCTTTGCTGAAGAGAGGATTTACTTGTGTAGCAGGACGCCGTGAGGATTGTTAATGTGAGGAAAAGATGAAAGGGACAGTCCCCAAGAGAAAACGCAGGAGCAACAAGAAGAAAACAACACAGCTTTATTCAGGGGGGCGCGTGCCACATGCAGGGAGATGAAGAGGGAACGGATGCGGAGCATAAACAAACCGCATGGAGATGGATAAAGAAACTGGAGAGAATAGACCGAGGGTCCGGACATTGTTAATGAGCTTAACGAGGTAATTACACGCAAACGCAGAGACCTCATCCTCCAGGCCCTCGCGCAGGTTGGGAGGGGAAAGGGGAAGCAGGCGAGAGAGCTGGCAGAGAAAGAGAAGACCTTTGTTATCAGTCACCTTTTAATCGTTTTGATTGAACAATTAAAGTTTGATCCTGCTCAGGGCGTGCGTAGGAACTGCGAGAATGTGGAGGTTGAGATGGAAAGGCGCTGAGAGAAGATAAAGAGGAAAAGACACAGGGAGCAGAGGGAGATGGGAGGGTAAAGGACAGAGAGCCCGCAGCGATTAAAATGTCACCGCGAGCAGAGGCAGATGCACACCTGTCAAGCACAAATTCGCCTGCACACCTGCAGACTGAACAGACAGCATGCGCTCTCTGCTGGAATGACTTTAATTCCCAGTATGCATCTTCCACCTTCATATGTCTCTCTAGATGTTTTTCGATGCTAGTCCCCCTCCATAATCCTACGTGTCTTTTTGTTTCTCCAGACAGTTTATGTTTTATTTATGTATGCAGCGAACGCTGTTTTGACCAGTCTGTGGTTCAGAAGGGGGACAAATAAGCCAACAATAAAACGTTCGTGACAGGGCTGTTACCAGCTTTGCAGCCATCACACACGCGCCGCTTCCTGTGCTTCGACCCCTCGGCCTGCCTGCGGGGCCCGTCCGCCTCCACAAGTGTCAGGACAGCTGGTTTGTCCTTTCAGTTTCAATAAAGGAAAGATGTCTCAGAGTTATTTGAGACATGTTGTCATGCAAAACCTGTGTTTGTCTGGCTGGTTGTAGCAGGCGGGAGTTGCTGACGTGCTTTGTCGGTGTCCTATATAAAAACCAGCAGAATCAGCGGGTTTTAATCCGTACTATCATGGGGTGAAGATGAATTCGATATCTGCCACTGTTGCAGGGGATTTAGTGTACCAGAGCGTTACCCCGGGTCTTTTTCTCTATGAGAAAACATGTATCGTTATGCTCTGCATGCTTAGATCAACAGTTGGTGTGTGTGCGCATATAGACGTGCATTGTCAGAACATGTTCCTCAATGAACATAGCATCTTGTTGTTTAGCTGCAGGCGAAGGTTGCTAGAGTGTTCGGTGCTTCCCTGTGGCCTTTCTCTCTCGCTGTTTTCCTCTCCTGCTCTCATTGGAATTGGAGACAAACTCTTTCTGTCACCTTTCATAACTGAAGCAAAATGGGAAGGAAAGAGATATGAGAGACTATTTTAGGGACAAGGCCAAGGCTGGGGCCTTTTTGTTTATGGGGCAATACCCCAAGTGGATAGGGAAAAGAAAAGTGATGTGATGCAGGAGCAATGAAGCAAGGAAGACAGGAGCTGCAAAAGAGATGAAGCAGCATCCTCACTTCTTTCTTTTTGTATTTATTTATTTTTTGCTTATTCACTCTGTCTGCCTCCTGGAATAGATGATATAAAGCCAGATATGCTTGTCACTCCCTTTAAATGTCTGACGGGAGATGACGCAAACAGGCTGATGCGCACACAGCCGGGACAGAACAGGTTGTCTGTTTACCCTCTTTCATATTGCGCCTTGCAGAAAATTGATGCACGCGCCGCAAAATGTCACGTCCTTGATCTCTTTGCACCACTACACACTGGTGTGTAGAGGGGCTGGAGCTGTGCAGAGACGCGGGGAGGGGGATTTACAGAGGGGTCTGCAGAGGAAACAGGGCTGTGCGCCTCAGATAACACTGCAGCCTTTGATGGAGCCTGGCCCTTCTCTGTTGGAGAACGCAAGCTGCTCCGCCTCAGATACATCCCCACCTTGGACTCCGCTGGTAATGATTGGATTTAGTTACAGAACAGAAATGGTTTTCTGATGATAATGATAACAGATGCGAAGGGAGTTAGTCAGCCACTTAGGGTCGAGGGACCGTATCGATGCTGTGCCAGCCTGCAGATTTCCCCTTAGACTCCCCTGCCTCTCGCAGGCTTGATAGAAGCTGATGGTGGAGGTTGATAGAACGCTACCTGTAATTGCATTGTGTATGATCCTAGAAGGGTGGCTGTAATGAAGATGTAGTGCAGGATAGCTGCATTCCACAAAGCAGCAGAAGCTTGGTAGGGGGTCTGGGGGAGTTTAGAGAGAGAAAAGGCGCGGTTTTCTACTTATAGCACGAAGCAATCAACAGGGAGCAGGGAACTGACAATAGAAGGGTAAGAGAGACAGGAGTGGAATTAAAAGACTTAAAAGTTGACAGCCAGGGAATGATGAACTCTTTCAAGTGTTGGTAGCATGTAGACAAAACGAGAGAACTGGAGAAAGACGGGAGATCGGGGGGGAAAGCGCAAGTGAAGGCGACACGCAGGAGACAGAAGATGAAGGTAGCGAGTATAAAAGTGCACATCTATGACGAAGGAGACAGGGGATGGGGGGGATGGGGTGAGGAGGATGAACATGTGGGAGGGGGCAGGGAGAGAAATATTTGCACTGTGCCAGTGAGCTGGAGTCAAGAGGTTGTCATGGTGATAGTGAGGTGAGAAAGGAAAAGGGAGGCAGGGGTATTGACACCTACACACACACACACACTGAGAGACACACACATATAAAAGCTCATACACACAAACTACAGCAAATAAAATTCGTCTTTCATAAGAATACTGACCTGTCACATCTCGGGTAAACAGACTTTTCACGGGGACGCACACAGAGTGGGTGTGCACGACTAAGCTGAGGTCATGTATGAAGCCTGGTAGTCATATTACTATGCAAACTCTGTTTCCCAGATCGCTTTGCTTTCTTTTATCCTCAATCAATCCCATTTGAATGGCATGCAAATCCTTTGAAACTGACTTTAGCGTTGCCTTTAGTCTGCTGCTGCATGCACCTGCCTGTGTGTCGGTGTGTGTATCTGAGCCTTTCTGTGTGCGCAACAAGCAGCTCTAGTCGGGCATGTTTGTCTGAGCCTGTGCACATACTTACATAATAACCATCTGTAGTTTCATATAAATATTAAAAACGATAAACCTACAGAGGCAGCAAAAGGAAATGTTAAAATCTGAGGATTTTTTGGGTGTTTAAGAGAGTCGTTTTTACAGTCTGGAACCCTGTAAACATTATAACAGCTTGCTAGGATTAAGTCACAGTTCTTTTTCCTCCTAAATAAAATCAGCTTCACGTTAACTGTTAGGAATTCATCAGACTCGGCTGAAACCATCTTCAGTCCTTATTGACTAAACCAAACGAGTGACTTGCCTTGGTAGTGTGGGGAAAAGGTTGGGTGTGTAAAAGGAAAAAAAAAAAAAAAGCAAGCACAGCAGGAAGAAAAAACATTTCCATATTGAACAACAAACAAATCAATACCACTGCTCGTTGGTAATGCTGGCTCTTATATGAAATATGCTTTTAGTTGTGTACTGAGTGCTGGGAGGCAGTGCTAGCTCAAAAAAAGTGCACTGCAGCTGATGACTCGATAATCATTTTTTAAACTGTTTGAAGTTTTACAAAAACCTAAAAAATCCTGCAAACACGATCCTTTCTTTAACCCTGTTCTTCCTCCTTATCAGTACGCACACAGCCACTTTTATTTTCCCACTTTGTTTCCACTCCATAGATATTTACTAGCTGTTTAGGGATGTTATCTCCGCTCTTGTCCCTAGAAGACCTTCTATTTGATTAAATGAGTAGCACTTAAAATGAGTGCAACTTTTAACAAAGTTAATGGGTTTGTCGAGAAGCTTTTTGTGTAACCTGGTATTTTAAACATGTCAATCAGTAGATCTTCCAAGCTGTTTCGGTAACTCTGCATCTCCTCTACTTCTATTACTGCAGCTAGTTTAGTTTGTGTTATATATTTTTATATATATATATATTTTTTTTTTTGCAGGGTTTCTCTTGTTTGCTTTGTTTTAACAATGAAGTGATAAGTAGGAACATTTTGTGTGTGGGTTGTGTATGTTTTCATTCATGTGATTCCTGTAATTTCCTGTGCGATTCCTTCATGTCTCTACAAGCCCAGTGTAACGCTAGAAACAAAATCCATCCTCTTTCACACAGTCGTTCGGCCACTGGGGCTCTTCCATGCAAACGTGTTAGCAAAGCACTATGTGTGACCTTGCCCTGCCAGCAGCTCATTTCCCTGAAGTGGTGGAAAAAAACGGATTACATCCAACGTAAGGAGACCTTGACAAATGCGTCTGGCAAAGACTGAAGTCTTGGCATAAAGCTTTCTGCGGAGAAGCCCACGGGCAAATCTATCTACTAGAAATTCAAGCTAAATAAAAAGAAAAATACCTGCAAAACCTGGAAAATGGAGACACAGAAACAACTCTCAGATTTGTTTGGTATGAATTTCACTCAGGTACGGGGCTCTCTGCTATCTATCCTGTTATGATGGAGGCAGTAGGCGACATAAACACCCCGCCCATCTCTTCAGGTTATGGCGTGCTGCTTTTCCCTATGGATGTGGCCACGTGTTCTTGTGTGTCACACAAGTGGCTGGCAGCTGAGTCCTGCAGCGCTATATAGGCCACTTATCACCTACCCGAGGGACCACACCCTTTTCTCTGTCAGATGAATGACTGAATGCACAGCACTTCTTTAGACATCACTACCTGCAGCACACAGCAGGCCTCCCTCCACCTGCTCTCTGCACTGATGCAACCCACACATATGCAGACATATGCTCCTATTCACACCTGAGGCTCATGTGATAACTAAAGCACTACAGCCTTCCCTTTTTATTTTTACAGCTTTCACTGCATTTATGGATGGCTGATTCAATAACAACAAGACCTATATGGAAAAGTTATCACAGAGTCAATGTTTTGTGCCTATCTAAATAAAATGGTTTAGCTTTTCAAGCATCATATACAATGCTTCAGTGCCTGGTTTCCTGCTGGCCCCCTTTTTTTGTTGCTGTAGCGTGTTTGTGATCTGCAGCTAAGCTGCTGCGCTTGGCTTCGAGGCTAACAGTGACAGATATACTAATGTTAGCTCCTTTTCACAGCCCAGCCTATCTCCAGTTTGATCCCCAAAGGCTTTACTAACAAACAAACATAAAATTTCCTTTCCCCCCATCTGAGCTGGTATTTTTATTTATTTATTTATTTTTATCTCTAAGGGATGAATAGCTGCATACAAACACATTTACTCAAGTATCTCCCCTGAATCTCAGTTCCCAAACAGAATATGTCCTCACAGGGGAACTTAAAAGTGTCAGTGAAGGTCAAAATGCATGTCAAAATAAAACTAAAAAGAAGCAAGTTATTCACTCTGGGGGATGAGGAGAGGGAGGAAGAGGCTGACTGTCAGAGATAAAAAACAAACAAACAAACAAAAGAATGCAAGGAGTGTAGGATGGAGCAGGAGACGTGAGAGGGGAAAGAGAGAAGGTCACTCGTAATAGCTCTTCCACATAATTTCATAATGCCATGATTGCCCCTATTTACTCTGGCTAACACCATTAACTCTCTGCTGTATGGACACTAAACCATTATGGCACAAGAAATAGCTTCACAAGCTGTATACGACCACCACTGGATGCTCCTACAATACAGTTTACACAACAGTGTGCCTATAAGATAAATGATGTGCATAAGCGTGGAATTATTCGTAGTGTGCTGCAGAACCATTGTGTGTTTTATCTTACCTAAGAGGAAGTGTGGTGTGTGTGTAGGAGGGGTGGGGGGTATCTGGATGCAACACATCTTATATCTTCAGCGTGACACTGAGGGTGTGTCTGTAATTAGCGGCGTTTGTGCTGCAGGCACAGACTCTGACTGATGCTGTTGCTAATGAGGCAAATGACGCCCACGAGCAGAAGTTCAGCAGCAGTAAGGGTTTATATTTGAGTATGTGTGAGTACGAAGTCACAGCGTGTGTGTGAGTGTTTGCTTGCACATACAGAGTGCACAGCAGGCCTTAGTGTACAGAAAAGATTTGATTTGCTTCCTTCGCATTATCTGTGTGTGTGTGTTTGCTTTTTAAGATTGGGTTTTCTGTTTTCTTGTAATGTTATTATGTTTAATTTCCAGGTGAAATTAAAGGAAATGGGAAGTGATTTTCATTGACCACATGTTGAACCTGTTTTACTCCCTCATGTTTTTAGCTATCCAGTCGCAAAAACATCTCCATTCAATTCACCCCCCCCCCCCCCCCTTTGAACATACATACACTTTCATTTCCCACAACCAGCTGACTGACAGGCAAGACAAGTAAACTGTCTTATCAGTTTTGTACTTAAGTGCGCAGCAACTAGCATGCCAGAGTCAAAGGCAGGTCTCCATCTGCTAGACTGGCTCCATTAGCTGATAAGAGCGATTAGCTGACCTGCTGACACACAGACTGATCTTCACTGATACATGCAGCAACAGAGACGGGCTTATGTGCACCTAAACACATGCACCCCCCCCCAACACACACACCGGGAATCTGATACACTATTACAGGGGGTAACACCCCTATGTTGATCATTAAAGAGCTTTTACTGGTCCGGGTTCCCATAACTAGATCTCTCTTCCTTTAATGTCATTTAGGATTCACCTTTCTTTAAGAAAAGAAATCTCTGCAACCTATTTCTTTCTCTCTTCGCCTTCATTCACGATGAATTTTTAATTTTTCAGACTTTTTTGTTCTCAACTTTGTTGTTAGCTCCACCCATCTGGTCTCCCGTCGCTGCTGCCCTTCTTTTTCCTTTCTCCTGCCTGCATCCCTTCTTCCCTCCATCCACCTCTCCTGCCTCTCTCCGGACCTGACGGATATCTTAATGAGTCCACTCCCTTCTCCTTGAATTATTCACCACTATTTTTTCTCTCTCTTTTCTTTTTTTTTTTGTGGGGGGGGGGATGTTGCCACCATTGCCATTGTATCTTAAGGGGAAAAACATCAATAAATAAACCGCGCCAGAGGTAGCTTCTTCTGCAGTCTTGGTAATACGCTGAATAACTGTGAAATAAAGAGAGAGAGAGTGAGAATAGAGAGGTGAGGAGCACTCTCAGCACTGCTGTTTTGTAATTTAACTTTCTGTTGTATAAGTTTGTAAATTATTTAGCCTTATAATCCCTGAATTTGCAAGCTATAAATATGTGCAAACAGTGAATATATGAGCACACCCAGTAATCACACTTGTGTGTGTGTGTGCTGAGAGGAAAGTCTGTCAGTTTGCACCACTCAGTGCCTACGTGTGTGTGCATATGTAAGTGATACCGCAAACCCGATAGTGTCCATGTGTGTGAATAACTGAATTTGTATGTACAAGGGGGGATGCAGTGTGGAGACCATGTTGTTATGGCAACCAGGGTAGGGCGGGAGTGGGCGGTTGCCCTCACGGCTCCTCTGACAACCTTTATTTTCTCCTGTGTTGAGCCACTCCAATATTAAACCCTAATGCATGTCAAAACGGAGGGAGGGGGGTGAGGCCTGTAGTGAGGTGGGGTCCTCGAAAACAGGTGCGCGTTTTGGAAAATGATGGCGATGCTGTGCGGTGTGCCTTCTGCCATCACGTTTGACACCAGTGGGAGTAGTAAAGTATGCAACTGCTGAGCTTATGCTAATAGTGGTATTGATAAATTCGCTGTCTGTGTATCGTGATTTCAGATAAGCTGTAGCTCTGCAGCTTTTTCCAGCTACTAAATTTCCATTTGGAGTCGACTGTGGATCATCAGTCTTGAGATATATGTTACTGGGCCTTTCAACAAAGGGTGCAGGCATGATGGCACTGGGAAGAGGCTTTATAGCACAGTGGGAAACCACTGTGCTATAAAGCCTCTTTTCCATTAAAGTTGCAAATATTGAATTAACCAACCACGCTGCCTATTGTCCAAGCTAAAGTGCTACACCAGCAGTTTATTAAA
Source organism: Simochromis diagramma (assembly GCF_900408965.1). NCBI lineage: Eukaryota > Metazoa > Chordata > Actinopteri > Cichliformes > Cichlidae > Simochromis > Simochromis diagramma. The sequence goes on along the minus strand of NW_024387152.1, from coordinate 2,759,226 downwards.
GTGATGGAGTGAAAAGGGGTTCAATGCAGAGAAAAGAGGAGAGAGGAGGAGGGACTCTGAAACGTATTGTGAAAAGCGATCAGAAGGGAATTGAAGAAAGCTTTTAGTGTCGGCTACCAAGAGGGCTGACACTGAAAGAGAGGAGAAGACTGATGAAAAGAAAATGGTGACAGGAAAATAGGTGCTCATCGTTCTTGGACAGTTCCTATTATAAAGGTGGGCTCTTAAGTAGAAATGCTTTTGCAAAATGCGAGAAAGTCTTATGAGAAAGGCAATCTTCCCAGCGGTGAGTGATTAATGACAAATGACTGAGTTAAAATTGGGGAACAGAGCGGAAACAGGGAGCTGGTATTATTTCACATGATTTGTGGTATTTTTCTGCTGTAGCGACAAAATGGGCCGAAGACTGTTCTCACTGCAACAGGCTCATGCATTAACTATGACCCTGCCAGAGAGAGGAAGAGGGGAGGGTCTGAGGGAGAAAATCAGACAGCCACACCAAAGGCAGCAGGTATGGACGGTCGCTGTCAGTCTGGGACCAAACCAAATGTATGGCAAGGGGAGTAGATGAATTATGAATTTGGGTGAATTTAGGGCAAATTGTGCCGACAGGAAGAAGAAATCTATGAATAATTCACTCTGTAGGACGCCTGATCATCTACCCCCCACTAGCATCACCTTGTTTCACAGACACCCTGCCTCACTCGTACTCATCACTGACCTTTGCAATTTCTCACTGCCCTTCTCCTGTAACGCCTCCAACCATCCGCCCTCTTTCTTTAGGTACTGCTCCCTTTGCTTTTGTCTAAATCACGCCATCTCTCCCCTGTCCCTCTATCCACTTCTCTCTCTTCAAAACAATAAAAAAATCTGATGCTTCTTCAGACAGAAGAACCCTCAGGGAAGAAGAAGGGGTAAAGGGGGGCACGTATTCATTTATTTTTCTCCCCCCTCCTTCCGTCCTGCATCTTCTCCTCCTACACGTCTTCACAGCTGGAGGTAGTTAATATTTAAAAGCAAGGCATGACAGGACACGAGACCTGCACACATGCTTGAACACACCCACACATGTTCACTCGTGAATCCAACAGAGCGGTTGTATCTGATCAAAATGTGCTGCAAACGAAAAAAAATGAAGATAAACGCATATATCTATATTTATGTGGTTTTCTTCCCGTTAAGGGGAAGGAATACCAGCTATGTTCATTAGGACGAGTGAAATGATGTACTTGTGGCTGACTGGCATAATGGAGATGAGAATATATGTGAAACTCAAGACCCGATTAGACTCCTGAGGTTTGATCTTGTGTTATTGCCCCACCTTCTTCAAAAACAAGCGAGCCTATTAAGCACAGGAAGTGCCCGACAACGCCCAACATGTCTGCTTAATGCTAATTAGAACATTTTGCAGAGGAAGGATGGGTGGGATCTTCTCTCTAATGGGTAGCAGGGGGTTACACATCACAACAGCGCTGCAGTGGTTAAACTTTACTAATGATGGCAGTACTAACAGCATAATGCAAAATGTTTGAGTTATTTGCATTTTCTAGGCAAAATGCCTCAAAGCAAAGCATGAATATTTAAAGGAGCTGCTAAATCGACTCGGTCGATTCGGCTTGTTTGATACACGACCTGTTGGTGGCTAATTTTCAGCAACGTTGTAGCAAAGCAGAAATGACCTTGCCCTCGGATCTCAACTCAATGCTGCTCACTCTCCGGTCTCTCTGTGATTGAATGACTTTTGATGGTGCCCGTTGACATCCCAGTGGTGATAATAGTTTTTAAAAGCACTCAAACACCGTGAAGGTTCATCTCAGCCCAGCTGCGAGCAGCCATCCCAGGCATGACCTTTGACCCTGTCAAATGAAGCAGGTAACAGGGATGGGATTGGATCACTGACAGCTGCACAGCAGACGCCCTGAAGAAGTGAAATCAGACATCTGCTTCAATGACAGTCTCTTGCTCCTGTGATAATGGAGCGACCGCGAGGCTTCATGCTGTGTACACAGTGTGGAAGCTGTGTGTGTGTATGCGAGTGTGTTAGTGGGGCTGAGTGGGGCTTCAGTCTGGGCGGCATGTTTGGGTGGCAGGGTTGGCCTCGTTACATGGCAACCTCGCAGCCTCAGTCTCATGTGACAGTCATTTCTTCACCATTCCCATCCCATTATAGTGTTCCCCTTTACTGCTCCTCCTCAACAGGACTGGAATATTCCTCTGCAAGCTTTGCCTCCTCCTGACTAAAGCCCACTGGACCATGCCCTTTTATCTTTTTGATATCCTCTGTCAGACCACTGCAAGTGTCTGTCTGTCCTCTTTCCTTTCTGTCGGTCTGGTCATGCATTACAAGCTTCTTTTGTGTGTATCCCTGTGCGTGCGTGCGTGTGCGTGCATGTAGCAAACTCCCTTGGTGAACTGTGATTGGCAGAATGACAAGGTATAGCATGCCTAATCGTTAATCAGCGTCTTGCTTTGCTCCACACAGCGCTCCCTTGCCATCTCCTTGAATGCTAGGCAAGCTCCCACTTTAGATTACATTAACACCAGTATTAATACCCTGACTAGTCCTGCTTTATTCATCCCCTTCTAATGGTATTTTGGAGAGGCCGATTTAAGACCGGATCACTGTAATTGGCTCCCTGTTTCCTAAGAACAACAACAACTAAAGAGGCTTTAAGCCGACAGAAGGACTAAAGAAGAAGAGGACTATCAAGAAAGTGAATGATGCACACTGATTTGAAGATCTTGCACATGTGTGTCTATGTGTGCGAGTGGATGGATTAGCGTCACAGCTGTCACCCTTTGTCATCCCTCCTCTCCTCCCTCACATCTCTCCACCCATCCCATCAACCTTTGCTCCCCCCTCTTTTACTATGCCTCTCTCTGTCTCACCCCTCCCTTGCTCCCCTCCTCAATCCCACTTTCCACTTTTTATCCTTGCTAAAAGTCTTCCACCTACTTCACCCCTCCTCCCCCTTCTCTCTCCATGTTTTCCATTCTTCTGACAAAGCAAGCAAGTGAGTTTAATGGCTCATTTAATCCCAATGCTGTTAGTTTAAACAGCCTAACTAAAGACTTCTGTTTGGTCTTTAATTTAATCTGAATAGATCTTTTGATGTAGACAAATCCCACATTCCTGTGTCCTTTTGTAGGATATTGTTCAGTGCAATCTCTGCTGAGTGACACAAAATCCACAATAAACACATGACCAGCAATTATCCACTAGATGCAAGAAAATGACCGATAATCACCACTCTCTATCGTCCTCCCACCCACCACGCTCTTCATGCTCTTCATCTCCTCTTCTCTCTGACCTTCCCCCCACTCCCCAAGGTCACTCATCACTCTGCTGTGGCAGTGCCAGCAAACAACGGTGAGCGGAGCCAAAACTCCTTCGATCAGGCTGCAGAGCTGCCAGATCAGCCCCTCTCTCTATTATCGCCACTTTCTTTTGTCTCACATGCACGTCTTAATCATGGCGTGCTATAACAGCTCTTTGTGTGTGATACTGAGTAGTGTAAACAGTCAGCGGGCTGCGCCACGTGGTGCCGCGGGGGAGGACAGCCTGCATGTTGTGGCGAGGACCGACTCCAAGGATACAGATGGAGAATAGATAGACTAAAAGGAAGGGGTGGTTTTCCTTACTCACCAGGACTGATAGCATCTTTATCGCATACTTAGCACAATACTATCACCCCAGTACACTACAAACTGTTCAGTTCATGCAGTGCAGCCCTGACCAGTCAACCTAATTATCAATTATTTGTTTGTCTGTCTTGCGTATCGTCAGATTTATCACTTCATCACTCTGCATTTGTCTGTCTGCAGCCCATCTGGGTGCTGGGAGGCTCTGTTCAGCTTCTTGTTGTGGTATTCAGCCCATCTGTCCTGCTGACTGGCCTCTCAATACGGGCCACTGGTCATGCAATTAAAACCAAATAGTTTTTTTCTTTTTTTCTTAATAGGAACAGGTTGGGCGATAGGCTGGCTGGTGGTTTTTTTTTTGTTTTTTTTTTCCGATGGGATGGGCACTGTTGACTGATTGGTTTGTTAACTCTATGTCTCAGTCTGTCTGTTGATCTAACCACATGGCTCTGGGTATTTTTTCTTTCATTCTGACACATGGCCTCTCTGTGCATCTCCTTCCCTTTTTTCCTCTCTATCTTTCAGAGCAGAGACCAGCAGGAGGGCGTGGACCTGGTTTGAAGAACACTGAAGGAGAGGGGAAAACAGAGGGAGAGGACAAGAAGATCAAAGGCATAGGAGGCAAAGCCAAAGCCTCTTGCACAAGAAACATAGCCTCACACTTGCACGAGTCTGTGTGTGAGTGAAGGTGCTCTCTGTGTGCATTTTACTGTAAGTGTGTGAGCAGGTGGGACTTTGATGGGACAGTGAGCAATGCCTGACACGCAGCGACAGCAGGTTGGCAGTAGGGGGCAGTGCTCCAGCTGCCTCCTCCCCCTTGTCCTCATCCTTCTCTCCCTTGCAACCCAGCCCAGCCAAGCAGCCATAAATATTCCCCCCAATTGTGAGTACTGATTCATAATATTCCTATTAGTGGGTTGTGAATGCTTCCATGTGGTTCAAAGATCTATTTGTTGTGGTAATTACATTGTTGCCTCATCAAAGGGCTCTAATAATAATCTTTTATCATGATTAATTAGTGCAAATGAGCTGAATGAACACGCGTTTCTCTTTCAGTAACCTCAGTATTCAGTGTTACAGAGCTCCGTTATGCTGTAAATACATAACAGAACACTAGTATTTAGAGCTGGGGTTTCTTTGGTTAGGCCTCCTTTGTGCCTGTGTGGCGTCTAATTGCTTTGCAGTTGATCCTCCCCTACTGTATTGATTAGTCCTACTATTGATCTGGTTTCTATGGTGCAAACCAGAATCTGATTGGGGAGTAATTCAATCAACAGTTGAGTTATACAACAAAAAATCCAGTGATGTTTATCCTCACTCACCTCCTCGATGTAATATGTGGGCATTAGAAATACAGCTGAGTTTGTGGCCCCACAGGGAAATTGATCTTCATCTCCTCTGCTGCTGTCAACCTGCCCACAAAGCTCCAGCAGAGAGACAGAGAGAGGATATTTCCTCCACTGCTGCTTTTGTTGTTAACTCTTTATCTAAGACTACTTGCAGTGAGTCACAGCCGCCTACACTAATTTCAAAAGTGCCTGTATACAAACACATGCGCATCCCTCAAATGCTGATGAATGCATTAAATCTACCCATATGGGTCCCCGAGGAGGCTAGGTGACAGCGAGGTGAGAGGGTTGAAGGGATGAAGGGAGGATGATGGTGAGGAGGAAGAGGAGGAGGGAGGAGCAGGTCAGAGATGCAAAAGGTCAAGGTGTCTGGTGCCTTCAATTAGGAAGCCTGTGCCATGTCAATAAGAGTCACTGAGAATGAATGATTAGGATCAATAAATGGCATACCTTAGGATCTGTGTCAAGGAAACAAGGGTTAAAACCTACGCCCTATTAAAGGAGATATTACACCGCTGCATTGTTCATATGTGATAAATACTATTCAATGCGATCTATCTATCTATCTATCTATCTATCTATCTATCTATCTATAATTAAAATATTTTCCTTCATTTCCTTGACTCTGCCCACCACTGTGGACTAACAGACCGCATAAGAGATCGTAAGTGCTTTTACGTTTATTGATGTCTTAATGTGGATGCTGGCAATGTTTACTGCAAACACTTTAACCGTACATTTAATTTATTAGCATGTTTTTGTTTTCCATCCAACACGCATCAAACAAAATATACTTCAGTGCTGAACTTAAATGAGTCCTGGCATCTGTGTGCCCTTTCAGTGTTATGCTGCTAGTGTCTGTGTTTTATCCTGCGTTTGTGATCGCATGTGAGGACGTGTGTGTTTTATTTTCAACAAGCACCTGCGTGTAGGTTTGGGTGTGTATATGTGTTTAGCCTCATTGGCTCCCGGTAGGTGGAATTCCTGCAGGAGAAGGGAGGAGGAAGTTTGAAGAGCTGCTGTCGGTTAGGAGGCAGCAGGGCTGTCAGATCAAAGACGCGAGGAAATAAAGAGGAGTTAAAGCACTAAGCACCAGCTCCTCTCCTCCTCTTCTGCCAATAATGGAGCAACGCCCGCAGCCCAAACTTCAATTTGATCAGCTGAGGAAATGGGCTTATTTCCCTGCATCACTGGGAATCCTTTCATTAAATTTCTGCAGTCTCCCTATCCGTCTCTTTCCAAATCTCTGCAAACTTGCCCCTTGTTTGTTTTGTTCCCTCTCTGTCTCTGCGTCTTTTTGCTCAGTTTTTCTGCCGCACTGCATGTGCTCTCTCTTTGCTGCACGTTCATCTATCTCCGCTGTCTGCTTAGCTCTCCATCTTCATCGCCTTTTTCTCATCTACCGCGCCCCCCCTCTGTCCTGTGCCTTCCTTTACCCATTTACCTACATAATATAAATTTATCTCTGGCTGCAGCGCTGTCTCTTTCCTTTAAAGTCAAATTAAAGACTCTACTCACAAGTATCAAGCTGTGGCTTCTGTTCCACTGCAAAGAAGAACAGTGTGAATAGTTCCTGAAGATATGATATGAGAAAAACATTTAAATTTGGATTGATTTCAAAAACTATATAACACAGTACTGTGGTTTATAACATATGTTAAAGACATGTTGGTGTTGTGCCCAGCAAGTTGTTTTTTTGTGCATATGTAAATGCCGCATGTGCTTTATGGCTGCTGTGCACAGCGATGATAAAGAAAGGTAAACCTGTTCATTTGCTCTTTAAAAAAATCCCTGCTTCATTTCCAAGCCCACTTTTTCCTCCCTCTTTCTGTCTCAGTCTCACAGGGGACACTGTGCTATATACCTCTTTTATATGAACTCTTCCTCTTACATTATGCTGTATCAATTTTCTCTCATCTCAACCCATTTATTCCTCCTGCTCTCTTGCTCTTACTCTTTCCCTTGGCCTACATTTCATCTCCATCTCAGGGGACTCTTTTTAAGAGATATTGACTATATAGTTATCTGCAGCTGTTAAAATATGGAAATAAGTGGTGTCTCTGGTTATTTTGTGTTATTTGCTATGAGTCTGAGATGCGTCTTATGCAATCTGTGTGTTAAAGCTAGAGATATAGCAGCATGCATCATGGATACTCATCATGTGAATTTAACAAAGCAAAGCCTGCAAGTCAGTTTGGGGTGTGTGCATTTACATGTCTGTGTTGTGACTCGACTAACTATGACTTTTGATGTATGCAGTCAAGAGGCCTCCAGTGATCAAAACACAGCCGGAGTCTGTCACCGTATTTAGCACTGAAGACTTCGTCATGAACTGTGAAGCCTCTGGCAACCCTTCACCCATGTTAGTCAACACGCGCGCGCACACACACACACACACACAAACATAAAGATCATGGTTTGATTAAGAATGACAATGCTATATTATTCACAGGGGAGACCAACTATTGGTTATCTGGAACGGTGACCTTCCGTCTCCTTGTTCAGCTGACATCTACATATTAGCATTACATGAGAGCACAGCTTCTCCTAGTCAGATTTCTTGTTCCATTTGGGGATAAATGTCATTAAGCCCTCGAGCAATATTTTCAAAGTGTCTTAGCTGCTCTGAAGTGGAAAAGTGCTCCGATTGCCGAGGAAAAGATGAATATCACAATTATAGCACGAGTTCTAAGTCTGACTGGGGCATCTTGTGTAAATTTTGCAGCTATTCATTTGTGCCCTTAAATTAAGCAACATGTAAGGACACCCTATTTGTGTCATCAAAGGGACAGAATATTTGAAAGAAGAAAAATTCAGGCTCTTCTGTTTTTTGTTTTAGCTTCCGATGGGCAAAGGACGGGGAAGACTTTGACCCAGGCAGTGACCCGGAGCTGAAGGTCTCTGAAAGCTCTGGCTCATTCGCATTCTACACACTTAGCAACACCATGGACACACTGAACAAGTACAAAGGCAAATACGTTTGCTACGCATCCAATGAGCTGGGGACAGCTGTGTCTAACGAGGCCATACTGAACACGGATGGTAAGAGCACGTCGACGACTCGTGAACCACCGACCGCTTGTTGAAAGATATAGCCGTGAAATATTTGCCCCAATTTGTAATTGTTTGTCCTTGCCCTCGAGGCAAGAACAACTTCATTGAAATACTATCAAAGATATAAAACATCTCTATGATAAAGAGCAAACTGCATCACACCAGAGGAATTACAAATCTCTTAAATGTCATTTCCTGTTAGCTCTCCTATAAATGCCTTCAAGGTTCAGTTTTGAAGCAAGCTGCGGTATTTGTTGATTTATATATGGTTGATTTAAAAAGCTGTGAATGGAGACAGTGCTTTTCCTGCTTTATACAGCGCTCATCTGTTAGCAGATGGGGCTCACACTGAGAGTTAAGAGTATTGCCACCTGGAACATAATTAGACGCAATAACGTGATAATCATATACACAATCATCCACACACATACATGGGGACCCCTGAGCAAAAGTAAAGAGTACCTCTGCACATCCATCTACCTGAGTGACTGGCTCTCTCCTGGACGACCTCATCCCTCCACAGTTTCCCTGACAACGGTTTCCCCAGAAACGCTCTTGAGTTGATGTCATGTGAAGAAGCACTCTTCAGTAGCTCCTGTGAGGTTATCAACGGATGGGAGGAGGGAAAGCAAACATGTATCACTCACAAATTAAGTCTTCTACAAGACAAAAATAAAACAAACAGTGGTTCTGTTTCTGCTTTTGTAGAATCATCAGAAGTCAGTATTTTTTAATGTTGCATAACAGCTGAAGAAGCTGATGCACATCAGCTGAAGAGCAAATGTTACTAGAAAAATTGTAACTCTATTGATCTCAATAGATATATCGATAACACATATTATACCACTTTTACATAGATACATGTACAACAATCAACACACCAGACTGCAGTCTAATAGTAGCACAGACAAATTATAGTTATGTGAAGACTAATTAAATGCGTGTACACACAGCACTACAGTGGCATGGTGGTTCGCTCTGTTGTCTTACAGACTCCTCCCACAGTCATGTATGGTTTGGTGACTGGTAATTCTAAATTGCTCATAGTGTGAGTGTGAATGGTTGTCTGTCTGTGTTAGCCCTCCAACAGACCGCCTACCTGTTCAAGGCGCATCCCACCTCTCACTTGATGGCAGCTAGGATAGACTCTAACGCCCAATGACCAAGAAGTGAATAAGTGGAAGAAAATGGTTGTAAGCATGTAGGCACAACAGTTGAGATATCCATAATCCTAATAAACAAGACAACTTATTGAAGCCCCACAATACGCTCTCCACGTGTTATACCCAATAGGCCTGTTTTTAGAAATGTTTCTGACAATAGAGAATCTCCCTTTGCTGTTATTAATGCAACTCTTGTGCTAAGAAGTCCTTAATCTCAATTTGCATGCTATGTTACCCACATACTGAAATAACCAAGGGCGTTTTATCAGGTCGACTACATATGTGGTCTTGCGTGAGAATCTGCCCAGCAGCTTAGTTTTTTAGGCCTGTCTGTGGATGTGAGACGTGACCTTAAAGTTCACACAGTAAAAAAAGAATGTTTGTGGGGGAAGGAAAGAAGTGAAATTTGTCTTAATAAACATGCCGGACAGATTACTGGACTGCTTCATAGCCAGCTCTCAGCTGACAGTGTTGATAATGAGCAGGATGTTTTCTGCTTATTCAAGCAGCTGGAAAATAGGCAACAGGCAGTGATCAAAACACCACGAGCTCTTTTGCAACACTCCTTTCCAGAGATTCTTCTCACAAAATCTTTAGAATTACTTTCCTTTAAATTTCAGAACTCTCAATCCGCTTGGCTCATCCACAGACACTGCTATAGTTTGTCTGTTAAACATTAGTTTTAATTATTATTTCTGCAGCTGTGTCATGATATGAAATAGGATGTAAAATTTTGCTATGCATTCATGATTAATAAGAAAAGATACACAGCTTTGAAGGGAACCATCAATTTTTTTTCCTGTTAGAGCCATCACAGAATGATTTTTACAATCACCAACTACTTCCACCTGTAAACTTGTTTTGTTTTTACCAATTTGGAAAATGTCTCTATTTTCACACACAGATAAGGAGCACATTGTCCTGGGATAGTTGGTCATGTTTCACATCAAATGTGTAAAATTTCATTGAAAACAAGGACACTCTAATAAGAGAAAGTTTACTACATATCAGTTTATTTGTGTTTTTAATATGATGTATTTTTAAAAAACCAAGTATTTTTTATAATTAAAAGAATGCATCTGACATATAACTGAGTACAACTTCCAAAACAAAAATGTTTCTAATTTATGCATATCAATGTTTTGCATATAAGCCAAATGATGAACAGCGTGTCATTTACTACTACGGACACTACAGCCTGAAACACGCTGCACAAAACTCACCTCACAAGAATGAAGCATAACTCATCCTCTTACCTGCAGCAATATCATATGCCTGGGATACATAGCACTTATAAATAATCAAATATAGTAAAGTAATGTTTATATTTGTTGTTGTTGCAAGTTGACAACGTCAAAAATTACACGTTGACATGAAGATAAATTCATATATTCAAATGATCCTTCTAAGCCTGAACCTGTGAGAACTTTATCACTAGGACCAGCTCTTTATGATCAACACCAGCTCATATAAAATTACAGTATTTCCTGGAATATAATATTGTTTTACACGTGTACAGTAAAGCTGAGTTTGCCTTTGTAGTGCGACTGACCCGCACTGTATTCGTTGTTCACGATGACTTGTGTAAGATTGTCTCGTTGAACGTCTATATGAGCTCGTCCATCACCTACGTGTTTACTAAGACCTTTTTTCTGTCTTGCCTCCCTTTAAGTTCCCCCCTCCCAGCAGAAAGATAAAAAGGTTGATGAGACGGCTGGCGAGGGAAAAAGTTTTATTCTGAAGTGTAACCCCCCACAAAGTTCTATGGAGCCTATCATTCACTGGATGGACTTAAGTGAGTACATTATCTGTCCATCTCTCTGCTTCCATTACATGCTTCCTGTCTCCAAGATTTTGTTGTGCATTTACCACTTCAGAGAAAGCAAGTTAGCAATTTATTTCTGCATCGAGACATCAACATTTCTGCAACATTTTTCCTCTAGTGCTTTTTTACAATCCATGCAGGATCTACATTTTTCAGTTCCTCTCATCCTGTTGCATCTGTATCTCCTGCCCAATCTATATCCTGCTGTTAATAAGCTCCTCTGTTATTGTAATTTTTTCCAATTCTTTTAAGCAGTTTCAATCATTTTGTCAACATTTTTCTCACTCCTTTTACTTCTTTCAGGGTTACGTCATATCGACCTTAGTAAGCGGGTGATGGTGGGGAAGGACGGCAATCTGTACTTTGCCAATCTGGAAAGTTCGGACAGCAGGGATGACTACACGTGCAATGTCCAGTACCTGGCAACACGCACGATTCTGGCAAAAGAGCCCACCTCTCTGAAAGTCACCCAATGTGAGTTTTGTTGAAGATTATCTAAACTCATCTGACTCAGATTAAGCTGATCTAACCTGAATTAAGGGTGGGTTCCAGTTAACAACAGCTTTATTCAAAATTTAAACCAAAATAAAACGTCAAGGCCTTAAGGAATAAGAAAATTCAAGGCAATTTAGTTTACATTGGTGATTTTCTGATTGTGTGTAAAACAGGATCAGAAACAACAAAACAACAATTGATCATCAGGGTAATCGATTCGATGGCTCCTCTGTGGTTGAAACATGTCTTTCAGAACAGTAAATGTGAGTCTCATTGTGGTGCTAGATAGAAAATAAATCAGAGGATCCCAGTCAGTCTGGCCTAATGTCTGGAAATCTGGCTTATCTGTACCAGCGTTCCTTGAATCCTACAACTATTGATACACTCAGAACTTTAAACAGGAGTTTAAATTATTCTCCAAGCGCGTATCATGGTTGTAAAAGTCATTCAGTTACGGAGCTGTTTTGAAAAATAACCAGTTTACATTCATACACCTCTTAAAATCGAACTTCTTTCATTCTTAAGGACATAAATGCTACATTTAAATGCCATATGCAGTATATTAGTTGAGGCCACATAATTAAACTACACATCACCATGTGGTGGCATGTTGTGCTGACCGAAGCAGTGACCAAATCCAGTAGGTCCCACTGAACCAGCAGGGGGTCTTCCTCTGCTCAGCCCGTATTATAATGAGATTCAGCTCACACTGTGATGTGGCTGCCAGCAAGTGCGACCCAACTAGAGGTCAGAAAGATGAGCACATGTTAACATGAGACCTCTGTGTGTGTAGAGAGTCTAGATGATGATGTTTTGTTAGAAAGCTAAAGTCTATCAACATGAATCCACGCCCTGCATCTCTACTTGTGTTCTTCAGAGTCTTTAAAGTGGTTGCTGTGTCAGCAGCAGAGCAATCTAAAAAAATGACCCATGCATATGTATGAGTGTTTCTCTTTGTCTTTGTGGTTCCTCCTCTCTTTGTCCAGCCAACTCGGTACTGCGGAACAGAAGGCCCCAAATGATGAGACCTACTGGACATCACAGCACGTACCATGCCCTGAGGGGACAGACACTAGAGCTGGAGTGCATCGTCGAAGGCCTGTGAGTGTCTCAGCGTGCACATGTGTGTGCGCTTCCAACCCCTTTAATTGGAAAACTTAAGCCTTCAATCTTACCTGTCTCTCATCCATCCACCCCACCCTACGCATTATTCCATTATGTCTTTCGCTTCTTCCTGCCAACTCTGCTTCCTGCTGCCATCTTGTCTTAATGGTCCTTATCATTCCTTCCGGCATTTCTCTCTCTGCCTGCTTGCTTTACTCTATGCCCACTTCCTCTCATTGTTTTTCTCTCTTCTCTTTAATCCTTCCATACATGTCGTCCTTTCTAGTCCAACTCCAGAAGTGTCCTGGATGAGGAGGGATGGCGAGCTGTCAGAAACTCGGACCACCAAAGATATGTTTGACCGCCGCTTGCGCTTCACTAATATCTCGGAAAGTGACGGGGGCGAATACCAGTGTATAGCTGAGAACTCCCAAGGAAACACCAAACACATTTACATGTTGACTGTGGAAGGTATATCTCTTGCGTTTCTCTATTACACTCTCATTCCCTCACACACACATACACACACACTCACACACACACACACACACACACACACAGCATGCTATTATTTCCCATTACATATTTCTAGGTTGATATTTTAATCTCAATATATATGATGTGGTTTGCTGACCATTAGAATGTTTTCGGGGTTTCTGTGGGTAGCTGCATAGACAGAGACCTCCCTCACTAACTTTTTTTGGAACTGCCATAAATTTGGGTTGTTAGTGAGAGCCTGTTAAAAATAACATCAGTCACAAGAGATGCCACAGAAGCAGAGACACCTTGTGGTTCACACTACACAATCAAACTGCAGAAACACCAGATCCTGCCATTTCCTCAGCTCCCCAGTGTCTTTCATAAGAATAGCTCTGCTTTGTAAACTTCCATGTTGAAACTAATGGGCTCATTTTAAAGTGCAACCTCATTTTTAAAAAAAAATTCTATAAAAATGTAACACAGCTGCTTGCAAAAATGTGCTTTTTTTATGTTTCAAAAAAGTTTACCACTATGCTATATCGCCTCCTCTTTTAACAACACTCTGTAAACTCTTGGGCACTGAGGAGACCAATTAGTCTGAGCAAATTACAAAAACGTTTTCCAACTCCTGACTAATTAATGATGCGCCAAATGTTTGCAATGCGTGCCAGGTCCAGACTGCAGACATGACACAGAGACTGTTGTTATGTGGTTTGGCCTTATATCGCCGAATTCTTTCTCTGGGGAGGATGTTGTTTGGGTGGCAGCATATGTCACACAAAACTTTTTACATCGCCGGGCATTGATGGTACCTTCACAGATGTGCTAATTATAGTTATGTACACCCATGCCGCCAGAGATTACGGCTTTTGAACTGTTTAGTCTCTTTACGGTTTAGAGTGGAGGATTCACTTTTCATGCTTTCCAAGGAGGAATTTTTAGAATTTGAGAGGACAACTGAAATTAATGGAGAAAATGAGACTAACACAAGCTGCAGAGAAAAAATGTTACAGAATACAAACCAGGAAACGATAACACACAACAAAACACATACACTTTGCACAAGAAATTCAAAAACTGAAAGCATCAATGTAATTAACTAAAAAACTCAAAAAAACAATCCCCCAAACCAGAATTAATAATAAACAAGGGCACTCAGAGTGTGCAACTGTCCCCGAAGGGCTAAAACATCCAGGTTTTATGCCGATGTCAGCATTGGTAATATGGAAATTTAGTTTAGTGTATTAATCTTTTTGTGTCATTGTGAAGTCATATAATGGATATTAAGGGGCTCGTGGCTCAAGAGTTGGGAGTTCGCCTTGTAATCGGAAGGTGTAGAGCGCTTTGGGGTCCTTAGGGACTAGTAAAACGCTATACAAATACAGGCCATTTACCATATTAAAAATTGATGTTTTAAAGAGCTAAAACATGACTGGTATATTGCTTGAAAAGTCTGGAGATGGAAACTAAATCTTTTTCCTAATTCATGTGGTTCTGAGCGTTGCCCTATTACCTTGAACCATTACATACTAAAATGGTGTATTTAATTATTTTAAACCATATGTTTGAAGCAGGATTTGAAGAAGTCTTTGGCTTCTCTAAGTTGTAAAAACTTGTGATTTTAAGATATATTCATGCAGTGTGTGATTTTGCGTAAGTGTATGACCTCTTTGTGATGTCATAGGGTTTTATATATAAAAAGTGTGTTGTGAAGCTCCCTCCATGACCTTTTTTCAATCAACAATTTTGACAAAGAGCAGTGTTGTGATCAGTTGCTTCATTTTTTTGTGCTTTTGTTGATACCTACAAGGTAGTAGAAACTCAGTCTTATAGTATTTTGCTTGTACTATTCGGGACTGATATATTCTGTCACTTGCAGCTGCACCTTATTGGATCAAGGAGCCAGTCAGTCAGCTATATGCCCCAGGTGAGACAGTCAGATTAGACTGTCAGGCAGATGGCATTCCCTCTCCTATCATCAGCTGGACCATCAACGGGGTCCCCATCTCAGGTCAGTGCACACACCTTAACATGCGCCACCACCATCTCCTGGCACTTAAGATGTACTGACAGCGTGTATTCTTTAACAGGAGTTGATAAGGACCCTAGGCGTACTCTGACAGCAAGCGGATCTCTGATCCTAGAGGATGTGAACTTTGGAGACACTGCCATCTATCAGTGTCGGGCCTCCAATAAACATGGAACCATCCTCACAAACACCAATGTTTATGTCATCGGTGAGTGCTAGTCGTTACGTGCTGTTTGTTTAACTGGATTTTGAGTTTGTTCTCTGTGTATCTCATTTGTCTTTGTGGGATGTTTCAGAGCTGCCTCCCCAGATCCTTACCGATGATGGGAATACATATGCGTATACAGAGGGCCAGAAGGCTTTACTGGAGTGTGAGACCTTTGGCTCTCCTAAACCAAAAGTGATATGGTGAGGCGGTATTGCATATTCCATCGTTTGCTGGCAGATTTTCCCATTAATACATTCTAAAAAGGTGATATTATTGCGTGGGTAGGTCTTCATGTGCATAAATTAACAGCTAAGTGTTGTTACATCTGGGCTGTGACTGTGAATTCTGTCAGTGTGGCAAATATCCAATCAGGCTTTGCTCCTCGTAGTAAAACAGGAAAAGTGGCTTTTAAGTTATTAAATTTGTCAGCCGCTGCAGTTGCTGAAAACCCCTTTTTTTAAAATCACCGGCCAAATTTCTGATGTGTGTGTTGGTTTTTAAATTGATGAGTGTGTGTGTCTGTGTGTGTGTGTGTGTGTGTGTGTGTGTGCGTTTCACAGGGAAAGAAACAACGGCAGCTCCTTCCTTCTAGCAGATCGCAGAGTTAACCCTCTCAGCAATGGGTGGCTCGAGATCGCTAACGTCACCCACAGCGATGACGGGATCTACACCTGCACTGTGCCAAATTCCAATTTGTCAATCAGTGTTGAGCTGGAAATATTCAGTCAGTGACACTCACATGCTTAGAGACATAGTAACTCTTGGCAACTTTATTTATTACTTGTACCTCCTGCAGCTTGTCTCAGCATTGTATTGTTTGCTTTCTTCTGCAGATAGGACCGTGATACTGTCACCCCCACAGGCTCTGAAGGTCCGGGCTGGAGAGAGAGCCATTTTCACCTGCCTGGGCCTCGTCGACCCCAGACTCGACCCTCCTTTCATTCAGTGGAGAAAGAACAACCAGAAGCTGGCTGATTCCAACAGTGATGAAAAGTGAGATATTTTGATATCTGAAAATAAAGAGGATCATTTTGGAAATCATGAAAGGATGATTATGCTTGTGAGCCATTTGTTTATTGGGGTGGGGAATGAAGAGTTAGAGGGGAAGGATGATGATAATAAATTGTAATTCATGATGACGATGACTGTATTTCCTCAGGTATACAATGGAAGGACCGGATCTCAAAATAACTAATGTGCAGCCAGATGATGAGGGAGTGTACACCTGTGAGATCATCACAAAACTGGATGTAGCAGAAGCCAGGGGTACCCTCACCTTATGGGGTAAGACCACTGACCACATATGACCACAAACCGACAAATGTCCAAACCCTGTAAACAACAGGCCTAAAATCATTCTGTAGTTATAAACTCCACCCCCACAAAAAACAAACTCATTTAAAACCTTTATTGTGCATGTAGTGCATAGGTGGTCATGCTAGTAATAATACTGACGTCCCCTATCAGATCGTCCAGACCCTCCCATCCTCCTACAGATCTCTGATCCTAAGGATCGTACTGTCACCCTCAGCTGGACTCCTGGAGATGACCACAACGGCCCAGTGACAGGTGTAGTACAAACACATATAGTTGCACACTTTTAAGCACTGACATGTACAAAACCTTATACTTCACCTAACCTTAAAAACTACATATTAAGCCTATCTCTGTCACCACAAGGAGGACACATCCTCATGACTGCAAAACCCCCCACAACACAATCATACAGACATGCACAGACACAGCTGTCTTTCTCCTACTTCAGAGTATTGGATTAGACATAGAAATAGGGAAAATGGAAGAATTAGGTCAGGACATTGTCCAGAGTTGCTCTTTCTCACATGAAGCACACAGCTGGAGATCTGCCATATTAGATATGTTCTTACTGCTAGAAACACAATGTTTGATTTAGGCAAGCGTGGCATCCTTTTGGGGTGTGCGGGAAGCAGGACACATAACATGACAACCTGTAAACAGATTGTCTCTACAACAATAACAAAAATACAGACACGCACACGGTTTGAGTGCTCAAATCGCTTAGAAAAGCTAGCTATCCTTATAGCTATACAATAAATCCAGTTCAGTTGTATTTATGTAGCACCAAATCACAACAACAGTTGCCTCAAGGTGCTTATATTGTAAGGTAAAGACTCTACAATAATAGAAAGAAAACAGAGAAAACCCCAACAATCAGGTGACACCCTATGAGCAAGCTGTATGGCGACAGTGGGGAGGAAAAACTCCCCTTTTAGCAGGAAGAAACCTCCAGCAGAACCAGGTTCAGGGGAGGGGCAACCATCTGCCATGGTCGGTTCGGGGTGAGTCGAGAAAGACGGGACAAAGGCAGACACAAATGCAGCTTTATGAGTGTTGAGTGTTTAGTTATGTTTCCATTACTTCCTTGGGATAATGTCCTTTCTCCATCATTCCTTGACTTTTGTCGTAGAGTATGTGGTAGAGTTTGAGGACCACCGTTCGAATGAGAGCGTCTGGAAAATGCTGGCCAGAGTTAGCGGAAACAAAGAACGTGCCGTTCTCTCCCTGTGGCCCTTCATGTCCTACCGTTTCCGGATCATTGCCATCAATGACGTGGGCAAGAGCGACCCTAGCAAACCATCTGGAATACACAACACACCCGCTGAAGGTAAAAGCCATGGATCTGTAGCTATATGTTTATGAACTGTCACAGTAAATCCCAAACAACACTAAACCATCTTGTTTGCTAATCCCAGCTCCAGATAATAACCCTAAAGATGTCAAGAGCGAGTCCATTGAACCGAACACTCTGGTCATCACCTGGAAGGTATATCTCTTACCTGAATGCACCATTTGGTCAAAGCGGTTACTGATAATATTTGAGAAATGGTCTTATTTGGCTGCTGCTCCCATCTTTACAGAAAATGAACAAAACCGAGGTCCACGGACCTGGCTTCAAGTACTGTGTGCAGTGGAGACAAGCAGTGGGAGGTGGGCCCGACTGGCACGAGAAAAATGTAACAGAGCCGCCATTCCGTGTTGACAATGTCGGGAACTTCTCTGCGTATGACATTAAAGTTCAGGCTTTCAATGAGATAGGGAGGGGACCTGAGCCAGACACAGTCATAGGCTACTCAGGAGAAGATGGTACTATATTTTTAAAAAAACTATTACTTTTTCAGCACACTTTTCTTTTCCTGGGATTTCTTCTACTTGGCATTCTAACCCGTCTCCTTCCTGTCTGTCATTGGCGCTCAGTTCCTTTAGAGGCCCCGATGGATGTGGGTGTTGAAATAATAAACAGCACTACAATCAAAGTGACCTGGGCACCTATAGACCATGGGACGGTCAGAGGACACCTGCTGGGATACAAGGTACTGCCCTAGTATCTCATCTGTTGTTTGGCCTGACGTATGCATGAATAATACATGAGTGGTTTTAAAGTGGAGGCAGACAGATCGTAGCTTAGTGGCGTCAGGGTACTTTGTAGTTTCAAGGTTGTAAAGCCCTTTCTCCCCCTCAAAATATATCTCACATTCTAGAAATACTCCTTTTATTTTGGTTTTTTATGATTCACGTTCTAGTAAATGCTCCGTCCCTGCTTTTAAAGTCTTAGAGAACCAAATGAGAACATCAACAGAGTCATAATATAAATGTAATCAAATGCAATAAATGTTACAGTTTTCCTCATTTGCTTGGGCTCAGTTAATGAATGAGAGCTAAACCTGTCGAAAGGATGAAGAGCATCACGAAAAGCATTTCGTTTTCTTTGTTAGGTCTTTCAAATGTTTCAGAACACTTAAACAATTGTCTCATCCCAGCTTTGTGTGTTTTGAGATTTAATTATTGTATATGTCCTTGTGTTCCAGATAGGTCACATTTCTATCATCCAGATAGTTTTTGCCTCCAAAATATGTTGGCATGTAAATCATCCATGCAGAATACTCCATATAAATGTCCAAATCTGTTGGCGTAAGCCATGAGTATGAGAATTGATTGCAACAATGTTAGAGAGGAATAAGGATGTGTGGTGGTGAAGCAAGGAGAAGATGTTTCAATACCTGAGGCCAACCATCCAAAGCAAAGGACAGAGCACATGAGAGGGAAGAAGAGAGTGCAGGCAGGGTGGAGTGTCAGGGTAATTTGTGACACAAGGATAGCAGCAAGTGTGAAAGGGAAGGTCTACAAGATGGCAGTGAGACCTGCTGTGATGGATGATTTGGAAACTGTCCTTCTAACAAAAATAATTTGGTTAGGAGCGATCAGGACGTACACGGTTAGAAATGAGAACATCAGAGCAACGGCTCAGGTTTGGACACAAAGTTAAGAGAGGAAAGACTGAGATAGTGAGGACATGTGCAGAGAAAGGAGTGGATTTATTAAATAAAGCTGCCAGGCAGGAAAAAAAGAGGAAGACCATCAAGGATGAGGTGAAGAAGGACATGAAGAGGGTGGTGAGGATACGATGAGATAAAGGGGGATGATCCACTGTGGTGACTTGTAACAGTAGCAGCCTGAAAGAACAAGAAAGAACAGAGGATGTTTATAATTTGTTATCCTGCCAAACTGAGCTGTTTTGGGAGATTCATCTTCAGATTCAGTGACTTCAAAACTGTTCGAAGAAATGTGCCTGAGCAAACTGAGATAAACTGTAATTTTCCAAATATAAATAAAAAAATAAATCCTCATTTGTGATGTCCTCTTTTGCCAGATCCACTATACCAGGAAAGTGCATAGGAGCCACCACCGAGGCCGCAGGGCACAAGAGTTAGAAAGCACTGTGGTGGTGAAAACGGAGCCCAACGAGAAGAAGAAAGTGATCAGTGATCTGAGGCCGTTCTCCAACTACACCCTTAAGGTGACTGTATACAACATAAAGGGAGAAGGACCCTTCTCTGAGGCGCTGCCCTTTGAGACTCCAGAGGGAGGTGAGAATAAATGGGTTAAAGAGGCTAGAAATAAGGCTATGACAAAGTGGTTAAAGATGTTTTATTGCAGATGATACAAATAAGAGGTCAAGAAACATGGCAAAGGGAGAGGGAGAACTATAGGCATGAAGAAAAAAGAAATGAGACTGGTAGCAAGGGGTGATGATAGAGTGATGTGATGATAGATATTACTACCGTAAGTACATTATCATCATGCATTTTTTGTATTTTTGCTAGTCCCTGGTCCTCCCTTGACCCTGACCCTAGACAGCCCATCAGAGACAGAAATGACCCTCCACTGGACACCTCCTGGACAGCCCAATGGAGTGCTTATTGGATATCTGCTGCAGTACCAACAGAGTGAGCATGTGTCTATTTCAACCTTGCCAGCAAAGTGAACATTGAGTAAAATCCTTCAAGTTGGAAGTTCTTCTATGCTGCAATCAGACATTGGAAAAACGAGCAATGCATCTCCAGTGAAATCAATAGTGCTAAAAATGTCAAAAGGAAAGCATCCTAATGAGCTTATCAGTCAGTTACTTGTCACCATGAACAATACATTATCCATACATGTGTTGACAACCAAAAAGTGATTAAATGTTTTTTTGGCTCTGCTGTGGTCAGTTACAGAGAGTGATGACAGCCCCATGCAGGTGGAGACAATAGATGACCCCACAGTCACCCACATCACCCTGAAGAACCTGGACCATAAGAGCCACTACCGTTTCTACCTCAGGGGGCGGACTGCTGCTGGGGATGGAGTACCAACAACGATGAAGGGTGCCACTATGCTGGATGGAGGTATAAAGCCGATTCAGTCTTTTAATATGTAAAAGCTATTAAATTAAACAAAAATTTGATTTGCACTTGTCTGAATGCATTACAGTAGTTCCTATGAACATCAGCCTGTCTGTGGGGGAAAACGCAGTGAACTTTAGCTGGGTACCAGAAAAGAGACGCAGGAATGTTGGCTTCCAGATCCAATACCGCAACAAGAACGGTATAATATTCACACTAATCTGTGCATAAGTTACGCATCTTTGCATTCAACCTTTTAAAAGGATTATTACCTTGTGGGAGTAGCTACACAATCCTGAACAAGAAAAGAAAAAGACAGGTTTCTTGTTGTGCTTCTGCAGATGGCAATAAATGGAAGACGACAGAGAAGGTGAACTCCTCTCAGTCTTTCTACCAGATCCAGGGCTTGACTCCTGGCTCCTATTATTCTTTCCAATTTATCTACAACAACACAACCTTCTTCAAGACTGGAATCGAGACAGAAGGAACAGGTACTATGAGCCTTCATTCATCCTCTTTCCTTTTATCCCTACTGCTCTCTCCTCTGGGTTTCCCGCAGCTAAAAATATAAAGCCTGATCCTACAGAGAGTGTCTTGCAGTTCTTTCTCTGCCTGTGAAGTGCTTTCAAAGACTTTTGTGAAAAGAGAGCTTGGTTAGCCATATGAAATGATCCATTACTTGTGTTTGTTTGCTGTATTTTGCTGTATTCTTTGGTTCCCTGGTGAAATGCCAGCCTGTCAGAATGCATAATGATCTGTCTCCTTTGCTCTAGATTCTACTCCTTCTTTTATCTTGGTCTCCCTATCTGTCTCATACTTTCCATTTGCCGTGTATTTCATTCCTGCTTCCTGTTACCAAAAAAGCTCTAACTCCTCTTTCTACCACCTTCTTTTTTCCTCTCTTAAGGAGTAACAGAGATGCAGCCAAGCTTTGCAACACAGGGCTGGTTCATTGGCGTTGTGAGCGCCATTGGGCTGTTGTTGCTGATCCTGCTCATCCTCTGCTTCATTAAGAGGAGTAAAGGGGGAAAGTACTCAGGTCAGTGTGACCTACCCTAATAACTGTTTAATATTAGGAGCTATTAAACTGAAGCTTGATGAGCAGCAAGTTTTGTGTGGGCAATGCTGGCCAGTCTGGAGCCATAAAGCTGTCTGACGCTGCTGTAGAAAAAGCTTACTGCACCACAGTAAATATATTATATTGACTGGGGAGAATATTACGTGTTCTTTTAAATCAATCCCAAACAGTTTGATTAACTTTCTGATCTGAACTGTAAATATCTGTCCCATTTCACTCAACCTGCTTTCTCATGCAGCTGTCATGTCAAACATGAGACAGACCTCTAAGCTTACACTTCCTTGCTTTGACAGTAAGGAATAATCTCTGGCTCTTTCTGAAAAAGACAAAAAACGTAAAATAATGATCCATGTCTGACTGAAAAAAAACAAACTTTTAGCAATTTTCACATGAGAGAGAAGTGAAGACAAACCAAATAATAAAGCTGATGATACCTACCGCCATTCTAATTGGCTGTTATATTTTTAGAAAATCAGTGAGAACTTAAAACTATAATACAGATAAACTGATACTATCTACAGATAGTCCAGCTTTTTTGCTCCACCTAAGCATCCTTGATGTTATCTTGCTTTTTAATAAAACTTCACTGTTGAGATCTGAGACTTACAGTGGCTTTAGATAGAAGCCAGATTAAAATCTGACTATAATGAAATCTGTCACATTCTCAGTGAAAGATAAAGAGGAGGGCCCAATGGACTCGGAAGCTCGGCCCATGAAGGATGAAACTTTCGGAGAGTACAGGTGTGTCATCTGAATGAACGCTGTTTCCTGGATGCTTTGTTACGTTTCTGCACATTGATTTCTAACACAGCCCTGATTCCCTCAGCACTGCTTGGTTTTCCTAACCCTCTCTGTTCCTTTCATTGTCACTCTCCTCCCTAATGCCTGCCCCTGTTATGCAGATCTCTAGAAAGGTATGCTGCGATATGATTTAATATCCTTAACCCACTTAATTTTTACCTCTGCCAATGCCTCACTTACCTTCTGCCTTCCCATAAACATTCAGACTAATTTTAATGTAATATATTTGTTTACTGATTGCATTATGTTCAACAGTTCAAAATCCAATAATGTTCACCTCACTGTAATGTGAGACCCTGAAAAGCAAATAGTCATGATTTATAACCTGGAACCGACTATTTAAAAAAAAAATTACTTAAAATATTAGTACATAATATTCAACCTTTGGCATGTAGCACTGCATTTTTCGTATGTATCATGTTAACATTTCTTGCTTTTGACCTCTTCTGTTCTTCATGCTGCAGTGATCTTGAGGAGAAGCGAACAGCCAGCCAGCCGTCCCTGTGTGAGAAGAGCAAGCTGTACAGCGAAGACAACCTCGACTTCAATGGCAGCAGCGCCATGACCACAGAGCTCAACATGGATGAGTCTCTGGCCAGCCAGATCAGTCGTCCCAGTGGCGGTCCAGAAGGTTTCCACGGCCTGCCAGAGAACGCCCCGCTGAACCCCACTACCTTCTCTCCCGCCACCAATGGCGTGCCCAACTCAGTCACCATCCTCGATTAACCCCCACACATCCACCGGGGACCATCAGACCAAAATATGTCAACACGTATGTGC
The DNA here is from genome assembly GCF_900408965.1 of Simochromis diagramma. Taxonomy (NCBI): domain Eukaryota; kingdom Metazoa; phylum Chordata; class Actinopteri; order Cichliformes; family Cichlidae; genus Simochromis; species Simochromis diagramma. Next base: position 2,735,516 of record NW_024387152.1, on the reverse strand, counting down.
CCATATGCTCCTGTTCCCTACTGACTTGCTGATCTGTACTCCGACGACTAATAAACAATCATATTCAGATGTCCCTGGCAGCCATCTGATTGACTAGACTATATTGACCAAAGGAGTGTCCAAAGTAGTGGACAGCGATAGTGATATAAGCCCTACTGACATGAACATGCCCTTTGACCTCCCTTCATTTTCCTGTGCAGTTTACAACTAATGAAAATGACTAACATTCATTTCTCTCGCTCCTCTTTCGTTCTCTCAGCAAACAACAGTGCAGATGCATAAAGACAGAATGTTGTACAGTTAGAAATATCAGGGGGTGTAGGTATGGTCATGTAAAGATGCAGAGTAGTGCATTAAAAGTAAAGGATGATGGTAGAACCCAGTGTAGGGAACAAGACAGCTAATGCTGCTGTAAAAAAAAATCTTGAATCTTAGATATGAATCATGTTTGATGTACTTCCCACATGATTTTGTCTGTCTAATTGCCATTTAATGTCTCCGATTGTACTTGCCAGTGACATTTTTTTCATTTTACGAGCGTGTTTGAATACCAAACATCATTTTTTTGTTGCTGTTGTTGTTGTTGTGTCATTTTTTGTTACGTAATCATTTTTCATATTGTTTTCTATACTATTTATATAAAAAGCTACGGCACATTTCATAGATTAACATGTTTTCAGCAAAATCAAGTGAAGCCAAGTTTCTTACTGTTTGGATGCATTAAGTGGAACTTGCTGTGAAAATGCTGAGTAGCATCTGGTGTATATAGCTGCATCTACACTTATCTATTTAGCCATATTACAGTATTATAGATCCTTATAAGTTCCTGTGCCTGCTGGGTCTGCATAAAGCACCAGATTGATGTCATTACTCTCTCGCCTTCCCACCAGAAGTGTAATGTCATTTTTGAAAACGATGTTGTAATTTTTTTGTGTGTCGAGACCTATGTGTAGTTTCTGTATCGCTGTCTTTGTCTCTTTCTACGCTGTATTAAAACATTGTCTCTAATTAACAACCTTTCATACCTGCTCATCTCATACTAAACAAACTGAGGTGCAGTATTTATGTATATTTCAGATAAGAGGGTGGCGTCTAGTGCGCAAACACTCTCTCAAGTTTTATTTTCAAACCTTCCTCAATGCAAGCTGATATTGTTGACAGTTGTAAAGGCTGCCATTTGATATATGATAAAGGTTAAAAAATAGTTGTTTATATCAAACAGAGAATGTATTCCTTTCAGGGTTAGGCAGACACTGTATTTACTTGCTTCTGAAAATAATCTGAGCTAAAAAGGTAAAAGGAGAGTAAAGTCACAGGAAGAGCCGGGACCATTTGTTTTCCCTCTGAATGTAAATACAACCCTTACAGAACCATGTTTGATATGAAAATGTGAAAAATGTGCAGGTTTAAAGCCACTTCACTTAATTTTAAAATGTTGCAAATTGTAGTTTTTTTCCTTCTCTGTACTATTGCTATGAATTCAGACTTTTCTGTTATCGACAAACGATCACAGTGAGATTTGGGTGTAGCAAAAACATACTCCATAGTTGAATAAAGGAGAAAAAAATAAAAAAGGAAAAAAAAAATCACATTGTTATGTAGATGTTTTTGCAAACATATCGAAATTTGAAAACGGGAAAAAAAAAAGAGTCAATTTAGTGTCACTTAGTGAAAGTAGTTACATTACAATTTAAGCTAGGATTGCGCTCATGCCCTTAATCATCCAGCAATGCAGTGCAGTGAATATCTGTGGAGTTTTTGTCTGATGAAGTTGTGCGGGGCAGAAATGCAGTGAGCCACAGGGAACGCTTAAACGCGATACTCTCCCTTCTCAAACAAAAGCTCGCCACTGGCCAAATATCAACTGTAGTCTCCGAGGTAGAATATGAGATGTCTAAAGAGGCTAGTGGCACTGAAGGAGGTTTGTGTAAGCTCCCTGTTGTTGGTTAAACAGACACACTCAGGACAAATAAAGCTTTTAAAAAAAATCTATTTTCATACAGGAGCGACGAATGACGCAAGATATGCCAATATTCTAACTCAACTATCTGCTGCTAAACAACTGTGTGTCAGTGTTTGGGGGCAAATGTTAGCTCTGAATGAGGAATGAGTGTACACACACAGATACTCACTCGACTGCCGCTCACTCTTTGCTTTTCATGTTTTGTAGGGGAAACCTGGGGATGCTGGCCTTTGCTTTCTCACTGTGGTTGTTCTTTCTTTTTTTATATAGCTAAAGAAGAAAAATCGATTGAAAATGAATTGGTTTGTGTAGAGAAGCTTCTCTAGGACTCAAAAACAGACATTTTAAGTGGAAGTAAGACGAAACAGAAGGGGCAAGGGAGGCCAGGGGGTGTGCGCCGCTGCTGGGGATGATATGCCTCTTCACAGAGTGTGGGGTGCAGTATTAGCACAATATGATGATGCCTATATTTGTCATGGGTGGATGACTGGAGCTGTGGGTCTTCTGCCACTTTTGGGGCCAATATTGTAACTGCATTATGAAGCTACTGCTGTAACTGGATATATGACTGAAAAATAAAGTACGTGGAACAATCTGTACCAAAACAGGCTCCCATTTTTTGTCACTAATCAGAAATAACCGTGTTAATCGGGAGGAAATCTATGTCACTTATGTTATGATTAATGTTCATCCAGTTCACACTGATTCATTGATTAACCAGGTTTATTTAGCCCAATGCCACAGGAGGACAAGCTAATGTCAGGTCACTGGCAGTCAGCGGGAGCTGGTGTTGAATTGATAAAAGTAGTCCTTGGTGGGTTTGTTGGTGTACAGTCTCTTATTCAGGTACTCTTGCCTGGGGCAGAAACAGAAATTTAAACACAGTAAGTAGCTTGTCCCCCTAAATGTTTATAAAATCTGAAATCTCTATTTCCATATTTTATCACCTAAGCCTAAAACACATTTGCTGATTAGTGTCTAATCAGAAAGTGTATGAATATGTGGGCAGTGCTTACTGTGCCAGCTGCTCTCGGGCCAGCTGCATGTTGTAGCGGTCCATCTGAATTCTCCGCTCTCTATTCAGCTCGGCTGCTCTCAGGTCCTCCGTCTCGGCTTCTCTGGACAGCTTCAGCAGCTTCAGGTCCCAAGCTGCTTCACGGATCTTTTCAGCATCTCGCTGTTTCTGAAGGCAGAGAGAAAATAAATCTAAAAACACACTAAACTTGTTCTCCTAAAGGCAATTCTGCTTCATTATGATTTAGGTTCCCAGACTTTCATGCTGATTTTGGATGACTTTAACATGCCTGTAGATAACACTGAGAAATGCAAAGCTTCAGAGCCAAATAATCTGCTGGAGGTCTTATGGCTTGGTAACTGGATCCACCCAAATGTTTTTTTCTGTGTTAGCACTTTATGTTTATGCTTATTCTCGCCACTATTGCATCTTGAAATCAATGTTGATCATGTTAATCCAGGTCCAGGCACTAATGGAAAGTTTGGGGCCTTATTTTAGTACACTAGAAAGACTAGAAAGATACCATCATCCTGAATAAGGAGAAAACTGATATACACTGGTATATTTTTCTAATATCTCCAGCACACTAAAATAAGACCTTTTATTACTTGTTCAAACCAACTTTCAGTGCCTGGATGCTGGTTTGAGCACCGCTGGCTTGATGGACACTAGTAGTGCTCCTGTTACATTTACTAGCTTCCAATTAGTTTTAGAATTGATTTTTAAAGGTTAGTGCTTTTTTAAGGTGACGCAATGTTTGCGACCTCAATATCTATCTGACAAGCTAGTAAGCTACCCGCAGACCTCATGGATTATTTACAGAGTCTTAAGCAACACTGGTGATGTGGCTTTTATCTTTTCGCTGCTGAAACAACCTTCTGAATCACATCAGGAGTACTCCAACATTTGCAGTGTTTAAAACAACACAAAAAGGAGGGACAAACCTAAGTTGAACACCATTTCCACTGTGGGAGAAGAGCTACAAAAACCTGGGTGTTCACATCAATAACAGACTGGACTGGAAATGCAACTCTGAGGCTGTCTGGGTCATTTAATGAATTCAGTAAAACACTATTGTCTGTTACTGCTAGTGCAATCTTCTTTGTAGGTTTGTTTTGTGGTGGCAGCGTCAGAGCCAGTGACGCTGGAAAGCTGAACAAGCTGATTAAAGGCTGAGTCTGTGCTGGGGACTAGCCTGAAGCCCCTACAGGGAGTTATTAAGAGCAGGATGTTGCACAAACTGCTAAACATACTGGACAACACACGACATCCCCGTCATGACTGTTGTCAGCAGGTGACTCCCTTAACTCTGCTTTAATAATGACTGACATTAGTATTTTAATGTATTTTTTAAAGTTATTTATTTCTTTTTGTTTTATGAACTTTAATTCTACTTATTTTATTGGTTTTAAATGATCATTTATACTCATCTGTCAATAGTTTTAATTATCTTAATATATTTCTCTATTTTATGGACTGAAGGTATCGATCTCATATACATGTATATTTTTACTAGTAATATTGCACTGTTGCTTTTTTGGTTGTTTTTACTTGTGATTACAGACTTTGTAGGTTTCACATTCCCGTCTTATGTTTTTGTTTTTTCAAGTCTAGGATCATTTTCTTTGTGAGTAATCTCTTCAAAGCTGAAATCCTTTTTGAAAACAACCTGTGTAGAAAAGTTGGCACAGATGTCAAAAACTCTTTCCCTTCATCCCAAAATGGTCGCGGCAGATGGCTGCCCCCCCCCCCCTGAGCCTGGTTCTGTCTAAGGTTCAACAAGAGTTTTTCTGTCCCACTGTCACCAAGTCGCTTGATTGCTGTTGTTTATTTAACTAATATTTTAGGGTCTTTAACCTACAATATAAAGTGCTTTGATGTGACTGCTGTTGTGCATTGCTGCTGACAGAGCTGAATTAAATAAAAAATAATAAAAAAGAAAACACTAATTTCAAATCCACACATGCAGTGCCCAAGCACAAGTACTTGCCCCGCCCAATTCCCCTGCTGGCCACCTCTGTACTCAAGGGATTATGTGGACATGGTATTCTACATAACATATATGGAATACCGTGTGCAGCTTTGACTATATTACTGTGGAGTACAGAGTGTAATACCTGTCTCTCAAGGCATTGTTGTTCTCTCTCCTGCTGAATGCGTTTCAGCTGTTCAGGGCTCATTCCTTTCCACCTGTCTGGTAGAACCTGTGGTGGCCTCCCTCCTCCCACCTGTCTCTCTGTTGCCTCTGCACACTCTGTCATCATGTCAGATGTCATTGTATGCCACATCTCTGCCAGATTTTCCTGTTCCTCTCTCTTGCGTTGCTCCTCCAGTTTCTCTGCTTGCTCTTTAGCCTGTGTGTACAGGACATGGTGAGGCTTTAACACAGATCCAGGGACAGTTAATTGATTATCCCACTGATGACTGATGATTCAGAAGCATTGCAAAACCCAGTCTCTAAAATGTGGTTACTCCTAGCATAGAGCTACCAGTCAGCCATATGGCGAACGTCGTCCTGAGAGAGCCACTCAGTCAGCTGTATTTGCTTGTGCATCATGAGTGGTTATTAGTGAAACCACTAAACACTATGAAAAAGTACAGTGACCTGAAGGATTTACAATGATGCCTCCCAATGGGGGATTCAGCCGAGTGCATTCAGGCAAATGAGGGAAGAGCTAAATGGAGGCTTTTAAAAACAGACAGTAACCATGCATACATCAAAGCCGTTTAACCATCCATGTTGCCTGGTGCCAAATAATATGATTGCCGCCATCCTGCACCAAGTGTGTGTATGCATCATTTGACATTTTCAGCTTGCAATTCCCACATGACAACATCATGTCACAGCTTGCCCCTTCCCACCCCCCACCCCCCTTAGATTTTGCCTTGAGCATTCACATTAGTGAGTGGTGTGTGCATATCTGTTTGTCCATCTGTATACTGTACCAGAGCCTGATTGTAGTTCTCGAGCGCGATGCGGCTGGCTCTCTTACACACCTCCTCGAGGGCAGCTTGTTGAGCCCCTCTCACGTCTTGTTGCACCAGCTCTTTGCTCGCAAGCATCTCTGTGACACACATGATTTGGCGATCATCTGATGTGTGTTTTTCCACACCTGCCTTAGCTGTTGTATTTGGCTCTTTAACTGCACACTTCACACTTACAGTAAAGCTCTTAGGGATAAGCATCCATCACTGTCACCTGGTAATAAGGGCTGTGCATGGGAGTGTATGATTGTTTGTGCAGGAAAGCATGAAGCATGTGTGTGATGTACAGAGGTTGTAGAGTAAATGATGTAAACTCATTAGGAATGCTAGTGAATGTGTGTACTTGTGTGTGTCTCTTTTCACCTATGTGCTTGTCTCGCATGTGCCGTTTTTCATTCTCGTCCATCTGTGCTCGCAGATCTCGTTCTGTCTTTCTTATTTGTTCTCTCATCCTCAGCTCCTCTCCGACACCCTCTCCCTGTGCATGAAACAAGGACAGATGACCATAAGAGGTAATAATATTACATATTTAACCATTAGCTGGACCCCCCTCCCGGTCTTTAAAGCTTACAAATCCCCTGCTTTGTCAGAGCTGCCCTACCTTAAAGATTTGCATACTGGCAGGCCCTAGCTCATTCTCTGGAATGGCGATCTTGAATGCCCCCTTCAGGCCAAATTTAAGATCAGCATCACGAGAGTCCTCTGGTCGCTGATGAGTAGCCCAGTAATTGGTGAGTTCAGAATTCAAAACTCTTCGCTTCTCCTCTTCAGGATTGTTCTGCTGCACCAGTGCTTCATCTTGGTATATTCTCAACTTATCTGTAATACATTAAAAATACACCTGTGACCAACCAAAGCTCATTAATGGAGAGGGCCTGAAATAATAAGGGACTAGGGGACTTGCATTTATAGCGTCTTGCAGGAATTATGTCTGCAATTAAACTGCTTTAATTCTAACTCATCCCTGTCCTTCAGTTTACCCAAAGCTTTGTCCATTTGTTTCTCCATGTTTTGCTGGTGTTTCTTCTCCTGGACTTGTTGGTTTAGTGTATCTAGGTCGAGACCCATCACACGAAGCCGGGTGTTGAAAATGCGGGCCTTGCGTGCTGTTTCTGCAGCCCTACGCCTCTCCACAGCCTTTTCCGTGGACTCGTCTACAGGCAAATCCACTTTGAACATGTTCAAAGTTTCTAGTGACTTCCTAAAGAGACAGCATTACGACACTTATTATAGGAGCTGATAATCTTGCTTGAAAATAAATTATTAAAGAAATGATTATGCCGATTGAAATATAAAATCCTGGTGGGGTTCATCTTCAGAGCGATTGCTCCTGTCATCACCTGATAACATCAGAAACCAAAGGCAAGGCATATTTAAAGAAGAAGTAGACTAAATCAAATGTCTCTTCCTTAAAAATGGACATAAACCTCTGATCAACTTACCGCTGACGTTATAAATCTGTTCAGTTTCTTTCAATATCAGTGAATGAAAATCTGCTCCTGTTGTGTTTGGAGACCCTTGGTAACCATGGAAACAAGTGGCCACACATCGCTATGCTGGAAACACATAACAAGAGTGACAGGACCAGCTAAGGAAATGTCTTTTTATTTTTAATAATGTGTATATTCTGTAATAAAGTAGCATTAATAGTAGTAAAAAGTGATATCCAAGGTCGATCACAATCAAAACACGACAAACTCCAGACAACTAAATTTTGTCTCGCGAGAAACTGTGAGGTTTCGTGTCTCGCGCGCTTGTGGGTCTTCCTGTTGGATTGTAAAATGGCGCATTGTTGTCGCCGCCGTACCGAGTATATTTGATAAAGATTATATTTTTCATTTTAATTTTTAAAACGCTTGCGCAGATCATAATGTAACTTGTGCATAGAGCAGCAGTAGATTGACCAGAGCGGTTCATTCATTTCGTGCACACTGCGTCTTTGCAACAGCTTACCGGGTAAACATTGGTTGTTAGCATTAGCTAACTGCTAAGCTAATATTCACTGCAGACCAGCTAAACAAATATAACAAGATGGGTTATTTAAAACTGATAGAGATCGAAAATTTCAAGTCGTATAAAGGAAGGCAGATCATCGGACCTTTTCACAAGTTTACTGCAATCATCGGACCCAATGGATCTGGTATGTAATAACAGCTAACATAAACTCGAAGCTAATGCGAAATGCAAACTGCTAGCTGTGCCTAACGGTAAACACAGCTCCACAGCCCCTTTCTCTTTAGATCATAACTCTCAGTCTGTGCATAGCTGAACTGTATGGGGGTTCAGCTGTTGGTAGTGTGATGTATCGTATTGTTTCATATCCATATTTGCCACTAGAGTAGTTATTTAAATTTTATTTCGGTGTATTAATCGTTGTTAGTTTGTAGAATAACGTATTTGCATTTTAATTGAAGTAATTCCTTTAGACTGCTTAAGCACTTATGTCGTATAGGCACTTAATATATTTGTAAACATTGGGGTTGGACCTACCTTTACACTAGAGAAAGACGAAGTCTTTCAACGGTCTTTTCTCGTAATACAGTGCAATGCATCATCAAAATTATCTGGCCAACACAACGTGTAAAAACTGCATACTAATAGCCAATAAGATGCATTTTATTGCAGAACTGCTGTTTTGCACCAGACTGTACAAATAAAAGGTGAACTTTCCTATAATATTTACAGGACATGCATATTATCCCCATTTCATAGTGTACAACTAGAATAAATCAAAAATAACATTAAATAAAACAGAGATATAAGAATATGAGATGGGATGTAAAAATGAATATTAGGTAACAAAGTATGTTTTACATAAGGGATATTAAAGCCTATATACAGTTGTTGTTTATGTATAGAAGCAAGCAGCAACATGGTCTTAACATGTGTGTTTTAATATAAAAAGCTCCCAAAGTTTACTAAGATTTCAATGTCATCATAATGTTTGTAGGAAAGTCCAACCTTATGGATGCCATCAGCTTCGTGTTGGCAGAGAAGACAAGTAACCTGCGTGTGAAGACTCTGAAGGATCTAATCCATGGAGCGCCTGTAGGGAAGCCAGCTGCCAACAGAGCCTTTGTCAGCATGGTGTACCAGGAAGATAATGGAGAAGAACGTGCCTTCACAAGAGTCATTATTGGTACAAAGCTCCATTACCAACCGTCCTTTAATATATAATTAACTTTCTTTTTGAATAGTTGTCTGTGTGAATTAAAAGACACTGATCTAGTAAAATTTGAATGCTTTTCAGCTGAATAAAAGGATAGTAGTAAAGCTGCATGGATATCAGTTTTCAAAAATTGACTCATCGTCTAAGAAAACATTTTTACACATGTTTGCAATTTGGTGGGTCAAAAATATTTAAAATCTGTTACATTTATAAATGTATATATATATTATTTGTCTGTGTTGATGATGAGCTAATGCTTGTTTTGTTTTTGGAATATGCACCAGGTTCTTCCTCTGAGTATCGCATCAACAGTAAAGTAGTGGGCCTGCCTGAATACAGTGAAGAACTGGAAAAACTTGGAATTCTGATAAAGGCTAGGAACTTCTTGGTCTTTCAGGTAAGATTTCATTCTTGTAAATGTTGTCAAGATCTTTTCAAGAGCAATTTACGCACAGGCAGTCTTTCATAGTACTCCTGTACTAATCCACTAGGTTATTTTGATTGGATAGTGCAGTAGTTTTTAGTGTGTGTGTATCATTGGTTTGAACGTGACTTGGTCAGTTACACCAGAGATTAAATTAACACCAGGTAACATTTTATTTGCTATTTCAAATCTCAGTTTTGTCTTTATTTCCCTTTAAGGGAGCCGTGGAGTCTATTGCCATGAAGAACCCCAAAGAGCGTACGGCGCTGTTTGAAGAGATCTCCCGTTCAGGAGAGCTGGCCCAGGAGTATGACCGGAGGAAGAAGGAGATGGTGAAAGCAGAGGAGGACACGCAGTTCAACTATCATCGCAAGAAAAACATCGCTGCAGAGCGCAAAGAGGCTAAGCAAGAGAAAGAAGAGGTTTGCCATTTTTACTGAGTCTGCATAGGACACAAAGTGTCATGATCAGTGTCTATGGTTATTTGGCATTTACTGAATTCCTCCATACAGGATCCATTGAGTGGTATAGCCTGTTTCTACTCTAACAAATTTTAGTTAATATATAATTCCAGATAATGCAAATACTTGTCATTCATATGAATGCACCAAATTTCAACAGTAAAAGACAAACTAGGAACTTTTAGCTAAGCTCAACATAAGCTTTCAGCAATGTAACAGTTTCAACTGCACATCCTGCATATAAATCTATCCCACATATATTTATATAAGAGAGAAAGTCTGGTGTTAGGTGAACAACACAAAGATGAAGTAAAGATTGTTACACTGTAATCGGCAACAAATCTGTGTGTTTCTTATTTGAAATGACTCAAAAATAGCCTTGAAACAAACGTTTGAATTTTCGTAATTAGTTTTTTGGGTTATCTGATGGAAAAACCTCAAATTCTCATTGGTCATGAAATGTGGAATCAGTTACATCTCTAATCATGATTTGCTCGCTTCTCTCTTTTCCTTCATTTTACCAGGCCGAGCGTTACCAGCGTCTTAAGGATGAAGTAGCCAGAGCTAGTGTACAGTTGCAGCTCTTCAAACTGTACCACAATGAGACTGAGATCGAGAGGCTGAACAAAGAGCTTGGGCAGCGGAACAAGGAGATCGATAAGGACCGTAAAAAGATGGACCATGTGGAGGAGGAGCTGAAGGACAAGAAGAAGGAGCTGGGCAGGCTGATGAGGGAGCAACAGACCATTGAGAAAGAAATTAAGTAAGTGGCATTAAATAAAATAAGTTTTGACATTTAAAGCTTAATGCACCATTAGTCATTTGACTTACATTAAACGGTTGACTTGACTACAGGGAGAAGGACTCTGAGTTGAACCAAAAGAGGCCTCAGTACATCAAAGCCAAAGAGAACACCTCACACAAAATCAAGAAGCTTGAGGCAGCAAGAAAATCACTGCAAAATGCCCAGAAGATGTACAAGAAGCGGAAGGCAGACATGGATGAGCTGGATAAAGAGATGAGGGCAGTGGAGCTGGCTAAGCAAGAGTTTGAGGAAAGAATGGAGGAGGAGGCGCAGAGTCAAGGCCAGGATCTCACCTTGGAGGAAAATCAGGTCTGATGTGTGAAAACTACATTTTAGACATTTTATTTTGAAAAAATACCAAATTAGTTACAGGATTTTAGTAAAATGATAATGTTTCATGAAATTGAAAAATGCACACTCTTTGTCTCGCTTCTTCCAGGTGAAGCAGTATCATCGTCTGAAGGAGGAGGCCAGCAAACGTGCTGCCACGCTGGCACAGGAGCTGGAGAAGTTCAACCGTGACCAGAAGGCTGACCAGGACCGCCTTGACTTAGAGGAGAGAAAGAAAGTGGAGACAGAGGTAAAGGAGAGAAAAATGGAAAACGATGGAAAAGTTTTATGAGCCAGAACAAAATTGATTTGATAGAAGTTTTTGTTTCTCTTTAGGCCAAAATTAAACAGAAGATCCGTGAAATCGAGGAAAACCAGAAACGTATTGAAAAACTGGAGGATTATATTTCCACCAGCAGGTATGCTGCTCTTAATTTTGGATTGTTTTGAGCGGAGCTGTGGCAAACTTATTTTTATAGGTTTCTCTGGTTTACTGTGTGATTCACATCCTTTTTTCCCTTCTTTCCCCATCAGGCAATCACTAGATGAGCAGAAGCGTATGGAGGAAGAGCTGACTGAGGAAGTGGAGATGGCCAAAAGGAGGATCGATGAGATCAATATGGAGCTTAATCAGGTACTCAATACACAGGAAAGAAAGAAATCAGCACCAACAACAAGTTGAATCTACTCTAATTGAGTTAGTTAATTTTTGCATGTGGTAACTCTGCTCCTAAAGACATCAGCCTTTTTCTATAGCTCATATTTTCCTGAACTGTACAAGACAAAGCATTATTTCTTTTTGTCAATCAGTAGACTTGATTAAATAAATCATTGCTTTGTGGGTCATTAATCCATGTTAGCACACTAGCTTGGGTAATACTGGATTCTATAAATTTCTTACATCCGTTATGGGAAGTGAATACGTCACCTATCGTAGCACCTCTGATGAACCCCCTTATTATTGGACTGTGGTTTAGGTGATGGAGCAGCTTGGAGACGCCAGAATCGACAGGCAGGAGAACAGTCGCCAGCAACGCAAGGCCGAGATCATGGAGAGTATAAAAAGACTCTATCCTGGCTCTGTGGTAAGGCACCTTTGGCACTATACCCATGCCGGGTCTGCTTTTCTTTTCTTTTTGGTGAAAGCATTTAAACATTGAGCATAAGAGCACTAAACAAACAAACGTTTACTGATTGTGTTTTCAGTATGGTCGTCTGATCGACCTGTGTCAGCCCACTCAGAAGAAATATCAAATCGCTGTGACTAAAGTGTTGGGTAAGAACATGGACGCCATCATTGTTGACTCAGAGAAGACTGGCAGAGACTGCATTCAGTACATAAAGGAGCAGAGAGGAGAGCCGGAGACCTTCCTTCCTCTTGATTACCTTGAAGTAAGTATATAAAAGTAATGACTCCAACTGAGAGCTTTGAACAATTCCTAATAAAATTATGTCCTTGATGGGTGTAGCCTGTGAGCTAAATTGTGAGTCTTGTAAAACTTGGGGAAGCACAAAGCGTTGTCTGTCCATCCATACATCCATCGACTCAGACGTAGTTCACAAGGTGAACTACTTTACCTACATTATTGGTTTGAATTTGATTAAAATGTTATTTAATTTGAGTGAAATGGTAAAACAGGATCATCTGTTGTTCTACGGAGACTTTCCAAAGAATCCTCATGGGTCACGTTTTTAGGTTTGTGGGCAATGAGCTGTGAATTGTGATGGGTCCTGAACTAGATAAGCTGCTGCGTTGCTGGAGTTCTGATTTTAAATCTCTGCTCTGCTCTGGAGAATAATATCCAGGGTTCTTACGGGTGCTTGAAATCCTTGAAAATAATATTGTCTTTTCAAGGTTTGAAAAGTGCTTGAATTTCAGATGTGGTGCTTAAACGGGCCTGAAACTATATTTCATTCACTACAAATAACTATCTGACCGAATATTTTTCTTATCAGATAGAGAAATAAAATGAGTCTCGATGTGTAAAAGTAAAATTTCTCTGCCTGGGCTGCACATTACATACACATTAAACAACTTAAAAATTATAAATGGCTTCAAGCTCACATTGACACCTGTGGGGCCCTATCAGCCACTGAGACAACAGACAGATTTAAGTGTTTTAATATATGAATGTTTCATGCTTTAAGGCTGCCTGTTTATTTAAGGGAGATCAACAATACATTATAATTTTACATAATTATACCACAGATGACAGATGAAATAAATAGATTTTAGGTCGATGTTTGTCTTAAAGTCTTATATGTTGAATTGAACTGAGTGTGTCATCTGTTCGAAGCCTCTCCCAGTCAGCGCTGTTCTCCATGCCTGTCTTACTGTACAAGATGTTATTAGAATAAACACTTTAAAGGTGACTTTAACAATAATACAGACAGCAGTGTAGTCAAACATCTCACAGTAAGTTTTATTGGGAATTAACTTTAACCTGTTAGGCCCTCAGGGGTTTTCTGAGCTTGCTGCTTGAAAATGAAATGACCAAAATAAATGGAGCATTTCTCTGCAATTACAAACTACTATGTTAAAAAGTTACTGTGACTCAAACATATAAAAATTGGATTTTTTTTATTTCCCTCCCCTAGATTTTTTTAAAAAAGTAACACCTTTGAAAATATGCTTCGGTTCACATTTAACTCCAGAAAATCATAAATCAAAATATGGATATTACTGTGACAGTCCTCATGTCTGCACTTATATTTCTGACCTTGTGTTTTAAACAATTAAACTCGATCTTCTCCCCTTTGCCCCAATTTTTCTGGGCGTGGGTGCTTAACTAGTTAAAAACAAACAAACATGTGTCTCCTATTTTTGTGTCACATAGCTAAGAAGCGTCAATCGCTGATGAGAAGACTTATTCATTTGGCCTTGCTGTGTATTATTGTGGTGTTTGGTGCAGTTTTCTTGTTATGTGGGGTTGCTGTTTTTTTCAAGTGGAGATGAATATCTCTAACGAGTTGATTTGTTCACATTTTCACATCTTAGTTTTTAAGAGAAATGTGTTTTTTGAGTTTGTACACTATTTGCATATAAGGCGAGCATTTCCTTTTTCAGTATTTTTGTGTGGTGCATTTTTCTCTGTTCTTACACAAGGGGAACAAAGGACATTTAAGTCGACCTAAGATGATTTGTTTTAATCTTTACTTGGCCTTACTTAGTTAAACGAGTGAATCATGCATTCTTTTTTTGCCAATCTGGAAAAGCTTGAAAATTGACCTTGAAAGTGCTTAAAAAGTGCTTGAATTTGACCCTGAAAAATAGGTGCAAACCCTGAATATCCCTGTTGGGTGAAATTGAAGGTGGTCAGTTGGATGATTATGTATCCAGATAATATTTTGTTAAAGTTTCTCAGAGTTGGTCCTCACTTGAAATATTTGGCTAACCTAATTTTCCCTGCGGACGATAATGAAAATTCCTGCAACATGTTTTGTTTTTTGTTTTTTTTGGGGGGGGGGTTAAATGTTGTCACGTCTATAAATAATCTTTTTTCACTGACAATTTGAACCTTTTTTCCCCCGCAGAGGTTCTTTATATAAAATGCTACTTAACTCTAAAATAATCCCAACCTCAGGTCATTAATGTTCTTTCCTTAGTGCCGTTCACACTGTAAATATTGTCTAGAAAATTTAAAACTTGTCTTTTCAAAGGTGAAACCAACCGATGAGAAACTCAGAGAACTGCGAGGAGCCAAGCTGGTGATTGATGTGATTCGCTATGAACCTCCCCACATCAAAAAAGCTCTGCAGTACGCTTGTGGCAATGCTCTGGTCTGCGAGAATGTTGAGGATGCGCGAAGAATTGCTTTTGGAGGGCCATACAGGCACAAGGTACTTAACCTAATTTAAAGATGGATGATTGGATGATTCATAGATGTGAGAATGCATAATAACCACTTCTACCTACTAACTTCTTATTCATCGGTGTCCAGACGGTAGCCCTGGACGGTACTCTGTTCCAGAAGTCTGGAGTCATCTCTGGAGGTGCCAGCGACCTGAAAGCTAAGGCCAGACGATGGGATGAGAAGGCAGTGGACAAGCTCAAAGAGAAAAAGGAGAAACTCACTGAAGAGCTCAAGGTGACTTTAAATATATGACACACATCAGAGAGTTTGTTGGGACGACAGATTTTTAGTAAGAGTCACCATGAAGCACTTTATGCTGACTAACCTCTGACTAAAATAATTGTTGTTATTTTGTACTCCCTTAATTATTAAATGAACAATTCATGAATATCCACTTAATGTTAATGTTTTCCTCTGCAGGAGCAAATGAAGGCCAAGAGGAAGGAGGCAGAGCTCCGTCAGGTGCAGTCTCAGGCCCACGGTCTGCAGATGAGACTCAAGTACTCACAGAGTGATCTGGAGCAGACAAAAACCCGTCACCTCTCCCTCAATATGCAGGTACGGCTCAGTAACAGCTTTCTTTCCTCTTACCGTTAGAAACAGTGACCCTTGCATTAAATGTTTTTCCGTTACTCTGTGATACAGGAGAAGTCTAAGCTAGAGAGTGAATTGGCAAACTTTGGCCCTCGCATCAATGACATCAAGAGGATCATCCAGTCCCGTGAGCGGGAAATCACTGACTTGCGCGACCGCATGAACCTGGTGAGACTGGCACAGAGTGAGCTGCAGTTAGAAGTCCGTTTATGAACATGTAACATTGCACAACACTGTTTCTGTTTCCCAGGTGGAGGATGAGGTGTTTGTGGAATTCTGTAAGGAGATTGGAGTGAGGAATATCAGAGAGTTTGAGGAGGAGAAAGTGAAGAGGCAGAATGAGATTGCAAAGAAGCGGTGAGTTCAGTAATCCAGTCGCTTCTGATGCAGGACAGTGAGCTAATAGTGAATCTGTCTCTGTTTGTTGAAGCATAACTTCATTTTTTTTTGTCTTAGTCTTGAGTTTGAGACTCAAAAGACCCGCCTGGGTATCCAGTTGGACTATGAGAAGAATCAGCTGAAGGAAGACCAGGAGAAGGTCATGATGTGGGAGCAGACTGTGAAGAAGGACGAGGCTGAAATCGAGAGACTTAAGAAGGTGAAAACAAAGTTAGACGATGAAAATGTTTTGCCCTTGATTTTGTCATCACTTTTAATCCCTCTTGCGTGCTTTGTAGGAGGAGCACAGACACATGAAAATCATTGATGAGACAATGGCCCAGCTGCAGGACCTGAAGAACCAGCATCTCACCAAGAAATCTGAAGTCAATGATAAAAATCACGAGATGGAGGAGATTCGCAAAAAACTGGGTGGTGCAAACAAGTCAGTGACTGCAGACATATGCACTGTAGTTTTTTTTTTTTTAATATCTTCTTAATATGATTTTATGTTTGAGTGAGTTTGTTCTACAAACAACTTTTTATTATTCCAGGGAGTTGACTCAGCTCCAGAAGGAGGTCACTGCCATTGAGACCAAACTGGAGCAGAAGCGCAGTGACCGTCACAACCTGCTGCAAGCCTGCAAAATGCAGGATATCAGGTTGCCTCTTCGTTCTGGAACAATGGATGATATCAGCCAGGGAGAGGTACATTAACAAAACCATCGTTGCTCTAATTGTAATTCCATTAAGACCGAAGCAGAAAACGACAGCCGTCTTTTTGTTTTTACTGTTCAAGGGGAGTTCCCAGACGGATGAGTCCAGCAGCCAAAGGACATCCAGCAGTGTTTTGGCCAAAGAGGCTCTTATAGAAATTGACTACAGCAACCTGTCTGAAGACCTCAAGGTGGGTCCAAATAATATTATAAAAATTTTCTTTACACATTAAAATATACCAAGTAGGAAAATGAGCAATTAGCAGCAGAGGTGATCTCTATAGCTGAAGTCAGATTTTGTACTTACATTTTGTAGATGCATGTAAATTAATACATTTATTCTTTGATCTTCCTAAAGGATGCACTGTCAGAGGAAGAGATCAAGGCTGAGACGAACACACTGCAGCAGCGTCTGAATGAGCAGCAGAGCATCCTGCAGAGGATCAGTGCACCCAACATGAAGGCTATGGAGAAGCTTGAGAGTGTCAGGGACAAATTCCAAGAGACCAGTGATGGTGAGATGGCAGTCTCATGTTAGAAGCTGGGGTGAAATGTGGAAGGGGACAGGAAGTTGAAGACCTCTTGTTAAACTTGTATCATACGCTTTTTTTGGTTTCCTTTCTTCTTTCAGAGTTTGAGGCTGCTCGGAAAAGAGCCAAAAAGGCCAAGCAAGCCTTTGAGCAGATCAAGAAGGAAAGATTTGATCGCTTCAATAACTGTTTTGAGTCGGTGTCCACCAATATCGATGAGATCTACAAGGCTCTGTCACGCAACAGTAGTGCTCAGGTATGTTTTTAGAGACTTGCCACATTACACATCATTAACTATGTCTAATGCCATGACAGGAAGCAGTTTTATGTGTGGAATTTGGTACATGGTAAATTTTATATATATATCCATTTGTGCATGTGCCCAAGTTGCGTTTACCAATCAGCGTATGTTTCTTCTTTAGGCATTTTTAGGTCCAGAAAACCCAGAGGAGCCATATTTGGATGGTATCAATTATAACTGTGTGGCCCCAGGCAAGAGGTTCAGACCAATGGACAACTTGTCAGGAGGAGAGAAAACTGTTGCCGCCCTGGCTCTGCTCTTCGCTATTCACAGGTGAAACAAGGGAGATGTGCAGAGGAATTTTTAATACACGTGTGACTTGACGGAAGTTGACTGTTTACATCTTTCTTGCTTCTCTGTAGCTACAAACCCGCCCCCTTCTTTGTGCTGGATGAGATTGACGCAGCTCTGGACAACACTAATATTGGCAAGGTCTGTTTAGAGAATAAACGTTGATATAATGAGCTGTTTGTTTGTTTTTAAATTAATATTTCTTGTGATTTTAGTGCATTAGCCTTAATGCTTTCTCTTTGTACCTTCAAGGTGGCCAACTACATCAAAGACCAGTCAATGGAGAACTTCCAGGCCATTGTCATTTCTCTGAAGGAGGAATTCTACACCAAGGCAGACTCTCTCATAGGTGTTTATCCAGAGGTGAGTCTTTTTTTTTTTGTTTTGAATTAGAGACGGATAAAATCCCCAAAGAGCGGATCAGCTTAGATCCGAATTAGTACTACTTGAAGCACCACTTAAAAAGTGCAGCTGTGTAGTTTCAGCATTGTTTTACAACAAGAACGCTACCATAACAAAACCACAACAAAAAAGAAGCCATAATAACTGAATAAAAGTCGATAAAGATCCAGCATATGCATTGCTTTGTGATATTAAATTTACCCCATAAAATAATGCATATCATTATGTGTCATATAAGGTTATGCTATAGATAAGTCTTTATGGTTTGTTAAGAAAATGTCCCCATTTCATGCATCATTTTTCATATAAACTCTACTCTAGCACTCACAACACGCCAGTGTCACGAGACTGAGACATGTATTGACTGCACCAGATGTCTCCTGCTGAGCATAATGGCTGTTGAATCTATTCGCAAAGCAAAGAAGGAATTTACCCAGGATTCATCAGTATGAACTAATGTCTGCAACAGAAACTCCTAATCAAAGATTCTCTGGATACAGTTATGTATTGACGGTCACAGTTTCTGACTGGGTGGCTCATCTGTATCTCCAGCATGCAGGGTCATTAACCTGTTATCACCCGAGTATCACACGGGCTGCGTTTGTGATTTCGCCTTTAAAATTATAAAATAATTCTCATCTTTCAGGAACCATTTGAACTTTCTTAAAATAGTGGAGGATTTGCAGTAATGTGAAGAGCACGTGGTAAAATCTGTCTGTTTAGACTGCGAATGCTTTGTGTTACCACGATACACCAAATATCCCCGTGAAGCCCGTCTTCTCTTCTTTCTGAAACTGCTCGGAAAAAAACAAACATCCTAATATTGTATTGTGACCTGTGACGTGTTTTAAGCTAAGCAAAGTGTTGACCCAACCGGCGAGATGCATTTCTGAGTATTAGGCATATAAAGCTTTATGCAAAATACTAAAATATAGCCTTGAGATGGCTGAATTTTCAGTAGTCAGGCTGTTTTTAGACGTTAAACTTCTGAACCTGGAGCTGAGACAGCAATAGAATGGAGTTCATTAGATCCATATAACACTTTATATTCTTCATATACAGACATGCAATAACATTCTCATCATAAACCACATGCAGTGTATCTAAGAATTAAAAGATCCTGTTTGATATTTGGCCAATAAAACCTGAGCATCTTGAGCTGTGAAGTCAATGCTGATTCGGAAACAATGAACTAATTTTCTTTTTTTCTTCCATCAACAGCAAGGAGACTGCGTCATAAGCAAAGTGCTAACCTTTGACCTCTCGCAATATCCCGATGCCAACCCAAATCCAAATGAGTAAGACTAGCTCTCCCAGCACTGCTATTTTGTGAAGTTGGATGTTTCCATGGTTACTTTTTCTGGATTGCTCATTGTAACCTTGTAGTCACAGATGATGTATCCATTAGGTCTCACATGTTATTTCCTTTAAAAAAAACAAAAACATTAGAGTAGTGACTTATTGAGCTTCAGTTGTTTTATTTTCTTTATAGACCGTAATGACCAGGATGTATGTACATTTATAAAAACCAGTCCTTTGTCAGTTTTCCAATATAATTGTGTGGGGTGCTTTTTAAGAAGCTGTAGAATTTGTATCATGTGGTTAAGTATCTCGAACATCCCTAAAGCCAATTTTTGTTTTCATAACTTTTATACTGTTCATGGCCGTCTTTCTAGCTGTGTGCTTTAAAGCTCTTGCTTGTTTCCTCTTCTCTGTACTTAACTGCAATTTCATATGTGCGCCTGTGTTTGTTTGTTTTTTAAAGCTTAATGAGGAATCTGTTGTTACAGTATGATGGATACATTCCCATGTGCAAAAGCTAAATAAAACCTGCAGTTAGCAGCAGCAGCTGGCAGAGCTGTTATGAGATCATGGAACTGAGGCTATCACTGCTCTGCTACTTAGAAGTTTTTTTATTCCCTGAGTAATAATCTGAATCAACTTTGGTAGGCAGAAAACTCAGCATGAGTTCATGCTGAAACAGTTCGGCCTGTTTTATCGATTGCTTTGCTTCAATAAATTTTGAATTATTTAAACTCATTTATCTTGTTTACTTCATAATACATTCTTGCAACTCATGTGCTGTTTTGTAATTTCATCGGGCTGTTTTTAAAGTAGCTTTCATATGAATATGTTTGAACCGATCCTCAATGTAGCATTTATTTTGCTGCACTAGTTTATATTCCATAAGGGGGAATAGGGCTTTGGTAGGCGAGGCTATTTATAGTCCTTGTTTTCACACAAACGTCTACAGAGGCACCAATGAAAGCGTTCACTTTGCTTCTCAATAAAGCCTGTGTCTGCATTAACTCGTTGCACAAGTATATTTCTCTCATTAGTTTTGATTATTTGAACACTTATCATTTCGTTGTCAGACATCAGTCGTTAAATAAAACCTCGAGAAGTACATTTTTTGGATGATTTATTTTTTTTGCCAATGGTGAACATACCAAAGTAAAACCAACCCTTAGTGGGACAGATTTAGAACTTTAGAATTATGATGGGAGGATAACTCAAACTACTAGTATCTCCATAATTTTAAACAATAAGTATGCATGACAGCAGGTCAGAGGATAATGTATGAAACAAAACAGTCCTGTCGATACCTGATGTTAAGCACAAACATGAAACAATGCAACAATCCTATCCACACAGTTATGAATAAAACGACAAGTTTCAGTGACATATCAAGCTAAATCAACCATACCCCAGGTATGCTGATAAATCTTTACTAAATTTCTCCCAACACTTATTCATCACAAATTTATGTGTGAAGCGTTAGAGTGACGTAAAAACTGCAGGCACCGCTCAACTGCTTCAGTTTGTGTTTGAAATTCATAAAATATTTATTATAGCTAGATCAGTAGTTAATAATTCCATTAGATTGACCTCAGTTTCCTTTCATGGTTCATATAACAACATTTGTGAGCAAAAGAAATCTCGTTCGAGACTAACAGATTACAACACAGTGAAATCCTAATAGATCAGAGGACACTGCTTCACAACCTTCATCTTGCACTGTTAGCACCAGAGCCCCTTTAAGATGCTTCAATATTTTGGGGCCTGAATGCAAAGAAACCACTGGTTCCCCCTAGTGGAGTCCTGTGCCATTGTCTTGTTTGAACTGCATCACAGTAAAGATGCAGTAAAGTTACCTTCTGTATGAATTCACTGAGTGACATTTTCACCACACGTCACTTTCCGACTTTCCTCATTCCTCATTAGTAAGACACGCGGCTCACTGACGTGGCTGTCCCAAAGGCTATGGAATGGATAACCTCAACAAACACTACAAAGAAAGAAGTGCATCAATCCATTTACTCTGAGACAAGTACAGTGTTTTTATTAATTCGTCAAATCTGAAGTATTAGATGTTTCATTATTAGATATATTGTTACTTCTCAGTTAATGTTTCAACCAAAACATGAAACCTCCCAACTGTCTGCAGGCATTGAGCCATCCTGACTGTTACAGATTTTCAAAGAAGCAACAAGCTTGGTAAAGTGATGTGAGTTGGAGTCACACACTAAAAATACAAAACTGTCATGATAACCATGTAAAATCCAGGTGACAGTCCCTACACTGCGGAGTTGGTTTCAGACGGTCCCTGTGCGGAGGGAACCGTGGGAATCGGACGTTTCTTTCTCCTCACAGCTGGATCTGGCCGGCCTGTTACCACTGTTGCCGCCGCTGGGGCAGGAGAAGGGACAGGGATGGGACGCCTCTTTTTAACGGGGGTCATGCTGCTGGAGCGTTCTTTGAGGATGCCCTGAGCCACACCCTCCATGTCAGATACTGAGATGTGCATGGCTTCAGCCATCTCTTTCTTTGTTAATGAGACGAAGCCCGGGTCCCTGGCCAGGGAGACCAGTCCACTCTTCTCTAGAGCCTAAAGAAACAACAACATTCAGGTTTGTGCTCGCGTACAGTATTATTTTTAGTGTATTAATAACCATTGTGTTATGTTAAATCCTTTCAGTTATTGTACAGGTTAATTCAGTCCAGAACTAGCTTTAACGTAACCCATCTCTGACAAACCTGACAGCAGATGTTAGACGTGGCATTTAATTAGAGTAGAAAAGAAGACCTGATCAGCCACTTTGACACCTACCTCTTGGACGAGGTGGTCGGCTGCAGTGTGTGAACTCTGACTCTGACTGTCACCATAGTTAGGGTCATAAGGGAACTGCATAGAGAAGGTAAGTATTCATATATCGCCTGCATAATCTGTTGTTGGATGAGTCAACCTTCAATAAAACATTACCTGTGTTCTGCCTGTTCTCACTGTGAAGTTCCAGGCATGTCTGCTGGCTGAAAGAGGTAAAATAAATACATTAATGAATATATAAATAAGCAATTACGAAGCATTCCTATGGCTCATGTCTCAGTTTATTAATTTGGAGTTATTATCCGTCCAGAATTTTCCATGGCCACATTAAAAAGTCTTATCAAAGACCTTCATCTTTGATTGGACTTCTTCTGTGGTTTCGATTTAACATATGCAGCATATCATCTCCTGCTTGTGCCATACCTGCCTCCTCATCCTCACAAGGATTGTAAAACTCATCCGGAGTCCTTTCTCTTTCAAATGAAAATCTGAGAGGGAACAAAAATGATCACTCATAACGGCACTGGTACGCCATCATACTGATCAGGAGAGCACTTTGGTACTCACTCTGCAAAGGCGTTGTTGTTAGTGTTGCTCTTTGGTGGAGCTGTGGGGAAAAATTCTGTACCAGACACCAAAGCTGAGGCTGAGCTTGGTGGGGACTCGGGCTGGCTTTCAGCGAAACTGAGTGGCCGCATGTTGGTCACCTGTTGGGACTGAGTGTTAGCCGGCTCAGTGGAGAACGACTCTACCTGGTTACCAAACAGGTGGTGTGAACGCTGCAAATACAAAGCAAGATACATATTAATAATGAAATAGTACACAACAACGTAAAGGCAGGTTTAACGAAATGTTGATGTCATCTGACTGCTTTTCAGAAAGGTTTCTAATGGATGAAAAGCCAAAAAAAA
This sequence comes from Simochromis diagramma, assembly GCF_900408965.1. Taxonomy (NCBI): domain Eukaryota; kingdom Metazoa; phylum Chordata; class Actinopteri; order Cichliformes; family Cichlidae; genus Simochromis; species Simochromis diagramma. Next base: position 2,712,279 of record NW_024387152.1, on the reverse strand, counting down.
AAGTCTCCATCCACTAAAGCTTTTTTTTATTAATAAAACAAATAAAGGAGGCCATAACAAAGGTGCTGCAGAATGGGAATACGAATGCACCGTATCGTTGCCGACGTTGTTTTGCACCTGATAAATGGCCTCTTCTCCTGCCTCCTCCATGGCTCTTTCCATCTCTTCTTCATTCTGCAGGTCTCCTGAAATGGCTCTGTGCATCTCTGGAGCTGCTTCTTCCTCTATACTCCTCAACCCCGCCTAGAAAAACATGGAGAATGTGGATAAATGAAGGACAGAGGAACATATCACCGAGAGATAAAGCTGAGTACTGCTGATTTACAGTATAGAGTACATTTACTTGCACTGTAAGCGGAAAAGGAAAACCCCAGCTCACCTGGATCTCTGGACCTGAGGCACTCTTCTTAGTTGGACGGTAGCCGTAATACTCCTCTTGACGCTTGATGAACTTGCGCAAATGGTCTTGCAAAAGGAAGGTGGCGTAGAATTTCCCCACAGTCACCTCATCATCTATAACCAGACATAACATAATCACAGTGCGCTCTGTGTTCAGAGACGCTGGATGATTTTGTAAATGTGAAACATGACATATACTACTGCCTCACCTCCAATAGGAGGAATGACCTGGTCTAACAGTTTCATGCTGGTGCGCTTCCAGATCTGCTTTATAATGGCTCTCAGCTCCTCATTGGCCTGCTCAAAGTTACCTGTTAGGAACGATTCAAGATAATGGAGCGTTGTTACAGTAGTAGCAGATGAGGCTGAAGGAAACATGTATGTTGCATAAAACATGTATACCGTACCTTCTGTTTTAATTTTGAGTGCAGTCCTGACCAGAGCGAAAAGCGTGGCATTAAAGGTGACCGTGCCATCACTGTTGAGAGGCATGTTCATACCGACCAAGCGCTACAAAAAGCAGGAAAACTTTAATATGGGCTCCTGCATACTTGCAAGCGCCACACAGTGCTACTTTAGGCCTTTCTGTACCTTGCATGCAGCCCGGTGAGGACAGAATTTGCCAAAGCCCAGAGGAGGCTGAATACTTCGCAGCAGCGTCACCACATCCAGATGTTTGATTCTCCCCCTGTTAGATCAGAGGAACGTCGCGAGTAATACCCAATTAAACAGCATCCCAAGGCTTATTTGAAAAGAAATGAGTTAAGAAATGAGATTTCACACTCACGTAGCTTCGGGATCATATTCAGCCCAGATCTTCTTAAACTCATCCAGATGGTGTGGACCAAGCAGAGACCAATCACGGGTCAGATAGTCAAAATTGTCCATAATTACAGCTACGAACAAGTTGAGGATCTAGAATAGGCAATAAATAAATATTGTTTGTTTCATATATCATCCCTATAATATGACTATATATAATAGATAAAGAAAAATGTTGAATTCTCACCAAGAAGGCACAGAGACAGTAGAAGCTGAGGAAGTAAAAGACAGCAAAATTGGACCCACAGGTGTACTCTTCTCCTGGCAGGAAGTCAGACTTGGGGTCACACTTTTTTCCATACATTGACGCCATCATGACCTCTTGCCAACCCTCTCCAGTAGCACATCTGGATATGTAAACATAAACCAAACAATGAAATGATGTTTTGTGTTCAAAACACAATTGAAGTCCAGAACCTGGTCTCACCGGAATAACATCAGAACAGCCTGAGGGAATGTCTGGAAGTTGTTGTTGCGGTTGACTTGAGTACCATCCACTAATGCTATCTTTCCAAAGATCTAAAGGTTGAAACAATGCCATTTAAAATTCAGCGTCAATCATCAATAACAAAAAATAGCAAAGTGTAACCGGTGACATTTTTTTTGCAGTTTGAATTCTTGTACCTGCATCCCAACGACAGAGTAGATAAAGAAGAGCATCACGATGAGCAGAGCTACATGAGGCAGAGCCTGTAGGCAGAAAACAATGACATTATTAAAAAGTCATCACTGGGAAGCGCAATGGAAATTTGAAATAAAAAAATCACGACGACAACGATTTCAATGATGACCTGGAAAGATTTGATGAAGGTCCACAGCAGGTTACGGATGCCCTCCGAACGGTTCAGCAGTTTGACCAGACGCATAACACGGAAGAGTCGGAAGAAAGTGATGGAAACAGAAGCATTTTCAGAGGCCTTTGGACACAAAGAAGGAATTTCATGAAATGAAACCTCAAGTAAAAAACAAAAACATGACTGGTTTTAAATGTCTGAAGAGTTCAGGCTTACCGCAATTACTTGCATTGGATTCGTCTCCTGAACAAAGCAGACGAAGAAGTGAGAGGTTGCAGCGGTATGTGTTGCATTTAATATAATGTTAAATATTATTCAAATATGACTTCAAAATAGGGTTAATATTAGAGTCATTTTCCACTTTTGATGAGTTACAAATCTTTCAGATCAAAGCCGCTTGTAACTCATGCAAAATAGACAAGCTACACACGCTTTATTTTGGACATATTAACTTTGTTTTTGCAGTCAAGCAATGATTAATACTTCCTACCAATATAGTACATAGTCTTGAGACAAAGCCGTGTTTATAAAAAACAGTACGAGCCATACTGCAACATAATATTGCCACGCCCTTGAGATTTGTTTTATATTCGCTATGTAAGATGACGCAGACAGTGTAAACAGAAAGGTTTTACCAGAAGGTTAAGCAACACACGGTCTGTTACATTAGTGCGATACTTTAGTGGCGTGCTCACACAGCAGAGCACATGCAGCAGTGGAGATCAGATATTTACACAGCCATGGAGACAGTACAGTCCTCCACTATCGGCCAGGGCACTCTGTAGAGGATAGACAGATGAGTAGTGAGGTGCATGGGTGGCAGACGGATTGATGGGCTTTGATTCAACAAAAGTGAAACTGCTGCAAGCTTGTGCTCGTGGATGGAAAAAGTCTGGCATTGCAGTGCAACCATGACTGAAAAATAAAAACTGTGATCACCAAGAGGAAACACTAAGCAGCACGAGTAGCATTACCACCTAAAATAAAACTGAATTCTTATTTGATATTGTGCTCTTTTTAAGTGCTCGCACAAGACGTCACATGGTGGTTTTTGTGATGGAAATGCATCCCAGGCTGCACAAGGCACCGAGGACGGGGAGATGGATGGGATAAGGTGGGAAAGGACGACAACAGTACTGACCATGTCCTGTGAACTAGTTCTCCTGGTGCCAATCAGCTGTTGGGCCACAATTATATGCTTCTGGGTAAGATTACTAAATAAATACATGTGGTCATTCTAAATCATATCGCACTAAAAATGTCTTAATATAGCAAACAAAGCAGTTTCACTTCATAATGGTGTTCTTTAATAATGATATAAAATATGCATGTACGTAAATCTTATATGTACTCACATCAACTTCACTCAGGATGACGTCAACAACGCTACCAATAACAATAATGAAGTCAAACACATTCCACGGGTCTCCAAAGTAACCCTGCACAGACAGGTGAAGCATACTGACACATTAGGCAGGGGGAGTGGGTGGATAAGAATCCAGACAATAATCGTTAGAGCGTTTACCCGTGCTTTGAAGGCCATGAGCTTAAGAATCATCTCCACAGTGAAGAGCACCGTGAAGATTAAGTTGAGAATGTCTGACAGCTTTGTGACGTGGTCCGACTGATTACAGTGCTGTTTTAAAGAGGGAAGAAAACAAATATATTTAAATATTTTAGCACTAACCAAATACAAATACACATTCATCAGTCCGATTACTAAACAGTCAACTATTTAGTAATAGGACTGATGCTTAAACTACTCAAATAAGATTACATTTACAACACATAAATCAGGCCCACATTGACATTTTTATAATTAGGTCTGCTACACATCCCATTCTCTGCTGCTTTACAACCCTTTTTTTAAAAAATATATTAAATATTAAATATTTTTATTAATATATTTAATATATATTAACAAGCACCTCACATGCACATCATGGTGGGATGAATTGTCAAAGAATTATAGGGAATGCTCACGTAAACAACCCTCATGGTTTGGGAAGAGTACACAAAATACTGTTGGTCACCAGACAAACTATTAAAAATAGTCTGGAACCTCTCAGTTCATATTGAATTTCCGAGGGCCGTAATTAACAACAGACTCCATCATAAATAATGGACACAGCCACTGACGAGCTCCTGTGTTTGCCAGGGGAAAATATTTTTTTCTCTAATGCACGCTATCAAAGCAGCTATGTTTAACCTGAAAGGAAACTGAGGTGGGTATCCTGCAGAGGTGTCTGTGCACAAGCTGTGCACTGCAGTGTACATGTTGTTGGTGCAATTATCTATGAATAATCAGTAAAGATTCATGCATGATGACATGACCGCAATGTTAATTTTATGTTTGGGACTTTTAGTTTATTCAGAGTCTGTGGGTATCATTAGGTGCAGAAGCCTCTTTGTTAGGCCTATAGTTATTTAGAGCATAAAACATGTGACATAATAAAAGGTGACAGAAGCACAAACAGCCCCACCCCCCCACATCTGCTCAGAAAAATGTCTGTCAGTGTCATCAGCTCCTGCAAGGAGCCAGAGATGTTCTGCTAAAGCATATAAATCAGGATCTCTCAGATTCATCTCGGTCCTAGACTGAAGATACTCAGTAATGACATTTAGTATTTTCTATGAGGACCATTAATATATATTAGGCAACAAAATGCACATACCTGCATCCCAAGACACAAAGTGTTCAGCATAATCAGAAAGAACATGAGGTACTCAAAGTAGCAGGAGGTGACAATGTACCAGACCCTGTACTGGTACGGGTTTTTGGGTATGTAGCACTTCAGAGGACGAGCCTTCAGAGCGTACTGCACGCACTGGCGCTGAAGAGACAACGAACAGACAACAGACACATTAAAGGAAAAAAAACGAGTTGCAACATGTTTTTATTTTGAATAATTAGACTACCAGTAGTACTGTCCTTGGCCTCATGTCAGTGTACCTGGTTCTTGTCCAGCTCACAGTTCTTATACTCCTGCTCACCCTGCTGCTGGAAGGTGACTATGACAAAGCCCACAAAGATGTTCATCATGAAGAAGGCTATGATGATGATGTAGATAATGAAGAAGATGGACACGTCGACACGGTTGTTGAAGACTGGACCCATGTCTTCTTCAGCTGAATCTATGGCTTTGTATAAGAGTCTGCAAACAAATGCAGATGAAAAATGAATAAATCAGTGAACTGAGATATGGTCAAATCAGTGACTTACAGTATTTCCAGTCAATGGAAATACTCGTTTGTCACTTTCCACCTAACTCCTCACTCAGTCAAGCTTATCACAAATGCAGCTGATCAAACCAGAACAGATTGTGTGCTTACTTTGGCCAGCCCTCGAATGTGGAAACGGTGAACAGAGCCAGAATTCCATTGAGCACGTTGTCAAAGTTAAAGTCATTGTTAAGCCATTCTCTCTTAGCCACTACTGTGTCTTGCAGGGAATTCTCCATATGCTTCAAGTAGAAACCTCTGAGAGCAGACACAAGGAACATTAGTTCAAACAGACGATGGTGGAATGAAATCTGCGATGTGATGAATGGTGGTTTCCTTACTGGCATTCCTCCTCAGTCACTTTGGACACATCTGTGCAGCTGTGGAATTTACCCTGAAAGGAAGTGACACAATTCAGCAGTTATATTTACCAAAGAGCAGTTTTGACTTATCACCTCTATGGTATCTTAGGCCACCCAGCTTTAGTTCAGAATTTAAAAATTACCTTAAAGAGTTGGACTCCTATGCAGGCGAACATGAAATTCAGCAGCAGGGTGACCAGGACGATGTTACCAATTGTTTTGATGGCCACAAATACGCACTGGACCACGTGCTGTCATATAAGACAAACAAAATCCAATAAACACTGAGGAGAACTCTGGACATACAAGTGAAAGACAAGATGTTAATTGATCACTTAAAATCCATATCTATCTGAAAATATCCAGTCATTTTCTTTTACTTTACCCTTATTATCTTAGAAAATTACTAGTTACTTTGCAGGTGAAGGTTGGACCACTAGACGAAACTACCTAACTCACACCTGGGGAAAATATGACCCCAAAGCCAGCAAACTGTCTTAATATGGCCTACAAAGAAAAGGAAAATTATCTCCCCAAACCCAGTGGGAGGTGGCCTTATACAATGAAATGAAGGGGACTGAATGGAGTGGGTCTTAACTCAATTTCACTGCACTCAATTTTGCACTGTGTTTTTTCAGATACCAATGCAGCGTTGCATTTAAACCATTGGTGAGGTGAATTTAGTTGGAAAGGTGTAGCATTTGGGTGGATTTGGGTGTTCTGCTTAACTTATCTAGCTCTTGTTTGGGATGCATTTTTATTTCCCCCTGCTACTTATGATTAATTAATGAAGTATGAAAAATCTAAATGTATTGTCCCCATTTGAGTACTGAGAGTCTCAGAAGGATAAGTCAATGTGGCTCACTTAAAAAAATGCTGCCAACCCCTGACCTTTTTACAATTGTAGTTGCTAAACTTAATACGGCAGTTTTTATGGGTATCAGGCAACTTTCCACTTATTTGACTTTTCCTTAAGAGTCTCTCTGAGCACTCTCACTCAGGCTCACAGCTCTCAAGCAAACTGTGCGTGTGTTTTACCTTTAATCCTTTGGCTCTGTTGATAGCTCTGAGAGGCCTCAGCACCCTCAACACCCTGAGAATCTTCACGACGGAGATGGCACTGGATCTGCGCACAACAAGAACACATGGCAGAAAGCAGCCTTTAAATTCATATCTAAGAAACTAGTATGATTTAAGCATAAAATAACAATGGTGATCTTTTCATTTAACTTGAGCATCATGAAAACTCACTCCATTCCCATAGACAGAAGAGACACTCCGACCACAATCAGATCCAGAATATTGAAAGAGTTACGACAGAACGAGCCTTTGTGCATGAACGCTCCATACACCGTCATCTGCCAGTGAAATAAACAGAGAACAGTTGAACAGTGACTCTTTTTTTAAGTGGTTGACCTTCAGTACAACAAGAAAACTCCTCTAAACTTCAGTCTCAGAGAAATTATAACAAACTAGCTGGTTAATCAATAATGTAATGTAGCATGACATTAGAGCTGGATCCATCAGTAATGCTCTTTACTACTGTTACACTGTTAAATCTACCTTCAGTACAATCTCAATGGTGAACACAGATGTGAAGACAATATCAGCATAGGCCAAGATCTGAAAGAAGCACACAGAAAAAACAGTCACATTTTGCCTTCATCCAACAGAAATTGTTCAGTTGGATCATCCTACACCTGGCTTTTACCTGGTTTCTGGGGGACTTGGGATCAATGGGGTCCTCAGCTGCTAATGAGATGGAGGAGAGCAGGATGAAGAGGAGGATTAAGTTGGTGAAGGACGAAGCATTGATGATCTTGTAGCATAATTTACGGAACCTAGATTGTAAAAACACACAGGCACAGGTAAATGTTTGCAGCATTTATTATGATATGATATCGTTTTCAGGTTGGTGTTGAGCTGGATGATGGTCTGTTTCCTACTTGTTCTGAGGGCCAAAAATGAAAAAGGAGCTAGCTTCAGGTAACGGAACTGCTTCTTCCTTCAGCTGCAGATCCGCCATTGGTCGGGGCCGGGGGCTGATAGGGATTTCAGGCTCTTCCTCCTCATCATCACCTACAATAGATAGAAAAGGCTCAGATTACTGGAGGTATTCAAATGAAAGCCTGAAGCAAAGACCCGTAATGATGCTGTAGGCTTCATATGGTAGTCACCAGGGGAGTGTGCTATAAACACAACACGGGGAATTAGCTGAGTCTAACTGTGATGACAGGTTACTATACTTATACTGTAACACAGCCAAGACAGCAGCCTTGATAAACAGCTGGTGCAAGGATTACAAATTCTTGCAGTTAGTGACCTCCTTCTGCTACAATTACACCGCTGAGAAAGGTTCAAAATTATTTTCTTGTATTACCTGGGAAATCAGCAGGTGGAAATGGATCTTTCACTTCATTGACATTAGACTCAAATTCATCAATTTTGAGCTAAAAAAAAAAAAAAGAAAGAAAGAAAAGAAAAACAAGGATGTTAATTTCTTCTAGATACTCGTGCTGCCAAATTACATACATTTCAAGAGTAACGAAGTGACATGAAGCCAGAAACAACAGTAACCTTGGCTGTGGTGGGCATGCCTTCTATCTTGGCCCTCTGCTTAGTTATCTTCTCTCTCTCCTCATCAGTCTTCTCAGGCATTTTCGCCCTGTACGGCAAGAAGGAAAATAATTAGATCGAGCAGATTATCTCAGCTGGCTTAAACCTTTGGTTTTGCTTTTTTTCCCCTTTCACCTTAGTAGCTTCTTCCTCAACTTCTCCTCTGCCTTTTCTTTCTGAGCTGAAGTCAAACTCTCAGCCTCTGCGAGGTTGTCGACGGCGATAGCGAGGAAGACGTTGAGGAGGATATCTGTTTGCAAAGAGCTCAGGAAAAGAAATGAACCATGAATGTTAACATTATCTCCATGCATAGTTTAAAAAAAGCAAAAAACAAAATAATAGTGTGAGCGTATGAGAAGGATACAGTTTCCACAGACAAAGAGAATAATGAAGTAGATGGAGACCAGGATGCCAGGAATGACAGGCCCTCCATAGGCCATGATTCCATTGTACATGATGGATGTCCAGTCCTCTCCTGTGAGGATCTGAGAAACGGTTAAGAGTTTAAAAAGCAGAAAAATGATGAATTATTGTTATGTATGAATGGATAGGACTGGAAATTAAATGTGAAATGAGCTTCATTTAAACTACTGACTGCAAAAATCTGTTTTAACAACTCAAATCAGTCATTACATCCGAGGCATATAGGGAATGATATGTGGTGATTCCAAATATCACATTACTTTGGATCTTTGACCTCTTCTTCAATGTCAGATAAAGTCAAACTATCATAAAATGCCTTTGATCTTTAAAATTATCCTTGAAATTGTACTGCCTCTGAGGTTTGAGCTTTCTGAGTGCTTCTTGTATTTAAAAGTTTAAAGAAGAGCCTACGAAACGAGTGCCTGGTCTCACCTGAAACACACTGATCAAGGCCTGAGGGAAGTTGTCAAAGTTGCTGCGCCTGGCTCTGTGGTCAGAGAAGTTAAACTTCCCTCCAAAAACCTGCATGCCCAGGAGTGAGAAAATGACAATGAAGAGGAAAAGAAGAAGAAGGAGCGAGGCAATGGAGCGAATGGAGTTAAGGAGAGAGGCCACAAGATTACTGAGTGACTTCCAGTACCTGAAACACAAACGAGAGGTGGTAAATGGCAACGGGTTACGCTATAATAGCTTATACTGATACTACGGGGATATTTTACGCGATCTCGGCTTACTTTGTGACTTTGAGGATCCTCAGCAGGCGGATACACCTGAGTACAGAGAAACCCAGGGGAGCCACAGCACCTGCAGACAGCATGATCATCTCCAGGATTCCACATAATACCACAAAGAAGTCAAAACGGTTAAATAGAGACATGAAATATGCCCTGGGTCCCAGAGCATACATCTTCACAAACATCTCAATGACAAACAGCACCAGCAGCACCCGGCTAGCCACATCTGTTGAGATGATGGAAGAGATGGACAAATGAATAAGTAACTGGAATATACGCAAAACTATTGTTTATTAAAATATATATGTAAATGATCAACCTTGAAAGGAAGTCAGGCTTTCAGACTGGTGGTGGTACTCTGTGGCTATGGTCAGAGTGTTGAGGAAGACCAGGAACATCACCACCCAATAAAACGCCCTGGTTTTCACGTACACCAGGCACTTCATCCTGAAGAAACGGTTCCAACGCCGAGCCAGGCGGCTAAGCACAAAAACAACTCTAACTTACTGTTTCATATTGAATGCCAGCAGAAATTTCCACAGTGGGAAACTCACTAGTAATAGATTATTCGACTCTTGCCCTCCAGGTCATACAGACTGTCTGTGTCTGAATCTCCACTGGTCAAAGGCAGGAGTCCTGATAAGAAAAAAGCAGCTATAATCCGAGATTTTCTTCGTTGACAAATGTTCAGAGGTTTTTTGTTTTTTTCTAGAGCGCACCTTTTCCTTCTCTATCAGCATCCAGGACTTCAGCGTGAGTGATCCACTCCATGTAGCCGTGGAGGTCTTCATCCAGTTGCTGACGCTCTCGTAACTTCTGGAACTCTCCACGTGACCTGGCCTTTTCTCGCTCTTTGGTAAACTCTCTGTGTGGAACAGCAAACACACGTTATTCTATTATTTCTCTGTTTACGTGAAAATGTTAGATTTACGGAAGGAGGGTAATCTTACCCACTGAGCACACCCAGAACCAGATTGAGCACGAAAAATGAGCCCAGCAGAATTAGAGGAACAAAATAGAGCCAGGGCCATTCATTCCCTATGGCATCATTCACCTAAAACCCAGGGTGTCAGTCAAAATCAGTGAATTTTATTTGGCTGCAAACTGCACACTGAATTTGAGACAATATTCAGCCACTGACCCAGTAGAGCACTTTGGTCCAGCTTTCCATGGTGATACACTGGTATACTGTCAGCATGGCAAAGCCAATGTTATCAAAGTGGGTGATCCCGTTGTTGGGACCTTCCCAGTCGGGCCGACATTCCGTGCCATTGATGATGCAGCGGCGTCCATTACCAGCCTGAGCACAGGGGGCAGGCAGTTCACCCTCTGCTGTGGCGTAGATATCTGTGGGGCAAGTTTAACAGCTTAATGTAAAGACCCAGGTGCAAGTATGTCTCACTCAGTGTTCTTTTAAACATACTTGTGCCTTTGTAATAGCAGGTCTTATGCATTTTGCACTTAAAGAGCTCCAGCCCCATGATGGCATAGATAGTGACCAGTAAGAAGACGAGCAGAGCAATGTGTAGAAGAGGCAGCATCGCTTTAAGGATGGAGTTCATCACCACCTGTAGGCCTGCAAGTGAACAAATAAACCCAGTTTGTTACAGAACCATAAGAACTTGGTACTGTTACAGACTCATAATACATGCCCATACACTCTAATGTTCAGTGTATCAGATGAATTTAATGTGTATAATCTAGAATCAGCATCTCTCTGTAGCAGGTGTGGATTGGTTCTTACTGGGGACTCCAGAAACGAGGCGTAGAGGCCGCAGTACTCTGAAAGCTCTCAGTGCTTTCATATCAAAGCCCCCACCCTTCTCCTTTGGCACACCTGACACCATGTTTACGGTATCCATAAATAAGGTAAAGAGACTGCAGGAAAAGATGAGACAGCCGTAAGTGCCATAGCCGGTACATTGTTTATGTATATCACATTTTAATATATATTACGTTCTTAACAAATAAGCTGTCTACCTGCAGCTAAGACATCCTCTTACCCCATGAAGACGATGACAAAGTCCAATATGTTCCAGCAGTTTCGTAAATAGGCCCCTTCGTGGAACACAAACCCATACGCTACTATCTTCAAGAAGCACTCCAACGTGAAGATGACCAGGAAGATATACTCCAGACTTTCCTGCAGCAACGGGAACAAAATGAGAACACTTTCAAAAAACTTTCACTCTCACATAATATTCTCTAATAAAGTATTAAATGATTGATTAAATATTTTAAAGAGCAACATGACATGTGAAGGAAGAGCTTGGTTACAGAAAGATGAGTAAAGCCACTGGAGGTCAGCAAAGGCTTAATTCTTTCTCTTCTTGGGCAGACTTGTGAAACATATGCTAGGAAGAGCAGCATAAAAAAGATCAGCAAAACTGTTGCTGGCATTGTCGCAGCTCATTATCTTTTGTTTCCAGTTTGTTCATTCTGATGCAGATTAAACATAACCTCCAGAAGGTTGAACAGAGGGACGGCTCAGTGCCCGCAGAGTGAATGATGAAACATTTTGACACCATGTAGCAAGTGAGACGAAGATGAAGCAGACTGTTTGCAGGAGACAGATAAAATGAGTGGCTGAATGAAAGCATCATCTGCAAATTGTCCCCATCTCTGTGCTTTTATTATCAGTGTTGACACAGGGCAGGAACACAGAACAGGGATTTTTCCTCAGACTAGACGTGGTTATATATGGATCTGAATATAAATGTTGTAGAACAAAAGGCTCTTAATATGACAGCAGTATGATAAAGTTTCAAGAATCCAGTAGGAACCCAGTCCTACTTCCAGTCCTAACAATCAGAAATAGAGAATTCATCTGAGGTATGTGCAGTTTATTTCCCCAAATCAGCTCAATAATCTCTAGCTGAACCAGCAAACACTGGTGCCCACATACCTAATCACCGACCCTGCATCCATTAACAAGTGTACACACATTTATAGACTTTTACTCAGTGTTACCCCAAGTAAAACGAATTCACCAAGGAAAGCTGCCCTGCTAGGCTACTGCGCATCAACATTACAAGCTATCATATTATTGGAAGACGTGGCTGTGGTTACACGAGGCAACACTGGCGGATTCTCCTGTATCACCTGCATCAGTGGAGTGGCGGCACGTAGGCTGACCTACTTCTAACAGTAAAAGAGGGGGTTGGTCCATCTCTTCTTACATTGTCACCTCTGAGGAATGGCACCGTAAGAACTAAGGAGGATTTAGGAAGAGGGCCAATGAAGAGATCAGGTGAGATTTGGGTTCCTAATAAAAGTAAAATGGCTATAAATCACAAAGACTGACATGAACTTTAACCCAGAGATATGTGTGGAGTATTATTGACTTAATGTAGGAAAGTAACCGACGGCTGGTGATGGCTGACATTTGTGCTAAATGCCAAACCTCTAAGAAAAAGTGATCTATTTATCATGACATTGGTGTCAATAGGACACATCCAATAAGCACTGGCCACATGTATGCACGGTGCAAGATCAGATATATCTTTTGCTCACATGCGCACCTTGTTTGTCTTTGGGTTGTAAAGTCTGTGACCTGTAATACACTACCAACAGTTTCACAGCTTTAAAACACACACCTATGAAGCTGAAAAATAATATTTTTCTGTACACACATCAGCATCGTGCCACCAGCTTTTTTACACTTCAGAACGAGACACTCGATGACTCAGATGCAGACACAGATGGCGCTCCAAATAAAGAACCGAGTTGTTTCTGGACACATTCAAATGGCGTCTGGCATCCCACAGCTTGTCACTGATTCAAAGCTGTAGTAAATTAATATTACTACACTCACTTGCTGATCAGAGCTGCACAGTCATCTACTAGTGATGGTAAAAATGAGCCTTCATGAACCCAAAAACACGAGATTAATTTAGTGTTTCAATTCTTTTATGTATTATGAATATTCTGAAAATGAAATACCGATATAGTCGTCATTCACCGCAGTGACTTCTCATACAGTCATGTGACATGCAACAAAAAAAGGCTCAATGTTTATTTACCAAATTTAAGTTGGTGTTGTTGGTGTCTTCTTCGGGCATGGGTAGGAACACAGCCAACGCGATACAGTTTGCAAAAATGGTCAATAAGATGATGATCTCAAAGGTTCTGGAAGGGGATGCTCAGGATCATGACAACAACAAACAGCAACAAAAATCCCATTTTGCCCCCCCAAATATCCACAAAGGTCTATTGTCTTATGTTTAGTATCTTACGATGTTAATGGGTGAGAGTGGGAGGGTGACTTAAACTTTCACAAGAATAAAAAGGTCAGTTTATTTATCTGACTAAGTTATTTTACGTTTGTGATTCAGTGTAAGGGATCCAGCTCTGCATCAGCTCTGCAGGCACTGACTAGTGCCTTTAAATGCTGCCTGAAACATCATCCCTGAAACAGCCCCCCGGGTAGCCAGCAAAGTGTTCCACTTTAATGCAATCTTGCCTGCTGTGCTGCTTCATTCTCACCCTTAGGGGGCTCTCTGCGAGAATTCCCCTGCCAGGTCAGCACCATGTCTCAGTGTGATGCCATGGGACAGCTGCAGAGCCCAAGAATATGACCAAACCATTTGAACACAGACTGTTAACCAGGAAAGAAATAAAGAAAAAAGCGGCTCTTTAAATTTTGTGATCCATGTATGAGGACAGTTTTGCTTTTGGCCTTCAGACTTTTAGTAATTTTCTATAATTTGGCTCCGTACACAGCACCTAAGCCCTGTGTTACCAAACCACATACCAATGAGATTAAACTGTGCCGGCGGAATGACTTATGACGTGGTCCAACATACCAGAATGAAATGTCAAATAGAACAGATCTTTACACATCATCACGTTTTAAAATGAGGTCACTGTTAAACTCAAAGTCTGTGTATCTGCGTTTAAACGCTGTGAACAAGAGGTTCCTATCACTGGATTGGTATGATCAACTCATTCCAGTCTGGATCCAGGAATGGACATGAGGCTAAAAGCAGAAAATTCCCTAGAGGGGCCACATTCTATCAAAAGCCTGCTTTGTGCTCTTTCATCTTCTCTTACCTGGACATTTAAAAAAAAAAAAGGAGCGAGTTGAATGAGACTACCTTGCTTTTGTCAGCTGATCTCAGATTAACAGCAGGTGAAACTCCACAGGCTGCAAACTTGACTTTGATACAGATCAGAAACATTACAAAAGTCTTAACACTTCAGGGATCATCTCATCACACATTTGAAAGAGACCTGGCTTGAGCATGCTGACCACAGGTGAACAAGGCTATTAATTCCCTGCCCTGCTGTCAGTATTTTTAAAACGGGGCTCCATGCTGCGCTGACTGTATAATGCCTCGATATCCTTGAATTTCAAAGAAATATTTAAACTGAAATCTCTGCTAAAATACACACAGTTGTCTGAGGCGTGTGTGTAATGACTGAAAGATCTAAAGGATACTTCCACTCCACTATGTTGATGCAGGCCTTGCGGAAGGGATTTTTGAGGTTGAGCAGGAAGAGAGATCTCGCGGGTCGAGGGTTTCCTCCAGTGGCCTGTAGTTTCTTAAGCTTCTCCCTCTGCTTCCTCTTCAGCTCCTCTTCATTCATGATGACCGGCTTGGCCGCTTCTGTGTTGGACGCCATCTTGATGCCTTCACCTTAGACAGGCTCCAAATTCCTGTGAAAGTTAACGTTTATTGTAAAATCCCAAACTCAGGTCCAGTATGTCTCCCCTTTGTGAAAGCAGATCCTCCTCAGGCTCCCCCTGGCACCTTCTTTCTTCTCCTCCTCCTCGCTCCTTTGTCGATCTCACCCGGGCAGAGCCACAGGCCTCTCTGCCTGGCTGAGGGCCTCTGACAAAATAAGCCCACTGCGTCCAGGAAAAACAGCAGGAGCCCAGAGTGACTGGAGGAGCAGTTGGCCTTGGTATAGTTTAAATTTAGATTATGAACCACCAGCAGGCCATGCTTGGGGATGATTATAAGGGTAGAGTGAGGGGGGGGGAACTTTGTGTGTGTGTGTGTATATATATATATATATATATATATATATATATATATATATATATATATATATATATATATATATATATATATATATATATATATATATGTGTGTTTTATTTTAATGTCAACCTCTTATTTAGGATTCATAAGTAGTACACAGACTTGTAATCATTTAAAAAAAAAAAAAACAAAACACTATAATGCAGCTTTTTGGCATTTCTAAATAATAACTGAAGGCTGGTATTTAAAGGAATAATGAACAATAGGTATCCGTAAGCCCACCCTAACCGCTGTAAGCGCCTCACATTGATTGTGTGGTGCGTGTAAACAATAAATCAGGGTTTGTGATCTAGCTAACAAGAAAACTGCAAAACTTCACCAGAATAATATTCAACACTGAATGATGGACTCAATACTCTGTAACATTCACTGTGACCAAATTATTTAGTGTTAATGTTCATAACCAAACAATTTAAATGAAAGTCAACCAACCCACCAATCACCAACCCTTAAAACAGTCGGTAGAAGCAGTGCCGTTTCAAAACGTGTAATTCCCAAACCAGGACGTTTGTAGTTACACATTTCAAAACACCTTTTCAAACTGGCAACATGATCTTAAACATGCCACAGGTGACTGTTTTCCCAGCAGCTGAAAACCACTCAACATGTGAGCAATCTTCAAGCACCACAGACCAGTGCAAGAACGCGCACTTACTGTGTACTTTGTCGCCCTCTAGCGCCATTAACAGGAACAGCAAATATGAAAGGACAAAAGTAACTGAAGGAGAAAGAAATTCCAAAACCTTTTTTTGAGGAATTTTCCTTTATTATCTCACATCAAGCTAAACATATGGTTCTATAGCACACTTAGGCCAGAGATGCATATAATACATTGACAGAAGGGATATTAAACAGTAATTACAAATCAACTAATCAAAAATCAATTAAAAAGATAAATTAGAAACCAATAAACTTCAGTAGATCATACTGTGTATGAGGTACAGTAATGCAAACCAGTGTGCCTGTTTTTGCTGTACTAATAATTTCCCAACTGGGAGCTTCAGTAATAGGATGCGAGCAGGAATTCACTGACAGATAATGATGCACACAAGGCCCTGAAGCCACGAAGCATCTGGATTCTGCCACATTATCATCAGCTTTAGTGGTTTAGGGCATTCTCCTGTGATTTTTCTGAGAGTCCCTTTAAAACTCTGATAAATGCCTCCTTTTCTTTTTCTCTCTTTGCATGAAAAGAGTGTTACGTCAAATTGTGCTGCAGAAAAAACAACAACAAAAAACAAACAAACAAAAAAACAAACAAAAATCCCCACACATGGCTATGGTGCTGGGTTCAGTCAGAAAATGTAAAAATAAAATTAATACAAATGCAAGCACTAGTTAACAATGGGTGAAATTTCTTAGTTGACCTTTCCATCTGTTATTTTTAGAAAGCTGTAAAGTTGGGAGAAACACGATCTCCCACACAAAGAGAGAAAAGGCACAGAGTGGGGCGCTGCTCAGATGTGAATATACAAAGTCCAAAATCAACAATCATACATTAAATTCATCCAGATTTAAATACCAATAAATAATCAGTGCCAAAACAATAGCAACAGCATTGCAACTGTATAGACAGAGCAGTCCTAATGAACTTAGCTTATTCTGAGATCACATCATAAATTATGCTTGAAGGAAAAACAATTATAAATATTAACACACAATAAGCTGAAATGCTTTTGACAGCCAATGCAAAATGGGAAAAGTTATTTTATTAAGACATTCAAAGCTGCACTGATGTGCAATTTGCTGAAAGGATTTGCTGAGATGACTTTAGGTCACCAGGAGTGCTTCAAGCATCAGTTTTCTTTAAACTGCAGCTTTGCCCATCTCAAGTTTTTACATCTAGTAAATAAACCAAGTTTAAACATTGTCGTGGTAGATGTGTAATGTTTAAATATTAATTCAGCAGATGCGGTGCACAGCAATGACAAGAGGTTTTGTGACAGTGCCACTGGTGTAATAGCAGACGGCCCAGGAAGGTTACGCACTCTAAACTTGGCGTTAAGGTCAGCCTTAAGGTTTAACTTAACAACTTGTGGCGGTCAAAGACCGTTTTGCGCTGCTCCTGGACCTGCTTTTTCCAGCGCTGCTGTGCTCCCTCAACCCGCTCCAGCACCGTGTTTCCTCTGGCCTGGCTGCTGCTCTCTGCCTGCGGACGCATCTCCTGAACACAAACCAGAGACGGTTTGAAATCAAGAACTTTAAACTCCACAGAAACCAAATAAATACACTGGAGTGTGCTTGGATGCTGTCTTCTTGAATGGTTACCTCAGAGTCTTCCTCATTGTGCAGCGGCTGGGTGTACGGGTCATGCTTGCGGATAAGAGGATCAACCAGTAGCAGGAAGAGCATGTAAAGCAGCAAGGCGCCCACGACTGACAGGTAAATGATGATGGTCACCTGCGATATTTAGCAAGAGTAACTCAATGAATCCAACATATAAGCTTTGCAAACTATTCTTACAAATCTTTTCTTTAAAATAAACAAACAAACAAAAAACCCCCCAAAACAAACAATAAACTAGAAAGGCTTTGCAAGATTTTCAACGACTCATCTTATATGACAAACAATCACAATGAACCCGCTTTGCTTGGGAATAAAAGCTGAGGAAGATATGTCGTCATATCCAAGACAAAGTCAGTTGTACCTTAATTGTGTTGCTGCTTCGTTCTTCATACTTGCACTCACAAAGCAGACAGTAGGCTTCCACATCATGGCCAGGAACAGGCATGGGCTCCACTACATGCAGGCAGTTGCTGTGAAAAACATGAAAACGTTTGTCATTTCTACTGAGCTAAGAGAAAGAAAACCCCTAAAAACACTAGCGCAGTGAAAGAGTAACGCCTTTTCTTTAAAAATCCATGAAAGTCTAAATAAAAATATTCTTCTTACCAATCTTTCTGGGAGAAATTTCTGTTATAGATGTGACCGGTAATGTTTCTGTAGGGCGGGCAGATGCATTTGCAGCGGACATCCTCAAAGCTCTGCAAGAATTAAGGAACTTTTGTAAAAGTGGCCCAGATTCAGCCCATCTTTCCCCCACAGCACCACTTGAGAAGTCTCTCTGTTATTAACACAAGCAGTTATACAAACAAACACTCTGACATATACTCCAGTTATTCTAAGTCAAATGGCACAAACACACAGATGAGGACAAGATTATGAGATCCTCTATGAAAACTTTATCTTTTGGAGCATTTAAGTGCTGTTTGACAGTGCAAGAAGTTTAAAAACACAGCTTTTCTTTTCTTTTACATAATTTTAATTTGGGCACAGAAACAAAATTATTTCACATTAGCCAAAAACTACCAGAGCCAAAATTATTAGCCTACGATACTATACTTTTGCAGTTTCCAACGAGTCTCACACACACCTCCTGAGTGATCCCAGGACAATTTCTCAAACGCCTCCAAATTCGATGGTGTTTTGGAGGCAGCTCTTCACAGGAGTGACGCATGTTTTGGGTGATTATCGTGTTGAAAAATAAAGCATAACCCAGACCCAGTTTTGCTGCTGACTGCTTGATGTTTTCTTTCAAACACTTCACGTATCCATCTTTTATGATACCTTCTACCTTAATGAGATTCCCAGTGAGTTGTACACCTTTTCCCTTTTGTCTCAACTGACCAAAGGACTCACTTTCTATGCACACTCATTCTCCAGGTTGACCTTGGCAGACTTCAGTCTGCTTTGAAGGCGTCTCTTCTGCAGAACTGGAGTTTGTGTTAGTCTGCAACCTCGCAGTGTATTCCTACTTCTAGTTGATTGTCTTCTTTAAGACTACAATTCCCAACTTGGCTAAGAAATTCACGAGTGTCCTGGCAGTGGTTCAGGGGTATTTAGACACATCTCTCACGAGTTTTCTTTCCAGTCTTTGAAATCTTTCAGAGGGATAATAATATTTACTCTAATAATGTTTTTCTGTGCGCAAATAAAACTGATTTATAGTCTCTAAAGAAAATTCTTATGTTGTTTAGTTAAAAAAGCACTTGGGAAAATTCTGACAAAAACTTTAATCAAGATAATCATTATTTAGATAAAATAATGTAAGACTAACATAAACAGGTATTGTTTAAGTAGATGTAATTGCATAATTGTGCTGACAATATCGCCCTTGAACTATTATTTTACATTTCGTTATTTAACTATACAATCTTTATATTTCACTGAATAAAACTGAGCACAGTTTACTGAACATCTTCCCATAAACAAAGCGATACTTGATGACATTTAATCCACAAACACAGATCCTCTGTGTACCAGCAGGTCTTTTACCTTAGCTCGAGCAAAAACGACAACATCCAGCAGAAACACGGTCACCACTGCGGCTGCAGCAAACATCCAGGATCTTCCCCAACCACACGACATTTCCCCAAAGGCAAAACAACTGGCACGACGACTGAAGGATCAGCAGCAAGGCTCTGTCAAAATATAGCAGCTAGCTAGCACTGCAAGGCAGGAAATCCACGACGCGAAATGTCGTAAAAACTGAAGAAACAAAGCTCGCAACGCGGTAACTTCCGCTGTGAGAGTGAGGAAAACGTCTGTTTCTGCTTTGCATTCAGGTTGAAAGTGTGCTCTCACTTTGTTTAGAGCAAAGATCGCCAAATGAATTTTGTCCTTCCTTATTCCGGACTCGTCACACATGAAGAAAACAATCCGACAGCAAAGACGCAGAGACGGCGCCACCTTCTGGACAAAATAAGAAGTACAATAAAATAAATGCATATTTATCAAGCAGGTTACATTATAATCACTTACTGTCCCTCTTTATGTGGGACTGCACAGCATTTTACCCCCACATACAAACGCACACATATCTTTAGACAGTGTCTCACATTTTGACTGGTTCTGCAGGACATGCGCTTTTCTAAAGTCTGGCTTTTACTAGTTGCATATGAAGGGAAGACTTTTTTTTATTATAGACAGAAAAAGGAAAAAGGTCAGCCTGTCTGATGTCATACCCATCAAAGAAAGTTACCAAAAAAGTCACAAGCTTTGCACATTTTATTGAATATGATGGAAGCTACCAGAAAGAAAAAGAAGATCCAGCATATTTTGGAGAAACAGAGGGTTTTCTGTGGTTTTTTGTTTGTTTGTTTTGTTTTAGTTTGGTTAGTTCGGCCCCCACACAGTGAGAAGGTCCTGGGTTTGAATCCAGTCTGGAGCCTTTTTGAGTGGCCTTTGCGAGGGGATCTGTCCGGGTACTTAAGCTTCCACCCACAGTCCAAAGACATGCATGGAGTTAGGTTCACTGGTAATTCTAACCTGCCTGTAGGTATTAATGCTTTTCTGTCTCTGTGTGCTGCACACTGGCAACTAAGGTGTACAAGGTGTACTCTGCCACTTGCCCTATGACAGATGGGAAAGGTTCCAGCTCCCCTCCGAGCGGAGGAAAGTATGGTCAAGTGACACGGTATATGTGTGGCCAAACTATGCACACTGAAACCCCAAAACCTTTACCAGATAGAAAAGCAGCTTAAGTAAAAGTGAAATGAAAGAGAATATGGGAGTATATAAAGACTGTTGCATTAGACCATAACAACAAACATTAGTCCTCCCGCTTTATCATATTCACCTAGCAAGAGAGATGAAATAACAATCCAGTCACTTGCACAATTTACTGTATTTTTGAGGTTTTGATCCCAGCATTGTTCTTGCATCCCATAGACAACATTTTCCCCACATTCAGTTTGTTGGGATCTGGACAGCATACCTGCACTCTTTTATTAATTTAATCAAGCCATTACTTTTCTGTGAATTATTGCACATTTTAGTCCTCAGTGCTAATTGCTTTCCATATTTTACATTAACAGTAGTGAGTGGAATTGTGAAGCTACAACGCTTGGACCAAAGGTTTGCTTTCAACAGTTTCAACAACATGTTTTAAACATTTTTATCAGCATTAAACGAGCACTGTGGACTCCAAAGCCTCTCATCCACCTTTACTGTTGTCTTATCAGACATTAGTGATGTGATTAAAGTGTGTCATAGCTGAAGCTGTACAGAGCTCAGATTTGCAGAACTGCAGATTATAGAATAAGCAATTCAACTATGAAATGTTTACATTTTGACCACTTACAACATTAAAATAATGCTTAAATATTAATGTGTCTAAAAATTAGATATATCAATGATGCATAATTCCAATCATATGTATAATATACATGAAGCAGCCTTTATTAATCTTTTTTTAAATGACCAGAATAATCAAGGATGCTTTATATTGTTTCACTCAACACTGCTCTTGAGTCAAATCCGGTTTCCATTTTGGAATTTGAAATATGAGTCTTAGCTTCTTGACCCAATCAATACCCCTATTTCCTGGTAATCCTGCTTTCACATCTCTCTGTATAGTAAGCTACTCATACCTTTAATAAGCCACAGAAATCAATGACTCACAAATTCAGCCTGAACCTCTTGAGCTTTCGGTCATATAGATCAATCGAGACCGTGGTTGTTTCTCTAATAAGCTACGATATCAGCGTGAACAACAGAGCGCCGTCTGTGTGTAAACACTGTCGTTCGTGTGACCTGTGATTCAACCACTTAAATCAGCTGCAATGCTGCCAAGAACTTGTTTATTCTATATATAGTTTGGAGATTTGGAGTGCTGGGATTTCAGTCTCACAAAGGACGTGAACTCAGTCAGTTTATGTCTGCCTACAAGGTTGTTGTTGAGCTATTTGTACGCCTAAAAAATATGAGTGATGGGAGACTTAATCATGTGAAACAAATACACAGACAACAGAAGAAATCCCTGAAATCCATATTTGTACTCATTTTTTAATGCTGTACAAATTACTTATTTTCAAATTCTTCCTTTAAAAAACAACACATAAAAAAGATTTCCACTCTTTTACTGAAAGATGCCAACCACGATGCTGTTTTCTTGGGTGGGAGCTAACAGGTGATATTTCACGGGCATTTATGTTTGTCAGAAATTGAAATTTTGCTGTTTTATTTTTATTTACAGTGAGCAGGTTTAGTTTTATGAAAAGACAAGAACTGGTCGGATTATGTGGAGAAAACCTTTCACCCAGACAATATTATGCTGGTGATGTCTTTTATGCTGTCAATGACCTTTTGCTGTTGATATACTTGGCAAGTTAGTTCTGAATGCTTTAAGTGTGTTTTGGTTTTTAATTGATTCCTCAATTGATTACTTCATGAACTCATGCATGTACTTCTTCATTCGTGTAATGATCTCCGTCATAATTGGACTAATAAACGCTTTAGATGGTGATTTGTGCGAGCTGTCTATAATATATTTCATTCTCTCACTTCTGTCATTGTAAGCCACTTGGTTCTCATCTTCTCTGATGCATGGTTGCCCTTTAATCCCCAGGCCAATTACAGCATAAATGACACTGACCAGAGCCTAGTGCCAGGTCTCATTATCAGTTCAGACTTTTTAAGAAAAAGAAAGGAAAAGATTCAGTTCTTCTTTGGGTAGACTTGGTAAAAAAAAATTCATTTAGGAAAGAAAAATGAATCTAGTTGTTTATGTAAAGTGGTTTATTACCACTCAACTAAAAAAAAAGCGCTGTAATTGATGCGGGCAGATACAAATATTTTGACAAAGTCTTTAGCCGGTGAACTGCGAACGCAGCCTGACTATAAAACAGCAAAGGGAAATGATCCATAATGGAAACACTGCAGAGAAATTCAACTCATAAACAACATCAGAGGGTGTCAAGTTCTCTTACTTGTCAAGGTACCTGAAAGTATTGACTGAATCACATTATTCAAAGCGTTCATTTTCCAGGGACATGAAAGCATCAGGCACTTTGCCCACTAGGAGATGCTATAAGGCCCAAGGCAAAGCAAACTCGACCAGCAGACGTTAGTCAAAGCAGACTTGGATCTGGAGCAATGTGGATACGATATAGGGCATATAAAATAAAACAAGAGAAAATATATTGTGAAATTCAAAGATAGAGCTACATAAAACCAATTAATTATTAGCTAAACAGCTGCAGCAGCACTGTAGATAAATACCTACCTTATATGACTCACCTATAGGATCTACAGGTTTTTGTCCTTAATCTAGCATTTTCAATACGCCCCTCAACCTTTCAGTATGTTTCTTTTTGACCTTTATCACATCATCTGCAGTGTCTTTTTGCCCTCCTCTGTATCATGCTTTTGGAGAGAACACTGTTTGAATAACAAGACTATCTCTGAAGCGATATCTCTCCTCTCCTCTCCGCTGAGGTGATGCATTGTGGGCAGTAGGACTATTCTAATGGACACACGTGGTAATTACAGTAGTGGGAGGTAGCAGACAGTGGTGATCCAGGGACAGCGCAAAACTATAAATCACAACTCCTGGTTCCGCCCTCCTGAGCGTAGCCGATCACAGTCAACCAAAAAGCAATTCTGCCAACATGTGTTTGCACATTTGTCTTCATCAGCCACTGGCTTGTTTTGGGCCCCTGGAATTGAATTTTTCTTTCCCATGGTAATCAAACAAAGACTACTTCTTAGGTGTTTCACTCAAAGTCCCCTGCATTAGGTCTAAATATTGACCACATGTGAAATATACTTGTCATTTTTTGTGTTTAGTTTGATCCTGTTGAAGTTACAGGAAAAAAAAATATCAAAGAATTATTAAATTACAGGATGTTTTTTTTTTTTAAATAAAAAAAGCTCTGTGTGATCTTCAGTCAGAGATAGAAGATAAAAATTATCAGTTTCAGTGATGTTGCTTTTTTGGAGGTAGCGTGAGATGCTTGCTAGAGAAATGTTGTAACCAAAAGAGGTGTCAATAGCAAAGGTGTTACAGCAGTAAGCAGTGATGGTGACTCAGAGTACAGTGTGTGTCCTGCTCTGCTTTATCTGTACGGACAGCTGCCTGTCAGCCAGCTGAGCCCATGCAGGGGGAAAGGTGTCTGCTGAGGAGCTGGTGTCAGCAAGGTGAGAGCCGAGCCCGGCTACGCTGAGCTGAGCTGAAATGGATGCAGAGGAGGGAGTGTCTCCTGCCTCTGAGGGACACCGATTTTCAGCAAGGAAACAGAGACTGCTGGAGCAGGAAACTCAGCCAGACAGAACATGAAAGCCAAGAGCGGCCATGACACATGATGGACACAAACGGAGGAAGGGAAGCCGTCCCCACACTCACCCGCCCACCGCTCGCTATTCCTCTCCTTCAGCAGTGCTGCACCCCTGCAGAAGGAGAAAAGAGAAACATGCCGATGATGCTTGAATTGCAGTGGCTCTCGGTTGAACTCTGCCCCCGTGTAATGTGTTGTCTTTGATGTTGCACAAGATGTTGCAGAGATGCAGGGAAACTTCAAAGAAAGCTTCATAGGCCAATTGCAGAATTGGTCAAAAAAGATAAATAAAACAGCAAGCTGCCAGAAATCCACACGCATCTTTCAAGGGAGACCAGGGGTCAGGCAAGAAGACAGCTGAAAACAATAGCAAGAAATGAAAGGTGACATGGATTGAAAGGTAGATAAATAGCTGCGGGGGAGGAAGGAAGTTTGTCGTTGGTATATAAGGATGCAATTTTAGGTTGTAGTCTTGGAAAAACAGCCTGCTGGTTTAACAAATACAGGCAGGCCGGTCAATAAACTGTCAGCTATTAACGTCTACTTTAAGTGACAAGGCCCCCCAGACTGATTTATAGAGCCAGCGATGCATAGAATCCTTACAGATAAAAAATGTTAGGCACCTGGCCGATCAAGTCAGCGAGCAAAACACAACACACACGTCAGTCAGCAAAAAGCACAGATATAGATATCGATGTGGATCTTCTTTCAGAGTAAGCTCAAAACAGAAGGAGGAAGGTAAACAGTCAAAAGTCACCAAGAGCCTTTTTTCCCCGACAAAGCGATTCCATGATCAGAAAACTTTGTCAGCTCCTTTGGAAGGAGACTCCATTCCTTCCAAACGGTAGGGACAGAGGTTTCTGTGTGATAAGTTTTCCCTAATGAGGTGATACAGACATTGCCACACCCTTACTCCATCTCCTTGTGTCAGTCTGTGATCTACCTACCCCAGCTGCAGGCCACATCTGGAGGCATGATAGATTTCATCCACAGGGGGCCTCCTTCGCCAAATGTCACCGTGAGTCATCTTCCTTTGTTTCGGCATTTGTTGCAATCTGACCTGGCAGCTCAGTGGTGCGCCACGACGGACTGCCACTGACACTTTCACATACACAAACAAAACTATTCTCGAGACATAAACGATATAAAGTAAAAATGTCTTCACAGGCGGTACGGTTGAGTAACACTTAACTATACTTGTTTGGTGCTTTCTGCCCGGAACAAATCAGACGTAAACCCTGTGATATAGAATCAAACTTGTCATCTCACAGCTTCAGAAATCAATAGAGCCCCACACTCTACCACTAATCTCAGCACACATGGAGCAAGCTCTGGATGACTCGTCCAGAGACGGCGGCAGGAGCAGAGAGAGAGGAATAAAGGAATAAGGTAAGATGGAGGAAGGTGACAGTAAGGAAAATGAGACATGAGCTGAGTAAGTTACATTTAAAGCTATTTATGTTAAGTGTCTGCACATTGTTGAGCACATAGTTTTCTTTAATTTGTAGGTTTGGAGCTCGATCTAGCTTTTAAAAGCCAAATAGACGCCTGGAGTCTCAACCTGAAATGTCTGCAGTTAAGTTACAAACGCTGATCTGAAAATGTGGAGAAGCTCTGAACAATATAAACAAAAACAGAATGCAAGGATTCACAAATCTCACAAACCCATAGAAAACATATCAAATGTTTAAACTGAGAAAACATACCATTTTAAGAATGATATGACAAAGAAGACCCGCACTGTCGAGCAGCTAGAATCCTAATCAGGCAGGAATGGGGCAAAGGTACCCTGTCAAAATCCAGCAGCTGCTCTCATCAGCTCCCAGATGTTTATGGGCTGTTGTTAAAAGAAAAGGGGATGCTACACAGTGGCAAACACGACCCTGTCCCAACCTTTTTGAGATACGTTACTGCCGTCAAATTCAAAATGAGCTAAAATTTTTCATGAAATAGTAAAATGAACTTAATATGCTTAAAAAAATTCTGTTTATCAAGCACTAAAGGATTTCTACCATTTCTTTTCACATGTGCACTAGTACACGTACAGATGAAACCTGAAAAATAGATTCTCATGTGCAGAATTGATTGAGTGCGACTTAATTTGCAGTCAGGGCAGTAAAGGGCTCTACATCCAAAATTTCCTTAATGGGATTCCTTAATATTAAGCATAAAGTGATTGTTTTCAGTGTTTTTCTTTAATAGAGTTAGCCCACCCTATTTAACAGCCTCTGCCATATCTCATTCCCTTTCTGGTCTTTATAGACTTCATCGCAGGCCTTCTTTTAATGGAGGAGTAGAGAGGCTGTTTACCAGACGTGAGGAAAACAGAAAACAGGGATGGTGAAAAGACAAGGGAAACGGGGTAAGCGAGAGGTGGAGGTTTATAGAGTGAGAGTGAAACTGCGAAAGAAAAGGGAAAAGACAGAGAACCAGGAGGAGGTGGGGTTAGAGGGAGACGCTCCACTGCCTGGCTGACAAACACAGGGTCCCTCCAGAGTCAGGCAGATGAGAAGGAGAGGAGGAGAAAGGGAGAGGGGTGAGAGAAAAGGAGGGGAGTTTGATGTGGGCAGTCAAGCCCACCACCCACCAGCAGCCTTCCTCTCATTCTCCACAACTCCACCCCCCCGCCCCCACTCCAGCAGAAAATCTATGCCTGCTCTCTTAGTATTCCTCCCATCTCTTGCGAAGGCTCGGCGGAGGGGAGAGCAGACAAGTGGACTACTAGTGAGGCCCTGGCCAGCCGTGTGTGATGCTATCTGGGAGCTTTTTTCCCTCCTTCCCTTTTAGGATGGGGTGTTTGCTCAGGGCTGACAGGACAGACAGAGCACCCAGCCACTTGAAAACCTCCACCAGGGACCTGAACTGGACACATCCTATCTGTACACCCCATTTTCCTCCCCTCCCCCCCGCAGAAAACCTGTAGATCAGTGGGGTCAACTGTGCAGGTTGTCTATTCTCTGACTGAACCAGAGTGCACAGATGAACCAGGGAAGGTGTGGCGGACAAGCAACATAATTAAGATCTCTTCATAAAGAAGGCTGCAATGAAAATGCTTAATATTTATTCGAGATGTTCACTTAGATATAACCTGTGCCTGTTAATATAAGCTCTCATTGATTTCAGGGAATACAGGAGCACTGCTTGCATGTGAGTTTGTGTCATTTGTGGTCAAACCCTTTACTCTTCATCTAACACCAAGTTAGTGCAATACTATTACTGCTACCTGTCAGTTCTTTGGTTTATGACCAAGCAGCCAACATCCTGCTTCAACTGTTGGCACTTCTGCAGGTAACCAATGTTAGCAGGATAGCATGCTAAGCTAAAATGGTGAACATAATCAGATCTGCTTTGCAGTCATCATGAACTCTGTCATCATGAGCATTTTAGAATGCTAGTATGAACAGCATAGCATGAAATGACGTACTGGCTCCTTTGAAAAGATTAGAAACAAATCCAGATGGAACAGATGAAGCTAAAAATGAGTGTTTCCACAATCATAAAAATGTTGATGCAATGTTTGTATTTGAGCAGGAAAAAAGAAAAGGCAGAGAAGTTGCAGACATGTGTTGTATCATAATTTTGAGTAGGTATTGTACGTATATTAAGTAAACGTTTGCTTTATGTATGTACCACACTGTTATTACATGATGTGGCTTGCAATAAAAGCATAAAATTGCTAAAATCACATAGTGTGTAGGTGCTGTTTGCTTCAAAGTGTTGCTAGCATGACTGTAGACTACACAAATGCAAACACAGTGGGGTGAACATTTTTTTTAGCTGTTTTCTGATTTCTTAGTTTTTTGCACATTTGTCACACTTAAATGTTTCAGATTGTCAAACACATTTTATCATCAGACGTTAGAGTAAAATACAAAAATGATGATTTCATTTGTTCAGGGAAAAAAGTTGCAAAGCAGTCCCAGACCACCACACTGTCACCTCCATGTCTGACTGCTGGTATGATCCTCATTTTATGAAATGCTGTGTTAGTTTTACGCAAATACTTTTTCACAGCACCACACATGTCTACAGAATATTTAAAAGAGGGTTGACAAGTGGTCACACCCTCTGACAAGTGGACTGGTTTCTTATGTTATGCAAATCTGAACTTTTTATCTCTTTACATGCAGTGATATTTTTGGGGTATCTTGAAAATGTTAATCCAGGTTTACATGAAAAAAAGACAGACTTAAATGATCCTGGGGGGATTTGAGGGAAACTGAAGGCAGAACCTTCTCTTTTCTTTACCTTTCAGTAATTACCAAGAAAATTAGTGGCAAACAAAGTGTGTATGTTTCAGAGTGTGTAGTTTGAGTAATGCGAAGGAGCGTATGTGCACTGTCGGACTTTACTTGTATTGTATGTTTATTTTGCCTTTAAGTGCATTTACACACAGTTAGCCAGGGTCCTCTGACAAAAATAACATGGCTATCGATCACCTGTGTAGCTTGTCGCGTTCGAATTTTGAGGAAGAGACATACGACTGAAAGTCCATAGTGGGTCAACACAAATTATTTATTTAAAACACATACATGTGGTGAAAATGGGGTCTGCAAAACATCAGGCTCCATCTCCCCCCTTACAATAGGTGGGTGTGATATTTATACTTCTGATGACCAGTACCACACGTCAGACTCGCCAAAAGCCTAGAAACTTTTAAAACCGCTCTTAAAACTCACCTCTTTTCATTGGCTTTTAGAAAGGTTTAATTTATTTGTTTTATTTATTTTTTATTTTATTTTTATCAGCGAGGTGTTACTACGAAATTGTGTTCTATTGTATTTTTATCTGTATTTACTGTACAGCACTTTGGTCAGCCTTGGTTGTTTTTAAATGTGCTCTATAAATAAACTTGACTTGACTTGACTTGACTAAAACAGAACAGTTCCTCTTTCAGTTCCTCCAGATGCATCCTGTTATTCTACTTGTCTAGACTTAAACAACACTTGCAATCAGTTTACCCAGACAGGCTATGTGTCTGTGTCGTTAATCTAAGTGCATGACCCCCCTCTACGTCACCTGTTACCAGGCAAACATCCATAGCATAGGCAATATGTAGTAAATTATACTGTAAACATGTAGGCAACCTTTCAATAGCTGAACTTTGCTCCATTGATCGGCCAGACATCGCGCTGCCCGTAGCTTCAAACCATTAATTATGCAATATGTGTATAACATGATTACAGTTGCACCTGCAATATCAAATCAAATCAAATCACTTTTATTGTCACATCACATGTGCAGGTACATTGGTACAGCACATGTGAGTGAAATTCTTGTGTGCGAGCTTCACAAGCAACAGAGTTGTGCAAAATACAATAATGTAAACAAGCAAAATACAAGAATGGCTACATCTGAAACTAATAAATATATGTACAATATATAATAGTGTATGCATTTCTGGATGTGTATACTAAATATTTTTCTACGTGTGTGTGTGTGTGTGTGTGTGTACACATATTTTACAAATTAAATAGAGTAAACAATAAATAAAATATATAAAATAAAATATACAGAGTGAGACATGTGCAAAACAGTGGCATTACTGTACAGTGTGGAGTGCATAATGTTAAAGTTCCAGTAGTGAAGCTGAGGTGTCTATGAAGTGTTCAGCAGCCTGATGGCCTGGTGGAAGAAGCTGTCTCTCAGTCTGCTGGTACGGGACCGGATGCTGCAGAACCTCCTTCCTGATGGAAGCAGTCTGAACAGTTTATGGCTGGGGTGACTGGAGTCCTTGATGATCCTCCCCGCTTTCCTCAGGCAGCGCTTCCTGTAGATGTCTTGGAGGGAGGGAAGCTCACCTCCAATTATCCGTTCAGAGCACCGCACTACTCGCTGGAGAGCTTTGCGGTTGTAGGCGGTGCTGTTGCCATACCAGGTGGTGATGCATCCAGTGAGGATGCTCTCAATGGCACAGTGATAGAAGGTCCTGAGGATGCGGGGGCTCATGCCGAATCTTTTCAGTCTCCTGAGAAAGAAGAGGCGCTGCTGCGCCTTCTTCACTGTTTTGTTTGTGTGTACTGACCACGTAAGATCCTCAGCCAGGTGTACTCCAAGGAACCGGAAGCTGCTCACTCTCTCCACAGCAGCGCCGTTGATGGTGATGGGGGTGTGTACTTCTCTGCACCTCCGGAAGTCCACTATCAACTCCTTTGTCTTTGCGACGTTGAGGGTGAGATGGTTGTCTTGACACCAGTGGGTCAGGGCGCTGACCTCCTCCCTGTAAGCCGTCTCATCACCGTTGGTGATAAGACCTACCACTGTAGTGTCGTCCGCAAACTTCACAATGATGTTGGAGTTGTTAGTGGCTGTGCAGTCGTAGGTGTAGAGTGAGTACAGGAGAGGGCTCAGTACACACCCCTATAAAAGATTATTATGTGCTTATGCTAACACCTGAAATACAGACTTTAATATAACCTCACCAGTTTCAATAAATGTGTCAATAAAATGATAACAATGATAAATCATAAATGATGCAACAGTAATAATAAGGATTATGGATGTAACATAGATTATGAATGTAAAAAAATATTTCATCTCGACAAGCTATAATCTCCATTGCCACTGCTGGACCATGACTGCTTAACCACAAACACACAAAGCTTTGTTGTTCTTAATATCCCCCTCCAAAGTAGCCAGATCCTCTGTCACCTTGAGCCTGGTGCGTCATGCTTGTGTGATTGCGCTAAAGGTCACAGCTTGTAGCTACTGTCATTAGCTGTCACTCTTCTGCACTCCCTCCTGTTTCCCGCTTCTCTCCTCCTTCGAATCGCTCTCTGTCACGCATTTCTTTCTTCGGCTCTGGAACACGGATCAAAGTGCCATCCTTAGTTGGACCTTGAAGGTTGAGGAAAGTGAGAAGCGACCCAGATGCACAATGAGTGTGCTTTGTGTGTTTGTGCATGATGTGCAGTGAAGCTGATGAGGGTAGCTCTGCTGGGAGCACAGTATCTTAAGTAAGTAAGTGTTAGACCGCATCAGACGGTTATGCCTATTGCAATTACACTTGTATTTGAGACAGAGTCTATTGCTATTTGAGGATTCACTGCCTGAGGAGGGAGGAGGAGAAAATATGTGTTTTTCAGCACTTCAGTGACTAATCAAGGTCTAATATTTGAGACTGCAGTGAGATGATTGCATTTTTCTTTTTCATGGACACGTAACACATTGCTTTCTTTACAGAAACACAAGAAGAGGCAACTCAGCATATTGTTTGGAAATCCGGAGAAAAATGTGAAGACACAAGTAGTAAAGAATACTGGTGCATTCCAGCTCACAGAGCAGGACCACGTGTGGTTAATTGAAACATGTTTGAGCGAGAGGAGCGAAAGAAACACAGATGTGGCGTTTTATCTGTTGGGGAGGTGAGGGGTAATCACTGCAAACTTTAATCAGTTCAGATCAATTATTCATGGTCAGGGGCCTATCGAGCTGATTTCTAAAATGCCCCTTCTCTCTCGCTCGCTCTCACTTTTTCTGACAGCCCTGTATGAATAATTCAGACTGCATTTACACAAAGAACTCCATCTCTGATACCTGATCAGTCAGTTAGAAACATTATGCAACTGGGAATGTCAATTAGAAATGGGAAAATGGGTCTCCTGGTATGTTCACAATAAAAAGAAAAACAAAACCACTCAAGGAGAAGCACAAATATAGCGAACGCCTTGAAAGGTCTTGAAGAACTCCAAACTTTATTATTCACTGGGAGAGAAGTTCTGAGCCTTAATGGGTTCAGCCAAAGTCAGGATTGTCCCTACACTGTGTCCACTCATCATCCATGAGTTTGTCTATTCACTAAGTGGACCCCACACACAGCTTGCACTGCATCAGACCAGCTCCATGTTGAAGCTCTGATCGTTTCCTTTGCGCCTCCTCTTGTTCCATCAAAAAGACTTCTTGCAGCTCCCAGTGCTTGTTCAGATTGATTTGGCTGCCTAATCGTTGTTACCCCCATCTTTTGCCATTTTTTTTCTTTTTTAAAGGCTGTCACATTTGTTTTGATTTTTTTGGAGTCTGATTAAATTCCTCACTACTGGGTGAGCTCTAGTGGGCAGGCTATATGAAAAAGTCCCTAACAGCCTTTGAGCTGTCCTTCCCCTGGTCTTATTTTGCCATCGAACTCCATTCTCTGCCTTCGAAGAGAGAATAACTTGTGTCTTATGGTCTTTCATACCCATCATTGTGTATTGAAAACTACATTTAAAAGCTTCTCTAATGCACAGTTTCTTAACTGTGAAATTAAACAATATGGTCTAGAGTATTACTTCAATTGTAGTTGTGAAAATCCACAAGAATTTTGATCTTTTTGATCTTATGTGATGATCAGTTGGTGAGGTGGTTAGCACTGTGGCCTCACAACAAACATGTGTGCACGTTTTCCCCGAGTTTCTCCGGTTTCCTCCCACAGTTTCAAGACATGCATGTTAGCTTAATCTGTGCTTCTAAACTGTAGGCATAAATTTGACTATCTAACTGTTTCTATGTGTTAACTGTGCAACAGACTGGTGACCTGTCCAGGCTGTACCCTGCCTCTCTAACCGTGACCACTCAGAAAGGCTCCAGCCCCACTGCAACCCTGAGCTGTATGAGTGGAAGCAAAAGTACATATGATCATCAGTTAGATTTCCTAAACTGTAACTTAATAATAGATTCAAAAATCTACAGGTACGATAGCGGGTGAAGCCACCTGTGAGTCCTGAGTCAGGGACACCAATTTCACAAACAAGCTTTTGTTTTTGACAAGTAACTGATCCATCAAAACAAAATCAAACACCAGTTGATAACACACTACATGGAAATTTGAGGGAAAGAGATATTTATATATATCATGTCATGGCTGAGATATTTCAGCCTAAACTAGTGCACCAACTAACCCACCATACTAATGGAAATTGCCATCTGCAGCCATGCTGCTATGCGTAAAAAACATGCCCACGCCTGAGAAAACCTTGTTGTCATGCCGCCTTGCTTCAGGACTTTTGAGGACATGCCCTTAAAGTTGGTCTGAAAACTCACAAGTACAAGGACAGACAAGCTAGTAGGATAAGTGTTCAATAGCGGAAGGGTGGTCAGGGAGAGAAAGGCAGATAAATAGACACTGTAGAAATGAGAAAGTGTAATTCTTGCTTGGCACAGTTTGTCATACCGTACCTGACAGCCACCAGCCATAAGTCACCAAATAATCACTCTCAATAATTCAGAGGGCTCTCTCCTGTCCTCCCTTCCCCTGTGCCTGCCCTTGTAAAGCATTCCCATGACATGAGGTCAAACCACATGGCCACACAGACATTTTAAGCTGCCTGTAAATGCAGAACGTTTAACTTGACTGGCTGCATTTCAACAGGGCAAGACAACAGATTTGGGGGTGGGGAGGGGTTTATGAAAAAGCAGGAAATGTTGTTCATGCCTCCCAGCAGTCCTGCATCTCAGCAACTGGACTAATAGGCTATCACAGTTGACATCTCCATGGGAACGTCCCACTGTATCACATTCCACCGCTGCTTCCTTTCACACCAATGATATCTTCCCGTGAAAGCATTAAGAGTTGATGATGTCTTGCATTTCCAAATGTGTACTGTTATAAACACAGTGGACCAATGCACAGTTTGTCAGTGGACAACAACAAAGACGTGCTTATGGAAGGAAATGTTGCATACAGTCCACACAAAGCTATTAAGTTTTTATGGCTGAAAAGATAATTAAATAAAGGTTGTAAAGGGTATAAATGAAAGAAATAAATGGAGTGGGTAAATATATAATTTCCCTGACAGCAGGTATTTTGAGTGACTGGACAGTCTATTCATCCTCGTCACAGTGCTGTCACAGTTCTGCTGCAGTCGAGTGATGACCACCCTTGTCAGGCCGAGTGCTGTCTGTCTCCCTCTGAATGATAGAAATGTAGAATGTGTCCGTACAGATGGACGGATCAATTTCTTTCAACATGTCCTCTATTCCTCTGTTCTTTCTTCTGTCATACTTTGAAAATCACTGTAATCTCTCCTCTCCTGAAATAAAAGATTTGTGTGTGTTTTTGTGTGTGTGTGTTTTCTTTGACCATCTGAATCTTAATCCGCACCTATACACCGGTAAGGTTTTTGCTCTGACATCTGTCCCTGCTGTGTGTCACTTCACGACCTTTTCTCTTTGTGTGTGTCCATCATCTCTTTTGTCTGCGACTGCTGGCTTGGGTGATCATGTGTGTGGCGTGTGTTTATTTCACAGTGTAGCACAGGAGGGGATCGCCTCCGACTTGGGGATGCTCTGAAAATGTCATTGTTTGGTTGCGCTCCGCTTTATGACACAGTTTATACA
The DNA here is from genome assembly GCF_900408965.1 of Simochromis diagramma. Classification (NCBI taxonomy): domain Eukaryota; kingdom Metazoa; phylum Chordata; class Actinopteri; order Cichliformes; family Cichlidae; genus Simochromis; species Simochromis diagramma. The sequence goes on along the minus strand of NW_024387152.1, from coordinate 2,677,490 downwards.
GCGCCAATGATTTTTCTTCCCCAGTGTGGCCCTTTTGCTTTGTCTGCCTGGAATCATGAACGGTAAATAAGTGGTAATGGGAGTGAATGGGAGGGGAAGTCAGCCAACGTCTTTCTGTCATCTCTTTAGAAGGTTGCGACCCTAAAGCACGCTGGCACAGAGCTGTTAAATTATTCAGGCTGTGTCTCAAGCCCCGATCTCTGGAGAAGACGGGGCTGTGATTGCTGGGAGCTGACTGACTGACATTTGCACATGAAAATCGCCTCTGTTTCCCCCAAACACCGGTTCTGCTCAAAGAAAACAGTAGAGGGACCTTGGTTCTGGAGGGTGTAGCGCTGAGCAGCGGAGGGCTGGTTTGGTTGCGGTGTAATTAGAAGAACAGTGCTGCACAGCAGTGGAGGCACTGCTTTTTAAATCTGCTGCAGTGAACAATCAGACCGATTTCACACGTCTGTAACTCTCGGAGATACAAACTAGGAGAAAAGTTCTAATATGTGGTAAAATTGGACTTCAGTGTAAATGAATATCCTAAAAGTGTCAATATAATGAGCGTAACCTTACGCTGAAAATTGGAATGGCAGAGCAAGACCTAGGGGACCGGCTGACTCATAAATCATCTTTCTTTGTGGGGTCAAGGGCCATTTGAATGAGACATGAGCAGAAATGTGATTTTTAGTTATGAGGATCTTTTCGCACCTATAATGCAATAATACTTTGTGCATATCTCCAGCATACATATTGATTAAATGCCAGCATTTGTGTAAATAGAAATTTCAGATGGCTGGGATTAATGCTAGAAAGAATCAATGTTTTCCAAAAGGCCATTGCACGCTATCTCACCGAATGGTTGAACGTCCATATAATGATGCATTACACTGTACACGGTTTGGATGTGTTGCAAGTCCAGCAACGTGCATCATAACTGCTCACTAATTGCAAATTGAGGTTTGTTTTATTGCAATTTATTATAATCTTCAGTAAATTGTTACTAAAACAGTCCACACAATCCAAGTTGTTAACTTTTATTTGGCCAATTAAAACTGGAGAGCTTTTGATTAATCACACTCAATCCAGAGTGCAATTAAAGTGAGTGGGAGAGTGAGAACATCCCTCTGTATGCTGGACCATGTCTCTGAGTTGATGGCGAATGGAGCTGGTGTAGAGGGTGGGAGGAGGCGGAGGTGGAGCGGTGCAAGGGATAACTGGCCCTGTTGGGAGGGAGGCTGGAGGAGAACACAAATAAAGAGAGGGAGGGTATTCGGAAGGGAGAAGGAGAGGGTGGAGCATCGGACAGATGACAAATTGTGATTAATAAATGTGGTTCAGGACGGCAGTGTGGAGGGTTGTTATTAATAGAGAGAATTAGAGTGGCTGTGCAACTCAATCTGCACACTGTCACTCTGCATCAGGCCCCATAATCAGAGCCTAATGAAACAGCAGAGCACCAGGATGTAGGCACATCCACACTCATCCACGCTAAGCTTATAAGCCTACCCTTTCAATACAGTACAACACACACTCCCAGGTAAGAAATAAAGTAAATAACGCTTTCCAGATAGTTAGCCAAAAAATAAACAGACATATATTTTCAAATGCATTTTGTTCCATGTTTTATGCATTGCGCTTTTCTTTTACTCCAACATACATCCAACTGGAACCACATTTTCAACAGACAGACTAAATTAAAGCGTCCCTTTTATATTACTGATCTATGTTGCTTTTGATTTAAAGACAAGACTTCTCTCACTATACATTTTTTTTTTCATCTGTACAATTTAACACTTGTCCCGGACCACCTTTATGCCCCTAATGACCTCTAAAGTGATCCACTAGAGTACAATCTACATAGCAAAGAACAGGACCTTGATAGCTGAATAGCTGTCAGTGTTAACTATGGAAGATGTGCATGGTGGTTCCCCAGGGAGTAATAGTCCTCCTACAGCTACGCACCTCTTGGGGACATTATGCCATCATCCATGAAAGAACTGATGCTCAGTATGAGATGTTTGCACAAAACGTATCGCGTGTCGTATGCAACGTATCTATTCCTGGTTGATTCCTAGTCTGCGAGCATTTTTGTAAATGTGAAACTATTTGATGATTGCTATGGATCGCTGCACTGAAGAATTAGTATGTCTTTAAGAAACTATGCCGACAAAAGAGCAACAGCGGAAGAGAAACATAACGTGAGTAATGTGGCCATAAATACGTTTCTGCCTCGCTCTTACTTATTTACACAGAGGAGTCGAGAGAAAAACTGGTGCTCGGATTATGCAGGCGTGTGCACAAAAGACAGAGATTTATTCTTGGTGTATCATAATATATGAAATTAATTATTAAACAAACTAATAACTCAAAAAGCCCAGTACTTATTCTCCTATGGCCCTTTTGCTGCTGGTGTCAGTCAATTCTGTGTGAGTCACAGTGAAATCAGAACAGGTAACATGATAAAGCAATTGCACTGAATAAAAAGAAGACACACCTCATCAACATAATGCATAATATTGAAATTTTAGGTGAGCGCGAATAGTCAGAGGAATGAATCAAGAGGAGAATAGGGAGAGAGGGAACAGACAGCTGAAAGACATGCACATATTTCAATATTAATCACCTCAGTAATATTTTAACAGGCTTTAAAAATCCAATCCTGAGCATATTGCCTCTGACTGTTGGCAATGATTATCTTCCCCATGCTGCTTAGGAGCTCTGAGCACTGTTCTAGTGGGACAGACTGACTGACCTGCAAACTGGGACTGACACAGCATTTAACTCGTCCCGGTGCTGCCCAGCTGCACCAACATCTCCCAACAGAAATATTGCCTGATATCGCTCCCCAAACCTTTCCGACACTTTACCAATTTCCCACTAAGTCCAAACCATCCTTAGAAAGCCACCTTAAAACTTGGTGATTATTTATCTCTCCATGTCCGGTGGGATAAGGTGATGATCCCTACATTACCAGATAGTGGTCATCGTATTTGAGGAGATGGAGGTCGAGGGAGGTGGGGGTTGATGAAAAGGGAATCATCAATACTGAATGCAGACCTATTCCCCTTGCTGCCACTGCTTCGGCCATTAAACTTTAAACTCGCAGATGTGTGATTGTGCCTGTCAGACAGGTGACACAAGACTCCAAGGAAATGATGATATGAACTAAAAATCTGCCCAATATGTTTCTGAAATGAAATGTGACCACCAGTGAAAGTGATGCCGTGGTAACTAGAACTGTAGGGAATGCTGATACAAGGATGCAAAACTTGCCTTTCCAGAATTAATGGTGTAAAATCTCTTTGTCCGTACATCCACTAGGATGCATGTGTATAAACACTGAAGTGGAGGTATTATATGTGCCTGTGTGTGAGTTTTTAGGTAAAAGAAAAAGAGCAGCACAATGTCTGGGGCAGGGTGTCTCACTAATGAGGCTTTATAGCAGTGGGATGCGAGTCACACACACAGACAATGGTCTGGGGAACATTTAGTGTCTCCTCTCCATTCCTCACACATCATGCCGAGGCAGCTTTTACTTAGTCACCATGCTCTGTCCTCCCTTGCCTGGCACACAGAAGATGAAAACATCTGCCTTCCTTTTGCAACACTCTATCAAACATTTTGCTTGCAAAGAGTTTGCCTCTAACAACAGGTGAATGTCGGGCTAGCAAGATACAGAAGGAACAATATGTGTGATTGAGTCCACATTTGTGTCAGTTTGAAGGTAAATAAATGCAGCATAATGACAATATGAACAACAGCAACATAATACAACAGCCATAATAATGAAATAATAATATTTGCTATTGTGAGTGTGTATAAAAAAGAATTTAACAAAAAACATCCGTTTTAGCAAAAAAACAAACAAACCAAAAAAGGAAAAAGAAAAAACAAAACGGGGATAGCGCGAGCGAGAGAGAGAGAGAGAGAGAGGGGGGGAGAGAGAGAGGGAGAGAGAGAGAGAGAGAAATCTAACAGGTGTAGACTACGACTGCCCATGGACCAAGCGCTGCGAAAGGCGGTACAGTGGACAGACCCTCTGGATAGGAGCGTCAGACCGGCGTGCGCTTTCATTTGGAATTGCGTAAAAAAAAAGTGTTCAAGCAAATATTTGCAAGGTTTAAATTCCTCCGAAGTTTATATCGTTTAGACTTTTTTTCTACCTGGAAAGAAAGGAGGGGATTACGCTCTGATCGAGAAACTCACTTTCTTGGCATTTCCTGCGCGCCCGTCGGCTCTCCAGCTCTCCATTTGGCACGGTAGCGGTCCAAAGTCCTTCAGTCATTTGATGGGACGCGTGAAGTACACTGAGTCACACAGATTTTGTCCTTCAGAAATTAAGGGATTATAAAGAGCCGATGGTGAGTTTATAATTGTTCAGTTTTATTTAGCAATTTACTTTTAACCACAGACTCGCTGCAGATATTTTGCATGAATAAATAATCACCTGTAAAAATATGTATATATGTTTGGCATATTTCTACAAAAATGAGTCCTATATTTATTTTAAACTGAACATTTTAATTCCATCACTTTATTTTAATTTCATTGTTTTACTTTTTTTCTTTTAATGCTGTGTTTCATTTAAATTGTGTACATGTGTGTAGTAAGTCAGACCAAATCAGTTATTGAGTGTCTCTGCTCTTTTTACCATCCTTTTTAGATCCAGCTATAGCCAGAAGAGGAACGTTTGAAAAGCACGCCCAAGTCAACAAAATCGCTTTTGGTTTCCTGAAAAACATCTTTTTAATGTGAACAGATAAAAGTGGGAGGTCATAGGATGATTGTGTCAGCCAGAGATCTTTGATGAACTTTTTTTTTTAACTTTCAGCCATGGCATTAAGTGAGATATACACATGAAGTGAAATCCTCTGCTTTGGAGGGAGGACTTAAAAGAAGATTTTTCAGTGAAAAAAACAAAAACTAAAAACACAAACTGTAGATTATTCTTCATCCAACAAAACAAACAAACCTCTACTCCCTCTTCAGTGAGATGAATTTGGCACCAGCTCTCATTTCAGCATACTTCTAATTAAGCTCTGGTTTCACAATCACCATCTCACTGCCAACTACCGTTTCTGCTTGATGCTGAAAATTGAACAGAACTCTAGGACTCCAGGAGAAGTCAGAAAAAGGCAAAGCAGACTTAATCAATTAAATTGTGTTTTTTGTACCATGTCACCACAAATCTGAGACATCGAGATTCTTGTGCTTACTTCTCTAGAAACTGTGGCGTGTGAAGTTTGTATTATTTCAGTCATATAGTCATAATATTTTGAACCCTGGACATTTAAATTTTCTCTTGGATTTTCTCCCTTGGTTGTTTCCTTCGTGGCTCTCTGCCATTTTGTCCTCTCATTCATAGTTGCTCTAGTGATACGCTGTTTCCCCCACACACCCCCAAGTCCTCCTCGTCTCTTTTGCAAATCATACTGGTTCTCTGAGAGGCTTCATCCTGGCCGGCACTATTCCAGCCAAGGGGGAAGAGGACTTCCTGACGCTGGCCGCTTCACGGCTCAGCCGCAGGAAACGCGTCATTGGAGCTGCTGTAGGTGTAGCAATGGTTCTAATACTCTTGGTTGCCATTCCCTTGCTGGTCCACACAACCAAAGGAGGGAATGCTGGAAATGCAGGGAGCCATTATGAAATGCTTGGAAGCTGCAGGATGGTATGTGATCCCTACACCACGTCTCAGCCAGGCCAAGAGCTGACAGCTGCGTCTCCACCCCCCCAGGATTACTCTGGAAAGAAGATAAAGTCTGGGCTTCGAGGGCCTCCAGGGATCCCTGGGCCTCCAGGAGAACGTGGACCCCCTGGAGAGCCAGGCAAACCAGGGCCACAGGGTCCCCAAGGTCCAGGCCCTGGTGGCTATTCTCCCTCACTCTACACTCCCAAAATTGCCTTTTACGCAGGGCTACGAAAGCAACACGAAGGCAATGAAATACTGAAGTTTGATGATGTGGTGACAAATGTTGGTAACTACTATGAGCCGAGCACCGGCAAATTCACCTGCCCACTGCCTGGCATCTATTTCTTCACCTACCATGTTCTAATGAGAGGTGGTGACGGGACGAGCATGTGGGCAGACCTGAAGAAGAACGGACTGGTGAGTACAAGTGTGTGCGTGTGTGTGTGAGGATGCGCATGCATGAAGACGCTGAAATAGAGAATGTATAAGTATGTATTTGTATGTATGCACACACATGACCATGCAGCAGATTTATTTATTTTTTATTTACTGCTGACCACCCCGTCTTACCATTGACTCATATTCACCTCTGTAACATTGAGCTCTTCAGATTCAGAGCACATTCCACTTAGCAGGTGGCAACATGACAGCCAAAGAATGAAACGGCAATCTTTCTCCTCATTAAGGCGAATTCATGCTATACAGTCTAAAACTGCGGCTACAGGTATTTGCATTCCCACATGTACTGTGGCTAAATGACAAGTGGCAGAATGCAGCCGCTGCCGCCGAAAGGAACAGTCTAATTAGTAAGTATCATACACAGAACTTGATTATCGCCTAAACAGAAGTGCAAAAGAGCACAAGAGAAATGTCTGTCAGAATGTGGACCAGCCAGTTTACACCTCAGCTAAATAAATAATGAATGTAAAATTGACAGTCCACTCATCCCCTCTTTCATTCCCCAGACACTAATTAAAGACAGAGGGGCTGACGGGGGGAGGGGAGAGGAGAGGTGGGATAAATCACAGGGATTTTATCAGAGAACTCCAAATTCAAGAAACATTCTTCAAGTTTCTTTTTACGCATTCATTCATTCATCAAGGACTCTGAATGCAAATGCACTCTGCTCTGAACTTACTCTCTAGACATGTAGTGTATCAAGGACTGTCGGTCAACATGGCTTAGTGCTGGTTCATGCGTACAGTTTACTTTATCATTGCAGCTGTGCTAAAGTAGGATGATTTAAACTTGGTTTTGAAGATGCAAAATTAATTGTTTAAAATAATTCATCACCCAATGTTTGATATTTGACGCACTGTTATATATGCATGAGACCACAAAGGTGAATGTGTGTTTAAGGCTGTCTGCCTAATGCTCCATATTGTCATTCAAGTCATTTTAGACTGCTAAATAATTTATACATCTTAGATGAGATCCCCTGAACACCCGCTATACTTTCCTCTCCTAACCCCTTCCCAGCTTGTTCATTGATTCTCCATTAATTATCTTTTCACTCAACTCAATTATTTAACCTCACCCAGGTCCATTTGACACCCGTGAGCTGGCCTCTTTAAACAGTTCTGTTAAATAGAGCACTCACCTAACAGGGATCTACCCAAACAGAGCTGCCTGTAGATGGAAATGGAGTGTAAATGAAATTCTGCAGAATGCCTGATCATGTTTGGAGTTATTGAAGCCCTGAGGCAGGCGGGTATTGTGCCTGAGGCCAGTCAGTGGCTAGGGTTTACTAAAAGGGCACTGTGTTTGACAGGTTGCATTCCTGGCTATAGAATCAAACAGCCTGTTTTATCATTGCCGTAGGTGCTGAAGCTTTATTGGATATTTTTTCTCTGCCTGCTGCTTTTTTTCTTCTTCTTTTTTTTCTGTTTTTTAGTCGATCGAATTGCCATTGCCACAAATTTGCCTTTCAACTTGTGTTGTTACCTATCTAACAGGTAAGGTCATTTATAACCTTATATGTTGTGTTGCGGCAGCCAGGCCAGGAGAATAATCTCAGAAAGATTCAGCAAGAATGAATGAAACACGAGAGACCGGACATGGCAGGGACATGCTGAGACGTCCATTTAAAGACTCTGAAAAGGGAGAGCAAAACAAGACAAGTGAGTTGATGGCAAGATCAGGGGTGGAGCAGAGGAAGATAGATGACTTAATGGAGGTATGGAGACAGTGGGCTGGTAGACGATGCATCTGGGAGGCTGGTGGTGAAGGCCAGGATGAGATCAGGCATGATGACCAATGGACTCCCACTCAACACGTCTCGACTTGACAAGTGATCAAGGTCGACTAGAGAAAGAGAGAGCGAGCGAGAGAGAGAAAAACAGGTCTTGCGAGCTCTGTTTATGCACTAGTTGAGCAAATGTAATGCTTGTTAGAGACACTTTAAGATGAGTGCATTAATTAATTCAGAATGCCGATAAATGCCTTCTGGAAACATTCGAGTTGTACAGCTTTACTTTTATCTCAACTGATAATGTTTAAAACTAGCATGCTGCATGGAGTCTCCGAGTGTGTCATGTGACATGATCTCAGGAGGATGTGCTGACTGGGGCGAGGCTTCCATGGGATTCCTATAGATCCAATACCTATTACCTTCAATAAATCCCCTCCCTGTAAAGCCTACCTGCACACACCTCAATCTAACTTTCACAAATCATTGCAGCATGACACCGTTTCAGAGCCAAGGGATTTGTGATTGAAGGAGGGAGGTCACACTTCAGCTGCTTCCATGTTTGTAATCGACTTAGGGTTTAATTCTAAAGTACGACGTGAAAGTTTGATTAACATTTTTCTTGCCCAGCTGATTAACTGCCCTTTATATTATTTGCACTGGACACAAGAAATAAAAGTTGGTAAATATGCTAGATATCTATTATATCATTAAGATACTTAACGATTCAATGCATCCAGCCTTGCTCTGCAGAAGACTGTCAACAAGCCTTTCTCATTGTTGACAGCGCTCTTATAAATGGCTTGAATCCCTCCTTCGTCAAATCACTGCCTATAATATAAGAGTTAAATTCTAGTTAATATTCTAGATTGGTAACAAATGCTATTAGTACAGACCCTGCTAATGTTGGCATGCTTTATGCTGTGAAGGATGATAATACACCACTGAATGTCTCTCCTTTCCCCTCATTAACTGATATGCGAGCTGCTCACCTACACATTTACAATTCTATAACACTCCACTCTGTACATATCTATGTATTAAACTTTCTTGGTGCAATATGCAATGTAGACAAATAGACACCGCTTCGACTCTCATTTTATCTCTCCCTTGTATTTTCATCTTACACGGGCTCTTTTAATAGCTCAGTTAAAGGTCAAGTTATCTCACACGGTAATGTTAAAATGTCATCACTTGCTGTAATGACCGGTACCTGAATTAACTCCCACAGAAGGAGGCGAAGAGGGAAAGACATTGATACACAGTAAGATTTGCTGTCTGAATTCTGATTTTTGTTTAAAATCTGCTTATGTGCTCCTGATTAAACACAATAATTAAAAGAAGTCACAGTGCACACAGGTGCCACAGACCACTGGCTACAATGCAGAATGGCAGGTAACAGCAAGCTAAGGCACGGTTCAGTGCTTAAGTCGCTTGTCGCCATGTAATCCCTGGGCTCCCAGAGGAGAGGGAAAACCTATTCAATAAATAATCTATTTCCACAACATCGTGCCCCCCACCCCCAACACCCCTGCCATGTGCAGGAGTCCCTTAGGTAAGTTTAACAGCTACTTTTCTATTGTCTCCGCTCTAAGAGGTCAGTATATCACAGTGAATGAATCCTGTCAGTTTTATTACCAGTGGAGCAAAGCACCACAGATAAAAACAAGACTTCATATACCCCCACATCTCCCTGGTCTCACAAAATAGCCTCGCTTGATCAGTCTGTTACTCTAGGCCCCCCTTCCTCAACTCTCTGGTCCTTGTTTTTCTCCACTCTCCCTTCATTTTGTCTATCCTTGCCTGTCTTTTGTGCTGCGGCTCCACTTGTATAGAAAATGACACTGCAGCTGCTCCTTACACCCCCCCTCCTTCTTTCTCGCCCGTGGCCCTCAGCTCCCAGGCGTGTTTACTGGAGGCCCTATAATGAAAGGGCTAGGCGGAGACAGAGACAGCCACAGGCAAGCCCCGGGGGCCCCTGCCTCACGGCTCACAACCCTTCCAACTCCAGGATCAGCACTGTATGCTGCCTGCTTCACAAGGATCAGTTTGTGTCCTCCAGCCGTATCCATCTCTTCTGCCGGCTTCCTGCCCTAATCCCACCACGTCTCCCTCATGCCTCTCTGTCTGGTATCTGCATCACTGGATGGGTTGTATTATTCCTTCAAGCACAGAAACACAAGCTGAAGTATCTATTCACATAATGCCATATACTATTTAAATTATATTTGCTGAGTGATCAATGCTATTCTTATTTATAGATTTAAATTTATTTTTATTAAAGTCGTTAGAATATGAGATGGCCTGAGGGATGAACAGAGCTCCCCGCATCGCTTTCCATGACACTGTTTGGCCAAAATAATAAGCTGGATGACATATCCCTGGTATCAATAGGAAGTCACAACAACATCACTGTCAGAAGCAGCCAGTGATGCAAATGTTTTATTGGCTGTCACTACACATGTCAAGCAGAACAATATAACCTTTATAGATGACAGTGTATTGGTTTTGTTGTTTGAGAGATGGTCTTCTGAGGGTCTAAGAAAGGGTAAATTACAACTAATGTTTAATTAAACTAATTGGTCAGGCCGGTTAGCACAAGGGTCTCCAAAATTAGAAAAAAAAGTACGGGTCAAATCTTAACAAAAATTGTATTTGTTATTTGCTAAATGCCTAATATACATTTTCTAAATGATGTAAATGTTTTTCTTTTTAGGCATTTAAATGTGAATCAACTGGTGATGATGAAAAATACATGTGAGAAAAGTTGCTTTTGTTGATATTGCTTTGAATATAGAGAAGATAGCACTAACGTGGACAGATAATGATTTAAAGAATGTAAGACTCAGTTAGCTTTACGAGAAGCATGCAGTTGGTTGGTTATTAGGTCTTTTTGAGATAATCTTTCACAGATTTAGGAAAATGCAAACATTATAGGAGCAGGCTAACTGCTTAAATGAAAGGAATTAAATGAAAAGAAACAAAGTGTTGAAATGCATCTTTTTTAAATAACACATGCTAAGAAATATGAATAGATCTAAAACAGTGAGAAAAAGCTATTCAGATCAAAGTCTTTTTAAGGTTATCTTAATGTAAAAATCCCCCAATAAACCACATACTATATATGAAGCATTCCCTGGTGGACTGGAGTATATACCTGTATTCCATCAGGGCATCTAATGTAATGAAACAAGACTGTTGGAGTAGCCTAACAATAGCTGTGGTTAGTTTTACTGACTGTCTTTTATGCTGCGAGCCCCCAGAGACTGACTTCTCAGCTCCTTAATCAATCTGGTTTAGAACGGACAGGGCCATGCTTAACAACTGGTCACCAACATGCAGTATCGTCTCATTTAGGACCACCTACAGATATTATTCCCGCAATACAATCCAACTCCAGGCTGGACAGATGGTTAACAGCATGTTCAGTTAAGGGAAAAACAGATTGGTGCAGTGGGAAACAAGCATATTTTTTCAGTTACAGTAATTCGAGCCGTGTTGCTCTGCGATTGACTGTTTTCGAATTGATGCATGCTCATTGGGGAGAAAGAGGCACCGGTGACGGGAATGACATGATGGTAGTTGAGTTGCAGATCATATTCTGTGGCTGTCATGGATATGTGCGTGGCTTGTCTGGCTGCTGACATAGATTGAGTGCTCCCACCGTAGATGGACACTGAGCCAGACATAAGGCCACTGATGGCTGACATGTGTCTGATGATTGGAGCTGCTACAACAGAATTATTGATACATCCTACTTAGAGGGCTTTCTTTCTTTTTTATTTTATTTTTTTAAGGAGTGCTGATGTTCTGTGCATTTTTAAACACTGAAACCGCTTTAATATTGTTTAAATTAAACCCTGGATTGCCTGAAGATTATTCATATTGCAAGGTATATACTTACTATCTGCCCCCCTTACATGTATATGCAAGTTTAAATAACACACTTAATACAAATCCTATTTCTTGTACAGCAGTAACTCAATCTAGGCATGTGTATTTGTCCACACACAGAAAATCCAATTAAATGTGTTAACAAACAAGTAAAGATCCACTGCTGCCTGCTCAATAATACCAAACTCAAGCACAGCATGCAAATGTGAAACTGTCTAGCTTAAGCATAGCCACTCAATATCATGCATATTGAGCTGGTCCAGCATCATAAGCAACAGGTCAATAGATGATGTGGATAGTGATGCTGTTTCTCGGCTGAACCACTTTCCCCATAGACAAAACGTTGTCTCCAGTGAGTCCGCTTGTCTCCACCACCATGCAGCTCTCCATCACCCAGCATTTTGCCCTCAAGTCCCACGAGCAGCTGATCAATAAAAGACATAGTAGCTGTGTTCACCTCTGAGGTTACAGGTCAGTGTCCCATCCATGTGTTTAAGCAGCATCATTGATGGAGGTTATGTCACAGCCATAACTCTGAGGTATAGGCTGTAATAATGAGTTACAACCCATCCTAAAATAAATGAATACAGTTTTAAAAATAAGCATAATGTGATGAATGTGGAGACTGATGCATGACACTTTTTGCTACAAGGAGCTCTCGCTGACTATGAGGCAGCTGTTTGTGCAGTTTTGTCCGTGTTCTAATTGTCAATGTGTATGTCCTCTGTCGGTGACAGGTAAGAGCAAGCGCCATTGCTCAGGATGCTGATCAGAATTACGACTATGCCTCCAACAGTGTGATCCTGCATTTGGACGTAGGTGATGAGGTGTGTGTGCAGCTGGACGGAGGGAAGGTCCACGGAGGAAACACAAATAAGTACAGCACCTTCTCCGGCTTCCTCATCTACCCAGACTGAATTTAATCCCCGCAGAGTGCGAACAATAAAAAAAAATAAAACAAAACACCAACATACATATAGACACACTGACACTTACACAGACATATACATATGCAAATCGATGCACAAACACAGAAATGCAGTGCACACACAAAAATATGCACATAGATGAATACAAGCAAGCACACACACACTCACACATATCTGCATAAAGACATTTTGAAATTGCAGCGTACAACAAAGGAATAAATGAAAATCAGAGATAAATGGAATAAGGTCAATCTGTGCCAATAGTCCTTTATTGGTGCCCTTTGAATACAAATATGAATTTCAGAATAGGTACAATATAGGTGCAAATTCAAATTCTACATTGTGGCTCTAAAATATCTAAAGAATTGTAATGTGTTATATATTAAATGACATTGTGCAAACTAGAATAAATGAAAGAGCATAAGTCTGGCTGTCGTGCTGCAATGATGGTGTTAAGGGTGCCATTAATTAACAAAGCTGAGACAAACGTGTTCCAATCTTTACCTGCACAATATTTATTTACACATTTCTGCTCCGCTTTCCAACAATCTGTTTGAATGGCCTGCATACATTTTGCAACTCATCATTGTAAAATACTTTCCTCTAAGCTTCAAAGTGAATTACACCAATTGAAATGAATTAAATCCCTGTTGTGATTCAGCGAGCATTGGGACGATACTGATTAAAGCGAGGCCATTTGAATAAACAGATGTTTGACTCCTCTCTTCTCTTTTGATTATGGCGCCGAATGTCACTTGGCAGGACAAAAGAAAGCATCTGAACATTGCAAGGAAACATATCACAATGCATTTCATCGATGGCACTTTTGTGTACTGACATTTTAATTGCCAAGTGCATTATATTGTGTGTGTTTGAGAGCACGTGCGTGTATGTGAGTACGTGGGCATGTTAATATGTGTGAGTGGATATATAAATCATGTAAGATACTGGGGAGGTGAAACACTGACAAGTCCAGTGTTTTATTTTCATTAAATGTTGTACATTTCACACCTTACTAGAATTACACTGCCATGTCTGAGATACCTTGTCAAAGAATCACCATATGTAAAAGAGTCATTTTGGGATGGGCTATGAAGTATATTGAAACGTTTGAGTTGACAGTTGCTATTAAAAATATCTATACCTACACTTTCTGTGTTCTTGCATGTTGTTTTGGCATGGTGAAGGTCAGTGCTAAATATAGGCACCTACACTCATAAACACGCACACGACCTTTTTATTTTTATTTGATTTGACCAGCTGGACTGACTTGAATTGAGTAGATGACATGACTCCGTGGACCTACAGTCAAAATCGAAACGGCAGCCTGCTTCAGTGTGGATTTCCAATATATGTTAAGACACTAAGACACAAACAAATATTTGACAATATTGACCTCAGCTTATAAAAGGCTCCACTACATGCAGGTAATGTATACATTTAAATGTAGAATCAGCTGTGCAAACAGTCCAAACTGGTCTTGACAATTATCTATTATGCTTTTGACACAAAGCTCACCATTAACGAAAATATACAACTGCTTTCTTTGCAAACATTGGCTGAAATCTGAATTTACTTCTTGCAGCTCAGTGATTTTATGGATGTCATACTCGGCTCTTTCGTTCTCTCTTTCCCTTCCTCCCTCCAAATCTCACTCTCTCACACAGACACTCTGTTCCTCACCTAACCCAAACCTTAACCTTTAAGTGTAAAACTTAATTATTTACATTTTGGACACTAGATTTTTGTCCCTGTAAGGAAGATAATAATTTTATTATGCAAACAATATTTGAGTCCATGCAAAATAAGCAATGCCAGTCCCACACACTTATACCCTTTGGTCTCTTTATGTGAGACTATCATGAAATATCAGGACACATTATTTATAATTAAGGTACAATGCTATTGTAAACATGTTTACCAAATTCCCTCACTCATTCACCTCAAATATTTGATAAATCAAACTCACGGTGATTTTCATTACTGTTTATATTCTCAACCCAAGAAAAAAAACATTGAAACCCATCGAAATTTCCTAAAGACGCATCATTTCATGTCTTATTTTTGTCCAGCAGCAATGCACGCTCAAATTTGAAAAGCTGGAACTAGTGCATTTTTGCCTCAGAAATTACTCGAGTGATTAGTTTTGGAATTTTCTGTCTATTGATTGAAAGACTGAAAATCTCAAACCCTGGTGTTTTTTCTTACCTACAAGCACCAAAATCATATTAAAAAGAATATGCGATCTCTTTTTAATCACATAAAGAATTAAAGTAATTGGGATTCCAGGGCTTTTTTAAAAGTTATCTAAGTGGATCAGTAGCTTTTAATTTCACCACAAAAATCTGTGCAAACTACTAACCACCTTTATGTTTATTAATAATCAATAAAGTCTGATATTACACATGAAATGATCAAGATTAAAAAAGGTGGGCAATATTTCAGATGATGCATAATTATTGGTGCATTGCACAAAATGTTTTTAAAGTTCACAAGAAGGCCCAAATGTGCTGCAAAAATAAAGTTTGCACACAAATTCCCAAATCTTGCTTTCTGTGAATAATTTCCCCACATTCAGGACCAGTAGCTTTTTAGAGTAGGCACTTCATCACTTTTTAAACCAGTAAGAAGGAGACATCATCTCCATGTTGAAGAGAACGCATCTTGATTTTTTCTTAGATCACTGGCTGAAAGTGAAGTGTCTAATTACAGTAGAGAGCTGAAGACAGTCTAGACGTAAAGGATTTGGTGAATCTGTTGCTCCTGAGCAGAAAAAGGAGGATGTAGCCGCACCGCGCCTGGGCCCAGCCCCCGGCTCTCTCTCCTGGCAGATTCCAGTTGAAAGTTAATTGGACGGGGAGAGGTCTGAGACAGGCTGTGCTGAGGCCCATTAGTGATTCCCCTGTCGAATGCAGAGCCACGAGGATCACAGACTCACAAATAGGAGGATTAAAATAATCAATAGCCTTGACTTCCATCGACCACACACATACACACACACCGAGTAATTAGTGGACAACCTATTCAGCACTGGACTATGACACCCTCCTGAACCTTACCCCACACACACACGAGCTCCACACTCCAATAGCTGTAGTGCCTAATGAGGGGAAATAGTTGTGGCTGCTTGTGAGGAAAGTGAAGAAAAGGTCAGGAAGCCACCAAACAGCCCTCTACTGCTCATGTCTGTGCTTTGTCATTTCCTCATTTCTCTGAAAATTTACAGCATGGCCAGAAGAAATATAAAAAACAAAACTTTTAATGTTTCTAAACAGCTGCTGCAAACATGAGATCCTACATTAGAAACTAGTGTCACCGGAAACAAACTCCTGTACAATAATTCTAATTTGGCTCAAGTCAGCAAAAAGGGCTTTTGAAGGCATGTCTTTGGTATAAACCGTAAATTCTGACAGTCAACCAATGCAAGTGTAGTTGTTTACACATTTGCTTAAGAAGTGAAAGATCATTGGTTTGATTCTGGGATACAAAAATCCCTTGGGGATTGCACCAGGAAGGGCATCTGGTGTAAAAATCAAAATCGAATGTGTGCAGCTATACGCTGTGGTGACCCCATGTGAATAAGGGAGCAGAATAGAGCAGCTTTCTGCACTGAAGGCTCAAGCAAGACAGATATCAGCAGTAATACTGCCCTCTTGTGTCAGCAGAAACCCCCCCACAAATAAAGAAAATCAATACAGCAAAATATCTTTCACTGTATCATACTAAATCAAACAAAACAACCACATGGGTTCTCAGAAAACATTTATTTAAATGCAGCAACAAAATCTGTTTGAATTCTAAACACAGAAAACTTTTTTTCTGCCTTAGTATGGCTTTAAATACACTGGTTTACCGTACAGTCAGAAACACTTTTATTCAGCCGTAGCAAGTCTTAGCCAATGACACAGCAGGTTGGTGACAGTATATGTATTTTAAAGGTCTTATCTAAAAAAAATTATAATAATCAGAAGTTATTGCATAATGATTTATGTTTTCTTACATGATGAAATGCTGCTGCAGGTAATATAAACCCAAATGAATAAAAGTTGGTCACACAGGTGAAAAGGCCTGGAAGCAAAACCTGGATCTTTGTGAGGAATGTAAAGGCACTTCTTAAATTAAAGATGGAGTAATAACTCATGGAAAGAAGCTAAATGGAAAAAGGGGGTACATGGAAAAAAAAAAAAAGAAGAAAAAAAGTGGGCTGCTCTTCGTCTTCACCCGCTCATAACCATTCTGACCAGTTCTGTAAAGGAGAAATAAAAGAGAAGTGTGAGTTTCATGGTATCAGTTTTTATAGAGACCCCCTCCAACTACAGCATGTGGAGGTAATGCCCCCTCCTCACCCAGCTTTGCTGAGCCTGGGTGGGAGATGCTGCATTTGGAGGCAGATCTCTCCACATTCTGCTCGCCCAGAGCAAAAGAAGGGTTGAAGAGGCGGGGATGAGAGAAAGAGGTGAAATCACCTCAACCTCCTATTGAGCCAAAGCAACTGGCAATCTAAGATCCAAAAAGAGCTGGTTAGAGAAGCCATCCTCGTTGTATGCTTTCCTCTAGCTGAGAAGAAGAGAAAAGCGAAGAAGGTCAAGGGAGCTACAGTCCAGTTGAGAGACGGCCAGCTACAAATTCAGTTTCCAGTAATACAGAGGAAAGAAACAGTCAGCACAGGAGCGACTCATTGCGATTCTCTTGTTAGTAGAAAAAGGGACTGGTCCACTCTCCCAAAGCTGGTGACTATACCATCTAAAAATGTAAAACATGACTATCTGAAAAGGTACATCTTATATGTGTGTTGCATCTGTGAAAAGACCAGTACCTCTGACACCAGTATAGTAAAGGCCTGTTTAATAGCACCAGTGACATGCAAACGAGATTAGAAGAGCTGCAATCATAACCACACCACCACACCAGTCAGTTCGAATGCCTTCGCTTCATGGCCACCGGGCTTTTCCTGAATGAGACCAGTCTCTTCCCTGTGTGTCCACCATATCCCCATAAATATAGGGGGGAGTCATAGACACATGCAGAGGGCCATGCTGCAGGCCAGGGGCCAAGACAGAGGGCTGCAGGAGAGAGAGGGACAGAAGAGCAGGAGGCTACACATGGGTCAGAGCCTCAAGTAGAAACGAGGAAGACCACCAGGCTTTCCCACATACATCTATGGGTCAAATCTACTTAGCAACAGTGCACTGTCCCAATTTACCAATACAAACAGCGCAACTAAAGCTGACTAGCGTTAGGATGACCTAATGCAGCTGGATTATCTGGAAACTAAAAGCAGGAAAGCCTGGAGGTGCTATCCAATGGTATACAATGCCCGTACCGGCCCTCAGCCTGACATGATGTGACGAACAAACCCTGTGGAAGAAGAACATTAACACGCTGTCAGACGCTGACATTTAAACAGAGCCTCTTACAGAAGTCCATTAAACAGAAGAGGTAAGAACAGGTATTAGAAGACGCCAACATGAATGATACGGAGCCCCCTGAAGGGTCACAGGAAGGAATTTTGCAAGGTTACGTTTACGCTGAAGCACAGGAACGTTTGCATTCCTTCAGATCCATATGAACACTTGATATGTTTAATAGCACATTTATGTCTATGTGACACTTTACTTTTACCCCTTTCAAAAGGCTCAGTGAAATGGACGCCAAACTCACACATACATAACTTTAAGCTACATTCAATTGACTTTTCAGAAAATGCACAATAACTGAAGTCAGCATAGCCTACACACAATGCCATGCATGAATTTTGAGATGAGTTGAGATGATGACATCCTGTTGCATTAGCTTAATTGTAGCCAGCATCCCATCTTGACCTTTTATATCATCAGCTCTCACCTTCGTAATTGATGCACCCATTTGCATCTTCGTGTCCTGCCAAGAGCGTCTCTACTTCCTCCTCTGTCATTTTCTCACCTGATAAATGGAACATAACAGAAGTAATTTAAAACTTACAAATTAAAATGTTGGAAAGATAAAAATACATTTGCAATTCCCTGGATATCAATTTGTATACCAATTTCAGGAACAATACGCTTCTGGAACTTGAAATCAATGTAAGTAGTGTGATCCCAACATTTCCATTTGAATAGCTATTAAGAAATGATAACAATATAGCTTGCCTAACGTGGTGAGGACATGACGTAGTTCTGCTCCCATTACTGTGCCGTTGCCCTCCTTGTCAAAGACACGGAGTCCCTCCACGAAATCCTCCATCGTCCCCTGATCTTTATTCTTAGCAATGGCCTGGAACATGGGCAGGAACTGCTCGAAGTCGAGCATTTTGGTGTTCATCTCTGCAAAAAAATAAAAATAAATAAGGCAGGCCTGTGTCAGAGAAGATTCCCTTTTGTCACTGCTGTATGTAACACCCAGTACGTTCAATCTTGTTCCCTCACCCTCAGACTTGGGGTTGCCCAGGACTTTGAGCACCTCGGCGTTAACCGGATTTTGCCCCAGGGCCCGCATGACATCTCCACACTGGCTGTAGCTGATCTTCCCATCTCCTGTCCTGTCGAACAGCAGGAATGCCTCCTTAAACTCTGCAGGACACACAGACACGTGATAAATTAAAGTATGAACATGAATTATTCAAGACGAGATGTTCATGAGTATGAGCAGAAATGATAAAGAGATAGGAAATGAACTGGAAATGAAAGCGGAAAAGCAACGGATTGGAAAAGAACATGAGAACAAGCAGACTAAAGAAAGATCCTGATTAAGACTAAATTGTAAACTTACAAGTTATCTGGCAAAACAGACAGGATGCAAAGCACCGAACTGACAAACCTGCCCAGCTTTTGTATGACACTCAACGCATGAAAATGTTAGCCAGCCTCGCTAAGATAACTGATCATATTGCGAAAACTTACACTTTACACAAATTAATCTTTGGTAAAGTGTGGTGCAAAATTAAAAAACAAAAACAAACAAACAAAAAAACAAAACACTATCTGCACACCATCTGATGATACTGCAACCATCACTTCCTCAAAAACTCTTTACTACAGTTACAGCCGATTTACTGCAGTTAATGCCTGCATGTTAAGGGTTTGTGCATTTCCCACCTAAACTATTTCACAAGTTGTGTTCATTCTTAAACAAAGGTTAAAAAGACTCAAACCTGTATTAATACAAGGCATCAAAAGCAGGCAAATCTCTCTAACAGGCAGTGACGTGTTTAGTAATTTTACTAGAAAACAAATGCAACAAAAACTCAATTCAGCCAACCGCTGCAAAAATGTTAATCAAATAACAGTTTCAGTTAAGCTTCATGCTGATCTAGTATCACCTCTAACAACCTCTAATAACTTTTGGACACCCTTTTAGCTTTGATCAGACACAAAAGGCCATCTAGCACAATAGTCTTGGAGGTAGCATTTTCTTGCAAATGATCGGAGGAGCTTCATTTAACACCATCACTGTTTGGCAACTCCACATATTAATATTGTATACTACTAATGAATAGTTAATAAACCTCTGAGGCACCTAAACCTTCTTAAGCCTTTACATTAAAAAGTATTGAGCATCTTTGTTGCTGCTCAAGTGGAGTCAGCTTTATCAACTGTCAATGATC
The DNA here is from genome assembly GCF_900408965.1 of Simochromis diagramma. Lineage (NCBI taxonomy): Eukaryota > Metazoa > Chordata > Actinopteri > Cichliformes > Cichlidae > Simochromis > Simochromis diagramma. The sequence continues at coordinate 2,657,220 of NW_024387152.1, read as the reverse complement.
TAAAATCAGCCATTCTAGTGTCAAACAGTGAAATAAATGCTTGCCTAAGCTCCAGCAATCAGGGAGACATGGAGCATGATTACACAACAGCAGGCAGTTTCTAATGTTATAGAAAAAAATAAATAAATAGTCCCCCCCCCAAAACAAACAAACAAAAAAAAAAGGCGTAGGCACTGTTGTGGAGTTTTTTTCCCCCCCCTGTTCTGAGGAATGTCTCTCTTCCTTTCTCGCCTGCGAGCACTTTTCCCAGCACCATATTTGGTTATTAGAGGAGTGGAGAGAAGGAGGAGGAGAGTGAGAGTAGCTCTGGCCTATTATGTCAGCTATGATTAAACAAACCAGCCCTAGGACAAAACCCATCCACCACTTTATCCAGCACCAAAAATGGGCAGAGTGGAGATGAGCTATTTGGAAGATAGCAGGCAAAGTTTATGGTACACTGACAAAAGCGGGAAAGCCTGCGCTCTAACAGAACAAGACTTGTGAGAGCAAATATGGACTCTGGCCATGATTGGCTTTTCAAAACTTCTTTCAAAATAAAATAAACCAAAATAAAACTGCAACACACATCAAGGCCGGTGAGTAGTACAACATTATGTGCAACTATGGCTGACTTTGACGTACCAAACACCAGTGCAAAGCGGCTATCGTACACATTTACGACAGACTTGGCTCCACAACCGACATGCAGATCACACCCTAAAACACTCCGAGATGGCCATCAGTTTAGTGTAAGGCGTCCCCTTTACAATGACTTACCATGAATCTGATCCAGGTTAAATTCAATCTGGAAAAGGACAAGCAGTTGCAAGTGGAAAAAAAGTGATGAAACAGTACGAAAATATAAAAAAGGAGAAACAGAAGGAAAACTTAGGTCTAAGGCCACGACTGCTACTGCTGCTGTGGCGGGCGGAGGACTTAGAGCAGGATGATAGTGGAGGTACAGGGCAAAGTGTCATCTGGAAAAAGCACGAGTGAAAGAACACCAAACAGGAGAAATACGATGGACATGCCACAACACAAAAGCAAGACTCACCGAGGATTTGATCTTCTGAGAAGTCAGACTGTTTAAAAAGAAATTAGGCTACATGAAAATGGTTCCTTAAAGCTGTGCAAAGCTCGCTCGCGTTTACATCAAAGGATCTGTGAAATACTTTACAGTTATTTAGATTGCCTGAACTTGCAGATAACATTTCCCACCGTTACCACATTCACTAATGCTCAACCTAAACCCAGTCATTACATCAGTCGACAAGTCGTATAATTGTTAACTTTATCCGCCATTCAAGCTAGTGCTAGCTTATCTAAAGTTGCACTTCCGCTTGCGCCCAGCGGTCCAATTCGGATATTCAAGTTCATCTTAACATCTCTGCAAAGTTCGGCCATTTTCTTAAAAGACTGAAAATAATACCTAACTGCATAACAACTGCGGTAATGCTAAGATGTGAATGAGGGGAAAAAACCCACCATGGCTGTGTCGGCTAAGGTGTGTCCGAGACGACGGCAAACCAAAGAATGTGACGGGTCGAGTGGAAGGTGGGGTGAGACAAACCAAGCAGGCGTACGTCATCACGCACAGGACGCAGGAACTGACGTCGCGGCAGCTGCCGCGCTCCATATATAGAAACAAAGCTGAAGGTATGGTATGTGATTTACAATACATGGATATGGAGCCTTCGTTTTATGATTAAGGTGACAAGTAAATGGAATAAACGGCTTAGGCCTTAAACCTGATTTTAGGCTAAAAGTGGATTATGATGGTCGGCCTGTCCTTTCCTTTATGGTTATGGTAACGTTATTCACAAATGTCCATTAATTAAAATATAGATTTTTTTTAAAATTTGTTTTTCAGATTGGGAAGAATGATGCTATTGTGATGATGTAATGATGTAATGATGTCTGCTGCTGGGTTTGCAGGCTGTGTTTAAGCCACATTTTCTTCAAGCCATATTTTGTGGCAAGCCCTCTGTCCCGCATGCACTGTGAAGTTGGACAAACCTTGTTTCAGCTATCTACTCTGCAGATTTTTACACGATCAACATTTTGCATGATCATAGAACTGGAAATGAATTTTTGACTGAGATTAAACTTAAAGGAGTTAATTATTTAAGTCGATCATTAATCAATGAGCCACTAGACCCCTTTTAAAAGAAATTATTTTAAGGATGTTATATAACAAAAAACACTTGCGTGATTGAGCTAAGGGACCTGCATTAGTGTTGTGGGTGTCTGGCCATCCAGGAAAGATGGATTTTTTGAGTATAGTAAGATCATGGACTGATGTCATATCACTTTATAGGCCAAAGACCTTTTTTTATTTCCTAGATGGCGGCCCGGCTTCTTGTCATGTCTGTGAAGTGGGTAACTTAACATGGCCCACATATCCTCACCAGCTAAATGGGACAGTCTCACTCTATAAAACAGTGCATGCATTGGCAACACTTAAAGCATATGAGGATGGCAGCAAAAGCTGGGGCACAAACCAAGCTAAGCTATATTACTGCACATATAAATACATTTTTTACATTAAGAATGATTGCCTATTCCTGCTTTTAACCTTTTAACATTACAAGCCCACATGATTTTGACTCGTAAAGTTCAAATGTTTTTAACAAGTGGTCAAGGTTAACTAAATTCCTATATCCACTGAGGTTTTTATATCAGCGCGCCCCTGAAAGGACTAAAATCCCCATAAAGCAATGACATTCAAAAGTATTCAAACATCCTGCTGCAATACTGGTTTATATTTGTTTAACACATACAAACCCTTTTAACATTAGTCTTGTAATGCCAGAAGGACACAACTGGCGGCTGGGTATTTTACAGCTGACAGTTAAAGTGTAGTGTTAAACACACACTGCAGCTGGTATACACTCACTGGCCGCTTTATTTGATACATCTTACAAGTCCTGGGTTAGACCCTCCTTTTTCTTCAGAGCAGCCTTAATTCTTTGTGACATAAATTCAGAAATGTGCTGGAAACATTCCTCATTTTGACACGTCAGCAGGCATTTGCTGGAAATTTATCAGCTTCACATCCATGATGCAAATTTTCCATTTTGCTACTTACCAAAGGTACTCTGTTAGAATGATATCTGGTGACAGTGGAGGCCATTTGAGTGCAGTAAACTCACTGCCATGTCATGTCATCGCTGTCTGAGATGTTCTGAGCTTTGTGATGTAGTGTGTTATTCTGTTGGAATCAGCCATCAGAAGATGGATACCCTAAATAAAGGCATGATCATCTGTAATACTCAGGTAGGCTGTGGGATCCAGATTGCTAAGAAAATATCCCCCACACCATTATACCACCACCACCACCAGCCTGAACTGTTGCTACAAAGCAGGACAGATCAGTGCTTTCACGTTATTCTGACCCTTACTGTTCAAATGTTGAGGCAGAAATCAAGACTCATCATACCAGGTGTAGTTTTTCCAATCTTGTGTTATCCAATGTTGGTGAGCCTGTGTGAATGGTAACCTCAGTTCCCTGTTCTTCTCTGGTAGGAGTGGCCCTCGGTGCGGTCTTCTGCTGCTGTGGTGATCTACGTCAGGGTTCCATAGCTTTTGCATTCAGAGATGCTGTTCTACGTGCCTCGGTTGTAACAAAGGTTTGGGTAACAACCAGTCTTGCCATCCTATTGCCTCAAAGCACATTAAAAGTCTATATACTAATACTAATCACCTTGAAATTCAGCAGGTTGTGCTGACGATGTCTATAAGCCTAAATGCCTTTAGTTGCTGCCATGTGCTTGCTGATTACACATTAGCAAATAATAAATCAATAAAGTGCTCAGTGAGTGTATGCCACTGTGCCAGAATAGTGGATGCAGATAATTGTGAACAATGAAATTAATGCAAAGTAAAATAATGTCACTTTCTAAATGATCTCATGATCTTTTGACAGAAGAACTTATTGCCTTATTTAACTTTTGAGGGTAAGCTAAGAAGTAAATGTTTAAAGATCTTTGGATACAATAACTGCAAAACATCAGAGAAGTATGAGAAGGTCTATTCTTTTGTTTTAATCTCATTACTTTATCTAGAAAGAAAATAAGAGTTTGCTCACTTTGAATTTCAGTGGTCTTAACTTTCTTTTTGTAGAAATCACTCTTGTGTGGGTTTTGAGATACAGGCAACGAATTTGAATTATCCTTCTGATGACAGAAATAGCACATGCTGTGACGGGAAACTGTCTCTAAGGGGGCCACTCACTGACTGACAACCAGTGCTGCTGTTACTGTCCCATTTCTTTGATTAACTTAGATTCTCTCTTGGTCTTTTTAATTAGCTGCACAATTAAAAGAAGCTACTTTGCAAATAATTAGAGATATTATTTGGATGGATATTATTTGAAATAAATTTCATAAGAGACCACTATTATGTATCTTTCACTGAGCTTTAATCTGTTTTCTAAGAGGCATTAATGACATACTGGGTGTAAAACTAGACTGGCTAGATGCGACTCATACTTTAGTCATACTTTATGAATGCCCCACATAAGCTCTGTTACAAAAATATGTACTGCAGACGACCCACTCACCTCCAAAGTACTGGGATCAAACGGTGAATCAGAGGGACGGAGCATCCTAGGCTTTTGCTCCGGTTTTGGAGTTGCAGGAGCTGAAGGCATGCAGGGATACGGAGGACCGAGTCTGGGTTGGGTCACTGATGAGGGAGACTTCTTAATGGAGGGTTCTCTTTTTGGAGACATTCCTGATGTCCTGGTAGAGTTACACTCAGTGTCAGATCTCTGCACTAGCAGCCAGTATGGCGCTGAGAGAAAAAATTTCAAGCTATGAAGTAAGTTGGGTGTATCCTGTCGAGGAGAGGGGGGAGGAGATCAGATTTATGATGCTGATGATGCTCAGGGACTGGCAGGTGGATGAGGCAGAGGTGAATTAGTGAAGCAAAGCGTAGGAGGAGTGGAGATGAAAGTGAGGGTGTAAAATAAAGAAGGGCCAAATATAGAAATCACCATCCTCCTCTGACTTCATTTATTTGGGTCAGAAGAGTGTGTGTGTGTGAGAGGGAGAGAAGAGAGAGAGGATTGGGTGCTAGTTTGTGCTATAAATGCCTAGAAACAGATACAAAGCATTAAAAAGCTTATATTTCCTGAACCAAGAGTCTAGAATATGCATAGTTCAGTGAATTCTGACAAGTGCATAAGGTACTATGAATAGTCATTGATTGGGCTGTAGGGGTACTGAAGTATCTCCCAGTACACCAGACAGATCACCAGTGTGTCACGGGTCCAGCACAGGAAGACACACACATTCACAGCCACAGCATTGTCTTTGGAGTCTGGAGTTCCTGCAGGAAATTCACGCAGGTACAGCGAGAAGATGTAAACTTTACAAAGAAAGGCCCCAGCTGGCAGGTCACCTTCTGGCTGTATCACTGTACCACTGTGCTGCCCGAGATTGTAACATTCATTCTAATTTTATGTTACGGATCACTCGAGGTTGCTAAATTTATTCTATCTTTTCATTTTAATATACATTTGGGGTTAATTCACAACAATATTCACTTAGTTGTATCTATTTTTAAGTGTAAATACCTTGTCTCGTGTCCAAAAACAGTTTTCTAGTGCAGACTTTGCCTATAAAATAACATTAAAGAATATCTAAAAGCACTCCTAAATCAAACATGCAACATACAACTTGCTTCCCCTTGTGACAAAGAATCAGCTAGAAGTAGCTTTATTTTTACATTCTGATGTTGTGGTTGTAACTCCTATAATATTACATGCACTACTGTATGTGTAAGCCTCTATAGTAAAGTGTTATAGCAAGCCATCATCAAACCTCAGACCACCATGGTCCAGTTTGAAATGTGATAATGTTCAGTAGTCAAGACAACCCTTTAATCACAGCTCTGATCATCACACAAGCAGAAATGTTTTAATTTATTTCCTTTGTGTTTTCTGTGTTTTCATCAATTAATCATCTGCTGATGATTTACTGGTTGAGGCTTATTTTCAGTCAACAGCTTTGTTTTCAGATTAAGTTTCCCCCCCTAAATAACAAGATATGAGTGTGTTTAGGATCAAAAAGAGATCTGTGGTTTCATTAGTTCAGTTTCTTCTTAAAATGAAACTATTTCATTGTCATTTTAAAAAAATTACGGAAGCTGATTTGAAAAATATTTTAGGATTTGATTTTTGGAACCAACCCCCCAAAATTTTACTTATACAATTAAACCAAATGATTATTATTTGATTCACCACATTTAAGTGCACATTATTCTACAAGTTTTTCCCACAGAATAAAGTTGCATAAAAATGTAAAAGATGTGGCCTTTTATCGTAATACACTACTATCTATTCAAATTTAAATTTCAATCTTGAGAGAATTAAGAATTTCAGTTGAGAAACAAATAAGTAAACCCGATGTAAACGACCTCCTGCGGCCGCCCTGCAGTACCTTCACGGCCCACCAGTAGAGCGCAATCCATGCTTTGGGAATCACTGAACAAACCCATCAGCCGTGAGGCGCTCTCAAAATATTTCACTAGATGTCACAATTGCACCACAGCACCATACGTACTCGACCCCATTAAACATTTGCCCTTAAATGATGATGAATGAATACAATACATCCGCTCACGCGTTTTAATGGACCTTTATGAGTGAAGTTTTTATAATAAATTATCGAACTTTCAGCTGTCAGTGTCGAAATGTTTTACAACTTCTGGTTTCGCTCTTTGCGCTCATCCAACAGTTTTTGCTCTCCGCTAGTCAGTCACATTTGGGGACAATCCATCGCACGCTCAATGGGCCTTGAAATCATCATTTATGTGTCCAGTGCGTCTAAACAATAGCGACATAAGACCCTTGCTGTGCGCCCAACGGCACTTCTGGTGCTTTATAATAGCCGATCGAACATGCAAAACTATAGGGTACGAAGGAACAAAATTATCAGCCCGTTATCAAAATAAAACGAAACAAGAGAAAATATAAATAAGGGAAATATTCTGATTTTTTTAAATTCACACTTTTTTTTATATCCATTACTTTATTTTTCAGCGTTAATCCTATTAATGCTTTCAGGATGCAGACCATTCACTTGCCAGCTGATTGCTGACGAGTCTGCCGAGCAGACAGCTCAGTGTCAAATAGTTTAAGAAGATTACCAGGGCTTCACGTTTTCCTCATCATTTCCAACAATAATCCACCGCAAGAGGCTAATAACTCTGAGAATACCCTATACATCTGCTTTGAAATAGATTATCAACCATATATGCTGTAATTAGCAAATTGAAATATTGTCCTTTTGTGTTTTGCAGGTGTCTGTGTATACTTATGAAATTAATTTTCTAAATAAAAAAAAACACTACCATCAGCGGTTCCTTTATTTTCCACTTTGTGTTGATTGTTGTGAAAGCAGATTCAATTACTTCAACTTAAAGGAAATGTTTCAACAGATCCTCTGAGCTGCCCCAATTGACTAATGAAATTATGGCACTTCTACCTAATGTCATTCAAAGTCCCCCGCCTGCTACAGCAAATCTCCACACCACCTGATTTATTTTTAATGATATTACACCCCTCGGTCGCCTGTGTCATGGTAATAATCGGGGCTGCTCCAGCTGCCTCTAGATCACATTAGCCAGGCTTAATATTGACAGTGCCGGGCCCACTGAACAATGAAGCTATGGGGATAGAGGGAGCTTAGAGGCTGCCTAGCCAGTGGGTATTCTGCAGGAGGTAGTGGAGATGCAGGCCAGGATGCTCCAGTTCCCTATGCCCCGGAGGACTGGCACCATCATTAGGCAGCATCTTCTATAGTCCTGTGGAGATTTAAACCCACCACTACCAAATCCAGACCCCACCCAGGCCCAAGACATCAAAACCATACTGACAGGGAACAATGAAACTAGTGGCAACTTGATTCCCTGCTATTTCTTCACTGGAAGGGGAGACCTGCCAGGACAGCAGCTCAGCAGCTGCACCTTGTAGGTTCCTGCTGTGACAGAGTATTTGGATAAGGTTCAAGGAGAAGCGATCTGCAGGGCTCACCTTATAACATCATAAAATAGGCTGTTAGAAGTTCACCCTAATGGACATACAAACCTTTTTTTATCTAAAAAAGAAGAAGAAGAAGTATAAATAATTACATAATATCATGGCTAATGCATATATATTATTTTGATTTATTAACTGATTTTTCTCTTTTTCTAACCAAATGTATTATAAGAAAAAGAAAAACCTTTTGCATCCAGATCTGATTAGAAAAGTGCTTTTATCCGTTAGACAAATTTATGTTGTAGGCTCGTCTAGTTGCTGTATTTGCATAATGGTCACACTGGGATTTCAGACTAGGCCACTTGTGGGACACTTGCACCTGATCACAGAGACACTATGGCTCTTTGCCAATCACACCTTCGCAGTTGATTCTCCCAATTAAAAAATCACCTGAATTTGTCATCACGTTTATCAGGTTGTTCAATGTCAGTTGAATGTCTGTATACTCAGATTTTATCGTCTATCCTAAATTGTTGTTTGGATTGAAAGGGGATTTTGTATTGGGGGCCCACAGATTACTGCCGTTGATTAGTGGTTGGGTGTAATCCTTTCAGACCCTCTCTCTCCAAAACACCCCTGGGATATGCCCATCTCCCAGAGGACCGGCAGCATGGCAGATGGACCCCCCCCCCTCCCTCCCTTCGGCCCCCTCTAACAGCACAACGAAAAACACTGTTGATGTCCTGGGACGGAGGTTGTAAAGTATCCTGAATATGAAACCACAGGCACCTTTGTTTAATGGCTCTCTCCCCACTTAGTGAGAATTGCCCTCAGGCCCGATTCCCATTCTGTAGGCACATTTCTGCTCGATTGGAATGTTTTCCAAATCCATTAGCCCAAAGGAAGAGGAATAAGCTGCAAACAATCTACTCATATTTTGGAGATGAAATGCTGCCTGATCTTATCTAAATGCCCTTTGTGATCCAGGAGACTCTAATTTATTGGCACCATATGGATATAACAAGGGATTTTCCAGGAAAAAAAAGGTATCAAGTTGAACATGGAATTATGTTCAGACACAACAGGATAAATAAACCGTACACTTTTCTGTGGAGCATGGCTGCACACACACCTTTATTCAGTCTGCCATGCTGAATGTCAGCAGTAGGACGTTCATGTAAATGGGCCGCAGTTGCAAAAGTGTGAAAACTTACAACTGAGCTCTGAGCTCTTTACATTTAGTTTGCACAATTTAATTTGGGAGAAACACTTCATTTAAAGATCTTTCCAAGTCTACAATAAAAAATTCTGAGAAGTCTGCTTTGTAATTGTATTCAGCCACGATGAACAGCAAATGGAAGGAAGACTAAGACGTCTTAACACGCAACATAAAATAACTTGAAATCAGCTGCTGCCAGTCGTAGAGAGAAAACTGCATCATACATAGTACAAATGGGCTCAGGACACTAAACTCTGAACAGTGAAGTTGCATCTCTCTCTAGCCTAACCGCCCTGTGCCACATCACCCCAACTCCTTAGCATGCCAGCTCCTCTCACAAATCCAAGCTCGCTGCATCTTTCATGCGTACAAGGGGGCTCAGCTTTCAGGAGCGAGCCAGGGAGCATGTGGAGCTTTAATTCCTATTGTATTCGTGCAGTCTTGGTGTGTGTGAGTGTGTCTGTGTTTTAGCAAAAGAGGGAGCGGGAGATAGAGATGAAGAAAAAGACGGAACAAGGACCCATCTGTCAGCACAGTGCACCAATCCCTCCCATTCCACTCGGAGTCCCAGGGGACTAGAGCGCGAGACAACTCACTTGTGGCAGTGGTTTTTTGTACGGAATGGGGTTGCCCCCATTTATACCAACAACAGCACTTAAAAAGCTAAAGTGGGGCTGGTACTCTTTTAGTCGTGAACATAAACTTGTCTTGGACAGCTCATGCCAAAGCTGACAATGCATTTCTTTTTTGGCCAATCAATCAAATCAAAGCATACATTAAAATCTGATTTATGTTCACAAAATCTTCATTATTAAAATGCATCTCTTTGAAACACAGTACGTCAGTTCAGTAGACTGTGTAACTTTACTTGTCTACTTTAACTTTACTTGTTGCAAAGATAAATATGTAGAACTATCCCAAGTTCAAATCATGCAAACTCATCAAAAGTTGGTTCAGATCATCTGTGTTCACCATGACCTCTTCCGGAAGGTTGGCTTTCTATGTTATTGCTTAAATGGGAGCAGGGCAATTCCCTTTCCGTTAGTCAGTCAGTCATTTGGGAAACCGATGGGGATTGTCGGAGACTGCTAGGCTCCAATTCCCCATGCAGGCTGCAGGTGTGGCGTGGCCATACTCACACTCCTGGGACAGAAGGAGAGTGTATGTATTTGGGGGTGTAGAAGTGCATCCACCAGGGGAGCTTTGGGACACATCATATTAGCCACATACACAAAGGACAAGGCTTATCTTCCTGTCCACATACCTTTATGGCCAGTGCACTGACCAGGAGTGATTAAAGAGGTAGATAAATACTGTTTCAAGCACAAGACATCTACTCGCGAGTGACGCCTGAGCATCCAAGCAACAGATGCCCCCACCCCCCAGTTGCTCCCATATTCAGCCATCTGTTAGCTTGTGTCTAATAAATCGTTTGATAAGTGCCTGTTTTCAAGCGCTTCTTGTCGATTAATCGCGTGATTATATCTTTTTCCCCGGAAATACTGCTCTTAAAAACAAGGAAACTTCACCGGATAGTCGAAAAGGTTCAGTCACGAGCACAGCTGTGCGCAATCGCGCGCACAATTGGGATCAATGCGGGGGCACGTGCGACTCGCGAGACCCCGTCTGTCAGTGGCCGGTTGTAACAATAGACCCCCACTGAGCTGCGGCTCGCCACGCACGACGACTGGCGGGCGTTTCTCGTGCTTTGGCATTTGTAGTTAAAAGTGTGCAAAATGACCAATATTTACATAAGATTTGTGAAGCCTAATAAAAGACGTAAACTCACGTCACGTGGACTACGCGTTTGATTCAAAGAGTCTACTGAAAAGTTAGGTTGTACGTGTTTAAAGTTTAAACAAAAGACAAACAAACAAACAAAAAACGACATAGAAAGCAAAGCATAAAAGCAATTAGTCATCAGCCAAACGTATCATTGATAATCCAGTAACTAGACGGTGTAGCTGATTACATTTCCAAATGGATTCTCATAAGCATAGCTGATCTAAATGTGTCTCGATCGCAGGACCAATCGACTCAGTAATCAGATTGCCAACTCCTTGGGGCCAAATATGACGCTAAAAATTGAAGGAAACAATTGAATGAGTGGTTGAACAGCGCACACACCTGCTCTCCGCACACCACGCTGTCAAAATCACTTAAATACGCACATAAGGAAGAGCGTCTCTTAACTCATTGAAGATCAAGCCCACACTGCGTTTAATGAAGTGGAAAATGTATAATCCAACCGACTAATGAAGAGATAGACAATCGATTACGATGGTTAACACACTCGCGCAGCAGCAAACAGTCCAGTGGATTTTACGATTTCTGTGTTTTCAGATTTGAGGGCAACAACAAGAGATCTTCATTCAAGTCAGATGTGATTGGAAATCTAACAGTAAACTCCTGCGTAATACTGAAATCTGTGATGGGAAATTATTGAGTTTATTATTATTGAGTTTGAGTTATTCTTTCTTCTTTTATTAAAAAATAGCTTTAACATTATTTCAATTTGCGCGCAATCGTGGTACTTGTAGACCTATAGCGGCAATAATTTTGCAACACAACTTAAAATTAGAAAAAAAAGTAGGATAAGGCGGGATTAGCAGAAGATTGGAAAATGATTAGTTTTGTTTTAGACATAAATATATTTTTAGATAGTGGTATAAGCAAAGTCACATTTGGGGAAAGAGTCTTATGAAAGGCTGTAAGATGCTAAATAACATTGCATGTGCTCCTTAAACTGCTACCAAGTGTTTTCAAGTTCCTCTTTGTTGGCCGCTGTGCATTTCTGACGTCCTACACACCCATCCTTTCGTAGTCCACGGACTTCATGATTAAAAAAAAAATGTTATGCATTTACCCTGTCTCACTCTCTCGCTCGCTGCACATTTGCCAAAACTTCTGGTCACGAGCACGCCACGCGCGTTTGGATAAGTTGACGGTGGGTGGGGCGGCAGAGGGAGGGACTTGCCCGGTTAAAGGCAAAAAGAATATCAGCCCGATCGTGTCATTTGGAGATGAAAGTTCCAAGCGTACTCATGGCCATCTGAGGGAGCAGAAGATTAAGGGACACTGGCCGGTGCGCGAAGAAAGAAACACAGCAGTTGTGGACTTATCACTCTTTTATTAGTCTGTTTAACATTTAAAAATCTATTGTGAACGAAGCGAAAACGGATCCCAAACAGGTGAGTTGACATTTTATGTCCAAGTCTTGTGAAAGAAATAGAAAAAAAAACCCATATGGCTCACATTAGAGCTAATAAATTTAACACATGCAATTTTTGCAGAAAAAAACTCTTAAGCTTATTTACAGCTGTGAAAACCTTTCAAATCACCCAAGCATCATCCTATTATTTACAGTTCTATCTTTTTTATGTTCAGTGGGATGTACAGTAAAGACAGAATTACGAGCCCAAAGTTCGCTCTACAAGTTACTTTAAATTGTCTCACAAAGTAGGACTTTTTTGCACAACAATAACAAATATTCTTCGTTTCACTTAACATTAAAGTACAAAATAACATTTAAAATGTGATTTTGGGGCGATATAGATTGCTCTGCAAAAAGTATTATAATAATAATAATAATAATAATAATAATAATAATAATAATAATAATAATGAAGGTATTCTAACAGAGAAATGTGTGTGTGTGTGTGTGTGTGTGTTGGGGGGTTGCATGTTTGTTGATTTGTATGTTGCCTGTTTAATCTTTGAGCTTTATATACTGAGTAAATCCCGTGGTGTCCCAGATTGACAGCGTCTCTGAAAGACTGGAGAATAACAGCAGGGAACCACTCATCCATCTCATCTGAAAACAGCCATTTATTCATTAATATCCAAATTTCACAGTGAGATTGATTTTAAATAATTACTGGATTTATTTCAGAACTGTTATGCGACAGAGGTGCTTGCACTTCATATAAGTGATCTGTCCATACTGCCCTGCTGAAATGAGAGCACTCTCAGTCAGTGTGTGCTTCTTCTGGTACCCATCAGTTATAAATAATAATACAATTTTATCACGTTATGGGGGAATAGCCTCAAGGATTTACATTCACAGACACTGAATCCCAAAGTATTGAATTTGTTGTGTGGGCTCTTTTTCTTTAGATCAAAATGATGACCAAATCATTTGGGAAAAGTGGGGATGTGAGTGAGCTGGTGAGCTCCCTCAGCTGGCTCGATGATGACGGCAGCTCACAGGATGGAGATGAAAGCCCAGAATTGACGGGGCGCCATGGCCTGACTGTAGGGGGTCGCCTCCGCTCCTGCACAGAACTGGGTAGTGAGGATATGGAGGAAGAGGAGGAAGAGGAAGAGGACGAAGAGGATGGACCAAATGGAGAAAATGCTCCCAAAAGGAGAGGCCCTAAAAAGAAGAAGATGACCAAAGCTAGACAGGAGAGGTTTCGTGCACGGCGAATAAAGGCCAATGCCAGAGAACGTTCTCGTATGCATGGGCTAAATGATGCTCTGGATAATCTGCGCAGAGTGATGCCTTGCTACTCTAAGACACAAAAGCTGTCGAAGATTGAGACTCTGCGGCTGGCCCGCAATTACATCTGGGCTCTGTCGGAGGTGCTGGAAAGTGGCCAGTCCCCAGAGAGTCATGGATTTGTGGAGATGCTGTGTAAAGGTTTGTCCCAGCCTACCAGCAACCTTGTGGCTGGCTGCCTGCAGCTGGGACCCAGTCCGATGATTCTTAATAAGCTGGAAGACAAGTGTGGAGGTCCAGGAATGGGTAGTATGGTGGCTGGCCATCCCCTCAGCTACCCATCCCCAGGCCTTCCCAGCCCACCCTACGGCTCCCTCGAGGCATCGCACCTCCTCCAAATGAAAGGATTCAAGGGGCCTGTATATGACAACCCCTCCCCTAACGAGTGCAGCAGCAGCACTCCTCCATACGATGGGCCCCTCACTCCCCCACTCAGCATCAGTGGCAACTTTGCCCTGAAGCAGGAGCCATCTCCGCATGAGTCAGAGAGGAACTACACACCCCACCATGCTCACTACCTCTCATCCCACCATTACCCCACGTCCACGACAGGCAGCCTACCAGGGGGGCCTCAGGCCCACCCACTCTTACAGGCTTCTCGCTACGAGTTGCCCCTGGATGTGGCCTTTGACTCCTTTGCTCCCCCTCACCTCATCACCTCTCACATGGGTACCATCTGAAATGTGATAGTACCAGTGAATGAGTGACTGTTATGAATAGCCAGAGTAGAAGCACTGCTCCTGTATAAACTGCTGTAAAAAGAGGATGACTGTGGTACTGAGTGTATAGAGAAAAATGTTTGCTTTTATGTTGTCTAGTACTCTGGGAGAGCACTGAATGCTCAGAGAGAAGACTCATCACCTCAACTCAATCTACCTGAAACATGCACCCATAACATTTATTATTGTATTTATTTCACTTTTGTTTATATGTTAATCTTCTTTTGAACACATTGCTCCGTCAGTTTTTAAAGAGTTGAAGTAAAAATTAGTTTACCAAATCAGATGTCCTCGCTGAAGCATTATTCAGATGCTTATGTTTGAACAAATACTTTATTATTTACACGTCTACGTATAAAAAGAAATTGATCAAAAAGTCACCCATTGTGCACTGAGGCCTACAGCCAGTTTCCTTCTGAATTTAAGAAAAGCGATGCATTTATTTATACCTGTATTTAATATTTATTTTGATAATGTCTTGTCTGTTTTATATTTTTCTCAGCACAGTTTCTGTTTCACTGTCTTGGGTTGATGCCAGCCACTGGTAGCTGTACTGTATTTAATTTATTTATTTTAAGTCTTTCAGGTACTTGTTCATTTGGTGTCACAATTTTTGTCATACTGTACTGTTAATATTTTGCTGTTTCGCACTTAATTAAATAAATATTCTTATATTATATGCTATTTCCATAGTAACACGTGTGCCATGTCTTTTTGTGATGTTATGCTCTCATCCATTTCTTACATTTTAGTTTAACAGAAAGACAAACGCATGCACTAACTGGCTGTAAACACAAGCTTGGTACAGTGATGTTTTCATTCATTTAGATTTCTTTTTGCGTTTTAGTATTACACTTATATATAAAGCACAGTAGATAATACAGAGATGACTCTTTTCGCTAAGCCCTCACATCAGAGGACAAATTATTTTCATCAACTCGATTACAATTTTAGTTAAATTACAAGTTCTGGTTTTAAAAAATAAATAAATGTGAGTCAGCGACAGCTGTTACATCGCTCTCACTAGCTTTGTGCATCGTTTTAGATGCATCATTTTCACAATATCCCTGTAATCTGGTCACGATTACCAGCAGGTGCAGTATTGGGCATTTTTCTGTACTCATAAATGCATTTTTACATGCAAAATAAATATCACACAAACAACACAGATAGCTAATTAGTATATTTAGATTTTTGTGGCTCTAAATCATTTTACAATAGAAGAGTGTGCCAACTAAAAAAAAAAGGGAAATCAGCAAGACTGGATGAAGGAGTACTTTGTGGCTGGGAAATAGAGATCTGTTGCATGATATGAGTGTGTGCATGTGTGTGTGAGAGAGAAAGAGTCTGTGCATGATGTCATTCAAAGGCTTGCTCCGGGGTTTCTATCAGGTCAGGCGGGAGGCTGTTGTGGGCCATGGGAAAACTGCTCCGGGGAACAGGTGAACCTGTCACAGCTCTGAGCCTCTATCGTTGGCTTTCTCTCCCATGTGTCCCATTTTCCCATGTAGCTCATGCCAAAACACTGAAGGGCAAGAACTCATTTTCCAATAATTCATCCAGTTTTACTGAATGGTAAACTAGCCTGGGTTTTCTTTGAGACACAGCACATGTGTAAGAAGGATGCTATATAGTAGCTAAGAAGATTAGCTTTTATGAATATTAAAATAATGCAGTCTCTACATACTAATGCCATAAATGGGTAAAAGTTCAGCAAAGCAGAAATAAGGATACATCAATCCAGAGATAATGTAAAGCTGCCAAAGTTCCTAAAACATTTATATCACTCAACTAATGACCGGAGTATCAGTTTTGACTTTCATGATTGTGCTGAGGGACATGATGACTCTTGAAATAAACAAAGAACAGGGCGGCAGAGTGCAAAGATGAAGTGCATGAGTGTATTTATCCTTGTGGTCTTTTGGCCAATTGTTAAAAAAAAGAAAAAAAAGGGGGGAAGGTGCTTTTGGATGCTGTTCTCTAAGAGGACTCCCCCTTCGTTTCCTTCAGCTACCCCTCCAGAGATTTGTCATTTCCAGTCCTGGCAACAGTGGAGAAGGGCTGGAAAAGAAAAGGGAATGATTGTTTTAGTGGGCGCCACTGGTCTATTGTGAACGCAGCCTGTTCTTTCTCTTGACCTGTGACCTGTATTGTTGTTGGGCTCCTCGTTTGGGGAGGTCAGACAGCTGGGGGAACGGTGGGGGGCTGATGGACAGCTGGGCCAATTTGGGGAGAAAGAGAGAAAGAGCAGAGAGTGAGAGCATAAAAGAGAGAAATGGGAGAGGCAAAGGGAAGTAAGTGTGTTGTGGAAGAGTGGAGAAGTGGAGAGAGGAGCAGAGGGCAGCAGAGGTGACCGAGGTCCTTGATCCTCAATTGCAAGTTTGTCCCCTCTGCTGCTGTGTGTCAGCCGTGATGAAGGAATGACACATAGCTCTACACACAGGCAGACAGTGTGAGAAAGTACTCGTAGAGTAGCTGATGCATGCTCTTTGTGTCCTTGCTATTCGGCTACAGCAAAAACAGTGTGTGCGTGTGAGAGAGAGAATGTAGTGGTTCTTCTTTTTTTTGGTGGTGGTGGTGGTGGTGGGGGGGCTGTTACGACTTATCCTCCATAGTCCAAATAATACATGAGTGGGTGGATATGGACATAATCCCTATAAATTGACTTTGGATACAAGATTAGAAAACACAGGACAGTCTTGCGCGAGGAGCATGGCGGAGATTTTCATGCAGCAATTTCAGAAATATATACGTGCCATAAGCTTTTAAAATGTAATTTTTTCTTGCTAATTTGTGCAAAAAACCCAAATTATTTTAAAATGGAAAAAAAACCCCCAATAATTATTGTAATAAAATACTTAAAAAATAGTAGAAAGGTTCATAACTTTACAGTACCATATATCACAGGCGTCACACACACATCAAGTGGCTCTTGTCTATAATAAGGGCATGATGATGAGGGTCTAGTAATGGGAAGGGAACACATGCTCTGTGATGCCATCTTGGCTGAGGCGACAGGCAAGGGAACACAACCTGTAGCTCAATCCCCTGGGAGAGTGAGGTCATGTCAGATATCAGCACACAGGGGTTATGGGTCCCATGCTTCAGCTAATGATTTCTCAACTTTAGTACTTTTTATTGATATATGAATATAGCCCAGTAGTTGCTGACAGCATGAGCCTATGTATAGCTTTATGTCTATATAAAGCACAATTTTTCCTCTAATTCACTTCTCTGCTTATATTTTTTTGTTTTCGTGTACAGCATGCCTAATCCGCTAGCTAAACAAGAGTTGCTCACAGTAAAATGAAAAGGTCCTGATCCATAGGAGGTAGATGGAGGGATAAAGCATTGTGATTAAGACTGTATTAATGGGGCCATAGGACGCTGGAAGGCTTTAATCAGTGTCTGTGTGCCGATAATCCCTCTGCCTTTAAGCTGAGGGTGAACACAGTGATTCTCCCTCCTCTTGGGCCTCAGCGCACATGCATAAACACACATGCTTGCTTCTGTGGGGTGCATAAGGCAATGGGTGGCTTGGTTGAGATGTGGAGCACCCCCAAAACAGAAACACCCTACACTCAGGAGCAGCTGGTAGACCTGGTAGGTGTTGTTAAAATGACAGCTTTCAGTCATAAATAGTCAATGATGTTTTTTCCCTCTGATAAAACACTAAAACATCAACTGAAAGTTTAAATATTTATATTAATGTCAGGAAAAAATAATAAAATAGAATTTAAGGGCTCTTTTTAAAATATGAAACATGAACTCAGAAATGGAGGAGGAGAGGAGGAGGAGGAGGAGGAGAAGAAAGAGGGTAGCTCCCAGGTTCATTACCTATGGAAGTGGGTGTAAAGGTGACATTGTGTGCAAGTGGATGAGGGGTGGACCTTCCCCTCCCAGACTTCTCTCCGAGCGTTAGGGTGTTAGAGTTAAAGAGCTTCTAATGGGATCTGGATGCTGTCGTGTTTACCCTGGCCCCCCTGCACACGCCCACTACATTGTGGAAGTTTCTGGGCTTAGGGACACCACAATGGGCTGAGTGTAGGGACAGATGGAGGTCCCTTTGGAACAGGGTACAAAACACAGCCAAGGTAGACGGGCTGCGGTGTCTTAGAGGAGAAGCAGCCAGAAATGAGAGAATATTTGATGAAAAATGAAAATGAAGTGAATGTTTATTCCCCCCCCCCTTTGTAATACAATGAACAGTGCAACTCATTGTCCTTAATCTGGCCGTCTATCAGCAAATTCATCATTTAAACACACTCACAGACTGTGGTCCACAATCACAATGGCGTCTAAGCTTCTGTGTCAGCTGGCTTCTTTACATGCCAGTCATTTATCCTTTTTATAATATTCCCATCAGAACTTTTCAGACTGAGACAAGAGCGTGAGACTTTAAAAGTTACATTAACATCATCCTGCCTTTCTCAGTGTATCCATTGCGCTCATGACATCTTTTAATTTGCCCTTTGTTTATGAAGGGGTTAAACCAGGTCATATGAGGGGGTAAATGCTGATGTCATTCATTTTGGGCACTATGGAGAATGAGAGGAGAAGATTCAGTGATAGATGCTGATGAGAAGCGTTGGAGGAGGGTAGAGGGAGGCACTGGTTGCAGGAGCAACAGATGGGGCCGGACTGGAAAGCCCAGGTTGTAAAGTTTCTGTTAGTAACATCTGTCAATTTGTCCATCTGCTACACTTGCCGCTTACAGTTTATTAAAGAGAAACCTATTTCATGACCAATCCTTTCTCACAGTCATTAATAAGTTTAGAATTAGATCGGCATGTGTCATAGTGCTCTGTGGACTCCTGTTATTTTAAAGTGTGATTTGTTAGGTTTATTCAGGTCTTAAATAACAGGATGGGAAAAAGTGAAAGGGCATCTTCCCAGCTTAGTTATGATGCAGTAATTTAAAATATTTTACTCCATTCCCACAGATAAGCTCATCTGTTACATCTGTGCCACTTGAGGACAGAAGTCATACCAAGCTATTCTCTTTGTTCATTTTCTGGAGCACACATAAATAAGTGGATTGACACAGGATGTGGGTATAAGCCCTGATTAGAGTTACATTAGCAATTACTGCACACATCCCCCTTATGATCCATGTAGTCATGCAAAACCACACCACTTACCCAAACACCTCATCAGTAAAAAGCTTGGATCTTTCCCCATACTAACTCAACATACACCTTCATATCCTTTAACTTTTTTTAAATGAATGCATTTAGCTTAAAGAACAAAATATAGTTTGAGGAAATATTTTACAACAGCACTGCAAGAAAGAGACCAGAGGAAATGATAAAAGCAGAACAGTTTATTAAAAATGTTACATCACCTATGAGCATTTTACTTTAGTTTTGTCTAAAAATATTCTCTTCAATTTGCTCTGCAGTGAGCGGATAAGAGAGAATTAAGCAGCTGATCTGGGCTCAGTGGCCAGAGTGTTACATTAGACATTAATCCAGAACAGTGGAAGGTTGGGGAAGGGATAGCATCTCTTAATCCTTCACGTCATCCAACCAAGCTCTCCATAAAACACAGTGAGAAACAAACAGAGCCCTGCATCATGTTTCTCTTGCATAAAGACAGGAGAAAAAGTAAAATGATTTTCAGAGTTAAACCGTTGTTCTTTAAGTGCAAAACAAACCCAGTCAAGTGCTTATCATGCAACCATCGTTCCCACGCCTTCTACTGTCAGCTGCAGCATCTCTTGAATTTCAGTCCCCCTCAGAGTTAGAGAAGTATCCTGGCAAGCCCTCGGTGCACTGTCCCCCTATATGTAACAGATGTTACTGGGGCAACAGTTGGTATTGAAAAGGAGGGGCTTCAGGCCATCTGTCCAGGGTCAAGGTTTGAAAAGGGGTGGTAGGGATGGTGGCACGTTCAGGGAGATGATAAGTAAGTGTTTGAAAAAAAGAGAATATAGCCCGCATTGTAATCCAGCTCAATGTGCGCTTTCATTTCAGAGTGAGGTGCATTTGTTAAGGTTTTGATGAGAGATTGGGAATTTCAGAAAGTGTATCAGCGTTATAGCAAAACTGCAGCTTTAATGCAAAAGCACCATCTTGTGGTCAAAGACGGTACTGTAAAGAAAGTGTCGCATTCGCCTAAGGCTGAATTTTATGAACTGCTATCCAATCCGACCAGTGAGTCAGGCTGCGGGTTCTTGTTTAACACTTAAGACTGGTATTGAAATAAAATAAGATGCAATGAATAAATGCATAGAATCAGTCCAGCTTAGATTTAAGCTCCACAACTGTATGGTCTATGGCATCCCTCAAAAAAGCCATCTTCTTGTGCCAGACCTTTTTCTAAAGGGAGAATGTTGGAAAGGGGGAAAAAAAAAAAAAAAAAAAAAAAAGTAGTAAGAATTGAGGAAGAGTTAGTGTCTTTACACACAGCCTACTGATGGGCACTTACGTAGTAAATCTTTAGCCTTTTGTTTTCCAGGTGACAGAATTCAGCCATTGTTAGCTTGGTGAAGTCTTTCTTCATGGTTAAGAAGTCACATTTAGAGCGTCTCTCATGTTCTGACCTTGTCAGATGTACATAATAAGCAAAAACACAATTAAAAACAAAAACATAATGCTGATTAGGCAATAATCAGGAGCCATGACTTATCAACTTCATGTAGCAGTCGGTCTTCTGCATATAGGTAACACGTCTGAGTAATGTAAATACAAATTAAATGTTTAACTGCTGCACCCCAGGTAGTATATTTTTTCTTACCAGGGATCATCATCTGGTTCCCAGCCCTCAAGCTCGAGCAGACAGAAGAAGCAGCAGGCAACATCTGGCTCATTCTCACTGGGGCAGTGGACAAACCCAGCTTTGGCCATCTGCAAATGTAAAAAGCAAGAGAGCCCATATTGTCTGAACCCTCTTGTTGCCAGGCAGGCCAAGAATTAAGAAGTTTTTTTGCAAAGGAATAAGTTTCATTGAAAATGAAACCTGACGATGGTCTCCTTTTGACTTCAGAGGGTAACATGGCACATGTTGCTCATAAAGCAAGATGTCAGCAGCCTGTTTATCATGACAAGACTAGAAGGTACCGGGACAAACCCGTGCACTGGACACTTGAAACTGAATCTGGCACCTCCCTAACCATAAATTGCACACTGCCAGGCTTTCATAAAAGTATGTAGTGGAATACCAATGATCATCATCAGTTACAATTATGATTCATGGAGATGAGTGTAAATACTCCTGTGTACAGTTTGAACCACCTACACTTAAACTTAATTACATATTACCTTTAAATACTTGGTGTCAATACAAAATGTTAAGTCATATTTAGAAAGCAGTTCAACTATTTAAATAAAAATATTATTTTCCCAAGAAGTCCCAGTTAAACCAACCTGTTAGAAAATAGATTTGGCCAAAGGTAACCGCTGTGTAAATCCATAACATATTGTAGATACAACAAATATGATGGAAACAAGCTAGCTAATCATGTTCCAAAGCATCAAGATTTCAGTTACTTGCAATGGGCGTCATACCTTTTCAGGCGTGCAGTTGCAGTCCTCTCTAAATGGCCAGTCTACAAAACTTTGCTCACGTAAATCATGACTGTACATTTTGCCAAATGAGTAAAACCTTTTTGCCAGCACATCAACGCTCGCCATAATGTCACCAAGGATGGACTCAGCCTGACATGTGCTTAAATCACTGCCATGCACACTTCTGCAGCTGTTTTCACTTTTCACTGATTAAATCCTCCCCAGGTTCAAGGCCGCGAGGATCTGTTTAGACTTGCTTTTGTTCTTATGTTCTACAGTGTTTTGTTGTGAATATCTTTATTATATTAAGATTGAAAGTTGTTATACAAGTAAAACTTTACTAACTTACAACTGTGGGCAAAATTAGGCCCTGCTAGTAAAGAAGAAGAAGAACCACTGCAGATATACACTGAGGGGAAAGCAGTGAATGGGAATGAGTCAAAAGTTCAATTAAAAATCATTTAGGTAAAGAAAACAAACAAACAAAACAAAGCAAAAATGTAACTTCTGAAGTGAGGTTTTCCACACAGACATCTGTTTGTCTTTATTGTTGAAATAAAATTGGCAACCTAACCCGCCTTGCCTTCTCTCCTTCCCTCTGGCTTTGAACCAGCTTACAGTATGAACCACAAATACGATCCAGCATTCTTACTGAGAAATTATTAATACGCTTGAGTTTTTTTCACCTACATGTGCATGTGTCAGAAACCTAACAGTAAATAGAGACACTATAGCCATTAATGGTTTTTGGTGCTACTTTTAATGGCATGTTTATTGCTGAGAGAGACGGGGGCAGTTTTTTGTCCGCAGTGAGTCTCTGTTACTCTGTAACGCTACCCCGAGGCCCCTGGGTGCTAAAAAATGCTTACATCTATAAACTGCTGTCCTTTTCCCCTTCTAACCTTATCTTTCTGCAGAATGCATGGGGAGGTGGGGGTTGCAGTGCCTGCTTATTAGGCTGTGAGTGTGTGACTCTGTGTACACACACACACTCGCACACTAATCACTGGAGGCACTCTAGGAAGTGATGCTGTGTAAGGACATATCAAACAGTAGGCTTTGAATGAGTTGGACATTCACTGTACAGCTGATGTCACATTAAAGCTAGCTCCAGTTGGCCTATGTGGTGGATGACTGCTTACTGCAGAATAGAATTTACCTTTAAATTTCTTCGTGTGTTATGTCGTCACTCTGCTTTTATTTATATCTGAATTTTTGCTTTTTTTCATCAGATTTTATTAAACACTGCCGTTGGTTTGAGGTACAGCAGCTGTGCTGTGATCCAGTGGGACCACAGGGTTTATTTAAAGGTTGAAGAATTTGCAGATGTAGAAAGGCTTGTGTGCTTAAGAGTGTTTTGCAAATGTTGGAGAATTCAATCCACATGCTGTACCAAAAATCCTTTCACGGGTGGGTAATTCTCATCTGTTGGTATTGGATCTGACTTCCTCACGCATTCACTGACATTTGGCTCACCTTTCTGCCCTCTTTGCTGCTGATGAGTCCCCGCTACAGCATTCGGCAAACGGCTCGCTCCTTCCCCTGACACGACTGCTCTCACCAGGTCTGTCAAGATTAGCTGCTGTACTCTCCTGCTCTCGCTTTGTTTTCACACAGGGCGGACAGTAAGAGGGAGGGAGGAGGTATGATGCAGAGAGGTGGAGGGGAGGTGACAGAGGCAACGTGTATGTATGCGGTCTCTATGTCCACATGTCCTTCATATTACTCAAGTATATGCTGTTTCCTTTCACTGATCGTGGGAATCTTTTCAAAATAATGAGAATTTAATTGTTTTTCTTCTACTTGCAAAAACCCAGATCAGTTTAATTGTACAAGGATTCAACAAAGGAAATAGTTGTTTCTCATTTTACCTAGCTAGTGTTAGAGACTGGACCCGGTCATTAAGAGCAGGAGTAGCTGAAGTCAATGTGGAGCACAGGTAAGAACTGAACCTAATATCATATCATCGTCTTCTGACAGAGTATGCTTGACTTCTATTTTTCTTCAATATTGCAGCTGTGTGGTGCAGTTTTTGGGTTTATAAATATGCCTTGGTTACCTCAAATTAGGTTATATTTGACAAATATGTGAACAGGTGTGCTTGAAGGTCACTGCTTGAAGGTCTTTCCTTTTCTCAAGTATACATCTGTGGAGATGAGCGCTGTCCTGACAGCTCCACCTGTTTCCTGCTGCTCTCACATCCAGACTGAGCTCCACACGAGTTTGCTCAAATTTCACACAAACATTATTCAAGGAATACATATTTGAGTGAAACTTGTCCCCGTTAACGAGGACACCACTTGTGTTTAACTGTTAGAAAAAAGCTAAATAAAGAATAATTTGCACACTTTCTTGATGATGATAGATTAGATGCTAGATTTTAGATGTTATCTGGTTGACCCATGTTGAGGTTTAATAATAGAGGACTGGCTGGAGAGATGATAATTAGTCTAAATAAAAATACACTGCTTATAATGTGTTGGCTTAGAGCAGAATGATGCGAATCATCATAGTAAAATTTCAGGAAAAAAGGAGTTGTGATGCAAGTGTGTGATCTGAATATGGCCGGAAAGAGAGGCGCCCTGTGCTCCTGTGGTGCTGGTGTAAAAGTGTCAGGAAAGTGTGAGAGTGTGACAGTCAACAGCGACATTCTCCACCTCCGCAGGCAAGTGTGGATTCACAGGACAGGCACACCCACCTGTGTACACACATCCACATACAGTGTTCTCACAGACTCTCTCTTTCTCTTTCTGTAGGAGACAGCCATTGAAACTTTATTAACTTTCTTTCTGAAAAGAAATCATAACAATCATCTTGATAGTTTGATCAAAACATGTTGCTGAAAGGTAAAGAAATAAAGCTTTTAAAAACATGGCTACACGGTGAATTATTAAAATTAAAACAAGCTTAAAACATTTTTATATTTATACAAATACTCTAAAACACTTCATAGTTTAATTCAAAATTAAGGGAGAAAATCTGTACACATGGGCACATTGAGTGCTTCTCTAATAGTGTGTCTCATCAACTGTTGGAGTAACGGGGAAAAAAATGGATTTCATGCTGGTAAGTTATTTTTGTCGTACTGTATCTGGAATGACAGGAAAACATTTTTCTGTTCGTCTGTGTTTTCTGAAGGGGGACAAAGAATTCAAGCAACATGTTATATGGCTGGCCACATTTCCTGCACACATCCACACCTGATCAATAGTCTAAATTTAGTGGGATGATTATCCCTCACATTTGGAAAGTGATATGCCTGTCAGACTTGCAGGCTCAGGCCGATTCAAGGGGAAAGCAGAGGTCCTTGTGCTCCTGCTCAGCTCCACTTACTCACCAGACAGATTGGGTCCTATGACAAACTCGTTATTTGGTTAAAAAGAGAAAGATTGCTGTTTTCCTTTGACATGGTGACTTATTTGTCACATTCTAAGGCAAAGCCAAAGTACGCTGATGGCACCTGCCTGGCCGGCTCACTTTTGACCTTCATAGCCAGTCTCTAAATTCACCACCGCAGTGACGAGAGGCACCCAAAGCCCAATATGTGAGCGAGGTTGGGCCTGTACATCAGCATCACCGTGCAAAAAAACAGACTTTAGAAGAAGAAAAGAGAAAACTAACACGTCTGGAGAGTCACATACTGCCTGCAGGACTCGGAGATGAACTATGACTTGAATTTATGATCAAAAGAAGCTGCATTTTGACTGCGCTTGAGCTCTTGAAGAGAAGTGACTTACAGTCACCATTGCAAATTTCAGTGAGCGTAGATTTATTGTGTGTTCCCCCAGTAGGATAGCAAGAGGAAGACTTATCTTGGCATTATTTGAAGGGTTGAGTTAGATGTGCACGCTCTTCCTCGGGTTTGATATACAGTATTTCTCACAGGCTGTTGCTGAACATCATTGGATGAGTATTTATAAGCCTTTCATACTCAGCAGTCATTCCTTTTGTATCTGACACTGGCCTCAACAGCTTTGTCTGTTCAACAAATCTGTTGTATATATTTTTCCACTTGAGTGAGGTGTATCTGTCTCAGTCTGACAGGCTTTAAGGCCATAACCAGTTGTGTCAGCTTTCTCTTTGGTTCCCTTATTTACTTCTATGTGTGGTGATGTGGCTCTGAGAACATATTAGCCTTTCAGTTTACATGAGATCATTTTACATTTTGGAAGTTTTCCAAATGCTTGTCTAGTACCAGAGCAGATATTCTGTTTATGCTCAAACAGAAGCAAGGCACCCTGTATTAACAGGCTTACACCAATAGAGGGTAGCATAGATTAAACATTAGCTAGAATCCAGAATTACTTCTGCATACTTTGGCACCTTCAGACTCACATAAAAGTGATGATAAAGATCAGTATTAGTCTGTTCTGTGTTAGCACTTTAAAAAAGACTTACCACTTAAAAAAAAATAGAGATTTATATATAAAAGTCAAAGTTAGCGTAAGCCTACTTTAGATTCAACACAGCGTCCTCAGAGGTAAGTGAAAGCTCGCTGATAGAAACGGATCAAGAAACAGAGTAAAAGCAAAGTATGTTAAATATTTTGTAAACAAGTTGCAGGATTGATGACATCATCCTTCAAAACATGGTATATCAAAGTAAATGTTCGGTAATCATAACAAATATCAAGAGTAATAAAAATAATCTTAAGAAGAATTTCTATATTAAATGAAGTTAACCGTCTTCGAGACTACTTAAATTATTGTACTCTTCTTTAATCCTGCCTTATCTCAGCTATTGCACTGACCTATGGGGTAAATTATACAAAATTCAACATACGACACGTAACATATGTCTTATTATTATTTTGCATTACCTTATTATAAATTATTAGTTTGTACAAAGGGCGGGTGTACGACCTTTTAGTTCCCTTTGACCTATGTGTGAAAGTCATTGTGATTTTATAACTTTTGAAATAAAATCAGGAATAATGATAATTATTTTTTTAATCATTGAAGGTACAGATGCAGTTTTTACACTTACATTTTACACTTTCTTGCAATACTCTATGTAGTGTGACCTAAAGGTTTGTAGCAGTAAAGCACAACTTTCAAACTTGGGAAATCTGACAGTCTCAGGGACACATTTGAATGCAAACAAATTCCTTTAAATGCTTGCTAAAATGACTAAGCACTTTAAAGTTTAAAAACAAAAGCAGTATCTAGCAGTTAATACCCTGCCAATTAAATCTCTATAATTAATTGCTTGTGTAGCAAACAGATGTTTCAGCTGAATGCAACATTGTGTCTGTTTATATACACGGAGCTAATTTTTAGGAAATCCCCCTCCTCTACGATTAGTTTCTGTAATCTGATCACATCGTTCGTGGAAACATTTTTAGAAAATAGTTTTGTAACTATAGACATGCAAATTAAATATGACCATACTTGTTATTTCCTCCACTGATTGTGAAGCAACATTAGAAACACAAGTGGATGGGAGGTGAAATGATGTCAGTTCATTATTCATTATTATCATTCATTATAACAGGTCCCTGGTGGCATAAGTGTCTCTCTCATCAAGAGGTGACAGAGATTAGCTTTAGAAGGCTCTATGAACAAACAGAGGAACCAATCGTAGTAGAGCAGCTTCCTCCCTTCTTGCTCTCTTTACACAGTGCTTCTCTACATCACCTTTCTCCAAACATACCAGTCCAATAATACCATCTGTCCTCTCCCCAGTGGCCTTCACCTTATCCCTGAGCTTCTTACCCCTGTCCCCCTCTCCTGCCGTCTGCTTTGCCCTCCCTTCTTCTTCTTCTTCTTCTTCTTCTTGTCTTTGGACGATACAGGATCTCCATGCTCCAATTTCACCCTCTCATCATGACATCCATTAAAGTGGCGCTGGGCCCTGGGCCCCTGTTGGCCCGACAGCACATTAGCTCTCGGCCCATTGAACAACAACAAGGACCGGCTCTGAATTATTGATACCAACACAACTAATGAGGAAACACTATCTCAGCTCTTTTGCTGACACACAAACACACACACACAAATGTTGACGGAACAACTTGCAAGCACAACTATATTAATAACAACTATTGCTCCAGCTGCTAGTGTCACATTTTCAAGAATATTTTCTGTACTCAGTCCATTTCCTGCAGACGTAATGTATGTCTGCGTGGTTTGTCCAAGGAGCCAGAGGCTAAAATTCTTCTTCTAACCTGTCTGTTCCTTTGCACTTAAAAAAGAAATGCTTGTTCCACATCAGTAAAGTCCATTATTTTCTCTGCTGGATGTGTCAGATCTTGCTTGCAGTTGTGAAATTTTCTGTGTGTCTTTAAGAGCTACCATATGTTCCATAATACCAGCAGTTTTTAGTCATTGGATTTTATCCAAACGTAAGAGTCTGTAAGAATTTGAGTGGGTGTTTGTGGCACCTAAGACTGCCAGTGTTTACATACAGTAGCCTAAACGTATGCAGTGGAGCTGCTGTAAAGAGAGGTATTGGAGGTGTCAGCCAGCCTCCTTAGTATTCACTCCAACACCCTGTGACTCACAGCCTCAGCCTGAGAGCGTGAGAAGGGTAGTGGTGGGGCTAGAGATAGAAGAGAAAGAGGGAAAGAGAGAGCAGGACAAGAGGAGGCACAATGAACATCAGGCAGCATTTTCTGTAGCCCCAGGCTCACGTGTTTATATCTGTATGTGTTTGCAAGCATGCCCGCCCAAGGGGATTAATTTTTTGACAGCTTTGTTAAGCCTTCTCTTAAGCGCTGAGCTTCTCAATAACATCGTGGCTGTGTGATTTTCCGAATGTCTCTCTGTGATTTCTCTTCACAAGGGAAGCTGGAGAGAGAGACAGAAAGAGAGAGGCAAAGACTAGTGCTCAACATGACAGCAGGCATTCTTTGAGTGGCTCCTCGGTGTGGAGGAAGTGGACCATAAGAAGCTGGCTGTGAAGCTCCTCTTCATTCACTGACTGCATTGCTTTGGTCGATAGTTAAATTTTTCCGCAGCCCATTTTCTGTGTCCGACTCTGTCTGTCTTTGTCTCAATATTCAATCCTTCTGGTTGTCTCTTCTTGTCACTCAATGTCTCTTCATTCCTCTGTCAGTTTGTATTTAGTTTAATCTCTGCCCCTCCTTCTTCTGCTTCCTCCGCTCTGTCGCTTTCTATTTCATCTCTCCTTTTTGCTTGCTCCCCCCCAAGTCCCACTCCCAGTCTCAAGTCTATCCCCTTTGATGAAACCACAGATGTTGATAAGAATGTGTAACTTTGTCTGGGTAGGTTGAAAAGATGGAGGGAGGAAAGGGAGAGAAGCACAAACGCGCACAGCGTTAAGGTTAATCCCCTTACAAGTCCACACACACATGGAGTCAAAGGGTAGCGAGGCGGAGGTAATAAACAGCGAATGCAACAGACAGAAAACCAGGCTCACTGTGAGGGGGAGATGGGTGAGGAGAGTGTGGCAAATAAAAGTGAGAAATTGGTTTTGGGAGACAGCATTTTCAGTCAAGCTCTGTCTCCCCTTCATGACTTCCACTCTGCATGATGACAAGTGCCTGCTGCTGTTCCCATTGGTCGAACCTGCCACCAATCAGAGCAGAGGCATGTAAGGTGCCTTTAGGTTATATCCAATCCCTAAAAAACAAGGAGCAGAGAGAGGGAGAGAAAGCCAGAATGGGAAAGGGAGTTGTGTGCTTCATAGAGAGAGACCAAAGCAGATGTTGACTTTAAAGTAGATCGAACTGCTTTCCTTTTGAAGTGATACAGTAGACAGGAAACTGGTTGTCAGCTGTTTGTTGGAGACCACACCACAATTCCTCCTGGCTGCTGTGGAGAAGAAGATCTTGGCTCTGTAGTCTCCCCCCTGCCAGCGTGATTGGCTGTCACACTTTAGGCTCCCCCTTCTCTCTTTTTCTTCTTCACTCTCTCTCTCTCTCTCTCTCTCTGTCTCCTCTGTACTGTCCTGAGGCTTACCTGAGCCACCACTGCAGAAACAGAGGACCCCCCTCCTCACACACACACACACACACACTCGTGCTGTTTCTCTCTCACACTCAGTTTTTCACCTGGATAGGGCAGGCGCAAGGGACGGCATGTGCAGCAGCAGCAGCAGCAGCAGTCTCTCCTCACATCTAGCGCTACCTCTCTGAGTTGCCTCTTTCTGGAGAGTGGAGAGCAACTCTGAAAAAGACATTTTGGAGCCATTGTACACTTGGAGAAAACAGGAGAGACGGGGGGCAGTGAGGGAACACTTGTCAACCCAGGGACACCAAAGGCAACGCACAGCAATGATTTTGGGTGAGTTGTTGCTTTTTGGTGCATCGGATTTTAGAAGACATCAGTCAGGCTGTTGAATCACTAATCCCTACTTAAACTTGGCCACCAGCAGCTCTGTTTTATTTATTTTTTTAGTAGTCTGCTTGGTTTTGATTGCACAGAGACATCTGTCAATACCAAGCGCCTGGGTCAACCTTTAAATTACAGATAGTGTTTGTAATTACGCTAATAGTGTGCCATTTATGTGGCAGGTGTGAGTGATGACATAGAAGGTCAAAGCATTTGCGCTGGACTGTATCATTATGGTCTGTTTGGTCACATGACCAGACTCCACCACTCTCATGTTCTGTCAGAAGGGGCTAAGTGACAAAGATGGTTTCAGCTGAACTTGGTGATAACTGATGTCATGCGGTTTTATACAAACAGTCAGTGCAGAATTCGTGACTTTCTTCTTGATGATTTGTTACTGTGGCACTCAATTTCTCCTCAACCTTGCATTGCTGCCATCCTGATTAATGATAAGCGTCCAAGTCATCAAACACATTTTAAAAAGAAGATTCATTCCTTAGCATGCAGGAGAGTATAGATTCCAGTTACTAGACATTGTTGTGTTGTGAGTCAGCCAGC
This sequence comes from Simochromis diagramma, assembly GCF_900408965.1. Classification (NCBI taxonomy): domain Eukaryota; kingdom Metazoa; phylum Chordata; class Actinopteri; order Cichliformes; family Cichlidae; genus Simochromis; species Simochromis diagramma. Next base: position 2,626,455 of record NW_024387152.1, on the reverse strand, counting down.
ACTTTCTTCTTTAGTATGCTGGTCTCATAGTGGCCATGTCTAGGAGAGGGGATTCTGTGTGGTCTGTGTGCGCTTTGCATTCGGCTTGTAGATTCATACAGAGGTTTTAAAAGGAAATTCGCTTGTAAAAATGTTCTAGAGTCTTCTTATTTGTACATGGCCATGACTGTGAAGCCGTGTGTGCTTACTGCCCATGTATTACTTCGAAATGTGTGTGTGCGTTGATGCACGCTCTCCCGGAGAGGCCACTTTGTTTTAACGCATGCCTGGGCTGATTCAGGCGCAGTTCTGCTTCTCTGCTCTCCCGGCAGGCATGTTTTTCAAGCAGATAACTTTAATGATTATGGGGAGTCATGCAGTCTGAGGTGTGGGAGCTCAAAGTGTGTGTGTACCTGTGAGCTAAAGGTTTTCAACCAGTCACTAAAGTTTTTTAGAACAGCCATCAAAGAGATAACTTTTTCACTTTGGGAAGGTTTTTAATTTCTGTTAAATAACATTAAAATTCATCTCTATTTTAAGGGTTATATTTTGCACTTCTGAAGCTGGTTAAAAATGAACAATTCCTCGACTTGAGCCTCATGTAACAGACAAGTACTGTCTTGATCAGGTTGCAGGTGGTAGCAGCTCCCGTAAATGATATTTGGGTAGGACATCTTAACACCAACATCCCCCCCCCCCTCAACTACAACTCTGCTGGTTGAGGTTAAACTTTAGCGTAGTTATTGGAGTGTGTGTATTTGAATTTTGATGGAAGCAATATCACACGGAACGTAACTTCTGTTGTGCAGTAACATAAATTTGGCCTCTGCATAAAGACTGATGTCAGTGTTAACTGGTTACGCCACAGATCTTTTTTCTATTTTACAGAAACGGTGATAATGAACTGTAGCTCTAACGTTCAAAATCTGTGTGTTTCTCATTGCATCTAATGATTTGTCAAACCTTTCCACTTCACACCTGCCGAAAAAGCTGACCCAAGGCTTCTGCTTATTAAGTTGTCACTCAGATAGGCATCTTTCATTATTTCTGTCTGAACACTGAGATTTTCTCGTGCCTAACATTCTGCTCCATTTGCATGATGATGTGGCTACTGAGTGATTTGACATTTCTAGCTTTCTTCTTCTGAAAAGGGTAATGTCATTGTAATGACCTTTACAATTCTGGCACTGGTTGATGTCGACCTCCAATCAGCAAATTTCCTGATTAAGCTCCCTGATATAAATCTGCAACGTTGTGATAACATATCTCAATTGGAAATGTGTGTCGTTATAAAAATGCAGTTAAAGAAAGAAATGTGTTTTTGAGTATGCCTGCGAGAACCGCATGCTCCAGCGATTGTGTCTGCATGGCTACTGGTGTTTTTCTCTTTCCACTGTTTTCTGTGACCTTGAGCAAACAACCTTTACCAGTGCGGCTCTGTCCCTGATGCTGTACACAATTCTATTGTAATTAGCTTTGTTGGCATTCTGGAGGCCTGACAGAGGCTTTTGGCTGCTGTAATAGTAATGACAATTCTGAAGTTGATCATTGCAATGGCAGTGTGCTTATATACAAAGCTGCAGGCAGCCAGCATAGCTGTCTGTCTGCTGTCTGTCTGTCTGGCATGGGCTCTGCACCGAGGTATTGGTATGAGACTGCTGCTGGTCAGTACATGCGTGTGTGCGTGTGTGCGCATGTGCGTGCGCGTGCGTGTGTGCATGTCTGTGCACGTGTGCATGTGTGTGTTTGTGGATAAAAAAGAGAGAGAAACAGCGAGAGAACAATGGCGACCTAATAACGAACATGATCGCTGGGCTCCTGTTAGTGTAGAGCTTCTCAGTTGACTGTGGAGTCATGGTGATCAGCCGCCATGATGTCTAGCACAAACCATCTACGCCTGCAGTGAGTTCCTGGTGTGGAGTCCACATTTAGACAGGAACTGTCTGTATTGCCCTCTTACTGTCACCAGATATTGCATGGTGAATGTCTGACAAGCATTCCTGGTAAAATCTACTTTGTTAGCATCATTGCAAAGTTTTTGGGGGAGGACCTGTCATGTCATGAGCAGTTCATGTTTAAACATTGCTTCATGTCTCATCTGTCTTGTCTGTTTGAGTCAGATCTGACCTCCCGAGCTCAGGGCCATGCAGCCGATCTGTCTCTTTGTTTTTGTGTTTGAGCGTCCACTCCTACCTCATCTGTCTCCATAAAGTTTATCTTTCTGTTCCTGTCTGCATAGCTATTGCTTATTCCATTCACCGAGCTCTGCAACCCCCTTCTTTTAATTGACTGCACACACTCACCTGGTTCCAGAGGTCAAGTCAAAGACATCATAAAAAAATGTGTTTGAGCAGATCAGCAATGCAACCCATCCCCATTTTCTTCATGACTGTGCTGCTCTCTTTGTTTATGTCAAAGTGACATAGTAATTATAACTCATTAATGAGCCAGATATTTGGTATTCATGCCCCAGTATTTTTCCTCTATGCTTCTTTGCATATCCAAGACATAAGGGGAATACTTGAGAGCTGCTGGAACTGCAGGAATTCTGCAACCCCATTTTCTACCTTTCTGCAAAGTGGACCTCTGGTTTCACCAGTTTGTGTTGTAGAATATCATGATGCCATTCAGCAGGAAGAGGTAAGACTATGGCATTGTGCTGTGTGATCTGTGTGATGAGTAGCTCAGTGTGCTTGACCCACTTCACCTTTATAGCTGCTCTGCATACCAAGGCACAGAATAAAAAAGACTTATTCCCATGACAGTAATTACAATATGCCACAAAGGTCAGGGCTGACCTGGCATGTAAGATAAATGTGGCACTCATTTGTAGGGGGACTGTATAATGTGTGTGCAAGGGATATTAGGCGGATATATGTGTGAGCAGGAGCAAGTAGCAGGCTTGCCACTTCTTTCTTTAAGTCTAGCTCACCCCTGGTTTGTGGAGATCCCTCTTCCATCAAAAAGCTGCTAGGTCTCATCCTCTCCCTGCCTGGCTTTTCTCTGTTGCTCCATTTGTTTATGCTGGAGTGACTGTGTGTCAGCAGGTTGTCAATACTGTCTGTAAGAGACTCTAATGAATAGGCCTGTTATTGGACTGGTGGGATGGAAACCCATTGTGTTTGTTTGTGTGTGCGTGTGTGTGTGCACGTGTTTGTGTGGCACACTGCGGAGCAGCAAAAGGTAAAAGTGTGTGATTTCCTGACTCCCATGTTTCCACTGGTCTCCCCGCAGTGCCCTGTATTAAAGGTTTTTTTTTAGTGAAAATTAGAATGATCCTGGAGTAAACATAGTATTTTTTTGTGAGTTATAGTCATAAAGTAAAAAAAGCAAACAGTGAAAATAAAACCGATTTGTGCCGTTTATGAAGCACCCACTAGGGCCCACGGCACCTGCCACCACCACCAAAAAAACCTGGCGCTTTGCTGCTGCGCTGTGAAGCACAGAAATGCACCTGTGCGTGATTATGGTGTCACATTAGTGCATTCACCAAGGCAAGCTGGCTGACTACTTACTGGGAATCCTGGGGCTACAAGACACCTGGGAGTTGAAGCCTGGAAAATGTTCTGTATGCTTCAACAGTCTGTCTGATCACAAAGTGGAAAGAGGCACAGATGATTCTTCACACTGCAGCTCTCTAGTGTTTTCAAAGAGACAGTGTTGCCTTTATCATATAGAGGTGTAATATTTTTTGTCATCTATTTTCCTGATGTCTTTGCTTAATTGTGCTCTTTTTTTTTTCATGACAAAGCTTACTAATAACTTGATTGCCTTTTATTTTATTTTATGTTCGTGAACTGTGACTTTCTTTTCTTTAGGGTTTCCTGTGTGCAACAAAAAATTGTTAATATGTTTATTTACATTCCCTATGCAAGGTGGCTTAACATTGCACAGGTGTTCTCTTTTGCCCATACTGGTATTGAATCACCTTGTGTCATACAGCTGCTTTGATGAAAGACTGGAGATCAAAAGCTTTGCTTCCTGTTTAACACTGCACTGCCACTGGTTAAATATTTAAGTAATCAGTGTTTTTACATTACATGAAAATATAAAAAATCACATTTTCAGCTCTCTCTTCAGTACTCTCTCTCTCACTATAAGGGTTAGTGAATCATAACTGAGGTCAGAACAACTCCTGTGAAAATGCTGAGCACTTACATGGCACTCTGTTATGCAATGGTTTATTTTATTCATCTCTAACATAATTTGAAATACTTGGACTATTAGGACAGTGCAGTGACATAAATCTATAATAAGACCATTTTTATATTCACTGCTTGTTGAATTTTTGATTTAATTGCACACGAATTCTGCAAATTAAATTGAAGAGATTTGAGTATTCAGTGTATACTGTTATTATCTGATTCAGCAGTTTGTATGTCATATATGAAATCGTGAAATAATTAATATACTCAAATGTTTATTTGATCTCTTATTCCTTTTGTTTTCTCCTTACTGATCACGCTCATGTATAGAAAGAATCAAGCATTTATGATGATGTAATGATCTGATAATTCACTTGCAGTTTTGTAAGGTTCAAACGGCAGCCAAGTGTAAAAAGGTTGAGCAAAGCTAACGTTTGGCTGCGAAAGATGTTGCATTAATCATGCCTGTTCTATTTCTGTGTGCTCAAACGAGAAGAGAGTAGAAGTGGAGGGGGAAGAGAACGAGGAAAGCAGATAGATAAAATGGAGTGAAAAGTGTCCTCATGAAAGAGAATTAGCTCTTTCCAGCTCTGGGGGGGAAGAGGAAATTCCTCTGAGTGCTGTTGAGATAGAGTTTCACACAAAGACAGAAGAGAAATCAATTGAGTTGCAGCAAGGTCATTTCATAGGAGCATGGCTAGCAAGGAGGAAGCTAAAGGGTAGAAGGAGGATCTCCATGAAGCACAGAATGAGAAGCGGGATTGAGTGAGTAGTGTAGGAGGACTGGGACCTAAGCGATAAAGAAGGAAATGAGCAAACAGTGAGATGAGGAACGCTGGATGTGGGGTGGAGTGACAATTCTTTGGTTACAGCTAGGCTAAAGGGTGAAATCCATGCTTCCTTGTGACAGCAAACATGGAGCACTTCTGTCTCTGTATCATCTGACTCATACCAAGAGGAAATATGAGCAGTATATCTAACATACTGCTGTCCTAAAGCTCTGCCTGAACTTCACTTATAACCACAAGGACATGTCCTCACTATGGTACCTCAGTCATCTAAACAAATCTCACTTTGCTCGACTACATACTGCTGGGCACACAGACCGAATGAATGCTACCAGCGTTTGGTTCCAAGAAGCCTTAAGCTAGCTTTTAATCCTTAATGTTACATGAACAGCTCAAAATAGCTTAAATCTCCACCCCTAACGCCTTCCCTCTGCCAACTAAATCTCTTCCAGCATGTTTAAATGTATGTATGATGCTTGATGATGAGTAGCAGAAAGGCTGGGTGACAAAAAGGCGTCAGTAGGTTGAGCTCCGACCTGCCCTCTGTGGAGTCTTGCCCATTGACAGCTAGTGTAGCTAGAGCTATCAGAAGGGTTTAGCGCAGTCTTGGATGAGTGCCGGGGAAGCCTCACTAGCAGGTAGTTATGGAAACCGCATGGCGTAGGTCTTAACACAGGCGTCTGGTATGCACACCTGTCTTTGAACAAGTTCTCCCCTGAACATGCGGCCCTACCCCTAAGTAGGAAAGCGGGAGGGATGATAAGGGACTCTGCCGGGACCTGCACCACAGCTCCCTGCCCCTGCCTTGGGGGTGCACAGGGAAGGTAAAGAGAGGTGTGGATTAGAAGGCTGTAAGGGAAGCAGGGGTGAAGAGGTACCTGAGGTCATTCATGTGAGTCGTGTATCTCATAGAAAAAAACACCTTTTTGCATTTATGCATGTAAAGATTTTCCACTGGGCAGCTTTGCCTAATGCAGCAGCAGCAGACACTGTTGTGAGACGCACAGATGGAGGAATGGTTGCTTATATATTTAACATAGCTTTCAGCTAACATGCAGTGGCAGTAAATGTAGTTCAAAAGAGAACTGATAAAATGTAACAAATGGAACCGAAGAGGAAGGATGGAAACAAACATTTCCATAAAATTAGCATAGTCAGGATTGGTGCACTTGTCCCAGTGAGACAGGAATTACCGCATGAACATAAGCGACTTCACATTACATTTTTCAAATCTGAATAATGGTGGTTAATGTTTGGGCTTGTAGTGGTTTTGCTTATTAACTGTAGCATGAGACGTTTGACAGCACAGCAAAGCAAAACATTTGCCAGCCCATACGCTATACAAGTAACATTTCTGCCTCCAGCCTAAATTTTCTCATTTTCACCTGCAACCGTTTGTGTAAATGCGAGGTTTTATTTACAGTAGCGAAAAGATGGCTTTCGTGTTCGTTCTAGGCCAATAATCACCAAGCAGCCACTGCCACAAATCTTCATTAGAAGATTAGCCTGCAGAGAGACAGCTTGTGTGTATTGTTTATTTATTTTGGGGAGTTTTGCTGTTATTAGTGGTGCTGCATACACCAACATCAGCCTTGGTTTCAGACTGCTGCCAGTTAGAATTTGTGAATATGAGCAAAATTCACCTGAGACTCGCAGTCTTCAAAACACATGCACACCAACAGTCTGTCCTTGTGGTGTTTTATTTTTCAAATCCTTACCCTCCTCTGTCTGTCTGCATCTTTCCCATGCATATGCTCAAAACAATATATATATATAATGCTGTCAGCTTGCTCTCTTAAGGTGCATCAGCTGCCCAGTAGGTACTCATACTCAAGGCAGAACAAATTAAGGTCACAGCAGGGAGAGGACAATGCCATGTGTGTCTGTATGTGGGTATATATGTATATTTTTTATATATATATTTTTTTCCTTTTCTGACCTCCAAACAGTGGCATGACTCCAGAGAGTGGTGTTGTCAAATGGCTCCTGTCCCACTCAGAGGACACTGACCCTCACTGCACCATTTTGCAGGATAAAAGGTGCCATCCCCCACATTTGACTTCAAACTAGGAAACAGAGTGACGACTGAAGACCGTGGTATTAAATGTCCCTTTTGTGCCTGCGATTGTTGTTTCTCATCCTCAGCTTTTAGTTTCATTGTACCTCTACTAAGAAAACCTATTGTGTTTAATGTTTAAATTTAATAACACTTTCAAAGCGGTGCCAGTTTCAGCAGCACCTGCTAAAAACAGAAAAATAAAATCTTTTCTTGAAATTGCCTTTTTTTTTCTTAATTCACACACCATACTAGATAAATAAAAAAGGTAAGAAAGAAGTAACAGAAGGACAAGCTGGAAACTGAAGCATCTTCTATCATCTGCAATCAGCAGTGTCGGGAAGGTTACTTTTAAAATGTATTCCACTACAGATTACAGATTACATGCCCCAAAATGTATTTTGTAACGTATTCTGTTACGTTACTCAATGAGGGTAACGTATTCTGAATACTTTGGATTACCTATTATATTATCATGCTTGTACTATTGCTGTGTGAATTATTACTTTTACTCTTTTTGGCTGCAGTGGTTATTATTATATTTACATGCTTCCAGCTCCCGTTTCTGCTCGGTGACCACTCTAATTTTCCCCCCTCCCTCGCTCACAGAGTGGCAGTCCATTCTCCCTGCAGCACGGACTACACTGCATGAGGCTACATGCTTCAGGCCTATGCCTGTAATACTCTGCTATTGCCTTCATATTAAATCATTTTTGTGAATATTTTTTTTAAAATATTTCTTCACGTCATTATCGGGCCGCAAGTAGGGGTGACATGGGCGGCGAGATTGAGACACGGGCATTAGAGCCTCTTAATACCGCCGTGTAATCCATTTATTTCAGCAAAGTAACTGTATTCTGAATACCACCTTTTTAAACAGTAACTGTAACGGAATACAGTTACTCATATTTTGTATTTTAAAATACGTAACGGCGGTACATGTATTCCATTAGTCCTCAACACTGACAATCAGTTTTATTCTCCTTCACTAAAAAAATGAGTCATATTGTCCATATATGTGTGGGTCCTAACTACCACATTGTGGACCTCGACCCATAGCTGCTAACTGGTTAGTTTAAGTGTTTTCACATCACACAGCTGAACGCTAAAATTATGACACTTTAACAACTAAGTTCCTCTCTAAAAATATTTTAAAAACCCTTTTGATTCCACTGTTTTATCCTTTATCCACTGGCAGTTTTTCACCCGGCCCTAAGCATGAAATACCTGACCCATTTCACTAGAAACCAAAGATGACTATTGATTTTAATCATTTTAGACCAGCCTCGTATCCTTCAGAGCGCTGAAACAGGGCTGGTCAAAGTAACTAATGACCTTAACAACAGCCAACTGTTCGCTGCTAATTTTCCTCAATTTTCGCCCAGTCTTCAGTCAGTCGGAATCATGCAGATTTATTGGACAGTCTTTTTTTATTTATCATTTATCATTTGTTAATGATAAATGTTTTTTTCTTCACCTATGCCGCCCACGTGATATGCTCCAAAAGCCTCTATCCATAGCCATTTCCCCCCCTCTGTCTATATGCTTCCACTGGAGCATATTATTAGAAAGCACAGTATTGATTTTTCTTTTCTATTTATATTTGCTGCATCTTCTACTGTAGCTTCCATTTAAAATGACTATACAAAGCAACCAAAAACACCAAATCTGTCATCTTGTCTCTCTGATTACTGCCGTTCTGCACACTAGCTGGACTATTCAGCTTTATTGCTCCATTGTTCTTCTTCATGCTGATCTTCAAAAGGTCTTAGCTGCTTCTTTAAATTGTCACATCTAGATTATTGCAACTCATTATATTGGATTGTAAGATTTTGATTTTGTTGATCATTTTAAAGCACTTGGCTGCAGCTTTACAACCATGTGTGAATCCTGAACTCCTCAGCTAGGGGTTTTATTTCTATCCATACCTGTTTGCTTCTTTTCTTATTAATATTTTAAGTAGCTTCTATTCTTTTGTGTAATGGTGACTTTAATGCAAAATCATTATTATTCCTACAGTATTTGTATATATAGTTGTATATTTATTTAATTCTTTCCCACCTCTGAATGGACTGATGGATGAATGTATGAAGTGATAGATTTCTTGTGGTTTTATTCTATTTATTTTGCTCCTTTCCATCCACCTACCAACTCTTGACATGAGGTTGCTTGGTTATCACACTGGCTGGTCCTGGTGGGTCCATAAGTTCCAGAGGCCTTGTCTCTGCCAACCAAAGCCTCAGACCTCTCCTCAAGGGCAGTATCGTATTCTGCCTGACTGTGCCTGTGTAATCCATAGCTGCAGGGAGAGTGACCTTCACAGCAGGCAGCCTCGCAGCAGGTTGCGTCGCATGGGCTCAGGAAAGAGGACAGGCTGGACAAAAAGGGTGCTGAGGGCAGGACACAGCAGTTCTTAGATAATTAGCCTTTCTTGTTACATTTTTCTACATGTTGGTTCTTCTTTTCCTAAAGGAGCAGATATATATTTTAGAACATTACATTTCTGTGGGACATGTTTCGGTGTTTCCTTTAAATACATTCCCTTTAATTGCTCTAAATTACAGTGAGTGCCACTTGCTTTCGGCCCTTTAAAAAGACTTTTGTATCATTCACTTTGTGCCACAGATATTAGGTCCCATGGCTTTAAATAGTGGAATGCCCAATTTTGAACATTATGAGGAAATAGATTCATCACCACCTAGTCTGTCTTAAAACTTTCTGCAGTTTGCTGTCTCTAGGACAAAATGCTATTTATGATGTAAAATTTGCTGTCCAGTGCACACTCCTGAAGTAAAGGTGAAGCCACAGCCGGGAAAAAGTTATTGACAGTTATGGGAGGAGATGACGCAGCCAAATAAGTCTCTGCTCATGAATGATGCATGTCCTCACTGGCCCTGACGGAGAAAGAGAGTGAAGCTGGATGACAGCTGGGGTGCTGTGTGTGCATGGTGCAGAACAAGGTGAGACTCTTTACTGTACAGCCCAGCGCCCTCCCTTCCTGTCTGTTCCCTCTTTCCTTCCTTTAGTTTCTCTTATCCAACTACACACAAATATACACAAAATTAGGAGGCGGAGCTGTTACTCTCCACAGTCTTCGGTGTTCCTGTATAACCAAACACTGACCTTTACAATGCTCTGATTTCCTGCGTTCTCCTACCCTTTGCTCTGTCACTCTTAGAGACCCGCTCTCTTTTCTCTCCCTCTCACGGAGCCCCTCTTGTTCATCAGAAACAATCATTGTGTTTTTCATCTCACTGCCCTGCTCTGCCGCAGTCTGAGCCTCCAATAGCAGGATGGAGAGAGATGAGAGTAAAGGGGGTGGGTGTGGGAGGTATGCAGCATGCAGGGCACAAACGGGAAAGTCTACATAATGGTTTGTTGTCGTCATCACTGTAGCGTCACAGCTGTCTATCCTTTTAGCAGCAGCTAGAACACAAAACGCGCAGTCTGCATCATCGGCGTGCCATGGAAACTCAGTATAAGAACAGAAACAGACATGAGAAAATTACACCTCTGATTTAAGAACTGTGGTCAAACCTTTAGAAACTACAATAGCAGCCTTCGATAGACACATGATTTTTGGTCAGAGCACGTTTGCATAAAATGGGGAATCAAATAGAACTGAAGAGAGTTGTGTCATCTGGTTCTCTTGGTCTTCTTCTTTAGATAAATGCACCTGCATACATGTGTCAGCATTGACCTTAGGGGAATCTGAAAATCTCACGTGTCCTGTTTGCTATGTTTGAGATAGTTGAGAAAGGGTATAACTTGGAGGATAATTGCTGGTGACAAACTACCTCTTCAGACATGGCTACATTGACTTGGATAGAGTATTTGTCCAAGGGAACCTAACAGTGATAGATCTAAATACTTTACGAACGGACCCAGCGAGCATGTGAATAAAACATTGTGCACGGGAACCACATCACTGGGGAAAGCCATTAATTCTCAGATTAGTAGCAAGTGGCTAATGTAGTCCATCACTGTGTAAAGCCGCGTAGCCCTGCACCACCCAAACAAACACATCAATCTGACTAACAGTGTGTGTCAACATGCTCCTTGATTACCATGCTAATCCCAGAGCAACCCACAGGAGCCCAAAGGAGATCATTAAAATCTAACATGCACACTTGAATATAGCTTCAACTCAAAATTCATTTTTTACACACACACACACACACACACACACACACACACACACACACACACACACACACACACACACACACACACACACACACACACACTTTCTCTAATATTCGAAGTTTACAGGCCAAAGGTAAAGTGGTGTTCATCACAATAAATGAGTGCTCCTGTTGTGCGTTGCTATTGCACAGATTCCTCCGTACACAGAAACAAATGATGCATCTCAACAGTTGATATTCAGGCACAGATTTTATAGCACTTCAGCAGTAATGTCATGTAAATGTGTTGTGAGTGTCAGAGATTTCGTGTTGCGTTAGTGGAGCAGAGTATGCCTGGAGGGCGCAGCAGGATGAGGGTGTGCGAATGTGTGCGCACGATTGAGTGTCTCTGTGGAGTTCTTAGTCTTTAGGTGTTCTGTGTTTTAGGCTGGAGTTAAGATCATTTAGAAAATGTAAAGTTTTAGGATAATAAATAGCCGAAATGTTGGTTTCATGTATAACAAGAAAAAGGGAGGCACGTATAGGTATTTGACCTGGTTCAAAATACTATTTAATATCAAACCACAGTGTTCCTGTGAAATAATGTTGCAACTTAGCTTTCCTACCTGATAAACGTTCTGTCAAGAGCAATGTGTTTTTATTGGAGGAATGCAGACCCTGTCTGTGCTCTGTATTCCCTGTCTCCTAAAAAGTTTTCATATAACTAAAGAAACTAAAGTTCTCAATTAACTTGGAAGAAACACTATTTTTATCTAGACCTACATTTGTAATCAACACATCTTTTCCATTTATGGTCTTGTTTTCCTGCTGCTGCTGCTGCTCCTTTTTTATACGACTAAACATACGTCAAATGGAGCTGCATTCTTGTCTCACATAACTCAGAAAATGGAGGAAAAGCTTCAAATGTGAGTAGCTTTATAAATAGCTCCATTTTATTATCTTTTACTAAGCTAACCCAACTAGTTTCCGTGCCTAAGTCTAACCGAAGAGTGTGTGAAAATAAAACTTGAAAGTATTTATGAGGACCCAAAAGGATTGGTGAAATAGATTATTGTTATCTATAGTAAATATACCAGAATCGCAATGGGATGTGATGAGGAAAGCAATGTTGCAATGTTGTGCACTTTTGTGTTGTGCATCCTCCTTTGCTTGTGAGACATCTTTCATTGACACCTCGCTTCCTTAGGATTGGAAATATGCTGCCACTGCACATGGTAATCTCACACATACACACACATGCACACTCGCTCACCGTGGTACCATTGGGCTGTCTTCCAACGTTAATACACAGGGCTGACGATGCTGTGGGACTGCGTGCACGTCACACTGTCACAGCATAGCAAAGGAATAGAGAGCGAGGGAGAAATGGAAGGAGGAGGATTAATTTTGGATGCATGGCATGTGGAGTTAAGATAACCATCTTTTTCTGCGGCTCTTCTCCACCACATGGTTTGTTCAATTACCATTTACTGCAGAGACGGAGAAGGGCAGATAGAAAGAGAGGGAGAGAGGGGAACAGTGAAAGGGAATAGCGGGAGCCATGGAGGAGGTGGAGGGGAGGCGCTCAGTGATGCAGGGGATGAGGAAGTAGACGTGAAAGAGTTGGAGAGAAGGGAGTGAGTGCAAAAATAGAGGAAGACAATAAAACCATTCTGTAAAGGGGTAAGGAGAGAGCATAGGACACGGAGAGGGACGTGTGGTGCGCACAAACGCGTCAGAGTGTCACGTCCTTACCTGACACGACAGCGACAAACATAACATTTCTGGTTTGATTGTGTAACAGCTTCGTAAAAGCAGGGCTTCTGTTACGAAACGCTGCCACTGTTTTTGCTTTGATGAGTGTCAAAAGCTGCGAGTGTAGCTTAAAAAAAATGACTTATTCAAACAGACTATTCCCACTTCTCTGCATGGGGTACCAACTGTACCAAATTGAGATATTCTGAGATGGAGCTCGATCCACCAGCCCCTCTCATCTCCCCCTTCTTTCCAGCATCCCCACTTTTAAATCCTAATCCCTCCCTCCTTATCTTTCTTCAACCCTCCCCCCTCCCACAACTATTTTCTCCCTCTCTGTCTCTCTTTCTCTCTGTGTCTCTGGCTTTCTCTGGGTCCAGTATATGGAGCAATTACAGAGATGATATCCACTGTCAGTCAGCGGCTCACAGATGAAGCTGGGCCTCTTTAACATGCTAATGGAACGCCAGATTCAATCAGGGCTTTGTGTGGCAGAGGGGAGGGCAGTGCCGCTCATTAAAAAATAAATCATAATAACAAAGAGGCCCGGGCAGCACAGGCAAGCAGCACCTACACTGCAGCATCGGACTTGGTTTTCCTCTCTGCTTTCTCAGAGCGCTCTCCTTGACTGCTGTCCCTCTCTTTATGAGATTATGTCAAATCAGCACTTTGTCCTATCAGGCTTTGTTAATCTTTCCCCCGCTCTTGTCACTGTTTTTACAGAGAGAAGCTGACATCTCTTCCTCCCATTTCCAGTCTTTGTGATAAGATGAGCAAAACTGGAGCTTCTCCATATGGAAAAGAAACTGAAAAAAGAAGAAAGTAGTTTATTATTTATATGTATTTTATCTCTGAATATCTCTTTGGCTATATACCACAGTTAGCTCAGGAATGTGGCTCCTTTTGTCATTTTGCACATACAACATTAACTTTGGTTTCTTTTTTAGTTAAACCTTTTGGATGAGTTGGACTCCCATTTGCCTTCAGAACTGCCTAAATTCTTTGTGGCTTAGATTCAACAAAGTGCTGGAAACATTTCCCAGAGATTTTGGTCCATATCCACATGAAAGCATCACACAGTTACTGCAGAGTTGTAGACTGCACATCCATGATTTAAATTATCCACACACATTTTAAAGGCGCTCGAAATCCAATGACTGTGGAGGCCATTTGTGTGCAGCCAACTCATTGTCATGTCCGCAAAATCAGTTTGAGATGATTTAAGCTTTGTGACATGATGTGTTATCCTGCTGGAAGCAGCTGTCAGAAGACGAGTACAATGTGATCATAAAGGAATAGACACGGTCAGCAACAATACTTAGGTAAGCTGTGGCATTTAAATGATGCTCAGTTGGTGACGGGCTCAAATGGTTAACATTTCATCTAATGTTCTGTTTTAACTTTAGTGAGCCTGTGCAGACTGTGCCTAAATGGACAGTTAGTGTCATGTGATTTCCTGATTAGAGTAAATCTATGCATCAATGAGCAGTTGAACAGGTGTACCTAATGATGTGGTTAGCGAATGTATTGATTAGCATGAGCTTAAAATAAATAACTTGAAAAAAGAAGGAGGGGCCACATGTATAAGTCATAGCGGACATGCAAGCCTTACATGAAACATAAGCATTTACTGTTAGACAGCATGATAAATGCTCTTTATTTCTATTTCTTTTGCATATCGATAAAGACCTTTATTGATTTATTTATTGACCTTTTTGGATAGATCTCTCCTGAAAAGCAAAAAGGTGAACTTTTCTGCTTGAATAAATTGATGTGTATGTTGACAAAAATATAATTCTACCAAACTGAAGGTAAAACCTCTTAAGCGCCTCACAAAGTCAAAGAGGATATTGTACAACTGATGAGCAAATTGATTCAGATACATACGCCTTGCCAGGTTACCCTTTAGCATCTTATGGCTCTCCAATTGGAAGCCAGTGTTGCTCATCTCCAGGTGTCCCTGCTACCCTGTTGTAGATTATGATTGAACACAGCTACAGTAAGGTGTCGTCACATGTCAGCGTGAATGTTTGCTTCACAAGTCTTTTGCTTCACAGGGACGAAGCTCTGATGTAATTCAGCTGTCACATTTAACAAGCATATTGCACCACATTCAGTGTCTGATATCCTCATTACTCTCATTACCATACTGCTTTGGATTGCTTCTCAAAAGCCAAGCTCTCCTTTTATCCATAATGCGCTTTGTTTAAGATCTCTCCATGGAGGTGTGATTCATGGATGCTCAGTTCCTCTTTATTCATCATGCATCAACACTAAAAAAAGAGAGGCAAGTTTGTGTGTGTGCCTTTTGTGCTTCACATTTCTATAGACCAAAGATTTATTATAGCTAAGATCAACCTGAGCTCACTGAATAATGCATCACCTGCTATCATGGAAAAATATGCTGAATATGTCTCAGCTGAGCTTAAAGGTGTGGAAGTGGGTATGAGAAGTGTAAAGCTCGCTCTCGACTTAGCTCGTAAGTACGAGACAACCAAAGGAAAGCATTCCTCTCAGCTTTGACAAACGAGCTGGGGTCTGGTTCACAGAGGTTTCCCTTTTTCATAAAGTGAGCACTGCCATGGGAATTAGCATCCACGCGGGGTGTTTTTGTGTGGCCAAATTTATATTAAAAATCTCTCCAAGAACTTTTTCAGCTCAGCTTTTTGAATTTCAGAATTTCAATTTTATGCCTAAAATTGCTTTGTGGCTTGCCTGCCATATCTGACTGTAGTTGTGGGGTGATGAGTTCTGATTTAAACAAAATTGTCATTTCTCGACCTCAATGACAAATGACATTACAGCAGAGACCCCAGAGCACTTAAAGAGATTGAGCCGTGGTAGGATTGCTCAGAACTGGACAGAGAGGCGCGTGTTAGAGGACATGCTCGTTAGTTATCATATTCATAGAAATGGCACTGCAGGCCTGAAATGAAAGCAGCGCTTGTCAACCTCATAAAGTATCCTCCCCCTCTCTATTAGGCTGATAGCATATTGCCCCCCATCCTCCTTGGGGAATGGAAGTCGGTGAAATAGAGTGGCAAACACAAGCAGGGGCACATTATGGTTGCTGCTCCTCAAACACTGCGGCTATATAGTGTTTAACTCCCAGCCTCCTCCTTCCTCCAAGCCATCATGCCTCCTTCCTTTCTCTTCCTTTGGGGTGGGGGTCTAATCTCAGAGAGAATCTCATGCTTTTGTCGATCTCCTCCGAAGTGTATTTGGGTTGATCCACCTGTTTATTGTTGAGTGATAGAATTCCATACCTGAGGGCACTAGTCTCTGAGCGGTGCATGGGAATGAAGTCACAGGCTATTGTTCCACCTGGGTGTGTGACTTGAGCCCTGAACAAGGGAAGAAAGGGAGGAGATGGGGTGGGGGGGTGGGGGTTGGGTGGGGGCTGGGTGGCATGGAATAAATGGGAAAATGGGAGCAAGGAGGAAAACAACAAACAGCCAAAGACAGGTGGAGAGAAGGGAGATAGAGGAGGTTCATGCTCCAGTGTGCTTCCTTCCCAGAAGAACGCCATCTTGTCATCCTGCCTTCTGTCCCTCCTCTCCCCTTTCTGCATAGGTGTAAGCGGCTGTTAAAACAGTAAATCAGTCTTTCTCAAGAGACACAACAAAGCAATGCCCCCCTCTCCCCCTCATCATCCAGCATTCCAACAGTCCATCCATCACTGACTCAGACTTTGCCTGCAGCTAGTGATACTCAGATGCATCTCTTCTGGACAGCAACTGTGATCATCTTACTAGCCTGACTTTTGGCAAGGGAGGAGCATTCATTACAAAAGAAAACTATATGAAAAAGATAGAAACCTGAGAAAGAATGAGAACAGACAGCAGACAACTTGAAGGGAAGCATGGAGGAATATAGAATCTCAGAATGTTCTCTTAGCTTTTATAAAAGTGTTGAAACTGTTAAGGTTTGATCTAATTGCTCACATTCATGTCACAGTTGTCAGTTACAACTGACAACATGCAAAATGCAACTGTACAGCATTTTTCTTTGTCTCTTTTAGCTCCACAACAAATATCTTTTGATGATCAAACGTGACTCTGAAAAGATTGTCACCAGCTTCAAACGATGGCAGCTTATCAGTATAAATTCACAACAGCTGCAGTGTATTATAATGGAGGGTTACATCTCAAATAGTGAAAACCCCTTAGGAGCTTCATATAGTGCATATAAAACAGCATCTTTGTAAAGCTAATGTTCATGTATGCAGGCAGAAATTATTTAAGACCGACATTTGGTGGCTTTTTATGAGAAATCCAGCAACATAAATATTTTTGGCTTATTTGTAGAAGCCTAAGTTCCACAAAAAAGACTGAAATTAGTGGAAGCAAACTGCTGTGCTTTGCATTTGCCATTAAAGGTGCTTAAGCGTTTAGAGTTTAGTTTAACTGCCCTTATTTGCATCAACACAGGTGATTTTATACTTTTATACAAACTTCCCAATCATTACTCACAATTAAGTGATGATACTTTCATTTTAAGTGAGGCTGCAAAATATTGCACCAAGCATGCATTGTATGTTTTTGTGCCCTTGTTGAACTGGGCCTATGGCTTAAAGTTAGAAAATAAATTCAAACTGATTCCCTGACGAGGGCAGCCACACAGAGTGTGTGTTTGCACATAGAGTGTTTGTGTGTTTGCTTTATGCTCCCATTTTGACCCTGTGTGCCTTGTCTCTAGCTTCTGCCTGTGTTGAATTGCACAGCAGTGTTCGCTCTGTGTTCTCATCATCCCTGGCTGTCCCCTCCCATTAACCCTGACAGCTATTCGTCTGTCATTATTGACCTCAAAACAGCACAAACCCTCACTGTCATCGCAGACACTCGCATACACACACACATAGACAGACATGCACAGACTACACACTTGCTATGCCTTGCCCTGAAAAATCATTTTACGCTTGTGCTATAGTTCAAGTTAAATTACATAGCACTTTTTATGACCGTCGAGATAAATATCACACTGGAATGCAATGAGTCTCAGGCCAATTCAGACTTATTTTCATTAAATCAGTTCCTCCTCCTGCCCTGAATGGTTTGGTGCAGGTTGTAACATGAGAACCAGCAAGTGGCTACCCCAACAAAGTGTTTCATTTTAAGTGTCATCATTGATTTAAGGTGGAACCACACAAAAACTGTATATTAATCATGTCAAGTAACAGAGAAACATCATTTTATTGGACCACCTTTACTGGGAAATTTTTTGGGAGATTTGACTTTCTAAAGCTGATGAAAGCCCTAAAATATATACACTTAAAGTCCGTGTAGATAGATAGACCATCCCACTTGATATTTGTTCACGCATGTCTATATCAGTGTGTGAGTGCCTCTATCTACACATACCCTGCAAATAAACAAAACCCAGTAGCCTCCAAAAGTTCAGTTTCCAGCAGGAGATTTATCTGAAGGATTAAAAGGGTGTGCATCTGCTTCTGTGGATCAAGCACGTGCACTGGCCCTTGTATGTATTCTGGGCAATTCTGGACACTGGGTAACACTGAGTTGTAGATTGGTAGCTGGAGGTAGGTAGGCAGGGATCTCAGATGCAGGCTGTCTTCACCTCATTCCATGCCATTATTTTTGCATTATACCTCCTCCCCTAGTGCCCATCTTTCTTCTCTCCATGACTCTTGGAATCCCCAGTCAGCTCCTCTGCGTCTAACGAAGAGACAGACTGGCAATTAAATCCTCCCAGCCTTGATTCAGCTACTTAGAAGAGATCAACGTGGGATCTTTTGGGGGCTTTTTAAGGCCTGCCACTGTCATATTATCTCAATAGGGTGTCATTACCGTCCCATCCAGGCTATCATTAAGCACAATATTCCCCTCTGGGAGAGCCGGAAGGTTTACCTAGCTGTATATCAAGTATGTCTAGTGCATGTGGGATTTTTTTTTCTGAGGA
This sequence comes from Simochromis diagramma, assembly GCF_900408965.1. Classification (NCBI taxonomy): domain Eukaryota; kingdom Metazoa; phylum Chordata; class Actinopteri; order Cichliformes; family Cichlidae; genus Simochromis; species Simochromis diagramma. Next base: position 2,607,689 of record NW_024387152.1, on the reverse strand, counting down.
GAAAATATGTGCCCGATTTTATTTGTAATATTTTAAAGGAAAGCTTGGCTTTCAATAGATCTTGAGTTCAGTTCCCTGATCAGATTGGAAAAGACAAGGCTTTCTGTGTGCATTTGTGTGCTCAGGATGTGGATGATGATTTCCTGTTTGTTTGTACAGTGACCTAAAACTGCATGTAAAGCATGGATCACTCAGTGGAAGCTAGTTTAACTTTGTTTGACCTTCAAGTTGCTGGCATTTTTTTATTTTTATTTGAGCCACTCAAAATAAAACCATGCATGCTGCAGCATGTACTTTTCTTGTACTTTGCAGTGCAATTACAGTAAAAATGTGAAACAGCTCTTCTCCAAATTGGTAGGTTTGGTTAAAAAAATCTAACAGACCTACAATTAGCAGAGAAAATTTAAGCTTCTGCCACCAATGCAGAAAAATGTACACAAATATGCTTGAGTGACTGTGTGTGTGTGTGTGTGTGTGTGTGCTCATAACTCTCTTTCCAGTGTATTTTGTATTCAAGACTGAGGCATGTCCTAACTGATACCTAACATTAAAGACTTGGAGAGCAACCACTGTATCCCTTTTGCAGAAACTAATGACTCAAATTGTTTTTTTACGACCTAACAGGGAAGCACACATCTCTCTTGTCAAAGACAAACACACACAAACATACCTTACATGCAACGTGAACACAAACAGAGAAGCCTACTCTTATTTGTGGCAGTGAAACAAGTTTCAGCTTCCCCCGCTTTCCCCCTGCATAATCCTCCTATTAAAGCGTAGCATAACACCAGCAGTTCCAGGCAGCAAATCAAACAGATCTTAATCTCCGTCCACCTATCTTGTGTGAATGTATTAACCTTCACAGGAAGCTAGAAATTAGCAGAGGCTTGATGTGACTTTGAAATATTCCGATGCACTCAGCAGCACACTCTGGTGGTTGCTTGCTATCAAAACTGCTTGTGTTTTCCAAGATTTTGCATTGTGACATGCGGACCCCTATACGAGCCTTGCTGCATTCGGTGCAGTGTCCAATGAACCACATCGCTACCTGTCATTCACACTGTGCGAATCCATAATTCATTCCTAGCGCCAGCTGTGGCAGCTATCTGAAGGACGGATTCTGCTGGCACAGCTGTCTGTGAAGAGAGCATCGACAGGTAGACAGAACAGGATACAGTCTGTAGCAAGTCTCTTGGGGCTAATGACCTGTACAGTGCTGCAAAGATTTTGAGGTGACAGTTGACATATCAGGACAAACCTTTGTTACAGGTTGCAGAAACATTGCCTGTTCGTGTGCGTATGTAGACATAAAGGTTCCCTTCTCTATGAAGGACGCAGCTTTAAACTCATGGACACAGGTGACTCAAGGGGAATTATGCCCTTCATGAACCAAACAGGACATTCTTGTGTAAAAGTGGGTGTTAGACAAAAACTGCATTCAGTCTTTTAGAAAACTGTATGTGCGCATGTACTTGTTTCTTTGATGTGCATTGGTTTGTCTCCTGTGTGTGTATGAATCAGCCATCTGTAGAGTGCGAGTGACTTTTTTTTTCTTTATGCATTTGTTCAGGGCTTTTGGCCAAGCCTGTGATCCTGTTGATTGCGCTTATGGTCAAGTGAAAGCCAGCCACAGTGTCCTGTTGGGGCTGAGACTGGAACAGGAATGGATAAGGGTCAAAATTTCATTCTTTCTCCCCTTCTTACACCCTATGCCCACTCTCTATCATGCTCCCTCCATGGCTTGTAATGAATTGGCTATTCTTCCAGACCTGGGCTCAGCTGTGTACAGCACAAAATTCACACTGAGCTGATCATAAGGCAAACAAGGAAGGAATAAGAGTAAGAAATTTAGAAAACAAATGGAGACAGATGAGCAGCTGCTGGTTGCACGCTTTAGCCCGTATGGAATATGGAATTGTAAACTAGCCTTGATCCCACATTAGCTTCACAAATAGTTAAATAATAATAAGATTGTTATTAAGGTCACTACACTCTCCTCTTTACTGGTTGTGAAGACAGTTGTCCATCTGCAGTAAATAAATCTGCTGTGAATTTGTCCATTTTCAGGCAGAAATCATCTTCTGATTCAGTCAGACTGGACTGACGAGCATTTATGGTCTGTGGTAAACTCAGAATCAGAATATTTTATTAATCCCTGATGAAATTTTGTGGCCACAGTTGCTCCAAGACAATAAGAACAGTTACTGACCAAACTTAATCGAATAATACAGATATTGCAAGGTTACAAAATATAATAAAATAGCTCAATTATAAATATCCCAGGATATAGCACAAATTAAATATATATGGTTGAAGCCGAGTTGCCCCTCTTATCAAACTTTTGGAGCCCTGGTCTCTTGTATTCATGTCGCTGAATCAGAGTTCTTTAATCTGAGAGCTCAATGCGCTACATGCATACGATAGGTAAATAAAATCACAGTTCATTACTGAATTTACTTCTTCACATAAAATGTTGAAATCCCAAATTATTTTTCGTAGTTGTCATGGCATGTCATTGATTTCAGGCAGGTGCTATGCATCCAGACTTACCAACACATCTGTTGGTTATATTCCTGCATCAAACATATCTGCGGCACTGATTATAAGTTCTTATGTCTCTGTTCCCTCTGGGCAATGAGGAGGACAGGTGCCAGCTTCAGAGCCCAGCAGAAGGGCAAGTTGGCATCCTCACTGTTTCCACCTCCTTCTCCCTGCCCCCACTGCCAACAACCCTGGCACATCTGTGGCCGTCCAGCATGGCTGGTGCCAACTACCCTGCGCCCATTGTTCTCCCCTGAATGCATCTAACGCCCATGGGAAAGAAGGCTGAACACAGCGTGGCGCAATCTACACGGCCTGTTAGATAATCTCAAGACATGAAAAGATTCTCTTAGCCTAGATTCTAGAAACAGCTCTTTGTCTAGCAGAACGGGGGAAGGAAAACACACGATGGTGTTTTCTCCAAAGATTCTTACCAAATCAGCTCTATTTCTTTTCTCTTTTTTTCACATGCGTTGGAGTAAACAAAGCCTTGTATGAGCTTAGTATCACATTTTACGTTCGCATTTTACTTTTATTATATGTAAAACGCTGGTTATCGTATGAAAATCATCACCCTTAAGCATGTTTTCCTTTTTGATTCACCGATTGCTCGAACTGATTTTGAAATAGCTTCTGTTCTTTTCACTATCTTTACATTAGTGTACGGTATCATCATTTTGGGTGGGGGAGGCAGGATCAGGAAACACAAAAGAAAGGCGGTAACCACATTAATTTGCTCTGATCAACCATCAGTTATGTGTACTTGTATTTTCAGTTTTGCCTCCACTTGTTCAACCCCAAACAGAAACGGCTTTAGGGATTAAATGTGTCACATGGTGAAGCAGGACTGAGGGTCATTTATTAGTGCGTATGCATAAACAGACTGGTATTTACATAGCACCTTTCTGCTCTAACTGAGCACTCAAAGCATTTTTTTTTGCTACAAGCCACATTGACCCATTCATACAAACATTCATATAATGCTTTTTTCTTTGCATTTAAGCATTTCTCTAACTAGCAAGCATAAACTCACATCTGATGTATGAATGGGGGGCAGTTCAATATCTTGCCCAAGAACACTGACATTCAGCTACAGGAGGAGTCGGCGTTACCTGCTGTTGTATTTATACAGTGTAAGCATGGGTTTGTGGCCATTTTTAGTATTGGCACATATAACTACTTGGAGTGGTGCTTATTTTCGTGCTGTCTCTTGCCCTCAGTACTGTTCATAACCTAGACCTAACTCGACATTCTAATTAAGGTACAAAACTCGTGATGGTCCTCACAACAAGTGAATAATAAAGGCTCATATGAAGACAAACTCTTCAAAAAAGCCTGCAAATCCAAGCCTTCTGGCAGCGTCCCACAGGCTGTTTATGAGCTCTGATTATGGCCCCTGTTAGCCTGGTAGGATTCCTGGCATGTCAGAGGGTTTAACAACATCCAAATCACTGTCTGAGTTCTCTCAGCTCTTCCAGGCAGCCCTGTCTGTCAATTTCTACCACACATACACTCACACAGAACAGGCTCCAACAGCCACAAGGGAGTACTGAGGAAGGGAATATCAGACTACAGTGAGCAAAGATCCTGTTTTGTCATCACTTACTTTTGCATGCTGTAATTAGTTTTACTAATAACAGTACACATAACAGTTCTTTGATGAACTGCGAAGGCCTTTTGCGATTTAAAGTAAATTGATTTGTTTTTCTTTTAGTCATTTAAAGGATAGAAAACGCTGTAAAATGCCAGTCACAGACAGCCAAGTTGCTTACTCTGTTTGTCCTCCTGTCTACAACAAAAAAAAATTATATATGTGTAGTATTTGCATAGAAGCCATTAGAGGAGACTTCTTGTTATTACTCATTTACAATTTATTGTTTTATCAGCTCTGACTTCATTGACGTCTGGTCCGTAAAAGACAAGTGGGAGCACTTAAACACATGCGCTTGTTTACACACTGCACATAAAATGCCCATATGTTTGCGAAAATGCATTTGTGCACTTGTCATACTCCTGCACCATATAACAATTTGTTCAGTTAACATTGTAAAGAGATCCCCAGAGAGAGATTAAATTAATGGGATAAATATATGGTGCAGCCACACTCTGATTTATGCACGCTGACAAACACACGTATGTCTTCCTGCTCAAGGGCCAACTGCTCTTCTTGCTCATGTCTGGTCCACAGCTCCATTCACTTCCTCGGATTTCAGCTCCTTGTGCTGCTGCAGAGACGCGTTTTGCCCTCCACTCAGCCAATCTCTCTGTAAGCCTGCCAGACACTGCCTGACCCGCTGCCAGTAACGGTCTCAGTGTTCAAGGACAGACTCGCTGGGGAGCTGCAAACATTACTGCTGTGCAATTTCAGCTAACAGAGTCTCACTCCATACAAGCAAAACACACATTCACACGTGAACTTGTACAAAGATGCTAAAGGAGACGATGTATCGAGACACGGCACGACGCCATGATAAATGCAGTGAAGAATCATTGTATTAGTGATGCAGCCCTGATAGGGGACAAACTGGCTTCATCAGTTACTTCTAATCCTCTTTCATCAGAAGAAGCTACATTCACGAGGAGTTTAGATTAAAGGGTGAACTCTGCATGTTTGCAAGTGTACATATTTAATTAGGAAAACTAAAAAACCTGTCAGTTTTTTTTAAACCTAATGTAAAATGAAAGAGTTTAAGATTGCTGAGTCAGACTGCACCAGCTGGAAAACCAGCAGGCAAGAAGCCTCAAACTTGTTTCACATGTTGTAAGAATAATTGTGTGGTTTTGTGCTTTCATACACGTGTTTGCATGTGTATATGTTTGGTTTGTTTAGACTAGAAAATTTAAATGCTTAACTAGAGGTAATGATGCAGTCCTCTGCACCTCGAGGCCTACAGATGCGTAGCAGAAGGCAGCTGAGACAGCACTTTCACTCCAGCCCGACAAAGTCAATCCCCCCCCCGCTCTCTCTTTCTTATCCCTTTCTCTCCCACTCACTCTAATCCAAACTTCGGCGACTCCATCTGGTAACATAGTCTTCAAAGCAGCAGTCATAATATTTTCTCTGTTTACATTCAGTTGACATAAAGCTTGATGAAATCGCAGAGGTGTCAAATAATGCCCAAATTAGCATGTGAAAGTGTGGAGGAAGGTAGAAAAGCACTGCTGTGGAAACCACGGTGAGGGATGGCAAGTAACAGAGCAAAAAAAGTAGCTTAGAGCAATCCCGAAAAGGAGAACGGCAGAGCTTTAAGTCTCGGAGGAATTTGAAAGCCATAGAAATCCAGTTGCGGATATTAAGAGGCTTAATCTAAGAGCTTGCTGAGGCTGAGTTTTGCTGTTTGGGCCCCATCACTATCATCCTTGACAAAGGTTAGAGAGGAGACGAGAGGGAATAAGGAGGAAAAGGAAGAGAAGCCAGATGGGAGCAATGGGGAGAATAGGAAACTGCGTATCATTAAGGCAGCCTCACATGTTTCTTATAGGCGAATTAAATATTGCGTGTGTGTGTGTGTGCGCGTGTGCATGTGTATCTCTCTGTGTGCAAGGGTACCCTTGCAGTAGTTTTCTTAAGTGACTGCGTTTTTCAATTTCTTTAGAAATCCAGCCAAATGAAGTATGTGGTACTTCTTCTTTCATTCATACTATAATTAGACTCAACTAAGTGATCCAGCTGTAGTGCACAACACAGGATGACATAAAGCAGCGCTGCCTGAGATGGAACTCATTATCATCTAGCTGCAGATGTCTCCCAGGAGAGGAGAGGAGAAGAGAGCACACTGGCAGACAGGTGGATAAGAGGAATCCCCTCTGCCTCTGTGGCATCCTTTTCTTCCTTATGGCATTCCTGTTTCGGGGATGTGAATCATTCAGTCCACAAAACCCTCAACATCATCCCATATGTATTAAAGCAATGTCACACTTTGTAGATTCAGTCTTGCCAACACGTCTGGAAAACCAGAAGATCTGTGCAGCAATCAATGAAAAGCCCTTAACTGACCAAATGCATCTTTTTTCCTCACTGTGTAGAAACTGTATGCTTTTATGGGGCGTCACTTTGTTCTGTCCACAGAGAGATAATTGCTTTTGCAGTGAAATTATACATTATTGTGCATTTTGGAATTCAGCTGCACCTTCCAGGAAACAACTGTACACAGCCCGTTATAAAAAGCACATGTTTTTGTTGTTTTTTCCCTTCCTCTCTCTGTCTCTTGCTTTAATTTGTATTCTTTATATCACCTAAAGACACTGTTTAAATTCTCTGTCACACATTTGAGTAAACACAGCCCGGAGCCTGGACTCATGAATGCTGGAAAATACCGTGCATACTTATGTATCTCTGTCTCTTTCTGTGTTTAGGAGGCATCAATCGAGCTGGGGCAGCAGTGCCGACATTCTTACGGACCCCCACGGTGATCCAACCCCACTTGGACATGAAGCCCTTCCTGCAGTTCCCAGTGGAGACCCCCCCTCCTCCACACAGCATGAGCCTCTTCCACAACTTCAATACGGTAAGAGTTGCTGCAGACAACAAGCGCAAACACTGCAGCCTTTTAAGTCATAGACTGCGGCGAGAAAAACGCGCGACGCAAAATTGTAAATGTTGTGCTGGGTGCTGGAGGTTACCGCCGTTATGCTTTAACTTGCACTCTTCTCTGCGTACAGTTTTGAATGCAATAGTCAGCTTTAAGATATGTCTAAAACTTTTAGGTTGTGCTGCCACATCTAGATTAACAATGTATGTTGAGACACACTGGACTGTACATTAAGGAAACAGGACTATTTTCAAAGCCGTAAAATCGTAGATATATAATTAAAGAACAGTTTTAAGGCCATCCCTATAACTAACAACATCAAACGCCGCAGTTTGTTTGATGTAATTCTTTTTTCTTTTAAAGGAGAGGAGGCTTCCTGTTCCTTCTACCTCAGGCATTTAGATTAGACCATAGAGACATTTACCATTTCACCAACTCAGCATAATGTGGCACCTGCTCCTCCAGACTCCGCTGAACAATGTCAACACATTTCTCATCAGCAATATGTAAATTCACTGAACTGTATATGTACTCTACTGGGGCAATGCTATTTGCGGACCATGGCTTCAACAGGGTTATGTGTCACCCTGGTATATTTAGCTGCAGTCTGCAACAAGACAACATAATAACCTTTCACTAATTGGAAATATCTGGCATGAGCTTTGGCTGTGCATGGCCCTCCACGGATTGTAACAGGAGTCCAGACACTCTTAAACACATTTTAACAATATAGTCATTTTAATAGGCCTCAATGGACCATGACATAAGTGGAAGCATTTTCACTATCAAACTGCACTACACCCAGCAGACATGCATTAATTGAGATACTGAGATTATGCAGGCACTCGGTTTCCATTCTGGCCTCTGTTAGCGTAGCCCTAAAATCATTCTTGCTTGATTTTATTTCCTGTCTTGCTGCCTCTGCAACACTCCCTCTGGACTTCCTCTCACCTATTCTGTAACGTCCATCCGCTCACCATCCTCCTTATCAACGAGTCAACTAGGTAGGAAGGCCCACAGGGACGCTGTGAATGTTAATAGGTGTTCCTGCTGATGACTGCGAGGTAACCGTTAGTGCTGTTTTACAGCTCTGTGGCCAGGAGATGGGGCCATAAGAGAAGCTGTAAGGGCATTCTGACCTTACAGCGTACTCATAGTATACGCAGCACATTCAAAAGCATGAAGAAATGACTCACTAATATATCACTGTTGGTGTTTGCAAGGAGAGCTTCTGTTGCCTGAAGTGTATGACATAATCTCACGTTTTATTAGATATGTGGCATGTATGTGGTGTAAATATGCTGCAGATATGGAAACCGCTTTGTTTGCTCCTAAATGAGGCTCTGTTTTGACGTTTTGCTGGGATATCCTAGCTTTACACTTTCCCAGAGTTTATTATGTTCAATGTAGTGCTGTGAAGATGAGTAAATTTATACAGGAAGATCTAGAATAAGAGAGTAAGTGTCCACAGCTCCATTTACATCTTATACTGTTTTGTTTTGGAGGTTTTTAGATGGATTGTTAGGCTGAACTGGGGCTATTTCACATAACATTTCAAGTGCTTTTGATGTTTCCTGGCGCTTTTCTGCACCATTGCACAGTAACACATTATGATCCACAAAATATCTCAATGAAGGTACAGCACTGCAGTGAGCTGACAGCTAGTTGTTCCATCATTCTGCCTTAATAAGTGATCTGTGCTGAGTTTGTACAGCCTTAATGAGGCTCTACTTCACATTGAGGGTTATTAGCCCCATAGCGGAGGAATGGCCTCTCCTAAAGCCATATACAGCTTTTAATAGTCCTTTAATGTGATTTGTCCTCCACCTGCCTGTCTCGTGCAATGTGCCTGTAGACAATGATGAGGCTGAATTATTTATCTGCATCAGCTGGTACTGATACAGACATAAAAATGCTCATAAAACTCTGTTGCCTGCACTGTTTGCTGAAGCTACACAATCACAAGACTTCTTGGTCCAGTATAATCATGTGCAGTTGTTGAATCTTAACTACTATATATATCTTTTCTCACTCTCCCCCTAACAAAAATAATTGTAGTACAGCAAGACATGACTAATAGCTCATTATCTAAACAGTACACATTTATGTTTTGTCCAGCACCACATGTTGCCCTGTCATCACTTTGGTGTGAATATGTCACATCCAATAAATATTTGTCTAGCTAGAGTTTCATGCAAGTGTGAGTTCTGGGTTTGTGGGGGAGATGCCGGCTACAGTGGTGGATGACGACATTCGATGGATGGTGTGAATTAAAGATGGGAATTGCTCTGCCTCCTCCAGTTCATCAGGACTGTAGGCCTTCCACTTTATCATTTCCTTTTATCAGTGCTCGCATGTTTTTCTAGCAGCTTGAAAGGACACGGCTGTGGCGCTCTTGTACACCTGAGTCACATGTGAACCTCAGCTCTGGCTCATAGGTAGTAAAAACAAAGCTGAACTTGCACTGAAAACCTAAAGGAAGCCTAAACAGCAAAGTCAGGAATCAAGAAGTTGATTAGCTAAGAACCTGACCTATGAGCATAATTGATAAAAAAAAAAAACTGTTATCAGTAAATTATTATCAATATCCATACCAAGGCTATTCAGCACTCCTAGAAGAGTGAGAGTTTGGCAGGAGGAGAGTAGGATACATAATCCTGGGTGCACATGGGCAGACTGACAGACCATGGGGAAGAGAGGGAGAGGGAGAGGGAGAGAGGGAGGAGAAAACTGGAAAGCAGAGAAGGAAGTGCATTAAAGTGGAGTGTGAGGCAGAGAGGGAATGTAGTTGAGAATAGAGGAGGAGGAGACTGAAAAAAGGGACAGGCACTTGTTAGGTCATGTGTTGAAAAAAGAAGTAAGGGAGAGATTTCTCTTAAAGCATCTCAAAAGAGAAGCAGACGGTGTGCTGAAAGGAAATAAAGATATCGCAGCTACCAATGCTTCACTAGGCATAAGCTCAATTTTTGTGAGCTAGTCTGTATTCAGCATTGACCACCTACCAAACAGGCTGAATGAGTAAGGATAGTGCACCACAAGCTCTGAGCCTTGCACATGCTGAGACCCAAACACATACCTCAGCCAGCAGTACACACACAGGAGGACCAATGCAGCTCCAAGCTTCTACAGACAAAGAGGAGATGAAGGTAAGTACCTAAAATTCAAAGAGCTTGTCACATTTTTGTCGGTCCGACTGTGTCTTAAACTGTGCCAGCTTAAACGTAATGCTGAATTTGTGCTTCAAAGGCTGTTTTCGTCTGGCACAGTGTGGACCTTACTGTGACTGTCACAATGGCTCTACTGAGAGTCATGCTGTAGTGCACTCTCCCCTGGTGGGTTTTAGCTGATCAAACGAACTAAAGAAAGACTAACTAAGACCGAATGAAAACACAGTAAAGAATGGGAAGAAAATCAGAACTGTAGAAAATGAAAGATGAAAAGAAACTGTAGAACAGAGGATGTTGGTGAGTTAGGACGTGTGTCATTGTGCAGTGTTGGATGATGCTTGGGTGATATTTGAGTGTTTGGAGTTTTAAGGCTGCATGGAGCTGTTGACATGACTGCCGAGTGATGCTAAAGTCAGCGGTCTGCGGTCTGTGTGCTTTGCTTACCTCACCACATTCACACAGCTCCACAATAACATGAAGTTTCCATTATTTTCCCAGATAAATGTAAACTTTGTAATATGTTTGATTTCTATTTTTTTATGAGAATGTACAGTTACAGTTATGGATGTTCACAAAATTATACGAGCGAGTTTTGGAAAATCCCTCTGCAGTTACATCATAGTGCTCTCCTCCTATTTCATGAGAACATGTTTTGGAGAGCGTTTGGAGAAGAGGCCATGCGAGCAACATTCCAAAGACATTTGCTGGCAGCTGGACTGTGTTTTCAACAGCTGAATTAACTGGATGGGTCATAACTGACCCACACCCAGACTGGTGGAATGACTGCGGAGAAGCCCATGATTCATGCGGCTACGCCACCAGGCAGGTTCAAATTCTTGCTAAACTCTATCTAGTCTGGGTCACATTATGGACACTGAGAGAAAGAAAATTTTCTACACTTTGGAAAGATTTGATAAAACACAGTGTCACTTTTTAAAAATTAATAGGAAGCTTAATGCAGTCCTGGTGTGGAAGTTTGTGCTGGCTAAAGCTTAGTTCTTGTTGTTTAGATGTTCACGCAGTAAACATTTGTAATTGTTCAATATATCTTCCACCCCCACCCCAGCCCTCCCCATTAATCTGTCCTCACAGCCAGAGCAGCAGAGCTTTCTTTATACAGTTTCTTGGGAGAGAAACAGAGACAGTCTTGGAACGTGGAAAAGAGATAAGCATGCTTGATGTGAGGATGTCCAGCTTGGGCCTTTTTCTCTTTCCCTCCAACTCTCTGCTCTTCTTTTTCTCATTCGCTCACTCATTCTCTCCTCCAGATGGTATGTTTCTGTGCCTTCCGGCCACAGCTGGGTGGCTGAAATGTCTTGAGGCTCCTCCCCTTGATCTTTTATTTTTCTTTATTTTTGCTTCTTTTTGTTGGGAGTTGCCAAGCAACGAGCACTGTGCAAAAAACAAAAAACTTATTTGAGTCTAAGTAACAACAATATTTGTTTAAGCCCCTTCTATCCTGTCCTTCACTCCTCGGGATGTTGAGCTGCTTCTATATTGGATGAGACTGTGCCTCTCAGTGTAACAAGGCTTAAAGAAAAGCTCAGTAAATAGTCCAAAATACAGCAATGAATCAAAAGTGAGTTATTTTGCATCTGCCTGGCACTGCATTATGCTTTCATTACTCTTGGTGGACACACTTGAACGTTTCCTCGCTGTCTTTTGAATTCAAAATACAAAGTTTTGTATCCTTTTGTTCTTCAGGCCACGGATTTTTTTGCTTCATTCTTCTTGCATACCTGCGCACTGCTACATCAGTCTTTGTTTATGTTGCTTACTTTAGCTGTAGACAGTTGTCTGAGGTTGAAATATAAGCCAGCCACTGAATCCAGAGTAATGCTAAGGTCAACCAACAGTGATTGCTTGATAAATTCGGCTTCAAACACAAACAGTCCAGTACGGGCCGGGTCTTTTGTGTCTGGGACAGAATTTATACGGGCAGCTTAACTACTGAGGGCTGCTAAGCAAGTTAGTTAAATTTATACAAGGTGCTTAACACCACAGAGATGATGGATGTCCCAGCTGAAGCAATTAGCACAGGGACAGTATTATACTACAATGTAGTGAGGATCCAGAACCATCAGATTCCTAATCGTGGGGATGCAACAGGTGTCTCGGTTGTAGCAACAAACTGTCAACACTGCTGACCACTGTTTGCTGAAGTGAATTACAGATATCATCGAACAGACTCTGTAACCACTCTTTAACTGTGAACCTTATGCATTCTGCATGTGGTCATTTTGGTTTAGTCTATTGCACGTTATGACAGCTTGGCCCATTGAGCTGTGGCACCAGTGTGAATTATAGCTGCTCTCTGTCTTTCACTCTGGCAGATGGACCCGGTGCAAAAGGCTGTGATCAACCACACATTTGGAGTTCCTCTGATCAAGACCAAGCGACCAGTCATCTCCTGTAACGTCTGCCAGATCCGCTTCAACTCAGAGGTAAATAAATAAATGACGACACACACACGCAACATCACTGCCTCTCATCTTGTTTTCATTTTCTTTATGGCACTGAAAATATTTTATTTTTCTCCAAGTAAGAATCAACCTTTTATTTGTTTCGGAGGACTGTTTGTCCTGGTTTGCTCCCCCTGGAAGCTGGAACTAACAAAGCGGATGTGGTGCATTTGTTTGGGTTATGTGTTGGCCGTTGCGATCTGACTGGAATTTAATTTGTTTTAAGGCAGCGTAGACTAAAGTAGTGCACTGCAGCACAGAGGCTTAAGCGGTCCTGACGAATGTGTGAACGAGGAATAAAATTCTGGATTTTCTGTTGTTCATCAGTCCTGATAAGTTTGATCTTAAAGTTGTAGATTTCCATTTCTCTCTATAGAAAATATTAAACTTTAAAAAGCTTAATTAATTGGGATTTATTTGCACGTCATACCCTCGGGCAATTCGCAGACACAACTGATGACAAATTAATGAAAGCAAAAAATCATATGGAAGTATTTTATGAGTTGTGATGCCAAATATTTTTTCTGTTTTTTCCTTTTTTGTGTCAACAAATAGGATAGACTCATGACAAAACCAGTACCAAATGTCATATGTGTAGTGTATAATTTGGCTGCAATACTCCCTATTCAGTGTTGCAGACTTCAGGGCCAGGGCGTTCAACCATCCACAATACACAACATTAAGGAGTGGGTCAGGGCTATATATACACATCAGATCTACAATCATGGTTTCCGTGTGGTCAGGGAGCTGCAAGGCTGTAATCATGAAGCTTCTCTTAGCCGGGATCTGTCCTGTATATCTTCACAAGAAACAGGAAACAGTTAACTCGAGATGTTTATATAATGGAATACTTTAAGACCCAAGGATTGAGAGCCAATACTGACTTTTAGTTAAAACGTGTTCTTTTGTATGAAGTTACAATCAATAAAGAATCTGAAGACTTTGAATATTAGATTTTATGTTTAAAATATTGCCTAAAGAACAAGAAGGTACTTGCTGTGAAGAACCTAACCTGCTGTCCCCTCAAATCATATGAAGGTTAAAATTTAACCAAAGCAAGCGCAATTATTTAGAAGTATGCAGGGAGCATTTCTGCTTGGAAGCCATGTTCATGTGTGAATGATCTTTACACCAGCACCCTGCAGAGATTAATTTCTTCTCTTTGTCATTCACTGACGTCAGCTTGAGAGTGGTATCTGGCCATGATCTTCTCTGCTCAGGGAAAGGTGACCCTTTTTCCCTTAGTACTATATCAGTGTTTAGTGCAGTGGTGTGCGTTGCAAAGTTTGGGAGATATCAGGCTGTAGAGATGTCTGCTTTCTCTTGAATCTAATAAAACAGATGAGCATTTGGTGGTCAGGGAATCAAAGAAATACTTTTCTTTTCAAATCCAGCATCAGTATGTTTCTCATTCTGGGTAGGTGGATGCAGGGCCTGTGTGGTGGCTGTAGTTTGGAAAAACACAACAAAGTTTTTTTGATGGCTACTAGAAAAAGATGTTGTTACTGTCAAAAATATGCAAAGCAACTAACATTCCCAAAACTCAGCCGCTCACCCCAAAATAACATAAATGGATAAACAACACTACAAGCCAAGTAAAATGTGTGTTACGACCTGATTCAAAAGCCACAACATAAAGTAAAAACTGACAGAGTTTGTAGAGCTATTGTTTAAAAATGACATAAAAATCTCAGCTAAAGCTTACAGCCCACAATGAGATCTGGCAAAAAAGTCTAGTCCAAGTGGACCTTGGGGATGCCTATGTCCACACCTCATCAAATATACAATAAGCAATAAGCAATTAAGCCCTCTGGCAGTATTACTGCAAGGAGAGTAGATAGCAGAGGGATATATCATGTAAATTTAATTCGGCTATATGCTGTCCCTTTAATCGAGTAAAAGTCTTGTTAATAAGTTAGTGTTTTTCCAGATCAGCTTTAACTCCCATTACCTGGACAGGTAAAAACATACTGCAGTACATCATCAATGTCAGACTTGCAGTCTTGCCCTAGGTGTGACTCCCCATCCACACTTTTTGCGTCTCAGGCGTACAAGGCTGATGGGGTGGGTGGGCGAGTGGGCAGCGTGGACAAGTTTGTGAATGCGATCACTTGAGAATGAGGCAATGTAGGAGCCTTAAATTGAAAGCATAGGTGTATCTACTAAAATCTCAGGCGAGTTTGAATCGCAGCGATCTCGTCCCCAAGGTCAAAGTTTCCTTAAATTCTTGTGAATGGGATAAGTCCAGAATGTGGCTATTTAGAACTTTTAAATTGATACCATTTATGTATCTACTGGGAGAATGAGAGGAATACAGGCAGATGCCAGTATTTTTGTTTTTATTTGGAGATTATGTATTCTCCAAACACGCTCCTTCCGGTTGTGATCTATGTAGGTTCCTCCAGTTCTGCAAGCTGTTCATTCTCGTTTACGTGCCCCACCCTTCCTCCCTCCTTGTTCTCAATTCTTTGACTTCTTCATTTCTATTTAGTGCATGGGGATCTGCCGGGCCCGGGAGCCATTGCCAGTCCCCTTCGAGGCCTTTCACCAAACCGCAGCTCGATTCATGTCAAAGCGTTCACTTACCTACTAAAACGCTGTCAAATCTAAAATGAGGACGTGGGCCTCTGAGCTAGTGAAATCAAATTCAAATGAATATATGGTGGATGAAGATAATGCAGTGAGAAATACTTCAGGAGAATCTGATGGTGCATTCTCAGCTTCATTTTCAAGCTCGGGCACTGTCCTTGATGTAGACATTCTTTTCCTTTATCTGCCACATGTGAGCTGAAAACATTTTGGGTCAAAGAAGAAAGCGAGTGGGCTACTGTATTTGTCTTGCTTTACCTCCTGTCTCCCACCCACGTTCTCTTCATTTCCCACATCATTTTGCCATCATTTCTTTCATCCCATATGATCATTCTCTACTGTCTCTCTCTCTTCTTTTGCCTGTCTCTCTCTCTCCAAGGAACCTTTTCCCCTTCTTGCTGGCTGTCTCCCTCTCTCATGCTGCATTATTTACTGTGTGGAAATGCCCAAAATTGCCTGCCACTACTTATTATAAGATGCATTCGTCAAGGGCATGGATTAGTGTCTGGCTCTGACAGCCCCAGTGCATGTTGGGAAAGTGGTAGAGAGGAGACTTGAAGGGGAGGGGCAGGAGGAAAGGATAAGGGGGGAGACAGTTTGTGCCCCATTGTCTCTGCATTGTGTGTGTCCGTGTAAAGAACTTAACGGTGGTTTATGCAGAATAACCTTGATGCCACGCTGCATTAGTGACATCACAGGCTCTGTGGAGCTGCATTGACCAGCGTCACAACTGCTGCAGTATGCTGATATGCATCTCTTATTTTCATCCGCTTCCTCCCTGCTCACGTCACGTTTATCTTTTCTCCTCCAACCACATTCGCTTCGCTTCTTGCTTGCTTTTTGTCTCTCTTTTCTTTTTCTCCCTCTCTTCCTATTTCTTCCTTTAGAAATGCAGCTCTGCAGTAGCTCTGCTTTAATAACACAACTCCCCCCTCAGAGTGATGATCATGTAGGAAAGCAGTTGTTCACTTCAAACTCTCTGCATAATGAAACACATGCATCACAAACTGGCGTGGTGCAGTTTTTATTCTCTCTGAGATTTGTGTCTCTTTATATCCTTTCCATTCTGAGAGCAGCTTTTTTTGCGTTTACTTTCTCTGACTTTCAGTTTCCTGTGTTTCCTTTTCCCTTCATTCTCCCTCCCTCCTCTCCGCCCAGGACCTCACAGTGACACTCAGCTGCTTGGTAGTTGATCCCTTTGACTTGCTGGGAGAAGTCAAGAAAACCTCTGTGCCCGCTTTGCCACGCACTGCCATATACCTTTTAATCTTCCCACATTCCCCTCTTCATCATGAGAGATTACTTCTCTTTCAGCAGTCTACACCTCCACCCCTTTCTGCCTGCATGCAGCTCTCTCCACCTTGATCTGTAGGCTTTGCAAGTGCAGGTCCTTAAGACCCCTTTGACAGGGTACAGTTACAGGCTGATGTGTCATCCTGGTTTAAAAGAAACATGTGATCTTCTTACTTGCTTCAGCCAGTGCTCAGTGTTTGCCATGCCAGCTCGTTTGATAGATGCTGCCAGGCACAGGCACACACTCACACAGACACACACAAAGCAAATATAGACAACAGGGTTCGGTAACATTACTCATCACCCCCTGCCTGCTTTTGCCGAGCCAGTCTATCGCCACACTTGAGCCTCTGGTCAGCACGATGTCCTAAGTGTCAGTCAAATTCCTGAGGCAGCTGTCAATGACTCATCCCTGGTAACCAACTGTAATCCTGCTACTTAATAAATATCTTCATCATTGGTCCCTTGATGCAATCATTTGGCCGACACAGCACGTGCCATGGCACATCAGTTCACTTCACTTACAAGTGCAGTACTGACTGAATATGTCTGTATCAGCAAGTAGCTACTTATTTTTTCATAGTTGGACACATACTGTGAGAGAGGGGTGATGAAAAAAAGGGGCCATAATCCTATATTTGTGTGAGTGTGAGTGTGTGTGTGTGAGAGGGAGTCAGTGAGCCAGTGAAATAACGTGTGTTTCTGTTTTATAGTCACCATACTGTGAAGCCAGACAGCTATGTATAGCAACCCCGCATCACATACGCCGCATTTTACCCGACTTCCAAACATCTGTGCAGTAACACAGAGGCTAGAAACAGACTCCCATAATGTCCCATATTCTCTTCACAAATAACTCGCTTGTTTACTCAGTGAGCAAACACATTAGGCAGTAGAGAGCATGTCATCAGGAGATTGGACACAGTGACTTCCATAATAAATCTCTGCAGCATTTTTTGTCTTTGCTGGAATGCCGGCTGAGCGTGCAGATCCTTATTTTATATTTCCTGCCAGATATTGAAGACAACAGCATTGATGCCGTGTAGTAAGTAGATGATGTATATTCTCCAAGACTGTGCATATTCTATAAAGGGAAGAAAGGGAAGGCTTAGAAATGGACTAATGCGCCCTCCGGGCTTATATGGCAGTTTCCTGATCCTTAGGTTAGCAGGCATGGCAACTTCAGCCAATCCTCCACATAACCTATACTGTTAATGTTTCAATACACACCTTCATAATTTGTTCTTAATTCAAATAAGGGGACAAGGAGGGCAGGCAGTCACTTCATCACTGCATCTCTCTTAATATCTTGCATGTAATCTATCTCTCTGTTCACTGCCTGCTGCTCATCATGACTTTAGTCCCCAGAGTATATTAAATATCGTGCTGTCATAATGGCATGCATGCATGCCAGGTGCCACACCGAGTCTAATTCCACCCTGTTATATACCTGGGCATCTTGGCATCGGTGTTCACTAATGAAATAACTTGTTTTCCTTTCCATGCTCTTCTTTAGAGCCAGGCAGAAGCCCACTACAAAGGGAACCGCCATGCCAGGAGAGTCAAAGGCATCGAGACCTCTAAGAGTCGTCCTCAAGAAGGAGACAAACCTCACACCCTGCCCCCCACCTCCTCCCCATCTCCGCCTGGAGCTCCTGGCACAGCCCCAGACAGTGAGCCCAGCAAAGCAGGTGAGAGAACAGAAAACTACTGCCACAAGCAAAAACTGGGAAAAGGCTCGGGAAGAACCTTGTTGAAATAATCATTTCAGTCCACGCAGGATGTTCGGCAGCTTATGGTCTTTGTCAGAAAATGAATGGGAAAATATGCAAGAATAACAAAAGCGTCTAATCACAGTGGCTCCGCAGCGTATTGCTGTTTTTATGAGCATCTCGTCTCTATTTGTCGTCGGATTTAGCCGCAGCACATCTTATAGTAGACAGTGCGGTTCCACAGACTGCTGAGACTGATAATGACTGTCCCACCTAAAATCTAAAAAATAAACATTTAATTTGGAAGATTAATAGCTGAACACATTTTTTAGTTGCCAGTATTGGGGGAGTCTTTTAAGTATAATTGTAATGAGAGTTCAGATGAAAATGTTGAAATTCAGAATATCGGGAAAGTTGCTTTGACCTTTAGGAGTTGGAAATAGCTGAAGCAATAAGTTCAAATTGCCTTTACTGCCTAGTCACAAAAACATATATTATTAAACCTAATTGAGCCTTCAAGCTCAAGTAGGCAGAATTATACAAAAGGAAAACAACCCCAACAAAATTTGAAAATAGACTGCCCTCCTCCTGCAGCTCTCCACTCTCTTTCCCAATACCCGCCTAATAAAAGTATGTCCAGTCTGATAAAAGACAGACTTTTGACTTCATGTGGGATTCAAGCTCTGCTTTTCCTCACCTGATCAGGTCTGAATTTGATTGGCCAGAGTCTTTCATAATGGATTAGTTTTTTCAGACAAGAGGATATTCAGGAGTCTATTTCCCATTCAAAACAATTACAATATGCCACAAAGTTTGTATGAATTTTCTTTTTTCCACTGACATCCAGACTATTTTGGCTTTTCCCAACTATGCTTCAAAACTTTTGGTCATTTAAAAAAATCATTTTCAGTCACAGTAGGGTGTAGTAGAAGTAGACCTCTTACACTGAAATCAAACATGACATGAAAGGCTGATCGAATCATCATTACTGTGCCAGAGTTAATCTTCTGTATTAGTCAAGATAAACAGCAAGACTTTATTTAGTTGTTCAATCTAAATCTGGTTTGTGTCAATCCAGTTAGTCTATGAGCAGGAGAACATGGTATGGCAACATGGCAGTTTCTCTGCATCAACCACTCTGTGGTGTGTGGTGTGTCTTTGTACAGTAGTAAGCTAGTGGGAGGTACCACACCATGTATACCACATTCAACATAGACTACGTTGCCTGACCATCCACTTGTCAGTAAAGAGTCCTAAGACTGATTAAGACAAATGAATAAACGAAAACCTCATCCAGCCTTTAAAAGGACAGAAACAGCAGCTGATCTGACTTTAATGAAAAGTAATTAACTGTAAGCAGATTAATTTATTAGTTAATATGATGCAAGGCGTGATCAAAGCAGTGCAAGATCTTTCTTTAGCAAAGGATCTTTAACTTTGTTCCCGTTGTCTTAGTCTTTCCTTTATCCCTCTGGTTCATCTTTGCATTTCACAGTATAATTTAGAGGCTGGGTTCTGTGCGCGTCTGCCATTCTTCTCTGTGCACCAAACATTTCCATTCCCTTAGTGCCACCACTCTGGTCTCGGATCAAACGCCAGCCAATGAACAGACCAGTCGTGTTTTGGTGACATTTACAAAGGTTTCTGTAGCCTACTGTTTACCAGACATTTCCACCTTATTGGTGGGAGGGCACAGAGCAAACACGATAAATTAAAAGATGAAACTCAGGTCCAGAAAAAGCCTCAATGCAGCATGCCAGAGCAAAGAAGCAAAGGTTTTCACATTCCAGTGTCTCTTTCTGTCCATGAACATAACACTTAAGGTTTTCTTATAGTTAGTCTCAGGCAAGTACCAAGGCCAGTCCTTTGTGCTGTCTTCCCTCATGGGGGATCTAAGGTCAGCTAAGATAAGTCCTCATTAGTGAAGCTTCCTGCAGTGAACTCCTAGATCATGAGAAGCCGAACAAGCTTGCAATGATCGAGCTCTGAAAGTAGCAACATGTGAAAAATGCCTTTTTCCAACCAAGGGTCTTTCTTGTGACCTTGGAACCTTGCCTCTTCCTGATTTTTTTTGCATGCTTGTTTGTGTGTATATATGTTCGTGTATGCATGCCCTGAGTGTGATCTCAGTGGTTGGGCGGGGGGGGGTCTCTCGGAGGAGAGCCAGATGTCCATTTCAAAACTGGGAAACTACTGTCTGGGGAACAGACATTTTTATGGGCTGTGGAGTTTTGGTGGAATTCACCTCATAACATAGAGCAGTATGTGTCTTTGATGCTGAGCAACATTTCTTATCAACAGCTTCTTTGTTGCTCTCAGATTTCATACAATATCAATGTCATTTTAGACATTCAGATAGTCTGGGCTACTATCAGATATATCGTTTGTGAAAAAGAATTCACCATAATTTGTGATTAACATATCAAAAACAGAGTACATATACAAACTTGCTGAGGGCCGAAACAGTGATAGGTTATCCAATATTGTTTAAAGAGTGCTTCTTGAACCTTACAGATTTTCAGAGCAGGTCGTGAGTTTTACACCAGTCAAAGGATATGTGGTTAGCGTTGTCCCCAAAAAAGGAGGCACTTGGCTCTGAGAAATTTGGACTGGTGAGCTGAGGTTTGGCTGAGCCTGCGAGTGATGGAGAGCCAGCTGTTGTACTGGAGAGAAACTCTGGTCTTCCCTCCTTCCTTCCTTTCCTCTTTCTCCCTCTGCCGTCTGACACTCCCATCCTAATGAGCGGCTCTGTTAAAACCACCCTGATATTATAGCACTCTTTGGTCCACACAAACATTCACAGGCGCACACACCCAAGGTCAATTAAACAGATGACTTTCATGTGAGGGTTCAAATTGCATGGCTATGAGGTGACTGTAGTATTGAGTTACACTGAGCTAATGTTTGCTCCATCCTCTGTCTGTTTATTGTTAGCATTTGAGTCTAATTGAGGAAATCTGGGAATTCACAAGCTTTTTTACCTCCTTTGTGAATTATTTGATGAAACTGCCTGAAATAACAGTACCTGGTATGGGATGACTGTGTGTGTGTGTGTGTGTGTGTGTGTGTGTGTCCGTGTGTGTATGACTCAGGGTTCGGATGCAGGCCAGACAGGGAAAAGGCACCCAAATGCATTATGAATGTGGCTCAACTCTTGTAAGGCCAGCATTGAGTTTCGTAGCTCGTTAATCATTGAGAATGGGCATGATGGGGGCAGTGGTGACACTCAGAGTCATCCTGCCTAATCATGGCACACATGTAACACACACACAAAGAGACAAACCGCTCACACTTAAAGTCAGTACACTAGCCCTGCCGTAAACCTCCTGGCAGTTTTGCCTGACAAGTAAGATGATGACTTATAACTCTAAATACTGCAAGCATCTTTTTATGGGGGTGGGGGAACATTGGATCCATGAGGGGGGAGGGTGGGGATTATATTACATTAGTTTCTTTTGGCATTTAAAGTAAACAAAGCAAAAGTATCCCTGTGTAATTTTCCACCTACACACAACAGAATCATACCAACAATAACTCTCCTGTTTCAGTAAATAGACTGGTTTTTATATAACGCTTTTCTACTCTAAGCAAGAAGTCAAACACTTTTTTACAGCTTGGCTCATTTACCCATTCACGCCCATTTAAACAAACACTTTTTCCTCTGCTTTTCCTATGCAAGTGCTATCTATCATTAACACATATTCATATGGGTTAGTTTCATGCCCAAAGATACAGTCTGGAGACTGTGCCAGGGCTCGAACCACAGACCACCAACCACCAACCTTCCGATTAGTAGGTGACCTGCACTACCTCCCAAGCCACAGCCACATACATGCAGTTTATGTGCTTTATATATGGTGTGTAAACATCATGCTGTATCAAATAATATTATATCAGACAAAATAAATGTTCACACTTCAGGAATAGGGATTAAGCATATGGATGGAAGAAAACACTGTATTAAATCCTGCAGCTTAAACAACAAAACTTTTCCACATGGACAGCATACCATACTAGCTTTAATTTCCTGAAGTGGGTCAAGGCAATACAGGCATAGCAGGCCATAGTGTAAAGCATCTGGATTGAGTTATCCTTCTGTTGACCTCTCCCCATGAATAATACTGTCTTCTGTTGTAATTTCAGGTCAGCTAGCAGAGAGAATGGTCAGTTAGCCAATAGAGAGCCAAGTCTCATTAGAGAGTATCCTGTACTCTTAAACAATGGAGTAACTGACAGTGGGAATCTTGGGGTAAGAAAAAATAGCGCTTTGTATTGCTACCCTGAGAGGATGTTTCATGATTTAAATTTTAGTCAGTAAAAATGACATAAAAATATTTAATATAATGAAATATGATTTTCAGTGGATTGTGAATTGTTTTGGCCTGGAAGCCTAAAGGGGGAAAAGTGCATGACACATTTACCGTAGTGCTGTATAAGGTGCAACAGTGACTGGATGTTGGTTTGGTGTGGCAGAACTCCAGGCCATCATGGATCATGAAGTCCCTCATTACTATTTGGCCAGGCAACACCATTCCCACTTGATTTTAACCAAAACCAAATGTTATAGATGTGGATTTGGGGTTTGTTTCTTAACATTTCTTTGCACAGACACGTGCCTAAGTGTGCATAAAGCTCATAACAGTGCGGGTAACTACTTTGGTTTTTCTGTTATGCTGCCTTTTTGCACTTACAGGTACAAGCTCTTTACTCAGCTTAACATGTTCAGTCAGTGCTGTGAAAAAGTGGGCATATTATGAGTCATAAACCTCAAACAGCACTTTGATCCAGGACTGCTTTATGGGATCCTCAATGCCACATAGAGCTAGAGATAGTCCTTTTTTTCTTCTTTTTAACGGAACATCTGTTTGAGAAATGCTCTGTGCAGCCAGCAGCTCTGCAGCTGGAAACTTCCAATCTGGAAAGAGAGGGAATTCTAATCTTGGAAAGTAGTGGAATGGAAAGCACTTACAATGGCATCTTCACGAGAGATGATGCAATGGGGTAGCCAGGCCAGAATATACCAAACAATATAAAGTCATAAGACTAAAAGTGGAACAATAGATAAACATATCATGGTCTCTGTCATGTGAAAAAATCACATGCTCTGTGAACGCATGATAGAATCTATAAAAGGAAGTTAAGCAATTAGAGTGAATTTTTGTTTTCTTCCCAGAAAATATCATATATCATCCCTTTAGTACCCTAATCCATAGAGACCTGGTTTTGACGCTGTATCCTGTGGAGTGGAGTTTGGAGAAAGACCTTATAGTCCCTGCTAATGAGGGTAGTTCTGAATACTCCTGTCTTTCTTCAGCTAACACTGAGTGCTTAGTGAATGCCGAAAGCTCAAAGGTATGTGGGTGGCTAGTCCGAAACGTATACTGTATATAAACATGTTGTGCGATAAATACAGAAAATGTAACCATGAGCATATGCAGTGAGGAAGCTATAGAAAGAAAATCAGAGGGCATGGAAAAGAAAAAGTGAGAGGAGCGCTCACTTAAAGATATTTTCTTTGGATTGCATGTATTGCTCGTTGACAAAGCAAATGCCATTATTACTTCTATCCCAGCCAAAAATAACGGGGGTGGGACAGAGGGGAAAAGCCAAAACATGCTCAGGTTCAATTATCTGCTTCCTTGGAAACATTTCAATAAGATGAGCCCACAGCACTGACAAATTGACTTGAAAACTTCAAAAAGCTTGGAAACATTAAACGCTTGCCCATCCGTTCTTATATTTGGGTCATATGGTTTCCTCCTCTGATCTACTTTATGTGTAACTCAAATTACAAGGAACTCGTTTGACCAATTATGGGTTGCAGTATAGGAAATAAAAAGCACTTCTAAATGTGCTTTATGCGCTTTATGTTGGTTGTTCTGATCTATGGAGCAGACTTTGGCTTCCATATTTAATTGGGAGTGGTAGGGATGTGGTTACACAGAGTTTTTTTATTGCTGTTTGACTTGTGAACTCTTTGTTCTTCGTAATCATCTTTATTTAGTTATTTAGTTTTACATTTAATATGTTACTTTCAAGCTGGGGTAGGCTCCAGCTATGGTAAGGATTAGCAGAAGACAATGGATGGATGGATGTGACTTTCATTATAATTTCCTTTGTTTGTCTGTTTTGTTTTTGTTTGGGTTTTTATTTTAGATGAAACACGGCCTATGTCACGGATAAATGGACCCTTACTGGCACCGGGGCCCCTTCCACCTCTTCAAACCCCACCTACCCCACCCATGGACTCCCCTGTGCCATCAGTGTGCCCTCTCATTCCCACCCCTACTCCTCCACTGGTCCCCCCGACCTCTTCTTCCCCAGGCTGCGGGAGCAGCCTCACCAACTCAGAGCAGGTTGGATCAGGAACCCCGGTTTCAGGAGCCGTTGGCATTTCGGCTTCAAACAGCCCATCCAACCCAGAGACTGAGGAGGACAAGGCCAAGAAGCTGTTGTACTGCGCACTGTGCAAGGTGGCTGTGAATTCCTTGTCGCAACTGGAGGCGCACAACAAAGGTCAGTAATCTCTGAGCAATGATATGCTGAAATAGTTGAGCTTTCCTGAATTTAGCGGGAAATACAGTCATCTGGAATTAACTGTGGCGCCTTTCTCGTTCTGATGAAGTTTGGCTTGGATTCCTCTCTGTTTGCACAAGCCACAGTGTTTTTGATGGAAACAAAATGTATCACATCCTGCCTGGACTTTAGCCAAGAAATACACATGCAAACACTTGCAGAGATGTTGTTTTGAATTCCTAAGGAAGAAATTAAAAATCACAAAAAGTAGCAAGTCTAAACAATTTGTTTTTATTTTTATTTTTTTTGCATTTCCAGATAATCAACTGAAAGAATTGCTCAGTTTATTGAAACCCCAGTTTGAATTTCACTGAGGATGTTGTGCACTTGAATTGGCAGCTATAGTTTTGTATATTTTACAGTGTGTAAGAGTTGTCTTTTAAACAACTCCCAAAGTATCTACTGAGTTCCTGGAATTATCGCAGTAGCCCTAATGCAAATTCAATAATAATGAGAATGATGATTAATAACACATTACTGAGTTGTTGTAGCATCTCATAGGTACTAAAACAGAAGGTGTTATGTGAAAAAAATGTAATTTTTGAAGACTTTATGTTATAAATTTACACTCGGCTTTATCAAACCTTAACATATTTAGTGTATTTAAAAATGGCACTGGTAAGTTTCTTTGCTTTTGTTAATTTAGTAGAGAGCATTAAAAGTATACTAATTAGCAGATGAATCACTTTAATATTGACATGCTTGGTCGCTGTAACCAAGGATTTCTTGTTTTCAAGGGTCATCTGTACCTCACCTGTGTCAGTCCAGTCTTTAATACTGGAATCCCAGCCATTGTCAAGCCTACGTTCTTATTTTACTCTTGGCACAATTAGTGTAAATATACCTTCCCCGCTGAAAGATTCGATTTTAGCAGCGGGGAGCATGACAAATGTTCCTGGGAGTCGTCCAGAAGAAATGTGATGTTTAAGGTGTTAAAACCACAGCATGAATGAGAAAATAAAAGGAAATGTTGGTTATTGTGTGGGTGAGCTCACCATAATATGGGTTTAAATATTCTGTCAGACGGCTTTCACACGACAACACTTTCATGGTTACATATACCTCGAGGAACTGGCTGCATCCTATAATCCTTTCTGCACTGCATACTTGGATAGCTGCTGCATGTCTCACAGGACAATATGTATGTGCTGGGCTTTCTATCAGTCTTATGGGACTATAGTCTATGCACATGCACATGCATGAAGTACACTTAAACTTCACCACAGACAGAGGCCCCAAATAAACCTTATAAAGGACTGACTCCTCTCTGCTTAGAGTACTCTCAGCCTGAGCCAGCTGAGTCAGACATGAAAGCAGGTGATAAATGCTGCACTTATAATATTGCCATAGCATTCACTAATATGTATATATTACCTTTTGTATATTTTGGAAATTCATATTTTTTGACCCTCTGATTACTAGTTTATCAATTTCCCAAAAACACATCAGTATTTTTGTGTTGTATCTGTCTCCAAGAAAACATTTGCACATTTATAGTATTAAAAAAGATCATAGACAGCTTAAACATGATCCTGGGTCAAAGCCTGCTGGCACCCAGTGGGCTCCAGAGTTCAAACCCTGAATGACTAAAAGTTGAAATAGCTAAAACTGCACGAGGAAAGCCATCTGGAAACAATCAAGTTCACTCATTCTAAAAATCAGAGCTGTGTGTATTAGCAGGGTTCAAAAATGGAAGCATATGTCACACAGACACCCAGACATGAACAGTGTGCGTGGCACACCATGACCTGCCCAAGACCATGAAAACAGGAATAAAGATTTGTAGTCATGAAGTCATGTTACTTCATGTAACATTCATGCAACAATGTTGTCCCCTTTTGTTTGGTTTACACCCTGAGTCAACTTTGCAAAGACAAAAAAAAAGGGAAAAAAAGCCATTGCCAGACCAAAATAGAACAAAAGCAAAAACAGGCACCCAAGAGCACATTTTTGGCCACAAGCAAACCTTTCTCCACACTGAAGCCCACAGCCTCCATGCTCCCCACTTCCACCCCACCCAGATGACTTGTCCAACTTCTGTAACCTTAACAATGTTCAAAGGGAATTTAGGGAGTGGGGCAAATTAGTATTTCAAAGTCAGAGCCAAAGACAGTGGAATGCTGTTTTTCAGTGTAGTGGAGCATTGCAGTAAAATGGAGTGGGAGGTTTCATCCAAGTACAAAATGTGTGATTATTTAATGAGAGACTATTTTAGCACACACAATAATATGCAGTATGCAAAAACATATTTCTCTATGATGTCCTTTTTGCAGCTGCAGCTACTCGAGGACTTGTCCAAATGAAGAACATATTGTTAATAGGAAATTAGCTTTTTATTTATTTATTTTCATTTTTTGACTCATGACTGAGTAGATAACGTCATGCCAAATGGGCTCTGTCGAACAAACATCTAAAGGGGCTAATCTGTTTTTATGTCAAACGGCTTCATTTCCGAGAAACGGCTCTAGGAGCTTCAGTAATATATGTCTAGTGCTACAATCTGCTATGTAACCTGCCCTGTTTCTTTGCTCAGCAGTGTTAATGTTTGGAATAATACTGATCTCTTCAAACGGTACAAAGCAGGGTGCCATGCTCTTACAGCATAACAAATGCCTGATTGAAGAGCCATTTAAAGAGCAGACCAAGCCTGCATCTCATAAAAATGTGCTCCTAAATTTCCAAACACTGACATTTATTGTCAGTGTTTTTTAATGTTCTATTAAAGGCTCAGTGATTCACGTTTTCATTGATAATGCCAGATGTGGATCATGGATAATGGATGTAATATTGTACAGTACACACTATTTGGCCTTATCCTACGCACTCCACTGAGTCAAACATCATGAATCACTTATATTATTAGGTTATTATTAGAAAGGCTTTGAATTGACCTTCCAGATCACTAACTGCACAGATGGGTGACTGCTGCCCTCCTGTGGGGAAAGCTTTGCTCTACAACTTCAGGCAGAATTCATTCTTTCTGTTGTGCTGTGCTATGTGGTTATTCAAGCCAGTGGATTGTAGTTGTGGTTGTTTCTTTTTTTCTGCCATGATGTGACACTTTTCACTGTCTTTGTTCTGCAATGTTAACTACAGAGAAATTCTGTCCAGTCTCATTTTACTTCAGACAGGTGGAAGCAGTATGACTCATATGTTACAATTAATGTTTCGCTGGCACCTTATTATTTCATTTTATTATATTAGCTTTTAAATTCTTTCTTTCTCTGCAGGTACGAAACACAAAACTATCCTGGAGGCACGGAGCGGGCTGGGCCCTATAAAGGCATATCCTCGCCTGGGCCCCAAGCCCAGTGGAGAGCAGGGAGGAGGGCCGGTGGACCCCAACACTCAGGAACGAACCTTCCACTGTGAGATCTGCAATGTGCGGGTCAACTCTGAACTGCAACTAAAACAGGTAAGGTAGCAGTGGATATATTTCTGTACCTAAAATCTAAAGATTAGACAGGCATTTAGATTTGATTTTTTTTGTTAAGCACAAGATCAATTCAGTGGTCAATATTCTAAATTTTAAATTATGTTGTTTTATTCATGTTTATTCAAGTTAAACAATTGTGTAATTACATAGCTGTATTTTTTCATTATGTTTTCTCCAGTCAGTGTCCATGGTGTAGGAAAAGTAATGCAGTTTGCTGTGATCTTTATTTTTAGCACATATCAAGTCGAAGGCACCGGGATGGTATGGCGGGCAAGCCTAACCCTCTCCTCAGCCGACACAAGAAGCACAGGGGAGCTGATCTAACGGTAACATCTTACTGCTGATTTTTAGCTCCTATGACAAAGCACACCTGAACTCCAGAGATCAGATAGCCAGTGATACTTAAGGACATTAAGGTTGTGAAGCTTTGGAGTTGGTTTGATCTCCACAAAAGCCCATCAGGTGTTCTGTCTTCATCCTCCTACCTCAACCTAACTGAACTTTCTGAATTACAAAAGTGCATGGTGTACAGTTGTTTCACTTGCATGTGTTGACCTTCTGAAACTAATCAATGTTACCCCCCCTTCTCTCTTGTCTTGTACTGTTATTGATTCTGTTTTTAGTCTTCTTTGACCTTCTCCAAGGATCTCACCAAAGCTTTGGGTGCCGGGCTGTTGCCCAACCCTTTGGCGGTTGCGGCAGCAATGGCCGCCGCAGCGTCCTCAAACCCACTGGCTCTCCGCGCGGCTGCTCCCGCACACCATCCACCTCATCACATTTTGCAAGGCCCGCCTCTCAGCCACGCAATCCTGAGACCTGCCCCGGGGCCCATCCGCACCACTCATGGGCCAATCCTCTTCTCTCCTTACTGACACATAACCATCTGACTTCAGCCAGTCAGGAACATCCACTCCAAAAGCACACTGTGAAGCTACAAACATGATCAACTAACAGCAATTGATAAGGGGGGGGGGGGAAATCTGATAATATAAATATCTGACTGAGAGAATAGCAAGGGAACAGTGGAAAGGAGTACAAGTCTCTATTTTTCCCTTTACCTGAAACTCTCCATTCACTCTCCCTCCATTTCAAAAGACTTTTTGAGTGATCTGCAGATGGAATTATCAGAGAGGGATAGTCATTATGCATCAAACTCCCTTGTACATTTCTCACCTCCTGGTCCCTCCCTTGCACTGTGGCCCTCTCGTGGCCACCTCAATAGCTACAGAAGAAACACATGCAGACCTTTCTAGAAACGTTCAACCACATGTAGTGTTACATAATTATTCCGGGACAGGTTGTTTTTTCCACCTGTCACCATGGCTAAATGTGTTCTTCTCATCCTATGCACCTCAAAAACAAAGACAATAATGTTATGTCAGTAGGGTAGCTGCTTCCATCAGTCTTTGCTGTGTGCGCCACATGTAGCTGTACAGGCTTCAACGGCACTGTACATGTCCTGCTCCGTGCCGGAGGTCAGCAGCTCTCCAATTTGTGACATTAGGTCTCCGCTAGATACAACATGACTTTGGCTGACAGGCAGGTGGTAGCCACATCCGAACATGTCTGATGGTTGGGGGGATGAGTGGAGCAGAAAAGTGACTGTGGGGGGTTGTTCTTTGCTGTCATTTCCTGAGAGGGTGAGGTGAGAGGAAGGCTGGCACGGGTCACTGGATGGATTCACCACAGGCAACTTGCAGACGTACACAGGCCTGGACAAATATGTTTTAAAATAGATTGTACCAACAAAATTTGCTACAGGGCACATCTGCCAACCTCCATAACAGTCAGAGAATAGGCTCACCAAAGGGGAGAGGAGATGAAAGAAGCAGCAGAAATCACACATTAATACATATTGTACTGCCGGGTTTAAATACTCGATCACCATCTTTAGCTTTGATTGCATTTTATGGAAAGAATTCTGCAGTTTTACGAACAGCAGTTTGAAATAAAGTACTTGGGAGAGAGAAAGAGAGGATAGGTGTTATGCTTCAGCTTGGATTATTTCAAAGCCAATCATCATCCTCACATCTCCCTGGTCTTCATTCGCAGGCTGACTGTGTAGGTGGGCAAGTATGACTTGTGTACCACCCTTTGTCCTAATTTCTTCTCCATGCCACCTCACAACAGGATGCTACACAGCGTTCTGCATCACTGGGTTGACCTCTCCCAATTCCTGCACTATTCTTCTCCTCAGCTCCCTATTATCCAAAGGTTCATATGAGTCTATTGTGGGAGACACATCAACACTGGCAACCATGATGCTGAAAGGCAACAAATTAAATAGAGGAAGTTGAAAGCCAAATACATTCTTTGACAAATGATCTTGAGCTGAAGCGACAACCAAGCCAGAAGCCCAGAGAAGCCGCCCGGAGCAGGAGCCGAGACGTCCAGCCCAAGGCATCTATTGATACTTCCTGTCTTACAACTGAAAGCCATGAAACACACCATGATTTGTTTTCTTTTACAAAGACTGGTGAGCACTTTGTTTTTCTTGTTTGGTTTGGACTGTTGGTTTACATTTATATCACACATTTAAAAAAAAAAGAGCAAAATAGAAAACATGATAAAAAAAAATATTTTTGTAGGTAGGAAATGTTATTAACGTCATCAGTGGAAACAAGGAAAAGGGTGAAATTATCAGAGAGTGAATTATATAAGGGACTCAGCCAGAATGATATAAACGGGCAGATCGACTGACTCGGTGGGGAGCCACAAACACTAGCTAAGCGGCAGCAGACTTATCTTGCCTGACAGCTTGAAACTAACACCCTTTTCTGAACGAGATGTACACTGTGCCCTTTCATTGAGAAGCAATGAGCTCTAATGTCTTACCTTTGTCTGAATATTGCAATGCAATGAGCAATTTTTATCAGAGTGACTTGTTATCATTGTGACATGTTGTGACATATTGTCTGGAGTCATGTGTAAAGTGGGAGCACGCCAGCTGACTGACTTTTCTGTTCTTCCATGGGGAGTGCAACTTCTTGAGGGGATTGAGGTGGGGACGGAGAGACAGAGGTGTAGCTAGAGATAGGGACTGACCCTTCATATTAAAGGGCCTTTTTACTATGGTAATCTCTGCTTGGGGAACAGGGTACAACACCAGGTATCAAGGGATTAAAGCTAGATCTGTTCAACGGGTTTTTTGTTTTATTTGGACTTAACGAATTGCATTTTGTTGTTGTTTTTGTTTTTTGTTTTCTGTGTGTGAGAAATATGTCTAAGTGAAAACCTAGAGGAACATTATCAATGCCATTACTTAAAAAGAGAAGCTGGCTCTGTGTCAGCTTCCACCATTGTGCTCTTTTTGTTGCTGAACGTAATCTTCAAGTTCATTTTGTGAGTGAAATGCTATCCCAGCATCCTTGCTTTTCTTCCTGTTGGTGTGTGTACTATAAGTATTCTAGTGTGTGTTGGGACCTGCTCTCTCCCCACTCCCCACCAATCAGAGACAGAGGCAGCCTGGATCTATAAAGTGGCCTAACACAACTATGGGGACAAAAACCTGCGTGTGTTTGGTACGGTGAGATTCATCAGTCGTTCTGGATTCAAGTCACAGAGTTGACCAATAACCGAGCCTTATCAAAGTACTGCAAAGATGTCCCTGGTAGGTCAGTCAAGTAGCACCACTTGTCCTCGATATGTTCATAAAGTGGTAAACACCAGAGAGTCATTTTCATCATTCACATGTGGGAAATAAATGGTATTCCTATTTTCTGGGCAGGTATTTCATGTTAGCTGTGTTTAGGCTACTAGCCTTAGCCTTATTCTGCCCTCGGTCTTTCTCAGAGCAGAGAGAGAGAGATGGAGAGGCTATGGTGTAATTTTGTCTTGCCAATAAATTTATTTTTGAATTTCATTATTAGAGGGACAAAGACTTTGTATGGCGAATTGTAGCAATACCTGACTCATTCTGGCTACTCTTGTTTATTGCAATAAGAAAATTAAACAATAAATGTGTATGTGAGTAAAACATTATAAATGTAATTTAAATGAAAAAGAAACTTTATGGTAAGTACTACTGGTATCAAGAGAAACCATGGTGGAAAAAAGTAAATGTCAATAAATCATTAAATGATACTGTCTGTGGAGTTTTTATGAATCAAACAGTGTGGTGCTTTCTAATGCCATCCATCCAACTGCATGACCCTAGCTGGGAGTGTCCAGTCACAGAGCTGGAATTAAAATGAGTGAACTGCTTTAAATCATGGGTGGGGACTCCAGGCCTTAACGGCCAGTGTCCTGCAGGTTTCAGATATCACCCTATCAACAAACCTGAATCAAATGATTAGCTCATTATCTTACTCTGGAGAACTTTAAGACATGTCGAGGAGGTAATTTAGCCATTCAAATCAGCTGTGTTGGATCAAGGACATCTAAAACTTGCAGGACACCAGCCCTTGAGGCCTGGAGTTCCCCGTCCTCTAATCAGCCAATCACACTTAATGTATTTAGGCATGTAGACATGGTCAAGCCAACCTTCTGAAGTTCAAACCAGGCATCAGAATGTGGAAGAAAAGCAATTTAAGAGACTTGAAACGTGGCATGGTTGTTGGTGCCAGCTGGGCTGGTCTAAGAAGCTGCTGAACTACTGGGATTTTTCCACACAACCACATCTAGGGTTGAAATATAACTATCCAAATTAAAGAATACATCCTGTTTGCAGCAGTTCTCTGGGTGAAAATGTGCTGTTTTCAGAGGTCAAAGGAAAATACCCAATTGCTTCAGGCTGAAAGGAAAGCATCAGTAAACTGAACAGCCACTTGATACAACCAAAGTATGCAGAAGAGTACTTCTGCAGGTACAACAGCAGAGGGGCCATAGCAGCAGAAGACCACACGAGGTACCACTCCAGTAAGCTATGAGGAAAACTGAGGCTACAATTTGTACCCACTCACCTAAACTGGACAACAGAAAATAACATAGCAACATAGAAAATAACTGTTCCAACAGTCACAAGAACACAAAGAGAACAGGAAAGACAATAAATGGCTCTGTGACACAAATTCTGTTTGTCTTTCTTTTCTATCTAGTTTGTTAGGAAAGGTGATTATTATGAAACATATGAATCTATTAAAACAAAGCTCATGTCTCACTGTTATGTCGAACCTGCCAGAAAAAATCACAAAGTGACTTATTTTAAATAGGTCACAAGTAAAAATGGCTGCAAATCCCTGCATGAAGGTGTAATTTAGCTAGGCAAATAAAACAGTTTTTAAAAAATAGCCCACCAACTCTATGAGCTCAGTGGTCAAATATATATTAAAAGATAGCTGAGGTCATGAAATGAACATTTTAGTCATAGGAAAACTAGACAGTGGGAGGACAGTTGGTGGCACTGGTGTTTGTTAAAGCTTTGGGACCTTAATAAAAAAAATCTAAGGGTTGAAGATGTGTTCCACAAGAGCACATAGAAGAACAATATCTTTTGTGACAGCAGATATGAGAAGGAGTAGCTGACTGGTCCTGCATTGCATCTTCAAATGAAAAGCAGCATTGTACTGCCTGGAGACTATTGCTGATTTCTTGTGATACACAGCCCTCAAGCTGCTCCCACGAGACTTCTTTTGAGCATTACCAAACAGATCGACTGCTTGGCAGTAGCTGTGTGATTCTTATATCAATACACAATTTGGCCACTAGATGGTCCTGCTGTGATTACCGAGAAGCAAGTCTCACAATGCAAGCACGTCAGACTTGTGTAACACTGCAGTTCTTCAGTTAAAATTATGAAGACTGATAATCACGTACATTCAGTATTGAATGTACACCACGTATAAATATCTATTGTTTGACTGCCTGTCGGCAACGTACAGATGCAATGCATTGCCATATGGCAGAGACAGGATAAAGGGAAATTGTACAGATGGCTCCTATGCTACTGTCTTTAGTTTCAAAGGAGAATTTTACAAGTTTGGGTCCTTCCATGTTGTTATTTTATGTGCTGAAGCCTCGTAAGAAGCACAAGTGTGGGAATAAAAAACACTAATAAAAATAAAATATATTGCTTTTTAAGATGTTTATTTGATTATTGCATTTTAAGGAAAATATATTTGTAAAATTATAGTGGCACGACTTCTTCTTTTTGGGTTTTTTTGCCTATAAGAGGCAGACATGACAAGTTCTTTCTCGAGAGGTCCATGCATTGAGACGTGGAAATAAAACAGTGAGGTGGTCAGAAAGAGGTTTTCAAATGGAATCTGAAGAGGCAGAGATGCACTTTTCTCTTAATGGAAGTCTGCTTTTGAGTGGAGAGGGTGTGTTTCAGGTCTACTTATCTTTCTTCCTGACCCTCTTCTTATTTCTAAGAGGGTTTTTTTCTTTTAATAGTTTTGTATCATACATGTTGCAGGAAAAAGAAAGATATGTAGGGAGTCCTCCTGGTGGCATAGTTGGAAAAAGTATAAGATATTGTTGCATCCCATGAGATGGGATGATGGGACGATGTATACCCATCAGTAACTCATAGTTTCAAGTTATCAATATGCTATTAGTTAAAAATACAGACTGTGACAATGTGATAAATGCATTACAGTCATATTGGCACACTAAGTGGGGGTATTATCACTCATAAAGCTGATTTATATTGATTTCTAACATTTCACCTTATCATACCATCACAAATAAGATATGTTGATATAACTCACATCCTGTCTGTGTAAATAAGGAGGCATACAACATACAGAGTTTGCTGTTTCAGTTTATGTGTTCATGAAGTCACGCAATGCAATAAAGTGCAGAGTACCTGCAGCACTTTGGGCAATGGGTGCAGCTGTTCAAGCAACAACAACCAAAATCTACCATCAAAAACAAAAGCGTTCAAATAAATATTCACAAAAGTCACTCAACAAAAATGTTGCATATAAAGAGCTCCTTCTATGTAATTGTAGATGGAGCCGTTTTACATTTGTGCTAACAGGGGGAAAATCAGAGAAAGGTGATTTGTACACCTGTTTTTAGTCCTAAACATACACGCATGAGACACACATCTTCTCTTTAGCAGGTTTCGCTGCATAATTTGCCATACAGGTGTCTACTTCAGCACTTCAGCAGGTTTAAACTCTATAAAGTCATCTGGGCCAGTTTAGTGCATGACAAATAAATAATCATTGCATGCCGTGCAATCTTCTTCCAACTTAAACATCTTTTTAAGTTGGAATTTAAAAAAGAAAAAATAGAAGAAAGGCATTTTGTGGAAGAACCTTTTCGAAATCTGTAGAAATACAAAGAAATTTTTACACAGTGACTCTAAAAGTGTTATACAGTAGAGAAAATATGAAGACTAACTATATCACCAATGGAAAATTCTTGGAGGAAAAACGAATTGTAACATGCACAAAAAAAGTCCTCAATTTTACATATTCTGAGTATTAATCCACTTTCTGTATGCAAGAAATGAAAGCAGATATTAGTATAAACTGTAAAGGTTTCTGAATTATTGAAAGTCATGGGAGCCCACTGAGATATTTTTTGAGCAAATAGTTGCCAGTGCAGCGACTCAGTGTGTTACAAAGCCTGTGTTGCATTTCAACTAGAGAATGACCAAGATGAGTCGCAAATCAAATCGTAATTACAATTCAAACCCCACGGATAATTAATATCATATCAGACACAGAGCTAATGGATCACCAGCATGAAAAGACATCCCTCTCTCACTCTTACGGCTAAGGTTAATTTAACCGCATGCTGCCTCCACCAACATGACATGGCAGGGTCAGGTACATCAGAACAGATAATTAGAGCAGACTCTGCAGATAGCCTGGAAGGAGACAGAGAAGACGCAATGGAGCAAATGATTCCATAATGCAATTTCTTTAACTAGTTTCAATATTGTGTTGATGCCAAATGTAGCTCTTTCTTTTTTCAGTTCAACTTGTCATCTTTTTTTTTTTTTCAAACGTTGAATGTCTTTCTGTTCTGTGCAGTGTTTGTGCAACTTCGTTTACCAGAATTACAGCATAGCATAGGCTCCTCGTTTCAGATAAAAAAAACACAACTGTTTGTCATTACTTTTAATTTTGGACTTCCTTCCTTCATTTGAAACATGTCTCTCATTTGTTTCATTCATGTTCTTTCTATTTTTCTTAACTACAAAGAACAATCTTAATAAAAATTAAGAAACCTTTAGACACCCAACAGGCATCCGAGGAAAACGTGAAATTAAGCGATCAATCCTCTGACTAATATGTTGTTCTCCTTTGGGAAATTAAGTCAGTCCTCAACAATAACCAAACTGCAGCTCGGGGTCACTCACAAGAAAACGGTCCCAGAGGAAATGTGTGGATACAAAGAGCCCATGTAATATAACAATAATGTAAGTGCATTGCAGCAGACCTCGAGTCTACTATGCTGGTCGTTATGAACTCTTGAGAGACAGTTGCCAAATATGCTTTCATGTAGCATCTCTGCAGTTTCAAGGCTGCGCTGTTGGTGTCGGGATCTCATAACACAAATGTGAAAGAATGATCTTCAGTCCTTCGTGCAGGAGTAGGCGGGCCAGTCAAATTGGCCTTCTGCTCTATCACAGCATGGGTCACGGAAGGAGTGAATTGAATTAACTATTACGAAGAAGTGATTTGAAACCCATGAATAAAATCCACTGCCTGCACTGATTTTTGTCCTTGTGGCAAATGTGATAGAAAAAAATGCACAGTGCATTTAAATAAAATATATTAAATATCTTTTAAATGCTTGAGAATTTGAGGCCTCTGCCTATTTATTTTCCCACAATGCACTGAGCATTTCTTCTTCACTCACCTCTTTTTGCCCTCTACGGTGCATCTGGAAAGTATTCACAGCACTTCACTTGTTTCAGATTATGTCATGCTACAGCTTGTTAGCAAAATACATTTTCACCTGTAAATTCTACACACAATACCCCAAAATGACAATACTTTGTTCACAGCCTTTGCTCAATACTTTGTTGAAAAATCTTTGGCAGCAATTACAGCCTCAAGTCTTTTTAAGTATTAAGTTACAAGCTAGAAACACCTATTTTTCTTTGCAGAACCTCTCGTGCTCCATCGGGCTGGATGGGAAGCATTGATGCACGGGTATTTTAAGATCTCTCCAGAGTTGTTCAATCAGGTTCAAGTCTGGGCTCTGGCTGGCCCACTCAAGTACATTCACAAAGTGGGCCCAAAGCCACTCCTTTCTTATCCTGGCTGTGTGCTTAGGGTTATTGTGCTGTTAAAAGATTAACCTTTGCCTCTTGTCTCCAAGCATATCTCATTGCTGCATTCAGCAGTTTCCCTTAACCCTGGATAGCCTTCCAGTTCTTGCTGCTGAAAAAAAATCCCCACAGCATGATGTTTCCACCACCGTGCTTCACTGTTGGCAAAGGTATGGTATGGGCCAGGTGATGTGTGGTCTCTGGTTTCTTGGAGACATGATGCTTGACTTCAGGCCAAAGAGTTCAATCTTCCATCAAGTTTCATCAGACTAGAGAATTTTGTTTCTCATGATCTGCAGTTTCATCTTTTGAAAAACTACAGCAGGGGTGTCATGTGCCTTTTATTGAGGAGTGACGTCTGTCTAGCCACTCTACCATAAAGGCCTGAATGGTTGACTGCTGCAGAGATCCTTCTGGACGATTCTCTGCTCTCAGAGTGACCATCAGGTCCTTGGTCACCTCTTTGACTAAGGCCCTTCTTCCTCAATCACATAGAATTTCCCAGTCGCCCAGCTCCAGAAAGTGTCCTGCTGGTAACAAACCATCCATTTAGAGATGATGGAGGTGCTCATTGGGACCCTCAATGCTGCAGATGTTTTTCTGAACCTTTTCCCAGACCTGTGGCTCGATATTTAGTCTTCCGGCAATGACAGAAGTTCATGCACCATATATCAGTATATGGACATCTACACTTAAATAAAAAATTTAAAAAGCAGAATTTGTAACAGAACCTTATTTTTCTTAAGTGCATCCATTACAGCACTGTGTAGAAAACATAACAGAGAAGCAGCTGCAACTCCAAAAGTAACTTTACTAGTATTCATTTTTTAAATATTTGTGACTACTTCTTCAAGGTTAAAAAGACAATATGGCCGTAATAGTATCATTTTAACATACTGCCCCTGGAGTATTTAGCAGCAAATATACTACTGTCAGTACTGTACACCTCCTTGCTGTTGTGATTAGCCAAAAGCCACAGGGAGACACAGATGTTTTTCCAAGAATTTTCTATTTAAAGCTTCCATAATGCATGAGCGTACACCCTGAAGCGTTTCAGGAAATGATGGTGATGAAAACTATGGTGGGGAGAGCAGCGGATGAGAGAAATGGTGACACTGAAGCTTGATGGTCAGACACTGGATGCAATGTGAAAGATAGGGTGCCACTTTTAATTAGAAGATGAGTTACCGACAAGAGGAAACAAATAATGTTGTCATTCAGCTGTATCCTGTTGTGACAGCCACTCACTAATTATCTTTCTGTCCTGTCATGCATCTGTTTTCCTTTTCTTAGCTGTTAAAGCCAAATATCATTAATGTGTCTTGGTGTCTAGTGTAGCATCTAAATAAAGAACCGGATGATTAATAAATGATGATTAATAAATCCTGCTAAAAACTGTCAGAGGAAAAAATGTATAGCTTTTTTATATAAAGCCACAACAGCTGCAACCTAAACATCTAGAAGTTAGTTTCCTGATTGTTCACATGAATTGCTACATCCTGTATAATCCACTGTATATTACAGACTGACATGACTCTGAAAAGTGCCATAAATGTGGATTCTTTCAATTTGACAACTGCCAGCAAGGGGCAACTCCTACAGTGAAGTTTCTGGAAATGCCCACCTCTGACGAATGACCATTGAGCAGTTAGGCTACAATGACTGCAGGCAGATGTAAGATATGGTGCAAACCTACTTTTGTTATTTTTTATTCATCAACCATTTATTTAAAACTGCACCTCTGGTGAGCACTTGTGGCCTCTACAAGCAGCAACCTCTGATTGCGTGGGCAGCTACTGATGAGCTACACTTAGCTCTGAGGTGTCAGCAGGGTTCCCATGCTTCCCAAAAGGCAAATGAGCCATGTAACAATTTTTGTATATTATAGCCTTTAATGAAAACTATCACCAACAGCACCCACAAATACTTTATTATTACATTACATTAAAAATGACCTAAAAACCCCAATCAGCTTCCCCACTTTAATCTCAGTCTTGATTTCTTTGTGAATCTTTAAATTATGCTCAAACTCGTGGGGAAGCTTTGCCTGAACAACATGGAGAGAACAAACAGTTGACTGAAATCAGCACTGGTAGCACTGTTTACAATAATTACACAAATACATGTGCTCAGATAGTGATCAGTTAAATTTGTGGCTAATATTATCTTTTTATCTTGCAGCATCTTATCATACGCAAAGTAGCTGCTCAAGAGCCTTGAAGCCAGAATCACAAAAATCATCAAAAATATTTAAGAGTTCTCATTTGCAGGTTGTAAATGTTTTTCCTAAATTGCAGAGTACTAGAAAATCTTCCACTATTACCTGAAACAGCCTTGAGACAACAGTGGTTGTGATTTGGCACTATTTTAGTAAAACTGAATTGAATGAAAACAAGTTGCTCTGAACCAGTAACTTGACTAATAACATCCGTAAAAGCTCAGTTTCAAGTTTAATTTAGGATGACATAATGATTTTCTAAATTATATCCATATTTATATAAAATTAAGGATAAATCGTGGCTGTCTCATGATTCAAAAGTCAACACCATGAGTGCACAGAGTCTCTCAGTCAGAACCAAAACCTAACATCAAAGAACTGAAGCTGACTTCACTAAATCAACATGTCAGTTAAATAAATCACAAATTCCACATTAAAGGCAGATGTCGTCCTTCTTTCCATTTTGTTCCAGCATCCTTCCCACACAGGTGTTTAAAGTTATTCTGGATGACTGGGCCACTTTTCAGACTGGTTGGCCAATGTTTTCATTGAAAATACTTTTTCACAGCAATTTGATATTTGATGGAAAATGATGTTTAACACATTAAAATATACATCTGTGTCATGACTTCGTATTTATCTCTCTTTAGTCTCTCTTTAGTTCTAGCCTCAGGACTGGATACAGTCGCCCCAGACGGGAATTGATCTGGCAACCCTCCTCTCCACTACGCTACCCAGCTGCTAGAAACTTGACTAATACCAAGGGCTCAGGGAAGAGCAGGTGAAGGTAACAGTGGTCCCAGGGGTAATCGGAGCACTCGGTGCGGTGACTGCCAAGCTAGGCGAGTGGCTCCAGCAGATCCCAGGAACAACATCGGAGATCTCTGTCCAGAATAGCGGCGTCCTAGGAACAGCTAAGAAACTGTGCAGGACCCTCAAGTTCCCAGGCCTCTGGTACAGGACCTGAGCTTGAAGGATAGACCGCCCTCAGGGGCAAGAGAATCAGAATCAGAAAGATTCTGATTCTATTTATCCCCAAGGGGCAATTAAGATATATATAGAGAGAGATATAGATATATAGATATATTCCATTAACTGTCCCACATACTGACAATGGGTGTACCAGGATTTAGGATTTATTTGTATACTTCATAACTTTTATCTAGTGCTGCATAACAGTGAAATCAAACAAACAAATAAAAAAGATTTAAGAACAAAAAATATTGACCTGACAACAGCAAAGAAACTTTATATTTGGGTTCTTATACGTCAACAACCAATAAATAAATAAATATCTACAAATTACAATTTAAAATACATGTTTACATGTTTCCTTTGACTAATTTCCCAATGAATATTTATATGCAATTTAAAATATAACCTTATCAGCTGTTGTTTTGGTTTTTTGTGCTTGTGGTTTGAGCATTTAGTATTTGAATGAAAACAATCAGCTATCAGATTCTTTAATGTCTCTTTATTTCAGGAAATAAAGATTTGGAAAAACATTTTTGTCATTTGCTTTATCATGTTGGCTCTTTTAGATCGCTTATGGATCTGTTTCACTTGTGAAGTGTTATATTACACCAATAATATTTATTTCCCTTTTTTATATGTTGCAAAATTGCTAACCAGCATTTGAGTGTTGCTTTGTTCACTTGCCTTTGACCATGTATTTATGGACAGTGTATTATCATAAGCAAACCACACTACAATCATTCTAATCAGAAGATGAAACTGACAGATAAAAGTCACATTATGTAGTGCTGCCATATTTCTAATGAATTATAATGCATGTGAGTATCAGATAGTGATGCCTAATGAGTTTTTAATGTGCACTCCATGCTCACGATAGACTCGAAGTCTCCTCCTCCTAGCATATTATCAGGTTTTATCATACTTGGCTGTCTCTGACATCCTCTCGTTTAAACAGTCAGCTTCTCCAGTAAGTGAGGTGGAATAAAGGTGTAGTCCATCTGCCATGTCAATGACAACCCTCTCTTAAGACGAACCTAAAACACAATCAGTAATTCTACATGGACTGAGCGATTTGCTCTCATGTCTAGCCTGACAGACGTGGTGCCAGCTGTGTTTACCAGGACATTGTGTGTTATGAACATAATCACTTTACCAACCCCTGCCTACCCGTTATGGATGGCACTTGTCATTTACAGAGGAGAGCCCTGGGCCATCAGTCATCGCTATGTGTGAGTGTGTTCCTGCACAAGTGTTTCATTGTGTTTCGTGAGGGTGGGGCTGGTTGGGCTTTTTTGTACATTCTGTCCGTCTGTGGAAAGCAACAAAACAAGATTTACTCAAATACAATCACTGAACAGAAACATTTAAATGCAGTACTGTGAGCATTCAACAATTACACTTGCAAGCTCACATAGCTAATCGGCCATTGCATTCAGAGCAGACACTGGGCATTTATAACTCAGTCCTGCTGCCAGAATATTAGTCACCATGTAACAGCCATGCCATTTTGTAAACTGTGGTATGACTTTATTTAGAACTCCACTTGCCCAGCAGCTGTTTTGATTCTCTTCATTGCAACGACATTAAAAGTCTATTCACTTGTATTCACTTTTCTTTTTAAAGATATTAAAAATAACATTAGAACACACACATTGTACATATGTTTTAGGCATGTTTGAAGGAGGAAAGCAACACAATACTGTGAATAATTCAGTTATTCAAAGTATAAACAAAATTTAGAAATGAGTGGACTAAAAGCAAAAGGCGCCCTTTCGATGTACACAGAGGTCAAACGTGCTGTGTGCTCTAAACTGGCAGTTTCGGTTCTAATCTTTATACAAAGTGCCAACCTAATTATATTACAATTATTTTCCAGTACCAGTACA
Source organism: Simochromis diagramma (assembly GCF_900408965.1). Lineage (NCBI taxonomy): Eukaryota > Metazoa > Chordata > Actinopteri > Cichliformes > Cichlidae > Simochromis > Simochromis diagramma. The sequence goes on along the minus strand of NW_024387152.1, from coordinate 2,565,127 downwards.
GCATGAGCTAATACTTCATACTGCAGCAATTTGATTGTAGAGATGCTGATTTGACGATCAAAAACACAGACTGTTTTTTGGGGGTTGCCAAAAGGATTACATTTATACTACTGATGCTGGGTGATGAGCTCACAAGTGAGTCGAGCCACAATAGCATCTACCCAGCAATCTTAAAACTTACTTTATTGAGTTTTAATCTGCAGGTTTCTATCCAGCATCCTGAAATTGGTCGATTTAGAGTAAATTTAGAGTAAAATCGACAATATTGTTTTCACTAATCAGATGATAAGAGCACATTTTTATTATTGAGCTTATGTAAGGAAATATATAAGGAAGAAGAGATGATTCACTGAGAGTGTCAGGTCAGCATTTGCAATATGGCATCCAGAAAAATAGGAAAAGTTTTATGTAAAACTTTTTATATATCCAGAATTTGGTCCCACAGTGCTATTATTATTATTATTAGTAGTAGTAGTAGTAGTAGTAATAATAATAATAATAATAATAATAATAATAATAATAATAATGATGATGATGATGATGATGATACATTATATTACATATTATTTATAGGTGCCTTTCAAGGTACTCAAGAACACCTTAAATACCAAAATCACAGTATGTATATGCAAAGAATTTAATAGTTCAACACAAAGAATTAAATAGTTCAACTAATACAGAATCAAACAGAACAAAGAAGCTTGAACAGGTGTGTTTTAAGACTGGCATTAAAATAGAGAGGGAATCAATATTGCAAGTGCGGTGCAGGAAAGAGTTGGAAAGAAGAAGGACAACTTAGATGAAAGCCCTAATATCCATGGTGGTCAGTCGATCAGGTGGTATAATGAAAGTAACAGCGCAGGATGATCTCAGAGTATGGGAAGGAGTGGCAATGTGCAGAATATCAAAGAAAAGTGGAGCTTTATAGGGATACTTGAAAGTAAGATGCCGAAACTTAAAATTGATGTGATATTTTACAGTTAGCCAATAAGGCTATTGGAGGACAGGAGTAATATCTTCTACAGATGGGGTTCTTGTAATGACAAGAACAGCCCCATTATGAACCAGTTGAAGGCTGTGGAAAATTTTGTTTGATAAGTCAGAGAGGATCGTATTACAATAATCAATACGAGATGGAACCAGAGCATGTACAAGTATAGCAGTACTGTTAGCTGTAAAGGCTTCTGGAATTACGTAGAGACAGCTGCTGATGAGTATTACTAACCTTAGTATTGAAAAAGGCCAGAAAAGTATTACACTGCTCATTGCAGTAAAACTGTGGTGGAAAATTGGTGGCTGAAGGGTGTTGTACAATAAAACAAGGAAAACAGTGATAGTATTCCTTTCACCAGACCTAATTAGTGCCGCATAATATTCCATATTCTTTGATTGCAGTTTTAAGTTGGTGTGATTCCAGGGTGGAACAGGGAGCAGAGTGAATGAGAAAGTCTGAGTTCTCAAAGCAACAAAAGTATTCAGAAAACTGTGTAGTGCATAATTGTATAAAAAAAAAACACTTGTTCATCAGGAGAAGATAAGATGTTCTACAGTTCTGCGGAACAACACCAACAGATAATATCAAGAATATAGCCCTCAGAGTGAGTTGGAAAATCAATAAATTAGTAGTTACAAAAAGACCAAATGAGAAGGCACTTATAAGAGGATTAGTGACGGTGTTCATATGTATATTATAATCACCGGATAAAATAGCATTAGAGGATATGAAACAAACTAAATTTGCAAAGTAATTTACAAAGACCTCATTTAGCTTGGGCATTCAGTACACTGTAGTAAGTGTATACTGGGAGTAGGCCCGCTGATTTGTAAGACAATAGCCTCAAATGAGGGATAATGAGGAATAGTTTTAGAGGATACTTTCCACTTCTTGTTGTAGAATGAGATCCCAGGAGAAATCCCTCGATTTAGCTGTCCAAAATTATTGTCAAGTAAAACTCACAGCACTCAGCAAATCACAAAATAGAGGAGATATTAAATTAAATTAAATTAAATTAAATTAAATTAAATTAAATTAAATTAAATTTTGATTAGTGCATCTTAAATCATCATAAGTGCATTGTAAATGTATCTAATCTATATTTTACTGTTAGTTATTATTACTTTATAAAATAAATAGCAATTACTACCACCTTATATCAGTCCAACAGAACCAGGAGAATTCTCTTTGGGTTCACAACATGAGCAAACACAAAAAATTGCCAATAGCTGCTACAGGTTTCCTTTCAAGTGAAACACAGATATCCTGCTGTGTCAGTTTGATCAATAGCTGACCCTCACACCATAAAAGCAATAACAGCTGTTTCTTGCAGATAAAACAGGAGCAACATATTAAGAGTGTTCCATGAATAATGTGTTTCATTGACTTGGTCTCCTGTGAAGAGACCACATGAAACAAACAATTGCCAGAGGTTTGTTCATAGGCAAGTGATTTTATTGTCTGAAGTTACTGCTGTGCAGGATTCATGTTTGGTCCAGACTTGTCATTCCTTGACTTTTGAATTTCAGGTGAATTTCAGATTTTTGAATTTTGGCAAGCATGGTCAAAGCAGCCATCGGTCTGCAGAGGATCACACACCTCAAAGCTTTTTATGCATCTTATTTGGAAGCAGCTGACCCCATAAGCAAATTAAGAACAAAGGACTAATTCGGGAAATGACTGTGGTGATTGCTGTGGTGATTGCTACAGAAAAGAGCGGAGATCAATGAGTCCAGATTATTTCCGACACTCTCCTGGGAAATTTCCCAGTGTCTCATGAGTTTCTGTCAAATCCCAAGTGAAAAAAAAGGGCAGTTTATTTGCTAATTGTGCATTCATACATTTAAACATTTATGCTGCCATTACTCCAAATATGGACATAAAACTTTGCTCAAATAGATAAACAAACATCCACCATCAATAAAACACTTAATAACAAAATTTCTGAATCAGAGGGTGAATAATGCATGAACTGCTTCATGATTTCCAATTTCTGCCTCAGTCAGTATGTTGCTCGCTTGATCTTGTATTTCCGTAATTGCTCTTGACACAATTTTATGAGCAGGCCACGGACAAAATAAAATAAGCTCCAGAGAGAGGCCACATCAAAACACACTCACTCACTTTTATACGCAGGTGTGATGGGAGCTCTGTTGCATTGCGGGTGCTCAGAGACATCATGGTAATGACCTGTGAACTATATTTTACATCACCATCATCTACCCACATGCCCAAAAAGACACACCTCCCAGTCCAAAATAGTGGTTTAAGAGCCTGTTCTCTTAACCTCTTCATTGGTTGGTTTGGCAACTCGTCTGTTTTCTAGCCGGTCTGAACACTGAATAGAGGCTGAATGGAGTGAGATACAGATGAAAACAGAAAAAACAGAATGGTATAACAGAGGTGGGCATTAAAAATTGTGTTTCAATCAAATTGTTCGGTTCAGCTTAAAGATTTTAATAAAAAAGATGATCTTTAGCACATGACATTACTTCAAGTTATTGCTTCTTCAACCTGGTTTCAAGCTTATATAATAGGTATAAAGTCAGCTTTAAAGTTAAGGTTAACAGAATGAATGGTGACTTCAGTCACCACTGGGTGGGTGTTGTATGCGTAAAGTGCTCAGATCTTCAGAGACAGTTCTGTCTTTGTGTCAAAGAATACACATGTAGTTGAGGTCTGAGTGAATATTCAGTCAGCTAGGTTTCTTACTTGTTGCAGCTCTTTGCTGTTATTACAGTAAATATAGCCTCGCTCTTTTGCACTTTCTTTACCCAATAACACAAAAGCCAAATGTAAAAAAAAAAGGGGGGGGGGAGAAAAGAAAATTTGTGAGTGGTAACAGGAGCAGTTAAAAGGTTTGGGAAGTTGGCAGCGGTACAATTCATAAAGCAAAAACATCTAACCCTAACAGAGGAAGAGAGGCATTCATCACGGCGCTGAAAATGAAAAATCATCCCAGGTTTGATAAGACTGTGCTTGATAATACACTGTAAGTTTAAAAAGTAAACCCCCTTTGGCAAAAAACAAACTGCATCATCAATAACAAACTTTCTATGTTCCCGGTGTGTTTGATTTAAAACGTCTGACGTCACACATTTTATTAACTAAAAAAAAGGTGGTAGGCATGAGACGTGAGAGACGGCGATTGTGTCTGTGTTGAACAGGATGTGAATGTGTCTTTGAGACTATTCTCACTCCACGATCAATACAAAATACTGTTTTGAGTCAGAAGGAAAAGTTCACCAATCTAAAAAAGAGTGATTCAAGAGGCTCAACAGCACCAGAGCATCTTATTTTCTCCCGAAGGCCAGTGCCAACCGCTGTCACTGAAAGAAGATTAAAGAGGACAAAGAGAAAAAACCTGTTGACAAGTAGACAGCAGAAAAACACTTTTGGAAAACACTGAGAAAAACAAAAAGGATTTTGGTTTCGAGACACCGCAGCTCACAATCTCACATACCCGGTATGGTCTTATGCTAATAGTATTTCAAGACATATCAACATCCATGTCAGTTTTAAAGAAGCAGCCTTCAAATTAACATTTAGATGGAAGTGACACTTCAGGACCTCGCGAGTCAGAGATCAGGAAAGAGTGGGTGCAAAAAAAACGGGTCCATCAAAATCATTTTACACGCCTCAAGGAGATGTATAAAGTGGAGTCTGAGTTAAAATCACCCACTGGATTAAAAGCCTATTAAGTCAATTACTGACAGGTGTGTCTTATGATCTACCGTGGAGAAGAGACTAGATCTGCTTATTTTCGTCTATACGTCGCCACAAGCAACAGTGATCAGCAGGAACTGCCGCTGAGTGTGTGAAGGCGTTCACACTTGTAGAATACCCTTTGGACTCAATGGACGGAGACTCTCATCTGTAAGTCCGGCCAGCATACACGCAGTCATTTGTAGCTAAATGTACACCCTGCAATTTCTCACACTTACAGTCTCACTCCTTCTTCTCAGCCTCACACAATAAGCTCCTCTGTACCCATCTGATCCTGTATTTTTTCATACCATCACTCCCATATAAGGGCTGTGGCGTCACTGTGAACCTCTTCCCTCCTTCCCACAAACAGATGATTGGCAGCTCCATTAAAGAGAAAGGCGAGCAAAAGGATTATGACTGTACTCCACGCTCTATGTCCTCTGCCAAGTACGCAGCTACACAGATGTATGAATCTCTATCCTCATGTCCTTACGTGGACCTCCAAATAAACTGAGCTGCCAAACATGTTGGAAATTTGAACCAAAGAAACCCACACAAAGTAACACACACATGGAAATTATTATCCTTTCTCTGTCTGCGCATGTTTTAAACATTTTTCCTTCTCTCATTCTCTTTTTCTATGGGTTCCACAGCAAGGTTACCTCTATCTATTCAGCCTGTTAATTCAATAAGCATTGCAGAAAAAGCAGGATCAATTGGCAATTTTTTTTAAATTATCAAACAGGTTGAAACCCGAGGATATTTTATGTGGACAAGGATGTCCCACTCTTTATACTCAGATAAATATCTGTGAGACATAGAAGAACATGATTACATGAGAGGTTTAAACTTTAACAACACTTAACTGCTGCAAACAAAGATTGAAATTAATTTAGTTGGCCAAAGGATTAGTCACTATAATAAAAACAGAGATTTGGCTTGCATGGAAACACTGTTTCAAATTCATTCGCATAGAATGATCTCATCATGGTGTTGGTCTGTGTTTTTGTTTTTCTTTTATATACTGCTTCACCTATAGCCACCATGGTCTACCTGCTGTTACTGAGCCAGCTGTGAAGGTCCAGCTGACCTGTCAGGACTAGAGATTATCCAGCTGTCTGCAGCTCTGAGGGAAGCGCATACATAATGACAGTTCAACAGGTTTGGTACTGAGTAGGATGGCAGGATTGGATGACTTCCAAATGTTGTAAAGCAGAAAGATACAAGACATTATTGTTCAGCACTGTGCAAGATATGTGCCTGTAATGTCGTCTGTAGCAGGATGTCAATGTTGGCTAACATAATCGATACAATATATCTACTCACCTTGTCATTAAATGAGAAGCTTTCCCTGCAATTGCATGCTGTGGAAAAACAGCCACGGGCACTCTTTCCTTGTGTTACTGGGTTGCTTTGATTACCAGGGGAGATAAGAAAGAAACACTCATCAATAATGCAAAAACGCAATTAATGACTTCCCCCACTTCTGACGGATCTCCCATCCCGGACCCCTGCACTGCTGCAATCCCCACCCTGACCCATCCCCGCACGATTACAGACAGGAACAAGACAAATATGGAAACGGGAAGCCATTTCTTAACATGTGAAAGGCACAATTTGGATTCCGGCTTAATGCTTTGTTGTCAGTGTCACACCCTCTCACATCGGTCTTAAATCTCCAGACCACAGTAATTGATGTGCATTACTTCCCTTTGCCTGCACTACAGTTTGAATCTCAAACTTTGCTTTACTGAAGAATGATGCTTGTTTGCATTCTGAATGCGTAAACAAACACCAACACAAGTCTAATTGCTTGTGTAATTGCAAGAAAAATTATAGGTTTGGTACTTGCACTAAATTTGAGCCATTTTCAGAGGCTGGTGAAAACATGTTTAAACACGTTTAAACACGTTTCAGGATTTCTGTGAATACTGACAGTATATACTAAATTTCCAGGCTATGCTGATTTAATTTGAAAAAGTAGCAGTTCTTGAGCATTTTACCCATGCAGTTTTTCACTCACAAAAAATGTATAAAAAGTCCCTCAGTGGTTGTCAGGTGATGACATTTCATCTCACCACCTGTCGCACACCATTTAACAGAGAATTTAGCAAGCATGAAAACAATTTCAAATGATGTCTGAATAACATGTTACTCATTGTGTCAGGACTGGTATGAAGATGTGTCTATCCAAGCTCAGCTCACCGCGTATAGGCTCTAAAAATGGTTGTGCTGATAATATTTCTACCCAGTGATATTAAACATATTTAAGTCTTGCTTTCAAACCAGCAGAGATCAATTATATATGGTATATTTTATATTCTGTCTCTTAAAAAAATTCCATGTTGATGTAAAATTAAAAGCCATTAAAATGGTAAGATTAATTGACTTCTATATCCTTTCTTCCCCAAACTAACTGCAGATATAGCCTTATCTTTTTCCAAATATGTTCAGTGGTGTGCTTCAGTCCACGAAAACAAACATGTATCCTCGTCACGAATCCTAAACTTTTCTCTATTTTTTTTTTCTTTTTAAAAGGGTGTGTGCGTGTTTTGTGTGCAGTGAGGAGTTGCGGGGGGAGGGGAGGGGCAGACGCTCTCATCATCATCATCATCATCATGACCATCAATGAGTAGGCTCTGTAGCCTTCAGTGCAACGTGATAAAAGAGTACTCCACCTACGCTGCTGATTGGCGTTACGCAGGTATCCAGCTATTATTTATTACCCCAAAGCCCAGACGCTTCATTCATCCGGACTGGCTCTCACAGCGGGATCTAGCCGATTCCACTCTACTTTGCACTTGGGCGCACTCAGCTGACTTGCCAACCGCATTATCTGCTCGACAGAAAACAGGTAAAAGCTAAAAAAAAAAAAATGTCTTAATGCTTAAAAATGATCTTTAAAATAACATTTAAACTGTTATCTTGTTGTGAAAGAAGATAGTTTAAGGTTTACTTTAACTCTTTGGTAAAGGAACAGAAAGAAACACTGCGTAAAACTACTGTCTTTGATCAATATGAATCTGTTATTTACTGATTTTGAAAAATTCTCTTCAATCTAACTTTGCGAACAGTAAATTGTGCGTTTTTACGCACCGATTGCATCGTGCCTTGTGCGCAGTGGGTTTCTTAATGAAAATGCAATGAATTTCCCCATTACGAAAACACCTTATAAAACGAATTGTTTTTGCACAGGCGACACCAACAAGATGAGAAGAGGTTTGCTACTGGTGACTTTTTTCCTCGTCATGGAATTTCGCTACAGCCGGTGCAGATGCGACGAGCCCGGATCGCGCAGATCAACTTCAGATGTAGGTTCCCGGGCGCGTAATAATAATAATAATAATAATAATAATAATAATGATTGCATTTATATAGCGCTTTTCGGGGCCCTCAAGGCGCTTTACAATTCCACTATTCATTCACTCTCACATTCACACTTTGGTGGAGGCAGCTACAGTTGTAGCCGCAGCTGCCCTGGGGCAGACTGACAGAAGCGAGGCTGCCATATCGCGCCAGAGTCTGAGAACATCTATTAGAATAATCAGATTTTGTTTTATTCTTCTCATTATTGCAGCAGACCATAGGCTTAGAGAACTTTAAGCGGAACATCCTGAAGAGATATAATGACTTGGATTATGACAGCTTTGTGGGTCTGATGGGCAGAAGAAGTGCAGGTTAGTGTTTTCGACGGGCGAACATGACCAGTTTAAAAAAATAAATAAATAAATTTAAAAAAAAAAAAAATATATATATATATATATATATATATATATATATATATATATATATATATATATATATGATGACAGTAATGCTGAAGCTATAAACTGAAGAATAAAATATTTGCTGCAATGTTTCTGAAAATCTCACCGGTCTTCTGTTTTTGTTTTATTTTCTTCATCAGAGGCTGACGCTGAACAACCATCCCAAAAAAGTAAGATTTTGTAATTTACTTATGGCGTAAAACGACTGTTTAAAATTGTCATGAAATATTGCATTTTGCTTTTTATATATAAGGGGAGATGGATGACATTTTTATTGGACTTATGGGACGGAGAAACGCAGAGACTGGTGAGTGTATGGCAGGTGTCTAATATCCATGTCCTTTTAGCTTTGTCGCCTTTCATATTCATGTTTTCTATGTATATGTTACAGATAATGGTGCCTGGAGGAGAGAGTATCCAGAGAGGAGAGGCATTTTTCTCAACAAGTGCAGGCTGAGGTGAGTGCTCCTTCCTTATTCTTAAACAGACATCACCAAATGTCAGCTGTTTAGAAAAAATAAGTTAATGATCATCCTGCATAATTAAGGATAAAACCGATTTCAGACATAGAACTTCGGAAGATTTGTGGTGTTTTAAAAGGGACTGGTCTATGCACACCATCTGCATGCTTTTCATTTCTTAAAGTAAATCTCTACTTGTAGTTCTCACAGTGGATTTTTAGGGTACTTATGTCCATGTATGTGTTTTGTTTTTTTCCTGCAGGTTACTTCAGGGACTGTAGACACTGAGAGTTACTTTCATTTGGCTACAATGACAGAATGTCACTGAGAACATCAACAGCAAACCAAATGTCTGATGGAAACAAAAAAAACACATGATTCCCACTGTACCCGGCTTATGAAAGTGACAATGTACCAAGCATAATGTACGGTTTTATTTGGAGACAAAGCATAATTAGAAGTAATAAATTCTATTTCTTTATCATGTCATTCTTTTTCTTAAAGTTCAAAATAAATGTAATTTTTATACATAATTCATTCATTTAAATGTTGGTGCATTTTCCCTTGTTGTTTAAGTGATTCTTCAAGCTGTTGTCTCATGTTGAGACAATACTGTTCAATCATAGTGTTGGGTTAAATAAAATCAGGTGCTCAAACGGTTCAACGGGGGGTTTCAAATATACTCTGAAAGGTGAAAAGAAAACACTTTATTTTGCATTTCTGAAACAAACATCATATCAAACATCCTGGCTCTGGTTTTAAAGCGTGTGTTAATTAGATTGAGTTACAAACGAAATTTAAACAAAATTAATTTATTAACTTGAAGTATTTTATGCCAAATCACTTAATTACTCACAATTAATAATAAATGTCATACATCTATTGCTTTTTCCTGCATAACTCCAAGCACATTGGCTGTGACAATAAATTCAAACACTGATGATGTCAAATATAATTAAGGCTAAACCAGATGTTCATATTGGTTGAACACAGCTGAGACACATGTAGCCTCCACTCAAACATCTCTTATCTTTAACAACTCACTCATGTTGTCATACTCAGCAGAAAAAGAGTTGTTAGTGCGCAGTAAAAGGGTTATCTGAAAAAGTCATACTTTTCACCACAGTTCTTCTTGACTAATCACAGAAGGAAAGTAGCCACAGGTGCTCCTGATGTAGTTTCTGATGGCGATCAGACACACTGCAGTTAAAACACATTCAGTACCATCTAAAAACACAACACAGCTAATACAATACAGCGTTTTATTTGACTGCAGTCCTGTTCACAGTGAGATGGGAGTTTAAATTCTCCGTCTCCTTTTCCTCTGTCACCGTATCCTCTTTGGTTTGGTTTCCATTGAGAGAAAAGGCAACAGTTGTGCGATTCTTTCCGTCCTTCACCCCTCGAACTGCTTTAAGTCCCGCTGTTACAGCCGTCTGCGAGTGTGGGCTGACATTCAAACCATGACGTAAAGAGGGCTGGTAGCGTGGAATATAACCATACGCTCTTAGGTGGTAGGTGTAGTACTCCATCACGTACATCAGCTCTGCTTCGATATAATGAAACGATACAGCCAGGTCTGAGCAGCACTGCGGACCCTAAGGAAGAATAACACGTAGGTTAAAAACATAAACCACACACAGAACAATAAAAAGCAACTCACTCAAAATATGTTAACACTGAAGTATTCATATTTTTACTACATGAGTAGCAGTCACCGTCCATAATCACATTGATAGTCATTGCTATTGTAAACCACTGAGTTTTGATTTAATGCCCACACCTGAGAACATGATCAGTAATCGTCCTTGTACAAAGTGTACAACGCTCTCTGCTTTCAATCTCTGAACTGAAATGTAATTTTCAACAAAATATTGGATTTAATAAAGACAAATAACCACATACGGTCCAAAGAAAAGAGAGTGCTGCACATTAAGGCTGCCACTAACGATTATTTTGATAGTCGACTAATCAGATCATCATCCATTGGACGTAAAACGTACAGCTTATTGCACCAGCAGCATCTGCTCTTATATAACTATCATTAGCTTACAGCTTTAAGTGTTTAAGGTATGTGCTAACTAAAAATAAAGACAAGATGATAGTTTATTAAATTTTAATGAAATGTGCAGATTGTTTCAGTGAAGTTTAATAAACTCCCTGCTATCTAAACTATAACAGGACACCGGAGTAAATTCTCCAGCATCTCACACTTCTGATGATCAGCTGTCTGCTTGACGTTTATTCAGCTGTGTAAAAACTATAACTTTAATCTCAGCCAAAGCGATTTACTCAGGAACAAATAAAATACTAAAAAAAGCCAAACAATAACATTTTTAAGTTATCTAAGTGACTTACATCATGTTTAACCTGAGTAGCGAAAGACGGCGGTGGGTTTGAAAACGATTTGCTGGGAGTCCGGTGTTCTCACGGCTCTAGTGAGCCTTGCCCCCGGCTCGCTATCGAGCTAGTGGGTAACAGACGTCTCCGAAAACGTCGGAGCGCTTTTGAAAATATGTGATGTCTTGATAAACTGAGCAGATATTTGAAGTTTACACAGCTACATTCTCACCTGAAAATATGTTAAACATTTATTTTGTGACCCAGAAAGAATAATAAGAGTTATTTTAAAACTAACTACTGTTTCATAAACGGTCACATGTTGTCACAGTTTTTCCTTTTCATTGTCTGAGGAAAAAAAATAATAATTGTGGCTTAAAAATATTAAAAGTACATTTATGTTCTTATTACCCTTTAAAAAATAAAAATAAAGCAGCTCCATACTCAGGCAGACAGCAGCTGACAGCATCAGTAATGAACCTGCCTCATTTTAATTGCAAAGTACAATAGATTAGTTGCATCATCAGCAACAAATTGACCAATTTTCCCCCTCATTCGACAGGACATTGTCTGTGCTGCAATCATCTACTTTAAAATGAACACTTTCTTTTTTCCAATTCAATTATTGTTTGCAAGGGTCAGGCACACAACTTGAATGTGTTAGATACTCACATATTCATTTATTTTAGTCAGTACTCTTCTGATGATTCATTTAAATCGATGCCTATGTTTCTAATTCAAAGTAAAATATACAAAACATCAGGCAACAGTTTTTAAATTTGATTCTAAATAATTAAATAAATAAAGAGTTATAAATTGGTCAGAATTATTGATTATTCCTTCACATGTTCAGAGACCCTGCTCGGTGCGATTAAATCAGTTACTTGGTTAACTGACTAATCCTGCTTCGGGTGATAACCGTAGATGAACTGTAGGTTTGGAAAGGCTTACGTTTCACTCAGACATTTGGTCTGGAAATCAAAGCAAACGTTCCACTGAATAGCTGGATAATTTATTTACTTATTTATCAGTTTATTTAAGTATCACTTATGAACAAGTGGTCACGTTTTGCAACACTCTTTGAGCCAAGAAGTTTTAACCACTTTATCCTTTAATTTATCATATTAGATTTGTGTCAAGCATAGCTTTTCTTTATTCAACCTTTTGAAGCATGGTGTCACCTGTAATTTGTAAAACTGTGCTTTCAAAGAAGTTTCCTCAACCCTTGATTACTTGGATTACTGTGAAGGTAGCATTAATGCTCAACAATATACATCCATTAGCCACTTCATTAGATTTACCTTGCTAGTGGCATTCAGATCTGCCTTAATACTGGCATATATTCAACGAGGTGCTGGAAACATTCCTCAGAGATTTTTCTCAATATGAACCTGACAGCATCATGCATTTGCTGCAGATTCATGGGCTCCGCATCCATGATTCTCATGTTTCACCACAGTGTTCTGTTGATTTGACAGATGGCTGCTAGAAGCAGCCATCAGAAGATAAATACACTGTGGTGATAAAGGGATGCAAATGGTCAAAAATAATAGTGATGTAGGCTCTGGCATTTAAACAATGGTCAAGTGATGCTGTGCCAAGTGTGCCAAGAGAATATTCCTGCGATACAGGCAGGATGGGACCATACCTTCATGTTGTTATGGCAATTTCTGACCGGACCATCCGACTGTCTTAATGAGCCTGTGCGAGACTCTGTTTTCTGTTCTTAGCTGACAGTAGTGGCAACCAGTGTGGTTTTCTACTGCTCTGGTACATCTGCTTCAAGGCTCAAGATGTTGTGCGCTGAGAGATGTTCTTCTCCATATCTTGGTTATAACAAGTGCTATTTGAGTTACTATCTGGCTATTCTCCGTTGACTTCTGCATCAACAAGGCATTTTCACCCAGTGAACTGCCTCCCACTAGATATTTTCTCCTTTCTATGTGAACTGTACAGATGTTTATGAAGGAAAATCCCAGTAGGGCAACAGTTTCTGAAACACTTAGGCCAGCCCATCTGAAACTGTCTTCCCCATTCTGATAGTCAGTTTGAAAGTCTCTAGGTCATCATGATCAGGTCCTCATACCTACATTCACTGAGTTTCTGCCATGTGATTGGCTAATTGGCTGCTACAGTATGTGTGGCCAAACACATTTTGGAACAAATTATGTTGCCATCCAAAGGAAGGCCTTTTTTGGTTTTTAAAGAAAACACCTTCCTGGTTTCAGTCAGAATATTGCCAAACCAAATTTGCCAATATTCTGATTGCATGTCTCCATATTTAAAATGTTAAACTGGCTAGCTTACAAGTCCAGATACGCCATCGATTGAAAAAGTTTGGCATGGTGTGACACTAAAATTCAAAGAAGGGCTTGAACTGTTGAAAAGTTTTCTATATAAGCTGGCCTCCTTAGTTCTCAAACTGTTTTGTTAAATGAAAACATGACACCACACAGCAGTAAACATGTTCTCGATCCAACTTTTTTTGAAAGTTTGTATGTGCCTGACATTAAATTCAAAATTTGATTATTTTTCTAAATTAGGAACTTTTTAGTGTTAGCACTCAATATACAGTCTTTGAAGTACTTTCAGTTAAAGACTGTAAACATTATTGCCTATGTGACAGTAAGTGTAACTTTCACTAAGAAAAACGTGTGTACACTTTTTTTAAATGAAAGACCTCTGTCACTTGAATGGAAGACATAAGCTAATGACATTAAAGGATTTCTAATTTAAGGTTCAGTCCGTCATCAGCATGACGTCCTAACCTAACTTGCCCCTTTCTAACAAGGTTAATCCACTCACTGTTTGTCTGCTTTATCTACGCGCTATCTGTGAACTGGATTTTAGAAATGACCTTTGTATGAAAAGATTTCTTTGTTTTTTACCACCACAATGTGTAAGCCCATTTCACTATTACTCGCTCAAAAATGAAACTAATGTGAGGGGACTTGCCTCAACAATTGGGTAGTAGCAATAGCTCCAGTACCAGAAGCTCTTGGAGAACTTGCCAGTAAGATGGTGCTCTGGCACAAATGGGTGAAAAGTTTCTCGTTGCAAAGTGTCTCTGGAATCTCCTGCCAGAACACCCATCTTCTCCAAACACTGACCGAGAGCTAGGTCTTCCACAGGGGTCGTGTGTGTGCAAACTTTGGTTCGAAAGCCTTCCACAAATCTTTTGAGGGCTTCTTTACTGAGTACATAACCTGCTCCCCCACTCATGTAGCCTTGTTTGGTATAAGGTTTGAAGCGCTTGCCAAAATAGATTGGTTCTTCGGAGGAGTGGTTGGACAGAATCCAGCGCAGGTTGTCCACTACCACATAGGTGTCATCATCCGCTTTTAAGAACCAGTCTGCTTCATTCCCGTGGTGTTCGTAGACATAATGGAACGCTCGAATGGTCTTCCAGTAGAGCTGGTCACGGCCCTCCTTTGTCCCCAGGCCCACAGTGGGGAAGTCAGGGTCGTCCACAGAGCTCATGAACACGACGATGTTGCAGTGCCGACTCCAGGTAGCCCTGACATGTTGGGCCCTGCTCTGCAGGTTATACGGCCCCGTCATCACCCAACAGAGAACGCGTACTTTCTGATACAACATATCTGCCACCTGGCTGTCTTCATCTGGAGGGACACACGACAGTATATAGCAGTGTTAACTGGTATGCAGTTGACCTGTTGCATTTGTCATTCTACAAGCCACACCACACTCTACTTAACACATTTGGATACATATGCAGTTAGTTCCCTTCCACATCCTTTCAGCTGTCATTATTTTGGCCATGCCAATTGGAAGTAGCATGAAAGCAATAGTGGAAAAATTCCATATGTGCATCACAGTCCAAAGCAGAATAGGTATTATCATCATTATACAGTCTAAAGTAGACTTGGTGCTATTTCAAGTCCGTTGTGTCTGTAAACCAATCTCTAAACTTTAAGGCAAAGTTCAGTCATGGGCTTAGAATGTTTCCTGCACTGTAAATATGTGAAAGCTATTATTAAATTAGAAAAAAAAATGTATTCACAACGTAACACACCTGTACGGTGAGGAAGGTGCAGATTCTTAACAGCAGCTCCCTCCTTCCTCCAGCTGGTCGGCCTCTCCCTCACAGCAGTGACTTTTTCCTGAGCTCCTGACAGAACAGGGTAACTTCTCTCAAACCACACCTGGTGAAGGAAGAAGTACGTACTGCAGGCCCCTAAAATGAAGCCCAGCGAAAAGCCCAATCTGGAGCTGAAGCCTTTCATGGCGATAATGTCTCCACAGCTGCGAGGTCCAAGTTATTGCATGTCTACATGAAACAGCACCACACTCAGTCAATTCGATGCACAGCCAAACCACAAAGGCCAACAAATATCAGTCATTAAACGTCTTTTGCGTTACATGCGTAAGGTGCTTGATAGCAGACTGACTGCATGTAGTTGTACAATTAATTTTGCTATCATTGTTTTCTTTTTTTAATTGCAATAACTTTAAAATTATAATACTTTGCCTCATGATTTTAGTCTTTGAAAAATGTCATTAAAAAAACTATTTCAATGTTTATGAAGTCATAGCGCGCTGACACAGCAGTAGACATGCGTTTAATGTATAATGTGCACAAATGACGACATAGTGATTAACTTCGCTGCTCGTGCCTAGAGAAGCCGTTTGATTTATTATGGTGACGTCACGTCAAGACCTCCTCCTTTTGTTAGGTTTAAAGACGGGATGATTAAAACTAATATTAGCAACACTTAAATTCAGTTTGTCGCTGGAGCGAAAAAGACTAGAGAAGTGCTTTTGACACGCACTTCATAACTAACTGTCAGCGGGCCGCTGGCAGTGTTTTTCATTGCGTCTGATGAGGTTAAAGACCCCAAATCCGAGACAGATGTTAACGATTAACGTGACGAGAAATGTTTATGGCAAAGCAGCTTCTCTCCTGTATGCTGCTCTTCTACTTTATCCAGACGATAAATAAAATGACATGACAATCTGGTTACAATAATCAGGGATTCGTCCGATGAGACAATAAATGAATAAACACGACAGAAACTGCTTGGCAGCAAAACGAGGCCAAAGGGAACCCAGATCGCTTTCCAAATAAAATAAATGAATACCAAAAGTTTCGTGTATGTCCACTGAGTAAATAAATGAGAAATACAAGCCTTTAAGAGACTCCCTCCCTCCTGTATGTTATTTACCTTTGCTGGGGATCAGTCATTTGTGAGCACGATGTGCTTGTCACCCCAAGGAGCAGCTAAAGTATTTCGTGAAAAACAGCACAAGGACGCTACACCTGTCGAGCACACGGCTACATGCAGGTCTCATTCACCCGAAATACTGTTTCTCAGTGAAGTCCTCCCTGCACTGTGTCGCCAAATAAGATGATTACCAGCAAAGAAAAGCTTCTGAGTAGAATTACATTCTTCTACCTCGCGGTGGGTAAGCTCTGAAAATGAACGCTGCCATTGGTCGCCTGTCGGTGACGTATGAGGAAGCGCTCGTCCGCGTCCTGAGAAATAATAATTGTTTCAGATGATCAAGATTTGTTTGTCACGAGTGACACTGGTTTTTCGGAGACGCCGGTGAGACAGTTACAGGGTAACGGTAAATGATGGCGACGACTTGTCGTCTGCAAATAATCGCCACTAGGTGTCACCCTTACAACGGCTCCAAAAGGCTTCAAGCCAGCTCCAGCAATCATAAGCACTTTACGTTAATGCAAGCCACCTCACCAGAGTTACTGACTCTACTTTCAAACAGAACTCGGAAATTAAAGTACATTCCGAGTCACCTGTTGCCCTGGATCCCCATTTCGTCTCTTGCAGTTAAAGGCAACCTGGCTATAACTACCCTCTCAGCTCCCCAGTTAGTAAAGGCGTTTTGATGCTACCTTACAAAAGCTCTAACCAATAAAACCGTGGCTATGATCCTGTTTTGATCTCTGTTCTACAGCTGGGTTCTTAGCTTGCTCCAGATAAGCAAATGTAATATATACAACAAATGTGACTCAATGTAAAGCTTAAAAAATTTAATGTATTTAAAAATTTACAACATATACAAAAGTGCTAACAAAGCACTTTTGAAGGGGACTAAATTTCTAGAGTTTTGATGTTCTTGAACCTCTAAACTCACACAGTTCAATTCATTTGTAGGTCATTTTCACCTCTTGTAAACAGTCATTTGGTATTGTGGTGGAAATCCAAAGTCAAACTGTGAGAGTAAGGTGTTTTCTCTTTCATTTAGTAACTTCTGCAAAGACAGCAACACTATTTACAGTTTTTTTCAATCGCTAACAAGCGCCTACCCATACTTCAGATACTTTTTCTAAACTCTTAACACAGACTCACACCTACAAAACACAATTGGCCAAATGGATAATTTTCTTCTCAAAAATACATTTTGTTAAATATATACTAACTCTTCATTTCAAAATAGAACACATCTTTCTCTGCACACACTAACTGTACAAAAACACTATAAATCTGACTCAAAATGAAATTAGTCTGTCAAAGAATAACACTTGTTTTCACTTCACAAGGTACATGCAGTCAGTCAAAGTACACCAGGTTTCAAAATACTGGCTATTATTGACATTACAAAAACTGCATAGACTTTTATGTTTCAGTTTTACAGGTATTTGCATGCGAAACATGCAATCCACCATTTTGACACCAGAAATGTCTTGGTTGGTAACTGTATGTCCACATGTACAGTAATGTTCACATTCAAAAGCATTCCAGTAAAAAGCAAACAAGTTTATGTTTCTTTACTGTTTACTACAGGAGGTACAGTAGTAACACGGTATGATAGGACAGAGAAAGTTTTACAGTATTGCTTACAGTGAACAAAATATCCATGAAACACACAAGAGCATTCTGAACAAAAAAACAACAGCAAAAAGCCAAGATAAAAAGGGGGGGGAGGGGGGCTAAAAAAAAGGCAAAAAATTTGCAACTAATCTCTGCGATCTTCAGGGTTAGGCCACATGTTTTCATCAACATCACATCTGATGTTATCCAAGTCGATGCACCTGGGATAAAACCGCCTGGTATGTCGGATCCACCCTTGGCAATCGTCAACTGTGATGTCCCTGGAGCCAGCATCCATGGCTTCGAGGAGGGACATCTGGTCATGTGGCTGATGGTCATAAACCTTCCACCTCCATGCAGAAAAGAACTCCTCTATGGGGTTGAGGAAAGGTGAATAGGGTGGAAGGAAGAGACTTACCAGTCTTGGGTGGACTTCAAACCATGTTGTTATTGCTTGCGAGTGATGGAAAGCCACATTGTCCCAGGTAATTACAAAGGTCCTCATGTTTTCACCCTCCTGACCCTGCTCTGGAACCAGGCGCTGGTGGAGATCATTGAGAAAGGCAAGCAAGCGCTCTGTATTATAGGGTCCAACCTGACATCTGTGAAGGAGTAATCCTGCATTTGCAATTGCTGCACACATGGTAATGTTTGCCCCTCTCTGTCCTGGCACATCAACTGTGGCCCTTTTTCCAATTACATTTCGTCCACGTCGACGCCTTTTGGCCAGATTGAATCCTGCCTCATCGATGTATATGAATTCATGAGGGGCCTGGTTGGCCTCCAATTCCATAACTCTCTGAAACAAAGTTTATGTAAGTCATGTTATTACTGTATACCATACTGTACTGTAACCTAGTATTGTGTAGGTTACCTACTTGCAAAGTGCAAAGCTTATAGAACTGGACATTGGATTGGATATACACTATACCTGGACATATTGTCGTCGTAGCTCCTTGACCCTCTCACTGTTCCTCTCAAAGGGAACAGTGTAGAGCTGCTTCATCCGCACTCTGTGTTTGGACAATGTCCACGTAATGGTTGTGAGGCTGATTCTATCGATATTGTCAAATATCTCATGGTCCGCCACAATTCTAGTTTGAATTTCACGCAGTTTTATTGCATTATTTGCAGTAACCATTTCTACAATGGCAAGCTCCTGTTCATTACTGAGGAGCTTTCCTCTTCCCCCAGAGGGTGGAAGACGTTGCATTCTTTAGAAAGACAAAAAATTCAACATATGCATTACTGTATGACCATATTGACATGTCAAGTGAGAATAGAAACAATCCATGTAAAATGCAATACTTACCTGTTGGTTTGTTGAAAGATGCGTATAATGGAGGCAACCGTTGACCGCCTCAAATTGGGCTGCACTCTTTCACCAGCCTCTCTTAGTGAAAGACCATGGTTGATTACATGGTCAATGATAGTGGCACGAATTTCATCACTGACTACTGTTCTTGCAGCCCTTGGAATGCCACCACCACGCATTCTTACACCTCTACCTTGCCCTCTCCTTGGGCCTGCTCTTCTCCCTGGGCCCCTTGCTCTTACTCTTCCTCGACCAGACATTACAGTGTTTGTCTTTTTTTTGTTTCCAAAAACATCACTCCTCAAGGTCTTGCCTTATAAACCCCACTGAGTCTAAGCCAGAATGGAAGAAGCTGTGGTTGGCCCAATTTACCCAACATAAATCAGCTGTGTGTCAATTATTCAATTGTTTGTTTATTATCAGCTGAGGTATATTTTTGATATTGATATTGTTTTTGTACTGATATCATTGCAGAAGCAGAGGTTTTTATACTGTATCTAAGGTTTGGAATATTGTTTTTGCTATTGTGGGATGTTGTGTGTTAACATTCGTAGATACTACAAAAACAGTCCATAATTTTGTTGGGAGGTATAGCTTGTCTGTTAAGAAAATGTAAGCATTGTGGAAATGTGTTCACTGACTGCATATTGGGTGAACACGACATGAAATGTGTGAATGGTATGGCCACAACAGACCGATGCTGTGCTAATTGTGTTTAGAGTTTTGCAAATGTGACAACTGTTTGGACAAACGCTTGTTAGCGACTGACAAAAACTGTAACGAATTCTGCATGATGTCTGATTCATTCCAGTAACATATATTGAAATTATAAACAGAGATGTGTCCTTGTTTTACACAAGAAAACACTGTGTAATGCTACATGTTGTTAGTGTTTTTTAGGGTCATTGTTTTGTGGGTGACAAAGTGTGTTTGTCGGCTGTCAACCTTTGCTAGTGTTCTGGAAGAATGAGTTTATTTGAGACCTGAATGAAGTGTTTTGGTAGTTGTAGTGCATTTTGAATGTGAAATGAACTGCTTTGCCAAGCTGACGGTCAGTTAGGAGAATTGTGTGAAGAGTTTTGCAAAAGTGACCTAAGTATTGGGAAATGTGTCCTAGCGTCTGTAAAAAACTGTATTGGGTGACAGGTTTTCTTATTTGTGTGAAGAGTTTTGCAAAATTAGCCAATAGTTACAAAAAATGTGCTTAAGCAATCAGAAAAAACTGTATTTTCTCACTCAGACACAACAACTGCCAAAAATCTTTGTACGTACAGGACATTTTGCATGTGCTTACATACTGTTTTCAAAACTGTTAAACTTATGGCCAAAACAATAACACAATGCAAAACTTGAAAAGACAGCAAAATTCAACAGCAATATTTTATTGAAACATATTTTAAATCTAAAAATGCAGTTTAACCAGCCACAGCTGATTCTCATTGTAGATGAACATCTACACAGGTGTTACTCCTTCAATTGTTCAACTCCTTCAATTCTGGCATGCCAGAAGATTTTTATTTTTTTGCACTAAGTAATCCCAAAATACAAGAATTTGTAAACACACCATCCACTGATACACATACAATAGTAATGCTATTCTACTCGGTCTTCTCCATTTGGCCACAGGTTCTCATCCACATCACATCTTATGTCATCTAGGGCAACACACCTAGGAAAGAATCTTCTGGCTGCCAGAATTGAAGGAGTTGAAAAATTGAAGGAGTAACACCTGTGTAGATGTTCATCTACAATGAGAATAAGCTGTGGCTGGTTAAACTGCATTTTTAGATTTAAAATATGTTTCAATAAAATATTGCTGTTGCATTTTGCTGTCTTTTTAAGTTTTGCATTGTGTTATTGTTTTGGCCATAAGTTTAACAGTTTTGAAAACAGTATGTAAGCACATGCAAAATGTCCTGTACGTACAAAGATTTTTGGCAGTTGTTGTGTCTGAGTGAGAAGATAATTCATGAAATTTGAGAGATGTAGTCATTGAATGCATTTTGTGCCAAAACAATGATAACTGGTCCTCAGTTTAGCCCACATAGACTTCTGTTGTGCTCACTGTGTGAGGAGTTTTGCAAAAGTGACTTAAGTATTGAGAAATGTGTCCTAGCATCTGTAAAAAACTGTAAGAGGTTAAGCTCTAAACTAACAAGAGATGAATTCTTATAATTGTAAATACAGCAAGTGTTTCACAGCAAAGTAGGTTATTTCATTTGAGGTCCTAAAGAATAACAGGAAGGAAAATACTGTAAATGGTTACATTTTTTCAAAGCAGGAATGCATGATTGACTTCTTTTCTTTTTAATTCAGAGAATCTAAAACTATGGAAGTTATTGAATTTGGGTATAAATAAATTTCCATGTTTTGTCCATTTTTACTAGTCGATAACACTAACATAGTGAGTGATGGGGGAAGTCGACTTTTGCAGATCGTTCAAGCCTGGAATGGTTAGATCACTGTTGTTGTTGGATGGATTTGAAAGGTTTTTCCTAACAAATAAAGGACTCTTTTGTTTTTTTTGTTTTAATTTTTTTGCCTGCCCTGTTTGGCTCTTCTGCCATCAGAATTATTGTCTAAAGGTGAAGAAAGATGCCCAACGAATTTACTTTACCAAATGGACCATCCCAGCCTATTTGATTCACCTTTTATTGTTTATTTTATTTTTTATTTTCATTTGCTAAATACGGGACAGACTTGACTGAGGAAAAGAAAGGGGAGAAAGAAAGAGGGAAAGAAAAACAGCAGAGAAGAGGGACGGGGATAAAGGGCAAAAAAACAAAAACCAACAAAATAAGCAGACAAAAAATACAAATATCAATCACCTGGATCACCTGTTGAGAAAGAAAAAAGAAAACAAGCAGAAGAAAAAGAGAGCAACATAATAAACAACATCACGATGATATATGGGAATATAACAGTAAATACTAAATATTAAACATCGCCTCTGTCAGTGCGCCCCAGGGTGGCTGTGGCTACAACGTAGCTTGCCATCACCAGTGTGTGAATGGGTGGATGACTGGATGTGTAAAGCGCTTTGGGGTCCTTAGGGACTAGTAAAGCGCTATACAAATACAGGCCATTTACCATTATTGTGCAGTACGTAAGCTCGACAGCGCACAGTGTGCTTTGAGGTAGGAGCCAAAAAGAGTGTCGTTTGTGTGTGTGAGCACCTGTGTGTGCACCTGTGAGCATGAACACGCTTGTTATTACAGTTTTTTACAGTCGCTAACAAGCGTTTGTCCAAACAGTTGTCACATTTGCAAAACTCTAAACACAATTAGCACAGGATCGGTCTGTTGTGGCCATACCATTCACACATTTCATGTCGTGTTCACCCAATATGCAGTCAGTGAACACATTTCCACAATGCTTACATTTTCTTAACAGACAAGTTATACCTCCCAACAAAACTATGGACTGTTCTTGTAGTATCTACGAATGTTAACACACAACATCCCACAATAGCAAAAACAATATTCCAAACCGTAGATACAGTATAAAAACCTCTGCCCCTGCAATGATATCAGTACAAAAACAATATCAATATCAAAAATATATCTCAGCTGTAAACAAACAAACAATTGAATAATTGACACACAGCTGATTTATGTTGGGTAAATTGGGCCAACCACAGCTTCTTCCATTCTGGCTTAGACTCAGTGGGGTTCATAAGGCAAGACCTTGAGGAGTGATGTTTTTGGAAACAAAAAAAAGACAAACACTGTAATGGCTGGTCGAGGAGGAGTAAGAGCAAGGGGCCCAGAGAGAAGAGCAGGCCCAAGGAGAGGGCAAGGTATAGGTGTAAGAATGCGTGGTGGTGGCATTCCAAGGGCTGCAAGAACAGTAGTCAGTGATGAAATCCGTGCCACTATCATTGACCATGTAATCAACCATGGTCTTTCACTAAGAGAGGCTGGTGAAAGAGTGCAGCCCAATTTGAGGCGGTCAACGGTTGCCTCCATTATACGCACTTTTCAACAAACCAACAGGTAAGTATTGCATTTTACATGGATTGTTTCTATTCTCACTTGACATGTCAATATGGTCATACAGTAATGCATATGTTGAATTGTCTGTCTTTCTAAAGAATGCAACGTCTCCCACCCTCTGGGGGAAGAGGAAAGCTCCTCAGTAATGATCAGGAGCTTGCCATTGTGGAAATGGTTACTGCAAATAATGCAATAAAACTGCGTGAAATACAAACCAGAATTGTGGCGGACCATGAGATATTCGACAATATCGATAGAATCAGCCTCACAACCATTTCGCGGACATTGTCCAAACATAGAGTGCGGATGAAGCAGCTCTACACTGTTCCCTTTGAGAGGAACAGTGAGAGGGTCAAGGAGCTACGACGACAATATGTCCAGGTACAGTGTATATTCAATCCAATGTCCAGTTCTATAAGCTTTGCACTTTGCAAGTAGGTAACCTACACAATACTAGGTTACAGTACAGTATGGTATACAGTACTAACATGACTTACATAAACTTTGTTTCAGAGAGTTATGGAATTGGAGGCCAACCAGGCCCCTCATGAATTCATATACATCGATGAGGCAGGATTCAATCTGGCCAAAAGGCGTCGACGTGGACGGAATGTGATTGGTAAAAGGGCCACAGTTGATGTGCCAGGACAGAGAGGGGCAAACATTACCATGTGTGCAGCAATTGCAAATGCAGGATTACTCCTTCACAAATGTCAGGTTGGACCCTATAATACAGAGCGCTTGCTTGCCTTTCTCAATGATCTCCACCAGCGCCTGGTTCCAGAGCAGGGTCAGGAGGGTGAAAACATGGGGACCTTTGTAATTACCTGGGACAATGTGGCTTTCCATCACTCGCAAGCAATAACAACATGGTTTGAAGTCCACCCAAGACTGGTGAGTCTCTTCCTTCCACCCTATTCACCTTTCCTCAACCCCATAGAAGAGTTCTTTTCTGCATGGCGGTGGAAGGTTTATGACCATCAGCCACATGACCAGATGTCCCTCCTTGAAGCCATGGATGCTGGCTCCAGGGACATCACAGTTGACGATTGCCAAGGGTGGATCCGACATACCAGGCGGTTTTATCCCAGGTGCATCGACTTGGCTGACATCAGATGTGATGTTGATGAAAACATGTGGCCTAACCCTGAAGATCGCAGAGATTAGATGCAACTTTTTTGCCTTTTTTTAGCCCCCCTCCCCCTCCCCCCCTTTTTATCTTGGCTTTTTGCTGTTGTTTTTTTGTTCAGAATGCTCTTGTGTGTTCCATGGATATTTTGTTCACTGTAAGCAATACTGTGACACTTTCTCTGTCCTATCATACCGTGTTTCTACTGTACCTCCTGTAGTAAACAGTAAAGACACAGAAACTTGTTTGCTTTTTACTGGAATGCTTTTGAATGTGAACATTACTGTACATGTGGACATGCAGTTACCAACCAAGACATTTCTGGTGTCAAAATGGCGGATTGCATGTTTCGCATGCACATACCTGTAAAACTGAAACATAAAAGTCTATGCAGTTTTTGTAATGTCAATAATAGCCAGTATTTTGACACCTGGTGTACTTTGATTGACTGCATGTACCTTGTGAAGTGAAGACAAGTGTTATTCTTTGACAGACTAATTTCATTTTGAGTCAGATTTATAGTGTTTTTGTACAGTTAGTGTGTGCAGAGAAAGATGTGTTCTAATTTTGAAATGAGGAGTTAGTATATATTTAACAGAGTGTATTTTTGGGAAGGATATTATCCATTTGGCCAATTGTGTTTTGTAGGTGTGGGTCTGTGTTAAGAGTTTAGAAAAAGTATCTGAAGTATGGGTAGGCGCTTGTTAGCGACTGTAAAAAACTGTAAAAGGTTCCTTCATGTAATGATCTGCTAGAGGGTGTGTGTGTGGGGGGGGGGGCACAGCCCCGTCCACCAGGGCATGAAGCAGATATGGAGGAGATCAAGACTCCAGACATCCAGAGGCCCCCAGAACACAAGAGACCAAGGAAGACCAACAGAGGGGCAGCCGCACCACTGTCCCAGAAAGAGCTGAGGAGAGTCCCAGATGAGGGGTCACTTAGCAGCCGTGGAGCAGAAGCCAGGGGGGGTTGCAGTGACGTGCCCGTGAGCTCCGCCGGCAGCCAGCTGTGCCAGAGTGACCGAGGCTCCAGGCTCCAGGCCCCGATAAGCAGCCACCAAGGAGTGAGCCGGTGTGTACCTGGACGCCCATCCCCGGACACAAAGAACCACCAACGCACCGATGTCTGAGGGCGTCCGCCACTGGAAGGGGAAGTGGTGGTGGGGGGAGATAGGCCTCCAAACCTTGGAGGGCCTGAGATGTCCCCAGAGAGGTGACGTCTGATACCCAACCTGACATATAGACACAGACATACAGGCACACACAGACACAAACATCCATTCCCACCCTCATGCTCTCATATACACTTACTCAACACTCACCCAACGTGGAGACAGACATAAAGAGACGCTGTACACACGATCACACTCCCCAAGCGTACTCTACGAACCGGGTCTAGGTACCCTTGCCCCTGGAAGGGGAAACTGCACCCAGACCCAGGTGGTGTTACCCTTTTCCCTGGGGTGGGGAGAAGCAGACCGCCCCGACGGGGGCTGTGTGAAGACTCCAAACCTCCCTCCGCCCGCTCATGTGTAGTGTTGATGCATGTGTGTTCTAAGGTGCATTTAAAACCCAGGAGGGCATGGAGCTACCTGCCAGAGAGCAGCAGGTAAGCGCATAGCCCCTCCTGATAGCCCTCAATGTTTACATGTATTTAAAATTGAGAGGTGGGCAACGACGCCAGGGGTGAGGTGTACACCCTGATGGTCTTTTGGATTCCGTGTAGCGTGCCCACCCCCAAGATCCTATATGTATGTGTAATGAGAGTCTTAAATGGAAAGTTTGAGTTACGTTTGAACAGCAGGTGTGTCAACATTATTCCCCTATTCAGCTGCTCAGCGACTCAGTTTGACAGTTGCCAATACACCTTACCCGCAATTGTCCATGATCTTATCTGTGTTTGTTGACATAATTCAGTGTTATCACAACAGCATCATCACCATCTGCTCTCTTCAGGTCCTCCTCAGGATTTCATACAAATGTATCTGCTTCATCTATGACTAGAACAAATTCAAAAGCTTCAGGACAGGTGTACTGGGACTCTATTTGGGAAAATTCATCAAGAACTGTGCCGGTCAGATCAATTACTTCAGAGGAAATCATTGCAAAGCTGAAGCTGATTTGAAGCATTCTCATTATCATGATCACTTGAGCCAGTGTCCTGTCAGGGAGGTCCCTTTTTAAGTTCAAGGTGGCACTTAAAAGGCCAGATGGCTCCCCATCCTAAGTTGGGCAATGGGGATATGTGGCGGGGTGTGACTTGTTGCTCAGCTGCAGAGAAGGGGTGGAGCAGTAGGTTGAGTGTGTGGTGTCAGGGGAGGCTGGTTGTCACATATGCCTTCTAATCATGCCTTTCCTATATGAACAGGCCACCAGGACCTGACAGGAGAGCTGTGTGGTGGGTGCTTAGCTCTAATAGTGTCACGGTCCTGACACTATAGTGTTTTGAGTTTTGCATTATTATTAAGCTTTGATTTTCATCACGGTTTATCATTACTAGACTTCTGGTTCATGGCTCTGTGATTTCTAGTCCTTAGGTTTTGTCTCTTTGTTCCCTCTGGTTCCAAGTCCGTCATGACTCTGTGTAAAGCCGTGTATTTGAGTCTGTGTCTGTAAGTTTAGTCGGTGTGTTTCCTGGTTTATGTCAGTGTATCCTGCCTAATTAGTCCCAGCTGTGTTTCCTTCCTGTCTCCTGTTCCCTGATAACTCCGCTGCGTATTTTAGTCCTTTAGTCATTCTCTGCCTGCTGTTGCGTCATTAACCTAACCTGCATTCTCCTTGTGCTGTGTCTTCTCTCTTCATGTCCTCCGCATCTCCTAGTTTGAGTTTCCAAGTTTCTGGGTTCCAGTTCCAGTTTAGGTTCTAGTTCTGGTTTGTTGGTTTGTTTGTTTTTGTAAGTCTTAATTTCTAACAAGAGTTCGTCCGGCAATAAAGCTACGCCCTAAGTTCCACTCTCTGTTTCTGAGTCCTGCATATGAGTCCTCCCTCCTGCCTGCCACACAGCACTAGCCAAATAGGCAGCTGGAAAGCTATGTGGTAAAAACGTGCATACATTTCTGTCATTTTGGAATGCTGTGAGCATTTGATCAGAACAGATCACACAAACCTTTTTATAGAACAAGTCAACTCTGATAGACAATGCTCCAAATGCATTCCTACATACCAGCAGGAGCAATTCATAAATGTTTATTTTTAACTTGACCTAAACTATAAAGATATTAAATTGGTGCTTGGCAGTAGATATGTTTTTATATAAATGAGAGACATCTGAAGAGAATTCTTAGTACAAGGGTAACACTTGTTGCAAGACGTACTCTGCCCTGTCATTCTTGGTTGAATTCATTAACAACCAGCGGAAGTGTTCTGGACAGCTCCACTGGTACTGAAGAATGTATGCGAAAAACAGGAAACATGGACTAAGCATTAGCAAACAGGATGTGCGCTTGGTGTTGAAAGAGCTGGATCCCCTTGTTTGAGGCAAGCAAGACGTTTCAGACGAAGGAACTATTTTTCAAAAGGGCCGATCCTCACCTGGCACCTGGAATCATATGATAAACTGAAGCCATATGACATCTGTATCAACGGAAGTGTTGATGGTTTCTCAAGGAAAATAATAATAACATTTTATTAGTAAATATATATTTTTAAATCTAGTGTTAAGTCCTACCTTATGTTCTTGATTATTCAGGAAATGTTTAAATCTGATAATGTTTACTTGTTAATTTATCATTTATTAAGGCAGTATAAAAAAATATATAGATCATTTGTATATCACATTATGGGAAAATGCACAGACTTTTTCAAGAGGATAGCTTGTGATGGTAATTTGGTTTTTAACACACACAAAACACACAACTTTTAGACTTTTGTAAACTAGTTCTCATCAGCATTAACTTTCAATTACTTTTTCTCAACCAAAAATTGAGATTTGCAAAAGAAAAATTAACCAGGTTTTTACCCCCAAATCAAATGTACATGATGGTGATGTTGGGAGATATTGATTATGAAGTGGTTGGACAGGGGAGGAGCCACACACAGGTAATATCACCTCAACCTCCTAAAAGCATGGAAAGAGTTCACAGGTTACCTGAGCATAAAAGAGAAATTGTTCAGAAGGAATCCGCTAAGCTGATAAAAATGGGAGCAATAGAAGAGTCGCACTATGCGTGGTGTATCCCCATAGATCTTGCAGTGAAGAAAGATGGGTCTATACGGTTCTGTGTTGACTACCACAAGTTGAATGAGGTGTAAAAGTTTGAAGTGTACCCCATGCCCCGGCTCGACAAGCTCCTGGACCGGTTAGGCACTGCTTGTTTTTCCATAATGCTGGATTTGACCAAGGGCTACCGTTTGTAGAGTCTAAGGGAAAAAAACAGCCTTTTCCACTCCGTACGGTTTGCACCAGTTCACACTTCCGTTCAGCTCGTTTGGAGCCCCAGCCACCTTCCAACGCCTCATGGATTGGGTCCTGTGCCCGCATGCAGTATATGCCACCACCTATTTGGATGATGCTATCATCCACTGTAACACCTGAGTGGAGCGTGTGCAGCTAATGCTTGTGGCCCTGGAGTCCCTAAGGCAGGGGGACTGCCTTAGGGACAAGGGAGCCTCGGGGAGTTCAAGGAGAAAAAGCCTACTCTGTAATTAGGAGGTAGCGAACAAGAAGAAATTGTTCAAGTGGCCACTCATTCAATGATGAGGATGTACACATTATGGACAGGTAGGAACTCTGGTTTGAGCGGGGAGTCAAGGAGGGCATTTACGTGAAAAGGAAAAGACCATCTCTAAATCCAGGAGGGGGCCTCCTGGATCACTGGTCTTTGATTAGTGGTTGTTGATCAATGGACATGACAATTTGCATATTAATGATCAAGAAACTGATTCCATTGTTCATTCACTGGGATAGTTTCAGTCATTGGGGAAAGGTACTGTTTATAAGGTTGGGGAAACCTGCAGTCAGCTGACACTGAAGAAGTCACGTGGATGAGTGACGAAATGTTTCTCCCATTGAAAACGCTATGTTGGGGACGTTGACAGAATTGGGGCCAGTATATGAAACCACCTGCCTTAGACTGATCAATATACCAGATGAATTATCTGAAACTGTTAATACTGTCTGACCCTTTTTATTGGTGCACCATGAGTACCAAAATTTTGTGGGCTTAACACTAATTATGAAGACTAGAAAAGCCAGATTAGTGCAATGCTCTGTGCTCAAAAATGGTCTATAGAACAGCAGTGTCATTTTGTGCTGAGTGCGTTTGGAGGAGAACCACTGTGCAAATTCTTATTTTGGAGCAAGTGGAACAGGATACACCAGATAAGATCTTTCTTTAACTTAAAGAACTGTATGGGGATACAACAGCTGTGGGTTCCCTGTGTGCCATGTTTTACGATTGCAGACAAAGACCAAAAGAGCTTATTAAAAAGTTTACTTTATGTTTAAGAGAGCTAGGTCATCGCTTGCAGATAAAAGAGCCACAAGACCCTCGGCGTGCAGACCTGCACATGATCAGTTTGTCTAGGGCCTCAGAGAGAGTGAGATCCAATGAGATCTACGGCATCTGTTAAGGCATGATCCTAATCTTTCATTCGAACAGGTGCATAAGATCTCAAAAATACTCTTCAGGAGGAGCTGAGGGAATTTGCTCGACCAGCACCAATTCCACAGATATGCCAAGCTCCCGGAAGGGAGCGAGAAAGGCAGGACTTTAGTCCCTGTTGGTTTCAGGAGATGTGCTGAAGTTTCAGAGCCACTCCAAGAGACAAAGCAAATTTCATTGCCAGTAGAACATCCAGGGCATGAGTGAGATCAACAAGGGCAAGTAAGTGTGGAATCAGTGGACACGTGGCAAGGGAGTGTTGGGGAGCTCCATCCAAGATGGCTTTAAATGATTAATTCCAGTCACTATGGACCAGGTGACTGGGAAGGATGACAATGGTCCAGTCCAGATAAACCACTCTCAATTTTTAGGGGCATTTTTAGAGGTATTTGTTGATGGTAAGGAAGTGATATTTTTGTTAGATACTGGTTTTAATGTAACAATAATGCCTGAAGCGTGTTTTAAGAGGTTGTTTGGAGATCATGACCCAGTAAATGAAAGAGATCTCAACTGGTTAAAGTGGAAAACAGCAAATGGATTAGCAATTCCTTATGTGGGCTATGTTTTAGCCGAAGTACAGATGGGAGATATTACTCTGAAGGATATGGGAATTGTGATGACAATAATAATCCAAATGCACTGCCTATTTTAGGAATGAATGTCATTGTTCCATGCTGGGATATGCTTTTCTCAAAGCCTCAGATACAGATGCTGTTGGATCAAATGTAAACACTCAACAAGTATGGGCAGCAGCTTTTCAGGACTGTCAGAGAATTCTGCCTGCAATAGGACTCTTCGACCAGCTTATCGCCACCCAGGAGGTAGCGAACAAGACAGAGTGAGCAGGTGATTTGGGTCAGGGCCCCACAAACACTAGGGAAAGAGCAATGTATTTTGGTGGAACCACTTGAGGGGCTTAGTACAGTTGCTGTTGCTCGATCTCTAGGAATTGTCTGTAGAGACAGAGTCCCCATCAAAGTAAGGAATCTCAGCCATTTTTTATTAAATATTATTCTACGAGGTTATGAGGCCTTTGCTATATTCTCTATTGAAAACGTTGACATTCAGGAACCTTTGAAATTACTTTTGAGCAAAACAGGCCAGGTATTGCTGAAGTTGGTGTCCACCAACTACTAACTGGGCTAGTAATGCAGCTGATATTGAAGTTATGACACAAGGGAATTCAAACCTATCTACAGAGGAGCAAGACAAGCTAAGATGCTTGCTACAATCGAAGAGATCTTGACGGTGCTGACTAAATCAAAATACTATTCTATCTTTGATTTAGCTAGTGGATTTAATATCATGCAATCCCGACACCAGTCAAAATCAAGTAGAATATGCACAGAGCATAGAAAAAGACATCTTAGCATCATGCTCATCACTGTCGTCTCTATTCAGCTCAAGCAGCTGCACTGGTAGCATTCACACAAGCATGTGAAATTGCTAAGGTCCAAATAATCACTTTATCTGATTCCAGATATGCGGTGATAAATTATTTTGTCACATTACGGAAACAAAAGTTTTCAACTAATTCAGAGAAATCCACTGCACATCATAAACTTGTAGCTCCATTGTTGGAGGCCTCGTTACTCCCAAAGACTTTTCTGTAAATGTGAAGCTCACACTAACTCAGAAGACTCTGTTTCTACAGACAACTAACACTGGTCTCAGCCAACAGCAGCTATCGAATGTCAGTCAAGTCAAAGTCAAAGTCACTTATTGTCAATCTGCACATGTCGGACATACGAGATAGAAATTCGTTATCTCAAACCATGAACTAGCAAAGAAATTTAAATAAGAGGTGATAAACATGCCACAAACATTAAAAAGCATAATAACAATCAAATAACAAGAAACGCTATGCCATAACAATTACAATAGTAGGGTTGCGACCGTAAGATTGCCGGGCTTAAAACATGTGGGACCCCGGAGAGTGAGTTGAAGATGTGAACCAGACCACACAGACTCAAAACCACAGAGTCTCAAACCTGACTTAACAGGTGAGGTCCTGTATGGCCCTAGTGACAAACCATATCTGCCCCACATTTTTTCCCCTCATTATGCTAAATTGACACATAGGAAGTGTCATGGTCCTGGGTCTTTGACCTCAGGTTTTTGTTTGGACTTTTTCATTCTTTGGAATTATGAGATGATTATGTTTAGCTGTTGAGAGACTGTTTTACTTAATTATGTTTCTAGTTTTTGGTTCTTGCTTGTTTTCATGGCTGTTTTCTTTTTCATGTGCCGTCTGAATACGTCTCGTTTGTGTTCAGTCTTCAGCATCTCCTGATGCTGTTTGTCTGATCTCTGTGTCTTTTTGTCTCCATGTCTATTCATTCCAATGTCCCCGTGTAAAGTTTACGTGTCTTAGTCTGGGTTTCAGTGTGTGTTACTTCCTGTCTTATTTCAATAGGCTCTTGTCCTGAATGTGTTTAATTTTGCTTCCCTTTTTTATGTGATCTGAACTGCTACCATGTGGTGATTAAAAATTATTGTTTGGTGCTTGCTGGGATGTTTTCCCTTCTAGCAAACAAGATTCAGGTGCAGTAGCCAAAGCATTTCTGTGAGAAATAAACCCAAGGAAACTGATTAGAAATCTCCAGAGAACCAGCTCCTGCTGGAAGTAGAAAGTGTGGCAGTGACTATTCCAGATACTACAGACAACCCAGACAGAGGTTAAGGTCAAAGGTTGCACCACTTAGATTCATGCCAGCCATTGCAAGATTTCCCTGTTAACTGATGAAGACAACAAGGGTGTATGATGTACTCTGACCTTTCAACCTACAGCTGCACTGGAATTACAGTTTTTCTCAGTTGCTTTGGTGCATTTCTCACAACAGAATAGTTAGTTCAACCTCCACAACATGTAGTCGTTTTGGCACAACCTTGTGGCGGTTTCATGTTCATTTCGCTTGATGTCCGAAGCAGTTGAGTAAGTACAAATATCTAAAGAATGGTCACTTTTGACTTGCTATTCATCACCATCTCCTTGCTTTTATCATGAATGTCACAATTATTTATACTTGTGCCGGCTGAATAGTCATTGTCCTTACAACTAATAGTCTTCATTTCATTGCTTGTGTCAGTGCACTCAAAATTGTTGAACATCTTGTCAAACAATTTGTACACCCATTTCGAAAACCCTATTTTTAAGGAGTTTCCATGAAAATCTCCATAAATTACTTTTCTCAGGTGAAACTTATCTCACACTAATGAAAATTGGTGTGTGTTACTCTTACTTGCAACCAATGAAAAGCCTCTTCTACCCAGTCACAGGTGAATCGCGTTACAGTATCCCCTACTCTACAAGTGTATATATATATATAATGTAAACCAACAGACAGGATTGGCATGAGGTGCATACTGAATCTAAAAAACATGGAACATCAGCCTTGTGGAAGAGGGGTGAGGATCGGTCGAGGACGAGGACAAAACCGGGTAAGAAGAGGCCAACCACATAGACACGTTCCTGACGAAATCAGGGCAACACTTGTGGATCATGTGATAAACCATGGCCTCACAATGGCCGAGGCTGGTCGAAGGGTGCAGCCAGATGTTGGGAGAACTACTGTAAGTTCTATTATTCAGACATTTCGTCGGGAAAACAGGCGAGCATACTGTAATGTAGTTATTCAGCACAAACTAATTTGCTCTGCACTTTCATAGTCATACAGGAGACTTGCATTAGGACATGACCTTAGATCTTTACATATAGACGTACTGTAACTGAAGCGCAGACTTGGTGTGGCATAGTGTGCTGTGGTACAATACAGTAATGCTGTAAAGAAAGGAGTTTTGAATGATAGTCCTGTAACAATTACTGTAAGCATGTTTGCGCTTATTTATGTTTGTGTTTTTTCATCTGCATCTCAAAAAGGACTGCCAGACAACCTAGAAGAGGTGGAAGAGGTCCACTTTTGACTCCGCAGCAAGAGGAAAGAATTTGTGCAATGGTGGCTGCAAACAACGCTTTGAGACTGAGAGAAATACAAAGAACTATCGTAGAAGATGACACCATCTTCGGAAATATTCAGTCAATATCAATTTCCACCATAGACAGAGTCCTCAGACGGAATGAAA
This sequence comes from Simochromis diagramma, assembly GCF_900408965.1. Classification (NCBI taxonomy): domain Eukaryota; kingdom Metazoa; phylum Chordata; class Actinopteri; order Cichliformes; family Cichlidae; genus Simochromis; species Simochromis diagramma. Next base: position 2,530,939 of record NW_024387152.1, on the reverse strand, counting down.
TGTCCATGAAGCAATTGTACAAAGTACCATTTGAACGGAACAGTGATCGAGTGTAGAAGCGCCATCACCAGTATGTACAGGTAAAACATGTTTGCATATGTACCTCTGTTTACTGTAAAAGTTTAGGCCATGTACTGCACTTACATTTATGCATGTTACTGTATTCCTATTTACAATTCAAACTGTACAATCTGTTGTGCCAAATGCACCATTACAGACTTTTTTTATTCTCATCCTTTGTATAGCGTATCCTGGAATTGGAAGCCAGGGAACCCCTACACACGTTTGTATATCTTGACGAAGCGGGATTCAATCTCGCAAAAGGCAGACGGCGTGGACGAAAGAGCCACCATTGATGTCCCAGGCCAACGAGGAGGAAATATTACAATGTGTGCAGCAATCTCAGAAAATGGCGTTCACACCCATATTCCTCGTATTGGTGCATACAATACACAACACCTGTTGGCTTTTCTGGACGCTCTTTGTAGGGACCTAATCCCACAAAATGAAAGGGATGATCCTGGTGACAATCGGACAATGTATGTAGTGGTTTGGGATAATGTTAGCTTCCATCACTCTGCTGTAGTCAGGCAGTGGTTTGCAGCTCACGACAGGATGCTTATGGAGTTTCTTCCTCCTTACACTCCATTCCTAAATCCAATTGAGGAGTTTTTCTCTTCCTGGAGGTGGAAGGTATATGACAGGCATCCACATACCCAAATGACCCTGCTAGCAGCTATGGATGCAGCTTGGAGTCAGCAGAGTCCTGCAGAGGGTGGATTCAACACTCCAGAAGATGCTTTCCCCGATGCATCGATAGAGCTGACATTCGCTGTGATGTTGACGCAAATATGTGGGCAGACAGATGGGAGCGTCTAGATATCAATGATTGATATGCAGCAGTGTCTGTTTTTGTTTTTTTTGTTTGTTTTTTTTTGTTTGTTTGTTTCATGACTACTGCAGTAAGGTTTACTGTCTAAGTGAGTTTATGTTTGCTGTAAAATGTTTGATTTACTGTATTTCCCCAGTTGCACAATGCTGTGAACAGTTTCAATTAAATATTATCAAGAGTGCATATGAAGTGTCTTGATTTTCCTTTACAATTTATGGTTTTCAACATGCCGTGCATGCTGTCCAGACTTGACATGTCATTGGGAAGCACCTACAAAGAAATCCGTCACAATGAGAACATGTTCAAACCGTTTGATTTTGTCACCAAAGGTGCTTGTGTAATGACTTGTAATTGTGACAGCCCTGACACTTTGATATAAGTACTTGCTTTTGATGGATATATTATCTGTTTTGATTAAGGGACTTGCTTTTGAAGCATTGACTACTTATTTTGAACAACTGACTTTTCTTTTTGATGAAGTGACTCACTTTTGCAAGTTATCCACCACGTTTTGCAGTTTGCACTAATTGTTTTGAGAAGAGCCTTAGGTAGTGGTGCAGAGATCAATTCTGTTGTGAGAAATGCACCAAAGCAACTGAGGAAAAACTTAAAAAAAAAAAAAAGGCACAGACCTCCAAAGTGGCCTGCAGAGTTACACTCTGTCGCCCACAAGGGAGCAGCAATGGAACCCAGACAAAACCTGTAATCGGCCTGGCTGGTGTGACCCAAAAGGTTCATTATAATACTTTTAAGTTATTGTAGGTACTGATGAGGCTTTTCTAATCATGTTTGTATATGTTAAGCCTTTGACTCTCCAAACATCACATTTTCTTTTAGCTTCAACCCTTACTATAGTAAATTGTGAGCTTAAAAACAAAAAAGTGTGGTTTTGGCAATATATTAATTTGTAACAGTACTGTAGCACCACATGAATTTTACAAAAACACTGAATGGATAATAATCAGCTTTCATTCTGGGGACATTCGCACCTTTCAAAAATGGCCTTTTTAAAGAAAATGTTTTACACTTTTACCAGTCGGAAAAAGCTGGTCTGTAAATGAGGTGTGGCTTTCAGCTGGAGCGTGTACTGACAGCCTAGAACCCACAAACACGTGAACGCACCCTATGCAAAGCTGGTTGGAGAGTTCTCCGCCGTAAAGAACGTCTTTATCGTAGGGAAGCAGCAACAGTAAGAAACATTTCTTTTTCCTGTACTACTGTCACATATCTTCTGAAAAAGTGCAGGCTGCTGGTTATATTCACAGTGCAGTGATTTTCTTTCATTTCCCTTTGTAATGGGGCTACAATGTGTGCGAATATGTTGTGCTAAATAGTTTTAATTGTCTAAGAAAATATGAAACGGAGCATTCTCATTTTGCCAAAAACGCTAACTAACATTTTTGAATGATCGTTTAGCCCCCAAGTTCATTGTGGTGTACCAAGGATCTAGTTAACTTTGAGCTGATTTGACTAAGGCTCTTGCTAGCACTGGGTTTTGCCTTCAGAGCTTCGTAGATTCAACGAGGTTCTAGAAACATTCCTCAAACGACCATGATTTGAACCTCCTGTTCCATCCCAACGATTTTCTGTAAAATCTGTTGCGTCAAGTGACTCAGTGATCAATAAGAACAGAAACACTTTTTTTTTAAGTATTTGCAAGCTGTTTTTAAAGCTGCCTTGCCTGGTTATAAGTACTGCAAATAAGCTACCAAGAGGAAAATAAATATAAAATAATTAGACAGTATCCCATTTCGGTAAGATGTCTTAATATATGTTTTAATATAAAATATTAATTTAATACAAGATATTACGTTTTCAGCTTGATAAATTAAAAGAAAGAAAATTATCTAGTATATATATATATACATATATGTATGTGTGTGTGTGTGTGTGTGTGTGTGTGTGTGTGTGTGTATATATATATATATGTGTGTGTGTGTATATATATGTGTGTATATATTGATATTGTAATATCATTGCTACATGTATATCCCCCAGTTCATCCAATACTGAGATGAGAGTGGGCATGTTTGAGTGTGAGACCTCGGTCTGACACTTGATTGATAAGTGATCACTGTTAAGTACCATACAAGGAAGCTACTGTAACAACCTCCAACAAACCACAGTGCGTGGTAAAAACCTGTTCCTCCTGAAGGTTGAAACGAAAAATTAGTTTCATTACCTGACATATCCGATAATTCAGGCTATAAAGCAGGAAATACTATCAGCCAGTGATGTGTGGCTGAGTGCAAGTACATAAATGATAGTTATTTCCCACATGCAATGCTAGTTGCCCTCCATATGACAGAAAGAGCAAACACATTGCACACTACACAGTAGCCCTAGCTCTAGTTTTTAAATGATAATGTCAGCACAGCAAAATTGTACTAATATTGTCATGTTTTCTAAAAGTAAGAACTAATTAGGAGGGAAGAATACGGACCAAATAAATCAAAGACATTAATTAAACTTCCCTACTATAGGATCTATTCCTTTGCATTGTGTGTTTCCTTCTTAATAAAAATGTTTCCTTCCTTTAAATTATGATAACACTTCCTTTTGTGTCTTTTGGAAGCACAAATTTGACATCTTAAATTGGCAAGTCAGTAAGTCTGTATTTTCTTGACAATATCTTGGAAAGTGGAAACATTAAATGAAAGCAGATCTACAATTTTTCACAAACATAACCATTTACAGCTACATCCAGACTTCAGTTGTTAGGATTATGCGTGCGCTGGAGAAGCAGCCTATGTAGCTCAGTCAGTTATATAAAAATACATATTAAAGACCAACATTGATTAATTGATGGTTATAGATGATCACAGATGGTCCTACAGACTTGACCAGCTGCCTTTCAAATGATTATCTACACAGGTTCTGTAGTTGTAGATTTTGTTTATTAAATCCCACAGAAACTATGATACCCACAAACTGCTGTTATTATGTATATATATATTTATTTATATTTCTTCATACATTCTTATATAGTTCTATACTGTGTATTGTGTATTTTGTTGTACAGTTATTTTATTTTCAACTTTAATTTATATATTTTATCTTATTCTTTCCCAGTTAAATTTACCCTTCATTCTAATTTGTGTTGTAGAGTTATTTCATTTTTAACCTTCATTTTTTATATTTTATTCCTTCCTAGTTAAATTTACCCTTTTTAATTTTTCATATTTATTTCCTATCTTATTCATAGCCTTTTCCTTTTTTTTTTCTTTAGGTCACGAGCAGTTGTCTAAGCATTTCACTGCATATCGTGTATGACTGTGTACGTGACAAATAAAATTTGAATTTGATTGTGGTTACACAATCAATGATTTTCCAGTTCAGACCATATAAAATTGTGTCAACAGCAGACCCACATGCTTCAAAAAGAGCACATCCTGTTGACAAGAAAGACAAAATAAGCAGTACAGTAGTAGAGCAGCTCTAAAAAGCTATACTGGAGTTAGATTTTTGATATAATTTCCTCGTGATGATTTGTGCATCTGCAGCATAATACGTCTTCAAATAAGGTTTGACAGTCCTAATAAAGTTAGGTAAACTTTATCTTTGAAGTTATAAGTCTACAAGTTCAATTATTTTATGGTTTAGTACTTTGTACTGTAGTCTTCAGCACATGTTTGCAGTGTGCATGTCTGGCTTTCGGCCTTGCACCTAGATAGGTTTTCCATCGAGCACTAATAAAGTGTAGGCTCATTTCAAGTTTCCAATGACCCACTGAAACACAGTAATTCCAGTATGAAACACATAATGTCTGTCCCTCCCAAGCCGCTTTGCTTTATCAACCTGATGATATCTATACAAATTTTCTTTCTAGATGCACAACAGTTCTAGGAAGTGTGTTCAACTTGCTTTGCTTAGTGGAATTCTTCTGGTCGCCCTCTGCTATTTTTGGAAACCTAGCAGCAAAGAAGTTGACATAAGCTCAAGCCAGGTTACGCCCATTAAAAAACTCTTCACTGGGAAAATTGGAGATGCCACAAATGGTTATAAGGACATTCCCTACCACATAAAGGAGGGAATGGCAAGGTGTGTAAGTGTGACCTTTTCTTTTAAATTCAAGTTTTTCTTCTTATTACTTAACTCTTTGTTATTTCCAACAGTCATTTGGCTCAAAATGCCTGCGTATGCCAGGCTGATGAAGAAACCTTTCACCTACCGTTGTCAAACCTGCTCTTTCCACACGTGTGGGCTCACAATCTTGATCAAGCATTTTTGGAGCTCCACCCTGATCCTGAAAGTGTAAAGCAGCACAGAGCTGATGAGTACAACAACCTTCAAGAAAGGTGAAGCATGTTTTGCATCTTTTGATTAAATAAGGAATGGTTTATAAGATCTTAGATGACAATCTGGAAATTTTCCCACATCAAGCAACTGAGCAATTTTTTTTGTACAAAAGCAAGACAACCTTTTTTTTTTTTTTTTTAAACCTTTTCGTCCAAGAGGCTTTTAATATACTTAGCAGAACGGCATTCTTGATACAATCTGCAATTGTCTATGATCATATTTTAAAGTAAGATATTTTATTTATTTTAGATATACAAGAGGATACATGAATTTAGGTTTTTAGATGTCACCTGTTAAATTCACTATCAAGCCTGAGTTGATCAAATAAATTGTACTGCTCTAAGTGTACAGATTACAACTGTAAAAACTCACAGCTTTTATGTTGTAGTGTGTGTATATCATTGTCATGTTTCCAAAGGTCCTACAATCCTGCAGATGTGCTTAATGTAGCTGAGGCCAACAGTCCTCTTCAGTATCCTACCCAGGGGGTGCTGGTGCGACCCCTAAAGACAATCATCATTCCTGGTAAAGGCATATTTAACATGCAAAAAAAACATTGAAACCCAGTCTAACTTTTTACCTTTAAAAGGTCAGTTACACTGGGCCCTACTTTGATTGAAAACACTGTGCATGGTATAATACAGGATGCAGAACAATCACAGGAAGGTTAAGTGCATGTGTGGTCATTTTATTTAAAGCTACAGAAAGAAAAACAAAACTTAACCGTCTGTGTTCTACATGAGCACTTTCTTGTTAAAAAGAGGAAATAAAACTGCTATTTAAATGGGTGCATATTTTTAAAACTTCTATTTATATAAATTCACTTTGTCTCCAAAAATAACCGTTTCTCTGCAGGTTTAGCCCTTAAAGAAGAAACAAGATCAGTTCACATGGTAATGCCTCAATTATTGTCTTGCACTTTTTTTTTTTTTTTGGTCATCCTTTTAAATATGATTATTTTAAATTCTTTTTTGCAACCAATGCTTATCCTGTAACAGGTATCTTTGACTGCAACACTTGGAAGTTTTGATGTTGCTGCTAAGGTGGACATGGTCTCCATCCAGGGAGTGGGAGAGAAGAACATGGTTCTGTCGAGTCCTCTTCTCTCTGCTCTGAACAAACAACTGCAGTTTGTCACCTATACAAACATCGTGTTTCATCCGAAGACAGCAGACACAAGTAAAGCTATGATGTGGATATGAAACTGATACTAGAAGTGCAATGTAGAATGAACCTGTTTGAACATATAAACAGTTAGTGCCCCCCTCACCCACAATGAGACGAAAGGAAGGCAAAGTTCGGTGTGTAACTTTATACAAGCAATTATTTTCTTATCTATTAAATAAATAAATGGCCATTACAATACAAATTTAAGGAGATTTAAGCTCAAGTAGATTTTTTTTAAAGCATTGACAGTATTTGATTAAAGAGCTTACACATGCTAGCTAAGCATTAACCATTACAGAATGATAGATGATATCCGTGAACTGGAGGTTACAGATGGCAGTCTGACAGCCGTGTGCATTTTACATTTACTGCTATTTCTTGACTCATTATGTATTTCAGGAAGGCAAAATGTTAAAATGTAAGTGTACTATTCAGTTTTTTTCAGCTCCTAGATGATGATAACATCAGCATATGTCACACTTGTAAAGACAAGAAAGAAACTACTTTAATCAGATCAGAATACTCAGAACTAAATTAAATAAATCGATATATTACAATGTTTATAAAGTATAAGAAATGGCTCTAATATATACAAATAGGACTGACCACAACAAAAATAAAAAGGAGTCGACCAATGTAATGTTCGAGGAATATTCTTGTCCAGAAGGTTCCAATAGAAATTCAACTTGACCACATGGTTTAAAAGCCAATGAAGTAGGTGAGTGAAGGCTTCCCCAGTGGGTTTTTTTTAAGACATGTCATTGAGGGCGGGGCTGTGCTTAGGCAAATGCAGCTTACAGCTTCATGTGCAAAGGTTATTTTCACAACAATAACTGCCCATAAATTCTGCAGCTGGCCTTTATCATTTTGTTTGTTTGTTTCATTCTGCAGTTCAGTTTGCAACTAAAGATCACCAGTCATTTTTCACCATCAAAATTGAACACAGAAACAATCCGAAACTTTACAACTCGGGATACCAAAAAGGTTCGTGAGCAGTTACTATGAACACATGTAAAGTTTAGCTTTTTGATGCACAGTGTTTAAAAGTCACATGAGTATTTAATTTGTTGTTCTTGTTTCCCTTAGAGTACAATATTACAGCTCTAGTTACCATCGCCACCAAGACCTTTCTGCGCTATGACAAACTGAAAGATCTCATTGACAGCATAAGAAAATATTATCCCACCGTCACTATTGTGATAGCAGATGATAATGAACACCCTCAGCCCGTGACTGGTCCTCATATTGAACACTACATTATGCCATTTGGAAAGGTAAACAAGTTACTGTTTCTGTATGTAATGACCTGGGCCCTATTCCAGGAAGCAAGGTTAGTGAAAAACTCTGAGTTTGTTAAGCCTGAGATGAAGGACACTCTGGGAGTTCCAGAAAGAGAGTTAACTTCAATAACTGGAATAACAGACTGTGAACTTAACCTGCTTGCTGGCAGGTTTTCTCCAGCAATCTGAGTTCGTCTCCAACAATCTGAGTTCGTCTCCAGCAATCTGAGTTCGTCTCCAACTCTTCCCCTTCTGCTTCACTTTAACCACCTTGTTTACTTTATTTGTAGGACCCAAATGCAACATATTTACTTTGTTTTAGTTTTTTTTATTCAATTTAAAAATGCCCTCAAACTTAATACTTTCATCTTTAGTTTGTGCCACCTATTTACTTGTTGCTATGGTGAATCCTAGTATCAGAGCTCCCCTGATAATCGCTTTCTTCTCTCTGCCCAAAACTGTTCTGGAACCAAAACTCAGAGTTGCTTATCTCAGTCAGTTTGACCTGCTTCCTCAAATAGGATCCTGCTTTGCCATTTTTACTGTGGTTATTCTATTATTGATTGCTTTTGTTTATACAGGGTTGGTTTGCAGGTAGAAACCTGGCAGTGTCTCAGGTAACCACCAAATATGTACTCTGGGTGGATGATGATTTCATCTTTACTGCAAACACCAAGTTGGAGAAGATGGTGGACATCCTAGAAAAGACCACTCTGGATCTGGTAAGACGATGCAGTTGTTTTTGTTTGTTTGTTTGTTTTGTTTTGTTTTGTTTTTAAAGTGAGCTTAATAAAGGAGTGGCCTGAAACTTCATGCAAATATGCAAACTAGTAATTAGAAAAGCAAAGCGCAATGTCACTGTGCCCTTACAATCTTTGATTATGAGCAGAATATTCAGTTGTTGCTGAAAGAAATGTAATCACTAGAATTACCATTTTACAAGATTAACTTGTATTTTACAAGTTAACTTCCTTTTCGTGTCATAATTTTCTGCCACTGTATGTTTCTATTTATTCATTCATTTATTTATTTATTACTTAAAGTCAGGAGCAGAAGGGGAATGGTGACTGCGTTTTACATTTCTTTTCCCTGAAATTGCCCTGATGACAAGTCTTGGGTGCCAGTTTTGGAAGTGCAGTGGTGATGTAGATCTAAACTACCAGTCAAAAGTTTTAGAAAACCCAAATTTTTCCTTTTTTTTTTTTCTTTTTTTTTTTTTAAATTTATTTTTAAATTGAAAATCATGCAGTTTCCTGTTCGCCACCTATCACAAAAGCTGTTGTGGCTTTGGGTCTGCCAGACCTCTTCCTGTCAGAGTTTGCCCCAGTTTCTGAGTCCCTTTACTTGTACTCACGCACACCTTGACTTTCTTTGCAAAGTCTCTGTGGGAAAGATTTTTTTTTTTTTTTGCTAGCAACACACTACTTTCTGCAGTACAATACTGTTCAACTGATGCTCACGAGCGTATGGTACCACAGTGTGTTGCAACACCGCTTTTATCCAGACAGAGGGGGTTTGTAAGTAATCCAGAAAAGCTGGAAAACCTGTAGCAACTAGTAGCACCAGCTTTCAAAGCTTGATCAACCTCCATTGCTGCAGAACAGCTTTAAATTGTTATCCCATTTTGTGTTCCCTGAAAAAGCCTTTTTGCATAATTCTGAAATGTACATTATTTTTCAGTTTTGGGTAACATTACCTTTTTTTTTTTTTTTAATAAACCTCTGGCAGTTCACCACTGACCTTTGTACCATTTCAAGCTATTCACTGGGCTTCATGACTCAAATTGCAATAAATAACGGGAAAAATTGGAGTATGCTACAACTTTTGATGGATAATTTGTATATTTGACACATTTTGTCCTGTTTGTCCATGGTGTTCTACCATGCAGGCAACGAATGCAAACAATGTAATTGTTTGTATGCCGGCTTGCACACATACGCGAGAGGCACGAGAGTTCTTCTTTACTGATGTTTACTTTGCTTCTCTTAACATACACAGGTACACCGTAGAACTGGTGAATGCAAATGTACAAGGAAATTATATTCCAGCAAACAAATGCAAATATAAACAAACATACCACTTTGGCCTGCAAGTAGACAAACGGTGTATTTGGAACTTAGGACTTGTTATTTCTTCTTTGACATTCACCATGAGCAGCTTCTCTGACCTTTTTTCCCAAAACAGGAAGTGACCTCTGCCCTTACCTTAAACTTAGAAAACTTTAACCGATTATTTACCATGTATCAAATTAACAGTACACCAATCCGGTATGCAAATAGGAAAATGTTAACATGCTCAACATAAAAATAAAACATACAAAATAAAATGTGTTAATTACATTATCATTACAAGAGCTCTGCCTAGTGATCACATACTAACATTTCAACAACTGTTACAGTTTGTTTTTGTTCGAAATGAGCTTGTGCAAGAAATAGTAGACACAGGGCATAACAAACACAACACAGCTCAACAAATTAATATTTGTTTGCTTTTTGAAAATTTTGGAAATGGAGAACATGGGTACTCCACCGCACAAATAAAAGGTGTGTGGTGATTTGTGCTTTTACCAGTAAATGTCCTTTCTGAAAACGCAAAATGTTTAAAAAAAAATAAAAGAAGTTTCATTCCACATCCTCTTAAAACCCAGCAGTTCACTTTTCCCCTCTGTGGGTGCCATGAATCTGAAAGCTCTATGTCAAGCACCATTTGTGCAATCTCTGTGAGTCCATCTCTGTGAGTCCATCTCTGTGAGTCCATCTCTGTGAGTCCATCTCTGTGAGTCCATCTCTGTGAGTCCATCTCTGTGAGTCCACCTCTGGGCTTTCTATTACCACATTTGTGGAGGCTGGGTTAACAGAGTATGTGACATTTCCTTTCAGAATAACAGGAATTGATACGTTTCACATTTTGTGGCCACAAGTGAAGTTAAACGATTCTGTTGCTAAAACCCAAATCGTTTCTTTAATGTCTTTGTCTTAACTTGGATTTTAGTGGGATTTGAGAAATCTACGGTAACTTTACCTTCCAAAACAAAACTTTAATTCGGTCACTCTGAACCACTACCTTAGATTTTTAACCTGTGTCCATACTTAAAGAGGAAGAGAGACAGATGAGTCTAGAGTTCACTTAAAATTGTGAAAGGGAAGTCAGACATTGGAACATGGAGGTGAAAGGTCAGAAGAAGACATGACATCATTATGAATAAGAAGAAATGTGTAGAGAATTAAATAAGAACCTTTATACACATACACACACACACACACCTTTATCACTGTAACAAGTATAACGAAATTAATTGCAGTGTCAAAAGAGAAAAGTTTAAGTATAATTACAAAAGAATAGAATAAAAAAATAGAGCATGATATTCAGTAATAATAAATAGAACCTTATTGCACATAAACACTATAGCACAGGATGTCATCCATTGCACTATTTGCCAGGTTGAATTGTAGGTGATTACTTGTAATTCAAAGCCCTAACAGCTAGAGAGTAGAAACTGCTATCTAGTCTATTAGTCTTTGTTCTGATGCTCTTGTATCTTTTGCCTGATGGCAGCAGTTCAAAAAGATTATGAGTGGGGTTTGAGGAGTCTTTTATGATATTTCCTCCTTTCCTGAGACAGCAAAAGCAGTTGAGTATATCCCATGATCCCCTGGGCAATATTTACAATCCCCTGAACTTTTTTTTTTTTTCCTGCACTGTCGTGCAGCTGGAAAACCACAGAGGGAGTAGCACAGGATGCTCTCAATAGAACAACGATAGGAGGACACCAGCAGCTTTTGGGGGGTGTTGTGCTTCCTGAGGATTCCAGGAAATAAAGTCTCTGCTGAGCCTTCTTTGCTAGCTCTGCTGTGTTCACAACCCAGGAAAGGTCCTCCTGTCTGTGATGTGAACTCCCAGGAAGCGGAAATCCAACACCATTTCCACCCCATCTCCATTGATTTAAGGGGTTTAATGTCCATTTTCTTTTTCCTGAAATCCACAACAATCTCCTTTGTCTTGGTTGTGTTCAGGAGCAGGCTGTTGTCCCTGCACAATGCTGTCAGCTGCTCCACTTTGTCCCTGTAGGCAGATTCATCCTCCCCCAGGGATGAGCCCGACCACAGTGGGTCGTCTGCAGATTTTATGATGGTGTTACTGTGGTGAGCGGGGGCACAGTCATATGTGTATAGTGTGAAGAGCATTGGGCTCAGCACACAGTCCTGGGGAGAGCCGGTGGTGATGCTGATGGCCGAGGAAATGTGGGGACCCACCCTTGTGTCCGGTTTGTCAGAAAGTCCTTAATCCATAGACAGGTGGAATATGGGAGTCCTAGGGTCAACAGCTTGCTCACCAATCTGTGAGGGAGGGTGGTGTTAAAGGCAAAGCTTAAATCAATAAAGAGGAGGCGTGCGGAGCTCCTCTGCTTCAGGTGGGACAGGGTAGCATGGAGAGCAGCAGCGTCCTCAGTAGACCTGTTAGCCCTGTAGGCAAATTGGTGAGTATCAAACTACTGGCCGATACTCATTCAGGCAGGTTGTGGGTGATTTGTCTTTTTTCTTTTGGTAAGGGGACTATGGTGTAGGATTTCAGACGGGGTGGAAGTGAGGCCTGGTAGTGTGACAGATTAAAAACATCAACTAAAAGTTAGATTTATTTAACTATTTACACTGTTGATTTCTGCAGTTAGTATCATAGTATGCAATGATAATGATAATAATAATGATGGATTGCATTTATATAGCGCTTTTCGGGGCCCTCAAAGCGCTTTACAATTCCACTATTCATTCACTCTCACATTCACATACTGGGGGAGGCAGCTACAGTTGTAGCCACAGCTGCCCTGGGGCAGACTGACAGAAGCGAGGCTGCCATATCGCGCCATCGGCCCCTCTGGGGCTATAACTGCATTAGACACACACACCTCCTGTCTTTGTCAGTTCAGTTTCAACCATATAGAAATTTACATGAAAGCAGAACACCTGGTCACAACTGCCAAGAGCGGTAGCTCTGTGATAAGATCAAACAGTAAAGTTTTTAGAAAGACAAATGTACATAAAACACAGACAGATCAGCTCATCTCTGTAGATAGCATTTAAACTGAAAACATACCAGTGTTTGTGGAAAAACTCAGATAACCTAGAACCTGCATTTACTGGTTCTTTGTTTTAGTCAGTTCAGTAAATTAAGACAGACTCTTTAAGATCAAAGTAACAAATGATCTTGATGTCTCTGGTAAGGGGAAAATAATAATTCCCTCTGGAAGGTGAGACCTCTCTTAAACAGTATGCGACAAGGCTGTCTCAATCTGCTGAGACCATAGAAAGATGGGCCGCTGTCCTGTATGGCATTTGAGAAACCAAATCCCACAACTTCAGAGCCCTATACAATACTTCTTATGCATAATGAATAAGAAGTATTGTATAGGGCTCTGGATGTCGTCATTTATGCCCCTGCTTTCCCGTTCCTGCTTTAGCGCCTGGCCCTCACCCACATCATCTCCTTTCAGCACCGACTGTGACTCATCTTCCACAGTTCTTCCTCACTCAGCTCGGTCATACCACGCATGACCATTATTGGTGCCATGGGTGATGTGATCTAACAATCAACATTTAGGTGACTATTGGGTCAGCAGATTGAAGTTTAATCAAAAAGCTTGACTATGAGAAGTTATTACTTAAAATTATGTTTTAGTGTTCAGATGCAGTTCTAATGTTCAGAAATCCACACATGGAAACGATGTCATTACATTACACCACATCATCCTGTGATCAAAACATGACCCGATGTCCACTACAAAAGACTTACGGTTTATTTTTTCTTTCTTTTCAAAATCACAATTTTGCGGGGGAAAAGCAATTGTAAGATATTATTTTCATGCAAAATAGTTAAATTATCTTTCAAAAATATATAGATCAAAACATATTTTGCTCAAGCTCACAGGAAGAAATATTCCCCAAGCTGTGAATGACTTGCTATGTTTCTGTTTTGTCTTATTTATCTTCCTCTGTACTTGATATCAACAGCAGCAAGGACACAGGAATGCTGCAACTGTTGAATGCAAAAGAATGCTGTTGACATCAAAGGCTGAGGAAGTTGGGGGAAGGTGGAGGCTGGGGGGCTGTGAGTGGGTACCCTGTGGGATTGGTTGTCCATCAGCTCCTGTAGACATTATCAATTGGCCAAAATTGGAAATCTTTTCAAGTTACTATTCTCTCATATGTGCACTTTGCAAAAAATTAGGATTTCTTTTTATTACTTACGTTTCCATTCAAGGGCAACTCTGAGCACTGACACACAGGCTGCGTGAGTCAGAAACAGACATCCTGTAAAGGGATTTTCCAGATGGAAATGAAAACACTGGAAATAGTTCGTAGAAAGGAAATTCTCTACTGTGATAACACCATTTTATGTCAGCATATGGAAGAAGCACAAAAAAAAGAACAAGCAGCAAAAGAAAACAAATACTAAAGGAGGAAAATCCCTCAGACAGACCCAGTGTCAGGGCTCTGTGTGCAGGCGGATGGAGAGGAGGATCCAAATGCGAGACTCTGAGACTCTGGAATTGAATTGAAACTGAGAACCTTAGCTTTATTGCTGGCGACAAATGAAAACGTGAACAGACCAATGACACCGAGAACTGAACACACAGGCATAATTCTGAGGGTACGACGCGACACTGAGCACAGGAAAACACAGGGCTAATATACACAAGGTGGTAATCAGCGAATGGGCAACAGGAGGGAGACACAGCTGGGAGAGATCAGGGTTAACGAGACGGGGGGAACCAAGCTGTACACACTAACATAAGACAAAGACTTTCACAATAAAACAGGAAACATGAATTACTACTCAGAGACAAGGACTCAACACAGAGAGACAGAAAATGACACATGGAACTGAACTATACTAAACATGAGATATAACTGAGAACAAATCCTTAAGCACGGATAACAGAAACAAGAAACTAATAATAATCATCATCACTACGAGAATAAGAAAACAATCCATGAAGCAGAATTAAACCGAAATATAATAAACTCAAAATACTGGGTCCAACGGACCCAGAACCGTGACACCCAGAGACTGCGCAGAGACTGAGGTCACTGGCAGAGTCCTTTCAGCTAGGCAAAGAATATGCAGTTACATGAGATATGAATAACTCATACAACAGTGAAAGTAAGGATTCAGTTGTAATAGATGATGTTATATCTTTAGCATAGCTTAACTTTGATTTTCAAAATGTTACTCAGTTAGTCGTTTCAGCAATCCGATTACCTATAGACTATGTTCAGGCAGTCATATGATATATTCAATGATCAATCAATGATCAGCCTTTCTTGAAGAGAAGAAACTCACAGTTGTCAGACTGTTTTTCTTTGTTTTTTTTGTTTTTCTGTAATTTTTAAAATTTTTGAACACTGCTTCAGAAATAGGGCCCAGATCCAAGTTGCAATGGTTGCCTAGTCAACGTATTGCTTCTTGAAACCATGCATATCTTTTCTGCCTTAACATTATTGTCTTACTGATTTCAGGTTGGTGGTGCAGTCAGAGAGGTGACAGGTTACACTGCAACTTATCGTCACACCATATCGGTGGAGGATGGCGGAAACGAGGGTGACTGCTTACATATCAGACTTGGCTACCACCATGCCATCAAAGGATTTCCCAACTGCGTGGTAGCTGATGCTGTCATCAACTTCTTCATGGTGCGGACGGTCAAAGTGCAGCAGGTTGGATTTGACCCGCGCCTCGCACGGCAGGCCCATCTAGGTGAGTTATTAATTGTTATCAGAATCACAATACTTCAATAATCCCTAAGGAATTTGTGTTACTTGTGTAGAACTGAAATTACATTGAGTTTCTTCGCAATGAAAAAAAGTAAAGTGGCACAAAATTAAGGCTTGTGGAAAATGGAATACTTTCTTTTTGCAGAGTTCTTCATCGACGCTCTTGGCCACCTCCACATTGGCTCCTGTAGTGACGTCATTGTGAATCACGCGTCAAAGATCATACTACCCTGGAGTAAAACAGACGTACAAAAAGCCTATGAAAAATTCCGGTACTCATCGTCAGCCACGAATGCTAAAACTCATAATGAAATCTTCTACTTTAAGAACAGGTTCAAATGCATGACCAGTCAATGAAGTGTGAGAAATAGTTTTGCTCGGGTAAATAAGACAAACTGTTTATTTTGGTTTTTACTGACAAAAGAACTGGGTGGATTACCCAGTTATGATCTTTGGTATCCAAGGTTGATGTTTGTTTCCTTTTTTTGTTTTTTATGTTTGTGGCTTGTAGTGTTTCTAGCAACTCTCTGGAAACTTGTAAATCGCCTTTTGACTGTTTTCAAAGCGTTTCAAACTGATTTGCAAAATGTTGACACTGAAAAGGAAAATCTTCAGTTACATAATAAATAGCTTCAGCTTGTGAAGCGCCGCATTTTTTTTTTTTTTTTTTTTTTTTTTTAAAAACGGGTTCTAAAAAAATGGAGTTAAGAAAAAGGTACGTTGTTGCAAGTCACAATATGGCAGCAAGTATTCTACAGCAAAACAGTTGCAGTTTGATAAAAATGGCTTTGTAAACTAATGCCCAGTGTCACATGATTGTTTTTGTTGTTTCATTTGGATGTATTTTTAGTAGGATACTGTTATGCCCCACTTAGAAATGAAGTGTTAACTGGGGTGGGGGTGGGGGGGAACACAAAGTGGGGAAAAAAAAAACCAAACTACTGAAAAATGTCATTAAACATGATTTATTGCACAAAACTACTAAAGTAAAGATGAACACAGGGAAGCTCTTTTCTTCAGGGTCTCCAAGGCCAAAACAACAAATAAAACACCCCCTTTTAACTAAGAAATGAACCAAGAACTCTTTAGCCAAAAACAAAATACAATGGCTGAGCTCCCTGTCTAGCAAAAACAGGAGAAAACGATTGAAACAAAAATGGCAGAGAACCCCTACCTGCTTCCACTGTGATTAACCAATTACCACTGTAAAGGCACACCTTTGCTCACAATAAAGAAAGAAAGAAATGGGGGGAAGTGGAAGGGGCGTGGCGGTTTGAGATATGCCGTGGCTGACGAGCTGCAATACACCTCAGCTGCGGCTCATGAGGCAGACCTGGAACACAGGAAAGGGAGAAAAAGACTCTCACAGAGGAAGAGCCACTAGAGGTCAGCGACCATAACAAATACTCAGGTCAACACTCTTTGTTTTTTCCCTCTCCCCTAATGTCAGTGATTTCACAATATCCTGCATTGTGACTGTGTCTCTAAATTTAGTCTATGAAACCTTTAGTCAGTAATTTACGTAAACAGATGCTGTCTCTGTCTTTTCTTTTCAACAGTATTTCTAAAAATGCTTGTTTCATTTTTTTTTAGAGTGTATTGTTTGTTTGTTTGTTTGTTTGGAAAAAAAAACCTTAGCATCCATTTCCTGTTTATTTTTTTTATATTAAATTTCTTGTTATCTGGCTAAGTAATAACACAGAAAAACTGTAAGAGAGAGTGAGCACCCTAAACAGATTAACAGTCAATCTTTAAACAGAAAATATGACTTACATTTCGAGTTTAAGTGACACTCCTTTAGCAAATAGTGGCCTTTCACTTCTTTCCCAAATCAGATAGAACATTAAAGATGGTTCTTATTAATATCTACTACAACCCCCTTCCACTCTAAGGGAGGCTCTTTTTTATGGTTAGTGGTTAAAGGTGTAATATGTGAATAATGAGTGTACATGTTTACCAAATTAGTACTTGTTTTTTTTCCCCAACATCTGCTGTTTCTTACTAGTAGAACCAAAGTTGCTCCTCAACTACCTCACTCAGTCTAGAGAGCAAGACAATCACTGGGCTGCAGAATCCTTTACATGACTATCATGACTTGTGAACTGAATCTGGTCAGCATTTACCTGTTGTTAGTTCCACACCAGAATAGGAGCACATCAACCATCAGCTAAGTACCTACGTACACAGAAACAATCTAGCAATCATTTTGGGGTTGTTTTGTTCTGTGATATGAGTATTTAAATACAGCTTTGTTATATTTAAAATGATGTAATTTAAATAAAAAGCACAGATCCATTATGTGGCCATTGTTTTGTTAAAGCCTACAGGGCCTCAGGAGGAAGAGTGCGTCGTCTATCAATTAGAAGGTTGTTGGTTTAATATCTAGCTCCTCAAGTCAGCATGTCGAAGTATCTTTGAGCAAGACACCAGAACCCAAGTTGCCCCTGATGCGTTCATCGACGCTCTTCGACATTGAACAAATGGGGTAAATAATGTTTGTCATAAAAAGCGTTTTGAGTGCTCAGTTAGAGTAGAAAAGAACTAAGTGGAAGTCCTTTATCCCTGTATTTTAGGAGAGAGGAAGTTTCCTCATCCGAGTTCATCATTTTTAATAACGAACACAAATTATGAATAAATAATCTCCATGGGAGCCAAGGTATCCCCATCTAGACCCATGCCTTCTAATAGACCACCAGCAGAGGAATCCACAGACACTGCCTCTGATTCTGCTGGATGAATGTGGACAAGTATGTATTTGTTAAAGGGTGCTCCAAGGACATCCTAGTTTTTAATGAACAAGTTTAAATGGTTACATTACCAGTTCTTCTAGAGCCAGAGGCTGAAGATGCTGTCGTGTTGCCAGATGGCTTTTCCTCTTTGGGAACAAGTTTTTGCATGTCGGCCTGGCCAAACTCACATCCTGGAGGCAAACTGTTAAGAAACAAGCAATAGGTTGTTAGGGGTGATAACTACAAAGTTTAAGTAAAGGATAAGATTACTCACCTGTTAGGGGTGCAAAGGGACAGTAGCACAGTGCTCTCCCATACCAGAGAGCAGTAGAGCTGGCTGAGCTTGCTGAGAACACTCAGGCCGAGCTGAGAGCCCCACTGGTTTACTGAAATGGCTCTGATTTCACTCTGTTTAGAAGACAACAGATATATTTAGAGCTGTTGAATCAATTTGGCTCTCACTTGTCAAACAAAGGCTGAATTTTCATTCATTAGAAAAAGAAAAGTAAATTCTATGTTTTTGAGATCTAACATTTGGATTTCAATGTGTTTCTGTCCTCACAAGGCATCTGCATAGTGGACTGAACAGAAAATAATTAGCTGCATAGGCACTTGCTTCTAATAGTTTTTGGAAATCACAACATGGGTGGAGAGCCACCTTCTGAACTGAAGTGTTTTGAGGTCAAGTAGTTTTATTTTTCACTCACACACACACACACACACACACACACACACACACACACACACACACACACACACACACACACACACTGTGTTTACCTGTCCGACTCTGCAGGTATGGACAAACATGAGGATGTAAGCATGCGCTGCAGTAAGAGCATGTAGAAGGGGTGTTGCCCGAGCTGACAATGTGGCATCTGTGACGTGGCCTGCATTAGCCAGTTCTCTGAGAAGCACAGACCCACCAGGCACCTCAATTGGTCGATGAAGTGGCTCCAGAGATGTCAAAATACTGTCCAGTTGGCACAGGCCCTCTTGGAGTACTTTAGGCTCATGTGAGAGAGTCTAAAGGGAAGGATTGAGTCATTTTCAAATTGCCCACGAACTGCCTATTAAAACAAGTGTACGGAGTGCAACAGCAATGTGCATTCCATGTGTGCCAATTTCTTAAAAAAAAAAAAAGAAATAAAAAAATAAAGAAACTGGAAATAAATTCCAGTGATCTTTAGGTTATGCTCACCAGTATCGACTTGCAGACGCCAGCAACTGCTTGGCAAGCAGCTGAGGTGGGAAAGTCTATGGGCAAGTTGGGCAGGCCCAGAATAGAGACCAGGGGCAGAAGCCCCTTCTGGTTGACAAATTCTTGACAATGGTCATCTGTGGTGTTGTTGCTTAGAATGGATTCCACAAACTTCATCTGGAGAACGTATGCACACCAAATTATGGACTTAAGTGATAAAGGTATCCACTGCTTTAATAGCTTACACCATTTCCCAATTATTACTTAAAATATATTGGACCATAAACCAGACAGTACAACCACTGTGCAAAGACTTACCACATTAAGAATATAATCCATTAGAGGAATGGGTATCCGTTCCTCAGTGCCAACCACCCTGCAAGAATGCACACATGATCAAAACTTCAACCACCAACCGTATATTTGAAATGTTGTCAATTAACCTGGAAAAGTAATTAAAGTCTGTAAAGACAGTTTTTTCTTTTCTATTGTGTTATGAACTCAGAGTCATACAGTTCAAGTGGCACTGACTGTCTGCTGCTCTCTGCTTCCCCCTGCTGCTGGCTGAATGTGTGAAGGGCCTCCTCTTCCTCTTCATCCTCACTTGAAGCTTCTTCGGCAGCATGGCTGGAGCGTGCTGGTGGAACTGCAACAGTACCATCTGCTTTCTGGATAGATGGTTTCTGGCAGATGTACTCAGGAGCTCGGCCTAGGTTGCAGATCTCCTCAAGCAACTGTAACAGCAACTTTGCTTTAGATACCTTGACATGTTCTGTTTCAACACTTGAAATATTTTTAAATCAAATTTGGACTACCTTAATAATGGCAGTAGTAGCATCTGTTTTCAAAGTGGGCTGGTGCCTCATTAGTTCATCCACAGCACTACCCAAGTTGGATGCAGTGTCACCTGAATTAAAACAAACAACATGTTATGCAATGAAATGTGGTTCACAGGCAAAGACAAAAAAAACACCAAAGACAAAAAATAAACAACAGGGGAACCTCACCCAAAGGGTCAGAGCTACGCCGTCGTCGCATTGCAGGCAGGTAGTCAGGAGACAAAAGCACTTTGAAGAGTCGCTCAAAGGGCTGGCACTGAACGAAGGAGTGCAAACCTCTCGCATTCAAGCAGAGGGCACTGAACACATTGGGGAGAGAACCCAATACTTCGCGGGTAGCAGGAACCTGCAAAAGCGATTTGAAATGTTTTACTGTTTTTCAAGTTAAAGGCCCACTATTAGCCTGTGTTTTTTTTTTTGTAAGAACAGTGGTTGCATACATTGAAATGCTTTCCAGTAATGTCAACCTGTTTATAAAATATATATTATGACTGAATTGTTGTTATAATAGTCAAATTTATAAATCAGCACATGTGCAAGTCTGATTCCTGACGTTTGGATAATAGGTAACCATGTTATATCATCCATCCATATCTAAAAACAAAGAAATAATTAATTCTAAGAATCTATTGAGTGTACAAAGACACAGACATCAAAACTGATATTGAACTGCCACAAGTGGTCAAAGACATTAAGAAAAGAAAGAGCTAGAAACTCACATCTTTGATGAGAAGGGCATGCAGCATGACATCAGTCAGACCATTATCCTGCAAAGAGGAGAGCAGAGATGGCTCCTGGAACACAAACACCGTCACCACTTCTGTCGCTAAAAAACAGAAAGACAAAAACAAAAATGGGGGTGGTGGGGAAAGAAATCATAATCCAATAAAATATTAAATTGATAAAAATACAGGGAGTGCAGAATTATTAGGCAAATGTGTATTTTGTCCACATCATCCTCTTCATGCATGTTGTCTTACTCCAAGCTGTATAGGCTCGAAAGCCTACTACCAATTAAGCATATTAGGTGATGTGCATCTCTGTAATGAGAAGGGGTGTGGTCTAATGACATCAACACCCTATATCAGGTGTGCATAATTATTAGGCAACGTCCTTTCCTTTGGCAAAATGGGTCAAAAGAAGGACTTGACAGGCTCAGAAAAGTCAAAAATAGTGAGATATCTTGCAGAGGGATGCAGCAGTCTCAAAATTGCAAAGCTTCTGAAGCGTGATCATCGAACATCAAGCGTTTCATTCAAAATAGTCAACAGGGTCGCAAGAAGCGTGTGGAAAAACCAAGGCGCAAAATAACTGCCCATGAACTGAGAAAAGTCAAGCGTGCAGCTGCCAAGATGCCACTTGCCACCAGTTTGGCCATATTTCAGAGCTGCAACATCACTGGAGTGCCCAAAAGCACAAGGTGTGCAATACTCAGAGACATGGCCAAGGTAAGAAAGGCTGAAAGACGACCACCGCTGAACAAGACACACAAGCTGAAACGTCAAGACTGGGCCAAGAAATATCTCAAGACTGATTTTTCTAAGGTTTTATGGACTGATGAAATGAGAGTGAGTCTTGATGGGCCAGATGGATGGGCCCGTGGCTGGATTGGTAAAGGGCAGAGAGCTCCAGTCCGACTCAGACGCCAGCAAGGTGGAGGTGGAGTACTGGTTTGGGCTGGTATCATCAAAGATGAGCTTGTGGGGCCTTTTCGGGTTGAGGATGGAGTCAAGCTCAACTCCCAGTCCTACTGCCAGTTTCTGGAAGACACCTTCTTCAAGCAGTGGTACAGGAAGAAGTCTGCATCCTTCAAGAAAAACATGATTTTCATGCAGGACAATGCTCCATCACACGCGTCCAAGTACTCCACAGCGTGGCTGGCAAGAAAGGGTATAAAAGAAGTAAAACTAATGACATGGCCTCCTTGTTCACCTGATCTGAACCCCATTGAGAACCTGTGGTCCATCATCAAATGTGAGATTTACAAGGAGGGAAAACAGTACACCTCTCTGAACAGTGTCTGGGAGGCTGTGGTTGCTGCTGCACGCAATGTTGATGGTGAACAGATCAAAACACTGACAGAATCCATGGATGGCAGGCTTTTGAGTGTCCTTGCAAAGAAAGGTGGCTATATTGGTCGCTGATTTGTTTTGTTTTGTTTTTGAATGTCAGAAAGTGTATATTTGTGAATGTGGAGATGTTATATTGGTGTCACTGGTAAAAATAAATAATTGAAATGGGTATATATTTGTTTTTTGTTAAGTTGCCTAATAATTATGCACAGTAATAGTCACCTGCACACACAGATATCCCCCTAAAATAACTAAAACTAAAAACAAACTAAAAACTACTTCCAAAAACATTCAGCTTTGATATTAATGAGTTTTTTGGGTTCATTGAGAACATGGTTGTTGTTCAATAATAAAATTATTCCTCAAAAATACAACTTGCCTAATAATTCTGCACTCCCTGTAAATTAAAAAAAAAAAATGTGGTAACCTGAATATGATTAAAAATAATTAACAACACTTTCTGTAATGATGTTAAAATGAGCCCAACTTTTATTTTCAAATGCAACAAAGTATAACAGCCAACATACTGGACACTGTTCTGCTGAACAACAAACAATTATATCGCCATCACTGTTATAATCTTACAATGAAACAAAGTCTCAGATGTAATTATTCTGAAAATAAGTTTAGGCCTACCACAACTTTGTTTTGTACTTACTTTTATAATCAAAATAAAATATTTATTGTTCTGTCACAAGTGCAGTCTCTGATTTAAACAACACATTTGTTTTTCATTCCAACACAGGAGCTGGAATGTTGTAATGTTTTAAGGATGCTTGTTTCCAGTCCAGGCATCACTGCCTGAATGACTGTCATGGATCGAGGTGATCCAAATGTAGGTGCAGAAGAAAGTCTTTAACTTCCCTTAAGTGCAGTGGCAGTGGATGTGGGTTGGAGATGCAATGAGCTTGAACCTGCAGGCGACCATCTTCACTGACCACACCATCTGTGACGGAGGACTCATCTCTCCTGGTGTCCTGCAAGCAAACAATCATATTTTTTGGAACACAAACTTCATTGCCTTCTTAAAACATTTTTTCTGCATTTGGTATAAAACAGACTCCAATTTAGACAATCTCAGGCCCCCTCCCCACCGGCGAGGTGACATTCAACATCCCACTTGTCAGTCTGGATAGCCGTGACCACCACCCAACATACAATAATGTCATGAAAGCATCATTTTAAAAAGGGCTATGCAAACATGGCCAATAACTTTCATTCTAATGATCTTCAAAATGATTTGGGCACAAAACAAATTTTGCTGTTAGGAAACTTGCAGACTTCACTATATGCAGTGTAGACCCTCTAAACTAAGTTTGGGGGATGTGATCTTTCAAGAAATGCAGACCAAACTGTTGTTTGTTTACTTACACAGCGTGTCTTAAGATAAGATAAGACTTTGTCTGTGAAGGTTCTCAGTCATCCAGGTCATCGTAGTCAAAGGAGCTTGCAAAGAAAAGCGTCTGGACTCTTTGCAAGCTCCTTTGAATAAGACTTTATTGATCCCACAACGGGGAAATTTTTGCGTCACCTCAGCTCAGGTACAGATATCAGAAGGAAATACAAAAATACAAATAAGTACAGTCAATGAAAAAAAGTAAGATAATACACTATATACAATGGTAGCATACACAGTATGTGATTATGGATATGGTTGGAAATATGCAAGACATAAACTATATAGCTTGATATAGCTATTGTACCACTACTATTCCTATTTATAGACACACACACACACGTACACACTAAATATACATATGTATATATATATATACATACATACATATATACCTGCACATGTCCATACACATGGAAGGTCCATTATGCATGAAGTGGTGACCGTGGATGTTCACAGTGTCCAGTGACTTATGACATCGTGATTGAGGAGTTATAGTCTAACTGCTGTTGGGATGAATGATCTGTGAAAGCGCTCCTTCCTGCAGCGAGGGTGTTTCAGTCTCTGACTAAATAAATATATAAATAAAAATCCAACATTTACCTATTGGTAAATATTAGGGGGAAGGGCGCTAGTTAGTGAACGTGATTAGGCGGAGATCTCATCTGACATAATTAACACACTGCTGTCTATAATGTATCTTTGGAGTAGTGGCGCCCCCTGGAGACAAGCAGTTAAAACTAGCGCCACCTCAAGTTAAATCAAATTCTGTTTTCTTGCTCTTTAACAATATTTTCGTGCCATCATCGGGCCTGATCTATAGACATTCAATTTCACTAGGATAAATGGCAACTAGAGGCTTCCCACCTGGCAAGACAGGCAACACCTCGGGGCCTCAGGCCAGAGAGTTCACAAACTTTAAACTGCAGCAGTGGCAATGTGCAAATTTTGCAAGGATAGTATGAGAAACCTGGCCTCCCTAAGAGGGCCCTACAACGGAGATGGGAGGGGTCGTCTGTGAATTTTTGCCGAGGGTCAGAACAGATCACCACTGATGACGATGGAGCAGCACGTGACCATTTTCTCAGGCTAGACACCCGCAGACTGACTGCTGCTCCAACGTTTGACCACAAGGTGGAAATAAAACATCAGACAAAAATGCAATACAAGTTGCATTTTTATGAAGTGAATTCATCCATCCATCCGCTTCCGCTTATTCTTTTCAGGGTCGCGGAAGTGAATTCCAGCATATTTATTTTTATTTTAATTTACGCTCTTTATCTTCAAATTCCTGTTATTACCAGATACGATTCAATTATAATCCACATTATTTCTTGTTCCTGGTTTTCTTTCTTTGCTGCCATAATGGTACTCAAAGCGTGGGGAGTAAATTACCTTATTTTTCCCTCTCAGTAGTCAAGTCAGCTTATATGAATTATCTTCTGCACGCCTCCAGTTTTTCCATGTTTGCAGATTATCTTAAAACAGGTATTCATTTAAATCCGAGTTTGATCACTACATCGCTGAAATTCCTGGGGGATTTTCCAGTGTTACTTTTATTTTGATTTAGATTTATTTTTTGGAAAGTGTGTGTGTGTGTGTGTGTGTGTGTGTGTAGGCAGGCCTGAGTGTAGAATCGGGCTTAAGTAAACATTTGGCCACAGCCTTGTGTATGGCGTTCTAATTAAAGTGGACAACTTCCTACTAATTAGTAAAACACTCCTTGAGCTTTAAAGGGAAAACCCAAAGGGCACGGTATCTCGAGGGCCCTTTGAAATATGCACAGGAAAAAATTAATAACTTGGCTATCCAACATCAAGCAGGGAAATAATTAGGGTTTTTTGTTTTTTTGTCCTGGTTTTTGACTCTCAGTCACTACATGTAGTTTTATCAGGTCAAGGTAACAAGAATGTGATAGCAGGGAGGTTTTTACCCGTCGGACAGCAGAGGGCAGCATAACAGTGTGAGATGCTTTCAGTTATTGTAATGAATATAGCAGATTTCATCACATTTTTTAGAATATGTCTGCGTTTTGAAAGTAAAGACAGATACACATACCAGAATAAAAGTGGCATGTTTATGTGTTTCCAGTGAAAACTGCATTTTGTATCATAAATTAACCAGTAATCTGCAAGATTAATAACCTGTTTTTCTCCAATTGTTTTTGGGTTTGTTTGTTTTGTTTGTTTGTTTGTTCTTTTCATTTTTTTATAATACTAAAATATAATTTTCCCTGCTGCTATGAGACTTTGTAGTATTTTTTTAATCTTTCTCACTCCAGACCGTCTGGTTTACAATGGCTGATAAAGTACAAAGACTGCTCTTCTCCCCCCTTCCAAATCTCAGAGAGTGGCATTCTTCACATTCCACACCGTTTTCCTTCAAAAGTATAAGTCTTCACACTTAATAACTATTGCTAATCAATACATTGATTTAGAAACCTACAGATGACGTTTTACTTCTATTTATTGCATGTTTTTATTCACTAAAATGCTCCAGGTTTTGTTTGTAAGATGTATTCATTGTCAGAACAGCCACTGGGTGGCACAGTCGCCGCAGCTCATTCCTAAAGTCTTTTATTCAGCCTTTCTGGAGTCGCAGTGCTATTTACTGTACATGACTGCATACTGAAGCACAGATTTCAAAATGTATAAATATGCATAGTAAAAGAAAAATATATACAATGTGCATGAAATGCATTTGTATTAAAAACAACAAAAAATAAATACAACCAATGCTGATAACATGCCAAAATACATCATATACAACAATAAAAATACAAAATTATACAACAACTAAAAAAAAAAAAAAACGGGCGAAAACAATTCACGTCAGTCATATATATCATTTTTTTTATTGTTTTGTATTGATGGGTTTTGTGTTGTGGACCAATTCCTTCTGCTTGATTTGATTTTGATTTAAGTTTGGCAGTCAGTCTGATATTTGAAAAATAAAAAACATGGTAAAACTATCATGTAAGAAGTTAACACAAATTAAGACTTCATGCTACAACAGGCTACTGCGCCTTTCAAACACTGGCAAGTACAGTCTTAGCTATTACAGCAGCTAAAATGGTCTCTGCCATTTTAGCGCTCAACACTTGGTTGAGGGGAACATAACTCATCACCTTCCTTCAGCCTCATACCCAAACTGTCGTAGTGTTCGCTGAAGGTTTTTCCTGCAACAAACAAGATAGTTAACATCATTGTTCTTATTATCAGAATTTAAAGTCTCATCTATTTATAAAATACTCTGACATTTACCTTCTGCTGTTGGATATACACCACAGCATCGTGGACGGTGACAAAGATATGTTGTGGATTCATGTATTTCATCAGCCCACTGGACGTTAGGATCTTTAAAACACTCTCTGTGCACAGAGAACAAGCGGTCAGCATGTATACTCTCTCTAGAAAATATGAAAGCTTCTACATAAAAGTTTGCACAGAATAAAGCAGAAAGAAAACAATTAGGAATAAAATATTTGAGGTACATGGGCCTCACCATTGCAGTTAGCCAAATATACATGAACTCCAACTTTCTGGCACTCAGTACACATCTAAAGGGGGGAAAAGCAATAAATTGCACTGATTACAATGCATCAAGAAATAAGGAAAAGCCTATACAGTGACATGGTGTAATTCAGGCTCAATGTTTTCAATTAGGTCTTACTTTCACCGACTAACCTGTGTCAGGAGTCTTGCTCCAGCAACATCAACAAATATCACGCTGCTGCAATCGATTAACACTGCCTGGTCATAGCTTTCAGATGTTTCTGCAGAAAAAATGGATTCATTTGAAAGTTTTTTACTTTCAAACTATTTGCAATACAAGAACGTCTTCAGAAAATGTTAATATGGTGTGAAAAAGTCTCTTGATATTTTTTTTTTAAATTCATGAAATAGCAGTTGTATTTAGAATTGTTTACTTAGCATACACTTATACAAAGTCATTGCTTACCTGATTTGAAGAACTCATTTTCTGAGGAAAACGATGTGTTTGTAATCCCTCTTTCCTACAAAAAAACACAGGGGGAAGCGGAAAGTTACTGAAGTAAGTATTTTGTATTTTTACCATGTATGTGTACTCTATTTTTTTTAAATATTTTGTGACTCAGATTAACGAGGAATAGAAATAATCATACCACAGTGCTGACAGTGGTCTCCCTCTCCCGTTTCTCCAGGGCTTTTATGGCCTTCTCCCGCCTGCGGATCTTCTCTGGTGTCAGGCCCAACAGCCTAATCATTTCCTCCCTGAAGAAGCTGCGGTTGCCGTAGTAAATGGGCCCGTTGTAAGTCAGGATTTTCACTCCAGGCACTTCGTAGCACTGTAAGAAAAATAGAAATGCATCACCTGTATTCTTGGATGTTCATACTGCAAATCCACATGCAAATTTGACGAGATATTGACAGGGTGAGAGAAAGTTTGTATATTTCTGGAGCTGGTTGCTCATTTTCATATTTCAAAGAAGAGAAGTAACCCTCGCTCACCTTGTTATGGTTCTCCAGAGGTCTGTAAATTTCTGTGTTGCTGGCCCGACCAAGCACTGAACAACCAGCCCTGTTAAATCATAAACTTTAAATTAATATAAGAAGTTATGATAGACCACATATGCTACTTACATACATGAAGTATGATGTTTGTGTTTATGTGAGTTTTATTTTTAACCTTCCAGATGTGCACATTTTCCCTTATAAGTGCTTTTGCTGGATTGCACTATGGTATTTGTGCAGAGGGAATGGAAAATGTACCTTTGTGTGCGGCAGATGACAGTCATCATAGAGAAGACCACCCCGATAGCCAGGCCAAGGTCCACATTGAGTATCACCACAGAGAGCCAAGTTACAAGCCAAACCATCTACACACAAACAGAGACACAATAATGCATTGTCTTGTCAGGATATAACAGGATATAAATTATGATTAATTCTAGCCTAGCAATTAATGCGAAGGTGCAAGGATCAAGCAATTTATGTGATGTGCTCCCCGTGTTCCAGTAGGTCAGGATTCCAGGGCCCTGATTAATGCTTCTTGGCTTCAGGCAGTGTTTATTTCAAAAAGTCTGGCAACTGATGATGCCGCACTTATTGTTTAAAGACAGTACAGGTGACATCAATTTGTCAAATGAACTTGGAATAATTGAGTGTTAGTATTACAAAGTATGGAAGACGTGCATGGAAAAATATTCACAGCATTTCTTTAAATGGCACATACTTTGACACAGTTCAAAGCTGGAGATACTTTTATCCTGCATGATTAAATTAAACATTATAATATACTTCACCCCACCTGTGTAAAATGTTCACTAGACCAAGGAAATCTGTGTCACTAATTCTTAAAGTTACATTAGTTGCTGCACTAATTACTTAGAAGTCTGGATGACAGCTATGAGGTCAGTCTTCTATCTCCACACTGCCAGCAAGAACTTCTGCTGCAATTCTGGAAATTTTGAGGAAAAACCCAGCAATATGACATGAGGCTTTAACCCTGTAAAGCCTGAACTATATGAAAATGGCCAGAAAATTCTCATTTTTTTAAACTGGAGCATTTATTTAATCTTCAGACCTTTTTTTTAAAAAAAAAAAATAGAAATTAAAATATCAATTTGCATTTTTGTGTTTTAACTTGTATCATGTTTGCTACTGCCAGCATTTTTGTTCAATTTGTTGCTCAGAGGTTTTTGGGTTTTTTTTTATCATAAACAAACAAAAGCAGGTTATGGTCAAAAAAGAAATCCTACCGATGATGTAGAGCAGGGATGCCAAGCTCATTTTACATTACACTTTGATCTCATGTGGGCCGGACCAGCGAAATAGTCCTTTCTGGCAGCGTACAGAAGTTTATCTATATATTTAATCCCTGAGATAGCTATTTATATGTCTATTTGCAGTGTTTTAAAATAAATAAAGATTCTGGCTGCATTAAATAATCATTCTTCTGTTTTCTGGTATTTATTTGTCTTCAGAGGTGAGAAACACTTATCGTGTTATAGCTTGCTTTTGAGTGGCCTTACAAAGTCAATTTTGCTGATTCTCCACAGGTCAGGTAAGTCTTGGAACTGCAGGAACATCTGTCTGAGGCTGGTAACATTGATGCATGCCAGGACTGCCTGCAGACAAAGACAAAGGATAGGATAAGTGAACTTGCCCCCTCTCCTTCTCTAAAGGTTGTTGAGACACATATTTAAGCTCACCTTGGGTAGGAAGTAGAACAGTGGTCCAATTAGCAGAAGAACAATCAGGACAACAAGACTAGTGAACAACCCAGAGAGCTGCACGAATACACCAAAAGATACAAGGATTTCTATGTTAAATGTAAAATTAGCATTTTGTATTCTCTGTGCAGATTGTTTGGAAATTGAAGCATGTTTTTCTGCTCCTATTATAACATCAGTATAACATCAGGTGTCACATTTTCTGCTCCTTGGTGAGAACTCTTAGTGGAAACTGAATATCATGTATGCTACCTGTGTGTATCCTCCAGCACTCTCGAGTATATTAGTGGTGGCTAAAGTGGCTGAGCTAGGGAAGCAGGTAAAAAAGGATGACACTGTGTTGGAGATCCCATGAGCCAGCAGCTCCTGAAATAAAACACAGGTTCAGTCCAAATACCTGACAGATTTGCAAGAATCGATTTCACCATTTGAACAAGGAGCAGTGACATTCCTACATTTTACCTGGTTGGGGTGTATAGAATATCCATGTTTATCGGCATAAATCATTGCCAGTGAGACGGACACAGCATAGCCAACAAATGTTATGGCTATTGTGTCCCCAGCAATAGCAGGGAACATGTGAAAGGCAGGCAATTGTGGCCTCGGGAATCTGAAGACCACAAGATTTGTGAAAATTAGTCAGAGCACTTTTAACTACTGAATGAATCAGTCTTTTATTTTATTTTATTTTTAAATGTAAGCCTAAAAGCTTACCCAGCAGGGATATGGCCAACTATCTCAATGTTGTAAGTGGAGTCCAGTGAGCAGGCATAAGCCACACCTGTGGCAATAATCACCTGAAGCATAAAGTCAGAGTTACAACTGTAAATTATTAAATATATCTTTAGCGTTCACAAAGCTAGTTAACTAACCGTGAGGATCTCCACAGGGATAGGTGTTCGGAGGCGTTTCCTGAAACGCATGTTGAGCTCCTTAACTGGTACCAGGATGGCCAAACACACCAAAGAGATCAGCAGCTCCGCCATGTTAGTGTGAGGCAGGTTTTCCATCACTGATGCTAAAGTCTGAGCACACAAGACCGTGATAAGACTACAAAAAATAACTCTTTGCTCCAATGAGAACACTTCTTCTTCACCAAGAAGCACTGCTTTTTACCTTGAAGAGAGAGAAGGTCCCAGTGTGGCGAGGGAGCCGCAGGCCCAGCATGCTTTGCAGCTGTGAGATGGTGACATGGAAGGCGGCAGCACTGGTGAAGGCCTTAACAATTGGCTCAGATAGGTAGGTGGAGAGAAATCCCAGCTGAAGAGCAAACATGCAGAGCTGGGCGAAAACAGTTTAATGTAACACTGTGAGTTTGATACACACATACACGGAGGAATCTGCTACATTTGCTATTATTTCACTTTATTGACTTTCTGTGTCTGTTTTACCATAATAATTCCTGAGAGAAGTGCTATAGCTGAGGCCACTCCAATTCTCTGGGCTTCAAAGTCACTCGCTTCAGAAGAACTTGAGTTAATCTCCAGAGGACTGGGAACCAGCTGCTCCACCACAGAGCCAGTCATCAAACTCACTACAGCAAAGGTCCCTGAAAAGAGGCCAAACATATCCATAAAGCAATATAAAAGTAATCTGACTTTAATTCCAAGATATATGCTTCAAATCATTTAACCCTCACATACAGGTGGGGTAACATTGACCTGTTTTTCATAGCCTGAAATGTGATGACTTTTCCTAAAATTAACCAAAACACAAAAAAGGGAAATATATTATTTACAAGCTAGAAGATTCAGTATATTTAAGGCTTGGTCAAATTTGACCTGCATCTATTGAGACATTGGAAATGGTGTTTTTAGGAAATCTTCAAATTGTGAAACTGTCTGTGTGTATTTTTATGTGATACTGGTGGTTCAAGGGGGACATTGACTGTCCCAACAACTGCCTTTGTTCATCACATTTACCCAGGTTCCCCTGGTGTCAGACTCCAGCTGCTCTTTGAAACTGTGAAATAGGAAAACTGTGTAGCAGCGACCATTTAAGGTGCACAGAAGCCCAGAGGTCATTAAATCTGCAACTGCAAGCACGAGCAATGCCATAAAATAATCTAATATATATTCTGAGATAAGTGAGATTACAACCAAGATCAATAGAACCATTGTGAGTTTCATATGATTATAAAATTTCAACGAATGCACTCAGTAGTTTGCAATAAACAAAAGAGTTGTTTTTTAATAAATACTGATGATATAGATGGTAGTTATGATTGTAATGGCTTTTTAATTGTAATAGTTTTACATGGTTATATAGTAAATCCCAACAGCTCTAGAATGTTCTGGCCATATTCAAATAATTATTGCTGCTATAAAACAGGACATAAAAACAAACAAACAAAAACACTCCACCTGCTCTCTGAAACAATAATAAAAGATTAAGGTTCCGTTTAATAATGACATGCAGGGTATTTTACAGAGATCTGTAGTTCGAAATTCAGTATAGACGCTTATTACGTGGAAGTTCTTGACCTCATCAAAACTTACAGAGAGGGCATGAAATATGCACAGTATGTGAGGGTTACATCTGATCATGACTCTGCTGTTGTCCCAGATTATTGAATTTCATCTTATACACTTCTCTGTGAATAAATAGACACCCTGTGGACTAACATCTTACCTGTGGATACATGGCGACCCGTGCCAAAAAACATATAAAGGACAACAGGAAAGAAAGAGGTGTAAAGACCAAATATCGGAGCCACGGATGTGAGTAGAGCAAAGGCCATGCCTGTTTAGAGGGGGGGAAGAAGAAGGAGAGAAGGAAAGGACAGTTAATGGTGTGTTGCTTCTCTTTCATTTAGGAATTTACGATCTGTTCCTGTTCTTCACACTAAGGCGATGAAGGTGCAGTGTGACCAGATCAGACACCAACTATGTAAATGTACATTTAAGAAGTTTGAAGTTTACAGTTGAAACATTTTTGAAATACTTGTTCAAAATAAATTTATTTCAAAGTATCAGTATTAATAATGAACTATGTTTTGTCGTGAGATGCTTTTTTTTTTTGTTAATATTAAATTTTGGCAATGTAGGATTTCAATTAAAAAAAAATTAAAGTACGAGAGAAGCTCCAAGTAATTAATTCTAACGCAAACTTTTTTCTTTTTTCTTTTTCTCGACGCAGTGTTTTCTCACCTTGAGGAATATGAAGAATACCGACTGTGAGTCCTGCTATGGTATCTCCTAGAATCCATTTCTTTAGCTTGTATCTTGGCAGCCAGCTGAAAATGGGCACTCTCTCCCTCAACAGGTGAAGGCAGGCTCGCTTTGAACACCTGCACCTCCCTGCGAGTTTTTCCCGGAGCCGCAAGCTTCCACTGGCGTTATCGTCAGAGCCGTAAGCCTGTTTGAATCGGTCCTCCGTGTAAATGCTCCTGTACACAGCAACAGAAGCGCTCATGTTGTCCCTGCAGAGATGACTAATGACACCGTGCAGCCGCAGCAGTTGACTCAGTAGAGGTGTTGTCAGTTATAATACATTTATAGTTGACTCTACTCTGACCTCAAGAGCCATTACATTTTCCTGTCAGACTCTAAGTAGCCAATGACATTGCTCATAGCTCTACTTTTTTTTTCTTACAGTAATCAACAAGTTTTTTCACATCTTTGTCCAGCCTCAGAAATCATAAAGGTGTGCTGGTCGATTTTCCCCCCGAGAGAAATCCTCTGGGTCCTACTGCTAAAAGTTTTTTTTGTTTTTCCCCCAGCAGAAGATAGAAAGCCAGACATACAATCTTCCTGTCCTTCACTCTCAATACCTACTTCTAAACACACACATACACACTCCTTCACACTGCACAGCTATGTGGGAGGTCAAAGGAGGCACAATTGATAAAGTCATACAATGTATAGCACTGTGAAACTCCTAAAGAGATCAAAGTAGTGTCGCTGGTGGAGCTGAGGTGTAACCTCAAACCATGTCTGTTAACGAGGAGTTCATTTCCGAGAAGGATAAATGTCTGTAGTGGAGGGGGTTGTTTAAACTGTGTAGCCATAAGGAAAAGAGTCTGCATGGTACATGAAACCTCTGTGAAACTCAATCTTACATGGCATCCTGGTTCATGGATCAAACCACACCTTGACTCTGATCACAGATTGTATGTGATGAGTGAGATCTTCTTTGTCAGACAGGAGTGAATACAAGGGAGCTTTGGATAAATACAAGATAAAACGGATCTGTGTGTGTGTGTCTGTGTGTGTGTGTGTTAGCCTGCTGGCCGTATTCTCTGCAAGACGCAACTTGGAAATCTAACCGTATAATCAAAACAGAAATGGTTTTACCGAATGTGTGAGCAAGGGCGAAGCAGAGGGAAATCACAGTCTCAAGAAAGGACTGGTCTGAATGGTGGAGATAAAACTAAGGAAATGGAGAATTTATCTTAAAAGTAAACCCAGTTTTGGGTGCCGTGAATGAATCTCTTCCGTCTCATGAATAAAGTCTCCCATTCTATGAGAAGCTACGTGAGGTAGGGAAGGCAACGCCACTGCTTTCTATTGTTGTACAAGGCAACACCCAGGGGTTTCGGCTTGAATGGACCCAGACCTTGGCTAGAAGGGCATCAAGTTTAAATTTGAAAATTCAAAATGTACTGTAACACACGCCCAAACATCAAAGATAACAAAGCATGAACTACAAATGTTACTGACCATGAACCCACACGCACACTGTAATATCACTAATATAGAGCACCATACAGGTATAACAATACACTGTACAAGAACTATTATCCCAGTGTGATACCAGAGACAGGCGATCAAAATATTGTAATTATTAATGCTAAAGTTTCACTTACTTTTGAATGCTCAGTCCCAGATATTAAATCCCCCTAAAGAGCTGCAGTTCTATAAAAAAAAATTATCTAATTTGCCTTTGTTCACACTTACTTTGCTCAGAATCGAAAAATGCTTTGTTTGTAGATTTTCGATTTCAGCCACTGAGTTCCATAAAGCAGTCAGATGTTTTGAAGGTCTTTAATCTGACACTCCTTTCAGCAAGGCAACACAACAATCACAAAACAACTTTGTCAGGTTTGGGAAAAGGTCAGAGTTAGGGTTAAATACGTACTTGGGGGTCAGGTGAGCTTCTAATTGCTTACAATAATTAACTTATCTATTTATAACTATTACTGCACAATGCAACCAAGCTGTGAAGCTGCACACTTTGCTCTCGTAGATTTCATCTCCACAGTGCATCAGACACATTACATGCAGTCATCTGAGTAATTCTTAAAATAAAACTAATCACTTTTGGAGTTTTCATGAAATCATTTTCATATGTCATGTCACCTCAGCCCAGGGGTGTTAGGTAATCTCACATACGGCGACAAAGCTGGATCCAGGTCAAGTGATTTAATTCTGAGAAATCTTTCATTCTTATTACTGTGGTTCATTCTCATTTTTTTAAATGAAAACATTAGCTAATTTGAGCTAAAACTTCCCCATGTTGTTGTTATTCCCCGAAAGAGAATTCACTGCTAACAATGCAAGGGGAGTCAGACAGGGTGTAGGTGAAAGGTCCGAGGATGTGTTGCAGATGCAAAGCGCTGCATGGGCAAAGTGTGATGTATTCTTGCCTTTATAGCTGAATGAAATAAACAGACATGCATGTGAAGAGTTGTTTTTGTTCCTGTGTCATATTCCTAGAATTTCTGTCTCTGGTGGAGAAGCGATCCAGTGATATTAGGGACTTCCTTTAAATGCCAGGAATGTGGGCTATTGTGTTGATTAGCTCCAGAGGATTTATAAACATGCCAGCAGAGTGATGTGTCTGCGACTGTTTAAACAAGATATTAGTCAGCTGTTAAAGGAAAAATGCATTGAATAGAAAAGGATATTGAATGAAAACCCCAAACTACAAACAGGGTTCTTTAGGAATGGTAACAATGAAAATGTGAATAACCGAGGGGCACAGTAAGCTACAAACTTGAGTCCTTTACACAGTTAGACTCACAAATTATTGGACAAAGACAGAATTTCTATCCACCATAGTGGCTCAAACCATAATTAGACTAATAATAATAATAATAAATTGTTTGGGAATTGCAGCCATCTTTAGTCGCTGTCCCCTGTTTTCAGAGGGTGAAAATTATTGGAAAAACGAACACAATTTTAAATATAATGATTGTTTTTAATAGTTGGATGAAAATCATCTGTAGTCAGTGACTGCCTGAAGTGTTGAACCCATGAACATTACGAAATGCTGCCTTTCCTCCTTTGAGATGATCTGCTCGGCCTTTACTGCAGCCACTTTCAGTTGCTTTCGCAGTGCAGGTTTGTGTTTAATAAGTGAAAGCAGGCTCTGCTGGCTGAGTTTAGGTGACTTGCTCGGCCGTTTCTTTGACTGGAGAAACTGTCAGTCATACACGGCTCTATTATAACATTATCTCCACCATACTCACACTATATATTTTGGTTACTCGGTAATGTAATGGATTATTATAGTGAATTCATTAATCACATTGCATTTACAATTATGTTACTTACATTACAAAAGTTATTCAATGAAATGCAGAAAACACCAGCATCCAATTCTTTTATAAGCACATCTCAGTGCAGTCCTTGGTATTTTTGGTTTCTGTCACTTTTGCAGCTGTTCCATGACATTAAGTGTCTCCCCTAAATGACTTCACCTGTGTTTTATGAGCGTCTCTTTTATTTCAACTTCTGTTGTGTTTTGTGTGCATGCTGGTATTTTCTTAGGTTGCGGTGCATCGGACCTCTCAGGGACGCTGTAAGAATGGGTGGATTGAAAGAAAAAACAACAACATCAAGCGTGCCCTTTTTCTTCCTTTGTAGTTTCTATAATCAGCTCATTTCAGTTTGTGCACAGAGAGGAGGAAAGTGGTGGACATCTACAAATTTTGAGGATTAAAATGCACAGTATTTTTATTTTTAATGCATAAAAGGACAAGAGCAGTTTTGTAAAGTGCAAACTGCTTCCAGGATAGAAACACCTGCAACACATGCTGCATTCAGTAAAGCTGCTACTGCCAACACAACATCAAAGATAACAACAATGACACAACAACTTTGCAAATATCTGCACACACAGCATGCTAACAAAGGAAAACAGACCAGTCTTAAAAATTTGCATGTACTGACCCCATCCTAGCAGCCAGTCTGATCTTCAACATGTAACAAAATCAAGCAGTGAACAGTTAGACTTGCAGCACCGTAGCCTCCATTTCTACCTGTATTTGTTTCTGTATGCCCTCATTAGGACAGGGATTTGTGTCAGTGTGTGGGGCTGTAGCCTGTGTTTTACACTATTCATTGGTAATTATGTGCTAATACGCTTCAGGCCATTTTAGGGAGTGATGCAAAAGTAATACAACAAGTAGCATGCTTCATGTCATGAGCTGTTTCTCTCCTTTTCCATAGTTTTCTAGTTTTCTCTTCCCATCATTTTCATATAAGGTAATCTTGCTTTCATATGTCTACAGATGTGTTTTCTGAACTGTGCTGGCTCTTTTAGACATTTTCTGACAAACTCTAATCTTGTTTTCTTGTACTTGATTATAACCAGTGGTTTGCACCATGTTGTAAACATT
This sequence comes from Simochromis diagramma, assembly GCF_900408965.1. NCBI lineage: Eukaryota > Metazoa > Chordata > Actinopteri > Cichliformes > Cichlidae > Simochromis > Simochromis diagramma. The sequence goes on along the minus strand of NW_024387152.1, from coordinate 2,493,517 downwards.
CATGAAGGTGTGTCTCGATTGTAGAACTTGACAATGATTACTTTAGTTAAAAAAACGTTCTTCACTTATCTTCATCAAAAGGCAGATAGAAAGAGAATAATATGCTTTTTCTTACAGCACCCTTTCACTACAGTCAGCTGATAATAGTTCATATTCAAAGAAAGGAACCATTACTGTTATTTTTATTGCGAGAAAGGACAAGAGCATAATAGTAAAGTGCAAACTGCATCTAAGACAGACACAATGCAACTAAGCATCTGCACCGACAGCATCCTAACACAAAGCTCACAAAGAACCCAGGCCGATGTTGCAGCCGAGTGTATGCTGAGCCCTGCAGCTGGAGCCTGATCTTAGGTACAGGTAACAGAAGCAGTGTTGAGCAGTCAGGCGTGCAGCATTGTAGCCTCCATTTCTACAGTACAATCAGAATTAAAGTCTCTTTGAGCTGGTTTCAGCTTTACATTTTGTGTTGTCGGTGTTGTGTTCATATTAAAACACGTACAGAAAGCTCTTGTGTGTCTCCTCATTAGAACAGGCATTTATGTAAGTGTGTGGGACTGTTATTATTATTGCTAACTGGTAATTATGTGACAGTTCAGTTGATGTTAAAGAGTAACACAAAAATAACATAACTAGTAATGTAGCAAACTACTTTCGCCAGAGAGTAATAAATGTGCTGCAGTATTTTAAAGAAAAGTAATGAGTAATGTGTAATACATTACTAATTTGAGTAACACTGACTACAACATCGGAGTAAACCTGCTGACACAAAACCAAAAACCATGGGTCCTAACGAGCTTTTTTTACTTCCTTATTTTTTTCTAATTTTTTTTTCACTGTTGTTGATGTTTTTGAAGCGCAGAATTTTCCTGGAAGAAAAACATTTAGTTATCTTGTCTAAAAAAAAACCTCTACAGTTCAGTGAGGCTTGGAAAAACATCCAATCCGATGGCAGCTGAAGTTTTGTTTGGCACCTCATGATCCCACTTTCCTTGTTGCAATAGCATTAATCACATTATAAAAATACCTCATCCAGCCTGTCTCCTTCATGCTGAGTGTGTGTCCTGATCTTACGGGGTCTTTCAATTATTCTCTTCCAGGGAGAGTCTCCAGTTACTTTGTGGCCTATAGTTCCTGCTATTGTTCTTTATCTACTTTATGGGACGCTTGTCCCGACCCCCCATGGCATGTTCCTTTGGAAGTGACCTTGTCAATGAGGCTGACTGCTAGAAGCCAAGCCTCTCCTTGTGTCTCCCTACCTCTCCCAACCCTTTCCGTCTGCTGCTCGTCTCCATCCATTAGTGCCTCTCCTTGTCCTGTCCAAGTATTGTCTGACTTCAGAAATCATCTCCCTTACAAAGCATAAGATTGAGTCATAAATTTACGGTAATTTGTCACTTACATGTCAGAAAGCTCCTGCAAGGGTTAAATGCCAAACAAAAACTAGGATTTTTGTCAGACAACCACTTGATTTTCTTCAAAAAGTATATTGTTTTATAGAAGCTTGTTTTTAGAAAATACATTAATGAAAGCAAAAATTGCATTTTTTTTTTAGCTTTTGTTTTTCTTCTAATAATTTTTCCATGCTTAAATACACCTGTAATCATCATCATCTCTGTCCCCGGGCAACACACTATAATTTAATTAGTGTCAGAGATGTGTAGTGAATTCTACTCGCATGTCCCAGATCTCTTTGTCTCGCTTGGGAAAGGCATGTCATACGTAAAGGTTTTCAGTTATTAGTTCAGTACTTTTAAAGCAGCTTTCACCTTTGCGTGAGTCGGGAAGATTTCGGAGTGGGTGGCTTTTCCTGTTCATTTGTGATGAACGTCTCTTGACCCCCACCACACCTACACAAGTCATGTCCATTCATCAAACATCTGGGCCATGCATCTCCTGGGCGGTAAGGGAGTACCCGCCTATATCAAAAGTCCCCCTAACGAGTGAGCACTCAAAAAGCATCCTCTGAGATTAGATTTTATGCTCTTGTTAGGTAACAATAAAGATAATTAAGCACATGTTCATACTACAGTTCCCATATGATTAAGGCAATAATGGATTTATTGAGTACAGCAAATGTTTGGTCCGCTGGTGGTGAAGGAAGTAAACTTTTACTGCTCTTACATTTGGGAAACCAAATGGTTAACGCTTTGCCTAGGCATGCCGCCTGTCATCTGAAAAGAACAAAAGGTGAGAGCTTTATTCCCAGCTGACCTTCCTTGCTGTGTCATGCTGGCTGTGTCGCCTTTCAGGATGTGCTGTCACACACATGCACAAACACTCACTTTTGTTCAGTCTCATCTGGAGGATTTCTGTCACAGATGAAGTGCACTGCTTTTCCTGTTCACATTTACTCTGCCATGATGATTTTTGATGATTTGGCCACTTAGAATAACTGTTTGATTGAAGTCATGAAGGAGAGTTGTTTTGACCGGGGCTACTGAGGCTCTGGGTTGACTGGAGAGCCTGGGTTTTGGGATGTGTCACTTCCTAGCCTATGCCAAAGCATTGTGCAGCTCAAGTACACATTGGCGACACAGCCTTGAACCACATTGTAAGAGCTTTGACTGCATTGTCTGTTTCACCTCAACACTTCTGTCAACACTGGATTCACTTTCAGCTTTAGAGCACTAAGAGCATTCCACACAACAGGGAAACAGCATTTCTCTGCATTGTCATTTGTGGCGTTGCACACTTGAGAGTAATAATCACTCCCACAGGCATTGAACAAAAAATGGAGGGCTAGAAAAGAGAAGAAAGAACGATGGGGGATGTTTCTGTGCAGCATATGGGGGGAAATAGCTTGTGTTTTCTATGTATTGTAAAAGATTCCTGTACCCATCAAAGTTTCTCTTTTTGCATTTTTGTCATCATAAATAAGAAGTACGCACTTCTTATCATGTGTATGATATTTAATTTTTAATAAGCCTTATAAATAAAACTTTAAACATTAAGCATTAAGTTATTGTAGGGACGGGGGAGTTTCATTTTCATCTGTACAGGAAAGATCTGTACTAAATATTCTGACTGCAACCTGAGATCTTGCGTCCGTCCTCTGCAGGGACTCCTGTACTTTATCTTGTGCGTAAGACTCTGAGTGGTCCTTGAGAATCACTAGTGCGGCCAGGCTTACCTCACACAGAGTTCATGATGGTTATGTTGACTCAACAGCTTAGTTGTGGGCACCAACACAGTGATCTTTACAGGCTGCTATCTCCATATTGAACACATTATGAGCTGTAGTGGCATCTAGTCATGTTAGTTTTGAGATTTCCCTTAGATTTCTACTAAAACTTTACGTAAAATGTATCTTTCCAAAAATGTATCCTTGCTAAAGTAAAAGATCCTCTATTACTCCCTGACTCTCAGACTTTGGATTTCTCTACATCGTGAGGTGGTGTGCTCAAGGTTGTGGATCAAAGAGCTATATTTCATAAAAGGCTCAGAGTGTAGGGTCTTTGTCACATTTTTAAAATCATTAACAGTAAAAGTGTCGGAAAGTAGCAGAACAGTATATTAAAAAAATATATGATATGATTCCCAAACTGTCTGGTTAAGTTTATGTCTTATTCTAAAACAGTAATACTGGCATAGTGTCACGTCCAAGCTGAATGTCACTGTTAGTTCACTACAGTACAATAGTAAGTTAAATGTGCGGGTTTCGTGAAACAAAACATTGTTTTCTCCATTGCATCACTTGTGTGCACTTTCATTTACAGTCTGCTTTAATAGTATTCATTAACACTGGATTTCCTGACTTGATCTTGTCAGCTTGAGGGATTGCACGGCAGCTCTAGCACCAGACACCCTCTCCTGCACGTACCAGGCTGAAATAAGCAGGGTGGAGACGGCAGACAGATGCAGGGGCTGAACTGTACCGGCTGCCACTGCCAAACCACCTTCCTGCCACACAGGGACATCACTCATGAAATCACATTTGAAGCTAGACAACAATAGTAAAACCAGAAAACTGTTTTAGCTTTTTTTTTTTATTAGTCTACTTATTGTTAGATGTCGAAAACATTAAGACAATAAATAAATAAAAATGCAGTGAAAGAAGCAGTGGGCTTCTTTGATGTTCAAAGACCTGTAACCCTTCATTATGTTAAGCCTTCAGAGTGTTGTTTATATATAATGCTTATCAATGCAAAGTAGTGGGCTGTAAGCATTCTGAAATATAAGTGCGGGGCAGATTTTGTAGTGTGCGCAGTGAGTGAGCTCGGAAGCATCACATGCGCGATACAGTCGGGGGAAAGGGCTCAGGGCATACCATCAGTGATGTACAAGGCTGAGAAAATATCTTTAACAACAGCTCATCTCTGAAAACACATTGGTGTTGAATGGTTTTTGTTTTGCACATTCCTGTGAGATGCACACCTACACAGTCATCAACTGAGTTCTGGTGCATTTCCCCCCTGATTCTAGGCCAGTGAGGTCTGCTTCAGCGCTCTCCTTGTTTCTTCCTTTTCCCCTTGTGCCACCGCCTTTCTTTTCCATTTCTTTTCTAACTTCTCCTTATTTTTCCTCTGCCTCTTCTTACTTCTCCATCACCTTTACCTTGCTCCCAACTTTACTTTCACCATCAAAGGACACCCGTGGCTCCAGCTGGGTGGCTGCTAGCTTCTCATTTCCTCTCATGCTCTCCAACCATTCAGCAGTGGTGCTCCATCAGGGCTGAGCAGACCCCAGGGAGTCCACCAGAAGCCTCCGCTAGGCGCTCACCGCCACTTCCTGCTCATTTAAGTGAGCCCTCAGAATGGAGCACTATTGTCCTGGCTGTTATCTGATGGCTCCACTCAACAGAGAGACAAAGCCAAGGGCCTGCCCCCCTCCACCTCGCAGGCTGCGCTGAGTTTTTTTTAAACATATCAATAGCTCAAGAAGGGAGTTCTGCAAACACTGTTAAATGCATAAAGGCACCGCACGAGTAACGCAGTGACAGTGAAAAATCACAATTATGATGTTCACAGATTGATTATCCTGCCTATTTTAGGGAGAAAACACATAGGATTTTGTGTAAAATGTAGGGAAAAAACAGAACGCCTGAATTTAAAAAAAGATATATAATTAAAACATAGTGAAAAAAAAGCATTTCCCAAAAATTGTATTAATTAATTTTATTGGTTTATTGCTAATATACAAGTTATTAACACATTTTATAAAAGTTGAGGGAGAGGCAAATAAAACTGAGACAGTTATGTAATACAGATGGAACAACTCACGAGTAATTAGGTTTTCTTTGCACTTAAAGTCACTTTAACAAGCAGTTTCTCTTTAAGCAGAAATCAAAAACAAATCTAAACCACAATCATGGAACAACCTCAAAACATTGCTGATTAAAGTCACCCCAAATGTGAACACTGGAAAGAAGTGCTTTGATAATTCATTTTCTGCTGAGCAGTTCTATCCTGAATGAACATGATGAAATTTTCACCAGCATTTTGTTACTTTTTCAATCACAAAATACACGTCACCAGGATTTATTGTATGTGCAAATTTCTCTAAGAAATTTAGGATGCACTTTTAAAATTTAGAAAAAAAAGAAAGAAGAGAGAACTCCAAAAAGGGAAAGAATTTCAGGAAGCGAAACAGTACTCAATTTATCACAGAAATTGTAGCATTTTTTTGTAAAATGTCATTTTATCACAGAAATTGTAGCATTTTTTTGTAAAATGCTCTCACAGTGCAGTAGGGCCGATGCAAGTTGGCAGTGTCCTCTTGTGGAGAGATGGGGTAAAGCAAATCCAGTGTTTTCCTCCTTTAACCAGAATATTTTCCCTCTCATTTGGAAGTTTTTTGTGCCATTTTCTTTTTTCTGTTTGAGACTCTCCCCCCCCCAACACACACACACACACACACAGACAGAGGTAAGGGGGTTTCCTATAGAGACACCATTGTTTGTGCTGCATCAAAGGGAGATTTGTTAAAGGAGCTTTGGTGTGCTGCGATATCACCCACATCAGTCAGGACTACCTGTGCAGGTGCTTGCAACCCTGGGGGTGAGCAGGGGGGCTGGGGCGTGGGGGGCTTAGAGCAAAGCTGGTCTCACTGTCTGCTCCAATTTCACAGACTTCTGACATGACAGGAAAGCCTGTAATAGCAGAAGGTAAAGAATCAAGAGTGCAGAAGAGTCAGGTTTAAGCCAAGTTAAAGCAACAATTGCATGAATCACTCTTTTGCTTCAAATCTATACCCGGAAGTGTAAATATTTGCCCCACAGAGATGTGCTTCTTGCCCTGTTATTTATATTTGCTCCTCAACAGCTCTCCCTAGTGGGGCAAAGATAAACTGTATATTACCTTAACACGTGTGCTTGTTTATTCCTTGTAATGTGGAACTGAGAAAACTCTGTTACTGTATTATTAAGGCTGATAGTGAACGAAACACAGGCCTGCCTGTGTGTACAGGATGTAAGCATGAGCAGGCTGAGTAGAAATTTCCCTTAAATATAAAACAGCTGCTGTTGCAGTTGAACAATTAGTGTTAGTGGTGCTATGATTAAAGTCACCATCTCTGCCTGATTACCTATCTAACCTTTGTAGCTCTTATTTTTATTACATTTTCCTGTATAGTATGCATTCTACACTGTCTAAAAAATGGACATTTAACAGGCTGGAGAAAGACTTAAAAATAAAGTGTTAAGATTAATTGAGCCAGAGGAGCGAATCCACTTTTTAACCAGTGGTAATCTCACTTATCATGCAGCTGTTTTACCTGCGAAATGAAGCCAGACACAAGACATTAAAGTCATAATGTACAACTAAATACACCAAATGAGAAAACGAACACTCCTTCAAACAACTGAAGAACACTCTTAACTAAAACTCATTCATCCATCCAGATTTTCCTCTACTTTTTCCTCTCTTCTTTTTTTGAAGATCAAGCAATGGCAAAAAGTTGAATAATTCCGCCTCTTTGATCTGCACACACAAGTGAGAGTTCATTTCCATTTTTGATTTTTTTCCCCCTTCCTTTCTGTAAGAGTGCCAGCATCAAGATTTACCTTGGTGTGCAAATGTGCTGGAATAGGTTAAAAGGAAATCTCGCTGCTCTCTCAAAGCACAAGTGCAGATGTTATGAAGTTAATTAAAAATTTAGCAATTCGTTTCTCTCGTCCCAATTTAGGCTGCATCAAATAGCAGAAAACTGAAGGGAAAAAAACGACTTGTGAGAGGAGTCCGTGCAGTCTGTCTTTTTACATGTATAGCAACATCAACAAGGAGGAATACTTCTGTAATGTAAAATTCAGGATGATACACCGATCCTATCCACCTTTTTCCTTCATGCAGCATGCATTATCAGGAAATATGTTACATCCTGTGTGTAGTACATGTATTTCCATTTCAACAAATAAATCCAAACACTGAATATATAGCTCTCCAGTTCCATCTTCCTAACTCTTCCTTTCTCTTTCTCTAAATCCATAATTCTGGACTGAAGATGGGAAATTAGTCCAGCCTGCTCATCTTCTGTTTTTCCAGACACTTTACCTCGTTTAGAAGACAACAGTGATGAACACATTTTTAAGCCTCCCCCAGCCACCAATCTTCCCGACAACTAACCCAGCTTTCCATGTTTTCTAAAATTGCATCAGTGTGTTGACATAGGCCTGGTATCTTCTACCAACTTTTCCATCCCCTCCCAAATAATAGTGCCATCCACAGAAAGGATGTCAAGTCTCAAGATGCTGCCCACCCCTCTCCACTCCCCCTGTGTGGATGATGCTCCAGGAGGGAGGCGGGCGTAGTTTCTGCACAGGTGCTGCAGCTGCATTCGTACATAATTCCTTTCTGCGCGAGCACGGCTCGGTGTTAGCCTCTATGTGCTGCTTCCCCCCAGTGGGACCCCCTCCTCCACTGAGTGATATTACAAGCGGCAGCCGCGCGCCTCTGATCTACATGCGCTGGGCTCTCTCCTGGTCCTGGGTGAATAGCGCTTGACTTGTTCAATTTGTTTAGAAGCCGCGTTCGACGCTTTGAAGCCACACATTTTAGCATAAATCATAACCTGTCTCCTTGCTAACAACTGCTTTGAAATGCAACATCTGCTTTTGAATCCCCAGCTTTACAATTAGTTAAGCAACATCAATAGATTGACTCCCTATAATTTTTCTTGATAATGAACTCATGAATGAACGTGGGGGGGATTAGTGCTGGGCCCATTTGATTTTTCAAGGCCACGGTCCTGAGCTGGATCAGCCTTCATCAGCCTCACTTTGCTGGGATGCCGTTAACTTCCTGAAGTTCTCTGGATGTTCTGACTACAGTCAGACACACCTGTTAAATTGGGTTACCCTCCGTGGTAACCTACTTAGGAAGTGTCATGGTTGTGGGGCATGTTACCGGGCCATGTTGTTTACTCTTTCATCACACTCTTCAGGATCCCTGTTTGTTGGTTTGTTTTGCAAAGCACAGCCTTCTGTTCAGCTGTGGGAAAAGAGCGGAATCAAACACCCGGAGAGCGCCCTGACGTTGACATTGATAAGCTGGGCTTGTCACTTTCCATTTATCTGAATGACACTGATACTCAGGTTGGATCTCTGGAGGAAGTTGTGCATACACAGAACCCAGGTGCATATGCTGCAAGTGCTGCAAAAGGGAAAAAATATACGTCTTCTAAGTTTGCTTAATCAAATGCATCTAAAGTCACTGCCGTGAATAAAAGAAAATGCACATGATATTGGCAGGAGCTGTGGCTCTTCACTGCACTGTACTAAAGTTAAAACGGATCCATCAGTTGGAAACCTCTCATCAGGTGCATTAAGAATTCCTTTTGCAGGTTGAAGAGGAAAATAACAATCCCAAAGATTTTATTTTCAAAGGCAAGCATTTGATCAGTAGTCATCAATTAAACTTACTGAGGTGCAAATTACACCACAAGGATTAGATGAAAGAGCCTCTGTGTCATTTTCTCCCCTCCTCCTCAAAGCTTGGCTTGATTAGCAGTACACACAAACAGCAGGCTGATCCCTGGCATGGTGGTGACAGGGTGACACTTCCCCTCACATTACGCAGGCTGAGCTGACGGAGGGGCTTAACAGATAGTGGCATCACAGGCGTACATTTACAAATATATCTACTGCTCGGGCTGTGCAGCACTCCTCTGCACATGTAGCCCTTGTATCTCTGCTCCTGCTTTGCATTTCTGATTTCAGCTGGAGCTTTGCCATAAGATCCGGTTACCATACTGATCTCAGTCCTTCTTCCCAGATGGCATGTTTGGGCTTCCTGGGTAATATTTAAGAGACAAGATACTATGGGCCTTTGCTAATGCTAATACAGGCCTTCTGTTACATCAATATTCCAAGTAGTCATTTTCTCCAGCATATACTCATGATACACAATATTAATAAAAACACGGACTTTTACTAACTCTTAAACTTTAATTCCTGCTTCCTTTGGGAGTGAGCAGCACTAGTTTATATCAGATCGGCTAATATTACCATGACAGGTGCTCGTGTCTCCCGCAGCCACTGAACAACGCTATAAGATCAATTGGCAGAGGTCCCTGCATGCTACAATACCCACATTAACTTGATGGCTGTAAACTGTATTGTCAAGTGTTAAAGGTAATTGTTTACCTGTGTCGTCGTTGTCTAAGTGGGTTTGCATAGGCTCTGTGATTGATAATCCCATTGTTTCTTTCTCATTTTGTCTCTGTGTTTGCTTTTTTATTATTCATTTTGTGTCACATTGCACAGACAGGCAATTGTAGGGAATTCATCTTTTTAGGGAATTTACACAGCAAACCCTATGAATAAACAATTCATTTTTTTCCCGGTAAATTAGTAATCATTAATTTTAAATGCTGTGCTGGGGAAAATAAATTAACATAAAGTTATCACGCTCAAAGGTGCAACAATGGATACTTTAAACGCAGAGAGGACGCCACACGATGTGCAGCACCTTCTATATAAACTCTCTCAATCATAATGACAAATTCACTGGTCATGAACAAATATACAGTATATATCTGATGTGACCTCATGAAATACAACTGAAGACATCCCCATAAATAAACAGATCATTGGCAAATTAACATAAAAACCTGAACCCTTCCCCTCAACATCGAGGGGACCCGGCTCTGTTACAGTGCAGGAGTGTGACATCTCGACCCATGTTTGCAACTGTGTGTTAATCGTGCCACAAAATAAATAAATTAAGTAAATATATACATGCATAATAACAAAGTGCATGAAAAAACAAAAATGCTGTTTGAGGAAATATCTTTTAGAGAAACTTTCAACAGAGTTCAAAAGGCTGAGAGAGTCAGTGCCACACCTCGTTTTGTTTCAATAATAATATGCCTATGTTACATAATAATTTAATAATGCATAATAAAAATTGAAACTTTAAGTGTATTTTGTCATCTTTGAACAGACCTTGCTGTTTCCAGCCTACGAGCTAACCAGCTACTGCCTTTAGCTTCACATTGACCACAAAGATATGAAGCAGTGGCTGTTGGTCTTTTCATCTTATTCTCATCACAAAGAGCAAAACCTGTGTACATTTGTCACTTTGTTTGTCTTTTTAAGGTAAAAAAAAAACCCAACAAAACTACATATATATACATATATATATATATTTTTTTTTTTTAAGCTTAAGTAGCAGCGTCACTTATGTTTTGAATGACTACATGTCTCGTCATGCAACTTTGTCACAACTCTCTTTTTCAGATCAAACGCAATATTTTATAGGCCAAAACCTTCAAAGCATATCATATCCTGTCGAGATGATGAAATGATCATGAAGCACTGTGAAAGTGACATTTGGCAGATGGACTGCATTCATCTTTATCACTGCAGAGTTCCTGTACTACTTTCCTTTGATAAAACATGAAACACCTCCTCTGCTCAGATTTTCAGACTGTGACAAGTGTTTTAGTTTCAGTACTCAGGACTCTGCTCTTACACACACAAACACACACACAGATAGATAGATAGATAGATAGATAGATAGATAGATAGATAGATAGATAGATAGATAGATAGATAGATAGATAGATAGATAGATAGATAGATAGATAGATAGATAGATAGATAGATAGATAGATAGATAGATAGATAGATAGATATTGGGGTTGGAGTTGTTGCATGATTAACCTTCAAGAATTACATTAGTGTAATTTATCTAACTTGGCTATGAAGGTGAAGAAAGCAGTAATTTCTTCTCAATCCATTTCTTTTACTGTATATGTACTTCACAAACTCCCCTCCATCTTCCCTGGATCTCTCTTTCTCTCTCCCCCCCTTTCGTCTTTCGTCTCTGGGAGTATGGGTGCATGTCAAGTGATTGTTGAATTGAAATATTGATGTGGAGTATCAAAGCGTGGCGTAGCACTCCTGTGTTTCCAGAACTAACCACGAAGCGCTTTGATCAGATACTCCTGTGATCTGACTTCTGAAGTTGTTAAGAGTGCTGGAAAACAAAATGCAAACAAACTTCAAGTGCTCTTGGTATTGATAAAAGTTTTCTTTGACAAGTGGAGATGCGTGCTGTCTGCCTGTGTCTGCCCAAGACAGGAGATTTTGGGGTTTCTGTACATGCTAATGGACATGAGATGAGGGAATTATTATAGTTCTCTTTTCACACACGGAGCAATGTAAACTGTGGTGCAGGGGTGGGAATCACCTCAGAATCCCGCTGTGATATCAAGACTCCCGAGTACCAATTCTAACTCTGGGAATTGTTTTAATCCAATTCTGATTAAACTTGTTAGAATTTATCATTTATTCCATTAGCAAACTAAAAAGCTAAATGAAGACACTTGTGAGTAAAGCTCTTTAAGATAAATCTCTTCATGCAATCAAACCTACTGTGCTTACAGGGGGAAATGAATAAATAAATAATGTGGATGTGTTTCCACACCAAAACATCATATTTATTAAATAACTAAATATGATAAGAAAAAGAAAATGAAACACTTTCATCAGTTTCTTTCCCATCATGCTCTAAAAAAAGGAATTTGAAAGCTAGAGAAAGATATTAAAATCTTTAAGGTTTGAGACCAGTTCCAATTACTGACTGTGCCAATTGGAAAGAATCTAAAGTTTCTGGGCTCCACGGTATTCAACGCTTAGCTGTAGAAATGGTCTGGCTGTGGTAGAAATCTGACATATGGTGTCCCTGAAACTACAGAAAAGAACCTTATTAATACCTTGCAGAGTAAACATCAGTCTTTGTTCAGTATCTCCCTCTGTGCCTCCCACTCCAACATCACACACATTTCTAACTGAGTATGAAGAAGAACTGACTCCTGAATGAGGTATCAACTGATTGCACTGTAAACTCCATCTGTAAGCGCTGCGCTTCATCCTAAAGAAACTGACTGTCACGGTAATTATGACCCATCGTGTCCCGTCTTGTCTTCGTGAATGGTTGAAGAGTGAAGCACTAAAGTTAGCTGCAGGCTTCTGCATGCTGTCTGTCTTATCCATTAGGCCACATTTGTCACACGAGGGCCATTGAAGCAGGCCTGTGTTGTAAAACAGGCTTTCTGACATAGCCACCAGTACAAAGACTGCCTTCCTCTGTGGCTGCCCTTTTACAGTGCAGATGGTCAAGACAGCTGGGACAATTTAGTGATCTGAGGCTTTTAAAATGCCCCCCAGGCATGATAAACAGCTTGAATACCCACTTGCATATTCCACGCAGGCAAAGATTATGTCTGAAAACAAAAACAGCACCATTTGTGTTCTGCAATGGGCAAAAAAACTCTGCGAGATTTTTAAAAATACTAAACTATCACGAGCATCCCTGTAGAGTTTAAAATCTCTTTGTTTTTCTTTGACATGTTTTTTGACTGGAAATAGGTGCATGAGAACATCTGCATCATCTTGCCGGGATTTTGAAGTCGCTGGTAGCCACCCAGTCAGAAGCAGCGTGCGATGTATGACGGAGCGCGCCTGATTACCAGCAATCTCACCAGCTGTTTAATGAACACAGGGACCTCTTTCTCTGGAAATTAGTTTTCCCTTGAATACTGTGGAAGCCGTATCCAGGTCTATTTAAATGAGGTAACATGGGGAAGGTAAGCACCACCACATGAGCATTGTTTTCACAGTTCAAAGTGAGGAGAGAGTACTTTGCACTTCAAAGACACTCATCTGGGAGGCAGTACAGTGGGGGTGGGGTGGCGTGGGGGAGAGGGGACAGGAAATAAGAATCAGGGTAATTAACAACTTCTGCTCTGTAATAAACCAGAGACATAGTATACCTCTGCCTCCAAGATACATTCCTATTTTCATGTCCTCCTCACTCTTTTGATTCTGCTCTTTTCTTTCAGCCTTTTATTTGGAGTTAGAGAGCTTTTTTTTTTACCTAGCAAGGCTGCATGTGACTACATTATATTTGTTACCTCATGCACAGGTAATTAATTATCAAGAAACAAATCCACGTTGTTTTAATCTAACTACAGCATTGATTTGCATGCCGAAAAGCACTGAAAAACATATTTTAATCAATAAATCTTTAAGGACAGCAGCACTGGCATCTTTATCCTTTTTTCCACATAAAAACACATTTCAAAATAAAAACTATAGGTGTGATTTAAGTCTGCATGTCACATCTTTTTTGGATGTTAAGGAGGCTACATAACCTGCGCTTTCCGTTTGGCTTTCACACCAGTAACTTAAAAAAAGTCCCATAACAGTTACAGGTACAGTTAGGTGATTAAATCGCTGCCTCCCATGTATTTTTAAAAACCTGCTAATTCACTCACCGGCTAAGAGGAATGAAAGGAACTTTACACTTGTGTTTAAATGTATTTCTAAAGCAGATATATTTTTGTTTCTCATTTCAGATGGCTTCACTGTGGGGTGTGTTTATTTAAGGATCACAGCCTGTGAAACAGTGAGGAGCAGATAAGTGAGGAACAAGGAATTTACATGAGAAACAGGTTCCCAGCCTGGATTTAAACTCTTAACATTGTAATGGTGAACAGACTTACAGAATAAGATTAAGATTCAATCTGCATTTAATGGAGCAGATCTGAGGCGGCCTCTACTTGAACCTTGAAATGTGAGATGTCACACAGGGCAGCCTATTTGACATGTCACCTACTGGTGAGAACTCGGAGCCTTTGATTGAGTTTTATCAATTACGGAAAATACTGGGACTTTCTTTAGAGTTGCGAGCCTTACCTGGCCAAGATTGCGCCTGCTGTTGTGTTGAGGTACAAGTTTGTTAGGAGAAAATTAACAATCCTCTAAAATGTCCAGTCAATCTATACAAGTAAGCAAAAGGCTTATATTCATTGTGCATTGTTTCCTTAAGTGGTGCACTTTGTTTTAATGCTGTCCTGTATGATTGTTTCTGCTTCTGCTTGTTGACTTGAGATCATAGTTTGGCCACCTTTTCATTTAACACTGCATCTGTAATGGTTGCCAAAAATAAAAATCCACCCGCTTTCTATCTTTACTTGACTTCCCACAATGGAGTTAAATCAGCATGTAAATACTCCCAGAGTGAGAGAGGGTTTTTTTCTTTCTTTTCTACTTAGCTGGCTCTGTTTATCTTAGATCTTTTAACAGACTAAGCATTTTGTTCTTGTGCAAAATTTAGTCCTAAATGCACTCAGTGAAAGTTGCTGAAACACATAACAGCAACTTATTTTCTTTTTTTCTCTTACTGTATAGAGTAACAGTTGCGTATGCTTATTTTGAATTATTGAAGTGGATCTCAAACACACGATGTCAGCTCAAATAAACGCTTTTCTAAAACACAGATTTTACATGAGCCTTTTCAAAATCATTGTTAGAGTCTTTTTTTTTTTTGTCTCAGAACAATTGAGGGAGGAGTCAGTTGTTGGGGTCAGCGTTTGGTTGAAATTGAGTGAAATTATGAGTAGCCCACCCCTTCACCTAACAAGCCCCCCTCCTTCCTCCCTCACATCTCCTCTCTATTGACGGGCTCGCCTGCATCATACTGAAGACCCCGTTGAGAGGATCTTTTCTCACTATATAGAGAAGATGCAGCTCCGGCGCCTTTGAGATGATCGCCAGGATTTACTCCGCGCCTCTCTGCCCCTAAGTTCTCTAAAGGGCAGGCACCTTCGGCTGTTTTAAAATAACCACCTGGACTGCTAGCGCTCTGAAAACATTTACCTAGTGGAGTGAATGTGAATGAACTTCCCAGTGTTTGCTGCCAAAGCGTTGGAGTCATTCAAGACTGTGAGCATATTTTTCTTCTGCGCGACCAGCTGTGGTTTAGAGCCGGTGCGTCGGTGCCTCTCGGCGCAGTTTGTGTTGCAGGTGCGTGGAGAAGCAGCGCGAGGACAGATGGCTGCGCTGACGATACAACGGACCGACAACTTTTTGCACACATTTTTACAGGTTTGTTAGATTCTTCTTTATTTTATTTTGTTTTAAGGCGGATGCGTTTGTTTGCTCCTCCTTTTCTCTGTTGTGAGAGCGCGAGTGTTCGCAACTTGTAAAATAGTATTTAGCTTCTCGGATGGTAAAATCATTTTATGACAACTGAAACTAGCAGGAAACGAGGGGAGGGAACTAAAATAGTTTGCATTTTTTTTTTTTGATGTAAACTTTTTTTTTTAACTTCAAAGTTTAATTTTCAATTTGCATGATTGAAAAAAAATTTTAATGCTTATTTTTTTTAATCAATTTAAACTTTTGTTGACCCTGAAGATCATCGAGTAGGACAGGAAACCTGATGTGTTTTTGTATATTATTACACAGGACCGGACGCCCAGCTCTTCTCCAGAGGGGGCACCCAACGCCCTCTCCTTTCTGGCCACCACCTGCAGCCAGGCCTGGCAGGTGGGGAGCACAATGGGCTCAGAGGGTTCTCAGTTCCCCTATGAGGGCACCGTCAGCTCAACATCTGGAATGTTTCAGCTCTGGAGCAATGACATGCCACCCAGCACAGCCCTCAGCACACATCAGATGACCTTCACGGTGCCCAAGATGCAGTTCCCTGGACACATGCAGTCTGGCCTGGGTCACCATCATCATCACCATCACCCCCATCATCACCACCATGAGCTGCCTCTTACCCCTCCAGCTGAACCACCATCATCCTACTCCTTTGAACTCTCCCCTGTTAAAGTGCTGTCCTCACAGCCACAGACCAACAGCCACTACTATCCTCAGCATAACAATGTGGGACAAAACTTCCCCAGCTTCCTCCCAAATTCATCAGGTAGGCATCATTTGTCCGGAGGCCATGTGGAAGAAGGGCAGCAATGGTGGAGCCTACCCCAGACCAACGCTACCCCTTCTAACCACCCCTTCTCCCTGGGCAGACAGCTGGTTTTGGGGCATCAGCCCCAGATAGCTGCTCTTCTCCAGGGCACCTCCAAAGGTCTGCTGAGCTCCACTCGCCGCTGCCGCCGCTGCAAATGCCCCAACTGCCAGGCAAATGGCGGAGGGTTGGAGTTCGGAAAGAAGAGACTGCACATCTGCCACATCCCAGAGTGTGGCAAAGTGTACAAGAAGACCTCACACCTGAAGGCTCATTTGCGCTGGCATGCCGGGGAGAGACCCTTCATCTGTAACTGGCTCTTCTGTGGTAAAAGCTTCACCCGTTCGGATGAGCTACAGCGGCATCTCCGCACGCACACCGGGGAGAAGCGCTTTGGATGCCAGCAGTGCGGCAAGAGATTCATGAGGAGTGACCACCTCTCCAAACACGTGAAGACCCACCAGACGAGGAAGAGCCGATCTGGACAACCTTCACAGAGCACGGACCCTCTGCTCACCAACATTAAGAGAGAATAATCGCTATGGTTCTTCAATCAGAGACAAGAATGTGTGACTCACACTCACTGCCATAGGTTTGCACTAGAGGGTAAGCGTCAAGCTCCCTGAATATATTCTGTTGTCAAAGCTCTGCTTTGGACTTCAAATACTACCATAAAGTATATTTAGTGATCATTTTGAGTTAATAATTATGTGCTGTTTGGAGCCACGCACCTTTAAAGAAAACTTGAAGCCTTTCTAAGCGATATTGTGAGAGTTTGTGCTGCATTCAGTGTACCTTTCTTCAAGCCACAC
Organism: Simochromis diagramma; assembly: GCF_900408965.1. Classification (NCBI taxonomy): domain Eukaryota; kingdom Metazoa; phylum Chordata; class Actinopteri; order Cichliformes; family Cichlidae; genus Simochromis; species Simochromis diagramma. The sequence goes on along the minus strand of NW_024387152.1, from coordinate 2,476,506 downwards.
AAACGGATCTCGCCTAGAGTTAACTTAATTGTATCCCTTTCACATTTTCAAATTAATTTAAATTTGATCAGAGTTGGGGTTTTTTTGTTTTTTTTAATTTTGTGATGTAAATATTTTTTTCATGTGATGAATTTGCAAGACATGAAAAACATTTCAAAAGGCTTTCCTAATATGTTCCTAAATAAATGTATGCCTTAGTACAGCTCTGATTTCTGTTCCCTCGAGCGAATGGATGAATGCCTGTGTTACTGTTGATCGTTAGAATTTTTTTCCAAAACATATGCTAATTTGTCTACTGCAAGGTAAGAATCTTTTTTTATAAAATATAAACATGAGTGTCTCCGAGCCGCATACGTATCTGCCCTGAAGCAGTAATGTTCATTGCTGCAGATCAGCAAACATGTTACATTTTTAAGTTCTCTGTAAATTGTGTACAAATATCATGAACAGTTTTATTTGTATTATGGCAGCATGTAAATTTGAATAAACATTGTCCTTAAAACGGTTTCTAGCAACGTTCTCGTTTTTACACCTACAAGAAACTGAAGTAAAAAGACAGCTGGGGTCAGTCACAGTTTTAAACTTCTTAGCAACTCATTCAGCAAATGAGTGAATTTCTCAGGGCAATCTGAAGCACCCACTGAGCTAACCTTTTATTCAAATGATATTTTACTGCTTTCAGAATACAAGTGCTGCTCATTGTGCTGTTGGTGTGTGGGGGGAAGATCCTCATAAAGACCTAACATGGTGGCTGTTCAAAGATTTTCACACCTCAAAGTAAATACTCATCCCATTGATGGAGCTGTTTGTCTCGCTCGCTGCAATCAAGTTCACAGCCATGTGGCTTTTAATGAGTGTTTTCATTCTCTCAATGGAGAAAATTGAGTCAACAGATGCAACAGAGGGCACTGGAGAGGAATTCCCTGTGAATAGGACCCCTGTTGTTGAGACCCCCTCAGCAGCGGCAGGAACTCCCTTTGATTTTGCACCCTTGTGAAAGTTAATACCCCCTTCCCCCCTGCTCCGCCACAAGCCTCCATATATCACAGCCACATTACGATCGGCCTCGCTTTACTGCCCAGAATGGGGCTTTATTCAAAGGCCAGCCAACCAGATGTCTGCTCATCCAGGGGTTTCTTCCCTTTGTTTTTAATCCTGTTTGAACTTTCTCCAGCTGGGATGCAAAAGCAAGCAAAATGCTTTGTCTTTGTCAGAGGTCCCGCGGTGGAGTCTGAGGACCTCCACGGCAAATTTGAAAGTTTAATCTGAATCAAATCAGAATTTAAGAGAATTCAGCGCAGACTGCAGAGCCCATCGAGTGAATTTCCTTTAAATTTACCTACCTGACATCGAGGTCAAATACTTGTTCAAATACTCTGTATAGATGGTTGTGTATTTTAAAGTAAATAAGTCTCAAATACAAAGAAAAACACAAAAACTACACTCTGTTTCAAAGACACTTTTTAATTCATATGATACAACTGTTTCTACTCAGTCAAGCATGTCATTAACAAACCCTCTCTTGGTTTTATGTCCTTGCTTTTGGTTCTCTGTAGTGGTATTCCTTTGTGTTACATGCAAAACTGCCTGATCAGTAATTCCCATGAAAAACCTCACCACTTCACATTAACTGCAGATACATTTTATGAGATGGTTCAAGTCATCTAATGCCCCATCTTTCAGTTTACTTAAGGTAATTTAGTGTTGCCTTTTGGACCGATCGATTAGCAAGCAGCTTCACTGTTAGCAGGAAGCATGAGGCCTATTGATCTTTGGTGCAGCTGTATGATTCAACTCAACTGAGAATGGAAGCCTTGTGGGGACCTCTATTGGCCACAAAGAAGAACAGACCTACTCCGCTCTCCTCTTCTTTTTGACACCGTCCAGATAGAAACACAAATATCAACGACTGGTGGTAAGAGTAGCGGCAAGCTGAGCTGCAGTTGTGTTTGGCACTGTTGAGGAGGTGGGAGCATGCAGATTTGTCAGCATCGCTCTGTTTATGCAACAACATGTCATTTTCAATGGGACCATCTGGAACGGTGACATTTTTTGGCATACCTTGGTCATTCTTCGTGGTACAAGTGAAAATGTATAATTTATGGTATGCACTGTACAGTATTTAGTCCATGTGGCCAAAAGCTAACAGAGTTTATAGAAATGGTGCACGGCTTTTAACATGACAAAAGTGGACCGATGAAACAATTCATATTAGTTTAAACCAATGAGCTGTTTTAGGGACCCCTGTCCCCAAAAATCACAAGCAACCCAAGTTGGCTTGTAAAGAAAGAAAGAAAGATGTATGTAAAGATGTTGCATGCAGAACTTTGGGTCAGCACAGCAGGCCCTTTAATGCATATCTCACAACTCCTCTGGAGTTGCCCAAAGAGTAAAAAGTATTCTGAAGTGACGTCATACCCACAGAGAGCCTCCAGGGGGCTTCCTCATGCCTTTTTGTCCGGATCAAAGGGAGGCCGGTCAAACAGAATAACAGAGCAAAGAGGTGCTCTCAACATGGCGGCAAGAAAGAAAGTTCTTTTACTTGCAGATGAAATTTGAGCGAGTAAAGTACTTGTGGCACATTTTGTCTTTCCTCTTCTTGTTGACACAAACGGCAAACTCAGTTGTCAGCAGGGAAATGAAAATAAAGTGTAAAAATGTAACTGTGTTTGTCTTCGCAATGGGGCATCAGAAAACAAAAAAGCTCTTCAAGGAAGTTTAACAGAGAGTACAAGAGGAGCCAGAGCCACTCCTTCCACACTCTCATGCGCACAAACACATCCACGCATAATTTCATAAACATACATTCAGGCACACACGTAACTCCAGTGACTTCCCCATTTAGGAATGGAATCATCAAACAAATTCCCCTTGCCCTTTCAAAGAGAGAATATAAACTCTCAAAAAAGGTAAAAAGCAGAAACTGTCCCAACAGTAAGTGTCCACGGAGTATTTTGTAACTATGAGTCCAGTGACATCCCACTGGGTGCTGTTCGTGTACACTGAAGGTGATCAAGGCTAAGTCACCTCCCTTTAAATGGCTCTCTAAAAAGGAGCAAAGTCATTTATCATAGTTGCAGCCCATAGTTCCTTCATATATTCATCAGGGTCCTTCATTGATCTTCAGAAATCTTGACTGAACCAGGTAAGGTGCAGTCTGGCATAAACAAATAGTCGATTCTTGTCTTCCCAGCTGTGGCCTTAGCTGCCGTCCTCCTGACCGATGACGCACACGGCACCAAAGTTCAAAGGTCATCCTCAGCTAGCTGGGCCAGGTTGCTGGGACGTCGTCCAGCTGATGGACCCGACAATGGACCCTGGTTTCCAGCATCAGAAGCCTGACCCCTGCGGCAGCCCTCTCCTGCTCTCTGCTGGGGAGAGAGGGGATGTTCATCACAAAGATATACCGCATTTTGATTTTCATATCAAAAACAACACGATACACCGTTCTATCCCAGCACTTTTCTTTTACAGCCTCAGCCTGAAAAACGCACTGGCCCACCCATCTTCTGTATGTTCCCCAGCACAAGTATAGGAAACGATTATCTGCGTTTGATAGGCATCTTTTTCTGACTTCCTTTTGCTGAATTCTGTCTCTGCCTACTTCCTGTTTGTTGTGTGCCAAGTCTGTCCAACCTGAATAAACAGAGAGCGAAACGAAGAACAACAACTTCTGACCGGTCAGCACAGTCCCTCTACGGACACGAGCCAAGTGATGACAGAGGGAAACTCTGCTAATGGTAATGCATAGAATCCCAATAACAGGATGCTCCTATTTTTGAATAAAATTCCGAGCTTCCAGGACAGCGAGACCCGAATTCTTACTGTGAAGCTGTTGTAATCGGGTTTCCTTCAAAAATGTTCGGAGTTTTAATAATTCCTTTACCATCCAACAGGGGGGGAAATAACTCTTTTTATGACTCAACAATGTCTCTACGGTGTGTCTGAAAAAATAGTTACCATTTTAATGGTAAATGCCTTTAAGGAAATCAGTGTAACGTTAATTAGACCTTATTTCCCACTGTAGAGCTTTGCGACGCTTTTTTGCTATTAATTAATTGTAACGTTTTGTGCGAAATAACTACATGTGTACCATCGAACCAACCCCACAGACTGATTTGTGCATACGTATACACTACCTGTACACTTTGTGTGGTTGGGGTGTACAGCCCATTTGACACAGCTTGACAGTTTGGCTGATCAGTTAAGCCAAGTCGGACATGTGATGGAGAAACAGTGTGGGAGTCAGCAGGGCATGGCTGGACCACAGTGGGCTGCAGAAGCAGGTAAGAACAGATAAGTCTCTAAGTACAGGAGTGCATGCACACAATACCATTTGCTGTTTTTTATTAATATTTTATTTTTTTGCAACATTCCAGTCCAGAAGCCGTAAAAGCTTAAGAGATAAATAGGCCATGCAGTGTCTCATGAACAGAAGGATTGAGTTTGAGTAAGCAGTTACTGCTGGACAGTGTCACTGTATGCAGAGATGAAAGAAACAGAAGTGACTTACATCCCTCAGCGAGTAGGTCTCATTGGATCCTTGGCTCTGGCCTTGGCTTGGAAGGTAGAGCGCAGGAAGGGAGGTGTTGTGAGAGTGAAGGGAGGGCAGTTTATGACGGTCAATGGAGGCAGAGGAGTGAGGCCGCAGGGCACTGGCAGCAGACAGAGGGGGCCTCATACTGCGGCCCAGGCTATTAGACTTGCTCTCTCGCCGCTGGTACTCAATAGGCGACTGTAAGGCTGAGAGAGAAACAACAGGCAGGTCTTATGAAACTCTGCTGCTGATTCTGAATCTTTTATAAAACAACGCATCCAGAGGATTTAAGTATGTATTTGTTGAGGAAATGAAGACATCTATGATAAGACATTTTCATATTATTACAACATCACAGCATTATATTGTAATCATCACCTGCTTATACAGCGGAACCCATACAGGCTGCTCAGTACTACCAAAAGATCCTCAATAAATACAAGTGCTTTTGAAAAGCAATGACTAACATTAGGTTTTGTTGATAATAAATAAAGAAAGTTAATGGGTTCTTCATGTCAGTGTTGCATTAAAAAACACAGTGGATGATACCAAATCCTTACAACTTTAAAGTCATGATCATAAAAATGCAAATTAAATGTAAAGTTCTGACATAACACTACAAAAATCCACAATGACAGTCTTTTATGTATTTCTATTTTTTTCATGCAAAGCCAAAACCGTGAAAAAGTTGGTCAGTATATTTACATATGCCATGCTTTATGCTAACGTCATGCAATCTTGCAATTTTAATAATAATAATTTAATATTTTCTAACCTTCTTTTTTCTTCTAGGTGTGCTGGGAATATAAAGACTACACAGTCTTGTAAGCTTGTCACATAGACAATAAATGAAACTCTAAACTCCAAGCTAAAATATAACTTATAGATGTGAGAGATCCATAAATTACTCCCCCACTGCAGCATGTCACTGAATTTTTATCATCTCTCCCCCTTCGTCTGCTATCTTTTTCTTTGCCATCACCCCCGCTGCCCCTCACTGAGCGTGGTTGAGTGCTTGCTCATAAGGGATCGCTTCACTTCACCACGGCTTGAGGTGACTGTTGTTGTGATTTGGTGCTATATAAATTAAATCTGAACTGAACTGGATTGAAATGTGAGTCTTCTTTACTCGGTTGGCACTTACCATTAAGGAAGTTGCGCTGGCTTTCCAAGATCTGAACTACATCATTGACCCAGGCCCTTCCTATCTCTGGGGAGGAGGCCTGCATCTGGAAGCGCACCACACTTCCATCGGGATTGCGTGATGTCAGCACAAAGCGCGCATCATCGCTGTCCACACTGGGCTCCACCCCCAGGCAGCTCACCTGAAACATATATATATGATTCGACTTTGCTTGTTAAATGCTTTGTTAACACACGCATGCCTCTAAAAACTCCACAAGACAGAATTATGTAAGCCAGGCAGGGATGAGTGTGTTTTGGTTCTGTTACGTAACTTCTAACCTGGGAGTGAGTTGAACTTTCTCTTTTCTTTTTATTAGTGCATACAGTTCATAAAAGCATCCTGTGTGGCTCATTTGAGTTTATTAAGGCTTAGTAGGCTCTCACCTTGATGCTGTTTTTAAATATGTATCCAGGGAGTGAAAAGCCTTTCTTCCTGTCTATCGGCTCACTAAAGATGACCAACTGCTCAAACAGGAAGACGCGTCTTTCCTTGGCACGAGACAGGAAGCCACTGTCCTGCTCTATAACAGTGAAGGTGTCCTGCTGGAGAAGCTTGCCCTGGGCTGTGATCTTACCCTGGTAAAGTTAAAACAAAACCAAAAACGGGGAAAGTAGTTAGACTGTGGTTTTCATGAGCTGAACACAAATTATTCCAAGGCAAATTTTTGGAGGAAAGATGATCCAAACATCCAGAGACATACCTCAAAACCTTGTAGTCTGCCCACATTCATCATGTCATTGCAACGTTTTGGCACAAAACACATCACTTCTACTGCTTTCTGTTTAGAAGGGGGGAAAGGCAGTTAGAAGCACAGTAACGACAGCAACTATGCTGCTAGGAATTGGATTAGCAAGCTTAGAAAGCATTTATAGGGATCAAGTATGGAATAAAGTAAATAATTTTGTGAGTGATGTGAGGCATTCACTCGCCTCCTTCTTTAAACTATTACAATCTGCACAACACTATTGTTCCCTCATATTTACCAAAACAGGTCCAATTTTATATTCCTCAAGCCATCAAATTTCTAAACATGGGCAACGCATAGGAGGCTAAATTGATGTGGCTAAAGTCATCCCTAAGATGCAAGGACAGTGAAAGTGTTTGCATATTGTGTGCTTATGGCTGCTTATGCTGATGTCATTGTTTTTATATGGTGTATACAAATGTCAGCCACAATTTCCCCACTCGGACAAATAAATGTATCTATCCATTTAAAGCGCAAAGAGCAAAACCCACCTCCAGCTCCTCTGTGTCCATCCCAGCTTTGGTGTAATACTTTAGGAAGTCCTGTTGAAATAAACACAGCACGGTCACCAGAGCATCCCAGGTTTGCTGGGCAGAATAACGAGAGGCAGTATTTATGAGCTGAATACTGCTCAAGGACTTTTACACACTATTGTTTAAATTTTATAATAAAGAGCCTCTTTCTCTCCCGCTTAATCGCACCCTGACCAGACAACATTGTGTGTGATCAGCATTTCTGCACAGAGGTTTGTACGTAAGTGTTTTGGTTTTTCTACTTGTATGTTTGCAACCCCATAGCAGACACGGCGCTGGTGTTTGGCTAACAGTACAGCAATGGCATGCTTTTTACCTTGAGCAGAAGCTGATACTTCATGATCCTCTGGACAGGTTTGATGAGCAGGTCGTTCAGCTGCAGCCTGTGGCCCAGCTGCTGCCGGAGCTCCTAACAGCGGAAACGGACGCAACATTTTATCGACGTGACAGCACAAAACACGGCAGCTGTTGACCTGTATAATTCCTCTATGACCATAAAGCACAGGCTCTGCAACTAATACCTATTTGTCTTGTTCTTGCTGTCAATTTGAATAATAACAAATGGCAAATCAGAAAACAAAGTCACACGTACACAGTCGTGGGCATAAACAGAACAGAAATATAAACAGCATCTTGAAGAGGGTTAGGCTAAACAGAAAAACTGCACAGAGTCAGACGTTGAAATTCACTCACCTCAAAGTAAGTCTCGATGTATTCTGAGACAATGTGTTCTGACTTGGGCTTGTTCTGACAGTACACAACATACATATGCAGGCGCCTCTCCTGCAATACGAGAAACATTATAAAATCATTTCACTGAGCATTTTGTTACAAAACGTTAGCCACATGGTAAAAGAAAAAAAAGACTCACGATGAGAAATACAGATCTTAAGGAGCATTACAAGTAAATGAAAATGCCCATGAAAGTGAGTACAAACATGAGCAATCAATGTGCGGGTCTCTGGTTGCTCTTTGGGATGAAAGGGAGCAGAGCAATAATGATTCGTCTAAGACTGGGCCTTTGAAGCCAGCTCTGTCTGGTAGTGCCTACTCTTGTGTGACTAATTGGCGTGGAAGTGCAGATGTGGCAGACCTGAGAGGCCTAATGGAGTTATATGTAGATGAGCATCAGGTTATGTATAATTTACCCAGGTTGCCCTCTGTGTAACCAGAGCCTTTTAAAGGCTGCCAATATGGGAGTACACCTAGCAACAGACATGGCGCTGTAACCTAGAGAACAGCGAGCTGCTACACCTCAGTGGACATCATGTAACACTGCAGACAGCGACTGCTGACACACGAGGGTCACATGTTCATGTGTGTCTATATATGTGTGCAAGTGAGCACATGTGTTGTATACAAGTGACTCAGCTTGTTAAAAGCCAACTGTGTTTTCTGTTTTTCATTAGGACCGTGTTCCCAGTCTGCTTGTTTTCACAGTTTGACACCGTGCTTAGATTTAGTTACAAGTTTTTTTATTCCCCCACAGGCTTTTTAAGTTAATTGTCCAGAGGGCTGAGCCTTATTGGATTGTTTAAAGAGCTACAGTCAGAGACAGACACACATTTAAGTTAATCAGGTTCACAAAAAGAAGCGACTTGGTAAAATTATGCATTATGTCTATCTCGTCTGCATGTGCCACCACTCACTCAGTATACATAAATCTAATTTTTCCTGCTGTATCAGTGTAGTGACCTTATAGAGACTCTAGCTCTGTTCTACTGGCAGAACAATATGCTAAACAGGGAATCTTTTTGCATGTGTCATCGTTCTTGAGTCAAGATGTGAAAGAAAGACGACCCTGCTTTTGGGAGGGGAGGAAAAAAATCTTTCATATCAAAAAGTCTGAGCTTGAAATTTATTATTCTTCCTTTTGTTCTTGTTTGCTTTTCAGACTGTTTTCCCCTGGTGTTTCCTGACCAGTCGTCCAGCCCAGACTGCAAGATCAGACAGCGTGTCATGTGTGTGTGTCTGTTAGCCATGTGCACGCTTGTAAAAACACAGCCTGACTAAGACGTATCAGTAACAGGGAAGAGGAAGGAGAGATGTTGGCAGCTGAGAGAGACGGAAAGAGGTACGGTAAAGGATAAGCAGGAGCTCTGTGTTTTGTTTTCTGTAGCTCTTTTTTACCTTTACTCCAAACAGCACAAAAAGTAGACCTAGACACGTGCACTATGTGCGTACGTGCATTTGTGTGTGTGTCTTTACACCATACTCACATGTTTAATGAAGAGCTGAGCCAGCCGCTCTGGCTCTGCCAAACACTTCTCCAGCTCTCCCAGGAAGTAGCTACATAGAGGAAACACACACACATCCACAAAACGGAAGGTCAGATTTCCCTCCTGCACTTTTTTTCCTTTGTCCTCTCTGAGCTACAAGCACGTACTCTGCAATTTATTGTTTGCCTTTCATTTTGCATGCAGTTAGAGCAAGCGTATATTTTTCACACACTTTCCTCCTCTCACTTCCGTGAGAAAAAAAATAGGGACTTACTCTTTATGCCAGTCAAATATTTGATGAATGTTCCCAAAAACAATTTTGTCTTTTCCCTTCATGTCCTCCTGCACACCTTTGGCGCTCATTGTGGCCATGTAGCCCTGCAAAAAGGAGAGAAAGCAGTCGTTGTTTCTTAAGTCCTGCAAAAATCTGCAGCTGGCTCAAAACAGTGAAAGTAAATACAGTGAAGTTGTTATAACAAAGAGCAGCAATCACACACCCACTGTTTTGGAGCTTTAATTAACCTTCAGATGGCAAGAATTCATTTCTGAACCAAAATATCTTGAGCTATTTTCAGCACTAGGAGATGGATCTCTGGCAATATAACACTCCTCACGCTAATAATTCACAAAATCTGCTTAAGTTTGGAGATGGTGTGATGGAGGCAGACCGAAGTGTGGAGTAAAGTGACAGAACTGTGATGGTTAAGCTTTAGAGCCCGCTTTGAAAGACTGCGTGGATGACTAAGCGTGCTCCTTTTTGTCAGGGAGATTGTGTGTTCTTAGCTGCCAGACTCGGTGGTTTACCTCCACTATGAGCCCCAGGTCTGACACGTAGTACTTCTCAGTCTCAATAAGCTCCTTCAGCACATACCTATAAAAATATAAATGAGGAAAGATTACGGTTAGGATTATCTCACTGAATTCTTTCTGCACCCTGCAAAACACTTCATTTTACAGGTCCCAGTTTGCTAATATATTTCCAGAATGGAAATAATAATAACAAGTTTATAAGGAGTTTCCTGGAAATGAAAATGTGATTTGGTACAAGCTAGAGAGAAAACACAGCAGGTATTCAGACCATACACTCTAAGTCCAATAAATCTAATTAGCTAACAGAATTATTAACTGAGGATCAGCTGAACGTGCAAAATTTAAATAAACACCTATGTTTATGTTTCCCATGACTTGTGACTAAAGAGTGCAAGGCAGTCGCCTTGCACTCTTTATCAGGAGGAAAGCTAAGATACCACGTCATGACCACAGTATGGAGCGTTGGTCATGTGACAACTGCTAATTAATGCTTAGTAATAGTAAACATTACTAGTAATAATAGTAATGTTTTAAGCTCAACAGATAAGTAAGATGATCCACATAAATCATTACAGTTTTACCACCTAAAAACATATTTCACAAATACCTTTTATAAAAACTTCAATCTAAAACTATCAGTACTTACTATATGAGTCGTCTTAAAACACTGCGTCTGTCTTCAGTATTATTGTTATTCCTTTCATTTTTTTCAGAAGTCAATCTGAATTTTTAGACTAGTAAAAGGAAACGCTTTACTTTTCTCTTCTTTGGTGCAGTGACCTGCCCTGTAGGTGCTTCTGAACAGACATTTATCTTGTCATAGCAGGAAAAGGACCATCAAACATATTAACAATGGCTCAGTTATTTGAAGTGTCCAAGTAAAGTGTCGCAATGAACCTGAAAATAAAGCAGCCGAATGGAACAAAGGCACCATTAATCTTAGTGATTACTCTGCATATTCAAGTCAGACAGTGATTTGTGGCAAATCCTCAAAATAAGTGAAATTGTCATTTAGTTCCACCATCAACTCAACATGCAATGCCCCATGACTCTCTGCAAGGAGACGCACTCAGCTGCATCTCGGCTGTAAGCTGAGCTGCAAGTGCTAACGCTTTCTAAGAGCAGCTGCACTCAAATATATTGCTGTTTGAGACAACACATTTATTTAAAGAATGGACAACAGCCCGAATTGCCATCGGGCATAAACTAAGTGACGTCTGAAACACATACATGCTTTTCTCTAAGGCACTCTTCCTCTCCTCCTCGGTGTCAGCCGCAGCTGACCATTGGCTGGAGGTGTCGTCCATCAAGACGGACTCGCTGTCATCTGGCAGAACACCGATGGACTGCGTGTCCTGAGGAGGAAGAGACAGGCAGACAAACTGTTTATCAAAGGTAATGTGGATCATGCCAGGAATAAAGTAAACAAAGGGAGATAAAGAGCAGGAGAGAAATGGTAATGATGCAGGTTGCCAGGGTGACCAGGGAGCGCAGAGAGACACGAGTAACAGAGATTGAATGATAAAAAGATCAGATTGTTGTTGTTAATGATGCATGCTGTGACACGCATAGAAAAAAACAGATAAAGAGTCAGGGGGGGGGGGAAGGGCCCTGTGCTTGTAGAAGATAATAAATAAAGCTGTTCCTGATAATCATTTAGAACAAACCTGTGTTTTGTGGCATTACACTATTGAAGTTTAAATTAATAAATTCATTTGCCAATTGGGAATTCAAACAAACTATATATTAACACGCATGGCGCATCTCCTTTGGTTTAACTTGGCACCAGCAGCTTTTACATTAGTACTTCCTGCCTTATTGGCCACGTTGTACCCGAGATAAACCCAGGGTTACTGCGATCTAATCGATTGTGTTCATGTAGTACATACGTGACCTCCTTTTTCAAGCTTTTTCCTGGAATTGATATAATTTCCTGTGGGGGTTCTAGCGCAAATATAGAGTCATTGTGCACACCGCAAAGAGGGCCTGCAAAGATTTAAGTCATGACTAACTCAACAGAGACGTGCTTAACATCTGCAGACAACCCTTAGTTTGTCTATATTAGCATTCACACTTATCCCTTTTAAATTGTCATAAAACCTCACTACAATATGTCCGTCTAACTGTATCTATTTAAAAAGTTGCTCCTTCTATTTTTAACGCATTTCTTTTTAGCCTTTTCACTCTCTCCTGACTCCGGAAACCTATAGGGGCAGCCATCTGTCTTTACCTAAATCCCAGTGTCCCCTTGTCCCAGTCAAGCAGAACCACCCCGCCTTAAACACATACACAAACCACCAGACACACACCTAACCACTCAGACCTGCCTGGCAGAAGGCTGCCCAAAAGAGAAATAAATTCACGGCTGGACTGATACACATATAAGCAAACGGAAAGAGGGACAAGACTCTCCTTTTCTCCTCTGGTCTAGTTCAACTTGTTCACCTGCGTTCCCCTTGATAAACTTGCTGCCATCAAGAAGTTTTGAGCTTCCGGTCGTGTCACAGTGGTGCGTGTGAAAGAGACAAAACCAAGAGAGACAGAGAGACTCCACGAAGACCCTCTCTCCCCCAGCTCGTCTTGCCCCGCTAGGAGTGCTCCAGCCTAGCTGACAGGTCTCCCTGGCTCCCTGATCATTTCCAGGTGTGCTGTGGCAAAACCCACAGGAAAAAAAAATCCCTTGTCTCTCTTTGTTGTAAGTTTTGTTTTCTAGCCAGAAGCCTGCGAAATAAACTGACAACAGTTTTAGAATAAGTCGAGGCCAAACCTTTCCAAGCAAGTAAGTTCAGTCGAGAGCGAAGTGATTACAAAACTTATTTTTTTCTATGGGTAAAAAAAATACGAGCTCCAAGTTTTATGTGTAGAAGTCAAAGAGATTATGAGAACAAAAAAAGGATGTTTGCATGTAGAGGTTTGCGCCACAGAATATTTGCATTGACTATATTTTTGTCTTGGATTATAGCTGTGGACCAACTTTTGATTGCACTCTTCACTTGGAACACAGACTGCTGCAAATCACCAGTAGTAAAGTGAATTTAAAGGCCCTCATGTAAGGAAACATGAATCTGTGTGGCTTAAAATGTGATTGTTTAAACTGTAATATAGGTATTACGGCCTGTGCTTGAAACTGTATTTTCCACTGCAGAGGTGGCATCAGCAATTTTTTATTTTTATAAGGGATGGGGCAAAGCAATCCTTATGCACACAAGTGCACATCAAAGTTATGATACTGTGATACAAACAGAGTTGGGTGATTTCATTATGTCTCGAGTGCAGAAAAATCTAATTTAACAGCAATAACGCCGGTGTCACACAGCAAAGGATGGCTTTGAAGAGCGCTCACAACAAATGCACCACATAACTCTTTTCACAGTTTCTGTCCCGGTTTGAGTTAAAGTTTATTCTTTTAGTTAAGAGTTTTCTGTTTGATACGTTTTATGAGTGAAGATCAGAGACTGTACAAGCTGTTCTTCAGGAAAAAGTGATTTAATAGATCTGTTGATCATTTGTTCCGGCTTGTTTTTTAACACAGCGGCTTGTTAGACCTGCGGACATCGTAAGAAATTTCCCGTGCTTGATCAAAAACACTATAGTTTTATTTAAAAAAGGTGGGTGGGGGAGACGAGCAGCGCATTTAACGCTGAGCCCGTCGGCGGAGAAGGTGGTGTAGATGACAGGAACCATCGGAGATGATTGACCTACATAATTGAATCTCTCTCACACCACCTCTCTCCCTGTGTGTAGCTTTCGCTCTCCTACCAAACACTGGCAGTAAAAACACCACAGCGCTGACCTCATCCCTCTGATGTAATCCCGCTATTGTCTTTCAAAGTGTTGTTGAGGCTGAAATTATAGTTTAAGTGCCCAGGTCTCGATTCAACAACAGGACGCACTTCACAGTGTTTAAATGCTCAGACATCGTTATTGTTTCCTGTTGATGGGACGCAGGCACCGCAGGTTAACGCAACACTCCCGCTGTTCAAACAAACACCATTTTCCAGCGAACTTCTAGCAGCAAAAAGGGACCAGCCAGCTTAAGACACTCCTTTGCCACAAGCAGTTTGATGGAGAAATGAAGACGGGCTCGCTTCTTTGTTAAGCATTTCTTTGTTCTAAAAGTGAAGTCATCTTTCACCACATTTGCCGTTTCTTATTTATCTCCAGGCATGTCCTTCTGCAACATGTTGAATGTGAGTCATGCATCACACTGGCCACGCTCAGATTCTGCCCTCTGGTCCTCGGGGCATCGATCTGGTCTGAGACAGCGCCGTATTCAGTTTGTCTCCATATGCATCTGTGCATATGTCTGCATTTGTGTACATATATATACACACACACATATATATTTGTCTGCATATGTAAGTAGCATATGTGGCTACAAAAAGCAGCCCTCCTACGTGTGTTTGTGTGCTCATGTTGCTTCATCGTTGAGCTCCTCCAGCAGCAGTGGAGTTAGTCATTTCCAGCTCTGGCTGGAGGGCCATGGAGACAAAGAGCGCTGATGTCACCTCCCCACCAGGCTACGTCCTCACTGAGAGTATTATTTCTACTCCTCTCTGAGACTGTCAGCTAAAATGAATTGGTAATGGATTATTTTCATAGTTTAAATCTCATAGCCAGCTACTAGATCATATAAAACAGGCCTCCTTTCAAAAGATTACTAACTGCATTTAAGTTAGCAACGTATAAGTTCTGCTTGGTGTCATTTCTATGCGATACTTATCATATGAATGTGATATGAGATATAACAGGACAGGGTTGGGTGTTATTTTGATAGCATATCAAGATGGCAGACCTGGGCGTTTGGCAGTGACGTGCAGCCAATCAGCGAGTCAGTTATGCAGCTGGGTGACTGTAGAGTAGCTGGTGACAGGTCCTCAGGGCTTGCCAGGCCATCTTTCCACTCCTGGAATACACACACACACACACACACACACACACACACAGTGTCAGAATAACAAAATCTGTTGCGTGCATATGTGTTCTGGCACAGAGAGACACAGGCGGCTCTAAAAAGAAAAAGAGAACAGGGTAGGGTGAGAGACTGCAGGAAGAGCCAGCAATGCTGCTGTCATTCACAGCGACACTGCTAACTGACATGGTACTTGTTCCTCCGGGTATTAACTCTACATCAAACCTGCTTCTCCACTGACAACCTTGCGCTACCTAAAGTAAACAAGTGTGGTCAAGATGTTGGTTCTAATTTGTGTTTGCCCAAGAATGAAGTTTTGCATGCATCACAACCAGTTTATTTCAGGTGCAGTAATAATTTCAGTTTACTTATGAGGCGGTTCATGTGAAATGTGCAGAACGGAACTGCAAAACTCACCAGGCAAAGCTTTGTTTGATTAGTTTGTATGATCAAAAAAATTCTCACCGGTTCTCTGTGGGTGACAGGCAAGATGGTGAGACTCTCTACAGGCCTTGGGAGGCTCCCCATATCTTGGTTCTGGCTGTGGGATGGAAGACATGCAGGCTTTCCCTCAAGTTTGCGGACCTGACGCTCTCCTTTGGCGGTGGATCCAGCGCTAAGTTTGCGGACTGGGTTTGTGAGCCATTTTTTAAGGGTGCTCACAGAGCGCCTGGAGCCCGGGGAGCTGGGGGCCGAGCTGCCTGATGCCTGTGGGGGCAGCGACGCCACGGAGGTGGAGATGCTACCCTCACTGCCTGCTGCCGAATACGAGTCTGAAGAAAAGGCATAAAGAGACAGGAGAAGCAAAAGGTTACTGGTGAAGGAAAACAATCAATAGATAAGGGTTAAATGGGTCATGAGGCAGAGTAAAGGCTCCAAGTACAGACTTAAGTTAATCAATGAATCTGTGGACTTCGACAAATGTGCAAAAAGAGCATTTTGTTTCAGGGACACAACCCTCGCTTGACTAGTAGACGAGGCTTAACTGCAGGTGTGCGAGGTGATGCAGAACTGAAGGCAGAACACATGTCAACACACCAGGAGTGAAAGATTAACGAGAGAAATCAAAATAAAGAGCGGAAATATAAATTTCTGTTCTACAAACACGGCTGTGCAGGTGTGTAACTACACTATAAAAGATGTTTTCATTATGCAAAGCAGACTTTTTGTCTTCTTTCTTTTTACATTGCTGAGCTGTGCACCAGTCCATGCCATCGTTACTTGACCACATTCTGATGCAAGGCCGACAGCAGAGGTAATGAGGGTCGGTATTTGAAACAAAAATACACTAAAGAGCAGTTGCAGATCAACTGCTGCACACTGATGTCAGGAGGACATGGGAAGTGAGTTGGGGGGTTGAGCTGGGACCGGACATCCTCTTTAATCCTTTTTAGAAGGGGAGCTCCTTGCCGGGGACTGTTTGTTTTTTCTTTATTGTCTTCCTTTCCCATCTTGCCTCGGCCAATCAACCTACCGCCCTTCCTCCAGCCTTTCTCAGTCCTGAGCTCTTCTTCTAAACTGTGCGTCGGGAGTGTTTCATCTCTTCTGTGACAATTTAGTCATATTTCTTATCCATCTTTGCGCCTTAATCCTCTGACACTTGAAACTCTTTCAAGAAAAAACTATTTTCCATTACTTGTAAAAAAAAAAAAAAAACTTTGTAGTTTATGTTGTGCATCTGTTCATGAGAAGACAACACTGACCTGATTTCAGGGCGCTTTATTTGAGCCACAGTCTGTTATTGCAGTTCTCAGCAATAAGATGCAAACTTAAACCCAGGCTAAATCATTCAGCTCAGTTCAGTGTTCATAATTAAAAGATTTAAGAATTTCCACAACTTTATTCACTCAATTTCTTTGTCTGAGAAATTCAATAGCAGCCACAGTACTGATCAATAATAATGAGCTTTGTGCTCTGCACAGCACAAAACTCACAGTGTTTGACGAATCATTAACCTCAGAGCAAACAGGTCATGCTAATAAGATCGTATTTCTGCTAATGCAGAAACTTGTGAATGGTAGGTGATAACTAAGAAAATGACTTTAACTCATTGTGTATTTCCACCATAGAGATACCATTTCCTCTATTTTTCCCCCAGCATGTATCATGCAATTTTCCCATCCACTTTTCTTTCTAATTCCCACCCAAATATCCATATAAAAGTCTGTAAATAGAGTGTATAAGGAGATCTAAGCCTAGCAGAAGGAGCATCTGAACAGAGCAAGATAAGGAACACAGGCAAGTTTAAAGAAAAAAGATGGCTGTACCCTGCAGGGAACTATTGGGATATCAAAATGCATCTGAGAGCCATTGTATTTATGGTTGCATCTGGAAGAAGCAAAGCGTCCACCATCTGTGAAGGTTCCCCAGTCAGAGAGAAGAAAGGATGTGAAAACGCTGGAGAGCACATGTGATATTGTGCACCCTCCCAACCCAGCTCTCCTGACCTCTAACAGAGGGCCAGACCCAGAGGTTTGTATTTCCCAAGGTTCCTGCTCAAGTTTAGCCAGGTCAGCGTTTGCAGTTCAAAGTGCAGAGATACAACCAGCGACATTGTTTCTAACTATCTTGAGGCATCAGCTGAAGAAATAGGCTAAAGAGACTGACACCGCTGAAGCGCCTGGAAGCAATTTGAAGTGACTGGAGACGGGACAGAGCAGCTCTCCGATTCGAGGCTTTGCATCAGGATGATACAGTAGCTCTGTCACACGTACAGATTTACGATGCACAGAGCGTACATTATTTACTGGTTTTATAACGGCTATCCTTACATCTGTCACCATGGCAACTGAGCACTTCCACTGATCATGTATTCTTTGTACCTTATACAAGTCATTACGGAGACATCAATAACACTTTTGCACAGAAACAGTGAGACAACTGTAAGGGGAGATGATGAGCTTCTCCTTAGAGAAACCCACCTCCGCTCGCCCCACACATTGCAAAATAAGTGGAGTTAATACTGTTATACACCTACAAAGAGGAAACTGGGGGGTGGGGGGGACTATCCTTCCCACTCTTTCCCTGCTTTGCTTCATGCTGATAGTGCCCACTGAAATTCATCTCCATAATGGCACCACAAAGAAAAGATTACCCACGCTGATTTTGTTAATGCAACTTGACTATTGTTTATGTGCTTATAACAATTAAGAGTTAAGGGCACAGGAGAAAAAGGGCTGCATTAAGCTGCCCTGATCTGTGGTGATTTGTTAATGCTAGGTTTTCACCACTCGCCCACTCGCTGTCTGAGAGGATGAGCGAGTGCCGGGGCGGGAGGCTCATCCAAAATTGCTGTACTGTGTAACTTTGTAGCCAAGTGGGTATCTGTTGCAAAGCACTTCCAGATTTTTCTTAGTGTTGGTCGGTCACAATACAGAAAAGAGACAGCCCACATCATCTAAGAGGGCAACTTAAGAGAGCCATCTTTCACTATTAGTATTTGTACGGTATTGCAGAGTCAATACAGCTAAGCAGCAATTTTTCTTTTTCAACTCACAGTTGGTTTCTAGATTAAGCAACTAATAAGTTGGCACAAGACTACAGATAACTGTCTGTCACTATTTCCTAAACCTAAGGTGACTTCATCAAATGTCTTGTTTGCTCAAGCACAGCCTAACCCAGTTTAGTTCAATTAACTATAATTCAAGCCAAGGAAAAAAAAGAGTTACTCGTTTGAGAAGCAGAAATCTTCAGCTGTTTAATGAATGCTAATAAACTTAAGCAATCCTCAAACTCTGTCAATATAGTGAATGATTAATTTTCCAAAGGTCAGTCTGATAAATCTATTGATTGCTGAACACGACATAATTTCACGTCCGTCCTTTTTTGTGTGGTTCACAGTCAACCATTTGTTATTACCACAGTTAAATTCACTTATAGCTGATTGAATTATCTAATGACTATATGTGGCACAGCTTGTCCAGTCATGTGGAGAGGGAAAACTTATGATTCACTGTTCTCATGAAGGTTTGAGTTAGATGTGACTGAATCAAAGGCAGGGACAGCTATAAGAGCATGTGACTGCCTGTCTCTATGCCAGGTGGGATAGACTCCTGTGGCTCCAAGTCCCCAAGTTGGTTAAGAAGATGGATGGATGGATGGATGGATGGATGGATGATGATGGATGGATGGATGGATGGATGAGTCAAGAGTAAATTTACTTTAATTTATGTCTGAAATGCAAAAGCAGAGAAAAATGAGAAAGCAAATCTCTTCCCCTCTTTTCAGGTGATTGATGGAGATAGATATGCGCTAAGTGGTCGTCCACCAGAAGAAGTCTGCTCTAACTTCTGTTTATTGATTGCTGAAGAGTGAGTGCTGCTGAGCCAACAAATCAGGCTAAAAGCGTTAGCTTTAATGGAGCAAACTTCACAGCCCCCTCCACTGAGGAGTTCCCTGTCAATCCCATGCCTCTCGGGATCATATAGGCAATTTAGGCATTACTGGACTCCACAAATAAAAAATAAATAAGCAGACATGCAGGTGCCCATACGCTTTTTTTTTTTCCAGAGAGGCTCTCCTGATGGGCGCACAGGTGCAGGCTGTCAACCTGTTATCCAGAGTCATCAGCCTGTCAGTGTAACAATACACAGCATTAGAGGCGAGCATCCTGCTGCTCAGCACTGTGGCAAACATGTCAAATATCCTGCTGAGTTTGACAAACTTAGAGCTGCCATTCAATACTAGCACCTTGTGGCTTACAGCTCTGGGGAATTGTGGCAATCAACACATAGGTGCCCGCCTGCGTCATTGCTAACAACTCTTAACACAGCACCATACTTATCTTCTCGATTCTTTCTCTCTCACTCACTGCCCTCTCCACCTTATGCTCTTCAGCCTAGACTCAGCTGCTATATTACATTTCACCCACTCAGAGGAAATGGACACCCTTTCCATCAACCAGCAGGACCCGGTCTGCACTCACGTTCAAACTGAAAGAGCTGAAAGACCACGAGGCAAGTACCTGAAGCACATGACGGAAAATGTTCTAACCAAGGTGCTTTTTACAATGAAACATTTCAAATCATAAATTGTACTCGTCTTTTTCTGGCCTTTCCTTCAATCCTCCCTTTCTTTCTTTTTCACCCTGACACCTTTTTCTCTACAATAAGTTCCTCCTTCTGCCACCCCGTTTGGCACTCTAACGCACTCTTACCCTCTGCATCTCTGTGCACTGCAGTGTTTTTCAGATAATGACTGGGAGCAGGACACTGCACAGCTCCCTCCTCTTATGCAATGGCCTCCAATGCACTGCCCCGAAGCTGCTGAGTGCAGCACAAGTTCGACATGCAAAACAAGCTAGCAGAGAAGACAACGCTACAGAAGTAAAAAAAAATAATGTTTTTAAAAAGTTTTTAATCCTTTTTTATTCTCCTTTCTTATCTTTCGTTTTGGTATTAAGGCTTAAGCAACTGAATCCACAACCTCAGGAATCCTCTGACAGTCTAAAGCAGAGGCTATGGGGTGAGCTGCTGGGAAGAGCAGGGATTCTGTATAAAGATTAAGCAGCAGAGGGGCAAAAAGATGCCAGTGTGATTAAAGTTAAGAAGTTCAGTGAGAGTATGGGAGGAAACACTGACGAGACGAGCGGAAGGAAGGCCATGAGGGCACAAGCGACATACACTTGAGTGCACATAAGCAGGAACTGTGCTGATTTTTAACTGTGGGTACTGCAACAAAGACATGTGCAGCAGCTCAACTCTTGTCGTCCTTGTGTGTGCCATATGTGAGTGTGTTCGTGTCAAACCTTTGGAGTGACACAGTGCAGTCAGACAAGTGAACAGTGGTTTCCTGTCCTCCTACTGACCTAGTTTATACGCACGCAGGCACGCACACATCCACACACCACTGTTATTCCCAGAGCACAGAAGGAAATATGTGCTAGACACATCAAGTGACACGCAAACAAGCCATCAGAGTCAGTCTCCTGGCATCATCGCCCACAGCCAGACTCTGTGGCATATTCTTTATCAGTTTAATGCATCAAAGTGCTGCCAGTCACCAGAAAAACAAGACCGAAAAAAACACGCTGGCATTAATCCTTTTGTCTGTGGAACAATGTGAAAGAGTAAATCAGACACTTCTCCTGATGAGGGATTATGAAACAGCTCTAATTGATAGTCAGATCTAAACCACTACTGCTGCCACTGACTGTGAAAATCAGGTCAGTGGGAGTATAGCAGTGCAGTCAAAGTGGCAGAGGTTGTGGATATCTCACCTGAGATTTCAATCAGCATTTTCTTTCAACTTGATTCTTAATTTGCAATTTAAAAAAAAGAGGCTGTGACGGCAGTCTCACCACAGAGACTGTCTGCAAGCTCCCAGCAGTGTACAGTGAGAGACTGGAACCATGTTTGTGGTTAGTGGCCTTGAAAACTCCAGACATTCCTCTAGAACCACTTAGAGAGAGACTTGCCAGATTCTTGGCACTGCCTTTATTCATTTATGCTCTGGGGAACTAAACCTCCACAAATACACAGAATCAAATACGGGGGATTAAGGTTGCAGTGTGGTCCATTTCACACAGATTTATTAACTAAGCACCACAGGATCAACAGGTATTCAGAGATGGAAAGTCCCATATTCACAAATCATGATCCAATAATTTAATCAAGAGCCAGAGTCCAGTCATTTACTGCCCCGCTTTCACTGAACTGTTACCAATGGAGAAACTTTCAAGCAACAGAAGCTCAGCTCTACTTACTCTAAGACAGTCATTACACCCTGCATATGCAGTAACTGCTAAACTCCAGATCCCAGTTACTATGTAACTCAAGCTTTCTCACTCATTAAAGTTTAAAAAAATTCCAATTGTATGAAAGTGAAAAGAAAGATTTGAACAGTACAAGCCCAAACCTCAGTCACGCTATTCGGCAACAAAATGCAAGTAGTCATGGCAACAGGTCACCTGGTGGGAAGCAAACTGTCTCCAAACAGTGGCGGTCTGACTCAAACTGACTGCAATCACTCTCAGATTGGTGAAGGTTTGAAAATAATTTCCTTCCAGTTTAATAAATGCAGACAATTTGGCAACATCTTGTTGTTTGTGCATCTCTTTGTAACAGGGGACTCGACTCCTCTGGTTGCCAACTGGTTTTATTCTGATCATATTCTTATTTAAAAGCAATGTTGCAGAGCACCTATGCCATTTTACAGTTAAATCGCCTTCCAACAATAATTATGTCACTAGTTTTGGAGGAATTTGTCAATTTCTGTTTGAGAGATTTAAGATTTTGGCTGTACTCTGAATGTAAGTAGTTAATTTGAATCTCTGTGCATGTGGACAACAACAGGTTTGCAACAGATAGAACAGATTTGCAATTTTCGCTGATTTACTACATTTAATTACCCTTCTATCACAAACACATCAGCTGTAATTGCCGAGGTGCATTCGATTGTCAACTGATAGCAGACTGACAGCAGACTGACTCCATGTTATTGCAGTTTTATCGCCATCTTGATGCACCAAAGTCCCCTTGAAGATCACTGACTGTCTTAGAAGTCAAGGAGATCACAAGTTTATTGTAAATGGTTGCAGTAATTTTGGTCTCCACCCCCTGGTTCCCCTGGTGTGACCGTAGCATAAGTAAAAAAACTAATAAAGTCTAAATGTGCTATAAATGTTGCTTTTCAAAGTGCACAGCTTCAGTTTGAAGGCAGAAAAAGAGAACAAATGGATTTGATTTTTATAAATTCATTTAAATACTTTCATTTCTTGTAGACCACATCTTTCACACACATGAACATCTCACCTCCATAGGTTTGTTTCTGAATGATGCCCACCTATTGACAGCCGTAACCTTTTCCCTATTTTTTCCTCTTATGATCAGTTAAAGTTGTGAGATGGACCAAATAAATCCTTGTCAGCTTGATACGTGATAAGCTTCTCAATATTTTCCCCTTACTTTGCATCTCAAACAATAGCCAACTCTAGTCGAGGGTGTTCGGACATGTTTTTTTCCCTTAAATAGATAAACTGTCAAAGTAATTTTCTCTCATTACTACAGTACTTTGTTTTTGGGGGAGCTTTCTCCAGAAGAAGAAGATATGAGATTGAGATCTGACAGAGAAGAAGAAAATATTTAAACAGACATCCTTTGTTTATCATGAATGATACCGTGCACGTTACATGTACAATACGAGGCCAAGAGGCTGAAGATCAACGCAGCAACTGCCTGTTTTTCTCTAGTAAAGAAGCGCTAGCACACCAAAAACAAAATGACTCATTATGCTTTTATTTTTTGATATTATTTGTATATAATCTATCAATAATTATATTTGATTATATTTAGTGCTACATTTATTTTTACATTACTTTAACCCTGTAGCTGTTAAAGCTGGACAACATTTTAACTGTCAATTTATTGCTTATATTTTATATTATAAAATATCTGCCAATTTGTTCTTACAAAAATAATGGAGAAATGAACAGGAACTGTTTAGTAGAAGTATGCAGCAGCTTAAAACGTCACAGTCACAATTTTCTTTTCCCAAAACAAGAACTAAAAAAACCTAAACTGTGAAATGGATGTTTTCCTGTAGGTGGATATATATCAACCGCTCGTGCTCCCAAAGTAACCATAAGATTGTTCAGTCTTTATATGAGGTCCACTGAAAAATGCTTTGAGGCATTTTGGGAAAATGAGGGTTGGAAAAGTACTTAAATGACCTTGCAGGCGCTGCATGGCACTCTGATTTAGTGTGTGTGCAATTGTGTGTATCTTGTGCCAGTGTGCGTGTGTGTGTATGTATGTATGTGCACCCGGATAATCACAGTGATGATCAGCACTACTCTTTTTACCCTTTTTAGCAATAGGAAGCACACACCCTGGGTACTGTCGGTCATCACTATGATTATCTAGTCACACACACACGCATTCACAGACACACACTCACTCTAAAAAACAAAGTCAGAGAACAAATGGCTGGCACTTGTGTTTGAGGGTAAACAAGGCTGCCATTTAGCCCGAGGTGGTCGAAAACAACGAGCAAATTAAAAGCGATTGTGATTTCATAGGGCAGTGCCAGTCAGGAGGCCTCCAAGGAGAGCTGGAGACAGAGCTGCGATGCACGCTGGGTCGCGTGTATGTGGAGCCTCTCCTTTGGCCCTAGTCTGCCTGACAGCTCCAGTACTGTGCTCTTGCTGTTTGTCGCTGGCTGTGCACAAGGTCAGTGCTCTGCACTGCAAGTAACCATGACGGCTTTATAACAAACTGAGTCAACAATGGGAATTGTTGATTTGACACAAAACTGTCTAACTTCTCTTGTCTCAGATATGCTCTCTCATAAAATTATATCCTGAGCATCCAAGCGTTCAGAACATGTTGTGTATTTGGAGCAAGCATGTGAGGTTTGTGTGCAAAAACAAATATCTCAGCTTTCATTGTAATGGGGCACACAGTTCCGACCTCGAGACCTAAAGATGTGCTGGCATAGTGATTCTCAGTCAGACTTGATGTGCTTTCCAGACACATATTCTCATTCCTTTCCATAGCTCTCCACCTCTCCCCACTCTTATTGCCATAGCAACTAAACCCAGAAGGAGAGAGAGTGAGGGACAGCCGCACAAAAGATTAGCCATCAGCAAGAAATCAACCTACACATGTGGGCGCACGCACTCAGTCTTGTTTTACATAGCAATACACTCGTGAACATATACCTGTCTGTGACACACACACACGCTTGCACGTGCACACACACACACACACACACAAAGCACAATGATTACTGTAGATTTGCATCAATATTCATACAGTCACAACCCAGCAAATGTTTCCCTGGCTTATGCTTATTAGTAAGACAATGCCAGAGGCACAAAGGATGCTTCTGAAAAGCTTATTCTGAATTCAAGAAAACCATCTGCAGCTGTCAGCTTTTGTCTCTTTTCGATCAGATCCTGCATTTTGAGCAAGAGCTCTCCATATGGCTGTTAAGAGGGCATCTTATGAATACGCAAAATCCATTTGAGTGTTTGAGGGCGACCCGAGGCACAGTTCCACCTGTGCCAAATCCATCAGGTGGACAGTTTTCCTATAGGTTAACGAAACTGAATAATTAACATTAAGTAAAGCAATAGAAAATGTGCAAGTGTTGAGTATACTGCCAAATATATATAATAATGTGAACTATTAGCCAGTGTAATTAGATTGTCACGGCAAAAGCAAATCTTTAAAGTCACACTCAGACACTCAAATGTTTCTAAATTTGGCATTTATAAAGTAACAGCTACAGTAGTCTTAGTTTGGCTGCTGCAATGTGAATTTTGCACATAAATAAAAACTTATTCTAAAGATTTGGGGGGTTATTAAATACACATTAGGATGTTTTTACATTTTTTAAAATTGTTTTTCTCTTGAGTCCACCATTGTGGCTTTAATCCTTACGTATTGGCTGCAGGCTATGAACAGAAAGCTGTGTCTATAGTAACAATCAGTGGTGCCTGACTGACAATCAGTGTGTCGCAGGCCGGTAAGAAGGAAACAGGTCAATTTTTGGTTTGCTGTCTTCTCCGGTCCAGTGTAGAAGGCAGAAACACAGGGGAAAGCTTATTTAACAATGCAAAAACTTTATGGAAGTATTTGCTTGTATCTTTTGCTTTTCTTAGCTGTGGATTCCCAGTAAAAACATACAAGTTTGTTTATTAGTTTGAAAAGAACTCTATTTTGCCCAGAATTCATTGGGATTTACAAATGCTTAAAGGGACAGTTCACCTCTAAATTATTTTTGCTGATATTTTCTACATTCTGTAGAATTATTCATGCATCCAGGTTGTTTTGATGTAAACTTGTTTTGACATAACTGCCTGCTGTCAGCTATATTGGAACTAAATCAAAGTGACAAATAATTATTTGGAAAAAATCAGCAGCAATTCAGCACAAAAAATGCACCAACCCTGCTGTGAGCGCTTTCATATAGAAACTGCAAAGTGTGCAGCTAGCTAGCATCACAACAGCAATAATCATATCTTGTCCCATTGTGCCTAACACAATCCTCTTTGCAGATGTGCTTCTTTGTGCAGAGTGACATGGCCCAGGTATGATTCAGTAGATGGATAATAGCTGCCATTAGAGTGCTCAAAACAATGTTCGTGCATTTTTTTTTATTGACTAAGCAGGTCAGCTTTTTAAACGTATGAAAACATAATTTCCATTATACTGAACAGATGACAGACATCGCTACAATCAACACTTCTATAACTGGTCAACTGACGCCAAAACGGGCAAAAGAAAACATTTAAATTAAATTTTGGTGTGAACTGTCCCTTTAAGATACCCCAGAGACTCTTGTGCAACTGATAAACCATGAACTCGCAGAACTATCCTCTAGTGAGGCGCAGAGACAAACATGATGGCAAATTTAGGTTAGAAGTGAACCAAACAGTAATGCTCTATAAACTGATCCCAGGCTGCGAGGAACTACAGTCCCAACAGTAAATTTGATTAAACACAAGGTAAGTAAGATGCTCAGCTCCTGTGTTGCCTTGCCTTGTGCACTGTTTTGGAAAGTTTCTCACTGAGGCCTCTGTGAAGTATTCTCTGGAGAGAACTGCAGAACAGAGCAGCCAAAATCTCTCCACTCTGACAGCCAGAGGGGACACGACAGCAATCATTGCAGTCAACCTGTTGCTAAGACTTACAGCAAGCATGTTCCAATCTCGCCAAGTGAAAAGATGCACAGAGTCAAAAGTTGAAACTTTTTTCACACCACTCACAAGTCTTTATAGTGCGGCTGCTGTTTTGAAAAAAAGAAGGAGTAAAACTCCATGAAAGCAAGAGCTGAGTATTAGAAAAGCAAGAGCAAACATTATAGCCCCCCCCCCCCCCCCCAAAAGGAGGCAGGTATAAAAAGAGCCATATGGACTGAAAGTGGGGGTAGAATCACGGGGGGAAGTCGCTCCTCTCCCCCTCTGCACTGTTGGAGAATTCTTTCTAAACAAGGTATGGAATGCACTCCTGTGTTTCATAATTTGTTCCCTCATTCTTCTCCTCTGCACATTTACAAACAGAGTCCTAAGGAAGAGAAAAAAGGGAAGGAAAGACTGTGGGAGCCTTGCAAATATGTCAGGGCAAGGCAGTTTAGTAGAGCAAAAAGGAAATGACAATGAACTGTGAAAGAAAGGGACGTGGTAAAAATACATTAACCATATATAAATGTGTGTTTGTTTTAAAGGAGAAAGGGCATAGATAATAAAATAATTAATAAAGAGCGGGAGTTGAAGGAGAGGAGAGAAATGAAGAAGAGAAGCAGGAGGAGAGAGAAAATGAGAATGCCCCAGGAGTGATCTTAAAGCTCCACTTGGTCTTCGTATTCCAAGCCAGCAGATCACGCAACATTCAGCCCAAATTCAGGCTGGCTGATTTCTTCATCCAGCTGGGGAGCTTCACTTTTGCAAGAGAGAAACAATATGGTGGAGATCGGCTGGGAAGGAGGCTGGGGGTTTGGTGGGAGGGCAAGAAGAGATGACGAGGTGGAGGGTGGGCTGGGGTGCAAAGTTTAAAAATATCTCAGAGTGCTGAACACAGAGCTGAGCCACGGCAGTCTAGCATACCTTCAATTTCAGCTATTTTTGTTGCTTTTTCCATAATGTCTGAAGTCTGCCTTATAAGCTGATGACAACTAAGTTTCTCTAGCTGAGACATAAAAAGACACACTGGTCCCCCCCGCCCCCCCGCATTTGCCAGCAGTGCTGCTTTCTGTCAAAAGCTCTCTCAACTTGTTATCAAAATGTATTCGTACATCGCGGGGTCCCAGGTTCGCTGCGGGGATCAAGTTCTTGTCTGACGGCGGCCAAACTGATGAAATGTGCAAGCGCGTGTTCTTGAGCAAGACACTGAACCCAACCACCTCGAGGTCTGCAGCACATCGTGCACTCTGACTAATCTGTGAAGGGACAAAAATAAATGTTCGGTGATTTATTCTATTTTACGAGCTGCGTGTTGATGCCGAACATTGTGGAGCAGCTAAATTTTAATCGCTGCCTGTCATGTGAGATTATTGTGAGTTTTTGCTTCTTATTTTCTCGATGGCTTGAATGCGCAGCAACTGTTTACTACGGCTGAATGCAGAACCGTGGCGATACAGATGATGCAAGTTGCCCCAAAGGCCTTTGATGCTAATCATTTTTTCAATTTGAAACTAATTTAAACTTACACATATATCAGTGTATGTTTTGGGGTGTTTTTTTGTTTTTTTAATGGTTGTCTTTGGTTTCGTTCGCCCTGTCTTTGCCGTTCAACCATGTAAATATATGTGTGTGTATGTGTGTCTGTGTGTGTGAGCGTATGTGTCATTGCTGTGGGGGATTCTTGTCCTAACACACTGCATGCATGAGTCAACACCAGCCCCCAACACTCACAAATAGACACGCTCTCAGATGCAAAGGGAACACATATAGATGCATATGCAAGACAACGCCGACCCTTTTCCTTCTTTGGAGGATCATTAAAGAAAAGGAACACAAAGAGATAAGTGACAGCAGCAGAAAGACAAACATACTTATGGAGACACAGACAGATCCATAGATGGAAACAGTTTTATTATTGCTGTTGTTGTTGCCCTACCCTGACTGCTGCCATGTGACCTTTACCCTCTCACACACAGGTAAAGCTGCTTGTTGCCTCAGTTGTGGAACAAAGCAGGTGAGGAATATGTTAATGAAAAAGAAACCATCCATCCATCTTCATCCGCTTTATCCGAGGCCGGGTCGCGGGGGCAGCAGCCTAAGCAGAGAAGCCCAGACCTCCCTCTCCCCAGCCACCTCATCCAGCTTATCCAGGAGAACACCAAGGCGTTCCCAGGCCAGCCGAGAGATATAATCTCTCCAGCGTGCCCTGGGTCTGCACCGGGGCCTCCTCCCGGTGGGACATGCCCGGAACACCTCACCCAGGAGGCGCCCAGGAGGCATCCTTGTCAGATGCCCGAACCACCTCAGCTGGCTCCTTTCGATGTGGGGCAGCAGCGGCTCTACTCTGAGCCCCTCCCGGATGGCCGAACTTCTCACCCTATCTCTAAGGGAGAGGCCAGCCACCCTTCGGAGGAAGCTCATTTCTGCCACTTGTATACACGATCTCGTTCTTTCGGTCACTACCCACAGCTCGTGGCCATAGGTGAGGGTAGGGACGTAGATCGACCGGTAAATTGAGAGCTTCGCTTTTACACTCAGCTCCCTCTTCACCACGACGGACCAGTGCAGCGTCCACATTACTGCAGCTGCAGCACCAATCCGTCTGTCGATCTCCGGCTCCCTTCTCCCATCACTCGCAAACAAGACTCCGAGATACTTGAACTCCTCCACTTGGGGCAGGAACTCATCCCTGATCCGGAGTGGGAACCGGGAACGAGTCCGGGAACAATGCGGAAAAAGAAACCACTGAATAACTGAGACATATAAATGTGTATAAAAAGTACTCTTTCCCATATGGTCTGCCTATTACAGTATCTGCCTCTAAGTGTGATCTTAACTCTGCTCCATCCTTATCTTTGTTTGGTTACTGTCTGACAGTCTGCATGTATGTGTGCTAGATTTACTTGAGGGTGCATCCCAAATAGCATTAGATGTGTGGGAGGCTGTGCCACAGAAAAGATAAGACGTGTTAGCTCAAATTGCATGGGTGTAATTCCTAACATTATCAGTGTGTGTGTGTGTGTGTGTGAGGAGAACATTGATGGTTCCATCATCAGTAGTCTTTACAGCATGTGAATTCCTTCCTCTGATTGCAAGATTTGAAAGTTCGCTCAAAAAGGCGTGAACAGACGTTTGCAGTCAGGGCCTTGTCAGTGCTTGTCCACTTGTCCATTCCACCTCTCCTTTACATATTACAAAATATTTCCCCAAACTCAAACTCTCTGTTCAGATAAATCATTTGATAAATAATTAGGTTACCTGCTTTTATGCCGTCTGGGCTGTGAATTCAGCTCACCGTGGACAATATAAGACAAAGCATACCATCTGTTTTCAAATGGTTTGTCAACAGTCTTTGCTGGGAAGCAGGCCCCACTAATGGCCCTCTGGAAGCCAATCTGCTAATGCGCTGTGCAGACTACCGCTGGTATCAGAGCTAAAATGATACATGCCTTTCTCTTTCATTAAACCCATCTCCCCACCTGTCCATCTTCCTGCCCTCTCCATCTCGATGAGTAGTGCCCAGATCAATAATCCCAGCTCTTCTGTCAGACATTTCCTCCAACTCTTCCTACCTTCTAGTGCTCGTCGGTATTGCGATAAACACAAATCCACACACAGTGCAAATAACACCCATTCACACATTCTTAACTTAATAAGGACTCCGCTGCCCCTGCACTCGTGTCACTGGATATTGATTAAGATGTGAAAAAAGTCCAGCAGGGTAGCCAGCATGATGCCACATTGATTCAGCTGCAGTCTCTTTCTGCATATAAGCAAACGGGTCAGATTCAGAATTAAAGACTGTCTCGTGCGACTCATTTAGTCTGTGAGCAGCTGAACTTATTTTAGCTTACCCATTGAAAAGTCAAGTGTGAGTATGCTGGTCTAAGCGATAGGCATCCACTAGGAACACATATGGTGTGACATAATAGCATAGTGCATGTGATCACCCGGCCTGCAAGTAAGTGCCATTACGCCTAAGTAGGGGAATGAATCACACCGCACATGATAGTTTCCTCTTAAGTCAGTCATCAGGCTTTTTTTTTTTATTTGGAATCAATGAATGATGGAAATGCATCGTAAACAGTTGTGTCCAAGACAATAGAGCAAAGACGGGCTGTCATGATTTTAAAAAATGACAACAAAGAGGAAATTCTTTTGTTGCTATTGATATCAGAGTTAGGGATGTGGGAGCTAATAGTAAGCTGCCGCTCTGATTATCTCAGCTAAGACAGTGCAGGCACCACTTTGGGCCTTTTTTGAAAAAATGTATGCTTTAGACAAATAGATGGTAATTGATACAGTTACGTGCCTCACCTGAAAGAACAATGTCTTGGGAGAAGAACGGAAAAAAGTCTGCATTATTCAGTATTTGTCCTGTAGACGCCACAGTAAAAACAATGGGAAAGTCAGATAAGTGATATCTCACAAAAGTATGAGATACAATTATAAAGAAAGGAAAGAATTGAATAATATCAGGGTTTTTAATAGACAGAGAGAGAAACAGTTTTTCAATAATATAAAAGTCTACAACTGACCCTGGACCCCCATGTTTTAATCAGAGAAACTGCTGTGCAGATTAATGGAGAGAGCAGTACAGTATGTGAGCACAAAAGCCAGCCGCAACATGAAAAATGTGCTTTCTTCTATGAGGAGGTTTTATAGAGCACACATGGCTTTTACAGACAGGATAGAGTGCTCATATTTCTCTTGTTCAGCTTGCAAAATAAAAATTTAAAATCTCATCTTTTCATACTGGACCAAAGTACCCCCCCCACCCCCCCCCCCCCCGCGCCGCCATCCCTGCCAATACACTAAAATATATATAAAATAAAATATTTAAGGAAATCCTGACTGTTGGGATAATGTTCTTGTTATAGGTTTATTGAGAGTTCTTTTAATAGCCTGAAATGTTTCATTCCTCCAGTCCCCCACATGTTTATATATTTTGATCTAAGCGTGTGTGTATTTGCTATGATAACATGGTAGAGATGCAGAAGGGAGCTGCAGGCGATGGAAAAGGAGAATATCTATTACATAAGAGATTAAACTGAAGGAATCTAAGGTATGCATTCAACAATGCTTGCCAGCAATATGAAAATCTACTTTATGAAAGCCCCCCCTGCTAAGTACTGAACTTCAAAGGGTATGTCCACTGTTTACAACTTTGATGTACGCTTGTAAAAGAGAACAAACGCACAGCGTGCCACCACAGCATAAAATCGTACACTGCTATTAGACACCGCTGTTGTTTTAACTTTGCCTTGGAGCCACAGTGGCAGAGGTCATGCATGTGTACAAGATGGCAAAACGAACAGAGAAGAAAGACCAAAAGAGGTAGGAACATTAAGACGATTTTTTTTCCTGCTCTAAGCTCAAGGTTACACCGAGTCCTGAGTTTTGTATAATAATAATAATAATAATAATAATAATGGATTGGATTTTATATAGCGCTTTTCAAGGCACCCAAAGCGCTTTACAATGCCACTATTCATTCACTCTCGCATTCACACACTGGTGGAGGCAGCTACAGTCGTAGCCACAGCTGCCCTGGGGCAGACTGACAGAAGCGAGGCTGCCATATCGCGCCATCGGCCCCTCTGGCCAACACCAGTAGGCGGTAGGGTAAAGTGTCTTGCCCAAGGACACAACGACCAGGACAGAGAGCCCGGGGATCGAACCGGCGACCTTCCGGTTACAGATACGCTTCCCAACCCCCTGAGCCATGGTCGCCCCCATATATTTGTATAAACTACAAACAACCACGGCTGCCTATGGACGACTGTGCCTGCTCATCTGACTTTGTTGTTATTACATATCATGCCACCTGCTGCTTTAACTCAACACTACTCTGGTGGACCGCTGCTATTTATGTTGCACGTCATTACTGCAAACGGAGGGGAAGACAATGACAGGGGTGCTGCTGGGGATTGTTGTCGTTTTCTTCTGCTCCCCACTGTTTTGGGTCAGTTTCAGCGTAGCACAGCCACCCCGACCCCCGACCCCCCGTGTGATTCATTCATCCACGTGCCGCACATAACTGAGTGACATGAACTCGTCATGATGAGGACAGTCACCTTCCAAATCACATGCAGGCTCTTTCCCTCTTCTCTATCCTTACTGGAAGAATGCATGATCCATGTCCTCCTTCCGGTTCCTCACTGAGCTGTGCTCTGTAGAACTTTTTTCACTTGCTCTGAAGTTTGTGTGTGTGTGTGTGTGCGTGCATGCATGCGTGTGTGTGTGTGTGTGCGTGTACATCTGTTGCTTTAGCTGGAGGTGCAGGGATCAGGGCAGGGGGCCAAGGCTTACATTTAAACTGTTCACATATGCTCGCAGAAAAGAGAGACGAGATAAGAGAGACATGGGTGGACATCTCAGATAATGTATTGGAGAAGGAGATTAGGAGCAGGGGAATGATCAAGAGAAACTGCACACACACACACACTCACACACACGCAAACGTGCACATACACAACAAACAGGATCACAAAAGCAGTTTTTAAAGCACAATTCCAACCTCAAAGCCAGGAAAATCAGATAATCAGATATTAAAGATCAAATTTTTTTAGGCGTTCTGTGTGTATGTGCATTTGTGTGTGACACTGACCTCTGACTCGTGCATAGCAGCAGCCACACTTGGCCAGGACTTTACGGAACAAGTGTTGGCAGCCACAGCCTCTGTGGTGGCGATGGTGATGGTGGCCCCCTTTCATGCTGTTGAACCATGAGCTGAGGTGGGCATGGCCCGGGCACTCTTTCTCTCTCTCTAGCTCTCTTTCTATCTCTCTATCTATCTCTGGCTCTCCTTTCCTTCTCTTTTCTTGGTCTCTCTTCGTCACCCTCACACAAGTAGAGGTTTACTCCTCAAAAAGTGTAAATCCCCCAAAAAGGTGTCAGTTGATCCTCCTCTTCAGCTGACTGCACGCAGAGTTAAAACCCATATCCAAGAAACCAAGTGTAAGAGTCCCCAAAAGCAATAAGCCAAGAAGAAATCCGCACTCACAGGGCTTTGCATCTGATGATAAACAGTGAGAGAAACATTCCAGCAAGCTTATCGTTACGCTGAACGTGCTCCTTCTGTCTCTGTCTCTTTTTTCCCACTGCTTTCTTTTTGGTGCTGAGCTCTCGCCTCTGTGAACTGCCTGGTCAAATGACACACTGGGAGACTGCTTCAGAGAGAGGGGGGGAGAGAGAGAGCGATTGCAAGGGAAAGGGAACGAGAGAGAGTAAGGGGAGGGGTGAGAAGGGTGGAGTCTGTAGCTCTAGTTGCTGGCTATTCCAGGATAGCTTTCCCACTCCCATAGTTTTCTCTCTTCCCTCCTCTCAGCTGTTTTTTTCCTCTGCTCCCTTCTGTTTCCTCTCTCGTCTGCTGCCCCCCATCTTGTCTGTTATCCTCTTTTCTACATGGTTGAGTCTCATTTTAGCATAAGTAATGCTTAAAGGGGCTCTCACATAGCCAACTCCGAGATCAGATGAAATGACACGCTCTCTTGTGTCTGCTCGGAGCTGGCTGTTGAAATAGTAACACCCAGGTCTGCAGTGATACACGGTGCTATTTACAGCAGAATGGCCATGTTATGCTGAAGGTGTCATGCATTGTCCAGCCAGTATCAGACTCTTTCTGACAGTTTAGGAATGTTTCTTCGTGGGCTTGTGGCTTAGAGTGGGCTTTTCTGGCTGGGACAGCTCCAGTATTGACTTCTGCGCTCATTTATGATCACAGAGCTCGCAAAGTGTGTTTCCATGGAGGGAACAGGCGGTCTCATATTTCACAATGTTGGCATTCTTGGTGTGTGTGCGTGCGTGTGTGTGTGTACCATCAATCATTTGGGCTGATAATTTCCTGTTCTGAAGTACACAGTGGGACAGTCTAACCAAAGAAGCTCGTGGAATAAAGCAGTTTTGTATCAGTGACAAAGTTGCCCCCCGTAAGGGAATTGGGCTTTGCACTGTAATATAGTTACACCATGTTATCACCATATAGTGTAACTTCATCTTGTGATACACACCCACTTTGTGAGGTATACCTGTTCAACCTCAAATATCTAATCAGCCAATCAAATGGCAGCAGCTCAGTGTATTTAGGCATGTAGACGTGATCAAGATAACATCCTGAGGTTCAAACTTAGCATCAGAAATACTTAGACAGGCTGGTCTGAGTATTTCTGAAACTGCTGATCTGCTGGGATGTTTGTTTATAACCATCTCGGGTGTTTAAAGCCCAAAAAAGAAAAAATGCGCAGTGAGCAGCAGCTCTCTGGGTCATAATGCTGTTTTGAAGCCAGAGGTCAGAGGAGAACGGCCAGACTGCTTCAAGCTAATAGAAAGGCAACAGTAAATACAGAAGAGCAGCAGAGGACCACACAGAGGGCCAGCCCTGACAGCCAAGAGCACAAAGCTGAGGCTACAATTCACACTGGCTTGCCAAAATTGCACAACAGGAGATTGGAAAACTGGTATCTGGTCTGATGAGTCTCAAATTTTCCTGCAACATTCAGATGGCAGGAGACAAAATCTGGCATGCACAACATGAAAGCATTGCTCTGGATACTGCTTTGTATCAACGGTTCAGGCTACTGCGAGTGGTGTTATGCTGTGGGGGATGGGGTTTTGTCATACTTTGTTCCCCTTAGTACCAACTGAGCATTATTTAGAAGCCACAGCCTACATGAATATTGCTGATGACCATGACCATGACCATGGCTGCATCTAGCAGGATAGCGTGTCACGTCACAAAGCTCAGATCATCTCAAACTGGTTTCTGGATGGATACAGTGTTTTACATTATGAATGTGCAACTGACAAATCAGAAGAATGCTAACATGTTTTCAGCACCTTTTGAATCTGTGATATGAAGAATTAAGGCAATTTTGAAGAAAAAAGTGAGTCCAACCTAGTACGAGACCTACAACTTAGACCTAATAAAGTGGCAAATGAGTATATTTAGACATAATCACCAAAGCGATCAACTAGGATAATAAAATATGCTCTTCAAAGTACACCGATCAAATTAATACATGCATTTACAAAACCTGATGAGTGACATTTTTAGAATTTTTAGTTTCTTTTACCCAAAAATCTTCAGCAGCAGCTGCAATCTTTGACCAACATCTTTTTGCGAGCAAATGTGTCTTTGGGTAAATGTGTCTGCGACTAAATCGGATCGAGCATGGAGCACATTTGGGCATTTGTGTGTAGCATTAGCTGTGAGTGTGCATGTTCAAAAGAGGAACGCTGTAGAATTGTTTCCCTTTCTTTCTAAGTCAATCTGATCAACCTGAAAGCTACACAGGGCAATTCTTAACAAAGCGCTGTACACAAAGCATGCAATATTTAGATGTGTACTTTACATCAAAGCACATTAAAGTCAATTAACATCTGGATTATGGCTCATTCTCCATGCATGTGAAAGCAGAGGCTGTTGAAATGTCAGTAAGTAAAGCAAATGCATCCAACTCGAGATATAACTAGCGCGGGAAAGAAAATAAAACTTGTTTCAAGACATGCCACATATTTTGAGGCACAATTACTATTTGATCAACAAACAGCCTTTCTCAGGCCTGAAGCTGCTAAGCTTATGACTCAGCGTGCGAGCCCATCTCAATTTTCCTGGGCGCATCCTTTCACAGGCTACAGTCCAACTGTGTGGAAATCACCACCTGATTACTGCAACAAAGACAGGCAGCATCACAGCACCCACTCAGGTTCCTCTACGGGGCATCAATGGAAACAAGAGAAGGCTGAGTATCAGCTGGCACTGAACCACCATGCAGGCACACACAAGCGCACGCATCACTGAGGTGCACCGTCAGGCACTTCAACAGCTGGCAGAACTGTGTCTCCATCATCTTTCTGTCCAGTGGCAGGGTGGTGGCACACTCCTGTCAGGATGTTTCTGTCAGGGTAAACAGAGAAGCCTGGCTGCCTCACCCATTAGCCATACAAACAGAGTACTTCAAACCAGTGCATTGACTATGCAGCATTTCAGCACTCTGTACATGAAGAGGGATCTAAAGCAGATAGAAAATACAATTCTGGACTGCAGACAGACTTATGCATTATCAATTCCCAGGCTCAGGCAGCACAGTGGTTCACCACATATCTGTAAAGATACACACAGGTCACAGCTTTCCTTTCTCTCTCCCCATCACAGCCTGCATCGCTCTCTCGGTTTCTTTGCTTATAATGGATGTTTTAAGCAACTGTGATTGAAAGGCCAATTCGCTAGAGGATTCTTGAAAGGCACTGCTGAACGTCTCCATTTGTCTGATGCTGATATGGCTGCCAAACACCGTGTGAGCGAAGGAGCACAACTCAAAATGGGCTGAGAAACAGTTGATTTGACAGCAACAGAAACAAGATAAAACAAAGACGGCAAAGAAAGACGACAGCAAACTGTGTTACAAACTGAACAAATACTGCCTGCACTACCAATTAACAAAAAAACAGCTATAGAGCAAAGAAGAAATCCACCGCTCTGGAGACACATTCAAAATTAATGAATATGAGAGAATCTTTTAATATGCTCTTAAGCTAGAAGCTGCCAGATTATGATCCTACAAGTCCCACAGCGGGGGGGAGGGGGTGCTTTTGTACTTGTTGCGTAAGGTTGATTGCAGGCGTTCTTTTAGTGGTGCCGCTTCAAAGCACGACAAATAGGAAAAAATGTTTTCATTTACAGTATTATAACAAATCTTTGGACTATTATTAGACACTCAATGACCAGATCTGACATGTACTTGGCATACTGAGTGCTATGTTTCGTTTTGGTCTTTAACTAACATCTATTTCTGTGCATCAGCCCTGACATTTAACACTGGCAGTGTCCTTCGTGCAATAATGGAGTGTAATAAATGAGTACCAAAACTGGACCAGCAGACAATGCACAAAGCTTTGAACGTTAACAGAAATATGGAAAAAATGTTCCTCCCTCGGCTTGAAGGGAGGAGAGGGGGGATGTGAGGTGAGGCATGCATTAACACACATTCATCTGTCTCCTTTTATCTCTCCTCTCTGCTCACTCACTTCTTTCTCCTACTCCCCACATACAGACACACAAACACACACAGAAGACTCCTCTGCTTGTTCAGATTCAGAGACGTGTAAGAATGAATGAAATATATACATTTACATTCACGCTGGACTGGACTCGTTTGCAGATAAGCACACTAGCAAATAGATGGGTATGACATTTTTATGTAGAGCCAGGCAGCCAAGCAGGGAAGAGAGTATTATGTTTCCACTGAAAGAGAGAGTGAGCCGCATTTCAGAGTGTGTGCTCAAAGTGGAATATCAAGTGTGATTTATGAATGTGTTGTAAATCAGCTCATACACAACATTTCCTGCTCATTTCATGTGCCACTCTTGGGATGCATATATTGCAAACACTGTACGCCCTGCTGAGGTAAAAACCTTCATAATGTGTGGCAATAAATTACAGAAATAACAGCAAAATACAGAAAATTCATGTGATATAAACATGCATGCTAATAGATACAGCAAGTCTCAGTTCAGCAGATACGCAGTTGCTTATTCACAATGTGTCCCCCAACCCCCCACTGACATTAGTCTTTCTTCGCCCCATCACTCTGCTAAAATCCTGCCAAAATATGCTCACTGCATTTCACTTTTATACCACTTTTTCCTTCCCCTTTTCTCCTTTACTTCCTCTCTATTTTTTCCTCCCTATTCCTAAGCTCTCGCTATTTCTGAGTGCCAATTAAGGGAAACTGGCATTTTGGACAAGCCACTATGAGGGGGAGGTTTGGGGCTGTTTTGGCTGATGTCATGGAGCAGAAGTTGTGAAGTAACTGTCCTGTTCTTAACTCATCTGCCCTGCAAAGAGATGCTGTTTTTGTCCAATTAGACTAAACTACACACTGCTAGCATACACTGGGGAGGCAGACGGGTGTGCCTCTCTCTGTCTGTACATGCATGTGTGTGTGTGCACTTCACCACTAGTACCACTAAGTACCTCCCATTGTTGTACCTCATCGAGCAGAGCTGCTCTCAGGCAGCAGTTCTGCACTAGGCTGCACAGACGGGAGGTCCATGTCTCACAATATTCACACACATACAGAAAAAGATCTGCCTTTACACAAACATATACTCCCTTTCCCATCCAGCTCTTATTTTTCCAGAAATCTATCCAGCTTTCAGGTTGGAGTTTTCCAGCTTCACCTGACCCACAGCATCGCTCTCTGCCTTTATCTCCTTGGAGCTGAAGTGTAAACCTTGCTCTAAAAGCAGCATGCTACCACTGAGACTGCTGGTGACTGAGTTTGGGGCTTAAGTATGATCTAAAACGCCCCCCAAAGGATAAAAAGTTAATTAAACAAATGCAAACCCAAGGGATTATCTGCTGGAAAAAAATATCAAAAGGTGCCCCTGCTACAGTATGAGTTCAGCCTGAATGAAATACTTCTATATCCTAATATTAAAATATAAATTTTTAAATATATCCACCTTATGCACTTATTCAGTTCGGGGTCACTTAAAAATCACCAAAATACTGTTAAAAAAAAAAACTTTCTGTATGTCGCTGCTGTGTTCACGTTTTTTTCCACTGCCCCCAAGTGGCCAAAACATATTTAGTTTAGCAACAGCAAGCTTAGTGAGCTGATGGATGTTGTGAATTCAAGAAATAGATGTCTCCATAATGTACCTGTCAGTCACCACTATTTCACAGGAAGACAGTGCTGACAGTTCAGGTAACATCATTCCTACAAGAACTGAAACAAATACCAGAGGATTAGGTGCAAAAACAAATCACGGTAACATTTAGTCATTACATAGAACCTGGGAGAGTGTAGTATTTCTGATACAGTGTATAACAAAAGCTATTCTAGATTGCACATGAAGGTTGTATACATAAGATGTATAACTAATTGTGTCGGTGAGATGGCTTTAGTTTGCCAATTAAACTTATATTTATTCTATTAATGAGAGATACATTGAAATTATACTACAGTATTTATGCATCTCTTCTGGGCAAAACTCTGGACTTGTTATAAATAAACAGGAATAATTATGTCATTGACTTATGTGAAGTAATGCTAATCTCTCCGATCTCTGGGCTCTATACAATACGATGCAGCTTCAGGTTGATCTCTGCCCATTTAAGGTCATTCGCACACAGTTCAGTTCCAAGGTCCTTGGGGATCAGCACTCCTTGAATGGCACACTCTCCCAGCCTCTCTCAAAACCAGATATGGACAAAACCATGGATTTCCCGCACATTTCTCCTCATAATAACTTATGGAAAAATATGAATGGTTTAATTTGAGAACCAGTGAGGTGCACTGTGCTAAACTAAGATGACTAAAAAAGAATTTCTCTCCATTCTTTTGTTTTGGTCTCTGGTTTTACACATTAGGAATTCTTATGTGTTTCATGGTTTTGCTTTTTTTAGTAGATAGCACAATTCAATTGAAAATCTTGTTCTTCCTCAACACTGATGACACATATGATGACACACAAGGTGTGTTGTGTACACGTGAGCTTTTCTTGTGGACATTTATAGGTAAAATTTAGCACTTTGTATTACTGGTTCAGTGAAGATTTGATCTTACCTCAAAAAAGGACAAAACTATAAAACCCAGCGTGCATGGACACACTTACAGCTCTCCATCAGAAATCAGTGTTTTAAATAAAGGAAATATTTGTATTATCTGGCAAGAGTAAAGATGTGAATTATACGTCTGTGAAAAAAAATCTGATTATAGTTAATCAGCCAAGTTGCACTTTAAATCATTAACATCACGACTGCTTTACATGGTTTGATCTTTGAGTGTGAAATAAAAAACAATCTTCCCTTCTGTTTCAGAGTTATGGTGTTAAATAAAGGAAAAAAAGTATTTTTAACAGAATGCTATGATATCACAGTAAAGCTGACTTTATAGAAGCCCCCTTTTCATCAGACAGACAGATGTACAGGTCAAAATCCTAACATCTAGCTCTGAAGGAGAGGTCAGGGTTAAAATAACAATGCTGTGGACACGGCCTTGTTTCAAAACAAAATTTTAAAAATGTAATTCAAACTCAAATATAGCTTTGAACTGGTGAAAAAACGAACACGACGAGGTGAAATGAGGGAAAAAAGAAAGTCACTAAATTCACGGAAATGAGAAAAACAGGAATGTTTAAGAATTGTATAAAAAAAAGGGGGAATCTGAATTTGTGGATGCTGGCACTGGCCTGTGATTCCTGGGAAGCCACTAGCAGGCATCTCGTTTCTAACACATAACAGATGGCCCTCATGGGCCAACGAACCATGTCTTTGAAGAAAGCAAGGGCCTATCGTCTTTCCTCTGTCCTACATTTAGAAGGTCAGAAATTATGGAAAATCTTGAGGATAAAAATCGAATTATGTAGCACCCTTTCAAGTGATAACGTTGATGAATTACCTGATTCATTTTTCTCAACTGATGAATAAAGATTGAACATTTCTGATGTTTTTAACGATAATACAAAAATGTTTATCTTAAGTAAAATTAGTATTTATCTTCGAGGTTACCAAGTTTGCTAAATTGCATTTTAAGGAAATTATTAGTAATGAATGTGGCTTTGTGTCAAGGCCATAAAAAGGTAAACGCTTTGTGGTTTCATGGGCTCTGTACTGCCAGCTCAAACAAAAAATAACTGACACAGACAAAAATAAATATTAGGTAAGTAGAACGATACTGCGGTAAGACCTCAAAATAACAAAGCTGCCCCAACTTAATGAAATTAAATAAAGCAGCATTCAGTGTGATATCGAAAATCACAAAGTGAGAAAATTACATTTGTTGATTTACATGTTACAGCCGAGTATAATTATATTCACGTAAACGTAATGTTTCAAATAAGTGACGACGTGTATTGCCAAACCTTCTCTGGGCTAAGACGAAGTCTGTCTGGCGTTTTGGTTCAGATGTTTTTTCCTTGTGTTTCATTGATTTTCCATCCAATTTTCCATCTAGAGGAAAATGGGCTGCGCAAAAACAATCGAGCTTGTCTGGAGCTGAAATAAACA
Organism: Simochromis diagramma; assembly: GCF_900408965.1. Classification (NCBI taxonomy): domain Eukaryota; kingdom Metazoa; phylum Chordata; class Actinopteri; order Cichliformes; family Cichlidae; genus Simochromis; species Simochromis diagramma. The sequence continues at coordinate 2,434,925 of NW_024387152.1, read as the reverse complement.
ATCTCCTTTTCGGTCATCATCATTCTACATGGCCCTGAATAATGCATTTCTTTACTTCTTTTTTTTTTTCGCTCCGCTATTCTGAGCCCCGACCAAAAAGAATTTCTGGCTGCATCGACTTCAATAGCATTCCCTGTCTGAGTAAGACCGTTACAGATAAGCATCGCTGACAGCTTCCTCTGGCCTCACTCACACCCCTTCTGTAAGCCATATACTGCTCTGCACAACAGTTAGTGGTCTGGCCACATGGTACACACCACCAAACCTCCAATATATACACACACACTCCCTCTAACCCAAACCCAGATCCAGCAACAAAGCTCCTTTTGTTCCATTCCACTCAAGTAAAATGGCAACGCACGCAAGCCTTTCACAGAAAAATCAAAATAAGTTCAACCAACAGTGATGGGGCAGAAGGGGAGGGCAGGCAGTGGAGCATGTTTTCTTGCCCCATCTGGAAAGTATTGCTTGTGTATATGCATGCACACAAGAAGTCTTTTTCTGTCTCACGAACTCATATATGGTACATTACAGCAAAGCAATTTAAGGTTATCAGTGCTAATAGAGGATATAGAGGGTGGAGTTTAATAAGAGCAAACCACCAACATTCAGGTGACTCCAATCTGATACCTTTCCTGAGCTTATTACTGCCTAATGACCACCATCAGATATGGCAGATGGGACCCAGGCCTGTTTTGATGGCTAACATTCAAGAACAGGGTGAACTGAGAGCAAAAACACAGGCAGCAGCTAGTGGCTCACATGAACCTTATCATAAAAAGAAAAAAAGACTGAGGAGTGCACAAGGAAGGTTTCTTAAACGTTACTTCACAGAAATCTGAGACGTTTCATAGCTGGAAGTTTGTGTTTCGGTGAGCCTCTAAGCTCTGACTGGTTTGGTGAGACCTGCAGTGTTTGGATAGCACTGCAGGTCTAGGGTCACTCGGTGCAGCACTTTCAGGTCTTACCTGTTCTTTCTCTCTGGTCTGAGTTTTCTGTAGTAGAGGCCTGCTGCTCCCAGTCCAGCCCCTCTGGCTCCCACTGACCCTGGACAGGCCCCTTTTCCTCCTCGCATGATGGGAGGTCTACCTCACCTCCTTCTGAGAGCTATACACAGAGAGATGCATTTGTCAGCAGTGGAGCCCTGCACTCAAGGAGGAAGTGACTGCAAGATTGTATAGAGTACTTATGGTCACATAACCACAGAACATTATCCCAGTGGCTGATTTTTTTTCCACAGTTTCCTGCATCTTTTTCATCCTTTTCTCCATTACACACTGAACAAGAATGTGATGGAAATGAGGCCCTAGTTTTGCCACAGAGCTTGGATGAGAACCGTTTCTCAGAAATAGGTTTGAAACTGTCTTTAAGTCCAGGGATGGAGGGAGATTAGATTCACTGTTATGGCTATGTCCTATATCTGCCGGAAAGGAAATAATCTGTCAAGATAAACATTTTTTTAAGAGAAACAGAACTTCAAAAAGGAATTCACTGGTCACTGTGGTACCCTCCAACTTCTTTTTTCCTTTTTCTTTCTGTCAAATCAGAATTTGTCCTACAGAAGAGAGGACAGGCAGAGAAAAAAAAGGGAAAGGGGGGAGGAGAATACATTTGCAGGGCTGCAATGAGGCATTAGACCTGCATGGCTTTGTTTATGGTTCGATGTTTTAATCAACACTACTGAGCTTCCTGTTCCACTGAAACATCCAAGATTCCTCCAAAGCACTGAACGGAGACTTGCAACCTTTCCATACCCCTCACTCTCTCCTCTCCCTATCCACTATATCTTGATCATTTTAGGTTGATGAAAAGGTTATAGCGATGAACAACAAAGCAACAAAAGCAACAAAAAACACAACCACAAAAACTTGGCATGTACAATGTGGATTTGTGGATATGTTGTGCTCTACGAACCCTGAAAGACACCTCCATGTGTGCGTTCAGTTTGAATTTAAGGCATTATTCTTTCATATAAACAGACAGTATATATCCAAACAGATTTCAAGTGAGCCAGCTGGGCAGCAGTCACAACTCACCCACTGTTGATTGGGCATGGCCACGGAAGTAAGCACATCAGCCATGGCTCCTAACATCTGGTCAGTGCGTCCCTGATTTTTCTGCAGAGCTTTCATTCTCCTGAACACCACACAAAAACTCTACAACCTTGGTCTCTGATTCTGATGCAATCTTCGTGTCCCGTGTCTGTCCTGTGCTCTTGTTTTCTGCCCCTTCACTGTGCACTGTGCTGCAGTTTGGAGCTGAGCCCACCTCTTTCTACCATGACACACAGGAAACCTCATGCGCAAGAATAGATCAAGGAGGAGCAGGAGGAGGGCTCGTGTCTGTGTGGGAGCGTGCACTTGGTCAGGAGCCTCAGCGCGTCCAGGACGCACAGGTGAGCTGGCTGCAAGTGTCTGTGCAGCTTCCTTCTCTGATAGTCTGCACTGTTTTGTCAGGAACCTGAAAAACAGACAGATTTTTCTTCTTCTTCAGCCTTCTTCTGAGGTTTTTGTAAAGTCCACAGTCTTCTTCTTTGTGGTTCTTCTAAATCATGAGGTTTGACAGTGTGAAGTTGGCCTTCTTCTATGTTTTCTGAATGCTGAAATGGAGCGCAGTGGCTGAGCACACCACCCTCCCTGAAATCCTCCTTTCTTGTTCTTCATTGGCTATACAATATCACCTCCCCCAAACCTCACCCCTTCCATCATTGTTTCTCTTCTGTCTTTCCTTGTTTCCTTGGTTAGCACCTGTAGCTTTTCTTAAGCTCAAAGTATTTCAATCTGATCTTTCATTGAACTCCTGTAAAACTCCACACTCTCTTGATTTTTGCCCAAGTCTCAAGCCCAAGGCAGTGACACATAGACTGTGCGAACCCTTGAGCAGTGGGGCAGCCCCAAATAAGGTATGAAAACACAGTCCACGAAGCTCAACTATTTGAGACACTGTCGCCATTTCCACATTTATCTTACTTTATTTATTCAACTGCTTAGATGCTCATTATTTAAGCTGTTAAAATCGGAAGACTTACAACATTATTTACATTTTGACACTGCTGACCAAGTAGAGAGACATTGTCGTAAAGAAGTGTGTCTGTCTTTCAAATTCTTAACTTTTATTGGAGAACACTAGCATACTTAATCAAACTTTCAGGTTCAAATGTCATGCGATTCTATCTTTAGTGTCTATCAGTCTTAGATTTTCACTGCAGCAGTCGTTGTGTTCCTCCAAGAAAAACACACGTATCGTACTCCCTGTGCTTCTAGCGATCTATATTTAATTTTTAGAACCTGACTTACATTACTGCTACAAAGAATATCAAGTTTAGTGTGCTAACATGTAAGCTAGTGTTATTTAGGTCAGAGTTCATAAACAATCATTTCTGTCAAAAGAGGAATAATATTTCCAAATGAAATACTTTATTTATGGTGGTTTGACAGGGAGAAAGGACTGATACAGAAAAGAGCAAGTGTCACTACCAATGGCCGTGATTGATGTTGATATTTCTATCAGACTGAATAAATCAAACAGAGTATGACAAAGAAGAGCTAGGGTGGAAGTGGGTTGCAAAGCGGCTCACAGATGTGCAGCAACTGTAGGCAGCTGGGAGGATACACATGTTTTGCTTCAGTGCTGAACAGTTTGGGGAGTATCTTGTCCAGTTTGTTATAGCAACAATAACTAATCACTCACAAGGCAAGCTAACACAGTTTTGATTAGTTAGCATGAGCTAAGCTAAACTTTTTTCATATAGATGTTTTTCTTTATTTGGACGTCTCAAGCTGCAAAAGCAATGCCCCTGCTCTTTAAATATATTTTTAACAACTGATTAATAACCTATCTGATTGGCTATAGCAGTATTGGCACATTTTGATTGGGTGGTGTCTCAACATTTTAGTGCAAACAGAACAAGCCAAGTAAATCAATGCATCCATAATTTAGTACATCAACAGATGATGTAACCTCATTCAAAGGGAATGAGAGGAAAGAACAATGCCTAACGTCTCTGTGTGGATTCTCCCTAAGATAGCACTGATAGCACAGAAGGGTATCTGTTCAGCTATGTGGACGGGTATTGACACCAGCCTTTTTCAGCTGGGATTGCAGGAAGATGACTTTGTTTGATTGACTCATTTAGCAGGTCAAGGGGCAAACAGTAATGTAATGCTGACTTGTACACCTCTGTTTAAAGAACAGCTTGAAACTATTTGAAACTGGATCTTGATTTTGTGCAACTAAATGCAGACAGACCGAAAATTATCTAAAAAATAAAAAGTCCTAAAGACAGCTTGCCTGGATAAAAAGCATTACATTCTTAATGTTCTTGTCTTTTTTCCACTTTTTTTCTGCTCAAGCACAAACTCTCAAAGGTTGTATAACCAAACCTGAAAATAGCAGCTACTCATCTAAAGAATAATTCTTGGTTTAGGTGTCAGTTTAATCTGATGAAACAGATAGGTACCTTTTAATCACCTGGAAACCCACCCAGGCCCAAACTCTTTTTTTATACACCTGTATCAGCTTTTATATCAAGTAACATCCATGTCTCAGAGTTTTTAGCCTTTCCTAAGCCAGAGCGCTGCTTGTGTTCCTGTTTTTGTCATATATAGTCAAGGCCAAAGGTGACCATGGTTCCACCATGACAGACAGCTTTAAAGGTCTTCGCAGCATAAATGTTTCATGAGGGGAAGACATCTCTATTGTCTTCCCCTCATTTTAGTGTGCCTTTTTAATGTTTAATGAATTCCTCTATTCTGAATGTATAATTCAGATTAGAGTTAGAGAAACCAATTAATCCCTGCAGTATGTTCTTATTGCATTCTGTAATACACAAAATTACACAATAAAAATATGCTAAGAATATGTCCCAGCAGAATGAGCTAGCAAACCTCCTTTCGTCTCAGATCCCTGGTGTATTACATGTTGGCTGACTCTCACAGCCATAGCTTACCCTGCTGTCTGGTTAGAGTTGAAACATTGGTAATGTTACACCAACAACAGGTTGGACAGTTGTTTGCTGATACATGGCTCATACCTAACCTGGTTGTGAACTTTATTAAAATAGAAAAAAAAACATTGTGTCTGTCTCAAACTGAAAGTTACCAGAAAAGGTTTTTTCTATTATATTTTTAGATGTAAACAGTATAATAGAACAACATCTAAACACAAACCGTCTGTCTAAAGTTTTCTGTGGACAGCTGTGAGATGTTAAAACGTGCCTAGGCAGCAATGTGTCATAATATTATTTTTAGGTTTTGTTTTAATGTTCATTTATTCCTAAGTGTCATACGTCTACTTAGCTTGTTATTTCATAAATTTGTGACATCAAGGATGCATTTGGCACCTAAATATTTAGCATTGTTAAGTGGACTTAGTATTTGTGTGTGCGTGTGTGTGTGTGTGTGTGTGTGTGTGTGTGTGTGTGTGTGTGTGTGTGTGTGTGTGTGTGTGTGTGTGTGTATTAAAGTGACTTACAGAGGAATGGTTGCATTAATGCCAGTGAAATATAAAATGGCACATAACCAGGATTTTTCACACTAGAGACCTTAAACTTTTATTCATTTTTATTACATTTATGGCCTTCTACTTGCATTTTTTTCCCTAATTTTTAGCTCATCTGGCCAGAGAACTGAAAAACTTAGGCCATAGCCAGGCATCCAGCATCTGTTCATCTGTAAACTTGCCCATAATTCACAAGAATCACTACTCCTCCTAAAGTACTGGTCAAACTTACACAACGCAAAATGATCACCTAATGGCTGTTCACTCAAACTGTGCTCAAGGTCAAGGTCATATTTGTTGTTTCACAGGGAATTAGCCATGAATCGCGATGGATCGTGAGATGGACGAGCTATTATGTCATTGACATTCTGGTTTGGTTTATGTGCCATGCTGGTATTTTTTATTGCACGAGTACATCATCACCATTGGGGCTTAGTTGAGTAAATCTCAGGAATGTGTGTGAGAAACTCAAGGAAACTGACAGGCTGTGTAAAGAACACATAAAAAAACATCTCTCAAAATTTTCCCTTCCCTCACCGACTATGAACACATCAGCAACTGCTTAGGGCTAAGCCACAGTTGCCTGGCAATGACTTTTTATTTAATAACAGACTCTAATAACCATTCTTTAGCGTTTTCATAAACTGGTATTCTATAGTGAATATGAGTGTAAATGGCGATCTGTCTCTCTGAGTTAGTCTCGCAACTGACTTCTCAACTGTCCAGAGTATACCCCACGTATCGCCCTATCACATGGATGCGATGCTTTTCTATATCACGTAAGTAAGAAATTATACCATCACATCCAAAGGCATCTAAATAACAAGCATATTACACTACACACCCAGATGTGTCCATCAAACATATATTTGTTCTTTTTATTTCATTAAAAGATCTTTATATATATATATATATATATATATATATATATATATATATATATATATATATAGATATATAGATATATATATATATATATATATATATATATATATATATAGATATATAATTCCAACGACAGGGGAGGGGGAATATTTTCATAATTTTATTTTTCCCTATTTCCTTAATTTTTCCCAACCATGATGCTGTCCATATGAAGCTTCATTTCTTGTCTGAATCCCACATCCCTGAACAAATCCTCTCTGTCAATGCAAAATGTATTTACTTACTCATCAATTAAAGCAACTCCACCACACCTTATCTTCCCATTTGTAATAACATGATCTAAATATATGTTTAAAATATGTTTAACTATTTCCTGGATGCTGGAGGATTGTACATGCTTTAAGGCAAATAGCATTAGAGGTGGTTCTGTCTTTAGCACATAAATGGAATTAATATAGCAGATGCACGGTCCTGCACTGACTGCCAACAGTCTAATATTAGCTAAGCACATTGCTGTTGTTAGAATCAGTCACTAAGCTGGCTAAACTTAGTCCACTTTGTCCCAAGCCTCTTTCTTTTGCTCCACCGCTGATTTGTGCTGGGTAATGTGGTGTCTGGGGAGAGGTTGGGCTGCCTTTCACAGTGATGAGTAAATGACTCTGTCAGGAATTTGCAGAATAGAAAGAAAATAACCCTGACCCTAAAAGGAAAGTCTGAGTACTATCAAGAGGTGGGAATCAGAACAAAATGTACTTAAACTTCTAAATCTCATTCACAATTGGCAACTCATAAATCACATTCACAGCTGATTTTCTTTGAGAAAATGACTTAGAAAAGGTTGCTAAATGTGCTATGCTGCCCTCATCTGGTAAACTTGATTGGCCTTTTTTTGTAGATCTTAAAGGATAAAGGAAAACATCCAAAGTACACACTCAATCACTACCCCACCCTGTCATGCCAAACAGACTTCCTTTTCCTCTGTATTATTTCCTCTCAATTTTATTTCTGCTTTGCTCCCAGAAGCTATAATCTTCCCCCCACAGGCATGCCCTTTTCTACTCTTCCTGTGTTTCATATCAGACCTACCTCAGGGTCTTGTGTCTAAACATAGAACCTTTTCAGTGACGGTTAAGGTTACTGTGACACTATAGGTCCAATCCGATGCTTTAAAGCCAAAGAGGTGTCTTCAGATAAGGGCTTGTCTGTGGGACATTTGATGGGATTTCTTGGGATTATGATGTTGGAGGTGTGTCAGCTTCAGCTGGCTGTTATCAACATGCCTGTTTGTTAACTCTTGAAAGCAGATAACCATCTATAATTCTCAGGATCAAGCAGCTTTTGAATGAATGTCCAACCTTTATTATAACAGCTTTACTCAGTTATGACTGGGCTCTGCAATGATATCTGCTACTTGAAATAATGTTGATCTTTAATAATGCAGGAGCATTTAGTGATTATAATTTGTTTAAACTAAGCCTAAATTGTCTGCATGCCTTGTTAAAAGTTTGTAGATTTTATTTGGAAGTGTAGTAACTAAGGCCTACAGTGAGGAATCATGTTATTTTTTATCTTGCTGAATGCTACCACATAAACTGTACTCATGTCCAGGCTGTCCATTTCCAAGTTTCATCAGAAGAGGGCAGTCAGCAACCCCTCTGAACAAGAGGTGCTGTCACATAACACAGGCCAACAATCATATGCTTGAAGTGAAGGCTTGGCCCCACTCTAATTTAATATAAGGGTTAATCTGTTTACATGCACATTTGGACCCACGTAACTGTAACACTGATGCTGTGAATACACCTGTTAACAGGATATTCCCGTCCACATATGAGATTCGACACTGTGAGCAGAAAGGCTGTGGTCACGGTTCAAACGGGACATTACTAAACCAACAATGCTAAAAAGTTAACCTAATTTATTTCTGTTATAATATTGGATTCAATATCAGACTTGCTTAAATAATCATGTTAATATGATAATTAAATACCTACAGATGAAGTTTGTGGATAATGAAATATAACTTATGCAAGCACTTCCTCCTGAACAAAATGTATTAACTGTTCATGCCTCATAATTAAGGACTGGGCATTTTCAAACCAGGTGCTTACACTCACTTCCACAGCGTCTGTGCCAATGCACAATAACTTCATCTTGTGTGCCATTGTTTTTCCCCCATAAATGTTAGTTTGTTGTCCCAGCAGATGGATTTCCGTTCCAAAACAGACCCGAGACTCTGCCTTGCATTAGGCAGACTCACTGGAATTACTCAGGCAGGGGGTCCTCAGCAGCAGAGAGCAGATTTGGGAGCAACAGCTTCTATGATTCAGTCACAGGACTTTTTTTGGACAGTTAGAGGGGTTTGCCCTGACACAACAGACGGGCAGCAGAAAGCTGCAGATGGGCAGATTCTGAGAGATCAGAGAGAAGTAAAAGAGAGAAGAAAGAGAAAGCAGACCAACTCAAAAGACTGTAAGGGGAGCAAGTTTGGCCGCTGTCTGTTTCCTTCTCTTAATCCTTAAATCTTCTGTAATCAGGATGAGAGGAAGAGAGCACGTTGGCTGACTTAGGACAGCAGAGTCTATGTTGGGACCTGGCTGATGAGGCAACCTTACTGGGCACTAGTAGAAATGGAGGGAGGGGAAAATCTGGAGCTGCAGTCAGTTTTGGGAAACTTAGCCTTAACCAGGTTCTGCTAAGCGCCAGCGAGAAGTGTGGAAGTCCAGGATGGTTTAACTGTCAAGAGGAAGTAAGAAACCAGAGGGGGAAAAAAAAGAAGAGGACTAACTCATGGCTGAACTGCTTTCAGGTGAGAGCTGTGTTATTATTTTTAGTAATATTTGTTCCGACATGTGTTGTTTTTGCTTTAGTTTTTATGAACATTCCCTTTTTAATCATCTTTATTCCACCGTTAAAAGGCAAAAAAAGACAGCTGACATTTAGAATTCAGAGTAAGATGTCTGGCCAGATTGCAAGGTGTTGCTCAACAGGAAGTGGAGGCCACAGTGGCCTACACATCAACACTAAAGTCAGGGCATTTTATGTTTGTGCAGAATGAGGAAGAGAGAGAAAAGAATTGTGTGGGAACTGTGCATGACAGAGTGCTGAAATACAAGCATTTGCTCGTGGGATTAAGGGATTTATGGACGTTAACAAGAGCTTATTAAAAAGATAACTAATTGGAATAACTTCTAATTACTGTGACTGACAATAGGTGCAAAACTAATTTGCTGAAAAAATGGGTGAGTTTTGTGGTGCACGCAGGACCACAGCCAGCTCTTCTGTCATTTCCAGTCTTTAAAATATAGAGAATTAGAACTAGATGACACTATCATATTTCTGAGTCTTGAGAAATAGTGTCTTCAGTGGCTTGAAAGTATATTTACACATTAGATACAAACTTTACACTGCAGGATATGCCAGTGTGCTGATGTATGGAAGCGCAGTATAACAGTGTTAAGACACCATGACACATGCTGTCACTAGACTGGCCTCCCATTGCTTCCAGTACCATATGGCCTTTTTCATCCCAGTTGAGTGTCCCTATGTCTTCTTTCACTTCACTGTGCAGACTGAGCGACCTCGGCTCTGCAGGATTTCTTGTTTTATAGTTGCTGTTATTTATGTGTAGATTTGTGCCTTCACATTATTTACGTTTCAGTTGTCTTAAATATATTTAAATTATGAGACTGCTTTCAAGGTGATGAGTATTTACTGTCTTTCTCTGTTGTGTGGTGCCAGTGAAAAATCAACTGGCAACAAAGCATGTTACACAGGGAGGTTACCTATGTTGTAAATCAGAGACTTACTTTGACAGGAGGGCTGAGGTAAAGCTCTTCATCCTCTTTAGGCCTCATGCCTTTTAAACAAGGCCTTTTCAGGTCACCAGATCTATTTAAAATGCTAACTTTAAAAGCTGCCAGTTTGTGTTGCTCGTCTCACAATCACACGTGAACTGGTCTAAGGAGGGGAGGAGGTCTTACACCTGCCAAAACGAGACTGGAATGAGACAGCAGCACTTGTTATGATTTGGCTTTTGCAAAGGAAAGAAGAATTATAGACATCGGCACATTTCAAACTATGTGCACGCAGTTTTGTGTGCATACATAATGTGTGTACACCCGGAAAAGCGCTTTCAGTGTTTCGCACATCTGTCGAAGGTAACGTTACTGCAAATGAACTGTAAGCTGCTCGTAGATTGTGTATTGTTTTTTTTGAAAAACGTTATCCCCCTTTAACTACAACAACAACCACCTGTCTGCTCAATCTGAACCTATATATGTGGCTACGGAAAATAATTGTGTGAACTGTGTTCATTTCGTGTGTATGATAACAACATTTACATTTTTCTGTTTAAGATAAGGGATCTCTGCTGCAGGCCTGACACCCAGGTGTGACCAGAGTCAGCGGGGGTTCCAATGGCTGCTGCAAATGACGACCCACACCTGGGCAGTGGCCCATCTGACGACTCAGAGATCCTCCTGGATGACTCTGACTCGGGCAGTGTGCTTTCAGACGACTCCGTGCTTCCCATCTATGAAAGGGACGGAAAATCAACAGAGCCGGCTAAAACATTGTACGAGGCCTGTGCCAAGAATGACACTGCATCCCTGCGCAGCATCATGGAGAGAGGAGTCACAAAAGATGAGGTCATGGAGCTAGACATCAATGGCAGGGTGAGATAAATGTCACTTCTCATTTTTTCCACACAGGTACTATGACAATGACTTTTTTTTTTAAATAAAAATCAATTAATGAAGAAAGGTAACCTCAGCATCTATAATAGGCCTATTTATTTATATCTTCTTCCCCTCAGAATGGGCTGATGCTGGCTGTGTCCAAGGGTTTTGTGGACATCGTCGCCTTGCTTCACACATGCCCATTAATAGACATCAACCACCAAGACAATGATGGCAACACTGCTGTCATGATTGCAGCCCAAGCAGGTACATCTGAAGACATCAGATGACTTCAACATCAATTCCTAAGCTGATCATAGAATATTAACATAACATAATCTTTTCAATCCAGGCTTCATCACCATCCTGAACTATATCCTTAACTACTACCCTTGTGTGGACACTGAGATCAGGGACCCCCGTGGGTTCACAGCTCTCATCAAGGCAGGCCTACAAGGCAGAGAAGAGTGTGTCTCCGCATTGCTAATGCATGGTACGTCTTTCTACATCAAATCTTCTAACAATGTCCGTCACCTGTGACCGAATGTCAAGCCCACATGGAGTCAGGATGTACACCTCAGATGTAGAGGATTTGGTTTGGTGTGATTGCAATTAAACTCTTATAGGTATAACAAATCTATTAATGTCCTATATATGTAATATAGAGGGCAAAGCCGGACATCCGATCTGTCAGCTAATCTGTGTTTTTCTGGACTACAGAGATTAGTCCTCTATGAACTGTGCAGGGACACATTTAAGAAAGCTCTGTAATAATTCAGTCCACGTTCTATTTAAAGTTTAATGATGTCAGACATTAATCTATAATCCATCTGTGTTCATAGTGTGCAACAAAAATATCTGTGTGTATATTTGGTCAGTTAAAGCCTTGATTATTTGCCAAGTAGACTTCCAAAGTCTCCTGAGTAGACATGACTAAGCGTCTTCAGCCAGAAATTGGTTAAACCTGGGATGTCAAACTCATTTTACACTGTGGGCCACATACAGCCAGTTTGATCTCAGGTGGGCCAGATCACCTCAGTTACTTCAGTTTTATTTATTGTTTACTTTTATAGTATACCCTCTGTCAGTGTAAAGACGTTTAGCAACATAAGCAACATAAAGAAATGTTGCTGTAGTAAATAAAGAAATCTCTCAGCATGACTCTTTGGGTTTATATTGTAAAAAATAAATGTGTAAATAGCAGAAAAACACCAGAGGTTTTTGTTATTTCGTTGTTTTTTCTATTACTTAATTACTGTAATATAATATGAAAATGTGTAAAACTTAAAAAATAAAAAATAATGCAGTTAAAAAAAATGTATTCCCAGCAATTTTTGTCCCATCTCACCATACTGATGCTTGCCATCTACCTGATAACCTGTGCTCCAAAAGTCACCACATGGTGGTGTTGTTACGCTGAGTTGACGGCAGTTGATTTCCTCTCAACATTTCTACTGTTTTCTCTCCTCGGTGTGCAGGTGCAGATGTCAATGCAGTCGATCTCGTCCAGGGGAAAGGTCTAAAGGACTGGGCCCTTAGGACAGGAAGGTTTGAGACTCTGAACAGACTGCGTCGCCTGCAAACTCGTCCTATTGCAGAACAGTTCTGTGAAAGCTACATTCCTGAGTGGCCTGAGCTAAAGCTACTGGTGGCAAAGGCCACTGCAGCCAAAACAGCAGGTCAGAAGCTGAGGCAGCGCTTAAAAGACAGTCTTAGTTTCAGCTTCCCACATGACCCCCAAGACAATGGGGTCATGGACCACATGGTGCGGATGACTACAAGCATCCACAGCCCCTTGATAGCTACTGGTTGCCGTCCACTCTGTCCCACCAGCCCCCCAGAGATTGGCAAGCGACGATTTGCTGTACCGGAACTGCTTGACAAGCACAGCAGCAAAGAACTGGAGGAGAGCATGGTGTCTCACAGTAATGGCTCCATCACTTCAGCTTCACCTGTGTCGGCCACCTCTGTATCACTGACCTCTTGCTGCCAAGACTCAGAGCGCAGGCAAAGCTCACCAACAGGTGGCATGAAAAGCTTCATCCCCCGCAGCATGGCACACAGAAACAGCATCTTCCCCTCAGGCTGCATTCCCAAAATTGAAGTTACAAAATCTGGGGAGCGCACTCCAAAGAAGGAGAAAAAGAACAAAAGGCAAAAGGGTTACCTGGAACCTCCCGTCTGGAAGTACAAGGAAGCCAAGGAGGAAAAAAAGAGAGAGAAGAAAAAGCAAGAAAAGGAAAAAGAGGAACAGAAAAAATCGAAGGGGTCCAAACGTTCATGAAGTGAAAATGCCCATTTTTTTCTTTCTAGCAAAACAGTTCTGAAGTGAGCAGCTGACAAGGGAAACACATGGGTGAACCTTGATCTGGAAAATGCACTGGCTGGCTTTTTTCAGCATCTTTGTACAAGCTGAAAAATTATGCTAACCAAATAGAATCTGGTTTTCCAGAGACTGTGGTTTACTGGTTTCCTGTCTGAAAGGGTGAATTGTTTTTTGAGGATGCAATTACACTGACTGCACACACCTGCGATGGTGTTATTTTTCTCTATAAAAGGATTTTACCCATCTTCATTTCATGAACAACTTCTCAGCAGCGTGCCATTGTGGTATTTCACTGCAATATAACCAAATAGCCCATAGCCAACTGTATGTGATCAGATGCCTTCAGGGAATGTATCAAAGTCACATTTAATCAAAGACTGTGAAAGGCAAAAAAAAAAACCCACAAAAAAAAAAACAATTTAAGCTACAAATTAAAGGAAAAAATCAGTGAGAAATGCTCCATCATGGAATAATTATGATGACTCAGAACACTTTGTATTGATTTCTATCCCACCTTGCCTCTTAGACCTGAAATATACTCCCTTACAGACTTGTGCATGGCAGCTGCAGAAACCATGAACAAGTAGCTGCTCTTATTATTTTACTTTCTATTCTGCTTGAAGGAAGAATGCACAGTTTGTGCAGTAGCAGTATTACAACAAACCAACTACTACAGATGTTTTTTAGTTTGTGCCGTATGGAAAGCACAAGTGTGTTATCTATGGTTCAGTTCCATTAAGCGTCTCAGTGAGCCATGACAAGGACCCAGCATCCCCTGAGTGGAGGTTTAATACACTATTAATGTCTCTGAAAAAGGTATACTGGAGGCATATGTGAACATCTGCAAGGACTCTCCCTGATAATCAAAGCAGTCACTGCAACCTTGCAGATTCCAAAAGTATCAAATGTGTACAGAGACAAGTAACCCCAAGCCATGCCTGCAAAATTCAGGTTTTCCTTTAATTTGTCATCTTTTCTGTGATTCTTTTGCTCTTTTTTGTGTTTTGCTGTGTCACGCAAATGATGTGAGTGTGATACTATAAAAGGAACAGAGCCATCTCTGAAGCATCTTCTTTCATACTGGACAACAATGCTCAGTGGGATGCAAATAGAAATCTTCAGCCTGCTGCTTCATATTGTTTGTTTCATCGATTATTATTATTATTATTATTATTATATATTATTTTATTCTATTATTATTATTTTATTCTATTCTGTACAGTTGTGTACTGTATTTATTCTTATTGTATTCTAATTTTTGCCTCATAACTTTTGCACTGTCCACTTCCTGCTGTGACAAAACAAATTTCCCACGTGTGGGACTAATAAAGGTTATCTTATCTTATCTTATCTTATCTTATCTTATTATTTGAAAACGAGTACTGTTGCTATTCAGGGAAATATACAATAAGCATATTATTATCATCAGAATAACAAACTGCATATTCAAGAACAGAAACAAGAACAGAAACCTGTTGTGGACTATAGCTTAATTTTGGGATTTTTTTAATTATTCTCTTTATAGATAAACGAACTAAAATAATAAATAATAAATCATGCATTTAACTGCAATAAATATCCCAAATACAGCTAAATATGTTTAATTGTGTTCTCTGAAAACTATATATAATTAGATACATTGTGGTGAAAATTTAGACAATCATTTCTGGGGTCATTTAAAGTCAAAACAAGAGATGCAAAAAGCTCAGGTCTTCAACATCTTTATAAAGTCTGTAACACTGAAACTGTGTCTGCGTGTGTGTGTGTGTGTGTGTGTGTGTGTGTGTGTGTGTGTGTGTGTGTGTGTGTGTGTGTGTGTGTGTGTGTGTGTGTGTGTGTAAGTTTGGAATAAACTGACTGACCTTTGCAAAGGTTTGTGTGTTGGTCTTTATTACTGACAAAATATTAGTGTTTGGTGTCATCACATAGTGACCATTTGGCAATGGCAATTTAATTTATGCAGTGATTTGATTACACTTTAACTACATGTGTTTTACGTAAAAGATAAACACATATGTAGGCCTATTGTGCCTGCTATCCAACAGTATTAATGAGCAAGTCAAAAATGTCCTGTTTATCATCAATTTGCTTTCAGAAACTGTGAAAAAGGTCTGTGTTAAAATCATATCACGCTTGATGTAATGTTGATTATTAAAAACATAGAGACTCAATATGTTTAAGGTAAAAATATTTTTAAACTACCCTGATCTACTATGCCTTAATAAAATAGAAATTAAATACAATCCTGTGAGAATAAAAAGGATTTAAGTTTGTTTTTGACTGTAGACAGAGTTAGAACTGACCTCAGGTCAGCAGCCAGCTTGTTCCAAACCAGAACCATAAGCAAACTGGGATTTAATTCTGGGGATAGTGGTGATTTGGCGATGCATAGTACTTGAACAGGAAAAGAATTCAAGGTTACCTTCGTAACAGTTCTTTTATACGGGTACGTTCCCCTTCTTGCAGTTTTGTTTCATGAAAAATATAGAAGGGACTCACCGACAGGGCAACATTTTCCTGCCTGATCTGCATGTGACTGACGAGCCCCGTGTCGTAACCTTGATCACACTTTCACAATGAAGTTAAATAGATTTTCTTAAGCAAGCCCGTGATGCACTCGCTGCAGTGGCACTGCATGACTTTTGAACTCTGACCTGTAATCTTTTAATCCGCTGTGCAATATCGTTACACAACAATTAGCTTTCATGGGTGATAACATAAAATCAATCTTATCTTATGCCTAACAAACTGATTGTGTTTTATATGACTCATTTTGAAGATTATTGAGCCAGCAATGACCTAGCAGCTAAACAGAAAAACAAAATTGGAACATTGTCACGTTTGTGGCTAACTTCCCCACCTCAGAGGGGAACTTGAGGTCAGGCTTAAAATAAGTACCTCTCTAGAGTTCACTGAAAGAACAACACTCTTGCCATGTCTATGCAGACTCAAGCAGTAAACACACATCTTTATACACATAAACTGGATCAGGGTGTTTGGATTGTTCAGCAGCAAAACTCTCAGAAGGCAGTACCACCCTGTAAAGGCAACTGTGACCAAAGTTAACGCAACATTTTAGCTTATGTGTTGTGTGCACCATGCTGTTATTGGCTGCTCAAAGATATAAATGAGCAAGTCAAAAAGGTCATTTCTTTATCAACAATTTGCTTCTTTTTTTTAAATCAACTAACACTTCCTGTACTCTAGATTATTCAAAAAACAGACTCTTTAAGAAAATCCCAGAGGAAACAAGCTCTTCAAACCTCTGGGATTAGTGGGAAAGAAAATATAACTGCTGAATTCAAAAAGAACAATTTGCTCTCTTCTACATGACAGCTGATGTGAGAGCTTCCAGCTGTGTCTGCTGCCGTAAGCCAAAAAGGAGAGATTATGATGCCTGGGAACCAGGAGGGGAATTCATATTACAGACATGAAGACATCTCTCTCAGGCGCTGTTGAAGGAAGTAATGTCACACAGTGCAGCCTCTCTGGCAGCAATGTATTTGCCACTTAAGACACACAATGACTGCTGACCACAAATATGCTGTACCCAGCTTGAGTGGACATGTAACCCACACAGTAATTCCCACCACATACATTAGACATGCAGAGAAGCAGGATATATTTCTTAAAGGAAACATATGTCTTAAAGTCACCTTCCATTAACAATTTGTTTTGCTCATTGCTACTTAAAGTTTGACTTGCATGACACATAAAGATGCATATGCAGAGTTCAACATGTCTGTTAACTCTCAACACTCAAGCGATCAAGGTGCCCCATTGTCCAAACAACCCTGAAAGCACTGAGTTCGTCCACAGTCTGCTCTAGTTGTTCATTGTCAAATCGTGTTTTTCACCATATCTCTGAATCTCGAGCTAGGTTTGCTAGCCATTGTTCTCTGAAAAACATTACAATGTGGTAATTAGAAGTGAAAAATGATGATAAAATCAAGCATGTTCATATTTTCACTTTGCATTCTTTTTTGCCAAAGCAACCAGTTTCATAAAGCCTTGCTTTTTTAAACTGTTTATCCATGTTGGGGTCAGGGCCTATCACAAATACAAGCGTTGGTGATACACCCTGGACAAGCCAACAGTGTAACACAGAGCTAACACAAAGAAACCATGCAAGAAAACATTTACTCATCACTGATGAGTTTAAAATTAACCTGTCTTTGGACTGTAGTAGGAATCAAGGGTAATCCATGCAGGCACAAGGAGAACATGCAAAGGTGACACAGAGAGGCCTCAGCCAGCTGATTGTTCCATGCTGTGAGGTGACAGTACATAACAAACCATGTTTTAGCAGCTAAAGAGTCACATATTTCTGTCAGAAATTAGCAGAGACCAAAACAGAGTAATGCATTTTATCATATGGATCGCCATGACCCTGAAACCTCCCTTAGTTATAGTGCAATAGGCCCAGGCTGCTGGGTTTCTTGTGTCTCTTTTGTCCCATCTCCCTCTATTTCTTCTCAGCCGCCCCTTCCTGATCCTGGTTCTATCTTCCTGTTAAAAAGCAGCTTTGCCTTTCGCCAGGTTCTTGCTCATAGGGCGCCTTTACCTTACAATATAAAGCTTAGGGTGACAGTAGCTTTGATGCTATATAAATGAAACTGAAATTTAATTAAAGTTACATATTTCAAAGATAGATGTATACACTAGTTGCAGGACAGTAGCATAGCTTGAAAACTTTCTAATGTGTGGCTGTTGTAGTGACAGCCTGTTTGTGCTGCCACCAGGTGGACAGGAAATCATGCATTAAATATTGAGTATTCACAGACTGCTCAACAGAAGAAGCGCTGGACCTGATATTTACATTTTTGACAAGGTTTTTTGAATTGGTTGTTGCAAGAAAACAGACACACCAGACATCTGTTACATGAAATGTATTGAGAACAGTCTGATCTCAAGTTTAGGATAAACCCTGCAGTGGCTTCTGAACTCATGCAAAAGCAGAATTTTGATTTTTAACAGCTGATAAAATAGATAAATAAGCGCTAGCTTCTTCTTGGCTTCACTTGCAATAATATTATTGTATCATAGAGGGGCCTTTGAAGCGCATTCCTTTCGGTGCGGCGCAGACACAGGGGAAAAGGAAAATGAGAGGTTTAGCAAGCAACAGGAAAACCGCTATGAGAACACATTCCAGGCCGAGCAGACCCTGTGCGGTGGGACAATAAGGGGTGGGACAGAACTGTATACTATTTAAAAATCTGCAATCTTGGCTTTAAATCAGGAACGCAGACAAGACCCAAAGTGTTCTTACTTAGTGAGTAAGTAGAGGACTCGGTGGGGAACAGCCAGAAAGCGGAAGGAGTGTGGTTCCAAAAAGACGGCGGTTTGTGTTCTCGGTTTATCAGCGCAGATTTGGACCGAGATGAGATAGTTACAGCTTGTCCCCCTGTCAGGACTCAACCAGCTGCCTTTTCATTTTCACTTCTGCCACGCTGCCACCCTTCTTCCTTTTTTTCTTTTAAGAAGTGTGTGTATTCACGATTTTTAACTTTAATTCGAGGGGGCCGTGAAGGGGTGAAGGAAAAAAAGGACGTACTTCTCAAAAACGTCGTTTAGTCGTCATCGAAGCGGCGAAGGATGAGAGTTGTGAGGGGAAACATCTGCATTAGGGCCGTGTAGACGGAGGGGAAATGAAGCTGTTGGCATTGTAAAGCTTTCTTCTACCTATCGTTGACAAAACTTGGACCAATGAGAAGCGCTTGGAGCCGTCTTTGATATGGGAGACGTGAGGCGTTTACATCTGTCAAGTTAAAAAACACAAAACCAACACGAGCAGAAAACAGGTAATGGTCGTGGGTATGTTTTCTTTTTATTCTGTTCACTGAATTATTATTATGAAGCTTGTAGCACTGTAACACTGTAACACCGGGTTAAAAGTTACCTTTTGACAGCCGCTTACATCAATCCACGTGTTTCCAGATGTGAACAGGTGTCAAATGGCCTGATCTTCAAGTCAGAATTAACAGCATTTACAGATTTTAACTGCGGTATTTGTTTCTTATTACTCGCCGTGTTTTTGTTATCATAGCTAATCTGTTATATTGTGGCACAGGACACGGTGAACTACCTTTATTTATTTCTATGTAACTGAGCACTACGCCTAATTTAAATAGCCCACAGCAAAAATTGTGGTCTAGTAGACTTGATTTTAGAGGTGCTTACTTTTCCCTGCCCTGCGTGTGTTACGTGTCAAATGTGGCTTGTTGTGGTATTTTATTAACTTTTATTATCTGTGTCAGTCCTAAAATTCAAGTAGTGGTCACTCTGTAGTTGTTTCATACTTTAAACATAAGGATTTAACATATCCTATGTTTTATATCATCATCTTATAAATATGAGAAACATTCATCTCATTCGTAGGCCCATTTGAAGTAGTTAAACAGCATTCACTGACCACCTACGTCATTTAATTGTATCACTGTATTGCAATTTTATTTCAATGTAACATTGATAGAAAACATTGGTCCACTTCCTAAACTTAAAAAGAAAGAGTCCTTTACTGATAGTATCTTTGCACACTTACTAAAAACACAGATTTTCTTTCATACACAGGGTTTATTCTTCACGCATGGCTATTTTTACCCAAATAAGGATGTGGGTACTTCCTGAACCACTGGCATATGCCTTGTGACCTTTTTTTTCTAACAAATCTTTTAAGGTGAAAAGTCCATTCATTTTGAAGTGTGCAGAATGTGACATTTGCTTACAAAGATTTACACACATCCACACACAGGAAGTGTCTTTTGGCTGCAGCTCATTGTAAAAGTGACACAGGTTCTTTCCAAGTGGGTGCTGTTGCTGATCTCTTCAGGGTGCATCACTCATACCAAGATCTTCATGCATTTTTTTCCCTTCTTCTTCTTCTTGAGAAGCAAAGGCCACTCTCTGTGCACCGTATGTGTGAGGTACAATAATATTTCATTTGTCTTTTCCATTCTCTGACCAACGTCTATTGCAGGTATGCATGTTAGGAGCATTGAGTAAGCCATAAATCCTTCCAAGCTTGTCTTGAAAAGAAGGCACAGTGCTGTCACGGTTACTGGCAGTTGATGACAATCACTGGATTACACGCAAAGGTTAAACGTTAAAATGACTGAATGTGATGTTTAAGCTGAGAATAAAAGCTTTTACAGTAACTCTGCTTAAAGTTAAAGTTACTTTCCTCCATTTTTTGGGGGGGGTTGGTGGTGTTTTTTGGGGGGGTGAAACGAGGCCCAGCAGAAAGGAAGTTTGAGACTCCTTTGCTGTTCCTCCCAAACCAGCTCTTAACTACACAGTCATCACGATGGAATGAGAGATCTGCCTCTCTGTAGATGACAGGAAGCGATGTCAGTGGATCTTTTCCCCTGTGTAGTTTTAGGACAGAATGGAGACAAACAGGAGAGAGCTTAGAGAGGAAGTTTGCTGGAGTATAAAGTTAGGCTGCCCACGATTGAGGCTGTGATTACTGCACTCTCATATTAGGACCCAGTGCATGGTAAAATTATATCCAGAGAAATGAGAAACAGTTGTCCACCGAGAATAAGAACATTGTGTAGGAGTTGTGTTTATCCTATTCTTCTCCTGGACCCACAGATTTAACACAGTTTACATTCAGTCTGAGTGATTCAGGAAGTGCGCTTTGCTGTTTGGTAGAATATAGCTTGTGGTTTTAGTGTGCCAGAGCTGTGTGCAGCGGGTTGTTGTGCACTGAGCTTGAACCCTAGATGCAAAGAATGTATAAAGATCATTTTAGTGTGATATTTTTAACCGATAGGAAACAGAAATATCTTAACTTAGCATAAGTTTCATGTTTGATTTGACACTTTGATAAGTATAGGAAACTTTAAAGAAGATCTTCCGTAGAGTTGAAGGAAAGATGCACTTAAATGTGAGCCAAGCATATATAAATATTCATCTTTATTTTTTACCCATCTGGTTTCTCATCAGTGACATTTGACACGATTTGATGGAATCACCAAAGTGACTACATCCTGTAAAATATGTGGCTCGATGTGCCAGATTTAAAAGCGGATATCCGTGGTTTTTAGCAGACATGTGAAAGTTCTGCTGCCACACATCCAAAGTTCAACGGTTAACTGCTATGAGACATGTGCAGTTGGATAGATATTTATATTTTTTTTTCTGTAACCCCCTTTTTTAAAGCATAACTTCTGTGTAATTTACACAGTGTGCCAGCATGTGCAAGTGTGTGCAACTTAGATTTTTCTGCAGCTACAATTTTGAGATGCTGTGAAGGCTTAAAGTTGAAAAAAGGAGAGCTGTGCGCCTGTTATTAAACACCAAAGACTTGAAGTGAGCCTAGAACTAATGCTGAGTGATGTGGCTGCTGCAAAATCACCCTTGCTTTGTCTTTGAGACTTCAATCTGAGAGCTTTTCTTTTACAATTCTCACAGCAGAGTGTGCCACAGTTTGAACATTGACTTTTGGTGATTCCTAGTGTAGCTACAGTTTATCGTGTTACATAAACATCTCACGTGAAAGCAGTCAGTAGTAAATGCTTAATTAATTAAAGAGAAGGGAAACAGAAAACAGTCTGATTATTAGAATTATTCGTGCAAACAACACTGAATGAGTGACTGCCGTTATCTGCTGAGTTGGGTTAGAAACCTTTTAAATCTTTATGTTTATTTAAAAAAAAAATACACTCACCACCCATACTAACAAGTTACTGATTGTTAGTATCAAATTGGACTGCATTTGCCTTCTGAACTGCTTTAAGCATTTTGTAGCAACGATTCAACAAGGTTCTGGAAGCACTGCTCACAGATTCTGGCCCATATTGACACGATAGCATCACACAGTTGCTGGGGAATTGTTTGCTGCATGTCCAAGATGCAAATCACAACATCCAAGAGGGAATCCCCTTGACTGAGATCTGGTAACTGTGAGATGATCAGAGCTTTGTGACATGGCACGTTATCCTGTGGGAACTGGATTCACTGTGGTCATGAACGGTATTGACATGATCAACAAATATGCTTTCTGTAACTGACCCTACCATCTGAATGCTGCGGCAGAAATCAAGACTCATTAGACCAAACAGCATTTTTCTCATTTTCTGTTGTCCAATTTTTACCTGGTGTGGTCTTCTGCTGCGGTTGTCCATCTGCTTCAAACCAATGTGTTGTCCATTCAGAGATGCTCTTTTGCATAACTGATTGTAGCGAGTGGTTATTTGAGTTACAGTTGCGTCTTGTCGGCTTCAAACAGTCTGTCTATTTTTGTCTGACCTCTGGCATCAAGAAGACATTTTTGCCCAGATACTGGGTCCATATTTTCTCTTTTCTTGGACCAGTCTCTGTAAACACTAGAAATGGATGTGTGGGAAAATCTTAGTAGATCAGCAGTTTCTGAAATGCTTAGACCAGCCAGTCAGGCACCAACAACCGTTTCACGCTCAAACCACTTAAATCACCTTTCTTCCCCATCCATTCTGATGCTTGACTAGAATTCTAGCGGGTCATCTTGACCGTCTTGACTATGTGCCTAAATGCACTGATTTGCTGCCATGTGACTGGCTGATTTGAAAGTTCAAACCTTAGCATCCATGATGGTATGCTGTCTATTAATATACATACCTGAACATCTGTGAACAGCTGTAACCTTAATATACAACATACCAATTTTGGATAAATATATACTATGACAAGCTGAAGCATGGCACTCTAGTAAAAGAGTCCAGGTAATGAACTGCACTTCAATTCTGTCACCCACTGAAAACGTTTAGCACATTATGAAATGAGACCTCAAACTGCTGATTTGCTGAAAATTGGTTTCCTCGGTAACAAAACACTTACATCATGTTGTTAAAAGAGGAGGTGATATGACATAGAGCTAAACATGCCACTGCTCCAACATTTCCCAATGTGTTTCTAGAGTTCTAAATTAAAATTCACATTTCATCGTTTATTTCATATTTTGCAACTTTTAATAGTTTAATCTAACAGGTTTAAGTTCATCCTTGCTATCAACGTTAGAGGTCCGAGGAGCAAGAGAGGCTGACTTTTATGTGATGCCTTCTTATTGCGTGACTCTCAGCAGTGCAGCTCTAAACAATGAGCAGACCTGAGTCTCGCCGGCCAGCCGGGTGGGGCCACTCAATAGCAGGAAGCATAGCCATCAACATTTACTCTGCGACAGGGGCAGTCCTGGAGTCGGCGGGCTTGGAGCCTGGTTAGCACAGCGCAACACATAATCTGAGCACGCATACACAAACACTCTGAACAGCCTGCTTCCCCTAAGACCCCTTTTCCCACCCAATGCAATTACAACACAGGCAGACAGGCTGGGCCCTTTGACTGTTTGTTTTACCTCATTGCTTCCTCCTCAGAGTCTGAGCTTTAGCCCCTGTTCAGCCGCTTTAAATTTAAGCGGAATTCATAATATTAATTACCCAAATGACTTTTTTTTTTACCTAAACCTTTGGATTTTGAGACAGCTCCTAATAATTAAACATCACCAATTGTTTTTTTCATTATGTAATTACATTACCTGGTAATATTTTTGGTAATATTTTGGTTTCCCTGCTTTTTCAGAGATGGGAAGCTCTGCTGTGCTCACAGGGTTGATAGCTGGAGTTATTTTGTGGACGTCTGCCATCCATGGAGGTGAGTTGGCGGTCGGATGTAGAAAATAATTTTCACTACTGTGAGGACATTCCCTTTGTTTCATTCAATTAAAGGTGCATTACAGAGTATTTTTGGTTCTGACGCTAAATCAGATTAGACTAATGTGAAGGGCCTGATTGCACTGCAGAACCCACTGAGAATGCGCCTCATAGGTATTGTTTTGCATCTGCAGCCTGCACATAAACTGGATGGCTCAGTCTGCTGGTTGTCATAAACATAAGTTGTTGTTTCCAGAAAGCAAGTTGAGACAAGAAGGCTGTGCAATACCTGTCAGACGTGAAATGGCAGAATAAACGGGTGCCTGGTGAAGGTAGTCAAATGCCAACTGCAGGGCTGGTTGAGCTATATCACAGCCTGTCTTCCTCTTAGCTTCCAAAAATGTTTGCAGCACCGTAAACTATTTATGGTTTCTGCAGAGTTCTGCTTGTTTTGGGTTTTTTATAACACATTTATAGCAAAAGGTGTTTTGTGGCTTTTCATGCACACATGCTATACTTTAACATTTAAAGTTATATGTTACCCTATCCATCCACTGAGTCCTTTTTAGTATCATAGTTCAAAAATATGACGATTTAAAATATAAAAAAGTATCTGTTTATTTAGACCTTTCTATAACAACTATTTACTTAATTACATTTGAGGAAGTAGAGTTTAGAATTTTTACATTTTCTTTCAAAACAAAGATGGAATACTTGAATTTCATGTGTTTTTGGCTTTGTTTTACTGGACGTAATTTGTGTTATTACATGACCCCCATCTTCCAACTTGTTTCAGTGCTGATTTCATGTATTTTCCAGACACCACAGATGATGGGGATCTGCTGTGTGCCTGCAAAAATGACAAAGGCACATGTAAAAATGAAACGTGCAGGGGAAAACATTGTTTTTATAACTGGATGAAAGACGGATATGAGGAGTTGGGCTGTTTCAATGAGGTCACCAAAGTGCAGTGCCACTCCTCCTTGCCCAACTACTTTACGAAGTGCTGCAGAGAGGACTACTGCAACTCCAACTTCACAGCGCCTCCAAACATAAGTCAGTACCTAAAGCCTTTCCTTTTCAATACTGGAACATCACATTATCCAAGAAACAAAGAGCTAGTGTGCCCCTGTAAATGATGCTTTTGTCTTATTTCAGTTGGGCCTCTGGCTCATCTCCACAGTTCAGTTAACATCTAGCACTGTTTTGCACTTATATTACTGTAGCTTCCCTTTAGATAGCAGCTGGTTCCCCCTTGTGGTCAGTAAGAACATATCAATGTCATGCCACTTGAATTTTATCTCATGAGTTTAATCTTTTCAGTTTCTTTGTGTCTATATGTGTGTATGTTCCTGACTTCTTCTGTGTTTCCAGATGGGGACCCGACACCGACACCCCCAGAAGCTGGTTACCTAGCGCTGTGGATCTCCCTGTTCCTGCTGTTCTTATTTGTTATTGCCTGTGTCTTTGGCCTGATACTACTCCTGCGCTTCCGACGTGCAGCCCGCAGACTACAAGATGCTGAAGGCCATGATGTCAAAATACTCAAAGTCCCCAGTGGAGATGACCCCACATATGGCGTAAGAGACGTTTCATGGCTGACGTCAGACAGAATACAGGAAAACTTTCCTGTCTTTTAGTTGTTACGTGTGGATTTTAAATGCCTGCCTGTCTTCTTTTCTCTCACCAGAATATCTATGATGAGTTTTGTACATCAGGGAGTGGGACAGGGCTTCCGTATCTTGTCCAGAGAACTATGGCCAGGCAAATCTCACTTGTTGAGTGTGTCGGTCAGTCTCATTTCTCTTCCTTTTGTTGAACACACAAGTAAAATTATATTCTGGAAATGTGGTCGAGCATGAAAATTGTATGGGATATAGAGATATTCATGACAGCTTGATGTCTTTACTTGTGTGTGTGTGTGTGTGTGTGTGTGTGTGTGTGTGTGTGTGTGTGTGTGTGTGTGTGTGTGTGTGCGTGTTGAGAAGTTTTTCTTTCTTTTAATTTTTGTTATATTTGCACGTTCAAATAAACTCTGTTCTATTTTATTCTATTCTATTTATTTGCAATTAATGATGTCACTTTGTTCGTAGGCAAAGGCAGGTATGGAGAGGTTTGGAGGGGAACGTGGATGGGGGAAAGTGTCGCCGTCAAGATTTTCTCCTCTAGAGATGAGCACTCCTGGTTTAGAGAGACAGAGATCTACAATACTGTACAGCTGCGACACGACAACATACTCGGTATGATACCAGTCCTTCGCCTCCAAAGAAAAGAAATTGCACCTTTAAGAAAAAACATTCAAACAGCAACATTTTCTCTGTTTGCTTTTGCTTTTTAGGTTTCATAGCCTCCGACATGACATCCAAGAATTCCAGTACCCAGCTGTGGCTCGTCACCCACTATCATGAGCTCGGGTCTCTTTACGATTTCTTGCAGTACAGCAGCTTGGACCCAGAGAGCTGCTTGAGGATGTGTCTGTCTGTGACCTGTGGCCTGGTCCACCTCCACACTGAGATTGTTAGCTCCCAGGAAAAACCAGCTATTGCCCACCGAGACCTGAAAAGCCGAAATATTCTGGTAAAGCGCAACGGACAGTGCTGCATCGCTGATCTCGGTAAGGTTTGCAAGGATATTCACAAAATCTGCTAACAGTTTATAGCAATGTGATTAGAGAAAGAGCTCTTTAAAGATGCATTTTGTAGTGTGTATTGTACTGTAAATTAAAAGCTTTTTCTGTGTTCATTCGTTCCTCAGGTTTAGCAGTGATACACTCTCAGTCCCATGACTACCTCGATATGGGCAATAACCCTCGCGTGGGGACCAAGCGCTACATGGCCCCTGAGGTGCTGGATGAAACTATCCGTGTGGATGTTTTTGAGTCCTATAAGCAAACTGACATCTGGGCTCTCGGGCTGGTCTTTTGGGAAATTACCCGCAGGACTCTTGTCAATGGTAGGTTAACAGTGATGTGTTTTTAATGTTATGCCTTTCCATCCATTAGCAGAAAAATCTGGCCTTAGATTAAACCTCAGGAAGCAAATGTAGATATATATCCACAAATTTGTTATGAAGCTAATGCATCACACGAGCGAGCGTGTTAAAAACAAGTTCTTTGTCACACGTCTGTCTGCTTTTGTAGAGTATATAGAACAAGCAGCCAGTCCCATGTCTCTCAGCAGGCCAGTGTTTTTCTAGTCTGTGTCTGCCTCTGCTATCCTCTCTCATGATTAGCACTGCAGTAATTATAAACAGTCTTATCTGGTGTCAGCACTCACTTGTACATAGTCCAGATGCCCGTGCATGCAATTTTTATATGCAAGCACACAGCCATGCACCAATGACTGTGTGTGTGTGTATGCATGTGTGTGCATGACTTCCAGATTTCCATCCCAATGTAGTCACCAGGGAGTTCATATCTCTCCCCGTTCTCTTGTTTAGCGAGACGTGCTTTACAAAACTCCCACCGCAGCCTGTCTGAGTCTCTGAGTGTGCTCTTTCAGGCTTTATGTGAAAACACATTTGTGTTCCGCAGATGTATGAAGAGATAACCCTCACAACAAGACACCTCACTGGGCTTTTAATTTGATAATTCTGACATCTTATTTTGCTTGATCACCCCACTGAATGACGAGAGGGGAACAAGTGATCCACTGTTTAACTTTGGGGGTTTTTTTAGGCATTGTGGAAGATTACCGTCCACCCTTCTTTGACCTGGTGCCCTCGGATCCCAGCTTTGAGGAGATGAAAAAGGTGGTGTGTGTGGACCAGCAGAGGCCCAGTCTGCACAACAGACTCCATTCTCACCCAGTAGGCTATTTGGCATAAACAGACACACACAAGTAGACATAAAAATGAACGCAAAAGTACAATTACATTTTGGAAATGTGGTGTTTTATATTTTTTCTGCCTTTTTAAGATATTGTCAGCCATCGTGAAGGTCATGAAGGAGTGCTGGTACCAGAACCCAACAGCCCGCCTTACAGCCTTGCGAATAAGGAAGACTCTCTCCAAACTGGACCACGACGACTTCAGCATTGAAAAACTGAAGCAGGATTTCTAGACTGAAACGAGGAAACTGGATTGAAAACACCAGAAGGGATTTTGCACCACATTCCAACAAATGAAGTGCATATCATTACCATATTTTGATCTAATCACTCACTCGGTGTCTGTATCATATTAAAACCATATGACTGTGTGTAGAAGCATCTAGAGCCTCTTGTACCAAATGTTATGTTTTTTGCAAACGCAAACATTCATCCACCATGATACTTAATACCTCTATAAATGAGGGGGCTACATTTCAGTTAGTTCAGGTTTAGGCCAGTTATTTTTAATTATCACAAAACAGTTAACATAGTTTTGTACTCCTTGTCTAACTCTCTCATTGTTGTGACAGAATGGAAAATCATTCTCTTAGGTATAATGTGGATTTTCCCAAAATGACCAATGATCCTTAAAACCACAGATAAGACAGGAAATATGTAAGTATTTATACACTCAAATGAAAGTACATTACCTGTCCTGTAAGTATGTTTAACTTAACTAAACTAAGCATTTATTATCTGCACATAAAAGCAGTGAGATATTTAGATGTAAATACATTTTTATGTAACAGAATTAAATTTGATGTCTTCTTTTGCAACCATATTGTAAATATGTTTCAGGAGAGATATTGTTTTCTACTATTCAGAAATGAGACTGTGTTAATGTTGCTTTAAAAACATATTTTTTTAAAAAACAACTTTTTTCATACATTTTTGTAAGGCTAAAATGTACCATCACAACCACTATGATCAGTAAAGGAATTCACATACATGTAATAATGGATACCTTAAATAAAGAATTATATTTTGGAAATATTTCTGCTTTACGTTTTTTTAAGCACCTATTACTGCAATTCTCACATTGACCAGCAGAGGTCATCAGACAAACAAGAATCCATACTCCTTACATGGGAGATTTGTGTAGTGTTTTGTTTGTTTATTTTATTTTATTTTATCTGCAGTGTATCTTAAAATTAAGATGAAAAAAATTCTTCATCAGATAATTAGAGAGTCTCTCTACAATTTGCAGGAGCTACATTTAAAAAGCTCTCATGTGACCTTCAGTGTATTGTTTGAATACATTTTCTCTGGGTCAAATGATTTAGTTGAGTAATAATTGCCTCAATATTCTCTCTGCTTTGGATTTCCTTTATGGAAATATTGAATGTGAGGACTTCTATTTCAAACTAATTTTTAGATCCTGTTACAAAAGGAGGAACATACATATGTGAATACACACATACATAAAAAACTACACATAGAAAATATGTTGAAAGTTAAGCACTGGAGCAGAATGTCAAAAAGAATAAGAAATGTCCAATGGGAATTAAAACTGTGCAACAGTTTTAAAATGTTGCCTGGTCACTGGTGAAAATAAGACTTTCGGCTTCATCCCCTTTGTGTAATATTAGCATTCCAATGTTTTCTTTCTGTATCTGTCATGCTTGCTCTTTATCTGTTTATGTGTGTGTGTGTGTGTGTGTGTGTGTGTGTGTGTGTGTGTGTGTGTGTGTGTGTGTGTGTGTGTGTGTGTGTGTGTGTGTGTGTGTGCGTGCGTGCGTGCGTGTGTCCGTGTGTTGTCTGTCTTCCTAGTTGTTGAACAAATGCCAGTGAGATAATACTCCCTTGAAGTCCCAGTCTGTCTGGTCAGTCAGATGGAGAGCTGGTTATTTTTAACACTGCAGGGGGTTGTTGAAGTATCAGAGAGGCCAAGCTGTGTGTCAGTGAGTGCAGAAGCCCATCTCACATCTCCCTGTGTTTTCCTCCTCTGTGTATTCCTTTTCACTGTGGGATCATTCCCAGTGGCTCTGTAGAGACAGGAGAGATTTGTTCAGCAGACAATGCCCGCTGAAGAAATGTGCAGATAAATTGGACAGGGCCGATAATGGACAGATATAAAGCCACAGAGGAGGCTGTGCAGACACAGTTAGGCTCAAGGATAGATCGGTGAGAGTGCTAGTAAGAGGACAGGTGATAAAAGCAGGCACAGATAAAGTCCCTAATGCACCTGGTTGCAGCCTGGCTCACCTCTTCCTGAGCTACATTCTCAACTGGAGGCAGATGAATGTATTAGTATAGACAGGTTTGGTCCCTGAGGAGAGACAACAATCCTGAATAGAGCTGGACCAAAACACCTTGTGCTATCTTTGGATGCACGATTATTTTACACTTTCGGACTGAAAATTGCAAACGGATGTAACTCTCTCTCAAAATCTGATACAGTGGCTTAGATGTGATTTGAGATCAAGTAAAAAATATATATATATATATAAATAAAGCAATAAAATGGTCTCTTATGCAGATTTAAACCAGATTTACCTCATGCGCTTTGATCAGGGAACAGCAAACGAATATACATTTGTCAGATTTTGTTCCCCATGGCTGTAATATCAGTGAGGGATTTGTCTGATAATGAATCAATCACTGAATATGGGTGGATAAACATCTGAGTGCAGCAGAGTATTACTAATCTAATTCCAGTCAAATGCAGGGAGGCCTAGAATCATCTCCTCTCATGGGGCCTGCGATTTCAAGTTCTGCATCCAAATCACAATCCATGATAAGATAAAGGTTTTGTCACTCACACTGGTTTCCTGGTCCGTTTCCATTAGATCACCGTTCCTATGAAGAAGCTTGGTGACTTCACAGCATGAAATTTTGACAGAACATTGTGTTAACAGCTGTGACTTTATGTCAAAATTTTAAGTGTTTTTAAGCAATCAACATGAAAAAGGTGTTATTTTGTTTCATGTTTGTTTTACCTGATGAATTTAAGTGTTGAG
Organism: Simochromis diagramma; assembly: GCF_900408965.1. Lineage (NCBI taxonomy): Eukaryota > Metazoa > Chordata > Actinopteri > Cichliformes > Cichlidae > Simochromis > Simochromis diagramma. The sequence continues at coordinate 2,404,079 of NW_024387152.1, read as the reverse complement.
CAATAATTCTAATGAAAAGCAGTTTGACCCAGTTAGATCCTTAAATAGATTTTTGTTCACCAAAAGTACAGCTATGAGTAATAAATGCAATCTGCACAGCATATTTGCTGAAGATTAATTCATCCTGCAGCTGAAACACATGCATAAAAATAAATAAATAAATTATAGAGCCCTAGATGCACTTTGTTTACACACATTAAAGCCAGTTGTGGCAACACATTTAGTCACATTTTACAGACATACACACAAACATTATTTTTCATTTTCAGAAATGATAAACATTGCCAGTTACGCTCAGTTTGTTCACTTGTTGTTTTCTTTCATGTTACATAATACACAGAGCTCAATAAAAAAAGAAACTTGCTTGGAAATAAATATTTTTGGAAAAAGTGAACTGAGACATAAAAATTCACAGAAAGAAAACAGATTGATTTCAGTGAAAGCAGCACCTGAGCGTGGTCATACATTTTTAGTAGCTAAACCATCAAATGCACAATGTTAGCTATGAACTGAGCTCACAAGGCTCTTTTTGGTATTATATATAATCATGAAAAACACACTGCAATCAGCCATTACTGGATAGTGAAGATTTGACTTAATATATCCCAGATCATTTTAACATCAATCATTAGAATATTATCCAGGCACCTAATTTCCAAAAGCACTTTTAATTTATCATAAATAACACACACAGTGATCACTCCTGCTCTTTAGATGATGTGAAACTGGAAGAAGGCAATTCGCCCACCGCTTTATTTACCACACAGCCCTGACCTCAGGGGCAGAAGGGGACGTGCAGCCCTCAGCCCTCCCCTTTAAACTCGCACGTACACACCCCTTTAAACACGTCACTCGGCTGGCTGGCAGGCTGGCTAGTATCTGGCGGTGGTGGTGTGCGGTTGGACTGTGGTTGTGTTTCAGGTCTGGTCGTGTTGATAACGACACACTTACGACGCATTTCATCGCGGGAGAGATGGGAGTTATGAAGAAATGGCTCTAAAACAAATTGCCCCAACGCTGCTGGCCCTGCTCGGGCTGGTGGCCGTCGGTAATGGTAAGTTTCATCCGAGCACCTCTCCGGCTTTTGTCTCGATGTGTTTTCCTGGACTGGGCATCGCCTGTTGTCGCTAATCGTCATGGCGCTCTCTATCGCGGATTTGGCTAGCCGTGTCTTGCTAGCGTCGACCTCAAAACCACGGCTGCTGTTTGGTCGAACCGGCTGCCGTGCCGTGTTTGATGATTTATCGATATTTTTGGCTTTTATCCGCTGACAAATTCAATTGAGCTGTTGTTGAACACGAGTAGCGAAACCAACAACAACCACCACCACAACAACAACATGGTGGGGCTGTCTGTTCCGAAGCGCCAGCTAACGTCTGCTAGCTAAAGTTAAATAATGTTGATAAATCTGTGTTATTAAATGGATACAAAACTGATATAAATGTGATTTTATTATTCTGTACGAACACCCCAAGCAAGGAATAGTGGTCTACATGGTGCTGTTGATGCTGAGGTTAATCTCTTGTGTGGCTGTTATGCTAACTTATTTACAAAATAGTGTCTTTTTGGCTTGTGACTGCTTATCGCTGTTTTGCTTGGGGACATCGTATAATGATAGCTGGCTGGTTGAATTTGCGTAATGTGGTCAGTTACAGTTTCGTCACATGTTGTGAGGACTGGTTTCCACGCTGGAAGGAGCAGAAAGGAGCCTCTGAATGAAGGCCTAACCTACTTTGTGCATGAAATGTGTTTTCTGAGGGTAAACACTGGCAGCTCTGCCATCGCTTTCCATTTGTAAAGAGTGAAAAGGGTGCTTAGTGGACCCCCACCCCCCCTTTCCTTCCTGCACAGCAGAAAGTGAATGCTGGCATAGGGCGACAGCAGCCGTACATTCAGCCATCCCAGACAGAAGTCAGAGTTGAAGTCTGGGTTCATTGTGATGGAAATGTGGCAAGTGGGGTCTTTTGAGGCGCCAGTTATGGTCCTTCTTCAGTCCGATTCCTCCCCATCTGCTGGAGCAGCTGATGCCCAGCTTCACACAACACATCACAATATATCACTATATGTAACAGCACACACAGTATATCACCAAATATTCAGCCAAAGCACAGAGCGTTTGGCCCCTCAGCGCATCTACTGACCTTTAAGTTTGCTCCAAACGTCCCTTCACTTTCATTATGCTTCAGTAGGTTAGACACAAGCATGTCTTGTTTTATGAAAAACTCTGTTCTCTTCCTTTGAGTTTTGCACCTTTGTTTCAACTTGCCACTCACTGGATACACTTATTATTAAAATGATCCGTGTGCCAGGGGGGAAAAAAAATGATCTTGGCTTCATTTGTTATCCATTAAAGTGTACTGTGCTAAACAATTGAGTCATCCTTCCAAGAATCATAAAAACTGTTCCTCCCCCACAAGTTTAGATAAGGGCGCAGTACACTAAGGTAGATCAGTTCAACAAGGCATGCTGGGAAAATTGTCACACCTGAGTGGCCAGTTTGTTTGCCTGGGTTACACCAACATTAACAGAGATGTGTGAGGTGGAGAGTTGGGGGTGGGTCTGTGACCGGTGCAGACACACACAGTGATAATGGGGCTGTCCATCTGGCAGGGTTTGTCATGCAAGGGGGGCCACGAGTCTATCATGAGCTGCTTTCTCCCTATGTAATGGATTACACCATGCACAGGCTGAAACCAGACAAACCTGAAAGCTGCTTCGCTGGAGCAGATTCCAGGCCTGCGCGAGTATGTTTTTGTGAGAATATGCTTTACTCACAGGTTTGAATCTGTCACGTGTTGTTGACTTCACGAGGATTAGGAGTCACTGGTGTTATGGGCATTACATGTCTACGTGACGCAGTCAGACTGGGTGAATTGAACAAAGTAGCAATGTGATATGGGCACTGTCAACCACAGTGCCGCTAGGTAGGGCGCGTCCCTCCCCTTCTCTCTACATTCTCCATCTCGCTTATATAAAAGCCTGCTGCTTTGTCAGAATTTAATCTGTACTTTGTTGTCTGTGGTCCCGTTTCTGCTTTCATTCACTTACTTCTAACAGGGTGGTGAAGAAAGCTTTAGTTTGGGTTGGGTTTTTTTTTTTTTTTATCTCTAGGTTAGAGGAAGGCCATTGGATAGATGAGCTCCTGCTATCTCTTGACCTCTGAACTCACCTTTGGAAGCTCTTCAACATACAATCACCAGGCCTGCCAGACTATTGTCGTTTCCTGATGTGCCTCTTTTCCACTCTTTAGTCATAACCCTGCTGTCTTTCTGGTAAAATGACCGCCTTCTGTCATTCAGACATGGCTTATTAATGTTTCTTCATTTATTTTACACATACAACGTTGATGGATAGAACCACATTATCTATGTGCAATACGTGTGAGATCTGGATATCATGCATCCAGTGAGGTATACCATCTGACGTATGATATCCAATAGGAGGCAAATAGAGCGTATAATGTTCTTTCCATCATTTATTTAACACATTGAATGTGTTAAATAAATAAATGAACATTAGTGGCCTATGTGTGAATAACAGAATGCATTAGATCAGAGTTTTCTGACTGCAACATAGTGACCGAACATGAGTGTATTCAGAAGGATTCTTTCCCCCCCTTCTCATTATGAGCAACTGAGATGCACAGCAGGCAACGGCATGATTCACAGTGGCTTACATCAACACATTGTAATTGCACGCATACCTATACATTTATGCAAGTGTATATAGGTTTCAGAATTAGATAGTAGAGTGTTGTCAGTCTGCTGCTTTTATGGAAAAAGGCCGTAGTGCTCATTAAGATGTAAGGTAGACCTGTTCAGGTGCACTCAGATTAATGGATAATGTTGCGTGTCTGTGGCGTGTGGTTGTGGCTTGAAACTAAAACATGCCTTCCTTTCAGTTTGAACAGGGAACTCACTGTACAGGGGTAAACGGTGCAGGTGCTTGTGTAATGTCAAATTTGATGTGAAAGAGTTCAGGTGGCGGCTGTGTGAGCTAGTCAGTTTGGAACATGCGTATACCTGCCCATTAGATCAGAGCAGGGAGAATGTACAGAGAGGTTGAAACTTTATAGGTTCCAAGGTGTAAGCCCGTAAAGAGAAGACGGTGTGGACAGAGGAGGGGAGATGGACATTTGGATTTCAAGCAAGATTGAGTTTGAAAAGTAGAACGTGTTTTTGGGGTGTTTTAAAGGGGCGGGGGTTCCTTCTCCCTCAGTGTGTAGCAGTTGTTTAAACCTGTTCTAGATAGTTGTATTGTCTGCCAGATCCCTGCAGCTATGTTGTGATCAAATGAAGTTGCATCACATCCTCTGTATAAAATTTCTGGTTGCTTCCTGGCTCAGACACCACCTCCTTTGCAATTTGTTTACTAACAATTTCCATAATGTGGCACTGAGCCAGTCGGGGTCAGGTCGGGTCCGGGGTGGTCTAGTTTTCCTTCCATAATGACCAGTGTTGTTAATGACCTCCGTTGGCCCGGAGGCAGAGAGCCCTAATTGCTACAGCAGACGGCATAGCCCCGGACTGACCCGGCTCCTCCATTACTGATGCTAGACCGCAAGAAATTACTATCGCTTTAGAGCCAGCCAACTTCTTGGCTGTCCTCTTCTCTTCAATTTACTCTAAAGTACTAGTCTTTGTTTAAAGAGTTTTTGCATATTGTTCATGAACCTGCATTTGTTTCTGTGGCGTATCTTAAGCATACACAGACATAAGATCTGTGATTTGTCACCGTGCTTCCACAGACTTGATAGTTACATTAATTTATGTCTATACAGCTTCCTCCATTGCATGTCTCTTTGTAGACGCGTTTGATTTGTTTTTCTTTTTTTGTTTTTTCTGACTGCTGTTGGAATTTAGATCAGACCCACACTGCCTTGTAATTTTCTGCTGGAAGGTATGCAGTCTACTTGTCAAGTTTTCTCTAATACTTCCGTGACAATGATTTACTTTGATTGGTGTGATCCAGGGTAAAACTTTTGCTTTTGGAATCCAGTGAGAGTGCCTTATCTAACTAGCTCTTCAAATACCATTTAACCCTGTTTTCTTTCCTGGGCTCAGATAGCGTTGGTAGCTTAAACAGAGCAAAAATTTGTTATGAGTAAGTGTGTGAATATGCAAAGTAGTTGCTTTTTTTGAGCTTTAAAGGTAACTGCTGGATTTATGCCAAATCCTTGTGGTGTTCTCGGATCAACGTTGCATTTTGTCTGGGCTGTTTTTATTTTGGTTTCACAATATTATTAGCTTAAGGATTATCTGCCAAATAACTTAATCTGTCTTTTTTCACAATGAAAAGAGTGACATAACTAAAATTGATATTTTTTTTTTTTTTGATGGTTCTTGCCATATGTGAAATTTCTATGTTTATGTTGTGCTATGTATATATTGTCATTCTGATCATTCTTCTCAGTTATTTATGCAATGAAAATACAAATTACAGCAGAATCAAGGAGTTTTGGAAATTAGCTTTAGTTTTCAGTGCATCACTTCAGTTTTATTTATGTAACACCAGATCGCAACAAGAGTTTACCTCAAGGTGCTTAATATTTTATGGTGAAACCCTACAAAAATCCCCCAGGGGGATAAAAAAAAAAAACTTGGACAATGAAACTGCCCTTTATGATCAGACACGTGGCAATGGTGGGACAGGACAAAACTCCCCTTTTAACAGGAAGAACTTGACATCAAGGCTAAACACAAGCAAACTAAAAATAAGTGTGTAAGTGTCTGCAGTGTATTTGGTGCCAGTTGTTGTTGGTCTGTAAGAAAACAGTGTTTGTGTTTAACAAATAATTGTAACCGAAGAGGAAAAAAAACGACACTTCTGCAAACATCCAGGATGGGTTTCAAGCAGCTTCAAATGGCACTGACTCATATTACCACCATTTTAGAAATCAGTTTGAGAATCTGAGCACAAGTGTCTGCAACAAATCCAAAGTGAACCTGTGCTCACACTCGTGTGCCTTTGAACCCGACCAGAACAACAGACAAGACAGGAAGGGATGTAGCCTCAGGCTGGTGGTTGGTAGACATGGTAGAAGCAGCCTCGGCCCCAGAGACTTCACTTTAGAATCAGATCAGTAATCTGACCCTGAGATGCAGACAAAGGTAATGACTTTCCTCCTTCCCCTAGCATTGATTAGGACACAGTTGTGGTGTGTGCATGTGTATGTTAGCCTGTGTATGTGTGTTGCACTCACACTGTCTGGTGGCGTCTGCTTGTCTTGATCAGCTCTCAGTCTGGTATCTGTATGGATCTAATTTCAGCCAGTGCATTTTGGTAATGGTTCTCCCCTCCCCATACACGCACACGTGCTGATTGTCTGAGCCCCCAGAAACCCACAGTGTTTGTGTAACCTGCCGCCCTGCGCCAAGCACATTTACAGTATTTTCTTTATGTTATCGTACACAGAACTTCAGTCGTGTTTTGAGAGCGTTGTTTCCACCAAGTCGGTCTGAACGGCGCATGCATCTGCTGAACGCTGTCATCGTGGTTTATGGGTAAAGTTCTGTGGAATGGGGCTGTTCTGTGTTTTATTTCGTTAGGTTCATAGGACCGCCAAATTAAGGCAACGCTGTTTATGGCAACAATGTTTTAATAATGTTTTCCTGACTGTGTTCTCCATTTCCTGTCTCAACACGAACGGAATGATTGGAACTCCGTGCTAACGGCTCGAAGGGATTGCGTTTAGGCTCTGCTCTCCCTGTTTTTGTCATGTGTTCCCTTTTCTGCTCCCTCCCATAAGTTAAAGTCTAGACTGGGTTTTAATGACAGTCGCAGCTGGTCACTTGGGCAGACCTCAATCGCAGCTGGGGGGCCCTGTTTGCCCCCTCCCCCTCTGTATTGTCCTTCCCAAATGGGGACCAACCCCCATCCTGTCTGGCCCAGAGCAGCTCCCCCAAACATCGGGGTTGTTACTGGTAACCCCACTCTGCTGTCCCCTGTATGCCACCCATCCCCCCACGCAAAAGTGCACACCCCCCACTCCAGTCTTTGTTCATGTAGGGCCAGTCCAATCCCTCCTCATGTCGCCTTAATCTCCACACAAAGGACCAGTGTAAAGACCACCAATTATGTGGATACAAGAGCAGAGTTCACTCAAACTTCACACACACGGCCTTTTCCTCAGATCCAAGTGTATTTGGGCTCGGTAATATTCCTGCAAGTCTGGCTTTGTAACACTTTGGCTCTGAATCTATTGAGATATGCAGAGCGCTGTGTAAACAACACAGCATTTGGATAAATATTTTTTGTTTGAATTAGTTAAGTAGCAGAACTCCATATTGCCTGATGTTCATCTCTGTTTTTTGGATGGTTTTTTTGTTGTTGTTGTTTGTTTTGTTTTTTTAACCGCTACCTCGTGCCATCTTTTGCAAAGTTTAGTTTGGGGCTGTGATTTAGCAGTTAGATGAATATATTGGCGGGTGAGCGTTGGCTGAATTCTTGAGCAGTTTGTTCTTTTTGGAGTGAATTTGAAGGCCTTTTTTTTTTTTTATTCTATTTTCGTGGTCTGCCTCCATGAGGATCTAACTTGGCAGATAAAGAACCTGTAAAGCAGGTTTCAAAGCTTGTACTAATGAGTTGAGTCGGCCCATATTTTGCACATTCGTGTCCCTCTTTCAGTTTTTCAGAAAGCAGAGGTGACATTTGAGTGTGTTTTAATGTTTGCTGTCCAATTGGTATAAATTATATTTGAAAACTAAATCAATAACTGTACGTGTGCCCGTATGGTTTAGTGATGTGTGCTTTTCCCAGCAGCTTGTTCATTATTAACAGGATGTGAGAGAAATGTCCTCCGCCTAATTGCTTCATCTCGGGCTTTCTGCTCATGACTTTTATTTGGGTGTTTTTTCATCATGCACATATCGATAAATATTACACAGTCACCAGCAGAACCGCTTACGGCTGGTGGACAGATTTTTATATCGCCTAAGCCTGTTTGCTGATTGCATAAATGTTATGCATTGTAGTCACAGGGCGTTCAACTTACAGGATGTTTTCATTTAGATAAAAGCATTAGTCAGTAATGAAACATCAGATCATTTTATCTAAACTTGTGAATCAATCACCATCAAGTTAATAATAAATATCCTCTCATGTTTTTGCTGTGCTGAACACACATAATGTTTTTGCTTCTCAGCGTGGAAGCGGGCTACACATGGTATAGTCATGAGGTAGCCCTAAATGAAAGGGAGGACTTCCCACAAACCAAACTCTTGGTAGGCCGCAAACCATCCATGGTAGAGTTGAGAAGCAAATGTGTGTGTTTTCAGCCATGTTTGGTTTCCTTCCTGAGCTTCTGTCTGTGTCTGTGTGCCATCTGTCTTACCACACACAGACTCTCCAGTGATGAATGTGCCTTTTCATTTCAGATCACCGTGTTCTTGTCAGATCACTCCTGTTAGCTCATTATCGTGTATTGGTGCAATATGTTTGTCATGAAAAAAAACTTTTATAGCCTTCAATTTGAGTTTTGTGAGGCGATTCGGTTTACAATCCTAAGTGTGGTGAGGAGGCGCTTTGTCTTAAAATGTGCTGTGTGTGTATTTCCTTTTAAATGCTGCTCTTGCTTTTGAGAACGTATTGATGAAAATGGCTCTTGTCTGGATTCACTTGGTAAAAATTTGATATGCTTTACTGAAAAGCCATAAACGGCAGACGTGAAGGAGAGATGGTCCTGGTGGAAAGAGGTGTTTCAGGTTGTCTGAATGTTGATGGAAGTAATGTGTCATCCTGCATTTAAACCTACAGCCATGACTCCTGTTATCGGTTTTATTTTGTTAAACTATTTGCCACGCACTAGCCTGATGTGGCACAGGGCTTGTTTTTCTCTTTTTATCAGGCCCAGCCTGCTTTACCTCTGTGTAATCTGCAGGAAATTCCATCTGCATGCGAACTTGAGTGAAATTTGGACACACTCAGCATTGAGTTCCTGTCACTTTCCCACTCACCTCCTCAAGAACAAGACGCGCACACACACGCACGCACACACACACACTCTCTAACCAGATGTGAAATATTACTGAAACTCTGCTTCAAGTGTTCCACATTTCCAGTTACTACTCAGTGAACAAGCATAGACACATCAGCGTACACGCTACATGCAAAAAATGCTCCCACGCAGAAATAAACCTTCAAGAGTTCAGGGGAAACCACTCCTATGACACCACGGTTTGTGGTTTAGGCCACTTGGATGGTACATGCAGATGTTGCAATAAGTATATCACTCATTGAATTGTTTTTCTTTTTAAATTTTATCCAAACCAAATTAACCAACTACTCTGGTAGTTGGTTAATTTGCTGGAATCTGCTGACACCTTTTGGCCGACCTCTTCGTTGGTTCAAAAAGAGAAGATCACTGAGCTCATCTGGTCAAAGAAGCCCTTTAGTATAAGACACAGAGGATTAGTGGAATTTTGCCACTCTCAACGTCTTTCTTTCCTCTAGGCTAGGCATCGTCAGCTGTCCGACCAATGTTGAGCCTCTTTTTGAAGAAGAATAGGGATTGAAATTCCTCTTCTCTTTGTGACTGCTCCTGTGTTGTTTTAGGGTATAGTGGTCTTGTCTTTGTTAATTCCACAGTGATTAGTCTCAAGTGGTCCAGCCTGTGTCTGGCCTCACCCACGGTAGTGTTGACAGTACGTTTTTCATTTTGGGTTTTCCTGTGTAAAAGGAACAACCAAAAATAAAAACGGCTCCACATTCCTACAACCAACTATGCCATGCCCTGCTGTGCGCTGTGGTAGGAGTAAACCTTAGAAGAAACCTAATGTGCTGGCCTTGCTCTAAATGAGAAGCATGTGTGGTATGACTCGAAATTACATTTCACTCCAAATCTAATCAGTTTTCAGTTTCTTGCTCTCTGGATTGCTCAACTAGTACTGGTTCTGTTTTAGATGTGGCAGGCACTGACCTCATTTGTTTGCGTGTATATGGACCACCGTAGTTTTATTATGACAGCGGCAGGAGTTCCAGTGTGTCACCTTTTAATAGGTTCCTGCGCAGAAGTGTGCTGTGTTTAATAAAACTCTGGTCTCATTAGCTGAAACGGTGGCGGCTCTCGGTGTCGATGAGAAAAAGACGGGAGAGGAATGGAGCAGAATGCTGCATTGGGGATTTGGCAGGAGCCCTCTCCCCTTGTTGAGTTTCACTTTGTCTGTCCCGACGGGCAGGACTGTCTCCACCCTGCGTGTCTGGGTTCATCTGCAGTGAAGGATCTGATTTCAGGGCCGTCTGGCTGCTTCTGCTGAACACTAAGGATCTGTGTCTGCACGTCATAATATGCCCACAATTTAAAGGGACACTCATTACATTTTGTATTGAAACGGTGGTGTATGCTTGCCCCCTGCTGGGCACAATGAAGAAGTGAACTAGAGGACTCTGTAACCTCGTGGTGATAAACTTTTCTTTTTCTCACTCTCTCAGCTTTACGTTGCAACTGCACAAACTGTGAGAAGACGGGCTATGAGTGCGAGACAGACGGTGCCTGCATGGCTTCAACTTATTATGTCAACGGGAAGGAGGAACACGTACGTGTCTGCATCAACCAGGACAGCCTGGTCCCCCCTGGGCAACCGTTCTACTGTTTGAGTGCTGAAGGTTTCTTCAATACTCACTGCTGCTATGTAGATTACTGCAACAGTATTGACCTGAAAGTCCCAGGTGAGACCTCATTAAATACTTTAGAGCTGTTTCAGTTCAATTGTGACTGTTTATTTATTTATTTATTTTTTAACCAATTTCTTTTGTTTTGTTTTGTCTTCTTAGTCCCAACCAAAGGGGGGGAATGGTCAACCCAAGTGAGCAACTGGGGGCCAGTGGAGCTGGTGGCAGTGATTGCAGGGCCCGTGTTCCTGCTCTGTGTGTTGCTGATGGTCGGGGTGTTCCTGTTCCAGTATCACCAGAGGGCCTACAGCCACAGACAGCGGCTGGAGGTAGAAGATCCCTCCTGTGACCATCTATACTTGGCCAAGGACAAGACGCTCCAGGACCTAATCTATGACATGTCCACCTCTGGATCAGGCTCTGGTCAGTATGCAAGAGCAGTAGCTTCCATACATCCTTAGATATATCAGTATGCCCAGATGAGTAACATTCACCATAACGGTGTGAGGATACTTATCAGGGAACTCTTGTTGATTTGTTGCCTGTCTGTTGCCCCCTCTGCAGGTTTGCCCCTGTTTGTGCAGCGGACTGTGGCCAGGACTATTGTGCTGCAGGAAATAATAGGAAAAGGTCGCTTTGGGGAGGTGTGGCGCGGGAAGTGGAGGGGAGGCGACGTAGCAGTGAAAATCTTCTCATCCAGAGAGGAGCGCTCCTGGTTCAGAGAGGCTGAAATCTACCAGACAATCATGTTACGGCATGAAAATATCCTAGGATTTATTGCAGCAGACAACAAAGGTGAGGAAAACTGTTGGCTATATGAAGATACAATACAAGAAGACTGCTTTAAACAACCCTCAACAGTAAAAGTTTAGGCCTTTTCAAAATAAAATGTTTTACATGCTCGCTGCTGTTTAAGTAGAGTAGATTATTTGATCGACGTCATTCATTTGTTCCCTTTCAGACAACGGCACTTGGACTCAACTCTGGCTGGTGTCAGACTATCATGAGCATGGCTCACTTTTTGACTACCTGAATCGCTACTCTGTCACCATTGAGGGGATGATCAAATTGGCGCTATCAGCTGCCAGCGGCTTGGCACACCTACACATGGAGATCCTAGGCACTCAGGGTGGGACTTTCATGTTTGCAGAGTGGATATGTTATATGTAAAGGGAGAGCATGTTCTTGATGCAAGTGTAATGCTGTTGTGTTGGTTCTCGTGCAGGTAAACCTGGCATTGCTCACCGTGACCTCAAGTCCAAAAATATTCTGGTTAAGAAGAACGGCACATGTGCTATAGCTGACCTAGGTCTGGCTGTCCGCCATGAGTCTATCACAGACACGATCGATATTGCACCGAATCAGCGCGTGGGCACTAAGAGGTAAATGTTTCCATACTTATCAGCACTCAAGTAGATAAAGCACGCAGGGGATTTTACAGGTCTTCCCTGAGGCCTTAAAGAATACATCTGACAACTTTCTTTCTTTTTTTTTTCTTCTAATACTTTGAATATCAGAAAGTAAAAACTTTGAAAAGCTGGATTTTAGTTTTCTGACTTTTTCATAATTCTAGTCACTCTTGGATGTAATACCCTGTTATTCTCTGCACCACAGAAATGGGAGACCTTGGTAGAACTTTGAGTGAGATAGATGTACTGTGATGTAGAGTGTAAAAGATGGCAGTAGTTACAATGACCACACAGTGGTTTGTCAAGTCCTGTTTTAAAGCCTTAAGATGTGAGTTTTCTCAATGGCTGTCTTGGTGATCTTAAACTGCATCCTCATTTGTTGAGGAGGAGGAGAGCTGACTGTGAAACTGCATGCTCATTGGCCAACAACTTGGCATAATGCAAAAATTCAACATGACCAGAAACGAGTCACCGAGGGCAGACGGTGATCAGGAAAGTGTTTACTGGGGTGAAGCGTGAGGGCTGTTTTTTTCTCATATGCTGAGGACCAGAAATCTTTTTTTGCAGCCATAGGTATCGCCCCCTAGTGGGCATTACAAAGAATGAAAGTTTGAGACTTGTTGGCAGGCTGTTATCTTTACTTCAGTTTCTATTAGTGGTGCTAAAGTTGTTGTTCATGCTGTGTGTGTCCACACTCAGGTACATGGCTCCAGAAGTCCTGGACGAATCCATAAACATGAAACACTTTGACTCCTTCAAGTGTGCTGACATTTACGCACTGGGCCTGGTGTATTGGGAGATTGCGCGTCGCTGCAACACAGGAGGTAAGAGCACAATATAAATAAATATGATACAGTTGGTCAAATAAACAGAAACATGAAATCTGAGACTGAAAATGCTTCTCTGTCATGTACTACAGGTATCCATGAGGAGTACCAGCTACCCTACTATGACCTTGTGCCCTCTGACCCGTCCATAGAAGAGATGAGGAAGGTGGTGTGTGACCAGAAACTGAGGCCCAATGTGCCCAATTGGTGGCAGAGCTATGAGGTATTTCACACCATGTATATGAACAGCTGCACTAGTGGTTTCTAAAAATATGTCCAATGGCAGCATATGGAACCAGTTGGGCTGTATTGGTTTGGCAGTACAAGATGTTCTGGTCTACAAGTACGAAGGTAGACCGCCAACTTCTGAGTCAGTGTTGTGGGGGAGGATTAAAATAGTTTTATCTACTCAGTCGTCCATTGTTAAAATTTGGGGTTCATGATGTCCCTGAGCTGGCTACCAGCAAATAAAGCCAAACTTGGATAAATCAGTTCATTTTTGGATTTATTTTCACTTAAAAAACAAAACAGAAAAACAGCTTTTTACACAAAGTGTACTATTCTTAGCAGTGGTGCCCTCAATATACAAAATAAATGAGCCAGTCCAACAGTCTGTTATTGCCTTAGTGCAAGACGCAGTAATCAACATTTAATGTCCCTGATGTAGGTGCACAGGTCTGTCTTACCTTAAACTCTGACATTTTTCTCACACACAGAGGCTGGTTTGAAAAGCACAGATCGCGACTCATTCAAATGTCTGTGGCTATAAGTCATGTTGTAACACTTTTGTCCTCTTGCTGCACAGTCACTGCGCGTGATGGGGAAGATCATGAGGGAGTGCTGGTATGCCAACGGAGCAGCCAGACTGACAGCTCTGCGCATCAAGAAGACTTTGTCTCAGCTCAGCGTGGAGGAGGATGTGAAGATGTGAGCGTACAGGCGGCAGAAAGACACTCTGGAGACGCACAACCAGACAACACTCCCATAGGAAAGAAACACTAAAGACAGACTGCAAATGAAAACCCTGCCAGTTTTAAAGCCACACTCCAAGTTGTGACAAGGCCTACCTCACCTTTTTAGCCAAAACTACTGAGAATCAACCCTTCTCCTCCTCCTCCTGACTTTTCTCTCCCTTCCCCTGCCTCCCTTTAGCTCCTCACGTCTCTTCCTCCTTCCCTCTGACTCCCTTCTCCATGGGCCACAACACTACAGCACTACCACTGTTAATATCATCACACTCAACCCTTCTTTTTTCATCTCCCATGGCAGGAAGTAGAACTCTTGTACAGTGAAAAGAAGCTTCTGTTTTTGATCATCTGTTTTCTTGTTTTTCCTTTTAACCTCTCTGAAATTGTCCAACGTGGACTAAAGTCGTCCAGAAGAGTCGGGCATGTCGTGGGCTTCAAGTTTAGGAACGATTACACATAACTTTCCATTGTGTTGGCCATACAACATCATATTCTGTCGCTGTAAGGAGGGGAAAGAGGCTGAAGCACTGTTTTTTTTATGTGTGTGTGTGTGTGTGCGTGTGTGTGTGTGTGTGTGTGTGTGCGTGCGTGCGTGCGTGCGTGCGTGCGTGCGTGCGTGCGTGTAAGTAAAAGGTGTCTGGACTACTAGCATGTTCCCAAGACACTACAATGTCTACTGGTGTAGGCTGTAGTTCATTAGAGAAAATCAGTTATTGGACATGTGGTAATTAAGCATGAACAGCTGGATTGTGCTTTTTTTCCCCTCATTTTATTCCCTCACTTGAATCTTCAAACACAAATTAGTTGCACTCAACTGTAGCTTCCTCATCACATGTGAGACCGGGCAGGTGTCACATAGCAGATGCGGTCCAGTCCTGGCGTTTAGTTTGAAATGTGGCAGGGATAATGTTGAATTTATTCTAATTTTTTTTTTTTCTTGGGATGGTTTTATTTATTTGTTCATAGTTTTTACTACATAATGATGAACACTGTGAGATGAGATGTGACAAACCACAAAATTAAATGTCGTAGTTCAGTCAAAGTCTTCAGAGTTGTGGGTTATTGCATTCTTTTTTTTTTTTTTTTTTTTTTTTTTTTTTTTTTTTTATTAAAGTAAAGATGCTGTTTGAAAAATGAATGCAGCCATAACCCTCTGGCGGTGACAGGTGAAGACGTAGTACACACGGTGCAAATAAGAGGCGTATGAAAAGGCAATGAAAACAATCTTTTCTTTTTTAAATATATATATATTTTTTGTGTAAAAGATCATGATGGGTGTTTTTTCTTCTG
This sequence comes from Simochromis diagramma, assembly GCF_900408965.1. Taxonomy (NCBI): domain Eukaryota; kingdom Metazoa; phylum Chordata; class Actinopteri; order Cichliformes; family Cichlidae; genus Simochromis; species Simochromis diagramma. The sequence goes on along the minus strand of NW_024387152.1, from coordinate 2,388,977 downwards.
GCTTTAACATTAGACACTACTGATGATGGGTACATATGATTTGTATATACAACATGCATTTTGTTTTATTTTTTTCCTTCTATGCCACAAGCTCCAGTGTGACATTGAACAGTGATTTTAATCTGATGGTACTTTCACGCGTCTGTTTGATCCGTCTATGGTTTCTGACTGTCCGAGGAAAGGATTGCGATATCTGCTGGAATTTGTATTTCACTTGCTCCTCTCATGGTAATTTGGTGGTACTACTGATCCCAGGCCATTTTGCTGCAACTTCCTTTTTTTTTTTTTTTAATTTTATTTTATTTTTTAAATCTATATAAACACAACTATTGCAGTTGCTTGTTGAGTTCTTTCAAGAGCCCAGTAATGCAGATCTGCTTCTACATACGTCTTCTGGGGTGACATCTTTCTCAATGACACTGGAATACTTAGCAGCTTCTTGTAAACCTTACTATTCTGATACTGCCACTGGCTGTTTATTCAGAAATCCAGACGATTGCTGACAGTTCGCGCACAGGGAACATGTGGTTAGATGTAAAATGTAGTTGGGAGTTTTACTGTCAAAGACTGACATGCTGTAAAGAGAAACTGCATGTTTTCATTCTACGTCTGACTTTGAGTCTGTCTCCAGACGAGACTATGAAAGTATTACACTGACATTTGTCACCATCGGGCTCTGCACTGTTATGTCCACAAGGGCGATTAGTTAACGTTAGTTACGCCATCACTTGATCCAGAATCCATGTGTCATGTTGGTATCCATTTTTTGCATGCTGTCTCAAACACTGGGTCCTCTGCATTGAGGTAGATAAACTTAAGACATGTTGTTTTTTTGTTTTGTTTTGTTTTTTTCCCCCCCACCATTTCCTGTGTGCTTTTTGTTGTTTTTTGTTGTTTGTTTTTTTTTTTTTTTTTTTTTTCTGTTTGTGTCGTTGGTTGTGTACCCCAGAAATGTTGCTGCTACTGTTAACATGGGTAGAAGTTCAGCGGGCAGAGGGAAGTGAATAAAAGAAGGGAGGGGAAGTGGGCGACTGCTGTCAGTTGAACCAAAATTGTCAAAACACTCCTGTCCATGTTTGGTTTGTTGCCATGGGTATATGACCATCAGACATCCTGTTCATAGGTAATAAAAAATAATATTGTGCAGATCTTTTCAGAATTAGTTCAAAGGTGTACATAGATGATATACAATAAAATCCTCTTTTTCTTATCTGTGACTGGCCAGTGCTCATTTCAGATGTTCGGTTTTCTCTTGTTTTTGTTTTGTTTGTTTCTTTTCTTCATAAAGAAGATAATATTTTAAAATATGGCTTGTGACTAAAGACAAAATACACTGATGGGGGATTATAAATTACAATATAACTATATTTACATACAAATACGTAGTTAGGTGCACTACAATGACTGGTAACATCTCAGGTTCTTATAGGAAACAATTACAGTGGAAGTACATTTAAGTAGTGCTTATGTAATAAGTACTGCATGGAGTAAATAATTGTAAGTAGTATTTTAATTACCTGGTAGTTTTACAGAAAAGCAATATTTGCCCATCTTACATTATAAATTTGTTATATTGTTGGGGGGCATATTATGGAGTGACTTGCATTTTTCCCCCACAGCCATAAAAAGCTGATTGTCGTCACCCTGCCAGACGGGCAGGTGACGTGGACACCCGTGAACGCTAAAACTCCAGAACGAAGCGACATAGCAGTTTCACGTCTATGGCTGTATCCCAATTCAGGGTCTGCAGCCTTAAAGTACGCAGCCTCAACGATCCTCAAGGGCCGCGTACTCAAAGACCGCTAAGGCCGGAAGTGCGAGGCTTGTGAAATGGGATGGTCTAGCCTCCGTTGCGCTGCCCAGGTTGCCTAGCAACCATGATCCTAACAGCTGGAAACGTGTCATACAGCTGTGTTTGACAGAAATGAAGGAGAAAATCTTTTGTTCATTTGTTTGTTTGTTTCTACATGAGCTTTGATCATTCTCTGTCAGATTACGCTCAGCTATTGAACGGCGTATATTTTAAAGTAAAGCCTTTAAAACCAAGTTAGTACAAACGTCACTAATGTCACATGACTTTGCCGACATGTGGCCAACAGTAATGTTTAATTTTCTTCGTTATTAAACATTCGCACATAAATACGTGACATAATATTCAGGACTTAAAGTTTACTCTTCGGCCGCCCCTCATCCGCCGTTTTTTTTCGGCAAAATTATCCACACGCACCGCCGCGCTATGCATTCTGGGATATGTTGGGCCACGAAGTCTACACCGCCACAGGCTTAAAATTCAGGGAAATGAAGGACGCATCTGAGGGCCGCATTTCGAGCAGCCTTTGAATTGGGACAGCCTTCGGCGCGCCGCTGTGACGTAATCGGCCTTGAAATGCGTACTTTAAGGCTGCAGACACTGAACTGGGATACAGCCAGTATCATCAGTTTCTCTACTGAAAATCTGGTTTGAACATCGGTGACTTTGACCTCAAGGTCAGAGGTCAGGTTCTCTGAAAATCTTGTGAATGCGATAGCTTGAGTAGGAAATCACCTACGATTTCGAAATTGACTCCACAGGTGGACCTATTAAAAATCTCAAGAGTTCAAGTTCAAATCTCATTGACCTCGATCTCAAGATCAAGGGTCAGAGGTCAACTTTTTTTGAAAAGCTTGTGACTGTGATAACTTGTGAACAATGCGACGTAGGATTTATTTTTTTTAAATGGTACCATAGATCTATCTAGCAGGAGGCTGAGGGGTGCCGCTGGCCCCTGCCAGTGTTTTTATCTCAGTCATTATGTTGATGTGCATGTTGGATTTTCTATTATTTTTTTTTTTACTCTTAGGTTTTTACAAAGAAATAATTATACTTGACTTGCTACCCCCTTTATTGTAGTGTACCTAGCTGTTAAGTATGTGCATGTAAATATAATTTAATACCACTACGCCCTCAGTCATACAGCATTACCAAAAACTACATATCTACATTTGCTAGTTCATTAAGACTTTGTGACATACATCCATACATGGCAGGTGTTTTACCAAATTCTGACCCTTCAATCCCTAATGTTGCTGAAATGATGGCTTATCCGACTCGGCAATGATTTTCCAGTTTTGTTGATTCTAGCTTCGGTTTCCTTTCCTTAGCTGACAGGAGCGACACCAGTGTGGTCTGCTGCTGCTGTAGCCCATCTGCTGTGCTTTCAGAGATGCTCTTCTGCATATACTGGTTCCAGGAACCCGGTTATTTAATTCACTCTTTCAATCCTACCAGCTAAAAGCACACAGCTCACAGACCTTATCCGCTGACAAGGACAATGGCACAACTTGTTTACTTTCTGTTGGCCTGTATGCGAATAGAATTGAGATTTTTAAGCAATAAAACGTGTTTATTTTAGAGGTTTTTGTTTGGAACTTCAAATCTAAAATCACACTACTCTACAAATGACCAATTTAAGAATTATAACCATGATGGGAGTGCTCTTACTCTGCTTTTTGGCATCATCCTATGGTTTGCACGAGTGCCATGTGAAAGCTTTGTTTTCCCAGAATAATTTAGTGGATTTTCTTGGTTCATGCATAGAATAGTAAGGCATCCCTTTACTGACCAGTAGGACCACCACGAGTAAAAACGGTACATATAACCATCGGTTGACTAAGTATCAAGCTTTGTGGTCATGTGCTGACAATAGAAAATGAGCACATATTTAAAATGCATTTTATTTTTCCTTTACAAGAAACAAAAGCAGACAAAGAAATAAGATGAAGGGGAAAGGAAGTGGAAAACCAGTATATAAAGAGATGCAACCTCTGGCGTCCTGAAAAAAATATGTACAATTCAAAATAATATCCATATAAAACATGCCACATACAATAAAAATGATCATTATATTTATTCATATTCCCTAAAAGTATCTCTGCTGTACAGATGCAACATCTTTTTTTGTATTTTAAAGTACGTGAGGTTAAAAAGAAAAAAAAAAAAAATCAAATTATGAGCAACCTTTATTAAATTATAAGATATGCAGAGAACTTAAATTAAGTTTCAGAGAAGTTAAAAATTATTCAGGCGGAAATCCAGTGAGCGGCATAATGTCTCGTGTTCTTCCCTTGGAATAGAAACATACCAAAAAATATAGATATATATGTATATATATATATCACTGCTTCGGATACTTGATCAATATCTACCACTTCAGAGAAAGTTTCTGTTATACTACGAGAGTGCAATTCATTACCAGGTTAAGTATGGGATTAACTTTGATTATTACATCATAACATACATCAGGCCAAGTAACCATTTCACAATGTTAACCAACACATTCACTTCTATAGGGAAGATATTAAAGGAAAAAAAAGAAAAAGCAAAACACTAACAATATTCTAGGGAATTCAAGATTTGTCCATTCAAGACTATATGAATCCAATTTTGACCGATTAAAGGGGGAGGTTTTGGTAAATCAACAAGCAGTAGCATAAATAAAAAGAAAAAAAATAAACATGAACAATATTACATAAATACAAATGCTATGCACCATTGTACTGCTTTATGCAAGAAGTGATTTTTCCATGTCTAATTAACGACTCTCTGCGTGAATCCAAACAGCCTCGTTATCACGTCGGCCTCTCGTCGTGTCCGAATAGAGAACCCCGGACATTTTCCTCACATCTATTTTTAACAAACTCACCTGAAAGCTTATAGCAAAAAACACTAATAGAAAAAACAAGTAAATGCAAAACACTCTGGTTCATATACATAAAGATATTAGTTTGCCATTTTACATATATTTATATTTATGTACAGCTTTATCTTTGTTAAAATGATATCCAGTGGTTGATTTTTTTTTTCCAATTTTATTTTTCTACACTTTTGACTTTGATTACAAAGGGGCTGGATAAAGAGCTGTTGTCCCCCCCTCCCTCAATGCATATAGTATATTTACAGTTTTTACAACTTTGCATTTTTAAAATCATGTGAGGTCTTAGGTTAAGGGAAGGAGGAACCAAAGTAGTATGGGAAGGTGGAGTTTTAGTAAAGCTCCCTTTAAAGACTTTTTTTCTCATTATTCTTACACAGAAATGAAAACAAATGCCCTTTTTTCCAATAAGTCTTTCCCTGCCATCAGTTCAGCCTCGAGGAGACAGTACCAGCACTAGAAAAAGCACACTACAGGGGAAGTAGAAACACTGCAGGCTGTACTCAGGCGGAGGAAGACTTACTACAGTAAAAGTTTAACAACAGTCCATTAAATAATACAGAGAGAGGAAGAGGCATGATTAAAGTTTAAGGTTGACTTGTTGGGGAGTAAAAAACAAACAAAAAAAAGAAGAAAAAAGCAGAAAAAAAAAAAAAAAAAAAAAAAAAAAAAAGCACTGAATGGGGACAGTAGTCATGCATCTGCTGGCTCCTTTTTTTTCCCAAACAAGTGGAACTTTCAGGTGTGAAACAACCAGCTAATGGGTACTTGGTTCATTTTGGACCTGCGTGATCCTTCAGCCATTCACTCAAACTCTTACTGTCTTAAGCAACTCAGAAAAAATAAATGTGGATGTTATTGTGCTTTCACACAGCTAATAGCAGGATTTTGTTTTTAGATGCATAAATAAGAACACAAAAGCAAAAAGCTACATCAATATCCAGGATGATTTGGTGGCATACAGAACACCCACTAAGCTTCTGATTGTGACTTTAATGCAATATCTTATCAAAACTGTCATATAGTTCATCTGTATAAATAATTCATGAATAATAATTATGTTGGCTCATTATTGTAAATCATCATCAGCATAGAGTAGATAGAGCAAACCTGCTGCTTAAGATTCCCTGCTTGTCCGAGAAGGCTAAGCCCATAAAAACAACCCTCCCACCCCCAAAAATCACCATCGCGCCCCCTCCCCAACCCCCCGGAGTATTTCCACAGTAGCAGTTAACAGTTTTTATACAAAGCAGTCACTTCTCGCTAAATCAGTGAGGTAGACTGGGTCCAACTAACCCACCGTGGGACTCCACACAGTCAGAACATCTGGTGCGACTGAAGCCACAGATCAATAGTATCTTACATTTTTTATATTAACTTACTTTTTTCTCCTCTTTTCTTTTTCCTCTCTCCATCGATCACATGTAGTTCTCACACAGAGCCACATCAAGATTGTCTAGCTAGCCAATATCCATGTTGTCGTTATGAGTCATTGATGGGAAAGTGCCTTGTCTGGGAGGTAAGGGGGGGGAGGTGTGGTCAGACGGGACAGGAAATAGGTCCGACTTAAAACATTAAAAAAAAATTTAATTTTAAAAAAGTGTCCTTAGTTCATTCTTAACATTTTTAATGGCTTTTTTTTGTCGAAGCTCCAGATGAGCTCTGTACTACGAGCACTGATATCAGAGGGTCAGAATGTTTTGGTAGATGGTGAGGATCATTTTCCAGCCACTGTAAGCTTATTGAGACCAGAATAGTTGGGAGGGTTTGAAGTGGGGGATGGGGAAGAGGAGGGATTTGGCTGAGGAAAGGGTGATTCAACTACTCCAAACACGAAAGTTAGTCCCACCATCAAGCTTCTGCTGATGAATGGTGGTCGGCTGCTTTTATTGATTAATGCTCTTCAAACCTTTGGCTACAGGTAACACTTTAGTCTTTTAATAGCGGAGGCCAGCCTTCCTCCATATCTTTATGAACAGCTTATGCACTGGCGATGTAGGATTTTCATAGGCTTTGGCGCAGGAGTGTTCTGGTACCAGCGAGAGGGAATTTTCCATCTTTCTGCTTTCTGGTTAGTTCATCCATTTTCGGCAATTCCAGGCTCCGCAGTGGCAAGGGATCTTGTGCTGATCGTCCTCAAAATCAAACTGGTAGTCGTACGTCAGCTGGAATTAAGAGAGAGACAGTTAAAGGCTGCAGATATAGTAGTAGTACAATGAAGGCTGTTTATCACACCGCACCTCCTCTCCTTTAGGAATCCTTCGGCTGGAGATGATGATAATCTTGTCTTCTTTGTCAAACGTTACAACCTCAGCAACACAGTTGGGCGCACAGGAATGGTTGACATAGCTGGTGAGAAGGGAAATGGGGGAAAATCAAATCAATTTGGGGGAAGAAAATAAACATAAAATAAGGGTTTAAAACAAGGCAGCCATGCACAAACAAACACTTACCGGGCTGGGCCACCTGTTAAAGTTGCATCGATCACTTGCTCGTTGTTGATACGGAACATGTAGATCCCTCGGTTCTACGGCAAAAGAGCAAGAGGAAAAAAAGAAAAAGGGTCAGACGTGTCCTACAGCTGTAGAAAGTTGAGCGGCACAGCAAACAAAGTTTCTGCACCACCCATTCTCCATCAACTGTTTAAGTTTGAGTACCTGCGCTTCATAGATCTTCTCCCGGCGATTGGCCACCTCGTTGCGTATGACAGTACCAATGTACTCAATAACCATCGTATGCTTCTCCAAATCCTTCGCAGCGTACAGCCCCAGGCCCTGAATGCGGGAACGTGCCAAGTACACGTTGTTCTTCCACTCAGTCTTCAAGCGCCGATACTGGGAGGATTTGGAGTGGACAAACTGCTTGCTGTATGGTGTGTTGAGCTCTCCAGTGAAGGTACTCTGGTAGGCCTTGGACACACTGGTGCTGTTAAGAGTGTGAGGCCTAAAAAGAAAGCAAAATGAAAGTCTGAATGTTTTGAATTTTACAGGTTTGAAGTTGTTTTGAAGCAAGTTACTTGTATTACATAGATGTTAAAAGCGTTTCATTTTTTAATGTATATGACCTCACCAGTCAACATATTCTGTCTGGAATTTGCCAATATTGGCTAACTCCGCAAAAATGTTAACATTTAGTCAACAAGCCTCTTCGACGTGATTCACATGGCTGTACAGATTAACAGATATGTCAGAACGTGTTGAGTGTGCAGCTTCTCGCTAAAAATAATGCTTTACCTCTTGCAGTGTGTGGGGACCTTGGGCTCTGAGCGAGCACAGCCAGTGGGATTAATCATGAGTGGGAGCTCCATCAGAGGGTGCCGGCCGTATCTAAATTGGTAATTCTGGCAGTTCTCCACTCCGGGCAACTAAAACACAACAAGTCAACAGTCAATGATCATCATAATGGACTTATAATGGCTATAAAGCTTATCATTTCTGGTCACATTGAGTTCAGTTAATACAAGATATAGCAGATATTTTGTCAAGTCTGTAATGCTGTTTTATTACCGTCTGAAACAGTTATCCAACCACAGATCAGTGAACATGGGAGATAAAGACAAAATAAAAAAGGGACAGAAAGTGCTCGGGATTCTTACCGACTCAGTGATTCTCATGACAGCGTGAATTGTAAGGCCATACATCTCCTCCCCTTTGATGTGTTCAGTGAACAGTTTCAACATGGATGATTCCTCACGAAGTTTAGCCACCTGCTGAACAACCCGGTCCCAGATCCCTAAAGACAAAAACAGCAAATTCAACTCTGTTCTTTAAGGTTAAGAAACATAACAAAGGGAGAATAGAGCACAAAAATCAGAAAGCACTTTTGTTTTACCTTCTGGAGTAGGGTCACGGTACTGTAAATCCTCCATCCCATGCTCCAGAACACGCACTTCAAACAGGGGGCGGCCATCATCTTCACTGATGCGGCAGCGGTAGCGGCATCGCTTGTTGGGTATGCGTGTGCTCCAGTAGATGCGTGTGGCCTCGTAGCCAACGGGGAAGATTGCAGTAGCTGAGTGGAAGTTGGCCATCTGGGAGGGCAGCAACTGGCCAATAGCGTGAAAGATGAGACTTCCGACGCGGAACAGGTGGATACGGTCTCCTCGCTGCAAGATGCTGGCTATCTGTTTCACCTCGTCACGCTCGATGTAGACGCGGCGTAGGACCGCAAATGTGCTGAGTTCATCGTCACTGGGCCCCTTCAGTTTATGCTGGGTGCACAACATGGTCTTATCCTTAAAGAACATGCAGCGTGCCCGGATGGCACAGGCAAAGTGGTAGACATTCGGGCAGCGCAGTCTGTTGCAGCTGTTTGTGGCACCAGTTTTCTGGCAGTACGCACAAAGAGTCCGCAATCCGCGACGCAGGGCTACCTCCACGTTGATTAGGGCGCCCCCCTGTGTCTCGTACACCTCTGTGGACCACAGAGCGCAATTTAAGTGCACCCATAGGTCCACATCAATATTAAGCAAACGAGCGGGCCCATCTGTGGCACCATCGCCTTCCTCGTGGCAGAAGCAGCACTTGCGTTTATCCCGAGGCAGCCTTTCTGGTCGAAGAGTAATGCGCAGCCGTTCCATCAGTTCAGACACCTCACGGCTGTTTTCTTTCTTAGAGCCACCTTTCCGAATCGAGATAACAATCTGAAGACGCTTCCAGCGAATCCCCTTCCATTTCTTCAGTTTTGGATGCACCACCTCCTCATCAGGTGAGAGAGGCCTGCGTTGCTTGACAGCTTTAGGGGAAGACTCCATGGGGGTGGGAGAATCTTTAGGAGGTTGAGCTGGATCAGTGACCAAATCCTCTACCTCCTCCTCCTTGACAACAGCGCTCAGATGATCTTCAGGAGGAGCAGCAGGATCAGAAACTGCAGAGGTAGCTGCTGCGTCTGCGCAAGACTCTGGAGCAGCAACTTCAGGCTCTGTGACTTCAGTTGATTGAGCAGCATCAAGAGGAGGCTTAACATGCTGTTCAGGCTCAGCTGTTGTTTGGACATTGGTCGGACTGGAGGGAGACGGTGATGAGGAAGTTGATTTTTTGGAAGGTTCAGCTTCACTAGTTGTAACTGGCAGAGATGGAGGAGGATGAGGAGGAGACGGTGATGGGGGTGGAGACTCCTCCACTGGTATAATAGGAAGGTGGCGCACATCCAAATCATTTACTTTGGTTGTATAGCAGTGCTGAACCGGTTTTTCTTCAGTCTCTGCAAATTCCTGAGAGCAAAATGCACGCAGGAGATGTAACGCTTTCAACACATGTAATAAAAAAGATTAAATGAGGCAATAGGAGACCTTTAGGGACCAACCTGTTTAATAAGTGCCAGAATGTCAACTTGTTTCTTCAGTGTACAGCCAGGTAGAGACACATCAAATTGCCTTAGCCACTCATCCTGACTAGGTGAAGCACCATCCTTTGTACACAGAACCCCTGTAAAACATAACATGGATAGATGGTATAGTCACTCTGCCACAATTTGTTTTAAAAACAAAGAACCACAAAAACATTTAAACACCAAATTTGCTCAACTAACGTGCTTAAACTACAATCATGAGATGGGATTAATGAAAGACGAAAATTTACATTAGCAAATAATATGACAGGTCACTTTGAGGCAGAATTTTGAATGTCTTGACAGACTCGCACCCTTTTGCTTTTAGCTAAATAGGAACTCACTCCACAAAAAAAAAAAAGAAAAAAAAAAAAAGAAAAAAAGAAAGAAAATAATAAAAAAAGACATCAGCAGAAATCTAAAAAAGCTAAACCGTCAATTTATTTATTTTAGTGTGTACCTGATTGGCCAGGTCCTTTCCCAGGCCCATCTCCTCCTGACATTTCAGGGTTTTGGGGAGGGATAGTGACCTCATAAGTACCTGGCATTCTAATGTTAAGAAGCTGGGCCATGGCCATCATCACGTGATTTAGTTTCTGGAAAATATTAGTAGAAGTTTAGATTGCATCAATAGTTTCGGACATAAAAGCTTTTAAAGACGATATAAGATTATGATGGCTTAGTACCTTGGCTGCAGCAGATGACAACGTGAACGTTACAGACACCTCGTTGCTTTTGCTCTTATCCCAGTGGTTGGATGTTGAATCTACCTTGCCGTCAGGAGCTTCGAATTGTTTATTTTCTGTGAATGCTGTAAGCAAATGTGTAAATTCAACATTTGTCTGCATTTCAAGACGCAAACAGATTTAATATTTAAAAAAAATAAATAAAAAAATTAGACAATCGTATAAATTCCAAGCAGGTTTCCCCATGACCTATGTATCCATGCAACCATATAAAACAAACTAACTTAGAATTTAATCCCCCATACAGAGCAGCAGCATTGCTACCTCAGCAGACCGTAGGATGTGACATGCTGAGTAGAATACCTGGGATGGCAGTGCGAGGTATGAGGGGTATGATAGGGGATATTGCCCTGTCTGTCTCCTCCTCTTTAGGCTCCCGCAGATGAGGAAAACGTGGAGTTTCATCTCCTACATTACTCTCAGGGGATGATGCTGGAATTATGCTTTCTGGAGCATCCTCATCGTCACTTTCCATCCTGTTAAAAGATATTTCACACATTTATAGCCTCTTTATGAAAATATCTATGCTATGGACTGATAACTATGCAGAGTTGTCCTTGTGTACCTGATATCCTCATTCTGGTTATGTGGTGGTGTGGGGAGAGCTGCTAGAATATCTACACTCTTTACCTCCTCTTTCACAGAATCTGAAGGAGGAAAAAAAAAATGCAGCATTATAATACATTGCATTTAGAATGCAATTACTGCATAACTGTGGATTAATAATTAACAATAAATGTACCCATCGGCTCTTCAGCAGGCTCTCTGTTTTTCTGTCTCTCAGCCAGTTCCTCCCCAGCTGTTACTCCATTGAGCAGTTTGTGCTGTACTGATGGTGGAGGAGTAGGTGGCAAGGAAGATGGGGGTGTTGGGGGGTTGCTGAGGTTGCTCTGTGAATGCACAAACAATATGTTCTTGAAGACTTTGCTCTGAAATTACCATTATGCCTTATTCAAAATGTTGGTGGTGCACTGGCAGCTTAGTTTGACCTTAGTGAGTAACTGAGAGTAGTAGTCTGGGATATTGTCTAACACTGCATTTCCAAATGAGCCTTTTAGCTGGGCTTTTCCATTGGCTGGGCTGCTTCCGAAAGGTGCAAAAAGATCCACACTGGCAGTGATTGACGGCTCCATCAAGGGCAGCAGAGAGAGGCCCTACAGAGTAAAAATCCATTAGCCAAGAAAAGGAAAAAGAATCAATCTTCAGATCATCAGTGGCAAAATATCATTAGGGGGGAAATGTATTTTGACATTATTGTACCTGTTTGAGTTGTTTTAACAAGGCTTCAGCACTTTTTCCAACTTCTTCCTTCTTGTTTTTCTTCCGTGCATTAGGCCCTCGATCTCCAGCTGCCTTATTAGTGCGCTTTGGCTTTTGCACAGGAGGCCTTTTTGTTATCGATTGCAGATCCTGTAAAAGGTCAAGAAAATAAAACAGATTTTTCCCAAATATAACATCAGGGTAAAGAGTCTTGATGCATGCTCAATCATCCAGGTAAGTAAATCCCAAAAGGTTGAGTGACGAAACATTTCTCCCATTGAAAACGCTACGTCCAGATAAACAGAATCAACCTTTTGGGATCAGGGTAAAGAGAATGAATACACTTTAGGAAAACATACCTCCATGTTTCGTGGAGTCCCTTGAAGCTTTTGCTCAAGCATTGCCAGTTTGCTGTTGATGTGACCATTGATCTCACTGTGGATGCCTTCACAAGGCCTCTGAGCACCAAGCTGAATATTCTTAGTTCTTAGGAGTTTCTGCAGCAACTGCTGTCCAGTCTCAGATCTAGGGCTTTGAGTCACAGCAGCACTTCCAGCATTAATAAAGGTAGTGTTGTTCCCAGCGTTAACCATCTCCCCGGTTGCTTCATGCTTTATAGTCCCAGTAGGAGCTTCAGCCGCACTGTCACACTGGACCTCCCTTGGTTCCTGTTTAATATTCTGTATTGTCATTTTGCATAGCTCCTCTTGTTTGTCTTCTGCACCCTGCTGCAACTGACGCTGAGCATTTGTACTTCTCTGTGGCCCATTGGAAGTCACTGAAGCAGCCAGACCACTGCCTGGTGACTGAGTGTCTGCTTTAGGTCCTGGACAATCAAGTGGACTCTTAGCCCCGGGTGACCTGAGTGGGGAAGCCTTGACTTGGCTGTAGGGACTGCCCCTCCCAGCCCTGCTGTCAGCTATAGAAGGTGAGGAGACATGAGATGAATGGGGTGAGACTGGGTGGACTGGACTCATGCCAAAGGGAGTTCTTGGAGAATATGCATGCGATGGAGAGCCCTGCACACGGCCTGCCATTAGTGCTTGCTGTTGGTTCTGGGTGGGAGTGGGTGGACGAATCCCCATAGCTTGATTAAAAGTGTGCCGTTGAGAATCCCCAGGGGAGTTGGCTAATGGCTGACGTGGAGATGCTGGCCTCACCATTGGGCCCTGGTCCATTGGGGAATGTGGCACCTGTCCTCTCATATGTTGCTGCATCATCTCTCCCACTTGGAGCTGCTGCCCAGAGACCATCATTCCTTGCTGTATCTGAGGAGCAACACCAGGTTGTTGGCCTGGCATACCTGGCTGGTGTTGATTTCCCACTGCTCCTGGATTCCCCATGACTCCATGTGACATTTGATGGCCTTCCATCCCCATCATTTGCTGTCCCATCTGTGGGAGCTGAGGCCTCAACTGATGTTGTTGGCCCTGACCTATTGGCATCCGCAGCAATTGTCCTTGTTGTCTTTGTGCAATCATGGCTTGGATGTGCTGTATTTGTTGGTTGGGGGGAAGATTGCGGAGCTGAGGATTCTGAGCAATAATGGCCTGGATGTTGATAGGGGCGCGGATCTGTCCAGGAGGAACACCAGGTCTCTGTCCCATCATTCCTTGCTGCTGAGCTCTCATCATACCCATTAAAACCTGCTGTTTCTGCTGTTGGGCCATGATGGCCTGCTGTTGTGAACTAAGACCCATCATAGCAGGTTGTTGCTGCCCTGGATGGTTGTGTCCTGTGATCTGTTGCGGCATGGTGGGGTCCTGTGGCTGCTGTGTGGCATTTTGAAGAGTTTGCTGTTGATGATGTAAGAAATCAGATGTTTTTCCTTCCTCTTTAATAGTCATCAAACTGGGCTTGTCAGTGGTGAGGGAACCTTGCCTCTGGACAGTGACTGGAAGTTGTTGCTGCAGTTGCTGCATACCAGTTTGCTGGTTCCCGACCAAACCCGACTGTTTCTCATGTACAGACTGAGGATTTGATTGTTGCTGCTGGCCTACATAAACCTGATTCTGGTGCTGCTGCTGTAGCTGCTGTCGTCCCAGGTCAGTTTGATGATCATTTGCAGAGCCTAGTTGGATCTGGTTGGGAGTAGAGGGTCCGCTCTGCTGTGGTGGGGTTCTTGAATCAGGGCTGAGGATACCACCTTCTTTGGGTCCTGAGTTTTGGCTCTCTGTAGATCCCTGGGGCTGGGGTGTGTTACTTCCTGCTGAAGGAGAGGAGCCCATTTTTGGGGTAGAGGGTTGGGAAAGACCTTGCTCTTGGCCAGACTGGTTGATCAACTGTGCTGGTTGTCTTTGTGTCATTTGCTGCTGCTGAAGGTGGGCTAAATTCTTTGTAATATTTTGCTGAGATGCAAGCATGCGTTGGGCCAGAATGTTCTGTTGTTGAGGAGTCAACTGGGCATGGGGCCCCCTCAGGCCAGGGTGACCTTGAGCGCCAACCATACCCTGCTGTCCCATCATCAGCTGAGGCCTCTGCTGCTGTGACAATGCAACTTGTTGGTTACCAATTATTCCTGCCTGAGTTGATACCATGCCTTGAGAATGGTTAATAGGCTGGCCGCCCACAAGACTCTGTGATGGAGCCACAGTCTGGCCTCCAACCATTCCTTGTGCAACCTGGACCATGTTCTGCTGATTAGCTAGCATACCCTGCTGAGTGTTCACCTGTTGTTGTGCCATAAGTTGGTGCCCCATCATACCAGCCTGCGACTGATTGATTAAACTAGACTGTTGATTTGGGAGTGACACTGGTTGTTGGCCCATCAGCTGCTGCTGTTGCTGGAACTTTGCCATCTGCATCCTATGCTGAAGTTGTCTTTCTTGAAGAAGCCTAGGGTCTGCACCTTGCACCCCAGGCCCCTGAGGGAAAAATCCTCCTGAAGGCCCAGGAGGACCTGGGACCCTGGCACCACTGGCTCCAAGAGCCCCAGAAAGCTGTGGCTGGGCTCCTCCAATAAAGGGCTGACCTTGGGGCATTCTGACAGGCATCCCACCTTGGGGTACCATGCCAGGATGTTGCCCCATTACTGGTGCCCCCTGCTGGCCCATCATCATCTGACCAGGCAGTTTGGGAAACATGTGAGAGGGCCCCCCCTGTGCAGAATGACCTTGGGTTATAATACCAGAGCCTTGCTGCTGCTGTTGTTGCTGCTGCTGCTGCTGTTGTTGCTGCTGCTGCTGCTGTTGTTGCTGCTGCTGCTGCTGCTGTTGTTGATGCTGCTGCTGCTTGCTTCTGTACTCTGCAATTAGATTTGTGTGCTCCTTCTGTTGCTTGCGCACCTAAAACAGAATATTTATGAAGACATCTGTATATCATGTATATTTGTATATCAAATGTGCCAGAAGCCTTTTTTGTGCAATGCAAAAATTGTTTTCAGAACATTGAACATCTACACACCTGGTCAAGCTGCTTCTGAATTTTACTCTGCTCTTCTGTGACCAACTTAAGTTTCTCTGCATCTGCCTCAGCAAACTCCCTGCCAGCCTTCTTAGCAGTGCGTTGCTTCGCACACAGTGCTTTGCGTGATTTGCGATGAACTCCTATCTGTTCTTCCAAAAATTTCAGTTGCATTTGGAGTAACTGCTGGGTATGAAGAAGCCATTCTTCGTATTGGTGCTGTTCAGCATCATCTATAGAAAAGAAATCACAAACCACCCTTAGCTATCCACAAATGTATGGAGACTGCAATAAAAAAAATAAATCTAAAAAAAAAAAAAAAGACTCAATTCAGCTCAAAAGGCAGTATTGGTCAAACATACTGATTATTCCTTGCACAAACTGAGGAGGGTTAGGCCTTGACTGGGGTGGATCACTTGTCTCTCCCTCCTAAACAGAAAAACGTGGCATTTAAATGACTCAGCTATCATCAGTTTTACAAATTAAATCATCGATCACTTTTTAAAAATAAACCAACATACCTTTGCAGGTCCAGATGCAAGTTGATTTGGATCTGTGGCTGGGGCAGAAGCCAGCCTCTGAGCAAGCAGAGAAACTTGTTGCCTGAAGAGAAAGCAAAACAGTGCTGAGTGACATCCACTTAAAAATATTTAACATGGGCCTCAGCAAACAGGTGTGCTAATGGTACAGTTGATCGTCTAATCGCAGTCTTTAACACTGAAGTCACCATTGCAGGCATGTCTCTGACACATAGCTACTGCAAATAAGTGGTTGCTGAGCAGTTAACCTTGTGAACAGTGGTGTTAGGGATGCCACTTTTATGTTGAACAGCTTACAAGAGCTGGAACCAACAACAAAAACTAGATCTGAAGATAATCACAATCAACACATGCTCTGCTTTCTAGCAGCAGTTCAACAATGGCAAAAACATATCCATGTCATTTATTAAAAAAAACCCAAAAAAACAAAACAAACGCATTATTAGAAATACCTGTTAATGCCAGTGGGAACAACCATTGGATCCTGTGCCAACACTCTCTTAATACCCTGAAGGGCAACCATCTTCGCCTTGGCAATGGGATCCATAATGTTATCTGTAGCAAATTTGTCCAAATCTGCAATAATAGGCGAAATTAGTGGAAGTATGGGAAAACAAAAGAAAAAGGAAGAAGTTGTGACCGTGACAAGACATGAAGCTTACCTTTATCTGGGAAGAAGCTGTTGGTCAGAGTTGACTGTTTTACTGCTGGCTGCTGTTGTGATTGATGGCCAAGTCCTGGCTGGACCCCTGGCTGCATCCCTGGCTGCATCCCTGGCTGCATGCCAGGCTGCATGCCAGGCTGCATGCCTGGCTGCATGCCTGGCTGCATGCCTGGCTGCATCCCTGGCTGCATCCCTGGCTGCATCCCTGGCTGCATCCCTGGCTGCATCCCAGGCTGCATCCCAGGCTGCATCCCAGGCTGCATCCCAGGCTGCATCCCAGGCTGCATCGTCCTCATCATGGTTTGCTGCTGGGCCATCATGTGAGTTGGCGGTACCATACCAGGTCCCATAAGCCTTTGCTGCTGCAACATGTGTGAAGCACGCGGTACCATCCCTGGCTGATTCATCATACCTTGGGGTGGTGGACGATGGTGGTGTGGTAACATTATTTGCCCAGATGAATGTTGATTCGGATGTGGATTTGGAATGCCTGAAAACTGTTGTGGTATGCCTCCTTGTTGAAGAGAAGTGAGTTGTTGCTGTTTCTGTTGTTCTTTCTTTTCATGCTCCAGGAGATCTTGTATTAGAAGAGGCAGTTCACCATCTAATGAGCTCTCTACCTTTGCCAGATCTACAGCAGGAGAGTGCTGCTCCCCTACGTCAGGTAGTCCTAAGGGATCATCACCCATATCTCCATGTGGAGGAGCTGGAGGAAAAGGCAATGGATTACCTTGGCCTGGCAAGGGATATGGAAGTCCCCCTAATCGAACAGAACTGAGTGAGGCAGACTGGCTCTCACTTTGTGGAGTCTTTGTTGTTGGTGCGGTCACACCAAGAGGCATGGATACCGCTTCTCCCATTTCAGCTTTCACCACAGTCTGTCCCGTTTGCAGCTGAGGCGTCAAACCTCTGTTCTCTACTTTAACTTTAGAGGCATCAGCGGTTTGTGAAGAGCGTGTTAGTTGAGCAGCAGACTCTAGTGCAGTAGAAGGGACTTTTGTCAGAGCCTTCCGCTCTGGCTCCACCTTGGCTTTGTCTTCCACTTTAACATGTGCAGAACCAGACGACGCTGAAGGACCCTCACTTTCAGCTTCTACCAGCCGCAGCTGGTCTGAGAAGACATCTTTAGGGTCTCCTTGGTTCAGTTCAGGATCAGTGTAAGCCAGCAGGTCAAACTCATCACTGTTGAGTAAGTCATCAAGATGTGGATCATTGGTTTCGAGGTTGTCCAGGTTGCCCAAGTCATCATCTCCTTTGTCAGGGTCCAGGTCAAGAGCCAAATCATCCTCATCTTCTACTCCTCCATCTCCTGGAGCATCGCCTAGCCCATCAAGATCAGGTTCTGGCAGTTCTTCTGCATTTTCTACAGCTGCAGGCTGGGGCTCTGTGACTATACCTGGTTGTGAAAGTCGATGCTGCTCAGTACTGGGAGTGTTTTGGGCCGAAGTAGCATTTTGAGGTTGCATGTGGGACTGCTGAGGCAGTAAAACTGACAGTCCACCCTGTTGTAACCCCTCTGTCTGAATGCCACCAACTTGAGCTATAGGAAGTTGCTGAACATAAGGTGTTGACATCTCTTGCTCTGGGACAAAGAGACGTGGCCTGGGCTGGGGTCCACGGGGTATAAATTGGTGTCGCAGAGGTGGCCTTTGTGAATTATGTCTCAACTCAATGAACTGTGGTGGCGGACCTTGACTCATTGGCTGCATGGATTCACCTCCGTGCCCTGGCATCATGGCATGAGTATTACCCATGCCTTCCATACCTTGGATATTGACAGCAGGGTTAAGATTGTGCCTTATGCCCACAGCTTCCATGCCAGGCTGAGGGAACCTCCTTGGAGCCTGGCCCTGCCACTGAGGAGGGAATGGTGGACGGGTAAACATACCCTGCGGTCTGGAAGATCCTGGGAGCCTGAAGAAAGACAAAAATATATTTTTTTTTCCCCAAAAACAACAAAAGGGAGTTGGACTAATTTAAGACGCCAATTGTATCTTCAGGGCCAAAAGATTTATGCCTGTATTTGGTTTATTCAATCCAAGTACCTCATTGTTTAAATGCTTACCTAACTGGATCAACAACGGCAGGGTTTCCTGTGTGTGGTGGGCGAATGAGCTTATCATCTGTGGGCATCTTCCCCGACACAGAAGCCTGAGCACTTGAAGCGGCAGCAGCAATACGTTCCTAAAGGAAGTAAAAATTGTACCATTGTCCCTTGACTCTTTAGTTATTAATAAATGAAAAATAAATCAAAAATAACTTTTTTCCATAATGTCTGCATGAAAATCAGAAACTTAAAAAAAAGATTGCATGTAACAATGCCTGCAAGATTTCACATTGATAATGTAATGTTATTCAATCACAGGATCCCTACCTGTGGATAAGGTGGTGGTGCTCTGTGAGTTTTATCCTGCTGAAAGGCTCCCATCCCTCCCCCAGACCATCCAGGGGATGCACTGCCAGCAGCAGCAGCTGCCTCCTTCTCTTGTCTGTGCATTTGTTGTCTGATCACAAATTCCCTCAGTCTTTGGCGCTATAAAACACGAGAAACTTTGATTAGCAAAGAAAAAACAAAAGCATGCAGAAGTGCACTCAATGCCTGCTCAAAGGCAAATATTTTGATACCGGTCTGTGCTTTTCCAGATCAGCAGGGCTGAGTCCTACTACTGAAGGGTCCTGTACTGCTGAAATATCAGGAATTTCTTGAGTTACTGGCAAAGATGGCTGACTTGACATGTCTGAAGTGTGGACAGCTGGTATTTCTTGAGATCCAGAGGAAGGTGGCACTCGCGAGGTAAGGCTGTCTGCTGACAAAGCCGGCTGAGTTTGTGGCTGCTGCACCATCTGAGTCTGCTGTTGAGTTATTTGAAAGCCTCCCGTGCTCGGGCTGCGGCTGAAAGTAGGGTGAGCTGATGGCTTTCCAGAGAGGGGATCCCCTATAGATGTATTAGTAGAATGGGCTGGAGATTGCTGGTTAGGATGAGGGGATGTTTTGTAACTTCCAGTTCCCTCTGGGCCAATAGAGGAGGTGCGAGGTGGCTTATGGACTGCTGCAAACGGGTCTCTAGATTGTGGCCTTGAAGGTGGCCGAGAACAAGGGTCTGGAGATTGGAAACGAGGAGTAGCAGGAGACTGGACAGAGTAACCATCATTGGACATGCCACCAGGAGTGTGGGGAGACTGGCAGCTGCCCTGGGACTGTGGGCTGGAGGGTACTCTAGGACATTGCTCCTGTTGAGCTACAGCGTGTCTCTGGGGTCCAAGAGAACAATTATCACCTGACTGCGGTCTGGTAGTTAGTGGAGGATGAATATGGGGATCAGAGTGAGAGGGAGACTGCCTGAAGCCTTCAGCAACATGGCTAGGTGAAGCTCCAGGATGAAGTGCCCCACTCTCCCCTTGGTGCATTCGTGGCGTTAAAGGTGCCTTGAACAAACCATCTCCAGACTCAAGCATTCCAGCAGGGGAGCCGGTGGACAGCTCATGTCTGCCAACTGCAGAGGAACGTGGAGAGGGTGCACTCATATCAGTCCTGTACTGCCCTGTGCTTGCAGGAGATGAAGCCAATGCAGATGGTGACGGTGATGAACCATATTCTGGCCTTCCCATTCCTTGCTGGGTTCTGAAGGGATCTCCATAGTGGGTATTGTGGGATGGTGAAAAAATGGTCGACTCCCCGAGCCCAGGACCTCTTGAATGAGGACTTTCTGGAGGCCCTAGGGACTCCTGAGAGCCTTGCTGGGATTGTGGAAGAAGACCCTGTTGCTGCTGCAGCTGTGATCTGAAGTAGGGGTCAACCTGCTGAGCCCGTCTGGGGGTTCCAGGAGTTCCTGGTTGCATGTCAAAAGGGCCAAGACTGGCTGGCCGTCCCTGAGGAGGGCCCTGCGGGCCGGAAGCAGAATAACCTGAGGAAGGGGCCTGTACGGGGCTGGCCCCGGCATTAGAGAAAGGTGTGGTTGGGTGTGAGTAAGAATGGGGTGACTGAGGCGGAAGCTTAGCCAAAGGATCTGTCCGGATTTCAGCTGATAATGGAGTTTTGACAGGTCCATCTGAGAAAAAGACAGAAGACGATCCTGAATCGGGAGGCAAGGGAAATGGGCTGTCTGCAGAGCTGGGTTGAGAAGAGATTGATGTTGAGCCTGAAGGTGGCGGGATCTGGAGGTGTAAACTTGGCCGTTCTCCCTTTGCACGTGGTTGCTCTGTTTTTACTGGCCTGCACACTTGACTCTCTGCCTGCTGTGAAAAGGTAAAAAGAGCACCAAAGGAATATTAACCACACACACCGTAAACCTAATGAAGTCATTTGCTAAACTTAATAAAAAAAGAAATCTACTTTTAACTCACCTTCTGTGCCTTGTTTATCCTCTGAGCTGCTCGGTTATCTTTGGCCTTTTGCTACAAAGAGAGAGAGCGAGAGAGAGAGAGAGAGAGAGAGTCGGCTTCTGCACGTATGTACAGGCACACAAGTCCAAGCACGAACTCTTATAAAAACAAGGCTAAAAAACACACAATGGATAAATAAATAAAAAATTAAAAAAGGAGAACCTAGTATATGACCAACTGCAAATTTAGAAATGTGTTAAAAAGAGAATTACAGCAAACAAATGATAATATGAAAGAATAATGTATTAAACAAAACAAAAACAGAGAACCTACCAGATATGGAACCTTGTCAGCAGCTGGGACCTTCCTCCAGATTTTCATGATCTGCTTGCAGCGACTAGCCCAATCTGTGATGAGAGAAATATTTAACACTTACGTTATAACTGTGACATAAACTTAAAAATCATGACTTTGATAAAATACATTGTACAATATGTTTCTTCTTCACTAACCTGGGTAGTCCTGTTTGAGAGTTGGGAAGTTTGTATTGGCATAAAGAACAGGGGAAATAGTTGAGAGCTCTCCAAGCTCCTCATCCTTCTCCCAGCGCTGCAGACTACGCTGGTTATAGGACAGACCATCACCCTCTGCCTCTGTGGGGGTTGGTGGGGAGGAAGGAGTTGCTGGGGTAGAGGGAGTTGCCCAAGGGCTCTCCTCACCACCATCTGGACTGAACAGCCCTCCTCTGTCCCTGTACACCATATAATAAGTTAGAGGGTTTGTTTTTTGGTCAAATAAAAAGGCCACATGCGGGGGAAAAATATAAATAATTGGGAATTAAGCTTCTGTTTTTATATGAGTTGTAACTACATGACTGAGATGCTGTGAAATAAAATGC
This sequence comes from Simochromis diagramma, assembly GCF_900408965.1. Lineage (NCBI taxonomy): Eukaryota > Metazoa > Chordata > Actinopteri > Cichliformes > Cichlidae > Simochromis > Simochromis diagramma. The sequence continues at coordinate 2,367,126 of NW_024387152.1, read as the reverse complement.
ACTAATGAGCCTACCGCATGTCGAAGAACGGTGACTGAGAAATTCCAGGAAAGGCATCCATCATTCCAGCTGAGGGCAGGGACCCTGCAATTCCGGTAATTGAATTAAAATACAACAGTTTTTCAATCATGCTTTTAATAATTCAGGAATCATACAACAGGTAATAATAGCTGCGGTTTTAAGTATATGAACATCTGTAGGAAACCCTTGTTCTCACCTGAGGGGAGAGCTCTCTGTGGCAAAGCACTACGACCGAGTTCTCCCTTATTGCCCTCCAAGATGGGCTTCATACCTCCCAAGGAGGAACCATCCGACACTCCCAGAACCTTCCTGAAGAACTGCTCAGAATCCTGACTCTCCACCCCCTGTGGAAGACCTATCACACAAGCACAACAGCATGGTAGGAAGGAATAAATTATATTACAAGTCATTCTTAAATGCTATATAGCACAGTGCCCTCCGCAGGAACTTACCTTCATTTTTTTCTGCATCAGAATCATGAGGATCAGTTGACACCTGGTTTGTCTGCGATGAGGATGGTGTAGGAATCCCTAAAAGGTGTAAAACTTTAAAACAACCTGGAACTGCATGTTAAAAAGGTCTATTAACTTCACCTGCCATATAGATACTTACCTGCACCGTCTCCCTGAGCCTGGGGGGCTTCACCCCCCTCTTGCTTGAGAGGACAATTTATGTCCATCACACGATCCCCGGCATCAGCTAGTGAAAGAAACAAAAATTTACATATCCTGCACTGACTTTTTTTCTTAACCAGCATCCCAAATTCAAGTTAATGTTCTTACTGTCTGGGGTAGTACTCTTGGTTGGTGCTGGTAAAGTAGGTCTGATGGGGCATGAACCTGGCCTCTGCCCTGGAGGTATCATCACTGCCTTCTTACTCAAGTCTATCAGTGTCTTTCCAAAGAATGCCTCCTGCCGGGAATTACAAATGTTTACAATATATACATCAAATCAGTGGATACCTTTATTTTCACTTTTAAAACATGGCACATAGAGAGACAAGAAACCTGGAGATAAGCTGGAAACATATCCTCGAGTTTGCTCCTCTTCCGACCCCGACGTTTCTTGGCCTGTTCCTCTCCCTCCACTGGTTTAGGATCCATAATGTTGTCTGTGTCAGGGTGGGGCCCTAAAAATGTAATAATAAAATTCAGTTTTCTTAGGTTTAAGTTATTTGCATAAAATACATTGAATCACAACTCTACAAGTTAAGCAGAGATGAGGACGTTTCAAGGGAGCTGAACATTAAAAATGTCTAAGTGTGTGAAGGTGGGGGCATGTAGTGTCTGCATCATGTCGGATTTTAAAGCATTTTGTCACAAATTAAGTCCTGATCACGATGTACATATATACATATACACAGCAGAGAAACCGTTGCACTGGATGAACTCAAGTTCAGCAGTCTATTGTTGTCACAAACCTTCTTCAATAGTTCGCTCAATTGGCTGTCCATCCAACATGGTCTCTCCAGCCAACTGGGCAAAAAATTCTTTCTTCATCCGTGTGTGACACTTCCTTTGTCGCACCATAAAACCTCCAATTCCTAACATAATTAAAGGAAACATATGTTTTAATTATTTTGGATATGATGATACATCTATGTAGATACTGTAAATGCCTTTATACAGTCACATTCATGATTGCGTACCAGGCCTGTAAGGTTTTCGCTTTCTTTTCTTGCTGTCATCTGTCTCCTCTGCTCCCCCTTTAAGACCCTCACAGTCACCGTCAGCACCTCCCTCTGCACCTGCATCCCGCTCAGTACCACCGTCTCTCTCAGGGCTCCCATGTTGGTCCATCTTTGATTCACAGTCCATGGGATCCCCACAGCCTGGTTATATAGAGGAACATTTATTTATTTATTGTAAAATGCACAAAGTAATCCTGAAAACTCTTTAGTGACAAATGAATGAGCGGAAATTGTCCAAACCTTTTCCCTCATCCCCTTCTCCTTCAACCTCTCTTAGATCCATTCCATCAGGACCTCCTTCAGAGCACATAGTGCCAAGACGGGAGCGACGTTGCCGTCTCTTGTGCAGAGGAGACATGGAGATGCTACGAAGCAGGGACATGCCTGACTCTGTAAGCCAAACACCCTCCAAACGGTAGAACTGGGGCTCTAAAAAGTGACAATCACAAATTTAAGTAAAAATAAAGGGCACAAACTCAGAAAATGTACTTGGAATAATTAACTAACATAAGGAGCTACATCTTCTTACCTGGCTCTTTTATCTTTATTGAAGCCATAATGGCTGACTCTACTACTGTGACCAAAGGGCAAAAAGTAGGGAGAAAAAGAAAATTGTGTCACCAATAAAACAACCAGTCAAAAAACAAAAAACCCCACCCCACAATATCTTAATTATATTTCTGAAGACCTAGACACTGTCAATCTGAGACTTACCCACAGGTTTTGGAACATATGGGGTGCAAGATGTGCAAGCAAAGCCCTCATCAGAAGCCTGTTCCACCTCATCCTCTGTGTACAGACTCTCACAGACGGCATGGACCCATCTGCATAGGCACACATAAAAACCTAGCTATGCGCACTTTTCAACAAATCAAAGATGATATGGAATAATTTATGACATCAAAAATACATAAGTAATGCTTTACTCGCTCTCATTTTCTGGTTATTTTGTGCGTTTGTGTGTAGTTCCAATAATCAACACCCACCGATCGCAGTACTGACACTGCAGCAAGAGCTCCTCCTCCATGAAATTCTCCCGGCATACCGGGCAGGTGACGAGGCTGGCGCAAGGCCCGCAGTGTGTGTAGTTGTTCTGCCACTCGCAGTGGAAACCTGGTGAGTTGGATCCACACTGCACACAGCACACACACCTGGACAGAGATAGAGATGTAGTGTAGTGCTTTATAACATTTTTCCAGCTAATATGCAAGATTAAAAAAATAAAACTACTGATACCAATGTGATTGGTGTAACAAATTTTCTGTTGCTACAGAAGCAAGAGCCGGAGGGATGGGCCTCTGAATTGCAAATGAAGGCTGAGCCACCAGTGTTTTACATAATATGCAAATTTGGATATATTCATTTCCATTTGACCCAATTCAAAGCTACATGGATGAACAAAGCTTTGTGCACTTAAGTTTCTTGTTTTTTTATCATGTCTCTCTCTTTTTACCATTTGCACTTCCAACCACCCTTGGGTACAGTGTGCAGGGGAGGGTCCAAGCAGTAGGTGTGATAGCTGACATCACAGTCGTCACACAGCAGCAGACGAGACGGGTCTGAAGCCTTTCCACACACTTCACACACAATACATTCCAAACAACGCCAGCCCTTACGAAGCATCGTCTTGGTGATCTGCAGAAGACATCAAATTTAATCTGGATTTTCAAAACAAAACAATGAAAACATAATCCATCATAAGTTTAGCATTGTTCTTACTTTGCTGTTAACACAATAAGGATGGTAGCACTGGGCACACTGAGCGCAAGCCAGCAACTGCCCCTCTACACCCTTTCCAAAACTGCCACAGACGACACACATGTCCTAAAAATACAAGAGAGAAAACAAAAGAGAAAAATTAAGAACAATAAGTCAATTTGCAGTCATACAGAAATGTCAACACAGCAAATCCACACAGGGTAAGTGAAAACGTCAAAGCAGCTTTACCTGTAGCAGAACAAATTTATCGGTGTTTGAAAAAAGAACAACTGTGTTCTGCATGGTGTCATCCTCTTCTTCGTCTTCCTCCTTACTCAGTCCGGTGTCTGAGGTCATGCTTAGCTGTAACAGTGTAGTAATTTTGCAGAAGTATTTTATTTCAAGCTAATTTATGAAAATTATGAGAACTACATATTACTAAAATATTAAAAAAAGTTAAATAACATTAAAAACAACAACAACAAAAAACAAAAACACATGCTCAAAAGTGCAGCTCACCAAAAAGGCGTCGATGCAGGAGGCCATAGCTTTAAGGCGTGACCTCCCACCACGCCCTCTCCCTCCACCACCACCACCACCACCACCACCTCCTCGAGGTCTACGCTTTCCAGGGAAACTACTGCTTCGTCCCTGCAATTCACAGAAACAGCCTTTTCAATGTCAAGTCACGTTATAACAATGACACATTAAAAACAACGACTTAAATTAGTGCCAGCTATCAAAAAATATATATCAACTAGTACATGGTGACCTCACCTGTTTGACCCTTGAGCGGCCTGGGGACCCTCTGCGTTTGGCCTTTTCTCTGTCACTTCTGAGAGGTTCAAAGGGAAGAGAGTCATCGGTCTCAGTGAGCAAGATGTCAGTGTGCGAGCGGCTGGAAGGTACAAGGCCAAGCTCCATGGAAAGCTGAGGGTCGGGTTCTCCTGGAGAGCCTAGAAAGCCACTGCTGCTCTCATCACCATGGCTCATATTTGACATTTCATCCAGCAACAACTCCGGCTTAACCTCTTGTAGTTTTCTCTTGATGTCCTCACTGTGTCCTTTCATTTGGTCATCATCCTCATCCTCCTCTTCCTCCTCCTCCTCAGAGTGAGGTAATAACCTCCCCTCTATGTCAGCTGCAGAGAGGGACTCTTGTGTGTCTATTGATAAAGAACGATTAGAAAGCAACTGGAAGTCATGGCATGGACTTCGTTCCTGCTTTTCATCCATAGACAAAGGCTCCGTTTTAACCACAGAGACTGTGGAAGCTGGTAACTTCTGGGAATCGTTACAGAACGGTCCTATACAGATGTCACCAGATGCACTCTTCAATAACTCTTGTGATAGTTCTTGTTTAACTGAGGGAGGAGCATCTTGCTTCTCCTCATCCACCTCCATGCTTTCAGGGCCTTGCTGTGACACTGGTGTTGGTTCTACTTCACAGCTGTTGTTAGACTGTGTCTCTGCTGTGGGATCCTGGGAAGCTGCCACTTGACTCTGTGCCTCTTTGGCTCCGTCTTCAGCAGCGGGAGGACAAGAGCCCCTCTGCTCTGTTGTTGCACAGCCTATTTGAAATGAAGGAATGTGTGATTATCACCACTGTCATTTTTACATCCATTATTAGATACAAAGCACATTGGGGGGAAAAAAAAATCAAGTTCTGCTTGGTGTTTATTTTCATATATAGTACATCCATCGTGCGACCTTGGTTTACCTGTAGACTCGAGCAGAGGAGCTGGTCCCTCAGAACCAAAAGCTTCTGTTGGTAAGGGTGGCTCTCCCTTCATTGTTCTCTCCACAGTGTTTGTTGCCTGAACAGCTGCAAACTCCATCCCTAAGATGAAAAATAATTAAACTAAATAAAAACATTGCTGACACACACACGCAAAATGCTCTAACAGCCATATGCAAATCACAGGCATTTCTTTTAAGTTTGATCCAATGTAGTGTACAGTAACGACTTACCAAAGTCCATAGGTGTCTCTTTATCAGCCTCATCTTTAGCCTGTCCCATTTCTAATTTGTGTTTCTGTCCTGGTGTCACTTCTGATAAGTCTGTATCCATTTGGACTGGCATTTCCACCAATTTAAGGTCTCCTTCAGTTTCCTTAAGGGACGTTGTGGTCTGAGTGTCTGCTGTGTATGGTTCAGCAACTGGCTGCCGCTGACCCTCCTTACAAAACAGGCAAATGATCTCAGCTTTTGGGGGTTCCCCCGCTGAACTACACTCACTGTGAACCCATCTGAGACAAAAGATTATTAAGATTTTTATTTGTTTTTAATGATCGTAACACTGACATGGTCACACATCATGGCAAGCTGTGTTATATTTTAAACTTACCTGTGGCACATGCTGCAACACTGCAAAGCAACAGACGGGTTGGCAGCTTTGCTGCACACACAACATATAGAACTGCGGTGATGCTGGCATCCCTCACACACGGCGTAGTTATCAAACCACTGGGCTGAGCCTGGCAGCACTAGTCCACGGACTCCGCACACCACACATACACGACACCTCTAATAGAATAAAGATTACAGAGCACAATTACCCAAAAAAAAGCAGACAGGGAAAAAAAAAAAAAAAAACAACAAAAAAAACCTTTTACCAATGTCTTTTTAAACAGAAATAATTTGGATAAAATAAGGTAAGATTATGTTTTATTAAATAAGTGAATGTCCAGTTTCAATATACGGAAATCTTTTTGGATAGAGGGTTAAATAAAGAAAAAGAAAAAGGATTTACTCTGCATTTCCATGGGTCAGAGGGAAGAGAATCCATGGCTGGCTGGAGACAGAAGGTGTGGTATCCCTTATCACAAGCATCACATACCAACATTTTGGAGTCTTCCCCTGGTTGTCTAAGAAAAAGTAATAATAAGTGGAAAAGGGAGATTTAATCAATTCAAATAAAATAATCAGTTAAAATAAAAACAAAGTAAAACAGGACACACATCTGAGAAAAAAGGAACGATGCTAGACTGTTAGACTCACCTGCAAGTCTGGCACACTTTACACTCTGGACACTGCCATCCTGCCCTCTGGATAGGTGTGGCTCCAATCTCCAGACAGGCTGCATGGTAGTGGAGACCACAACCCGTGCAGAAGAGCAAATCAGTGAGCTCGCCTGCTGAGTCACATACTGCACACCAAGACTCTTCACCAGCTGCATAAAACAAACAAACAAACAAACAAAAAAAAACCCCATATGAATAGGTTTCATAAAAATATTCTCAGTTCACCTTAAATTATCATGAGACTCAACAAGGTATGAAGCTAGCACTTAACTCTCATGTTTTGTTTAAATTTTAGTAAGTTTTCAGTTTTTAAGAAAGACAAGTAAAAGTAGACAAAAAAGAAATTAAGTTACACAGATAGCTGACATTTTAAACAATAAAGACGTCTTTAAGTCTTGTTAAACTGCTAGTCCACAGATGATGAGCCAGATATACATTGAGCATAACAAATATCCAAGCCAAACAATATGCTGCTTTTCTACTTTTTTGCTGTTTGATTGGCAGCAGGACATCATATGTGTGTAAAGTCCTAGTCTGAAACAGAAGCCTTTGTCAGAAGTTTGATGACTTTCTTACACAGTGTCACTTACCCAGCTCCTCTGCCTTATCTATGTGCTCTGGACAGAGGAGGACCAGCTGTTTCATAGACTGAAAGGATCCACTGGCTGCTGAGCAGGGAAAGTGGTAGAACCGCAAACAGCCCTCAGCATGGCATCGAATGGTTGCACCCAGCCTTTTGCAGTATTCGCAAATCTGGAGCAAGCCAAGGGTATCAAGTTTGGTTTGTCTTTATATTTTCATCGAGTACATCTAATCCAGGTTAATCAAACTACACTTACCCGCTGTGTCCCTGAGATAACAGCTTTATCCACATTCTCCAACTCTTCATCCTCTGTCTGCTTTACTTCCTCTGACCACACTGCACACCAGTGGTGAACCCAACATCCCCCTGTTTATAATAAAGCCCAACATTAGTAAAATATCTAACCAAACCTCTGTTCTACATCAGTGTGCTCTAGTAGAAAGAACCTAACATGTTTCAAATAATTCTAACAGAAATTAAATATAGTGTGTGTGTGTGTGTGTATATATAGTATATATATATTTATTTATTAGGGGTGGGCGGTATAAACAATATAAATTTGGCCAACACTAGAGATTTTGACTATACCACTCTACCGCGATAATTTCACTGTGCTAATGTTATGCTAACGTAGCTGTTTTGCTAGCGATCACATAGGACATCGTTATATACCAGCTAGTCCAACTTCAGTAACCCTACAAAAGTAACTGCTGTTTAGTTTTCTATCTTCATTTATGTCGGAAGTGATAGCAGAGCTGTACGTTTTAATTTTTTTCAGAAATCTCTCAGTCAGAACATGCTATATTCTGTTTAGGTGGAAACTATCGAGCTAATTTCCTGCTAAGTTCTAACTCCGTTGAATTTAATAAATTCTGTATTCATGGACGCCTGGATGTTAAACTTAATTGTTACACCTGGTAAAGCTGCAACACTGATAATTTTATTAAAGATGAAAGTATTTAGACAGTTTTTAACTCTCAGTGATGCCGTAGTGTTCGTTTGACTTTGGGACCTGAAGAAGACAGAGTTTTGGACCCAGATCACTCCGCAAGGCTCCTGACTATAGCAGCCGTAATGCTCCGGCAATCCATCAAGCGGTGCGCCTTCATAGCTTACCAAAGTCGTACTAAAACATTTTTGACAGATTTCTGCGCGCCGTGTACCACATAAAATCACTTCGAGGTCAGTAAGCACAACCAGAATTCATACATAAGGCACACCGTCGATTTTTGAGAAAATTAAAGGATTTTAAGTGTGTGCGATATATATCATTACCGCACATGCTTCAAATTATACCGTGATATGGATTTTAGACCATATTGCCCAACCCCAAAAATATATATATATATATATATATATTTATTTGTTTAGACTTTAACCTGAGTCATAAAGGAGTGCTGTCAGACAAGGCGAATCAGGAAATCCAATGGAAGACAGGTCATCATTTCCAGGCTGTGGCAGTGGGGAAGCTGATGGCTTGAGGGTTGGCCGCTCAGAAAATGGTCCAAAGTGCCTCAGTTCCCGCTGTCCATGCAGACTCCGCTCCACACAGTTACAAAGCGCACAGGCTCGAACGCTCTCTCTGTACACAGGTGAGAAATTGTTGAAAGCACCTTCTTTGGATAAAGCAAGAAGCACAGCAGGTTTTATTATATAATAAAGGGCTTACACAGATGTGCTAGAAGAGGCTGCATTAGCACTCGACGACTCCACAGCAGGAATGGCCTTAGACTCCCCGTCAGAAGAGACAAGCTGCTTTGCAGTGGCATTGTCATCAGCTAGACAAAAGGAAAAAATGTTTAAGGCAAATTTTTTTTTTAAATAAATCTTAAGAATAATTGCATGAAACACACAAATAGCTCCCTTATTCACAATGGTAGCCACAGCTTAAAGGGAAAAAGCACACCATTATCTTCATAAAGGTGCAGAAGAGAGTCCAGAAAGCAAAGAAAACATTACCTGTTGGTTCAGAGTCATTCTCTTCGCAGTTTGATTTCTGCTCGTCCATCCCCCGTACTGATTTTGACCTCCCTGACAGAGATCTGCAATTTAAAAATGTAAACTAGCACCAGTTTGCAAATCATTGTCATAGTAATTATTATGGTAATTCCACAATACTGTAGATAAAAATAAATTTTAAAAAAATGGGCATACTATTTTAAAATGCTAATGTTATCATCATCACATAATGTAGAGAAAAGAAAAAGAAAATGAAACACAAAAAACCCGAAAGATTTTCCTTATTTTCTCCTATATAAAACTGAACAGTTAAGTGATCTCCAGTTTCTCACTTGCTGAGACAGAAAACTCCAATGTTCATAATCCAACATATTAAACATAAAAAGCCATCTTAACCACAAAATGCACACTCTACGCATCCAAACCCACTTTTACATAAAAGCCAACAACACAACTAATAAATGCTGCCTGCTGTTTCTTCCCCCCCCTCTCCCCCTCTTTTTTTAAGATAATTTCCTTGTATTTATCCCTGTACAATCGAGCTTTTTTCGCAAACTCGTAAAAACAGCGTTAAGGTTATAAGAGCACGATCAATCCGACAACGTTTTAACAACTCAAGTTATTTACCCAGCAATTCATAATCCAAATCGGTCAAGCAGTTTTGGTGGAAAAGCGCGAAATGTTAAAACTAAAATGGTGTTTTGCTAAATAAAACAACCATAAATCGGGATACACAAAGAACATACAACTTCCGTGTGTGGAGCTTCCTGTTGCAGCGGGGCTCCTTTCGTGCAGAACCTCGTCGCTATCATCATAGTTCCGCTGCGAGGTTCACGCCATTAACAAAAATACTGTAAAACAAACAACGAGGGCCTTACCATATTTTACCCACATAGCTAATCAAAGGACCCATTCACATGCGTGTAACGTTTAAAGCTCTTAACAGGCATTTTAAACGAGGTCGGACAACTTCAATTCGCGTAGTAGCCCATATGTTTTTGCTATATTACAGCTTCGCTAGGATTTATAAGTATGATCGCGAAACCGAAAAAGACCCGCACAATCGACATTAGTGCGATGCTGGCAAATAACGTGACGATGGCTTCAAAGTACAAATCAAACACAGAAGAGCGTTTTTTCAGGAGTTACAAAATGTAAATTGTGCCATCATACTTGAGGAAAAAGCCTTCCTGTGGGTTAACGCTGTCATGCCCATTTGGTAATGATTTCTTTTCATTTTCACTGGGGCAGGTGGAAGCGGATCCCAGCCCGAGGACGATTGGGCTTTTCTGGTGGTTCATGCACAGAAGCATCAGTTATTACAAGCCGAATTTAACGCATTTAATACAGCACAAAGTATCAGAAGTATTTCAATCCTTGTCAAAATTACTCAGGGTTGTTTTGCACGTCTTTCCCATTAGTGGGAACACAAAACAAAAAACTCCCAAACAATTTCAACTCAACGCGATTAAAAGTACTATCATATTGCCTGGTGGTGCGCATCATTAGCAGATTGCACAGACGTTGCTAGCTGGAGAATGCAACTGAGCTACTGCACGAAATGAAACGTTAACGTTGCATGTCCGTATTAAACACACTCGATGGAACCAGAAACGGGCTTTCTTCTTGACAACAAACTAGATCTTCCAAATCTAACTCGACTCATATCTCAGTTCATGTGGATACCATATATGTTTTATCTCAATAATACAGTTACTAACACGTAAAGCAAAAGTAATAACACGACGAGTGCTTTAACGTCTTAACATCCTGGCTAGCGAAGTTGACGTTAAAAGTGTTAACGTTACAAATTAACTTTAAGGGTAGAGGTGTTTGCTTTTAGTTTATACTCTTTACAAATAGCGACAACGATTTGTTGCAGTCACTGTAAATAATAACAGAAAAGCTACTGATATTTTACAATTGAACAACTGCAGCGCTAAGCACTATTTCTCAATGTAAACATCGACTTCAAAGGGTTGGTTCTGTCCAGAAAATTGCCATGTCCATGTCACTGGCGGCAGGCTGAAACGGAAAAGCTAAAAACTACCAACAGTGACGTAGCTGCAAAGTCTTGGAAAGAGAAAAAACTTCATAAAATACACAAAATCCCACGAACATGGACATACCTTTAAAAATGTTAACCTGCTACACTGCGTATAATGGCGCGGAAACAGTCGATGTGCAACATATATCAACCTAAAGTTAGCTCCCAGGTAACATTGCTAGTTTTCCAGCAATTACACAGCCCCCATCCACTCGAAGCTAACAGCTAAACACTACCGACTGTAGAGCTAACACCCGGTCTAAGGTCAGGGTTGGCGTGTCTTTAGGTAACAGGTTTAAAGGAGCCATAATCAAAGCAGCTCACCTCACAAAAACAATATCGTCTCCTCATGTATCAGCAAAATCCACAGAGCCACGCAGCGTCCCAAAATGCTGATGGTCGCTTCATTTTATGTACCGGACTAACGCTACGGCTAGCCGGCTGGAGTCAGAGTGGGGGGAAGTGCACGTCGGCGGAAGGCAGGCTGAGCGATGCTGCTAGCTAGATGGATAATGCCATTAGCTAACAGGCAACTTGAGCTTTTGTGTCGAGTGTGGTCGTGCGCTATCGGGGAACTGTTAGCCACAGACACAAGTCTAGTAAAGATTCCCCGGCTTCATACAGCGAATCGAAACTAACTACTTTTCCTTGCTTCAGGGTTTTAGCTGGAATGGCTAACATCAGCTAGCTTTTGCTCTGCTCTGGAATCTCGTTCGCGAGGTCGTGATAAGCTATTGCAAGTTTGCAACACAACAGTGTATGCGAAAATGACAGCGCTGAACTTTGTTGACAAGTCACCAAAAGTATATTTTTTGGCGTCTGGTGTCAGTCGACCGCAGACTTTTCATCTACCTAAATTTGCGAGTCAACTTTGCATAGGTACCCTTGTGTGGGTCACTAGCATCTCTTCTTCACTTCGCGTCCTCAAACGGCTGTTCTGCCAAGTGGCTAACTGCTGCTAGCCGTGCCAGCTAATAACAACTACGTCAAAAAATAATAATTCATGCAAACCAAGGGGCAGAAATTATATTTGCTACTAGTTTCTACTACACTTTTTAAACCTCGAGTAAACCTTGTGCGAGGCTAATAGTTTTTACCACATAAGATTTCAATCTGGTGAGCGCTGACCAGTGAAATATGGTGGATATTAGATATTAGGTCATTTTGATTTTCGGATCCAGGGAGGCCATTTTTCATTAGACTGTTATGATTGTAAGAATACAGCTGCTGTGCACATGTCTGCTGATGAATGGTTTGCTTGTTCAAATGATGGGCCACGATGTGTGTGGGTTCGATTATGTTACATTTGTCGTGGTGCAAATTTATTTTTGTAATTGATTTAACAAATGTGTTCGTTGTGTTTAACGGTTAATTTTTTCCGCCTCTGTTTTTCTGATGACCATTGCCGATGGGTCGTAATCGATTATCTAAAAAATAAATAAATACATTTTTAGCGGGTCATGTAATGTTGCGCGTTTTGAAATCGTGTAATCGTGCAATTTGTTACACCATTGTTTTGTTTTGCAATATGCCTGCAAGATAAATGTCTTTCAAGGAAGAATGAATCCAAAGAAGAAGAAGTAAAAACAAACAAACAAAACAGGACGAATAACAATAATCTTTTGTGTTAAAATGCCCAGCCTTTAAGCAGACATTTTAAATCTCTTATCTGATCATTCACATTGAGTGTATGACCTTTCTATTAAAATATTTATCATTGTAATGCAACTTCAAATTTGATTTGCAGATAGGATGAAAGTGCAGTGGTAATGTCAGGGAAGGTGACCAAACCCCAGTTCCTGTCAGTGGGCAAAGAGGTTTTCTTTCTTTATTTTTGCCTTATCACTGTGAGAAAACTACAGTGGCATAGATAACACAGGACAATATAGGTTCAAGAAAGCTGTCCTGAGAACTGCTGTGACACTGACAGCAAGTTACAAGACAATCTAATAAACTTTGCATGACAATAAAGAGTTGTTTACAGGAAGCTTTTATTTATAAAGTTGTGAAAAAGTTGTCATTCGGGGGGATTTTTTAACTGTAAAGATTATATATGTGTGGCTCTAATTAAATCAAGACATTGACCTATTTGTGTCACACCTTCTTGAGCCCATGCTGAAACACCAGGGGCCTGAGGCTGTATAAACACAAAGTAAAGGTCGAGAGTCATTGAGATGATCCAGCGAACCTACAGGAAATTAGGTTGGGTAGCAGTGGGTCCGATTACTAGAAGGTCATAGGTTTAATCATCTACTGTTTAACTCTTATTCTGCCTTAGAGCAGAACGCCCAACTGTTACAGGTACAGTAGGGACCTTGCTTGTACCTCTACATTTTTAAGTAGCCGAGGACAAAAATTCCTGCAGGGCATTTGGAGTAAAACCTCTACCACATCACACGTGTGTGCTTTGGTGACCCCTTGTGAATAAGGAAGCAGCTGAAAGTAACTTTTTTTTTTTTTTAAAAAGGAATAAAATAAGTCCAGCTGAATATCACAATTGTGAAATTAATGTGAGTGATCTGAGTTCTTAATGGTCCTCACCTACAAATAAAGACAATCACACATATTGCATTATGCACCTGCTGCAGGGGGAGGATCCACAGCTGACCCTGCACTGGTACATTTATGCATTAATTTCATATGTGGAGAGGCATATATACACCTCGGGCTTTAGATTAGGCCGCTGAAATTATTTTAAGATGAGTGAACACATAGAAATAAGGAATGGTCTTCTGAGTGTGACCTTTTACTCCAATAAGAGTTGGGGGGGGGGTTGTTTCTTTGTAAAAACATTACAATTTATTATTGTTTTTCAGGAGTCATCTTAACACACCGAATTATTGTGGTATGCTATAATAAAGCCATTTTTACCATGGTTGACAGGAGCTATTTGCATTGACGAAAATAAAAATACTTAAATCTGTTTGATAATTTAAAAAAAAATGGAAGGAATGTTGGCAAAAATGTCCTTTGCTAGATTTTGTAGCCATGAAAAGTCGTCACTGACACTTGTTTCTGTTACAAATGGTAATATTTATTCAACTTCTGTTTGACTCTTTCAGTGCACGACTGTGGGGAGTGCATGTTTCCATTTTGAAAATAGGTTATTACTGGTCCCCCTGACAGGATTAGTTAACTCCCCATTCAGCTTTAGTAAGATTGGATTAGATTTTGGGTCGGCTGAGACTGGCTGGAAGATAGTTGCTGATTGGCTGATAGATGCACAGGGAGGGTGGTATTAGGGCACCAGGACTCTCTTATTGGACGGTAGGTGAAGCGGATGCTCTCCCCCATCTGCCTCCTGTATCTCAAGGATAATCCCCTGGAATACCTTCACAGATGTTTACAACAGAACTGGAAGACAAGAATATATTCTGATGTAACAGTAATGATGATGGTTAAAATAAACAGCTCAAGTTACTTTTATTGCATAGAGTTTCACCTGTTTTGTGGCTTGACTTATTAATATTGAGCTGGTTTTGATTTCAGATTCCTGTTACTCTGGTATGGAGCTCTCTCCTTGTCATATTGTCTGCTGGAAAAACAGCATAAAGTCCTCCTATTTGATAGGTTACGATGAACATTTGAACTCATAATACTCTATCATAAATGTTCTGAATCAAATTGAGGCCTGCTAAATTAAAGAGAGGATCAGGAGTGTTTGCTATTTATTAATTTAGATGGTACCAAATACAACTCAGTGGGGTGATATCAGTTCCTCCACAAGGGGGGTGTATAACCTCAGACTAGTGCTGAACAGAAGCCTACACTTTATTATGAACCTTTAAAACATTTGTTTACTTGAAACCAGTAAAAAATTAGATGTTTAGTAGTAATGTTTATTGTCTTTGTAGGAAGTCACACTGTACTTTATAGGCCACACTAGATTTTTGGGTGGGATGCGCAAGCGGGATGTAACAGAATAGAAAGTGGCATTGTAATGTGCAACAGTTAGCAGATAAGGGTGGCGCAAACCTGATGATAAAAAACAAAAACAAAACCCTAAAGTGGGCTTCCAAAAAAGCAGAGATCTGTGACTGAGATAAAGTCAGAGTGTTTGCAGACTGTGGCGGAATATTAAGTACTCTGGGCTTTTCATTAACCTGGGTTTCCACACAGGGTTACACAACATACATTAACTCGACTGTAAGTGCTGGAATCTATCATTTCCTTGTCATATCCCTTCCCCCCTCCCCCCTCCACACTGAGCAACTAATTTTTGTTTAGTAAGTAAAAATATCAATTAACCTAACATGCAAAACCAATCTACACCACAGCTGAAAAAAAAAGTAGCCTGCCGTTTCATAAAAGTACAATTTTAATTTGATTTATGACATGAAAACAAGCAAGGGCATACAGCACATGTAGTAGATATTATAATAAAATGGAATATATATATATATTTATTATGATTCAGAAAGTACAAAAATAAAGATTCTATTCTTCAGGGATTTCATTCTTGTCTCATTAGAATATATATATTTCTTTTTTTTTTTTAACATATATAACTGACATAAAATACATACAAAAAAACAAAACAAAAATATGATAGTCTTTGGTATTACCATTTTTATATTAACTTGCTCAAAGTCTCATTATGCTCAGTTTCTTAAACATTTGTTAGCATCTATAACATTATGGCAGATTATTTTACAAAAATAGGGGGGAAAGCTAGCAAGCATTTCCAGTGTTTTTCAATCCTTTAAGGAATAAATGGGAAGTGTTAACATATTGTATAAACGTAGCAATAGGCTATGGCACTTATTAAGTGTGCATAGATTTTGGTTCTTAAGGATGAAATGACTCTGAGTCTAAAAGAATGCACCCAAAACTGTAGAGTAGTCTAGCATACCAGTGCACCTCTGATGTCTCCGTCTGCAAGGAGTGCTTCTCTCTACTTTCTATCCTCAGGGCATCACTCACGTTGACTTCTTTGTTCACATACACACCTGCTTTGTCCTTTGCAGGCAAAGTGCTAACATGCATTGGAGTCTTAGTACAACTTTTTTGAATGTCAGTATCCTGCTGCTCTTCTGCTGTTTCTCCCCAAAGTAGCTGCTTGAATGAGAAGAGAAGTCGCAGGGGTCCAAAAGCCCAGTGCGCGAGCCTGTGGTCCTCCACCAGCGCATAGCTGGATGCCAGCACGCCATCAACAAACAAAGTTCCAGCGTCTGTCAAGGGTGCATACACTCCCACGCTTTCCGTTAGTGAAACTGAGATGATTTGGGATGCATGCACTTGCTGCTCTGCTTTATGTATGAGAACACAGTCTCCTTGTCTGACCCTGCTTGCAAACTGAGGCTGGTACTCACTGTTTTCTTGTCTGCAGTGCGGGTCTAAAAAGACCAAGTGATTCGGAGTAAGGGCCAATCTATGTCCATGTTCTGTCTCCAGAGACAGAAAAGCAGACCAGCTTTGTTGATCCCGATGGAGAAACAAGAGGACTTGGCTATACACGACTTGGCCTGTCCCAGATAGGGCCATGACTCTGTCCCCAGGAGTGAGTGACGACAGGCTCTTCTGCATCCCTCCAGCCACAGTTACCCGGGCCCAGCCTGGGAAACAGCCACCTTTTTCCACAGCAAGAGAATGATCTGCAGAAGGATCAGCAGACAAAGCCAAGATGAGTAAACACAAATTGTGTTCCCCCTTTTTTTTTTTTTTATAAACTTAAATATCCTGATACATTTCACACTTAAGTAAAGTAATTTAACGATACAAGCATGGCTTTTAATGGCAGCTACCTTCTTAAACTTACCAGCTTTTACTGAGCAGTGGACACGATGTTTGGACTCATAGTGGACCCAGTCGAAGCCTGCTTCCACAGCCAGCTGGGCCAGGAGACCGTACTTTTCAGGTCTTCTATCAGACGTTGTTATATCCACAGCCCGGCCTTCATAGTGCAGAGAGCCAGGAGGATGGTTGCCATCTTCATCCCAGGCCTCTGTCACACGCAAGCGTATCCCTGGCCACTGGTTCATCACTGCAATAGCCAGCCTGTTCAAGCACTCCTTACATCGCTACGGGGCAGAATAAGAAAGAGGGCAGATATTCATTTTGGAGCACTTCGTAAACTTGTAAATATATTCACAAATTTATCAGCATGAGCACCCATCTCAGCCTACCTACAACAAAAAAATTGCAACACAGAAGAAAAACCTTGACTTGACTCAGTGTTGTTTTTCCTCTGAAACCCAAACTAACAGATGATGATTTGTTAGTTTTCAGAAGTAGAAACTGTAGAATCTAAAGAGTTCCTAATTTTCCAAAAAGTCACTCCGTCTCATCAGCAAACAAGAGATGTTCAAGAGACAGACACTTGTGAATATTACCACTCTCTAACAATAGGCAGAAAAAGAAAATTGGGGTTTTTACACCTAAGTGCGTAGACTGATTTCAGTGCGCCTCAGCAGAAAACGATTCCAGTATTTCAGCTCTGTCTCCAGCTCCCAGGTTCTGATTGTTTGTCAGTTGGCATCATCACACAGTTCCTCCTCTACTCTGCTAAAGGCCATTTCAACCTTGCTCAAACAATCAGAGTACAAGAACAAACCCTACTGTAGCCAGTTTGGCACATTCCTTGGCCTTTTCAACAGGGTGACAGAATAATCAAGGCCATTCTCTGCCTTTCCAGATTGTTCCAGACTTGAGTTTCTCAGTTTCACCCCTGAGACATGTGATCAAATATGTGCAGAGTGACTCCTAACACCCCCGTGGGCCATAATGTTACAGACTGTGTCAGCATTGTCGCAAAATAGCAGGCTGAAAAATAATGACGTCAGCATCCGAGGTGATACGCTCATGCAGCTACTGAACGGCGCTGGCTTGTGACTTGTGCTGTGGCAGGTTTTAAAACCTATAATTATGGCAGTAAAGCTCATTTCGAATACACAACGGATCAACAGCGAAGGAGGAAGTGACAGAAAACCATGGGAGCTAAAGTTGGAAAAGAAGAAAGCGGCGTAGCAAAGGCCTGAGGTTGGGACTAAAAAGAGAGGGCAGAGGGGAAGAATGTATGGGCACGGACTTGGGAATGTGACAGCAAGAGTGAGAAAAAGAGAGAGGGACAGAAAACAAACTGGGTACATTTATCTCGCAATGCCATTGAAGAGAGGCATTTCATTGTCACAACTACAATAGTCGCTTTTCCGACGGTGCCATTACTTCAGTAGGAGGGAATTTTGTATAGGCGACCCCTCTGAGTCTCCAAATGACGCACAAAGAACGTCTTTCACATCTGGGCAAAAAAGGGGGCACATGCACACATACACACACATTCAAACTGGTATCAGGAGGGCACACGTATACAACCACAGATTTCCCTCACATACAATCACTACGGGAGGAGAAGGGACACAGATTAATATCCTAAACAATCACACAAGACCATAGTATCCAAAACCGTGGACTGAGTGTGAATGGAGCTTGTGTTCACATTCAGAAGTGTGGCATTCCAAATGGGTAGTTTGAAAGTTCTTTAATGCGGCCCAGATCTTAAATCCTTGAGGACGTTGACTGCCTTCTCAAGACACTGTAAATTTGGCTACCTATCCTTAGTAATCAATCAGGAATTTAAGTGCCCTGCCTGGATTTTTCTTCTGCTGGGCACACTGAGAACCTGTCATGGGAAGTGTTTTATTTCAAATAACAAAGACTTTGGTTAAAGATTAAAAGGAAATGTTCCTGTAGAGAAACTCAGCCACTTAAGGGTAGTGTTGAATTACATCCTTATCTTCTTATCTTTAAAAAAAAAAAAAAAGTGAGGTTAGGTTTGGTTAAAGCTTACACAGGCCGTGCTGAGCATTTTTATCTATTAACAGACTGGCAAGTGCAGGTAGATAATGACTGGGATTATATGATTTGTTTTGAAGGTGCAAACAGCAGTTTGTCCATTTAGGGAAATGTAGCTGATCAACCATCCAACAACGAAACTATCTTGAAAAGGGAAGTCAGTCTGAGCATCACCTCACTGAGTCAATCTGGTGCTGCATCTTTGGGCATTTACTGGACTTACTACACAACAGTCATAAGCGATCATGGGAAGCAATGGAAACGACTGTTATCACTGTATCACATTCATATAAAACAAATCTAAGATTCTAACCCAGCTCGACACCAGTCTCACCTTAGTCGTGAAGCGGTCAGCGCCTGTGTTCTCTTCGTCCTTGAAGACAATGTCTGGGTTGTAATTGGACACAAGTTCGTTGAAACGCTCAGAGTTGCGTGCGATCTTGCCCTCTGCTCTCCCACTGGCCCCCAGGTTGTTCTCTGATAAGTTGGGGAAAAACTGCTTGAGGCGCATGGCTGTGAGCTTTCTGGGCCTCGGACGGGTGCCGTACCGCGGGCCCGGTCCGCATCCCTGGACCAGCCATATAAAAGTCCACACAGCAACCAGGGTGAGCTGTGCCAGGTGGGCCCACCAGAACTGCTTCATTGAGGAGGGTTGGGTCTCCCAGAAGTCAGTGGCTCGCAATGTGTGCGGCGATAGCCCAGGTGTGATAGCTCCAGGTGTGTGACAGCAAGTGAATGAGAGTCAGATCTTGGTCCATTCCAAATCATTGATCATTAGAGGTGATATTTATTTATTTATTTATTTTTATTTATTTTTTAGCCCAGAGACTGATAAAGTTCCGGGGCACGTAGGTTACTTCATATCCCGGTGTTTCGTCTTAATTTAAAAAAAGAAAAAAGTTTTAAAATACCAAGCAAGTGCTTCACTGTTTTGGTGACGGCGCGATCTGATTGGCTGAAGTCTGG
Organism: Simochromis diagramma; assembly: GCF_900408965.1. Lineage (NCBI taxonomy): Eukaryota > Metazoa > Chordata > Actinopteri > Cichliformes > Cichlidae > Simochromis > Simochromis diagramma. The sequence goes on along the minus strand of NW_024387152.1, from coordinate 2,347,348 downwards.
CATGCGTTAGGTCACTGAAAATGTGGAAATACAAAGGCTCTTTGAAGATTTCAGTGCGTATCAGCGGGAACTACGTCTCCTGTGATCTGAGAGTCATCTTCAGATATCCTCCGGAGGTGCCTGTCTTGACGCAGGTGTTTTGGTGGATTTCTGCTCACTTACCGCTTCTCTCTCTCCCTCTCTGTCTCTCCCCCACGCCGTCTCCTGGACTGGACACACAAACTGACGCACACCTAAAGCCCGATAGCCGCTTGACTCTGGGATTTTTCTGGACGCTCCAATGAATCTCTCATCCCTGCTGTCCATCCAGTAATGCCTCTACCGACACTTTTTTTTTTCTTCCTTCTCTCCTTCGTCCACTGTCTTTTGTCGCGTTTCAGCGCTCCTGGCCACCTTGCGCCAGCCATTGGTTCTTATTAGAGTCCGGACAAGATTGCCCTCCCTTCCTCTGCGCGCTCCCACCGCGACAGCACACGCCTCCATCCATCCATCCATATAAAGAACACATCATTTGGCCACTTATGTTAACACCGTGAACCCCACCCCCTTATCAAAATACTGTAAAGTTTAGGCATAAAAAACTGAAAAGTTGCAACAAAGATAGAACACAAATCTATTTCAGTATTTTGTTTGCTTGTTTTGGTTGAGACAAATTGTTCATTATAAATACGCTTTAAAAACACAAAATTTAGGATTCATTCGGAGCTTTTACAGTAGCTTCAATTTCCAAAGTTTCTTGTCAGTTGAGTTGCTTTGAGCTAACATGTCCTTGCCTCTGTTTGCTCATCCCTCCCACTGCACACTCATGCTTCTGTTATAAATAGACAAGAGTTGAAGGTGAGGACCTAAAGATGGAGCACAAGTGTCCAGCCTTGACACCCACAGACTATGACTTACAGTGCTGCCTTCCTGTGTTTGGGGAACTAGCCTGACCCTCCTGAACCAAGCGCACCCAAGACCTCTTTGGTGGAAACACCCGCTGGCCCTATCATCAATTTATTATTTTTATCCACCCTAGAACAATAGCGGCGAGAATTATAAAAATGTGTCTGATAATGCCCAAAGTGGGAGCAGAAAAGAAAGTAATCACCGTATCTCAAGGGTGGGACATCTGTAATCGCAGAGGGAAGCTTAAATTAATGGCAGATTAAAGGTCAAAGTGCATGTCACTGTCCTATCTCTGGCTTCCTGGACCTAATACATCAGGCCTGTTTCTGCACTGTGGCTGTTTCAGGGAAACAGAGCAGCGGTGGCCTGTCTTTACTGAATGTTTCAAATAGTATATGTCTTGATGTTTGTTGTAACTGAAGATAATAATTTTTAAAAAAGAAGAAGAAGAAAAAAAAAAGACTTATTTATAAAGTGACTTATTGTACCCTAAACATTTCATTTTGCACAGTGTGGAGCTCAGTGACCTGAGCTCCACACTGACCATGGAAATGCACTCTCACTGGGGGAAGTTTCTAGATGATCCCAGGATGTTGTAGGGAGGGGTGGTAAGGCGAAGCTGCATGTTCCTGTCCTTATGATAAACATGGAGAAAGGTTCAAGTCTGGCTTAGGCAACACAGATGAGAGATATCGGCCTTTGTAACAAATGCAGGGAATAACTCAATCAAAAAAAGTAACAAACACTTTCATATCTACAATTACTCACATCAGTGTTTCTCTTCAAAGCTATACAAGAGAAAAAAGATTTCCATCTGACATGAAAGGGAAAGGAAGGAAGCAAACATCTGTGGGCTGGAGATGGAAGAGAAAAAAAGGTCATTATTATTAGTTTTTATTTTGGTGCCCCCATCCTCCAGCCTCCCCCTGCCTCCTTCTGGCTCTTAGCATTTTACTCCCCCATTTCAGGATGGGAGTACATGACTGGGTGAATGGTTCAGTTTCCTGCAAAGCCACAGCACAGAAAACGAGATCTTTCCTGCTTGGGTTAGGCTACCCTGCTTTGTTTCTTCCAAACAGACGGCTGTGCTTGCACCTGAGCTGGTGGTCACACTGAGTGCCTTTGCACTTACAGGTGCGCTGTGAATTTGGGTCATACTCGACGAATAGCCGATATCTCAGAATGCAGCAAGGGTTTGAAATTAGGATTCAGTAAAACAGAAGTAGCATTTTTTAAACAATCCAGCTTTAACTTTTCAAGTGTTAGTCTTGTCTCATAGAGCTGATTAGACATTCTGCAGGATCCACTTCCTCAGATGGAGGCCATTAGAAGGGTTTCCGAGGGGGGTGAGGGCAAGGAAAGTCAAGGAACTGACACCTAACCGTCTCCCCCCTCTCTCACACACCCGTTTTCACTGCCCACCACTGTCTGTCACTGTGTTATCAGTGCAGGAAGCGCAGGGTGGTGCATTCTAGTGCAGCTGCACACACTGTATTGTAACTCTGGTTTTGTATTTAATACATCAGTTTGTGTCATGTTTTCATGTTTAATTCAGGTGTGCCACATATACGGATGTGAGACGTCTACCTTAGCATGTTATGGCTAAGATTAAGCAGGGATGCAGGTCATAAAAAATACAAAATAAAAATAAACAGAGTACCAGTGAAGTTGAGGCGATGCTGCACGAAAGTGGACAATAGACTGCGAAGGGTGGAACTTCCTGGCTGCTGACAAGCAGGTCAAAGGTCAAACATGATGCTATACCTTCTGCTAATTCCATCCCCAAAATTCATTTACATTGTGCAGTAGTGTGCGGGAGACTCGAGTCACCCCTCATTCCTCCCAAGGAACCAGATTTTCTTGTCTCGATTTCAGTCCAGTCCTCTTACCTAAGAATGGTTCTGTTTTCTTTGTTTGTTTGTTTGTTTGTTAGTTAATCCTCTTAATATTGGTTTAAGCAAGCATAAAAAAGCACTTAACACAAGGGATGAAACAGAATTGTGTTTATTCAGCTAACAACTTAGCACAGAGCCATTAGTCTTTCAGCACGTTGTTACCAGAAGCATGTCACAGAAACACGTAATCTGTTCCCATTTCTTTATCTGAATTTACAAAAATGCCAATGATAACAGAGTTTGACAGACACAGAATAGTATTTTCACCATCAAGGTGATTCACAAAGACCTATTAACCAAAAACTTATCGCTGTATATCTCTGTATGGTGTGCAGTTTCCTAAAAAAAAAAAAAAAATAGGAAACTGGAAGTAGTGGGAAGCCTGAAGTAGATGAAGCAGATGAACAGCATCTGAAAGCCACAAAAAAAAACAGGAAAAAGAAAATCCAGCAAGGCCTAACACGGGACCTGAGAGACACATCCACCGTTCACTGAACCCTCATCAGAAGCTGTCTCAGTGGACGGGTGGCTGTGAGGGTGTCATTGTTAAGGAAGGGAAATAGGGAGAAAAATCGGAGGTATGCCAAATTAAACAAGAAGCAGAGAACTATTTCTGAAGAATACTTCAAGAAGTAATAAAAAAGCTTGAGTTTGGACTGTGTCGAAAAATAAAAGTAGTCGCATCACAGACTTCATGTCCACTAGATTTGTAAAAATCGAGGTTTTTGCACTACATTTGCATTTGTTTTGCACATGTTTCAATAAATCTCTGCACCTATTTTCCCATTTCCCACCGCCAAAATATAAAGAATTGAGGGGTGTCTCAAGACTTTTCCACACTAATGTGCGCATTAAATACTGTTCACTTGGATTTCTCAGTGTCAATTGTGATGATAAGGTTTTTGAACCACTCACACAAAAACAAAGCTCAACACTGCATCCTTCACCCGATGAAACAAAAGGCCTGTGGCAGTCGACTGTGTGAAGCAAGTGTGCCGTGAGTGTGCACACAGGATGGCGGGCAGCTATAGCAAGTGGACAGTGTGGCCCATTATCAGCTGATTAGCGAGCAAGTCTCGCCTTTTCCGGAGTGATTCTGTATTTGCAAGTGTAGAAAAGAGGGAATAACAACCCTTAATGCACTTTGGCACAAACTTCAAATGACCGACTGTCAGGAAAGCTACTCTGTGTCTTTTTCCCCCCACTTCATTCTTATGTTTTGACAATAAAGATAGCCTATCTCATCCCATAACAAGCTGGCTGTTTCCCGCCTTTTCCCTGACAGTCCCGACATGCATTACTACAGTGTGTTACCGAAAGGGACCGCTGAGACACTTTGATTGCATCGCTATCAAGCTTTACTTTCTGCTACAGGGGAGTTGTGATATCTTAGTGTTACACCAACCACTTTCAAGGCTGACAGTGATAGTTAGGGTTGTTTTACGATGCAAATGTGTGCACACAGTGCTCCAGAAAGACAAATCATTCAATCCAGTTGGGCTGTAGCTGGTAAGCTCTTAAGGCTAAAGCAAAGAAAAGAAAAAAAAAAAAAAAAGATTCAAGCACAAACTGCACCATTTCTCCAAGGTGCAAAACTGGTTGTTGTCAAGAAGGACTTTCAGGAGCACAGAGAGGGCAAAAACCCTCATAAATATATATATATACACACATATATATATATATATATATATATATATATACACATACACACATATATATATATATATACACATATATATAGAGATAGATACAACACATATATATATATAACAACATACACATATATATAATATATGATATAGATACACATATATATATATATATATATATATATAGATAGATATATATATATACACACCTAAGACATATACACATATACATTCATATATATATATATATAGATATATATGTATATGTGTATATGTGTATATGTATATGTGTATATGTATATGTGTGTATATATATATATATATATATATATATATATATATATATATATATATATATATATATAAAAAACATGTTTAGCATCAATCACCAGAAGTCCAAAGTGCAATTTTCTAGTCACATTCAAAGAAAATAGAGAATAATGGGTGTAAATTCAAAATCACCAACTTTTAGCCCCATGATTAAATGCATCAGTCTGGGTTTGTTCAAATATAAAATCACATTTAACAAAATCTAAATTTTCACCCTGTTTCTGAAATCACACCAACAGTTCTTTCGTATGCACCTTTAACTGCCTATAGTGTCACTTGCCTCAGTAACCGGCCTGCAGATGTCAGAGTAATGTTACGGCGACATCTGAGTTCATTTCCTGTTAGCAAAGGAAATGAAGTTCAAAAACAAAACCTAAACAAAATAATCTTAATTAAAACATCCAAAGAAGCAAAACAAGAGATGCAAGAAAAAAAAAAAAAATCAACAGGGAGAAATTAATCAGCTGGGGTTTTCTTGAACAGACTTTAGATAAAAAAAGAAAGAAAAATAGGAAATGAACAATAGGCGAGGGAAAAGGAATGAAACAAAGGAGGTGGGTGGTGGGGATGTGAAGGAGTGATCGTAAGTGAACGCCGCTTCTCCTGATTTGGAAGGTTATCTGGCATTTGCATCAAAGTGGGGAAAGCATGGGCAACGGCTGCAGTGGCGTCGCGGGTGGACGCCGCTGACAGACAGGCCCAAATACAGCTTTCTTCTGCTGCTGATTAAAGTAGTGCACTAAAGGGTGGAGGGACACGGAGGACAGATGTCTCTTACCAGTAACACACCCACTACAGGCCACATGTTAGGAGATGTAACTGCATCAAAGAAATGAATAAATAATAATAACCTTGATGTGTGTTCAAAGACAAAACAAAAACGCATACGAAGAGGTCAAAAACACATTTTTATTGATTATTGTTCAAAAACATTCACGTAATAGTTTAAAAAAGTAGTATGTAGGAAAATCTGAAACAACAGCATTTCAAGTTTTCTTTTCGAAATCTTTCAGACCAACTAAACATTTTCTTTAACTGCTTGAAAAGAGAGTAGTAATAAATCAAAATGTAAAGTATGGATTCCCAAACAACCATAAATAATAAAAACAACACACGATGCCAGAAAAATCCATAAGAACATTTTCAGAACAAGTGAAATGAGTAAACCTCAGAGTTGTCCACATATAATGCATACAATAACTAACCAGACAGAGTTAGGGGTTATATTGCCATTGGACTTAAGAGATAGTGTCCCCTGCTGGTCAAACCAACAGCAAATAACCTGCTGATACAGCAGCAAAAGTAACCTGTGACACAGGATCACCAACACATATCAGATGATGAGATAATGCTGACAGTAGATGATCTAACCTCTAAAAAAAGCCTGACAGCCACATAGCTGTTCCAAAATATTCTGACATCATCTGATGCATTCACTCCAGTTTCCGACACAGAGGAATGAGATGAAAGCAAAATAAACATCACAGAAAATTAACTGAAAACATAACTTTTGCTAAAGTTAAAAAGTGTGCTTTTACATACACAATATTGCACTTTCCCCACACAAATGCTTAATGATTCACAGTTTGATTGGTTTTTTAAGGCAGCGAGTTCCCACTAGTGAGTGTCACATGGCATTCAAATACATTTTATAAGACAAAGTGTAAAGCTTTCAGTTTTTTGTTTTTTTTGTAAAGTCAAGCCGTCGTACAAAATGCTCTTAATCCTACTGGTAACCTCAGTGTGTAAAAGACAAAAAAAAGAGCTCCAACACTGAGACTATCACGTCAACCTCACATTCCCTGTGTGTAACCCGCAGATCCGCAGACAACTGAACTGCTCTCTGTCCCATCAGCTCCCCACTAACGACTTCCTTTTATTAACCAACATAACACTGGTGCATACTGGAACATCCAAACACATGGAAGTAGAAGATCTTCCAATCTTAAAATAGTGGTGGTACTTAAAGAGGAAGGCGTGGGGAAGCCGCAAAGAAAGAGAGAGCACTCAGTCGACCTGAAGAAGGAAGAGGAAATTATGTCACAGCTACAATGCAATATTTCAAAATAACTCTGCTGACTTTCACATATGTCAGACAAACGGCTGCTAAAGGATCCTCGTTTTACAAGGCATGACTTTGCAGGGGCTCTGTTATCGTTGCTAATATGGCTTTTATCCCTTTTCCCCTTGATCCAGTCACACCTGTGACTCGGTAACCACTTGTACCAGTATTTGCCTTTGCAGTCAAAAAGCAGTATAAACTTGGACCTTGATATATTGGTCACTGAACACAGCATCAAGCGGTGCTCCCACTGGACACAGTGCAAACAGACTCACATTCTTCAGTCTCCTCACAGGTGGTGACCTGATCCATGTACCAGCTGGCAAAGAGACTGAACTGTGAATGCCTTTAATCCGCCGGGTACACCTCTGAAATGGCTCAGTTTTTAAAGGTTAGGAAAGGCAGTCATGAGAAGGAAAAAAACCCCAAAAAAGTCACTGGATTTTAGACAATCCACTGGCCAGGAGGAGCCTGAAGGGGACGGTGGAGCGTGACACAGTTAAAGGCAGTCTGTGGAGACCTGTACAGAGAGAGAAACAAGGACTATAATATCACACAATCAAAAGGTGGAGCATTACATTTGCAAAGCTAGGAAAAATTGTGATTTAGGTGAATTGAAAGTCTATTAACCACAGAACAAAAGTATGCTGGGAGGCAATGGGAAAGTGCAGCAGAGCTGCCACAGCGCAGAGATGCTATCTGGAGTGTGAGGAAGGGGATTGTGTGTATGCATGTGTGAGTTTGGCGTGCCCATGCTCCGAGTGGTTGTTTGTGTTGGGTGGAGGTTTGGAGGGTGTGTGTGTGTGCTGTGAGGGGTCTAGGGCGGTGTGCCTGAAGGTCCCCAAGGAGACCTGACTCTCCTCCTGTCCCTTTACAATTTCCTGAAAGAATTGTATTCTTTCTATCTGAGGAAGAGAGACCAGCCCATAGGGAAATGGGGCCAAAGGTGGGGAAAGTTATGAAAGAGATATCCAAGTGCAATGAATTTAAGCACAGCTCAGTCTCACTGACAGAAAAAAAAAAGTACATGCTTACAAACGTTGTTCACTTTGCTTCATAAATTCAAAATGAAAGTAGACTGACCAAAGGCACGGATGAGCTCTCTTTGTACTGCCCAGGTGACCGTCTTTATCAGGGAGGCAGAGGTGAGGCCAGCAAACAGCATGTTGTATAGAAATACAACGTAGAAGTTCCCAAGCCAGTTATATCGACCAAAGTCTCCCAGTAGGTCGAAACGGGTGATCCCTAACACAAAATAACAGAAGCAAAACTTGTGAAAAATGTGCCGAAGCCCCAATTCACCTGCAGGCACAATATTCATGGCATACAAACGCCCTCCTGTGGACATCATTAAAACTACACAAATGCTTTCCATTTTATAGATGCTGTCAAAGCAGAGTCAGGGTAAACTTTTTATTTCATGTAACGTCAAAGACAATTGTTCAAAAGACAATGTTGTTGTTTTCCATTACAGTCTAACTAACTTATTAGTATTTCATGCACACAGTGGATTGTTAAGATTGTGTAATGTACATACACATAAACATTGACTATATGCTCAGTCACACATCACACACAGAATTACAGAGGAGCAAAACTGTGGACAAGGCTATAAAGTTTGAAATGTTAATGCCCCACTTCTCATTTGTGCTTCATGCTTACCAAGAGTGCGTGAAAACACCGGCAGTGCAGAGCTCAGGATAAGCAGTGAAACACAGTTGGCGATTATCTGAAAAAAATTAGAGGTTACCATCTTTAGTAAAAACAACAGTTTCTGGATGAAATATGTGAGCCTGCTGACCACTGGGTACCTGTGTGAGGTTGGTGTCTTGTGCACGAGGCAGGAGGCCAGTGAAGAGAGGGGAACTATAGAAGCCCACCACTGAGGACACCATCAGATAACTGAAAATAATTTTAAGGATAACAGTGGAAGGCAGAGTGGTAAAGAGCACCCAAGAAGTAGGCTACAAAAAAAAATAAAAGGTGCTTCCAATGTGTGAATGTGACAGCATGAGTCAACATCACCCACGCCCTGGTGAAATATCAAGGGCATCCTGGTGAGTGGCTGCGCCAAATGTAGACAACTAATTAACTCTATGTGCACCCAATTGTAAGATGGGAGGATGAAAGGATACAGAATGAGAACTACTTGAACAGCAGCACCCAGTGAGCCAAACATTGAAAAGGAGGCCATCCCAAGGTGAGGGTCCTACAACACACAAAAATAACAATCCTCAATATATCATCACGACTAGCTGTAGCACATAAACCTTTAAAAGGGGCGCATTTATTAATTCTGTTTTGGCAGAAACTCCACCTCCATTCCTCTGGGCATGGCTGTTTCATCCAGCAGCAACTCCAGCACGTTGAAACAGACCATCAGCACACACATCACCTACGGACACAAGAGACAATTACAAAATAATACTTTAAAAAACAAAAAATAATTGTGGTCTTGATAAATTAAACTTAAAGTAGAATTGATGCTTATATTGATAGTCATGCAAGTACCGTCAGTGCGAGAAGCACAAGCATTGCAAGCGGGTAGCCCAGGTTCCGCTGCCATGGGGACGCTTTCCTCCGCATCTCTGTGGGGAAAACAAGAAAGACAGAAAAGCGACAACAACAAATGACTACACTCTGTAATCACTGTGCGAGAACTCCAGCAGAGAGACAGCCTGTTCAGCCAGTCTTACCCAGGGCGACGCGCTTACTCTGGACGGCTTGGTACTCTTTTTTCAGAGCCTCCATGTTCAGCTTGACCCAGCAGGATGTACTGCCACCTACAATCACACGCATGATGGTGGGAAGGAGAAAATGTCAACCAGTTAATTTAAGGTTGAATATAAAAAACAAATAAATGTATTTATATAGCACCTTTCTACACTTAATGACCACCCCAGACTACACATTTTAACCACACATTGATAAAGTACTTCTTCCTATAGTCTTCAAACACCTCACATCCACGGCCAATTTTGAATAACCAATTAACCTAACAGAGAGAAGTAACCAGAGGAAAGGTTCTTGTGAACACGATCACCTACTTACAGTTGATTTTCCTGGAGAGAGAGTCTTCCTCAAATGTGGTGCAGCTCAGAGTATCTTCAACATCTTCCAGCAGCTAGAGAGGACAGGACCAGTCAGTCAATTCGATTTTTAACGAGTTCACAGGCACAAGTTGAAATGGTCATGTTCAGGTGTTCTGACACCACTGCAGTGAAATATAGCACAGACATTTAGGCCATTCACAGCAGTTTTTCACTGCTATTTGGGAAAGTTCAACGTGTTAAAGTAAAGCCACGACCAAACAGTAGTACATACTGTTCTTTAAAGAGACTAGTATAAACCAATTATGTACATTTATTACATTAAGTCATGGTGCTCTGCATTTTAATAGACGTTGGAAAACTATTAATTAAACCTCAGAGGCATTAAAAGGTTTTGGTTTCAGAAGCTTCCCATTTTAAAAACCAACCAACTCATTTGAATTGTTTACTAGCTATATGTAGCTTGCTCATTTACTTTGTGTACTCCCCTGACTAGTGTGCATCAACAGCACACTCAAAATTGATAATTCAGTATGCTTTCTTTAGTTGCACCTCATGCAATAAACACTACAAATTAACAACATGATTGGAACCAGCAGGAAGTGTGGATTTTGAAGATGGAACAAGTTGTGTTAGAAGAAAAGTTGTACTGACTCAGTGGGTTGCTAGCATAGCTTTAGACAACTAGACTTGTTTAAATTCAAGACACTGAGCCTGTGACTCACCCGTGGTTTGACTAGCAGGCTGCCCGTTACACTGAACATTCGTGACAACCCTAAGGGAGTGCACACTGAGGAGAGAAGCACAGAGATGATGATATGCAAAAGCCATAGAACCAGGTTTATAGCTACTCCACCAACTGTGAATGAGATATACTAACATAAAAGCAGCAGCACTCCAAAGAGAGAGATCCCCGAGTACAGGTAGGGAAGGTAATACTCCCACAGGTCTGAAATCCAGAGAGAGAGAGATAGAGCATCATAAGTGGCTATATGAAACATATAAAAACTACCTGTCATTGAGGAATCTGTGGTTGACTCACCGTAGAGGCTCTTCCGGGCTATGTTGTCATGTAGGAGGGCTGATGCCACCCACACAATGCCCAGCACAAGCAGGGCCAGCAGCAACAGCAGCACAACTGCTTCATAAACTCGTGCCATTACACCCTACACAACCAAAGCAGATGACGTGTGAGCAGATGGGTGCGAAAACAGGCACCGTGGACTCGCATCTATAAATCATTTTGAGTCTCCAATGTGAGCTTGTGCTAAAAATGCTACCTTTCTGGATCCTGCAAATCCCTCGGACTCAGTGAAGAAATATGCAAAAGGCATGAGGAAGACCAGGGACAAGTTGGAGAAAAGGAAAACTAGGTTCCACAAACCTGTCAAGACAGATTTTTCATTTGTTATTTTTGGGGCAAACGCTCATTAGCATTAGTTTTAGCAGTACCCAGATCGGCCACCATGAGGCTCAGCCTTCCCAACACTGACAAGACTGTATACATACATTGCAATGTGCGATAATTACAGAACAAAATAAGCTACAAACATTACAGCAAAGGTTACTTTCACATTAATCAGCACCACAGTTCTTCACAATGAGACACTGGCATTCCACTGAGATTGGAAAACTTGACCGAATTGAACAGTGAGGTCACAGCTTCTCTGTCAGTAATAATGATCAGTTTGGACACAGGCCTGTTTAATATTGATCTAGAGGGCATCACTACTGTTCATTCTGTTCCAGTTTTAAAACAGATCTCTATTTGATGTTTGGTTTGGTGTCATCCCTGCTTAAAAATAAACAGACAGATGTACCATGAATAAGAGATCCATTGAGCCACTGCATGTAGTAGCTCTGTGGGAAGGTGAGCAGCACCTCATTGGACAGAATGGAAATGGGGAGAAGGAGCACAGCACAGACTGCAACAGACAGGGTGAATGTGCACAGCCACAGCCTGGAAAAAGAAGAAACACCATTTGTGAGTGTTGTGCATTTATTTATGTTTAGCCTCAAACACCACAGCGTAGATGAAAGGCTACAGTGGTCATGAATAAGGTAATATAGTGCCGGCGTGTAAGGACAAAGGGCAGAGTGACATGGAAGTCACACCATTACACACACACACACACACACACACACACACACACACGGCAGGGCAATAAATCCAAAGCCAAATGGTATTGGGTCACTACACATGTCACACTGACTTGGTATCTGCTCAATCATATGGAGTGGGAGTGAGAACAGACTGATACCAGCTAGTTAATCAGTTGTGTTTTTCACTTACGCAATTTTGTTGACAGTGGCATCTTCGACATCATCTACAAGGGAACAGAGCAACACTCATTACATAACTGACAGACCTCAGTTTGTTTTCACATGCAACTACCTGACTTTTACATTGTAGGAAAGCCTAAGCACAGAACACATACAGTGTGCGTGTGTTTGGGCGTGTGTACAAGTGCAGCAAAAAGCAACGGCTTCAGAAAGGGGAGTAAGCGGGGGACGAGTATGTTTGGAACATTCTGTTCAAGCAAAACCCAGACTCTAATAAAACTGAACTACCTATAGGCAGGCTACAGAAAGAGCGGGGAATTAAGAATACCAAACAAACACTTCTAGAAATGTCTCCATTTCCTCTTTAAGCTTTAAAAAAAATGAATAAATGTTTAAGATCTTGCTACAACGTTAATGTCTAAATTCACTATTTGAATTTCTGTAGCTCAGTACTACAGTATTTTCCTTACTGTATCAATATTGGCACAGAGGAGAAATATAGATATAGAAGATAAGCCTAAGGAGCAAAAACCAGTTCTTGAATCTTTATAGTCAAAAACAACTTTGTGCAGTGCTGTTGCACAATTGTCATTTAGCTGCAGGGCACAACTGTTCCATTGTTGTTGATGCACAGACTTTTTCAGCAGTGAGCTAATATATAGCAGGTTTTCCTCGCTCACTATTTTAGAAAAAAAAAAAAAAAAAGCATCTGGCCATCTCCCAGACTCCCACCCAATCACAGTGGAGCACAGAGACCTGACTAGTTGGACATCTCACATCTGCTTCCAATTGTGGGAAGTTATTGGATTTATTATGTAACTGTTGAAAGTTCTGCAGTCACACTTCAGAACTTACAACATTTGTGTTAAACATTAAGAACATTTTTTTTACAATAAAATGATTTATAATGTTGCTTATGTACATTGACACAATGGATTTTAAATCAAACAATCCAGCTGTGAATTAATTGTAGATTTTCAGCTGTTATAAAAGAAAACATTTACTGCCCAGCTCAGCACCAACAAAAGGCCTGAAAGATGACGGGAAGACAAATAAAGTCCATGAATACAGAATTACTTTGATGGTTACCAAAAAAACCCTTCATAACATCTAAACAATTCAAGAGCAAAGAGGTAAGAGTGTTACTGTCAGTGTCTACAGTACAGATTTACCTTCATGAAAATACAGAGGGTTCACAAAAAGGTGAAAACTTTTAGGACACCACAAAGATGGTGGAGGCAGTGTTACGACATGGGCATGTACACCAACAGTTATTACTTAACTGTAACTACATGAAGGTTGCTTATTAGCTATAGTGCTATTTTTATAATGTCTGTGTTCACCAAAACACATCTTACTACACTTTTCCAGACAGCGGAAAGTCAGAAAACAAAAAGCAAACATCTTTTGTCATGTGTATGGTTCACATGCTTTCAGCCTAACGAGGTGAATACATTAAGTTACTCTAGCCTAAGCTCACAGCTGCCTTCCTGCTAGGGTGCATATGTGGTACATTCATGTATGCAAACAATATTGATTTTACTGCTTGCCTGAGCATTATTCAGGTTTCTGAAGACTCTTCAAATAAAGCTCAAAAGAAAAATCCTGCTGCAGCCTGCACACAAACTAGAAAACAAAGACTGCTCAAAATAGAAAGGGTAATTTCTGAACAACACCTGTGTTTGGTTGAAAAGTATTGCCTACTTCCACCCACTCACCAATGTAGACAGTGTGCTTGTCAACATCATCACCGATTCTGCTGCAGGCAATTCTTTAGAAGCTTTTGATAGAAAACGTTCTCACGGTGCAGTATTCGTGTGTTGCAGAAAACTCACCTGTGACAAACTCTGCAGTCTTCCTGAATTGGTTAAGGATGAGGTAGGACAGCATGTAAAGGCAAGTAAACAGGAGAACACAGATCTGCAGAAGAAACAGAGAAAATTCTAGTGTTATTTTTGCATTTAAAGGTCCAAGGACAGGCATTAAAAGGGACCGGTGTTTTACATAAATAAGATTAGCTATGTAAACCACCTGTCATGCTATGTTAATCAATGAGTCAATGAGCAATAGATTTATTTTAAACTGCTGACATGTCTGGTTTAGTGTAAGTTGGGAGAAAGCAGAGAAAAGACATTTGGGGATTACAGAATGTGTTCCTCACACAGCTTTCCACTTTGGCTATGCGAGTTTGCCTACGCCAAGAGAGACACAGATTACGTCTGAACATTACCCATTTGGTCCAAAAAAAAAAAAAAAAAGGTCACTGTGATAAACTGAGAAGGATTATGAGAGAGTAAAAGAGAGAAGGGTTAATGCCAGTGAGTGAGTGATCCCCCTCCACACTGCTTACCATTACATTAAAGCAACAAATTTAGGTTAAACCAGTCTTCCACCAGCAATCTGTTGTCTGGGAAAGCCCTCAACATGCCAACTCTAATTAAATCTCTTTACATTAATACAACAATGGATCAAACCGCTGCCTGCCACAGATAAGACAATAAGCAAGCACCAATGGTAGCTCCTGCTCAGAAACGCACCCAAGTATAAAATATACCTGAGCAACTTGGACACGCTCAGCAATGTAAGCTAAGCTGCTGAACGTGCAGAAGATGTGACCGTTTAATGCTGAATCCTGATTTATCTGACAGCTAAACTGTGTGGCATTAATTTCACGTCAATACATTTTTATCAGTGCAACAAAGTGTTGCTGTGAGTCATGAATGAACTGATGTTGCCAAACCACAAGTATCAATGAAAACATTCCTGTTCCAGAGCCTCTGGGGAGCCCTGTATGCACAGCACAATGAAGATGTTTGTCCCTAAGGTAACAACAGCAACAAACACAGAGGGAGAGGCTCTCTGCAGAAATACAACGTCGTATAAAACCTGTTGCTAAATCGAGTTTACACAAAAGTTTGTTATTTTAGTTTAATCTTGCACTTGCTGTGTGAGATAAAAAAAAAAACAAAAAAAAAAAACAGTTGAGAGTCTGTGCGAGAGGAAATGATCAGTGGCAGCACAAAAGCTGCACCATGGAAAAAACAAACGACTGTGCGCAACAACTAATCAGCTCAGTCTGCGTAAATTATTGAATAATGCAGTCGGATTTGGAAAGGACCTTGTTATCGTTAATCCAACAACAAGAAAAGTAGAAAACAAAGGTTGGGTGAGAAACAGGTAGAGTGTGGTGGGGGGAAAACGTGCTAAATTGGCCATACTGAGAGCTGGCAGGCCACAGAGGGCTGCTGAGGGGAGAGTTTAGAGAATTTCAGGCTCTAGCGTGACACAAACTGTCAATGCAGACTATTTCACAATCCACAGAGTAATTCAAAAATTGTTCTGCCGAAGAAAACAAAAAACAGCTGAAGTGCAAATGTTCTCATCTCGCCCAGCCGTGCAGTTTGTGTGAAAATTTACAAAGGAGCAGAAGAACAGAGCAGAAATGTAATTTTGTTTCACCTCATGTAAACATGTGATGTGGATGACAATAAAGTTTCCTTGAATCCTTGAAGAACGAAGACAAAGCATCTCTTCCAAAACTGGACTCGCTTTTAAAGTAGACACCTTAAGCACAATTTAATGGTCTGCAATAATTATTAATTAATACTTAAGCATTTCAATAGAGTCTCTCAATAACAAATAAACTAAAATAAATAAATAAATAAAAAATTAAGGGGGGGGGAATGATCCATCAGGAAATAAACACATTGTCCTCTGTTTTCCTTCTCTCAAAAGTACTGCAGAAAGTCACTCCTAAGACTCAAACCCATCAGTTCTGAGCTATTATAGTTTTCAGTCAGAGCGCCTGAGACTCAGGTATTATACAAATATTACAGTGCTCTTTTCTAAGCGGGGAATGGATATCAGTGTGTGCTGATGCTGGCTGTTCCAGTTCTCTACTGCAAGATTTTATCATCATGACCTTTTATCGTGCTAGACACTGATCCTTCTTGATCCGACCAGGCTCAGGCTGTGGTCTGTGGATGAGCACTCCTAGCTCGGCTGTTTACCCCCACAGCCGAGCTACGCTCTCTACTATCTGCTGATACACAAGATGATTTACAAGAACACATTCAGCTCAAGTGAAGACATGCACTTGGCTGTAATCGCACTTTCCCACTGATTATTAACTGTTTATTATGCCTTTGGCCAAACAGGTATAGTACATTTCATCGAATTAGAATTTGTTTGGAATTACTGTCGACTTTTAGGAATCCGGTACCAACTGGTCCAACTGGGAGGCTTCTGACCAGAAGCCAGAAAGTGTCATACTTCACATAAATACCGTCCCCCCCCCCTTTTAGTCAAGCACAGAATTTTACCACTTGTCTTCACTCCAACAAGATATCTAACTGATTATTATTATTAAACTACTCTCATCTGTTCTCATGACAGGCAAATAGCTGCAAGCATGTTTGTTGCATATAGAAATAGCCTTTATAGCATATCTTTGTCATGCACCTATGGAAAAATGCATCTACCCTGTGCATTGATACGTGCATTATTTTTCCATCACATTTCCTCAGAATCAAAAAAGAAGCACTAATGGTACAGCTGCTTGCATGTTTTGGATATCTAATACGAGAGCATTCTCAGTAGCTAAACCAGCATTTATATGCATCGGCTAAGGACATGTTGTTATAAAAACATCTCTATTGGATGATACACGCCTCGTTGACTGCCTCTGGCCTATTGGTAAATAAACAGACATTTAGAAATATCAGTAGCTGATGTTTGTAGTCTAACATCAGTTTTACACTAGCTTCAAATACAGAACTGTAAAAGACTGAAAGAATTTAAAACACTGTTTTCTTTTGTTTAGTTTTTGGCATCTCACAATTGACGCATATCTATTATTATATTATTTATGAATAAGAGTTACAATAATTACCGAAGTAAACCATTAGTTTATCCACAGAAACTCAGTCAGCAGCTGTTCTGATAGCCATTCAGTTATTTTAAAGCAAATATAAGTCAGTTTAGCTTCTCAAAGACCTTTTGGAATATTTCATTATAGGCTAAACAACTGTAAAAAAATAATCACCAGATTAACTGATAACTAAAACAAATACAATGCAGTAAAATGGCAGCGTGGTGGTGCGATGGTTGGCATCATCATCTCAAAGCAAGATGGTGCTGGGTTCGAATCCATTGGCTGTGGACTCGGTTCTACCTGTGTGCGTTTCCCTCCACAGTCCAGAGACATACCTGTTAGGTTGAATGGTGACTGTAAACTGGCCATGAGTGTAAATAGTTAGCTCTACCTCTCACCATATGACAGCTGGGATGGGCTTCAGCTCAACTGAAACCCTGACTTGGATAAGTGGAAAAAGATGGATGGAAGGAATTATTTTTATTAAATTATTTTTGGATATCAAAGAGTTGCTCTTCTACTTTTAAAAAAAAATGTCTCATCCAGCCTTTTTTGTTAGGGCAAAATATTATTCTCGGTCTAGCATACATGCACTTCTGCCACAGGTTTATGACTTTAAAATAAGCTGATTAAAGATAGGCTTGGCCTAAAGCCATTAATAACCAGAGGTGCTGGGGCAGCTGACAAGCCTGAGAGGAAGTACTGTGATGAGGAGGTAAGCTGGAGACTTGAGACTTGCCACTTGCTAATAGCATTAGGTATTTGAAAGGGACAATGACAAAACAAGGGCATTAGAAGAAATGCAAGCACTTTATTTGCTGTTCATTTGGTTTTGGTTTATTAATAACTGCATCCTATCTATCACTGAAAATATATACCGCCTACCAAATGTAGAATGCTATTTTAAGTGATATTTTCCAGAGGATGTAATCTTGCTTCTGATACCTAATGTGGGCAGACAAAAAAAGCCACCAACAGCCCTAATGTGCAAATATCTCAGCCTACCACTTAAAAAAAGGGTGGGGGGTGGTTTCCTAGTCTGTTGGGGGGAAAAAAAAAAAACCTACATTCTTTAGAGGTTTCACAGTTAAAAGCAAGAATTTGACTCGTCATACAAATAAAAGCAGTCTAACTGATCACAATCTTAATGTATGTTCTTTTGGATTCAGTAAGCCCTGTTCTGATTTCTTTGCTGCTGCAGTGACTCAATCTCCCACAGGAATCACTATTTTTCATATTATACAACTCATCTATAAACACACACACACACACGTTGTTCCTTAAAACCTCACATTTTTTCACCTCATGATCTTCTGCAAACCAGAACGAACTACCTGGAGCTGAGCAAAGCAAAACAAGTTGATGAATCGACTCCTGATGCTAAGATACGAAGGTGATAAAGTGTTGCCTGACGATGCTTTTATGATAGGCTGGTTCAGCAATCTCCAATCTCAGTAGTCGGGCCCCCGTCTGATGTGATGTGAGGGTTAAAGGTCAGAAGCCGTGTGCTTTGCTGTAACTGAACCGAGTCTAAGGTTCAAATAGTTGCTGTTGCTATTATACAAAACTGCGATAAAACAGCAGAGGGGGAAAAAAAGAGCATCAACAGTAACAAAATGCTGTGCCTCTCTGCTGCCTGCTCACCAGCTGTATCCGTGCAACAGTTAAAGTTTGAACATGGGTTAAGCTAGCCCAGGGAGCGAGCACATTTCAATCGTTATCATCACTTTTTTTTAAGTGACTTCAAACTTGTTATCGCTTGAGAAAGTAAGACGCGCAGTCTACAGCTGAGAAACAAAAGTCGTGCTACCGCTAGGTAAAGTGAAATAAACAGCGTTAACTGAGGCGACTTTCTTACAGTGATGCGACGTTTGCGGGGGGCTCATAAGCATAGTAACTGACGGTTGGGTTGGTTCGGCGTTACTTACTATAGTCTCCCGGACACGGTTGTGGAAAAGTTGCTCTCTAACCGACACGTCGTCCGTTTCCATTCTCCGAAACCATAACAGTGTCCTCAGGCTTAAAAGCGCTGGAGGCGGGTGGAACAGTTAAAAAGTTAAGCGACTTCGCATCTTCTCTGGATATGCTGTTGATGTGTAGCTAGCAGAGCTCGCTCGGTTTTAAAGAGCTAACCTGCTGCTGCAAGGCTGCTCAGCTCCGACGAAAGCCCAGCAAAGGAGGGGTCGCAGGGGGCGGGGCCACGGGAGCTTATTGTTTGGCAGTACAGCGATTTGAAATATTAATGTGGACCCAGCCTACTTTCCAGGTATGCGTGTGGTCCACACCCACTGACTGAACAGGTAGCTACACTTGGCTAAAACTAATTTAGAGAGATGCTGGTCGCATTAACTTACCCTCACTGATATAAATGGGGTGCACAGAACGTACAAAAATTAAAAAATTAAATGAGAATCATCTCCTCTCCTCTCCTAGACACCTTTAACGACACGGAATATGACCTTAATGAAAACTAGGTTTATTTCAGATGCACATGGTTGTTTTAGATTGGCGTGCCTAATATATTATCAAACATTTTCTGACTATTGGGGTATTAATATCAGGGTCAATTGGGGTTTTTCTTGGCTCATAAGTGGTCACTGGGGTTCTGCACACATAAATACCCCTGGTCAGTATATAGTTAAGGTAAGAAGCCTTTGTTAGGTTACATCACTGAAGTATGTGTATTTTGCAAGTTGTTCCCCTATTATAGTTCTGGTGATAATTCTTTGATGGAAGGCTAAACAATACCATCATAGGCAAAAGTTTAATAAGTTTTAAACCTTTATTTCTGTCTGGACTAAATTATTATTATTAACAAATATATTCCCGCACACAAGGATACTACTTATATCACATACAGTTAGCCTCATAATCAGGCATAATGCTAAGTATTACTGATGTATTAATAATATTTATCTCATATTTTAGCTTATATGATAATGAATATCACTTTACAAAATAAAAGTGCTTTGCTTTGATTTAAAAAAAATACGATATAACTTGAGTTTTATACTTTAAGCTTATATTATACACCTTTAAGTAAAATTGTACAGAAAAACCTTGTAGTGAAGTTGTTTTAGGCTTCACTGGGGAGCAGGATTATACTCTTATCCTATGCTGAAGTTTAGCATACAGGCCTAAGGCTATGTCCTTATTTTCCTTACAAAATAAACTTAAGCCCTCTTTGAAGCATTGTCAACAGTGTCCTTTTTTCTTCATAAATGTCGCTTTTAGCCTTTTTACTCGTCTTATCAGTTTAAATGATTACAGGCTCGTGTTGATGTGCCTTGTGCACTCAGGCCGCTGCGCAATCCCATTGTCATGATCCAAAGTCCAACTATTGCAACAACATGCAGCAACTTCAACTACGGAAAGCACTGGAAAAGGATTTCTCTGGATAAGGATTTGAAATTATGGGCTCAGTAAGTAACCAACTCTTTTTTAAAATACAATTTGGATGTATAAGAACAGCAAATATCTTCGATCGATCAGAAAAGATAGTTGCACTCTTTGTCAAAAATGGTATGTTTTGGATCACATAATGAGTTGAGTAAAACTAACAATACACAGCATGAGCTAAGATAAATCCCCCTTATATAATATATTATTTAACCCGGGAAGTGGATGGCAGAGATTAAAAATCTGAGTGTCCTGGCAAAGACCAACAGACAGATCACAGAGGAGGGTGTAACACAGTATAGTTATGAAACTAAATAAATAAATAAAATGTTAGCAGGCGATGTAAGCACATGGGATTAAAGATCAAAGCCAATAAATTATAAGATGAACATTTCCATTTTAATTATTTGATTAAAGTATAATATAATTATAAAACACTGATGGAGGTTTGGAGGTATAACTAACACTCTTTGTTACTCTATTGCAGGTATGTATCAAGGATGACTAATATTCACCTGTACAGGAGGTAATCTACTGAGGCCTCATGGTAAAAAGTATAATTGTTGCCTACACCCTGTGGGCAGTAGGTGGGCCTTTGGGCCTTCACCATTTGTACTTAGGTAGAGACACCCATGCTCTGCTATGGATGCTAACACTAGGAGGATTTGGATTTGGGTGGGTCAGGGAATTTATACGGATCCCTGCTTATGTTAGTGAGGCCAATCAAGAAGGAAATAAAGAGAGAAAAAGGCCTCCCACCTCAATCCCTCCTCCTGTGAGTCCTGTCAGATTTGCAGGACAGGTGTGTGTTGGAGTCTACTTTGGCACTGTGGCCATGATAGGACTGAACTCCCTCAGTTTCTTCTACTTGATTGTGTTGCCTTTATGTGTGGGTGCAGGGGTGCATCTGGTGTCCAATGTTGGCCAGCAGACATCCGATCTCCAAAAGACTTTGACTTCCTGTCTCGCAACCTCCCTGCTATTCTATGGCAGCACATTATCTCCTCTTCCTATAAGCTTGGCTGCCAGTGTCACTGCTGCAAAGCACCGCACGTTCAAACCTCCACGGACACCTGGGAGCAAACAGAAATTAGGTGGGCTGGTTTCACCAATCTGAGATGATTGGATGATTTTACTATGCACGTCGATAATAATCATTCTGATTCAGTTTTAAGTGGCTTCCTGAAGTTAAATATTTTTTGTTCCAACCTCAGGTCCACGGCTTTATAGGATCGGTCTAGGTTGGCTGGCCTTCTCTGCCCCGCTGGCTTACTGTATTTTCCACAACACCACAGCCACCCTGTACTATCTGTCTGACTCTATAGCAGCACTGCTGGATATTTTATGGTTCCTGCCTTGGCTCAGAAGTGTGTTGGAGTACCTTCTTTTAATGCCATATCGGATATTGTGTGTGCTTACTGGAGGAGGGTACTATGAAGATGCCTGGAGGAAGGTGCTAGAAATACTGCTCAAAGAATACACTGAGAGAGAAAAAGAGGCACTGAAGGTAAGAAATGCATGCTGTAAATAGGTCTATATTTTCTGCTTGCCATTTAGCCCGTTTCATCTGGATTTATTGTATTTATGTTGCAGATATTGTCTCTGGGAGCAGAGGCCTCTCTTGAGGAGATATCCCGAAGTTATAGGGAGCTGGCCAAGAAGTGGCATCCAGACCATAACCCCAGCAAGGATGCTGAGGAAATATTTGTGAAGCTCCAGGAGGCTTATGAGGTCCTTCTACGTTGGCACAGGCCCAATCGATTCAATTAGTTGCCTTTTGTTCATTAAGGGCTTGCTTGCGTTGTCATTATTTTTTATTGTTCATGAAAAAATAAATCAAGGGCACGCACAGACACTTGTACTTTGTGGTTTATAACACTTATCGACTGTGTGTTTCACAGCTGTCCAGTCCATTATTCAATTCTGGACCAAGCAGCAGTTTGCTGCCACCTCCTGGGGCTAAAGGTGAAGTGTAATTGTAAACTACCTCATGATAACAATTTTCACCTGCTGTTATTTTAATATCTGCTTGCTTTCTGTAAGACGCGTGTACATGTAGTGTTTATACAGGCGCATTGTATATTTACATATGCCATTTTTTGTTTTTTATTAAACATTTGAGGGTCACTCAGCGTATTGCATCAAGTATTTCACAAAATATATTCATGCGCAGCAGCAATTTGCGGTGCAGAGTCCGACATGATCTAAAAGCACACATTTCACCCTCATTATGACCACAACTCCGCAAAGAAGACACGCATCGATGAATTCGGCAATCACCGACTCAGGAGCTCTGTTGTACAATTATTTGGTCTGTATCCCAGCATGGGCCCGGAAGTTGTTTGGGATTCCGATTCCCAGGTAAAAAAAAAAAAAAAAGAAAGAAAGAAAAAAAAAGAAAAAAATCCCGGAGATGCTGTCGCCGCCTGGGAAAACAAACAGCTATTCAGACAATTAAAGGAAAACACCGATCGGTCGCCAGGTAAGGAAGAGGCTCGTGGACTCCGCTGCGGCTCTTGGTAAGACCATCCGTCGGTGTTAATTTGGAGGTACGGCATGTTTTTTAGTAGTTGGTAGGGTGAATGCCATTTGTCGTGTGGTCGGGTGCCATAGCAACGGCTCATGAGAAACATTGTATAGCCCAGGCCAGTTTTGACGTGCTCAGTGTTGGATGACAGCCGCGTTCATGCGGAGGATGTGGACAATCGCAACTCTTGCAACAATTTGCCGTTGTGTCTCGTTGTTGTCTCGACCGTCCGCGAGCCGATTGTTGTCAGAACTAAGCAAATCCAGCGAGCAGCTAAAACAAGTAGCTACCCTGCGTGTGGAGAGCCATGGCAGTTATTTGTAAATGCAGGAATATCTTTTATTGCACATAGTCGCTCGGGTTGGGGCAGGAAGGTTTGTCAAGCAAGGGGCGGCAATGGTGCGCGTCCCTTATTTTTTTCTATTATTCTTTTTATTTTATTTCTTTTTTGTTTTTTTAATCGCCGTGCCCTGGTGTGACTGGCGCGTCTCCCGGCTGCATCAGCGCCTGTTGCTCCCCATGCGCGGCCAATGACAGGATATTAATTTTTTTTTTCCTGTGATGTGTTGTCTCCGCCCCCCTCCCTCCACGATCACTCCAAAGTCTCCTCTGTCCACTGCTGTCATCCATTTGAGCAAAAGGTGCAGCCTTGAACGTCTTGTGCTTTTGCTTATCTCGTCTTTGAAACTGTGTTCATCGTTACAGCATCGCCTATTCTGGTCAATGACAGTGAGCACAGGCTACTGTATGTCTGAAGACGCTGTAACTCAGCAACGCCTGTGTAGTCTGGTCTTGGTGTAGTCTGCATACCTCACTTTATTTGCTGTGTAACAATCGTTTTATGGAGGCCTGGCATAGATTCAGCCTACTGCATCATCATCATCATCATCATAATAATAAAAATAATAAGTGCAAATTGACAAACTTGATCCATCAATAAAAAATAATATTGTAACTATGTTGTATCTCATACATAATGTAATGTAATACAGCATAATGCAATATAACTTCAACATTGTAATGTAATCTAATATACATACAGTGCACTGTTAGTATCAAATCAGACACATAGTTTTGTTGTGGTTGCACACTGGAATGCCTCATAGTTAAAGCCGCGGCAGCTATCCTCTCTACTTCTGCGAGCTTTAACTCCTCCTTCAGCTCTCTTGGTCATAAATGTGGAGCCTCTCATAGTCATTTGCTTGGCGGAGAAGAATCGAAAGGATACAGACATCATAGGGGAGACCTGAAGTTTACTATAATACTTCGTCATTTTTTTAAGTGAACTTATTAGAGAAAGCATACATTTATTTATTTATTTTTGAACCATATTCTTGAAGCAACAGGCTGTTGTGTAAAAGTACATTTTATATAATTATCCAAGGTGTGATACAGCATTTTTACAGGAGTGCAATTTCAGTCTGTTTGATTCAGAAAGTATAACTATGAATGGCAAACCATAGTATTTACAGTCTGCCTTTAAACTGTATTTCTGTAGGCATCTGGTGAGAGAATGAATGCTGATGACTGCAATGGACGCTCATACACACAAGGTAATTGTAGATATAAAGGAAAAACTACTGTACGCTGGTGTGTGCTGTCTACAGACTTTCATGTTTACTTTAATAACGTGGGCATATTTGTATTTCAGGTAATGGAGGAGAATCATCAACAGAACAGGATTTTTATGGCGGGCTGCAGGGCCCTTCTGCGAGATCTCCAAACAGTCAGCAGTCCTCACCACACCGCTCCCTTAGTGGTTAGTTATCATTCCTTTGTTACATTGCAGCCATACGGTTGTATAGAATACCTTTTTCATGTTACATAAGTAAGTAAATATATATCTCTTCCTCTCCTTCTCTCTTTACAAAGCAAACTCCATCAAGGTTGAGTTGTGCAGTGATGGCGCTCCACAGCCCGAGAAGAAAGAGGCTGTGAGGATCGACGGCGGGAATAATGACCGGGGAGACCCCATGGAAGAAGCCACTGCAGAGTTCGCTGGGGCTGGAAGAGACCTAGCAAGCATATACAGTGAGATGGCCAGTCCAAATTCGGCTTCACCAGGACCTATCAGGTTGCCCAATGGGAAGCTCCAGTGTGAGGTGTGCGGGATGATCTGCATTGGACCTAACGTGCTGATGGTGCACAAGCGTAGCCACACAGGTAAGAAAAAAACAGAAGACCCCCCCCCAGCAAGGCAGTTTTTAAATAAATGAAAGACAAGTATCAGTTGAGTGCAATGCCCAGTGGGATTTGCGTCTCACATCCTCTTTCCATCCATGTGTTCACAGGGGAGCGACCATTCCAGTGTAACCAGTGTGGAGCTTCCTTCACCCAGAAGGGAAACCTGTTGCGCCACATTAAATTGCATTCAGGAGAGAAGCCTTTCAAATGTCCCGTTTGCAATTACGCTTGCCGTCGGAGAGATGCACTGGCTGGACATCTGCGCACACATGCAGGTAAATGAGTGACCTCCCAGACAGCAAAATTATTCTTCTTTAACACTTGAGCCAGATTGTCAAGTGCTACACTCACATCACATATGGACAGTTTGGAATCTACATACATAATCTGGCCAGACAACTCTGGTGGATAGCATGGAGAACAGCCAGAATCAGCTGAGAGCTCTGGGCTTTTATAGCCATACAACAGCACCTAACACATCATATACAGTCCATGGAGAGATGTTTTCACAAATGTACTTGTTTAGTTATTGCTGCTGCAAAGTAATACGATTCCATAGCGTGAACACGTGCAATGTGTGACACAGAGGTAAGCAGTAAAAGTGGAGCTCTATTAGAAAGGTCCATTTCCCCCTTCTTTCTATCTCAGAGGAAATAGGTCTTTATGAGAGTTTTCTGTAAAACACATGACAGAATATGACATTTAACAGTATCAAAACAGGAAATCCTGCTGGTGCTCTTGAACAGATATTCACAGGTGTTCAAGTACAGTCTTGTTACAGTAGGTCTTGGTCGCTCTCCTCAGGTCTCAAAAGGTTCATTTTCAAAGAAAAGATGATTACAAACTGGATTTCAGTGAATTGACGTCAGTCTTTCCGACAGCTTACTAGGGTGGAACCTTGCGGTAAAGGTTTAGGCGTTTTTTTCTGTCAAGTAACATAGGTCAGTTTCAGGAATTGCTAGTCAGGGGGGAAATCCAAACCTTTTTTTCATTCAAAAAAATTCCCCCAACTATAAATAAATAAACAACAATTAGTCCTATATTTATTCAACAAGTTCCACCAGCTATGGCAACTTATTAGCTATTCTAGATGAAATCAATATAATGTTTTTTTCTTTGAATTACAGTTCCTTCTCCGACGGTGGGAAAACCTTTCAAGTGCAGCTACTGTAGCCGCAGCTACAAGCAACAAAGCACACTGGAGGAACATCTGGAGCGCTGCCATACTTATCAAAAGAGTCTGGACCAAAAGGCGGTTGTCAACACACAGACAGCAAAGGGTAATACATGGCATATAACATAAAACTCACTATTGTTACATAAAACTAACTCATTTCTGACTTCATGCATATTGTAAATGCCAGCTTACACATAATTTGGCAATAGATTAATGTTTGACTGATGTTTTCTGTTTGTAGGTGAAGAGTCAGTAAATATGGGGACAGCTATTAAACCTGAACTCCAGCCAACCAATGACAAAATCCAGTTTGTGGATCGACTGGCTATAAGCATCACGAAACGTAAGAGGTCAACGCCACAGAAGTTTTTGGGTGAGTTTTTTTTGAGTGAAGTAGAAGTAGAAATATATTAGTAAGCCTATTCTTATTCTGTTTGATATCTTTGTTATGTTATACAGTACAAGTGACATATATTTTTAGCTTCATAAGAGCTAAGCAGTTTTACATCCTTGTGCCAAATGGAGACACTGGGATTCAGTTGTGCCAAGACAGCTGGTCAAATATCTTTTTTTAACAATTTGGGGGACGCTTTGCTTCAACCGATATTTCTTCTTTTCATAGGCGAAAAGCACATGCACCTTGACCCACTCGAAGCACCTTACGAATTGTCGTCTGGCTCTGAAAAAGAGGGAGACCTCATGACTTCACAGTCTGTTGGCAACTCAACTGTGCTGGCCGGTTCACAGCTACACTGTGCCAGGGTTAAAGGTGAGAACCACGAGTCGCCTGCTCTGTCTCAGCTCCATCCCACCTTCCTGTCTGAGCTCCGCACAGTCATGGGTTCCATCGGCAGCAACGTGACCCCTCATGGCCCTCGGGCCCATGGCGGAGGTGGGCTGGCACCAATGTCTCTTGGCCTGGCTGTGCGGGAGGCAGGTGAAGGCCGCGATGACCAGCCAACAGCACACAGCCACACCACCTCACCCAACGGCTGCCCCGACTCCACAGACACAGAGAGCACAGCAGAAGAGCAGAGCACAAGGGCTGCTGCCCCGACAAGTACCTCCAACAACCACCACCTCCACTACCAAACCTCAGCACTGCCCCGCAGCCATCCCACTTCCAGCCCCAGCCAGGCCAAAGACTTGGACCCAGAGTGGGAGAGAGCGTGTCCTGTGCCCCCCACCATAGTAAAGAGGAGCCCTGGCTCACCCATTTCTTCCAGGGACACTGTGCAGGTGTTAGACCGGGATGGCAGGCAGGTGCGCTCCTTCCACTGTCGGCATTGCCGCATCCTCTTTCTGGACCATGTCATGTTTACCATCCACATGGGCTGCCACGGCTTCCGCCAGCCATTCGAGTGCAACATCTGTGGCCACCGCAGCCAGGACCGCTACGAGTTCTCATCACACATCAGCCGTGGAGAGCACCAGGTGGGCTGAGGAGAGGGGACGCTGGCAGGATGAGGAGAGGTGACTGCTGCTCTATAAAGTTGTTGGCTCACGTTTGTTCTGCACCAGATCAGTTGCTTTAAATCCTGTGTGATTTTATTGTAAGAGAATTTATTGTACCAAGGCAGACGCGAGTGAAGAAACTTAGTACTGCACCAGTCAAAGTTTAGCAGAGACAAATTACGATTGATTGCACTCCCATATCAAATCATACTGCAAAACCCCTGGTTTTGCTTTAAAAGTGCCTTCTTTGGGGATTTCCTCTTAAGTGAAAAAAAAAATTAGGGGGGGTCTGGTGCTCAAAAATCTTGACTAGCCATCTTTTCCTAAGTGATTATGAGTAGTTAGCACTTTTAGGAGATGCGGTTAAGAAAAACATGGCATGTACATTTTAAGAAATATATTGCTTAGCGTGCACTAAGAGCTTCATTTTTGTTGCTGCGGAGGGTATTTTGTGAATTGTGTCAGGTACGCTTAATATGCACTGAGAGCTTTGTGCCTCTATGTTCAGGAGGAGCTTTGGTCACAGACAAAGCACAGAAAGGGATTGCCTTAACTCCTACAGTGGTGCGCTGCTGTAGGAATACATATTGTTTACAGCATGGTTTTAACAGTTTGTGGAGTCAACTCAAAGGAAAATCGAAGAGGAAATGAACTCAAAAATGGCAGTTCAGGGCTGAATTATAGCTAAAAAGTAGTTGGCTTTGGATTTTAAAGTGAGCCTTAGAAGACTGGTGCAGATCAGACCATGAGCCATGCAGTGTACATTAAGAGCCCGACTGAGATAGCCCAGGGTGCTATACCTATACAGGATTGCACTTTTAGGTTCCCTGCTTATATATGAACATCTTTGCTGAAGCACTTGATGGCTTTTACAATTTTTTTTCTTGATTGTTCGACTGCACTGATGAATCGCATATTACTCACAACAACTGGTCCTCTAATTTGCAACGCCAGTATATTTCTAACGAAGCCGGCCTTCTACAGAGTCCTACAGCGGTCTGCACTCAAGTTTGCTGCATTGTGTGACTGATAATTAAATATCAGTTCAACTAAAACCATCCTTTTGTGGTTTCGCGCTCAGCGGTTAAAGCTGAGATTTTAGACAGTTTCCATAATATAAGTGAGTTAATAAATTATTTAAAAAATAATTAACAATGAATCACTTTGGATATGTTCAGTTGTCACTTGTGGTTATCTATTTAGTGTTGTTTGTTTCAGCCTTGGTGTATTTAATCAGCTATATTCCAAAACTTATCCAGCATATTCCTCAAGTCCATGAAATGTTACCTCCTGCTTCTTTATAGCACCCAAATACCTTATTGCTACAGTATGGTGAGTTATCTGACAATGTTAATATTGGGAACATGAATGAGACCAAACTCAGTATTCTTACTTGTTATTGTGGGTTTGCTGCTTCATAGTTTTAACTTGATTTCCTTTAATAGCAAGCAAAATGTACTTGAAACTGTTTGAGAAAAAAAGTAAATCTAAAAATGCACTTGGTTTGATAAGTAGAGAAACGTGTGTGTGCGTGTGAATGGAATATAGCATGTGTGCTTGTCATTTTCTGCTTTTATCTAAATTGTGAATTATTTTTGAAATGTGAAGTAATTTCAAGAAGTGAAAGTGAGGCATGGGTTTTTGTCTCCTTGTGTGGACTCAATGTTATACAATATTTTGTGAATGATGTAACATGACAAAACACTTTACCTCAAAGTTCAAGATGTACAACTGCCTCATTATTTAAAAAAAAAAAAGTCATGTTGCTTTCAAAGATGTTCTTGCAGTTACAAATGCGCGCCCCTCGATATTCTAAAAAACTTTTTACTGTCAATAAAGTTACATTTATTGTAAATGGGATTTTTACATTCTTTTTTCCTCTGAAGAATATCTTCTTTTAATCTTGAACAATAATGTTACAATACAGATTTGAACTACAAAATGACAAAGATACACGTTATCCTTTCTAGTGGCGAGTTTAATATTTTATCTATTACAGCCGTGTTCTTTTGGATACAAATCAAATTCAGACTATATTAGACATATACAATACATTTAGCGAATATGTACAGTGTAGTTTTAATACAATTTAACTTGACACGATTTACATATGTTTGTATTAACCAGTTTAAATGTTAATCTGAGGCGTGTATTCACCATTTGAGTGAATCGCAATCCGCTGGTGAAATGTTGCTTTCCAGAATTGTTTGATGCAATTAGATTGTAATGTGAATTCTTTAATTCATTATTTCTAACGGGTGTTTGTGTGGGGGGCTAATTTAACTAATTTAACTACGTCAATGTCGTTTTGCAAAACTTCTGAGCTTTATCTAAATGCCTTCATTCTTCAAAGACATTCCAATGTCTGAGTTTGGATGTTGTAGATCTTAAATATTTCCAATCGCTTAACAGATCCAGAGGTTAAATATGGTGTCTGCTCTACCTGGGCTGAAAACTAGATGCCCTATAATGGGCTATGTTGTGACAGCGAGTTTGGGTTGTTTAAACGCATTTCTCACATCGCACTAAATTTTATCATATGCTTCAAAATAAATAAATTAAAAGCCAGCTTTTGAAGTGTTTCGTGGTGTCACATTTGAGCAAAAGCTAGGAGACTAGAACTGAGCAGCTGAAGTATGCAACACAAAACAAAAAAAACATTTTTAGCAGTGACTGACAGGATATGGCTTTATAGATTTATCCAAGGATGCACGCAATAATTATTTCTATAACGCTCATAGACAGCCACAGAGTGTTTTTCAGAGAAATAATCAAATAAAAAGAAGACGATGGGAGATGAAAGAAAAAACAAAGAACATGGAACAAATTAAAAAAAACTGCTCTAATTTAAAGCAAAAAAAAAAAAAAAGATATGCATTATAAATAAAAGTGGATTTACGACAAATACGGGAATGAAAAGGCAGAAATGTAATATGCATTAAGCAGAACTGGTACAAATGGGTTACAAGTACATTGTACTCGAGTAAACAGACACGTCTTAAGCTGACTTTTAAAAAAAGTCTCATTTTTGGTGAACGTCGTTGCTCTGCAGGTCAGGTGCCGTGGCCTCAGACGACTATTCAGACACACTGATCAAGAGAAACTGTAGAGTTATTCATTTAACAATTATACTGAAATATGTGTCATACCTGCCTTTTCGTATTTTAATATACACAACAAGTTTCCATTTTTATTTTCATAAATTTTAGGCATTTTTAGACGTATTAGCCTAATGGTAATATTTTATTGGTCTACTATTGGCAGGGAATCTGATCATTTAGCTTGACTGAATGACTGATGAAAATGACAGAATATACAATATGACATCTTGCAAGAAGCCACAAGCTCTGATGAAGAGTGTTAACATTCAAAATTTGGGAAAAAGGACAAATCAGTCTGTTCGGATTGTAAAGCACCATCAATTTTAATCAGCATCAAACACGAGCATCACTTAAAATTGTTTAACCCAGGTGTTACAAAAACATGTGGATAGAAAGAACAATAATTTATTTATATAATTATAATTGTAATGTTTTATTAGTTTAGCAGCACAGGAGGTGCATTATATTGTACATTACAGAGAAGATTAACCCTCAAACACGTGTTTTTAATATTACTACATGACACAAAAAGTTGAATATTTTAGATTTAAAATCCAATACATGGCACTTTTTTCAGTTTTTTTTCTGCCTTCATAGAGTAAGCAGTGTAGTTTTTGTTTAAAGCACACCTGCAGCAGGTTTAAGTAGGGATAACCTTAAACATTACTGCTCTCTCCTCATGTGACCTTTGCGCCCATATCACAGCTCTTTGCTTTTCCTGTTTCAGGTTAGTTTTAACCTTTTCTGTCCTTTGCAGAAGGAAAATCTCTTTTGGCTGTTTGCACATACAAATTCCATGTAACTGAAACAGTATTTTTACTTAAATAAAAGCCAAACTCGACACTATAACTATACAAATAATAACATGACACAAACAATCAGTATGTGTGTCAAAAAATGTTTAAATGCAAAGGATTAAATAATCCCTTAGTTAATGTTTTGTATCGATGTTTTTCTGTAAACTAATGTTAAAAGTAATAAACAAGATTTGAACTTATTGTTGGTAAGTTATCTTTTAACTTAAATAGATTATGCTCTGATGTGTACTGATTAAGTTATATGAGTTAATATAAGTTATTATTTTATATAAAAACTGCAACGCTCTCTATATACTGAGGGATATTGTTATAAAAGCAGAACAACAACAAAAGGCAAATGTCATTGCACCCATAAACTCTCTGATGAAGGCAGTTGTTATGTTGAAGAAGAGCGCAGAGTGTCATTATTGACAGGTGGAGTTCTTGTCACTTTAACCCTTGACTGCATGTGCAGTTCAAAACCACTTCTTGGTTCTCCTCTCATTAGTTTTGTAATCTTCAGCTTTTAAATGGAAAAGATAAATACTACATCATCATGTCCACTAACCAAGCGCAGTATTTTGAATGCTTTAAAAATGGTTTTGATTTCATCAAAAATGCTTCCGTGCATCAGTGCACAAGCTCTTTATGGAAAATTACCTGAAAAACATCATATATCTGTGGTGTGCAGTACAATTCTGAGAAAACAGTCTGCTTACAATACTTGAGCGAGTACTCTGCCTTATAGTGAATTTACAAAGAAATGCCACCTGTCTTCAACAGGAAGTTTTCAGTCAGCACTGTCATTTGATTCTCTGTTATGGTTATTTATCACGTTTTTACCCACCTTACACACTTCCAGTAAATCACTACAGCTGTCTATTGCATTATTTATATAATATATATAATTCAGACACATAATTAATCTGTGTTAACATTACAATGACTAATTAATTAATATAAATGCGAATATTAATTAGTCTAACCTTTATTTTTGTTACTTTTACTGTTATTGTTTGACAGTGCAGCTGAATGTGAATTATTATCTAGCTAAACATCTCTGCTTTATAAAACTGAGCTGATCTCAGAGTGAGCTCGTTTTGGAGATACCTTGCAGACAGTTTGTGTTAACTATCTGCAAAAAACGTGATCTACTTGGGACATTTTGTGTTTTAAAGCTGCTTCCAGGAAGGTTACTAGCTTACCTTAGCATAGCCGGCTGGTGCAGACTGTAGCAGCTCTCCAAGGAGAAGGAGCTTCGGGCAATTCAGGTTTAAATTAACAACCCCTCTTTTAATAGATATGAATGGTTTACAGCTAAATAAGTCATCCTACTGATTTATTTACGTTTTCACTTTGTCTGTTTTCGCCTGCTCTTTTCACAGTCATCAAGACATTTTGGATACTGTTCTGTTAGCTAATAGCTAACTTCATTGTGGTTAAGTTGGTTAGCACTATAGAGACAGTCCTGTCTCCTGAATGAAATCACCTCCTTCTGAATGTCTGTAAGATGAAGGAGATGGTGGTTGGCTCCCTGGAGGAAAAAATGTGAATAAGCCCATTAAAAACATGGCTGATGAGGTGGAAACAGTGGACAGCTACAGGTATTTGGGAGTTCACTGAATGACAACGTGGACTGGAGGACCAGCCGTGATGCCGAGTACAAGAAGAGGATGACCAGACTCTATTTTCTGTGGAGGCTCAATGCGTGAAACAAGATACTGGAGATCTTCCACCAGTCTGTGGTAGTGAGTGTTTCACTGCTGTCTGCTGTGGGTGCAGCATCAGTGCCAGAGATGCCAGCAGATGAAAAAACTAATCAACAAGACTGGAATCATAACTGACCAGAATCTGGGGGTGTTTGAGTCAGCGAGAGACAGGAGGTCACTGAACAAACTGCTCTCCATCACACCACACCCACTCCATTCCACATTACTGAGGCAGCAGCTTACTCTCTCTCAGATTTATGTTTCCTGGCTGCCATTAAGAATTCTTCAGAGAACCAGTCCACCTGTTCTCTGTGAAGCTGTGCAACAGGTTGTGACAGGTGAACACACCTTTCTGTATCAAACCTTCCTGGTTCTCTTTCTGGGATGTATAAAGTACATATTATTTATGATGACCATTTGCACTACAAATCCAAGCATTTATTGCTAGATTGATCACTGTTGTATCTAAAATTCTGCGCTACCTCACACTGTAGTCTTATTTTTACTGTAGACTATCCAATTTATCCTAAAATTAATTTTAGGATAAATTAAATATCTTTCTATCTATCTATGCAGAAGAGCATCTCTGAATGCAAAAGTAGATGGGCTACAGCAGCAGAAGACCACACTATGTGCCTCTCATGTCAGCTAAGAACAGGAAACTGAGACTACAATTCACACGGACCCGCCAAAATTGGACGGCAGAAGATTGGAAAAATCTTGATGAGCCTTGTTGTTGCTGACTACGTCCATCCCTTTGTGGCCACACTGTACCCACCTTCTAATTGCTGCTTCAAGTAGGATAAGATGTTAAAGTTCAAATCATCTCACTGTACTCAAATACGCTTTAGAGTCACCAGATCTACGTTCAATAGCGCATCTTTGGGATGTGATGGAACAGGAGATTGCCAACATGGATGTGCAGGAAATCTCTGTCATCATGTCAACGACAGCTTCATTGACATGATGCTATCAAGTCAACATGGGCAAAAATGCCTTTAGTTTTCCACTGTTGAATCTATGCTGTGAAAATCTAAGGTAGTTCTAAAGGTTAACGGGGGTCCAACCTGGTACCAGCAAGTTTAAGTGTCAGGCGAGTTATATTATCAGAATATTATCAAGTTAATTGAACAAACCAAATTAAAGCTTGTAATTTGGAAATGTCGTCACTAGGTGGCAGCATTTATCAATTTCCAGGCCAGCACAGCTCATTGAGGCTTACATGATTAGAATGGCTTTTGTTCCTTAAGGGCACTTACTGTCTTAAAGCATTCGTCATAACAGATGACCTATGTATACACAGCACAAAAAAAAGACATGCACAAAGACATGTTATTCTTAGCTTTCTCACATTGTGCCTCAGTGCAGAGGTTCATATCAAAGACTAGTTCAGACACGTATTCTAACCCAGGATGTGATCAGCAGTCACATTTGACATCTGTGCATTCACGTTGAACAAATCATAAGAAAACCATCAAGTTTTTTTTCTTTTATTTTGTCACAATCACAGAGCGTCCAATCCACAGAACCACCTCAGAGACACGATAGGTCGAGAGTACTGGTTCAGTTTCTTCAGGCGGATATGTTTATCTTCCTTTATGTGCCTTTAACATTTATTTTCCAAGGTCTCCATGGAAGTAGACTTCCACAGATTTAAACTTAGGCTAGTGTGTAGGGAAAACAGCAATTCACCTGACTTGCAGGTTTTCATAAGTCATCCATCTTCTAAAAAGTGAATCAAGCTGCTGTCAAACAAAGCTGTTTCTATCCCAGAAGATTTATGATCAGAATCATCTGTTTGCAAGAAAGATGGGTAGCTGGTAGCCCATCAAAATCAGAATCATTATTCCATCAAGCTAACACACCCATTTGTGTTCTAAAAGATCCAGATGCCAGAAAACATTGCGACTAGCGCCAAGTAAAGCAAAAGTGTCTTCCCACATGCTTGCTGTTCAGAGAAGCTCCTCACTGCAGCTGTACCCTCAACAAGCGACAAGATGCATGTGGTATTAATTAATGCTCTTATTGTGCCATTTCACTTATGCTAAGAATGTGTTTATAGAGCAGATGAGTGTCGAGCAAGGTCACATTCAGGTGTTCTCAGGGTGTAATTATTCTTTCAATATTCAAGACGGCGTTGTTGGTTCAGGGCCTTTCATGCCAAACCATGACATTTAAAGCTCAATTATCTTCATTTAAATTTGCACCTTGGATATTGCATGTCACAAAGATGCGATATTCAATGTCTCTAAACCAAATAGCCGGGCCACACGTTACAATCAGCAATAAAATGATATGCATTTAAAAGCCCCCGAGGACCTTTTCAGAGTGTAAAAAGTATTGAAAGCTTGCTGGCACATTTTGTAGGATAGCTGTGGCTCTGGAAGTGATTAGACCTCAAAGGTTGGGTGAATATATTGCAGAGAGACAGAAGCGGGTGGGAGTAGTATCTTGTGTGTGTTTTAAGTGTGACACGATGAGAGAATGTGTGTGTGTGTGTGTGCGCGCGTTTGTTTCGAGTGAGCAAGAGAAGGAGACTGGGGCGGTTCTCTTATGCAAGCAGTTCTCAGTATGAATGTAGATTGGAAGATGTGTGGCTCCTGTGGTTGGCTGTCCCCTGTGTCACTGCCTTTAAAAAACACTTGCCAAGAGAAATGTCTTCTTTACAGGCTTTGGCTGCCAGATGCTGGGGATAATGGATAGGACTGCAGAGGGAAAGATGGAGAGGTGCGCTCAGCCAGCCACACAAACACCAAAAGTGCACACATACACGTAACACAAACACGTGCACGCTAGCAGACTTTGTGGGCAGCGGTCCCCTGTAGCGCTGAAGTAAGCTGTGAATAATTCATCTTCAAGTCACTGTACGACTGCCACACATGCATTCTGTTACACACAGGGGAAGTGTTAGGCCTAGTAAGGCATGTCATACTAAGTAGTAAGTGAATGAGCATGCAGATTGGGCACGCTTTAAGAACCCAGAGGTGCCACGTTTTGTTGACGTGGGTAAAACACAATGGCAAGGAATAGCTGTGTGTGTCTATGTCTCTGTATGAAGCTGTGAATGAACACATGGGGCGCCAATGTGTGAATGTCAACGTGTGTCTGTGAGCGGGATAGCCGGTGACACAGGAATGTGTCATAGTTTCTGCAAGCCACCCAGCTCCTAACTGCAGCAAATAAACATTCCTCTGCTGCTGTGTCAGTGCTGGAGCGCTCGCCCACTGTCGCTGTAAAACAGCTCGGAATTAAAACCAAAAGCAGGGCACTTCTTCTTTTTGTCCCCACGAGTATTACTAGAACAGAGATAATTAGCACATGCCGTCAAAAATGTCTCAGTGTTGTTTATTGATTCAAATGAGGCCATGCTGGGCCTCAGACAATGGCCTGCAGACAATAAAACAAGCTGACTCATCTGGTTAAGTGAAGAGCAGTAAATTACTCCATCCGTGCTGTGGTCACTCAGATTTCCTTGATCTCGCACTTAGGCAAGTAAAAGAAATCCAGCAGCGGACAGTTTCGCGAAGATACGTTCGGATGAGGAGAAGTGTTAACGTTCAGCGTAGCCAGACACGTCTCGGTGAAGTTTATCACTGGCTTGTCTGTTTGATTTAACCGAATGTGTGCTTCATCCATGCTGACAGGTGAAATTATGCACAGGCTCATGTTGTGTCACATGGATTCCACCACAGTTTGTGCTCATGTTTCATGTGGATCTCAGAGCTGAAATGTTGCTGCGCTGTACCCGTACATTGTCAGATGTCTGTAAACATATTCTACTGTTGGTTGTCCTTTCCCAAAGTCTTTCCCTATCATTACGGCTCTGTTTACGGGAGCTCTTACAGTGTTTGCTAGCATATTGTCTCCCCTGGAGTACGGCGCGGTTTAAAGTCGCGCTCTGACGCACAGTTTTCCATCTGAAACGCTTAATTTCAGTGGGACACAGTCTGACATGGCACTTTATCTGTTTGTTGTCACATATCTGGCTTTGCCAGGTTAACCATTCACAGATGTGCAACGAGAGAGTTTTACTTTTTCTTGTTCCATAATGGTTCTCACAGAATCATTGCCTGTGCATTTCGAATGGTACCTAAAGCTGGACGTCAGTGGTTTAGATTAACTTAGGGACACCTTGGTGTTTAGTTAGAGGTGATGTTCTATGGTGGTGAGGTTTTCGTCTCAGGAGTTTTGAGGTTTAGCAAAGAATTTAATATCAACAAAAAATGGGCCAGCAGAGAAAAAGCCATCAAGCCAAGACAATCCAGAGGCCCTGCAGTGTGCGTATGCGTGTGAGCGTGTTGATAGCTCAAAATATATTATCACCCCAAGGCCTCCTGCATGTGTGTTCACATGCAGGAGGCCGCAATTGAAAACATTTTTATACATGTGTGAAGAGTGCTGGCCTATTAAACACACACAGACCCCAATACACTTTTATATACACACACATATGTGTGTGTATATAAATATATATATATACATGCTGCACAGTTATATCCCTCCCACCTTAACTGCAGGGCTAGTTCTCCAGCTCACTCCATAGGGGCACTGAGCCTGACCACAGACATCATACTGATTGCTCACCATGGTCGAGTGGTCTGTCCACATTCCCACCCTGATTCACTATGTGCACAAAACCCAACAACGGAAAACAGTGGTTTGAGAGTGTCTGAAAGTTTGCGGACAGCAGTGAGCGTTCGCTGTGTCTCTCCTAAATCAGTCCTCTTCTCATGCCTTCCACTGGCCCACCGCACACCCCAGAAACATGGGAACAAGCGAACGCAGGCTCAAAGCGATGTTTTGGAACTTTTTGGAACTGAAGCGAGAGGAGACGCACAAACAGGACGCTCGAGCTTGTATATTTGCTGGGGTGAATCTAACCTTCCCTCCTCTCCTGTGTGACAGGTTGTGGAAGGCCAGAAGATGATGAAGTGATGGAGATGTTAGGAGGCCACGGCCATTGTGATGCTGGGTGGCTGTTACTCCGGAGCTGCCATCTGGCGAAAAGGTCAGTTGCTAGGGGATGATTCTTCCCCTGGACCGTGTCTGCCTCCCAGCTGCCATCCACACACCCACACACGCGCACACACTGGCTCGACTGTGTGCACAAACTTAACACATGCGCACACGCATGCTCTTTTTTTTTAGCACTTCCTAGAATCCTGAATTGAATCTGAGTAAATTTGACCCACTACACTGACCGCTATTAATCCACTTGGTAGTTTTCTGCAAGTCTGAGTTCTTTATTTAATATCCGAGTGACGAAGCTGTAATTGCACATCTTGTTACATAATACCCCTGTGGTCACCTAATGGCACCAAACTCAATTCTTCTGATTATTACACAAGCTTGATATGGGTGTCCCTATAATAACAATGCCCCAAATTAATTTCAAATTGACCCATAATTGAATGCTAGGATTACAATGAGACATGGAGCGAGCACAGAAATCAAATCGCTACTGCGTGCCAGACTCATGCCACACCGCACTGTCAATCACAAGCACTGTAAACAGCCTTTCATTCAGTGCCGTGGCCCACCCCAATTATAAATTATTTATCATGCTGCCTTCGAATTAACAGCCAACTCCACCCAACAGGCCAAACATTTTTCCTAGCTGTAGCAGGAATTTTAATATGAAGCTGCTGTGCCTTCAGTATGCCATGTTTCTTGCATGTGACCTGCTTGCTGGATTTGTGCACGTGTTCTCGTGGCTGTCAGGTCAGTTGCAGGCGGCGTGGCTTTTTAATTCTCGTTGTCGAGTTACATAATTAGCAAAATTGCCCCATTAACCTTCACCCTTTAGCCCGCGGTGGCCTGTTATGATACTACCCAGAGATATTTTTTTTTCTTCATAAAAATAGAAAGCGAATTTACAGCGACGTGAAAAGTAACCATGAGCAAGCCACGGGAACAAAGTGTAAAGGAACTAACGTTTCGATGCACCACGTATCTCACTTATGAGCAGGCTGCGACTGGATGTCAGCGCGGTATTATTATCTCCAGATATTGGCAAAACAGTAGCTGGCAGGAACCAAAACCAAAATGGGACTCAAGCGTACAATTTTGTACCATCTCTATTTCTTTTTTTTTTCTTTTTTAATCCTCCCTGTCACACATTCCTGTCCTCCTTCCCTCCTCCAAGTCTGCGCTTCTCCACTGGCCTTCCATAGAGCCAGTGACTTTTGTGTAGTGGAGCTGTTGTTTTTGTTTGTGCCCCTCTCACCATACCATACACCATAGCTGCCTGCTTGCCGCCTGACAGCTCCGTGTGTCAAAGGTGGCTACAGCAGAACAGACTGTGGGAACAGCCGGTTAGCCTTCCTTGGTCCCCTGCTCCCCAACCAGAGGGGCAGCCATCAATCCAGCGCTCCCCCTACCCCTGCACACACACTGAAGCACAAACACACAAATACCCAACTAAACTCATACTCACACAAAAACCCTACAACGCTCACACCCTCTCCCAATAATCCTCGGAAGCAATTTCATCTCGACTCGGGTGGCAGCCCATTGTCGCCAGCCCCTTCAATCTTTCCTTATTAACTCTCGCTTTGTCCCACATCCGAGCTTCTGGACTCATCTCTCCTACATTCCGATCAGTGCTGCTCCCAGCACTCCCAGGCAACCTCCATTCGCTAATCCCACTGCCTACCCACCGCCCCCCCCTCCCAGCAGCCCCACCCCAAGGAACTCTTACTGGTTTTTTTTCCAACCTGCCGATCACCTACTTGCAGAGTAAGGTAGTGGCATTAACTCCATGGGTTTTCTGAAGGCAGAGTGTGAAGGCGGGGTGGGTGAAAGAGGAGGCGGCCACAAAGTGACTCCAGGCCAGACAATTAGAACAATGAGCTGGGCCTGTAGGGGGCTAACTCGCTGCGTCACGCCTGGACGGTGGGGTATTTTGTCAGTTTAATGAATTGTCCGTCAGGCTAGAGCCACATCGCAGGCTGCGCAGGGAGAGGCCAGCAGGGACCCAGACACTAAGTCGGTATTTATTACACTGCCTTTGTCACTAATTGAGCTAATTATCACTGACTCCTTAGCACTCCCACAGGCAGCGCCCCCTCCACTTCACTCTCCACCAACTCTCCCACCTCACTCTCATGCCTGGGATTTGAACTCTGAAAAAAAAAAAAAAATCAACCACTTTTACTTTCTATTGTTTCTGTCTGCCCATGATTGCTGATTATTTCTCTTTCCAGCCAGATTTGCCTCGTTTTGCATGTGTTTTCACTCCGTCAGCTCCTGACTTTTCTCTCAGTTTGTCAGTTATTACACAGTAAGCCATATCATGTTCTGGTGTGTTAACCCCTGTTTTCCAGTGATAGAAGACAGAGCTTTACTTATGTATAGGTCAACAACATTTTTTCTAATCACTTTAGTTTTTTGTTGTTTTTTTGTATTTATAGACATTTCCTCACTTTACTTCTGAATTTGCAGTATTTTACTTCAGTTCACTCTGATCTGTTCTTCCAGATGAGTAATATTGTAGCCATTCTCTTCTTATTTTTTATAATGTTTTCTCTAATATTTATGCCACAAGCCCACGAACCCCTGTTAAATCTACACTGTAATACGATGCTAATTCAGAAGCACTCTCATCCCTGCATGTTACTGCTTTTCCTCCACTCTGCCCTTTCTGGATGACCCTGATTGCTCCTTCTCTGTGGTGAACTGAGAAGTGTGACGCTTTCCAAACTCCTGTGGTTAGCTACACTGCCAGGTGTTGAAGTTTTTCATATTTCTTTCAGGCCTTAAGCAAATGAAGCAACTCATATACTGTATAAAATAAGGTATGTGGGCAGATAAACAGTCTGTCTCTGTGGTTGGTCGCACAGATGCAGGGATGTTTTGTGGAGCTGGAGAAAGAGGCTGCTTTGGTGGTGGTAATAGGATTAAGCAAAGGACACCCAGGGACAGGCTTATATGTTGGCTCGGTCCATAGTCAAAACACTCTCGAATACAGCAAACACAACACACATAATGGCTGTAATGTTGACACATTCACAAGGGCAGCTTAATTGAAAATATAGACTTTATTGTTCTATCGTACAGTACAAAACCAACTGGAACCTAAGTCTTTTGATTAAAATCTAAAAAAAAAAAGTATTCTCTTACTCTCTAGAACAGTATAAAAATCCTCAGAAATAAATATTTTATATATTTACACTAGTAAAAAAAAGGGAAATATTCAGTGCATGACCAAACATGAGTGTTTTTTTACAGAAAATAAGCAAAGAAGTGATAACAGTCTTTTTCTATCAAGAGTATTTTTTTTTAATCCGCTACGTTACACCTACATAGAAAGAGCCAAACGATGAAAACATCCTCTGACCTGACTCTACTGATAGCATATTCTCCAGCCACTGACAGGCACATAAATCATTTAGAAAACATACAAGTGACATCTTTATAAATATAATCAGATATTTTAATATTTACAGATTTTGGTCCTCTTAGCTGATACACAGTTTGTTTGTTTTTCAGTCTGTATTCTTTAAAATATTTTCATTCAACCTACCTTGAAAAAAACCCCAACAACGCACCATTTGCCTACTTTAACCTGCAATATTTTAATCCTTCCTGCATGCATTTGTGGGAAATTTGTATATTGGTCACATTTCTATTCA
Source organism: Simochromis diagramma (assembly GCF_900408965.1). Taxonomy (NCBI): domain Eukaryota; kingdom Metazoa; phylum Chordata; class Actinopteri; order Cichliformes; family Cichlidae; genus Simochromis; species Simochromis diagramma. The sequence continues at coordinate 2,305,336 of NW_024387152.1, read as the reverse complement.
TTGTTTTATTAGTGTTTTATGATATTTTCCGTATTGATCCCTCAGATTTGCTTAAATCACGTCGTGATATTCAGTGTATTGATAATACATTCAAATTACATTGCCTCAGTAAGATTCACTCACTTGGTTTCTGTGCTCCCTGCTCCTAGTCATGTACAATAAGGACCATCCTGTTGCAAGCTGGAGTGGTACATGTGGCTGAGGTGAATTCAGATCTGGAGAAATCTAAACAAAATGGGCAAATGTGGCAGGGAAACTAGAAGTGGTTGGGTTGCATACAATTCCTAAGTACACAAGCATGGAACAGATATCCCATCCAGGGAGATAAACTTCAGCCAGTTTCATGGGAGGGATGCCAAACTTCAGCAAGAGAAAACAAAACACAGATTTCTTTTTTTTCTTTTTTTTAAATAAGCTTCCTCTTGTTAGAGGTCCTCGCCAGTTTATGAGAGCATATGTTTGTGGCTCTGTGGCCACAGAAACATCTGTGAAACATTGTGTCCAGTTTCTGCCCTTTGTTGGGGAGAAACAAGGCCCTAGTGGTACCTGGTTACAACGATCAATTCTCCACCACATCCTTTTGTCCATTTACTCCTATTTATCTAGCATGTAAACACTTGAGGGACAATTCCCATTCTACAAGTATCGTTGTAGTGTTAATTTACTTAAGGTTAAGTATTAAAGAGTAAGACATACACTCCTTCTATACCCTGTTCACATACTTGTGCTTTCCCTTTCTCCTAAGTTTAAAAACACTGATTGAATTTTTGTGCCAGAATTTCCCTGTATTAGTTTACCCGCCTTGAACCTTTTCCAGCTTCAGCCTAACATCTTAAAGCACATGAGTGCCTAGGTGCCCATGTTTGATCATAGACACTGATGTAACGTCCTTGTACTGGTGCAGTTCAGACAACTGACATGACAGCACCAGTGGAATGTGCAGTGGCAGCGTTCAGTCACGCTCTCAGTCCGGGACTTAAACCCACGTCCGCAGCATAGCAGCTCACAGCCATCCAGGCCCGGAGAAGAGCTGTTGCACGTTCTCCCCGATGTTCCCAGAGTGCCAGTTTTGCCATTGTAGGAGCAGAAGTTGGGTGATTTCTCATAATAGACAAGATCCATAGACGAAGGGGGTTTGTGAGCTGGGTTTTCAGGCTCTAGATGGCGTGGATCGGCTCGGTGAGAGGCACGGTTGCTGCCCTTGTTGGCATAAACAACTCTGGATGCGCCATCAAACCGGTCCTTAAGAAAGTCTCCCACTGTGCGGAAGCTGGGCAGGCGCATCCAACAGGTGCGCACTGTGCAGGAGCCAGACATGCCATGGCACTTGCATTCCTGACGCATCTCTGATGACACAGTCTGAGAAAGGAAGACCAAAGATTACTCATGATATCTCACTCATTAATACATTCATTTCAAGTAGAACTCGGACAAACAGTCTTAGTAGACGAGTAAAGCAAGTCTTACCATCCTGCCGGCTTCGTTATTGTGCAGGTTCGTGAGGTAGCGCAGATCTCTGCCCCTCTCACTGGAGTCCACAAACTCACGGCTGAACATCCGGCCAAAATCCACATTGTCACTGCAGCCCCCCCAGTGCCAGTCTGGTCCTCCAGGACCTCGGCGGCGATAATCGCATGTGCACGTCTCAATGGCCCCCTCTGAGCAGGAACGAGCCACAGCGTGGGTCACTCCTGCGCTGGTAATGGCAAATACAAATGCGGTCTCTCGGCAACCTGAAGAAACAACACAAAAACTTCCCATCAGAACCATGTCCAGCGTTTTGGACTTTATATTTGCCTTTTTTTTTCTTTTTTGCCCACAATTGGAAATCATTTACAGACAAAGCCTTTCAAATGAGTACAAGCGATTCTGTTACATCCTGTCCAAAATTGTCCAAATATTTCCTGGTGAGAAAGACAAGAGGGGCTCACCACGATTGACAATTTTGCCAAAAACTGCTGGACTGTGGGTGGTCGGGCAGTTCCAGCGGCGGTTGCGGAACTGCCACTTGCACTCCTTTATGGCAGTGTGCAGTCCAGCGGCGATGGCATGCAAGATGCCAGGATTCTGCCGAATCAGCCGGCGCTGGCGACGGCTCAGAAGGGCCAGGCTTGGGTCCAGGACCAACTGCACGTTCTTGGAATTGGTGAGGAGGTTGGACGAGGAAGCCACATTGACAATACCCCTGGCGCAACATAAGGACAAGGGAATTCAGAGTCAAGGAGCTGGCAGTTCATGCATGAAGCTCTATAGGTGACCCTCTAAACTCATTAACTGATGGCTCTTGGCATCCAATGAGTGTTGCTCCTTTGAAATTACAGTTTTCATTATGTGCTAAAGTAATAAACAGAGTCTCACATTCAGTTCCAAGATCATGAGAAGACACTTTGTCTCTGACTAACAGTGTATATTTCACTCTTGGCAGATAACATGAAGCTATTTTTATGTCTTCATAAAAACTTGGACTGGCTGCGATTACTTGTCAGTTTCACAATTAGAATATGTAAGCACATTTGTCTGCTAAATACTCAGGATCCATTATGTTATAATAATAATAATAATAATAATAAAGGATTACAATAATTGACAGATTTCTTATCTGTGTAGTATCAAATTAATGTTATTAGCTTGGCAGTTAAGATTCCCTACATATATGTTAAATCACATTAAAGATAAGCATACAAGGTTCCTCCAAATGTGATTTAAGGTGCAACTTCAGCTAAAAATATGTCCATTCTGTCAAAATGTCATTAAGACGTAGGCCTTTAAACACCCCTCTGTGCCAAATATTTAAAAAGCTATAAAAATGCTGTCATCCACAGCATATAGAAACAAATAACTGTAATTATTTATTACTATAGCATAGAGAGAGAGAGAGATGTTGCTTTTTCTTTCTTTCTTTCTTTTAAGTGTCGTGTCCATATTTGTGCCCAAACGTGGCACCTGTGCGTCTTCAGCTTTATCCAAATCTTGGATCACTGAACGGGGTTTAAATGCACCCATTTCGCTGGTTTTAGAACACTTTTGGCGTTTCAGCACACAGGCTGTGTAATTTTCCACTTTATTTGGTATTTTCTGTGGTTTATGTGTCAACATTTTTCATTCATGTGTCGTGTATTGGCGGCGTTTTGCTGTTCAGCATTATCATCCGGAAAAGCGGGCGAGCCTGGGCCTGTTAGAGGTTTGACCCAGACAGTGGTGCGGTGAGAGGCCTGGGAACTTAAATAATAATCTCATCTTCTGAATATTTTCTTAATTCCCAAAGTCACCGGTGTGTGTGTGTGTGTGTGTGTGTGTGTGTGTGTGTGTGTGTGTGTGTGTGTGTGTGTGTGTGTGTGTGTGTGTGTGTGTGTGCGTGCTTTCTAGGCGTCTTTTGGATGCCAGCTGAGATTTCAAATGCTTGAAAGCGCACTGCCACTGTGCGAAAACCATGTCCATCTAATAAAACCGCAAAAACCGTTTGTTGAATCGTTACCTCAACAAACCCCTGACCCACAGTTTTTTGTTAAAAACAAGAAAATGTGCGAAGCTATAGATCCGGTTTTATTTTGGTTTTAAAAATCTAAATTCTGTACCGTTGCCGCAAAGTTTATGATCGCTTAACTATATCCAGTATTAGATCAACGTGTCCCCGGAAAACAAGAAACAAAAAACAAATAAAAAGAACCCCTCTAAATCCATATTCAATTTATTCCACTGAAAAATCTTGTCTCGTGTTCAAACCGCAGTGTCCAAAAAAGGAGCCAGAGAGAAAGCGAGAGAGAGGGAATTAAATCAACCGCAAATAAAAATGCTGTAATTATTATGTAATTATTTTATTGTTAAACTGTGTGCTGTGGTTAATTTCACTGGAGGCACAATAAATTAAAGACTGGAAAAAAACACCCTAAATGTTTTCTGGGGCTGTTTCGCTCACGTAGAGCCACCTGGAAGCATTAAGCATCAATCCTATATGGTTGCCCTTTTTTTCTTTTTCTTTTTTTCAAACAGAAGCTGCGAGCGGCTCCAAAACTAACACATTATTTCGATCAAGCTGCACGAAATGTGGCAACTCAATAAAACGCCCTGTTTTCCAGAGGGCTCCTATAAGCTGGCACTTAACTTTGCGGATGAGGTTTTCCAGTGGCATAACGCGATTAGTGCATCATCAGTATCTGCTCAACTCACCACCACCGGCCGCTGTTGTTGACTGCCCCTGTGCCCGAGAGCGAAGACACCAAGAGGATGCAAGCGGCTTTCACCCCTAACAGCAGCGCCAGACTCCTCATCGTGGCTTCAGTTCAAAAATGAGGAGGAGAATGTCATTATTTGGTGATATATATATATATATATATATATATATATATATGTGTATATATATATATATATATATATATATATATATATATATATATATATATATATATATATATAAACAAAAAAAAAACAAGAAAATACAACACCTTTTGTTTCTTGTTCCAAACATGCAAACATACTGTGTCACTTTTATCTTAATGATCAACTTGAGTTTTGAGTTCTGAGTTTTGAAAATGAGCAGGTTGGATATACTCACCACGCCACAATCCGAGGAGAGGACTTGAAAGGTGAGAGAAGGAAGTCCTAATTAACTTAAATGGCTCTTGAGTGGAGACAGGTTGCTGTGCTGTGAGGTGTCCGGGCAGGATGCTACTGCTGCTGCTGCTGCTGCAGTCCTCTTCACTCTGTCTCTCTCAGTGATGCTTTGCACGGCGCATTGAACGCGTGGGACAGTTCCGAAGACTTGATCCCCTCGGTGACTGATAGGCAACACATTCTTCTCTTATTGAGCGCTACGAGGGGAATAAAAAAGGGATTTGCTGCTCTCATCTCCCTGTTTTTTTTTTTCGGAGCCTTTTCAATAGGATTGGAGGGAGGGATAGTTAATGCTCTTCATAGGGCGCACAATGAATAAGGAAACAACTGAGCAGAAAAAAGAAAGGAAGGGAGAGAGAGGGAGAGAAAAGCAGGGCAGTCCACGGTGTTACGCATATTGTGGAATCTCACGGTCATCACAGAATCGATTCCCTGTAAACGTGTACGGCTGAAAGTATTTTCTTCCCCTTTCAGTGACCGCGCAGCTAGCCTCCGCATCCAGTCTTGCTGAGAGAAGTTCCCCCGGAGCCCTGGAGCAGTGATGAGCTGGTACAGATGCTGTGGGTGCGCCCGCTTTGGTGCTTCGCCGCTGCTCAAAGCTGGTGTCACGGTACAGTATAGTTACAGCGCAATATGAGCCATCTGAAACTGCCCTTTTTACCCGGTGGTTGGATTAGCCTACTCCCTAACCGCATCTCCTCCTCTCTCCAAATGCGCTCTCAAAATGTGCAGTGACTAAGGCCATTTCTGCACATGTTCTTTTTTTCACACTTAAACTCCTACAGATCGAGTTTATTCATTATTACATGTAAATAATATATATGTATTTTTAAAAGTGAATGTTATCCCTTAAGGTTACTTTCTTCTCAATAAAACGTGTTATCAGCCGTCTTTATCATATAAGAGCAAACGCGCACAAGCACAGCGAAACGTGAATGCCTGCAGAAGCAATAATAAGCTCGTAATTGTCCTATAACTCACACTGCCTGCTGGGCTACTTAAATATTTTTCAAACACGGAAGACATGAAATATGGCCTCCAATCAGAAGTTTGATGTATGATGAACCAGGAAAAGAGGGGGACGACTAAGGATAAAAACCAGTCCAAACATCTGGCTTGCAGACCTCCCTCGACGCAATGTAACCCAGTGTAATCACAGCTTGAGCCACTTTGCGGCATCTCCATCAAACCCCAGACTAGGAGCAAGCTTAAATGTCCCCAAACTTCTCCATATTGGTTCATTTTGTGACATTTATCTGCTAATTTGCATATTCCACATTAGTCATTGCAGAGGTTGTAGGTTGAGTAATCTCTCCCCCTTCCTCCGCACCTCTCTGTCTCTCCCTCAGATGACAGTAAAAGGAAGTAGGCTTTAAAAAAAGAGAGAAAAAAGGCTTTAATGACAGCCACCCTACGTTTTTACCCGAGCCTTATATGAATTTGCTCAAACGGGTTTCCTGGAGCAGTCATGCGACACCGAGCAGATTAGAGCTTCAATCCGGATAAAGGGGGCCTTTTATATACAAATCAACTTCAAATCACTTTTTAAGCCACTTAGATATACACACCAAGGCAGAATGCTAATGCACTTTTCATTGCTGCAGCTTAGGGAATGGAAGGAGATTAGATGAATTGGTGTCACTAAGCGAACCGTGTTCGAGGGGGGTTTTAACTTAATTTTATGAAAGTAGCACACAAGCACCTTTCGCTCCCAGCAGCAATGTTATGTTTAATTTTGGATAACCTGGATCGATATACGGATTGATTCGCGTCCACACTGAAGGCCCGGGCAACTTGCTACATAAGCTTACTCAACAGTGACCATAGAAAAGAATTTTAATAGATATGTTGTCTCCAATAAGGTGTTTTAGTCTGTCAGTTCTTTTGAATCCCTAAAAATAATTTGTCATTAGAGTTTTGTCAGCGGTCGTAATTGCACAACATTGTAAATAACAGTCTGTTACTCTAGCCATTTTTTTTTCTTTCGTTGCTTTGAAATAAAGACTTTAGATTGACAATGTGAAGTTGTTTCAAGCACAACAATGAGGCGCAGCCGCTCTGATGGAGGTGGGAGGAAGGGGGAGCACAAGACTTAAAAACAGTATTGTTGGAGGGTCTGTTAGCGGAGCCGCCTGCCTGCTGCTGCCTCCCTGTCGTACAGTGGAACCAGCAGCTCTCCCCTCCCCCTTCATTATTTAAAATAACTCACCGCTTTATGAACAAAATCTTCCTTGAGTTTCCATATTTCATCTCATCGAGGATTTCTGTGTTCTCCCCCAAAATGTAGGACCAAATTACCTTATTCCTCCCATCACACCCACAGAGAGTAGGAACAAGTACATGCATATATAAATATGTATTTTTTTTATCCTTATAAATATGATCATTGGATCCAGTATTTCTAAATACCTGCTTAATTCGAAATCGCTGTCCCGCAATGCTTGTAAAGTGCTTGTGCGTAAAATGTTGGAGACGTCATTTTACGCTTGGGTGAATGATCCCGTTATCGAATAATTAAAGTATCAACTGGTGATCCAATTCTCATCCTGGCCAATATTTTGCAAACAGCCGCCTGTAGAGGCATCTACTCCCCTCCCCTCTTTCTTTCACCCCCCTCCTCCTCCACTTTATTCTCTCCTCCGACCTCCTCTGTTCTCCGTCTTCACTCCTCGGTCGTTTGGCGGTGCATCGATAATACTGCAGACATCGTCCTTTCGATTTTCTTATTCGACGCGGACCATCACTACCAGTGTTTTAATGTCACGTCGCGAAAGACGCACAACAAAATGGAGCTATCAAACAAACTCCGTTGGGACCAATTCCTGATTTTGGCAGCAGCACTTATGTCACCTGCAATCACGTAAGTGCACTTGAGAGCGCCAGGAGAGTTGCAGACTGTGGCTGCACGAGATTCGGCAGAGTTGCGGGAAGTTCTTTGCATAGGTTACTATTCAAATGAATAATTTAGCTATTTTTAAAAAAAACAAAAACATTAAAAACGAATTATTAGTCATTGTATTTCGAAGTCTGGTTTCGTGTAAAGTTAAATTTAAAAAAAAGTGCAATCAGTGTTAATTGAGTGGTTTAGCTTTAAACGAGTCAAAATAATTCCAAAGTGATTTCACTTTCAATCTCGTTATTTCTTTATAAGATGCATTTGGCCATTAAATCTGTTTTTGATATTTCTCAGCTGGATAATCTGTTTAGAATTATATTTTCCCTCCTTTAACCAACTGACACTGGAGCAGAAACAGTGCAGCAAATACTTTTGGACGCATTTTATTGGTAGGTGTATTTCCCATAAAGAATAAATTATATCATATCTCTCTTAATTATTTATTGGGTTTGTATTTTTCTTAAGTGTACTGAACCCCCTCCCATTGCCTCATATTCCTCTGGGCTTGACTAATGAGCTGTTGACCATCTCCGATGACCCCCCCCACACACACACACACACACACCATCTCACTCCCCCACTCTTTCTCCCACTCTCCCTGCAGGGTGCTGTGTAATGATATCCTCAGCCTGAAGGTGGCAGGAGATCCAGTGCTAACCCCTAACTCTGTGTGCCTCAGGCTGGCAGGCCTCAGTAAACGTCAGATGCGGATGTGTGTGAGGAACCCTGATGTGACAGCATCTGCTCTGCAGGGGATCCAAGTGGCCATCCATGAATGCCAGCACCAACTCCGGGACCAGCGCTGGAACTGCTCCTCGCTGGAGGGCTTTGGCAAGCTGCCGAACCACAACTCCATCCTCAACAGGGGTGAGAGTCTGAGGCAGGCTAATGATAGTCAGTATGTGATCCTGGGGTTTATGGTAGAAAAGTGCAGGTATGAGAATATAGATTGTGCTGTACACAGGTAAATGACATTTTTAGAGCTGCAGTCTTTATGGTTTCAACCTCTCTGAGTGTGTTCTTCTTGCTCCTAGGTTTTCGGGAGAGTGCCTTCTCTCTGGCCTTGCTGGCGGCGGGCGTGGCTCACTCTGTGGCCTCGGCTTGCAGCATGGGCAAGTTGCGGGGGTGTGGCTGCGAGGCCAAGCGTCGCCAGGACGATGACAAGATCCGGCTGAAACTCACACAGCTGCAGCTGCAGACGCTTCAGAAGGGTGGGGCAGGCATCGACTTAACACGGTCATTACCCTCAGAGCTGAATGGTCATCATGGCAGCCTGCCCACTAACCTGCGCTCAGCCCACCCCTCAGCCCTTCTCAAGCCCTTACCAGATGAGCTAAGCTCTATGCAAGACACCTGGGAGTGGGGGGGGTGCAGTCATGACATCCGTTTCGGGGATCGCTTTTCCAGGGACTGGCTCGACTCCCGGGGGTCTCCAAGAGATATCCACGCCCGCATGAGGATACATAACAACCGCGTGGGACGACAGGTGAATATTGTGCTTTTCAGCTGTTGTCCCTCCGACCTTCAGCACTCACTCATTATCATTTTGGTTGTTGTTGGAGTTTGCTTACAGTGTTATTCTTTACACAGATAGTGACTGACAACATGACAAGGAAATGCAAATGTCACGGCACATCAGGGAGCTGTCAGTTTAAGACCTGCTGGCATGTATCTCCAGAGTTCCGTCTTGTGGGCTCCATACTCAAAGAAAAGTTCCTGACAGCCATTTTTGTCAACTCTCAGAACAAGAATAATGGGGTTTTCAACCCTCGGACAGAAAACGGCGCCAGCGGAACCCAAGGGGGTCTCGGCGGAGGGCGTCGTCGAATCATGTCCAGAGAGCTGGTGTACTTTGAGAAGTCTCCTGACTTTTGTGAGCACGACGTGTCCATAGACTCTCCGGGAACACACGGACGCATCTGCAACAAAACTAGCTACAGCACAGACAGCTGCAGCTCGCTGTGCTGCGGCCGTGGACACAACATCCTGAAACAGACACGCAGCGAGCGCTGCAATTGCAGATTTCACTGGTGTTGTTACGTGCTGTGCGAGGAGTGTCGTCACACAGAGTGGGTCAACGTGTGCAAGTAGACGTCAGTCTGTTCCCCCCTCAGTTCGAGCGGCTTTTACTCATCCAGGACTCAAGATGGCGAGCCTGTCCCTTCGCCCACTCATGTTGTTCGAGCTTTTGTTTTTGCTCCTTGTGCAACTCTCCCAGAGATCCTGTTTACCCCCCACCCACCCTCTTTTTTTTAAGTCCATCATCTGGGATCTATTTTCTTTTTGTAGACGCTGTTATTCTCAAAATGCCAAGTCAGAGATTGAAGAGGTGACTCATGTCATTTGTCTTCCCATGGCCTGTTTAGACGCTGGCCTTTCAGCCATGAAAATGGCCCATACTTCATCGTTTGAGACCCACAAAGAAAAAGAAAGAAAGAAAACGCAACAGCAGAGGAGCTTCAGCGTCTACAAGCTGACTCATCTTATTGTACAGTAACAGTTTATTTGAATGTGTATGTCTATAATTGTAAATGTATTATTATTAATATTAATATTGTACTAGAGCCTGTCTTTTTTCAGTGAATGACAGATTGATGGTGGCCATGTGGTCAGCATGGTGAAGCAGTGTGCAGACAGAACAGTCTCATTTTCTTTCTCCATTTGCACCAAAATAATACTCGTGTGTGACTCTGAAAAGTACTAATTTGGGAACTTGTCTCACAATCTCTCTTTACTGATCAAAGAAGACAAATTTTTTTTGGAAGGGCGAATGAATTTGACACAGCGCTTTCTCACATGCAGGACTTTCAGATGCTCGTCCAAGCTTGTACACTTGTAAAACTCAAGATGGGAAACTGGAAGCAACAAATCTCTAGATTGTACGACTAATGGTTCAGATTTATATATTTATATAATGGTAACAATAGTAATCACTTCATGAGAATGGTTGCTAGTGGTCATGTTTTTTATGACTCTGTATCATTATTGTGGCAGCAAAAATGCTGTCTCTTGGGTATGACTGTACTGTGATTTGTGTCACTTTCCTAAGAAATTGTGACTGGGCTCTTGATATTTCGTGCTTGCTTTTGTCCATTTCATCAGTCTGAGCACTCCTTAGATTCTTCCCACATGTACTACATGTCAAAGTGAGAGATGGACCTACTTTAGCCCTGAAATGACGCTGAAGAGTGTGCATGTGTTTAAATGTGTGTGCGTCTGTTGCTGTGTAAATGGGGGGTAGGCTCTGTGCACTACAGATTTGGGAGGTGAGAGCCTTTTTTATGGCCACTTCATGCTGAGAGAAGGACTTTTTATGGCTGCAGGATATTGTTTCCTTAAAGTATGACTTTTATTACTGGAGAGAAGCATCAAGAGAGCAGAGAATGGGGGTGATTATACCAGTCTTTGCTGTGCGAGCATCTAAGGGGATCATCTGTCCAGAGTTCATAGCCAAGGACGGGACTTGTTGAACCACGTGCTTTGGGGACGCTGTATCCCTGTTACCTGGGAGACAGACTACACAAATATAAACACATGCAGATAAATGCTTGCATGGGTTGGTTTACGTACCAAGACATGTAGGAACGCTGGCACCCGACGCTCAATCAAAAACATACATGTTGTTGCGCACAAATGAACTGTAGATTTAGCAAAATGCTCCTGTCGCCACTTGACTCGATTTATGATAGCAGCATTCCTCGATATCTTAGATAATCCAAACCGTCTCCATGCTTGGCCTGCTGGGAAAAGCTTTTTTTGCCACATAGGATTTAATGCCAATTAAGTCCTGTTTGCATGGACTTTGGTAAATATCCCTGAACTCCGAAGGAATGACAGCGCCAGTGGCTGAATTGAGCACTTGATCTCTTTTGGTATTTAGAGAAGGAGTAAAAAAAAAAAAAAAAGAAGACAGCGAAGAGGTATGGAATGATAAGGGCTTGGATTTCTGGTTTGGATTTCTTCATTCCTTTATCATTTCACCCTGGAGCTGCTGCGAAAGGGAATTTCCTGTCACTGTTTCTAACCATGTGTGAGACAGAGGTTGGTGGACAGCCTGGGATTGCTTTCTCTCTCTCGCTCTGTTTCTCTTACTTACTTCGCCCCTTTCCCCATTCTCCCCTTCATCATTGCAGACAGAGACACATACATAGCAACACATTGACTGCCCCCACCCCCCCTGCAGTAATGACATCCAGACTGGGCTGAAATTAAAGAGAGGCAGGCAGAGAGAGAGGAAGTAAGGAGAGATAAAAGTTACCCACTTTGACTGACAGCATGATTATATGTATAAATAAGGCGATTTAGCGTGTTTAGTTGGATATGAAGATAGCGAGATAGATTTTGCTGCACATACGGCAGAGATGCACAAGCAAAGGACAAATCGAGTGTGGCGAACGGGGTGAATAAAGTGTACTCTGTATAAATATATGCCTCGAAACATCTGCTTCTCAACTCCCCTTTCATTTTTGATGTGGGACAGGCAGAGGAGAGCGGGAGAGAAAACACAAGGAGCCAGCTACCCAGAACATCAAAGCCCCTGCCCTCAACGTGCAGGCCCTCATTAGTTCAGCTAGCAGAACCAACGAGACTTGTGATTGTGTTTGCTGGGGTGCACGCTGGCAGACACTTCAGAGGAAAGGCTCCCTTAAGTCATAACTCCCCACCCTACCTCTCCTGCCACCACCCGGGCCCGCTTTAACCCCCCTGTAACCCTCTCCAAACTCCCCGCGCACACAAACTGCTGCATGCTCACCCCACCATCCACTCCACCCCGTAATCTGGTCTGCAGCTGCAAACATCTGCTCCCCTCTTTATTCCTCGCTGCCTCCACCGCTGAATTGATAAACACATCTATTACTGGACCACTGACTGGCACACAGCACGGAGGAGAAATGAGGCAAATGTTGGACTCACCTATGGCTGCAGGGCCGGTTTGAAGGAGTGCCGTTTGTTCACATTGGCTTCTTCTTTAGGCGGCTTCTTCTTTTTTTTTTTTTTAATGTCCTTTAATTTCAAAGTGCAGTGCAGTTTGCAAGTGTACAATGCAAAAGTGCATGACAGAAAACAAAAAAGAGAGAAGGCATTGACCCCAGGTTTGGTTTTATTTAACTTCATTCAGAACCTTTTTTTATTTTAAAGAGATGGCTACCGAAAAGAAGAAAAACATCTTATAACTATGAGGGAAGTGAGTCTGCAGTGGTTTGGACTCACATGCATGAAGCAATCTCATTAGATAGCATGGGTGCCAAAAAGCCATAGTAATATTTGACATTTTTAATAAATAAAATAATGCTCAAAGGTAAACCAACTGCAACATCGATTCAGTCTATGCTTTTGTCCCCTCCTGTCACCTCATTATCTGTGAAACACTGCCAGGAAGTATCACTTGGCATCCTGTTACAGCCAGCCATTTACTTATTCATTAAGATGATTCCTGTTTTAATTATTCAAGCGTGCTTGCCTGCAGGCTCTCGTTTAAAACTGGTTTGGGCCCTCTAAAACGTCATATGTGAGATAGTGGGAATAACGCTATCAAACTATTTATTATTCTTTGATGTTCCTCAAGAAAACAAGATAAGCCTCAAATAAGCTGTAAGGTGATGGTGCATACAGTAACTTTTCAGAGCTGGAGACAGCAGCTCCTGGCTTTTAACAAGTCGCCGGGCGATGAGAGATTGGCAATCCAAGTACCGCGAGAACGCGCAGTGTCACAGCTGCAGCTCATCGCGAGACTATCATCCAGTCCTTCGCCTGAATCCAGCTGGTACCCTTCCTGCCGTTGACGGGTAAGTGTGAACGAGATGCAAATGGTGAAATTGCTGAAAGAGGTATACGAGCGCTAAAAAGGTGGTTTCGTTTATCACCGCTTGAGTTGCCTTTTAAATGCTGCGAGGGGGGAAATGAACGACCCTTAATGTACGACATGAGGCCGACTGGCGCGCTTGTCGTGACTGTAAGAGGGGGGATTATAGCACACAAATTGACCCGGAGATTTTATTTATGTTTTCAATTAAATACCGACGATGTTAGCTCACAGGATAGCAAGAAGATTATGTTCGGAAAGTGAATGTTATCGAGCCGAAAGAAACGTGATTTGGGTTCAAAATTCATCGCCTGCTTCGACTGCAGCATCCGCCGTCTTCGCCTCGCATTATGACAGATGTGTGTGGATGTGCGGCCACTGCAGCTGCAACGGGCTACGCTAGCACCTGCTGTCCGTGCGTTTGATAGAAATGAATGGAAACCTAGCTAGTCAGAGGAAAAGCGGCCAGTCATTAAAACACACAAGAGGGATACTTCACTGCCCCACAGAAGACTGCTAGTTTAAAATAACCCTCTAAAAACCAATGCGACCCGTGTAGTGTGTGTTAGCACAAGTTAACAGGCAAGGTTGGCCTGTAAAGGGCCCATTACCACTGAAGGGCCACCCTCCTCCCTCAGCTCTGTGAGCCTGACTGTGTGCAACCATAGACAGCCTTAGGTTATGTGTCATAATAACGTAATATGAAATGAGTGTTACCCTGGCATATCTTCAGTTGCCTAAAAAGAGCATAAAAAGGTGGTTACTCAGCACCACATGAAAGCTGAGCCACATAACAGAGATCCAGCATGGCTGCCTCCTTTCCCAGTGAGCTGTCACTGTAAAGGAGCAGCTTTCGAGTCAGGTCAGCTGCCTGCCGGGGTGTGAAGTATACGTTTCCTGGCTTTCCTCTGAGGGGGCACGGCTGCGAGCAGTAAGGGAGGTGCCAATGCTGAGATGTGTTTTTGAACAGCTACTGTCACACCACATGTTTCTTTGTGTGTGTGCGTGTGTGTGTGTGCGCGTGTGTGTGTGGTTTCGACTCTCTAAACGTGGTTCACGGTTTGTTTTGTCTGCTTGTTGCTATGTATAGCAACAAAGCAGCCTGTGTAACAGTTTTGTTGCAGTTGTGCCGCCACCTCCTCTCCTCCCGAGTCATCATGGGAAACATCTTTGGGAACCTGTTGAAGAGCCTGATAGGCAAGAAGGAGATGAGGATTCTCATGGTGGGGCTGGACGCTGCAGGGAAAACCACCATCCTGTACAAGTTGAAGCTGGGGGAGATCGTCACTACCATCCCCACAATTGGTGTGTGACTGTCTGCCTCTAAATAAAAAAACCAAAACATGTGTCTTAGAGATTATGTGACCCATTTTCTATTTGCTTGTTGTCTCCTCCACCCCAGGTTTCAATGTAGAGACAGTGGAATACAAGAACATCAGCTTCACTGTGTGGGACGTGGGTGGCCAGGACAAGATCCGTCCTCTTTGGAGACACTACTTCCAGAACACCCAGGGTGAGATGCATCAAAAGCATCTTAGGTGAAAGACCAGCCAGCATGGTTAGAGTTTTGTTTGTTTTTTTTAAAAAAGGCCTCTCCAGTCCTGCTGCGGATCCTGGAGCGCACGCTCGCCCCCAGCACCTGAGGACAAAATCTGACTAATCCTTCAGATGATGTAATTTGCATACAGGCTCCAGATGTTTCAAATGATCATCATCTTAGTCATGTTCAAATCCCGGACAACCATTAAACATGCTTTGACAATATGCTTTCCTAACAATGTGATGTGACCTGATTGTTTTTGTTCGGTTTCAACTTATTCCTGCAGGTTTGATCTTTGTGGTGGACAGCAATGACCGCGAGCGGGTCAACGAAGCTCGAGAGGAGCTGATGCGGATGCTGGCTGAAGACGAGCTGAGGGATGCTGTTCTTCTAGTCTTTGCCAACAAACAGGTATCCGCCACATTACGTTCCCCCCTGCTTTTACGCCTCTTGCCTCACCAACTTCCTGACGGACACTTTGTCCTCTGTGATTTTGTTCAGGACCTGCCCAACGCCATGAACGCCGCAGAGATCACAGACAAGCTGGGCCTGCACTCCTTACGTCACCGCAACTGGTACATTCAAGCCACCTGTGCCACCAGTGGGGACGGCCTGTACGAGGGTCTGGACTGGCTGGCCAATCAGCTGAAGAACAAAAAGTGAAGGGCCGGGTCAGTGAAGTGGGGAAGAGCCTGGGTGCCAGCTCCAGGTTGTGGTTATAGGGGTTCCATTGTGTTTACATAGAGAAGAAAAATGCTGAAAAGCTCCCAGGGGGTGACTCTCAGTGGCTTTCTCCCCTCCCCCCATCTCCCCCCCACCATCCACCCTCGAAATACTTCTTTATTTTTTTTCCGTTCTTTGATTAATTTGATTTGTTTGAATCTGTGGTGAGCATTTTTAATCATTTACAAGCAAACTTTATCTAAGTTATTTACAATCTATAAACAAATAAATATGTACTGTATGATATTACTGTAAAGGTATATGAATTTGCTCTACTTTGCAGACCTCCACCAACATTTAATTAGCTCAGCAATTGTGATGGATCTCAAATTGTGACGGCAGAGCAGCCTTCCCTCAGAAACTACAGACCTGGTGTAAATTATAAAGAATGTCATAATATTATAGTGGGAGTACTATTACTATTATACTCGTACAGATAAATGTAATATAACTGTCCATACTGCAACCAAATTATGCTCTTCATAGATCAAAACTTTTAGCTATGATTTAGTTTTATTTATGTTGAATTAAACAAAACGTGTCTACTTTCTGGACAGTCGGAAACAATATATTTAATATCGATATTTATTGATTTTTTTGCGTCATATAGTTTCTTTTTCTTTATTCTAATGTGCATTTACTGCTAAAGGCAGCTAGTTAAAAACAGAAAAAGAAAAGAAACCCCAGTATCATTGTACATTACTGCTTCCCAATCTGCATGGAGATATCCCAGTACTGGCTCGTGGGCTTGTAACAGGCCGCTGCTGTAAATAAAGATTTGTTCTAGCTGAGTTGCCTGGCACAGACGGGGTTAAAACAGTTTGTCTGGCATCAGCGAGGTGTGATATCTAAAGTGATACAGATGACAAACAGGCACTCTGTACCAGCTCTGTGGCTCAGAAACAAAATGCTGCTATTGGCCTGCCCTGTGGAGAGTGATGCAACACAGCATGCGACTGGCAATATTAAGAGAGCTTACATAGTTTTGAATGTTTATTTTTGTTTTTTCGATCCGTTTGTGCAGCATCGCTGATTTATCCACCGTCAATCGGCATGACATCATGCGCGTCTCACTTTTTCATGTTGCACAAAATTACTCTAGACTCACTGTTATTGTATAGAAGGTTTTGTCTGTTTTTTTTAATGGAGTGTTTCTTTATTTTGTTGAGTTATTTTTTCCTTAATTAGCTAATTAGATCAGACTGTTGCATTTTTTGTTTTGGGTTTATTTTGGGGAGTTTTTTTCACACACAAAAAAATAAAATAAGGAGAGAAGATGATAGTAATACTGCATCGTAAGGCATGTTAATACTGTACAAGATCTGTAATAAAAGCGAATTATAATAGCCTGTTTCCTCAGACTATATTTGTTAGTCTTAATCACTGCTGCTGGTTGGAACAATGCTGTACTAATAAATGTTATGGATTTAGTGTAAAGTTTACCGAACAACCTTCTAATATGCAAAAGCATGCTTTTCTATGTTGGCGCAACTGTATATATGTTGATGTAACCGGGAAAGTGGAACCGTGGTTTTCGAGGTGAAACCAAAAGCGCTGTTGATACACCTGTAGATAACGGGGTCAGCGTGTTGGCAGATAACTGACAGCAGCTTGTGTGTGCGTGTGTGACGTGCATTATATTCTGTTCGGTTTGGTGTGAAAATTGTTTTCGTGGCCTTATTTAGCCAGTGGTTTCATTTCTCTTTGATAACAGGTTTATATGTAAGAAATATCCAGCATTCAAGTATCTCACCTTTGATCTGTGACACCGATGCACTAGCAGTTCTGATGTGGCTAAACATCCCTCCCTCTTTCAGCGACTATTTTCTGATTTTAACTTTCAAATAAAGAAAAATATTAAATGAGGCTGCACGACATTCCAGCTGGCGATTTGCTCTGAGAAAAAAACCGAGTATAATATGAAGAGGAGGAAATTTAAGACAGAAAAACCCAAGCAGGTGCAAAAGTGTTGAATGATTGAATTATTCCTGACACTACATCAATCAATAAAGATACCAGAGTATACATTTGCTTTGCCTTGCTCATTATTTTCCTTGCTATTGTTTATTGTCGCGCATGTCGGTCATGATTCGAAAACCGTATCACGATTACGAGCGTGCTGCTTTTATCTTCTCTTGTCTGTGGCTCAAACTCAATTTCAAGTTGACAGTTCGCCCCAGAATCAAATGTGCGAGTCCGTATTTATCAATCATTGTTCTTGGATAAGTTGCCCAGTTTTGAAGATGTTTGTCTGCTTGAATAAAAGGAAGCTACAGAGTATACTTCTGGTGCTCAAAGCACCAAGACACTGCGTTTGATGTGGGTGGTGAGTGCAATGCGGTAGAACGAAAGCAATTCTCACACAAACTCCTGTGTTTGATTTGGAGGTGATGTGTCCTTTTAAGAGCCCTGCTAGGTTTCTTGAAACAGTTTGATCCTCAATTTGTTGGACAGAGACACTGCTTTTGTAGTTTTGCTTCTGTACAGTCATTTTTAACTCAAAGGACAAATTAAACATAATGTCTGAGGTCGATTCAAAGTTAGAATTTTTATTTTATAGTTTTTATTGTTATTTTTTAAAACACGAGGCTCTTAAGAGATGTCATTGCAAGTTAGGGAGACCACGTTAGGTTGAAAAACCCAAACAAATAAGAGCGATAATAAAATAATTAGGAATGGCCGAAACAACATTCTTAAGAAGTATAAATTAATGCAGTGATCAAGTCAGCAGCTCCCAACAGGCCGGAAAAACCAGAGAGGACAACTGGAGTGCATGATGACAGAATTATTTCTATGGTTAAGAAAAGCAGCTTCACAGCATCTAACCAGATCAAGCCCACGCTATAGGAGCAGGCGTGTGTGCACGTCAGTCACATCTTGACTGTTGGATTTCAAATCTGTGGCGGTGTACAGAGGCAACACTACAAAAACTCTTTGCACAACACATTATTGACCTAACCGTACTTCTCCTTCATTGATGAATCCATAATAAACAGTGAAATATTTTAAAACTCTAACTGTTGCCTCAGCACATATATGTTCAATGGAAAGTCAATCGATTTCATGTGTGCACCGGAGGTTTTAAGTTGCACATCTGGCCTCCAAACTGGTTGTGATGTCACAATATCCTCTTATGCCTACACATGTTGAACTTTGATTTAAGGTGAGCCTCATTTTCAGCAGATTAATGGGAAACAGCTTTGACGTCCCTGACGACGCATGCATCACCCTGAACAATGAAGGTCAAAAATCTAAATGTGAGTTAGACTCTTTTCTTTTTTTTACATGAAGTGGGAGCTGATCGAGAATAGTTTTAACTCAGTAAACCGTTTACCGTACCAGTCATCAGCTAAGACTAAAATCAGACTAACAGCACATATTACACAACTGTGGGATCTGGCTCTACACAGCCTTTCTTTTGTCCTTTATTAACTGCTATTATCAGGAGAAGTTTGGCACAATCAGGTAGTTTGCCTGTGGAATTGCTGCACTTCACAGAGAGTCATTTTGTCTGAGCCAATCAGAGGTCCATGTAGGGGAGAGTGCTGCTGTGTCTCCAAGGGTGTGACAGCAGTATGTGAGTCGGAGCTGCTCCCGGGGCCACCAGCCCCCTTGGCCCCCTGCAGGACCGCTACAATAGTGGCCCCAGGGCGGATGCCATAGCTGGGATTCCCACTCGTAACCGGGACACCTTCGCCCAGGGCACAGACACACTGGCAGCAGCCCCACAATCAATTCATCAATCTCTGAAGGGAGTGGCAACTGCAAAAGGCCACAGCAGGCACCCCTCACAGTTCCCCTTGGAAGGGACAGGGCCACCAGGGCTGACACAGAGACTGACACCATGGTGGCGTTGTGAAAGTGCCAAGCTCTGTAAATACTATAGGCAGCTATTTTTTCTTGACGGGGCAAACAGAGAAACTCTCATGTGAAAAAATGAACACACACAAAAAAAAGTGCATCTGGTGACAATCTTACACTTTACACCGTTTTACTCGGCAACAGGAAAGTTTCACATTGCTGTTTATGAAACAAAACAACTGACTCAGTCTTCAAGATTTCTTCCAACAGTTTTTGGGCAATGGTGTTTTTTCCCCCAAAGTTTTCCATTATTCAGCGACTGACTGAATTAAAGGCTCCTTATTTTATTAGAAGAAATTAGAGATTGGATCAAATGTCCAATAAACAGTGTGTAAAAATAGCCATCCATGTGCAAACGAGTCTACCCATCACAGGGCCCTGTAGCAGCTGTGGATTCGGATGCCCAAGTGTCAGACTCTGGCTCCTCCTGCTGGACAGAAAAAGAGGCTGGAGTGGGGCATTTGAGACTCCTGAGTCCAGGCAGATGAACAACAGAGACATTAATTACTGGACACATAAACCGAGCTGTGGTGTTATTTCTTGGCGTCTTTTACCATCAGGTTGTTGAGACGAACATTAAAATCCAAGTTCATCTCAATCTCACCATTCTTCCCATTTCCTGCACATGGATGCTTGCAAACAAACCGTGGATTGTTCGGCTCTCCCTCCCTGCCGCATTCAAAAATAAGATTAACAGTACATCTGTCAGAAGCGGTTAATGATTTCCATCCATTAGTGGCCCGTTTTCACCCGCAGCTCCGTGTTCAGGAATCTTGTCTGCTCCGAGGCCATTTTCTCAAATTAAGCATGTTCTTGTTTTGGGTTCAGAAGTCACTTGACTGTCTGACAATGTGGCCATTGTGGCAGGCTGCTCCACACGCATCAAAGAGGTGATTAACCAGTTGACAGGGCTGCGGGGACAATACTGCTCTTTACGGGGGAAACAGTGCGGCCACTCAGAGCGCTGGGCTCTTACTGGGTGGGGGGACCGAAACGCTGCTTCCACTGCTGACAGCATGAAACAAAAATAACTGGTGTTCAAACTGCTGCACACGGCAAATATTCACATCCAAAATCAGCTATTTGCTGCACTGAGCGACCTGTACTTGTCTGTCTCACTGGCTCGTATGTCATTCAGCTTTTTTGTTATTATAATGTTTTAGGTGGGGGTGTTTGTAACGTTTTAAGATTTCTGTCAGTGCTATTGAGTCTGTCGTTTCTCGAGGGCTTCATAAATTTAGCAGAATTCTTTGCTTTAGTGTAACAACCGAGGCTTCAGCTCGAAATGACGGACAAACCGCTGATTGGTCGGGATGTTGGCCAATCACACGTCCCCATCTGGGAGGGAAATTCCCTCATCACAATAAACTACAACTTGTTCACTGTTTTCAGTTTTGCAAGTAGTCTGAGGGATGTTTGCGCTCTTATTAGGTGGTTTGAAGGAGTTGCACTTGTCCTTCACTTTGACTTGATCTGATTTTCATATACATTTTTTTTTTTTTTACTTTACTGTATATTCTTTAGTCGATTTTTTCCCCCTGAAATACATATTGGCTCTTCGGAGGACTACCTAAACCGCTTTGATATGCAGAGATCTCCGTGAACAGGCTGGACATCAGCATGGAGCAGTGGCGAGTCATTTTACTGGGAGTGATTTTGTCTTGGAGGCTTCGAACATCATCCCAAACGCATGAAGGTGAGGACGTACGTGATTCTATATCTGAAATCCTGTCTTAGTTTGGATCTCGTGAAATTTAGACAATACCGAAATTACCAGACAAATTATAGCAATAGAATAGAATTAACTGTACTTAAAGATGTCGTAGTATAAACTGAGAAACCTCAGCCTCTCTTTGTTTGGTTCACAGCAGACCACTCTTTCTTAAAAGCTTTTTTATTGTTATGATCCAGGCCCTTGCAGTGCACTTTAAAAATCTGCAGAGAACAGCAAAGATTCACTTTAAGAACTTCTATTTACCATTAACTGATTGTCACGCTGTCAGTAAATTCTTTCTAATAAAATTTAATGTGGTTTTCTGCAGTTACAACGACATTAATGTGCAATCTTTGCCAACATTCAGATCTCCCTTTGCGATAGCTGTCAGACAATCACACTGTTTTTCTTTCCTGTCA
Source organism: Simochromis diagramma (assembly GCF_900408965.1). NCBI lineage: Eukaryota > Metazoa > Chordata > Actinopteri > Cichliformes > Cichlidae > Simochromis > Simochromis diagramma. The sequence goes on along the minus strand of NW_024387152.1, from coordinate 2,283,769 downwards.
GGAGCTTTTGTTTACTTACTAATTTCCGATCACTGAGCCCTTTCATGAATGTGTTATGCTTCATATAAATACAAAATATTAACAAATAATTTAAGTACTAATGCCTGTTTTTGAGTTATCCCAAGTATGAGTTAAATATTATTGAGTCCTCCCAGATTAGCTGAATATTTCAGGGCCAGTGTTTGCTTAAAATTGCCATGTATGAATATAAGTGTGCATTAGGCAACAGTCCTTTGTCAACATGTAACTTTCCATTGTTATTATGCAGCAGTCTTCAGGGTCCTATAGCTGTGTGTTATGTGTTCATAACGAAGACAAGAGATATGACTCGTGTTGAGCGAGTGCTGCAGGTGGCTAACGTTTGCACATTAAAGGACCAGTTCCTCAGTTTTTTTGCTGGGCACTCAGAGATGGTGTGTATGTCACCTTCCGTTCACGATATTTCCCTTCCCTCTGCCAGAGAGTCCCGTTCACACACGGCCCATTGTCTTTTGGTATGATCTCAGCAATGCGCGGCTTGCAGACGCACATGCACACGCAACACAGAAGCACTGTCTGTCACTGCAGCACTCATCACTCACTGAGACACACTGTCCACATTTATAGCTTTACAACAATGAAGCACTTTGTCTGAGGGAAAAATTTTAAAAAAAAGTCACTCTCTCTTCTGACCCCCCTGACCTCCTCTTCATCAGCCCCAGGCCTGGACTGCTCCATGTAAGCGGGTAACAGCCTGCCTGTTTCTCTCTGCTTCACATCAAAATCTGTAGCCAGCACAGGCATGAACACAGCATCAGGGAGAGTCACCAACCCTATAAATACCACAGACACAACACAGCCCACAGTACTCGCTTTCCCAGTGTTATTTACGTTCATTTTCATCTTTATTCCCTATCTGTGTTAGAAGTGTGTCCAGGGACGCAGAATGGACTCAGTTCCACAGGCTCTCAGGAGAACCAGTACAATCTGATTAGAAACCGGTATTATGGCTGTGAGATTGTAATGGGAAACCTGGAGATCACACAGATTGAGAGTAACTGGGACTTCTCCTTCCTCAAGGTAAATGTCATGTTTCCTTACTCTCCAGTCCTCCAGTCGTTACATTTGGAAAAAGCGTTAAAAAGTGGAGAGCATATTGGAGAAGTAGCCTCTTATATTAATGGTCTTCTTCACTCTAGAGAATCCGTGAGGTGACTGGCTATGTCCTTATTGCTATGAACCACTTTCAAGAGATTCCTCTGGGCCAACTGCGCGTCATCAGAGGAAACAGCCTGTATGAAAGACGTTTTGCTCTATCGATCTTCCTCAACTACCCCAAGGACGGCTCCAACGGCCTACAGCAGCTGGGACTCGCAAACCTGACGGGTTAGACGAACGACAGAAAAACAGATATTAGAGAAAGAAAACGTTCAATGTTTGTTCTGTAAAAGAAAATGCTTTCTGAAACCCAAGGCGTTTGTGACAGTGGGGAGTGGTGCATTACATAAAATGGAACAATTAAACTCAACATCTCAGGTCAAGCCTGGTCCTACTAGAAGTCCCTTCCATCACATACAGCTGTGGTCAGAGGTTTACATCCACTCAAGAAGATAGGCATGAATGTCATGGGAACTGGTGCTACATAAATAAAACTGAAATGAAATGACCTGAGAGATCATTTCTTTTACCTTGTTCCAAATTCTGCATCTTTTATTGGTTTTATTGTCTAATTCTTTCAAACTTTTTTAGTATTTTCTTGGAGGCTTAAAAAACCTCATGAAAACAATTATCCTCATACTGTTTTTTAAAGTGTATATTTTGATTCGCCTCTGATCCTGATATATCTGCTGAACCGTTTTCTCTGTCTAGCTTGCGTTATGTTTCACTAATGTTTTCACAGAGATTCTGGAGGGAGGGGTGCAGATTATCAATAACAAATACCTGAGTTATGGTCCCTGGATCTTCTGGCAGGATATTGTCCGGGACAGCAGCGCTCCTATTGATATCAAATACAATGGAAAGAAAGGTCACTACTGGTCTGCTATACATATTCCAATTCATCTCTAAATCATCTCTTTTTATAAGAAGCACTGATCTTTCTATGTCTCTCTTTTTTAGGCCCATGCCATAAATCTTGCGGAGATTATTGCTGGGGACCAAACGAAAAGCAATGCCAGATCTGTGAGCGCCCACGTTTTGTTTTTCCTTTGCCTCCTCTTCACTTCACCTCATTATATCTCTTCAAAGCTACACAGAAACACCCAGAGACAGACACGCATACACATTTATGTGACTTCTGATGAACTCGTCTCTCCTGTGTGTTTTAGTGACTAAGACGGTGTGCGCTCCACAGTGTAACAGCCGCTGCTTTGGCACAAGCCCGAGGGACTGCTGTCACATAGAGTGTGCAGCAGGATGTAAAGGCCCCCAAGATGTGGACTGTTTTGTAAGTGAATTATCTTTTTGTCTTTGGAGAGGTTTGCTGATGAAACAAGAAAATGGCTTTATTTTTATTTTATTTTTTGTTAATTGCATGGAGGATTTAAGTCTAAATTCCTGTGTCTCATGCTGGGAATATTTCCTTACTTCCTGGGCCCAATTCTAAATCTTGAACAGGTTTTCCAGAGTTGAAGGGAAACTAATCCTTTGTTTCCTTTATTCTTCTGTGGTATGGATGCTCAGTCTGCCTTTAATTGTTGCCATGTGATGTAGCTTGTAAATACAATAGTTCATGCAAGCACATTCTTGTACTGGAGTTTATATTCATGCTTGTGGCTCGCACAACCTTACTTTGATGAAATTAGGTTTAACATCAAGTTAAATTTGGAAGTAGTTGCACATAATATAACAGCATGCCATAAAAAAATTATCCACACTATTCAAAAACAAAATTCTTGACCTCTTGGTGTCATTAGAAGAAAAGCAATTTATAACCAAAATCTGTATGATTCAGCCTCTGCGGGCCATTAATGTCTTTTGAATTGTGATGTACTTCAGCAGCTTCACCTTTGGCCTTTTAGTATTTCATTTTGATTCTCTTCTTTCTGTGTGTGTTCCTGTAAAGGCATGTCGTCATTTCAATGACTCCGGAGCCTGTGTGCCCCAGTGTCCCCGGGCTCTGATCTATAACAAGCAGACGTTTCAAATGGAAACCAACCCTAATGCCAAATACCAATACGGATCCATCTGTGTGTCTCAGTGCCCCAGTGAGTGGCCTGCATGTGTTTACAAGTCTAAAAGTTTTCTTGTTACTTTTTCTCTTTCAGTTCTAAGGTTTGAAGCATCAGGTTGTAATGATAAAAATCATCTGGTCCATGACAGGCTAACAACAACCTCACATTAGCAACAACACATGACATATTACACTGTGCCAAAATGCACAAGCAGCATGTGAAAAATAAAGTGCACTCTTTCTGTTTCCAAAAGGAAAAAGAGAAAAAAGATTAAGGAAGGATTAATTAATTCGCTGCCATTAATTAGTCATTAGCAAGCATGACCACATTAAGGCCACCTCCAAACAAGTCAATCATTCTACGACGAGAAAGATTATTCACAAGTGGAAAACTTTCAGCTCCCCGGGAGTTTGGCGACCTTTTCATATACTACACACTGAGCCTGTTCATGAAGCTGCAGTCAGCACTGATATATAGTATCAGATCTAACATAATGCTAGTTAATGTTAAACTGTAAGACAGAAAATGTAACAAAGCCAAAAACTAAACACAACATGGGACAGGTACAGCAACTCTAACCAGGAAACAGAGGTTTTCAGGTGTTGTGTTGGATCTGGTGTGTTCATGTGTGTCCCATATTGTCAGGGAGGAGTCCAGGGTGGATAGGAGACATAGAGAATAGAGCAAAGCTGGTAAAAGCTGGTTGTACGCTTTAAGAATCGACTTAAGAGTCGTATCGTGAATCATTTTATTTTCTCTGCATGTGTATAATAAAACATATTCCCTGTGTTTTTCTTTTCTTCCTCCTCCTCATAGCTCATTTTGTGGTGGATGGTAGCTCCTGCGTGAGCGCCTGTCCGTCAGACAAGATGGAGGTGGAGAAAGAAGGCCAGAGGAAGTGTGAGCTCTGCAGCGGACTTTGCCCAAAAGGTTGAAATGAATGCAAATGCGATTTTTCCCTTTTCCCACCAAGATTATATCTCAGTAGTCAGATGTGATTGTTTCTGGTCATCCCTTCAGTGTGTGAAGGCACTGGTGCTGAAGACAGGCAGACTGTGGACTCGAGCAACATCAACAGCTTCATCAACTGCACCAAGATTCAGGGCAGCCTTCACTTCCTGGTCACGGGGATTATGGGGTAACTGTCAGTATGTATGAGTAAAGCGTCTCAGGGTATAGTGCCGTACACTTGGTATGTTTGTAGTATTTTTCTGTCTTTTATCTTCACAGAGATGATTTTAGAAACATCCCACCACTGGATGCCAAAAAGCTGGAAGTGTTCCGCACAGTCAGGGAAATAACAGGTGTGCTTATGTGTGTAACAGTTGACCGCTTTTTATATTAAATTTCACAATCAAGTATGCATGTTTCCTGCCTGGACCTGTAGTGCTATTCATCCATGTTTGGTGTGAGCTGCCTTTGGAAATACTGGTTGCAAAGATGTCTCCTTTCTCTCGATTATCAAAGCATAATCATGTTTGATTTGGGGTAAACTATCCATTTAAACTTCTGTGAGGTGACAGTCACAATTAACATTAAACTGCTTGCTTTTCTTGTCACATATGAGGCTGTCTTCTATCCCTTGATAACGCACACAAAGGTTGTATCCATCACATGATATATGCTCTCCTTTGGGGGAAAACAAATATCCAAATTATCTGCGATGTGTTATGCACAGTGTCATTTTCTATCGTCCTTAATATAATCACTGTGTTTTATTCTCAGACTTTTTAAACGTCCAGTCCTGGCCCAAAGAGCTGAATGACCTGTCTGTTTTTTCGAGCCTCACTACCATTCAAGGGAGGACGCTCTACAAGTAAGACTGCAGATTATACCGTGCACGTGTCAGTGAGAGGCCAGAGCAGGATGCTTTTATCACAACAGCTGATGGATTCAAATGTGTGGTTTGGCGTTATGGGCTGGGTCATTTGACCGAGCATTTTGAGTTTCATGCCCTTTTGTATTATGATGTTCCTGTTTGTAAAATTTACGCTTTAGTCAGTTCTGTTGATATTGAGTTCTAATTCCCTATTTAGCTCTCCTCTGTCTAGGTTCTTCCCATGTCTGTGTCTTCCCCACTATGTTGGTTTTGGTGTCCTGTCTTCAGTGTGTGAGTCTGTCCAGTCCCCTGTGTTTAAGTCTCCCTCACCCTTTATATGTTTCATTGATGTCTTTGTCTCCCGTCATCTCCCCCATTTGTCATGTATAGTCTCCTTGTGTCTCTCTCCTCTGTGTCCCTCTCTGTGTGTCTGTGTTAATGTGCATGTGTCCCTTTCCTGTTTACGTGTCCTCCCCATGTTCTGCTTTTTTCATGTCTCCCCTGTCTGTCATGTGTATCCATGTATTTTCTGTCTGTCATTCCTCATATCGTGTATTCTGTGCTCTGCTGTCATTCGTTCTTTGTCAGGTTGCCTGTTATGTTGTGCCCCGGATAATCTTAGCTTTGTAAAACAGAGTTTGACTAAGAATTATAAAATTGACTTTTTATTAAGTATGACCCAAAATGAGGGACTAACTATGTTTGTGTGTAAGGGAAATATATTACTCTTAAACCATGGAGGCATTCGTCTTACTCAGACTAATATCTATCTATAGGACTGTCTGTTGAATTACTCATTTATTTATAAGGCTCCAGATCACAACACCAACAACTGCCTCAAGGCACTTTATATTGTAAGGTAAAGACTACAATAATACAAAGAAAGCCTCAGCTACCAGATGAACCCTGTGAGTAAGCACTTGGCAACAGTGGGAAGGAAAAACTCCTTTTTAAGGGGAAGAAACCTCCAACAGGTTCATTGTGAGACTGAATGCATTACCTAACAGGCTTGGAACTACAACATAATCTGTTACAGACAATCTGATGTTTTTCCATTTGAATCATCCTTTTCTCCCCTCTTCATCCTCCAACCCTCCAACGAAAGCCATTTTTCTCTGACGGTCATGCGCGTCCCCACTCTTACCTCACTGGGTCTGCGCTCTCTGAAAGAAATCAGTGACGGCAGCATGTACATCAGTCTGAACAGCAATCTCTGCTACCACCACACTGTAAACTGGACGAAGCTGTTCAGAGGCCGCCGAGTTCGAGGCAACAACCTCAGCAACAACAAGCCATTGGCAGAGTGTGGTGAGGCGAGCTGATGGACTAACAGATAACCTTCACTATATTCTAAATGTTATATTTTGAGCATATTAAACTCAGAATTCACTATTGTGTTGTATGTTGTAAGCAAGTAATCAGTGCTGTTCTTACACAGTTTTGTGATGTAGTTGCAGAAGGCCACGTGTGTGATCCGCTATGTTCAGATGCAGGATGCTGGGGCCCAGGGCCTGAACAGTGTCTTTCCTGTAGGAACTACAGTCGAGACGGCACATGTGTGCACAGCTGTAATTTTTACAACGGGTCAGTGGTTGTGAGTTTACATTCTCGTGATTCATGTGTGTGTGTTGAACGTATATGTAATATTTTGTTTTGCTTCTTGGATAATATTCCTGCAGGGCACCAAGGGAATTTGCAGGTCCTGATGGCGAGTGTACCGCCTGTCATCCAGAATGCAAGACTCAGAGTGGGAAAGTCACCTGCACTGGACTGGTAATCACTAGCTTTGATAATCTGTAGCCCAGTAGTTTATATTTATGATTATTTACATAAAATAGATAAGCAGTAAATTTGTTAAAATCAAGATGAAACAAGAAAGGTACTTAGAGACTCTCTACTTCCACTCTACACATTACCAGTGTCAGGTTGGTTGGTTTATACCAAATTCTAATCCTACCATCCGAATGTCGTAGCAGAGATCAGCACTCATTAGACCAGGCAATCTTCTTTTGAATCTTCTATTGTTCAATTTTGATGACAATTGCAGCCTCAGTTTCTTGTTCTCAGCTGACAGGAGTGGCACCTGGTGCGGTCTTCTGCTGCTGTAGTGCATTCAGGAATGCTCTTCTGCATACTTCTAAACAAACATGTGATTATTGTATTTTTTTTTTCTTTATTTTCATATGCATTGTATTCTTGTAGGGCTTTGTGATACCTCGTATATTGGTGGCATCACTGTTGTGGTTCATTTCTGGTTCATTGTCACTCTAGCAGAGTTTATCTCACATAGTCTCTATTTATGATCCTCCTTTCTCTCTCTCATTGGTAGGGTTCAGATGATTGCGTGGCTTGTGCCAGTTTTCAAGATGGTCCTTTCTGCATGTCCTCTTGTCCCACTGGGATAAATGATGGACAGAAGGGACTCATTTTCAAATACCCCGACAGGAAGGGTCATTGTCAACCGTGTCACCACAACTGCACACAGGGGTGAGACTGGACTTAAAAAAGTCTATATGCCCACGTTTCCCCAAAGTGAAGTGTCCCAATTAGGTTGTTGAATCTCTGCATAATAAAGAAAACTTTGTCTTTCATTTTTCAGATGCATTGGCCCAGGATTAATGGACTGTTTAGAGACAGCCAGACTGGCAGTTAGTAGGTTAGTGTTTCCTCCTGCTGGTGAACATAAGTACACTGCAATTTGCATTGCAGTGAACTGCAAATCTAAATCACAAATCATTCCACTGTTATAACAAAAAAAAATATTTGAACTCGAAAACTTTATTTCTAAAAGGGTAATTTTCAGTTTCCCCAAACGTAAGCTGGGTTATCATGACATAAAATCTTTTCTTTTTTAGCTGATGTGCTCACTCTGTTATTTCTCTGTCTGCAGTGGTCAGATCACAGGCATAGCCTTGGGTGTCCCAGCTGGCTTAATCTTCTGCCTGGTGTTATTTTTCCTGGGCATGCTTTACCACAGAGGACTTGCCATCCGTCGCAAGAGGGCTATGAGGAGGTACCTGGAGAGCGGAGAGGTGAGACTTTACAAAACACCCAACTATATCTTCTGGACTGATTTAACTGCATTTGCTGTGATGATGAAAATCCCCTTGGAATAACTGGTCTGTTTGTAGCAGAGCTTTGAGCCGCTGGATCCTGGAGAGAAAGGCACCAAGGTTCATGCCCGCCTTCTGAGGCCTTCAGAGCTGAAAAAAGTCAAAGCCCTTGGCGTGGGTGTTTTTGGCACTGTGCACAAGGTACTAATTGGCCTGGATTTGTTAGACTTTCACTGATTATCCACAGATTTGTGTGCAGCTCTACATTTAATTTGTTTTTAAGGGCTTTTGGACTCCAGAAGGAGAGACGGTAAAAATACCCGTGGCCATTAAGACAATCCAGGATAGCTCAGGCCGACAGACTTTCACTGAGATTACTGATGTGAGTCTCCTCTGAAATAAGGTTTAACATCACACACAGAAGTTAATGTAAAGATTGAATGCCTGTCTTTTATCATATGCCAAAAGATGCCCAGTAATCACATTATCATTGCATTGTTTGTTGTGTAGCATATGCTCTCCATGGGCGGCTTGGACCACCCTTACATCGTTAGGCTGCTGGGCATCTGCCCAGGTGCCAGTCTGCAACTGGTGACCCAGCTCAGTTCACAAGGTTCGCTGCTGGAGCACATCAGGCAAAAGAAGAACAGCCTGGATCCCCAGCTCCTGCTCAACTGGTGTGTGCAGATTGCAAAGGTGAGGACAGTTTTTTTTATTTGCTTTTCCATGCAAATATATTAATAATCTGTGACTACAAGGACTACACATCTGTTTCTCAGGGCATGTACTATCTGGAAGAGCACTGCATGGTCCACAGGAATCTGGCTGCACGCAACATCTTACTGAAAAATGACTATCAGGTCCAGATCTCCGACTACGGCGTAGCAGACCTCCTTTACCCTGATGACAAGAAATACGTCTACACAGACACAAAGGTTGTTGTGAGTCATTGAGCTTGCGATACACACTGAATTGTTAAACAGCTTTTATTGTCTCTTCCAGTAATGCAATCAAACACAAACCAATTTGAGTGTCTGCATTTTTTTCTGTTTATTCAGACGCCAATAAAATGGATGGCACTCGAAAGCATCTTGTTTCGAAGATATACTCATCAGAGTGATGTCTGGAGTTATGGTAAGAGGATGTCAGTGTGTGTGTGTGTGTGTGTGTGTGTGTGTGTGTGTGTGTGTGTGTGTGTGTGTGTGTGTGTGTGTGTGTGTGTGTGTGTGTCTGTTTGTGGTGTATGCACTAATAAATTAACCTTCCTCTTGAAACGTCACTGTCTGTGAATTTTGGCGTGGAGCATTTAAATTGTCCTCTTTTCCTGGACAGGGGTGACAGTGTGGGAGATGATGTCATTTGGGGCGGAGCCATATGCATCCGTGTCGCCTCAGGAAGTGCCGGGTCTGCTGGAGAAGGGCGAACGTCTGTCACAGCCCCACATCTGCACTATAGACGTGTACATGGTCATGGTGAAATGTTAGTCAAAACATTAGCCTCTCTCTCTCTCTCTCTCTCTCTCTCACATACACGCACACACACACATATCTCAGGAAGTAGAGCAGACTATTTCAGTCTCCATGTCGAAGTATACCAGCGCAAGATAGTGAACCCTGAATTACCCATGATGCAACTGAAGTGTAAGAGTGTGCAGGGATGTTAAACAAGGTGCTTAGATATAAAAAATAATAATAAGGGTGCTTGTATGAATGTGTGTGATTGGCTTGTAGTAAAAAGTGTTTTGAGTAATCAAGTTAAGTGATTAAAGTAGAAGAGAACTATATTTACCATTTATTCGGGTATTATTCACAAATACATTCTGATACATGATAAAAATTGGTATTTTTCTTGTTATGTTTAGGCTGGATGATTGATGAAAACATAAGGCCCACCTTCAAAGAACTGGCCAGTGACTTCACTCGCATGGCGAGGGACCCACCGAGATACCTTGTCATCAAGGTGAGACTATGATGGCTACTCATTTTACAACTTTTAGTTCTGAAATATAGTCTTTAATCTCAATGCCTGTTATTCCTGATTACCCTGCAGCTGGAAGGAGAAGAACCTGTCCCAGATGCAACCCATCGAAGGGAGTCAGAGCGAGGACTTCTGGATCCAGGTTTAGAAGACCAAGATGAGGAGGGACTGGAGGAAGGTTTGGCTACACCTCCTCTTCAGAACTCGCCGTCGTGGAGTGTTTCTCGTTCTCGGATTAATTCATGCAGGGTAAAGAAGGACATCCTGGATTTCTGCACTGTTGTTACAGGATAATTGCAGAATCAGCACACCAATTTTTTTTTTTGCAGAGTGGCTCATATCAGCCTGGAAATATAGGATACCTGCCAATGACCACGAGCCCAGCAGACAGCTTCCGCCAGGTTTTTACAAAAACAAACTTTCACACGAATAAATGCAAAGACACATTCTTGATTTCTGATTTGCTCAAAGTTGATATGATTAGCTTCATTTCCAAAGAACTTCACTTTGAATGAGTATGTTACTGGTGGCACGGCCAGCAGGTCAACAAGATATACCTACCTACCTGCGCTCCTACATACCTTCATACCTCTCTCCCTCCTCAGGAAGTAACAAACTATCCATCCCTCTTTGCTTTTCTGTCCCAGCTGTGGTTTCACAGGTCTCGTCTGAGCTCAGTCCGGACTCTGCCTGAGAGGTTAGAGGTCAGGGGGAGTGGCAGAGAGGCAGAGGTGCATGAAGAAGGCTTACGGACGGCGAGTCTTCACAGGGCCAGGATTGGCTCAGAGAGGAGTAATCGTCGTGTACCGATCAGCCAACAGAGAAAACTTTCAACAGCCTCCAGTCCACCCTCGTACAAGGTGTGGACGGCAGAGGAAGAGGAGGAGGTGGACAGCTATGGCTATGTCCTACCTGGCTCACCTAGTACACCAGAAAGAGGTAAATTATGAGCAGTAAAATAGGAACAGTGCCTTGTTGTTTTGTTACATTTTGGTTCAAATAGTTAAATCATGTATTTAACCAAAGCGTCTTTCCTAATCTTCTTCCTTCTTTACACCCTATCACAGTTCAAATCTCCAGAATTTCTCATTCTGGCCAAAGAAACTCAAGGCCTCTTTTCATGGTGATAAATCCCACCCAGGAATATGAAATCATGAACACAGAGGAGAGCGCTCCTCCTCGTTTGGCCAGCAGCGTTTCAAGACAGGAAGACGACCCCACTGTGGGGATTTGCTGCAAAACCCCACCCTTACCCTCCCCAACATTCATGGCTCTGTTACCCATAGAGGACATAGCACACGAAGAAACTCTGCCACCAGACTCAGCTGTAAGGAGGAATCCACTTCATGAGGCTTGTGAAGGAACTGCAGAAGAGCGAATAAACTCTGCAGAGAAACAGCCGCTCACTAGTGACTTCACTAGTGATATCAGAGCTGTGGATGACCCAGGAGAGCCAGCCCAAGGGAATGGCAGGTATGAATACATGGACATCAGGCACTCTGACTCTACAGAACGAGATGAATCATCACAAGAGAGACGTGGGAGTCAAACATCTGCAAAGAGTGCAGCAGAAGAACAGGAAATACACCAAACAGTGGAGGTGTTGAAAAAGGAGCACAAAGAGGAAGAGGAAAAGGAGGAAACCCAGAACACAAACAACAAAGCCACTCTAAGCAGTACGGCCATGCCCAGGCCAGATGTGCTGAAAGGTGGAGGAGAAAAGGTGGAGGAGTATGAGGAGATGAACAGATTTGGGGTGGTGCCCAGCAGATGTAAGGAAACAGAATACCAGAACCTCCCAGTAAAGGGGAGGGTTATTTGTGAGGAGATGGGCAGTGGCAGGTGTACAGAGATTGGGGAATACATCAAGGTGTGCGCTGGTGTGGGGGAACCTGCAAGCAACACATCATTCGACAACCCAGACTACTGGCACAGCAGGCTGTTCCTCAAACCAGATGCTGTGCGCACCTAATAATGCGGCCAGGGACAGAGTCACAGAAACTGCTGCAGTTGCTGTCATAAATGTGGGCTGTTTCATATTCATGTTCACCTCTTTTTTTCAATTTTTTATGGGTTCTTTTCAGGAGGAAGAAGAATATTTAAAATATTTTTGATTCTTACTTCTTACTTCTTTATTCGGTGAATAATAATTCATGAAAACCGACTGTGAGATGGTACAAAGCCAACAAACTGGAGGGTGTCCTCAAGCACGTATTAAGTGACCTTCGTATCACAGTGAATGCAGTAACATGAGATGATTCCCTACGGTACTCCTTATAGTAACATGAATTATTATATAAATTCAAGTGACTAGTTTGCAGCTATCCTACCATTTGTCATCTATATGTGAACAGAAGCATTTTTTACATTATGTTGACATTTTTATAATAAAACAATAAAACGTTGTTTTTGTGGTTGTTTTATTTTTTTATTCATTTTATTGCTCAGTCATTCAATAAAATGACAGAATTAAAGAGACTGTACTCTATAGATTTACCGGGGGCACGTAAGAAAACGTAAAAGGCAAGAGACGGCACTGGTGACGCGCTCGCGCTACTTTTATTTCAGATGCAGATCAGAGATGACGGAAGTGAGAGTCAACGGTCACATTTTTCCGCTTTTGTTCAAGTAGCGAGAGAAACCGTGAAACTAATGGGCATATTTCATTTCCACCGTATTTTTCAGAGCCTGCTTTTCTTGAAATAAAAAAATGTAAATCTTAACTTTATTCCTCAGATAAACTTTTTTCTTAATGTGTATTCGTGTGTGTAGATAGATAGATAGATAGATAGAGACTAAAGGCAGCCAACATCCAAAGAAGAGCTTTGAATATCCTTCAAGAACCCTGAAAAATTATTTCTGAAGACTATTTAAAGAAATTATATGAAGAGAGTTCAAGCTGTGTTGAAGAATAACAGTGGTCATACCAAATGTTTACTTTCAAGCGCTGAAAGTTTCAAAGTTTTGCCTTAAATTCTGCATTTACATGTATGTGCGCACATTTCAATAAACTGCTTCAAGGTTCAAGGTTCACATGCATAGTTATACAAGTATAACACACAGTGAAATGTATCCTGACACGCTCCTCGACATGTGCAAAAAGGGGGGGGGGAGTAGAGGAAGAACATTATATATATATATAGTATATACATTGGGTGAATGTGCAGTAGTAGCAGCAAGCAGGTGAATTCTGTACATTAATAAGAATAGACATCTGACTATTTTACAGGATAGACAATATAAACATATTTAAAATTAAAGGAATTGAAATGTACATTGTGCCTTGGTTTAGTGTCTGGAAGAGTCCTGTCTCAGTCAATTATAGATGATGTGAGAGGGCGGGTGTGTGTGTTTAGGGCCCGGTTGGCTTGGGGATAGAAGCTCCTCTTGAGTCTCTCTGTCCTTGCCCGGATGATGCGGAACCTTCTACCAGATTGCAGAAGTTGGAACAGTTTGTTGCCAGGATGGGACGGGTCCTTCAGTATCTGCGCTGCTCTAGTCCGGCATTTCCCATTTTCTTAGCAAAATGTGAAAAAAAAATATAAAGTATTGTGCATGTACCAATTAAACCTGTATATATCAGAGTAGTTATATCTCCCAATTTAAATCCCTCTTATGAGCTAATTATCATGTTATTACAATGTTATTAGGGTGCAGTAAAGTAAAAGTGAACAAATATTATGTTAAAAAAAAACGAATAAAATATGAACAAAAAAAGCCCCCCAAAAAGTTAAACGTAAAGCTAACGAACAAGCTAGTAAATTTGGCAAAACCGCCAACCATCGGCCAATGCACCGAGCTGGAAGTGAACTATCTTGACTGCAGAGTGTGTCTTTGGCAGCAGGCGGGATCTGCTGATCGTGCGCTGTCGGCCGGAGTCGGGCGGGCCGGTGTGCAGAGCAGCGTGGTCCGTCCTGAGCCTGACTGAGACCCGCGGGGGAAAAAGTTACTCTCGAGTTCGCGGACACACTGCCAACATGTCTGGAGATGATGAGACGCAGGAGCAAACCATCGCCGATGACTTGGTGGTTACCAAGTACAAGATGGGCGCCGAGATTGCAAACCGTAAGTAAATACATCGCTAACGAGGCGTTTTGATCTCTTACAAGTACCAGAGCCGTGCCTGATGTTAGCTAGCAGTGCCAGCTAGTCATATGCAGGCAGCAGCTATGCCATGTGCCGCAGCAGTGCATCGATAACAAGAAGATCACATTAGGAAGCGGGGGCTTTTTTTAAATAAACAAATAAAATACGGGCTTTATGATCATTTACGCCTAGATTTCTTTTCAAAGCTATCCGCACACGTTTAGCGCCATGTAGCTGTCACAGCAGCACACCGGTAAGCTAGGAAGCTATGTGGCTGGGCTAGCTGGCTATCAGGCGTTAGCTAGCTGTAACTGCTAACGTTAACAGATAACAATGGCAAGTACAAATGACACGCAAGGGTTCAAAATAAGGCAGCTCACATTTAAACGCATGTGTGCAATGAATTCAGATCCGTACAAATTAAGTTTAATTTAACTTTGCTGGTGACCTGATTGACTAATACGATGTAATTAAAGGTAATAACTGGCGTAAGCAGAGACCGTTTAAACCGACTTTCTCTGTGGCACTATTAATTGTGCTTTAATCCTAGGCTGCCTATCAGACATTAACATTTATAAACATACCTGATGTTGGAAAAAAAAAGAAGAAAAAAGCATTTGTTCACGATCCTTTTTTTAATACAGAGACTGGGTGTTTTTCATCCCCAGCCCTTCTCTGTATGATGCACGAGATCACATGATATGCTGGTCCTTTACATCAGTGGCAGCATGTCCTTATTATGATTTATGTATGATAAACTGATCTTGATTTAAGACACCTAATTCACTCTCGTCAATGCGCAGATTTGGGCAGACCCACAGCTGTCAGGCAGTCTGTCAAACGTTAATCTCACAGCAAATGTGAAATGGGTTTATCTGTGCCCTCTGATGACAAGAGGAACACTGTCTCTCCTGCTAATTCTAAACGTTTGGTGGGCCTAAACAGCTGATTGACCCAGGATTAATCAGCAATTAAAGTTATGATGAAAACAGTATTTCAGGCACTTGTCTGCCGTCTGTTATTTAAACACCATATTAACCAGTTTAATGGCTCTCTTATCTCTTGCCCTGCAGAAGCTCTGAAGGCTGTAGTAGAGGCAGCTAAAACTGGCGTCTCCGTGCTCAGCCTGTGCGAAAAGGGAGATGCCTTCATTGTGGCAGAAACTGGAAAGATCTTCAAGAGGGAAAAGGAAATGAAGAAAGGTATTTTTTTTCTTTCTCTTGCTCTTTCTTTCTTTTGGGCTTTTCATTAGTCGCCAATCTGACTCAGCACTCCCTCATTCACTCTCTTTCCTTCCCAGGTATCGCTTTTCCTACATGCGTTTCTGTTAACAACTGCGTGTGCCATTTCTCCCCTCTGAAGAGTGATCCTGAAGTCATACTGAAGGATGGCGATCTTGTCAAAATGTAAGCTTCTGATTTTATGCTCCCCATCCTACGGCAAGGTGGGAAAAAAGCACTGAAAACATAAACTAAGCCGAAATTTAACCACCTCCTGTTTGCGTGCAGTGATCTCGGTGTGCACGTCGACGGCTTCATCTCAAACGTGGCTCACAGCTTCATTGTCGGCGTGACCAAGGTATGAGGAATACACCCGCCCTGTAGCAATCAAATGCTTGATTTCCTCCAATAATCCCAATAGGTCTTTAGGTCTTTAACTTACCTCTCGTGTCTCTGCAGGACAACCCACTGACAGGACGTAAGGCGGACGTCATTAAGGCAGCTCACCTCTGTGCTGAAGCCGCTCTCCGCCTCGTCAAGCCAGGAAACCAGGTAAAGCTCTCCCACTGACCAGATCTGTGTGACCAGATAGTCGTTTAGACCTCTTCTCATAATCACCGCTGTTTGTTTTTCATCAGAACACGCAGGTCACGGAAGCCTGGAACAAGATTGCAAAGTCATTCAAGTGCTCCCCCATTGAGGGTGAGTGTTTGTGAACACTCTTTGGTTTCGGTTTCTAGATGTGATTTTGGGCCACTTGACTCATTTTAGTTTTTCAATGTCCGCAGGCATGCTCTCTCATCAGCTCAAACAGCACGTAATCGACGGGGAGAAAACGATCATCCAGAATCCATCGGACCAGCAAAAGTGAGTTCTGTCAGCTGGTGCGTATAGTGGTCGATGTGTCGTCTTTGACCAGTAGCTCACCTCGTTGTGTGGTATTTGCAGAAAGGACCACGAGAAGGCCGAGTTTGAGGTGCATGAAGTATACGCAGTGGATGTGCTCGTCAGCACCGGAGAGGGAAAGGTGAGAAGGATTGAAGTGTATGGTCAACTGTTTAGTTTGGGGTTTTTTTTTTCTGCTCAGTATGAAGAATTTGTTAATGTATTTATTTAAATAAGGCAAAGGATGGAGGTCAAAGGACCACAGTTTACAAACGAGACCCCAACAAGGTGTACGGCTTGAAGATGAAGACGTCTCGGACATTCTTCAGCGAGATGGAGAGACGCTTCGATACCATGCCTTTCACTCTGAGGTAGCATCTTTTAACCCCAGTTTAGAGATTTCTTGTATTTCTGCCTTTTCATTTTATTATTACAGAAATTGGTTTGCACCTTCATCCACTTATTTTTCTTTCCATTGTCTTCAGAGCGTTTGAGGATGAAGCAAAGGCCAGGTTGGGGGTGGTGGAGTGTGCCAAACATGAGCTGGTGCAGCCCTTCACTGTACTGCAAGAGAAAGAGGGTGAGCACCACTGTGTATTTGGGAGCGAGCGTGCACTATAAGTGGTCGGTCGACGTGTTCAGCGACGACACGTGAAAACATGCAGCTGTTATTTGTTTAGCCTGATTGGGTTCATGTCTTATTCTGACCCAGTATCATAATAATCAGTCAGAATTCCTGGTATTTCAAAGGGGTGTGCAACTTTTTTCTTGCAAACTTAGCACTAGCAATACGTCTCTAATCCAACACGTAATAAAAACTTGCTGTTGCAGTTAAAGTAAATGATAACATTTTTAAAAAGAGACATAAATGGAGAGACAAAAAGTGGAAATACCTGCTTTGGAGGTAGGCATAGACGAGCACGTGTGCTGACTGTGCAGCCCTTCTTGCAGCAGTCGGGCCCTCCACTTCACGGCCTTCACCGTTACATGTCTGAGTGCAGCGGGAGAAACTGCGGTCCAGGTGGCTGCATACTGGCTGGTCAGCTCCGAGTGATAGACTCTCTGCAGTATAGGGACAACAGGCCATAGTTTAACAGTCTTTTAGTGTGTTAGGTAAAGGAAGCCTTGTTATGACTTTTAAGTTTCTCTGCATAGATCTTGTTGACCGATTTTGCCCGTCTCCACAATAGTTCTCCCACCTCCATCTCATCCTGTCACTGTCATCCTTCTGTCCCGCCAACCCTCCTCCCTCACTACATCTATGAATATTCTCTTTGATCTTCCCTCCTCTGCTCGTCCCAACCATGTCAGCCTTGCCTCTCTCACTTTGCCTCCAAATTGCTCGACCTAAGCTGATCTAATCACATCTAATCCTGCCCGTCTCGATCACGTCCAATGAAAGTCTCAGCATCCACCTCCAGTTCAGCCTCCTGTCTTTTTGTTAGTGCCACCGTCTCCAAACCGTATCGGTCTCACTATCGTCTTGTAAGCCGTCCCTTTCACTCTTCTGTCGCACATCAAAAATGAAAAAAACAACCTTCTTTGGCCACTAGATGTCTCTGTTGACAAACAATGATGGAAAAACAGGAACTGTGGAGGTGTCTACTACTGCTTCTATAACTGTGAACCCTCTGTGTTCAGGCGAGTTCGTTGCCCAGTTTAAGTTCACCGTGCTGCTCATGGCCAACGGACCTCTGCGGATCACCAACAGCCTCTTTGAGCCAGAACTCTACAAGTCTGAGCACGAGGTGGAGGACCCAGAGCTGAAGGTAATACATGGTTTTAATACACAGTCCTCCTCCTGAGGACGATTAGACTAATGGGACTGCTGTGTCTCGCCTGTTAGCTGACTTCGCACTTGCAAAACCATTATGTGTTGATGTATTTAATGCTGTAGCTCATCGGGTTGTGAAAGTCATATTTGTCTACTCCTCCCTCTCCCACTAAAGGCTTTACTTCAAAGCTCAGCCAGCCGTAAGACTCAGAAGAAGAAGAAAAAGAAGGTGAGATCCAGGACGCTGTGATTCTGTATCTCACTTTAATGCTGTTGACAAGTTTCTGCTCTAACGTCGATCCTTTCTTTTAAAAAAAAGGCTTCAAAGACAGTGGAGAATGCAACAGGACAGCCGATGGAGACCGAGGCCGCAGAATAAATCGATGCTCCAATAAATTGTGACGGACATCTGATGATCCAAAGAACAGACGTCACGAATCCTTCTGTCCCAGCTGTGTGAGGCACTTGTGGGCAAACTGCTGCAAATACCTCTGAGTCTAACTGATGTCAGTTTGGGATGATGCTGCTCCTTAAATCTGTCACTCCCACTAGAACACACTCTCTCTTACAAAACACACACTTATATCTCTAGTAAATTTTACTGCCTTTGAGACATCCTTATTCTCTTAACAGTGGTCTGCTACCAGAGAGGATATTTTGGTCAAGGGCATATTCTCACTGGAAAATGCCACCATTTGACTGACCTTGAGCCTTCCATTCATTCTCCAACTGTAGTGAAAGATGTGGAAAATAAAGAGTTCGACCGAGCAGCCAGGGATGGCGACTGCACAGCACTGCGTCAGTGTAATTGTGTGACATTAAGATACATTTCTTGAGGTCTTTGAAGTGAAGCCACGCCTCTGTCATGAGTTTAACTTGTCGTGGGCATAAATGTGGACGTCTGTCCCGATTCATCACATCATCCCCCCATCGTTCAGTTTAATTGCAGCATTTATACCGCTCTTGCTTGGTTTGTGCTCCACTGTGTACGCTCGTAAGCCTCTGCTATAAGTTACTCCTAACAGTTTCTAAAGTCAACATTTAGGACCTCCCACATCTAACCAGTAAAAACAAATCGATTTCTTTTCCTCGGTTGTGGATGGTCTTAACTCCTGCCAAGGGTTCACCACTGAGTCTGACAGTCTGTGTTTACATAAGAAGTCCATACCTGTTAAATATATGGATGCTTTTGTAAAACAAATCCCACTTTTAGAGACTATTTTTGGAAACATTAAAAAACCACCTGACATCATTTGTGTGCGTTCTGTTTTGGTGTATTCATGAATAAAAGATTGTTTTTACATTTTAAGAAGGTTAATGGACAACCGCTCTGAGTAGTTCTGCTCATTATTCCATCTTCTTTATCGAGGGTCTGATCCCAGAGAGGTGGGACGCGAGCCACTGGCCATGCTGGAGGATCAGGATTAAATTACGCCCACATGTTTGAGAGATCTTGTGTTTGGTTCACAGTAGTTGCATGAAAAAGTTGAGGGAACAATTTAATCACATTTAATTTTGATGGATCAAATATACAAGCTGAATATCTTTACTGGTACATATTGTGTAATCTGTCGAGAGAATCTCCACGTCTTTGAGGGCTGGATTCAAAGTCACTCCTATAATGATGCTCAGGAGCGTGTGGCCCCATGTGCCTGTGTGCACTATGTTAACACCTAGATATGCTCCTCTTGAGACAGCAGATGGTGTCCTGGGCCTTATGTCCTAGACTTGGATCTGAATATGTGAACTTCCAGTGACTTTGTCATCCAAGAACTGTGAGGCTGGGTCTTACCCTATACCAGGAGGATTACTGCGACTGGAACAACAGAAGCCTGAGTTTGGTACAGATTAGCATGTGGACGTTTGTGCCACCTTCCAAGGATGCCTTTTCACACTATCACCCTCTGACCCTCTACCAAACTGGTCATGCTTGATGATGTTGCAGGCAGACTCTTTCATGCCTGTCACACATGCTCAGTGTTTCATATGTGAAGTGAACGGGCAGTTCTGGTGACTCCATAGTGCTGGGGTCCGGGCACAGAACCCCTATGCCTCTTCATGGAGTATACACACACTACCCTCCAGTTATTTATTGCAATTCAAGTCGTTCAAGTCCACTGATAGCTTAAAATGGTACAAAGGTAAGTGGTGAACTGCCAGAGGTTAAAAAAAGGTAATGTTACCCAAAATTGAAAATGTACAATTCAGAATTATACAAAAAGGCCTTTTTCAGGGTAACACAAAATAGGATAACAATGTAAAGCTGTTCTGCAGCAATGGAGTTTGATAAAGCCTTGAAGGCTGGTGCTACAAATTCCTGCAGGGGTTCCACATTTTCTGGATTTCTTCCAAACCCCCTCTGTCTGCATAAAACTGTGAAACACACTGTGGTACCTCGTGAGCATCAGTTGAACAGTATTGTACTGCAGAAATTAGTGTGTTGCTACAGAACTGGCGAGAAAAAGGCAATTAACAATGGAAGAGAGACAGACCATCATAACACTTAGGTCTTTCCTGCAGAGAAATTGCAAAGAAAGTCAACGTGTCAATGAGTACAGTTTCCTTTACCATCAAAAATCACTCAGAAACTGGGGCAAACTGACAGAGGAAGAGGTCTGGCAAACCCAAAACCACAGATGAATCAGAGGACAAGTTTCTGAGAGTTAACAGCTTCCGTGACAGGCATGTTATCGAGCTGATTTGTGATGAACTGAACACGTTTATGGCAGCTTCAGCTGTTATATCTGCCAAAGGTGGCTACTTTGATGAGTCAAAAGTTTAGATTACACTTTGGTTTATAAATTTATTCCATTATATCGTTTTTCAGTCCAGTTGCTTATTTGTGCTATACTTTCATTTCAGAGTGCAATGAGACATTAAACTCCATAATTTTCAATTAAAAAATGGAAAGACTTTTGACCGGTGTAAGTAGCCCACTGGAGGTCATTTTGAAGAGATCTGGCAGTACACCTGTTCCTCCATGTACAAAGGAGCAGACAGATCCATTTGATCGATCAACAGGAGAAACCTTCCTGTGACTGCACATAAAAATCTGTAAATCCTCAAGAATGAGATCTCCATACTGGATCAACCAAGGCAAGGTTTTCCAATGATGCCTACCAGCGCAATAAAGCAGCAGGTTGTAGGAGGAAAATATGCTACTGTTGGGAAGGACGGAGGAGAAAAGGGGGAAGGTGCGTTCAGTGGCAGAGAGTTTAAATGTAGGAATATCGTGGACGGGTGGAGAGGTGGGAGTGAGTCTATTATAAGATTTGATGCGATCTCTCGCACATGCGCGGTGTGTAAGTATTATTTAAAAATAAATGGTCCAATAATAAAATCATTTGAAGAGCGTTGCCATCTTGAAAACTCAATTTCCCACGTCTCGCTGGCGTCCATTGAGAATGACGTAGGAGGCCATATAAATGGGACGTCTCAACGTTATGACGTCCTTCGTGGAGACGATTCCGTAGCGATCGGTGAGTGGGAATAGTCGGTGTAAGAATCCAAGTTAATCGTCTTAATATGAAATCAATCGAAAGTATCCGTAACATTTTCTTTCTGTTTGCAGCATCCCCTCGTCGACATGAGAGCTAAGGTTGGTGTTTGGTGTCTCTGTGTGGGATAAATACACTTCCCAGCGGGGCTACATTTGTTAGCTAGTCAGCAAGCTTGTGCAGTTTGACGGTTAGCATAGCCGTCAGAATTTAAAGTCCTGCTTAAACAGATGTTGGCAGCTGCAGCCCATTATGAAATATTTTGGCCAATTTCTATGAACGTGTTATAGCTAATTGAACATTGTCTCTTTTCCGTAGTGGCGAAAGAAGCGCATGCGCAGGTAAGAGTTATCCCTTTTGCATTCACACCCGTTTATATATTTGCTTTTTTATAGCACCTGAAGTGTGACTGAACTTTGTGACGTCTTCTGTACAGGCTGAAGCGCAAAAGGAGAAAGATGAGGCAGAGGTCCAAGTGAACCGTGCTCTCCGCCATGCCTGTGATGTCACATGCCGACAACAACGGGATGGGTGAGCACAGCTGGAGACCCAGGACCCTCCCAAGTCAAGTCTGAGACCTGGAGCATCCACTTCTACCAGAGGCAGCAGCTGCCGGCTCACGCTTGGAGCTGTGATTGAACATCTGCTGGACGACAGCTTTTCCTCTGGGACATTCTGAACTCTTTGTTCTCAACTCCTCAGCTTTTGTCATATGTTTTTGTTTATACTGTGATTAAAGGTTTTGGTTAAAAAAGAAGACTTGAATAATGTTCTTTCTTTATATTTAAGCAATCTTTTCAAAGGGGAACTAAGTCAGTAAACCTACAAACTGCACTGACTGATCAACCTGTAGTATTCAAGTACAGTATGGCAAGGCATCTTAATACCATATGACCTCCTTACTAATGTTTCATACTTTGGAGCATTGCTTGTGCATTTTAAGGTTTGGGACCGGCATAAGGGTGGGAACGAAGTGTGCTAGGTTCACATCTACCCCCCTTTTTATATAGACATTTTCCTTATTAGATTTTGCCAAATAGAAACCTTCAAACTGAGAACATTTTCTTAAAAAAAAAAAAAAAAAGCTAAAATCCAGCCTGAACTTAACCATATGAGAATGGTGGGGGTTAAGATAATGTAGAAGAGGTTCTAAAGCTATGACATAAGAGAGGTGACGCTCAGAATGCTGAATGGAAATGTATGGAAGATTTTGCAACAGCAAAGACAGTGATAGAAGTACAACTCAGGAAATTCTTTTAAAACCTTATTGAAGCAAAATAGATTTTAAACAACTGAAAGGCTTTTTAAAAGATGTGACACGTGACTCTGTACATGCACTTTTTACCCAGTGGCCACTGAAATAAGTGCCTGGGGATGTTCAAGATGAGCAGGCCGTGCTTCTAGAATGACTTTCTTCTCAGTTTTGCAGTTCAGATCATGTGGCAGGTGCATATCTAGGGACCTGACTTGCTTACAGACAGACCTGTAATGCAAAGCTACAGATAAATAAAATAGAAAGTAAATCATTTTACATGCTGTCCAGAAACCATGATTTAAGTGGGTGTGTGAATGTTTTAACCTTTAGACAAAGCTGACTCAAAGGACAAACTTGTGAAATATGTCTGTAATGTTTTTACCCTTGAAGCCGGTCCATCAATTCATTCTCTCCTTGGCTACAAGGTGAAGTATAATGAGGCCATTGCTGGAGAATGCAAATGACAATAGTATGGAGTAAATGTAATTGGAGAAGCACTCACTGCTTACAGTCCTGATCACAAAATTGTAGGGAGGTAAAGCTCTTTCCCCCAATAAAGATGAGATTTGACGACCATATTGATGAGGTTTGTTCTGAGTTTTTCCAAGGGTAGCCCTGGTAGCTGTATAAGCACTCCCACTGTTGATGCACGCTCTGTCATTTTGTTTGTAACAGATCTGAAATATGACAGAAACCACTCAGCTCACAGTAGAGAAACAATGTCTGCCCCCAGCAGGAGGAAGGAAATGAACATGTTTAGTGAGGTTGTGAGAAGAGAACAGGCAGTTTTCGTTCTTTTAACAACTAAATTAAGAAGATAAGACATGTATGTGCAGTATCCTCATTAAAGATTCCTGAAACCCTTCTTTACAAATCTACAAATTATTATTAAAGATAATGACCTTAAAAATAAATGGCATCTTCTGTATTAGGAAATTTCCTGTATAGGGGAAAATATTGATTACACAAGCTCGAATATTACTTGAACAACAACATGCAACATGCCTGTTCTCACGCTGGTAGGTAAATCAATGTTGATAAGTACTTGGCAAAGCCAAATAGACGATCAGATCACATGTGTGCTGGCTTTAACTTTGACACTTCTTGCATTTCTCTGCCCACATTATTTCCTCACAGATCACTCATCACCCTGTGACCACTATTTCTGCTTCTGCTGTAGAGCTAGAGAGCACTTTTTGGTTTTTGTCTTACGTTACCGAGACGCAAACATAACTTGTTTTCTTTAATTTGTTTGGACGACTTGAGGACATTTTGATGATTTTTACATTCAGCTGTGAACATAAGAAACACTGTTTGAAACAAATAATATTCACGTATACATTTCACTTAGTGGTACATTACACCGTATATAATAAGTAAAAACACAGGCCTACAAACATGAAATAAACACTCCTAAATACACATGCAGAAAAGAATGTTGTATGTGTGCGCTGAACATTGCTCTATGATTACAGTATGCAGTGCAAGCTGCTTTATCTTCAACACTGGAGTTGAGCAATAAAAAAAAGTCTGAAACTATTTTGAACTTTGACACTCTGAATTTGTGCTTTGTATTTAGGAAAATCAAAATCTTTGGAGGGGAGAAGCAAGCAGGGTCTAAATATCAAGCTATAACATGCCAAAATCGAAATGTAAGCGATGATGGGTTTGTGGCGGTTATAAGAACAGAAATTGTGGCTCTAATAAAACTCTGCAAATTCTGAGAATAACAAGCTTCATAAAACATGAGCTCCACATTTCGTGGACTCTCACAGTGAAATTCTGTTGCTTTATAGGACTTGGCTGTTTATTGACAGCGTGTTCTTCCTGTCTATGTACACAAAGGATCATCAAACCCGTAAAACCCCTCCAAGAAAATACTGATAACTGGCTGTATCCAAGGCAACAAGGGGGCTATTTAAAACCTGGCCTGTTTTTCTAGCCATAAATGAAGCTATTAAGAAAAAAGGGAGTGGGAGTTGAAAAACACATGACATGAACATTTTATTATTAATTATTCTTATGCTTATTCTTATTGTTTTGTTTTTTTAAACAGGTGCGTAATGTTTACGCCAGAGTCAGATGGCGCAGATCCCTTAGGTGTCACGACTGTGCCTCCTGGACCCAGTCTGGAAAAAACAAACAAAAAAATAAAAACAACAACAACAACACTTCCTGCAGCTGATACAGACCTGTCGATAAAGAAACTGAGCACATGTTTATCAGTTGTTGGTGCCTTCATGATCATCTGTTAAAGCTGCTGCTGCATACTGCAGTGGGGATGAGCGCTTGCGCGAGCAGGAGGATTTATTCCGGTCATGCAAAGAAAGATAACGGGGTGAGCAGCCTGTGCATTAGACATACCACTGTGCTCTGGTAGTAGTGTGTCGTTTGGATTAACTGCTACTCTGAATCAAAAGTGTCCCGTGGTGTCTTCCTACACGATAATCGTTCGTTCGCTTTGCGTATCCGTAATACGCTCCGCCTGAGCAGTGCATGACGCTACAAGTAAATTCTAGGGTCTGGGTTTCTACTGGATGTGAAGGAGGGCTTGAAGCCAAGCCCGCCCTCTCGAGACTTAGTTCGTGCTTGCACTGCCTTCTCAAGAGCTTCACACGTAAATGCAAGACGGAATAACCCTCAGTGCCCTGCGGAACAGCGCGGTGCACGTCGAAGAAAAGTGACCATGAAGTGACAGTTCGACGCTTGCCGATTATCGCCGACCTGTCCATGGTTATCGCGGTGAAACGGTAGTGAGTGTTCCCCATCCCTTGCCACTCAAGAAGAAGACGCAGAAGCCGAAAAGCTGAAGACCAGAACGAGCTAGTGAAGTCGGATCTTGCCATGCCAACCGCGGATGCAGAGCCGGGCATCGGCACGGAGCCTCTAGCCCCGGTCTCAGAGAACCAACCCCAGGGTGAACGCGCAGTGAGTGTGCTGTGGTCGTTTGGGAAATGCCTGGGTGCTCTGCTACCAGTGTACCTGGCCGGATATTACGGCCTCAGCGTCAGCATTGTTCTATTCGGTCTGGTGATCTACATGGGATGGAAACACGGGCGACAAGAGAAAGTGATGAGGCTCAAGTCTGCTATGTACCTCCTGGAGAACGAGAGGGAATTCACCACTCAAACGGTTTTCAGAGCCAAAAGAGATTTGCCTCCCTGGGTGAGTACTGACACCCCCCTCTGTTAGGGTCATTCTCTGCAGAGTGCATCACACGCCACATCTGCCACAAATGTCAGGCTGATGCTTCTGGCAATATTATTCATTTTTATAGTTCTTCAAGTCAGGTCGACTTTTACTTCATGGCACTCTCACGAATAGAAGCGATAGTTAATAATGTTGATATGTGCAGGAGAATCCTTCTGATTAATTTCCCTATATTTAGATATTCCTCATGTGAACTGCCTGGGGAAGTAGTCTGAACTGCTGCCTTCTCACCGAGTGTGAACTAATATGTCGCGATGATTACTTTAGAGGAACTTGTGAAACAGCAACAGCAATCTGTGATTCTAGTGAAAATATCGTTTCATCCAGTGGTATGAGAAATTATCCGTGGGCTTTCCTCTTCCCGTTTCGCTACTGTTGACCTTATCTGGCTCCTAAAAAAACCTGATGAGTCATAAACAACATTCACAGCAGAAGCAAAGACCACCATATCTGGAAAGAGAGCCGGAGGGTGTGCGCGTGTGCGTGTGTGTGTCCTTGTGATGTTAAATGTGCATCATGCGGTTTATGGTTTCCTGAAATATTTTTAGTGACAATATTAGTGTTACTTGTTGTTTTTCCTCTTTTTTAGCTTTAACATATATGTACACACTCTTAGTAGAAATAAGATGATGTAACAAAGAAAAAGTGCATTGAAATTAAACTCTTTGTATCAATTTCTGTTTAAATAAAAAAGTAAACAAAAACAATAATATTTTATTTACACTATTGTTCACAGGTCAACTTTCCAGATGTGGAAAAAGTTGAGTGGGTCAATAAGGTATGTTTTTTTTATTTCCTGCATAACTTTGCATGTGTTGATTTCTATGAGAAATTCATATTTTTTTTAAATATCTGGTTCAACATGCAACTCTTTGCATGATTTCTTCATTTGATGTCTCAGTAAAGCAAAGGAAGCTGCAAAAAAGCCAAACTGAAGATAAGGCATTCACGATTCACTCGATTAACTTGTATATTAGCTTCAGTGTCTCCAATTTAATATTAAGATAAAGAGCGCTTGTGTGGACTTTGAGGGACCCGGCTCCAGTTGCATGCTCTCCATCAGTGCAGATAATCTGCTGGTGTGATTAAGAGGCAGTGAGAGTGGCCGGGATCATATCGCAGCTTCTTTGTCTCTGTCAGTGCAGCAGCTTCACGTAGGCACAGAGAAAGCGTGGATGTGAATACTAATAATACAAAACACCCATTTGGAGGGGGAAAAATACAATGAACTCGATGACAGAAGCCCAGACTGTGGGATAGCAATTTGCTGGACTCATCTGTCACCCGGCCCACGTCTCTCGCCTGCAGGTTTCCTGACACATGACCTAGCAACTCACTTCCAGCTGTAAAGAAGCCGAGGCAGCCTCAAAATGTTCTCACCTTTTGTTGCATGTGTGAATTTTAAAAAGTAGTGCATGTGCATATGAAAAACAATGTACAGAGTTGCACTGTTATAAGCATGTCCACGAGTGTAACGTAAATAATGCACAGGTGAGCTGCAAAATGTTAGTAATGACTAGTGACAGTGTAGTCACAGTGCAGAGGTCAGAGGATTGGTAAACTGTAAAAGGGTTTGGCACCACTGCTGCACTTCTCTCACTGTCATGCTGAAGATAACACCAGTGTGATGCTCTGTGGACTGGTAAGACTGGTGAAAGTAAGGCATCACACAGACTCCCTGTAAATATATTAAATTAAATTTACTGCACTAATGTTTTACTCTACAGACCAATAATTTATTAATTATTTTCTTAAGACTTGGGTGGCTCTCAATCAGAAAGTCCTGGATGTAAATACCTGGAGTTTGCATGTTCTCCCCATGTCTGCACAGGTTCTCTCTCTCTCTAGTCAACCTCTTGTCCCATTACAGCTGAAATACACTTTTTTCTCATTTTACTCCCATCAATTTTCTTTGAAATTATTTTATGAACAGACAAACCAAACCTATTACATAACCTCCCTGACAGAGTTAATAAAATTAGAATGCAACCCACATCCTCACTTGAACTTGTTACATTGATATGGATTGCATTCTAATCTGATTAACAAGGAGGTTGTGCAATTGGTGTGGTTTGTCTGTTAGCAGAGGTGGGGCTTGATCTAGAATTGTGTTTTCATAATTGCAAGGATGGGCACTATTGGACATTTTGCTTAATATCTACAGAAATGCATATCAGACAGAAATGTGAAGAAATGAAAAATAGGAAACATTGTTTGATGTCTTGTTGGGAAAATATAAAATAATCTTAATCCAGATGTCCTTCAATGTATGCAATCCTCGGTGCGTGGTGTGAAGGGAGCTTTGTTTTCCTCAGTGTAGGTATGCAATCTCATGCTGCTCTTTTAGAGGTAGGTTTTCTTTTCCTTATTAATACATAAAAACCTTCCCAGTGGCCATGTGTTGTGCTCTGCAGATCCTGCAGCAGGCTTGGCCCTTTATTGGCCAGTATCTGGAGAAGTTACTTGTGGAAATCATTGCTCCTGCCATCCGTACTTCTAGCATTCATCTGCAGACTCTGAGCTTCACCAAGGTTAACATAGGCGACAAGGTATCTGAGCGGCCTGTCACACACACACCCCCACACAGCAATTTCAGTTTGTTACAGTTGACTTTATCTGCTAATGCTGTGTCATCAAGTCTCTGTCAGTCTTGTTTGCTTTGTTTAATAGCAGCTGCTGTGTTCACAGGCGCTGAAGGTGGCTGGCGTAAAGGCTCATACGGAAAATGATAAGAGACAAGTTATGTTGGATTTGTACTTAAGGTAATCCAACACATCTGTGATTAGTTTCATGTGTTATCCCTCTGTCTACCTGCCTAAATAGGTCGGTCAAGTCAAATGCTAAAATGTTCTTGAATTGTTCTAAAGCTTCTTTTAAGGGCTTGGCCCTGTCTTGGACAACAGAACAGTGTTTACTTAATACAGAATAAGAAAACAGCTCAGTCATAACTCGCACAAGCTGTTTCCTTTGTTTAAACACTTATCTTTAGATCTGTCACTTCCCTTCTGTTACAGCTATGCCGGTGATGTTGAGATCAATGTTGAAATCAAAAAGTACTTTTGCAAAGCTGGAGTAAAAGGAGTCCAGGTACGAGAAGAATCACTGGGATACTCTCACATTGCTGCTGTAATTAAGTGGCCTGAAAACACATTTTCAGAATCTAATTTTCTCTTTGCAGCTTCACGGGATGCTGCGTGTGATCCTCGAGCCTCTGATTGGAAACATACCGCTGGTTGGAGCTGTCACAATGTTCTTCATTCGCAGGCCTGTGAGTGTTTTTTTGTTTAATGGCTTTGCACTTTGCAGTAATGCAAGGCCTTTTACTTATTCATGTCTATTTGTCTGTATCATATGTGTAGAAACTGGACATCAACTGGACCGGACTTACCAACCTCTTGGATATCCCTGGATTGAAGTGAGTCTATATGATGGAGTTGATCTTTATGCTCACTCGAGTTGTGCAACCTGCCGAAAAAGTTGGAGTTGCACGTTATGGATCTTATTTACACGTTTCAGAGAGGTTATTGTTTATTTAGCCGCTGGTAGTACAGAGGCTTTTCTTGGAATTGAACTGAACTCCAAAACAAACAGATCAGAGCTGAAGAGCCCATCTGTTCACTGGCAGCTCTGTGTGGTCGCATCCTTAAAGGATAATGTTGGTAACAGCTTCAGTTTTTATTCTTGTCAGCAAACTCTATGAAATTACAAGGAAAAAAAGAGTAAATTATCCACTGTAGCTTTTTCATCTGTTTCTATGCATATCCATTGCTATCCAAAAACTCTTAAAAAAAACAGTGTGTGTAGTTCTTGGGTAGGTTGACATGTTACTCCTCTAAAACAAACAGTGCATCTTATTATAAGTAATTCCTTCTAAGACGTTCCTGGTGCAGTATTGAAAAGAGCATTAAAAAGTACTTATTCATTAACAAACTACACAATACATCAATAAAGATTTTCAACTACTAGTGCCTTCATTTATATTTGGGGGATTTCAAGTCTTGTTCTGGGAATTCTTCAGCAACAATCAGACAAAAATGTGGACAATAACAACCTCATTATTTATGTTTCTAGAATTTAATCACAATGTGTCACTGTGTATAGTTTTATATAGAAGGCATAGTCTCACCAGTGGGATAGATTGTCAGTTCATATTCAGTGTGCTTATGTGTATGCTGGCTTATTCTACTCTGTGTGGAATAAACAGCAAAGTGTACCTTTGCAAAAAAACCAAACAATAAAAGTAAACATAGAATTAAAGCATTGTCAGAGGCGTAAATGTATTTCTGATACAGCATCAGTATTTCCTTTGGCAATGCTTTTAATCCTTCAGTCTACATAACTTTAAGAAATCTCCTCGTCTTTAACCAGTGGGTGTTTCTGTTTTGTTCTGTTGCTGGTTTTCATGCTTTCTTTTTATGCATGGACAGATGCACATAACCTGTGTGTGTGTCTGTATGTGCCTCCCTGTGCGTGCCCAACATCATCCTTGCATTCATTTGCAGTGCCATGTCGGACACTATGATAATGGATGCAATTGCCTCCCACCTGGTGCTCCCCAATCGTCTCACTATTCCCTTGGTGGCCGACCTGCACGTTGCGCAACTCCGCTCCCCTCTCCCAAGGGTAACTGTCTCAGTGACGAATGACCTTTCAAATTACACAGACTGATGCAGATGTGTGTGTGATCGTCATATTAGTTGCAAACACATAGACTTAAGGCCGTACAGTAAATATAACGCATGCAATCGAATTTTGTGGCGATACCAGTCGACAAACCTTTTGATTTTATTTTTGTATCCCTGTTTTGTTTTTTGTTTTTTTGCATGTTTACGCACATGCTAGGGAGTTGTGCGTATTCACCTGCTGGAGGCTGAGGACCTGACCGCCAAGGACACGGTCATCAAGGGCTTAATCGATGGGAAGTCAGACCCATACGCTGTGCTGCGTGTTGGAACCCAGATTTTCACCTCTCATCACGTCGACAGCAACCTGAACCCGCAGTGGAGGGAGATGTATGAGGTGAGAGGGCTGCGAGTACGGAATATTTACCCTGTGTAAAGAAACAGGAGATATATGGCTTTGCCTTGACGTTGGAGTACAGCTCCTCCAACCAATTTATGTGCCAAAAGCTATAGGTTCATGTTGGTGTCCTTGCTTTGTAGGGATTGCAGTAAGTCCTTGATAGTAAGTATGTCCCTGGTGCTTCTAAGATAAACAGCTTTGTGGAGATTTTATCTAGTTCTGCAGGAAGCTGCTGTGTCACAGATAAGCAAGAATTGTGAAAACTGCTTGCTCAGAACATGTTTATCTTTTCAATTCAAGCCATGAACTAAATAGATATGAAATTATATACATATATTTGCCTACCACAGTATTGAAGAGTTCTTGCCATTGTGTTGTTTGCATGCTCTTTTGTATGCCGTATGTGGTTTTATCGACGCCATTCTTGTACAAGATCAGAACTACCAGCTTAATATTGTGCACTTTCCCCATGTGCTGCATAAAGAGCTCTAACTAGGACATTGGACACTAGACCTTTGTAGGTGGCACTGGGACATTGGCTGCAGATCCTTTGGAATATGGGGTTTAAGGGTGGCGGCTGGATTTGTCCTGGAACAGCTTGATCGAAGTGGGATATGAGGAGTTTAGAGGCCCTAATTTTTCTTGTTTTTTGACCATTTTTGAGCAGCTTTTGTGGTGTGGCAGTAATCATTATCCTGCTCGGGAATACCACCACTGCTGGAGACTACCATTGGCACTGGCTGGGGGGTGGGACCCGTTTAAGAGGGTAGCACATATTAAAGTAACCCAAGGTTTCCCAGTAGAACCTTGTGTTGTAATGAAATGATGGTCGCTGTTACGCACTTCGCTTGCTTGTGGTTTTAATGTTGTGGCTGATTGGTGTATATATTTGTGTATCTGTTGTGTGTGTTGTGTATTTGTCCATTTATGTGTGTGTGTGTATGTGTGTCAGGTGATTGTCCATGAAGTACCTGGTCAGGAGTTGGAAGTGGAAGTATTTGACAAAGACCCAGACCAGGATGACTTCCTGGGGAGGTAGCTTATTCATTTTCATTCATTTACTCTGTCTCTATGTGCTCCTCGTGCCATTTCCATAACTGCTTTTGCGATGTCGGGCCACGATTCTGCTGAAATTTGAACAGCTTGGTCTCATTTATTCTGGGATTGATCAATTTTCTTCTCTGTGTCTTTCTATCCGTTTCTCTTCCAGGGTCAAAATTGATCTTGATATTGTAAAGAAGGCCAGAGTTGTGGATGATGTGAGTAGCGACGCTTGGGAGGTTTCTGACTTTAAAGTTGCATTTTTTTTTTCTCTGTCTCAGTAAACAAATTGTGAAATTGTTTTGACCTGAAAAATGGGATGAAACACTGCAGCATAACGGTTAGCATGTGACACAGGAGACACTCATGTGCCTCCTCGTGATCTGCTCTTGTTACGCCACCTTCAGTTCTGCCATCCTGCTCAGGCTCAAGAATTCAGCCAGATAAAAAAAAATGTTTGTGTAATGAGCCCTCTGTTTTTTTACACAGTGGTTCGATCTGAGGGACGTCGCATCTGGCAGTGTTCACCTCCGGCTTGAGTGGCTCTCTCTGCTGTCTTCTGCTGACAGACTGAGTGAGGTGAGGCTAGAGCAGAGTCTAACGCTCTTGTTTCCTCAGTGCTGTGCAGTGTCAGTGATCATTGTTTTTTCCGTCTTCTTATATTCTTGCCATGTAATCTTTGGTTTTATTTCATAATATGATAATAAACTGGAAATACAGACCGGAAAGGACGATCAGCCTGAGAACTCTCAGGTTAGATGGTTCATGTCGTAAACAGGACCAGCGGCCTCTGCTATCAAAAGATCCATTTTTGAGCAGTTTGACTGTAGCCACAAAACACAAACGTTAGCCATAGGCATGCATGTGTGTGTCTGTTTCTATGTGTGAGCCATGCAACAGACTGGTGACATGTCTAGGATGTACGCTGCCTCTCAACCGATGACATCTGGGATAAGCTGTTAGTGAGTGCAAAGAGTCATGGCAGAATCTACTGCATGCATGGAGAACAGATGTGAACGATAACTGACCAATGGAGGAGCTTGTTCTTTAGTTCAATCCCAAACTGTGAACACACATTGTAAATGACTGCAGTATAAATGAATCACATTGCTCTGACTTATATCCCCAATGCTCATATTAAATGTAACTGCTAGAAGGGTTCTCTGTTCTGTTGTATGTGGAAAGAGACTTCACATACATATATGTGAAGTCAGATCACTGGTGAAGAGATGGCTCTTAAACCTAATTTGAACTTAGTGAATATTTGTGCAGAGGGTTTGTGATGCCAGGACTTTACTTGCCACATTGTGTATAGCTTTCCCATGAAAGAAACAAACAACTTGTGTAATTTCACACTTGCTTAAGGAAATAACCGAAGTGATTGCACAAAACCGCACAAAAAAACAAGCTAGAAAAAATCTGTAATTTTCTGAAGAAGAATAATAGTGAAGTAGGTCAGTGGCAGGAAGACCTGAATTCTTATCTTAATTTAATTTTTTTAACGATTTTTTTTATTATTCACTCTGTACGTGTCACCTAGCTATGCTGAATGCACCTTCTTGTTGTTTCTACTGTCAAATTCAAAATACTAATAATTGAATAATAGAATAATGTTTGAAAAAACAAATGGAGAATGGAAAGAACCACAATCATAGATAAAAGTGTGAAAAAACCTTGCTGATTTCCCTTTATTATCATTTTTTAAATCTGTCAAAGGAGCCACCAGAGACGAGCGCAGATGAGTCGTCTGCTGTCTTAAACTGCACGTTTACTACAACTACAAGAATCCAAGCATCCAGTTATTTATTGATTAACCATCATGGATCACAAAATGAAAAGTTTAACTTGTATTCATACTCACTACAACAAACTACTGTGACACATCAAACACCCATATAATAATAATAGGAAGGATGTTTTGAAAAATAACTACTGGTAGGACACTGGACTTGTACATAATTTTGCTCACATGTTTTTCTTTTATTCTTCTACCAGGTGATTACGAAGAACCAGAATTTGACCAGTAAGGTGGCTGAACCTCCGTCTGCTGCCATCCTAGCTGTCTATCTCGATCAGGCTTATCAGCTGCCTGTAAGAGCATCACAGTTTGATTTATGTGGGATTCAGTTTTGTTCTGTTACCCAAACTGATCTGTTTCAAATGTCATAGATGAGAAAAGGTAATAAGGACCCAAGCCCGATGGTACAGATTTCTGTTCAGGATAAAACTAAAGAGAGCAAGGTAAGAGTGATGAGATGAAGAGTAACTAGTGATGAATACCTCCCTCCGGCCTCTGGACATTATTAATGATTTATTCTTGCATTTGCAGACTTGCTACGGTACAACCAGCCCAGTGTGGGAAGATGCTTTTACCTTCTTCATTAAGGATCCTCACAAACAAAATATCGACATTCAGGTGAGTCATCCTCAGAAGCAACCAAACTCACTCATTAAGCTAGCTGCTGAGAGTTTAGGTATAGCTATACACCTAATACCTAAAAACCTCCCTATAGCTTACCTTTCCATCTGTTTAAATTCAGACTTGATGTATTTTCTATAAACTGCACTCTCCTCCTTACTTTGCCTTTCTTATAACCCTAACTCGACCTTTTTTGTTGTGTTTCAATCAGGTCAAAGATGACGACCGAGCTCTGTCCTTGGGCAGTCTAAAAATCCCTCTGGCCCGTCTTGTCGGGATGCCCGAGCTCACCATGGATCAGTGGTTCCAGTTGGAGAATTCGGGTTCAGCCAGCCGCATCTTCATCAAAATTGTGCTGAGGGTTGGTATTTCACATACACAAATACTTAAGCACTTATATTGTGCACAGACTTTAATGGGTAGTTTGCTTTAATAAATTAATACCTGAAGATGCCTTCAGCAGTGAGATATGAACTCCAATGTTCATATCAAATGTCCAAAGCAAATTCCCACCATAAGTCAGAATTTTGGGTTATTATCTAAAAATGTTAAAATTCTTATCTGTTTTTTATGAGAAAATAACTTGAAATTGAGAAAACAACATGAAATTGTGATATAATAAGCCAAATCTTTGACTTATGGAAGCAGAAAAACGTTTTTTCAGTGGCAGAAATTCTATATAAAGCTGTGAACCTCTTTTTTGATTATCACAGGGAATAAAACATCACTGTTTGGTTCTCACTGTTGCTCATATTTCTTGTTTCCTGCTAGGTTTTGTGGCTAAGTGATGATGCCAGTCCTACAACTCCTTCTCCTCGCCCCACAGACCCTGGGTCTACATCAAGTCAGGGGGGAACTACATCAAACCAGAACCCTTCAGGACCCGGTGGGTTGACTAAACCTCAGCCAACACGACCACAGCACACCACCCCCGATCCAGAGTTTGGAACTGAGGTAATAAAGTGAAAAAGCTGCAGACAGCACTTTAATACACATCCTCCAAAAACACCCACACCCACTGTCTGCCTGCAGGGAGTGTTGCGAATCCATCTGGTGGAGGCCCAAAACCTGATTGCCAAAGACAACTTTATGGGTGGCATGATGAAGGGGAAGAGCGACCCCTACGTGAAGATTCGTGTCGGTGGTATAACCTTCCGCAGCCACACCATCAAAGAGAACCTCAACCCTGTCTGGAACGAACTCTATGAGGTGCTATCACTTTTAAAAGTTTCACTTAGATATTCTATCCATCTGATCAGATCATTCAATTTTAGATTACAAATACTTGATTTCTTTTTTCCTGTTTAGGTTATTTTGACCCAGCTTCCAGGTCAAGAAATCCAGTTTGAGTTGTTTGATAAGGACATTGATCAGGATGACTTCCTGGGAAGGTGAGTCCTGACGTGAACATTTCTGACTAGTTTGTTTTTAAACCTGCTGACAAATGAAGGATAAAATTTTGTGCCTTTTTTTGCAGGTTCAAACTTAGCCTACGAGACATCATCAGCGCACGATACACCGATACGGTGTGTGCCATTATTAAAAAGACGTGACCAAATAATATAGCAAATATTTACATTTGTATTCTTATCATAACTTAAATTTTTTGTAACACTTTTGTTTCAGTGGTACACTCTAAATGATGTGAAGTCTGGTCGAGTTCACCTAATGCTGGAGTGGCTGCCGAGGGTCTCTGACCTCTCCAGGCTGGAGCAGGTTCAGTATTTCTATTTTCCATTGTCTAATGACTTGGACGCGCCCAGCTAAATACACTTACAGTTAAATAAAATACACAAAAGATTTTGTGTGCTAAACTTAAAGCTGGTGCTGCAAAGGAAACATGAACCGCTAGTTTCCTATTTCAAGTGTCTTCCTGAAGCGCTCTCTCTCTCCTGTCTTTGCCCCTCTTTTCTACAGATCTTGCAGTACCAGTCCCTGCAGTCTTTCCAAAACAAGGTGGTGCCGTCAGCCGCTCTGGTGTTCGTGTACGTGGAGCGTGCCCACGGCCTTCCGGTGAGACCATATCGATGAGTGTTTATGGTCATTTTTTTAATATTTTGCTTCCAATGAGCCAGACTTTCCAATGAGCAATAGTTCTAGACTTTCTGGAGGTCTTAAAAAGTTTTTCTTTGGACATTGGCTGTTTATTTCAGACTTTTTCAGCTTGCTGTGCCTGGTGATTTCAGAAGAATGCCTTTTTGTGTTTGTTTAGCCACAAACACTTGTCTATGTTTTACCTATTTCAAGGATGAACCAGTATTTTAAATGGTAAACTGACTGGTGCTTTTATAGCTCTTTTCTACTCTGCCTGTGCACTCAAAGGGCCATATACAACTAGTCTCAGTGACACCCATTCACATGCTTTTTCAAAACCAAGTGCTTTCTCTCTAACAGTCACGCACATTCATAGAGGAAACTGGGGTTAGTATCTTGGCCGAGAATATTTGGCAAGCAGTTGGCACCAAATTACAAACTGGTAGGTGACCTGCTCTAACTCCTGAGCTACAGCCCTGCAGTTGTGTCTACACGTACTATAACAGATAACAATTTGCTTTAACAGAACCGATTTTGAATTGTATCTGTGGGAACTATTTGACTAGCAGCCCATTTATTTTACTCTAAGAAAAACGGTTATAAGATCGTTTTTTCACATCAACAAGGTCATTCCCAAAGAGCTATTAGCTTCACATGGTGGCACGACATCTCCTTAAAAACATCTGAGAAAACTGGACAAGTGGAGGACAAAAGAGGAAGTGACATGCTAAAATCATGCACAGTGTTGCTCAGCAGAGCGGTACAACAGTGAGTGTCTACAGTTGTCTTTAAACACAGTGGTGGAATTATGAATGCAGAAATGCACCAACAGAGAACAGAACAAAAGGCAGCCAACATCCAAAGAAGAGCTTTGAACGTCCTTTAAGAAGCCTGGAGAACCATTCCTGCAGTCTACTTAAAGACATGACAAGAAAGCCTAAGAGTGTTCAAGCTGTGTCACATCAAATATTGACTTTCAAGCTGGTTCGACAGAGTACAAACTGTTTCTGTCTTATATTTCCACGCTGATGCTGTTGCTTACAGTTCCTGTAGTGCAGTGTAATCATTTGTTTGTTATTTCAGCTGAAGAAGAATGGAAAGGAGCCAAAAGTTGGAGCTGAGATTATCCTTAAAAACGTTTCATACAAAACCAAGGTAGGCTCTTAACTCACTAAAGATGTTCACTGAAAATAAAGGGAAAAAATGGTGTTTCACAAAAGTCACATTTATTGTTTGTTTTTTCTAAAGGTCTCTGAGCGATCCACGTCCCCTCGATGGGATGAAGGCTTTCACTTTTTGATTAGTGACCCCAGAAGTGAAATACTCACAGTCAAGGTGCGAGTCATTATCTATATTTATCTGAATCATGAGGATGCAAAGTAGATGCATTTGATTCACACCATTTGTCAAAACTAAAACATTTTACACCAATAAAAGAAGTAGAAGATGTGTGCGTTTATTTATGTCTTTGTTTCCTTGTAGCTTTCCCACAGCTGGGGCCAGGCTCTCGGCTCTTTGACACTTCCTCTGAAGGAGGTGCTGGCTGAGACAGACTTGGTTCTGGACCGCTGGCTCAATCTGGATGGAGCGCTGCCAGAGAGCCAGATACTGTTGATGGTCATACTGAAGGTACTGCAGACAGGCTGCTTATTTTCACTGTGCTGTAGTAGCTTTTCTTGGAGCAATGCTATACTAAGTGCTTACTGACTGTGTGCCATTGTCTAAACTACTCCATGATGTTTATTAAGTCATAATTATTGAGTCATGATTTTTATTCAGTGATTATTTTTAATATACCTTGCAGATCCTGGACACTCAGCTGGCAGTGTGTCGTGGGGCTGTAGGGGAGGGAGGTGTCGATGGCGTCATCCCTAAATGGGATCCTTCTCATCTGGACCTCAGACACAGACCTGGATTCTCCATGTGAGTCACACATAGGGGTATAGTAGTCCTGCTGTGTGGTGCATACCTGCACTGTAAGCGCAGTAATATACTTAAGTGACTGTCCAAATGACACCCAAATGTAAATAAATATCATTTCTCATCTGTGTCTTTAGGGTGAGTGACAACCCAAACTCAGCAGGGCAGGTGAAGCTTACCATCGGTTACTCCATGGAGGAAAACCGGCTTTTCATCACTGTTCACTCCTGCAGGTTTCTATAAGCCATACGTTACCCATCCCATCATCATCATCATCACACTTTAAGCAGAAAAACCATCATACGTTGTGGATGTGATCTCTTTATACTGACAGAGCATTGGTAGCGCGTTCCAAGGATGGCGCAGACCCGTATGTTTCCTTCATCCTGTTGCCTGACAAGAAGGCTACCACCAAGAGGAAAACTGCGACCAAGAAGAAAGACCTCAGCCCAGAATTTAATGAGAGGCAAGACAAACAAATAGGGCTGTGATTATAGCGACTGACCTCTCCCACATTAACCTTGCTTGTTTCTGTAGGTTTGACTTTGACTTATCAGTCGAGGAATCCTCTCAGAGAAGACTGGACCTGTCTGTGAAGAACAGTGTCTCTTTCATCAGCCGAGAGAGGGAGCTTATCGGCAAGGTATTTGTAATCGGTCACGTCTGAAATTCAGCTCGTCTTTGCCCAAGGTTGTGTAAAATTCTTGGCTTTAATCTCAAGACTCTTCTTCTCTCTCTCGTTGCCTTCAGTTGCAGCTGGACCTGGACCAAATTGACCTCAAGACGGGTGTCACACAGTGGTAACTATTTAACCCTTTCATGCATCAATTATAAGAACCACAGCGATGTGTTTTTATTCTTCTTTAAGCACGACAAAAAACAATCCATTGTCTTTTCTTTCTTTTTATTTTCAGGTACGACTTGGCAGCAGAGACCAACTAAAAGAATCAATGCCTGATCCTCAGGCATCTACTTTCAAACATAAGCATTGCTTCTGTGACCTGTGATTTGTGCGTGTGTATATTCAGCTTAAATGTAAATTTCCACCATCACTGAAGAAAAAAAAAGATGACATATCTGCTCCAGAAAAACACAGTCCATCAGTATTTATGAGCAAAACTTTACTTGTCGCTAAATATTCGTGAAGTGATAACTGTGCTGAATCCATTCTGTCTCAGGCAGATATTTAAGCTGAATAAATATTTGATAATAATGCAACTATGTTGCACGACAAACCAAGGTTATGTGTGTTTAAAGCATGCAAAAAGTCCTCTTGCATTTTAGCTTTAAAAGGGCTTATATATTTGTCCAATTTCCAAAGGTACGACAACATTTTATGGATTTTCAGCATCCAACAAAACGGGAAAACATTTATTTGAATTTTATTTGTTACAGTCTCCAAACAGTTCCTGTTATGGCTTTGTTTATGTGGGTTTATATTACTGCCATAAGTATTTCAAAACTGTGCACAGTTTGTCAGTGTTTATGAAATATGTTCCAGATGAAGTTTTATATGTTTTAACCAGAACTTTCTGAATGTTCATTTTTTAAATCAAAGTGTTACAAGACCTTCACCGTCAAATTTCCACTGAGAACAGAGGTACGATGCTGTACGCAGTCTTAATCACTGTGCTTTTACCAAGAGAAAACTTTGTAGATGTTTTGTCCAGAGCTCCTTTGTGTTTTTATGTGTTTGTAGTCCTAAATGCAAATGGCTGATGGCTTACAGTCATGTTTATGCTTTATTTTTACACGCAAAACCCTTTTTGACCTCATGAGAAGCAGATTATTGTATACCTGTTCCGGGACAACTTCCATGTCCCATAATGTCTCACCTCACTGCAGACACTTAGACACTGATTTGTGGTAAAGGGTGGAAAAAAACAGAGTGTCAGAAGTAAAAAGGAAAACTGCTGTGCTTTGATAATTTCAACATATCATCATGCATCTGCTAAAGCTGTTGATTAAACTTTGCACTCCTGTGAATCCAGCCAGCTTTGTCATCTATTTATTTCTCTAATGATCTTTCTTGTCATGGCAATTTCTTGCCAGCAGGTCGCGATAAAGTGCTGACAATTGGCTTTTCCGTCCAGCTGTATGCAGGCTCACTGCTTACAGATGTGAGGGGCGGGAGGGAGGGAGACAGATTGCAATGACTGACATGCAGTCAGACCAACAGGAGGCATGCCACCCCCAATGCGGGCAGGACTCTAGAAGAAAACCCTGAGCTCTGAGTGGAGGCAACAGCAAAGACCTTAATCAGGATCACACAACAATAATGAATGGAAACACGTCGGAGCCAAGAAAGTTGAGCAGCACCTAAAAGTAACTGTCGGTCGGGTTTTGAAAGTTATCTGTCACTGGGGAAAATTCGCTGTAAGTAATGGATTGGCCAGGCAAGACAGAGGCTACTTTCTGGAAGATGAAGCAGCTGCACTCTTACTTTTAAAAAAGAGACTAGAGTCAAACACTGTCAACTTAAACGCGTGATTAGGGGTAAATGGCATTTAGGGACTACTGCAGTGTCAGCTTTTTTCTTCTTCTTTTTTCTTCAATAATCTGTTTTTGGAGAGAAGTGGATTATTCGGATTAAATCGCGGATGAGACTCTCGGAATACTTTGGAGATTTCTTTCTTTTTGCTTCTTTTACTTGGATTATTCTTGTCGCCGTAAGAAGCTGAGGCAAGTTTCAAGTCGACGGCAGGATAAGGCATTAAAATGGGTAATATAGAGAGTGTGGACGGCCAGTCGGAGATGAAGCAGCACATCATGCCTCTGAAGGTGCCCATGCCTGACCCCACCGAGCTGGAGGAGAAATTTGCCATTGTTTTGGTAAGTTAACGGGCTAATAACCGCACTTTTGCCACGGTGCGGTCGAATAATCGAGTAGTAGCTGTCTGTGTTTTGCTTTTAAACTTGTTGAGCTTTTAAACTTGTCGGTGGTGGGTTTATTTTCACTTAAAGCACTGGATCACAGTTATAAACAACCCATATAGTGGACTGTCTTGTTCTTTCTATATATGAAAAAAAGTTTATTTCTTGCTCTTTTTTGTTTATTTGTTATTTATTGTTTATTTGTTTATTTATTTGGACTATTATGGACCATTATGAGCTGCTGATGTATTAAATGAACCGACCTGTGCCGTTCCGTCCCGCCCCTCATTCTCTCCCCACTCCTGCGGTTCTTTTGTCTCTCCAAAAGTCAGACAACTCAGCGTTTGGCTGAAGTGGCACATACTGAGCGCGGCATGGCGAGAGTGGTGGAGGTGGTGGTGTTTGTAGGGGGAGAGGTAAACGGGATTTTTCCCCCTCTCCTCTACAGGATGGAGGACATTTTCCTGCATATCCTTGACGGAGAACATCACAGCATTCTGCGTCTGCGTTTATTTAGTTTAGCCCCTCTCGCTGCAGGCGACTCATCTAAAAAACAACATTTTCTGAATTCCCCCAAAACTCCCACACCCGAAGTATCCTCCCCTCCCCTTTCCTACCTCCCTACACCCTCCACATCAGGCCCGAGTTTAGGCGTTTAGACGCTTTGTAATAGCGAGCGCACCGTCGACACCCACCTCCCTGTCGATCAGCGGAGTCGAACAAGGATGACAGGGTGTCATTTATGCGTCAGAGGGGGCATTTCAGCGTTCAGCACATCACAAAGCGGGACTTTACGGCTACTTTCTCTTTCAAGCACGATCGCGTGTCTAGATTCCTTCATTATTCATGCGCTGAAGCGAAGAGGAGATGCTGTAATGAAAATTTGGGTTTTGTTTGGGGTTTTTTTCCACTTAGGTGGGCGGAATGTAATCAGCCACCAGCTCGACTTTGACTATACAGTTTTAATTTGGGGATTCCACAAAAAGTCTCGTATTGTTCTGATGAAAAAATAAGAAAACGTATGTTTCCATCCGTCCATCTTTTTTTTAAATTCAATTTTCTTTTTATGTAAAGCCTCTTACTCTTAAAAGTTTTCCAAATTGTCAGAGAATCCAACTTAATCTCTTTCACGGCATTTACTTAACGTTTTAATTCAGTTTAACAAACTCAAAGAGTAGTGGCAACAAGTTGTGGTTTTATCAGGGTTAATGTGCAAAACTTGGTCTGAAACTTTCGTTTCCTGCACGCATCTTGTGAGATTGCTGTTCAACCATGTCAGACTTAAACATTGTCGTGCTTGAGTGGTGACAGCCCTCTCATCTTAACAAGGAAGCCAGTAAGCGCGTGCCAGGAAACTTTGAGTTTAGATGGGACAGCCCGGGTGTGCTGGTCGCAAATCATGTCAACATGGAGTCCTTATAGTATGATATAATATTGAGGCCGTGATGAGGGTTCAAATGAAGATTTTACTTCAGTCCACTTTTGTCATAGTAACACAGTAAAAGTCTCGAGCCATCTCTAATTTTTGTATATTTTGCTTCCAAGTAACGTGACGTTGTTGCCATTTTTAAAGCGGTCTTGAACAATATTTCTCCAGGTTGGTTCATTGGTTGAATCTATAAAAAATGCCAAACATAACAGTTTCACAGGCATAAAACAGTAATTTTTGCATCATTAAGGTGATCCCAAAAGAGCTAAAAGCTGAAAACATTCACCATAATGTGCAACGTGATCTTAGAAAAATTAAGAAAACAGGTGGAAAAGTTGCAGGCCTAAAAACTCTCTGAAACATGTGGAAGTCACGTGTTTGAGTCGTGACCTGAGAGATGCACCTGGGCTTTCAGCTCAGCCAAATTGCAAAAGAAGTGGACTGAAAATCAGCTGCAACAGGTCTTATACAGCGGGTGTCTACAGCCACTGTTAACACACTGGAGAGTTCTGTCATGGAATAAAAACAAAAAGCAGCCAACAACTAAAGAAGAGCTTTGAAACAACCAGGAAGACGCCTGGATAAATATTCATGAAGACAACTTACCAATATTGACTTTCAAACTCTTTAGAATTGCACAAAATCTTTTGCCTTATACTGCATTCTCATTTATGTCCGTTTCCTATGTTCCTAGCCATTTATAAAGTAAGGGGTGGCTCAAGACTTCTGCACAGCACTGTATCTGAGACAACATTTGACGGGAACTTTGGTACTGGAACGATCACCAGGACATGTTTCCTTCCTAACTGTTTTAGTCACAGTGTATTACTCACAGGACTTCTTTAAACTGCTTGTTTGAATACTTCTTCCACCTCCGCCTGGCTCCTTGCCTATCATACTGACACATAACAGCATTCAGCTGAAATCTGAGTAATCCAAGATCTAAAATTGAGACTTTTTTCTGTTTCTATTTATTTTCCTTGTCAAACAGTAGCATCCTAATTTCCCATGGGTGCTTATTTTGTGCTCCTCACTCCACATTTTCAACATTACCACACCCAGCTCTGACTTTCAGCTGTCTAAGGCCCTAATTACAGCATCAAGCACCGAAGATGTGAGTGGATCCTCGCAGCATCACTCAGACGGTCTCTTTCTTGGACCTTCCATGTTTCTGGAATGAAGCCATTATTTGCTTGCCAGAGCAATCAGCAGCCACGGAGCGAAGCTCTCGTATGAGGAGACTAACGCAGCAAGAAGCCATTCAGCCCCTGATTTTGAATGCTGTGCTATATCTCAGCTATTACGACAATTACACACTGTGCTATGCTACAAGCTCTACTACGACAGCCCACGGCATGTCCCTTTGATGCAGATAACTTCTTTATGAAGTGAGTGGCTGTAAAAAAAAAAAAAAAATGTCAGAATAAAAAGAACTTCACTCGTCTTTCACATATAAAAACACTTTTTGGGTATTTTTTTTTATCAACACATCCTGCCTAGGAAAAGTCTAGCTGTTTGAAAGTACTGCAGCACAAATCGGTCCCTGTTATTATGTTCAGCCGTGCAGAGCAGATGATTTCTATGCATGGAGCAGTAGACTCAACATTTCAGTTGTGTTTTCGAGTGG
This sequence comes from Simochromis diagramma, assembly GCF_900408965.1. Taxonomy (NCBI): domain Eukaryota; kingdom Metazoa; phylum Chordata; class Actinopteri; order Cichliformes; family Cichlidae; genus Simochromis; species Simochromis diagramma. The sequence goes on along the minus strand of NW_024387152.1, from coordinate 2,239,475 downwards.
GAAAAGTTTTCAACCTCTCCAGCCTCCACCTCACTCTGGCCCATAATAGCTCCACATTTCCTTTACTTTGTGGGAAAGTGCAACGTTCTTCTATATATTCAAGTCCTTATCAGACAGTGCTTTTCTCTCGGCCCTGCTAGCTGTTTGTTGTGAGATAGCGCTACATCAAAGGCTCCTGATTTTGCAGTTAGAGCTCTTCTGGAAGGCAACCTCATGGCTTGGCTGTCTGGGGCTGGATCCCGAGGTGCACTTCCCATAGTATCATACCGCATGTGCCAAGCATCTGAGACACTTCACATCACTCTTTCTAAACTGAGCTGATTTCTTTCTTCAGTATTTGTTTGCAGAGACATAACTGGCTTCGCTTCAGCTTCAGCGCTCCATAAATGGATATTTTGAAATGGGTAATTTCCCCTCCTCTGGACCACTGTGTTTTCTATGCTTCATGATGGCATGCTGGTGCAAATGGTTGGGACTGCCCAACTCTCTCTCAGACAGAGCTCACAGACATCCCACTGGAATGACAGCAGCCCATAATGATGTCATGGGCTCAGCAGCCTTTGCGAGCGTAGTAATATGCGTGGGCTAATGACTTTAACAGAATTTCTCTACTGTAGATTGTTGAAGGCGGTGGAGGAGGGGCGAGACCCCTGGGTTGGCTTCGACTAGTTCATGCCGTCTGCTAATAAAATGCCTGGGTCAGGTTTAACCGGCTGCATGTGTTAAAAGCATCTTCTCATTCCATCTCCTCTCTTTTGTCCAGCATCTTCAGAAACAGTTTCAGCCCAGTTTTGTGCGGCTGGAAACAGCTGCCTGGTATTTTCTTCCTGTATTTTACAGGGGAAATTGCATTGTAGCCAGTGGTAGTTGTGGTTGGTTTGCCTTACAATGAGAACTGTGTTCCCTCCATGCTGCTACTGGTGCATAACGTTGCCATTAAGTTAAGCTTGCGATACAGATCTTTGTAGACCCCACAGACAGACAAGTGTAAATACATCAAAGCCATATTTGTAAAATTATATCTTGGTCATTGGTAGAATTCTTTTAATAGTTTTGGTTCCTTTTACCCCCTCTTTGTCCTTGGTAACTCTCACTTATCCTTGGTTTTGTGCAATTCCAGATGGATATGGAGCCTCTCATTCACTCACCCAGTCAGTGTTTCCTACCTTCCCGTTCCCCGAACTCACTCTCAGTGTGGCTTTGCCCTGCACAGTAACTTTCTCCATATGACTCTGTCTTTATAAAAATAATGTGAGATGAGTGAGTGGCATTTCAAAGCCTGGGATCTTTTAAGGTTCCAGGTTTGTGCACCAATCCACTGCTGGATTCCTGTGGCCTGGTCTAGGCTGAGGCCACAGGAGACCTCAAAAGGAGGAAAATTCCCTTTGAACTGGCGGCCTGCCACTGTTCTTGGTTATAATGGCTTTACCAACATCTTTAAACGCCGCACACATCTTTAAGAGCTGTTACAGGAGCAGTGTGGGATTATTTTCACTTCTTGATTGCGCTGGAAACCGCCCTAAACCATTCATCTTGCTCCGCTCAGCTCCCTGTGTCTATTAAACGCTGACATCAAGTTGCGTCATGCGTGGATGTGCTGTTGCAGTTTTTCTTTCGTCTTTTGATTGCTCATGAAAGAGGTTTTGAGATTAAGCAGCAGCAAATGTTGGGAAAACTAAAGAGAAGGTTAGATCTGTGTCATTTGTCAGATGTAGTGAAATGCTGACAATGTAACTCCAGTGCCATGTCTTACATCACTGTTTCTTGATGGGGAAGATCTAAGGGAAGCCGTAGTGTCTGCTGGATTCCACTTAAGAGGAACTAATAGATTCAAGCTGATTGATGTGTTTATCGGACATAAAACCTAAATCATTTTAATGTGTTTGATGATAATTTGAGTTTTTTTATTTGCCTGATATCCCAATTCCACATTGCTTCTTTTCTCAGAAGGAAAAGCTGCATTAATTATATACATCTGGCTCAGCCACCCACCACTCTGTCTCAGAAAGAAAGGGATTATGGGAATTGAGTACACACTAATAACTTAGTCCTAGTGCAGCCAAGCAGGTGGGGTGGGGGGATCAGCACAAGGCTATCCACCTGGCTCTCTGCACCCTGAGGCTACAGTTCTCCAGTCTGGTTCTTTACTGCTTCACTTATTCTCTCCTTGTAGTTATTTTGGAAAGCAAGGGTTAAGTTACAGCTGGGTGATATAATATGTACATATAGCTCAGATCAGATTTTTTAAGAAAAAGTTGGCATTTTGGTCACTTGGCTCAATGCTTGCTTAGAGCTATATGTGAATACTGACCCCACAGATAAGGGTTGTTAGCATAAATACCATAAAAAGGATCAAGTCTAAGAGGCTACTTTGTTTTAAAGCATGTACAGTACTGTGAAAAAGGCTGTTAACTAGCTTACGTAATTAGAAAAAAAGGTCTGGCTCCCTGGAAACAAAATATACAGACATGAGGGGTGGCTCAAGACTTTTGCACAGTACTGTAAGTCTCTATAAAGTCAAAAGGCTTTGAGGTTTTCTTATTAATGTGTTACACCAATAAAAATGAAGTGTTGTGGTGACAGAACCACGTTAGCTATTTGGTTACGTCAAGCTAACCCTCGGCTCGCTTTAGCTTCACATTTAGCTAACTTACTGATAGTTCAAATAAGCTTATTGCCCCAAAATACTATACTATTCTGTACAAGTAGTTTACTTATTAATTTTTTATTTAAATGTTTTGGGGGGGGTTGCATGTGCCGCTAACGCAGCTGCAGCAGGGCTGTAGGTTGAAGAAGTGGTTTCCTTTTCAGTACAGTGGGAACCCTGACCTTGCAGCTATACTTTTTTTTAAACAGATGCTAAGAAGTACAGCTTGATGCTGTCTCTGGTATAGACCTGCCTTAGTAACATGATGAATAATGTCTCATGCTCATCTTCAGTGTCATTTAGTAATCTTCCTTAATGTGCTCATTTCTTACGATCACAGTTCTGTTTTTATGTTACGTCTGAACTTAATGAAGTCATATTGAGAAACAATGGGAAACTTTCTTAATAGTTACGGTTATTGATGGGAGTCTTGATTTTGTATTGGTTTTGCTTCTGCTTTATTTTATTTGCACCACTTCTTCTTAAAACATAACCTTCCCTTTGAGGAAGCAATTCCTCCAAGTATTGGTCTGATTCAGAAAACTTTGAAATGTTTCTCCATAGCTCAGGCTCAGATTTGGGCTGGGCATTGTGTTTAAAGGCCACACTGGCATGAGTTATTGAAGCCTTCATGCACCTGCATTCCTGGCATTCACTGTGTATATCCCCTGTTGGCTGGTGTGCTCACGGCTCTTGCATGAACTCACAGGGATGAACTAACAGGATATTTTCTCCACAGCAATAATCTCCTGCTTCCGATTAATGGCTAATTGCTGTATTTTTTTTGTGTCTTCTTACATCACTCATATCTTTGTGGTCGCATTTCCTAGATACAGTAAATAAACTGTACAATATCGGTGCTGCTGCAGTCATTTTACATCACTGTTATTTTGGAACACAACAACTTCCTGGAGACCTGTAAACAAGTTTGCGTTGCACATGAGGTCATATTTGAACCGTTTGGAACATCTGTCTTTAAGATGACCTTGAGCTCAGGACATTTTTGCTGTTATCTCAGGCTCTGACTGTGAATCAGCCTTCAAAGAAGTCTGTGATGATAAAGGCCTCTCATTTCAACCCAGCTATCACTGCTGTCGATCACCGCTGCACCACTGCTTAAATAATCAGGTTAACAAAGGGGTTCTGGGAGGTAGCTCCGGGTTTATGAACTGGAAATGGCATTTCTCCAATTTCCTGTTATTTTGTTGAGTGTTGTGAAAAGCAGATTGGAGGGAAAGTTATATCTCTCAGCAGACTGAGCCAGAGGTCAATGACGAAGAAGGGAGGGTTTGGAGAGCGTTCGGGCTAAAGATGGGAAGGCCGGTGACTAGAATGAGGACAGATAAGTGCGAAAGAGGCTGAAAATATTACACCACAGCTGCAAACTGTTGCCTTTAAGTCTTGATCTAATGGGGATTTAACACACTGCTTTTCAGCCAGTGAATCTGTCTGCTCTTATGTGCCTTATGTGTGTAGAAATAGAGAAATCAAGAATCAATCTGATAATAATTGAATTGTTTTTTGTCATTTATCAAATTGAAATGGCGTCTACTTCTATTTCCAGCCTAACACATAAATGAGAATCAGCTGCTTTTCTCGGTTTTGTGGCGTTATAGATGAATGGGTTTTGAGATTAGGCTTTAATCTTGTCGAACTAGTTATACATAAAGGGGAATTAAGAAGAGAAGTTTCTAATTGTATTGATTAAGTGTTGGAAAATCGAAAGCAGTTGCAGGTGATGTCCGTATTTGTGTCTTCACTTAAAATACACGCTCTAGGTTTTGCATAGTGAGAATGTGGTTTGCCTGTCGAGACCGTGTTTCCACATAAACGAGGTGCTTTGCCCTACCTGTTACATTAATGTTTTAATAAGAAGCTTGTGACTGTGCCTGCTCATATTTACTTTGTAAACACAAACCACCATCATGAGCGGCGAGCAGGGAGGGGCACTGACCCCAAGAACTTTTGCTGCCCTGCCTTCAAGAAAATGCATCTCCCCCTCTCCACTCTTTGTCCCTCCTCTTTTCAGTCTGTGTTTGGTAGAACTGGTAGCAGCTGGTTTGTTGGCCCCTCTGTCTTTCAGGATCTTTGTGCAGGACCTACGCATTGTTGCGCTTGCCCGGTTTGGGTTACCTTGCAAAAAGAGCGACAGGTGATCAGATATCTCGTAGACAAAGGAGGGCAGTGTTTTCTCACACTCTGCTCCTCTTCCTGTCAAATCAGTTAAGCTTTACCTGCATACGTAAATACATTGTTTGAGTGAATATGCAATAGAAGACAAATGTTCGTTTTACATGTAGACCAAGACCGACCGATATATTGGATGAGTACCGGCCAATCAGAAATATCGGCATTTGTGATATGTTCTGCTGAAAGATGCTGAAACCATCCATCCATCCATTCGCTTCCGCTTATCCTTTTCAGGGTCGCGGGGGGCGCTGGAGCCTATCCCAGCTGTCATAGGGCGAGAGGCAGGGATGCTGAAACCAAAAGGTTACTTTTTAAAAAAAAAATTTTTTTTGCAGAATACAATGCAGAAAAAATACTTAATTTAAATTTAAGAGTGTTTCAGCAGCGCTAATCTGACTCCAGCTTATGTAGACGAGTAAGCTGACAGTGGTGCAGTCAAGCGGGATCTTCACATTAAGTCGCAAAGTAGTTTTTAAACAGATTGCTGGAAAGTAATTAAACGATTTCCCTTCATGATCTCTTTTCAATAGAACATATAATTTTTTTAAACCCATTATATTGATAGTGGAATTGTTTTTACTTCCCCAAATATTGCTACTAGCTCCAAACATTACATACTGGTCAGGCTCCAATTACACAGCTACACAACAAATTTAAAAATACTCAGGGCAGTTTTTGATTTCCTGAAGAGTTGAGGAAGTGTCTGCAGCCCAGTGACGACAACAGCTGAGCCACTCATCCTGTCTCCTCTTATTGTGCTTCCCTACCAAGAAAAAGGGAGGACTTCAACAATAGCCCAGGCAGCGACATTCATTAATAAAAAGCTACAGGCTGTGTCACAAACAGCCAGTCTGATTTATGCTTGTTTTTACCACATGTCTTATAAACAATTCTGGCTTGTAGAACTCTATTTCATGTGTATGACAAGTATAATATGTTAGGCAATTATCCATTTGGTTCTGTATGTTCGCGTTCACTTTGGATGTAGTCAGGTTTTTTTAAACCTCTGAAGGAGACATTTATCTTGAACTGTGTCCAGCATATTCTGGTACAGTAGGATTCCGAGTATCACTTTAAATCTAAGCTATGCATTTAATAAGCTTAAGGGAAACACTCTTGTGCCAGGTTCTTTATTCATTGTGCTTTCTTTGCCCCCTTGCTGGATGTAACAGTCAGTAGTTTGCCTGTTACCACCCTCCTCACACAGCACCTTTTAATAATGAGGACCAGGTCTTATCTTACCCTTATTGGCTGTTTCATTATCTTCCTTGTGTTACTGGATTATTGAAGGATGTCTCTTGTTCATATACAGCTGTGTTGCTTGGGAGCAAGAGTTTGCACAGAGAAAACGGAAGAATAAGACAACAAGAATGCACATATGAAGTAAAGTGCATGATTTAATGATCGATGGCTTCATGAACAGTAAGAGTAAGTAGCTGATTAGTTTTAGTAGAATCTGTTGAAGGTCATTGACTGGTCGTTGTGAAACAACTGTTATGCAGAGACATATTTTTAAAAAGTCCTTGCTTTGTCCTGCAATAGGGTCAGTGTGTCGTCGGCCCTGATTATGGTAGCAATTGAGTTAAGCCACAGATCCCGTTTTCCTGGACCCCACCCTGATGACCAGACAGACAGGTTGGGGGGAACGAGGGCCGTCTGGGCCTCCATGTTTGAACTACGACAGTGAGCTCCTTAGCCACCCACTCATTTTCCTGTGAGATGATGATAACTGTCTGCTCTGTGTAAACCTATCAAAGCAGATAAAAGACACAGACTCTGCATTTCCATCCCACCGACAGACCACAAAAGAAAGAATCACACTGAATGTATCTTCTTAGTAAGTCACTTATTTCAGTTAAAAAAGTATAAAGCGCCAAATCACAACAACAGTCATCTCAGGGTGTTTTACACCATAAGATAAAGACCCTACAGTACAGACAGAAAGGTAAAACTGTCTTTTAACAGGGAGAAACCTCCAGCAGAACCACAGTCAGGGAGGTGCAACCATCTGCCACGACTGGCTGGGGGGTGAAGGGAAAGAGAAGAGACAGAAGAGAAGCGAAAAGAAAAAAAAGACCATAGGGAGACAGGACAAAACACAGACTAAGGGAAAGAGATGACAAAAATTTAATGACATGCTGCCATGATATATAAACATGTGGGGAGTGGAGAAGAAGTGTTCAGTCCATCACATCAAGTCTTGCAGCAGTCTGAACCTATAGCAGTGTAACTAAAGGATGGTTCAGGGCCACCTGGTCCAGCCTTAACTATAACCTTTATTAAAAATGAGGAAATTTTTGGGGCTAATCTCAAAACTAGAGAGGGTGTCTGTCTCCTGAATCCTGAAGAGCTGTTCCACGGGACCGAGGCCTGATAGCTGAAGGCTTGGCCTCCCATTCTACTTTTAGAAACTCTAGGAACCACAAGTAAGCCTGAGAGCTGGCAGTCTTGCTCTCAAACTGCAGGGTTGCTAATTTAAATCCATATTATCAGACAACTCAAAAAAAAAAAAAAAAGAGCAGTTTATCCTGCACCATGTTTTTAGCACCAGTGACTTACAGAGTAAATGTCTGTTGCGTACCTGGGAACAGCTTATGAGCAGCATGTTGTCCTCTGCAAGAACAAACAAGTTGAGGAAATTCCACAAGCAGAGCTCTCCAATTAAAAATCTTTTAGTTTTGTGCACACTGGTGTGACGCGCTATCCCAACTGAAAGTGTGAGAGAAACTGAGAAAAGCCGTGGAGGAAACATCTTGTCGTGCTTTCAGACTGGTATCTCTGGGGACTTCTGGTGGGACTTGCAGGTCAATAACGTAACATCGGGCCGATTGTAAATCATTTGGATTAGGAAGCTGCCCAGCGTAGGGCAGGACGGAGTTGCCCTGGTGACTCTAATTTCTCAAAGGTCCATGGGCTCTTCACAACATCCCCTCACTTGTGGGGGTCTGTGTGCGACTTGAGCGCTCTGCTTAGGACTTCCTGGACTCTCCTTAACCAGAAACATGACCCCATGAACTACTTTAACTGTTGACGCTTTGAAACCTCTGTCATCCTTTGTTAATGACGGAAATGCCTGTTTCAGAATTTATCCCCTCACGGCTGACCTCTGCTCTGCACCATCGAGTTTTCCGTCTTCATTTGTTCACTTTACAGTCATGTACACTAAAGAAAACCAAAAGAAATGTTTTAAAGACAGAACTTTTGCACATCTATGTTATGGTGTCTGCATTTCACTTTTGTTTTTACCATTTAACTGATTTAACCTCAGTAAATTAACAGTTTAATGCACTGAGATCAAAATGGCTGTGTTTGCAATCTCCACCCTTTGCTCACATTTGGGACCTAACGATTTGTCAGATAGCAGTGACAATAGAACTAGTTCATCTGGTTGTGAAGTGCATCGGTGTTGTGTTCAGCTGGATTTTGCTTTACACAGCACCAGAGGGCATACACTGACCCTGCCCACCAGCCATTGTTAGCGGTTTTCTGTGAGAGGAAAAAAGTTGGCTCAAATGTCAAAGGATGGGAATGGCACAGCACCGAATCAAAACAAAGCTCCACACTGAATCCTTTGTCATGCCAGTCTCAGGTCAAACAAGAAAGGCCATGCTGGAGGAGAGAATATGTGGGCAACGAGCGCCAAAACATTTTTGGCATAGCTGTAGTATTTTCCCTTTAAAACATTCCAGTGATTTCGAAATTATAAAAGGCTCCTGCCCCCTCTCCTTTAGCTTCTTTTAGCTTCTTCTAAACACAGGAAGCGAGCGATAATATCACTGTGGGAGAAAGTGAAATGAAATTAGCTAAATTGGGTTACTTGGCTCAAATTACCCAAATCTGGTCAGAAAGGAAACTTTCCCTCCGCCTTTTGCCCCTCTGTCGCTCACACCACTATTTATTTATAGTACCCGAGGCTTCAGGTGACAGTTGAACATCAGTAAACAGCAGTATGTGATGTGTCCTCATTGCTCAGAATAGCTTTTCGGTGAGTTGAGGGATTCTGGTCATTAATTTGTCTTTAGCGAAATATACTTTCTTTTTTTTTTTTAGCTATAATCAATTATGTTCCTATTTTTATTTTTTCATTACTAAAAGGAGTATCTGTGCATACATCTGGTCTGCATGTTTTCCAGTAATTCAGAATTAAATTAGTACAAAAAGGAGACCCTGCTCTGCCTGCCTCTCTCCTCTACTTTCATGTGCACTGACTGAGAAACCAAAGGCGGCTTTGGGGCCGGGGTACAACCCGAAGCGTGTGACCATAGAAAAGTCGTAACTATTTCGCTTAACTCTTTACCTTACCATCACAGAAGAGTGTACGATAAAGGAAATTAGGGCTGCTGCTTATGATTGTGTTCGTCAGTTATTCATTTGATAGCTATCCTGTCAATCATATGTGTTTATTTGTCTAAGAAAATCACAAAAACGTTCCAAAATAAGAAGCTAATGTTTGTCATCTCTACGATTATCAAAATAAATTTCAATCCATCCTCTGACCAGCAAATATAAATTAAAAATTAAAAATTATTGATCTGTTTTTTAGAGTTCATGTCAAATCACTGGAAAAACCCAAAAAGTTCAGACAAACCATTTATTGAAGACACATGGAAGATCTATGACCTTCCTAAAGATGGTCTTGTAGGTAAATCTTGTCCCAGGAGAGGCAAAGGAGGAGAGAGCAGCTTGGGGGTCAGACATGAGAGAAGTTTACTACTATAAACTACTACTACAAACAGGAAACATTCCTCTTGTAATTCTGAACATCTGGTACCCATGTTACTTCTTTTTTCTCTCCAGCGTGGGTATTTTGGGTTAGTCAAAATAAGCCATATGTGAAATCTTCACACTGCTTTCCACTCTGGTGATAGCCTGTTATAGCTCTGCCCTGCATTTTCTTAGTTTACCTTGTTTATAGCTATTCTTGGGCATCCACTGCCAGCTCAAAGTTGTTTCGCTTATTTTTGAATGTGTGCTGCAATCTGTGATCACAAAGCTGTGAACATGTATAGAAATTATTAGCTCTTTATGGTCCTGGCAGGACCATATTTGCCTCCATATTTGGCGCTTGCAAGGACAAAATGATTCATGACGCTGTGATGGAGTGAGCAATGATTTGGAAAAGTCATTTTAATATATTATATATAAGATATTTCCACCACTTCTGGTGACTGAGTTGCTACCATAGAAACAAGTATGTGTTGTTTTCCACACTGGAACATGCCAGCGTGAACATCACATCTGGCCTGGTGGGATGGGTTAAAAAGGCAAGCTGTTGCATTTTAGACAGCAGTCTGAGTTATAGCTGCAGGTTAAAAGTCAAGCTGACGGGCCATTTGTGGCTGAGCTTTGGGATACTGTTGACACTGTTGGAAATGAGGGGTCTGAGTGCAAAAACAATCGCACATTTCTTCAAAGAGAATCAGTGAGGCAGTCGGTTTCAGTGACTAGTTTGCTCCTTATTGTTGCACTTCCTCCTATCTAAGATTTCCATGTCAACCTCTGTTTGTAAGCATTTGTGTCATTGGAGGAAGTAATTAGTCAAACACTAGTGTCATTCAGCTTGCGTTATTTTTTTAAAGCGGTCATGAGGACATGAGATCCTAAATTTGTGCTTAGTTTCTAAATACAGATTACATAATATGGGGTTTAAATTGAGCCCAGAAAAACGGCTGCATCAGGTCATCTCGTGTGGCATTCAAGTGTTGCTGGTTTACATAACAAGTCTGATGACAGGTCCGGTAATAGGCCGGTACCCTGATAGCAGCATGTTGTGTTATGAAGAAATGTGCTGCCTGAACAATACTGAGACCAAAGAGTGAGAAGGAGATGCACGTCGTCTCCTTCAACAGGATGCCAAATGTCAACACAGGAAGTGAGGTCACGGTATAAGTCTTGAAAACGTTGTCATCAGTTTGCTGATGGCGCCAGAGACTCATAAAGACACTATGAATGAAACGAATGCTTACATTATTTGTTTTTTTCTGTTTCCCAGAACTCTATGAACCTGCCTCCAGACAAAGCCCGGCTCCTCAGACAGTATGACAATGAGAAGAAGTGGGACCTGATCTGCGACCAGGTGAATTTGTGAACTTTGTATCATTAATTAGTAAACCTGCTGTAAGACTACACACACCTGTCCACATTTTGGTGTGGCTGACTGCAGCAACTTACATCACGCCGCTCTTTTGTGTATCTTCAGGAGAGGTTTCAGGTGAAGAATCCTCCTCACACCTACATCCAGAAGCTTCGCGGGTACTTAGATCCTGGAGTAACACGAAAGGTGGGACCGTACAAAAATCATAAAGTAGAACCCGGCTGATTGATGCGTGTCAAAGTCTACTTACAGGTTACACACACAACTTCTGTGACAGCTCTGATGCACCTTCTCCTTATCTCTGCTTGAGGCATTATCAGCTGTTACCAGCTTAAAGTATCAGAAGTTCATTGGTCAGGTTGCAGGGTGTTTGACTTCTCTGGTTCTCCTTTATTCATCCTCTATTTTACAGTTCAGCCTGAAGATGAGGGCAACACTAAACCTGCTGAGTAGGATTATTGTTGTTTTTGAGGAACTGAAAAGTTCTCATGAAAACTGCCTAGAAAGTACAGCTTCAATGTAACCTGTAATAACCAGCATTCGTCGTGTCTTACAGAAGTTTCGCAGGCGTGTGCAGGAATCTACAAAAGTCCTGAGGGAACTGGAGATTTCACTGAGGACAAATCACATTGGGTAATCATGTCTTATCTTCTATTTTTCTGGTGAATTATGCAGGTCTATTCATCTAAAGCTCAAGGAAACCACATTATTGTTTTGCCCGGTAAAGAATATTCTATTGTGTGTCCCTGCTGCTGCTGCTGCTGCTGCTGCTGCTGCTGCAGGGACCCAGAGCTTTTTCTGGTGCCCAGATTCCCCCCTCCTATTGTTCCAACTGCCAAGCTCTGCAGCTCCACTTCATAGAGCTGGTGCTCATAATGCCCAGATGGTAGCCATTGTGTGGCCTTGTCCACTCCCCCATAGAAGGCAGCAGGAAGCTTTGTTGTATGCCAGAGGGACAGGAAGCCCGGCTGACCATTGCTGCACCCAGTGAAAAGCACAAGAACAAACACAAGGATACATGTATGTTTACAGAAGTCTCGCATAGTAAAGCAAACCACATTTTTGCATTGCAGAATCAAAAGCAGTACATTTTCCTCCTCATCCATCACACACGTGGATGCTATTTTATCGATTCGTAGCCTTCAGTGTCGCAGACAAGATCTTCGTAATCCGTAGTCATGGAGGTGCTGCAGTGACTTGCCACTTAATCCTTGAACCAAAGTAAAACACGCCTTCATTTTTTATGGACTTCATTGAGCCACGTGAATAACTCTTATACAATTTGCCTTCATCAATAAAGGACTTTTTCTTTTTCAATGCAGTTTCCAGAAAGGCTCACAGGCAAAGGAAAAGGAGCTCTATTTTCAGAAGACTTTTGTGGGTGGGATTAAGTGTAACAGATGCCGGTTTATTGTGTGTCTGAATCCTCAGCCCTGTCTGGTGTGTTATTCCTGAGATTGCCAAGAAAATCTGAAATAGCAACTGGTTGGAGAGAAGTACAGGGAGGAAAGAGTGAGGGTTCACAGCAACGAGGGAAGGGGGGCAGGAAGCTGATGATCAAGCCCACCTCCTCGTCCCCCCTCCTCCCTCCTGGACCCGGTCTAGTTGCTTTGTTCGCTTTCCTCTGCTCCTCTGCTCACCTCTCTTCCTTTTCCCTCTTCCTCCTTCCCTCCGCTGTCAGGGTCCTGATTGGTTTCCTGCCTAACTTGCCATTGGCTGACCAGCAATCTGTCATCACAGCCATCATTTCAAGACTATTTTAAGAACCTTTTACCTCAATCCATCTCCCCCTGGAGTTCCCTCAAAATATGGGGAGGAGGTAAAGGGGTCTGTGGGGGAGGCAGACTAAATACTGTTGAGTGTCAGGGGTTCTTCCTGAGCCCAGCTCTCTTAGCCATATGCCCTCCACATTCTTTCTCTAGTTGCAATGGGAATTCCTTTGTTTGGAGAAAACTGGAGTGAGGAAAACTGAAGCCTTGCTCTGCTTTACTTTCCATGGAATTTTTTCCACTTTCTTTTAGAGCTATTGAAGAGCCGTCATCCCAAATAATTCTCATTTATTACAACTTTCGTCTCATTTTTTTGTAATTATGTTGCCTATAATAGTTACCGAAGTATCATTACCTGGATATATGGTAGATCTGTATAACTACAAATCAGATGAACAGGGAGCATGATGTGTCCGAAAATTCAGCTGGATGTGAATGAAGCGGAATATGAAAGCTTAAATGCCTCTAAAAACTTCCAGCATTACTTAAATAACAACTATGAAAAGTTCAGCCAAAGGTGAACCAGTGTATGAATAATTTGTTTAAACCTGCCTGCTAGTCTATCCATGATTTACAATTACATTTAAAGCTACAATAAAGAGATCCACTAAAGAATAAATAACAATAAGAAAAAGAAGACAATATAAAGAATCTTCCTTTCACTTATGTAATTTACTAATTTATTAGAACAGTTGCTTAAAAACTCATTGATATTCTTTGCGGTTGAGAGAAGTACTGGGGCTCTACATCTAGTTACATATTATCACACAGCCTTTCCTTATATACATCTGTACACATTTGTTTTATCAGTTGCTATTATGATTCCACGTCACACAGTACAGTGATAAATGTTCCTTCAGCATTTTAAAGTTCATTCTTCTGTCATGTGCTCTGCTAGCTGTGCTTATTTCAGTTATTATTTGTTCTTTTTATAAATTAAAAAAGAAAAGCAAAACAAAGCAAACCCAAAAGGACAAATAACTGGTATTACAATTGATCAGCAGAAAAGCCAAAACTAGACCTGAGTTGTTCTAAACCAGTTCTTTAAGTACAAAAGGATTTATGAGAAGGCTTCAGAATAAGAAGAATCCTAGTTTTCTTTATGTCTCTCTCTCTCTCTCTCTCTGTTAGTCGGTAACGGGCTGTCCGAAAGGATAAGGGTGTGCTCTGGATCTGGCGCCCCGCTAACCTCTCTCTGCTTTCATGCGTCACAGGTGGGTCAGGGAGTTCCTCAATGATGAAAACAGAGGTCTTGATGTCCTTGTTGAATACCTCTCTTTTGCTCAGTGTGCAGTCATGTAAGTACACACACACACACACACACACAAATCATACACACCTCTTGACCAAACCTTTCCTTAGGAACTGGGTTGGGCTGTGAATCCAGCTGCTGAGTCTTTTAGAGCCTGTGATATTAGTACATTGCATTCATTGGATGTATTTCCTGTGTCTTGTTGCATACTTTGTAACGTGAATGCATTTCTGGACGGATGCTACCTGGTTGAGTGCTGAGCTATACTTTGGGACAGAATCTGTGTGCTGAGCTTTATCGTGCAGCTTGATGACAGTTCTTGTGATAATGCCTGGCTCTCTACTAAGCTGCCTTGCAAACCTAACCTCCCCCATGCCTCTCATCTACACCCCTGTGCCTCTGTGTTGGCTTCTCTGTTTGTCTATGGCCCAGGTTGGATTTTGAGGGGCTGGAAAATGGGGAGGATAGCTTCTTGGACAAGTCTAAATCTTGGAGCAGGTCCATAGAGGATCTGCACCATACGAACGCCCAACCCTTCTGCAACACTCTGGTGCGCTCTGCCCGCCAGTCTGTTCTTCGGTACGTATTGCTAAGCAAGCTTCCCGCTATTAGCTTCCTCTGTTACTGCCTTGCTCTGCTAACCTTGAATGCTATATTTGCATGCAAGCCCATTGTCTTAGTACTGGTGTGTTAAAAAGTCTCTGACCTTTAGTGCTATCTGTCTCTCTTTGTTAACGGTTCTCCTTCATCTGCCCAGATGTGCATCTGCACTGTCCACAGATGAGATCCAGCTGTGAGCAGCAACATATGTTGGACAGTTGTGATTCTCCTCTTCACCACTGTAGAGACATGACTTAAAGACAGATAGGGTGTAAAGTCTGATCGGAAAAACAGATATTATATAAGGGTGCACAAAAATAGTCCACAAGGACAGACTCTAGACTTATAAATATTATATAAATATATTGTCAGATAAATTACTGCTGAACTGTTATTGGTAGAAGGTATAAAAAGTTTTTCCGCCCACATTTGTAACAAAGTATGGAAAAAAAACGTATTCTTGATGTATGGTTATCCCGATCATAAACCTTACCAGAACAGTTACCATGAAATGACTGTGCAATATAGTTACATAATAGCAGTCTGTGAACACAATTCGGTCTGTTAACAGCAACAAGGAAACCAGGCATTTCCCATAATGCATCTGTAACCTCAAAAGCCATCTAAGTTTTTTTCTGTCAGACCTCATTCTCTGTAATTTTCTCTTTCTGTCTCTCGCTGTGACACACTTAAAACAAAAATCATAGAAAATAGTAGATACACTTCAGAGCTCTGTTTGACTAACAGAATAGAAGCCAGAACATGAATTTCATTGCTGAATTTGCTTTAATGTGCTGAATCTGTTGCAGCTACGGCTCAGTCGCGAATAGCAAAACCATCAAGAACTCCCGCCTCGTGAGTCAAAAGGATGATGTGCATGTGTGCATCATGTGCCTGAGAGCAATCATGAACTACCAGGTACCAGGAACCACCTACGACCCACAATCAGATATGTCTCATAAACTTTGAGCATGATATGCTTCCTGTGCAGTCAAGTGCTGAACATTTATGCAGGTTTTCTGACCACATCCTCTCTGTCTCTCTGTCTCTCTCCATGCAGTACGGTTTCAATATGGTCATGTCTCATGCACATGCAGTCAATGAAATTGCTCTCAGCTTGAACAATAAGAACCCACGGTAAGAACTCAGGACCCCTCCTCCATAAAATCAGGGCCGGGCCAAACAAAAGGGGAAACCCTGCAGCCAATTCATACGATATGCTTCTCCGTGGGCCTCTGCTTCTCTCTGAAGTCGAGGATCAGAGGTGTATACACGGGTCGTTAAGGGAATGTTTTCTAAAGGGAGATTTGTGGTAAACCACTGAGACTGATTACTTCATAATAAAGTCTATGAGGGTAAACACGTAAAAACCATGGAAACACCCACCAAAGCTTCAGACATTAATGCAGATTATGACTTTTGAGCCCTGTATGTTAATATCTACACCAATTTTGAGGATGCTTGAATTTTGTGATAGAACATATAAAACTGTACTTTTTTAAAAAATGTAGTTGTATTGATGGAAGTTTGGTGCATTTTCAGGACAAAAGCTTTGGTCCTTGAGCTGCTGGCTGCTGTTTGTCTTGTCCGAGGAGGTCATGAGATCATCCTTTCAGCATTTGACAACTTCAAAGAGGTGCCTATTGCAACTTTTTAATGAATTTTTAACAAGCTCTCAAGTTGTTATGTTCAGGATTAAGTTGTAACATATCGCTAGCCTAGCTATGTCTGAATATACTAATCAAAATTTAAGTAACATCAATATAATTGCCCTAATTTCCCACATCACTGGCGTGCATAAAGGCATAAAGGTCAAGTGTAGCGGGCCGAAAACTGAGAAGCTCTGAGAGATTTTATCTATCTGAGGTTGCAAGCAAAGCTCTATGGTGGCGTGTCTGAGATTATTGGACTCATTAAGACATTAGATGTTAAGTAACCTTGAACAATAATCAGAGGATCACTTCCCCAGTGGGAGCCAGTGAACCAGAAAGATTTGCTTAGCCTTTTTACTTTTTGCTCGTACAGTCACCTAAACTCCGGAACCAGACAAAATGCCTTACAGTCCAAAGCCTCAGCGAGACCCAAGAGCTAATCAACTCTCTAGTGGAAACAACATAGTACTGCTGTTTTTCCAAAATGATGCATTAACACAAAGTGACAGGTGTCTGAGATCTCACAGGGAGAAGGTCACGTTTGCTATTCATTCTATGTTTTTATTCATTTCATTTATTCAGCCTTTATTTAACCAGGAATTCTCTTGAGATTAACATCTCTTTGTCAAGGTGGACCTGGCCAAGATGGCACACCGTTACAATGTTACAAGAAGTTAAAAATCATATATAACATCATAACACTTAAAGTTAGAGTCAAAATAATACAAGGCCCACCATATCGATAGCAGTTGCTGTTCATTTGCAGAAGTCTTTATGAGAGCTCTGAACTCTCCCAAGAAAACAAAAGCATTCAGCTGTAATGTGCTCTGACTGTTATTCTATGACCGAGGTGCCAAATAATGCTGTTCTATAAAGCTCAGAGAAAAATCATAGCAGCTGTACTGGTCGTCAAATTTTAGATCCACAGCTACAGTGTTTGTGTGCAAGGAAAAGGATTTTTATTTCATCAACTTAAGAAACAACGTAAGTCAAACACTGAGATTATGTTGTTTGCAGGTAGAAAAACAGAATAAAAGAAATAGTTGATTTATCCTGATTATGCTTTTGTTGATAGAGCTGTAACACATCAGTGAAAGCAGCAGTTTATCAGATATTTGTTATGTCCACAGCACAACATTATGAAGCCATTGGCTTCATTGATTTTGCTGCATACTTCATGAACACCTCAGCATTGTGGTTTGCTCCAAAGGCATGATTTTTTTTCTTAATTAATAAATAAATAATTTGTAAAGTGCCATGGACAAAAAAAACATGTAGTATGGTTGATTTTAGGTGATAAATATAGGTAATATTTCCCTAAGGTACCACTTTGACATTCAATTAAAACGTCCTTTCTCGGGTCTCTTGTTTGTCTACATCGGACAAAGTTTTTGTTCTACTTTGTAAACCAGAGAAAAAAATCTTTGTTTTGCTTCACCTGGTGTGTTTCAGGTTTGCAAAGAGAAGCATCGCTTCGAGAGACTGATGGATTACTTCCGCAGTGAAGAGGGAAACATTGACTTCATGGTAAGACAAGCGTTTAGTTACATACAGATGTGTCTTTTTTGTGTGAGAGTACACCCATCAGTACAAATAAAAATGTCTGGCTCAAATGCCAAAGGTATTTTTTATTATTATCTGCATAAAGGAAAACACACTTTTATACAAGGTGCAAATGCAAAATCCAGTGGACTATATGTCAGTTTTAAGATAAAATATCCTGATACAGATTATACGTATCAAGTATATAAAGAATATTAATGAGCTGGTGTTTGCATTTGTTCTCCAGGTTGCTTGCATGCAGTTCATCAACATTGTGGTCCACTCAGTTGAAGACATGAACTTCAGAGTGCATCTGCAGTATGAATTCACCAAACTGGGACTAGATGACTTCCTGGAGGTAAAGAAATAATGTTGTGCTTAAACTGGGCCAATCGCTCTCATTGTCTACGTGGAGACTATTCGCGGAGTGTCACTAATGTTGAATTTATTCTCTCTCGTGCCAGAAATCTAAACACACGGAGAGCGACAAGCTGTCGGTTCAGATCCAGGCTTACCTTGATAACGTATTTGATGTGGGTGGCCTGCTAGAAGATGCCGAAACCAAGAATGCAGCGCTGGAGAAGGTGGAGGAACTGGAGGAGCACCTGTCCCACGTAAGTGCACCACCCAGTCTGGACCACCAACACTGCTCTCTATACACATTTATGAGATTGTTGTGGTTCACCAGCTATGTACTTAAGTTGGCTGTTTCTACATGGCAATTAGAAATCTACTCGGTGTTTGCACTTCACAAGTGGTTCAGGATAATAATTGGGTGGGGAATGCTGGAAAACGGAGTGCGTGAAACAATCTTATTATTGTTCTCGTGTTGGCTCGGTCTTTCTGGGCTATTGCCTTTGTATCCCACGCTGCTTTGCAAAGACCTTCTTCACATGGAAAGGTCGTAGGCAGCCCCTGACATCATTCTTGGAATTTGAAAACAAACTCTGCTCTCAGAGGTCAGAAATGATGGGGGAGGAAGAGGGTGAAGATTCTCTCTGAATTCCTTAGCAAAGATGTGTAATGTAAAATCAAAACTGAGAGCTGTGTCATGTTATTGCTGCATCATGCTGCTCGCTGTATCTTATTTCTTAGTGATGATGCAGTATATGGGGAGGAGAGATGGGGAAGTGGAGCTGGGAAAGATGCCCACTGTGTGGATCAATTCTTTCCTTCTCTCATCTCAGTGTTGCTCCATCTTCTCTTCTAGGTGACTGAGAAGCTTCTGGAGGTTGAGAATGAAACAATGATGAAAGTAGCCGATCTGGAGAAGCTGCTCATTCAGAAAGATAAGGAGCTGAACGTAATACGGGTAAGCCACAGTCCTATCGACGTGATATTTCTTGCTCTCCTCGCATCATAAAGGCTTCAGATTCCGCGCCTGTTAGCAGAGATCAGGTTCATATGCTTGTGGCTAAATTGCTGTATTAGCAAATTAGGTCACAAAGAGACAGGATGTTTGTTTAGCTTGTGGAGTCACTGTGCATTATGCTCTTTATCACCCCCTGGTGACTGCTCAGGAGACATACGAGTCAACCAGCACTCAGGTTAACACCCTGAGGAGGATGATCAAGGAGAAGGATGCTGCATTTCAGAGGCACTTCAACATTGAGAAGCGTCTGCTGGAGCTCGAACAGCAGGGCACCATCCGCTTGCACAAGAAACCTGATGGAGACATCGCCATCGAGCCGCTGGGCGTCGGCAGTGCCGGGATACCCTTGGGAAACATCGGAAAGCTGTCTTTGGGTTCAACGGCAGGGCTGACAGAACTAGGAGGACCCGACACAAGTTTACCACCAGCCAGCGAAGCACCTCCGCCTCCACCGCCTCCTCCCCCTCCCCCTCCCCTGCCATCTGCTTCAGGTGATGACAACACTGTGACTCGCAGTCTAGTGATTCATGTATATGTATGTGAAAGTTGACTTTCTCATCTGTGGACCCTCAGAGCAGATCTATTTTCAGTTCCCTATATTTGTTCATTCGTGCCAAACCAAGTGATGGGTCACAGCAGTGTTCTTCTAAGCCAGACAGGAAAGGGAAACATAAGGCTGGTTTCCTTTGTCTCCGGAAAGGCCGCACTGACTGTTGGAGCACTTTCCAGCCTTTTATCCAAACTAGACTTTATCAGGTTTCATTACTTTAAAAATCTGTTTTCAGCGATTGTCAGGCCGAGGTGGCAGCTCACGTAGAACACGAAGCTGTTACTAAACATGCAATAAAAATACTCTTCTGCATTAATTACAGGACACACTGCGCCAGTCCCACCGCCACCACCTCCTCCCCTTGCTCCTCCTCTGCCAGAAGCTTCCCCCTCTGTCATCTTGAGCGTAGGTCTGTCAGGTGAGCGTGCACACAAAATTAAACTTGGTTGTCTTTGCCTTCGATTTTGATGTTCAAGGTTGACTAGATCAGAGGATTGTGGGTGGCAGGAGGTAGAGTGGATTGTCGGTAGGTTGATCCCTGGCTCCTCTAGTCTGTGCGCTGAAGTGTCCAGAACTCTAAGATGCATCCGTCGGAGTATAAGTGTGTGAACGATAGGCGAAAATCACTTAGCCATAGAAAAAGATGGTTGTATGAATGTGTGTGAGTGGCTGAATAAAGCTTCGCGTTGAAAAGTGGTATATAAGTACCGTTCATTCTGAATTCAACGAACACTTTCTTCACCACAGCTATCAGGATCAAGAAGCCTATAAAGACCAAGTTCCGCTTGCCTGTGTTTAACTGGACGGCCTTGAAGCCCAATCAGATCAATGGCACAGTCTTCAACGAGATCGATGATGAACGTGTGCTAGAGGTAAATCAAGAAGATAAAACCTCTTTCATGTTAAGATGTAGGTCTTGGTTAATATGTGTCAAATTTGAATTTATGGTAAATTAGTATTAATCTCAGTAAAACATTTCCATAGTCAAAAGCTCAGGTTTCTCTAGTCTCTTCCAGTTGAGTTCAAACCTTAATAAGAGGAAAAAGTAAAGCAAAACTAAACTTAAATGATAAGAGCATTGTGTCGCGAAATAACCAGCTTCATACCAACACCATAACACTTATGTGTTCAGGACTTTTAACATCAATTTAGAGCAAGTAAAAGTTGAGTTGTTATTCACATGCAGGAGCTGGAACTGGAGAGGTTTGAGGAGCTATTTAAGACGAGAGCCCAGGGTCCAGTTGTGGATCTTTCCTGCACAAAGAGCAAAGTAGCCAATAAGGTGGCAAACAAAGTCACACTTCTGGACGCCAATCGCTCCAAGAACTTAGCCATCACACTGCGAAAGGCTAACAAGACAACAGAAGAGATCTGCAAAGCCATAGAGAAGTATGCACCTGTCTTTTACGTAAACTTTACATACTTACATAATTTTCTGTGGAACAAGTTACAGGTAACGTGTTATCTTCACTCAGGTTTGACCTCAAGGCCTTACCTGTCGACTTTGTGGAGTGCCTGATGCGTTTCCTGCCCACCGAGGCAGAAGTGAAGGTGATGCGTCAGTACGAGCGCGAGCGGCGTCCGCTGGATCAGTTAGCAGAGGAGGATCGCTTCATGTTGTTATTCAGCAAGATCGAGAGGCTGACGCAGAGAATGAACATTATCACCTTTGTTGGAAACTTTGCCGACAACGTGAGCATGCTCACGCCACAGCTCAACGCCATCATTGCTGCTTCTGGCTCAATCAAGTCGGCACCAAAGCTCAAGAGGATGCTTGAAGTGAGATGTGTTTGTTGACTTTCACAGCAGCAGCGTTTGTATTTTTTAATGCATATATTCACTCGGTGCTTTTGGTTTACTCGTAGATCATCTTAGCCCTAGGAAACTACATGAACAGCAGCAAACGAGGCTGCGTTTATGGTTTCAAATTACAAAGCCTTGATCTGGTGAGTAATCAGTAGTGAAGTTTACTGGAATTCCAGTCAGCACAAAAGTGTGCTGCAGAGTTTATTATTAAATTGCTTTTCCTAACAATGTTTTTTACACAGCTTCTGGACACTAAGTCTACAGACAGGAAGATGACATTGCTCCACTACATAGCTCTTATTGTGAAAGAGAAGTACCCTGAACTGACCAACTTCTACAATGAATTGCACTTTGTGGACAAAGCTGCAGCAGGTGAGCGTGCACCAAACTCTGTCAGCAACCGTGTGGGGACGCAGTGTTTTCACAGAAAGGTCAGGTGTTAACATCTGGATAAAACGCTACGTAATATACTTAAAATATGCTCTGATGTCTGCGTGCAAAGTGTCTCTGGAAAACGTCCTGCTGGATGTTCGAGAGCTGGGGAAAGGCATGGACCTCATCCGGAGAGAGTGCAGTCTCCACGACCACTCAGTCCTGAAAGGTTTTGTCCAGGCTAGTGACTCACAGCTGGACAAGCTACAGAAGGACGCCAAGATGGCAGAGGTATCCGACAACGTCTTCACCTCCAAAACCTCAAATTATCCGCTGGAACAAATGAAAATGAAACCTTTCTCGTTCATTCATCTCACTGACATCTGATGCGCAGCCACTAACTCGACAGTGTTTACAAACATTCTCTTTCCCAATTCCAGGAAGCCTTTAACAGTGTGGTGAGCTACTTTGGAGAAAGTGCCAAGACGGCTCCACCCTCCGTGTTCTTCCCTGTGTTCGTGCGCTTCATCAAGGCGTACAAGGTGAGGACGCCAAGCAGAAGCTACATCTCTGTAGCTTTCCTCACTTCCTCAGCTGGACATTTGGGAAGTTCCCTGGTTTGCTGTCAGCCTTGCTGAGAGCAGAGGGGGGCAGAGCTTTGGCTGCTTTTGTGGCACAGGACGTGGCGTATACTCCCAGGCCAAATAACAGGAAAGGCCAGCTGGGTCTGACTTTAGAAGCTGCAGCTGTGGTGTTTAGACTCGTCCCCCCCCCTTTACCTCCGGACTGCCTCGCCCTGCCCCAACACACAGCACGCATCCTGAGATTGTTCTCCATCTAGATTTATGGGATCTGCTCAAGGAAATGTGCAACACAAGGATTTCATGTGTCTGTTTGAGTGTGCGCATGTGCTCTAAAGGAACTGTTTAACAAACACTTGTTGCCTCGAGTAATAGAATATAGTTTTCTACAGTTTTTAAGGCCTCTTATTGTCAGACATAGAAGCTTTAATTTAACTTAAGTGAGAGCCAAAATAAACAGAACAGCCAGGAGTTGCCGTGAAGCCACAATACTAAACAAACTAACGAGAAAGAGAAGGTTACAATTTCAAGCCCAAACTTCAAATTAACACGAGAAAAACTGGAAGAAAATGGGCTGAAAATGTTCTGTGTCCCGTAGAGCTTACTGTCAGTCAGTTAAAGACGTTAAAGAAGAAAGAGTATCTTTAAATAATTTGTTGCTAACTGTGAAATCACCTGCTTTTTCTTAGTGGCCTAGGAACAACTTATCGCTGAGATTCTTTGTGTTCTTGGAGAGAAACTATGGTTTCTGTCATCCACAGCAGATCAGCTCAGATTATCTGGTTTAAAAAAACAAAACGAAACACATTGTCAGATTTTGTTCATTTTGATTCAAGTCAGGGAAGCTGTTGCCTTGTTTTTAATATTTCTGCCCAGCTTGGCTGATTTATAACTATCTAAAGTGTCATATTCACCATACTTATTGATCCCTTTGTTTATCTTTCTCCGTATGTCAAACTGTTCATTTAAGCGCGTGCGTGGTCCTGGTCATGTTTAGTAAAGCGTGGCTTTCCTGTTTATGCCCAGCTTTTCAACTGTTTTTTCTTTGCTTCACATGGCCACACAAAAGCACGTTGTTGGATTTATTTCCACTGAAGTTTCTTGTCACAGATGTGTCATCTATTTCTCTTCTCAACAGGATGCAGTGGAAGAAAATGAACAGAGGAAAAAGCAAGAGGAAGCAATGAGAGAAAAGTTACTGGCTCAGGAGGCGAAGCAGCATGACCCTAAGGTGCAGCCCCGCTGGATGAACTCTATCACGTATTTACTCAGTGCTAAATAAAGCTTTTTCGTAGGCCAAGAATCACAGTGAAAACAACCAAATATCCTTTCCACTGGTTCAGGTTCAGGCCCAGAAGAAGAGGCACCAGCAGCAGGAGCTGATCGCAGAGCTGCGCAGGCGGCAAGCCAAAGACCACCGGCCTGTGTACGAGGGCAAGGATGGCACTATTGAAGACATTATCACAGGTGGGCCAGACAGGACTGTTAAACGAACCCATGTGCGTGCCAGCAGCCCCGGTGTTCCCAGGCTGAGGATGACTGTGGTCATCGACTGCTCAGCTCCTTTGAAGTGCACCTTGTGCTACGTGCTTCAGACACCAGCACATCTGGAGCACAGCAAATAGCAAGCGTTGTTCCATGCCATGCTGTCTAGTCTGTTAGGGGAAATGCTGCTGGGTATCAAAGTGTGTGTTTTCAGAAAGGCCAGGTCTCAAGAAGTAAATTGAGGTACTAATAATTAGGATCCACGACAGCCTCAAGCAGCTGTTCCTGGAGGGATCATGTTTTTGGCTTTCTATACCTCCATACCTCTTTAATTTCTTCTAATCTGGCACAAAAAAGTCACTTGTACTATAATTTCAAAGATCGCCGTGACCTCATAACGAAATTTTTGCTCAAAACTAAAGTCTAACTATGACAAAATTGGAGGAAAAATGATAAAATGATGACATGTTGTATCCAAAAGATCAAAAGGTTAACTTAGCTGTGATTGAGCAACATTATAATGTTGGGCAAACATACTTTTCTGCCCACTGTTTGAATGTCGTAAGACAGAAGTGGAGATTGGGAGGTAGGTAGGTGCCTGTCTTCACTGCTCGTACTATACCAGTCTGGACAGACGTGGATATAAACTGCACACGAGCAGAATAGCAGAATATTCTGTTTGCAAAGAGCGGAAAGTGATTGGGCAGTGTGCAATTTCGTTTCCTACATTTAATTTTTGGAGATGCCAAAGTTAAATCATCTTACAACACACCTACGTATTTTAAGCCTTTATTGGGAGAAAACCCTGCATCTACAGCCTCAGCGTAGCACATAAACTAACTGATGTTTTTGTGATGATCATTAATAACTGTCTAAAGTGTAAATAATATGAATGTTGCTTCATTATACTTTAGTGTTAATAATAGGAATAATTGTGTGTCACTACTATCAGAGCTCTAACTGTGTTTTATCCAGTGGACGGCTTTCAGGACATGTCCTTAACCTTATTAAGAACGTTAGGCTTTCACAAGGTTTGCCCCTCCCCCTTAGGGCAGTGTTTCAGGTGTGACATGTTTTCTCTTCCTCCGCCTCCTCCCCCCAGTACTGAAGAGCGTGCCCTTCACGGCCCGCACTGCTAAACGCGGCTCACGTTTCTTCTGTGAAGCCAACCTCTGTGACGACGCCAACTGCTAGCCCTTCCCCTTTAATGCCAAGGTTGACCAGGTTTCTCTCATACGCATTTTGAACCCCCCACTCTCCCTCGCAACCCACTACCACTACCTCCATGTGCATGCAGCATGATTTCTGTCATCCCACCCCACCCTCAACTATGACTACTGATGACTAACTCGGGCCGTCACTGGTTGTTTGTGTTGAGAAGACTCCTATCAGGTGTCTGGTGATAGGAGTCAGCCAAACCTCTTTGCCTGGAGCTGAGAAAGTTGCATTGAGTGTCAATATGTTTTTGTGTGTAAAATATGTTGACACGCTTGCAGTACAGTCCTGACTGTGATCACGTGTAGGACATCATGCATGACACAGTAGGCTTTTGCGTTATTTTGCCATATTTCTTTCAAATTATCCGATACCAACGGACTGAATCTAAAGAGGTTTGGCTAGCAGACTGTTTTATTTTATCAGCACTGCCTTGTTCCATGAGACTAACTTGTTTGGTGTTGGTTTTTCCGGCTAACATGTGACTCTTCTTTCCTCAACCACCACTGTTTATTCTGCCCCCCTCCAGCTGAAAAGAAGATTAATGACAGTATTTCCCACTCCTAGGAGAGGGTAAGAAAGGTAGCCTGGCTGAAAGCCGGCCTGCTTGGCCCTCCAGCTCCTGTGTGCTGCTACAGTGATGTCAGCTGCTTCAGCTAGTGCTTCAGTTGCAAGCAAAGAAACACACACACACACACAGAATTTAAGAACACTATAAAATTTGCTAGTAAACAACACAAAGTTGAACTTGTAAAAAGAAGAAGTCAGCATAGTATTAAAAAGAAACAACTTACCTGCTTTTAAAACAGCCATAAAAATATGAACTCAGGTGTTTAAGTGTCTACAAAGCCCACCTCAGAAGCAACACCAGTGGCATTTTTCTTTTAGTATTAATGTCAAATTTTTTCCTTAGAAACGAGTATCATCCTCACCCCTTCCTGTTACGTGTTGCATGTTGTCCATTGTTTATTTACCTCTCACCTGTCGGCAGCGTCCGCCATGTTTGTCTGTGCTAAATGTCATCTGCAGTGTGCTCAACAGCTATTTGGTCAACAGGCTCTAGAAGAAAACAGAATCAAACTTACGTGAACACAGTCTGTATCCACACTTTTGTTTCCTCTGTGACAGCCATCCTGTTTGGTAATCTGCAAACTCAAGAGCTTGTTGACCACTGTATCGTAACCAGAGTGGTTACTTTGTAACGTCCTCATTGTTTAGTGTTACTGATTTGCCAAAATCACCGTCTCAAAGCCTTGAATTTCTCCGTTTTGAAGCACAACTTCTAGCAGTTGAAATACAAGGCTATGGGAATGTGGCATTCCTGCCACATTTGCTAATTTTGTAGCTCTTATGGACAATTTCAGCTTTAACCCAAAGTTTTAACTGCACAAGTGTTTCCAGATTTTCTGGATTTGAAAATTATAACAATAAACACTCAGTTGTCAGTTTATTAGGGAGCTCAAACTAATGCAGACTAACAACAGTCCTGCAATAAAGGCAACTTTTCATAGTTTCATCTTCATTGTAAAAAAGAGGAAATATGGTTTGTGGTGCTGTTTTCATGTACTGCATTATATAGTAAGGTGTTCCTATTTTCTTTTCTTTTTTTAGCTTAACCTCATTTACAGAAATGAGGGAACAACTGATATAAATTAGGTGTACCTAATAAAGTGAGAACTGAGTGTACATCCTCTGCTCTTCTTGCTTAAAAACACTCTTAAGAAATTGAGATGTAAACAGAAGCAAATGTCCAGATTGACCTCTTGGTCGTCTAACATGTGTGTCCCCCTGTCTCTCACCCCCCTCTCCATGCCTACTCACAGATCTCCGAAACCAGCCTTTCCTGCGAGCAGACGCGTTGATCCGGAGCGGTTGGAAGAGACCCTAAACCACTTATTCGTCACTTATAGTCCCCTCCCTATTGTAACCCTTCCCTTTGTCCCAGTGGCGCATCTCAACCCTGAGGCTGCAGATCACAAAGACTGAAAAGCGAGGACAGGACAAAGCCCTTGTTTTAGCCCGGTAATTTATTTATTTATGGATGCCCTTTTACAACCACTTTAAATGAGCAGGCATGATTACAGAAGCACAACGCGCTACTACTCCTTCGTCACCGCGAGCAGAAGGCTTTCCCTGCTCTGTCGGCACTGACCTTTGGGAGGATGACCAGAGCACAGGTGAGGCCATCTGAGGACTGGAGGAGGAATTGTGCTTTCACTAACAAGTGCCTGCTAGCATGTGGATCTTAATGTGGACATTCCTGAAACCCATTAATATCCGAAGATTACGCAGTCATAGCAGGATTTAAACTGGGAGGCAGCCAAGATAAATTGCCGACTCTTCTGCTGCTGCTGGGACGCCTGCCTTTAAGACACCTGCAAAAGCCTCCTGCAAATAACAGAGGAGGTGCGATGTCATAACAGACATTCGTGGACTGTTTCGCAGCGTTACGCCAAGTCTTCGAAACGCTTTCAATCAGACTTAATATTGTTTATTTTGATTGTATCTGGGAGCAAAGACCATCACTGTACTGGTTCTTCTTGTCAAGCTAGACAAACCAAATTACTCCAAAGTTTGATGTTCCGCTTAAGAAGTGCCTTTTTGTGTAAACAGTGTTATTTCTCGTCAGTCAGCCATAATTTGTTTATTTTACGTCTTTCATTTGGTAAAGATTGTATTTTTTACCGCCTTGTAATATAACATTAGCCTTATAATCCTGACAACAATATGCAAGTTGAAGGCACAAAAAAAGCTTAAAGGTAGGTTAGTTCCTTTTTACCTCTAGTACATCAGAACAGCTGACACGAGAGTCCCCAGAGTTTTGGGCCTTGACCAAGTGGTGGTTAAAAACAGAATATTACGTGCCTTGACAACACTTCCTGTCACACCGTGCGTGACAGTTAGGAGGTGACAGACGCATGAAGGAGACTCCAGGTGGACTACTGTTTCAAAGGCACACTTGCTGTTTGGTTAGCCTGCTCTAAATGTATTAACAGATGAAGGATGAAGTGCATTTAAAGCTTCTTTTTCTTATCCGTTTTAATACAGATTATTCCTCCTAACAGCTTTAGAGACTTGCATGACATTGGCACAAAGGGAGCAATACATCTTAACACTACTTAAATTTGGCTCAAGATTGTATAAAACACTATTCTTGTGTGTATTGAAATCAAAAGAAACATACTTTTTTTTTTTTTAAGAAAAAGCTATTCTTGGGATTGTCTGTTGACTGAAAGACAACACTTCCTGTTTAATAAATATGATGATTTATGTAACAAGACCAAAGACTTTCATTACAATTCAGAAGCCTTTCCAGATTAAGCAACATCCAAACAAGTGCTTTCTACATGTTAGCGTTTTATTTCTTCATTCTTTAATAATAAGTGAGGCTATTTTCTAATGTACTGAAGTATGAAGTAGACTGCTTCTCCTCTCCATCTTTCCAAATGACAGACACGGCCATCGTACATTTCTACTATAAAAATCCATTTAATTCCTTATATCAAAAAGAAATCGAATTATAACAAAACAATCAGAACCACAAACGTGGGTTTTTGCCAGTTAAAGAAATTCTCCAAATGAAATATGATTGTTCCAACTTACATGGCGATTTAACAGAGCAGGATGTTAAAAGCAAATAAACAAGAAAAAAAAACAGAATTTAAAGAAAAAAATGTGATGAATACTGTTAACATTTGAGGACTAAAGCCAGAGTTTCCTCTTGGTTAAGTGTGTCTGTGTGTGTGTGAGCACCATGCAGTGATATGGTAGGTATGGCTGACAAGCTGAGGTGATTAAAAGCAATACGGTGAGCAGTGAGACACAGAGCCACACTTCCCAGACTAAAAATCCGGATGGTTAGCAGCAAAGCAAAGGAATGGAGAAAGGAATGCTTATCAGGAAGCCGATCAGTCTCCTTCCTGAGAATGCACTTAACAATGAGCATTAACCTAAATTACATGTCCATGTAATTACATACAGTGAAGGAAAGAAAAAAAAAAATCCAACCTCCCACAGAAGTACGTACCATCAGACGGTCTCCCTGGCCTTTCCTGAAAGTATGTTTACAATCAAAAGACGAGGAACAAAAGTTGAACGCAACCGTTCTCGGCTAATTACTGGTCGCAGGTTCTTTTTTTTTTAGAGGATGACCGGAAATTCACAGAAGCTTGTCTCTACTCCAGAAGAGTTTCAGAACAAAGCCCCAGCTCCTGTCCAGGGTGTCCTGCAGTAGGCTAATCCAAGGCCACGGATATCATCCCAGGCTTTTTCATCCTGGAATGTGGACTTAATTACAATCATCTTCATCCAGCGCACACTAACACACTGCCATGATTCATTCATCGGTGACACAAAGTATGTCAATTATACAATGACTTAAAAAAACAAAAGAAAAACATTAAAAAGTACAGACTGCTATTTGTTACTGATGTTTGTATTCCTGGGTATATTTTCAAGACACTTTGTTAATAGGTTCATATATATGGAAATATATATATTTATAATATATATATATATGTAACTTTAGTCTGTGCAAGGAGGTAAAAGACAATCACTTGAATGTAGCTCTTTGCAACAACAGATCAGATGCCGAGTCTCTTGTGCATACACGTGCAGTTAAACATCACCTCGCCTTTCCCTCTAAGACCTCCAGTAGCAAACATACATATACACAAAATGTGAACCAGCATCCAGGAAGCATTCGTGGTGAGCACTGACGCATCTCCTCTCTTTCATGAACAACGAAGACTTGGCAACATTTTCTAGGATGGAACAAAAATGTTTTTTTTCTCTTTTCCCCTACACAATTTATACAAAAATAAAAAAATTAAAATTGTTCCACTGCCATTTGTATCTTTTACATTTGCACAGAGGTAGTGGCTGAATGCGTGAGAAAGGTGTGTGTGTGTGTGTGTGTGTGTGTGTGTGTGTGTGTGTGTGAGTGAGAGAGAGAAGTTGTGAGGAAGTGAGCAAAATGAAAAAGAACTGGATAAAATGTCTATAAAATGGTTTCTTTTCCGTCACCAGAGGATTTGTTTTCCTTTTTGTCAAAGAACAAAATATAATACTGCAATCACTTAAAAAAAGTAGTTCTTCATTTTATACATTTTATACAGTGTTCTCGTTTTTATGTTTTTTTTGTTGCTTTTCTTTTCAGTTGGTAAAGGCATAAAATGAGAGAGCTCGCTGGCTCTAGGTTGGGCGAGGCAGGGCAATGTTGGCAGAGTTCAGTCCATGCCGAGGTCTATGCCAGGGGGTCGCTCATGTCCTCGTCGACCTGGGAGAGGAGCTCCTTCTTTTCATCAGTGCTCGCCAGAGAATTGCGGCTGTTGTGGGCACCCATGTACAGGGTGGCATACACTGGGTTCGTGAAGTTGGTGGGCTGCGGAGTGAAGAAAATTACTCGGTGACTCAGGCAAAAGAAATGAAAAGATTTGATATATTGTGAAAGAAGCAGTATTTTGCTTATTCAAATAGGCTCAGCTCGCATAAATAACAAGATGTTTCCCAGCTCAGTGCTGAAACCCTGGCAGACAGTTGTGGTTTGTTATGTTTTCTGTGTTTGGTTATTTGTTTCTGAAAGTCTGGGCACTAATCATCTGCCCCCAACAAACCAGTAGGTGTATTTCCAGTGAAGAACTTGCAACTTCTTTTTAAGCACTCAGGACTTTATGGACAATTCCTCATTTGATGTTTTATGATTGTGGTGAAAAATGTTTGAATATAGTGACCATGAGGGCTCCAGCATAAAAGCTTTATTCAGCTGTTCCCCTTATTCACAGTGGATTTCCGTTCCTGACACCCCCCAAGGGATTTTTGTCTCCAGCTGGGATTAAACTGGAGTTTTTTTTCACTTCTTAGGTGAATGTAAAAGAAATGGTATTTATATAGTGCCTTCATACTGTGCTTTTATCTGCTGAATGCATTCACACACACAGAGGTAACTCAGGGTTCAGTATCTTGCCCAAGCATCGATCTGTATACAAACCACTCGAGCCACAACGTGTAAACCATGAGACTATGGAGCCACTCATCAGAACTAAAGTATATGATCAGGGCTCTAGAGTGCGACCAATTTGGTCGCATTTGCGACCAAATTTTTCAGTGGTGCGACTAAAAAAAATATTTGGTTGCACCTGTGCGACCAACTGTTCGGGTAGCAAAAAAAAATAAAAATCTGCAACCTTCCCTGTGGTCAACAACAGACACATTTTGCCCCTATCGTGGACTAAACCAATCAGAGATAGTCAGGGGCGGGACCTCTCTGATTGGCCGTGGTCCAGTTGAAAGTGCAGGTGGAAGTGGGAGGTGAGTAGCTTGAATAAAGCGATATCAATTCATTAAATCCTGAATCGACTTTTAAATATAACTGTGTTTTGCCAGAAACGCCAGATTCTCAGATTAAAGCTCACAAAACCATTTCAACAACAACCAAACAGCAAATGAGAGCAGGTACACAGACTCCACACAAAGACCTAAACACAGACCGACGCATCAGAATCAGCTTTGTCTTTCTCGGCTTTCTCACCCGACGGCCCGTAGACGGACACGCTGTCGGAGCTCAGCGATCCTGATGCGTCCGGTCCGCGCTGTGATTACGTCTTCTTGCGCTGATTCTGAGCTGCAGGTTTTGTCTCTCCAACCAAAATCCACCGAGCCAGCAGCAAAAGAAGCAGCAAACTGCGCTTCACATTTGATCAATGTCGTCATGAATTTTGCTGTTTTGCTTCCACGACTATTAAAATCCCACTCCATGCACAGCTAGCTCTCTCTCTCTCTCTCTCTGTACTTCAAGAACAGTTTCCCGTCTCCAATCTCTGTTTTCTGTATTATTCATTCGCTTATTACCCACCAGTCTACCGTTGTTTACAGCGCTGTGGCTGCTGTCTTTCTCTTTTCTTTTTCACTTAAATGACCTCGGACAAGAAAGCCTATTTTTTCTGTTGTTCAATACTGAAGAAATTTAAACTTTATATGCAGAACATTGTAGAATATTTTTAAGGTTTTCTGCTATAAAAAGCCAGACCAGGAAAATCTCCTTCATGTTTTTCTGTGTTTTATTCTCAGTTACTTTCACACAAAGGCATCTGCTGTGATGCTCACAATTCTGATGAAATCAGTACTGATAAATGATCAGAATTATAATATTTCTGACTGTCTGAGGCTAAGTTTAATCGAATCGGGACTTTGAAAACCAGAATCAAATGGATTATAGAAATCAGTGATGATACCCAGCCCTAGTGAGCAGCCTAGGCACGACAGAAGTGGATGTAGCTGTAATAGGAAAAGAACTATTGCTAACTTTTCTGTTAAGGCCTGATCCTTCTGAAATTCATAGCCAGTGCTCTGACACGGTGTCATCAATCTTTGAATGCTGAAAAAGCACAGTGTATCCAGAAAAACACATATTATATAAATTATTATAAAATTTGTGTGCGCCTAACTTTTGTGCCGGTACGCCTAACTTTAAAAAGTTAGGCGTACCGGTACGCCCATGGCAAAAAGTTAGTCTAGAGCCCTGATGATTCACATAATTCTAACAATATTCATTCCAAAATTCATTACAGATGCCAGAAGTAAATACCATAACGACACCCACTGGTTTCCTAAGTCTTGCTTTAAAGCTTTTGCATTTGGACTGTGGCGATCTCGATGGCAAAAAACTGGATATAAATGTAGAAAAGTGATTACAGATCAGTCAAGACAGAAAACTGTTTTTCACTAGACGTCCAAAGGACAGGAATATATTGAGAAACCCAGCTACTTTCATCCAGTGTTCTTTAGATCACAAAGAAGGGTCTATTTACTGTCTATAATGACTCCACAACCAAAACCAATTCATTAAAAAAAAAAAAAAAAAAACAACTCACAAAAGGACTCATAAATGTGGAAATATCTGCATGGTTAGCCACTACCAGGCATTTTCAGATATTTTGTAATGAAACGGCTTTTTTAAGCTTTGTTACCTTGTCTGGGTCTAAAGCAAAGTCGGAGTCCAGAAGTTCCCCAGCATCATCATCAGGATCTCCTTCATAGATCTTATAGGCAGGGTTTCCAATCTCAACATTCATGGCCCCGTTGGTCATTCGGTGGTGCTGGAAGCCCTTGGCACTGCAGAGAAACTGATCAACAATTATCTTAGAAGCAGATTCAGACCCTTGTTTAAAAGAATTGATGTGCTAACCTCAGAAGAAAGCTAGAGTGACTAAAAGGTGTCTTATCATAAACCCATATCATAAATTCACTCAGCACTGGCTATGTACAATTGACAAGAACAGGACAACATATATCAAAGGTTTTCAAATGAGCTTTTGTGTCAAAAGGCCATTTGATCAAACCTATCGAATATACTGCAGCATGTCCATCGCGGAGAATGCTGGATTAGATTGCAAATATTCGGCTGTTTGCAAGCATATAAACATTTTTCAGAGATGCACAGTTATACATTTTACTCTGCAAGCACATTGCCTGAGCCTAATATTTACAAATGTAAACAGGGAAAGGCATGGAGGACAATGGGAGGACGTCAAAAGTTCAACTACTCGTGCATCACCAGAGCTATTCCAGAGTGAGTAGGCCCCCTGTGTTGTTGGGTGGGAAACCCCATGGAAGCCAAACAGAAGATGGCAAGCGAGGACAATGGAAAGATTTCGGCACTGAACGAAAGAATGGACAAAAGGACAGACAAAAGCATAGCAAAG
This sequence comes from Simochromis diagramma, assembly GCF_900408965.1. Classification (NCBI taxonomy): domain Eukaryota; kingdom Metazoa; phylum Chordata; class Actinopteri; order Cichliformes; family Cichlidae; genus Simochromis; species Simochromis diagramma. Next base: position 2,205,646 of record NW_024387152.1, on the reverse strand, counting down.
GCAGTCTGACTGTATTTTAGGGAAAGGAGAGGAGAGGAATTGGGGGTCAACAGGTGAATTATGTAACCCTATCAAGTTACCGCGAGCACTGAGAACGAGATTTGCCCAGGCATAGAGACCTGGGAGACAGGGAAATAGATGGTTATCAAAAGGTAAGAGAGAAAGAAAGACCAGAACGGTGAGGACCAGATGACAAATGGAGTTTGAATTTTTTAAAGATGAAAAAGCGTTCCGAACTAGTACTCACCCACGCATTCTCTGCTTGTACCACAAGATGGCACCAACCACCAGCAATGCCAGCAACAGCAGCAGCAGCACTGGGACGATGATTGACGCAGTACCTATGAGTGAACAAATATCACATCTGTATCCCCTCCATCCAACAGCACACCTGGGCATAGAGGTACACAGTGGATATGTGGGTAAGTGTGGTAAGCGGACATTAAAACAATAAAATATTATTAAGTATATATATGCCTGTTGATGTCTACTGGGATCTTACGTGCACTGTGGCAGCAGTGTGCGATTGTCTACTGAACACTGGCCATGTGCGCAGTAGTTTGAACAGGTATAGCAGCTGGGTTGGATCTGACCATTTGGACAGCTTCAAACATACAGGAAAAAAATATTAAAGAAGATCCTAATGCAGCAGAATAACAATAATAATAATGATTCCCACGATTTCAGAATGATATATTCCATGCTGTGCACTGTTAGGAAGCACAAAATCCACAGATTGCTGGGTGACCTTGGGTGAAGAATATTCTGGCAGTTCAAAATAAAAGCCAGCAAATATTTACAAATCCAAGTCTAATCGATGTAGCACAGTAACCACGTCCCACACGATACTCACCTGCAGGAAACCTCCCCTGAGGCTGACGTCAAACATTTGCCCGTTCCGCAGAACTGACATTTGTCCAGCACACACTGGTGCCCGACGTACTTGGTGGGGCACAGACAAAGTTTGGTGCCGTTGGAGGTCTGTAAGCAGGTTCCACCATTCCAAACCTTCACATTTACCTTAAGACAGCAAAGAAAGAGAAGAGTGGCAACGGACCGGTAACCAATGGCAACTGACAGTTAACCCATAACAACGCGTGTAAACGCATGGCAACGGACAGTTAACCCATAACAACGCATGTAAACGCATGGCAACGGACAGATAACCCATGGTAACGGTCAGGTAACCCATGGCAACGGACCGGTTACCATGGCAACGGAACGGTAACCATGGCAACAGACCGGTTACCCATGGCAACGGACCGGTAACCCATGGCAACGGACCGGTAACCCATGGCAACGGACAGTTAACCCATAACAACGCATGTAAACGCATGGCAACGTACAGATAACCCATGGCAACGGACCGGTTACCATGGCAACGGACCGGTTACCATGGCAACGGACCGGTAACCCATGGCAACGGACCGGTTACCATGGCAACGGACAGTTAACCCATAACAACGCGTGTAAACGCATGGCAACAGTCAGTTAACCCATAACAACGCGTGTAAACGCATGGCAACGGACAGATAACCCATGGCAACGGTCAGGTAACCCATGGCAACGGACCGGTTACCATGGCAACGGAACAGTAACCATGGCAACGGACCGGTTACCATGGCAACGGACCGGTAACCCATGGCAACGGACCGGTTACCATGGCAACGGAACGGTAACCATGGCAACGGACCGGTTACCATGGCAACGGACAGTTAACCCATAACAACGCGTGTAAATGCATGGCAACGGACAGTTAACCCATAACAACGCGTGTAAACGCATGGCAACGGTCAGTTAACCCATAACAACGCGTGTAAACGCATGGCAACGGACAGATAACCCATGGCAACGGTCAGGTAACCCATGGCAACGGACCGGTTACCATGGCAACGGAACGGTAACCATGGCAACGGACCGGTTACCATGGCAACGGTCAGGTAACCCATGGCAACGGACCGGTTACCATGGCAACGGAACGGTAACCATGGCAACGGACCGGTTACCATGGCAACGGACAGTTAACCCATAACAACGCGTGTAAATGCATGGCAACGGACAGTTAACCCATAACAACGCGTGTAAACGCATGGCAACGGACAGATAACCCATGGCAACGGTCAGGTAACCCATGGCAACGGACCGGTTACCATGGCAACGGAACGGTAACCATGGCAACGGACCGGTTACCATGGCAACGGTCAGGTAACCCATGGCAACGGTCAGGTAACCCATGGCAACGGACAGTTAACCCATAACAACGCGTGTAAACGCATGGCAACGGACAGTTAACCCATAACAACGCGTGTAAACGCATGGCAACGGACAGTTAACCCATAACAACGCATGTAAACGCATGGCAACGGACAGATAACCCATGGCAACGGTCAGGTAACCCATGGCAACGGACCGGTTACCATGGCAACGGAACGGTAACCATGGCAACGGACCGGTCACCATGGCAACGGAACGGTAACCATGGCAACGGAACGGTAACCATGGCAACGGACCGGTTACCATGGCAACGGTCAGGTAACCCATAACAACGCGTGTAAACGCATGGCAACGGACAGATAACCCATGGCAACGGTCAGGTAACCCATGGCAACGGACAGTTAACCCATAACAACGCGTGTAAACGCATGGCAACGGACAGTTAACCCATAACAACGCGTGTAAACGCATGGCAACGGACAGTTAACCCATAACAACGCATGTAAACGCATGGCAACGGACAGATAACCCATGGCAACGGTCAGGTAACCCATGGCAACGGACCGGTTACCATGGCAACGGAACGGTAACCATGGCAACGGACCGGTCACCATGGCAACGGACAGTTAACCCATGGCAACGGACCGGTTACCATGGCAACGGACCGGTTACCATGGCAACGGTCAGTTAACCCATGGCAACGGACCGGTTACCATGGCAACGGTCAGTTAACCCATAACAACGCGTGTAAACGCATGGCAACGGACAGATAACCCATGGCAACGGTCAGGTAACCCATGGCAACGGAACGGTAACCATGGCAACGGACCGGTTACCCATGGCAACGGACCGGTTACCATGGCAACGGTCAGGTAACCCATGGCAACGGTCAGGTAACCCATGGCAACGGACAGTTAACCCATAACAACGCGTGTAAACGCATGGCAACGGACAGTTAACCCATAACAACGCGTGTAAACGCATGGCAACGGACAGTTAACCCATAACAACGCATGTAAACGCATGGCAACGGACAGATAACCCATGGCAACGGTCAGGTAACCCATGGCAACGGACCAGTAACCCATGGCATCAGACCGGTTACCATGGCAACGGACCGGTAACCCATGGCAACGGACCAGTTACCATGGCAACGGACAGTTAACCCATAACAACGCGTGTAAACGCATGGCAACTGTCAGTTAACCCATAACAACGCGTGTAAACGCATGGCAACGGACAGATAACCCATGGCAACGGTCAGGTAACCCATGGCAACGGACAGTTAACCCATAACAACGCGTGTAAACGCATGGCAACGGACAGTTAACCCATAACAACGCATGTAAACGCATGGCAACGGACAGATAACCCATGGCAACGGTCAGGTAACCCATGGCAACGGACCGGTTACCATGGCAACGGAACGGTAACCATGGCAACGGACCGGTCACCATGGCAACGGACAGTTAACCCATGGCAACGGACCGGTTACCATGGCAACGGAACGGTAACCATGGCAACGGACCGGTTACCATGGCAACGGTCAGTTAACCCATAACAACGCGTGTAAACGCATGGCAACGGACAGATAACCCATGGCAACGGTCAGGTAACCCATGGCAACGGAACGGTAACCATGGCAACGGACCGGTTACCATGGCAACGGTCAGGTAACCCATGGCAACGGTCAGGTAACCCATGGCAACGGACAGTTAACCCATAACACGCGTGTAAACGCATGGCAACGGACAGTTAACCCATAACAACGCGTGTAAACGCATGGCAACGGACAGTTAACCCATAACAACGCATGTAAACGCATGGCAACGGACAGATAACCCATGGCAACGGTCAGGTAACCCATGGCAACGGACCGGTTACCATGGCAACGGAACGGTAACCATGGCAACGGACCGGTCACCATGGCAACGGACAGTTAACCCATGGCAACGGACCGGTTACCATGGCAACGGAACGGTAACCATGGCAACGGACCGGTTACCATGGCAACGGTCAGTTAACCCATAACAACGCGTGTAAACGCATGGCAACGGACAGATAACCCATGGCAACGGTCAGGTAACCCATGGCAACGGAACGGTAACCATGGCAACGGACCGGTTACCATGGCAACGGTCAGGTAACCCATGGCAACGGTCAGGTAACCCATGGCAACGGACAGTTAACCCATAACAACGCGTGTAAACGCATGGCAACGGACAGTTAACCCATAACAACGCGTGTAAACGCATGGCAACGGACAGTTAACCCATAACAACGCATGTAAACGCATGGCAACGGACAGATAACCCATGGCAACGGTCAGGTAACCCATGGCAACGGACCAGTAACCCATGGCATCAGACCGGTTACCATGGCAACGGACCGGTAACCCATGGCAACGGACCAGTTACCATGGCAACGGACAGTTAACCCATAACAACGCGTGTAAACGCATGGCAACTGTCAGTTAACCCATAACAACGCGTGTAAACGCATGGCAACGGACAGATAACCCATGGCAACGGTCAGGTAACCCATGGCAACGGACAGTTAACCCATAACAACGCGTGTAAACGCATGGCAACGGACAGTTAACCCATAACAACGCATGTAAACGCATGGCAACGGACAGATAACCCATGGCAACGGTCAGGTAACCCATGGCAACGGACCGGTTACCATGGCAACGGAACGGTAACCATGGCAACGGACCGGTCACCATGGCAACGGACAGTTAACCCATGGCAACGGACCGGTTACCATGGCAACGGAACGGTAACCATGGCAACGGACCGGTTACCATGGCAACGGTCAGTTAACCCATAACAACGCATGTAAACGCATGGCAACGGACAGATAACCCATGGCAACGGTCAGGTAACCCATGGCAACGGAACGGTAACCATGGCAACGGACCGGTTACCATGGCAACGGTCAGGTAACCCATGGCAACGGTCAGGTAACCCATGGCAACGGACAGTTAACCCATAACAACGCGTGTAAACGCATGGCAACGGACAGTTAACCCATAACAACGCGTGTAAACGCATGGCAACGGACAGTTAACCCATAACAACGCATGTAAACGCATGGCAACGGACAGATAACCCATGGCAACGGTCAGGTAACCCATGGCAACGGACCGGTTACCATGGCAACGGAACGGTAACCATGGCAACGGACCGGTCACCATGGCAACGGACAGTTAACCCATGGCAACGGACCGGTTACCATGGCAACGGACCGGTTACCATGGCAACGGATAATTAACCCATAACAACGCGTGTAAACGCATAGCAACGGACAGTTAACCCATAACAACGCATGTAAACGCATGGCAACGGACAGTTAACCCATAACAACGCGTGTAAACGTCCTCATTGTTTAGTGTTACTGATTTGCCAAAATCACCGTCTCAAAGCCTTGAATTTCTCTGTTTTGAAGCACAACTTCTAGCAGTTGAAATACAAGGCTATGGGAATGTGGCATTCCTGCCACATTTGCTAATTTTGTAGCTCTTATGGACAATTTCAGCTTTAACCCAAAGTTTTAACTGCACAAGTGTTTCCAGATTTTCTGGATTTGAAAATTATAACAATAAACACTCAGTTGTCAGTTTATTAGGGAGCTCAAACTAATGCAGACTAACAACAGTCCTGCAATAAAAGCAACTTTTCATAGTTTCATCTTCATTGTAAAAAAGAGGAAATATGGTTTGTGGTGCTGTTTTCATGTACTGCATTATACAGTAAGGTGTTCCTATTTTCTTTTCTTTTTTTTAGCTTAACCTCATTTACAGAAATGAGGGAACAACTGATATAAATTAGGTGTACCTAATAAAGTGAGAACTGAGTGTACATCCTCTGCTCTTCTTGCTTAAAAACACTCTTAAGAAATTGAGATGTAAACAGAAGCAAATGTCCAGATTGACCTCTTGGTCGTCTAACATGTGTGTCCCCCTGTCTCTCACCCCCCTCTCCATGCCTACTCACAGATCTCCGAAACCAGCCTTTCCTGCGAGCAGACGCGTTGATCCGGAGCGGTTGGAAGAGACCCTAAACCACTTATTCGTCACTTATAGTCCCCTCCCTATTGTAACCCTTCCCTTTGTCCCAGTGGCGCATCTCAACCCTGAGGCTGCAGATCACAAAGACTGAAAAGCGAGGACAGGACAAAGCCCTTGTTTTAGCCTGGTAATTTATTTATTTATGGATGCCCTTTTACAACCACTTTAAATGAGCAGGCATGATTACAGAAGCACAACGCGCTACTACTCCTTCGTCACCGCGAGCAGAAGGCTTTCCCTGCTCTGTCGGCACTGACCTTTGGGAGGATGACCAGAGCACAGGTGAGGCCATCTGAGGACTGGAGGAGGAATTGTGCTTTCACTAACAAGTGCCTGCTAGCATGTGGATCTTAATGTGGACATTCCTAAAACCCATTAATATCCGAAGATTACGCAGTCATAGCAGGATTTAAACTGGGAGGCAGCCAAGATAAATTGCCAACTCTTCTGCTGCTGCTGGGACGCCTGCCTTTAAGACACCTGCAAAAGCCTCCTGCAAATAACAGATGAGGTGCGATGTCATAACAGACATTCGTGGACTGTTTCACAGCGTTACGCCAAGTCTTCGAAACGCTTTCAATCAGACTTAATATTGTTTATTTTGAGTGTATCTGGGAGCAAAGACCATCACTGTACTGGTTCTTCTTGTCAAGCTAGACAAACCAAATTACTCCAAAGTTTGATGTTCCGCTTAAGAAGTGCCTTTTTGTGTAAACAGTGTTATTTCTCGTCAGTCAGCCATAATTTGTTTATTTTACATCTTTCATTTGGTAAAGATTGTATTTTTTTACCGCCTTGTAATATAACATTAGCCTTATAATCCTGACAACAATATGCAAGTTGAAGGCACAAAAAAAGCTTAAAGGTAGGTTAGTTCCTTTTTACCTCTAGTACATCAGAATAGCTGACACGAGAGTCCCCAGAGTTTTGGGCCTTGACCAAGTGGTGGTTAAAAACAGAATATTACGTGCCTTGACAACACTTCCTGTCACACCGTGCGTGACAGTTAGGAGGTGACAGACGCATGAAGGAGACTCCAGGTGGACTACTGTTTCAAAGGCACACTTGCTGTTTGGTTAGCCTGCTCTAAATGTATTAACAGATGAAGGATGAAGTGCATTTAAAGCTTCTTTTTCTTATCCGTTTTAATACAGATTATTCCTCCTAACAGCTTTAGAGACTTTCATGACATTGGCACAAAGGGAGCAATACATCTTAACACTACTTAAATTTGGCTCAAGATTGTATAAAACACTATTCTTGTGTGTATTGAAATCAAAAGAAACATACTTTTTTTTTTTTAAGAAAAAGCTATTCTTGGGATTGTCTGTTGACTGAAAGACAACACTTCCTGTTTAATAAATATGATGATTTATGTAACAAGACCAAAGACTTTCATTACAATTCAGAAGCCTTTCCAGATTAAGCAACATCCAAACAAGTGCTTTCTACATGTTAGTGTTTTATTTCTTCATTCTTTAATGATAAGTGAGGCTATTTTCTAATGTACTGAAGTATGAAGTAGACTGCTTCTCCTCTCCATCTTTCCAAATGACAGACACGGCCATCGTACATTTCTACTATAAAAATCCATTTAATTCCTTATATCAAAAAGAAATCGAATTATAACAAAACAAATCAGAACCACAAACGTGGGTTTTTGCCAGTTAAAGAAATTCTCCAAATGAAATATGATTGTTCCAACTTACATGGCGATTTAACAGAGCAGGATGTTAAAAGCAAATAAACAAGAAAAAAAAAAAAAAAAACAGAATTTAAAGAAAAAATGTGATGAATACTGTTAACATTTGAGGACTAAAGCCAGAGTTTCCTCTTGGTTAAGTGTGTCTGTGTGTGTGTGAGCACCATGCAGTGATATGGTAGGTATGGCTGACAAGCTGAGGTGATTAAAAGCAATACGGTGAGCAGTGAGACACAGAGCCACACTTCCCAGACTAAAAATCCGGATGGTTAGCAGCAAAGCAAAGGAATGGAGAAAGGAATGCTTATCAGGAAGCCGATCAGTCTCCTTCCTGAGAATGCACTTAACAATGAGCATTAACCTAAATTACATGTCCATGTAATTACATACAGTGAAGGAAAGAAAAAAAAAAATCCAACCTCCCACAGAAGTACGTACCATCAGACGGTCTCCCTGGCCTTTCCTGAAAGTATGTTTACAATCAAAAGACGAGGAACAAAAGTTGAACGCAACCGTTCTCGGCTAATTACTGGTCGCAGGTTCTTTTTTTTTTTAGAGGATGACCGGAAATTCACAGAAGCTTGTCTCTACTCCAGAAGAGTTTCAGAACAAAGCCCCAGCTCCTGTCCAGGGTGTCCTGCAGTAGGCTAATCCAAGGCCACGGATATCATCCCAGGCTTTTTCATCCTGGAATGTGGACTTAATTACAATCATCTTCATCCAGCGCACACTAACACACTGCCATGATTCATTCATCGGTGACACAAAGTATGTCAATTATACAATGACTTAAAAAAACAAAAGAAAAACATTAAAAAGTACAGACTGCTATTTGTTACTGATGTTTGTATTCCTGGGTATATTTTCAAGACACTTTGTTAATAGGTTCATATATATGGAAATATATATATTTATAATATATATATATATGTAACTTTAGTCTGTGCAAGGAGGTAAAAGACAATCACTTGAATGTAGCTCTTTGCAACAACAGATCAGATGCCGAGTCTCTTGTGCATACACGTGCAGTTAAACATCACCTCGCCTTTCCCTCTAAGACCTCCAGTAGCAAACATACATATACACAAAATGTGAACCAGCATCCAGGAAGCATTCGTGGTGAGCACTGACGCATCTCCTCTCTTTCATGAACAACGAAGACTTGGCAACATTTTCTAGGATGGAACAAAAATGTTTTTTTTCTCTTTTCCCCTACACAATTTATACAAAAATAAAAAAATTAAAATTGTTCCACTGCCATTTGTATCTTTTACATTTGCACAGAGGTAGTGGCTGAATGCGTGAGAAAGGTGTGTGTGTGTGTGTGAGTGAGAGAGAGAAGTTGTGAGGAAGTGAGCAAAATGAAAAAGAACTGGATAAAATGTCTATAAAATGGTTTCTTTTCCGTCACCAGAGGATTTGTTTTCCTTTTTGTCAAAGAACAAAATATAATACTGCAATCACTTAAAAAAAGTAGTTCTTCATTTTATACATTTTATACAGTGTTCTCGTTTTTATGTTTTTTTTGTTGCTTTTCTTTTCAGTTGGTAAAGGCATAAAATGAGAGAGCTCGCTGGCTCTAGGTTGGGCGAGGCAGGGCAATGTTGGCAGAGTTCAGTCCATGCCGAGGTCTATGCCAGGGGGTCGCTCATGTCCTCGTCGACCTGGGAGAGGAGCTCCTTCTTTTCATCAGTGCTCGCCAGAGAATTGCGGCTGTTGTGGGCACCCATGTACAGGGTGGCATACACTGGGTTCGTGAAGTTGGTGGGCTGCGGAGTGAAGAAAATTACTCGGTGACTCAGGCAAAAGAAATGAAAAGATTTGATATATTGTGAAAGAAGCAGTATTTTGCTTATTCAAATAGGCTCAGCTCGCATAAATAACAAGATGTTTCCCAGCTCAGTGCTGAAACCCTGGCAGACAGTTGTGGTTTGTTATGTTTTCTGTGTTTGGTTATTTGTTTCTGAAAGTCTGGGCACTAATCATCTGCCCCCAACAAACCAGTAGGTGTATTTCCAGTGAAGAACTTGCAACTTCTTTTTAAGCACTCAGGACTTTATGGACAATTCCTCATTTGATGTTTTATGATTGTGGTGAAAAGTGTTTGAATATAGTGACCATGAGGGCTCCAGCATAAAAGCTTTATTCAGCTGTTCCCCTTATTCACAGTGGATTTCCGTTCCTGACACCCCCCAAGGGATTTTTGTCTCCAGCTGGGATTAAACTGGAGTTTTTTTCACTTCTTAGGTGAATGTAAAAGAAATGGTATTTATATAGTGCCTTCATACTGTGCTTTTATCTGCTGAATGCATTCACACACACAGAGGTAACTCAGGGTTCAGTATCTTGCCCAAGCATCGATCTGTATACAAACCACTCGAGCCACAACGTGTAAACCATGAGACTATGGAGCCACTCATCAGAACTAAAGTATATGATTCACATAATTCTAACAATATTCATTCCAAAATTCATTACAGATGCCAGAAGTAAATACCATAACGACACCCACTGGTTTCCTAAGTCTTGCTTTAAAGCTTTTGCATTTGGACTGTGGCGATCTCGATGGCAAAAAACTGGATATAAATGTAGAAAAGTGATTACAGATCAGTCAAGACAGAAAACTGTTTTTCACTAGACGTCCAAAGGACAGGAATATATTGAGAAACCCAGCTACTTTCATCCAGTGTTCTTTAGATCACAAAGAAGGGTCTATTTACTGTCTATAATGACTCCACAACTAAAATCAATTCATTTAAAAAACAAAAAAACAACTCACAAAAGGACTCATAAATGTGGAAATATCTGCATGGTTAGCCACTACCAGGCATTTTCAGATATTTTGTAATGAAACGGCTTTTTTAAGCTTTGTTACCTTGTCTGGGTCTAAAGCAAAGTCGGAGTCCAGAAGTTCCCCAGCATCATCATCAGGATCTCCTTCATAGATCTTATAGGCAGGGTTTCCAATCTCAACATTCATGGCCCCGTTGGTCATTCGGTGGTGCTGGAAGCCCTTGGCACTGCAGAGAAACAGATCAACAATTATCTTAGAAGCAGATTCAGACCCTTGTTTAAAAGAATTGATGTGCTAACCTCAGAAGAAAGCTAGAGTGACTAAAAGGTGTCTTATCATAAACCCATATCATAAATTCACTCAGCACTGGCTATGTACAATTGACAAGAACAAGACAACATATATCAAAGGTTTTCAAATGAGCTTTTGTGTCAAAAGGCCATTTGATCAAACCTATCGAATATACTGCAGCATGTCCATCGCGGAGAATGCTGGATTAGATTGCAAATATTCGGCTGTTTGCAAGCATATAAACATTTTTCAGAGATGCACAGTTATACATTTTACTCTGCAAGCACATTGCCTGAGCCTAATATTTACAAATGTAAACAGGGAAAGGCATGGAGGACAATGGGAGGACGTCAAAAGTTCAACTACTCGTGCATCACCAGAGCTATTCCAGAGTGAGTAGGCCCCCTGTGTTGTTGGGTGGGAAACCCCATGGAACCCAAACAGAAGATGGCAAGCGAGGACAATGGAAAGATTTCGGCACTGAACGACAGAATGGACAAAAGGACAGACAAAAGCATAGCAAAGGCAGTCTGACTGTATTTTAGGGAAAGGAGAGGAGAGGAATTGGGGGTCAACAGGTGAATTATGTAACCCTATCAAGTTACCGCGAGCACTGAGAACGAGATTTGCCCGGGCATAGAGACCTGGGAGACAGGGAAATAGATGGTTATCAAAAGGTAAGAGAGAAAGAAAGACCAGAACGGTGAGGACCAGATGACAAATGGAGTTTGAATTTTTTAAGGATGAGAAAGCGTCCCGAACTAGTACTCACCCACGCATTCTCTGCTTGTACCACAAGATGGCACCAACCACCAGCAGTGCCAGCAACAGCAGCAGCAGCACTGGGACGATGATTGACGCAGTACCTATGAGTGAACAAATAATGATAAGCAAATAGGACCAAAGTGCATGTTCTATGAACAAACTTTGATTTGGTCAGGGAGTGGCTGACTTACTACCACTAGAAGTATGAGACTCTATAGGAGCTGTGATATCACATCTGTATCCCCTCCATCCAACAGCACACCTGGGTATAGAGGTACACAGTGGATATGTGGGTAAGTGTGCTAAGCGGACATTAAAACAATAAAATATTATATATATGCCTGTTAATGTCTACTGGGATCTTACGTGCACTGTGGCAGCAGTGTGCGATTGTCTACTGAACACTGTCCATGTGCGCAGTAGTTTGAACAGGTATAGCAGCTGGGTTGGATCTGACCATTTGGACAGCTTCAAACATACAGGAAAAAAATATTAAAGCAGATCCTAATGCAGCAGAATAATAATAACAATAATAATAATAATGATTCCCACGATTTCAGAATGATATATTCCATGCTGTGCACTGTTAGGAAGCACAAAATCCACAGATTGCTGGGTGACCTTGGGTGAAGAATATTCTGGCAGTTCAAAATAAAAGCCAGCAAATATTTACAAATCCAAGTCTAATCGATGTAGCACAGTAACCACGTCCCACACGATACTCACCTGCAGGAAACCTCCCCTGAGGCTGACGTCAAACATTTGCCCGTTCCGCAGAACTGACATTTGTCCAGCTCACACTGGTGCCCGACGTACTTGGTGGGGCACAGACAAAGTTTGGTGCCGTTGGAGGTCTGTAAGCAGGTTCCACCATTCTCGCAGAAGCCTTCACATTTACCTTAAGACGGCAAAGAAAGAGAAGAGGGTCACATACTGTTGATGCAAAATACCCTGCTTAGCAATCTATTAAAGAAACAGAAACATCCTCAGGTGCTTTTACTTACTGTACTGACACTGGTCTCCCAGGTACTCTGGCAGGCAACTGCAGGTTGGCTGGTTGCCTCTACTGACCAAGCACGTGCCTCCATTCAGGCAGTTGTCCTGACAAGTGTGGCGATTGCAGTTTGGCCCTGTGAAGCCTTTAGGACATCTGCAAGTTGGCAACCCTAGAATACACAATTAAAATATATAAAGATATAAATGTTGAATAAAACTGAAATTTTAAGTATTACATTTCATTTAACATTTGACAAACACACAACCAAAACTGCTGACTCAGTTCCTTCTCAGGTTTCTTAAACTAGAAATTCCACTGGTTTGCACACATGACAGAACCAGTGAAGTGCCAGTGAGACAAAGGTTTGGAAATATGTGGAATTCCCCTGCTTCATGCCTTCTGCTGCAGCCTGTAATTGCTATCACTAATGAGTACTGAAGAATACTCTCACAGACATCAAAAGAGTGGATTTTTTTTTAATGATTTAAACAATTCTTGGAATAGGGGCGGGGAAAAAAAAGCTTCTTTCCTGTGATCAAAAGCCTTGGCACGTCAAATTCAACCTGATTAGCACAGTAACGTTTGCTAATCAGCAGTAAACTCAGGGTACAGCTCAGGCTGATGATCGTCAGCCAAAGCACTGGATCAACTGAAATTTTTTTTTTTTTTAGCCTGAAGAAGGATAATGTCAAAGGATTGTGTTATTAAGGTCTAGAAGAAACTTTATGGCAAGCACTTCAATAGTTTGGCCAAATTCACTGTGGCACAAGAAGAGGAAAAAACAGCTCTTCCAAAGGAGAGTTTCTCCTCTGGGTATGAGAAATGTAAATGTTGATGTTATTTCATGCAAAACCTGTTGAGATACTTTGTCCTGAATAACACAAATCAGACAGACCAACATTACCATCTCCGGAGTCATCATTGCCTTAGACTGTGGCGTCTTTACCACACAGTATAAAAATGCCTTGAGGCGACCATTGTTGTGCTTTGGTGCCGTATGATAAACCTTGAATTGAATCTCTCACCGGCATGAGAAGCAGTGCAGGTGCCTCCGTTCTTACAGTAGTCCCTGCATTGGTTGATTTCACATCTCTCGCCTATGTAGCTGGGCTGACAGCGACACTTTGCCACCTGACGGTCGTTGAAGAAGCAGCTCCCACCGTTCTGACACTGGATATCGCACGGAACTGAGGGCGGGGCTGTCAAAGGACACGGCACTTTGAATTTAGTGTGTACATGTTAACCTTGCTAGAAGGGAAGCTACTTGTTTATGTAGTGTACATACAGAACGGTGACTGGGTGGGGTTTGGTCTCTCCGCACATGTGCCGTTGTCTGCAACGTAGTTGTTAGGGCAGGTGCACACCGGCCCACTGGGGCTGAGGAGACACAGCCACTCACACTTCTTTCTGTCACACGGGTTAGTCACTGGTGCAGAGAGAAACATGACCAGTGAGAAAATCCATAAAGCGTGCATCAAAACAAGGTGTGTGGTGTCCATTTTAAATTAAGACTGAAGCAGACTATGTGTGAAGAAAAATCTTTGGACAAATCAACCAGCAATATGTTTGATACTCACTCTCTGGCTGCTTGTAACGGTGATACAGGACTATGTCTGTAGCATGGTTGATGCCTGTAGTGAGATTCTCCATAGGGCCTTTACCAAACTTGTTGACCCGGAAGACAAAGTTGTTAATATATGTGACCCCATAAATGTAGTCCTCAAAGATATCTATGCTGAATGGATGGAGCAAATCTAGAGGGGAAAAAAGTGCAAAATACATATGGGCGGGCAAGTGTTAATGTCACATTAGCAAACTTGCATGTAGTCTGGAAAGTTGCAGAATAAACTCAACTGTTTTTGATGCCGGAGACAGCAACGACAGGGTCAGAGCCATCCAGACGAACACTGCCGATGACTGATAGTTTAGCATCTGCCCAGTAAAGACGCTCATTGAAGTAGTCCACAGCTAAGCCTGCAGAGGCACAATTAGAGAGCCTTAATGACAATGTTACACTGTGTGGACGAATAATTATGCGTATCTGGATTCAAATAAATTCAGTCTCGGAGCAGTACTTACCTGTCGGCCACTGGATGTTCTCCTGGACGAGTGTTTGTCTTAGAGTGCCGTCCATGGCGGCCGTCTCAATTTTAGGGTGGTTGCCCCAGTCTGCCCAGTACATGGTACTAATAAAAAATCCAGAGTCAGAACACATATGTGCAAAATATAAGACAACAGAAAAAGAAATCCTTAAAAGAATGATCCATTTACCCTCTCTGTGGATTCACTACAATGGCATAAGGCTCGTCTATCATGCCGTAGATGAGGGTCTTGGAATGCTGGCCTGACAACTGAGCCACTTCAATTACATCTCGGCCTGAGTCAGTCCAGTACAGGTTACCAGCCACCCAGTCCACAGCAATACCACGGGGCATCTTCAGGTCTTTGATCTGGATAAAAGCACAAAGTTGAGGTGTTTGAATGATGGCGTGTATATTGGTGCTCTAGAGATTTTGCATTATTTGACCAGCATTACCTGCAGGTTGTTGATGCTAGAAGATGACGATGAGGATGATCCTGGAAGCTCGTAGGAGGAGATGCGCCCCGTGTGCCAGTTGGTCCAGAAGATGCGGTTGGTCTTGACGTGCAGGTCCATCGCATCAATGCGCACACTGGCATCACCCTGGAAGGTCTGCTCATAGCGCCAGTTGGGCATGCCGGGGTCAAGGCTTCGGATTTCATTGTCGTCAGCGATGTATAGAATCTGCCGACTGCTGTTCATGTCTGGAAGGAAAGAGAGAGAAAACGTTGCAGTGACGCTCACCTTGAAGTGAACAATTATTACAAGACTTGATAAAATACTTAATACTTAATAAAATAAGCAGCGCATTTACTGTCAGCCTTGCAGGTGTCATTTATCCTGGTGAAGTACTTGTGGCAGCTGCATTTGTAGGAGCCTTTGGTGTTATTGCAGATGTGGGAACAGACTCCAAACTGCAGACACTCGTTCTTATCTTAAAAATATGAGAAAAGAAAAAGAAAGTCACATGAAATTGTAAAAATATTGCCCAGCTCTTACCCTCTACATTGAGGGTTAAGAGCTGTCATGATGCACTCTGTGCGTGTACCTCCACAGGTGTGGTGTCCTATCTTTTGGAAGCCTGGTTTGCAGGAGCAGAAGGAGTCTGTGCCATTGGTGACACAGTGGGCCTCATCTCCATCACCACACTGAGTTGTGTTACTCCGACAGTCGTTTAGCTTTGTGTCTATAGGACAAAAAACACAAGTGAAAGATAAGCCTGTGGATTTAAAGGGTAAAACTTTCAGACCTTAGGTCCATGGTCAGTTATGCAGAAGTGAATGAAGATCTACCCGTTTTGCAGTTGATCTCATCAGAGCCATAGTCTTCGCAATCATTAAAGAAGTTACAGCGCAGACTGGAGCTGATGCATCTGCCATTGGAGCACAAGAACTCGTCTTTCTCACACGTGGGAACAGATGGAGGAGCCTCTGTTGACAAAAACGCAGACATAAGTCAGCATCTCCTCAGTCAAAGATGAGGAAGTAGGAGATTTTATAACCAGAACAACTTCCTAACTTACGGCAGTTCAGTTCATCGCTGTTGTCTCCACAATTATTAACGCCGTCACACCTCCTTGACACTTGCAGACACACACGGTCATTTTGGCAGCGGAACGCTCTTGTCGGCGGACACTGGAACTTCCCTAAGAGTTGAACGGAAAGAGAAGGGAAGAGGAAAGAAAAATAGGTGAGAAGAAAAAAATGCAATAGGAATTCAACATGATTTTGATCAGCAAGACGGCAAAACTCACTGCATTCTTCGGGTTTCTCATCAGAGTTGTCCCCACAGTCATCCTCTCCATCACACTTCCAGGCGAGGGGCTTGCACAGAGTGTTGTTACACTGGAACTCATCCAGAGGGCAGTGACGGCCAGCTGCAGGAAGAAACTGATTTTTACTACCGGTGTGTGCTCGTGTAAAACCTGATACAAGCTGATTTGTTGGGAGTCAGCTTTAAGGCATCTGGGATCTACTTTTCCTCTTAAAAATGCCACACCCACAGAAATATGCTTACCAGCACTGCCACAGTTTTCCTCATCGCTGCCGTCCATGCAGTCAGGATCAGCATCACACCGCCAGCGGATCGGAATACAGTGTCCATTCTTACACGAGAACTGGTCCTGGTCACACTTCAGATCACAGCCATGCTAAAGAAACATCATAGTCCACCATAAACACAGACATAACAGGAAGTGCAAAAAGGATTTTTTTCTTTTCCAAACAATTTCAACAGATCCAACCTCATCAGATCCGTCCGCACAGTCATGGTCTCCATCGCACTTCCACCTCCCAGCAATGCAACGGCCGTTGGTGCAGGCAAACTCGCTTTCTGAACACTGTCGAGGCACTACAGAAGAACACAAGGCTTGTGTCACTGACAACATGAGCACAGTTGCGGTGAGCTATGGCCGTTTTACCCTTCAGCACAAGACAAAGAGTGTAACAATTACATGAGGATGACTATAGACACTAATGCGAGAGAGTGAAAGGAGCTGTTTTATTACAATTTATTGTCAGTATAACTGGTTTTATAACTGTTGGTTTTCTGTGGTTATATTTGCTGCGATAGCCAATTAGCACTGACGATGAAATCTGTACAGAGCTCAGCTTGCAGACTCTCACAGGTCAGAGGGACAGTGAATGAAGACACTATTTAATAACAGATACAGAGAGGTGCTCAAAATGGGAGTGGTTCTCTTATGGAGATGAAGTAACTTACCTCTGGCTCATGCCAACAGGACAGTATGAAATGAAACAAATAATCAGATGAGAAATGGGCAATGAATTAGCACCAAACAAACGCTGTAGCAGTTAAGAGTTAAAAAGGTGCAAAGTGGCTGTTACCAGTGAAAAAGACACGGGCATGAGTGTAAATGACAGTGGACAAGGTAAAATGACATATGGAGGGACTGTTTCCAAGCTCAAAGTGATACTTACTGCAGTTGTCTTCATCAGAGTTGTCCCCGCAGTCGTTGTCATAGTCACACTGCCAGCGGCCCGGCACACAGCGGTTGTTCTTACATCTGAACTGGTATGGCTCACACGTCCTCTCAGCTGTCCAAGACACAAAATTATTATTGCCAATGAAATCAAAAAAAGAGAAAAAAAAATAGAGAGAGAATTTTTACTTAAAAAAAGAAAACACAATATTTACCACACTCCTCTTTCGGTTCATCTGATGCATCGCCGCAGTCATCTTCGCCGTCACACTTCCAGCGAGCGGGAATGCAGCGGCCAGAGTCTTTGCATCGGAACTCGTCCACACCACAGGTCATCTGGGCTGCAAAGGCAAACATATGGGGGGGCAGTTACACTTAAAGCTAATTAGGATGACTCAGAATAAACAACATGCAGAGTAAACTGCGAGTCCTACTGCAATTGGCGGGCTCATCTGATCCGTCCACACAATCGTTGTCACGGTCGCACACCCAGACACGAGGTATGCAGCGTTTGGTGATGGCACACTGGAACTGAGTGGGCGCACATGTGACTTCAGCTGTGGGGTGGAGATGGGGGGGAATAACAGGTTTGCAGTAAGTGTGGAGTAAAAGAGAGAGAAGAAGGGGGAAAAAAAAAACCCTGAAAACGTAGGTATACTCACGGCAGTCCTTCTCATCCTCGCCTTCTCCACAGTTGACCTGGCCGTTACAGCGGAAGATGCCTGGAATGCAGCGGCTGGGGTGGGAACATTTGAACTGGCTGGGCAGGCAAACATGAATGTCTGCGGTGAGATAAGAAAGAGATTAAAAATGAATGAGCAAATAACATTAAAGTAATTTTTTCCAGTTTATTTGCTGTTAAATTCTGAAGGTTGGTTCCTCATGTAGCTTTCTTTATTTTTCACTGACTTCACATGTGCCTCGTGTGTATAAAGTGCGAGTCTTTGTCAAATCATCACATGATCTCAACTCCCTCATGTTCCAGACTTTCTCTTGTTCTCTCCTTTTGTCAATGTTGATTTTAGACTCCTGCTGCTCCACGTTATCTATTTATCAAAATTTCTTGTTTTTCCTGTCAGTCCCTGTTCTGTCTTATACTGGGTCCTCTTGTGAAAATTTCAAATAAAACAGTGACAATTTTTGTACATAAATGAACATAAATTACAAAAAAAACAGGCACATACCACAGTTGGCCTCGTCTGAATTATCCTGGCAGTCGTTGTCTCCATCACAGATGTATGCAGGGTTGGTGCAGATGCCTGTGCCACACTGAAACTGCCCTGGTCTGCAATTGAATTCGGCTGTCGTGGAAGAAGTAGAAGTCACACGGTGTTTCAAGATCATACCGACAAACATTTCACTGTTAAATTGTGGGCTGAGGTGAGATCAAAAGGTATAGCATGCATAAAGCATGCTAGATGACTGCCATACTCCATCACGTCCTAATTATCTTCTTCAAAGACTTACGGCAGTTTTCTGGCTCATCTGAACGATCTCCACAGTCATCTTCTGTGTCACATTTCCACCAGAAAGGAATGCATTTGTCATTCTTGCACACAAACTGCAACAGGAAGAGAAGTGAATCAAAGTGATGATAGGGCATTATATCAGGGCTTCACTGGCTCATTTGTCGTTGACAAAAGCGTAAGCTAGGTATTGTATCACCGGGCAGCCAGCCAACTGTCAATAAGCAATGACCAGGCATGAGTAGTTTATCAAATAGGCCACAGCGGGGAACTGAGATATGAAAAGCCAGTTATCAATGGGCCATTTTTCCATTAATGATGTTTACATCATTACCTGGCTGGCTGTGCAGTTGGACATGCAAGTGCGCTGATCGTTTGCCAGATAGAAGTTGGTGGGACAGGCACACTTATAACCCCCACCAGGAGAAAGGAGGCAGAGATTACTGCAGCCACCGTTGTTTATCTGGCACGGGTGGTTGAGCACTGGAAAAGATAAAAAGAGGGAAAATGTTTTCACCACATGGTTCACTTATTTTTCCACCCCCAACCCTTAGGTTTTAGATCTGAATTAATGTAGGGAACATATTTTAATATACTGAAAATAAGTTATTACACCACAGACAGAAACTAAATCAATACTGAAATGTTACTTAACAGCAGTAAACAGTTTGCGCACTAAGACTGTAAACTTGTTCAAAAGACCACATTTACTCCTCCTACCCGGAGGTTGGCGGTAAGGATGGTAAATGTGGATGTCCATGGGTCGGTGCAGGGTGCTGATCAGGGTCGTCTTGTTGGTACCCAGAGTCTTATGAGCTCTGTTGATGGACTTTGTTTCCCAGTCGGTCCAGTAGATGTATTCTTCAAACAGTGTCATGGCAAATATGTGAGGGATGTCTTGGCTGAGAACTGTGAGGATACACAAGAATAAACAAATCGCACTCTATATTTGAAGACCAATCACTCTGGATGTTTCCTACTGCAGCCTTCAGTAGGCTGATTAAAACAACATATGATACAGTCACCAAAAAAAATACGTGAATGTTTTGTATCTCAAATATACATGTGAATATGTCAACATATTCAGAATGTGAAGCTCTTGCTGCTCCTGTGTTGCTGTTTTGCAAAGAGAAGGGTGGGGCGCGGACATGCACCATATCTCTGTGTTATATAATAGGTTCTACACCTCATTAGGTGTTACACTATTAACCACTTTTCCTGCTCTTGTATAATACGTTTTATGCTCACTCTCAGTGTTTGTGTGTTATGGAAGCACACCATAGCAATGCATCACATGCTGACAAATTTGCAAATGCTGTGTGTGTGGCACAAGTTCAAAATACCTCGACGGCGAGAGACCGTAGCTTCAGCGCTGACTTTAAAGAATAATGCACCTTAAACGACTGACGTTGTGATGTAATAGCGGTTTTTATAGCATCAAGTTGAGCTGAGGTATTGGTGAGATTAACATTAATTGCCCTTTGATCCATTCTTATCTCAGTTCAAACAGGCCAAGTCTTGTTGCACAAAGACACACAGAGGCACACTGGTGTTTCATGGCATATGTGTATCCAGGGATGGGTGAATAATAATTTATAGGATGCATTAAATCTAGAGCGCTGAGCTGAAAGAAGTCAGTGACATTTTATGATGACTTCTCAATGCCAAAAAGCTTCAATTCATCTTGATAGATCAAAAATGTTCATGACGCACAACACTCTGCTGGAAGTCTATTCTGTAAGTTGTAAACTATCCCATAATTTAATGCATATGCCTAAACAAAGAAAAAAGGATTCTATCCCTATGCTATCTATAGGTTTTGAGCACAACTTATAAAATGTGGGAAGTATCAATGCAGATGACCAATGCACTCCAGAATTCCTGCATGCTAAGCCGCTTAACAATTCCAGCTATTGTAGTACATGTACTAAACAACTGAGCACTATGCAGATATCGCACACGCTCAGAGGCCTCTCCTACCAGAACAATCTGTCCTATTCACAGTTTGTGTCTTCTGGACTTGAGTTGCAGGACTCCAGAATAGCAGACAGCCATGTAACCTGCCTGCTCATGCCTGGTGTCTCTCAAATGTGTGTGTGTGTGTGTGTGTGTGTGTGTGTGTGTGTGTGTGTGTGTGTGTGTGTGTGTGTGTGTGTGTGTGTGTACGGAAGAAAGTCACTCAGATTTCAACTCCATGTGAACCTGCAAAATTTACTCACAGGAAAACCTAACCCCTCTTTAATCACCACTATGGTCTTGTCATAAACAGTTTATCCTGTTAAATGAGTTATGATCTATAAACCACTTAAAGCTCCTCAGCTCCCTGACACATTTATTTAAAAGATTAAATCAGTTCATGGACAGAAACTGTGACACTTAATAGCACGCTGCTGCCTTTTACTGAGAGGTTTTACATAATTAGTCTTTGACAAAAAAAAGGCACTAAAGATGAGAGTATTTTGACTCTCACATGCTGTACTTTCCAAAAGTCTTGAAACAACCCGTATTTCTTTGAGGGGAAAACTGGAAATAAGTGCTGTGATTTATTGAAACATGCAAACACGCCTGGAAACAAAAATTGAGTTTGTATATTTACTTTCAAGACAACTCTGAAAAATTACAAGAAGCAAAATACAAAGAAATGACGAGTGGGTTCAGAGCCGGTGTTTCTTCAGACAGATACAACAATCAAACACAAACAATTGAAATCTCAGAACTTTAGAAGATATGGCACCACCAGTCAAACGGTTTAAAGAAAGTGAATGTGTTTACTGGTCTGTTTACCTGTGTGTCTGTTCTTGCCATCCAGGCTGGCAAACTCAATGTAGTCCTCCCTGGCATCAGCCCAGTATATACGGTCATTGATGAAGTCCAGGGTTAATCCATTGGGCCAGGTGATCTTATCCTCTATGATGACACTTCTGTTAGTGCCATCCATCCCAATTCTCCCAATGTGAGGGCTGTCACCCCAGTCAGACCAGTAAAGATAACTAAGATTGGAGAAAGACAATCTTGAAATTACAGTCGTACATTCAAATCTAAATCAACTTAAGATGAGAAATAATTAGGAAATTATACATTTAAGTTATATAAACAGTGAGTGTAGCTGGTGCTGATCTGCAGTGTAACTTCTCACCCATAGCGTACATCCAAAGCCACTGCACGAGGTTCCCTCAGGCCACTGTTGACCAGCACCGTTCGGTAAGCCCCATTAAGTTTTGACACCTCAATGGTGTCTCGGCCTTTGTCGCACCAGTACAGGTTTCCACCGACCCAGTCTACCGCCAAGCCATCGGGATTACTCAGAGAGGTTCGGTGCAAAACCTGCCAGGTTTATCAATCAATACGTAAGATGGTGATGATGTAGTTCCCAATCAGAGACTCACGGGTTCGCTGCATCAATAATCCAGCATTCCACAATAAATATTGCTCGACTATTAAATCAAAACGAAAGGATTTCAGATGTTCTCACTCACCTCCATGTTGCTGCCGTTCATATGCATGCGTCGAATCATGCTGCCCTGAGTGGTCACATCCGTCCAGTAGATCATCTGCTCTGCATAGTGGAAGTCCAGTGCTACTGCATTATTAAGACCCTGAGGGGGAAAAGGAAGGAGCAATATTAAAAATGAATCTAGAGAAGAAAAACACTGAATGTTTCTTTAAACTGTCATCTGTGTGTCTTACCTGCTTTATAAGAGTGTAGTTGGTACCATCCAGGTTCAGTTTTCTCAGGTAGTACCGATTGGCAAAGATCAAGTAGGGCTCTTCATCTACACGCATACATCACATAGAAAACTTACTTTACTGCTTTAGGCGTGCATTTGCTGTGAAGACGCACTGAAGCTCACGTATGTGTGCCTTACCCGATGTGGACTTGCAAACAGTGGGGTCATTGGGGCTGAGCTCAAAGCCGTCGACGCAGAGACAGTGGAAGCTGCCGTGTGTGTTGATACAGCGTTGGGAACAGGGGTAGGTGGTTGTGCACTCATCTATATCCACACATGTCTTCCCATCACGCTTCAGCTGGAAACCAGGATGACACCTGCACTGAAGGTGCCAAAAGCACAGGAGATGTGTCAAAATCTCACAGCCTACGGATCTGGCCGCTTCTCACATTTAGCCTGGACCGGTTACAAAGGCGTGCCAGCGTGTCTGTCTCAATCAGCTCTCAATCGGCCACAGACATGTGCGCTTTACCTTTCACCAAAAGCTTTATTTCTGCTCACTTTCTGAAAACGAAATCCAGCTGCTGCTGTCAAAAGTGCTGCGTAAATAGCTGCAAATCTCATTTGCAAAGTCGTCTTCCAACAGAGTACGAGGGTAAAGGATAAGCTGACATTAATATGTGTTTAAAATAAATATGGCATGAACATCATCGCAGCATAAGGAACGGTTAGAACACGTATTCATTACTAGTCGGAATCGTTGTAACTGTCACTTCCAATAAACACATCTATGTTTCGAAAGAACACACACACAAATTCTGCTCTGCCATCCAGAATACACAGAGGAAGCCACATTTGTGAAAAAGTCTCTGATGGCAAAGTTTCCATATATACAATTAAGTTTTGTGCAATCATAATTAGTCAGTTTGCAATACTTCTGAAATCCCAGACCAGGATTCTTGAGGTGAACAAAATCTTATCATTTTCAAATTAAGCCCTGACCACAACCTCGCCACCACAGACACAGGAGTTCACGCAGAGTTCAACCTGTTCCAGGACTGGCCTCCTACTTTCAAGGACGAGGCAAAACATGTTTTCGTCTTGCATAACTGCGTGCCTGAAGTGAGTGGATCCCAACCTTTTAAAATCAGCTCCTCGTTGACTCATCGTTCCTGGCATATACATTGTTTTTCCTGTGTTGACTCCATGAATTTTAGTAAAACTTTTCGGCCCAATGAAGCCTGTGCAATAATTTCATTAGTCATGATATTTGTTTTTGACATAAAACAATGAATTAGTTACCTTGAAGCCGATCTTGAGGTCATCACAGAGCTGTGTGCAGCCGCTCAGCTTGCTGTTGAGACACTCGTTGATGAAGCAGTTGAGTTCATCGGAGCCATCACCACAGTCGTCGTTGCGGTCGCACAGCAGTGTCTCATTCAAGCATTTTTTATTATGGCACATGAAAGCTGAGTCATTGCACGTCCTCTCTGCAATCATAGACAAATAGCAGGTTATATCAGAGCGTGAAGCGGGATGTGGCTACGTCTTTATGAGCAAGAAATTTAACATATGATTCACACCTTATTATGCTGGCAGAGAAATAAAAGATGTAGCGAAAGAGAGGAAATGAATACCAGAGTCTGTGCAGCGAGGGTTCTTGGGAGCTTCGTCGGAACGATCCTGACAGTCAAACTCTCCGTCGCACTCCCACTTCTTCTGGTTAAGGCAGCGGCCATTGGCGCAGCGGAACTCATCGGGACCGCACGGCGGATATTCTACATCAAAACGCATTCGTTATTAATCTCAATTTCAGTTGGCGGTTTAGCAAAAAACAACATTCATTTTCAAGCAAAAGGCTAAATAAGCTTCCAGGATTGAAAGCTCACCACATTCGAGGGATTCGTCCGACTTATCGACACAATCAAAGTCATGATCGCACACAAAGTGCTTGGGGATGCACTGCCTGTTCTGGCACATGAACTCGTTTTCAGGATCACACGTGTTGTTGGTGTACACTGGAAGCAGATGGAAACATTGTTTTTAATGCATGGGGAACTGTATCGCTTCTCTGCACTTTTTCTTCAATCTGCTAACTGTGTCACTCACTGCAGCCAGCCTTCACACTCTCATCAGCTCCATCAGGACAGTCGTTGTCTCCATCACACTTCCAGCGCTGCGGCACACACATATGGGAGCCTGGACACTGGAAAGCCTCAGGACTGCAGGTTTTGGATTCTGTAACGACATCATGTAAAAGTCATACACGGACAGGACGTCAGGAATTGTCATGGAGTTTAAGGTCTCCTTTGAATGTGAGAAGAGAAGTAGCGAGCAAAATGTCACATACTGCAATTCTGGTCCTCATCAGAACCATCGCCGCAGTCGTCGGAGCCGTCACACACCCAGTGGCTGGAAATGCAGCGATGGTTCCCGCATTCAAACTGGGTGGATGTACAAAACTTGTCTGCAAGAGAGGGTGGGGAGCATTTTACAGTCAATATTACATTTAAGCTGTGTTTTTCCATCTGCAGTGGGAAGCACAAAGAAAAACAGTCTGGCTTTCTTTTCGTTTTCTTTTTGCTATGATTTGTGTGTTTTCATGATAAAGATGGGGTATTAGAGGACAACTTCGCAGAAGACTGACCACAGTGTGTCTCATCAGCCCCGTTCTCACAGTCATTCTCTTTATCGCAGGTCCAACTCATAGGAATGCACCGACCGCTGGGGCAAGCAAAGAAGTTGACTGGACATTTAAGCTTCCTCTTATCTGCAACACAACAGAGAAAAAAACAAAACAAAACATAATCAAGAACCTCTGGTAGGTTCAGAAAAGCTGAATGTCTTTTGGTAGTGAAAGATAACACTTACCTGGACAGTTTCTTTCATCAGAAAAGTCACCACAGTCATTGTTGCCGTCACACACCCACGAGGGCAGATAACACAGAGTGGTTTTCTCACAGCTTTGGAAAGAGGCTCCTTTAACTCCAAGCCGGAAAAAACGGGAGCAATCAGTGGGTTCTGAGAAAAAACAGGAACAAGTTTCAGGAGCTGCCCTTTAAATTCTGCAAAATACATCTTAGACCGTTTCACACGAATTGCACTGAAGTAGATAGTCAAGTCTATATTAATATACTGATTAAGAAGTGCACTTGTGAAAAAGAAGAAGAAATATTGTTGAAAATCGTGGCAGTTACATACGGCAGTTCATTTCATCGCTTGCATCCTCGCAGTTGACCACCTGGTCACAGCGGCTGTAGTTGGAGATGCAGCTTCCATCTTTGCACTGGAACTCTCCTGCTTTGCAAAGTGTCACTGCAAGCACATACAGCAGTTTCACAAATGACAAGTGGAGAGAAAATACATCCTCAAAACCACACACAAACTCTCCGTTAAGCACATTTTATAATTTCCTTAAACATTCCCACAGGCAGAACAGAGGTGTCATGAAAAATGTCGACACTATTCAAACTATGAGGATGTTTAGACTGTTATCCTTTGTGCAGCTGCTACTTTGGAAACAAACCACTTACTGTTGCAGGGCAGTTCATCTGAATGATCACCACAGTCATCTGTGCCATCACACCAGAAGTGGTGACCAATGCAGCGGCCGTTCATGCAGCGCCTGTAGCCTTTCTTACAGAGTCGATTGGCTGTGAAGGAGGACCAGCTGACTTAGCTCAGGCACAGAGGGGTTTTTTTTGTTTTTTTTTAAAACATATCTTGCAGCTACTTATTCATTAACTGAAATTCACCACCTAACTGCTCTGTAAAAACTCACCACAATAGGACTGCTTCTCATCAGACTTGTCCTTGCAGTGGGCCATGCCGTCACAGGTCAGACTGTAGTTGATGCAATCACCATTCCCGCACTCAAAGCCATCGACACTTCCGCATGATACGTTCAGGGCTGGTGAGGGAGAAACGTTTGAATTCAGAAACATTTATCCATTCTTATGAAGACGGCAACGTTATGAAGTTTAATTCTTCCTCTTTCTTACGAGAACAGGTGTTGTCTTCGAGGAGTTGCCGGTCTCCACGGCAGCTGCAGTTGACCCGGCCGTCGGACGTAGGCAGGCACAGGTCCTGGCAACCTCCGTTGTTTGTTCGGCAAGGAGAAAATTCACCTGAGGAATTTTTTTAGAAGCTCTTTAAACTGCACGTCGAATGACTGACAAGCATGCTGATATTACATTTCTTGCAGTTATGAACATTTGCATGAACTCTCTAGCTTGGCAATATTTAAAAGCCTGTGGAAGTTGGGTTTTTGTTATATACATGGCAGCAGCTCTGTATATCTCCACTTACAGCTAAGTGTTAGCAGCCTGGCAACGTGTGCACATGCAGGTATAATGCAGACAGTAAACATGATACCTGCCACAGTGTCATACACTAAACAAACTACAGCCGAATTTCATTCGTTTTGCAGTTATATAAACGTAAATCAAATTACTGGGCAAATTAAAATGTTGACCTGATGGCAATGGGGCCAAATTGCAGCAGTGGTGATACTCACAGCTGTTGGTGTCATTAGCTACAGCAACGATGCCCATTGGTTGCTGAGGGATGTCAGCACGCAGCACTTTCATGTCTCCTCCAGTGTACTTGTCAGCTCTGAGGACAGCCCTCCTCACCCAGTCAGTCCAGAAGATGTAATCTCCGTACACAGCGAGACCGAACGGATGGACGGGCTCGTTTTTCAGCAGTACCTGAGGCATAAAAAACAGCAGGTGTAATTCCATAAACACGAGGCGCAAGTCCATGTTTTAGGGAAAGTTAAAAAAAACAACAAACAAAAAGGAAAGCGCCGCCTTACGTAACGGTTGCTTCCATCATATTCACAGCGCTCGATCTTGTCCAGCGTGGCGTCAGAGAAGTAGAGTTTCTCGGCGCGGTGATCTATGGCCAGGCCGTTGGGAGTTTTAATGTCGCTGCCGATGATCACGATCACGTTGGCTCCGTTCAAAGAGGCCCTCATAATGCTCGGAGCCTGCTCATTCCAGTTTGTCCAGAACATCAGACTACGGTGGGAACAAACAGAAAACAAGAATTAAGAGCAGTGGGAGCTCCCAAAACGTCTTGGTAAAAGAAAAAGAAAGTTACACTTGACTGAGCCAAAAATAAATCCAGTGCTTAAGAGAAAAAGAATAATTGTATTGGAACTGGGCCCTGATTTAGTGCAGAGCAGCAAATTTCAATATTAATGACTCACTCTTGACACTCGTCCAACACAAAGGCTCGAGGGTGGTCTTCTCCAGACATGGTGACTACGATGTTGCGGTTGTAGGCCACAGAACGGCTCTGGTCCACAGTGTGGCGAGTGATGGTGGACGTTGTATAACTGGTCCAGTAGAGTGTATCCCAGCCACGATGGTATGCCAGGCCCTCAACTGACCCAACATCTGTGATAGGAAATATAATATATGATTTTTCAGATTTGAGTTCTTTCCTGCTGTCGGGCCAACACTTTGAGAAGTAAAAGGCTTAACAAATGCTTTAGATTACACTAAAAAAATATCACCTCTTACAGGCATTAGTGGGAGTTTTACAGAGAATTCAACACATCATAAATCACTGTCAGGGTGTTACCACAGAGCACCTATGAGACTAAAGAGGAAGTGGAGCTTTTAAGGTTTCCCCATCCACATGCATTATCTAATAAACTGTGAAACATGGACAAAGATTGAGATAGAGGGGAAGCAGCGGCCAGTGAAACAGGGAACAGTAAAATGGAAGTGATGCCATACAGAACCGAGTGTGCGTCACAGCTGTTGTTCTTGGACAGAGTTTAAAGAGTCTGTCTCATCGTGTCATTTTATGGCGACCCGCCTGCACATACAAACACAGCTTCATGTGGATACTCTCATTCAAGCTCTGAACTCTTGTTCTGGGAAGAAAATTGCAACTGGGACAGGTTGAGTCACTTTAGGGATAAAGGCCAGGGTAAAGACAAAGCAGCTTCCCCCTGCATCGATTTTTCCTCTTTTTCCCCCCTCTCGGTACCCACGCGACACACATCATCATGGAAAAGAATACCGTGCTGCAGCCTTGCAGGCTCCACGGTGTGCATTCATCTCTGCTTAGTTACATTAGCAACCACATTTATGACCACTTACAGCCGACAATAAAAAAAAAAGGATACTCTACATAACTGTTTGCTCTCAGCTGAAAGCCTTTAATTGCCTTTTAATAGACAAATGTCGAAGTGCCATAATCAGCAGTAATGCAGGACAATTTTGAGGCTGAACACATTGTTAACAGACTTAAATAAATCCAAAAGAGCAGCTTGGGGCCAAATACAGTCACACAAACAAGTAAGAGTGATGAGTAAAGCTGATTCAAGCCAGGATTACGTAATAAGGATCACCAGGGCCCACCCTCCCACTGGGTAATTCAGCTCAGCCCCCTGACTGTGCAAACAACAGAGAAAACCTGACAGGAAGATGATTACCTCTCAGAACAGAGTCTTTCAAACACTCACGAGGGAGAACAAGAGCAGGGCGAGTGGCGCCTGAGAATTACTAAGCGTTAGTTACCCTCATTTTCATCACGCCTCATCTTTTTTTTTTCCTTAATGGATTTAGCACCGCATTAGATGCAGAGCAACTCTTCTTCCGGCGGAGTCTACAGGTTGAAGAGCTTTCACATGGACAATGAGTCTCCGGTTGAGGGGAATACTTAAGTCAAGTGCATTGACTGCCTTTAGAGAGGAATGCCAACTAGCAGCTACTGGGATGGATTCGTCCACTGTTGCTTGGTTTCAAGAATCAATACAGCCACAGAGTAACTACATTATAAAGGACGAGCTGATGCAGCTAAGGAAATGCAACTCTGCAAAGACCGCCCTTTAAGGTCATCCTTTCATGTTTTCTGGAAAAGAAAAGAAAAGCTTGATAACAACAGTGCATTTTTCTGATCCATTTTCCCAGAAATGGGGAATACCATACCCAACCATCGTTAAGTGATTTACATTTCTTCAAGCGGCTCGGAAACCATAAGAGTCACAGTGTGAAAAAGACTCTGCAAGTGCCAGATATAGTCAAGTCTGTTTCTTCTTGAGCAAACGAGGCACATCGTTTTGTTTCCCCTTTTCCTGTGAGTCGGTGAGAAAGCCAGCTGACCAGTGTGCTCTTATCTGCTTAACTAATACTATCATCATGAAACCACTAACTGCCTCGACGGAGTCTTTTTTTCCCCTCTTTCGTTTCTTTTTTTTTTTTTAAAGACGTGAACTGGAGCCAACAGCTGTAACACCCAGAGACTGCATGAACAAGCTGTTCTGCTGCTTAACATTAACAAGATATTAAATTAATTACTTAGCAGACTTACGGCGGGGATTGCATGGAGAGTTTGGGGCAGCAGATGAACAGAAGCGATCTGGGCAAAATGACTGGAACAGATGAGGTTTTGATTAAATGTTTAGTCCCCATCTTGGATGGGCTGATTCTGTTGACTGGGCTCATAGGGCAAACTCTGGTCATCATCATTCTTACTAGGAGGAGGAGGAAACAGAACCAGCCCCCACACAGCACAGACATCCTACTTCTGGTTCTGAGCGCTGCTGACCTGCTGCTGTTACTCTGCCTGCCCTTCCACACCTCCGCTATCACCCTGGGCTTCTGGCCTTTCGGCGGCTTCCTGTGCAAAGCTATCAGTTTCCTGGGCGTGACCTGCTCGGTTGCCTCCGTATTTACCATGGCAGCTTTGGCTGTGACTCGCTACCTTACAGTGGTACACCCCACCTGGGCCTTCCGCTTGCGAATGCACAGGCGCATTAAACTGACAGTAGCTCTGCTCTGGGTGCCTGCCTCAGCTCTGGCAGCACCGCAGTTTGCATTTCGCACAGTCACCGTGTCCAGTGTTGTGCAGTGCTTCGCCTTCCTGTCTGACTTCAGCCAGCTGGTCTACAGCATCGCCCTTTTCCTGTTTGGCTTCGCTCTGCCACTAGGCATCATTATATTGATGTATGCAAAGATTTATTGTTTTCTTCGATATGCACGCCAGGTGGGGAATGCCCCTCAGCTAGAACGCTACCAGAGACAAGTCACTCACACTTCAGCCCTATTGGTCGCCGTCTTCACCATCCTGTGGCTGCCCTCCTATGTCCTCATGTTTTCCTTAATTGGAGGACATTTAAAAGACTCATCTGGCAACAAAGTATTTGCCATCGTGGCCAGGCTGCTGGCAACCTCAGTGGGTGTGGTAAACCCTGTACTCTACAGCTTTGTGTCTCAGAAGTTTAGGCGAGACTTACTAGAGCTTGGAAGAAGGCAATGGGCACGGTGCAGAAACTGTGTGAGTGGCTGCCCTTATGCAATGAGCAGAGACATGGTACGGCCTTTTGAGGAGGACAGTACCTCAGGGAGAGGCCAAAACTGACTTTACAGAAGGAGATCTGGAATTAAGACTAGTTAATACCTCCAAACAGGCTGAAATATTACATAAGAAACTCTCAGTGACGTTAAATATGATAAAATTAATTCCAGATGTAAGAGATTTACTGCAGATTGCCAAAGTGATCACTTTCTGGATGTTTTTCCACAGTCGTTTTTCATCCAGCAATGAATGACTTTATTCCATTAGCACATGTGGAAACAGGACTAGTCTTGGTTTCATTAACAGTGCGTTTTAGTTAATAACTTGGACAACAGACGTCTCTAAAACATGACAGAATGGGATTATGTAATCATGTCAAAAGTTAATAAAATACACTCCTCTAACCTCAGCTGGAGCTTATTTGGAGCTCAATAAGTTCTACATTCAGTACACGATGTAAGACGTCGTTCTTAAAACTGCTTCAAACCCTTGTTCTCAATGCAAAATGAGTAAAAACACAAACCCTGTGCACCTTCCTTGTTCTCCTGCTGTACTTAACAAAATAATTCATTTTTTGAATCTTGTTAGATGTGAACAGCTCTGGTCCAGGGCTTTTAAATATGATACTTCACTCTTGAATTATTTAAAGAGAGCGGGATTTAAAAGGCTCTTCAGTGGTGAAACAAGCAAAAACCAGGGCGTGGGTGTTGGTGTGCGCAAGCAGTAGCAGCTCTGAAGTGATGTCAGTCTCTACTGGTTGAGAAGTTACAGCTGCGTGTTCATTACACCGGATCCTCCCGGATGCTTGTATTATGTCTGCTGACACCGTAGAGGGGACAACATTCAATTATTAATGGAGAGGATTTTAAAAAATATGGCAGCAAAGAGCAACGCAGCAGAAATATTTGTCAACAGAGGTGGGGAAGTCTTAAGAGCAGCAAAACGTAAGGTTTTCCCGACGCTTTGACAGAAACGCGAAATGCATCTGATGGCCCCGCACTTACTTTCCACCACGATCTTGCGGTCTGTGCCGTCGTCATTGATCTGCTGGATGTTGCCAAAGTGAATGTCGCTGAAGAAGACGCGGTTGGCTCCCCTCCCTCCCCCGCCATGGTAGTCAAAGCTGAGAGCGATGACATTCTTCATGTGGTCGGGATCCTCGAACGGCTTAATGGGCGCGTTGAGGTTTGTCTCGTCGGACAGGTGGATGCTTTTCAGGATGGTGCGCTCGGAGTACAGCAGGTAGCCGTCGTAGTCACGGCAACTTTGGTTGTCCTCTGCCAGCATGCCATGAGCACAGGCGCAGGTGCGCTCCCCATTCCCACGGAAAAGACACAGCTGTTCACAGCCGCCGTTGTTGTTTTTGCAGACGTTCGAGCCTGTGGAGAGAGTCACACAGTTTATTAGCATTGCTGTTACACGAACACTGAACACGGTTAAATGCTAAAGGTGGCGATTCATTTTGTCATTGTTAGGCAGCTGCCATCTTATTAGGACATTTTCAACAGTAAAAGCAACTTTTTTAAGCTTATGATAATATGTGTTTGTTTTTACCTGTCTGTCTGGCTCTATTGAAGACTTTGATATCTTTGAGCTGTACACCGATGCCTGTCCTGAGCTGCACAGCATCTGTAGCGTTGTCTTTGCTGCCTCTCTTAATGGAGCCATTAGCATGGGTCCTAAAAACAACCAGAACAAGAATAAAACAGTCAGTAAATGAACACTCTTACAATATGAAGTATTGTTCAAAACAACATAAAGACTGACCTGTCACTCCAGTAGATGTACTCCTCAAATACAGATACAGCAAACATGTCCATGTTGTTGTTGCCCAGAACCAGCTCCCTGTTTTTTCCAGTCTCCAGGTTGATGCGCTCGATCTTGTCTGTCCTGGCGTCGCACCAATAAAGCAGACCCTCCTGAGCACAGGAAGTAAAAAAAACAACAACTGTGATTATTCAGGAAAGACCAAAATCCTAAGATTTCAGTTCAATTGAACCTGTATTTGGGAAACCAGTTAGCTGATAACCAGTTTGTAATGTAAGCTTTTAGTGAATATCAAGTGAATTTAGGTGAGTCCGATTTAAAAATAAAATTCTCATTATTTTTAAAATATTATTACCATTTACATTAAGAAATGTTTAAATTATAATTTTAAATATCTAACAGCTTTTAGGCTTTTAATAAAACTCCCAGACTGGATAAGACGCTCCAAAGAATAAAAAAGGTTTAAAGATCCTTTTTTAACTTTATTTAAAAAATGAATCCAAGAGAAAGTCCTTTCAAAATCTAAAAAATGTTTTGGATAGATATGGATTAGAAATGATCAAATGAGAATGTTGTCTCACTGTATTTTAATTTTTACCACTTTAATATTCAAAATAAACAAAGACCTTTTTGGCATAAGAAAGAGCATCCATTTAAAGATCAGCTGATCAACAGTCCAGTCTCTGGAAGTATCTATCACAGTATAAATTAGCACACTAGATGTTGGAAACACCCTCTATTAATAAAGCCAAGTGTGTGAAAGATTTTAAGTGCGGTCAGCTGTTGTTCACACCTCATAATCAATGGAGATTCCATTTGGCCAGCTTATGCTCGCATTGACCATGACCAGCCTCTGGGAGCCATCCAGTCGTGAGCGTTCAATACGAGGATACTGACCCCACTCAGTCCAGAACAAATACCTGCAGCCAAAGAAGCAGGGGAGTATTTGAAACTTTAGTCAGAGGAAGAAGTATGCTTGGGAATACACGCCAAGGAACTTAAAGCAGCATTATTACAGAAAGCAAAATGAATCTTCTGGCGAGGAGCCTTACCCTTTCACCGGGTGGACAGCTATGGCTCTGGGTTTGTCCAGGCCCTGGGAAATGACAACATAGCGGAAGGAGCCGTTCAGTCTGGCCACCTCGATCACATCAAAGCCCTGGTCAGTCCAGTAGATATTTCCTGTAAAAGAACACGTCCATCAATCAGTCTGCATCTTTTATCTCTACTCAAGCAGTTTAATTTTGATTGTCATTTTGCATGACCACACCTGCTATCCAGTCAACAGTGATGCCCTCCACCCTGCCAATACCGTTGGTTACCACATCTTCCCTCCACGTCTGATCCCTCTTGGCTCTGCTGATGGTACTCAGACCCATGTCCACCCAGTAGATTGTGTCATTCTCTGAAGACCACACAAAAACGGGTTTAAAAATATCACTCAAGCTGGGTTATCTATTCGACGTCCCTTAGAGTCACTCACCAGCGTGGAAGTCGATGCCAACAGCCAGAGAGGTTCCAGAAACCGGCACCAAGGCATCCGATTTGTCTGCTGGGTCGAGAGGAATTCCTCTGATTCCCTCGTGAACAGAGTAAAGCAGGAAAGAGCCCATGCCTGCTCAGAGAGATTAGGTTATTGATTTCTCGCCTCACGATGCACTTCTCCCAGTTTTCCTACTCTAGTTACTGTAGCTGTGTCTTACCTTCACAGGACTGCTGGCCCGTCTTGAGGCTGTATCCGGCAGTGCACATGCAGGCCCTGGTTGTCGGAGAGGTGGGCAAACACAGCTGTGAGCAGTCACCATTGTTGTTACTGCACAGGTTGACACCGGCTAAAGAAAAGATCAGAGGAACAAAGACAAACATTTTCTTTACTAGTATTTGCATTAAATGCAGGAGACTTTACATCCACTTCAGAACATGTAACTCTTTTTCTGTTACCTTTCTGCACATCCTCATCATAGATCCTCATGTGCATCATTGGGGAGGTGTTGTTTCGCAAAACTTTCCAGTTTCCTCCATCCTTCTTGTCACATGTTCCTATCTGGTCAGTTCCCTGATCGGCCCACCACAGCTTGTCTCCTACATCATTGATGTAACCAGAATATAAGCCAACAGAAAAATGATAAATATACAGAGGACAAGGATGATAAACTTAAAGTATTACACTTTTCTTCTTACCCATAATAGCCAGCGCAGTCGCTTTGGTCAATTTGCCTTTAACACCTTCAAGGATCTCGAGTTTAGAGCCATCCAGCTGACAGCGGTTAATGGTGCTGTTTCCTGAGCTGATCCAGTACAGCTGCTCCTTTTCATAGTCAATAGAGAGGCCTGAAAGCAAATAAAAATCATGCTGTTATTTATGTATAGTACATGTGCTACACTAACATGTTTGTTCTGGGCTTTTACTCTGTAGAGAATCTGTATTATTTACTGATAGGGGTACATCTGCTCACCTACTGGTCCTTTCTGGTTGGTGAAAAGTGTGGTGCGGTTTGCTGCCATCCATGTTAGCCATGCTTATACTGTCACCGTCAGTCCAGTAAAGCTTCCTGTGATGGGAGTGTGAATATTATGAAATATGGAGAGAGGCAAGAAGAGTACAGTACTAAACAAGGATAAAGTACATCAAAGATTAAGACTAAACTTGAAGGGAATAAAACAAATAACCTAGAAGTAAACAACAAAAGAAAAACCTTTCAATCTTTAAGTGAGTAATATTAGGAGAAATAACTGACATATTAAACTGAATGCAGACATATTAAGTGCCAGGAACACTCACCCAAGCAGAGGGTGGACCACTAGACAGTGGGGCTTGTCCAGTCCCTGGATGACGGCATTCTTGAAAGAGCCATCCAGTCTGGCCACATTGATCTGCTTCTTATTGGCATCGTAGCTGGTCCAGAAGAGGTTCCTGGACACCCAGTCTACTGCCAGGCCATGGGCATTAGGAAGGTCTGCCAAATTTCAGAAGCAAAATGAAGCTTTGCAGATTTTTAGAACATGCAGCGTGCTAACAAAAACTGTTTTTATTTATCTTCCCAAACCCTCTTATTATACTTTACAGCGAATATTAAATTATGAGCCTTATTTAAAAAAAACAACAAAGAAAAGCAAAGAAGTAAATAAATCACGGACTGACGGATATTCCTGAGACTGTTCTTACCAGCAGAGACCACAGTCTCCACCCCTGTGCCATTGATGAAAGCTCTCTTGATGGTCTGTGTTCGCACATCTGACCAGTAGATCCGATGCTCCACAGCATCATAATCCACCACTGTCGCGTTGTCTACATCCGGCACGGTGAAGGAGATTATGTAGTTGTAGTAGGGGTTGTCAATGTCAACACCTCGGATCTCGATCTGACGAGCGTAAAGAAGGAACTTGCGAGACTCTGGAAAAGAGAAACAAACACTGGATGAGATGAGATCTACTAAAGCACGTTATTCTAGCAGGAATGCAAAACTAGAAAGAGAGGAATAAAATGCATATTTCAGGCTGTTTTTTTTAACATGTAAAATTAGACATGTCAGTTTTTCCAACTCCAATGTTGGAAATGAAGACGTCAGGAAAGATTTAGAATGACTTGAAGTTGAAATTTCATATTAGGCATAAACACCCCTTTTTCAGCTACATACATTCTAAATAAGGAATTAGGCAGGGTTAGGTTTTTACTTCTTATACTTAAGAGAGATAAAATATCACCTGCTAAACTGAAAATTTGCATAATCAGCATAAACAACAAATGATTTTAAGCA
The DNA here is from genome assembly GCF_900408965.1 of Simochromis diagramma. Taxonomy (NCBI): domain Eukaryota; kingdom Metazoa; phylum Chordata; class Actinopteri; order Cichliformes; family Cichlidae; genus Simochromis; species Simochromis diagramma. The sequence continues at coordinate 2,168,815 of NW_024387152.1, read as the reverse complement.
CTGAATTACAAAGTTTGGTCCAAACTTATTTTATTTGGGTCAGAGTGGAATATAAGTGCTTAATTAAAGTTCTCGTTTTAATGTGCATCCAATTATTTTTACATCTAAATGGCTCATGTTTGGATCATTTTTGGAGAAATGCTAAAATATGAGGATATGAAAAAGAGAGCGTCTGCACACATGTACAAAAATTCCCCACAGCTACCCTTCGAAACCATCATGAAACCCACTCGTGCAATCAAACTGCAACAAATGAAGACTTCCCTTCATCTTTAGTGACAGGATTTTATATGAAATTACATGGAACTGAAAGCTAAGAAGGGAATATGGAGCAAGCGGAGGCGACGTAATCAGATCTTCTATCAGAAAAGATATCCTGTTCAGCAACACGGCTCACCGTAGCAGTCAAAACAATTGCATGAAAAGATTCCAGCAAACACAAAGCCCCTCTCTCCCTCCTTGATGAAATGGATTATATGTGACAGCGCTGTCTGTATATCCTCCATCACAGCGGATTTGAAAAGGTAAGGGGAAAAAGAATGTGGGTGATGTGCGCTTTTCTGCTGTGAAACAACGCGTCTGTCCTTACCTTTGCAGGTGTACTTGTCGGGCTGCAGCTTCATGAGGTGAGGACAGGCGCAGGAGAAGGTCTGGTTAAAGTTGATGAGACACAAGTGGGAGCAAAGGGGTTTACCGTCAGCGGGGGCACATGGGTTGGGGGCTGAAAGGAAGGAAAGGAAAAACATTAATTAGGATGTTTCAAGAAAGCAAGAGAGACAAAAATGCAGATGAGATGTGTTTTGTGAGAAACACAGGAAGAGGAGGCTCACAGTGAGCTTTGAAGATTTCAGTGAATATAATACTAATAACTCTGCATTGTGGTGTTACACCGAGACATGCTGGAGCCGGCTTGTGTCAGAGGAATTAAATTAACCTTTTGCTCTTTATTTATTGGCCTTTAAGGTAATTAAGTGGGGAAAAAAAAAAAGATTTGTGCCTTAAGGAGTCCACAGACTGCGTGACTATAACAAACGTATAAATTCATTACAATGTGCATCATTCAACTTGTGTAGGACATGAAGTTAGATGCATGGAGACTGTACAGTGTAACAGTGAGATAGTGGGTTGCACAGCTGCAGCTCCTCCACTATTTGCTTCTGAGCTACTTCCTCTTGACAGGATTGTGATAACAGCTGGAGAACTCATTGTACAAACAAGGCTTCTTCTGCTACAACTCAGCTACACATTCTTCTGCATTGGAATTCCAAATATTTTGTTTTCCATTTTTATTTTAGTTTAGGTTTTTCCCCCCACAATAGCACCATAGAGATGGTCAGATTGCCATTTCATGCTGCAGTCATTTCATTCACATAGGCAGCAGCAACAGTCATGGTGTGAGACGGTCATCTTAAATTCTGGGCTCAGGCTATCATTCATCATAAAACAATTGCAAATTTCAAACTGTGACCAGTGTATGAAGCAATATCATCACAGTTATTTTACACTGGCTATTATTTATCAAGGACAGCCGAAACAAACATAGTTTAAGACAATAGAAATACCCCCAACCCTCCGAGGGCCAAGAGCGGAGTATAAATGTGTGTGTGAAAGGGTAAAGGTGGCCCGCAGTGTAAAGTACTTTCCCATTTCCATTTCCTTTGTCTCCCAGGTCTGTCAACCCAGCTTGCTGCTTCGTCACTGTCATAGTTATTGGTTGCAACTGTCAATCAACAGTTTTGTGAGATCCCTCTTTCAATTACAGACCCAGTGCCTCTCTACTGCCCACATACCCTTGGGATCCCCTAACCACTGGCTACTAAACAAGGTGACAGTGCGACATGGCAAAACGCTCAAAAATAAATCCGACGACCCTTTTGTAATCTTGTCAATCATGCGTGTCTGTGAGATCAGATCAACATATGACATTTAAGTTGCAGGGGGAGGATTTTATTTCCTACCCGGGCCGTGGGAAATGCCAAACAGTGAGGTGACTTTTTGATCAACAAGGCAAAAGCGGGAGGTGTCCAAAACGCTCACAGTGTGAGGAGACAAGAAGTCTCGCAGGTCTAAAAGGTCAGCTGTCTTGGGGGAACAGGAGCCATGAATAACATGGTGAGCAATGAACTGTGAGCTCGCCACTCTTCTCCTTAGAGTTACAGCCCAAAAACATTCAGCCATGCTGACAAGCAGGGGTAAATGTGTGACACGGTCGCTCTGCCTATGCAAGCATGTGTTTCTCTGTGAATGTCTATGCCTCTTTATCTGGTATGCTACATACCCTGGGGTTGCCTGGATGGGTGATAGACCTGCAAGTCAAAGGGCTGCGTGTTGGTGCGCTGCACCACAGTAACGTTGTGTCCTGTCCATTTATTGGCTTTGGCCAGAGTGTTAGTCCTCCAGTCAGTCCAGTAGACCTCGCCTCCGTACATAGTGACAGCAAAGGGGTGGGACAAATACTCATGACCCCGCAACACTTCAATCAGCCCCGAGCCATCGTACATTGCTGAGTAGATAGCATCCGACCTTGAGAAACAACAGAGAGATGTATAGTATGTAAGAGCAGAGACATATCAGGTTAAGTATGTTCATGTTATTTATTTGCTCTTTAAATGTAGTTTGTTGTGAGCAAAGAACAAAACACTGGTGTAGCAGCCAGAGATGAAGAAAACTGAGCGAGTGGGTGATGGAATAAGCAAGTGGGTAGATGCGGTGCAACCTGAGCCGTATATTTAGAATCTAGTGGCAGATGCTACCTGGCATCAATCCAGACAATGCGTCTTTCCATGTAGTCCACAGTGAGTCCGTTGGGCCACCCACCACTGCCGGTCTCCCTGTGGATGGTGCGTCTGCCTTCACCGCTCATGGATGCTGCCTCAATTCTGGGCAGACTTGCATCCCAGTCAGTCCAAAACAGGATACTGGCGACAGAAAATGATCAATGTGAGGAGGGATTTTACAGATGTGTACAGCATCATCGCATGAGAACTGGTTAATGAAAGAAACAGTAGGATGAATAAATCCATCAGATACATATCCAAGTTTGGAATCCATCCATATATGGTTCTTACCCATCTCGAGGATCTAGGGCGATGGCCCGGGGATGCTCCACTTCGCCAGCTAGCAGGGTCGTTCTCATGGTCCCATCCAGTTTGGCCACCTCAATCTGGTCCAGATTGCTCTCCACCCAGTAAATGTTTCCTGCTATCCAGTCCACAGCTAGGCCTTCTGGAGTAGCCAGCCCATACTGGATCACCACCTCAAAACTGGTCAGGGCTGACCGGAGCAGAGAAAATCCGTATGGAAAATTTGAAGATTTTTATTTTAAAGCTACACATCAAACATGACAATTTTATAGCACGTGAAATTTTAATGCTAGCAAAGTTTTAAGAATGGGGGGGAAAAGCATGGTTTGTGTTACTTTGACTAAAAGAGAGAAAATCTCAAGATGGCACATTTATCACAAACACCCCTGAAGACAAATCAAACCCCACATCTAAGAAAACACACAAGACCTCAAACATTTGGCTTTAGTGCAAACTAAGTGCAAAACCACAACTTGTGATCAATCTTTGGCTCCGGGTTAAAGCACACATTTCTTCAAAATGCCTTCCAGTAGTAATTAGAGTGAGACGGGTATGTCTTTGCAGTGTGCTTGAAAGAACAGTGGAGTGATATCTGCCTTTATGTGTCTTTGTGTGGGCCAGGGTTCCTTTATTAAGGCGCTGGCACTACCCAGTTTATGCCAACTACTTTGGAGCTGCTGAAATGACCTACTTAACAAGCAGCAGGAGGTGATCTATGAGCTGGTCACAATGTTCCTGCTCAGGAGCCTTGTTTTAATGTTAAACTTGGAGGGCTGGGAACTGGAACAGCAGTGTGTTGTGCCTCCTACGCTACATCAGTGTTTTGGCTGCAGTCAGGCACAGCAAGTACTGAGACAAATAGGAAGAGACAAAGCCTTCCGTGTGCCCCCTTAGTGCTGTGCTGAGAACACAATTTGATTGGCGAGCAGACCTGGGTTTTTGGAGCACGAAAGGCTGACCATGACCTGCGGGATTTATTCAGGGTCACAGACCACCACTGCTGACCACAGCCTCTTTGAAAAAACAATTGGCTCTGAGAAATTAGAGCGTATTTGCTCAGCGGAAGTTAATTTCCACGAAATGCTCGGTCAAAATCACGATTTGCTTATGTAATCACCACCTTGCAAGATTTTTGTTTTACTTTAACAAAAAGATTATAAGATACAAAATCAGAGCAAAAAAAAAAAAAAAGAGAACACAACAAGCCAACTCACCTCCATTTTCAGACAGTTTCCCACGATAGATCTTGTCCTCCACAACATCAGTCCAGTACAGGGTGCTCTGGTTGAGATGGAAGTCTAAAGCAATGGTGTTTCTAAGGCCTGGTACAAGCACGCTGAACTCTCCTTTATGAAGGTCAATCCTTCTGATCTCATGGCGATTGGAGAAGATGATGAAAGGCTTGAAGGGATCTGAAGGAGAAAAGAAATCTCACTCAGCAAAGCGTACGGAAAAACCAAATCCCAAATTCACGAAAACCCCACGTTGGTCATGGATCAAATCCTGTCACATCTCACACATTTGCTCCATAAAACATTTCTAGTTATAAATATGTCAAAATGCTGGCTGCTCAGCCTTCTGAAGAAACATTATTAGTGGAGTAAATCCTCTAATAGTGTAAAGCAAAGTGAGACAAAAATCTCTGCATGACGTGGGGGGGCTTACCGGTGCTTTTGCAGCTCTCCATGTCAGACTCCAGCTCCCAGCCCTCGTAGCAGGAGCACTTGACACTAGATTTCTCCTGTTCACACTTCTGGCTACACTTGAGATGTTTGGCGCAAAAGCTCTGGATGTGGCAGGTCTTGTTGTCAGCTCCCAGCTCCATGCCCAGCGGACAAGAACACATGAAGCCTTCCCCGGGAATAATGCTGCAGTTGTGACTACAACCCCCATTGCCCAGCGAACACAAGTCTGCAGGCAAGAAATAAAATGAAAGGGTTGGAGTTTATCCAGAAAGGTGTTTTGAATGTTAAATTGTAAGTTAAATCACAACATAGAAAGCACAACATCTGTTCAATGTTGAGTTCAAAGCTTTTCCAGAATATTCTCACCACAAAGTTTCTCATCGGAACCATCCGGACAATCGTCTGTGCCGTCACACAGTTTCTCAGGAGGCAGACAGATGGAGTCGTTGGTAGCGCACACGTGGTGAGACAACTTGCACACCAATGCCTCGCAGTTGTCCTCATCCGAGTTGTCTTCACAGTCACTGTCACCGTCACACACCCAGGCTTTGCTGATGCAGCGAGCTGAAAAACACCACAAAATACTCATTTTTAAGCTTGTGTCATTTAGTTAGCGCACCCTTCAAAAATACATTTTGGTCAATGCTGCTTCGGCACTGAGTGGACAGAATGATGATCTTCTTTTAAACTTGCACATTTTGTTTGAGCACACTAAACGTCACATCTGGAAGCTGTATTTGTGACATTGCAGCTGCTTTGACAGCGATTCGTGGTCTAACTTGCAACTTGTCCACAAAGTAAAGAGAAGTCTTTTAGATATTTAGGACAAATCTTATATGTAGCAGTTTTGAAATTTAAAAAACAGTTAATAAATTAAGTTTATAATAAATTTTAAGAATCTCTATTTAACTCACATTTCTTGTAGGAAAATCCAAAAATCATTTATGAGTGAAAGCACTGCTATTTTACATCACTGCGTACGTCTGGAGGCAATCTCTATTATATTCCTCTATTAAATACAGTTTACAGTTAAATACAGTCACATCATTATATTGACACAAGCACAAAAAACAGTGATTTCCAAGTTCCAGTTTTTATGTAATCCTGATGACAAAATGGAAACCAGTATCCACGACAGTCAGTAAATCTTCCACTTTCTCTTCCTCCTGTGATAAAGCATTTCATTGCTTTCTTGCACAACAAATAATCACATCTTTTATTCATACTGTCCAAAAAGTTCACCCTTAACTAGCATCTGGCAAATTCCTCACCAGAGTCCCTGCAGCTGAACTTGACTGCAGGGTCACAAGTCTGAGTGAAGCCCTCGCAGTTGCTCTCATCGCTCAGGTCCATACAGTCTGTGTCGCCATCGCAACGCCAACGCTTGGGAATGCACAGGCCGTCCATGCGACACTGGAACTCGTCTCCGTGGCAGCCACCTGGAGGTCGGGTTGCTAGAGAGACAAAATGTCATAGTTAGCCAGCAAAAGTGATGGTGTGTGCAGAGAAGCAATCAAACACGACCAAAACAGAAATCCCAGCTCACAGCTACAAAGACCACACAAACAGATGCCCAAAAAACAAAAGCATAAAAACTGGGATGAGAAAGAAAAGGCCGTTACAGTCATTAGTTATTGTGCAGGTATCCTGGGATGCTGGGTGACAACCTGACTCCGAGCCAACCCAAATAACAATAACACACATGGCTCACTGACTGTAGCAGAGAGATTAAATGCATCGCTGCAGAAACGGCACAGTGACATCTCCTTATGACAGCGTTCGGCACAGCTAAATAAAACTGGACTCCTCGCGGCACAGGACCACAATGTATAATAGGGGAAAGTGAGGAAACCGTTTTATTTTATTTCACTTAATAACTTCCAGATGGCAGCCAAGAGAACTCACAAACACACGCAGCCGGGCACACACAACAGAGCACAGATTGCTCATTAGACCAGCAGGTCACGCTGGGCCCGGATTTTGCATGCTGGGACTTAACAGCATTTCGGCATGGATCAAACGGTACATACAACATCGGACACTCACAGTTCACAGGAGCTTCTAGGCAGAGCAAGGCTAAAGGTAATTGTGCAACACTGAGATGTGATGTCGTTCATATGAAAAAGCAGCACACCCCGAGGAAACACTCCAAACATGTAAGTTCATATCGCTACAGCACAGTCAAAACATCTGTGCTAGTTGCACGACACCATGAAAGAGTTATGAGATTTGTTGTCTAACCACAAAACATAGCAACAGAAATGGATCAGAGGAAGCTGGAGAGCATGTAGGGGCATGTGGAGTACAGGAAGTGGGATAGGGAGAAGCTAAACATGTTGTGACGTTGTGACAACCCCTTTATGAGTGCAAATAGCAACCTGTAAATATAATGATAGCATCTTTGATAAATGACAACGAGAGCCTGACTCAGCTACAAGACACGAGAGCAGACGCTACCATAACAAAAACAAGTTAGAGCAGGACTATTTCAGTTTGAGCTAAATTACCTTGGTTGGTACAGTTGGCATGAGTCTCGTCACTGTAGTCTCCACAGTCATTGTCGCCGTCGCAGGTCCAGTATTCTGGGATGCAGCGGCCGCTGTTACATTTGAACTGGACGCTGGAACAAGAGTGGCTGCAGCCTGCTTCGTCGCTGCTGTCTCCACAGTCATTGTCTGTACATCAGCGCACACACGCAAGATTTTTAGATTGGATTCTACAGCACAGCGTGGCAGGTGGGGAAGGGAGGGATGATACTCACCGTTGTCACAGCGCCAATTTATATTGATGCAGCGGCCATTGGCGCAGGTGAACTGGGTGAGAGGGAAACAGGTTGGATACGCTGCGGAAAGGGAGCAAAAGAGGAGTGTATTTAAAAAATATTTATAAAGAAAAATGTGATATTCAAGGAAGAGCAACAAAATGAAAGAGCAATAAAGACTCACCACAGGAATCAGGTTCATCTGAGCGATCTCCACAGTCATCATCAAGGTCGCATGTCCAGGAGATGGGGATGCAGCGCCCACTGGCACAGGGGTATTGGTTGGGTGGACATGTGCGAGCTGAAAGGGGAAATTATACATTTGTTCTCTGCTTACTTTTTAGGGTCTGCGCTGTTACAGAATCAAACCATGCGAAATTGCCTCAAAAAGTACTTCCAGTCGCTTTCAATCTATCTGACACACTCAGAGAGCTTTAACTAATGGTGCTAAAGATTTATACATCTTCCTGAACTCTTTGTAGATTGTTGCTGGCATCTGCTGCATGACTAAATGCAAACTAACAGATCACTTTGGATCGCTTTACTCTTACATGCTTCCTCCAATTAAAACAGTTTTAAAGCGGAGTCATCCTCTGATGACTGCATTACTCTTTTCCGATATGAGCACAGTTGTATGGTCTGGAATTTACTCTCTTTCTCCCTCTCTGTATGCTCTCCGAACTAGATGCAACTCAGCTTGTATATACCAGAGCAGGTGGTGTTCGATTCATCCTCATCGTTTCCACAGTCATTGTCACCATCACACAGCCATCGCAGGGGGATGCAACGATTGTTTTGGCACTTAAATCGCTCGGCTGAGCAGGTGTGCTGGTCTGGGGGAAGAAACAGAAAAGAACAAAATCTTAGAAAACGGTTCAAAGTCTGTCAAAGTAGCAAATGAAGAACATTCGAGTCGAATGGGACCCTTTGCTTTTCGGTATCGACTCATGATGTCAGAGTTAGCAGCCACGTAAACGCCGCATGGAAAGAGACAGATGTTGGAAACTTTAGTTTGCCCTCTGTCGGGTTGCGTTAGCTAAGACCCTTAAACACCCTTTTGTTTATCTTTGTGTTGCTGTGTAACCATGACAATGATGCGGCACACTTACAGCAGAGCTCAGGGGCTTCATCGCTGTTGTCCAGACAATCGTTGTCCCCGTCACACTTCCAGCGCTCTTGGATGCAGCGGTTGTTCTTGCAAGCAAACTCCCCAGGCTGGCACTGGGGCGGGGGAACGTAGGCGGGGTTGGCTAGAGAGGAGATCAGGGGTAGGAGCAGAAACAGATGAGCCATTGAGACAAGAAGCGAGCATGTGAACAAAAGCTTTTTAGTGACCAAGTCGGCTTTTGTTAGTCAGCTCTTAAAGTTATAAAAATATTGACGGAGCTTAGTCAGAATTTCTGCACACATTTGGAAACACTAACATTTAAAATATCTTGCAAATTGAAAGCAAAGTGTGGATTTTGTTTTTAACTCATCTCTTGTACTGCCAGGCAATATCATCTTCTACTGGTAAGACAGCTAGGTACCTCTGCAAGTAACGTTATTGCCATCAAGGATCTGATCATCAGCACAGGCGCAGGATCTGCCATTAGGAATGGCGAGGCACAGACTGCTGCAGCCGCCATTGTTGACTCGACACGCGTTGGTTCCTACACGAAGTCAAAGTGGGAAGAGACGCAAAACAGTGTCACGTCATCTTATATTTAATGGGAAAAGGGAAAAAATAAGTAGAAGGATACGCACCTTGCTGCTGGTGTGCATCGTACACTCTGATCTCAAATATGGGCGGCCTCTCATTGCGGAGTAGAGTGACTGTTTTAGTGACTTGGTCCAGTTTGTAGATGCTGCCACCGCGGTATTCGTTCCAAAACAGAAATTGTTTGTAGTGGCATAAGCCAAAGGCATGGTTAAGCTCCTGCCCCTCATACACCACCTGTTAAATCGAGAATGCATCTCCAATTCTAGTAGGATAAAATTGTAATCAGACAACAAATACGACACAGTCCCAGAGTTTCACCAACCTTTCTCTCAGTGGTGTTTAGGTAAACCATCTCAATGCGGTCGTAGTAAGCATCCACCCAGTACAGGATTCCCTGGGGAATGTCCAGACTCAACCCATTGGGCCACAGGACAGTTTTGCTAGTGAGGAACACTTGGTGATGCGAACCATCCATCCAAGCTTTCTTGATCTTGCCTCTGTTGCTCTCTGTGGGATCCTCCTCCCAGTCAGTCCAGTACATCCATCTGGGAGACAAGGTGAGGTATTACCACATTCGAAAGGTGAGACATTTCTGGATCCGACCTGCAGAACCTCTTAAATATAGCTTTACGCTGTGATGCTCTTTGATGCAACATCCCACAACAAAACAAATGAGGGAGTATCTAAAAGAAAAGAATCTCTTGAAAACCTGCCAGCTCCTACACATAAATGTGACCAGCGAGTCAAACAAAAACCTACCGTGTAAGCAGCCCACACAACTGCAGGGCACTCAAAACATACTTCATCTCAACTGAATGCTGATGGAAAGAAGATTCATTAAGTTAACAGCCCCCTCCCTCAAGTCTCACCCGTGCTGGGGGTCCACAACAATGGCTCTAGGGTGGCTCATCTTGCCCTCAATGAGAATCTTGCGGGTCCGTGAAGCCTTCTCCAGCCTGGCAACACTGATAGTCTTCTTTGGTCCATCGTCTGTCCAGTAAAGATTATTTCCCATCCAGTCTACTGCTATTCCCTCTACCGTGTGGATACCTGAGATAAGCAAAAGTAGTCAGTGTGAAAAAGCTACTGGCTGTCCAATCCAAAAGAATAAATAGAACTGAATCTGAAATAAGCTGACTTCATTATTTTTTTTTTATCCACAAATTCTTTTTAGTAGCCTGAATTTTCAGTCTTTACCATCCTTCAGTATGACGTCTCTATCTGTGCCATCTATCTTCTGCCGCCCGATGATGTAGCTTGTGGCATCAGCAAAGTATATGAATTCATTGGTGGCGTGGAAATCCAATGCTCGGGGGTTCATTAGGTTCTCGATCGGAATCATGTACTCATCGGGCACTTTGGCGTTCATGTCCATGCCCCTGATGACTCCAGGACGACCCTTGCCATACACCAAGAACAACTCGTGGTCCGGCTCTGCAGAGAAGCATCATAAATGAACAATTATTCTGTCAGAGATTTTCAAACCACTATTAATTCATTCCCATCTCCCATCATCAAGTCAAAAGGTTTTCATCTTTGTCAAATCAATTTCTTCACTCACTCTTGCAGGATTTGCCATCGCTGCCGAGGCTGAAGCCCGAGCGGCAGCGGCAGGTTCGGGTCTTGTGGCTGTTGCTCAGCAGACATATGTCAGAGCAGCCCCCAGCTTTTCCGAACTGATCCAAAGCACACGCGTGACTACGCACTGAGCGAGGAAACAAGCGCACAACAGTTATGTAACGATTTGCTTTGAAAAACACATTTGCCTGGCAGTAACTGTTATTTGTGGACGTTTATAAAAGTCTCACTGCGCACCTTGAGGTTGACGTCTCTGATGGTACACGTGCAGCGCAGCTCCCCGATCTAACCGGGTCACCACCTGGAAGTCGGAGCTGTTGAAGCGGTTTACTCGAATCACGGTCGTTTTGGAGTTGAGGTTGCCTTCGTTCGAGTTTGTTGCATAGAGATAGTTCTCAAATACAGTCAGCCCATACAGATGCTCGATCTGAAATAAGATAAAGGAGAAAAACATTGAGGGGAAAAAGGAGATGTTGCATGTCAGACATAATATCTCTGCATTCTTAGCAAAAGGGTTTGCTCAAGCTGGCTGACTAATAGTTTGGGCAATATCGTTTGTGCACATTTTATCTTCAACACTGTCCTGCAAATCCAGCTTAATTCAACTTGTCTATTGAGTAATTGATCGGTTTAAATTTAAGAATGTGAATAATCTCTGTAAGACAGAGAAAACTAGAGAAACACAGACAGACAGACAGGGAGATAAAGAGCGAGTGTCTGAGTAAACTTGGCACGGAGCAGCACAAAGGCTTCACTCCCCATCTGCTGTAAAGGAAAGAGGGGTCTTACTTTTATAAGGGTCTATTCCTTGCAGCTCTCCTCTACTGTCAGAAAGATGTATGGGCTGAGATCATATTACCTCCCTCCACCTCTCACACAAACACACACCACCACCACAGTCCTGATTTCATTAAGATCATTACTTCCCTATAAGTTTGAGCCAAGCTCCACTAGGGCCAGACTAATATGTTTAGCGAGGCACTAGCCAGGAAAATCACACACTCTTTAAGTAATATCAATCAAGGCAATAAAAAGGACTTATCCCCAGGAGAAGCATGCACTCTTTGCCTGGACACACGGAGACAACGGGAAAAGAGCTTTGTCTCCAAACATACGATTAAATCAGAGATATGGAAAACAGATGTTTTGTGAGTACTAAGCTGGGTTGATAAGATGCATGCAGAAGCCTTTATTCTTGAGTGCGTTTGCGTGTGATTAGGTGCATTTCTTATGGTTACACTGATCCTCAAATCCTCACCATCAGACCCTGGATGATGGTGTGCCGATTCTTGCCCTCATAGTCCACCACTTCGATGTAATCCAGGTAAGCGTCAGCCCAGTACACCAACCTGTTCACCAGGTCCAAAGTGATACCGTGGGGGAAGACAATCTTACTGTCGACCAGCTTAGTGCGGTTTTGCCCGTCCATGTCACAACGCTCCACCCTCGGTGTAGACCCATAGTCTGTGAAGAACACTTTTCTGTAGCAGGGGGAAGAGGATAGATTTAAATTACAGAAGGTTTCACAGAAAAGGAAATGGACTAGATAAATTTAGTTGACCACAACTAGGACAACTGTATTAGACATCGGAATTAAATAAAATTATTTAAAGACAATCGCAAAAAAGAGAAATGATCCTTTTAAAAGGAACTACCCCAGATAACAGATTGTCAGTATCAGGAACCTGAAACAACCAACATGGAAGTATTTATGTCGGAAAGAAGGATCCCGTCTAGCTCCGTGTCTTGAGAAAGTGCTCTGATTTTCGCCTGGCTGCTTGGTCAGCATGTCGCCTGATCATAAGACAGCATTTTCCTGTTGAGCAGTGCTAAAACAGGATGAGGGCAATCTTAAGTCAAGGAGCCTGGAGGCAAATACAGACCCCATCACTGGGTCCAGGGCGATGCCTTTAGGGTTGTACAGCTCTTGGTCCAGCAGGGTCACACAAGTTTTGCCGTTCTTGTTGCAGACAAACACCCGGTCGTCCACGTCATCCACAAAGTAGAAGTTGCCAGTCAGCCAGTCTATAGCCATCTGCTCCACATCTGATGGACGCAGAGGAGAGAAAGGGAGAGGAGAGGATGAAACAACAGGATAAAAAAAGAAAGAAAAAACAGGGTTGTGGGAGTACAGTCATATAACTCTTAGTCATAAACCACAATGAATCCAAATATTATGTTATCAAATTTTATGATATCAGGAACCGTTCCAAGAATACCTGCTATCTTGATACAAAAAAAAAAAAAAAAATAGCAGCAATGAATTAATGTTATTTATTGTGTAATCTTGCAGGTTGTCCATTACAAACATTCCACTTGTGTTTGATTAAGGCATGTAGAGTGCAGGGAAGGAAAGGAAAAGAAAAAGGTGTTGTGTTAAGAGTTAGAGGTGAAGTCCAGCACTTTCTAAACTTTGTAAACTCTTATCAGTGAGTAAGACAGAATTCCCTCGCAGACCTCAAGTCTGAAGACATGCTCTTGAGTAAGATTATTAAGTATTAAGCTGACACTGACCCATTAATTGCATGTGTGCAGTGCAGAAGGGTCTACATGATTGCTAATATGAGTCAAACTGACCCGAAACTCTTGCGACACCTTCATGAAGGATGTCAACATTTTGTATCCGCTTTAAGTCAGTTTAAGGAAGGAACTTTGCAGATGGATGCACTGATGGGAAGAGATGGTTGTTTTAACAGATTCCACTGCATATTCTTTAAAAGCAAACCAGATCACTACACACACACACACACACACACACACACACACACACACACACACTCAAAGTGACCACACTTGCTCTTGTTTACATATGCCTCCATTAACCATTTCAAGTGTGTTAACCTGAGGTGCCTTTCCAAACCTCTGCTAAAATTTCCAACTCTTCATTATATGCATTTAGATTATAATATAAACTCTGATAAGAATTTTTTTTTAAAAAGGATGTAAACAGATCAAATCTAATGGCTCTCTTACACTAGACCGAAAGTAGGGTGGCAATATCCTCGCTAGGTAGAGTTAAATAAATAAATAAATAGGTGGCTACCCGCTGATGGCACTGAATTTTTTCCACAATCACCACAGCTACTTGCAATCAGACTGCATGTACCGTGGTGATCAACTGGTTGTCCATTTGGGGCATTGCTGGTCACCGCGTGCAACGTGCAACACTCTTGAGCAACACATTCAACCACTCACAATCATACAGTGGTCACCTGGTTCCCTCCCTCTCAGACAGATTGGCAGGTTTGTAAAGAACTGTTGTCCAATTTGTAAATGCAGACAGTTTGTCAGAATGTTGCAATCAGTTTGACTCAATCAGTAGTTTTTGCCAATCTATCACAGTTAATTGTTTGTAATTGCCAACATGTCCCCATTTAATCATCTTAGACACCAAAAACTGTTCTTGGATGGAGACCACATCATGACCAAAACAAAGGGACCAAAATCAGAAAGCGCCAACTTTAATTTGGGCTGCATGCGTTAACACATCTGAAAGTGAGCCAGTAACCTCTCCCCAAGCTTTGAGCGTTTAGAGAAATAACTGCACTGGAACGCTGCAGCAATGCTTCAATCAAAGCTGCACAGAACTTCAAAATGCAAGGACTACATGAGATTTGGAGTTTGCTTGATGAAATGCCATAAATAACACATTTTTATGCGATTGAGGAGAAGATTGATAACTCTCACCATCTCACATCAAAACTGACTATACATTAACTAAACTAAAAAAACAACACTGCCAAAACTATATAGGCAAGTAGCAAATGTTCAGCAGTCCTGGGTGTTTCAAAAACACCAGGATCAGAATTCTGACAAAAGAAAAAGTTTCTCATGAAGTTAAAAGGGATAGTGATATTCCCATTGGTATCTCGCCTAAAACCCAACTCCTCTACAAAAATCCAGCTGGAAGCACGCCTGCACAAGGCATTGATTAGATTCATATACAGAGTACAGAGACAGTTGTGCAACCCAGTGACTGCTGCATTGTGTAACAACCTAGGAGCCCCTTACTCCAGAGAGCCAGGCAGTCTGTTGACGTCTCCACTGATGCAGCTTCTGGTAAGTGGAAAGTTTGCTGGGAAACTGAATGAACCCACCTCTTTCTTCTCATCTAACCACTCTACCCTCACAACCCCCTTTTTCTCTTCCTGCCTGTTACACCTACAGCTTAAAGCACTTGGAGGAAAGGTTTAAAAAAAAAAAAATAGGAAGCATACAAGGACACAGCCTTAGCAGTTCTTCAAACTAGACAAATGTCTTCTTATATTTACATGTCAGTACAAAGCAGGAAAGATGGTGATTTTTCAGCTTCCATAATCCTCTTTGTGCCAAGAAGATCCTATTAATCTGCACAAAAACGTCACTGACCCCTAAAGAGCAGAGTTTTAGGAGTACTGCGATTATGCTTGTCTACAGGGATGTGACATTTGACCTCTATTTAAGAGGCAGTTATACTATGGCAAATCTCCCCCTGGAACAAGTAAAAAGGAGATGTAATTACCTAGATAAGAAGATCTGATGAAAGACAAAAACCTTACATGAAACCTTCTGAAAAAGATGCCCAAAAAGGACAACATCAGAAAGACAGACATGGTGAGATGTGCTGGTCCCTGCTGTGGAGCTCCGCTTAGAGGGTGGAGAGGATGGGACGGGTCAGCTCTGTTCTCCTTTTATCTTCACAGTAGGAGAATTAAACATGCAGACAGAGCTGGCCACATCTGGAACCTTTGTACACTTATCTGCGTTTCTCTTTCAGGCTCCCAAAAGCTATAAATCAACCAGTTCATGTGAACCCTGCATCAACCCTACACCTATCCCCAAGTCTGCCCAGCGTGCTATTACTAGAGCACCTGATCCCTGCTTCTATTAAACAGAACAGACATAAGCAGTTTATACACATGAATGTCCAGTGAATCAGGTCCAGACATTGTCTGCAGCTTCCTTTTCACACATGTAGCAGACAGCAGGAGATTATCCATGTCAGAGAGATGCTTACTACCTGAAATACTATGTTTGGTTTAGGCGACGGTTGCTGCCAGGTTTCACAGGATATGACACAAAGCAGCACGCTCACGTCCTTACTGTCTATTCTCTGGACAATCACCTCCTTTATTAAGCCTAATGTACATTACACAGACGCCGCACTAAGGGACCTGGAATGATAAAATTTGTTTAAAGCCTGGTCCGACACATTCGCCTATTTTAATTGTCACAAAAAATTCCTCTGGGTAGCATCTGGAAAAGTTCAGGGCAGAAGCGAATATGTTAAAACCTCTGTAGCGAACAGGTTTGGACCAGTTTTATGAGTCGATTTTGAGTTGAAGGAGGTTGTACGGGTGCACTCTTATCTCAAAATGCTTTCTTTTTTAAGCGTCGCAGTAAAAAGGATACAGAGGAAAACAATATATAATGAAAAAATCCAACAAAAGAATGGATGAAAGTGTCAAATCTCACTTCATGAAACATAATGTTACTAAGTAATGGCTGAACGACTCAAAGGTATTTGGGTTTGTGTGCGTGCGCATGCTGAAGTGACCTGACTGGACATGACTTGAGACGGCTCGAGGAATGTAAGTGAGTGTTCAGGCTGACATAAACCAACAGAGGAATGTGAATACCATTGATATGACCACTCACATATACAGATTGCTTCAAGGTGTATCATATAACTGCCTTCGGTTTCTCATTCTCAATTTCATCCTTCCCTTTAAATTTCATTTGGTGTTTCTCCCGATTCCACACCTCATAATAATTTATCCCTTAGACCACTTAAAAGAGCACACTATCAGGGAACGCGGACTCGGGTTTGCATACCAGAAATAGAAAAATCGGTGATTAAATTAAATTCAATTAGACTTATATATTGCCAAATCATAACCACAGTCACCTCAATGCATTTTATATTGTAAGGTAAAGACCCTAACAGAGACAAAAAAAACCCAAATCAGATGATCCCACATGAGCAAGCAGTTGGCGACAGTGGGAAGGAAAAACTCCCTTTTAACAGGAAGAAACCCGGACAACCAGGATCAGGAATAAGGAGCCATCTGCCACGACCAGTTGTGAGTTTTGACTCTTTTATTAAAATGATAATAATATTCCGTGTGACTGTGGACATTTTCTATATCAAATCAGATCACGGATTCCTAATTTAGGCGAGAGCTGCAGTGAGTATGCCACAGGTATCTTCAGTATGACATCTGATATCGGACACTCGCCAAATACATTTATCAGCAGTGCTTCTTCAGGTTGATAGAAATGTTTTTCCCCGAAATATAACTGTGCTGTGCATTCAAGAAGACGGGGTTCAAAAGAGCACTGGACCAAAAAGCAACAGCAAAAAGCCAACACAATAAGGGACAGACGGGATATGAGGGACTCATGACTGAATCAATAGACTGGAAAAACCCCAGAGTTTCTAAAGCTCCTAGCCTCTGCCCCGGCTGTCAACAGTGACGACTATTACACAAGCTTCATTTGAAGTGGATATGAGCCAAGGCACTTTCAATCATGACACAGGTTTTGTGTCCCACACTTCAGGGTCTACACACCCCAGATTCTCCACTTGTTTTCTTCCTGTCTGCTGTTCTTCGCCTGGGGCCAGGTTCTCAAGGGAAAGCTTCTCACATGCATGTATGTGTTTACGAGCATGCAAACCACGCCCTTGCTTTTTGTGTTTTGTCTGCAAATTCTGCCCCCATTCTTAGAGAGTAACGGCTCTGTCAGCCAGGCGAATAAAAACAGACCTTGGCAGGCTTGCAATCACAGATAATTCATTTCAGCATTATATGACTAAGTCTCTCAATAGGAAGTAATCATATACTGTGCACATCCATTTGTGTGCATCTGGTTGTTACTCGGAGCCTGTGAGTTCACACAATGACAATGCTACCTTCACAAAACAGATGTGCTGCCTATCCACCACATCTCAGAGGACAAAATGTACAGTCCTGGGAAAGACTTAGAAAAAGGCAGAGAGCACTTTTGTCTGGCAAACCCTAGTGCCAAATACCATCACATAAGAGACCAGTGTCTGATCATACTAGCATGGGTCAAACAAAAGCAGCGGAAAAATACTTTTCCAGGCTTCTGAAAAGCTCCGCACAGTCAGTGCATGAATCAAACTTCCCAGCAGGTTGCTTTTACCTGTCGAGAAGTATGCAAATGAATAACTAAAGGCATGCTGGCAGCCTTGTATGTGTTATATAACTGTAAGTCTGCTACACACACATTGCTTCTATGGGATAGTTTAGTGGTGTGTCAGGGTGCCCCTGTTCTTTAGAGGAAAAAAAATCTTTTGAAAAATAAAGTTGGCCTCAGCATTTCTTCTTGGCACTTTCAAGTTGGTTTGAGCTGCTTTTGGGAGACAAGCTTACAGTACAGTTTGAGCTAGCAAACCCACAGCTGACCACTTTTAAAGAAAACAGGAAAATGTAAACTATGTCAACAACTGTCTGTAAACTTCTACTCACGGTGCAAGCTGAGAGAGATGTTGATGGTGCGGTTGTTACTGACAGACTTCAGGTCTTGGATGCTGGCACACTTAAGCTGGGTGGCAGCGGGGGTATCACCCACATCTATCCAGCAAACAGTCTCCTCCGCATAGATGAAGTCCATAGCCATGGTCTGTTTGGTGGCGATGGAAGGAACCCGGGTCGCGGAGCCACTCAGGGAGGTGCATCGGATGTTGTTAAGGTTGGCGATCAACAGAACAGGCAGACGATCCACAGGCTCTGGGTGAGGTTAACAATTTTTTAAGTAGAGGAGAGAAAATATTAGGAAGGAATATGATCTCCTGCGTAATGTTTTGGCCAGCGTGAACTATAATCATTGGGCTCTGTCGATTCCTGTCCACCCCCTCACCATTTTTGGCTTTGCAGGAGCGGTTGTCTGGCTGCAGGAGATAGCCCTCCACACAGCTGCAGGTGTAGCTGCCTTCAGTGTTTGTGCATGTCTGACTGCATGTTCCATACACACCACACTCATTGAAATCTACACAAAGAAACACAAAAGCGCATTAACACACACAGTAAATGATGAAACTTTAAGATAGTACTCTGTTCTCTTCTCTTCCAAAGGCTGGTTGAATCACCTCTACATGCTGTCCCCCTGCAGTCAGCAACCAGATGGTTACTTTCTGTTTGTCTTAGGCCAAACTAAAATGAATTTGCCAAATCACCACCCACCTTTACATTTCTTTCCATCTGCAGCAACCTCGTAACCATCTCCACAGTAGCAACGAGGCCCATCATGAGTCACTGCACAGCCAATCTCGCACCCATGGGAGGCACAGTCTGGTGCGTTTGCTAAACCAGGGAAAACAGAGCAACATAGAGCGTGTTAAATACTGCTGAAACATGAATACTATTAAGGATAGCAGGGATGATCCCAGGGCAATCTTTACAGAGGCATGCTATCGTGTCCAATCCTATCCTGTCTTACAGGACTGCAAGACTGCGAGTGCATGTGAATGTGTGTATGAGACAAAAGGACTGTGGGTAAGCGTGTGTATTCATCTGTGCATGTGACAGACGCGGTGATTCGAATGTGCACACATTAGAGAGCTTCTTCTTTTCCAGCCTCAGAGGAAACTCACGGTCACATCCTTTTGGCATGAAATGAAAGAGGGGAATCCGCACGTCCTCTCATCATGGCCTCTGTAGGTTGTGCATGAGCATGCAGAGGTGTGTGTCGGGCCAAGAGCATAAATAGGGTTGCGTGGCTGTGATAGATTCTTGTCACATGACACTGCTCATGAGTCCAGTACTAAATACATTAAAACAGTATGTACTGTTTGTCATGGTGCTTTAAGGTGACTTTTTCCTCATTCAGTGAGGATTTCCAAAGCTCCCTCAGCAGAGACACGCATATAAATCGTTTCATATTCCAAAGTAAAGTACACAGATGGATCAGTGTTCACCATACAACTATTTGCATTAAAACAAACATTTTTGTAAAGGAACTTCCATCCACTTTAAGTCATTACTTATTTTGCTTGTATTTAAAGACTGGCTGCTCAATTACCAGATTAACAAGTCAATTCTTTTTTAAAATTTGTTTTAGGACTGATTATTAGCTAGATAAGACTTCATCTTCTAACCTCATATCAATATGAACAGCAGGACCGAGGAGAGAGAGCATAGAAAACAAAACTTAAGGTTAAAGCAAATTTCCCCCAAAAAATAGAAAAGATAAGTAAAAAAGGAGGCTTCTAGCAGCACAAAGACATTTAGCCCAACCTCCAACAAAAAAAATGTAATTGTTCATACACTATGTGTACTGCAGCTAGTCGTGGCACGGCTGTGAAGAGTGGAGACTGGACCTATTGAAGGACCCTTATTATATAAAGCCTGTGGCACTTTAGGCAATAATGACTCTTTTGTTGTGGCCCTGTTGAAAGGAAGAGTCTCCCAGCAAACATTGTGGCCCATATCGAATCCACTCAGCAACGCTCACGCTGTGAGAGACCACAGGCAAGCAGAGAGCTAAAATACCCAGCATGTTTATCACAGCCCAGGTTCATGGATTCCATTTAGCAAAGGCTGGGTGAAACAAAGTGACATTATACTTAAATATTATATATTATACTAAGGAATATTCTAATATTAAGGACTATTCTGTTATATACCATAAACGCTATTCATAAAAATCCAACAAATGAAAAATTATTAAGTGAAATCTGTAATGATCCGTTATAATAACGGTCCTATGAATTAAAAAGGATGATTTGGTTTTCATACGTTTGACAGAGTTTGGTCAAAGTAGGTTCTGGATTTAAATGGAGAGCGAATTCATGTTAAAATTAAGGCTAATGTATCGCTGAACAAATGTAATATTTTACCTTAGTCACAGTTAAAAAAAAAAAAAAAAGAAAAAGATTCTGGGATGTGAATATGAAAAACGTACTTGATCCAACCTCAGAGGAGAACAGATGCATGGGAAAGAATTGAAGAAACAATTAAAAAAAGAAAAGAAAAACAAGAAAGTGAAGGGAGAGGAGAGGCTGGAGGTGCAAACTGCGCATACAGGACTCGAGGATGAGGTTGGAACGTTCCAGCTCTAAGCAAACAAACAACAGCTGTATGTCAGACGTTTCACCAGAGCTAATGAACGAAGCAAACAAATCACACAGTGACACACTGGAGACCTTCAGTCTTAAACCAGCACGCCAGAGTCATTGATCCTGTTACTGCAAGGATGGCAACCCTCAGTTTCACTATAGACCTCTATGTGGAAGAAGGGAGACATCTGACGTGAGGACTAGCAGGCTAAAGAGTTTTTAAACAACAAATTTAGTTTGAATGTCTTAAAATTCATGTAAACGCTCAAGGAATCAGTGAAAATAGGATTCATGTATAGTAACGACAGAAAAGGTTGCTACTTGAACTCTGAGGTTTCAGTAAAATCCCACCAATATGTGTATTCTGACTATTTGTGCTAAATTAGGGCCTGCCTTCAATTAACACACACACACACACACACACACACACACACACACACACACACACACACACACACACACACGAGTAAATGGTGTGATTAGCACGACACAATAGCATGAATATGATGAATAATAATAGGAGAGAGGGCGGAGATGGAAAGAAGGGAAGAACTGTCCTTGGACTCATTTCCTCAGCCCATGAGGAAATTTATGAAAGTTGGCATTTTCCTCTAAAACCCAATCATGATGCTGACAGGCTGGCTACAGCAGTGACACAGGCTGAATGAGACAAACACATTTTGGTGTTGAGTTCATACAGTTAAAAAAACAAATGAGTGACTTAATAAATGCCAGCAAAAGACAATTTATCATAATCTATCCACCAAGTGGAATCAGCTTTATTTTCTAAAGAGCCTTTATTTCTATACATGATATCATAACTGTATAAAGAGGCGATTTCAGCGTGTGACATTTTAAAGAAAGGCGTTTCACAGGACATTCTTTGCGCTCTCACTGTCTGCAGACAGGTTTACACATGCTTTTGCCTTCTACATGCCACAGACGGAAGCCTCACATTATCCTACGTTGTGTCATTAAATGATGGCATTTGTCACGTTCACGTTTTTGGCCCCATGTTTTGTAAAAAAAATAAAAAATAAAAAATAAAATTCTGGCAATCTGAAGATTTCTTTTTAAAAATGGTCTATATGTGCACCTTACATGTTTTAGCAGTTCACATTAACTATGATGTTATTGTATCTCGAGTTAAGACGCTTCATTCCCTTAAACTACTTTGTGACTGTGAGCATTACAATTGTGGATTCTATCACACACTTTATATTGTAGTAGCTGATGGCAAAAGCTAACATTACTATAAAGCTATATGTCAGTGAGCATACAATGTATCTACTGCCAGTTGTTTGCAGGCTTGATAATCAAATAGGGCAAAGTAACCATTTGCAAACACACATAGTGCAGCTTGAGTAATGAGCAAACAGTAGCTAGCTTATTCCCAAACAGTGGCAGTATGCTGCCCACATGTCTAAATTTAAACTTGCACAAATACTCAAACACAACGACTCACAAAGTACACCTGCTGTAGCACATTCCCGTGCATGGCAGCAGCACAACTTGCTAAATAAATTCAATACATGCATTTTCTTTTATCTTCAGCCAATGATCATTTATGATTAGATTACAGCGCTGTAGAGCCTTCACTTTTAACTGCAGCCCATAAACCAATTTAGGTCAAGACCCACTCATGAATGAAGCTTATAATGTAGTTTTTCCACAGGCAGCTTCAAGTCCGATTGAAGTCCGATGACCGATTGTCATTGCACAGTTACACAATGGAACGTGAAGGACAATTAAAGCTCTGCATAAACAACAGCGATAGCTCACTACAATAATCAGGGTTCCAGTGGGGTGCCTTGAAAGAGAGGGGGGGGGAAAGTCTCAATAACACTGCCATGACCCCATTTTTTCTTTCCTTGTCAATCATTCACATCTAAGAGGCAGGTCTAAAGTTGCGTCTTGAAAGAGAGGCTTCCTCACCCTCAAAGAAAAGAGAAACGCAGGCCTGCAGATCAACCACCTATACGACACAAGGACTTCATAACTGCCAACAGTCTATTTGGTTAAACAGGTTTCATTTACTTGGTTTGAACTCTCGCAAAGCCACATGGTAAAATGTACTTTTCAAATGCTCTTGTCCTGAGCAAGGCACAAAAAAAACATTATACATCGCATTTATCTGCAATATTAACAATAAACTAGAACTACTATCTTGAGGTTGTATGCTTCAGTTCGCTAGTGAAGCTTCAGTTTGCATCCATGGCTTTGCAGACTCATTGTATACATTCATGTCACAATGACACAGTGTTCATATTTTTGCTTCTGTAGGCCAACACAGCAGATTCAAAATGAAGCAAACTGTATAATGACTGAAGTGTAGTCTTCAAGAGGTTTGACAAAATAATGTCATAATTAACTTTTGGAAGTTGCAGTTATTTTCTGACCACTCAAAAATTTGGATGGCCTCATTTGCATTAAATACCTGCACATTAAGAGGTCCAATGAACAGCTAGAAACACTTGGAACCAACTCCAGATCTTTTATGTCTTTAATATATGAAATAGCGAGGACACTGGATACAACTGGCCATGAACATACTTATTAGTCAATGCTCCGGTTCCTTTTGAGCTTGGATAAGTAAGTCCAACATTTTCTGAACAATATTCTGTTAAACATCCTGAATTAAAGTTGAGATGTCTTGACTGCTTTACTTCAAAGGGCATTTTTCAAATTGTGTCCTTGTCCAAAATCTATAGACCTGTGTGCCCATGTAGTGAAGACTCCAGCCACAGACTTTATCAGACGATATGATCACAATTACTTTATTATCTTATTAGACATTTATGCAGTTTAATAATATCAATTTAACAACTACCCTCCTTCTTTGACAACCTACTTTTGTTCCTAGATTTAATATGGGATGACCAGTATATAAAGCTGGATGATATCATCTTTTTCTAATTTGCTCCAACTAGTATAATCACGCAAGATCAAACTTAAAGGGGACCAACATTAGAGTATATTCATGCATTTGTGTTATAATTTCACTGATAATTATAAATGTTTGCATACAGTCAGGTGTCAAATTAACTGTCTGATTCACATCCCATCAAAGCACTAATGTTGATTCCCTTTTATCACTCCAGTACATAAAGCGAGCTACTTAACCCCAAGGCTTTCCGCACACTGTGAAAAAACAGAAAACCTATTTTAGAAAGCTTGAAATACCGTGCAGCATTCCCCTTTCTAACCGCTTGTCAACAACTTTGACAGAATTACTCAGAAACGCTGAATGACAAAGTGTGCTTTCAAATATCAGTGGCCAGGTATACTTGCACAACCTGGCAGTTTGTACGAGCAAACACTACGAAGCTTGTGAAAGCCTTTTCCCTGAAATGAGGCGGTCTCACAAATGGCAAATGCCAAAAGTTCTGGACACATAGCTCATGTGTTTGGTTGCATGAGTAAGAATGTGACTTTGTGAGTGTATATTTGTGTGCACATGTGAGGGCATGCATGTATGCATTACAGGCACACACACATGCCGGTGTGTTTAAGTACTTGTGTGCGTAGAGCGCTGCCTTACTGAAAACAGCTGGACCTGTGTCCTCAGGGACAGGCAGTGCATGTTGTAACGGGATGACATCATCACCGCGTTGCATAAAAGGCTTGTGTAGCAGTGATGACCGCTGTGTGGGTTACTAACACTTTCACCCACACTGTGGTTCAACACATCTCGTTTTCTTCTGGTCTCAACTAATCACACAAACTTTTTTTTGTAATGACTCAACTCAGTGTGGAGGATTAATATTGATACAGCGCGGTTCACGATTACTCTTTGAGCACATGGAAGGAAGCAAACTGAAAATAGAGATAGAACCTTGCATCAAATGCCTAAAGCTGTAAACTGATACAAAGATAAAGCCAATAAATGATAAAGAGATCAGATCTCTGTGTTGCTGATAGTGGAACAGACATCAGACGCTTTGGTTAATATGTTTTTTTAAATGGCAAAAGATTAGCCAATGTTTGAGAGCTCAGCAGACTCACCCTTGATCCAGGTCTCTGATACTCTGAAACTTTACTGTTGATGGTAAATATCTGATTTAGATTTAGTAATTTCATATTCCAGGAAAAGAGCAGCACAATGGAAAAGGAGAGGCACAAAATTACGAACGCACATGTCCCAGCGTTGAGTCAGAGCTCTGTCAAGGCCAATACTCTGAAAAACACCGTGCATGCACTTCTGCAAAGAGAGTACTTGAACTAAGAGTTTACATCAAATATCAGCTCATAATAATGCATATTAGAACTCTGCCCCACTCTCTCCAAACAGCTGCTGTGCCTTGCACACCCCCTGTGGGGCCCCTTCAGGAGCTTTTCTACTGCAATGTCATTGCAAATGGTGTATAGGTAGTTTAAAGAGGAGTGGTTAAAGTTTGTCTGCCTGTATTATTGCAGGGTCTTTACCTTACAATATAAAGCACCTTGTGATTTGGCGCTATATCAATAAAACTGAATTGAATTGGCATGTCTGTTGACAGGCTGCCTGTATAACCGAATAGTGAATATAAACTGCTGCGATCCACACCCTTGATCCAGATCCTTTATTATCGCTCTGATTCACTACCAAGTTTCTTAGTCTCCAAATAATTCGGCTGACACACAAACAACAAAACAAACAAACCCTGTTGTTTATAATGGAGCACTGTAACAAAAAAATAATTTCCCCCAGGGATCAATAAAGTATTCTGATTCTATCCTTCTTGGCAGATGTGACAAAGCCAAACTTCAGACAGATATCTGAGCACTACCTTGCAGAATACTGAGTCAGCTCTCAAAAGGCAGCCAGTGTTTGCTCTTTTGTCAGCTGCAACAAAGAAATACACTATGGACTCAATATGTTCCATCACTCATTCTTCTGTTGTCTCTAATTAATAGGGGAGGATGTGATGGGATTTTTCTCAGCTGCATCTGGTCTGAATGCTTATTATTCCTGCTAGGATTGGGGGAAACAGCCTCATAGCAGAGCTGATTGATAAATTAATGACTTTTCTTTTCCCTTGAAAGAGAAATTCCATAGTAATTGCACAAGCTAGAACAGGCCAACTCATTAAATGGCCCAACAGAGGGGATGACTCGATAAAAATGATGGTTTGGGATGGAAAGACAAGAACATTTTCTTTATAACAGAAGCTGTCTGGTTAATTTTGACCCACAACAAGGGGCAAAAGTGTCAGTATGACAGAGGAGAAGGGGTGTGTGTGTGTGTGTGTGTGTGTGTGTGTGTGTGTGTGTGTGTGTGTGTGTGTGTGTGTGTGTGTGTGTGTGTGTGTGTGTGTGTGTGTGTGTCAGTTTGTTTCCTACCTCTGCAGTGAGGCCCCTCATCCCAGCCGTCAGTGCAATCAGCGACTCCATTACAAAATCTGCTTGCATGGAGACACACTTCCACATCCAGGCATGGATATTTATTGACAGGACACTGGTTCACTTTGTTGTGTGTGCCTGGAAAACATGCAAAAGATTTTTTAAGTAAAAGCAGATGTATAAGGCAATATTTTAAGGCAGTAAAACTCAAAGATGAAGCAGAATAATGCATGCATCCAACCCCCCCCCCCCCCCCCCCAAAAAAAACCCCCAAAAAACCCAACAACAACAAAAACAAAAATACATCGTAAATTCACAACTGAGCTTAATGAGGCTTCATAAAACTATTAAACGCATTTTACATACTTAAAAGTGAATTCCTGGCATCAAAAGAATTCAATTTCTTTATGACTCATTAAAGAACTCTTCTAATGTTGCTTAATTTTATAACATTTATTGAGGAGGCTGTCATGTGCAAAGAGAAACTGTACAGAGATTTTCCTCTGTTGTCCATTAGTTTTGCATACTACTCTGGTGAGGTGCTGGCTTATTATTTCCTAGTATTATATGGACAAAACCCTTATAGTTAAATCCGCGACCTTTAAGATCATCACAGGTGAAAGATTCCCCAAAGGGAATTGTGTCTAGGGATGGGGATTGATGAGGTTTTATTGATACCAATTCCATTATTGAATTTGCTAATCGATCCAATTCCCTTATTGATCCTTGACCCAGTTTCATATGAGAAAACAAGTATGCCTGCAGACTTCCAATGCAGTACAACTACTTTATCATTTATTTATTTATCATTTAATCCCAAACAGACTATCACTTAATGCTAGATGAAGAAATGAAAGAATGTCATTTATTGAAAGCTTTATTTGAAGTCAACTAAAATCATGTTAAGCATCTGTACAGACGAGCTGCTCGGCTGGTAGCACTTGTGGTGCTCATCCATATCGCATCAAATGCATGACACTTGAGCAAGTGAATCCTGTGTTGCAGGAGATGTTTCAGCATGTTTCTGGCGTTCCCACCTCAATAATGATGTTAAAGACATTACAAATAAGTCGTTATCACGTTTCTGCATGAAGCAATGCTTTGGATCGCTTCATCCTCTCTGCTGTGACCCCCTTTTTCTGATAACACTAGACGTGCATGTAGCAATACTGTTGATTTGCAATCAGTGTGCATTGCCAGCACCTGCGGACACTGATAAAGGAATTGATAAGTTCCAACACCGGTTTTCAGTTCCAATCCAATTTGTGTCTCCTGTTGGGACACAACCAGCAATATTTTTGCTTGTCAGGCAAATGTGTAAACCACTGCACAATAGAGCCATCATAAAACAACAACATATATTAAAACTATTCTGGGCTTTATATACTAATAATAGAGTTTTAAAATAGTATCACCAGTGTGCCAGAGAGGCAGAATTCAGAAAAGGGGTGCAGCAGTCGCTGGCTACATAGAAGGGCTAAAATTAAAGAGATAAGGCTAACATTAATAAACATTTGCAGATAAAAATGCTTTATCTTTTACTCTAAATGGCTCACATTACTTACTATGGTTGACTCTGAGTTCCAGTTGGTTTAGGTCACTTCTATTATCAGAGAACTAAACATTTAGCTTTATAAAAAGGGCCTAAAGTTAATTTGGTGCCTGTATTTACAGGCCATAATGACTTCGTTTTGCTTTTAGATTTGCTGCTGTAGGCAACAAGTTGCACGATTGGTGCACAGTGTGTGTTTTGTTTTTCTTAGGTGCAAATTTGACACTAAAGGCTTCCTGCATGTGTTACAGCACAAGTGATACACAGCACATGCAAACATGCGGTTACCTTTAATGCGCCCACATATTAAAAGAGAGTTTGCAGCATAAGATCACTTGGCAGACACTGAAGGAAATTTTTAAAAGAAAACACTGATAAATACTGAATCTTAAGGAGTGCAGAGGACAGGGGCCATAATGTCCTCTGGCCTAGAAAATGCTGAGTTAAAAAAAAAAGACCAAAACATACAGTAGAGGCAGCGTCTCTTCCCTCGATCTCTCCCACTCTTCTTCTCTCTCTAGCTTTCCTCTCGGCCCACACTGCAGAGTAAACAGTTTGCCTTGGCTGTTTTTCTTCTTCTTCTTCCTCCTCCTCCACCTCTCCCTCTTTCTTTCTTTCTAACATCTGCTGACCCATTTTAGAAAAACACTTGAAGCAGAACAAATAAAGTTCACCTCCTTCACAGGAAACGATCTGCAGAGTTCTGCAGAATACATGTTGTGCTGGGATACGTTTTCAGAGGACGCTATCTGAATATGCACATAGCCCGAGCAGCAAACCTGCTTCAGATGTTCGCATACACAAATTCTCAGTTTTCTGAATATTAACCAGCTGATGCAGCCAAACTGCAGTTTATCTGACACTAGTTGCAGCTTTCCTGATTGTAAACCCAGCAAAGCAAATGCAGGGGAATGAAAACATAGTTTTTAAAAACTTGCTGTGTTATATCTTTGTATAATGCATATCGTTTGAGTCTTAAAAGAATGTTACACGTCTCTTAATGCCCAAGACAAGCCATAACATACATGTGGGAGAAAGAATATTTGCCTGCATGTCGGCATTCCCTGATGAAAACCACTAGCATTCCTTCTGAGGCTCCCTGATCCATCCAAGAGAGATTAGTAACCACACACTGCACATCACATTTAACTCTGTTAAAACAAGTGCCTTAAAGTGACACGAGCTTCCATAACGATCCCACATCAGCAGCCTGCGTGGAAAATGTGCCACATTCAAACTTAGAATTAGCTTCTCATACATCTGGCTTAGGGAGGAGAGTAGCTCTCCCGTATGGGGGATGCTAGCATATTAGCAGCCCTCCTACAGCCTTGGCCTCTAAGCCAGCCTGATTTACATGCAACACACTGCCAATGTGGGGATTTTTACATAAACGACAGTACCAGGAATAATCTGCCATGTACACTGGAAAAGAAACCCTGCCAAGAATTTAGCATTTGTCGTCAGTTCTTGGGGGAGTATAAAAGACGAGTCGGAGTGCAAGACATCTGAATTATACCAACAGCAGAAACATGCATCTTTGCAACTGTGTGTCGAGGGAGCTTTTTTCTTGAAATGTGATCTGCTGACGACTGAGCAGACAGGTAAACTCACACACTCGCTAATCAAAGTAAACCAGGAATCGGATTTCTGTGCTCTACGGCCACCGAGAGACTAAAAAGATTGATCTCTGCTTTCCATCACACCCACAACAGGCTCTTCTTCTACACACATCTCTACTTCTGCTGACAGGGCAGCAAGCAGCAGAACTTTTTGGAAAACACACTAAGAACTGCCAACAATCAAAAAGACTGAATTGTTTGTGTTTCACAACACAGTAATACATTGGCAGGAGCTGAATAACGACCAGCAGCAGAAAGCTAAATAGAAAAGACAATATGGAGGATTAAATAACTTGTGGGGGACAATAGACATGAACCCTGTACCGGCTGCTCCAGTTTGGGAAATTGTTGGCAGTGTATTTTACTGGAAGCAGCCTTTTTCTATTACTTTGCAAAGCTGAAGGGGAAATAAGACGTTTTAATACAGCTCTGCAGCTTTTGGTGAGCATTTTTTGCTTAGACCAGGTAAACCAGGTAAAACATCTCATCAGTGGGCTGCTTTAACATTATCTGGATAGGTTTTCTGCAGCTGCTGAATCCTTGAAGTAAGACAACAGCAGGTGGCGTTTCTTAGCTGTTTGCTTTTGCCAGTTTGTAACAGCTGAACTTCTTTTTCTTGTATCAAATAATCTATTGTACTTAAACTGTACAATGACAAAATATAAATTATATGAACAAAAGGGGTATTTGGATCGATCCCATTCCGGTTTGAAGTACTTCAAAGTATTACACGGCCTACACGGTGCTTTCAGTGACTAATTCTATCTACTGTTCAGTTTGAATGGTTTCTAATCTCAAATCTGGTTTCCCAGGCATGACTAATTGTTAGTGACCTTTCGAAGCCGATTACGCCGACTGGTTCTCACAGATGGTTTTGCCTCTGCATTGTCTTTAAAAATAATACAATTTTCAAACAAATCCTATGACAATAATAACGATGAGAATGAAATGCAATTTGTAACAGTTTAAAAATAAGTGCTCCATGACAGGAGAAAACCAAACACAGGAGACGTCTTCACTGCTCGAGCCCAGAACTGAAATGATGTCAAACAAGATGAACTTTCATTTGCACCCAGCTTTTACAGACTTATGTGGTGTCACTGATGCAAAGGTGTAAACAAGTCAGAAGTGCCGTTTCTGTGTTATAAGATCACTAAATCCATGTTGTTAGTATGTAAAAAGTTGGGCTCATTTCTTCTTTATGGTTTATTACTCTTACAATAACCAGTGTTAAAGTCTGTAGTGGTTGGGTATTTCCTTTGCCCGTGCTCAATTTTCACACATGCAATACGTCTCTGAAGTGTTTCCAGCAGCGAGAATGCCGCTGACGCGCTGAGTCGGAGTAACGTAACTTGTCGTAACAATGTCCTCACCTGATTCATCATTTCAAGCGTTCACATATAAGAAGGCGAGGAGTTTCATGAAAAGCTTCCCGGCAGCGATTGTGAAAAAAAAACAGGAACACAGAGAAACTTCTACGTTGAGCCCCAGGTCTTAGTTAATTTATTCATTGACTGCCAGGAGGTTCGCACATAACAAAACAACTTTACCGTATCTCCGGCCTTACCTTGCATTTCATCCTGCAGTTTATATTCCACTTTATTCACATTCTCACAGCATCATTTATTTACTGCTCTCCACAGCAGCTATTTTCACGGTTATGCACATCACTGTGTCTTATGGTTGCCAACTTTCCATCAGTTTCAATCACAACACAGCTCAGAGCAAGGGACTGTTGATTGTTCTGTTTGCTTGTTGTTGAGGTCAAGCCCGACTTTTTTCTTTTAAAAAAAAAAAAAAAAGAATATTAACCGACAATTTATTTGTCTGGATTAAGTCCCTCATGCTTTTGTTATCCCACATAACCAACCCCCGCCAAAAAAACCCATCTTTGCTGTCAACGTACAGAAAGAAATACCTCACTTAATTCTATGAGACCAGTTCTGCAGCTGTCATTTACATTTTATTAATTTTACTGACATTTTTACTCTTTAGCATTATTAAGCCACCTCACTCTGAGATTGCAGAGACTCTTTACTGAGACAGAAAAAGAAGGGAAAATTACAACTCCCACACCTATTAGCGAGCAGAATGAGGATCATTACATCGCTGCACTAAACATCAGGATCATTTAACAGTGATATAAGCATAACCTCACAGCGGCCTCCGGGATCTTTATTGTTAACTGTTCTCCGTGACTTACTTCATTCTCGACGTATCACATGTGAAAAAAATTATCTGAGATCCATCGTAAAACAAACTGAGTTGCAATGCCAAACTCGTTTAACTGTCACGGCATTTCTATTGCAGTGTGCAGTCTTTGCCAAGAGCACAGTGCACACTTTAGATAATGCATCACCTTCAAAAATAAGCACAGCTATCCCTTGTATGTCGTGGGTTCCACTAAGGTTTTACTGATGGACACCAGTGAATGACGGTCTTTCCTAATGTGCGCTTCCCTCCTACACCTCAGGCTTCAGATCCAACCATCCCCCATCCAGTAGTTATGCAATTACCTTAAATTTAGATCCCCTGTCGATCTTTTGTTCTGCTCATAAAAGCCCGCGTTTCTTCCTGCTCTCTGGGTTCCATAGCAGCCCCTGACTGACTCCCATACAGTCTGCTGTCAGCTCGAATTAATATGTCACGCAGGGTGACAGGCAGGCCTGCCCACTGATGGACTCTCCCCACTCTGGAGTCACACACTTTGCAGCGGCATACAAAATGAGCACATGACTATGGCAAACCCTACTGAGGAGAAATCCACTGGGAGCAGACGTGTGTGCTAGTTTTTACCCAATTGTAATGAAACAGTACAACAAATACAATGCCACAACTGAACTGTATTGTAGGTTTTGTGTATCTAATACCTCTGTCTTTCTCTGCATGGTACAATCAAGATACTGACAAGGATCGTGTGCAAATGACCCAAAATTCATGTTTGAGTATCAAGCACACAGACATGACTACAAAAGGGTTCAGCAACGGTAAACTCATTAAATAGCAAAACATATTTGGAAAAAAACAGCACTTCTCTTCCAAAAGTTCCAATGAGCGTTAAAATGAATACACACTTTGCTTCAGTTTCACTAATTTGTTGGGAAAAGTACATTTATCCATTTCAAGCTAAACACAGACCAAGCACAGGATTTGCCTGCAGACAGAAGAAAATCATGGTCAAACTAGTAGTTTGGAAAATGGTTGAAGTTTAGATTTTGTTATTCCTGCTATGGACACTTTAGCCCTATGAATATCCTAAATAAAATAATAATAATCAAACAACTAATCCACAGATTTAAAAACTATTTTAGCAGCCCTCCAAGCTTGTGTGGATTATTTCTGCAGGCTGAATTCTTCGAGTGAAGCAGCACATCGCATCTATTCACCTCCTTGTTTACCCAAATGTGCTGGCATAACTGACAGGTTATTTCACTCAAACCATTACTGTATAAAAGCTGTTGCAAAAAAATATTTACAAAAAAGTCATCTCCGCAAGCAAAAGAGACTGCATAGGAACCATAACGAGTAGGGAACAGAGATGAATCTACTTAAGCCACCGGACAGGGAGGAAGACGGACAGACACGGGACAAAGAGAAAGATGTTGGGAAGGAGACAGGGTGTGTCGGAGACAGCAGAGAAAGGGAAGTGGTGTCTGCGTGGTGTGTGAAAGCCCTGCGATCGTGGTCTTTTGATAGGCTGGTGAAGCTGAGGAGGGCTCAGGGCTATAGACCAGAGGGATTTACAGGGCTTTTCTCCTTCCTCTGTGGAAGCAGTGTGTCAGCCACTGCCACTACAGACCCTCTTGCCCCTGCCTAGTGCCCCCTGTGACTACAGCTACATGACTGATTATAGGCCATGAAAGGATCCCCCCCAACCCCCCAAACGTTACTGTAAAAGGCTGTTTCAACAGAAAGAGGATCAGAGCCTTAAAAAGACATTTCCATTTTCCTCCTCAGCCTAAACGCTAATCTGCTCATTTTCTCCTATACAAAGGCTTTTTCTGTAGGAATAGCTCCTTCTTCCCATGACTCCATGCCTGCATCCCATCCCACCATGACAGCGGCCGCCAAGACATGGTTGTCCTGGAGAGGCTGCTGATGCATGACAGGCAAGGGACCATGCTGGCCAGTGTCCAGAGGGGGCGCAAGGGCAAGAGATGGACAGATAACCTTGTTGTGTGGCCTGCAGCCGCCTCAGGCAGCTGCGTGGAGATGATAGCTCAATCTCCCCATCAGACCTCCTCATTAGCTCGGCCCCAGGCCACAGCATGCACTGACATGGAGCACAGTGTTTGGGCTAGGAGGCAAGCTATATGCTGTGAGGTACTATGCGCTGTACAGCACTGTGCCACTACACCATTGCATCAAAGTCTCTGAAGGAGTTTCCATTATGTTCATTACAGCAAACTGTAATGGTGCAAACACCCTAGATGAAATAATATAATAAGCTGAAATAAACATTTCATAGAAAGGAAATGTGTGTTTTGTGGTCCAGATTTGGTCATAGTTTCATTAAATATCTTTAGCCTCTTTGGACAAGAGCCCCTCCGTTTCATTATGAAAGTGCATTCCGATGCATATCCCCTCAAAATTACTTTCCGCCATCAACAAGGAAAACAAATCAACGTGTGTGTCTGACTGCATCTACACAACATACTCGCCACATCAATAAGCCAATGGGGACAGTTATCATGCCAAACTGATAGTGTGAGTACAGGGAGTATCTTAATATTTACAAGAGCTAACTACTTTCAATTAAAAGGTCATTTTCTCCCCCCTGAATGGGACTTGATGATACCCTATGAGGAAAGAAAAGCTGTGCATTTGCATGACTGAGATGTAATTCAACCGCCTCTTTATAGTCATCCTGTGAACATTTTCATGTTAAATCAGAAGACTTAAAAAAACCAAACTACCAAATTAGAGGCAGACAATCGCTGAATCTGATGTTAAAAGGGATTCCTGCATGGAAAGTGCTTCTCGTGATTGAGAAAGTGCTCACATGCTAGACTTCTTTAAACATCTGTTCCCACTCTCTGGCTCAACCACACTGAATGTGGGTCATGCAAGAATCATAATTGCATACAGACTTGACATACAGAGAGGAGGAGTCTTTTTTCCCTTCTTTTTAGAGCAAGTGCTTGTGACAAGGAAGCAAAGTAACTACACAGCACTTTTGATTTTACCAGCAGCATCCTCTATAAGCCCTAACCAGGACTGCTTGAAATGAAAGCTATAATTGTCATGTATAAAAAAAGATTAGTCAGTCAGTTATTGCTGTAAAATCTCAAGACCTCTGTGAAATGCTTTCCCCATCCCTCTAAAACTAAAAAAGAAAAGTGCCAAAAAAAGCTGCTGTTGCTGTTGAACGGAACCAGCAGGAATACTAATGAATGTCAGTGACAGTGCGAGTAACAATGTCTCAAAGGATTTACTTTTGTTTGTGGTACTAACTAGTTATATAAACCTTTGTATTCTAAGAAATACCGCTCGTGTGGAAGTGTGTGCACAAGCATAAAGGTAAATTGGATGGTTAATAAGCACAGCGTGATAGCAAGCTTTTATCCACATCTCTTTATCCCACACTGCATCAGTTCTATGCACTTAAAGGCCTGCATTGATATAACAGCCCAAACACCCGTCCCTGACCACTTTATATCTGCCAGATAGGGCCAATTCTGCAACGTACTACAACTACCTATAGTAACATTTAAAAAGCAGCAGTCCTAAACAGAACACCATCACCGAGACACACAGAGTACAAACTCCTGCCCCGAGGCCACATGTCAGGGACTTCCTGAGACCTAAGCCTGTATGTAATTGAGGTGAAATGGCCTGTCTGGACTGAACTGAAGCCACGCAGTGAGGGGGAACCAGTGCAGTCCTTGGGAGTGGCTAACAGGGTCACACTGACAGCCAGGAGTCTGTACAGGCAACCTCATGATGGATGTTTGAGAGGGAGGTGTACACTGGCCCATACACCGAAAGCCTGCGTAATTCCATGTGCAACCCCCTCCCACCCCGCCTCCAAAAACCACATGTTCATACATGGACCGCCTCACCACTCAGCTTCAATGCCCCTGCGATAAATAAGCCTTCAGACTAATAACGCTAACGCGCAATACTGACACCCCCACCTGGATCAAGCTAGCACCCCAGTCACAGCTAGCGCCTCATGCAGTGTTACTACCCTGCTACTGTGGGTGAAGCTCGTCTTTAGCTTCTCAACATAATTACAGCCTGGATGAGTGGCTTGGAAATGACAGGCAATTAGGCCTCCAGACAGTATGATACTGAGGAGCACCCTTACTTCCAGAAAGGATACTTGAGGTGTAGATGAAAGATCCAGACAAATACACACATTTACGACTTCCCCTCTCACACACTCTGATAGCAAGTGAATTCATGATCACTGTAAGCAAAGCAGGTGTAATTTTCAGCAGAAACGACACATGCATCAGTCCAATTAGCTGGACCGGTGTCAAGAAACAAGCAAAAGGATGAGTAGAATAAGCCAAGCAGATTCTTACTTGAACTTTTGAAAAGCTTCATATGTGGCTGCGCGCACTGCCTGCAGTGTCACTGTTTGATTTACAGGATGGACAGACTGTGGGGCAATCCCTTAGCGGGATAGAAGCACAGCCAAGGAGCAGATGATTAGAAAGCAAAGAAAAAGGGGAAGATTGGGAGGAAATGATTTTTTTTCTAAGCCGATATCCCTGTAAGTGTTCTCTGTAGACCAAGTGTGCAGATGGTAATTAACTTAAACGGTAGATAATGTCGTAATTATAGTAGCGTGCACCACTCTATTTCGCGTCAACATTAACACACAAAATTAGACTGTGGTTTGGAGGCATGTCGAAACGCAAGTCTAGAGCGAGGGGAACTTCTCGTAATTCTCTGCCATCAACATAAGTTTGAAAGTAAAAGTTAGACTGCTTTTGTAAACGTTGAAGCTGATAAAAATAAAGCAGTGGATAAACACAGGATACAGTGAACTTTTCGACATAAAAACAGTGCACCTAAACAAAGCCTCTGCACTTAATCCAGATTTCAGCCCTTTCACATGGATCATTGCCTTCCTTTTTATCTACCATTTCCATAACAGCTCAGTTGTGAGCAGCCTTGTTTACAGCCAGCTGCACAGATCATCCTATGATGCTTTCCAGTAGGGGAGTAACCAGACCGATGACCTGCAAACTGTTTCGCCCTGTGAATGGAAAAGCCAGGATAAAGGGAAAAAGACTTTTCCATTCCTCTGAGTCAGAGGAGGATTTTAAATAACCTTTAGAGCCATACTCTTTCAGAGTCTCTGACTCCATCTCTGCTGGCTCAGGCCCATTCGCTCTGTAGCTTTATCTGCAGCCCTCCATTCTAAACACTACTCAAATTTAATGGATGGCTCAACTAAAAGACTTTGGATAAAATCACAGTCTGGCCGCCTTTCTTTGTGATACTTAAAAGGCGCCCGGCCTTTAATTTACTTATTAGACTGCAAACACAGAGCGGCACAGCGAGAACGTGCATTTACTGCAGTAACATGTTTATTAAGGATGCTTTAAAAAAAACAACAAATGCGAGTAAAGAAGCGCCTTAACTAAAAGATAAAACGAGAGGCAGCGTAGAGCCCATGGGAAGCGGGTAATTGAGCAGAACATATCTTGATGTTCTGGTGAAACCCTGCTCTCCATCTCTCCCTGCAGAAGATGAATCACACCATTGTTTGTGTCACCAAAATTACATAAGAGCTTTGCAGACCTCACTCAGTTCAATTGCATGGTAGAAAAGGGCAGAAATTGAATAACTGCATCTTGCTAGAATGAATTAGGTGGACCACACAAGTTTTGTTTTTCCAAAACGCCTTTAAAAAGAAAAAAGTAAAGTCCTTAGCTAAACTAATAATGACAGAGTTTGGCTGTTAGCAGTAAATTATCACGGTAAAATGTGCATGACTCTTTAAATATGGGGTCGTGACAGATGAAGTAGATGAGAGAATCCTTTCTTTTTAGTTTGAATGAGACACAGATCATCTCTTCTTTCTTTCTACTTTATAGGAAAGGAAAATGAGACTACCAGCTAATTTTGACTTTCTCCATTTCAGCACTTTTACATATAGGAGATCACAGCATCCTGTGAGTAGCGGTGCGTTACTGCTGGGCTATATTACATCCACAGTAACTAGGACCGTTAACGCTGCGAGTCACTGCCTTGCCTTTGCATGCCAGTATATGGTGAGAATCCTATGAGAGATGTAAGGTGTGGCACAATAATATTATCATTAGCGTCTCCATATAAACAGCAGGAAGGCTTTTACCAGAGAGAGTTTATGGATGGAGAAGCTGTTAGATGTGAGTGGTTGGGACAAGAGTCTTTGGGACAGATCCCGCAAGAGTCCAGACAAGAGCAGACACATCCCTGAAGATTCAGACTAAACAAGGCCACATTAGAAGAGCCATAATTCAGCCGAGCAGCATTCTTTGCAGAAAGAGACAAACCTGCCTCCTTATTCAGTCCTAAATTAAACTGTCTGAACATTGCACTGCTGTGTCTTCAAAGCCATTTAAGGCTAGTCATTTTGATGTCTTACATCATATGCAGAAAATACACCGTGATGGCATGGGCTATAAAAAAGGTCACTTTTTTCTCCAAAAGGCTCCTCATTTTGATTACAGTGCACCGGCCAAAGCAGGAAAGTACCAGTAATATGGCTGCAGGGTAAGGTTGGGTGATACGTAAGAATTTTCCAACCAACAATCGTCAGTCCAATAAACTGATGATAGGCGATATATTTACGCACGCACAGGCTTTTTGATGGGCGTAGCAATGTAATCATGCACGGACTGATTTGCGTGCTTAGAACACAAAAGAAGTCCAAACATGGACAACCTAATTAGCTTGGTGGAAAATGCATGAAAAACGTTTCCCATTGATGTCACACATGGCACGGAAATGTTGGCTGGAAGAGACATTTTGATTTTTAACTTATTTGTTGCTTGGTTGAGTGTGTAAGACAGACAAATACTGGAACAGCCTGTAAACACGGTTATACTGGAAAAAATAAGCAAGTTTCTATTTGTTTCCTTCCCCACCGTTGTGGTTTTTTTTTTTTATTCAAATGAAATGTTTTTTTTTTTTTTCTGAAAACAGGCGACTGTCGTCCTTTCTTTCTGTTATGAGTTTGAGTGAATGAATCGCTGCTGCACTCTCAGGAGGGTGCATTTACTCGCAGCTGTGGAGAGCGCCGTTAA
The DNA here is from genome assembly GCF_900408965.1 of Simochromis diagramma. Classification (NCBI taxonomy): domain Eukaryota; kingdom Metazoa; phylum Chordata; class Actinopteri; order Cichliformes; family Cichlidae; genus Simochromis; species Simochromis diagramma. The sequence continues at coordinate 2,130,205 of NW_024387152.1, read as the reverse complement.
AACAGCGCTATTATTCATTTCTGTTGACTGCTTCTGTTAGCTTCAACCAACATTATAAGCAAACTTACTCATGGGCGAATAAATAAATCGCCCTTGTAAAAACGATCGATAGACTCAGCCCATCGTCGATAGTCAATATATTTGTCCAATCGCCCAACCTTACTGCAGGTGACACACAGGTTTTGGTAGCTGTTCATGTAGAATATTTACAGATATCTGGAGATTCATCTGAGCCATCTGGACAGTCCTTCTCCCCATCACAGCGCCAGCCTTTGGAGATACAGGTGACCTGGTCCTTACATACAAACTGTTTAGAGCTGCAAGTCTTGGGCTGCTCGTCTGCTTTGGAGCTGGGAGCTGAAAAAGAAAAGCAGGAAAGAAAGGTGATGGTCATAGAATCATAAAATTAAAAAAAAAAAAAAATCACATTAAAAATGAATGAAATTCTAATACTGGTAACCTCAGACTAACTTTATTTTTATAATGGAAGCAGAAGAAAAAAAAAAAAAAAACACTCTCCTCCATACAGACTCTAATTTCCCAATTCAAACCGCATAGATCCTAACTCAGCCGGCAAAGCAACATGAAAAAGTTACAACTGTGCTTTTTGTGTTCAAAGTTAAAAAAAAAAGAAAAGAAAAGACATTCAGAAAAAAAAGCTCCACAACCAACAGCGTTTCTGTGTTTGTTTGCCGTTTCTCCCTTTTCTTCCGCAATAGAGGAAACAGCATGCTACTATTTTTAAATTACTATTGAAGCTGTGTTTTGTTTTGTTTTAAATTCTCACTATACAGGCTCTTTCATGTGTCGTGGCTCAAGCACAACTGGACCATGACACATGGGTCCCCTGGGTCGCTGCCTGACCCATGGGAAACTGCAGAACACGGTAGTCCTGGGCAGCAAGTCAGCAGAGATTGCTGAGGCGTACCACACAGGCTAGCCACACCACAGCAATGCTCCTGACACATCAGCAGTCTGACAGTGCTGACATGTTTGAATTTACAAAAACCCATGTCAAACAGAGCTCTACCTACAGCAAGGTGCTAGAAAACATATTTTAGTGGTATCAAGCCACAGGAACAAGTTTGATATTATATTTGGTCCTCGCTCTTCCCCAACTTAAAAGAGAAAAATAATAACTTTGCTCGGAGTGCAGGAAAGGTTTTTTTTTTATTTTGTACTAAACAAAAACATTTAGGTTAAATATATCACACACTATCAGTGGGATTCTCTTCACCTGGCAGTGATATTTCCAGGATCTTTTGAACAGTACAGCATAGGTAACCTAACCAAAGGCAGACAGAAGGGGGTGGGGGCACCTAAGGCTTCCTAATTTCAGACACCCCTGCTACTAGTAACAGCACAAGTCCCCACCAGGGTTTAGTTTTTGTAATTTAGCTCATTTAAGCTTATAGTACTAAACTCAATTTTCACCATTATTCTTAAATATATTACTTAACCTTGAGAAAGCTGAAATTGTGCAAACATTTCCTCTCAGCATACAGAAGAGTGAAAATGGGCAGCTAGAAAAGCACAAAGCAATTGCTTTCTTTTATGTGAGTGGTCAAAAAAAAGAGAGAGACTACAATGGTTGTTGTTACTGTACTGTTGTGCAGCAATGCTCTGGGAAGGACAGCACCAACAGTCTCATTGTGATTCTCTGCAGCGACTGAGCCCTCGCTCACCCTGGATGACTTGCCTCCCTATGTACTTGGCAGGCAGGGAGGTGTTTGGGGTGAGTGGTGGAGGGGTGTACCGCAAGCGGGCCAGGATGTGACTGAAATCACAAGAGAGCGCGGAGCTAGTGTATCATTGCAATCACGTCTCTTTTGACTGTCAGACTAAAGGCTTTGGAACTGGACTTTTCTTTCTCTCCATCGGACAATGTATGTTTAAGTAAAGCAATAAGACTTCTGAGTGTCATGTTTTTGTGCTACAATAAGAATCTAAAGGGCTGCAGGGATCAAATTGCAGCACTCCCATTATACAGCAACACCTTGATACTCAAGGAGATAAAGAGAGAGTGCTAGATTTTAAAATGCAGAGCTACAGCCTTGAGTTTTTTTCTCTTCTCTCTTCTTAAACAAAGGCTGGAGGAAAGCTTAAAAACAGTTTCAAGTGGTGCAGAAGAAGAAGACTTAAATGTAGCTTTAAGACATCATACTCCAGAATCTATTAAATGTCACAAGGCTCCGATAGGAGGCTAAATCTGAGATAAGAGTGAGAAAGGGAAGCAGTATAAGAATGGACAGAGACCATGAGAGATGGAAGCTAGCCATGGCCTGAGGCCAGCCTGTTACTTTTGCTTTCTTTCAGCCTACTGATGCCCTGGTGCATTCTGGATGGCGAAAAACACACATTAGCCTGTGCTCATATGTCTTCATTTACTCTATCTAGAGAGCCAACACCCCAAAAATAGCGTCACTGGTTGAGCTGAGCTGAAATGAATTGAAGTATTGAAACCTCCTCTATGTTAAGGTATTACTTTAGACGCTGTGTGAAGCAGCTAAGCTGATCCAGTTATTGCCTGTGAGTTGACGTGAAACTGGAAATAAAATTCTGTGGGATCTAATTTTATCATCCCTTTACACACCAGCATGAAATGACCGCAGAGGGGAGAACCTCCGAGTCTAATTGGAGGTTGTGGCTGAGGAGGGGTTGGGGAAGGAGAGGAAGACTGGCAACCCTCCCCTTCAGCAGTGCTTTTTCAAAGCCCACTGAAATATCTCAAACAGAGATGTGAATTGTTAATTCAGGCTTCAAAGTCATTGTTTTTTTCCACAGCTAATGCCAGTTTTGGGGATGGGTGGGTAGGTGAGGGTCCAAATTAAACTGGGCTGTTAAAGTACTAGTACTCACATGAAAAAAAAGTCATGTGTACACCTTTTATTTAGGCTCCTGAATCAATGAATATACTCTACTTTCATGAGCTTGTACAAGGCTGGTGTTCAACAGAGTTCCCTCCCGATAATGCCATTCCAACGAAAGCTTTTCCTGGCAGAGCTTAACAGCAACTTCATAAAACCTCTGTGACTAAATACTAGAAAATTCAACAGCATCGAATATATTGCAACCACAAAACAAGAGGAATATCACATTTTAGAAAGAAACAACAACAACAACAACTACTCCTTCTGTTTTTCACAACTTTAAAAAAGATCAGGTATGACAACCACATCCTTCCACGCTAAAGATAATTTGAGAAAAAAAAAAACATCCTGTGGGTATCTGCTAAAGCAAAAACTCATCTAATTAGAGAGAAACATGAGAAAAATAACCTTCAGAGCCTAACGTGAAATCCTCAAGAGGTTAGAACTTCATACCATTGCTCAGTTTTTGCAACTTTGGAAACTCTACAGGAAAACAAGCTTCTGCAGACAAATTACACCGTGTGCAAAAATATTTATCGGCTGTTATTTAAAGCATTTAAAAAAAAAAGAAGAAAAAAAGCCTTCCACATAAACAGAGTCTATTATTTAATTATAGTTCAGTTCTGTTGCACTGACGATGTATTTTACTGAAGAAATCTTTGTAGAGAGAAAGATATTAAAAGCTTTCCATGTGAACGTAAGGCTAGAAGTGAAAAAAAAATCAATAATTTAAACCTCTTAGGGGGTGAAGGAGAACTGTACGGACACTAAATGAAGATCTTGGTTGAAATATTAGAAATTAGAGACCAATTCTACCTTGATATTTGTGATGTTGTGTGCTATGCAATTTTACTTACCAATAAAAAACAAACAAACAACAACATTCAAGAGTTTTCTTCTGGTTAATAGTCAATGAAAACTAACTGAGCAACTGAGCAAATACCACAAATTTCATTTTTCTTCATTGATATAATTTAACTGCACCTTCCTTCCTTGGTGCTGTGAGGAAAGACCAAAGGACTAAGCATGACTGTCTGACACGAAATCCTCCACACTGTTGTCACTAAAGGTTTTTGAACAAATGCTGTGTTGACACCCACAAAATGCTCTAAATCACTGAGCTACTTCCTCCCATGTGGATGCTCAGGCTCCATTTGGCTGACTGGGTTTGACTTCTAGCATACCATCACTTGTATGAGGCCACACTGTACTTCCTTATGCTGAGCAGCTAAAGCTCTGCACTGTCTAAACAGGACACACTGACTTGCCCCCAAGCACAGTACATAGGAAAAAGCATTAAATACGAGCGAATGAGCAAATACCTGAATGTATACAGAGCCTGGCTCTTCTAGAAGCATCCCTCCCGAGTGCCTTACAAGAATACAGTATTTTCACTCCTTTTTTGTTTTGCTTTTTATAAAGATGAAATATACGTGTTGCTTTGTTTTTATCCAATCCAAAAACTTTAAGGTTGAGAGAAAGTTCGCTGGGTGGAACAGGATGTGGTGGTGAGTAAATGGTGCTGTGGCACCAATTCAGCTGCCAAGTGATGGAGGCCTCCAGACACTATCACCAGCTGGGGCACCACACTGACCCAATTTCGTCCCTCCCAATCTGTCTGACTCAATATGGCCATCCGTGCTGTACAGATCAACTCCAGATCCATGTAGCACATTCCAGCACCTTCTAATTGGTTTCATATGCATAGCTTTGCCTCAAAAAGACAATCAGTTACAGATGAACAGCTAGACTTTAAAGGAGCCTTACAGTTTTCATTTTGAATTCCAGAGAAAAACTGGTTGTTTCTCTTTGCTAGCCTGTTAGCAAAGGGTTAAAAAAGTTCAGTTTGACTGCTGTGTACCAGAAGCTCGGGCATAGTTAAAACAGTATATCACCGCTATACGGACTGTCCTATATAGGCACAAAAAACAAACAGCTTGATATATTAAAAGGCACTTTTGTTTCACAAGCATGCATCTAAAACTGAGCACATCCCAGAGTTCAACCCGATCAGTGCCCTTGTGGAATATTTTGAGGCTGAGCAATAGAGCATGGATTGTATTGTGAAAAAATAAATGGGCCTCTGGGTCTCAGTTGGGCTACTAGGTGTGATGACAGTGACATGAGAAAGTGGGAATGAAACCAGGGCTGTTCCTCGTCACCCATCACTTCGGCCCTTCCCGCTCCTTCTATGTGGCGCACAAACCTTTCAGAGCAGCTTAGAGAGAAAAAACACACAACAACAAAAACCTCCAAAACACACACAACCCAACTACAGGCTGTAATTAGAGCCTTGAGGTCACATTTAAAGCGAGTTTTCTGTGCTTCGTTTAGCAGAAAGTCAAAGCAAGAATCCCTGCATTATGTGTAAAAATGAAAATCAAGTAGCCAATGTTTTTTGTATTTCATTAATTATTCAGATGGAAGAGAGCATTTTCTTCTAACCAAAATCAGTGCACTTTCAGTGAGAAGAGGGTGGAAAATAAAGTACAGCCTCATATGTACAGAACAGAACAATACAATGGTGATAAACACAATCTAACCTAAGGCCCTTCACAGGCCACTGAAGCAGCAACAACTTGGCTTTGTGCTGAAGCACTTAAACTAGCTCACAGTGAATTTGTATCCACTGGCTATTCAAAATCTAAACCACACCAGGCATTTCACTGAGGCTAAACATGCACGAACAGCAGAAGCCCGAGTCAGAGTTAGCCTCTCTCTAGCGCCTAAGAGGCTTGTTGTTGTGCCACTGCACAACAAAAGTCTACAGCTTTGACCTCACATGTAACCCGATGAGGCTCTGCAGGTTTTCAAAAGCCTGCGCAGTAAAATGCAATGCAGTAGAAGACATGCACTTGACTTAATTTGATTGATGGATATAAAAGAAAATGTAAGTAGGCTCAGAGTCTGCCGAACGAAAGCTCTTCTAAACCCTGTAGTCTCTGCAGAACACGGCTCCGTGAAGCCACAGAGGAAAAGTCAACCCAGATTTCAGCAGTTATGAAAACAGAATCTGCGAGCTAGAAATTAATGCTGGACCACATAAATCGAGGCATTCGCTGCAAGTCAGATGCTTGCAAACCCTGAAAGGTAGGAATAAGGAACCAATTCACTATGGCCACAAACAAGAGGGCTGACATGAGTTGGAAGATGATTGTTTCTTTGATTTAATGTGACTGGATTGCTATGAATCCCTCATTAGACTAAAGGAGGCAGGAGGGGGGATGTTACTGGCTCAATAAATGCCTGGAATGAGTCACAAACAATACACAAATGAGTTGTCATCCACTTCACATCTCAACAGATGACCTCTTTGTTAGTGGTGAAAACATCAATCCAGGCTGTGAAATCCCAACTTTTTTTGTGTGTTTTCACAAAATGTTCTCAAGATGTTAAAACACAGCTGGTACCTCAGCACCAGCATCGATTAGTTAAAGCTAATGAACAGTTGTCTCTTGTAAATAAAAGTTTCAATTATAAATTTCCTTCAGAATAACAGGAGGACACAGCTTTTTAATTTTTTTAACTTGTCATAAAAAGCTATGGATCGCTGCAAAAACAGTTAAAGTCAAATACTACACTTAGCGTTCAGTCGTCGAAGTATTCTCTGAATAAACTGCAACAGGTTAAAAGAGTTACACAAGAGTTCAGCAAGACCACCGCTAATTATTTTTTCCTACAACATCATGAGAAGTGCTTGTACTTTTGCCCTTCCTGATGCAATCCTAAAGGGATTTGTGACTCTTTTTGGCATTGAACCGGGAACTCTTGTAAGATCAATGTGTAAAACACCATACTATGGAACTATAGATGTGCCTTTGCCATCTCAACACATGAATGCCATGAAAGTTTTCTGCATGTACTGTCACCGTCCAGTGGAAAAAACCACTGAGACTAAAGTAAACAAGTTTAATAAATTGCAGCACGCCATGAAATTGGGACGCTATCTTCATGTATAAAGATCCGCTCCTCTTCCCAGGTGTGAAAGCAGCCGAGTGTCTCTGCGATCGATCGGATCTCTAGTCAAGCGCAAAGACAGCAACGCTGCCAACGTCTTAGCGTGCATGCCAACAATACTGACACACAAATCGGAAGTCTCTAAAAAAAACAAAACAAAAGCTGACAAGCTTGGTGTTCAGCTTGTAGGATCAGTAGTCTCACAGCTGTGCCAGATGTAAAACAAAAGTTTTAATCTTTTGCAGTTTTGTTCATGTTCTGCAGCTTTAAAAAATATGACATTTCTAAGAGTTATCATAGTAACACTGGACGGGAACCGAAAGCAAATTAAAACACGTTGCCTGAGTCAATTGTCGCAAAAAAACCAAAACAAAACAAAGCAAAAAAAACAGTATATCTTACAGATCTTAATTACCACAAACCCACACTTCCTATTTGGCTAAAAAAGCCAATCCGGTTCTTTTTGTGGTTTTAGAAGCCGAACAGAATAAACAGTGATGTAACTTGTAGAAAACACCAATTACAGCACATCCCTGCTATTCAAAGTCAACAAACACTGTGGTCTGACTCCTTCGATATGTGGCCAATAACAGTGAAGACAGTTGTGCTAATCTCATTTTACCTTCCAGTCACAGTTGATTGCGATGCAGCGCAGGAAGTGGGAGGATAAAAGTGGATCTTCACACCGACAACAATCAGGAACACCGCTTTCAGCTATCATCATTTCGCAAATATTTGTTGCTCAAACCAGAAGAACAAGAATGCAAAACCTCCTGCACATAAGCTTTACATTAAATTTCACATAGAAATCAAAGAATGTATACAGTCTGGACATCTGGCTTTATTTTACTCCTACTTTTTACTTTTCTTTTTTTTAATTCTCTTCGACAAGACTCTGAATGGCAGGAAATCTTTCTGAGGGATATCTACAGCAGATGGGTTTGCAGTCAACAGTCATTCTCAGGTGTACAAAGTTACAAAACCCACTCCCCAGTGACCTCCACTCAAAGGAGCTGAAGAGAGCAATCCAAGTTCTATTATCTGTTGAATTTGTACGAAGGACGCCAAATTTTTCCAGCAGATGTTTCCAGTGACAGCTCAGAGGAAAAGGTCTCGTTACGAGGGTCAGGCAAACTCACTCTAGACTCCTCAGGAATTCAACCCCTTCCGCCTCTGACCCACATTTAAACATTTCTCAATATCTTTGGCCTCACAGGAGTGTTGCTGTAAGGATACTCTATAATTGGTTCAAAATATCTAAGGTTTTATTTAACATTGTATCATTTAGCATGATGAAATCTGTTATTTTGAAACATAAAAACCCTTAAAAAAAGGAATCAGATAATGAAGTAATATCCTGTTTAATTCTAAACTACATTTACTGTAATGTCAATTACAGCTGACATGATTAGCCAATTCTCTACCAATTAATCAGTTAGGTTTGCCACATATATTCCTGATTCATCACTTAGACTATTAAAAGGTCAGAAGATTGTTAAAAATTCTTAACACGATTTGGCAACTTTAGCTGGTTTATTTTAGATTTTTTAAAAACCACACTGATAAACAGCCCAAGAAAACCATCGATTAAAAACCTGGAGCTTCAATTTTCTTCTTCTTCTCACATCTCAACTTTCTTTTACACAAAACACAAAGCGTATGACGTTCCATCTTCTCAAATGTTAGAATTTTCTGCTTTTTTTGTTTGTTTGCTCTGACTGAAACAGCAATGGGGTTTAGGCCTGAGACATGGACTAAACAAGCCATTTGAATGAGACAGTTTGGGCTCTATAAATTGTGTAAGAGACTTCTTCTTCTTCTTTTTTTAAATGCCAGATCACTAATGAAAATATCCATTTGTTACAGCCATAGTGATCACACAGTTGGAGCACGCATCAATTCAAATTCTGCCTGTATCTCCTCACACTCTCCAACAAACTCATGGATTCATTAGAAGATCAGTAACAAAGGGATCTGTCCAGATGATTAATTGTTCATTTTTCCCCACTCACTATAAGAAAAAGGATTGAAAACTTTGCCTTAGGGCTCCCCCCCTCCCCTTGGCCCAACACAGTTCCTCAGCTAAATCAACTGCTAATAATGACATAAGACACATATAGCTCCATGGTTTCCATCCCTGATTCCCTGTGATGTAACTTTTGTGCTAACTTCAGACTGTCACATTTTTCATTGTTATGTGACTCTTGGTGAAGTTTTTTCTTTTTCCTTTTTTTTTTGCTACACCCTCCCAGCTCTTCAGCAACAACACCCCTCCTCCTTCCCTCCTTTTTAGTCACATTTAAGTTGGATTAATGGTCTCCTCCCTGTGTCCAGATGTTACATAGTGATGGAGGAGGGGGAAGAGGAGCTTGCCCCCTCCTGTAACCTCAGCTATGCCTTTCCCTCTGGACAGCCTCCCTCAAAAAAATCTGATGAAACTTATATAAGAACTCCAAACAATGAGCGGACCTCTGTAGCATTAACAGATGTTAATGCCTTACTTCACTCTCGGGCACTCAAGTAAGCTTACGCTAGAGAAATAAACAGGCCAGAGGCGGATGATGGCACCACCTGTGAATGAGTTTTATATTATATGAGTGTAGTTTCAATATATAATATGAAAAGAAAGAAGATATCTGAAAATACTTAAGAAAAAAGGGAAAGCTGTCAGCTCAACAGGTCTGCAATGCATTCTCACAAGAGCATTGGCGCATTTGATAGCTCATTATTGCCATCAGGGAAAAATGTGGGGAGTAGTAGTGGAGCTGAGACTTAACAGGATAAATGCACGTTTTGTTCGTTTCACTATCACTCAGGACCTGGCTGTCACAAACACTGTGATTTCCAGGCATCTCCAAACGCTACACGTCGGGGCAAGCCGCGCCATTAAGCAAGCAGACACAACTGTTGTTTGCGTTTGTGGCAAGTACCTGAAAACAAACATGTAAACTGACCTAAACGATGCCTCCGCACAGGTTTGATACTGAAGTCGTGCTGTACCGATTTCGTGAATAGAAGAAAAAAACCCAGCCGACTTGGTTTGAATGGAAAACCGTAAGATGTAATATATATCTTTTATTTCTCTTTTTTATTAAAAGCAAGGTGGATTTGGGCATTCTGACACAGCCAGTGAGAAATCCCGTCTTCAGTGAGAAAATAGGTCGCTCGTGCCAGTGTTGTGATAGCCTTTTACCTGCTTCATATTCTAGCATGACTAACCTGACTGTCTCCTATCCTTACAGGGAGGCCCATTCTGTCTGCTCAGACAGAGGCTCTGCTTAAAAAAACGCAGCCAGATTTTAGGCCAAAAACAACCACAGCACCGCTTTATCCGTGCGCTACTTTCTCTCGTTTAAAGGCTTCCCAAAAACGATCGATTTCCTCCTCCTCCGAGGAGCCACACTGTGTTATTATCACGGCAACCTATTCATGGTGTTCGCTCCAACTCTGGTGAACGCAGGCCTGTGCGCAGATGCTTTGCAGACGGGAGGAAAAAAAGTGCTCATGCTTTTCTCGAGTATCACAATGCAAGATTAACACAACAGGCTTTCTTACCTACGGTCGCACCGTTAGGAGATGCGATCTCCAAGCAGAGTATAAATCCCAAGTAAAACAACCTCATCGCCATCTCCCGATGAACTGCCCGATGGCACTGCTGGTTAGAAAGGAATAGATGAAAAAGTTGGCCGGATTTCTAAAACCAAGCAGCCACCTCATCCGAACCCTCTCAGTGGTCCGGGTGAGATTGTCCGGCACGCTGGCCGCTTCGAGACGGGCTTCTGCAATAAAGGGAGACTTGCTACAGCCCGATGAGGCTATAGGCAATGCTGCAGCACAGTCATGTATATTTCTAATTGATTATCGGCATTCAAACATGATGCACAGTGTACCCTCTGTCTCCCTGTGCTTGCTGGGGTCTCTGTTTCACCACACCATGCCACCAGAATCGTCCGCTGGTATAGAATAAGCTCTGCAGCCGCCGACTCCGTTCAGCTCATTCCGTGCTAAACTTAAAAAAAAAGAAAAGAAAAAAAAAAAGAAAAATGAAATGGTAAAAGTCTTTTTTCCCGACTAAGCGCCAACGTCTCCCTGTGCTTGTGGCAGCATGAGTGGATGGTCAGCCTCTCAAGCCCCAGCACTGTGGATGAGTCCGTGACGTAACGACTGACTCCTCTAAAAAAAAAAAAAAAAAAAAAAAAAAGAGTCGTGTTGGGGCATGCGCAGATGGGTCGTTTCCCTCTTAGTTAAGAGGGAAACGACCCATCTGCGCATGCCCCAACACGACTCTTTTTTTTTTTTTTTTTTCCCCCTCCTGTTTCATGGGCTTTTTCATCAACCGTGGAGGTGGGATAGAGAGGTGGAGCTGCAACTGTCCCCCTGATAAAGCCATGTTGGCTCAATTTTCTTTCTCCAAAAAGTTAGAGTAACGCAGTAAGTTCTGTTTTGTTTTTTTAGAAAAACAGCAAGCTGTTTTAAAACGTGCTGAACGCAACGTCTGGGTTAAAGTATACCCCCCTCCCCAAATAACTTAAAGGTAATTAACTTTATACAGGTAGAAGAAATAATTAAGAGTGAAATAAAACCTTGCCTTTAAATGTAAACGCAGTTTTCTCGTCATTATCCCAGTATCACATTTTTATTTAGGTTACACGTCAAAGGCGTGAAGTCTGAGTGCAATAAATCGTGTAGCCTGAGGGGGTGGGGGAGACGTCAACCTCTGGTTTCGTTACTAAATCATGCCCCCTGGTGGCACGTAAAAATGACAACTCGATGCGATTGTTATGAAATAAGTGTGGGGGGGTCAGTATCTATGTGTGTATGTGATATGTTTTACCAAAGTTAACAATTAAATTACATTTAAAAACTTTATATATATATATATATATATATATATATATATATATATATATATATCACCATTTTACTCAATGAGCAATGAGACTAAACGCATTTCCAAAAACATACAGACTGTTTTTTTTTTTTGGTGATTTTGTTCTTTGGGTTGTTTGTCTGTTTTTAAACAGAGCTTTTTTTTTCTTTTTAATTATTTCAATTTGTGAAAAGACCGGATAGGTTCATTAACCATCCAAACCAACAGGGGGCACTGGAAACTTAGATTTCGAGAGAGGCATGCAGACTAACTCAGTTCACTAACAAAGCAAAATAGAGTCCAGCAGTTTATTGCAATGGTTGGTAAATTTTACATGATAGAACATCTGAGAAATGTCCGATCAACGAACCGCTTGTTTAAAAAGAGAATAAAATGCCTCTGAATGTGAAAAATGCTCATAAATGACTCTTTCTCTAAGTGTATGGTGGGTAATGCAGTGGATGTCTCCCACTCAGTCAGTCATGGGTACTAAAAACAACAGCTGTGCATTTCGCTGCCCAAACTGACGGTCATTTTGCTGCCACCAGTGTTAAGAATAGGAATTTCTTTTCAGGGGTGTTCAGCTTACAGATGTTTACCCGAAGCCCGAATCACACGACAGAATGTCAAGTATGCAGAGAATCTGTGAAAAACATGCTCGAAAATCCTGGATGTCTGTTTAAAGCAAGCATATTTAATTTCAGTTCAAGCATGAAACTTGAATATAAATACAAAGAAGGTTTGCAAGGAAATGCTGTAGTGGTAACTTAACTGTTTTGCAGCCACGCATTGCATGCATTTCAGTAATGCTCCCTTGAAGCTTTTCTGGAAAACATATTTACTGCCAGCAAATTTGTCTGCTTTTTTTTTTTTTTAAAAAACTTGCTGTACATCCTGTCTGTCAGTGCACTCAATTACCGCAAACTCTTGTGTCACCTCCACCTTTTGTGAAAGGAGGTTTGTGCATTGTCATTTAAAAAAAGACAGACGCCAGCATGTTGTGTGGGAGACAGGTTGAAAGAGTGCCAGCATAAACACTCCCAGACCACATGTTCTCCCAGGGCAGAAGGGCTGGCTTCTCTCCAGGCACATCTGCACACAATCCCTCAGCTCTCAGCGAGTGAGCCAAGGAGACAGAGCGGGGCAAAGGAGGGAAAGGAGAAGGGAGAGAGAAAAGCATTCCCAGACAGGGAGAACCTATCTGTTATGTGAAAAGTACCATGGTGTCAGTGATGAAAGTGATGACATCTGACTTAAAGAAACAAACAAAACAAAACAAAAAAGACAAAGAGAGCGAGAGAAATGATGAAATTTAAAATACAGACAGACAAAAATTTACTCAGTTTGAAAAAGAAGTCAAGTTTTGTGACTGACGACTCACCACCATCATTGCAAATCTGTACATCTGTATCACACCGTTAGTTTACATGCCAAGGTCTGCTTGGCTGCAGTCATTACTTGTATCCTTGAGAGAAGATGGATTGCTGCATAGACAAAGCTGCTGACTCTCACTTAGCCACAGTCTACGTTTTTTTAATGTATGCATGCCTTATGGCTGCAGATGCATGTGATTTTCCACACATTTTTACCCCGATGTACATATTTTTTTTAAACACACACGCATCCCACTTCCTATTAAGCTTTCCTCAAGGTTTTTCTTGTTTTCTGCCCTTTGGTTTACTGGCAGAATGTGGCGCTGTGCTTTTCTTCTTCTTCGTCTTCTTTTTTTGTTGTTGCTAAAAGGTAATTACTGAGCAAGCAATGCTGACAACACCTGAGGAATGCAAAGCATGCAGCACTGGGCTGTGTTCTTCTAACCACCCACCAACCTCTCCCCACTCACCACACCTCGCTTCTCCCCATCTGTGACCCTCCCCCATTGCAGCCAACTAGCAACTACTTTCACAGGGATCGTAGATGCAGATGTTATACGCAGCACTGACGTGATTCTACCAGGAAATATGAATCAACAATAGGTTACTGCAGATTAAACTCCTTCATTAAAAAAATCAATGAAATTATGATTTTTTTTCTCTTAGTGTGGAGGAAAATCCTATCCAAAAAACCCTCCTCTTTCCCAACAGGCCCTTTTATTCCCGTTACTGGTGAATTTGCAGTGTGTGTTGGCTAGCTCGGGCACACTGCTGACTGAGTCACTCCCCAAACTGTCCTTGAGCTCTGTGGAACTCACAGCCCATCTGGCTGAGTACTTGCACAGATACACACACATCAAAACATTGCATAGATTTAAGCAGGGGAAGTAAATGACTATGGGTGACCCAGTTGTGGTCTGAAACTGGTCCAGTCGAAAAAGAGTCAATATCTGGCTGGAGAGAATGATGCCATACATAGAATAATGTTATTTTGTCAACCAATGCATCAAGTTTTGACATTGCACGCGTGCACATACTTGGGAGACAGCGATAGAGGGTGGAGAGAGACACAGAGATTATGAATTCAGCTGAGCCTCTCCCGTCTGTCTGACTAGGCCATCATGATGAAATCTGGATGAAATCCCTTGTGCATGTAGATCAACCTAAGTTTACGGGCTCGGTCTGAATTTTACAGTCAGAGATGTAATATTCACATACGACAGTTAGGTAAGAAACAATATAGCTGATGTTGCGTATGTTTTCTGCAAACATGAGGATTAATCAGAGTACACAAGAAAAGGCTCGGGGGTAAAAAGATTTATATGGCAAGCAGCTCGTGTTAATAAAAACAGTTATCGTGCATTGTGAAAATACATTAATAGAAGGGTGGGAGCTCATTTTCATTTTACTTAGAAAATCTTGACATCATTTTCTATTTATTTTTAATACATAAGTATGGAAACAATTAGTAGTTCCAGTTGTCCAACAAGTTTTTAATGACAATAACTTATCATTAGATCATTCTCGTTAAACACACACACACACACACACACACACACACACACACACACTATTTAATGACTACATTTCCCCTTTTGACACAAAAGTTGGCATAGCAACATTTTCTAATCTCAATAATCAATATTAGCCCTCCTCTCCTCTGTTGAGGGATCCCTCTGTGACTACAGTTGCATATCAATTTTGCAAATAATTTAGACATCATCTTGCCTATTTCACCTATTTTAAAATAATTTTTTTAAATAAGATTTGATTTAATGTAAAAATTATTTAAGAATTGTAACCAATTGCAACCAATAGTAACCAGTTTGAACATGGTTGAAAGACTGTAAAAATCTACATATAGACAGAATGATGCAATGATGTGAAAATCATTTAACCACCATATTTAATAATAATAAAAAAAAGTATTAAGACAAAATATTACAATACTGCTGATATTTATTATTTCAAGAACAACATCAACACTTTAGATGTCAGCCTCATGTTTAAAAAAAATTAAGATTGGCAACTATTATAGTAGCCAGGATCCTATACTGGCATATAATAGTGAGTATGGATTATAATGTACATAGTATGAGTATCTTACACATCAGTGAAGGTACCATGAATACCAAACATTAAACTGAGGTTTTGGAGCATGTTGTTTTTCTCAGGGAAAGCCTTGCTTATTTCAGCAAGACAATGCTTAACCGTGCTTCTGTTCCAACAGCATGTCTCCACTGTGCAATAACCTGGTGTTTTATAGTAACCTGCTTACAGTTCAGACCTGTCACCCACTGAAAAGATCTGACACAGTAAGAAGTGACATTTCTGATGGACTCCCCTGAACTGTTTAGCAATTTATTTCAAGCAGAAAAGGAAAACGATTACACAGAAGTAAACATCATCAGCTGTACCATCTTGTTTTTCTACTATTGTCAGTTAAACAAAGTGTGTAAAGGTTTTGCAAATTCCTGCATCCTGTTCGGATTTACATTTTACACAGGATCCCAACTTTCTTGAATATGCAGCAGTGGTTCATAGAGCTGGTAGGTAATAGTTAGCCTTAAAGAGCTGCTGGCTGTTTGTTTACTGCACCTGTACATCTTGGTGTGGTGTTGAAGTTAGGGGGTAAAATTTAAAAAGAAAAACAGAAAAAGGGCCAGATAATAAGGCAAGGATGGGACAAGTGATTGTGTAAGACAACATATTTGATGTGTGGGCTTCATTTTCCTCAGATGACAAGGGTCAACGTCTGTGCTCTGAAAGGTTTGGAAATGCACTTGGCAAAAGTATAGAGAAAAGAAGGGATGGCTGAAAACGTTATTAGAGAGTCAATCTAACTTTAATTATATAATTAAGGAGAATACTAATTAATGCTTCTCTTTCCATCTACATTGGCCTTAGGCAAAAACATTGTCTCAACACGTCCCAGTTTTTTCCCCTTTTCTTTTTTAATCTCAGTAAGCTGCTGTATTTCAATGTCTACTTCCAACTCAGGAAATAGTAGCAGTGATCTGGTCCTCCTCATTTCATATGCACTAGAGGTACTTGACCCAGGGCTTGTGTATGGCTTGAGCAAAGAAAAAGCCAATAAAAAGTGTCTACTGTTAGGGAGATCACCTTATCTAAATCACCATTCCCATTCTTCAAAGTACACTTTAAGCGCAGGCAGCTCTGCATTTCTTCTTCCTAATCATACTGGGTTAGAGGGATGACTTAAATGAGCACAACACTGGAAGTTAAAGCAAAAAAAAAAGTCTGCTAGGTAGGTTATTTATCTCCCTGCCTAAAAGGTGTTATTATTTGGCGAGAAGGCACAACTGGAAGATGAAGTCAGTATAAATAAGCATATAGCCCAGTGCTTTGAGCGGAGTACATGAGAGTGCTGGGAAACGCGGCTCCAATCACTACCGCTGTTCCTGGCTCAATTTCCCTGGCTGACGTCAGCTGACTGCCTTGGCTCTCTCCACTCTCCGCTCCTCCGGACACAGCGCCGAGTAAAAATGCTGCTCTCTGTGTCGGCAAGGACAGGAATCAACCCTTACAACAGCTACAACGGCAAAAACACCAAGAAGGTAAATAACGACACCACGGGCCACTTCTATCGCGTCTTTCTCAAAGTAAGTCATTTTCCCCTCTCGATGCGGTGTTGTTCGAGCTCTGGCTCTCCAGTTAAAAGCTGCTCGGCTGTTTAAGCTGCAGTGTCCTTGAAAGTGGATCACAGGCGACGTTTAAACTCGCATACTTGCCATTGCGGTGTTCGTTTCCGGCTTTTTGCTTGTTCTTCTTTAAACTGTTACACATTAAAACGGGGCCCGTTACGTTGTTGTTCGTGAAACAGTAGCAGGCTACAGTTTGCTTTCGTTTGTTCTGATACGGCGTCTGCTCGCTTCCTATACCGAGCCTGCACACAGTACAGCTTATAAATGTGTTGTGGAGGCATGCTAGGCTCAGGATAAGCTAATAAAGACCAAACATATTTGACTTTAATATGGATTCGCCGGGTTTTAATTTCATATATATTCGGCTAAGTTCTCTTCTCATTGAATTAACCACAAGTTAGCAAAGTTTTTTTTCCCTCTTTCACGCGCACCAGCATGCCCCACCCCTTCTGTCTTACAAATGATTACTGATGGCACTATAAGGAAAAGGAAAGTTACTGAGCCCACGAAAGAAGTCTAGTGTAATTGATTTTTCTCTTTTTTTCAGTAAAATGACAAATAGTTTTTAAGATAAATGTTGATTATTTTGCATACTGAGATGAGTAATTGATGAGGTGACGTGCAACCACTTTTCTGTGCAGGCTGTATGGATTTTTCTTAATTAAAATTCTGGAACTCGCACATGTGTAAAGATCATATATAACGTTTGCAGTCACGGGGAAATATTACCTAAGTCAACGATTTGAAGTTTTAGTTGTTTGTTTTTTGCTCGTGATAGTGGCAGCATTTTTTTTAAAACTAATATTTAACCCCGATTTTTGGATTTATAATGCTGGTATTATAGGTATTTTGCATATATATATATATATATATATATATATATATATATATATCTACATAGGCATATATAAAAAATATGCCCGCACGCTATCAAACGCCATTTTTTTTTGAGAATAACGTGTGAAACAGCTGAAACGCTTCCCGTCTTTCCCCCTTTTTTTCCTCGTCATTCTCTCTCCTGCCTCGAGAAGACTGGAAAGAATTCAGATTGCTCAGATTAATGATCTGGAATTCCTGGAATCCTGGATTCAGACATTGTGCTCACTTCTAGAGGTGCTTTGCAAACTGAAACCCTTTTTTTGCTGAAAGAAGACATGCACACACAGTTTTTTTTTCACCCCTACACACACACCTTCACAAAGAAAGGGACTTGTAAATCCAGTGTCAAGTGGCAGCCCCTGGTCTGTGTCATTTACTACAAGAAACAGGGCAGAGAAAAGAGAGGGATTAAGAGACACCCCACCCACCCCCTCTTCCTCTGCTTTTGATTAACTCCCTGATCTTTTTTTTTTTTTTAAACTTTCTCTCTTTTAGCCTTACAGGCTGTCTAAGTGTTAAGATGAACCCAGGTTTTAGTCAGGAAGAGAAGAGCAAATAGGTCTCACCTTCGAGCCGCAGGACATCAGGGGTTTTCTTATGTGGTTCTTTCCACCTTGCTGTTTTTCTCACCGTCTTTTTTTTTTTTCTTTCTGCTTGAAGCAACAGAAATTTAATATAAAAAGATTGCATCTGTAATACTAAAATCGTTTCCACTGCACCTAAAGTTTCTTTAGCCTAGGAGGTAGGATGGATCTGTCTTTCTGTGATACAATATATCATCAATTTATAAAAGATGCTGTTGTTGCGTAGTGCAAACATGATCGACTTTGTGATGCTAGTAGTTTGTTTGTGCATAGATCGAAGGCTACTGTATGGTAATAGAAATAAGCAAATATGCGTTTAATGATAAGCAAAATGAATTTTTGCTTGTACAGTTTAATTCATCTGGGATTTTATAGGCTACTGTGTTCTTATCTTGTGATTAATATGAACTTAAATCAAACAAAAGAACTAAATGTGGTGTCTGACCGATGTTGCATTTTGTTTTAACATGCTCTGTATCAACAGATTTAGCATTGAAGCGTCTTACAGTGAGACTCCTACAGTTAAAAGCATGCGTTCTGCCTCATTTAGCACTCATTGTTCTTGCTTGGGTGAAAAAGTCCTTGAGTCACCTGCTCTCCCTACAGGAATCACCTGTGCTCCCTCCAACTGTAATCACCTCATCGGTCTTTAGCTGCTCTCTGCAACATGGTGTAGCCCCCCCCCCCCCCCCCCCCCCCCCCCCCTCTTTTTTTGTAGTTATGCTGCTTGCACAGCTGTGGTGACAACACACAGAGCTGATTTATCTTTCTGAGGCTGTAAAGAGATAATCGTATAGTAACTGGGAAGTGGGGACTGCATAGGGAAGCAACGGAGCATCAGTTGTTCATAGGCAGATAGCATTGATTAGTTATTATATAGTGAAAATAAATAAATAACATCCTCATGCATTTTTCATTCAATGTGCGTGTGTATGATGAATATATAAATAATATATACATCTCTAATCATGCATTTATTCATTCAATATCTTGTGTATGATATATATATATATATATATATATATATATATATATATATATAACCTCATGATCAACATTTCAAAGACGTGAATTGCACCGAACGGTGGCGTCTCTGGGAATGTAGTTCAGTTTAAAGAACTTTAATCTTGAACCCATGGTCCTCGTTACTCCTTGTATTGATGTGCTGCAGAGGAATGTAAAGAATGCTGACACTGTTATGGATATAAGGAGCAGTGTAAACAGATACTGTATGTCAGCGGTTGTGGATTGACAAATAACATGCATGCAGCTGGGAAATCAGTGGTATGCAAGGAAGTCAGGTTTTGTGCAATGATTAACTGAGAAGAAATGTAGCCTGTAAAATGAGATTTTTAATTCCTAATCATTTGAATTAAAGGTATTTGTCACAGGCTACCCTTTGCATGCATATTTTCATGTGTTTGCACCATTACATTGGAAATTACCTTACATGGGTGGCAAAACACCTGGAGCGGGACTGGGGCAGATGGGGAGTAGGTGTGGAGCTGACTCACTGCCATCCTCTTTTCAGATGGAGCCTAGCAGAGCGCTCTTAATGAGACACTACCTTCTGACTGGAGAGCACATGAGAGGGATTAGCACTTTCCGCTAACAAGCTCAGATCCCAATTAGTAAGGCTTCGCTTGCCAGAATCGGGCCCGGGCTCGGTCTCCCGTCGGATCCTGTCTCCCCAAGCCTTTGCAGGTGCATCCCTCCTGACAGCCTGTGCAGGCCGCTTATCATGAAGGCGAGGGAAAGCACCAGAAAAGACTGTGATTGTGGAAAAACAAACAGTGTACTGATGCTAAAGAAGAGAGGGAGATTAGAGAAGCAGGATAAGATGAATGGGGTCTGTGGTTTTCTCAGCTCGAATAAAAAGATAGCTTTCAAGTTCGGAAGGATGACTCCATATCGGTTTGGAAATCATAAGGCAGCTGAGTAGTGGGGAAGCATAAAAGTTTGCACATAAATCACTATATAAAGCAAGGTTTGTACTAGGAGAAACTCCATATCCTTTCATTTATTTTATATGCCTGTAGCCTGTTGTTAGCTTGACTAAAGATTTGGTTTTGATATTCATCTAGTTTGTTCAGAGGTTTCTATAAATATAGTTTAAATAAAGGCTCCACGGACAGGAAACATCTTTAAGTCTCTAATGCTGTAAAAATTCAAACTCTATATAATCAAGTTCATGTACAATGCTGTACCATTAGCCACTTACATAATGTGTCTCTGATCCTTAATAGTGTGTCATTACAGTGTAAACAAAACACAACAGAGGCCCTCCAGCCTTTCTTTCACAGCTTGGAAACCCTTTGGTTTGAATTCATGTTACATTAAAAAAAATTGCTGAAATACAGAAATGGCACCAAACTAAATTTTGATATCTCCATCTTGCTTCCTGTTCCTTGTTTCCTGCTTTAAACAGCAATATTTCTGTGCTGGCTGGCATGTGACCGGTCCTAAATGTAGTGCACCCCTATTAGTCCTGTCACTGTGGTTTGTTGAAGCAGCCATTGTCTGTTTTTCTGCTCTTCTTGCCCATGTGTGTAAGACTGTTTCAGTATTTCTGGGCTGGTACAGTTTACTCAAAGCTGAATTTTGAACTCCTACAAATGTAGGGATCTAACAGTTATGAAACTGAGATCTGCATACCGCAGTGTTGTCTTCCTGTATGGTAATGTTGAGCGTGGTGGTTAGCTAAGCATGTTTGTCTGGTGAAAGCTGTACGGATTCAAGATCGTTCAGGTAATGGCTAAATTCGAAGTGCACCGGAATGACAGAGTTTATGTTTGTCATCATGGGTGTGCATTAAAAATATTTTTCACTTACATCTTCAATAGATGTGCATTCATTCATTTTTTTTAAACCACTGTTAAAAGCTTTGGAGAGATATTAGTTGGTATTTAAGAAGGAAGGGAAGAAGACATGGGTCATAATTAGGCTGATTCCAGCTGTCTTTCTTCCTTTCTGTTAATAAGCCGATGGCCTGAGGGTGACCTTGTGAGGTCCAACAAGCCATTGGTGCAGGAAGATCAATCCCTTTATAGTAAAGATGCTGCATATAGCTAAAGTCTTACTTTGAGTTGGATACAAGGCCTAATCGATCCAATACATCCATCACATTCCTTCTTATTGCAGGATTGGGATCTCTGCTGCTGTCGGATGACAGAACTTTCTGATATTTAAACATGCCTGCTGTTAGGCAAGGGTTAATACACATGGCTTGTGTGTTGTTGCTTGATAATGGATTAAAACTATATTTTGTGACTCACCCACCGCTACAAGCCACCCCATTGTTCTCTGTGGTTTGACCTTCTGACCTCAGTTAATCAAACTGTTCCTCCTCCTCCAGCAGTGGAGGGGAGGCAACACCAAGGCCAAGCGTAGCTGGCGTTTTGCATACATTTTACTTCACTTCCCTGCTAATTTCATTTGGTTGGCACAAGATGGGATCAGCTGGAGTAGCACTGTATACAGCTGTCATTGTTTGTTTGCTATCTGGCCGCCGACAACACTCTGGGCATTCAAAAAAGCCATGTGTCAGTTAAATGAGTCCGCTGTGGTCTTAGAAGTTGCTTGTATATGTTTGTTTGTTTGAAACCACTTTGCTGCTGATGGGAAGCTTAAGTATGTTTTCAGAAATGTATGCAATCACCCATTTCTGCTTAATAGAAAGCTTTAGTTTTAGCAGGTTTTTGTCAATATCCACCTAAAAGGAATGCTTTATAAAACTTCCTGAAAGAGTCTGTAATGGTATCATTCTGAGTGAACAAAGTTTGCATCATCAAAACAGCAAAAAAGTTCTGTAGTTTTGGAGAGGCCTCTGTAGGTCCTCAAGGATTTTGATGATGGATGTTGTGCATGTAAACTCACTTTTTTAGCCGTCATTGTTCTCCAATGCACCTGTCTAGCAGCAGTCTTCTGCTAAATGAAAGGTGCTTCTGTAAAAAGTACGCAGGAATAGCAATTAAAGAATTAATGTACACAAAGTTAAGCCATTCAGTCTGATTGGCTCACTGTGGATTTTTCCACTGTTCGCTGGAGAAAGTCCTCTTTTCCATCTGTTTTTAGCAATCTTCCCAACACGAGTTGTGTGCCATCTGTGAATCCTGCGCTCTTGCATTGATGGTTTGTAGAGATGCCTGTAGAGTTGGATCTGCACAAAGACATACTCATGCCAACCTGTCCATTCTGTTGTTCTATGGCAGCCACAGCACAGTGTGCTGAGAGGAGGCACTGGCTAGCTTTTAGAACTCGTGAACTAGCTTTAGATGGTTGTTTTGATGGAGGTTAAAAAGTCAGTTGACAAAACGTACATGAAAATATGCAATGTACAAATAAAAACAGGCATTTTAAGATGTCTCCATATTAATTTTGCATACCCTAGTAAATGTGGCTGATTGAATGAATCTTTGTATGTGAATGCAATCTGACTTTTATTATTTAGTATTTCTGTATTTTGCAAATACTACAATGGTACATACTATTTCTTCTCATATTTTGCTTCATATAAATAGTATAAATTGCGTAATCGTAATACTTGTTATATCTTGTATTCCTGTTTTTCCCTCACAGTGACCTGTTATAATATTTATCTGACTGGCCTGACCTGTCCAGCCAGATTAAGCATTAAATTGATGCTGATATCTTGTCTGTGTCTCTCTAGCCTCAACTGGTTGGTTTTTTTTATTTCCAGTTAATGACTGCATCCATGCGTACATCCAATTTCATGTACCTAAAAAGAGCCCTCTGTTTCCTCCACAGCAGACATATGTGTCCCCGTCCAATCATCAGATGGCTCCCCCAAGCCCCAACAGCAACACCACCACAATTAGCAATGGCAGCAGTAACAGCAGCAGCGGGGGAGAGCAGCTGAGCAAAACCAACCTTTATATCCGTGGCCTCCACCCAGGAACCACAGACCAAGATCTGGTCAAACTCTGTCAGCCGTAAGTCACCTAAAACACATTTACTTCAGCGTGCACTTACACCCAATAAATTTCTCTGGCTGTCTGAGGAAGCATGAACCCGGCTAGAGCAGACTAGATTATAATGGGTGTCTGGTGGGTGATGGCTGGTCGGCTGCAAGGATGAAAGGCTTGCATCTCTACTTTTGGCAAATAAAGAAGATGTATAGTTTCCATACAACTTAAGTGCACAGGAACACTAAACCATACCATATTTGGTATTTATGTAATGTACAAGAGGGCCACATTTTTATCCATGCATTTTTTTTAACAATGTAGTGGCTTTTTGGAAAAACGAACAATCACTGGGGCTGCAAACTAAGACCTTTCAGCCTGACATAGCTGAGCACAGACTTTCCAACAACTAGGTACAGAATGTTTAGTCTCACTCTCTCATGCTAATTCATTCTGTCTCTTCGTGCTCATTCATACACTTTTAATCTATGATTATTTTTTCTCTTATGTTTTAGTCATGATACAGTATGACAGTGAGCCCTGTCATCCAGATACAGCGTCACTTCTGCACTATAAATATCACGCCATGTTGCTCATCAGTGTGGCTGTGAGTCTTCGAGAACTTTGTTGTGGACAGCATGTAGTCGGACGTCAAACAGCAGCACCATCCAATCCATCTGATATGTTTGTTAGGCCTTCAGTGGAAGACATCAAAACATGCAGGGCTGAGATGAATGATCTGCTCTTAGTTAATTGAATTATGGAGCCTGGTGATGAGAACCAGAAGAGCAGAGGAGAGTAGTGGGAGAAAAGGAGGGAAAAGAGGGCAAGAGAGATTGAACGAGGGAGGGTGAGGCCTGCTATTTTACAGCTGTCTGGAAGCTATGGCTCACATGAGGCAGCCCAACCCTACAGGAAACGGCAAGCCCAGGGGAAAGGGAAAGACAAACAAGGGCAATGGTAGTGGGGGGGTCAGAGGGGGAGGAGTGAGTGGAGTTCAGGGTTTGTGTGTCAGGTGGTGTTCTGTGGGGGTAGTTCTCATATTTCTGCTTTTACGGAGCAGATAAAAATCACTGCATGAAATGTGCCTTTTAGCAGAGCACATTAAGGCTGATGTAATTTTCAGTTAAACTAGAGTGAAAGAGGATATTGTGTCCAATAATAGTTAAAAGGGTAACGGCTTGTAGATGAGGATGTAAAGCAGCAGGAAGACTACTCGTGTAGGGACTCTGACTTACTTTGCTCTAGTTGGAACCGTAAATCTGCGTATACTTTGAGGACGCAGCACTTCCAGAGCTCCCCTCCCCCACACTGAGAGTTGTTGCATGCAAGCTCTGTGATGTACTGTGTACCAAGTGAGGGATGAGAGACGGGGATGGGATTGGGGGTTGGCTCTCCATTGGCCACCGGGCCCTGCATTTGTGTCTCCGGGTGCCTTGCTGCCGCTCTGGTTATGCAGCAAGTGTGCAGCATGAAGAGCTCATAACTTAAATGCTAGTTGTTGTGAGAATAAGCAGGCTGATGGCACTGCCATATAGTGTATATGCAAATGTAGGAACGCAATGCTGGCATATCCATCCAGTCGAGTGAGTGGCATTTTGTCACTTGGAGTCAGAAATGCATTGTGAAATTGCGGTTTTGCATATGAGGGCAAATGGCCCTCCAGCTTATACACATTGGATGGGATTGCAGAAAATAGACCAAATGAATGACTGTAACATGAAATATCTCTGTTATAGTAGATAAAATATCAAAAATGTGTGATTGTCAACACAGCCCAACATGCTCTCATGCATGTTATAAGGACAAGGAAAACCCAAAGAACAAGCCCACATCAGCATTCAGGTTGGGATTTGCTTGCAAGGTAGAAAAGTGTTTGGGTTTTTTCCCCCTTACAGTCCTCAGAGTTTGGCACAATCAAACAGAATAATCAGATGAAGTTCTGTAATGTGAATTATTTAATATGACTGTTTGATCTTCTTGTCCTACATCCTACACAGATGACCTTAAGCCATTTTAAAAAAGTGGGGGAAATGCTTCCAGGCTTGTGTTTTTTATTTTTTGTTTTTTATTTTTTTGTTTGTTTTAAATGTGTGTAGTAAAAAAAAACAAAAAAAAAAAACTGTTAGACTGTCACATTACAGCTAACAGGTCCTCAGCTAATCCTTACTTACAAAAGTCAAATTATTTATGAAATTGATTTCTCAGAGTGAGGTAGTGGTGCTGTGCCACTAGATGCAAGTTGAATTACATTTCAGGGGGCACTAAGACCCAGTGGAGGGTTAAAGGCTGTCTAGAGAGAAGCTGGTTAGTAGAATGAGAGTGTGGCTGGGAGCCAGTATTGGACAGGACAGCCAAGGAGAGGCATATCAGATTACACTGCATGCACATGCCTGGAGAGATGGGAATTGATAGACCCTGCTGCACAGAACCATTCGCCCAAGTCGAACACTATCCTATGTATTTGCAGTATCTACGGCTAGGTGGGGCGAGGGGTGTGGGTAGTTAATGTAGAATTTTCATATTTATGGTGAATTATGATGCAATCGCTGAAAAAATTGATGGGGGGATTCATATCTACCAGTTTGCCACTGCATGTTGGATTTCCCTGGAGATATGATCCCTATTGACATTTGTGTGTGAGCTAGAATGAATAAGATATGGTAAATCTATAGTCCTCCTAGAATGCAGAAGCCCACGGGACAGTATCATTTTTTTTCTAACTGAATTTGCCCTGCCTTGGATTTGTTATCAGATGAGGTGATTGTGTAACTTTATTGAAATCTTTAGATGATTTACAATTTAGTTATCAAGAGTATTACATCTATACACAGTGGAAGGACGACCTCTGAGTGCAAACCTCACTGTTTTTCAGGTATGGGAAAATTGTGTCCACGAAGGCCATCTTGGACAAGACTACCAACAAATGCAAAGGTGAGGGTTTGTTGTTGTTGTTGTTGTTGTTGTTGTTGTTGTTTTAATTAAATGAAAAAACACAGCTGTTCCATGCTCATCCATAATATTTGTTGAAATGTGGCCTTTCAGTTCACTAACGCCTCTTCTAGTCAGCTGATCATTGTGTAGCATATCAAGTGGTAAAATTACACCACAAATATGAAACTAGTTTCTCATCATGGTTTTTGCTGAAATGTGTGGGAGGAGAAATACCTCATTTTATTTAGGCGGGATACTTTCTTGATAGAATGTGGGGGAGGCAGCACAACTGGTCCCTATTTGGTCTCCGTAGGTTCACTGTCAGATCTGACTGTATCACACATTTGCATCCTGCCTTGCGTCCCAGTTTTGCTTCTGTTGTTTGTTTTTTTAAAAACATGGTCCAGGCTTGCTTGCATGTGTGAAAATGCTCATAGTTACACATCGCTGCACAGAAAATGAATAAAAAAAATAACCAATATGAACATATTAGAGGGAATAGAGTTTCTGTAAAAAACAGTTTTTGAGAAATGATTGTAACGTCAGCAGAGAAGGAGAGGACTACTCTGAGCCCACAGCACCGTCAACCTTGGACTGGGCGAATGGGCTTGCGTGTAAATAAGAGACCGTGATCAGATGATCCGAGATGCCAAAGTTCAGAAATCTATAAAAGAGCAAGATCATGTGGGGTCTGGTGTCTGATAGTTTATAGAAATCACTCCTTTACTTCATGGGAAGCCAAAAAAAAAAATGTTGGTGCGATGTGAAATCTATGGCTGGTATCGGTAATGTGCAAGGTTACAGCATGCTGCTGATAAAGTCAATAAAGCTATTTGACAAGTGCATGAAGCCGTCAGCTTCACACTGTACCTACTGAGTAGGTGTGTGTTTATTTATTTATTTTTTTAATATGGGCAGCGTCCTCCATCTGTCCCCCAGAGGGACGCACATTCCAGTCCTAGCCAGCTGTCTCTTCAGATTCATACACTGTTACCACGAGTACCTCATGAGTTTAAACTGTGCACCTCTCCTGCAGTATGCACATCTCACTGTCATATATTTTGTTCCCTGCAGGCTATGGCTTTGTTGACTTTGATAGCCCAGCCTCTGCTCAGAAGGCAGTGACGGCACTGAAGGCTGGCGGAGTGCAGGCTCAGATGGCCAAGGTGAGAACTCAGCTTGAGGTATCAAAATTCATTGGGTTAATTTATAACGGCTTGGTGTAAGTTTGATTTAGCCTGAAAGAGCACTTTATCAGTGTCTCAGCAAAAATGTTGAATAATGATTTGATTCATTAATTTCACATTAAATGTTGACTCATTAATCATAGAGGGAAAAGGTTGCTCCTTGGATTTTTCTGCCTCTTAAGAAATAACAGATCTCTCTTGCTGTTTGTAGCGCCCCATTCTTTAAAAAAAATAAATAAATAAAATCAAAAATCTATCACCAGATATTCCTTTATGCTTAAATCCGCTTTTTTCATACATAAAATCGCTGGCTTCATCAGTCTGCATTATGTTGTTCAGAAACGGTCATTTTTATGTTAATTTTCCCTGCAGCTTCATCCAGACGGGGCCTCTGGTAATGCTGGAACATATGTCATGTGCTTGACATTTGACTGTATATCAAGTGACTTAGTTAGTGTCAGATTTTTGTTACTAGTTTATGTAACGGAGAGAATGAAAGGGTTGCAGGGATTTTTAAACCAGAGAATCATCCAAACACCAATTACTAAACAGGGAGAGAGAAAAAATCATCTGCCCTGTTTTGGTGAGGATGTTCTTACCTCAGGCTTTTTGAGTTCAGCATGTTGCACAGCTTCAATGCAACATTGCTCATATGATTAAAAGGCGGCATTTGGAAACTTAAACATAAATCACCTACATGTTTAAATAACATCAGCAGTGTTGCAACTTCTGCAGAAAAGTAACCAGGGTGCTGTTCAGAGGTGAAGCCAGCACACTGCGGCGCTGTCACAATAATAGTGCACTTTAAGACTATTTCTGTGCACAAAGAGTCCACGGATGCTTACATGTATGTATGTATGTGTTTATAGTGGTGATGGTGTTTGGGGAGCACGTCCCAGAGCCTGCTCTTTGAGCTCCCTGCACAAAGGACCTGTCTGTTCTCCCTAGTGGCATCTGACTCAGTGTCTGAGCAGTTCCCCAGTCAGCAGGGCACAGTGCCCAGCCACCCGCCCTGTCACACGCACGCCCACAGACACACAGAGCCCACTTGACAATCGCACACGCACTTCAGCAGCCTTGCCTCAACCGGATTATGACACGCTCTCACGGACTCGCACACCACCGGCGCCCTGGGAAAGCTGATCTCTCGTTAAGCTGGATCACTGACATTCATACGGCTTCTTGCTCGCAAAATAACTTGATTTCAGTCACCCTTTCAGCCCGGCTTTACAACAAGACTTGTGTGTTTGCGTCAGAATTCTCTCTGACTCACTGTGACTCATTCACAGATGAAATCCACAACTGGGGCTTCTCTGCTGCTCGCTCTCATGGGTTCAAGCCTCATTGCTAGTGTACACTGCGGGGAGGGAGGAAGGTGAAGGAGAAATCACCTTCATCGCAGGTCGCAGCGATTACACATGCATTATTCATGGAATGGAAATGAACTCGCGCTGCATTTACAGGTTTTTAATCACATCTGCACTCTGAGATAATGAATATGCATAATGGTTAGAGGGCGATACAGATTGAGCATCTCACAAGATGCCGTCGGTCACATTAAATTTGTTTTAAGCAGGGCACAAAGGAAATTGGAAGGGGAGGAGCCTACAAAACAGTTCAAGTTGCTTAGAGTGAAACTTTCTTTCAGCATGTTTTCTAATCATTTTAAATTCAGATTTGGAAGCGCTGCATATTTTCTCTGGTTTCTAAAAGCCGACAGAGCCAGCATCTGTGCCTGCATTCAAGGTCAGGATTACCACATGAATATAGCTGCCTGAATGCAAGCAGTGCATTAGTAACATGATCGAGGAAACGGAACGACCACGTTTTTGGTAGCACAATGCGTGAGATGTTCTCCAGATTGTTCCCGAAGGTCTTTGTCCAAAATGTCACTGCTCTCTCTCTCTCTCTCTCTCTCTCTCCACCAAGCGAGAGAAAGGGGGAGCACGTAATCGCTTTAGATCATCCAGGGATGGCAAGCCATATGAAATGTAATTATGCTTTGATATCACAGTGGCTGAATCGCCTGCTTTCATCCTCTTAAGGTCCTGGCTCTGAACAATGACCCCCTTTGTAACCCTTTGGAAATAAAATATAAGTGATGGAAAATAAGAGAAGAGTGTAATGAAGATCTGTGCAGATTACATTTGTGATAGTGAGCTATAGAAATAGAACTGAAAATTTCACTTGACTTAAAATGAGTTCAGCTGAAATCCAGCCAGAACTTTCTTCACCGTCTCTGTTCTCTCCAGACCTCACGGTCCACGTCTCACGGGTCCAAAATGAAATCATTTTGACTTCAGCTTCAGACCTTCTACCTTTTCTTGCTGCTTCTTTTTTTTTTTTTCTTCATGTCCTCTGCCTTACATCCTCCAAATATCAGTCATCTCACACACGTCCTGTTCAAAGGTTATGTAAATTTCCCAAATGTTTGCTGGCGGCTGTATTTTCTTGGAACGCTTCTATGGTCATGCCTCAGCTGTTGTTCTGTCACAAGGAAACCAAGAGCCCCAAATCATTCACCTCCCTCTGGCTTCTCTGTGGTTAGCAACAGGAACAAGACCCCACCAACCTGTACATCTCTAACTTGCCGCTGTCAATGGACGAGCAGGAGCTGGAGAACATGCTGAAGCCCTTCAGTCAGGCCATTTCCACACGCATCCTCCGTGACGCCAATGGAACCAGTCGAGGAGTGGGCTTTGCCAGGTACACGCTGTTGTAGGACAGCTGGCTGAAGTTGACTAGTTGTGCTGTAACCTTGTGTGTATTTAAGAAAATCTCAAGTCCAATGGGAGTACTAAAGTTCAAAGCAACTTTTTTAGTATAATGTTGGGTGAGTGGGCCCTCTGGTGGTCATTATAGGTAGAAACCTTTCAAGCAGAAACTGTCATTCAAAGAAGTGATGGATTGGCTCTCTACAGTTTTATTAAGCACAAAATATGTCCCTTAGGATGGAGTCGACAGAAAAATGTGAGGCCATCATCCAGCATTTCAATGGGAAATATATCAAGACTCCACCTGGAGTTCAAGGTGAGTTTTCTGGAGGTTTTTTTGTTTTTGTTTTTAAATTTGAGGCTGAGTAGATTGTCTTTATTTATTCAGCATATTTCAGCATCAAGACAACAGTCTTATTAAAACGGTTTTAGAAAACTGAGTGTTATCTCCTGTTTGGAAAACCTCTGGTTCAGCACCGTCAGAACCCTTGCTGTGTAAATTTGCTGATGGAGGCCAGAAGAAGCGCCAGAGCCAGGGGAAATATCTGCAGAACGGTCGGCCCTGGACAAGAGATGGAGAGACTGTGAGCTTTGTTTTTTTTAGTTTATTTTTTTTATGCCTGTAAGGGGGGGATCCAAACACCTCATGTTTCTCCCTCATAATGACATTGCTCTTTTGTTTTCTTCCTCCAGGGAGGAATGACCCTCACCTATGACCCAACCACAGCCTTACAGAATGGGTCAGTATGCTGGCTCATGCTAATCTCTTGTATAGCCCCAAGGAGTGGTGGTCTAAGCTGTGGTCACTAAGAAATCTGTGCCTCTTTCTGCAGGTTTTACTCCTCTCCCTATAGCATTACCCCCAATCGGATGATTGGACCAACCTCCCTTTCCCCATATATGCATCCACCTGTGTCCACCTATCAGGTACTGGGGTTGTTGTGTTTTCAATTTTATAGCTTTTGGTTTGAAAATTTGTTTTTAATATTTCAGCCATATTTTCTTCTTTATTTTCTGCAACTATTTTGTAATGTTTCTGCACGTGTGTTTTTATATTAACTGACACGTCTTCGATTTTCTTGCAGGTACACAACCCGTCCTGGCTACATCACCAGTCATACATAATGCCACCCACAGTGAGTATCTGGCAGTTTATTTGTTTTTGTTTCTCTCAAGACTCTTTTAATTTAGCTTTGATTCTTGATGTTCCCCCCATAGGGAGCTGTCCTGACACCTGGGATGGACCACACCATGTCCATCCAGCCAGCATCAATGATGGGGCCTCTAACACAGCAGCTCAGTCACCTCTCTATGGGCAGCAGTGGTACAGTAAGTACAGTGCACAGTATCTGGCTATGAGAAAGGCCAGGGTAAGAATTGTGTGGTTTGTGCCTTTTGAGTTTCAGCTTCTTTTTTGTATTTGAATTCTTCTCCGGGTGCAGATTCACACAGCTAATGAACTTATTTCCATTCTCTTCCAGTATATGCCTGCAAACACATCTATGCAGGGGACCTACATACCCCAGTACACCCAAGTGCCTGCCACCAACATCTCAGTTGAGGTACTGCCCTCCACCTCTCGCCTCCCTTTGGAAACATTTACCACTCAAACCTTTACATAACTGCAGATTAATTATTTGGTGCTTCTTTCTCAGGAAAGTGCCGTCCAACAACCTGTTGCCATAGAGACACCAACAGAACATGCAACCTACTCTTACCAGCATAACAAGTAAAGAGGTGGGTTTTGACTGATTCCCCCAAGTGACTGTGTGTGTGTGCGTGCGTTCTAATTGGCTAATCTTGTCACCCTGCGTTAGATCTTCATCTGGGGCCCGACTGACTCTTGAGGGGTCCCAAGAGCTGAGATTCCCTGTGTGAAGAACTAGACACTCCAGGAACACAAACTGTTCCACACAAAGGACAAAAACAAAGATATTTTCTATGAACTCAGATTTTAAAACAAACTCTTTTACTTCAGACAAGCAAAGCTGGAGGACAGCAGACGGTGGGGAAATGGAAGAATGGAACAATGAGCATCTATTTTGATAACGGTCAAGAAAAGTTCAAAAAGCTGTTAAATGTGTCGTGTATGACCATTGATCATATTCTTTTTTTTCTCTCTCTTCAAAACACTACTCCGGGGAGCAAGGATGAAACCAGGAAAAGAACATTTCAACACCATGTTTTAGGTCATGTTCTGCTTTTGTAAGATATGCAGTTTTTGTTTTTTTACATTTTTCTCCTTTTTGACTGATGCTTTCAGACTTGAACCTGCCTTTTTGTAAATAGTTCTTTGGTTATTTTTTTTGTGTGTTTCTAGCCTCGTCCAATTGATTGATTGGTGCAAATATTCGGAAGCAGAAAAACTGAAGTCCTTTTAGAAAAAGCTGATGTTGTAAGACTGATATGGTGCTGACATCGATTAGCTTCTTTCTCTCACAAAGGCAGCAAGTTTGTCAGGTATGAAACCTTACCTGAAGCAGTCTCACTTAAGTTTTTTGGCACTTAAATATATTTAAAAGGAAAAAAAAGTTTAGTTCCAACAATCTCAACAAAGCTGCAGACAATCAGAAGATTACACAGAAGAGAACATTTTAAGCTGATGTTCGTTGCCGAAATATTTCAGAGCGGACTACTTTAAAAGAGATGAATAGATTTAAAGCATTCCAGTTGTTGTTGTTTTAACCGAGAGTTTTAAATATTGATTCACTTTGAGCTGCTTCACGTGATGAAATCCAAAGTTGTTTAACAGGGATCACATCTCACTCAGAGCTGCCTGTAAATAGATTGAAATGTATTCACACTTTCGCTCGACTTCCTTGATACATGTGATGTAATGTGTCAGTGCCCCTCCCTTTTTTTTTTTTTTGTTTAAGTAAACAAGGATGCAGATTCTTCCCTGAATCCCCCAAAAAATCAGATTTTCTGAAGCGGGAATGAAATGTTGTTATTAAAGTATAAAGATGTAATTACACAGACATGGAGATTAACTGGTGACGCATGAATCTGTCCTGTTATATCTGCAGAAAACACTACTTAGGTGATTCATAACGGCCAGGCTATGGCTTTGAAACTGGCCATTGCTGTGTGTTTGCAATCTTCTTCTGCATTTCTGGTTTTTACCGTCATGTTTTTTGTTCTTAAACATTATTTAAAGGTTTCATTTTTTTTTTAATTCAGTTTCAAAACTTTTAAGATTGATCTTATTTTTCAAAGAAGCTTTGATTTTTATTTTTGATAGTGTGTTGTGTGCTTCATAGTGAGAAATAGAGGTTTTCACTTTTTTCTTTGTGTTTTGCGTACTTGCTTTGTTGTGGTTTCAGTGTTGATGTCAAAGAGGCTTTAATATTTCAGTTCTGTCAGTGTCACCAGTGTTGGCACTTTTAGACATAACTTCTCATGATGGATGAAGCATGTATGCTAGGTTCAGATGCATTGTTACAGAGTTGCACCGCATGCAGTCGGTGTAAGAGCAATTTATGTTGAAAACCTTGACTTACCTCATCCTGCCAGAGCAATGTAGATTCAGTTTGTGTTCAATGTTCACAGGCAATAACCAACTACAGTAGGTCTCATGGCTGATCACAGCTGGTACTGTGTCCACATCCTCTAACTCTTCCGTCCAATGTTTGGAAAACATGCCCCAAGGTCTGTTGATCTATGCAATTAATTTATTGTCCTTACAAATGCAATACTACGAATATCCAAGAGACACCTCGTGTTGCGACAGTGGATCACCTCACAGTGACTTTATATTCTGGCTGACGTGGCTTTTCTCTTTTCATTTTAAATAATTTGTGTTTGGTTTTTGTGACACATTTGTCTATGGTTCATTAATTGTAAGTAGAATTGCAACATCAAAAGGGAACTTTTTCATACCAAAACGCGGTTGTTTTAATATGACTGTAGGAAAAGTAAGAACTCCTAAAATAAATAAATATGGCAGATTTTTTTTTCTCTCCATATGTTTTGAAGGCACATTGCCACTTTTTGTTTAGTTTAGTTTAAACACAGGCACCATTGCATTGTTTTCATCATTCCGCTCATTTTCCACTTTTACGGTTTGGATAAATATCGTCCCATCTCGTTCTTTCTTAGCTGTTACTTGTTTTCCTCTTTAACTACAAAACCTTTTATTTCCAGGTGACAAATAAACCTCACAGAAATGCCTTAATTTCACTGGAAGGGAGTGTGAAGTGCTACTCAGCTGTGTTGGGCTTTATCTCTGACTGGAATTGTTTTCATGCACTGCAAACTGTTGAAGGTGTTTGTTTTTTTGTTTTTTTTTTAACTCCTTGAGATACTAGATCTATGAAGCAAAGAAATGTTTAAATGCTGATTCACTGTTGTGTGTTTACCATTCCACGATTTTAATCCAAATATATTGAAGACAAAAAAAATGAATTGTGGCTTATTGCTGCTAATTTTTAAATTATTTCATCTGAAGGTCATTTAATATATCAAGTCAAAAATGGGGTCAGTTTTGTAACCATGTCCATGAATTTGTCTGTTTATTGTGCGCATCAACCTCTCCGTAAGTGTTTGTGCCATGATGCAGGGCTTTTTGTTTTTTTTTCCTTCATAGAGAAGAAATCCCTTCAGTTTTTAAACTTTCATCCTGGTTTGATTTTTGAACTTGCCATTTTTTTTAATTTTTTTTTTTTTAAATAAAATTTTTTTTTCACTGTGACAGTGCTTTTGTTTGTTACCTAAAGTCCCTTTAGCAGGTTGAAGACAACATGGGATGTGCTTTACGGCATGCTGAGGAAAAACCTACACATAATCCAGGCATCTTAAATGCCATGTGGCTGAAACCCAGCCAACAACCACTGATCTTTGATCAGTTGTCAATGGCCTTTTATTAGTGTTTGTTGATCAGTGGTCATGGAAATTTGCATATTGATGATCAAGGAACTGACCTCACAGCCCATTGTTCATTCAGTAGGCTAGTTTGTCATTGTGCAAATGTACTGTTTATGGCTGGGGAAGCCTGCAGTCAGCTTAGACTGAAGAAGTCACCTGGATGAGTGATGAAATGTTTCTCCCACTGAAAATGCTACATCCAGAAACGATGCTTTGGGATTTACTTACCTGGA
Source organism: Simochromis diagramma (assembly GCF_900408965.1). Lineage (NCBI taxonomy): Eukaryota > Metazoa > Chordata > Actinopteri > Cichliformes > Cichlidae > Simochromis > Simochromis diagramma. The sequence goes on along the minus strand of NW_024387152.1, from coordinate 2,095,151 downwards.
CGACTGAGCGTGCATCAAGACGACATTATGAGATATGCCATGTTTTCATCTAATCGCACTTTGGCAGGTATAAATAATTTTGCTTTTTTTGCCCCCCCCCAAAAAAACACTTTGAAAGACCTTCAGAATGATAGAACTGCTCAAGAGCACTTTGAAAACATCCCTCTCCTTAGAAGTAAAATCTAAAGAAATCTGTGGCGGCTCAACACCAAAGACAAGTTCATGCTTTAACTCGTGTCTTTGAAACCACAAATTAGTTTGAGTTCATGTGAAAGTATTTGGAGAAAAAAAGCCACAATACATGAGAATTTATTTCTAAAACAGACTTGAGTCTAGATAAAATAGATAAGAAATACATTCTTAAAAAAAGTATTTTACATTGTTTGCTGTATATGTTTTAAGTATATACAAAGTTCAAAATATACTGAATATACCAAAAGGTTGTTGAACAAAAGAACACCGAAATACATAAAATAGACTTTTAACCTTATTTTACACCATCAAGAAAACTGGATAAACAAATGACAGAACTTTTACCGTACTCTTACGGTGTAATTGTTTGGTTACACCTGCAAACCAGCATCAAGGAGAAACAATGTTTTTTTTCACTCCAAATCATACTCTGAGGTTATGTCACATTAATTTCTCAGCTTTACTGAAATGTCATAAAGAACTGAGTGGCATTGTATCAATTTACCTGCAACAATGAGGTAATTACCTATTTTAATATTAACTTCACCTTATAACATCAAAATTCTCATCCAAACACAGACTAAAGCAAAATCCACACATAAGCTGCAACTCTGAACTTTGTAGACATTACAGCAAAGCTGTATGCAGTAACACAAAAGTCCAAGTCAGACCTCCAAATGTCTTTAAGCTCCAGATCCGACAGAAAACCAGTGTATCAGCAGGTAACTGGAGAATGTGTGGCAAACCAATAGGTGTCAAATATCCTACATGCTTTACCCAGGCAGGCCTGCCTGAAACAAACTGAGCACTTTTAATATCAACACGATGTGTGTAATCTGTGTGCCACCAGATTGTCCCACCATTGTGTGGAGTTCTCATGTGTGAAGATCAGGGGGGAAAAAGAGACTTTGGCATTTGGGAATGTAATCTGCTTTTAAAACACTTTTTTTTTTTACTGATAACACAATACATGTTAATGAGTGATCAATGACAACTGATTGTGGCACAAAAACATGTAATGAACATTCCACCTCAGAGTATGATTTGCACAAGTGTAACACGTACAAATCAAAGCGTTTGAGCTGCTGTCTGACACATACACAAAAAAAACTGTAGAAGAAGTTGGAGGCAGTGATTTGTTGCTCCAGCAACATCCTTTCAGCTACTTTTAGCCGAGGATGGAAATCGCTGAGCTGGTTCCTGATCAGATGAGCTGGTGTGAAAGTTGTTCCCAGAATTCAAGTCTCCCATCTGCGAGTCCTTTCCTGGGGAGTAAAACTCAACCATCATCAAGATGTGAGGCAACTGTACAACTTCACAATTGTCATCCTCACATCACAACAGCTTGTGGTTTACAATCTCCCAAACGATCCTTTTTCTGAAATATGGCATATGTTTCTGTCAAAAACAAAAGGAAAGACATTTTTAAGCCTTCATTATGACTGCTTACTGAAAAGATACTCTCATTGATGCTGTTTGAAGTTACCTGCGTGAAAGTGATTGGTTTGTCTTTGGTAATGTAATCTGCATATTTGCATGTGAACATTCCACAGTCGCTACCATTCATTTGCTGAGGGATCTCCTAAGAACAGGAAAAGAAAGAAGACAAGTTTGCATCTGCAAATCAGACCTTGATTAACCTACAGTGCAAAATGACATCTGACACTTTGACAAATTATCTATAAAATGTCTTGACAGTAAAAGCTGCTGAGAAACTAATTTGAAAATTCAGAAAACAAAAGTCACAAACATAAGAAACTGGATCTTTAAACATTTCAAATCATCCACGCTCCCATAACATGGCTTTCGTATCTTGTGGAGGCTTACAAAAGCAGCAGAACATCGTATACTTAAAATCTCAGACTGGACTACTAACATTTTTGTCACTATTTTGAAACCATGTGTTACCAGAAACCTAGTGAGGGCTTTACAAAAAAACCAAAAGAACTTTATAGATCTACAGCTATCAGATTCAACTGTAGAACAGTGTCTGATAGAAAAGAGAAACAAGTAAAATGCCAAATGAATAAAACGATACTGTGAGGCAGATAATGAAATCCCATCTAACATTCCTGAAACCATGTGATTTGAACACTTGTCACAACAACCTTGTCTGTAGAACTTACATTGCGTGTTTTGCTGTGCAGAATCCAGCCTGAGGTATCCAGTTCTTTGCCTTTTTTGTCCTTACTTTCCTGTTGCAGGTATTCACTGGAAAACAAAATTGAAGTGCAAAAGTGCGATCTCAGTGAGTTATATTTACCTCTCGAAACACAGACCCCATTTAAACAAATATTGCACATCTGCTACAGAAACTTACAACAATATTTCACATGCTTTATCGTTGTTTCCTCCCATAGAATCAAAGTACATGATGGACTTCTTGCGGAAATCCACCACCTGAAAAAAAACAAAATGCTAAATAAAATCCCAAAATATTTATATCCACATTTTAACTGACCCTTAAAACAACAATAAATTCAATAATTTTATTACACGACAGAACAGTATTATTAAGAATGCAATGGTTATTGTAATCACACTGATCCTACTGTTTCCAGTTTAAGTCCAACATTATGAAGTTTCATTATTTACTTTATCGTAAAATAATGGAAATAAAGTTGAAAGCAAAATCAAAGTCTCCATGAGTGCTTCCAAAATGGGTTTTTCTCCCCGATGTGTGATTCAAACATGATTTGAGAGGCACTTGTAATTTCAATGTACAAAAACGCTAAGATACTAACAGAAGATGCATTTCTGTTGCTGTGCCTAAATTACTGACTAAAGACAGCATAAATCTACTATTGGTTTTTGGTTTTCGGTTTTCAAAGGAATTGTATGCAAAAATACTATATTAAATTATACTATACTTTATTTATTGAGGGCAGGGCCAAGAGTTGTGCTCCCCTAGACTTCTACTGGGGATTTGCCTGAATAGACGTGAGCTCAGATGGGATGGGGCTTTTGCCATAGTGGCTCCCAAATTGTGGAATTTGTTGCCGTTTCACATTAGACAAGCCTCTTCCCAATTTCTAGATCTGCTTTTAAGACCCCACCTCTTCTGTTGTCATTTTAATTGTATTCATTTTTTCAATATATTTAATTTCTAATTTTGTTGCCATGTCTAGCACTTTGGTCAGTGGTTACTATTTTAAAGTGCTTTAGTTGGCTTGGCCATCTTGTGACCGCCACTCATTTAGCGTCTCTCGCAGCTTCCAGAATTCACTCACCAACCACTCGGGTAATAAAGACTTTTCCCCTCACGACATCACATCACATCCATTATGCCCAACAACTTTCAAACAATCAGGCAAAAACTCTGTACCAAATGGACCAAATGTCTTTTCTGAAAAGGTGCGTCTTCCATATTGGCTTCACATTTGAGACTAAGAGCCTATGTACATTTTTATACTGTGTATTATTACACAGTTAGGTCCAATAATCAAGGTGTATTTATTTGTAAAACGTTGGCTCAAAGTGAAGACTTTTAGCTTTAGATAATTCAGAAAAACCAAAACACCATTGAGGAACTACAGCCATTTTTAAACATGGTTGCCTGTGCTGTCAAAGCTTATAATCATCATATAGCATTGACATAACATATGTATAACACTGACATAACGCATGTATAACACTGACAAAGCAGGCCTGTTTATGCTCGTCCTTAAACCTTTAGATTACTTTCTACAACAGCCATTGGGACTTACAGAAAGGCACCAGTGCACCCCCAAGTGGACAGGAACCAACAAGATGTCTTTAGAAAAGATGTCCATCTTTTTGGTCCAGCGGCGGACAGCAGAATAGCCACTGCTGCGCAGCTTGGGATAGAAAAAAGTATTGAACGTATTGACTGTTGGCATGTTGGAATCCTTGCTGCGCTCAACCAGCAGGTTCATGTAGAAGTTGATCACCTGGGAAATTAAAGAGAGACAGTTTAGATCAAGTGGACATGTGCACTCGTTTAGTTGTGGATCATAAATCTAATCGTGTACTGTTTTTTGTTTTAAATAGAAGATGTAGAGAAACAGATAATTTCTTTTTCTGTACATCTTCTGAGGTTCTCCCCCTGGCAAACCAGGGGAGGTAGGCGGTATATTCATCAAGGCAGGACTTACACTGTTCTTCATCCATGTAGCCACATTGGAGCTGTGTTTCTTAATTGTGTCAATAAGATCTCTCTATTTTTCCCCTTCATTTCTAATACAACATTTACGCACCTCATCATTGAGCCAGTTGAGGTTGCTCAGGGTTTGCAGGTCTTTACGTGTAAGGCTGAGACCAAAACCTTCACTTAACACTTCATGAGGATTGCCCCCTCGCAGCACCCTGTTCACTTCAGCCTCCATTTCCTTAAGAGGAAGAATGAGACAGTATACATGTATGACACCATGAAATAGTACTTACATTTTTATATATATTTTATATTAGTCTGACAATATGCAAGGACAGTAATTAAAAATAAAAGTCCCTTCATATTCTTAATCAGAATATTACTGATAAATGAGATTAAATGAGGAACCTTAACAAAACCAACAGAGAGCACTTAATTTTCAAAAGATTGTAGAAGAAATCTCTGCACATCTATCATCAAAATGTAGTTGCAGTTTTACTTTTTAAAAGATAAATACTAGTTAGAAAACATACTTCCCTGCGACAGTCTGTTGTGGTCACTCATTTCAATAAATATATAATGAGCTATGCAAGTACATTAGGGTACAATTTCCATACCTCTGTAAGTTCAGGGAATTCTGGTTTCTCTTCCAAAGACGTCTCTTCTTTTATGATAGGACTCAAAGGAAGCTCTTTCTCCAAAGGAACTCGAACACAGACTTCGACATCTGGGCTACGCTGCTCCTCGTCAGACAGGCGCTGAGAACCAGAAATTACAAAGCAAATTAACGCAAAAGGAAAAATAATGAACATGCCAAATCTTAACCCAATAAGGTTTTGTGAGCTGACCACTCACCTGCTGCAACAACTGAGCAGCCAGAGCTTCTTGCTCTTCTATCTGTCTCCGTCTTTCCCTCGCCCGGGAGTCATACATACTTGTCCTACAGGAAGAATTTAAAAAAGGAAAAAGATCTTTTTGCACTATTCAAATGTCGTGTAAATTAAATAAATAATTTAGTACACTTACAATTCTTTGATCCATAACTCCGCTTGGAAACATGGCACACTGTTAAGACAGAAATGTATCGTGATGAGATATGTGTAAACCTTGGTTGTGCTGAAATCTACCTAAACACTTAATACACATACACATTTATAAACAAAATAAGAAAACAACTTGAAATGTTTGGCTATATATGCCTCTGTTTGTATTATGTTTAACCAAGTTACACTTCAAATAGCAAGCCTGACCAAAAGAAATACTAACCTCGAGCTGTCTTGTTTTTTACTTTTTTGCTCATCTACAATAATTACAGAGTCGCCATCATGAGCTGTAAGAAAAGGCAAGAATAAGACCCATGAACAACCACCAAGTAACGTTTAATTCACTTACAATAATATGTTCCACGCTCTCCCCATTTCCATCAAGTACTCAGTATGATTACCTGATGACTGTGTGTCCTGAGAAGAGTTATCCTGCAGAGCTGATGGAGAAGGAGTTGATATGAGAGTAGCTCCTCTGCTGGAACTCAGGTCCCTGTCCAGGGACCATGTCTGGATCTCTGGCTTGCTGGGGCCCCCCAGTGGACTGGGAAGGTTGCTGGAGCACTGGCTAGAGACTCCCCTGGGGCTGGCGGGACTGCTGGGCCCCTCTGAAGTTCCTCCTGCTGCTGACCCAGTTGGAGAAGAGAACTGCAGCAGTCTGCGGCTGGTGGTCAGGAAGCTGGTGCTAATGGGACAATGACAAGTAGAATGGTACAATAAGTGACTGGTCTGGAAACAACATGATTACAACAACAGGATAAAGTGGGGTAGGCTGTTCTGATCCCCACATACCATAGCTATATGATAATGTGCACACCAGGAAAAAAACGAAGATCCCCTTTGAAGTCTCTGGCTCAATGCACATGAAAGCCATGTCATTCCATGCTACGCAAAATAAGAAGATATGAAAACTACCTTTCATGCTTCTCTCACGCCCCCCCCCCCAAAAAAACCAAAATTATATCTCATTACACATTTTTTGTAACAGGAACATGGCATTGATTCAATACGTACAAATCTCTGTGAGACCTCACAATAGTGTGCGAGCTGCCATTGTGAAGATAAGACGACTGACCACCAGAGACCATAGTAAGAAGCTGCCTGTAGACCTCCTTCTCCTCCTCTCGAACAGACTGTTAAACAAAGAAAAACCCCAGTATGAACAGACAGACATGCAACAAATAGATATGAAGGAATCACACAGTTCATTACTGCTTTCATAAATAACCTCCTGTGCTGTGCAGCGGGGCCTGGTCTTGGGTAAGCAGCCTGATGAGGTACTGTGTGTTGGGCTCTGCACCACTTTGATAGGAAAGGTCTTCTCATACATGCTGGTGCATGAGCTGCTTGTTGCACCTACTCCACTAAACGAACTGCAGACAAAATTTTGGATTTACAAAAAAAATTTATAATAATGATTGAATATTGCTTACATGTCACAATAATAAATAATTTAACAAGCAGCAACTGCTGAAAAAGAATTTTCTGTCAGACACACACAAAAGATGTAAGGAATACAAGAATACCTTTGAGTTCCATGCGTTCGGAGACTTAAAGGCCTGCCTAGCCTTGGAGAAGGCTGCCATTTAGGGGTGATGGAGGGTGGCAAATTAACCGAATGCCCGTTTGTTTTTGGCACCTCACGATGCACAGGACTCATGCACACTTGTCGCCTACAAACTTTTGATCCCGTATTTGACTTCTCATTACGCAACCACTCTGGAATACAGGGAGAAAGTACAGTAAGAGTTACAGTCCAGACAGGTTTTTGAAACCTTAAATGCAGATCGCATATCATGACTTACACCTGATATATGCTTCAGTGCAAAATCTACTCCATAACCTATTAAGTAACCTGATGTGCATCTTCCAAGAAACCCAACTACATGTCGGGTCAATGTAGCCCGCAATTATTGTGACTGGCCTATTCATCACCATCGAAGTCTAAATCAGCCCTTAATACTGCATTACATTCTAATACTTCTATATTTTATTATGTAACAAGGCCTGTTGTATTGTTGCTATCAAAAAATTATTCGCAATGCTGCTGAAACTAATGTCACTGTGTCACCGTCCAACTACTCTGGACCTAACGTACCTGAGATTGATGACAAATTAGTGTTTATGCAATTAAGTAGTACAAGAGCAGAACTGGGGTATGAAAATCACAAAGCCCATACAGTCTGATACAGTACATTTGCTAAAATATTTCCAATTAAAGACTGTAGAGTAAGAAGGTATTACAAACAACAAAATATAAAGGTTGTCAGACAATTTAAAAGACATACTTGGAAGCTGAAAGCTCTTACAACAGCACTGTCCTGGAAAACACTGTAATTCAACTGGTGCCACAACATCCAAAACCCAGTGAATGTTTTAAAACCTTTTAGTTTTAATCATAGTTACTTGGAGTGGACAGGCATTCTCAGAGGGTGAAATTCTGGAAATGCTGCATATGCCCATCTCTGTTCAGCTCAGTTTTGTTAATACAACAACTTTTGAAAAGTTTAAAATGTTAAGCTTACCAGATTTTGACGTTTTCCACTCCAAAGTTGTTGAGGGAGCAGCAAATGTCTCATTCTGAGAATTCCTGTCAAGGATCTAAATCCGAACACATACAAGTTAAATAAGATTCACGTGTGCCAACAGTCTTTACAGGGACACCCATAAATCTGCACCATACCAGCCTCCCTGTCCAAATTGCTGATGATGTTGATGGGCGCGGATGAGGTTCTCCAGGTGGCAAACCAGGGGAGGTAGTCAGCATATTCCTCAAGGCAGGACTTACATTGTTCTTCATCCATGCAGCCACATTGGAGCTGTGATTCTTAACCCCTTCAGCTGCATTCTTGACTGAGTCGATAAGATCCCCTGTAGAAATTTCAAACACACAGAAAACAATGTGTGCCTATACTCTCCACAATTACATTCACAACATACGTAACAAAGTGAGTTTCTACTTACCCATTCGTGATTTCTTTATCACCAAACCATCTTGGTCGATGTTATGGCCATCTTCCAAACTTAAAGAAAAACAGACGGTATCCTGTTAACAACACGCTACCTCGTTTTTGTCAAACTTAAGATAACGGCTAAATGGACAGCGAGCTAAAACACTGCGGTCACACAAACACTGCACTCATAGTTCTGTCTGGGTTTAAGCTTCTTGGCATTGATTACCAAGGGAGTTCAGATATATCTGCTCGTACCATTCAAAGGGTCTTTTCCTCCTCATCTGACCATCTCTTGGTGTGCGTTGAGCATGTGGGTGTTCGGCAGCTGGTACACCATTGCGAAGACTGGCAACGCTCGTTTCTATCCATTCGCAGATTTTATTCAACATGGCTCAAAAGTTTTGGAAATAACGGCGCTAGTTTCAAGACAAATCGCTGTCACTGATTTCAGTCAGCCTTAGTGTCAATGTAGTCAAACCCAATTAAGCTAATGTGCTTTTTTTCGACCGGGCAAAGTTAGCCGAGACTGCTTCAAACACCAACACTCCTAACAAATGCCATTTTATCACCACACGAACACTCGCAAAACCGCTTGATATTTAGCTTACAATTAGCTAGCTACCTAACTAGCAAACTAGGCTAACTACCCTGCTAGCTAACGTTGTTAGCTACACGGCTAATTTATGAAAGTATGTTTAAATTACGACGGGAATGCGATAAGTCGCAACCGACGCGTTCAGGAAAACGAAAATCATGTTGGGTTACACCCTAACTCATTTATATATCCTTAACGTGACAATAAATTGTAAATAAACTCGTTGAAGAATAACATCTCCCGCTTCTTCCTCATTCAAAACCACAACATGGCTGAACCGAGCGTCTGACCATCGTACATTGTGATTGGGTGATTGGAGGTTGTAAATTCCAGTGTACTTAAGGCTAACTGGTCGATTGCAGAATGGTGGGACGCCTTAGGGCTCTGGTTTAACGGAGGGTCTTTGACGTTTAGTCCTACGTCACAGCCGTAGGACTCGACTTGTGGATACAATCAAAGCGCACTAAATCCTGTGTATTTCTTTTACTGATCAATTGCCTTTGACCTCGATGGAAAAAGCAATGAGGTCAAGGACAATGGTGAATGAGAGTTATTTCGTTATCCATAATTTCCCTGTACATGTACAAAGATAATAAAGGGCTATTCTGTTCTATTCTTATAGGAAAAAAATGCACTTACGGAACTGTTCTTATCCCAAGTGGATGAAATGCCATAATTTCACACGTTTCTTTCTTTTTTTTAATCTTAAATTAAAGTGTTGCCAGATGCTATTTTTGAAAGTTCTGCAACACACAATAAACCAATTTGTTCCATGAGAGATACACCAGTAAGGATGTTTCCTTAAAATGTATGTGTTTCTGCAGCAAATCACAAGTGAACTGTAAAAGTGGATTGTCTATTTCTGGATGACCTTGTGCTTGTACAATAAAAATGATAAATATGAGTCTTTATGAACCCAAACACTCACTGGACACTTTGCTAGTATGCAGTTGAACCCCCTTTGGCTTTCAGAACTGACTTCATTTTTCAACAAAGTGCTGGAACCATTCCTCAGATAATTTGGCCTATTTTGACATGATAGGATGACACAGTAGATTCAATCTCCCATACTACCATACTGGTCACTGGATATTTTCACTTTTCTGGACCATCCTTGGTAAACCCTAGAGATGGTTGTGTAGGAAAATCCCAGTAGATCAGTAGTTTCTGAAATGCCTAAATTACCTTTCTTTCTTCATTATGATGGTCATTTACAACTTCAGCAGGTCATCTTGGCGATCTATACATGCTTAAGTGCACAATGTTGCTGTCATGTGCTTGACTGATTGGATATATACATTAACAAGGAATTGAACAGGTGTACCTAATATATTGGTAAATCAATGTATAACGTCTTTTAGCATTTGCTACTTAACCCAGTCCCAGCCGCCAGGCTCACATAATTTTAGGCTCAGTATAGGGGATGCCCCAAACTACCAAACCCAAGAATCCCTTTGTTCAGTCAAAGACTTTACTGATACAGATGAAACAACAAGATACTTTTAGCACAATTTATTTAATCAGAGAGAACCATGATGACAGTCATACACATTCACCCGATATAACATTAACATCTAGCGTGAAATGCAGGGCCCTGATAAAACGTGAAACTGCATCAATGGAATCAAATAAAGGTTATCCAAGGCCACTTTCGAAGACTTATATATTTATTTTAAGCATCTAGCTCGCTACACATTTTATCTCATACACTTTCTAAAATACATCTTTCTGTCTTAAAAAAATAAACTTCAAATCTTATGAAATATAGCGTTCAAATCCCTCTCTAAGTACAGGCCTTATCAAAAATAAAAGTCAATCCATGCACATATGGCACTGTTATGTTTATATTTTACCATTTCTCACCACTTCAAACCAACTACAGAAGTGTACATACAGACCCCCCAAAAAAACTATAATGCTGAAAATGAAGGCTTCCTCAAACTAAGTACTATTCATGAAAAACCATGATTTAAAAGAGTTCAGATTCAAATGCAATGACATACCATAAACACCACAACAAGGTGAATATAGTGGAATATCTTACTGACCAAACAGTGTATAACATTAACATAAATCAACAAGTCAAGGCAGAAATCAACACCAAAATCCCACGTTGAATAAATCATTTTTTTTAGATTGTCATTCAAACTCCAGAGAACGTGTTTCCTACCCTCAAACTGTTAGACACAGTGGGGTTTCTTGTAATTCACAGTAGTAAGACAAGAATAGATACGACTGAAAACAGGCAAATTATTCAAGTCTTTTAAGCCTTTTTAAAGTTTCATTTGTGCTTCCAGTCATCCACATGAAAACCCACAGCAACAGTGCCATGATATAATGACTGAATTTGGCATAGTTAGATTTTTTTTAGGGTCATCCATAATGTATCTCCTAATGACTATCAACATCTATTATTTGCAGGAAATTTATTATACCTATGCAAGCATGACAATAAGAGACCCATATAGTTTTATATGAACACTCACAGTCTGATAACGCTACATGAAATGAAGATGATCACTGATTATTGAGTGTTTCTGGGTGATAGGCCACAGTTTGGCTCATGGCTTCACAAACATGCTAGAGACGATGGAAAGGTTATAGACATTTTATGTGTGAATACTCACATACCCCAGAAATTGGTGTTTACTTGTACAAAGTATTGACAACCTCATCTGTATAAGGCAAAATAAATAAATAAAGCTGTTAACTGGGAGCCTCATCACCACTATCAACAACAGCTTAAAAGACTCTTTTTATGTTTGACTACATTTCTGTAACTGGTGCAGCTCTTGTCGACAGGTTTACTCTCGCTTTGTTCCAAAGATCTGGAGGAAAAAGGAGAAGATGTAGATGATATCCAGGTAGATGTTGAGAGTGGCGAAGACGTATTCTTCTGGACTCATGGTGTACCGCTTGTTCCCCATAAGGAGTTGGGTATCAAATGCCAAAAACTGCAACACATATTAATAATAATTTATAAAAAAAGCAAAAACAAATAACTCAACTTTTATATTGTTTGTAGGCACCTACTGCACGTGTTCTATTAAATGCGACTGGGCCTATTAGTAATAGCTCATCTGTATTTATATGCTCACCATGGTAAACAGTATAGCTCCCAACACAGCATAGACACCATCCAGCCAGGGTACCTGAATGACACATATTCATTTATTAGTTGTGATTCCACTTACTAATTTACAATAAGCAATCAGCTGAAATACCATTATATTTTATTATATGTTCTCAATTTGGAGTTGAGTCTGTATTAGTTTGAAAACATGTACTCATTTGAGGACTTATTTACTATTTAAATACTGTAGATTTAAGCAAAAGCAAAACAACAACCAGCCCTATTTGACTACTGTATTAAACTGCTAAAACAAATAAAAAGAAATGTGTAGTTATTTATTGTTTTTTAAGACACAATGGTTAGGTAGTCTAAAAATACGTTGAGAAGATTTTTTACTAGAGTCAAAGGATGTCTGAGAGTTAGCTATACTGCTGAAAATAGCAGGTATCTACCTCATGCAGAAGGGTGAGGAAATTTTAACAGTGTGCAAAACTCCTGTCAAAGCAAAAGGTGCTTTAAAGAATCTAAAATGTGAAACTATTTTTTCTTTATTAACCACTGAATTCCACATGTTTGTAATCTCTTCAGTAGACTACTGTTCTACATGACAGAAAATAATAACAACTGAAAAAACCTTAAATGAGAAAATGTGTCCAAATTTGTGTCTGGTGTCTTAAATCCCGGCTGTTCTGGTACAATCAGCTAACTCGTGTTTACCTGACAGAAAAATTATGCGATTATTGGATTAGTTTGATCACACTTACATATTGGAAAGGGAGGACAAGGGCCAGCACCAGGCCAGAGATGAACATCACCATGCAGAAGACAAAAAGCACACCTTGGTATGAGGTCACATCAAACTGCAAAGAAGAAAGCACATCAAACCAGACATATGTAAGTCAACATGTAGGAAAAGGTGATTCAGGGAAGTTAGATTCACAAGTGCACAGAAAGAAGAGCATTTCGGTTTTCTCACCTTGGTTTGAAAGCTAAAGACTGTGACCAGGAGACAGACTGCTGCTGTAATGCCCAGACACATCACCACTGACTTGGTGTTATAAAAGCTGTTAAAACAGCAAACGTGTAAAATGTTATGCAATTGTTACCACAGGGTGGGGGGTTCAGGATACTTTTTCTTAGGTGGCCTTAAAAGCACTGGCACAGATCGGATTATTCTGCTAAAATAAATAAAGTATCCTAACTTTAAACTGACATGCTGTAAAGAAAATACACTGCTGGCTATAATTATTTGAATATAAAATCCATTAAGAAGACAATCTAAAGAAGGCATGCAAAATATACCTGGACAACATCCCTGTCATGTAGGAGAGCGAGAGAGTCTGTAACATAGGACAGTCAGTCGGAAAATATAGGCATTATATGCGAATAACAGCATAACAAATAACATCACCTTAAAAAAAACTCTATATATTTATTGTTAGATTTCCAGAGTTAACTTGCAAGTCAGCTTTTAAATGCACAAAATAATGAGTTATATCTTACTGCTATAAAAAAAAAGTTCAGAGAATCCCATCCATGTGTAAGCAAGGTCATATTTATTAAAAAGATAACACATATCAGCGATATACTTACGAAGATGACAAGCAGAATCAGGTTCCATGGAAACTGTCTCCTGTAGGGGTAAACAAAGACCAGTGTTTCAATATTTGATGTGATGTGAACTGTTTCCATATGATGTGCATTTCCTTTTGATAACTTCTGCCTCACCTTGGTGCAGAGCAGCAAGACAAGGTCAGATAAGTGACAAAGAAAACAGCGCTGCAAAACAACAAGAATATTGTTTGATGTCTTTAGACAGAAAAGACATCAACACAAAATAAGTGTACACTTCTGAGGGATGGTGTTACTTACTAAGAGGCCCAGTACCACCCAGGATTAGTCTGAATGTAGTCCTTCACAGGGTCACTGTAAGAGAGTGGCTCAGGTAAGTGTGCTACCATTCGAGGCTTATACAATTCAACATGAGAGGATACTGGGAAAAAATCTGCTTTCATCAGACGCTCACCAGAATGTGAACAGAGCCACGATCGCGAGAGTAACCAAGAGCTGGATCATCAAGATGCTGTACACCTTAAAAAAGAAAGAAAGTATTTGTTCTATGTACTGGCCTATAAAGTATATAAAAGCACTTGATCAACACATTATCAGTGATGCGCTGCATTCACAGTCACAGTGTTATCATCAGTAAGCATTTTAGGTAATTAAGCTTTTTCATACCTTTCGGATGAAGACCCTCCTGATGTTGCGATCATCCCAGTTGAATTCTGTGAGCATCTCAACATCGTTGTAGCAAGGAGCACTGACGCCTAAAGGGATCATCACAACACATGTTTTAGACAATATTTGCTTATGTAGTCCCATCACTCCCACATGAATTCAACACCTGGCAAATATTTAAGAGTATATGTAAGATGAAGACTCTTTAAGATGACTTGAGGGATAAAAAGCAGCCATACCTGCAGTAGCTTCCTCATAGCTGGGAGGTGCAGGCGCCACCAAGGCCTCTCCACTGGAAGAGCCGTTGGTGGTCTTGTTTGCAAGTGCCAGCTGGTTGGATACAAGATGAACACTTTGTTATCTTCAACTTAACACTTTGATTTCAACGAATAGCAAACCATTTTTTTCTGACTATCTCCTATGTTTGGCCTCTTTATTTAATATTAAATCTTGAGTGCAAATGGTTCCATATCTGGAATCACATATGACTGGGGTAAAGGGGTTTTAATTTGTAGTTTTTAATGTCAACAAAATACATATATTGATATGAAAGTGAGGACTTGTAGATTTTTGATAGGTGTTGTATACCAGGATGAACTGCGCCAAAGATTTGGAGTAATGACTAAAGAAATATATAATAATAACAAAAACATAAATAAATTGTTTATAAAATAGTAAACAGCTATTATCAACAGCTTATATAAGTGTTAAATGTTCACTTTACCATTAAAGTTTAATTTGGTGCTTTAAATTTAAATGAAACCTCAGCTCATAGTACCGATGATCTAACCCTCAGCTCAAATAGCAGCTGCTCTTAATAATTGACACTTCACCGGAGAAGTCAGGCTGCCTTGTCACAATTTCAGTGGGGTACGTCAAGTTTTAACCCATTTTTAGTTTTAATAACTGTAATTATAACGAATTACAAAAGGTTTTGATTGACAGGTTTACGCGCATGAAGCCTTCAGCTGTCAAGATCTATATTTAAAGATAAGAAACACCCACGGGGATCGTTCGTATCTATATCGTTAGTCTGGAAAACATAACAGACAGGCGATGTTAAAGAAAAAAGATGCACAGTGTTAAGCTTAAAACAATAATAATCCAGAATCCTCAATGACTGATGTAACCGCCTGGACGTAACCACGCAGCCAGGTCTACACAAATAAAGGTTGTCATGGTGATGTGACGCATTTGCTAAAGTATCACTTACACGGCGCACAAAATGTGAAAAATACTTTGAATATGAAAAGAAAAAAATTAAGTAGATTAATTTCTCACTAATGAGAAACCCCGTGCGCTCGAGTCCTGCAGAAAATGTGACGGTGCATCGCGCAAAATTAGTTATTCAAGTAATTCTATGATTACTGAAAATGACGAAAGCCAGTTTCATCTACAGGTCCGCATTGCCATTACGCACCTGATAATAATGGGACTAACTGGATTTGGTAGGCACTCACATTAACTGTTAGGAAAATATTCACAGTAAATAAATTAAAAAATATTGATTTCGACGTCTTAATGAAGTCCTAACTGAATAACGACATTAAAGCTCATACCTTGCCCTGCGTCATGATGCCTGTGTGTTGTCCAGCAGTAGGTAGCCCCGGTGCGTATTCCAAACACACAATAGCGCGGTGGGGTCTTCTTTATTGGGATATTTCTCGGAGTCTGGCGAGACTAAGACTGACAGCTGTGAGAAAGGACTGGGACTGATGTGGTCTTCTCGCCTCTTTAGACTGAATACCCAACCTCTGACGATACAGTGATGTAATCCAAAAACAACGCTCAGACTCGAGCAGACACCCCCCTCCCTCACCCACCCAGGGATGTTCTAGCAGCATCCAGATGAAGTTGCACCATAGAGAAACGCTGGGACTGTACCACAGCACCGAGAAAAATAGGGAGTACGGATCTCTGCATGATGCGTTATGAGGACAGAAGTCCAGACGAATCTGGAAATATGGTCTGCAGCAGAACCAGGACAGCGGGGGTTTGCAGGGTACAGTGACATTTTCAGATTTTCAACACCAGTTAAGATTTTCTTTCTTCTTCTTGCATCTGAATGCTGTCAAACATGCTTTTAGTCAACATCTGACAATGACATTCAAATCACACCATCAGTATTCTTAACAGCTAAAACGATTCTGACTGAATCTGAATTTAAAATTTTTTTTTAATGAAGAAAACTCAAATCAAAGCGGTTTCTCAAAAACATCAAAATAGACATGTTATATAATTTGTAATAATGATTTGTAAACTCCTGTTGAATAAATGTTATAAAAACAACCATATACCACAAAATAGAACTCCCTCCCAATATAATTTAACATATTACAAACACTTTTATTTAAAAGTGTAACACAAAGAGCCATATAAAGAACATCAAAACAGAGCATTTTGCAGATGACACAGGAAAGACATTCAAAGTAAAGCTGCTGCTTGCCTGGTTTAAAGGACACCCCGCCGCCCCCCCAAAAAAAAAAAAACCAAAAACAAAACAGATCCTGCTCAACATACAGGAACCAATGCACTGCAGAAGAAATAAAAGAAATATAGTAGACACTAACATTCATTTGCTAGTCTACTAACTAGCCATCACCTAATTTCAAATATCCATTCAGGTCTCTTAAGTAAAATCTTTTCAGATTTGTCTTTAAGCATTAAGTGAAGGCTCAGCATCACCAAATCTTCTTGGGATTCTGTCAGGTGAAATCCCTACAAACAGAAACACTTCATCTGGAATAATTAGTGGACTGATACAAAAAGTATCAGCCAAGTTTTCAACAGTTTCATTGACAAATGTTCCCAAAGACATTAACAAAAGTCTGTAACCAATAAACAATAAGGAATTAACATGACATAAAATGTTAAACATTTTTACCAAAACACCCGACAATTTCATTCAACTCTGCTTTTGGCAAAATGTGCACCTAAAAGTAGTCTGGTTGAATATGATGTCTCTAGGTTCAGTTAGACAAAACATTTTAAACCAGACAAGCAGGAGTGGACATGTGGCTGATCGACTTGTTACATTTCCCATTCTGCTCTGTTTCCCTCCAGTCTCAGATCTGTGTCATTTCTACCCAGGGTGAAAAGACTGACCACAGCCATCAGAGCTGCCAGCATCATAACGGCACAGCCTCCAAACATGTGTCTGGTGCCCCCACCACCCTCCCCTCCACCTGTTCCTGATACCTCCCCGTGGAGGGCCAGCAGCCCTAAGCAGGCCAGCAGGTGCAGAGGCAACCGGAACCAGGCCAGCACACCGGCCCGCTTCTCCTCTGGGATCACCCTGCCCTGAAGAAAGCTGAAGGCAGGGAAATAGAGACCACAGGCCAGCTCCAGGAGCAGGAAGGCCAGAAAGGATTCATGAGGTCTAGGTTGTCCTGGGGCAGTGGAAAAGGTTAGCATAAAAAAAGAGAAGAAGGCCATCAGCACAGCAAGGCAGAGTACGTGCCCAGGCTGTAGACGGTATTGGGTTGAGGTGGCTAGGCGGTATAGCGAGGACCCAACCATGCTGGCAGCCATCAGGCAAGAGAAGACTATTCCTAAAGGAGGCCCATGAGGGTCCAGTACTGGGGTCCACAGAAAAACAAAAATGTAGAGGACACTTTCAAACAGAGCCTGGACTCCCCCCAAGAGCATGACTCTCCTGTCTGACAGTAGGCAGCGCAGCCCCTCGTGGCAGCTGCGTGAGAACCGTGCTTTTGCAGACAAATGGGTCACACCTCCATTTGGAGTGCCAGTGAGCAGAGTCTGTTTGTCTACTTCAGGAACCCCTTGAGCCTCTTCTTTGCCCCAGTCAGTCAGGACTACCCAGCCACAGCAAGCCAGACAGGGGACTGCCAGGAGAAAGGGGGCTACTGGCCCAAGGTGGAGCCACTCAGCCAGTAAGTTAGCCACCAGCCCTGCACCCACTGCGAGTCCGTGGTTCCAGGTAGCAGCTTTGGTGAAGGTGCTGGGGATCCACTCCTTGGGAAAATCATGGACATCAACATGTCGGTGCACGTACCAGGCTTCAAATGTGGTTGCTAGCAGGGATGTGGACAGTCCCCCCAAGATGCGGCCCACAATCAAAACAAAGTAGTCTCTGGAAAGCTTGGTGAGACAGCAAGCAGAGTATGACAAGCAGAACAGAAGACAGGTCTGCCTGCGGCCCAAAGCCTGAGGGAGCCAGCCTGCAAAAGGAGCAAAGAGAACACAAGAGGCCAGACCACATACATACAAAATGGCTATTTGGGATTCCAGGAAGCTGTAGTGGAGGTAAAGCTTGTAGAGATAAGGACCCTGGAGCCAGTCTGCCCACAAAGCCAGAAGGTATGCCCTGAGGAATATTGTCTGAAAGCCACGGAAAGCTGGGTTGGCTACAGCTGTAGGGGTGGACTGAGGTGGGGTGACGCGGCGTGCCGTAAGCTCGAGGCCAACGCACAGGGCAAGCAGGAAAACTATGGCAAGATACGCTGTCACCAACATGCTGTCATGAAATGCTCCCACTGGAGGTCAAAGTTGAGGTCTCGGGGGATTTGCAGCACTTTTCTTTCTGTTTCTCAGCGCCTGCGGACAGACAAAGTGGCCAAATTATTACAGACAGGCGAGTGTTCATGAGTCAGGAACTCGGCATCTTCATTCTTGCTTGACTTGGAAAAACCCAAAACATTTTGACAACTCAACAACAACAGCTCCAGGTAGATATGGCACCGGAACTTCAATCTTACCTACGTCAATGATTAAACCGCTAACTTACGACAGTTAAGTCGCTCAAAACAAGCAGATAATTATCAGCAAACAGATGTACCTGCATGCTATTATTGTTTAGCTAAGGCTAGCCTGTGAGCTAACCTGCCACTAATATCAACAGCTCGTGCTGGCTTCCCCCCCGTTTGCTCTATTCTATCATTTGTATGTGACAGAGCTTACCGTAACGTTTAACAGTGGTCCCATATTATTATTACTGAGGCGTAAAACGATGATGGCATGTGAAGCGATTAAGTGACAGCAGATGATACGTGGAAGTGAGCACTCGCTAGCACACCATCCGCTTCCGGGATCCGCTGTACATTATTCTACCAGAAGGTGGCACCCTTACTTCACTTTGTTGGGGAGAAGGTTGTTTGTGCTTCTAGACATCGTGTATTGCAAATTTATAATCTATCTTTTCCATTGCAATTGACAGTCAACATAGGTACTATAAAGTTGCTTACGGCATAATGTAATAATAGCCTAATTTATTAATGCAGTCTGCTAGCAATAAATTATCTAACGTTCACATAATTGCACAATGTATAAACTTGGTTAACACACTCACAGCATACTGCCAGTGTACAGTGTTGCACAACTACGGGCCTAATTACTCAACATAGCCTATGTTTCTTTTCTAAACTGAGATTTCCCACACAAATGTTTACAAAAAAGACACAGAGGCAGAATAATACATAATTTCAACTTTATATCATTGTATCATTTCTATTTAGGAAGAAAAATGTACAAAATGTACAAGATGTGCTCAATCAGCCATAATCAAACAAGCAAACAGTGAGATGACCAATCAAATTAGATCTCTCACCCAAAAAAAAATATTTCTTGTGTTTGTATGACAAACATTGGGGCCAGAGGAAGGGTGCATGTGGAGTGAATGCTGGTGATTTCAGGGATTATGCTGGTTTGTTACATCATCTAATATAGCAGGAGGAGTGTCTAAGCTGTTTGAGAATCCCTACTACACATTCTCCTGAGCAAAGCTCCCTTGGCATAGCCAGATCCCCACCAAATACAGGAAGGTCATTACATTCTTCTTCATTACACCAAACTCATATGTCTGATCCATCATATCAGTTCAATAATCGATACATCAACATCGGGTAACATAATATTTACAGCAACAAAAAATAAACACAGGAACTACAAAACCCCATGTGCACTCCATCGGTCTAGATGTGATACGGTACAGTGACAGACATTATGTTTTTGTGAAATAATATTATAATCCCGCTGTCTTATCACGATGACACATTTAAATTCAAGGTGAGCCAAATGTTTTCTGGAAGGTTAGTCAAAACTTAGAAAGAGACTGCATCCTGTCATGTGCAGGTTCAAGCAGGGATCCCATTCCAGTACTAATGCAGATGGCATGTTTGTAAAACAGTGACACACAAGTGCCTTAACATTTCAGGTATCACTATGTATTATATACAGATTCCCTTTTTCTTAAACACAAACTGACACATGGTCAATCATCACCAGTGGTCCCTAAGTAAAAAAAAATTCATATACAACATCCATCATTTAGCGGCTGCTTAGTGATGGTCTGTTAATACTGTATGACTTGCGGAATAAACAGAAGTGAACTGGCTTTTATTCTTAAGTATACAGGATATAATGAGCGAGTGCACAAATGATTTTTTCTTTTCCCAGAACGGTGCTAGTAACTCTACACAATGATTTAATCTTTTTCTTTTTAACTGAACAATGTCTCTCAAGAGGTGTGGAGGTTTATGCGTGTACATGAGTTTGTTTTTATTGTATTGTATTTTTTCTTCTCAAAACATTGCATGACGATCAACAGCAATTCAAAATATGTATGTAGCCCTCATTTATCCTTTTCAAAACAACACTCATCAATTGCACAATTCCTTGTTCCTCAATATTGAAGGAAGTCCTGCCCTTGGAAGATAATATCTGTATGTGTGTATGTACTGTGTATTTTTCTGTGTGAAATAGTTTTTTTCCTGTGCACTCTGTGAAAGAGGGGACTTCTTAAGGATCAATGCGAAAGGCCAACAGTTTGTCGGAGTGCAGGTTGTTGAGGGTGCGGAGGTCTGGAAGGCGCAGGAGCAGCTTGGAGAAGAGGGTGGTGTCATCTGGACGACGGCGAGTGATCAGTGAACGCAGGGCGCGGATAAGGCCCTCCTGTAGCTGCTCCACGGCCCTCGTGTCCGAAATGCCGGAACGGTCTGAGGAACACAGAGCATACCGGTGTGAGTGATTTGAAACAGTTAGCACGTTGTGGATTCATTATCAAACTGTCACTGCGGTGCAGCATTTGTAACTGTTGTTCTCTAACCTGCAGAGACCAGCACCACGGCCATGAAGAGAGCCATTTCATCAGGCTCTAGTCCCAGAGAACTCAACTTCTCACTGAATTCAAACATTGCATCCAGCAGAGAGCCCATGCCCAAAGCGCGCAAAGTGGGCAGCGGGTAAGTTTGGCCATTCAGGAATGTCACTGTATGCTCCCCAGCATTGAACAAGGTGCAGAACCTCACCATCAGAACCTTAACACGCAAGAAATGGTGAAAAAAGACGAGAACAAAAAGATAAACGTGAGACAAATGCTTTAGCCAAAAACACATCTGGACACATTATGATGCATTTATCATTACCAAAATGTATAACTGAAAATATATGTCATTACCTGGAAGGTGCCTGATTTTAGCAGCATGACCTGGTCCTGTTGGCTAAGCTCTTGAAATCCTGGGATGCCTTTAGCAAATTCTACAACCTCCTTGACAGCAGGGGTGAAACACTGAGAGAAAGACTCCCATATCTCCTGACTTGTGCGTTCTGGCCCTGACACAGGGCACGCGTTGAGAGGACAGGCCTTTGAAAAGACAAAAAACATCAAGTCATAAATAGCTTGTCGAATAATGAATCATACAGCAGTCCTAATTCAGTGAGCGTCTTGTACTTACCAGCACTTTAGCTCCTGGAGCTAACTTCCATGGGCAGGAGGGCTGATTTTGGGTACTGCCTGCAATGCGGAAACTGTCATGATTGGCAGAGCTTCCCCTTTGAGGTATTGTAGCATTTGACTTGTTGTGATTCTGATTTGATGACACTAAATAGGTATACCGATTGCTGTCCATATTGTTAAATGCAGGTTGGTTGTGATTAGAGGAGACTGGGCATACACTGGCGGGGGTAACTGGGCAAGACTGATAACTCTGAGCTGAGGAGGGGTGAGATGAAACTTGAGGAAAATTGCCATCCTGAGAAAAGGGAGATGTGTTGTTGTTGTTGTTGTTGGAGATGATGTTGCCTGACTTGGATGCTCGCTCCTGGTTGCTGCTGTTGCTGGTGAAGATGTCACGATAGGCTCTGGAAATGGCTCCAATGGCCTCTTTTGAGGTACCGTCGTCTGTGCTGGTGGGATTTTCCCTCACTGAAGGGGAGTCCATGTCCATGGCAGCCGACTCATTTAGGCTGTTCATGTAGCTCTGCATCTCATCCAGAAGTCGCTGCTTCTCTCTCTTAGGGATACGGCCAAAACGCACCGCTAAGGAAGATACAAGCAGAAGAGAAAAAGTTAGGTTCCTGCCACCGACAGCACGGGCAATCCCAGTAAATGTTTGTTTTGTGCTTTTCATTTCTCCGTTCTTGTCTTTTTCTAAATAAATGGTAATCCTTTTTCTTATTTGATCAAATACAATAATCCAAATCAGCAGCTCAACAACAACGAAAGTTACAAATGAATTTATAGATTTATTCATTTTGATCAAGAGATAAAAACTCGCAGCTTAACATGCTTAAACTGTTTACAGTGATTTCAAGGTGAATCACACAAGTGGGGAGATGAAAATTTCCTTTTCTTCATCCATACCCCCCACCCCCCTTCTCACAGTAACCATCAGCTGGAGAGGCTATTTATAGACCCCCTGCTGCCATCTGCCTCATCCTCTCCTCTATCCACCACTATCGTCTTCCTCTACTGCTCCCTCCCTCCATTTGTAAGTAGGGCAGTGGGGCAACATCGGCATGATGTCACTGGCACTGAGATCGTGAGAAGGAGAAGTATGAGAGTGGTGGGCTTGAAGAGTTGAGGAGACAGAAGTGAGAACATGAAGAAGACTGACACGAGGGATGGCGATGCTGGAAAATGACTGTGTGTGCGTGGCGCTCCTGTTGTGCAGTCATACTGTCAAACTGTGAGGACTTGCTTCCCTTTTGGGGACAAAAGTACTCATCTTGTAAATCATATAATTATAAGGTCAAGATTTGACTAAGGTGAAGGGAGGATTAAGGTCTGAACCGAGCAAGTTGTGGTTATTGTATTCTCTATTCTGGGTAGTGCACGTCACCAGGAAGCGAATGCAAGTGAAGAAGTGTGTGTTAGATAAAAATGGTACATCTTCAAAGACTTGAAAGTAGAGCACACGCGATTTCTTTTATAAAGCATATAAGTGGTATAGTGGTGTATACATATATGTATTTATATATATATATATCAGTTGCATACTGCATACAACCACAATTTAGAATAAAAAGCAGAATGACAATAACTGTGCAAAACTGAGCGATCAAGAGTAGTTGTAGTAGTAGTTTGCAGGATATACTAAAGAAGCTTTTGTAATCTGCAGAGTAACTTGATGAGGATGTGGCCAATAACGTAACATGAGCTTAATCCCTGTCATCATGGTTTAAAAAGAAGCAAATGCACACTACTGAGCTGCATATGCAAATTATGTTGAAAGGCATTTTAAAATCTAACCAGAAGGAAGAAACCTAAAGAAACTTTCCTGTATTCTGTCTGATTACGGGAAGAAAAGTGTGCCACCATACCAACAGACTTCAATATTTGCCTATATTGCAGCGCCAGAGTCACACAGCTGCCTGGTGTGAAATCAGGGTGTACTATTTATTGTGGGCTGCAGTCAGTTGCCTGCGGTTTTCCTGTTTTCGTAATGCTTGAAACTGAGCAAAAAGGGGTTTCTAGGTTGTGGTCCTTAACGCATTCAAAAATCTCCCGTAAGAGGGTCAACCTGACTGTTCTCTCATTTGGATGCATTTTGCCACCGTCTTTTTTTTCTTTTCTTTGCTGTGCACCAAAAGTGTCAAGCACATGCAGAAATAACACTAACCTCTTTACTAGATTAGGCAATGCAGAGTACTGGAGGGTGGAGATAAGCAGAAACCATACTGAGAGGAAGAAAACAGGCAAACTACACCAAGTAGGTCATGATGTATGAGTACACTATAGGGCTGATTCTGTATTGTTTTTCTAGGTCAGCCCAACTGTTTTCTTAATTTGTGGTGATGGGTGATCAATCACTGTTCAGCTATCAGAGCCAGAATGAGGTGAAAGGAGTGTTACGCCTGAAAAATTCTGTCATAACGATGGTTTCTGCATCCCTTGCTTAATTGTTGCCCTGTCCCTTATTAATTGCAGTAAGATGTTCTATGGGCATACACAAGGTAATCACGTTGACCCTGTTCCAATTTCCTAAAATAATTCCTGTGTTTGCTGCAGTTTTCCCGATGATAGATAGCTTTAGGGACTTCAAGGTTCCTCTACTCATAAATCACTGTCTGAGGGAGAGATGTAAGGGGAGCTGAGGGAACATAGTGGGTACATATAAGGGGGAGGGGCTGCACTGAACAAGAGCATAGAGGTAGGTGTTGGTGGATGCTGCAAAGGGCAGCAGAAAGACACTTAGTAACTTAAAAAGAGTGATACAAAGCCAGATGGTACTTACAGGCAGTGCAGTGACAAAGTAGGAGGGCAAGACAGGTGCAAGTCTTCCTACAAACTGAGTGACTGAGCTACTGGCATGATGACCTCAAAAGTCTTCCCGCATTACATTTTTCACTCAGACCTACATATCAGTACTGCACCACTTTCTGTGTGCCCATTTCCCTGCTGCTTTGGCTAATCAGAGCACTGTGGTATTCTGGCAGAAGAGCGAGAGGAGAAATTTCAGTAAAATAAAATAAAAATATGTCAGGATGTCTCACCATCTCTTGACATGCCGACAGAGAGGCATTTCTTGAAACGGCAGTGCTGGCACCGGTTCCGATTCATCCGCATGATCAGACAGTTCTCATTCTTCACGCACATCTTGTAGTTGATGTTTTGCTGGATGCTGCGTCGGAAAAACCCCTGACACAAACAGACATGTTTACATATATACCATGAGAAACCAGGGCACAAAAAAAAATCAACACACATATGAAATATTCCACAGTTTTTTCACATTTCTTTCTGATTATTGCCTTACCTTGCATCCTTCGCATGCATGCACTCCATAGTGGAAACCAGATGCAATGTCGCCACAGACTTTGCAAAGCAAGACCATTCCACCTGTCTCTGAGGAAGGAAAGTGAACTGTGAGATAAGCTGCAAAAACACACACATATGTATATAGAATAGAATAGAATAGAATTCAACTTTATTGTCATTGCACATGCACAGGTACAGGGCAACGAAATGCAGTAATAAATATTTATGCATATCGACAGTTAGGAAAACTTACTGGTGAAAGTTCCCGGGAATCCGCATGGCCTTTTCCCCGCAATGGGGTGTGCATAGGAATGCTGTGGAGTAGCTGCTGGTGTTGAGGGGCCACTATAGACCTCTGGGAATTGGAACACCAGTTTGGAGGATGGAGTGTTGCACCCAGCTGCCCTTTGTTTCAATGCCCCAATCTCCGTGAAGGTAACCTCCTCTGGAGATGAGGGCTGGGAGTGTGAAGAAGGTGATTGTGTCTGGTATCCACTGGAAGGGCTGCCAGGGCTGGGACTGGAACTGCCAGAGGAGCCAGCATACAGGATTACTCCTCCTGAAGAGAAAGAATGGAGATGTTCACATAAAAAGACTTTTTAAAAAAAATATAGCCTTGTTTAAATTTGGCTGGATTAGATGATTTATAATTTTAAAAAAATCAATCTGGCTACCCATAATTGCTTAGAAAACCTGCAGGGCTACTTTATAGCTGTGGATGTGTTGTGATGTAATGTTGCACAATCTGTGGACAGCGGCTCTGAGTATCTGCAGCGACGTCGCTGCACGCTGAGTGTAATAGGCGTAATGGTGCGCTCAAGAGGATAAAGTGGGCGCTAAAAAGACTGCCGATGGCACAGCAACGAATCAGAGAGACGTACACTAGAAGAATCACTTAAAAAAATAATTCTTGCGTCATGCAGTCTTAAAGCACCTGTAAATATTAGCGGATTCTTTTTTGTCATTCAACTGTGGCTGTTTCCGAACTTTCGTTTCTCTCTCTCTCTCACTTCTAGTCAGGCGTTGTGGATGAGCGGAGACACGACCTCACGTGTCTGCGGGGTCTGCTGCCTCCTCCGCTCCAATAATAGCCTCGCTCCCCTGGCACCGTGCCCAGCGCCAGCTAACAGCACGACACCTGACCGCCGCCTCACATGCGTGGACTCCTGACACGGTTACTGGCCGAACCAAATCCGCAGTCTCGTGTTGAAATCTAACACAATTTGAAGTCAGATCTGTGTTTATAAACATACGCTGAATGGGACAGCCCTCAACCGCCGCCACCCTCACTCACTGAGCGTGAGGTAGCAGCGAGCCTCTGCTACTGTCGTTCCACAGTAGAAGAATGTGAGTCACGTTTTTGTTTTCTGTTTTGTTTTCTGGGTTTTTTTTTTTTTTTGTGCAAAGGTAAAACCTCGATTTTGTGGTTTGGACTGCCGTAATAACAAGGCAGCGTGCAGCAGAGTCGACTAGAGACACATTCAAGATTACAAATTAGGCTCTGTACGCACTTATTTCAGTATTAAAAGCAGTCTAAAAAATATGTTTCCAACTTAAAACTCTTTTTTTTTCAAACTTGCACATGCAGCTGAGAGTGGCACGCTGGTTTTCGCTGAATGTGCCTGGAGACCGATCCCTTTGCTGCGAACAGCATTTGTTTAGCGCAAATGTTTTGATAATCCTTCCACCAGCACGTGTTGGAGGATTTGTTGACTCATGCCAGAGTCATAGACAGATCCAGCAGACCAGACCTGAGCCTCACCTCCTTGTGAGCCTACACGCAGACAGTGAATGCCCAGCCCACGCCGACTCACTCCACCCAAACACATTGCATGTCCACCTGAAGACTCACATGTACAGTAGCCTTGTGTTTATGAATGACCCCCTCCCGAGCCACTGTACTGTGAACGCTGTTAATGAATAATCTGTTTCTGCTTTTGAATAGTGGTGCAGGAAGTGTCCAAGTAGGCTGTGAAGTGCTGCTGTAATTCATTTCTGTTCTACACATAGATTTTCTATCTTTCATCTTATGCAAATAGTCCATTGGGAGGGTTATTAAAGATCTGTAATACATACAGGAATGTATTGATCTACTGATTGCAAACACAGGTAATGCAACTCCTGCAAGGCTACATGCCATATTAAAGCACCTGAACCAAACTCCAGTTTTGTCTGATCCTGTGCCTTGCACAGGATTTCCCACGTACTCAGAGGATTTCCATGCACCTTGCTACAACGTGCACAAGATTCCCACAATTCAGGTCAACGCAGACAGCATTAATTGAGGACGCGGTCACTGCCCATCTTAAGTTTAGTGTACCCGTGCAAACGCTAATCTGCCTGGGACCAGAAAGCAGGCAGAGAAACGTGAGCACTGGATCCTCCACAGGCGGTCTCTCTCTCCCTTCTGTTTCCCTCTTTATCTCTTACTTTCACTGGCTGAAGTGGATAGAAGCACAGTTAAAGTGACTACAGTCATTATTTTTCCCCTGGGGGTAAAGTTTATAAATATAGATCCCGACTTTCTGGGAAAATATTATTTTTTTTATTAGTATTATTCTAAAACAGAAAATATGTAGGTCTCTGCGGCCGATGAAATGAGTTTGTGCTATGCTGAACACAGTTTCTACTTGGGTTGTTTGCAGAAGACTTTGTTACCTCGGGCTCGTGAAAGTAGGTCAATATCGCAGGAACTTGATAGAATTGTGTCTATGTGCCTCTAGCATCTCTCTCGAAACTGGTGCCGCATCACACAGCAGCTCTGGCTCATGCAATTAAGAGGGCGAGCTGTATTAGAGTATCACAGTGGGTGGCTATGGCCTATTTTAGAGACCCCAAGAATATGATTCGTCGTGTAACATCCTGTCTTGTTTCAGTCTGTTCTGTGGTCTTGATAAAGCGTCGGTTTCATTGCTATGCAAGCTTTCAGCATTTTAACAGTCACGTTCCACTCCAAACGCACGCTGAATGCACGAGTGCCCTGAACCGATGCGTCGGGGACAGATGTTGCAGAATCAAAATCGACTCAGCTTTGTACCACACTGCAAGCTCGCACTGATTTAAATGAAAGGAGGGGGAGGGGGCGGTGTTCAGTAGAAGCAAGTGGTGCATGAGGCGGGGAAACGTGACCAGAGAGAAAAGAGTTAACGTGTGGAATTGCTGACCCACTGACCAAGCTCTGCCTCACCACCACCGCAGGCGGCATCGTCAACACAGAAGCGTCCGTGAGAGCGGGGTAGCGGCAGGAGGAGGGCCCGGATATCTCACGCGTCGCACGCGGCTCTGCAAGGGAAGCCACGTGAGGAGGGCTTTTTGACAGGGCTTTCACCGGGAAGATGTGAAGCGTGCGCTCCAGCCGGGAGCCAGAGCTTCTACAGTCCGCCAGAGGCTTATAATTAAAGAGCCAAATTAAATAGAGCAGCATGTTATGCGGCAGGGTGGTCTGACCGCGCACCACCACCAGCAGCAGCAGCACAGCCGGGCGGTGCAACTAAGTTTAAAACAGCAGGGCGAAAACTGTGTGTCAGTGTGTGACCAGACCAAAGTATCTCGGAGAAAATTCGCGTGAAGATAGAAACACGTTTAATTCAAAATCCATCTGTTTGTGATTAGTCATGCCCTGGGATGTTAAATGTAATTGTTTTCTTTTATTTGGCTGAGTCTTAATTTATAACCAGAGGACTGGTTCACTTGTAACTCAGGTCAGCTGCACCACTCAGCATCTTCCATTCTGAGTGGTGCAGCGATACAGGCTGCTGACAAGAAATTGGCCTATATTGTGATAGGGCTACTCATATTTTTGAGGACACAGGTGTCTTACTTTGGGATACACATTTTTTCCTGAGTTTGAAACGTCTTCTAGCCTATTTATATGGCCTATTTTCCCCCCATACTTCAAAAATAATGGGGTTGGATTACTATCTAGCAAATGTTTAAGCACTGAGGACATAATGTTGACAAAAACGAGGCTTTTTGTCTGAATGTTTGTGCCACTTAGTCAGCCTTAGCACCAACGCACTCTTTTACAGCCAATGGCGAAAAATGGTTTGAATACTTTAATGATGCTGAAAATATTGCAGAAGATCTCCACCAGGGGTGTGCCAGAGGACGATTTAGAGAGGAAACTAAAGTCCGTGAAGTTAAGCAGTGAAGGGCATAGAACTTCTTCTTTTTCTCCAATTTTGCTTACACCATCTGGTTATCATTTGACGGCTAAATGCGAGCAAACATTATAGCTATGTACTATTATAGTGCTACAGAGCTGTCATTGCAGGTGTCATAAAACGTTTTCTGACTTCCACACCCTGGTCCAACTGCCTTTTTAAAAAAAAATGATATGCAGTACGAGCTGATGTGAATACTAATGCTGATAAATACTTTCCAATGCGTTCCCAACCATTTGTATCTTATTATATGCTCCAAATATTATTTTTTACTGATTTATATTTCCCCAATAATTGGCCCTGTGTAACCTGTTCCAGCTGACTGTAGCCTACTCCCCTACATTATGTTTACTAGTATTACATAACAAGCCTGCTAAGCTATATATCTTGTATTTGGGTCTATTATTTGAGTTATAAGATCTTTTATGTATGAATAAATTATTGCATTAACCTTTGGGTGAATGCCTCCTTCACATGCAACAACTCACTCACTCAGTCTGTAACTCATTCTTCAACAGCCTTGGCAATTGGAGGCATGTGGTTATAATAATGTTTATAGCTTTGTTTAGATGACTGAACTCATAAATCTAATTATGTTTGGTCCCAATAACATTATTGAAATATTAAAGGTCAAGCCAATGTGGTCACCATTTGAAGTATTAAGGGCTACAAAATGAGGATAAAAGTGGGATGTCATTAAAGACATTTTATTTTATTAATTGAACAAATAAATAAGAAAAATATAAATAAACAGTTAAATAAAGATATAAAAACTTTTGGAAAAACCTTCTGCTTCACTGCTTCTGCCTCTTGGACAGACAAACAACAAAACCCAGCACCCCAATCTTTGTTTTTATCGGCTGAGTAATACTACAGCTAATATATGATTATTCATCTATTTACTCTGGCCCACTTTATCAGTGAAATCTCAAAGTCATAACACAGTTAGTGGGTTCGTTTCCAGATCTATTGCACAGGGTGCGCCCATCACCTGTGCCAGAACGTGACCGTGGCTGTTGTAAATGATTCACCGTCAATTAGGAGAGGGAAGCAGAGAGCATGTGCACCCTTGACTGATCTCGAGAAAACGCTGCTTAATACCACTTAACGGATAAAGGTCCTTCCATTATCAGCCTTTATATTGTAGGCACTCCAGCAATGGCTTTGATAAAGGAAAACAGGCACGCCCCCTACGCCAAACAGTGTTTTTCTGCATGATATGACAGGGCTGCAGTTTAAATTCTGGCATGACAGATTATGATTACAGTGCCGGCCAACATACTGTAACTCCACGTGAGTTTGTTTTCGTGGGGAGAAACAGGAAGTGGCCAGCCTCCCTTCAGTCCCGAGCGGCTCACCTTCCCAGGCGTTGTTGCGCTCGGACATTTGAACGCAGCACAGCAACGTCCTGGTAGCTTTGCATGAAGTTTTACTTTAAAATCGGGTTTTGTTTGACCTTTAAATTCACAGTCTTAATTAAAACCACTCAGCTCAGAAATGAGTAAAATACAAAACCCTCAAAATTATAGTTCACCCACTTGTTGCTGCATGTAATTATAAAAAATCGCCACAAGTAAAAATGAATGAATAAATAAATAAATCAGTGGTTTGCACAATTATTAAATCCGTGGGATCGCATTTCTGTGATGTATTCATTTAAGCTCTGCTTCATTTCAATCAGCTCTGTTTTACACTTAATAACACATTATGGTCAAATCGAGCTGAATTGCTATCGTTTATTGATCGCTGGTACCAACATGAATGAATATCGATCAGTCATTCAGTTCTAACTTTTGTCATAATCACCATTGCTAGACATTTGCAGCACGCCAAACATAAAATAGAATCTTACCACCGCCGGGGCTGTTATCCATTTCTCTCTTGTGGATGATTAAACCTCTGGATAAACTTGATAGCAGACCTCCGTGAATGTCACGTCACTAGACTGGAGCAAAAGTCTTTTAAAGGCAGACGAGAAAGTCAAAAAAAGAGTTTTGCGCAAAACACCTGCTCCATAGAGCGCAAAAATAGGAAGCACTGATTGGAAAGAGTCCAGTGCTGGTGAAGTTGTTGTTTTTTCTTCTTCTGTAATCTGTAGGTAATTCAGTAGATGGCACCTCTTTTCTGTTAGATCTGAATTAGTCACACTGGTTTCCACCAATGATACCTGGATACCTTCTGCTCTCTGAGTACTGCACCTCTAGCTCTAGCGCGCGTGATGTTGCACTAGCGAAGATTAAACTATTCTCACGAATTCCAGGAAAGTGGAGTCAGCATATCCTTGAACACACTGTCGGACTTGACACAAGCTGCACACCCACTGATACAAACACCCACATCAATCACGTTGCAGGTGAGTAGGAAATGTGACCGCCTTTTCCGTTCTCCCCAACTTGTGTTGTGGCTGTTTGTGTAGGATTTGGCTCACTCTTTGTATGTAGCGGAGTCCCGTCTCTCCCTCTCTCTCCTTCACGCTCTTGTGCTTTTTCATTGGCGGGGATCCGGGGCTGAGGGGAGTTTGATGCGCTTATTCGAGTGTGGTGTGTGTTCAGTAAAGCCACGCTACATGTGCGCGGTGCATGTGCCGGAGAGAGCGCTGCCCTACTGATACACATTTTATGCAAAATACAGAGCGTGTGGTGAGGAGGGATGGAGAGATTGGAGGATGGAGCACATGGACAAGAGGCGTGGCTCACCGTGACTGCTCTGACAAGCAGCGCCGCAAACGGATGGTAAACACCGAGACATGCCAAACATCATGCAAATGCCAAGTCCAAAGCGCATGTGCCAGGGGAAAATGTAGACGCGCGAGTGGACTTATGAACAGCATGCTCATTGAGGAGACCACGTGCGAACACAAAGCATTTGTCAAAATTGGAATTTCAGCAAAATGTGGATCCTGTGCGCTTGTGATATATTCGCGTTTTGTTTTTTTGCCCGTGGCTTGCGTGTGAGGGTGAATTATTGCATCAATGCCTTATTATTGTTATTATTAATAGTTAAAATAAGTTTCTAAATTGGTTGGGGACAACAAATTGTCGATAGTGCAGTCGTTGAACATTAGCTTTGAACAAGCAGGCGCATATGGAGGTAACTTGTGGAAAGCGCCCCTCGGTGGCAATTCAAAGCATTAACGCTTAACAAGTGTTTCAGATCACAAGCACAAATGCACGTGACTCCCGGTGATTCCACTGTGTAGAAAACCAGCCGTTCTACTTTAAAAAAATGCCGCAAACACGTTTTTATTATTTGCTTAAATATCTAAAGTAACCCTAGACCAGTGGTTCTTAACCTTGTTGGAGGTACCGAACCCCACCAGCTTCATATGCGCATTCACTGAGCCCCTCGTTAGTGAAAAATAAAATGTGATTTTTTTACTGGTGCACAAAATGAGCCATGCATGGCATGGCGGTGTCGTGTTATTCAATTATACGCGGGTCCACTGTACGATTCATAACCACACTTTATTTTCTTGTTCTTGCTCTGCCCCACATAACATAACATTCTATACAGAAACACACCGGTCTCGCCCTCTAGCTGCCATCAGCCTAACTACACTGACCGGCCGCATTAACATCTACTGTACGTTGCAATTACACCACAGGTGGAGGCTCTGCCGAACCCCTGAGACCGACTCACCGAACCCCTAGGGTTCGATCGAACCCAGGTTAAGAACCACTGGCCTAGACATAGGCCAATTTTAATAAAAACAAACGAGCCATCAAGTCAAACAAACATTTACTTTATTTCTAATTTATTCTTAATATTAATAATAATAATAATAATAATAATAAACGGATTTATCATGGATTTTATTATAGGAAGAAGTGTCTTGCTTTAACATGTAATGAAAATTATTTGACTATTTTGCTAACCTAAAAAAAACCCTTTAGTCTTTCTCAGCAGCCAATCTACTGAGTTAATTGTTTTAATGGCCCTATTCGACTGAATGACTCTATTAGCCCAATAAGGAGAATGTTAACGTCGGAAAACTGTATTAAATAGCCTATTATGTTTATTATAACATTGCACGAATGTAATAGTAGTAGTAGTATAGTAGTAGGCTAATAGCAAGTTTGCATTCCTTCAAATTAGATATCATTTTAGGCAACGAGGAAAAGTTTAGTATTTATTAGCTTCTGTAAGTTCACTTTGAAGTGTTCTTTATTTTATTTTGACACGTGTACTTTTTTGTTGCTCACCTTTGTGGTGGTTTCCATCGTACTGAGCGGAAGTGTTGCTGCACTCCTCCCCTCGCACACTAGGTGGCGTAGTAGTGTCATAAATCTGTCCGCACGGTGGTTCCCATCGACGCCCCTGAAGCTGCTGCCGCGACAGTGACCGACTGGCAAAGGATCGTAATCTGACAAATGACTGAAAGATCCCTGAAGCAGAGCAAACACCAAAGAGGACACCTTTAAAGACTGTAACTGACTTTGCTTTGTCTCCTTCATAGAAAACCTCTGTCTTCTTAGTTTCTGTGGAATAAATAAGCTCGCGTTGGAAGCCGAAGCATAAACTTCTCAAGGCCAAGAAGAAGAAGAAGAAGAAGGTAAGACTGTGTACTTTACATAAATCATCTACCGCCGTGATTAATTGCATGTGTCTAAGAGTAAACGGAGCTCAAACTGCGTCAACCCGGGCGTGTGTTTACTGTATGTATGCGAAGACTCACGCACTCATCATTAGAACACGTTACGGCAGGGCACGGGATAATTACAGGCTGCTAAAACTGTTCGGGGACTGAGCGAGAGAGAGAAGTCTCTGCCAACATACACACCTGCAGAGAGCACTGCTCTGCCCGGGGCTTCAAACACAGTCTTCATCACTTTCTTACAGTCTTTCTGCCTGTGCGTACCTCGTCTGTCACCCGGCTCCCCACCGCCCACTCCCTCCCTACCTCACACACACACACACACACACACGGGCGCGCACACACACATCTTGTTGCGTGTTATGTGAATGACGCCGGGTGTGCGGTAGCTGAGAAGTTTATTCCAGAATGAACCACCAAAGTAGTCTTAGATTGACGTCCAGGATGGTTGATTGAGCTCAGAAATTTCCCAGTAGCAGAATGTGCGGAATTAGCCTCATGATTAGTTTTGTTCTGTTTCCCCCTTCTGTACAGAAATGCACAAAACTAAACCTTTGTCTGACTTCAGCATACTAAACATATGCCTAAGTGCTCAAGAAAAGGAAAACTTGTACTTTTTTTTGTGCACTCTCCCTGTGCAGTATTTAGTGCCCACGTTTCTCACAAGGGCAGTTTTATATGCAGGGAAGGAGGCATGGAAAAGAAGACCTTTCCTTTTGAGCTCACAGATTTGCAGTAATTACAGAATCACTTCCATATGTGGCTCTCTGGCTGCCTTCTGGCTGCCCCCACCACCCTTCTCTTCCCCACTGCTCTCTCTTTCCCTCTCCCCTCTTTCATTTGCATTCTCCCCAATCGCTCTTTTTTTTCCTGCTTTTATTTTTTTATTTTATTTTTGGCTTTTCTTCGTGCACTCGGAGCATTTTCTTTTTTCTCCCTGAAAAACCACAGCTTAAACAAAGTTTATGATAATCAGAACATCCTGGCATTTTTGGCAAACAGTTGTGCATTTTGGTGATTCAATTAGATGATGCTTGCCAGAATAAAAAGAGCTTGTGTTCTTTAGTATGAGAAGAGAAGGGAGGGGGGAGAGAAAAAAAAAAAGAAGAGACATGGACCAGAGAGGGGAAATGTTGAAAAATACGGAAATATGAAAAAGAAAAGGAGCTCAGTGAAGAATTTGAGAGGCAGGAGTGTGAAGGAGGGAGAGGTGGAACAGAAAATGAGGCAGGGAGAGGGAGGGCTGGAGTAATGCTTTTTGACAGAGGTGGGTTCAAGATGGGTTCATGGTGACATCATGGCTGATTTTGTATTTTTCTTTTTTTTGAGGAAAGTATAGACAGGAGAACCGTTCACCTTTCATTGGACACACATGTTGGGGATCAGGCAGAGCGCTCATGTGCTGGCACACACGCTGGTAGCTGTGTCGACAAACTCTGGATGCACCCGAAGTTATGCGCAAAAAGTGCCGACACACACACACTTTTACCCCCCCCCCCCCCCCTCTTATTTCTTCTGTAGTAGTAAAACAGTTTTTTTGGCTCCCTCTTGTCTCTGCTCAAAGCTTTTTGTTCATTTGTTTGTGTTAGAGGAGTTCATACTGGTATATGCCCTCCGGTCCCTCGCACATACATTTCTCCTTTGCTCATGAGTAACTCATTTTCCTGTGAGTAGTATTCCTCTGTGTATGTTTTTACTTCAAGGCTGCTGGACTCTAAATGAGCGCACTTTGCCAGGTGGGATGAATGAGCTCCTTCATTTCACAGGATGTGTGTATAAGACTCTAACCAAGAAAGAGCAGGCGTGCGTACATTTGTGTGTGCATAAATGTGTTTGTGCAAATGAGCTGCTGTGTGCCGTTGCCCCCGCGTCCCTTGCCCGTCTCAGCGCGGCACCAAACTTCTCATGACATCAATCTGAATGTGGGGAAATAGTGATCTCATTATAGGCATCTTGTTACTGATTGAAACCCGCCGCCACTGACACCGACTCCCTGCCCCCCTTCTCACCTCCCCACCGCCAGTGCTCCCCTCAACCTACCCCACTCCACCACGTCCATCTGTGTCTCAAACCGGCCCTCCATTTTTCTTTTTATTCCACACCTCTTTCTCTCACATTCCCTGTACTACCCCCCCCCCCCCCCATATCTCACTTTAACCCCTCTAACCTCACTTCCTCCCTCTCTTGCACCCTGCATCATCCCCCCTTTCCTCTTTCCTTTCTGCCCTTACTCCCTTTCCTCTGCCGGCGAGCCCCAGGCCTCTACTCCTCTGCTCCGCAAATGCAAATACGTGGAATCTAAAGTGGAAACACACGCCCGAGTATGATGTTTCCATGAATATTTCATATCTTCATAAACACACCCGGAGAAACTGCAAAGCTATGCGCTCAACAATGCCTGTGTTTGCCGGATGACTTCCTGTGAGGAATTGCCTCTCTGTGTTTGACTTCTTGTGAGAGCACACTGTGTTAGGATTGATGTCAGGGGCAGTGTGTTATGATGTCACGGGCTGAAGTTAATGATACGAGAATGGCAAGGGCCATAGGCCATGTTTCCAGTGGTGCCCAGAGAGAGAGATAGCACCCTGATCTGTCTTCATTATCCCCCCACTCTGCAGCCTCCCAGACACAATGATCATAAATCTCAGCCTGGAGCACACTTCACTGACACTGAAACACAAACACTAGTAACCTCTGACCTTCTCACTGCTACTGCCTACACACACTCATCCATGCACGCAGACACGGGTGCCCACACACTTACTGCAACTGCACAGTGCTCAAATGCCCCCCCCCCAAGCTCACTGTCATAATTTAATAAGGGCCACAGCATGCTCCGTGCACCGCCACACACAATGCTCTTCATGCACTTGACTACACATTCTGACACGGATGCATGGTCTAAGTCGACCTGATGGCTGCACACTTACTTGAAAAGCTCATATTAGAATTGGTGATTTTTTTAAGCATCCTATGGCTATATTTACTTTCTTGTTTTATATTACACAACTGCTGATTTAGTAGTGCTTCATAAACAGTCAAGGGATTTCTATCAGCCTTAGTAACCTCATAAGCAGCACATAAATCAAATATAAACAAGATAAAGATCAGCCAAAGTTTTTTTTTTTTTTTGCAGTGTGGCTTAGATCTGTGCTTCCTGAACATAAGGTTTCTGCAAAAAGGCAACAGTGCCTCTCACCACTTATCCATTCATTCACCCTGATTTTGTACCGGCATCAGAAATGTCTGGAGGAACAGTTTGGTGGGCTACTGTAGACCACATGTGTTCGTAAAGATCGAAAGCTCACAGGAATAACGAGAGTAAAGCCGAAAGGTTTTTTTTTCTCATTAGGATGGCTTGACTTTATCCCACAGACATATTGGGGTCAATGTGTTTGAGGATAAGATCTATCTCCGCATCAGGCCAGTTGCTGAGGTTTACAAACAGAATAGGCGGACGGCCGTGGATGTGCAGGTAGCTTTGGAGACAAACAGAAAAATCCACATGCTGCAATGTTTGGTAGTTCCGGTTCAGACCATGAGATTTATGAGCTTTATGAGATTCATGAAGTTCCCCAATGAAGAACAATAAAGGATATTTTTATTCTATTCTATCTTATTTAGGAGATTGTGCCGTGATGCATGGCCAACAGGCCTGAAAGTCACGACTTTAGATGAAGTCCCAGAGTAAGTATTACACATATAGGTTAGTTCTGATTTAATTTTGTTTTTAGTGTTGTACTTGCTTTGTTTAGACTAGCTGTTCCCTATCTGTTGTTTGAATGAAGTAGGCATGTAGTTACACTGACCGTATGTGGTTTGTTCTTCTTCCTTTTTTTCTCTT
The DNA here is from genome assembly GCF_900408965.1 of Simochromis diagramma. Lineage (NCBI taxonomy): Eukaryota > Metazoa > Chordata > Actinopteri > Cichliformes > Cichlidae > Simochromis > Simochromis diagramma. The sequence goes on along the minus strand of NW_024387152.1, from coordinate 2,057,348 downwards.
TGTTTTTGGGTGTGTGTGTGTGTGTGGGGGGGTAAATCTGAGAAACCATAGTCGATATGAAGAGGTGCCTGTTTAGGTGCCAGTTGAGGTGTGCCTTCCCCTCCCAGTTTTGAGGTTTGAGGTGCTCCTCATAACCAAAACAACTTGAGAAACATGACATTCAGAAAAAAACAGGGCACACGCCCAGAACCACAAACACATAAACACAGATCTGAAACATATGATCTCATATGGAGAGAGGGGCACGTTCAGGGGCACACCCAGATCTGCTGCTGTCGCTGCACAGCCCTGCCATCTCACTCGTGACTTCCTTGCAGCTTATGTGCCAATGCTAGTTTCGATTCAGGAACCAAAGTGATATATTTAGAGAGATGGGTCTGCTTTTTTAAAAACACATTTTCTGCCTTAAAAAACAAAAAACAAAAAACCCAAACTATTCCTTATAAAGTTTGTCAGTAATTAGGCAAATGCCATGTATCCCCCCCCCCCCCCCCAAAAAAAAAAAAAAATCATGCCAGTCAAGGCCCAGTTCTGTTTTTTATTTAATCCCAGTGCCAAATGTTATTGTATCAATTATTTGGTGTCCAATACTGGCTTAATGGGTTTCAAAGGGCTCCTCATGCTTGCTGTTTTAATGTTAAGTGCTGTTGTTGTAGTAGCATTAGTAATAGCAATAATAGTAGTAAGTTACTGTCTCAACTGTGGGAAGATTGGCACAGAAACATTGTAAGCAGTAAAACGCAGGCCAATGCAAATATGAGTCACACAAAAGGAGCACCTTCAGCGTGGGCCTGTGCCGAGCAGACAGTCCATTAAGATTGTTCCATAAATTGATCACACCAGGGATAAATTACATAGTGAAACATCATAGAAATTCTTAGAGGGATAAACAGATTGGCTCGCTATTAAAACAGTGTCTGTGTTAAATCAAAACAATATAAAGTGGATGATCTGTGTTCTTCGGGATACTAAAACATCCTCTCCTAATAAACCTACTTAACTTATTGATGAAACACAAATGATCTAAGATCACGACATGCGGTTCAGCATGCACAAACAATTTGTAGGTAAACTGACTCTTCAGCCAAGAAGTTAAGAGGTGGGGGGAGAAAATAATTCACCCAAGAGACAAAGAAGGGAGAGAGAGAATTAAAAACAGAAACTTAAGCTCTCTGGGCCCTTTTCTTCCCTCCAGGCATTTTGTGGCTTGTGAAAAAATGTGCTGTATATTTGAAGCGTCGGGGTCACGTGACAAAGGAAGGCTTTATGAATCAGAGTATAATTATTTCTAAGTGAGTGAGAGAGTGTGTGCCTGTATTTGGAGAGTGAAAGACTGATTTTTAAAAGGTAGAGACTGGAAAAGGAGGAGGAGGGTGGCAGAGACAGGGAGGGAGAGAGAGAGACTCACTGCTGCTCTGTCTTTGCTGTTAGAAGGACTCTGTTGAATGTGCACACATCTTTCCTCCTTTTCATTGGCTCGCTCCGGTCATCGGACCCTTTTGTCGAGTGCTTTATCTCCCCGTCTGCATCATCAGCTCGACATCTCGTAAGTAATTTGAACTTTAAAAGTTTAGAGTCGCTAACTTTCGTGGATGCTTGCTTTTTATTTTTCTCTCTCTCTCTTTTACTGCTAACAGAGTGTGTGTCTGTGTGTGTGTGTGAGAGAGTGCATTCTCTTCTGAGACTGGTTCAGCGGTTTTAATTGAAGACAGAGACCGAATGTGCGAGACACTTGAGAGACTTTGAGACAATTAATCATTGTGTTACAAAGTCCGAGCAGATTTTCATGTGTAAACACTAAAACGTCCCCACACGTGTTTGTTTGGATGCGCCTGTTTCAGTATGTTTGCTTCTTTGTGCTTCATAAACACGAGAGCGACACAGAGTTTATGTGAAAACATACTCGAGCATGTGTGTATGCCTGCATGTGCACACATGTGCTTATTAGCGAGTGTTTCAAGTGTTACCCAGTGCCTGTGGAGCTCTTTATTATTAGCATATGTGTGCGTGTGTATGTGTGTGTCAGTGTGTACACAATCGCATGTGTTTGATGTGTATTCACTAGAGGAGTCACCAGTCCTTGACCTGTTTTTTTTTTCTCCATTTTTTATAACCACCATATGAACACTTGGAAAATACGAGTGTTGTTTTCCATATTTTAAACAACGGAGACTAATTCCTCTGGAGTGAGGTGTGCTCGTAACCCCGGTTTTAGTTTTGTGGGATGTTTATTAATTGTGCTCCCACAGTTATTTAGCTATGATGTCAGAGAAGATTATTTATTGATGCTGGCATCTGCGCTAGGTTAACAGGTTCAGCTTGTTACAGCCATGTGTAACACAGTGCATTTAATGCTGTGTGATCTGGATATCAGATAGAGTTCAGAGTGTCCTCCACAGTGTTTGGCTTTGTCGCTCCACTGGTGAGCAACAAAGCCACGGTAAACTGCCTTCCTTGAATCCCTTGGCTTTCCACCTGCTGACACTCAGCGGTGAACTGGATGTATTTCGCATGAGGAACAGGCTAATTAAAGTGAATTGGAAATAAACAGCCACTTGGCCCAGTGAGGGAGGCCTGCTTGAAGGCCAGTGGTTTCTATGTTTCCCCTCCGCTTTGGTCTATCAGTGTGACAAGTCGTGTCATCTGGAGTGGAAGAAGCCGAGCTCATTTCTGTGGCAGAAAAATGTCACAGCACTTTTCGCCTTCAGCAAAGCGCTCTTGGGCCTTATTCAAGGACAGGGTACCCATACAGAAGCAGCTTTACCTTCATGGTGCGCAGCCACGGCAAATTGCTTGTCTTCCATGACAGTTTGGAATCAATTATTAATGTGTTTGCTGTTTTGCACACCAGATAAGTGTGTGCCTTAGCTCAGTATACCTGTGTGCAGTGTTGCATCACTGGCCTTGAAAACATCCTCTCGATATCAATCTTGCTCACATGCTGTATCATCTGTCATTACTGATTAGCAGCATATATTCTGGTGCAATATGCTGTATTTCAATTAAAACTAATACATAGCAGATAATACATTTTATTATCCTGTACAGCTAGTGGTAATTTCTTTAGTTCTAAGTATGGTATACAGCAATGAAATAATATTTTATCTCCTATAAATCCGTCAAAGTTTAGTAATGCCAAAGCTGTGTGTGTACGTCTCTTTGTGTGTGTGTTTCTGTGTGTAGGTGCTGTTGATAAATCCTTGGTTTTGGTGGAATTACTGAAACAGCAGTTGAGCCAGGAAATCGTCTGCATTGCAAAATCTGCTAACAATCCTTCTTTGTGACATGACTTTGAGTGGTAAATCAGGGAGTTGTTGATACCTGTCTTCTTCTGGAATTTCTTTAGCAATTAAGGCGAAGTGGTGGGGAGGGGTTAGACAGGTGGTTTAGGAAAATCGAGGGGCTCTCTGCTGCCGCACTATAATTAACCAGGAAGCTATCTGCACGCCATTTCCTATGTCTGTTTTTGCAGGTGTGCCATTCTGATGTGAGGATTTACATCTAAGCCTCCACCCAAGTTCTCGTTAAAAGACCTTGTGCCAATGGCAAAAAAAGACGAACTTGTGTGAAAGTGTGGCCTTTTGAATGCTGTGCTTGCTTATGTGTGTGTGTGTGTTTGGGCCTGCATGTGTCTGACTGCTGCTTTGAGTCCTGCGGCTAAAGGCAGCAGTGGTGAAACCCATCCATTACTCTTCGCTCTACACAGAGAGGATTGTTTTCAGCGTGTGTTTAGGAAGGGAAACACCTCCATTGTTGCCTCTGTGGATCCTTACCAGTTCTTCCTTTACGTCTTCCTACACAGACATATTAGCAGCACAGACTTTGACTTTCACACTGCTGCTATTTTAAAGTTTCTTCCCTCACCTTTTTTTTCTCCGCCTCTCTCTATATTTGTCATGTTTGCTTACTGTCACTTGCCCTTTTCCTCATCATTGCATGTTTTCCTGTTTTGCTTGACCAACTGCTAAAAGTCTCTGTGTTGTGTACTGCAGAGAGAGGCGCATCATGGAAACGGCAAGCAGTCAGGATGACTTCATCATGTCGCAAAGTGTTTTATGTCTCACTGTGTTCTCACTCTTTCCATAGCTCTTCTCACAAATGCATGTCAACTCAGATCGTTATGTGACATTATGATTAAGTGAGACAGAGTGAGAGCAGAAAAATAATTTTAAATTAGTGACTAGGTGACAGCGACAGTCATGGTGCTCTTTAACAAAAAAAGAGGAAAAAACAATCCCTTTTTTAAGTGACAAACGATTACACAGAGGTGCTTCTTTGCATTGTTGCTTCAAGGAAATGGTATTTGTGTGATGCCAAGAACAGGCAGATGTCAAACAAGTTTCAGGTGATGGAATGCAACTGTGTTTGGAGCGTCTGTCATTTTGGAGCCATTAACCAGCTACTTGTTGAAAGAGTGGAAGCTGTCAGCTTTGCATCAGATAAAAGTGTCACGGCTATTGTTTTCTCAGGTAAAGTACTGCTGACGTTTGCAACAAGATCACCTGTGAACCTGTTTCAGTAGGAGCGTTTAAATTTGCCTGTGCAGCTCTGAATCCATTAACGGCTTTTGAAGGCTGGATGTGGGCATGTCAAGCAGTGATTATTACAGTAAACGTGTTTTTAGCTCCGAGCTGTTGAAACACTGGTCCGTTGGTGCAGTTTGGACACCTGGACTTTGAAATCATTCTTTAACAGCTTGGTGTACAAACTACTTAAAATATAACTCTTTGCAACACATCATTTCCTTTATAGAGTTAATGAACATAACTCACTTTGTGATGTCAGCAGTTTAAAGACAGTGCCTGGAAGGCATGCACAGTTTTCTGTCAAAAAACTGACAGGAGTGGGCAAGTCAGAAGTGGAAAAAGAGTGAGAGGATGTTTTCCCTGCCAGGATAGATGGCACAGTTCATTTATCTCGAGGCTGTGAATGTACAATTCAGAACTTCTGGTAAAGGCGCTGGGTTTCTGCTCTGCACAGGATAGTTCCACAGTTCCACAGTTTTTAATTTTACCTCACAGAAACATGTATATTTTGACCCTCTGCTGAGTTGATGAAGCTCGACAAAAAATCTGTGAACTCGCTCAGTTTCTGGAGAAATGAAACAAAGAGAGGTCTCTGTGTCAGTGTGGTAAGAGTGGGGAAAAAAGTATAGCCATACAAATATAAAATTCTAACTGAATATTCTTCTGTGTTCTCACTGACTGGAATAAGAACCTCAACCGGTAAACAAACCAGGAAAGTCATGGCATCCAGAGTTCTGCTCGCGTATGCCGAGTAATCACCTGTGGTTTCTTTTGCAGAGTTAAAAAAAACAGCTGCCTCGCTTGGTAGTGTGGTGCAGAGCTTCCTGAGATGCTGTGATTTATTTGTTATGTTTGACTGCAGTTCTTATTGCCTGAGGGGCTCTGTCACAACAGTTAAGGCACAATTGTTGTTTTGCTCACAGAGGATTTGATACCCTTTGTCTGACAGACATTCAATCTGTGGGAACTGTTGTCTCTCTCTCTCTCTCGCTTTCTTTTTAACTCTTACTTGATTTTTCATTTTGCTCCGTCTTCTCCGCAAAACTCCTCAGCAAACAGGAGAATCTCCTTCTCCGCAAGCATGCCTGATCTTGTTGCATTGTCTCCATATTGCCAGGTTGATTGATCCAACTTCATTTGCTACATGAAAATCATTGGATTATCTCAAGTGTAACCAATGACTTTAGTCTAACATGATGGACTACAGTGAGCTCTGACACTATTTACAGAAACAAACCAAAGCAAATTTAAACTGCTACAGTGCACCTCTCTTAGGCAATGATGGAAAGTCCCAGCAGCAGCCGTAAACCCACCCATAGCTGGCCCTGGTGCTCCTTGCTTGCCTGGCTGCCTGCTGCCTCCTGTGTGCCCCCCAGGCTCAGGGGAAGTGGGGAGGCCCTCCATGCCCATTTGGCCCTGGCTAACAGGGGATGAGGTCACTCCAAATTCCCCTTATCCCCTTATAGCCCCAGACGGGCTGGCGAAGTGAGCCTACCACAGGACCCAACATAAAACATAAATGGCTCTGTAAAAAGCTGCTGGGCTGATGTGACTCATTAAAAAACTCTGGCGCCAACTCTTTTATTAATTCATTATTGTGTTTAGGGAGCGTAAAGTTACTGGCTTCTATTTTAAAAGGCTGCGTCTCTGTGCTTCAGTTCTTTTCCTTCTAAGTGTTCTTTTTCTTTCTTTTTTTTAATGCCTTTGTTTTGCAACATATATTTGAATGTGGAGTGGAGCTGTGGTTTATTCTGGCCTCTGGACCGTCTCTCAGACCCATTTTAAACTTAATTTCTGAATTAATATGCCACGCTTTCCTCCTGTCAGAATACATAATTCACACGCACTGATTTGTAAACTCCGCTGTCAGTCTTCTTTTTCTCACACAGTCACCCTTTTCTTTTATCCTCCTCTCTCTTCCAGCTCTTGCAGACACATTGTGCTGCCTCTATGGGGCCTGGTCTGGTTTGAGTTCTTGAAGCAGATCTCCAAATGGCCCGAACGCTTGCCAAGTACATACTCATAACCCGCACACACATGCACATTATGAGGCTACGCGTTGCTGGCAGTCTTGTTTTTGCAGTCTGTACCTCTTCTCTCATTAGGCCCAGTGTGAAATCGTGTGATGTCTCCAGTAATGTTTTTGCGCCTTGGCTGCACAGTGGAATCACTACGCAGGGTCATGGTACAAGTTGTATAAGCAGTGGAAGGATGGAGGGATGGGGCACAGAGGATAAGACTGGGTATAAGGATATGATTATGTAGAAGAGGTGTAGGCGGGTCAGAAGTGGAAGGGGTGGGGTCCAAGGTAGGTTGGAGGAGAAATATACTGGAAAAAGTAAAGACGTAAAACAGAGAGAAAGAAGGAAAGAAGAAGAAAGATGGCAGTATGGCTGTGTTGGCAGGATGGGGGTGGGTGCCTATCCGCGGCTGCTCCTTCCTGAAACGTGGCCACCCGAGCCTGCCTGGGCCCTGGATGCACATGTGGAACAGTTTACTGTAATGGAACTCTAAATTAGTGGTGGTTTGAAGCTGCCTGCAGCAGTAGGGTGTAATTAACTGGCTCTGTTGAAAGAGAAAGAGCCAGAAAGAGAGGCAGGGAGGGAGCCAGAGCCCTGGAAAAAGGCACGGGGTGAGAGGTGTGTGTGCGTTCATATGTGTGCGTGTGTTAGGGGATGCTCTCACACATGTGATGTGTGGAGTTTTTGAGTGCTTGATTGCGTGTGTGGCGCATATGTGTGCTTCTTGGAAAGCTCTCCCTTCTTTTTTCCCGGGCATGGCGCCACCTCTTAGTGCCCCCATGTGCCCAGACCCTGTCACTGTTCCACTGTGCTTTTTCGCTCAGTTCAGCAGTTCACTGGTTTAGCCTTAGATCTTTCCACCACCCCCACCACCCCACCCCTCCATTTCTTTGTTTATACCGAATTCATTACCAGGATTTTTTCCCTGTCTTTTCTCCCAGATTCACAAGCCACAGCAGTTCCAAATTCCTTGGCTCTGCTCTTTTTCAAAGCCACATATAAAAAACAAGCTGATCACACCACCCACTCATGAAATCACACTAAGGAAGCACAAGCAAAAGGAAAACATGAAAAAGAAAATGGGAGGCCTCTTTTATATTTCACCCCCCCTTTTTGCATTGAGAGTCGACAGAGGGGCATAACTGCAGCCTTGTCTGCACTCGAGCCTGACTTGTCTATGCCCACTGTGTGGTGTCAAAGTGACGAGAAGGCTGCAGGAGGCTACAGCCAAAATGACTCTGTGGGATGGGAGCCTGACCTCAAGAGAAGATAGTTGGAAGTGACAGCAGCAGTTAGCAATCAGTGGATCTCATTTTCCCTACTCATCGACCCCCCCCTCCTCCCTTCTTCATGCTCTGGACCCCGTGTCTGGGCCCCTGGTCCTAGGGGAAAGAGGCAAAGAGGCAGGCTGCTGTGCTAGGCTGGCAGCAGGAACAGAGGAGCTCTTTATAATAGAGTTCTGGTGATTTAAATCATATGGTATAGCCTGGAATCACTGTAGAAGTCTGGAAGCTCTTCAAAACTGTACAAGAGCTCCCTCTCTCTCTCCCCCTCTCTTTTCCTCCTCCCTCCTTCCTTCCCACTCTTCACTGTTATAACTTTTTCCAAACTTCTTTCTTATTTTCTTTTCCCCTCACCCAGTCCCAGTTTTTTTTCTTTTCTTTCTGGCTTTTCCCTCTCCGAGCCTACTCATTCTTTTTCTCTCCCGTCTCTATCTGTTATGGTTCTCGCCATCTCGTCCTTCCTCACTTCCTCTTTCCTTCCCATTCGCTCATACCTGTTGGTATGAAGTTTACACATCCTTCTCGCATTAAAACTGTGGATGAACTATTATCGGACCCAGATGGAATCAGAGTTGATGTGAGGTGAATCCTGTTTGTTGAATCTAGAGCAGATCTTAGCATCAAACAAAACACTAATCGTATCATCATGTTCATGCCAATCAAAAGCACTTATTCTTATATTTTATGTGGAATTAAATTAATAGGAAATTATTTACTCTTATCCTCTCATCTGCAGAAAAGAGACAGCAGGACTCTTCTAAAGTGGAGTCCACCTGTCCTTCAGTACCTCCGAGGCCCCCTGTCGCCCATACGTTCTCCACGTCTTAAGACTCTTCGACGGACACACATCTCAGCCTTGTGGAGGATTCCAGGTGTCGAAAGAGCCGTTACCTTCAGCCAGCCGCCTGCTGTGGACCCTGGGTGATCCGTCGCCATGGCTACAAACAGGGAACAGCAGGTGGGTCACATGACCGGCTTCCCACCTGCTGTGTACCCCTTTCCCTTCAACTCCATGAGAAGCCACTCCCCCTTCGACCTGCTGGCCAACAGCAGCCTGTTTGGGAGATTTGGGGCTGACCTGCCCAAAGAGATGGCTGCTCTCTGTAAGTCATTTTCATTACTCTGTGTGTTTGTGCTTGACTTGCCTTTCCTCTCATTTTCCATCTCAGTTCCAAGTATGCATACGGCCATTACTTTACTTTTAGTCAGGTCGCATTAAACACCATCTACTGGAAAAGGGGAAATATGGCTTAATTTAAATTGCACTACATTATGTGTAATTTTGTGGAAATGGAAAACTTTAGCGTCTGTTTGTGATATAGGACCAGTGGTAGAAAAAAATCCCCCAAAGAGACCATGAGGAAAAAGTCTACTTTCATCAGTACAATGATTACTCTGCTCCTGTGGTTTCCTTATATGCTTTATGCTTGTAGATGGTGTGGTTATGACCGCAAGCTCTGGCTCTGGCTTCACGATGCGTGCGTGTATCCGTGCGCGTGTGCGTGCCTGGACATCTCACAGAGCTTTTGTGAGGCAGATAATGCACAAGTCTATAATTATAGGCAAAACACATTGAATTATGTATTAAGTGATGAGTACTGAGCATCAAAATAGTTAAAATGAGTACTAATGCAGTTCAAACATTTGACTTGGACAGCGGTGACTGATCGTATAATTAAAATGAAAGGTGAGCTAGACACTGGACTTGATTCACAGCAGCGTTCCCCTGTCAACTGTGTACTTCTATGCTTGACCATAGGGGGCACTGTTACATTCTGAAGCGCTGAGACGGGGATGATGTATAGAGAACAGAGCACAAAGAGGAGATTGTTGGCAATCCAGAGTCTTTTTCTGTTGTGCAAAAACTAGCAAGATGAAACGCACGGTGCCGACGTACGTTTCTCGTTGTTCAAAACACCTGCTTGTCTCAAAACCACTAATCAGCAACAGGATTCTAGGTCAGGGAGGATCCTTGTGTGGAACCACTGCGGTATAATTCACTGATGATAATAATGCCAGAAGAGAGAGCGAGAGAAAAGAATGAGCACTTTTGTTGAGGTTAAGCCATGAGGTAAAGGTAAGCAGAAGTTATTTGAAATCTGATCTGGGTGCAGTGTTAAAGGGGCGGCAGGTGGTGGTGGTGTGTGGTAGTGGAGGAGTAATAATGGGTGTGGGTGGCAACAGCTGAGCGCGGAGCCTGCCTGTGTGTGCAGCCCCCTACTCCCCCCACCACCACCGCAGCATGCCTGAGCACCTCTCCAGCCTTTCAGCCGTCAATCACTACCTCACCCCCTCTCTTCCTTCTCACTGCCACTGCCCACCTAATCCTCAAGGTATTTTCACAGAACCAGAGAGAGAGAGAGAGAGGGAGAGAGCACCTGGGGGTAATGTCCTGGTGTGGTGGAATCCAAGAACACACCCAGCAAAAACACACACACACATATATACACACAGGCAAACATGCACTCGGAGACACTCTTCCCTCTCAGTTTCTCTTGCTCTCTGTCTGGTTCTCTCTCATGAAGCCACACACACACACACACACACACACACACACACACACACACACACACACACACACACACACACACACACACACACACACACACACACACAGCAGTTCTTTCATCTAAAAACTAGAAACATACCCCTGACGCAGAATGAAATCCCACCACGCTGACAGATGGATTCTTTATGGTTTTTATGCTGGCATGACTTAAAACAAAAACAAGTATCAAAGCACAAACAGACGCAGGCAACCACATGCACTGGGGCTTCATACACGACTGCTTGTACTGACACATCCACGCTGGCAGTAGTATCGTTCGCAGGGGTTAAGGACTGCAGTTATTTGGTTTAAGCTTCGGGTCAGAGTGTGAGAAAAGCTGGGGACAAAGATCAAGTCAGGATCACAGTGACAGTTAGCTTCAATTTGTCGAGACTGACATGTTTTTTTAAGTGTCTCTATATTAACATAGCCGTGCTGGTTGAATGGTGTTTACTGTCACAATTTACTGTTTCATTATGTTTACATTACGAGCTGCAGCTATTGCTTGAATGTCAAATAAATGCCTGTCAGATGAATATTAAAAGAATTGCCTGCTGGACTAATTCTGCGTTTCACTGTACAAAAATACATCTTAGTTCAGTTTAAATGCTGGCAGCTCAGTGGAAAACTCTCTGTTGTTTTTTTTTATCTGCTTTTAAAACATCCTATTGGTGTATCCCTTGACAAGGAATGTTACAAGTCATTTTGCTGACAGCAGTCTCATTCCCCGCTCTCTTAAATGTTAGTGGGGAAGACAAAGGGCCTCGGTTTGGACATTCCCCAGGCCCTGTTTTTCTTCTCCTTCTACTTCTTCAGGAGTTGACTTAACAGTCCTGCTCATTGTTGTCAGGCTTGTCTGTAGGCCAGACTGAGAAAATACCTTTCACATAAAGGGAGTAGCACTGTGGAAATTTCACCGTGTATCTTTGTGTGTGTGCAGTCAGTAGCTCTTCATGCTTGCACAACTTCAGAGTTTTTTGCGTAATTGTTGTAAGAAAGGTACCCTGGGTGACACCTACCTTTTGTTTAGATGTGCACACTGTGCTGACCTGCCAGAGCACCTCCCATGGCGGTGCTCTGTCTTGGCACCAGAGTTCTTTGGAAATACCTGTTTTGCAAGGAGGTGGGAAGAGACAGAAGAGGGATGGGAAGGGGTGGGCCGACTGTGTTTGCACATGTCCGCATAGTAAGCTTTTCTTTTTGCTTAATGCATAAATGGAAGATCCAGAAAACCTCAGTGCCTCTCTTCAACCTGGGTGTGCTGCAGACTCCCACTGTAGCTGCTGATATCTGAATAAGCGTGCAATGGCGTTTGTTCATCTGTGAGAAGGTCTGATGGCTCTCTGCAGTGTGTTGCTGAGGCTGTTATCAGTTGATCCCTGTCATTACGGGAGCCTTTCAAACAAACAGTTGGAAGCCCATTAAGGCCACTTATTATGTGATAACATCGTCACTGAGCCCTGAAACACCTCGCTAAGCTTTCACCAATCAGGGCCAGAGCGCTGGCCTCAAACTCAGCCGTGGGGATGTTTTGAAAAGCTAGTAGGTCATTTCCTTCAGCCCACATGGCCTGGCCGAAAAATCTAAAGTCCTCTGCTGGGCTCAAACTTTCCATTCATGCCATAATTTGTAGGGTTATGCTGAGTGATGAATACAGAAAACCCATGAGAGGCCCAGCTGTGAGCTGCATCACAGTGGGATGAAATCAAAAGCACTGTAATAATAGAATGGAATGAATAGCGTGTTGAAACCTGTGTAGAAGCTGGCTCACTTTGCTCTTTTGTGCCTCTGGTGGAGAGAAGGGCAATAGCAGTTCGTTTAAAGTGTCTGTTAGACATGATGGACTCGTGCACCAGCATTAGCATACAAGCAGTGTGGAACATATGCATGGATCTGCGGTTGCACACACACACATATATGCAGTTCAACACAAAACATCTAGTTAGGCAGATTGTGAAAAAGGCCAAAATGTTCCAGCAAAACAAAAAGGAAAAAAAAACACGCAGAGTGACATAATTAAAAACACTCTTTGCATACTTAAACACACACACACACAGAAACAACATAAGGAGGTCATGTTGGCTTAGGGAGCTAAGGGAGTTGCGTAAAGGAGCCATTTTGGTGGGAAATGTGGTACGGCAGGGAACGTCAAAGCAAACCTTTAAATGGAGGCGAGGGACAAGCTAGCAGAGTGAAGCTTTCTCCACTGGAGGTGAAGCAGAGCACAAACGGCACATTGAATCTCTATTTATTTTCATAAGGTTGAAGTGCTGGGTTTAAGCCTAGCCTTGGTGGTGTAGAGTAGGATTAGTAGGATTTGCCTCTGTGCACATGTGTATGCTAATGTGGGCATACTACATATCTGATGAGAGCAAGGGGCAGAGAAAAAAGATGAAGTGATCTATGTATGGATATGAAAATGATGATTGCAGCCCCGCAACCCAATACTTCCTTGTAGGTACATATTTCCCTACACACACAGGAAAACCAAACGCTCATCTGTGTTTCTCATTGTTTGAACAGCTATAAATAATTGACATTACATATCATTATATCACTATAATGCTTTTGCTTGTATTCTACAGGAAGGATGACTAACCTTTCTTCTAAAAAAATATTCTCTCTTAAACATACACACATGATTTGATCGTGGTGTTTTATCAGCTTGGTCACAAGTTAGATGTCATATTGGGTTGAAGACTACAGCATATGATTCACAGCATTTTCATCCACATGAAGCCTTTCTGTGGCTCCCCACTCCCACCCCCTCTGCTTGACCACTGTCGCTCTGGAAGAATCCATTCTCAACGGCATTGAAATGTTTCTTCGTGGATAAAAACTCAAGTTTGTATTCATTTGCCGTGATCTATCCTTTGAGTGGATCCAGACAAATTCCCATAAATTGTGTTTCTTCAAACACCAAATGAAAACCATGCAAGAAATAAATACCAGATCATTTAGGTCATTGAAAGAGAGCAGGTGGATGGATATACTGAACTACACTCATTTGCCAAAGACAATAATCTTAGTTTGGCTGCAGCTTCTGAATTGTGAAAGATGTACTTTATATTGTTTGGTAAAACCTCGACAGTAATAGAGTGAAAATCTGAACAATCAGATGACGAGTAAGTACTTTGCAACAGTGGAAAGGAAAAACTAATAATGTTAAATTTCTGCTACTACTACTAATAATAACAAAAATAATTTTTCTTGTGCTTGATCATCACACTAAGTCATTATTAGCTCTTCTTATTTCTGACTCTGGTACTAAATGCCGTGAGTGTCAACACCTAAACAAAAAAAGCTCTCATATAGCTGTTTGCTCGCTGGCATCTCTGCTCCTGTGACCATGATCTTCATAGCAAATTAGCAATGCAAGCACTGGACCATTTTGGACTATACTTGTGTGTGATGACAGCATGTGCAGCGCTGTTTGGCTTTGTCCTTCATCTGTCAGTGAGACTGGAGTCTATTGGCTGTAATAAACAGCTCTGCATTGTCTGACATCCCTGCTTTTATCTCCCTAGGCGATCACAGGCCTCAAATGACAGCTCTCTAAGGTGCTCCACTCCTTTTTGGCAATCAGTTGCACTTATTTTTTCACTAACGCTAGCCCTGATTCTGTAGTGCTGATTTTTTTGTGTAAAAAAACGATCAGTTTTCCTGTAGACTCCTGGTGGAGCATAGGTCCGCAACGACACCGTAAAAAATGATAGTAAGTAGAATATCTGCTGCTCCATGATGATATCCACCTAAACCCCGCTGGCTTATGCACTTCAGAGTTCTCTCGCTCGGTTCCCTCTTTTCTCCTCTGCCTTTACCTTGGATTTCCTCTCATTATCCCACACTGCAAGTGGGAGCCAGATTGCCCCAAGTGCTGGAAACTTTCTGCAACTTTGCAGGACTTAAATGTGTGTGTGTGTGTGTGTGTGCATCTGAAAAGTCAGCAAAAGTTGCCGATAACAGAGGGACCACAAAGTGTACTACAGCTCTGACATGATGACAGATGAAGATAAACATGCTACTATCAAAAGTGGGAGAGTGCTGTTTTCAGACAGTCTTTGTGGGCACGTGCAGGATGAAAATTGCGCAATGGCGAGAGAGGAAGGCTGGCTTCTCTGAAGATGTGGGAGGGCACACAGGTCCAGGACGTGCCCATGAACACAAGACGGGGGTTTGCATTTTTGGCTGAATCTCACTTTTTCTCACAAGAAAACATGGGTAGCAGAACATCATGACAGTGCAGAAAGAGCGAGAGAAAGAAGGAGGGAGAAAATGTGAAAAAGAAAGATGGCCACGAGTGTAAGACCTCAGCATGTGTCAGATCTTTGACTGGTGGAGCAATTGATGGATGAAATGGACAACAACACAAGGATTGCTCTTCTTTTTTGGCTGATGAACAAAAACACAGTATCACATAAATAAGATGTTACTTTTTTAGTTTAAAAAAGAAACTCTGCTCTGCTTACTGAACAACCCTCAATGGGATGTGTGCACTTTTAAGTGTGCGTGTTCTGCATAACCTGAATCTGGCTGTGGTGGGAAGGCTTCCTGGGCTGGTGTTCAGTGTCTCTATCATCACCAGCAATCTGTTTCAGCATGTCCGCACGCTGCACACATGCCCACATCAGAAATGGAAAAGCTTTACATTCCTTTCAAAATGACTGTGTTGCGTTTAGTGCAAAGGCCTCTGTCTTTATTACCTCACACACGATTGCGTTGTTGACTGCTTGGCTAGAACCTGAATGACTGTATACAGAGGAAGTGGCAACAATGTGTTGTATACGTCTTATCTGTAATTGGCATCAGAGTGTCAGACAGTAGTAAAGCCTGACTGGGTTCCAGCACACGTGGAGCAGTAAGCAGACCAGATCCAGCTGACTGGATAAAATCGTGAGACACACACATCAAATCGTAGTTAAAAAAACAAAACCTATTTCAACATTTTAAACGTGTGCTCAGATTTGTTCTAATCGCTTAAATGAAACATGATTGAAAGCAGACGTCAACGTGGAGTGGCCAGTGAGTTGGCAGCCACTGAAAATGAACCATTTCCAAAACCAGAAACAAAAGCAGAAACTTTGTCAACTAAAACAAATCACGCAGTCAGGAAAAAGTGGCCATAGGGAACTTGATGAAATGGGGAGAGTATTTGGAGAAAGGGGGGGGGGGGTATTATGGAGAGAGATGGAGAGACTTGTGAGCCAGTGAGTGAGGGAGAGAAGAAGGGAGGGCAGGATAAGTTTGGGGGAAAGTTAGTGGCCCAGTGGGGGTTTCTTCCAGAGTTCAGCCTCTCTGGCTGGGGAAGGAAGGGAAGGAGGGAGGGGAGAGAAGGGGAGGCAGGGACCAGCCTGGGTCAGCAGCAGTATGGAGTATGTGTAGATTAGATGTCTAAACTCACTCGGCAAACCCTCTGAAGCCCTGGAAGGCTCACAGCTCACAGTGTAGTTTGCCAATAACTGGAGAACCTGGAGTTAGTGGTCTGAATTATAGTCTCAAACACAGTAAAAAGAAATGTCAAAACCAGTGGAACCGGATAGGGTTCGTAAATCTCTAAAAACAAAAGAGTGTGAACACATGATATTTGAAATAGATTTTTTTTTGCAGCTTGTCAGTCCACAGAGCAGCCCTGGCAAACCGCGCTGATGTTACATAGAACATTTGAGCACCGGGGGATTAGCCAGTTCTTAGTTTCCAGGATGCTGTATGAAACTAGCAGCGAGGAAAAGAAAACAGGAAGGAGACGAAAGACGAGTGTGAGAAGAATGCTTGTGGATCATAAAAATGTGACTCTAGGCTGTGATGATTTAATCTGAAATGTATCCAGACCAAGACATTTTTGGAATCATTGTGAAAATGGGTGGAGAGCTAGAGAAAAGAAAAGTGCCCCCCCCCCCCCCCCCTCTTTTTTTAACAACAAACTTCTGCTAAGCGTTGGCATCTCTGATAGATGCCAGTTTGTTGTCCCCGTGTTGTATTCTTGCCATCATGAAGCTTTCACTGTATGACCTGACAGCTGTATGAAGAAGCACATAAAAACTACTGATGTTGTTTACTATTTGATGAAATAAAAAGAGCTATTAAACGTGCGTCAGTTTGCGAGATTGAGTGTGTGAATCTCAACTCACAGGTGTGTGTGTGTGTGCGTGTGTGTGTGTGTGTGTGTGCCAGCTTAAGAAAATAAACCTGAAGTCTCCATTGGAGGAATAGCTTTTAAACCAATAAACATAGTAATGAAAATCATTCAAAATAGCCAGAAATGTGAAAGCATGGTTTCTTTCATGAGACAGGAAAAAGAGTGAAGTGTTAGACAGAGGAGGAGGGAGGAGGGAGGACGCTGTGTGTTTATGGAGAGCGTAGCCAGCAGCACAGATTGACAGGAAATGGTGTCTTTTTTGCCTGCTGGGCTGTACCACTTGTACTGCTTTGACAGGGGGAGATGAATGTGAGGAGCTCACAGACTGAAGCTATTCTATTATCATATATCTCCCATTGTATCACGCTGTTTGCTTTAGCCCAGCCAGAGTCCATCCCTCTGCTGAGCAACAGTTAGGACCAGTGTCAGGCTTTTTCATTGACCTCACACTGCCCATTGATTTCCTTTGATTCACTGCCACTCTGAGGGCACTGCAATTTTTTTAAGCTGAATTGTTTTTTTTTTTAATCAGTGCACAGAAAAACCATTGTTATAATGAAGGTTAAATGTGTAGGGTATACGTTTTAACTGTGAATCCACAACCACTAAAATATTCAGCTGCCACGAGGCTTTTTTACTGCATTAAAATCATTGCTTGAACAACCTCATCGACGCTGCTTCCTTGGACGTCTTTTGCTATTTCTGCGTCGAGATATAAATCACAAACAAGGTCAAGTAAACCTGTGAGAAGTGTGTCCAGCACATGGTGTGTTTGTATATTGGAGATATTTGTCTGTGTAAATGCACTGCGGGGATTGAGCAAGGCAGCCCTCATTCATCACTGTTAAAGCACTTCCAGAGGGAGCGACAGAAAGAACTGCCCATCCTCTGTTCCCTCAAACAGACAGAGGAGAGGGAGGGATTTACCCTGGCATCTGGTTTCTGGGTTCAGCCACAGCACAATGTTCTTTCTCTTTCTCTCTCTGGCTCTCTTTTTGACACACACATACACGCCCGGGCCAGTGGCTGGACTTTAATATGGTTATGATTAGAGACGGGGGCTCAGTGAAGGGAGGGAGGGGGAAAGGGGGTCTTATTTACTGCAGGGAACTGGGGGAGGTGCAATGTAAAGAAAGCCAGAGACAGGGACCAGATCTGAATGGAAGACGGTGAGGTTGGGGTAGGTGGGGGCACTGTTTGCATTTAGGGCTGAAATATGAAAAACAAAAAATCGTGTGTTCAAAAAAACAAACAAACAAAAAAAGCACAAGAAGAATGGGGAATAAAGTTTTGTGCTCCAGCCAGATCAGTTCTTACTCCAGTGCAGACTCTGCTGGACGGCCCCTTACACCTCCCCTCCTCCTGGGTTCCTCTCTCTTTCTGTCCCTCCCTCTCTGGCATTCTCTGTCTTTCTCTCCACCCCCTCTTGCAGCGTCATGCCAAAGCAGTTGGTTCACTCCGCCGTGTCTGGGGCTCAGCGAGAGCTGCGAGAGGCTGTTATTTAGGTCTGTTACAGCAGACTGGGAGCAGCTCACCCAGGGGCAGGGGGGAGAGGAGAGAGTCAGAGTCACGCTCAGCTCAGCCAGTCAGGAACCATATCTGCATTCCAGCTGAGAGGGAAAAAGGAAAACTCCGGCATCGGAAGGAAAAGACAGCAGAGAGAGAGTGACAGCGCGAGATAAGTGAAGGGAGGGAGAGGAAGGTAGTGAATCTAGATAGCTGTTGCTGCTGTGAGCTCTTGTCACTGCTTCAGTGAGTGACGTGAGCAGTGGAAGCAGGGTAGGACACAGGCAGGACTGAGGGCTCTCACTGATTTTTGCCGAGGGTGGGGGGGTACCATGTTCGACTGTATGGAGGCTCTGGGAATGGGCCCCCGTCAGCTCTATGATGTCACCAGCCGTGGTGCATGCATGCTGCGGAAAGCGAACCCCTTTTTTGCTGGGTTGGACCCCTTTGCTTGGACGAGCACTGCCAGTGTTCAATGTAAGTGGCATCCTGTTTGGATTCTTCTATGACACAATCATGTTTCCCCCTCTCTTCTCCCTCTCCTTTTCTTTCGGTCACTCCTTCCTTCATTTTCTCATTGCTGGCTTGTTTACCCCTCAGGGCTCGGCCAAGGGGGCTGCTGTCAGGGGCTACAGAGCAACACAGGAAAAGACAGAGACAATCCTCTCCTCTCCTCCTCTCCTCTCCTCCTCTCCTCTCCTCTCCTCTCCTCTCCTCTCCTCTCCTCTCCTCTCCTCTCCTCTCCTCTCCTCTCCTCTCCTCTCCTCTCCTCTCCTCTCCTCTCCTCTCCTCTCCTCTCCTCTCCTCTCCTCTCCTAGCCCACAGCCAGTTTGAGCTGCTCAGCCATCTGAAAAAAATTCTCTGCTATGATATTATATGCACTGTGTGTTGGGTTTTAAAAAAATGTGCTTGTGTGTATTCATCTGTGTGGTGAGTTTGTGAGTTTGAGCCCACAGAGTCAAGTTTCAGTAACAATGTTTGCCACCTGGGGTTTGACCTTGCCAGGTGCTGCATACTAGAAAAGGAAAAGGTTTTGGTGAGTGACAGGAAGAGATGACAGTGACGTGTCAGATGTACTCTATCTGGTTTATTGTCTATTCACAGCATGAGTTTAACACTAGAAGTGAGGTCTCTGATGAATTTCACATGAAAAGTTAATGACAAATGTTGCCTGTTTTTAATAATACAGTTAGTTAATAATAAGTTTTGCTGGGCCTGCTGCAGTCTTCATAGGTCAGAGGTTTGTTTATGCTGCTGGATACTAGATGGATAATGATATTCCTCCAGAGCCAAACAGCCATGAATTAGTAAGCGGATTAATTATTTAGCAGATAAATGTATGAATAAATAATAATACATACAAATCTCAAGAAAGCAGAGATATATTCTGGCCAACGTTCTCTTCTCTCTTTTGCTCGTTGCATCTCTCCACTTCATTTCCCCCCCCCCCTCTCCCTTCTTCTGCCGCTGACTTCAGACAAGGCTCTGACTCTAACAACAACTGGGGTCCATTTTCATCTACTTCCAGGGGGCTGCTACTGCTGTGAGAGAGTGTGTGAGAGTGGAAAGGAGTGGGGGTGTGGGGTGTGTATGCATGGTATGGTGGGAGAAGTGTGGAGGGAGCCAAGCCAGATATGACAGTGGAAAAACAATCAAGAAAATAAGAGGAGCCGGAGCGATCAGATAAGCAGCTTAACTTTGCTCTCGATTTTTCAGAGCTGCTTGAAAGTGTTTTCAATTTTTTTTCATGCTTTTCCGTTTGTTCGTCCTCCCTTCTTTTTTGTGCCTTTTTACTTCCTTGGGGGGGGGGTCATCTGTCTTCATTAATCGTGAAGACACCAGCATTTCAGTGGCCGTCATGCACACTGGCTGAGCTTTAATGAAGACAGATGCCCTGTCAGTGGAGGCTGAGGCCAGAGGGGACTCCAGCCACGCCAGCCTGCTCTGCTTAGCTAGGGGAGCCCTGATGATAACAAGATGAGATTTGTTTATTTAATCAATCAGGCCTCTATGGTCCTTTCCTTTTAACCCATTCACACACATGCACACATTTAAAAATTAGGCCTCAGATTCCAGAAGTATATTTTTCTTTCAGGTCTTTGTTCCACACAATCAAAGTGAAAAAAAGGAAAGGGGGAAAAAAAGTCCAGGGACGCTGCCCTGAGGGTGAGAGATCTAAGTTAGCAGAGCAGAGCAAAGTGGCTGGTGTGGTGTACTGTTTCAAACCCAGTGTGCCCAATAACCTTTGTAAACAAAGCTGCCCTATCCCTGCACAAGGAGCCATAATGCCCCTCTTTACTGAAGCAGTTGCCTCTCATTGTCCTCATCAATGAAGCTGATGAATTGATGTTTGAGTCTGATATCTCATTAAGCCAGCCCAGCTGCACAACAGAGGGACCTGTCTGGCTCTTAATGCCACAGTCACACAAGCACGCACACTGCACACCAAAATAGCCACTGTGTTTGTAAAGCAAGTCACCTGGCCCTGGATTAATACAATAATATACTGTTGTCACACAGGTTTTTTTTTTTCCATTTGTAAAAAGAATTCAACTCTTTAGCAATGCTCTCTACAATGTGAGGATAAAAAAAAAAACAAGGTTTAGCAGAAATGCAAAAACAGTTTTTCTCTGATAACCTGTGTGGAGAATGTGTTTGTCTGCCCTAAATCTTTCACAAAATGAGTATAACCTCCTCTCTTTGCAGTAAATCTTCGGCGGTGATAAGTGTCACTGCTGTTGGCCATTAGCCAGGGACAATCAGAGGACTTAAAAGTGTGTGGTCAGTTTTCTTGTTTTTTTGTTCAGGAGTGGGAGACCTTAATGTCAGAGGTTAGGCAGAGGCTACAGCCTGGCCAATGTCAGATCTACTGCATGTGTGGTAAGCTTGTCAGCTTGCTGAAAAGGAGACTCTTTCAACCAGCTTGGCTTGTGTAATGCTCTTAAGTGCCTTATGCCACAGAGCTGGTACTACATCTGAGCTGGCCTACACATAAGGATAATGGACACTGATTTAGTCGTACGTCAATGAGAACTGAATTAGTCAACTGCCAGGGAAGCCATTTGAGACAGCCTATGCCGACAAATCCCCTCTCTGTCAATGTTCATTTGCTTAGAAGAATGAGGCAATTACGTTTAGCAGTTCTCCAGGGTCAAAAGAAGGGAAAGTGTTTTTTCTCACCAAAGTACACTCTTAGCTCGATGTTTTTGAGCACACTTTGGATTGTAAGTCTAACAAACGGTGTATATAAGAGCTGGACATGACAGTAACAGATTGCTTGAGCAATTTGTCACTATGTGTGCCTTCACACACACACACACACACACGGGCGCACACGCTTCTTTGTTTTCCCCTAATGTGCTGTTCAAATGTGAATTGAGGGGCTAATTGAAATGGGGGGTATAGATCTCGGCAGCAGCGGTAGAGAAATAAGAGCTTCCTGTGACCGCTGGCACATTCTGGCCCGATCATTTTCTCCCTGATAGAAGTCTGCAGTTATTTCATTATAATTACAAAAGATTCAATTAAAAGATTAGAATGCCTGAGGGGGCAGGGCTGGAAATAGATGGTGGTATGTTGGTTAGTGGGTGACGTGTGTGTTTGTGTGTTGGAGAGAAAGAGGGAGAGTACTTACACTTCTAATCATTGTCACTAACGTCACGTGTTTATATCGGTGATTTTCTCAAGATAATGTCAAAACAATGTGCTCAACTTTAAAGGAATAAGCCAGTCCAGGGTCAATGAGTTGTAATTGATATGAAGGAGGGAAAAAACGTTAAGCAGGTTGCAACTAAATTAACTTTTTAAACAAAAAAAAAACATTAAGCTAGAAATGCGAAAAAAACTGGCATCAAAGAAAAGTCTGTTTTTGGTGTTTGGTCGCAAGCTTTAATTATAAAAAGTACCTCATTTAAAGTGCACTCTAAACTGTCATTATATCCAGGCCTGCACTACAGTGTAATAGGCTCTAAATTATTTATTAATGTGTTGAGGAATACAGTGTCCTGCGTGATATAATACAGTAGCTCAGGCAGCTGCAGTAGTCCTTGTTTTGTAATAAATAATACATAGCATCAGAGCCCAGATGGTTATTAAATAAAATCGCAGGCCTGTTGGTTCATTCTAACCTTACAATAGTTTATGTTACATGTTATATTACGCTGTGGAAATCATTTTAATAGGGTGAAGCCATTTTTGGTGTCAGACCTGCTGGGCTGCAGTATCACACCACCTTGTTCACAGATCTCTGTCAGCCCTGCAGTAATAGCTGAGCCCATTAATAGGCAGCGCTGTCTATAAATAAACAGATTCAATCCTAGCAGTTGCTTCAAGTTTTTTCCACAGAGCCCCCTCCTGTGCGTGGTTTGACTTATGCATAAATCAGAGAGTGTTAACCTAACCTGGACTTGTGTGTGGTGCCTGTACGCGGACTCCTCTGATCAATGTATGTTCAAGTTTACGTGTCCACTTGGCTGCTGTTGGGCACCCAGACTGCTGTGTCAAAAGCAGAGACGGACGGTGTGCCAAGCTGGATTCCTCAGGCCTGTGCTGGAATCTGGCTCCGCTCTAACAGCAGTTTATAGCCCCTCAGCAGCGTCAGTCGCACCGCTGTAAATAAAACTCGGCAACCGAATGTGAGTCCTTGAAAGGGCTGTTTTTGTTTTCCTGTCCGTCGTGTTTAAACAGTATTTCACAAGAGCGAATACTCTGACATTTTACGTGGACTCATGATGAGCTGACGATTTGTGGATCGCAGCACGATAAACGTGACTGTTATGAGGCAACTGGGCTAGCAGTTTGCGTGAGCTCCAGATCAGTATAAAATCTGGACTTTTGTGAGTTCTTTCACAATAGTTTGCTGGTCCCAGAGGTATTGTGGCTGCCCACCCTAACACCCGTGTCTGGCTGCTGCTATTGTAGCTGTTTACTGAGAACAGCTCTTTGCCTGCCAGGCACATTTTCCGTTGCACAAAGGCGTGGACATTTGGCAAACTATGCATACTTACGTGCGTGTGTGTGCTGTATTAGTGCATGCACCTGAAAGAGTTTATTTCACTGGTGAGCATGTGATGTACCACTGCACAAGCATGTTTGTTTATAGCATAGAAGAGTGTGCATGTAAGCTCATAGCTGTGTGTGAGCAGTTCTGTTACCAGCGTGTTATTGACTGACGGCTTGGCTCGAGTGTTGCTACGGGCTCGGCGTTAGAAGAAGTGGAGCCCTCGTATAGCCACGTCGGGTCTAGAAACCCAGACGAGTCCAACTGTCCTCCTCCTGTGTATGTGTGAATGGGTTGTGTTTACGCAGCCGACAGCGTTTGGCAGGGAGTGGTGAGCGGCTGGTGTAGTACAGCTATTATCTGGGCTCAGGGGTGGAGAGAGATGGATGAGGACTTGGCCTAGAGTGGGTGGAAGGAGGGGAGGACCGAGGGGAGGGAGGGAGGCAAATTGGTGTTGTTTTTCCCTTTGACATTAGTCAAATTCTGCCAGTGCGCATATGTGCAACTGACATGACCATCCTTCTGGAAATGGTGCATGAGTTCATTTGTGTACACTTGCATTAGCTTGTATTGTTTGTGTTCCTTGTGGGTGTATTTTGCTGTAAGGAGGAACAGGTGTGTGTGCGTGTAAGCTGGCATGCCTGTAATTGTGAGCCTAGCTGACAGTTTGGGACTTTTTACAGAAAGAAGATGAATGCCAGTGGAGAAATTAACAGATGTCTGTTTGAGTGCGTGCGTGTGCGTTTACGAGTGCACATGAAACCAGGTTATTGGAAGAAATCAGGTTAAACCAGGAAACAGGAGAATGTGTTCACATTGTCAGAACTTTACATACAGCTGGTCAGTAATCAGATTTCTCTGCTCTGTTGTGTTTTTTTAACTAATACCGTCACACCATACAGTTTCTCCTCTTGTCTCTCAGTATTAGGAATAATCTGCCTTTTAGCTGCTCTGACTTATTCATTGTAGCTTTGTTTTTAGGCAGATTTAGGATATTTATACTTTGGATAAAAGAACAGTTTCAGCATTCATCTTTTCTTTCATCCCACTGTATTGCCTTTCCAGTGCTGCGTTTCCTGTTTCCCCGTTCCCTCTTTGGCACGCACACTTGTAATATCCCTGTTAATCCTGTTAATCCATTTAAGTGTAAACTAGAGTCTGCAAAATAAGGTTTCATTCAAAATCAGGTTACTCCAGAAAAAGAACTACTACCAGGTTACTAAAGTAATGTTAACACACTTACTGTTTCTCTGGGCCCCTAGAGTCAATGTTTTGCTCTAAATCTGACACAAGAAGTGCATTCTCACCTAGACACGTGAGAGACACTCTTAAGCACAAAAAAGCAGCACATGCTCTTCAGTGGCTACACAGGAGCAGATCATATGTCCATGTCTCCACCATAGCTTGACCTGTGAGTGAATGGGTACTTGCAGTAGCCTGTTATAAACTTCTGCCTCACGGTAAGAACATCTCCCATTTGCCATAAAACACTAGAGACAAAACCAAACAGACAGACGGACAGCCAGTTTGACAGGAAACAATCCAGCAAATGAATTAGGGGCTGTTTGGGATGATTTATCGCCTGTTTAGGAATGCTCGATCGACTCAGGTTAGCTGCTGTTAAGGGAACTGACTGGCTGGGTATTGCTTACGTTCCCAGTGATGTGTTCATTCAGTGGTAATTGTCAAAATGTACCTTTAATACTTCATGTATTAGTCTTATGTGGAACTGTGTTTTGTGACACCTCTAGAGACCGTAATGGAAGGAAATGAATCACTGTGTGGCTCAAAATCTGGCTGTCACATCAGTCATCTGAGCGCCTCCACCCAAACGGAGTTGGGCAACCTGTTGGCGGTTTGCTGCCAAGCAAAAGTGAAAAACTCTGATATGCATCACTGCTTCACTGAGACACTCAAAGCAGAAGTTTCTCAGAGTGGCTTTAATACCTTACAGGACTCTGTGGTTTTATGCCAGTTGAAGGGGACTGCTGATTCTTCAAGAGTTACTACTTATGCATGGATTGCTCACTCAGAAGTCAGGAAGCCACAGTCATTTTGTCACTGCTCTGCCAGTTTTGATCTTAGTCTCTCTGAGCTCTTCCTTCTGAACTTCTTCCAAGTGACTGTATAGAGGAAAATGCTGCGATAATGTGTATGTGGCAGCGTAAACTCACAACAGAAATCAGTTAAAAAGCTGGGTGCATGATTTTTAACATTTTTTTTAACA
Source organism: Simochromis diagramma (assembly GCF_900408965.1). NCBI lineage: Eukaryota > Metazoa > Chordata > Actinopteri > Cichliformes > Cichlidae > Simochromis > Simochromis diagramma. The sequence goes on along the minus strand of NW_024387152.1, from coordinate 2,032,102 downwards.
GTGATCTGCATCCTATGTAACGCCAAGTAAAAAGGCAAGAGAAACCGCTTTGTGTAGTGTGTGCAAACTCTTTGGCGTGGACATTTACATGTTGAGTGGAAATGAACTGTGTGCTGCTAGTCGTGGGCGTGTTGTTCCTTCCAATAGGAGGTTTGCGTTTGCATGCTTTGGTGTGTGGTGCTTCCCCAATGTGCCGGAGTGAATACTACTGTTGTTGTTTACATTATCCGCCTTTCCACTCACTTCCTCTGACAGAGCAAGGCTGCAGCCACGGCTGGGCTACTTCTACTTTTGTAGGTTTCTATTGTTGTGGGGAGGAAGCAATAGCAATTGAACGAGCGCTAGTGGCCTTGCCAAAGACAGGCAGGTGAGAGCCAGGGCTACAGATGGTGAGAGGAAGTCTGGGAGGACGAGAAACAACCCGAGGATCAAAGACTCAGGGTTTCCCTCGATGACTGCTTTCTCCTCTCTCTTCACCTCGCCTGCGCGCCTGTTTCTGCTCTCTGTCTGCTCCCCTGCCTGCCTGTGAACTGTCCTGTCTTCTTGACATGATCAGTGGCCCAGCACTGTGCTGGGTTGCCAGGTTTGGGTTCACTCCTCAGTCACTGGAGGTGAGCTGTGCTCCTCTGTGGTGGGCAGATGAAGAGTCAGCTGGAGCTCACGGCAGGGATGAGGAGGTGCATTTTTTCCACAGATCTGCACTTGACTGTCTGGTTTTTCCAGCGCTGGTCATAAAAGGCCACTGACTGTCTGAAATATTTTTATTGACGTTATATTTTCTTCATTTTTTCCTTTCCTTAATACCTTCTTGCACTGGTTTGGTACAAGGACATTTGAAGGAAACTTTATTTGCTGGGTTCATTGGGGACAGGCGGCTCAGCAGACGAGTTTGGCTGTTTGAAAGCAGCTTGTGTGTTTGTTGACAGGGCTGTGTGGTGCAGGAAAAGGGGGGTGCACGCTGCCAAATGTTTGCTTGCTGACTCCATCAAGAAAATATCAAAAGGCCCTTTATGAGGTGCTGTAAAGAAGACCAGGTGTTTTGAGAACACCACCAGACTCCAAGGGTAATTCCACTTTTTAAAACATGCCCCGGGGATACATTCTTGTCCCACCTGCTGCCTTTCCTGCTTTTTTCATTTTTAAAGGAAAAAGGGGTAAAAAAAAAAAAAAAAGATTAAAATGTGCCTTGGCAGCAGCTTGTGTGCCATGTCACATTGTGTCATTCTTCAAAAGTCCACAGTTTTGTCATTAGTACTGACAGAAGCCATGAGCAAATGGGAAAATGTTTTTACTCAACATGCTGGTCTGGCGTCAGATCGCATGCATGCGTCACAAATGTTTATCGATGTTTGTCTCATTGCTTTCTTCTGGTTCCCAGAGAATGGGTTTAATTCCCTTCAGGAATGTGTTTCTCAATATCTATTTTCAAATCTCAAACCCGAGCCATCTCCTGATTGGCCGTCTTCTTTTCCTATATAGTGATGCCTCTTTACAGGCGTGTTAGTGTGTCAGTCTGTGGGAGACCAGGTGATGAGCTTTCTGACAGCTGTTGAAAGGCGTTGCTACTGCTCATCACCTTTAATGAAAGTCCCCCCTCCCCTGTCAACACAGTCAGGAATTCCTCCCATTTTTCTCAGTGGTTTTTTTCCTCCACTTCTTTCTTTCTCTCGGTTATAGCCCGGTGCCATTTTGAGTGCTTGTGTATATATATATGGGTTATATATAGGTGAAACAGAATAGCAATGGGAAATGAGAGCACATGTATGGAGGTGTAGCAGTAAGGGATACTGAGAAGTGGCTACAAAAGCCAGTGACGAAGATCCTCCGGAAACGCTGGTACTGAAAAGAGGAAGGAAGCAGGTCTGTTGTGTGGGACCTTGTAGCAGAAGCCTCAAGAGTGATAGCAGGAAGACATGGGCAAAACAAAACAGAGAAGGAGAGTATTATGTGCTGGCACCACTGACAAGGGTGTGGTACTACTTTCTTTTCCTCTTTCATGAAACCCATTTCTTTACAGAAACCTATTCGTGTGCTGATGGTCGGTCAGTCGTACCCTATGGCGCTGTAGCCTCTGCCATGGTGTAGAGGGCCAAAGGCACCCTTGAAAGCCCCACCTAGTGTGCCAGCAATTCTCCCAGCCCACTGTTCACCATCCTCTCCCAATCTGCTGTCCTTCTGCCACTACTCTCTGCCCAGTCCCCAACCCTCTTTTCACAATGAACCCTACTGTGTGCCCCTCTCTCCCCCTCTGCCTCAAAGTCTCGACAAGAGGTACAACTTTACAGGATCTTTAGTGAAAATAGAGGTGGAGACAAAGGCCACGCATGCCCGTGCATGCAGTTTAGCACTAACAGGGAAAACATCAACAGAGTGAGTCGCACACATAGAGGAGGGGGTGTTTTAATGGAGACTGGAATTCAGTGGTGCACTGTTACAAACAGTCCGGGCATTTGCAAGTGAAATATACACTACAGAGACAGAGCAGAGCCGCTGGCTGGAGTTGCACGTGAATGCTGGACAAGCACAAAAATAAACACCTACACGTATCCTACAGATGTATTGCACTGTGAGTGCACTGGGCCCAGAAAGAATACGTCTAAGCGTTTGCTCTCACGTGCCAAGGCTGGAACTTTTGGAGCAGTGTCGCACTGAAGATTCAATCACTCCAACAGGTCACGTACTCAAAATCTGCAAGCCTATTGTGAAAGAATACTTGTTACAGTGCCAGAATGTCATATGCTGCTCAGTTAAGAGGAGTGTGTTGCAACACAAAACAGGAGCTGCATAGTCATGCGTTTGCTCACATACATTAGAAACACTCCTTTTTCCAGCTGAGTGAACAGCAGGCAGCCTCAGTGTTGCCAGGAAGTCTTCTGATTTTTTCTTTAGTGTTTCTCCTTGTTCTGGCTTTCTTTTCTCTTCTGTTGGATCTCTTGGTACTAAAGGGAGTTTGATTGGCTCGGTTAACTTGACCTAGAATTCACTGTAATTGACCTAGTTGAATTCACCTTCAGCTACACAGCTATTTCTGTCTCGTGCAGTTATATTTCACATCTAATGAGGCTGTGCTGAATGCTGCAATGCTCATCCCATCACGCTGAAGTATTTTAGTGTAATGTTGCTGTGTGTTTGTAGTTTGTAGCCACTGAGTGTGTTTATGGGACCAACTTGCTCAGTGGCAGCGGGACCACTTGTGCACAGCAATGCAACACGGGATCAGAGAATAAACTGATACTTAGCAGGAAGCTAACAGTGACTGTTGATAACTTAGCTATACCTTCTTCTTGCCTTTCTTTTTCTTCTTCTCCTCCCCCAACAGCAGCACCCATACCACCTACCCCACTCCTCTTCTCATCTGTCTGTCATCAGCTCACAGGCCTTAGACAGCGGATTGTCATGCAAATGGTGCCCCAAGCCTCAAAGCGCTGATAAGGAGGGCCTCTCATTTCACTGGGCTTTGTTTTCTAAACAGTGATGAGCTGAGTTGAAGAGACTGAGAAAAGGGGCTCGGGGTAGCTGTCTGAATGGGCCCTCTGACTGTGGCGCCCTGGGGTAAGTGGTACGGGGGATTTGAATGGAGTAGGCTGAATGAGGCAAAGTCTTGGAGGTGGATTCAGGAGTCATGTTCTCTGGCAGGAACCAGGTTCAACGTGTTGACAGAGCCTGATGTATTTTGTCTGTCACCGCTGCCCGGGTTTTCTCCAAGATGGACTTTCTGTGTTTGGCCCGCTTTCTTTATCCATTTAGACAGTGTCAGTCAGTGTTCGTTACTTGACGCCACATATGGTTTGTCCTTTTCTAAGGGGTTGTCAGCGCTCGGTCTGGAGCCTCATTTGCTGCTGTTATTATTGCATAAACAGTGGTTCATGGTGCGTTCAGAGGGTTTCTGTTCTCCCACTGACCCTGCCGTTTTGTTACATTCTGGCCAAGGAGATATGAGACTTGCTGTAGAAACATTCAGGGGGCGTAAACTTTGGATTTTAGATTGATTTGTGCATTTGGCTTTGGGATTGGTCTAAAAACTAATGGAAAACATCTTTGACTTGAGCAAAATGAGGTTTTCAAAGGAGGACTGTGGATTTCTGAAGAGTCGCATATGAAAAACAGATGTTTAGGCAGCAGGCAACAAATAAAAAATGTCTGATGTATTTCTGTTACTATCATTAATGAGGTAGTTGCAGGCCAGTCAGAGCAGCTACAGCAGAAGTAGTAGTAATCGTCAACTTGGTCTTGAACAAGACTTGCCCTCAAGAGCAACTTTGTCCTGCCCCTCTCCCCCCCCCCTCCTCTTCCCCTTTCTCTGTTTTATATCAAATTCCTCTTTTTACGCCCTCTTTTTTTCTCTCCTTTTTGAAGTCTCCTCTCTCTAGTAAAAAAAGCCATGCTGGTGGTTTTTGATTCTGCTTTGGGTGTGAGAGGGGGGAGTAAGTTGGGTGGGGGGGGTTGTAGGTTAAGTTTAGGCAAGTCCTCTGTGCTTTCCATTGAAGGTGCTGGGGAGAGGTGGGGGCAGTAAAAGTTAGAATTTTAGAGCCTGCCTGTTTTTTATTTTATGATTGGCTTTTTTTTCTCTCTCGCTCTCTTTTTACGGGCTGTGAGCTACAGCTGGTGGTGTGAATAGCTGCCCAAGGTGACCGAGTCCCAATAAAGTGCAGGCCAGCCGGGCTGGGGCCTCCAGTCCAGCCATGGGACTGCCTTTATAAGCCAACTTACGAGCCTAGTCCTCTGTTAAAACCTGGCAGGGCTGCACTGAGGAATTTAGGGCCAGGAAACAAGAGAAAAATAGGGTTTGTGTGTCAGGGGATGGTGGTGGGATGCAGAGTAGGGGGTTGAAGTTAGAGGGTGACCAAGGGTGAAACTGTTTGTGTGCAAGTGTGTGCAAGTGTGTGTTTGTGGTTTTGTGGCATGTGTGGTTAGCATCTTATATTTCTCAGGGGGAGTATGGAATCCATACCCTGCACACTTGAACCTTCCAAAAGAGCCTATATGGGGTCCACTTTGGAATATAATGAAGTGTAATGTACCATATCAAGTACGTGACTCGAGTAAGCACTGATGTCACAGCTGTGCCTCAGTTTTTGAGACATAGAATCAGGGCTCTGCACCAGCTTTGCGTGTCCGTGCATTTGTCATGTGCCTGTGCTGTGCGTGCAAGATGTTCACATGAGATGTTGTCAATGTGTGGAATGAGGAAAAGCCAGCTTTGACTCTTGACTTTTCTCAACTCATTAGCTCGCTCTGTTACCTGTCCTTATCAAAGAACCTGTCAGACACTGTCAGTTACATCTTAGTGATGTAAAAAGCAGTTTTCTCACAGCTGTCAAAGAGCCCTTCTTCTCTTATTTATTGTCTTTACATAGACAAGAGTTATATGCGAAGACAATATGACAATATGTTCTATGCGATATCCCCAAAGGGCCCCTGAGTTTGGCTCCTTAGTGATAATTGGTACCAGGAAATAGGAACACTTCCTTGATAGTTCATATGTTATTTATCTTTTGAGACTTAAATGTGTCTCATTCCACGTCCAGGCAAAACGTTTACCAAGCGAGCATGACTGTTAATCAGTGTCTGTTGGTGGAACCTCAGTCATATCTGCCGTGTCATTTCTTAGTGTGGTTATCTATCCACATCTGCTACATGTATTCACAACTCCACATGTGGCATTTGCAGAGTTAGTAATAGTTGTACAATAATGATTAGTAACTGATCATGTGCTCCACTGTCTTTTCTTTCCATGTTCACAGCGGTGGAGACCCAGAGCAACAGCTCAGAGGAGATGGTACCCAGTTCTCCGTCTCCACCTCCCCCACCTCGAGTCTACAAGCCCTGCTTTGTGTGCCAGGACAAGTCCTCCGGGTACCACTACGGGGTCAGCTCATGTGAAGGCTGCAAGGTGAGAAGAACCAATCTTTTGAACACTGGGTTTTCTGAAATAAAAAAAATTTAGATTCTCTATTTTGCATTCACATGATAAAAGAGGGATGGACAAAGGGCAGGCTGAAAGAGATACAGCGATATGTCACAGCCTTGATAATGATAACTGTATTGCACATTCTCCCTTGCCCTCTTCCCTTTTGTGTCTTGCTTCCTGATGTTCCAGGGTTTCTTCCGTCGCAGTATCCAGAAGAACATGGTGTACACTTGCCACCGAGACAAAAACTGTCAGATCAACAAGGTCACACGCAACCGTTGTCAGTACTGCAGGCTGCAGAAGTGCTTCGAGGTCGGCATGTCCAAGGAAGGTGAGTCCCCCAGCGTTGGAGATATAGAGAGACCCGTTTGGAAAACAGGGTCACTCTCTCACTTGCACATAGAGACTGAGAAACTAGGCAGCAAAGACAGAAGCAGATGATGACCAGGGGTGGTGATCAGGGTGAGGCTGGGCACTGTACCAATCATATGACTAATCCCTTTACAAAATGAATCTGACTTCCTGTTTCACCACAAAACCTCACCCCTCTGGCCAGCACACAGACACTGCTTTCATTCATAAAGACAACACGGGAGAAAACAAGATTTGGGAGTTTTGACCAACGTATTGAGAACAGGATTCACGCCATTTGCGCAATCAGAAACACCAGCTTGTTGGGGGGGGGCTTTTTATTTCAACCTTTTGTGTAGCCAGCTGCGTGTAAGTGGCAGTTTCTTGCCCTTCATGAAGCCCGGGGGACATGTATGTGGGTGTAATGTTTGTGTGGGATGTGTGTTAAGACCGGGATCACATTGTGCCTCTGCTATTACTGGATATCCTGAGAGGAAGGAAAGTATGGGAGGAGGAGGAGGTGGTGGGAGAAGAGGCAGAGAGAGGGAGAGAGCGTACTGGCTTATGTGCACCGGTCAAGTGGATAGAGAGATGGACAAGGAAGCCAGCGGGTGATAAGAAGGAGATAGCCAGTGTCCGTGCCGGGCCTCAAGGAAATATGTTAATGCTGTTAAGAGCAGAAAGGTTCTGGTTTCCACTAGCGTGTAACATCTCCTTGGCAGCAGTGAAAGACACTGAGCATGAATGCTGAGTTTGTTTTCAAATGTCATTACAGATAGATTAAATTAACTTTCTGTATGAGCTTTAACATTGTATGTGGAACTAATTTTGTTTTCTCCCCTTTACATAGCGGTGCGCAATGACAGAAACAAGAAGAAGAAAGATGTGAAGGAGGAGGTTGTTCTTCCGGAGAGCTATGAGCTAAGTGGAGAGCTAGAGGAACTAGTCAATAAAGTCAGCAAAGCTCACCAAGAAACTTTCCCATCACTTTGCCAACTGGGCAAATACACCACCGTAAGTCGTGCACATAAACCCCTATCTTTCACTGCTGCATGTGGAAACTGTCTCTCAGCTACGTCAGCAGTGAATGCTCCCAGATTGCATGCTTATGAAAATTCGCAGTAACTTTCCCAACATAGTGGTGGCTTAACTAATGCAGTTCCCCATTAAGCCATCTGTGTGGCCTCGGAATGATTGATGCAACATGTAAATGGAATTCTTTCCCCACAGTTGACTGATGTAAAATGTAAATGTGAGGCTCGGTGAATCTTGCCTTTGATACAAACGTGGTTGCACACCTCCTCTTGTATGACATGCTGAACTGTGGGTGTTTTTGTTTGTTCAGAACTCCAGCTCGGACCATCGAGTCCAGCTCGATCTAGGGCTATGGGACAAGTTTAGTGAGCTTTCCACCAAATGCATCATCAAGATAGTAGAATTTGCCAAGCGGCTGCCGGGTTTCACCAGCCTCACCATCGCTGACCAAATCACTCTGCTTAAGTCCGCCTGCCTGGACATACTGGTGAGGAGCTTTTGTTTTCCCTTCTGCCCTCTTCACTCACTTTTTGTAAATAAATGATTCTGTCAAAGCTTATGCTGAAATATGGGTATGCTTCCACCCGGTGGTAAGAAGTGGCAGTGCATTCAAGTTTGCCCAGATAATGCAAAATCTATCATATATACACAACCAGACTGGAGTAGTTGGCTACCATTTTTAGCTACTGCAGATATTTTTAGTGTTGTAAGAAGTCATATTACACTACTTTACATTTTATTTACATTTTTTAATGTTCAAAAAGTTTTACACCTTGTTTTGCTTTTCAGATGCTGAGAATCTGCACACGCTACACTCCAGAACAGGACACTATGACGTTCTCAGATGGCCTGACTCTGAACCGGACTCAGATGCACAATGCGGGCTTTGGACCGCTTACAGACCTGGTTTTTGCCTTTGCAGGACAACTTCTACCCCTGGAGATGGATGATACAGAAACCGGTCTCCTCAGCGCCATCTGCCTCATCTGTGGAGGTACTGCAGCATGCACCTACTCATGATTGGTCTGTTATAAAGAGGAAAGGACTTTAACAAAATAAAAGTTAAACATAATTGACTTTTGTATGTAAGAGATTATTTAAAACTGTGCCATTTATTTAAAAAAAAGAGAGAATGAGAACATGTGTTTGCTGCTTTTTTCACTAGACCGCATGGATTTAGAAGAGCCCCAGAAAGTGGATAAGCTACAGGAGCCTCTGCTTGAGGCTTTGAAGATCTATGCCCGTCGTCGCCGCCCCAACAAACCCCACATGTTCCCACGCATGCTGATGAAGATCACTGACCTCAGGGGCATCAGTACGAAGGGTAAGAATGGAGAGAGTGCTTTCTAAGATTGAACTCTGTACACTTTCCCAAGGTCCTTGCCAGAAGAATACATCTTTTACAGGACACTCTACTAGTTCAGCTTCACTCTTCCTTTTATTCTTTACGATGTGTCCATGTATTTTGAGAGGTAATTATATAAATTATCCACAAACGCCTTGCTTTCTATTTTCAGGTGCAGAGAGAGCTATCACTCTGAAGATGGAGATCCCAGGGCCGATGCCTCCTTTGATCAGGGAAATGCTCGAGAATCCGGAGGCCTTCGACGACCAAACAGAGAGCAATGAGAGCCCGCCGCCTCCACCACCGCCCCCACCACCACCCGCGCCTCCAGCCCTGGTTCTAAAGCAGGAGGCTGAGGATGAGGACGACAGCTGGGCCACCGAAAACGGCAGCGAGCCATCACCGGAAGAGGAGGACGAAGACGACGACGACGATGTGGGAGATGAAGATCGAGACAGGGGCTCGGACAGTGACGGGGAGCCCTGGGTGTTTTAACTTCCATAGATGGGTTGAGGAAAGGCCTTGCTCGGAGGGCGCAGTGAAAAAAGCATTTCATACATAGACACACAGATTCATCACACACACACACACATACATGCATACAAGCATATAAGTAAACATACACATATATAGCACAACCTCATTCACTCTTCCACCTCAAGAAAATGCTGGCCTTCCCTTCTCCCTCTCTCTCTCCTGACTGCACATCACTGTGTCCTCCTCCACTGAGCACAGCAGAGCCTTAAGCGTATAAACATTTCTAACTCAGGCCACACGGTCCATGACAAGTGAAATGCAGAAAAAATGAGAGGTCAAGGGAGAGATGACGGTAAACCAGATGAACTCCTGGCACGGCCAAGAGAGAAGTTAACGTGACAAAAAGAACATAACCTCTTTGAGAAAGCTAAATGTTTGTTGTTTTCTCCCCCCTACCCCCCTTACTATTGTTGTTTATATCTAAACAGGGGAGCCTCCAAACTAGACACCAGAACTAAGCAGTTGACTTTGATTGATTACAACAAGCACATTTAGAGCAAGAGTACAGGGCAAAGCCAAATTGAGTATGCAACTCTTTTGTTGTTATTTTTAAATATTGTTTTCATTCTTTTTTTTCCTTTTTTCAGTTTATGAATAAGTCCTTACATATCTATATACAATTATATTTTGTTTTTTATTTGTTATTCTGGTTTTATATATGAATCCTTTAGACAAGTTTTTATCTTTGAAGAGCTTTCCTGAGAAGATATTCAGAGGGAAAGAAGGGTAATCAGAACTGGCTGGGTCTTCCTTATCAGCTACATATGCTTAGCTCGGGCTTCTTGGAGCACTTTGGCTCCCTGTGGATGATAATCAACCCAGGACTTTCTTTTTTGTTGCAGTGACTTAACCAGTTTCTGTTATCAGGTAGTTGGCATTATTCTTTTATGCTGTTGTTGCGGCCAGCATGTGCTGTCAGTGCAGGAAGTATCTTTGTGCCAAAGTTAGGAACAGTCATCTGTGGAGCATGAGTTTAACTACTGGCAGGGACTCCAGATACAATCCAGCGGTCCTCATGGCAGAATGCTCACTCACATATGCACTAAAAACACACTCTAATTATCTTGGACAGTGTATCCACAAAAGCGCAGAACAAACATACACACTCCTTTCGCTCTATGCTGAGTGGTAGCAGATGTGCCAACCTGGCACAAAGTGCCGGGATCGGAGATTTCGACTTGACCGTATATATGTAGCACTTTTGTGATCATCTGTTTAAGCAAGGCACATCTCTTCCATTAAGTATAGAGCAGCTGTCCCAGTTAGCATGTCAAAACTGATGGTAACATCAACATATTAAATACGACGGATCTTAGAGCTCTCCCTGATGATATCAGTAGATTAGCACACTCATTCAACACAGATAAAAACATCCAAACATACTAGTATCATATGCATCAACACAACCATTAAAGGCATATGCAAAGCAGGAATCTTTATGGAAGACATTTTGGAATCAGACTCAGGGCTTTTCAGTAAGGACCAAACCCTAGCTGCTTCCCAGCATGCTAGAAACAGGCAATATTTATGCGTGCATTCTTGACTATGCGATTCTCAACCCCACTTTGTGTAAATAGAAGATGACAAGTCTGAAAAACGGCATGGATACCAGTCTGACTCTCCACAGAGCGAGGAGGGACCACCATCATCGTCATCCTCATCACAATCACCGTCCCACCTGCGTTCACACTGGTATCCATGCAGGAAACTGCCCCCTCATCCCAAAAAGCCATTATATCATCTTGTCTTCTTGTGTATATTCTCACTTTTTTTGAAGAAGAAGAGCAGTGGAGGATTATGTGTTCTCATGTATCATTTCTTTATTGCCAAAATGTCACAGTGGGCGATCAGCTTGGAAAGCACGGCTGATATACAGTACAGAGGTTTTTTCTCTCCCTCTTTGAAGCAATACGAACATAGTTTCTGTAGCAGCGAGAGGTCCCATCCTCTAAATATGGGCAGGTCTCCTCATTGTGTGTGTGTGTGCGTGCGTGTGCACGTGAGTGTGAATGCTTTAGAAAGTTTTCAGTCATGGGTGGATGTCCTTGGCATGGTGCTGTCACACACAAACTCGTGTGTGACCTCATCCTTTCTCTCTCTGCTACGTCGTCACGGTGATAGTGACGGTAATGCAGGCAAAACTTTGAGATTATGTTATGTGTTATGTTATTGTTTTTTTTTTTTCAACATGGCCAAGGTGTTGTTCTTCCTCTGTTTATGTCAACTCTTGTCATACAAAGAAAAGCCATATAAACAGTGAGAGGCACAATAAACTACTTTTGAGAGATTCCTGGACTTTTCTTTATTACCATTTCTTTGTGCTAAAAGTGATGTGATGTGTAAGTTCGCTTTTATACCAGTGTCAAACTTATGAAACACAGTAAACTGCACTTTTGAATGAACATAATCATTCATTACCGGGGTGCAGCAGTAGAGGGAGCTCTTGCACTGTGACTGTAGGGAGTGCTGCATGCAGCTGCGTTTACTGCTTGGAGGATAAGGGCAGGGTCTGTTGGGTCATGGAGAGCTGTGGGTGCAGAGGCTAATAAATCACAGCCTCCTGCTGAACAAGGACATCAGATAAAGGTCTGTTCCTAAGATTTGTTCACTCTGCAGTTAAAGGAGTGCAGGTGGCAGCATAAAAATCATCAGAGAACGACTCTTTTCCTCTGCTTTCATCTCACTGTGATCAGAAAGTTAAAGCATATCTAGCCATGAATTCTTTAATGAAAGCTGTATGAGAAGGCTGCAACAGCACAATAAATTATCTCAGTTTTTAGATGCATTACATGATATATCAATTATTATTTGGTGCCATTAAGCTTTGGCTCAAATGAAATAAGATAAAATTACATTTGGCTGTGCAAATTTGTGGTAAGCATGTTTAAAAAAATATGCCCAAGTATTAATCATAAAATCCATTCATAATGAAAATATCATTTAGCTCCTGCATAGCTGTTAATGTGGCTCATGTTAGGGGTCTGCTGGAGGAAATGAAAGCGATTCTTTTACAGTCAGTAAGCTGCTCAAGCCAGTGCGCTCAAATTATACTGAAACTGTGTGAAATTTGAACTTGCAGAAGTGACCCAGCACTCGCTAATGGCCTGTGAAAGGACATTCAGTCACTGAACTCAAGTCAAAAGCTTTGTCAGAGTATGCTGTGCAAACTTTAAACCAAGCAAGGAAAGGCCTTGTTAAGAAGAGTTTTTTTAAGAGGACCAAAAATCTGCCCGCGTGTCTGTGTCAAGGTTATACTGCCTATCTTTACTGTATCACTGCTGCTGATATGATCACTCACTCTCACAAGAGCGGGAATCCTCTTTATAAAGGGCTTCTGACAGTAAACCTTTTCTTTTTAAAACCCGGCCAAGTTGATACTAATGCCACACCTTTATTTCATTAATAGAAAGCGAGAATCAGAGCAGGGTGATAAACACAGATGAGATTCTATCAATTATATGATTGCTTTAATTATCATTAAAGACAGATCAATAACACCAGACTGGAATTAAAATAAGGCCCATACATTATACACTATTTTACAAGGAACAATCAAATTGCCTCATATACTGAACCCTGGAAGGTGTTGCCATGGGAACCCATGCGAGGGTTTGGGCATGCTTGGGGGAAATTTAAAGGAGCCGGTTTAGTTTTCTATATGCTCATCCTCACACATTAGTGACGGTTGATTAAATAATGACTTGAGATGGGTAGGCTTATTCATTTGAAATTAAAGAATGGAAATGTGACACCTAGAGGTACAACTTCACAATGATTTAATAAAGTGTGAGAAAAAAATCACCCTTGTAATATTCTTACAACCAAAGGACATCAATTATTAAAAATAGTAAAGAATCCATAAAAGCAGGCCGTGAGTGTGCATACCAACGAATATCATTTGAATATTTAAACCCACACTGATATCCCGCTGCACATCTGAGCTGTAGCTACAACTCGGTCAACACACAGGAGAGATAATGGACCAGCAGCAGCTGCAGGGCTTCAGAGAGTGATCTGCAGGATAAAGCTCAGTGAACCCAAATGCTTCTGGCAGCAGTTAGTGAGGAAGGTGCTGGGCTCGGGGTGTGATAAAGGCAGAGAGTGTTGGTGCATGTGACCCAGGTTTGATGTGATAAAAAACTGTAGGGCCTTTCTGTGTGCACCTGAAGCTATATACAAGACAGAGAGGTGCATATGTCATGTGCTGGAAGCATGGAGCTGGGTGCAGGGTCATAATGTGAAATACCACTTCATTTACTGTGTGCCTCCTGGTTGGGTCAGAACAGACAAAAAGGACACGTTTGCCATTTGTTACATATGCGGCGAATCCACCGAGGGTTGGGGATCACAGTCAAGGAGGGAGAGAAAGAGAGAGGTGAGGAGAAGGTGAGAAACGTTTTCATGTGCAAAGACCATAAATTTAACACCTTCCCCTGTACGAGCAAGAAGGCAGACGGGCCATCTCACCGAAAGGGTAATGGAGAAAGTGATGAAGAAACGGGTAAAGGTATCTGTGACAAGAGTGAGAATGGAGGGCGTGCCAGAAGGGAGCCAGAGGAAATAAACAAGGCCAGGTAGAGGTGGGGGCGATTTGGGAATGAGGAGCAAGCACTGGGAAGGCGGGCGGGCGGGCAGGCGTCGGGGTCATAAAAACTAGGAGATGTGTTCTGGCCTCTGGGTCTTCATATCTTTTACATTTCTAATTAAAAGAGATAAAGAGTGAGGGAGTCATCAATCCCACAGTGATTTCCCAGTTAAGGTTTTAGAGGGGGCTGTAAACTAGGCAGCCCGGCATCATTGATTTTATAATTAGCTATCGTCACCCCAGACTTAAGATGGAGGGAGTGTGGTAGAGGGGCACGATGAGAGCTTAAAAGACAGAGCAGCACGACTCTGCTGGTGGAGTGAGGAGGATGAAGATGATGAGGAAGTCAGCCCTGAGGGGGGACTGCAGGAGAGTCAAAGGTGAGGAGAGAGAAAAAACCCAGAATGGGAATGTATATGAAACAGGCAATGAGCCAAAAGGGAATATAGGCTATATAGCCGTGTGAAAAGAAATGGCATAGTTAATTACCAGTGAAATGTCATGTGAGGATCAAAATATTGCTATAATCATTGGCCAGAAAAAGACACATTAGACCCAATAATGGATACATAAACGTTTTTATTATGCAGAACCCCACCCAAACCCCATTACATGACTGGTAAGAAAATACACAGTGTACATGTGGGATAACCGTCACATACAGAAGTTCAAAACAAACCGTAACCACTGGAGTTTTATTGCGGTGTGAGGCAGTGTCCTGATGAGGAGCACTCGTACTGGAGATCTCAGTGGAACAACAAAAAGATAACTTCCTTGAGACATAAAGTCAGATTACAACTACAAACAAGGACTACTGAGAATACGTTTAGTGTGCCATCTTCTGGGAAAGAACACGGGGCTCCTTAAAACCTTTCAACCATCCACATATGTAGTGTAACACAAGGTAAATGAGGCGTCGGAAAGACGTTTACTTCTTTCACTCCTAATTTTATAAACTTAAACATTAGGATCAATTCCTTCCATATGTATTTTTTTACATCTACCTTTACCATACGATGTTGGCATCACTCCCTTCCATTAGCACCAATACCTTGCAACAACGTAACCTTTAAACAACCCATTAAAGTATTTGAAAGCATAAAGTAAAAACAGAAAAGAGATAAAACGTGAGTAAACACAACACACGTGGGTAATGGTTATGATAAGAATGATGAAGGACACAGATGGCATATTGGTGAGTATCAATATCAACTTTTCATCTAAAAACTCTTCTCTAGTAAAAATAGGGTGCAAATACAGCAGATAAAATCAAGCATCAAGGTATCTAGTAAATTCTCTTAGCCAAGCATGGAAAATTTTGTTACACATTGCACAAACTGTGAAAACTGTACACCTGTTTCAAACTAAACCTGAATATAGTTTAATTGCAGCATAACTCAAATTAATTATAAATAGAAAATCATGAAAAATGCATATAATATTGATTAAAACGTAGGCAGCATTTCTTTTATTAGGCAGTATATTACCTCAGGGCTGGGGGAAAGTATCAACACCATGATTCTGATGTCAGGATCTATAAAGATGATTCTACTTCATTATTTTAGGCACAAATTTAGAACTGCATCACAATGATTTCTGTGCAATCTAGCTGTGATAAAGGCTGATGCTAAATGTCCCGAATGAGCAGCTAGAGAATTTCAATAAACCCAGGTTCATTAATAAATAAAAAAATTGCAGCTTTGCAGTGTAAAGCTAATGAACATTAATTTCATAATAACGATTAAGTGAAGTTACTCAAGTAGAAAGTTGCATGTCGTCCCTATTTAAATAGACCTGAAGCACAATCTGTTGAATAAGCTTTCTATTTCAAAAGCTCGTCCTAAGCGTCAGCATCCCTAAATCACCTTAACTGCATCTGCATGACAACAATCACCTGCTAATGCATACAAGAAAGTTCAAATCAAAGCTTAGTTCTGAGTAAATGGAGGAGAAATATGATGTCATAGACCTACATTACTGCAATATAATTTAGCATGATGCTGTATCATTACTTTATGCCGCCATGAAAAGTGTTCGAAGCTGCTGTGGAGAATTTAATGCTGGAAGAGAGTTTTGCTATGATTTCCAGCGGAGCTGGGCCTGCACAAAACATCATAATTACAGTGCCTGTCATGACTCCTGATCACAAATGCCATAAAAACGACATAACATCCATCGTAAAGCTCTCGACATAGCAATGATTCAACAGAAATCATTCTGCTACAGCCTGCAAACTCTCAAATGCCAGAGCCCACGTCTAAAAGCCTGCTGCTTCAAACTGTGCACCACTCTTATGTCAGTCATAAATATTGTGTTGACCTGCCACCGCTGGCAAAAACAGTCAGGGTAAAAACACAGCAATCTAGAAGGACAAAAAACAAGGTTTATGGCAGATACAACATAATTGCATATTAAAATTCTGTCTGTGTATAGAGCATAAGCTGTATTTGTGCTTGTTATAGGAAGTAATGCGGAAACAACAAGGTCCCTCTTTCCCTTTTTGATCACTTGCTGTGGGTAGGTGTCCACTGGTTACCAGAGCGAGGGGTCAGCTGAACCACTGGAGGAAGAAACAAAGGAGAGAGAAAGGATGTGTGAGTGTGTTAAAAATGGAAAGAAACACACATTCTGGTTGAAAGAGCAGGCGAGACGAAAGGAGTGGGTGAGTGGGAGAGCGAGAGCCTTAATGATGCTGAAAATTGGCCCGTGACTGCGGTACACCCCTCAGGTAAATCATTGCTACAGCTTGCTGTCAACTCGTCTGTCCCCTTGTCCTCCCATCTCGCCCCTCCCATGCCCCGAATGTGTCTCAAACAGCCTCCCTCGCTTCACCCTGACTCAACTTCTTTTACGACCACGTATTCAAAACTTCCATCTTCGAGTCATATTCACCGTGCCACCATAAATAACTAGTTGCACATGTCTGTGTGCATTAGATACCTTTGAATTCATTGTGCACGCATCAAACCATTTCTGCGAGAAGCCAGTGAAGGAAAGTAACGGAGTACATTTACTCAGGCATACATACATTAGTTCACTCCCCAGTTTTGAGATACTTTTCTATGTTCCAGGGAGAAATACGATACTTTTTACCCCACTGCAGTTTTATAGCGGCTTTGTTCTTTAATTACTTTGCCGACTAAGACTGTACACACAAATCAAGTCATGAGCTCATAAAATATAAAGACGATGCTAGAGTTTAAAACCAGCCAGCACGACGGGGTGATATCTGGTGGCTTGTTTTGCCTCAGAGAAATTTTCATTTCCATATGCAGCCAGCAACGCAAATCTTTTTTGAACCTTAAATCTTCACCTGTGCACAATTTGTTGCAATCCCTCACGTGTTTAGCAATCCTACACCCTTTATTGAGAATATCCTTCAGTGTATTTTGAGTGCCGACAAGAAGTTATTTCTGACTTTTAGAGGCTATAACACTAGCAGTTTATGAAACTGTTATATCATCTGCGACATTAAATACTTCCTTGTAATAGTAAAAGGAAGCGGTTGAAGAACAAATATGCTTGAGTAAAAACTGTCCCGTACTACACATATTAGCAAAATATAAGTACTATGTCTGCAGTAGCATGGCCCTCATCACTGATATATTATTAGATATGATATTAATAGATTGTTACTACTAATGCAATAATCTGAAAATAGCATGGTGCATGTTAATATGGAGGTATTGTTTGTGAATTAAGGTATTTTCAGTGTTTAAAAGAAGAAGAAAAATGATCACAAATCTTTGCTTCTTTATATATTGTACACTTTGTCTCTCTTTCACTGGTAAAAAAGACTTTTTAACAATGCAATGTATTCTATGATCTATACTATCGTACCCCATCCTAACGCTGATCAAAATCAAAGGGATGACTTTGGCTTTTAACGTTTTAACTTAATTTTCTGTAAATACATAAAGTTTATACTTTAATACTGGCTAAAAAAAAGAAAAGAAAAAGAGTATTACTCCATTAACACTTCACAGTAATGGGTATAAAGAGTAAGTGTTACATGTATAAACATATAAGGGTACGCGTTTGTAGTGGAAAGCTGTACCTGAGAAAAGTATCCATGGGGTCAGGCAACAAAAGAGCCGTTTCCTCTCCAGAGCTGTTCCTTCTGCACTCACGTGGATCGCATTCCTCCTCCTTAATACAGTAAAACACACACACACACACGCACAGGATGACACTTAACACATATCTATCCAGCAGCTATTACCATCCAATAACTTGCACACTAGCAGCCTAATTGGTACTAGGAGATAATGTCTATATCAAACGACCCACTGCCCGTGTTTAACTGGTGTGCATGGCTATCAGCATGAAGGCATAGCTCAGTTTCAATATCACATATAATTATGGTGCACGTCTCACCGAATCAGAGCTGTGTGCCAGAGTGTCAGCGGTGGCCTGGTGTGGAAGGGAGAGCGGTGCCGGCTGGTTGATGACCACTTCCCTCCTGCTTACCTCCCTGGGGGAGAGAGGAGGGGTGGCAAGGAGCAACGAGTCAGGCTGCCCCTGCTCACATAGGCTGTAGTGTGCCAGGGGGGTCGGTGGGTGGAGGATCTGCAAAGCCTCTGGGTTCTCATCCTCCGAGTCAGATGACACACTGTCAGGACGGCCTGCCAGACAGAAACATTAGTTAAGAAATAGCGGTCACTTTTCCTCAGAGCGCTGCTCTTGTCGTCCACAACACAGGCCAATCTGAACAATATTTAGTGTGGCTCTTGAATGATAGTTAACACTTTTATTGTTCACATCTGCAGGGCATACAGTAGATTGATGTGTAGCTCAATTCACCTGTAGAGGCAACTGGGGCCGAGTTCCACTTGGCGCTTGCAACTGTTCCCATCTTCTGTTCCAGCTGACAGATGTACTCCATCAACTCCTGTGGTGAAAAATGCAGTCATCACCCTTATAACCCTCAAAATGTCTGACCTCTTCAAACCAGCACTACATAACATTATTGCACTGTGAAAACACAACGGAAACATTTGCCATTATATAAATGTTACCACAGTACAATGAACATTTAAGTCCTTCCTTGGTTTCTCATGTGCCGCACATTGGCTGTGGTACTTAGATATGGCTGGAGTTATAATTAGGCTGGACAGTAATTTAGAAAAAGAATTGAATATTTACTTCTGCCTTCAGAGTGAAAATGTTATAGTAGTTAGCCAACAAAACTCTGCAGGCACTTTAACAACAACAGCACCGACTGCCCTGAAATCCACCGATTTATATTGCACTGTAAACAAATTATATTGCACAATAACAAGAGGACAACCACAGGGAGATGATTCCCAACAGCAGGGTCATTCACAATAAGAGTATTACTGTTGTTATATCAGTAAGGATATGCGTTCATTATTAATACAAAGATTTTAGAAAAAATTGCAGGGGTGTGCCCAGGCTTTATAGTCACACACTAAACTAGATTTACATTTAAAAACTAAACCATGAGACCTCAGCAACTGATAATGGCACAAAGTCTGTGACACCACACACGCACAGTGTTAAATAGGTACACTACCCACCCAGAGTTTATCGTTCGCTGCTTTTTAAAACTAGTTTCTGTCAGTACTGATTCAAATCATGCACCGTGGCAGACAATGTTTCTAACCTGTTTCTCTGCAAGCAGCTGCTCCTTCTCTTTGTGGGCAACCCTCAGGCTGGCCTTCAGCTCCTGAAGCTCCCTACGGGTTTCGCTCAGCTGAACCTACAAGCCAGATATCACAAAACAGCAGGGTGAGGTATATTAGAACCACTCGAAAGACACTTTGACTTTTGTGTGATGTTCTAGAAGTAAACAGGGTATTTTTTTTGCCAACATCTAAATGATGCTCATACTGAGTTTGACCTTGTTTTTGCCAGTTCAAACAAAACTATTTGTTCACACAGATACAGAGTAGGCTATAATGTATATGAAGCAGCTCCTCTCACCCGGTTGCAATCTTTTTCTCTTCCAAGCTCAACCTCTAGCTTCACTCTCTCCATCCTTTCCTCTTGCAGCCTCTCCTCCATCGCCTGCATCTCTTGGCTGAGTTTCTCCAAACGCTCATGGTCTTTCTATGAGGGTGACACACAGACACTACTACTTACTGTATTTACTTCATATATAATTTATTTGCCTCTGCCATTCGATCTTTAGGTTATGGACTAAAATATTGACTCGATGTCATACCACCTACACATTGCACCTACAGAAGCTGCTCAGCCATGAAGCTCCTGGTGCAGTTTCCATGCTGATATTAAGGGAGTTTGAAACTCTGGAGTTACTGGGTCAGAATAGCGTTGGGGCCCCTGCTCTCTGTAGCTTTACATGCTCTGCCGCTTCATGGCTGAGTTGCTGTAGTTCCTAAATGCTTCCACTTTCCAATAATACCACTTACAGTTGATTGAGGAAGAAATTTCCCAAACTGACTCATTGCAATGGTGGCATCATATTACGGTACCACGCTCAATTTAAGCTCTTCAGAATAGGTACTTCATGTAATACACATCAGGCAATAGGATTGAACACACCTGAATTCAAAGAGTCAGAGGTGTGACCCAGTACTTTTAGTAGAACCAGCCATATAGGCCCATTTTGAGAACTATAGAACATTTTGTTCTTTTTCTCATTATTATTAATATCCACTTCACACGTTGAATGTTACATATACCAGATATTACAAATACACACATACTAAAAGAGATGAGAGAGAAAAACCCTGCAACAACTTTGAATCAAAACGAAGACTTGTAAAAATAAAATCAGGTCTACTGGGTGTGACATACTTAACCCATTTTTATCAAAAATAAAACAAACTGTTCAGATGTATAATAGCAATATATTGCTACCCTCTCCCTTGCACCTTCATATCAACATAATGTCGCACCTGCTAATATTGATATAAATCTCCCTTTTCTGATTTCTCTTTAAGCATTTAAAAACTGACCATTTTTTCTTCTTTTATTATGTTGCATACACTTGTTATTAATGCCATGGGAATATTTCACTTTGAAACCTCGTGGCATTTATTAGTGACATTCTACATTTTCCAGATTTCATGCTCTACAGCGATGCAGTACCTCAGCCGAGCGCTGCATGTTCTGCCTCTCCTGGGCCCAGTGGGCTCTTCCCTCCCTCAGGGCCAGACTGGAATCTGCAAGCTGAAGGGTGAGCTGAGCAGCCTGAAGGCGAGCCTGATGCAGTTCAGCTTGCCCCTGATCCCTCTGGGCAACCATAGAGCTGAGGTCACTCTTCAAGCCCTCAGCAGCTCGTTCGCTCATGTGCAGCCGCTCACGCAGGCTACGCATTTCTTTCAGAGATGCCTCATTTTCTGCCTGTACATAAAGGACCAAGAAACCATGTTGGTTACTCATCTCATACTTTAGGTGATTTTCTGTATATTGCCAGACCCAAAAATATCTAAGAGTGGATTTGAAATGGTCATTGTTGTTTGTTTGTAATTCTTTTAAAACATAATTGCTGAGTTAAAATACAAAAAAACATGTTCCAAATAAAGTAGCAGTGATCACTTTCCCCCCAAAAATCTATTCTGATTTTATGTCCAAATACTTGTAACACATTTAACAAGAGTCGAGTTGAAAACAAACAAACAAACAAACAAAAATCCTATCTTTACATCCTCTGAGTGAGCATCCTGGTCGAGTTTCAACCGCTAAATCATTCATTAATAAGTCCTTTGGTTTCCAAAAATGATCTGACCTCTTTCCTGTGGGCTGTGGTGAGTTTCTGGGTGAGGGTGGTGATGGTGTTTTGAAGCTGCAGGACACTGGTGTCTCTTTGGGCGAGGGAGTTCCTCAGGCCCTGGAACTCCTTTGACAGGATTTTGAGCTCACTTTCTGTTTGTTCCAGCTTAGTCTAAGGAAAAAAAGGCAAGAGATGGAAAAACTGAGATGTTGGGGGGGAAAAGGACCATGTTTTACTATGTTACACAGTATGTTTTGAACTGTGCACCTGCAGGCTCCTTCTCTCACTCTCCTCTTCTTTTCTCAGAGCTCCTGCCCTCCTGGCTCTTTCCTTAATTCTGCACATACAGATTTTGTTATAGACAATCAAAACTATTCACAGGACCCACATAAAAGTAAAAGAAGGACAAATGAGAAAACCATGTCAAACCTCTCTAACTCTGTCTCTTTTTCCACAGCTCTCTGTGCCAGGGTTTTGATGTCGTCCTCTAGCTCTCGGATTCGCGCTTTGCTTGCCTCCCTGGCATCCATTAAAGCAGTTTTCTCCTGGGCTAGTGATTCTCCTAATGCCTTTTCCTCCTAACAGACCAGAGGCGTGTTTAATTTTTGTGTTAATATAATAACTCAGGCAATTTCTTAAATGTCTCCTGCTTACATTTTTTCCACTTAACACACAGGGACATTATTTAAGCAGAAATGCTTTGTCTGAGAATGAGGGCACTGCTGTAGGGAAATGGAAGCAGGCACATCGGTTCTAATCAAATGACTGTGCCCACCATTTGCATAAGCTTCATACATCACCTTCTGCTTCTTCTCCAGCTCATCAAGCTTCTCTAGAGTTTGGTTCAGCTCTTTCTGAAGCCTGGCGATATCACCCTCCAGCTCTTTGCGTCTTCTGTCCCAGGCCTCTCTCGCTCGCTTGTACTCCTCATTCTCTTTCTCTCTTTGCTCTTTAACCGCCTCCTGCACCTGCAAAAGCTCAGCGCGCTCTCGCAGACATTCCTGCAGTCGATTCTAACAAGACAGAGAACAGAGGAAGCAAGCAGCATGATTGTGTGCCCGTCTTTGTGTAACTGCAGTAAACAAGAGTATTGATCCCCCCCCCCCAGCAGATGTGTTTTATAAGCACTCGTTAATTTTGCAAAACTGAAAACACACTCTCCCATGCAGTATCTTATCCACTCACCTGCAGCAGCTCAGCCCTGGGGACTACCAGCAGCATATCTGTGCCTGCCTCCTCTCCATGGGAGTCTTCCTCAAGAGTCACCAGATCCTCAAGTGGCTTTGGTGCACAAAAAGTGAATTTAGAGCTGCGAGAGCACACCTTCCCTTTAGCATCAATATATACGAACTCATACTCCTGGGAGCTGGGCTTGGGTAGGTAGGAAGCTAAAATAGTGATTTAAAAAAAAGCAAAAAAAAGCAAAAGGTTATATTACAATCTGCAGAGAAGAATAATTGTTTTTCAAAGTAGCCATGCTTTCATTTAGACCCTACTTCCCATTATACTTTTAGTCTGTCTAAATTACATACCTATAATTTTGGAACATCTAATCACAATTTAAATTAATGTTCTGGTAAATATGAACTATGAGTCTAATACATTTATTTGTATTATATTGCTGGTTAAGATGATGTGTTTGCCATCAAAAATCCATTTCACAGACCCTTTTTACCTCAAACATTTTGACTTGTCAAAGTAGGGAAAGTGTATGAATAATGGCTGTATTCCACCTAGGGGAGGTCCCCCTTTTGCACATTCTGTTTTATTGCCATGAAATAGGAAACTTAATGGAACTAGGAAAACATTACTTTGACCTGCTCCTCCCCTACTGTGACAACTAAAAATACACGGGTGACAAATTCAAGTAAAAACTACTCGCTGTAAACTTAATGGCCTTTAATTCGTCATCTGTCTTACTGCAGTCTAAAATGGCCTAGCTTTGCAAACTTGGATTAAGCCCACTGCTAAACTAAAACATTTATTAAATAAAGCTATCTTCTCATTTAGTCTTAGAAACTGTCTGATAATACTTCAATTGAGTAACACCAGGTTCACATGTTGCAATACAGCTTGTGGCCACTAGTGGCAGCAGTGCGGCCATTCACCGCAGGTGAGCGACAAAACGATGACGTCTTGTATGTAACCTGTGTCCCATGGGCTGAGCTCTGTAAGCGTCTATTCATTCTTGTTGTATCATTTGTGAAAAACCTGAAATAACAGAGCGTGTCTGGTTAGCTAAGCTGGCCAAAGTCTTAAACAGGTGTTTTAAGTGACTCTCGAGGCAGTTTGGTGCTTTTTTTCCACGTAAAACTTGAAGCGCTTTGCGAGTTGAGCTTCTCTGCGCCATTTATTTATATGTTTGTTGTAAACATCGTCGGCGTAACAGAAGCAGTTAAACAACTTTGTATGTTCTGCTTTTGTCCTGTAGTGTCAAAAACAGCTAGCTCCAGCAAGCTAAACGCTCATTAAACAACACGTGTTTGTTTATCACATTATAAAATAGCTTTTCAGTCGCCTCGACTGTTTGTGCGATGCTGCTATGTCCTGTTGAAACCACAGAAATTAGTATCAGTTCAACAAACATCCTGTTAATGACGCGGTCCATGCTTTCAGCTGTCCTGCCAAAAAATGTTTTCCTGCTATTTAAACCGCTGTAAATGACTTGCTGGCCTATAATCTGTCAAACGTATCTCCCATGAAGGATATCGAGTCATTATGTGCCAGAAAGAAAATTCCCGTCACAAAGTAGAAGCTACAATCAGTTTTTGGCAAAGTGACTTTTATATGTCCTTTATGAATCGATGTAAAAACTATCGTTGACAGTAAAAACGTCTTCTTCAAAAGATAGCTGGCCAAGAGGGCAGGAGAAATTGCAACAAATATAACATAACAGTTCTATAAAGATATTTTAAGTGGCCCAACAGGACTGGATTGATTAAAATGTAGAGCACAAAGTGGGTATGATAATGCTGAGTTAAAAGACACTTGCAGAACAGGTCATTTCTTTATTTTGTACGTAACCACTTCATAAATCTTGTTGACTACAGCCTATCTACCAATATAAGCAAAGCTATTAGTCATAAAAACACATCAGCAATCACTGTTTCGCATAAGACTGTCGCTCATAAAGTTGAAGGCTTACAAATTTCGAGAGCAAAATAACTGCTTTTCAGACCAGCTGTGCTACTTGCATAACGTTAAGACTTTCACTATCACCTGAATCTGCTTCCTTTTCATGCACCTTTAACCAAGCATACTGGAACTGATGATGATACACCTCCTGCCTCCCACACTAACCACAAAGCAGTCAGCCTTATTCTGTGACTCCTTCCAGCCTATAAAGTAAGCTGATCTAATATCATTATCTCACACAGACCATAGCTTCATGTTTGGAGTGATTTACTTAGAATTACTGTTTCACAATACGGCTACAGCAAAGGGCCAAGATAGAAAACAGACAGAGGGAATGACACACGGTAAAGTTTATGAGCTGTATTTCAACTTCGAGCACCGGCTAAGGTCACAGAAGAGGCGACCTTCTTTTTAAATCACAGCATTGCTGCTGATAAGGAACCATCTGTACTTTCCTTAGTTTCCTTTCTCTGTACTGAAGAATGACATTGACAGTATGTTTAAGTTAGCGATAAATCACTTTACCAGGGGTCAATGCCACACCTGCTGCACACGTGCCCCTCACCCTCAATCAGGCTTATCAGCTGCCCCTGACACACAGGACAAAGTGAACACTGTATTCTCCAGTGAGCAGCAGCAGTCAGCAGAGCAGCCTTTGGGCCATTGTCTTTGTCATCCTCATTACTCAACCTCCTGCTTACTAAAGAAATGAATTCAAACCATGACAGAGAGTGTCTCTGTTAGAAACCAACTTAGATATTTGTCTTGTGCACAGGATTTTTTCCCCTTTTTTCTGCTGAAGAATTATTTTAAGATAGAAATAAACATTTGCTTCCACTCAGCATGTGATTCGCTAGCATTTTGTAAACAACAGAGCAATTCATTTTACAGAGGCATCAATCTCCTGCTGAAGGTTTTATGCGCTGATCTAGTACAGATCCTGTGTGACTATGGGAGGTAAACACAGTTAGAAAACAAAGGTATGAATACCCTGAAACTGAACACAGCAGTTGACATCTGTGCCCTCTTGGTAGTCAGCCGGGGCTAGCGCCCATACAAAGGTGTGGTATTCCTTTACTGATGTCCATCCCTCCTGAAGAAGAAAATGTGTGCACAGTGTTAACTTCCAGTTGGATATTATTTATTTAGTTGCTTTTCCAGAAATTCGTCAGACTAGCAATACCTTGAAGAGCCCTATCCAATCATTACTGGCCCATATGTGCCGTGAGCTCAGCGTGTAGTGGCAGTCGACTCTGCTCTCAGGAAAGTAGCTGCAGCCCACGTTTCTAAACTCCACCTGCCAGTCTTTGTCCATGGCAACACAAAACAAATGCTCTATTGCACCTACAAGAAAGAAGGTAAAAAACAAACAAACCCCAAATCAACCTAGAAACCAACATGCACAGTTACATTACACATTACATTACAGAGCAATTTCTGGAATATAGGTAAGAGGTGGTCCCTGCTGAACAAACAAGAGGCCCCAAGTGTGTGAATATTTTTGTTCAGTGTAAGATCTAGACTGAGTGCACACTTAAGGAAACAGCACCGATGCACAACTAATCCTCAGTGACAGCATGGTCTTAAGGCAACATGACACGTTACACAGGTTGTCACCAGGGGCTATTTCAGTCATCTTCAAAATCATTTGCTATTATACAGCATCACGTGTAAGCATGCAGGATATGGGCTCCGATTCCACTAGAGGTTACTTCCCACGAATTTGTGGTGTCCCTGCAGTTAACCACACTGCTTGCCTACAGAAAGCATTATTTTTGTGTGTGGCGTAATAACTTTGGTATAGGCAACATTTATGATGTGATGGTACACTGTTACACAAACAGGGTGAAACACATGGTAAATATACATTTTAATAGAGCAGCAGAGACAAGCATGATGAGATTTTCAAAAGGAACAAAAACAAAGCAAGTGCACTATAAACCCAATGAGGATTTACAGCGAGCATGTTCTTTAAACTTGGATTAACTTTCTGTACTTTACATTTATTCCCTGTGGTAGAGTCAATAATCACAGATGATACAAGTTTTCTATTTTTGTGAAACACCCAACGGATGTTTGCAAACAAACATCCGTTCGGACAAGATAAAATACAGACAGTGCGTAAAACAATACACCAGTGATCAAAATAGCTTTCCGTGGACTCGTTTTACATGGCACGAGGCTTAAGGCCCAACACATGTCAAGAAAACAGTGTCATGCCCGTCGATGAAAGCTTTAAGATGACAAACAAACAAACACAGGCACTACGGACAGACCTGAATCCGTGCACGTTAGTCATATTTGTTAATTTGATGGAAATGCAAATAATAAGAGACAATGCAGGGCTTTGTTAACTACCAAAAGAGATCTGCGCACATTATCTCGACCCGTTTCTGATGTCTTTGTTACCTTTACGGTCCTCAGCCCTCTGCAGACGGTCTAAATGAGCCCTCTACGTGCGAGGTACCGGACTGACAGTCCTCAAGAAACCCACGAAAGAACACGGCCGATGCAGACTCGCTTTCCTCACGGAGCTCAGCTGGACCAACAACGCGAAATAACAACAAAAAAGCCAAAGCAAAACACAAGCACCACAGCTTCTTCTGCACCGTGGAATTATGGGAGCTGTTGTTCACGATGTAGCTGAAACTATGCCGAGATACTCCTTTTTAAACTACAACCCCCAGGCTCACAGTAGACTAACAGATCCGCTGAATGTAATCTGACGCGTCTCATCGGCCGCCGTTGTTTTTCGCATCGGATATCTGCCAAACCGCGGCTGTCCTGCTCGTTCACCAATGGAAAGAGTGTGTGTTATTTGCGATGAGAGGAAGACACTCTTAGCGGATGTAATAATGAAAACGGATGTTTTTATTTGCAGTGATTGTTCGAGTTCATAAATATTTGCTACATTGCGCTGTAAACAAATCTGCGCATTATTGTCCATGCAGGTAGACTTCGCACTATGACGGTTATTTAATTTGATGGTAAAGTATTACAGGTTGTATAGTTTTTGCCTATTTATTTTAATTTAAATCAGTGTCCCACGGGAGCCTTTTCCACTTCATGTATTATCTGTACTTTGATGAGGAAAATCAGGAACCACAGCAGATCCTCTGACGTCAGCCCACGTTCCAGATTTGATGGAGGGGAATTCGGATTTTAGCCAAAAAAATTTGTCCAAAATAATCCAGTGATCCTGCATTTTGGAAGCGCCCCAATTTGGCAGTTTCTTTAGGATAAGCTTGACATCCCACAACGTCTTGAAACATGAGGACAAATAGAGCACATGACGAGGTTACAGTGCCGGGCAGCAGATGGCAGTATACCATCTTGAAAACCAGAATTACACATGCAAGTCTAAACACACAGTGCGGTCTTTTAAGCCCACAATGAAAATATATCACAGCCTTTTTGTCCTTTCACTATTAGATACAAGATAAGGGGGGGGGTACACTGTCTCTTTATGCTGCAAATTTTAAAAACAAAGCCTGGGTTCACCATCTCTAGCTTTGCCTTAATTCATAGTTTTGAATTTTGCAGATATATCAGAAGAGAAATGCAAATATGGCTGTGCAGATAGGTCTCAAGGCTACAGTAGTAGTATTGTCTCTCTGGGTTCATAATGTGTTATTTTGAGATTTTTAATTATAAAAAAACATTAAAATACTGGTTTTAGTTGAACTGATTATATTAAATGATTTAAATTTAAATTAGAGTTAAAATGGCAAATAAGTCTTTAACTGCAAAAAGCCATCAATAACAAAAACCTATTTAACAGAAATGGAAATTAAAAGTTAGCATTCTCTATTAAAGGTTATTAGTCCTCCACAACCACAAGTTAAATAATGCTCAGCCTGTATTATTATAGTTATTGATGTCACCTCATTGCCCATAGCCAGCCTATTTATCTCTGCTCATTGATGAGACACTCCAGTCACACAATACTTTACTCCTCCTCAATTAGTAAGTCCAGTTTGGCTAATTTAGTCTGTTGACGACACTATAAGGATGCTTCATGTAATTTTATGCCGACGGACAGTCAATGCTGAGACCCTATAAATTGTGTTTAAGTGGATTAATAGTGTGCTTGAGCCTGTGTGAGCAAAGTGGTGATGGAAATAGTGGCTCGCTCTCACAGTGGGATAATTAAATAGGTTCTACTGTGATGACTGGCTTATTCAGTAGCCACTGTTTACATGCGTGTTTAGCCTTAGGTATTATTAAAGAAAAAGATTTCTTCTGTTGAATTCTTCAACATAATTCAGTGTGGATGTCTTACGAGTTCCCTGGAACACAGAAAAATCAGATATACCAAAAATACTAGCATAAGTATTGTTTATGAATTAATTCTATATGCTTATTTCTGCTGGTTTTGTGCCACCCTATTTTATTTTATTTTATTTTATTTTATTTTATGATAGTGTTGTGTCTGATTTCCCATAGCCTTGACTTTGAAGTGTCATTGTTGTGTAAAGTTAGAAGACGGTTGTGCAGTAGGAGTGTGAAGGCTTCACCATAATAGAGGCTAGACTTAAAGTGGATTGTCCATGAAACTGCTTGATCTTGACCTGGCTGCCTGCTGTTATGGCTCCTCTGCCTATCATAACATCCCACCTCTACCCTGCAAACTTGCACACACATGCAGTTATGCTGACCGTGTGAATTTACAGCTCTTTTTTTGTTTTTTGGGAGGAGATGGCTAACATTCACACTTTGAGGCGTTAGGTTGGGGGAAAAAATAGTGTTCTGGCACAAAACGTTCAACATGTTGTTTATTTATCTGTTGTGGAAGTACTCCACACAAATTTAATCCCTGTCATCTGCTGATTTCTAGCAGCTTGGCTTGGAATTTCTCTCAATGCTAGAAAATGGTATAGCCCCTGAGTGCTACTGCAGTTTTATTACCTGAGGTGGTTTGTCTGAATATAGCTTACCACATGTCTCATTCAAAGGGAATGGCAGGTATGTGTCACTAGTCATAAATTGCAACTAGCCTTCAGCAGTAATCAGTTGCCAAGGAAACCTCAAATGGGATTATGACCTTCTGTTGTGTATAGCCAAGCAAATTGTTAGAGTTGTCAAGATCCAAGAGACAAACATTAAAGATTTATGTCAGTAAACAATTTATTTTCTCATCATACTAAGTTAATGGGTAGCGTGTCTTGCGTGGAAATAAAACAGAATATAAGTTGGCGGCATTTTTTTTCTGGCTGGGTATTACTTAAAACTATACGGGCAGTTTTGACTTTAATAATGGTAGTTACTGTGTTTTGAAGTAATGTTGTCTTGTTTTAAGATATAGTCAAAGAAAGGCATTACAAGGTAGAAAACAAAGAAAGAAGAGCAGAAGCAGAGTGCCTAGAAGGAGGGTAGAGTGTTGGGAGGGTGGAGATAGAGAAATGGGGGACGGTGGTATTTAGTATGCACGGCCAAGCTGCCCCATCTGCTTAGCGCAGCAGTCCCTGTCGTATAACTGTCTGCAGGCCGTGGGCCACATAAAGAATGTCTCAGATTTGATGTAATTCCGCAAAATTAATGACAGCTTTACTCGGTATGGGCCGTGAGGGAATGATTAGTGTTTGATCGTCCATCTGATCAGTTCCCTTGGCTGGCTGCTGAGAGATGCTCCACTATATGCCGGTATGTTGCCTATGGCAAGCACACATGCACACACAGATACACCTATCCCAGAGTAATTCCTGGGCCCCCATGTTGTAGTTTATGTTTAGGTTCTGGTTCGCGTTTCCCTCAACAAAAACATCCAATATCTTGTAAAATTCTCTGTGCTGTGACACTTCACATCAATGTGAACACCTACTGATGTGCTGGATGCAGGTCCCACTGGTAATGTGAATGTGCACAGGGCACTTTTATATTAGGCTGTGCGGTATTTCAAAGAAAAGTGGGACAACCAGCATCCAATTTAGAGAACTCGGAGGTCACACTATGACCTTTTACAAGATATGCTTTACTGCAGCTGTGATTGGAATTGGGTATTAGTTTTTAAAAGAGATGGTGAGTGGATTGGGAATTTGAGAGAGAAAAAAAATTGATCCATTGGATGGATTGCTGGAGTTGGACAAGTGGAATACCTCTCGTCGTTTTAATTCAGCCCCACCTCAGCGTTCCCAACCCCCATCTCTTTCCTCCTCTTGGGCTGCTGCGTTTACAAGCGAAGGGGGCATTCTGTTTTACAAGTGAGCCTGGTGCGTCTCGGTGTGCTAGCAACATTAAAATTGAACTCGTCTTATCTGTGCAAACCGCGAGGCTTTACATCATAGGCTGTCGTGCTACTGCCATGAGGCCCCACTGTGCTTTTATGTAATGTGGTGCAGTCAAAAACCCAGTGGACAATTAAAGTGAGCTGATAGATAAAGAAGTGATTGAAGACCAGAATCTTAGTTTGTGGAATGCCCTGTGTGTTGGGGGGAGGGACACTTTAGTGGTTTATTATTGTTAACAAGACACAACATCTCACGTAGACAGACTGAACTGGAGCCACAGTTTTCAGAGTTGCATCTATTTTTTGTTTTTTGCTGAGTTGCATATGGCAAAGCTAATTTCCCATCTGACCATTAGTACTCTGGTCAAGTCCAAAGCATGGAGAGCCTAATTCAGCAAAGGCTTGGGGAGGGCTGTTTCTGCCAACACAGATTGTTGGACAGATTGGCAGTCCTTCACTATGTGTTGATGCAGTACTTTTCCCTCAAATTGTGCACAATTATAACAAATCACTTGCAA
Source organism: Simochromis diagramma (assembly GCF_900408965.1). Lineage (NCBI taxonomy): Eukaryota > Metazoa > Chordata > Actinopteri > Cichliformes > Cichlidae > Simochromis > Simochromis diagramma. The sequence goes on along the minus strand of NW_024387152.1, from coordinate 2,000,757 downwards.
AAACACCATTAAAGTAAACAAAAACTTGTTCCAGTTCAATTGCAACTCAGTTCATTATCCTCTCTGTTTTCTCCTTCCTCAGTACTTTAGAGTTTTTGTCCTTCCTTCCATAACACTCATTCCAAATTATCTGAACGTGTTTCCTCCTGCTTGGGTTCCCCCCTTCCCTGTTGGCATTCTCTAATCTCCTTTCATTTTGCTCTTTTTCTTGGCCCACTCTTCCTCCCCCACTGCTTTCTTTTTCTCCTCTTCATTTTATATTTTTGGCTGAGCTGAGGACCTTTCCTGGTGCAGTGACCTTTCTGGTTTTAAATTAAGCCCCACTGCGGCACGTCTCTCTTCATAGATCGCCAGTTACGAGCCTTCAGAGAACCGCAAAAAAATAACGATTCTGATGAAATGGCCCCTTTAAAAAGCTCTTCCAAATTCCTTTTACATTTTTCTTTGCCTCTTCCCCCCCTTTCTGGTTGCATTAATATTCACACTAATGAGGAACATCCTAAAGAGCAGACCATGGAAAATGTGAGAAGAGACATATGCATGTGCCTCCCGACATGCACGTCATACACATACTGTTGCTCATTGCTAATGGGGTCTAATTAAATGCCACATATGTTTGAAGTGATTTATGAAATCTGGGCATCCAGGGCTTGCATTATGATTGCTTAATCAGAAAGAGACCATTTTTCAATGAATAACACAGTTTGTGGCCTTTTAGAAGAGACCAATGTTTTGCATTATGTGATTAATAGGCCTCTAATAAAATTTTTTAAAAATGATAAATAGTTCTTACTGCGCTGAGGTCATAGTTCTTTTACCTGGTAGTCCAGCATTTGTCTTAATATTAGTGCAGAATTTATAGTATGATGTCAATAGGCTTGGGCCATGTTAAGAAATCGGGTTATCATAAACCACAATGCAATACAGTCACGCAGGACCTCCCAGGTGCTGAGTAAAAGCACAATGACTTGTTCAGGACCACCATCCCATGGAAATGAGGAACCAGAATAATTTAAATACAGAAATGGCTTGAATTTAAACAGAATTGGTCACAATCCAACCTCACCTGTTCACTGAAACCTTATAAAACTCAAAATAGAGGGAGTGATAGCAATTATTGGGAGTAATTAAAGCATTTAAACTTTTCAGTGAGGACTCAAGACTGTTTTGAGCTACATTAAAAACTATGGTTTTAGTGGCTACTGGCAGAGATCAGTGTCTTGCACTGATACTCAGATGAGAAATTGCAATGTTTACTTTTGGTACATATACAGATTCACTATAATGTCTTACAAACGTTTATTTATCTATACATATCTAAATAACCTTTGTGTAAATAGTTCGAGACTGAGGATTTTTTTTTAAGCAAGAATAAAATGGATACAGCAGAGAAAAGCACAATAAAAGACAACAATTACAAATATTGAGTAGTTAAAAAAATGATAGTAATGTGTTAAGCAAATCCTGTAAATTCTTTGTAGGTGCAATTTAATTTTTTTTAGAGCATATTGTTTTATATTGTTTGCAGTATTCTGTGCTGTGCTGAGATCCAAGCAAATAATTTTGTATTTTAGATGAAATGTGATGATTAAGACAAAGGCTGCATAGGGTCCATATAAAAGTGGCAGCTTTCTTAGAAGACCTTAATCAACAGAGATTAGAGTGTGTGAGGTTATTGTTTTCGTTTTGCTGGTCCAGCTTGTTGCTCCTAGTGTTCAGTTATTATTGTACTGCTCATAAAATTAAGGTGTCCAAAATCAAGTTGGACATCTGAATGAAATATTCATGGTGAAAATCTTTACAGACATACTCAAAATCACACTAAAATCAAAGATTAACCAAGTGTTCCCTTGTTTTGAGCGCTGTGCTTTGTGCTCAAAGCACAGTGGTATTTGCAAACTTGCATATTTCTTTTTTCTGGAAGAGGTTAGGGTTGGAATTATAGCATGGGAAGATGGCGGAATTTAAGCTCCCTAAAACTGTGCTTTTTCCAGTTACATATTTCATGTCATAAAAATTCCACTGACACCCTTAGCTGCAGAGTAACCTGTGACTTGATGTGGAAATATGCAGAAATCATCACGATTGGTCCTCTCCAGTAATGGTGAGCTGTGAATGTTAATCTTCACTCTATATGGGCTGCATCCAGCAACATGCAGAGATTATTTCTGAGGCCTATCTCCTAAGGTGCTCCTTGTAGCCTTGGTAACCCTAATGAATTATGGGCCAGCCCAGTTAAAACATGTGTGGTATTACCCCATTCCACGGTATGTCCTCCTGGGTGTCTATGAATCACTGATCTCATCAAACTGGGTTTCTCTCTCTCTTCCTTTCTTTCTCTATCCTTCCCTCCAGATCGCCCTGTGTGCTTCCCTCCCCCATTGCTTGTCACCGTCCAGTCCCCTGGGGCGTCTGTCTGGGATCTGCCAGGCTCATCAGTGAGGAGAGGAGAAGGCTAACTGGGAGCCCTTACTGGCTGTAAATCCAGAGAGGGTGGAGAACTTGCAGCGGCCACACGTCCACTGCAGCCCAGTAAGTCCAGCAGCCACCTCTCCTCCCCCCAGCCCCCAGTACACTTAAGACACTTACAATCCATCTGCATGTGCAAATGCATTCACACAAGTACTCAACAAGGGTTTGTTCTCCTACTGTTCAAAGTTAACCTAACTTAATCCTGTTGCAACCTGACCCAAGGAATGGGACTCTTTTTTTTTACATGTGCACCAGGTATTTTGATGCAGACATTCTGTCTCTTTATATAAAGGTTGAGAGGATTAACATGTTACAGAGTGTCTGTGTTTGTTATTGTTAATATTTTGCAACACTGTCAATTTTGCCTCCTGTTAAAACAATAAATGACATGATTATAGGCCTGTATCTGTGGGCAAATTGTCTGTGTATGAATAAGCATATCGTTGGACTCAAGAAGAGTTTCTATTTGTGCTCAAGTGTTTATTATTTCCTTGAAGGAGGATGACAGCAAATGTTTGCTGCTAATGAGGTGATCAGAGTTCTAGTTGTGTCTAAGAAGTGAGACATTATTTAATCCATGGTGCTATGCAGAGGTAATTTCAGTCTCAGAGTAGCCATAAAGTGCTGGAAGCCTAGCACAGATCTCGACTGCAATGCAGTGAGAGGGGCCCTTCTCTCTCATACATACATTTAGCTGGGTGTGATACCATTCCATACACATAGACACACACCCTCCCTCTCCTTATCTGAGAAATAAGCATTTTTACAGAGTTTGAGCTGTAAAAGGAGAGGAGCAGATAGCCCATAAATCTAGCCATAAAAACGTTAAGTTGTCAGAGGTGCCATCAGCTATCAATCGTGTGCGGCAAGCTGATGAAGGGGAAATAGGTGATAAAAAACAGCATTTTAGGGAAATTATGTCCAGTCTTCCATTTGCGAAGTGCTGCAGTCGCATCACTGCAGAATCTTAATCACTGGCTGGTGTGGTCAGGGACTGTTCCTCGCTGTGACAGTGAGGAGGAGCACACCCTAGTGGGAGGGTGGGATATGGAGGAGGCAAGAAGAGCCGTAGCAAGGGGGGGAGGGGGTGCATTGGTGTGGGGGCAGCATTGTAGAAAATTATACAACTACCATAAATCACTTCTACACTACCGTTTTTTTCCTCTCCCTCAATTTCTCACTTCCCCCATCCCCACACTTGTGCTCTGCCTCTTTCTCTGTTTCTTTCTGTACTTCAAGGCTGTGCATCTTCTTCTCCTCATTTGCACTCCCACCCTGACGGTCCCCCTGGCTTTCCGCCCTTTATTCTTCTTTCAGTCCCTGGCGATGTTCTTTATTCGAAGCACTGTTGGTTACTCTCACTTCCCCATTCTCTATCTGTCTCAGCTTCATTTACACTGTGGTTTGTTTACATGCTTTCTTTATTGATCTGCTTTTTGTTGCCTAGCAGGGATTTATCTCCTGTCCATGGGACTGTATTAGTAAACCCCGAAATTGACCTGTCTCTCTGAGATGGTTCCGATATAGTCTGTTCTTGAAATAAAAGAAAATGCCATCTTGTCTGCAGCTTATTTCACATTTTATCAGACAGCAATGTGACGAGATTCCTGGTTGCTTCTTTATTGGGGATTTTTTCCAAATAGAAAAACAACCAGTGATGCTTTTATATGCTGAGGCATTCTAGTACAAGTCATGTCTTTATTGAAATGGTCGAAATCCAAAAGCAAATTATGCAATATCCCATAGCTTCTTTATTTAAACTATATATATTGAAGAATGTGTCTTATTTGCACCAGTATGAAGGAGTACGTGCCTTTAGTGCGTAGAAATAATATAAAGGCATCCTGTGAGAGTATCCATGCCTATTGAATTGATAAATGCCTCCATTGTGTGATCTGTGACTCCCCCTGTAATCTAAGGTCATTTGTTAATTAATTTGAATAGCCCTACAGGCTTTGGTTCTGCTCCAGTGGTCTTGGATGAGTGATGTCATTCTGTACTGAGCTGACTTTAAGCATTGTGAAATGAATGCAGTGAAGCATGTTCATCTGCAGTGGCCCCTTCAGTATGTCCTGCCCTGTGACCATATATCACGGGAAGGTGTTGCTGTGCATGAACCACTACCTAAGAAGTGGAAGTTGTAATTTTATTTTTCACTTTGTAATAATTATGAGGAGGAACTACTGTACAGACTCTACATATTATGTATAAAGAGCTTATTGTTGTTGTCTGGATGCGTTTGTAAAATTTCTTATATTTTCAGAGAAGACTTCTTCACCAAAGTCGCTGATCATCTACAGTGGATCTTTGTGGTTCTGGTGGGTTTATGCTCAGACATTAAAGATGTACTGATGGTGAGCGGTCATCCAACTCTTGTGTCAGGTGCTGTGCTGCCACCTTTAGTTAGCCTGAGGTACTGTAATGCAGTACCCATTTCCACATCATCTCTCAACGTGGGCTATTCTGCAGTTTAGTCACACAGCATCTTTTTGTGACAGAGGGTAGTTTAACAACACATCTAACCCTACTGCATTACAGCTAGTGTACCTGTGAACATGCAGACTTTGTTTAAAAGGGGCTGTCACATAGAATAAAGTTGTTCCATGCTGTGAGTGTGATTTGAAAACAACTAACTTTGTAAGCAGTGTTGTCTTGCATCATGTGTGTCTCAAGTATTGCCTTGTGTTAGCTAGGCATTTTATTGGCTTTTTAAAAACAACTTAAGAGTGTGCATTCAGATATGTCATGGTGCTGCTGCTAAAGCTGTGAGCCTGCCTTTTTCCATGCATCGTTAAAACACCGATCCCCAGGACAGATTTCAACCTTTTTCTGTTCATGTGTAGTTTTTGCATCAGCACTAGCAGTTATAGGTTTTGACATTTAGACATTTCCAGACATGCTACTTTGAACACAAAAGACTCTAATCTCAGCTGGATGGCAGTAGATTTCTTCCATGTATTAATACACAAAGTCAGAGACTAGGAATGTATTGGTTTAATTTACGCGTATCTAGGCTAGAGTGAGTCCTAATGTAAAACTTGTGAAACGTAAATTCACATGATCTGGTCTCCACTTAAGATTTTTCCATTTTTGCAGTGCTCTGAATTCCATTATGCATCATATATTTTTTATTCAGAGTCCCATTCCTCATAAAGAAAAACTTCTCCAAGTTTCAGACGGTATGTTTCTTTCTATCACTCCTGAATCAGTAGATGATTAGTCATGACATGGTCCCCCAAATAATGTTGATGGCATTAATTGCCGGGTGGGTATGGGTGAGCAGTACCTTTTCGTGGAATACAGTTTTAGGGAGTGGTTTTTCTTCCTGCTGACATGTTACTGCAGTGACAGCTGTATCTGCCAGGGGGCAGGCAAGCACACACATCAAGGCAGCAGAGAGCCACATGCAGCCCTGCCTTTGCAGAGCTTCACTCCCTCTTTTGTGGTAATATTGCTGTTTCTCTTTCTGAGTCTGAAGGTATTTAAATAAATATGCAAACTTCTTCATATTATTGCTGTTATATGTATTTGACTTGAATTATGGATATAATTTTGTAAAGCCTATTTAATTATAGACACTGTGGTTTATATTACCTATTCATGTTCGCTTTATTAGAATTAATTATATCTGTCATTTTCTCTATTTGAAGGTCAGAGGAGACAATATGGTGATGCAGTGGTGTAGTGATGATATTACATGTGCATTACAACAAATTTATGTTCAAACGTTCAACAAGTTTAAACAGCATACATAACAAGAACATATTCATTCTCATAAGTAAGCTTGCCAGCTACAGTTCAATGAAGTTAAGTTGGAGAGCTGTAATTTTGTACCAATAAAACTGTTGAAAGAATTTTATTCATTTCACTACCACTCATTTTCCTACTCAGCCATTTATGAGCAATAAGAATAGATACATTAATGTTACTGCATATCTGAATAATGGTTTTGCACTAAACCTCTTCTTGAGCATTCAGTGTTTTCCCTTTATTTTTAACCAAAAAAGTAAAATCAAGTTATGATTCCAGACCACTTATAATTTAGTTTGGAAGTACTTTTCATTTTTTCTTATTATCTATATTTATTGTAATTCCTCATTGTATGTTTACTATAGAACATATTAAAATAAAATATTGCTATTGCTTTCATGTTTTCATTCAGAATTAATTTGTCTACTCATCAGCATTTCTGCTGTTATGAAATGTCAGGAAGTGTTTGCTGTGAGTTCATAGTAGCCTGTTTAACCTTATTTGTTATTGTGCTATAAATGTGATTACATCCTAGGTCTAAACTTGGGTTTTAAGCCCAATGTCGCTGCTGTTTCCTTAGGCCTCCATAGGAAAAAAAAAGAGCCATAAACCTTTCTTTCTTCTTCTTCTTTTTTCTTTTTTGAGTAGCCGTGTTAAAAAGAACACCTGTAACTCGACACACAGACCCCTCTACTAAAATGCCAGGGCCATGACTCATGGGAATGGGGACACACAGCTAAATAGATAGTTTGTGTACAAGCTTGTCTTCCAGGTTGAATATTCCCCGTGGTTTCAAACAAAACATGCATTTGGACAACATCTGAACGGAGGCCATTTTGGTTTGGCTTTATGTTTGCACAGTCCTGGGATTGTGCAGTTGCAAGTGGGGGATGGGCGAGCTACTGCCGCTACCATGAAGACTTCTGTTAATGTTTTAGTCATTCTGGTGCCGCTGGGCTGGGAGACAGATTCAGTCAAAAAGCATTTGAGTACCCTCAGGTCCTCGGAGTGATTTACTATGTATTTGGACATCTGCAAAGAGCTCTTGCACCTTGAAATTCTCTCTCTCCTTTTCTCCCTCTCCCAATCGTTCTTTCTCTCTGTCTCTCTCTTTGCAGTAGTAAACCCTCAGGAATGATCTGTCATGCTGAGTCACCTTGAAGATATCTAAGGTACTATCACTTCCTGTCACCTTTTCCTTCATCCCTTCTCCAATCTGCCCTCCCTTCCACCGTCTATCTTACCTCATCTTTCTATCACCTTCAAACCTTCTGCTCAAGTCTCAGCCACATCCCTCTTATCTTGACAATGAGACTTTGTATGCAATGCTCCTTCTGCTCCGTCTCTTATCCTGCCTCTTGCTCACCAGCTGGGCACATCAATCCATGTGACAGGTGGTTGTCAGTCAGCGCCTCACTGGTCAGCACCCTAAAAAGTTTTAAACATTGCAAGGTTGCCAGTGCTAGAGAAATTGCATCAGTTAAATGAACAAATCTTAATATGGTTTTCATCCTCACTAACAAGTGTAAGTAAGTGATAAGCAATTATCAGTAAGTTATGTTACCTTGACAAGTTGTATTTACTGCTTTGTTGCCTATGGCAGCCACCCTGAGTCGAGTGAAGAGGAGAGCTGTCAGTGGTCGTCAATAACACGTCTGTGTGGTGTGGGTGGTGCAGGCTGTGTGGCATGTGTTTTAGAAGTGATGGCCAGAGGCCCTCTGTCTATGCAGTTCAGAAAATATGGTGTCATTAGCATCTGTGTCTCCATAACTGGCCAAAGAGGCCCAAACATATCTGGTATGCAGTGTTTAGAAGGCACGCAGACAGGATAATTGGTGAGCAGAATGTGTCCGTAGCTCCAGACTTTCAAGTGCTCATTGCCTTTGAGTGTTTTACACCCCAAGTGGCTCAATAGCCTAGGGGAAACAAGGTCTGCATTGATTTATTGCTGACCCTTAGGTCTTTTGTTTCTTAGAGCCAAGGACAACTTAATAATCAACCGAAGTCTCAAAGTTGAATTCCTATAATGAATTTCATTTGATTATGTTATCTTTATTTGATAGAAATCATAATGCTGTAGGAGTATACATATAAATGAAACCTGTATGCTATGCCTGCTGTGGATTTCATAATCACAGCAGTCTCTCTGTCAATGCTGGTGATTAAATGCAAGGAGAAAATGTTCTTCGTGAGGTAGCTTTTAGGGTTTATTTCAAACACTATATTTAATTAATGTTAGTTATCTATTGATTGCTGCTGCATAAAGTGCTGAACAGTATACTGTAATTGTAGGTCCATATTATTGTTTATTCTGTTACATTGCTTAATCTTTTTTGTGTAGAGTGCATAGATGAGACATTGCAAGGTAACCTAGAACTAAAGATGATCTCATACTTCCCTCTTTCTTTATCTCAATTGCTTCCTGCTTATCTCATCAATACACAGAGAAATAATTCACTTAGTTTTCCATTACCGTTTAAATTTTTTGACCAAGACATATTTGCTGTCAAATGCTATGCCTTACCATGCCTATATTTATTTTTATAAAATACTCTAGTAGATATGGTTCAGCGATTGAAACCACAGTGAAGAATAAGAGTAAAAAGTCTGTGTGTGACTTTTCACAACATGAACTACACCTTTGGTACGGTCATCTTCACCATGTCAAAAAAAGCATTTTTATTTTTTTGTATTTTACTAACATATTATATACATTTCATTGTATATTTCAATATACAATTCCTTATATTTCAAATAGGTTACAAAACAATCTGCAATTTCTGGACATTTGTGCTAGTATAGGCTTAAATAAGTCTGTGTATGAGGATATTGTTGCTACCTCTGCCAATCCAAACTGGGAAACTTTTGCCTTGTCTCAGGATTTCACTTAAATTAGAGCTGGAATATCTGCTCATTTGAACAAACCCCTGCCTAGCCCTCTAAGGTATGGCTTGAAGTATGCTAAACTGCAGCCAGCAGCAATTTCTTGCCAGCACTATAAATGCCCAGATGTCAGTACCTAAGCAAAGCCTGACATAAGGAAAAATGATTAAGACAAGCAGAATCTCCAACACACACAAAACTATAAAAGCTACTGAGAGATAAATATTAGCTTGAAGTTTTGTATCAGTTTAATCCAACTGAAGAGAGTCAATACATTTTCAGACAGTAGCTGTAAATTATGAGTATGTTCGTGGGAAATTAAGGACTAATTTCAAATATACTTACAGATTAGGTGGGAACTTGGGAGTGACAGTTGGCAAAATGTATACATTGACATGTAACCCATGCAGTCTATTGCAAGAAAATGAATAGTGACAGAAGCATTTTGGCTATTTAATTAGAGACCACCTAATCGCTTCCATGTTGCTCTGCAGTGGTTAGTCGTCATGGTTGGAAAGTGTTGGAAAGCAGTAGTAAAAGAGAGTGAAATCAGCATACGTAAATGGAAACACATGAAGTCTAATTACATACTATCTGTATTTACCGTGATGAAATTGGAGATTTAGATGTCTAACTGAAAGACGGGAAACATTTGTGAATGATATCGATGGAAAAATCATTGAAGATCGTGGCAGGAAAGGTTTTGGAGGAGACATGTTGTGCGGATGCATATTTCCTCCATTTGATCAGAAGTGGCAAAGAAATACTACACCCTTTTCTGCCGTGGAGTTTGGACTCCACCTACATGACCAAAGATGTCCAAAAAGCCATACTATACTTCACCTTTCTTTACTACCAAGCCAAGGCTTTTGTGGTCTGGTTAAAAATAATACTGTTGTCCTTCTGCAAGAATTTTATGACAATGGTATATGCATATACTTGTGTAATTATTCACAGGGACACATTAAGGCACCAGACAGGGGTGTGTGCTCATGCACACATGGAAAACTCACTGAAGTCAAGAAAAAACTGCTTAGATGAAGAGAATTAAAGACCATGTCAAATGTCCGTTAGTGGTTGCACTTAAGAGGTAAAGCAGTGGCAAAAAGTGATTTTGATTCACAGCTTCTACAGTTTTTGATGACTTCAAGGATCTGTGCCAAATCCTCTCATAAATAAACAGACAACCTCACACCAAAAGTTAAAACAAGGGATTGAAAGTAAATTTCATTCCTAAATTTATAGCCCGAGTTCTTTATACAATAACTGACAGTAAGTGACTGTTAAACAAGATTAAAAAAAAAAAAACACTTTACTGACTGTTAAAGGTCTAGTAAAAAAAAAAAAATAGAGCTTTAGTTTTAAGTTACAATGTGATGAAAAAACTGAAAGCTATGGCTCATGAAGTATCTATAAATACTCAGAATGTTGACAAAAATGTGATAAATTTTGTTGCACTTAATTTTAAATGGAGACACAAACTATAACACATATTCCATATTATTTAATGCTGGTAAAAGACTTTTCCAGGAGCAGATCCATCACTCAGCTAATTTCTGCAGTAGGAATAATGATATACAGATAAAGGCATGCTTAGCTTCTTTACTTAAGTACAAAGTGTCCAGGTGTAAAATATTAAGAACTGTGTATGTATCTCACAAGTATGTGTTTTTAAGTAACCATTTTCTCTCTTTCTTAAACACTGTATTCACATTTGATGTCCAATAAATACGGTTATGAACTTCCAACCCAATTTGTTTCTTTATGCATTCTTTTTTTTATATATTGGAATTTACACTGAATATAGAGAATAAACTAAAAACATTTTAGACATAAACTAAAGTAAAAATAATAATGGCTTCGTTAAAAACCCTAACCCTAAGCGATCCCTTCAATTTTCATACATTCTGTGTGGAAATAGCAAAAGAAGCCAATGCCAACTAACTTGTTAGACTTGCGCAGTTAAAGCAGTTCAAGTATCTGTATCTATTTATCTCCCTCTCTATCTCTGTATGTCTGTTTATCTGTACTGTAAACCAATAAAAACCATAGAAATCAGTCTTGTTGATTTATGCTTCTCTGCAGCTGGCTTTAGCTCTCTTATGTGCATTTATAGCCTTCTTGCTTTGTGTGTGTATTGGCTGGATGTGTGGTTTCTATATCCTGGCTTTGTTGTGAAACCTGTCACATCTTCATTGGCTTCGATATAATTTAGCTGTGCTTGGATGGATAGATCCTTTTGATAGAATGGCATATGTGGCCCTTACTGTGATGGTCCTTCGGTACAGTTGTGTTTATAAGGATGCCGTAGGAAGACAGGATGTGAAGCACAGATTACAAATGGCTGTTCCTGGCTGCTCTACAGACAGCTTAGGAAGATCTGAGCTGAACTAGGACTGCGGTGTTCTGATACATGTTGTTGTGGTCGACTGACTCTACAAGCGTATAGACTCTTTTGAAAGATTTGATCTGAACCTCAAAAAATTATGTTTCAGTATTTACTATTCTAGTTCATGGTGATGTGATTGATATTTTATGGTTAAGTGGTTAACCAGGTGGTAAGGATTATGTTAGAAAATTGCAGGAAATATAAATTCAAAATTCCCAAAGTTAGTGAAATTAGCTGCTGTGTCATCTAGCCATCAGCTGGTGGCTATAGGCTCATGTGTTAACACCCAAACAAATAAAAATGCACCCCATACAATTGTAATGAAGGGGAAAATGTGCTATAAAGACGAAACCTGTTTTTTTGGGGTTGGGCTATAAAGATGTGTTTTTCTTTCTTTCTTTTTCTTTTTGCTCTAAAGTAGGACATCTTAAAATGGGACTCATGGTGAGCTTTAAGTAAATGTTTGGGGATCTTCAGATGTTGAGGCATGGGGACTGAAAGGCTGCTATAAACGAAGTTTTGATAAAGGCAAAGTTTAAAGGTTGAAATTATCATTTCAATTAAAAAAAACACACTGTACCCTTTTGTGTATTTGCTCTTACTGATTTACAAGTATTCATGGGGACATGAACAAATGTGAGAATTATCTGCAGATCTTGAAATGAAAAACCTGACTTCTCTGTGCATCTAAAGTTACGTTCTGGGGCTGAATTGGAGAAGCCAGGCATAACAAGTCAGCAGTCATTGTTCAAAATCTATTCAACAATTAGGTGATTTGTTATTACTTGTTGGTAAATTTGAGGTTTAAATAAGATGGGTTCCACTGCATAAAGAGGTGTAATTACAAGCTTGTAATCTGAAATCTTGTATGGAATTGAAAGCTAGTGGGGATTGTGTTCTCTTTATTAATCCTGACTGCTGTAAAGAAGATTACATCTTTGTTTGTCCAAATATATTAAAAATACCCTTTCTTTAACCCCTTTTCTCTAAGAAACAAGGAAGAAATATGTCTCAAATCTCTACATATTCCTCTAAATTCTCTTTGGTTTGTATTTTAAATAGATAATAAATATCATGTATATTATGTATGCACATTTAATCAAAAGTACATAACTGATGAATTTTAACTGGATTTCTGCATTAGAACTGTGTACACAGCTAAGTCAGAGTAAATTATTTACAAAGATTACACTTTCATTCTGTCCATTAGTCAGTATACTTTTCTTTTATTTACCTTTCCAGTCCAGACTAAAAAAATCTCAACTATTTGAAAGATTGCTGCTACATTTTGGAAGAGAAATTCATGGTCAACTTTGGCAACTCCATTTAACATCACAAGTAAGTTGAAGGTTCCAATTTAATGTGGCATATATTTTCAAGAGCACCAAAAGACTTTGATGGTGGCTATCAGGGGGGCCTGGAGACAATGATTCTTTTTTTTCTATATTTGGGTCCACTATGAACACTCTGTAACACCCATTTTCCAAAGAAGATTTTGAAGTAATTTTTCTTGTGTATACATAAGCAAAGTTCTTGCTGTCTATTTGATTTTACGGACAGTATGATGGTGGAGTGGTTAGAAGAAGCTTCCTGATTCGAATGCCAGTTGAGCCTTTCTCTGTGGAGTTTGCATGTTCTCCCTATGCCTGTGTGAGTACTCCTGCTTCCTTCCACACCATATGCATGGTAGGTTTAATGGAGATTTTGCCATGGATGCGAGGTAGATAAAGTACTCGAAGTGCATACAATAAGTGCTCTGTGAATGTAGAGTTAAAATTTAACTAGTCTAAATTAGAGATGGACTGATCCGATATTACCTATCGGTATCGGTCCGATACTGACGTAAATTACTGGATCGGATATCGGAGAAAAATAAAAACAACGTAATCGATCCATTAAATATCAAAAAAGCACCTCACAAAACTTGCGACATGACGTAATTCGGCTCATAACCGTAGCACGTAGCAGTAGGCCTCACGTGATAGAGCGGCTGTGTGTATTTGTAGCCTCACTAGCAATCCGGCATTTCATCTCAGAGGAAGTGATCCCAGAGAGAAGTAAAGTAAAAATGTGTAAGTTCATCTCTGAATGTTTGTAAAGCATTCCCACGTTAAGTTTAACAACCGATATATGGAGCGGCTCCTCTTCTCTCTCCCTCTCTCTCCTGCTGCTACTTCAATCATGAAACTGATCAATGATCAGCTGATCGGCGTCTCTCTTGTTTGTTTATTGCTCACTTCGCGCCAGAAAGAGGAAACCAGCGGCTGAACAACAGCAGCACGTTTAAGCTTGATAAGCTGTTGTTAGAATTTATTTACTTTCTACACCAGGATCTTTTTCTATGTAGCTGACGGCTGGTAACTGTGCAGGGGCGGATCTAGCAAAGTTTAGCCAGGGGGGCCGATAGGGCATGAACAGGGAAAAGGGGGCACAAAGACATACTTTTCTTTCTTATTCTCATTTAAAATGTCGAGCTTTTAATAAAAAAATATCTGAATCTTACACCCAAAGTTTTAATCTGATGTAAAACGTATAGAAGTCCATTACTGTATATAGTAACTATGAAGTCTAATATACCCTAGTAAGCTATACTACTTTTTCCTTTGGGAAGGTGCAATCTGTGCAGTCTGCAATTCTGTTGAAGAAAGATGTTGAATCTATTTAATTATTCTTGGAAAATAATTTAATTTGGTACATTTTTTTTCACACTGCATCAAATTAAAGTTGATTACATCAATTAAGCATCATGAGGTGGAGGGTGGGGGGTGGTTCCCTATTTTTTTTTTTTGCTTTAGAGCCCTATTAGTTTGGTTGCTTAATATTTCTGTTAAGTACTCTTTAAAATACCAGAATAGGGAGGATGGAGCAGGTTTAAGTTTATTAGATTGATCAGTTTTGCTGAACTATGAAATATTTTGGGTGCAGTGTATTTTTTGCATACAGGTATAGCAGAATAGCTTTAGTGTTTTTTTTTTAAACTTGAGTATGAACTTATACAAAAAGCAGCAAGATATTAAAAAACTGTGTTATTGATTAAAAAACACACTATATCGGATTATGTTATCACACACATTCTTACATATTCTTTGAAAAGATTAGCATTGTGTTTACAGCTGTGCTAATTATTCTGTATTTGTATTGAGCACAACGGCAATTTTAACACACTTGTGTTTACTGGGTAAAATGTACACTGTTTTAGTTTAGACAGAAAATACAAAGTACAACTGAAGCTCATAGAAACACATTTTTATGATGTGGTGATTGCAGTTTGTTTGCTAGGTACCATTTCTGGTAATTAATTAATACTGGTTGTTATGGCCCCTTCCCAGTGGGCTAAGGAAGGCCACAGTAGCACGTGACGACCTAAAATTAATGAAAGAGAAGGTTGCGGGCAAGTGTAAAAGACATGCAGTGTTTATTTACTGCATGTTAGCACGATACTCAACTGGATAAAAATTGGGTGAGGGGGGAGGACCAAGCGGTTGTGCCAAATAAAAGAAATTAATAAAATACAAGCAGCCTACAGCCTCTCTAAGGTCTAAGTCAAACAAACTCATAATAAAAAGGCCTATCTAGCTGGTCTACTAAAAGGTTAGCCAAAACCCATACAGAAGTGGCATCAACCGCATAACCTTGTGTCTCTAACGTGTGTCTATGTGTTGCGTATGTATAAGGTACCACAAAATAAACCTATCCAGCCTCCCACCACAAACACATTACCCATGCACAGAAAATACAGAACACTACTCAGACAGCGTTAACAGCTGGCCAGCTGGTCAAGGAGCTGCCCCCTTTGTGATGATCCCTGGTGAGTGATTGGTCTCCTGTGCCCAGATCAGCCAATAGGCATGTGCTAATAAAGTTTGAATAGGCCAGTAGGTGGAAGCTTTACACCTGGAAGAGAAAAGAGAGACAGAAAAACAACCGTGCCACCTATCCTGGCATGTAACACCCATTAAAAACCAAACCCAGGGTTGGGTACAATATTTTAGACGGCACAAGAGAGAGCGTCTGCTACAATATTCTGTGAACCTTTTTTGTAATGGATGTCTGCGATATGGGGACATAGCTTTGAATAACCAGGGACTTGGGCAAAAGTCATTGGTTATGATTATATATCCTAGACAGGAACACCAGAGGCTTATGATCTGTGAAGATCTTAACACGTGTAATATGTACCATGTAACACTCATTGAGAATTTTTAGTCAGGATCAAAGTTTCACTGATAAAAAGACATTATTGAGACTGTAATTGTGCTATGATTTGATTTCAGGGTGCAGAGACATGCTGTGAGGTTAACTGATGATTCTAAAGGGGCCAAAGATGTGGATGTGAGTGTTAATGTTATTTTTCTCTCTCTTTGTGTTAGCTCTGTGATAAACTAGCAACCTGTGGGTGTTTTATGCTTGCATGTATTAAGCAGAAATCACAATCTTTTCCTAAACCACACCAAATGGTACCAAGTGCAATAAAGAACAAACCACAAAAACAAAGGGTGAGTGGAAACAAAACAGTCTAAAACCAATGGTCATACATGAACTCCAGTCTTCTTGGTGAAAATCCTGACCACCACTCCTAAGATGGAGTGGAGCATGTATTTTCCTCTATAATTACATTTGTGATTTCATATCCAAACTGTTGGAAGTAAAAGGAGAAACAGTGTGTTGACAAGTAAAATATGAAACAGCCAGTTACTTTCCATAATTATGGCGTTGCATTAAAGGAAGGATGGCAAAACACAACAATGCTCAGCAGTTGTAAAATTTCCTTTCAAATTTCATAATGTCATTTTTATGTTTGTCTTTTTGTCTGAATCACTACTCTTACACAGACATTTGTGGCAAAGAGAAATAAACATTGCTCTTCAGTATAACCAAAAAGTGTACACAGTAGGAAAAAAATCTTAAAAAGATTTAACATTTCTGCAGCCGGGATGCCATATAAATGCTGTACAGTAACAGACATTTACCCACAAAACTGTAAAATACAGTTTAAGAGTTTTAAATTACGCAAGTTCTTGTGAGTTTAGCAGATAATATATGTTAAAAAAGGTGTATAAATATCTTTATATTAAAAAAAAAAATCAAATACTTTTGTAATACAAATAATCAGGCTTAATATCACAGAAAAAAACACTGTTATAATTTGTGTTTTGTATTTCATTTTATTTGAACATTTTTACATTTGATCCATATTTAATTTTATGGCTGTTAATGTTATAGATTCCTTTAATGATTTAATAATTATAATATGTAGTTTATATTACTATATAGTCATGAATATATGTAAGAGAACATGTTATTGCAATTACAATGTACTCTTAATTACAGATAATATAAAGTGCAACTTTATTTTGTACTTGATCTATAATTCAAGATTCTTTATTCATCACATGCATAGTTATACAAGTATAACACGCAGTGAAATGTAACCTGACACGCTCCTCGACTTGTGCAAAAGGGGGGAGAGAGGAAGAACATTATATATTATATACATTAGGTGAATGTGCAGTAGTAGCATTGTATGCAATGTAATTAAGCGAATGTCAGGTAAAGTGATATTTTACAATGGCGTCTGGACTTCTTTAAGTTGCTTCAAGCAACTTGAAGAAGTCCAGATGCCTTTCTTTCCAAGCTCCTTAGACTGCTTCAGTTCAATGACATTTTGTATATAGCACCAAATCACAGCAACAGTCACCTTAAGCCACTTCATATTGTCAGGAAAAACCCTACAATAATAGAGAAAATTCCAGCAAACAACGCCCTTTGAGCAAGCACAGTGGCAACAGTGGGAAGGAAAAACTGCCTTTTAACATGAAGAAATCTCTGGAAGTAGCAGGTTTAGGGTGGGGGAGTCATCTGTTGTGATGAGTTGGAGGGGAGGGGAGGGGAGGGGAGGGAGACAGGACAGAACACACTGTGGAGAGATAGAGATTAATAATAATTAATGACTGAATTCAGAGTGGTTTATAAACAGATAGTGAGAGAAACAGATGAGTAAAGAAGAAATACTCATCGCATCATGGGATGACCCCAGCAGCCTAAGCTTATTGCATCATAACTAAAGGAGGATTTGGGATCACTTGATGTGTTTTATGTTTGATCAAAAAGGAACATTTTAATCCTAATCTGGAAAGTAGTGAGAGTGTCTGTCTTCTGAGTCCAAACTGGGAGCTGGTTCTACTGAAGAAGGGCCTGAGAGCTGAAGGCTGTGCATTCTACTTTTAAACACTAGGAAAAGTATGTAAAGCAGCAGTCTCAAAGCAAAGTACCCCATTTGGACAAGATGGTATTATAAGTTATTTAAAATAAAAAGGGGCCTGATTATTTGAGACTTTGTATTTGTGGAGAAGGATTCTAAATTACGGTAGATTCTGAATTTATCAGGGAGCCAATGAAGAGAAGCCAGTATGGGAGACATAGCCTCTTGCTTTCTAGTCCCTCTCAGTCTCGCTGCAACATTTTGGATCAATTGAAGGCTTTTCAATGAGGTTTTATTACAGACCCGATAATAATGAATTACAATAGTCCAGCCTAGAAGTAAAAAAATGCATCAACTAGTTTTTCAGCATCACTCTGAAACTAGATGTTTCTAAATTAAAAATATTACACAAGAAAGCAGTCAAGGACTTCTCCTGGTTAAAAGATTTTTAGAGCAGAGTACAATTACCTCAGTTTTATCTGAGGAAATTAAGAGGTCATCCTGGTCTTTGTCTTTAAGACATCCCTGCAGTTTTACTAATTGGTGTTCGTCATCCGACTTCGATGACAGATAAACCTGGGTATCATCTGCATAGCAACGAAAATGTATGCTATGCCTTTGAGTTATAGTCCCAAAGGTAAGCATGTATAATGTACACAGAATTAACCTTTGTGTATGAAAAGGACTCCACATTTACATTAACAAGTTGAAATCTATTTGGTAGCTATTATTCAAACCACTGCAGTGGAGTACCTTTTATTTCTATGGAATACTCTAATCGCTGTAATAAAATATTTTGGTCAACAGTATTTGCTGCAGATGATCACTTAACTCTTTACAAGTACTCTTTCAAAAAATCTTTTAAGTAAAAGAAAGATTGTCTATTGGATTATAATTGGCCAAGATAGCGGGGTCAGATGATAGCTTTTAAAGTAATGGTTTACTTACTGAAATCTTAAAGACCTGTGGTGCATATCCCATTAATAGAGAGAGATCGATCATTTAAGGCTGAAGCAGTAATTAATGGTAGGACTTTGGAGTTTTCCTGCGTACCACTAGTGTTACGCGGGAAAACTCCAAATTTCTTTAAGATTAAATAATATACCATTGTGGAGGTATGCAAAGACGACACGAGAGTTCCCGAGGCTCTTCTGGGAGCCGGAGTCAACCAGAAAACGTGTCCCCGAGCTTGAGTTCTCTGTAAAGAGTAGCCTTTCCTTATCACAAGGGGTCGTGGCCACTACGGAGCACTGGCGGGTTCGTTTCCCTGCAAAGGTGCCACAGCGCTGTCACACTGATGGTTAAAACACAGCCACCATGCTGCGATCCCAGCCACCATTGATGAGTTGGAGGCCCCCGGGAGAATCGATGGGGCCGTCGGTGAGTCGGGAACTATCGCCTGGGTGCCGAAGCCCCTAGTAGCCAGGAGAATGCAATCTGCTTCTTCTGCAAGTGACTGGTAATCCTTTGTGGCCAGCAGCGGGGAGTTGTCGAGGCCAGCTCGCACCGGAAACTGTCGGAGGAAGACGTGAGTGAAGAGGAATCTGCTGTCATCCGTTCCTAGCAAGGACAGTGTGCTCTCTGTGAGCTCGAGTGCGGTACCATCACCCAGGCCCGAGAGAGAGAGAGGAGTTTCTTGGCCGCTCTGCATCAGAGAGGGAGTAGCGCCCCAGCAGCAGCGCCTTGAGAGCGGGGTATTTCTCTTGGGTGAGAAGTGAAGCTGGAGGATGAACGCTAACTTTTTTCCCACTCAGTGAGGGTTCTCGATGGTTAGGAACAAATGTAACTGCATGGCAGGATGCTGTTAACGGACCAAACTTCAGTCTGGAGAACAACTGCAATGTAAGGTTAGTCATTAATTTAGTGCTGCATGGGCTGGGCTGTAGTTACATCGTAAGGTTTTAAAAACGGAGCTTTAAAATGAATAGTGATGATAAAAAGAGGCCGACAGTGATCACTGACCGTTATAGGGGCTTGTTCAGATTAAATAGAACAAAATAAAAGCATTAATAAATGCAGAGTAGTTTGGACTCGGAAGCAGGTTTCATCAGGTCATCACTTAAAGATTGGATATTCCACCTGTTGTGAATGTTTTAATGCAGTACAGTTGTTATTATTATCATTTGTCACATCCTGTTTATGATATTAAAAATAAATAACATTTATATAAGAAATAAAATTGACTCATGTAAACTGTATGTAGTGTTAAATAGGCCTATACTACTGTACTTTAATGTCGGTCATAAGGATGGTACTTCAAGAGCCATATATTTTATGAGGTGGTACTCATTGTGAAAAGTTTGAGAACCACTGCACTAGACTATTAGCAATACAATATGTCAAGATATAAGGAATAGTACAATATATACACTATAAACAAATCACCAAATAATAAATATCCGGGGTTGACAGATGTGATTATAAATGAATATCAAGAAAACAGACAGCAACATTATTAAGTAGAAAGGGAGATGGCCAGAGGCAGGAATGATTTCCTGTGTCCATCAGTGGTGATTTTTAGTAATCTCAGTCTCTCACTGAACGTGCTCCTGTGGCTAGCCATGTGGCTAGTCATGGACTGCGTGGGAGGCATCCAGCATTGTCCTTATCTTGGACAACATCCGCCTCGCCGACACCACTTTAAGAGAGTCCAGCTCCATACCCACAACATTACTGGCCTTACGGATCAGTTTATTGAGTCTATTGTCATCAGCAACCCTCAACCTGCTGCCCCAGCATGCAACAGCATAGAGGACAGCACTGACCACAACAGACTCATAGAAAATCCTGAGCATTGAAAATCAGGATTTTCTAAAACAGATAAAACAGTTTGACATCCTTGAGGAAAGGTGGCCAAACATCATTGCTCACTTCTTATCCCTTCTATTTTTTTCCTTCTATTTATTTTACATTTCGTTAGTGTCCTTGTTATGACTAGCATCACGATACAGTAGCTGCAGCCCATTCAGATTGCTGACCTAATCCAGGTCCTCTAGAATAGCCTATTCATATGTGGTCTTGCCGTGTCTCCCAGTAAAGAGTGCGGTAGAGAGACCAGCACACAGACTGCTACACGCGGAAAGGAGGACGGGGCTGTAGAAATGCATCAACCCAGCAGCAGGATCAGTATCTCCTCCTTTGTGTGAGGAGGCTACTCATGCATGTTTCTGACAAAACTGTCAGAAACCGACTCCATGAGAGCCCAACTTCTCTTAGTGAGACCTGTGCCAATAGCCCACCACCGTGGAGAGCAGGCTTGCGCAGTTTTTGTTAGCACCGAAAGACCACCAACTCTCTTTTTTTTAGAAGAAAAAAAGAAGAAAAAAAAAGAACAAGGAGAGAAAAAACAAAAACAAAACAAACAACAACAATAAATCAACGATAAAGTGCTAGTGCTTATCAGTGTTGGTCAAGTTACTTGAAAAAAGTAATCAGTAACTAATTACTGATTACTTCCCCAAAATAGTAATCCCGTTACTTTACTGATTACTTATTTTCAAAAGTAATTAATTACTTAGTTACTTAGTTACTTTTTAAAAACACGATTTACAACCTGAAGAGGTGATAAAGTGATAGCTCTTTTAGCCCAATTCTACATAATCCATCATACAAAATGTAATCAAATGGAAAAGTCTCTTTTTTAAACTTGTTTTATTAGTTTTAATCTTTTAACTTTATGCATCAAGCAAAAATTTAATTATCTGCAACATTCTCTGACTTGAATAAATTAGTTTAACATGTAAACCTATTTTCTGCACATTCCAGCACATAAAATAAAATATTTTTTGTGTTTACACTCACTCTTTCAAATAGATGCAAGTAAAACACAGCAGAAAATAAATAAAGTCCTGTTGCTCTATTTTCACCTGTAAAGCAGGACTGCGGTAGGCGGAGGTTTACCCTGGTGCAGGTGTGCCGCGGTCAGTTGAAGAATCCGCGAGTTTCTCTGTGAGTTTCCCATTACATCGTTGCGCACTCGGTGCTTGCTCGGAAGTTTAGGGGTTTTTTTCACTGTAAAAAGAAGTTTTCTTCCCACCGATGGACACTAATGTTTTTGTCACTTTTTACGGAATCAAACTCAAAGTAAGGTCAGTACTTCCACGCTTTAAACGCTGCACGCTCATACTCTCTCCCACAATAGATATGTGATCCATTGTTGATCTGCACACAGCTGTTGTCACTAACCACGCACTCGCTTAGGTCACTGTCGTGAGACATTCTCGCAAAAAATCACGGTTTTAGTAACGCAGTAACGCAGCGTTACTACGGGAAAGTAACGGTAATCTAATTACCGTTTTTGCAATAGTAATCCCTTACTTTACTCGTTACTTGAAAAAAGTAATCAGATTACGCGTTACTGCCCATCTCTGGTGCTTATCCTTATAGATTAATATTAACATTAATCAACATTAGTTAATATTAATATTAATGACTACTTGCTCCGCGGTTGAAGCAAATTAATAATGCTGGAATATCTTAAATGAAGTGGTGAATTTTATCTTCTCCAAATTTAGAAGTCCTAGGATATAGGTGTCAAACTCTGGCCCGCGGGCCAAATTTGGCCCGCAGCCTAATTACAATTGGCCCGTGAAGCCATACCAAATTACTATTAGAGCTGGCCTACTGGTATTATACAGCTAATATATATATTGTTTAGTATTAAGCTTTGCTTGTTCCATATTCAGTTTTTCAGCAAAACTTGTTTGAGTCCATAAGAAGAGATTCATTCTTAAATCTGGAGGAATAAATATATTTCAATAAATATTAACGTTAGCCCGCGACCTTGTTCCAGTTTTGAATTTTGGCCCACTGCGTATTTGAGTTTGACACCCCTGTCCTAGGATGTCATGTAACCAGACTTTGATTAATGGTGGCTGAGATGATTTCCACAACAACTAAATTCATTTTCGGGCAATAAGAGAAGCAAAGGCAATAAGGTTATTTTGGATAGCTGTGATACTAAGGTTATTTGGTGGTTTGCCAAAAATAGCAATATGTGGAGTCGGAGTTAGATTTATACCTAAGATATCTGAAATTGTTTTGAAGAATTGATGCCAAAATTCAGACAGCCTGGGGCACGCCCAAACATATGAGTAAGGTTGCAAGGTGTCTGTGAGCATCTATTACATTTATCATCAAATTTATCTGGATATAAATTTGACATTTTTTCTTTACTGCAGTGTAGTCTGTGGAAAACTTTATTGTATTAATGAAAGTCTGGCACAACTAGAAGACGCATTAATGGCCCCTACAGCTCCCTCCCAGAAAGACTCAGAAAAACTCATGTAGAGTTCTGACTCCCATCTTGGACCTACGTAAAAGAGATTCACTAGGTGGAGAAACTACTTTGTAAAGGTAGGAAATATGGCCCTTTGACAAAGTATTAGCTCTAAGAACCCAGTCTATTCCTCTGGGAGTTTGGATTTGTGGGAATAAAGTTGAACATTTCTTTGCAAAATGTCGCAACTGGAAATACTGGAAAAAAATCGGATTTATTGAAATTAAAGCAAGTAAATAATTCATTGAAACTTGCAAAAACATAATTTACGTATAAATGACCTAGACTACAAAGTCCTTTATCTTCTAAGACAGAGAATCTTGAGTCCTTTGCTGGAACGAATAAATGATTTTGCAAATCGGGGTTGCTGGAGGGAGGGTGAGCCATCCAAAGTGGTGTCTTATTTGTGACCAAATTTTTAATGTTCCAGCAACAACTGGGTTGGAAGGTAGGCTGAATAAGGATGATTGTAAGGTATCGCACGCTAAAGCACGTGATGACGAGGAACAGGAGGCCGCTTCGCTCTGACACCAATTAGTATGGGGAGACGTACACCACGATAATATTTTATACTTGCTGGATGCCCAATAATACCCAATTAGATAAGGCAGTCCTAATCCTCCAGCTGATCTATCTCTATAGAGAAGCGAACGACTAGCCCTTGGATGTTTACCGGCACAAATGAACAATGAAATAGCGTCATTTATAGTCCTAAAAAATGATTTAGCTTTCATTGTAAGTAAGGTAAAATTCTGTTCTCGCATTAATCGCAGAGGTCGTGTAATTGCAATGCCGAGATATTTGAACCCTGACTTAGCCATTTTAAAGGGTGTAGTTGATGTAGGTATGTCTGCAGCCATTTGGTTAACTGGAAAGTATTCGCTTTTGGAAATGTTAAGCTTATATTCCGATAGGTATCCGAAGGAGTTTAATACTGACAAAATGTGTGGGATATTTAATAAAGGATCATTCACATAAAGAAGCAAGTCATCTGCATAAAGCAACACCTGATGTTTTATACCCCATCTATCAATCCCTCCGAATGCTTCCACCATTTTTAAAGCTACTGAAATACTGGTTCAATCGCTAATGCAAATAGTAACGGGGATAATGGGCACCCCTGTCTTGTTCCCCGAAAAAGTGGGAAAGGGGTGGAGCGTTGATTATTTGTACAGACAGAGGCACAGGGAGAGGAGAAGAGTAGTTTGGCCCATGAGACAAAATTATTATTAAAACCAAACTGTTTTAGAGAGAAGAAAAGATCGGCCCACTCCACTCTATCGAAAGCCTTCTCGGTGTCAAGAGATATTATGGCTTCTGGAACATTCGAAGATGATGAAGAAAGAATGACACCAAGAAGTCTTCTTATGTTGGAATGTAAACGTCTTCCCTTTGTTATCTTCTGATCCTCTGAAATAATTGAGGGCATGATCGATTCTAATCGCCGGGCTAGAATTTTTGCGAGAATTTTAACGTCTGCCGGGAGGAGTGATATTGGTCGATAAGATGTGCAGCTCAGTGGGTCTCTGCCTTTTTTTTTAAATTAGGAAAATAGTGGCTTGCATGAGTGTGGTACAACCCTCTTTCTTGAAATGTTCTTCTCTTTTGATTGGAGTACATCTTTTCACATGTTAAACTCAATGCAAAAACTCAATCAGCAATCAGTAATTAAATGTAGAATCCACTACATCATAGGTGTCAAACTCTGGCCCGTGGGCCAAATTTGGCCCGCAGCCTAATTACATTTGGCCCGTGAAGCCATACCAAATTACTATTAGAGCTGGTATTATACAGCTAATATATATATCGTTTAGTATTAAGCTTTGCTTGTTCCATATTCAGTTTTTCAGCAAAACTTGTTTTAGTCCATAAGAAAAGATTCATTCTTAAATCTGGAGGAAGATTTTTTTTTTTCAATAAATATTGTTCCAGATTGAATTTTGGCCCACTGTGTATTTGAGTTTGACACCCCTGCACTACATACTTGACTTACTTGTTATTTCGCTCTGTAAAGTATTTTGTGAATTGTCTGTGAAAAATTCTATATAAATAAATTTTACTGAGGTAATTTTTTGGGGGGAATTTAATCAGCACATAAGCTACGCCCATTAAGCGCTAGTTTAATTGCTTAATAGTTAGCTGACTCTTCTGTTAACTATATGCAATATGTCTGGTCATAGATGTTTAATACCTTGCTCAAATGAGGTTTGTTTCTTATATTAGCCAGCTAATGCTACTCAATGCTACTCGAGAAATATCTGAAAAGACCCCCACGACAAGGAATTGGATAAGCAGAGAAAATGAATGGAAATATCTGAAAAGATGCTATTAATTGTATTTTTACTTATAGGAACTTAATTTTATGGACATTTAACATTTTATTCTTCAAACTCTTAACCTTAAATATAAATCTATGTAGAAGACCCATTTCTATTATTGTTGTTTTTCTTCTTTTCTGCTTTTACTTTAAATAATTTTAACTTGTTTTGTTTTTAATTTTGTTTTAGTGAATAAAAAATTTGCATATATATTTACAGTATTAATTATTTAATTATCTGTTTAATAAACATTGCATATTTGTAAAAGTACAGTACATTTTTCAAAATGATAGGTTTTTAAAATAATTTAAAAACAGTAGATTACTTGTCTATTTTTGTAATTTTATTGATTTTTCATGTATTGAAAGATAACAGCAAAATTCTCTAAAATTAATAGAAAACATTCTGTTAAAATACCAATATATATATATACATATATATATAATTTATTTTATTTTTTTTTACAGTGTAGACCTATTCCATTACGTCAAATGCCTGTTTTTCAGACTTCACATTCATTACTTAGTGATTGATGCCCGTGAAAGCAACAGACCATGGCTCATTCTCTGATTGCCTGTTTACAGGTCTCTGACACTTTTATAGCTCTCCTAATACCATTACAAAGTATTACTTCAACAGCAGAGCCCGCTGCTTTCCTGTAGAAACAGATACAAAAGGTTGTTTGCTTTGATAATTTCAAACACTCTAGTTGTGAAAATTTGCTTTCGTTGAAGGTATCTAAGGACTTGTTGAGATTTTGACTTCCACTTTCAATGGTGATCTGCAAGATTTTTTGTTTTTAGTCAAAAACAGATTTATATTGGTAAAAGCAAGGACGGTGAGGATGTTGTTCTCTTTGTCTAAGGAGCTTGGAAAGAAAAGCGTCTGGACTTCTTGAAGATGTTTCACCTCTCATCCGAGAAGCTTCTTCAGTTTTGTTGTTCTCTTTGTGTTTTATCATCCTGGCCAGGTAAGGCCAGTGAAGCAGAAGAACATCATGTCAAGAAGGCCCTGAGTAAATGTGGTTATCCCAGCTGAACATATGTCAAAGCTGGGAAAGCAACTAAAGAATGCTCCAGGTGATCCAGGTGAGGAGGACAACTGGTGCCTATGCAAAAACCCTTAGAGATCCCGTATGTTTCAGGACTATCAGAACAACTGAGACACATTTTCTCTAAACACTACATCTCTGTGGCTTTCAAACCCTAAAACTCATTGCACCAAAAATTGGTCCACCCCAAGGATCCGGTCCCCCGGCACAGAGTAATATAGTGTACATTGTTGGAAGCCAGGAGGATTGCCATGATTTATATCAGGGAAACCAAACAACCTCTGGCTAAGTGGATGGCACAACACAGAAGAGCTAACTTATCAGGCCAGACTTGCAGTCTGTTTACACCTACAGCCCAGTGGCCACCCATTCAGTGATGAGGAACTCTGGTTTGAGTGTGGAGTCAAGGAGGCAATATACGTGAAAAAGGAAAGACCATCTCTGAATAGAGGAGGGGGCCTAAAGGTAGATCTTTCAGCATCTTACAATGCTGTGATTGCAGACATTCCCCAACTCTCTGTGAATGGTACTTATGGCCATTGATCAATAGTCTTTGATCAGCGGTTGTTGATCAATGGTGATGACAGTTTGCATATTAATGATCAAGAAACCAACCTCACAGCCTCACATTGCTCAACAGTGGTGCTAGTTTTATTCATTATGCAAATTATATCATTCATTATGCATTATGGTTTATACAGTTTATAAGGGTGGGGAAACCTGCAGTCAGCTGAGACTGAAGAAGTCACTTGGATGAGTCAGGAAACTTTTCTTCCGCTAAAAACGTTATGTCCAGATGAACAGGATCAACTCTGAAAACGTTTAAGGGCAAACTCATAAGATAATCAGAGAGCAATTGGCATGCACATATAAGAATTGCAATGGTATTTCCACTTGGTGCAATGGATAGCTTTAAATATAATGCAAGTCTATGCAATATTTGTGGTGACATTTCTCTAAAATCCAATCATGTTAACTTGCTGGTGGCTATAGGGAAAGTATCACTAAAGTCACTATTTTCTGTACAAAAATATTAAATGCAATACAACATCTAATAGAGTGGTAAAAACAAAACTCCACTTAATTTGCAGAGTTAGAAAATACAAATGTTCTGACAACCAAATGTAGCAAGATTTCAACAAATGAACAGGTTTTTTTCATTAAAACGTGTACACTGAATCAGCACATTTCTGGTGACAGAACAGCCTGGTTGCATCCAGAGACATTTTCTATGCTGTCTCCCTTTGTAATTATGTTGGAAAACCATTGTTACCTCCTACTGCTAGGGAACAGCTGAAATGCATATGACTGTGGAATAGCACAGATACAACCCCATAGTTTTAACTTATAGTTTGCAAGTTACAGTTTTTTACAGCCGCTAGGACACATTTCTCAATACTTAGGTCACTTTTGCAAAACTCTTCACACAATTCTCCTAACTGACCTTCAGCTTGGCAAAGCAGTTCATTTCAGATTCAAAATGCACTACAACTACCAAAACACTTCATTCAGGTCTCAAATAAACTCATTCTTCCAGAACACTAGCAAAGGTTGACAGCCGACAAACACACTTTGTCACCCACAAAACAATGACCTAAAAAACACTAACAACATGTAGCATTACACAGTGTTTTCTTGTGTAAAACAAGGACGCATCTCTGTTTATAATTTCAATATATGTTACTGGAATGAATCAGACATCATGCAGAATTCGTCAATATTTGTTTATGTATTTTTATTTTTTTGCACTAAGTAATCCCAAAATACAAGAATTTGTATACACACCATCCACTGATACACATACAATAGTAATGCTATTCTACTCGGTCTTCTCCATTTGGCCACAGGTTCTCATCCACATCACATCTTATGTCATCTAGGGCAACACACCTAGGAAATAATCTTCTGGCTGCCAGAATTGAAGGAGTTGAACAATTGAAGGAGTAACACCTGTGTAGATGTTCATCTACAATGAGAATCAGCTGTGGCTGGTTAAACTGCATTTTTAGATTTAAAATGTGTTTCAATAAAATATTGCTGTTGGATTTTGCTGTCTTTTTAAGTTTTGCATTGTGTTATTGTTTTGGCCATAAGTTTAACAGTTTTGAAAACAGTATGTAAGCACATGCAAAATGTCCTGTCCGTACAAAGATTTTTGGCAGTTGTTGTGTCTGAGTGAGAAGATAATTCATGAAATTTGAGAGATGTAGTCATTGAATGCATTTTGTGCCAAAACAATGATAACTGGTCCTCAGTTTAGCCCACATAGACTTCTGTTGTGCTCACTGTGTGAGGAGTTTTGCAAAAGTGACCTAAGTATTGAGAAATGTGTCCTAGCGTCTGTAAAAAACTGTAATAGTGCATAATGCTGCACTTTTTTTTTTAACATAAAGCGATGACTCTTCTGTAATTAATTGTATGAACTTGTATGCTAGTAATTTGTAGTGTACTATAATATGCTTAAAGAATTGTAAATACAACATGACCATCGTGCTCCAGCTGTGCTTTCCATTCCCATTCTTCTTTGCCCGTTCTGTTTTTGCCCTTTTCCATGGTTAAAATGATGTTTGTGATCTCAGTTCATTTCAGTAGCATGTATATGTCCCATGTCCTCGTGGTTTGCTTCACTTTAAAAAATGTCCAGTAAATCAGTATATTCTGTCTAAATGTTTGATTATGTTTTTTAAGCTGCTGCTCCTGTTGTTGCTGAAGGCCTGGGACAAAAATGTTCAGCTGAGACATTTCATCTTTGAACTGCCCCAGATCGGCTCAAAGAATACATTTTTTTTATGGTTCTGAGTTGTTATTTACACAATCTTTTATCTTACATTATTTATCTTCTAAAGTGTTTGAGAGTCTGATTTTACACTTGGTGATTTTTTTTCTGATTTCTTATTATCCTACTATTGTCTGGATCTTCTTCCATTTCAGTCTTTGCTTATTATGTTTACTTTATATCAATTCCAGAGAGGTTTCTTGCATTTTTGTTAGTGTGTGTGTGTGTGTGTGTGTGTGTGTGTGTGTGTGTGTGTGTGTGTGTGTGTGTGTGTGTGTGTGTGTGTGTGTTCATTAGAAGTGGCCTCTTTGGTGTTTCTGTTACACATCCATTTGTTTCATATACTGATTGTACCTTGGTCTCTTTTGTTTCCTTGTCTTTACATTTTGTTTAGTGTTAGTGTTCATGTCTCCTTTGACTTTTCCTGTTTTACTTTGAAGGTTTATTTTATTTTGTGGCCTGTGTCAGTTTTATTTCCTGTCTGTGTTCCCCAGATTCCCAGATTAGTTTCACCTGTTGTTAATTGTGTTCATGTGCATTCCTCTCCTTCCTGTTTTTATTTTTATTAGTAATTGGTCAGTCTGTATATAGCCCTCTCTTCCCTATCTGTAGTCAAAGAGTCTGCTGTCGTTGCTTCCCTATATCCTGCAAGTGTCAGTGAGCTCCTGTGTTTTGTTCTGTTGGTCTCAGAGTTTGTAGTTTGCTTATTTTGTACACTGATATAAGAGTATAAGAATAAAAGGGCTTACCTTTAGTTTTTTTGTTTTTTTTCAGTCTGAGCATTTGTGTCCACACCTCACCGTCACAATCTCAATTTGCTTCCCTCAAGTTAAAGGTACTAAGAGACGGACTTCAAACACTGACCAGCGCACTGGAAAAGATCTTTTTTTAAAAAACAAACTATACAGCATACTAGGCTTTCTTTTCACAAATGCTTTATTGCTAGAACTGCAGTTTTGGAGGCTTTGGAGTGCACTTTTTATAAATCCGCTACTCATAAAGTGAACCCGCTCAAACTCACAGCCCAGGATATCAGTGACAAAGAAGGCAGACTACTAGACTTGTTTTGACGTCTGCACCTAACAGGGAGAAGAAACAAAAGCATAGAAGACTGCAAGGTAAGGTAAAGAAGGGGGAGAAAAACCCAGTCAGGATTTATTTGTCTTTGGACCATAAAATGGATGTAAAACCTGCTGTAGCCACTTGGAAGGCGTTGTCAGCGAAACTGACTCAGCTGGACTTTGAGTACTAAAGGTCTGATGTAAATTGTTTAGTTAAGTATCAGTTTCACAGAGTAGAAATTATCATTAATATTTTCTTTAGAATATGCTAAATGATGATGAGAAAAATCTAATGGGAAAGATAGGGTTTGTTGTTTGAAAAGCAATTCATGTTAAAAATCCTGAAATGTAAGAGAGATATAAGACACACTGGGAAAAAAGGTTGATTCTAGTTGAACTAGAATCAAAATATGATAACATTTTAAAAATTATGCAGATTTTTTTTAAAGCTTAAACGTTTTTCTTTTGTTATGGCACTTAATGTAGCGTGCAGTAAATCGGCTAATATGAAGGGATTTTATTTGGGTTTGCAGGGTTCCTGTACATGCATTAAATACTTGTATAGGTTTGCATAACAAAATTGTACACATAAAAACTGTATCACTATATTAAATATTTTGAGAAGTGAAATACAGGATGTTAAAAGATTTGAAATACATCTTTGTTTTAATCTTCTTAACACATACAAAAAGAAAATAGAAGTACAAGGAAAAGTTATAGCTGGCAAAGACTTATGTTTATTCTTTTAGCTACTTGTGTTTTGGTATTAAGGTGAAAGAACATCCTATACAGAATGCTTGACGGGGATAGATGCAGACAATGGCAAAATTGTGCTACACGAAGCAAAACTGTGACTTTTGAACTTTTTATTAAGTGTTACATCAGCTGTTTCTTTTTCTTGCCACATGTTGAAAAACTGTGGGACTTATTTTTCTCCTGAATATTAAACATGCACCCTCATGTAGAATGAGAGCAAGGCATTTTCCTTTTCTGAGTTGATTTTCAGAAACGTACATGCATAGTATCCATCACGGTCCTTTAGACGGCTCTGTCATCTCAGGGCGTTCACACGCAGCAATACCGTGGCTGTAAGAACTGTGTGGATCTCCATTGTGGTCTCGAAAATTACTCTGTTTTTAAAAAAAATATAATTTGCTTTCTTTAGTGTTGTGCTGCAAATCAAAACATTCATTCATCAAAAAAGTATGTGCCAAATGTCATGTAATTTTGTTTTATCCCACCAAGTTCCTTCCCCAGCCGACTCTAAAATATGTCATTATTTTTGTAATAGTTTTTTATTTTAGCAATACGAGTAAGGATGGAATGTGGAATTTTAATTTGTTAGTTAAAAAAAGCACCCCCCCCAGCCTTCTTTTCTAAAAACAATCCAGACCTTTATTTAAAAAGTTTATATGTATTTGCAAATCTTTTTTTTTCAACAGAACATACTTATATAATGAATACAGCTTTTTACAGCAGACAAAACTGAAAACAGTACAGATTTGACAAATACTATACCAACAGTCTTTTCACTCTTTGTAATATTTGGTAACTGTTGTAAATTTCACAATTTGCTGTATGCATTATTTTTTATTTATTTAGTTTGTCACACTGAAAATAGGCATTTCAGTTTTTCAGACATGTACTGTGTCTGAAACAATGTTTTTAGCGCTGTCTAAAATGTGTCACTGTTATTTATTGATTGTCCATTTTCATGCATAAACAAAATACCGATGTAAGATCTGAAACATTCTTCTGCTATGTAAGTAATGTCAGAGGACAAAAACTACTAGTAGTTTATGATGTTGCTTTCCTCATTACTGGATGCGTGGCATTAATGATGCAGTTTTTCCAAGGGCAAAATAGGACAATTATTAGTTTATTCAGAAATGCCATAATTTTCTTAATTTTATCACATTTCAAAATCTTAGGTAGTAATAAAGATGAAATGCTGTTGCTTATGGCTCTTATTATATTGTTTGTTATTGTGTAATCATCATACTAACAGTATGTTACTCAAAGACTAAATAACATAAAAAAGAAAAATGGTGCACTAGCCCTATGTGTATACAGTTTCTAGTTATTCCTGTTGTAATTTAAACATTGCTAAAGGAATAATATGAACAAAAAACTGCATCATATGAGGACAGGGCAAGTCACAGAATTAAAACAGTGAGGCTCGTTTAGCTGCCTCCAGGGCACATCTGGCTCCAGCTTAAAACTGAAGCCTGGACCAATTTCTTAGCTTTAAGGGCTAGCGCATGCAGTCAGTTAGCTGTTTTAGGAATGCCAGTTAATTGCAGTTCCTATGGAAAGGTTGGATAAATAAACACTGAATTGCCTCTGATGTGTTGTACATCTCTACAGGTTCTTGGGATAGACTTCTCCGCACACTGGCCCAAATTCAGCCAAACTAAATGGTCTTTTTGTGTTTGTTCTGACCTTGAGCAAGGCTGTGACCAAATGTTTCTACCTTGGGTCATTTCCAGGATTCCACAACAGTCAACGTAGGCTTGGGAGAACCATTTACACACGGGAATGTGCAAGGGAGGTGATTCAGTGAGGTGTTTTCACCTGGTTTTACTGAGAAAAAAAAAGATTTTTGAAAACATGTTTTCCAAAACTGGGGTTAAACTCCTGGTTATATTGTGAAATTACATTTGTGGTCTTTAGGAATCCTGACTAAAAAGTTCCATAGATGCTTAGATATTGCAATTAAATGTTATTATATGAAACTATAGGTTGGTGTGTTGATACAGTCACTCAGGCTTTACCAGATTTTCTCTTCTGGGGTGCTGTATAATAAAGAGCTGCTTAATATGAAAGCTGTAATTGTAGAACAATGAAGGAAAAAAAAAAGCTGGAAAAAAATACATTCAAAAAGTCAAAAAGTTCCATCAATAAACAAACAGCATCGATAGCAGGTGCAACAGAGATACATAATTCCAATTTCTTAAATGAATATGACCCCCCACCCACGGTCCCATTGTTAAGCATATGTTTTGAATGCGTTGATTTTCAATTGTTTATTTGTATTTACTATTTTGACTGCATTTATACCACTAGAAACAGACTTTTTACATTTTTCTTCGTATGCCATGTTTTCCTCTTAGTTAGAGATAATATCAGAACTAAATGTTGCCGAAACGTGTTTTTGTTGTTTGCGTTGAACATTGTTAGTCAACTGTTCACAGTCAGTCAGCCGGCCTGATATTTATATTAATTTGTACGCTGTATCCGACTCTCAAAATAATCACCATAACAACATGTAAAACGCTCTCACGCATTTAATATCTTAGCGATGCGGATTATTTTACAGCTTCTCCAGTCGTTAATTGTGCAATTAAATTAAAAATTAATTAAAGCCCTTAAGCCGATGCAGTCCTCTGGTGATACAGGGGTGCAGTTCAAGGTCCGAAATTTTGGAATTTGCTGGTTTCTTCATAAAAATCCCACGCGAAGAAAAGTGTGAGAATGTGGTCATGTTTCCCTTATATTAGTCCTCGAATATGTTAATAAAAGTGTTATAAACTCTTAAGTTTGGTTTGTATTTCGTGATTTGTATGAAGTAATCGTGTCTTAAAGTAGGCACACGTTTTTAAGCCAAACATTATAAAAGAAAATGGCAAGAAATCAGCGCCAAAGAGATCTGGTTGCAAAGTGTAATTATTATTATTTTCTTTTAATAATTTTTGTTTTTATGAAAATAGAGCTCCTTTTACTTTATTTGTATTTTCTTTTCGTTTATTTACGTGGGTTACATCCCACAAATATCTCGATATCGACATATTTGATAAAAATTTCTTTTTATGCACGACTTTTTAATGGGTTCAAACGGGGATAATGAATGAATTCCAGAATTAATATTGACACCACAAGGTTCAGAAGGTTTGGCATCCTCATCTGCTGAGATATGATGCCTGACAAAGTATGTGCTTTGACTTTTGAAATATTAGATGAGGACGTGATTGGACAGGTGATCAAATTTGCAGATTTAAGTTTGATAACCGGCGTGTTATTATTATCATTATTATTATTATTATTATTAATTTTAAGTAGTTGGGTGAAAGGGGTGGCCCAATTCAGCCAGAATTCGTAATATCATTCAGACTTAAAAAGAAAACCCGAGTCAATAAGATGCCTATAGCACCGAGCTGATAAGAAGACATTCTCTCTACAGCCAACAGCTTTAAAATATCACTGCAGATAAGATAAAAGCGAGTCAAGGACAGATCAAAAAATAGATTAACCCCTTATGACGGGGTTGATAAGATTGTTTGCAGTTTCGTTTCCTTTTTTATATTTTATTTTTATTTTATTATATTTTTGACTCACGAGTTATATGAGAGACATTTCTTTCTCGAATTTGGACCCTGTTTATGCACACGGCTACTGTTTTGGTTTATGAGAGAGGTGGAGTGTCCTCTCCTGAGCACACACAGCTCTGTCTGAGCACGGGGACTTTGAACTTGAACTTCGCCTTGCTCATCTTTATGTGCGCAATACACCGGAACAAATGAGCCAGAACTGATTTTGGTCCATGAATTGATCTGCCTCTCTCCTTTATCCTTTCCACCGCCCATCCAGGCTATGTACTTGAAGCCGAAAAACGCACCTAGACAGTGAACGACATAGTCAATGTGTAACTCCATCAATTATTCTTTGGTTATCTATGGTTTGCCTTATAATTTCTTCTCTGTTATGCTCCAGGTGTGGCCTAATGTTAGTTTTGCACGAACAACCATTCTCAAGGACAGCTATGTTTATCTCTTAAACGGTCAAATGGACCAGTATGTATAGAACGAGGGTCAGCGGTAGTTCTGCAGAAAAGATCATTTGACTGAGCAGAATTTAGAACTTAGTATGTGTTTATCATAAAGAGGGAGCTGTGTAAAAGATTTCCGTCATAATTAAAAAAAATGTCTGTGTTCATTACATGTTCACTATATTTAGATTTCCGAGCTGTTTTCGCCAATGTATCAGCACAGCAAAGTAATCCTGTTGATGTAAAGACAGGGGGTAGGTTGCAGGTAGAAGCGATGAAAGAGATCGCACTCCACACAAAATATTTTCTGGAGTTATTTTAAGCAGTGTTATTTCAGGTATAGCCCATCGAAACTGCGGCAGTTGTTCAATTGTTCAATTTTTAAAAAAAAAAAATTTGTTAAAAAGGACTGTTCAATTTTTCAAAATTCACAAATTAGCTATTGGTTTAACCGCAAATAAAAAGCACTTTACCCCCTATAAACTCTACTAAGCTACCCCCTTCAGTGAAACTGAAAAAGATAAATGACTGATTTTAGAGTAATTTTAGTAGTTTAATGTCAGTTTCTCAAATTCAGATGACAAACTTGGGCAAAAATAACCACCTCTGCATATCTAATCTGTTACCTCGGCATCAAAAACACACAGGCGCGCGCTTCTGGTGTATTAGATTATGATTCACTTCTTTCATAAGAACTCATAATTAAACTAAATCTATATAGTAGTTACCTACATACATATTTGTTGGTTTACACATATGATTCCGTTTGGTTTCAAGTGCACCGTTTCACTTCAAGATTTTCTTCATCACAACATCATGCAGGTGCTGACATCATTTTCCAGTCCACAGCTCCTCCAAACCAACAGCCTATTTGATTTTAAGCTCTTGATACAGTCACCGTTGAACTGCTGCAGACTAGGTGAGGAAGTTATTCTAAAAATCTCTTCCAGTAAATTTCCCGCATTTTTATTTGGTGTGCTAGAGTAAAGTGAGCTTCACAGGGTGGGTTATCCAAACAAGCCGTGTGCATGTTACAACCGAGTCCACTGCTTACATTTTGTACCTCAAAATGCAATCTGCATGTTTCGCCTTTTGAAAATAAGTAATACTACAGTATATAGTGCATTTCACATGTTGCATGGATTTCACAGTGAAAATGATAAGGTACGTGTGGGTACATTTAGGACTTCAAATTAAATATTTGCATCTTAGTCTGGATACTTGGACTTTAAGTGGAGCAAAAAGTAAAATATGTTATTTTAGCTACATACTTATAAAGAAACACTTCACGCAGAGTTGGATCTGCAGTGTTCTGTTCTTTGTGCACGTTTCCTCACTAGTTACTGATCAGAAAGCGATTATTTTTATTCGGCTTTTCTGTATAAACTTTCTTTAGAAACAGTTTTTAATTCAACTGGCAGCCCTCTCAGTAGTTGATATAGTGGCGTCTTAAGCTCAAAAATATTCCGAGCGCGTGTCCTCGGAACTCTGCTTGCATGCTGACACATTTTCTATATAAGAACTCTTTGAAGACTGCATAGTGTTAGAAACTGTAATGAACGCTGGTGGCACAGAAACTAGGCTACAAGAAAAACCGCAAGATACCCTTGAAGATTATTTGAATACAGATTTCTATATCTTAAATGGCCAAACATATTTTGGATCAGTTTCGTCGCGATAATCACTTTCGAAATAAACGTGCTTAACCTCAGATGACTGTGTTGTTCTTTTTTCAGACCTGCTGTTAAGGAGAATAGCTCTTCATCAGAAAAATAGCTTCTGAAAGATCTTTTTCGACAACAATTGGGAAGCTTCAAACATATTAAACACACTTCTGGCGTGGGTAGAACTCATTTAAGGGACAGCTTGTGTAGTGACAGTCTGAAATGTGCAGAAAAAAAGTTTTAAGGGCTTTATTCTTTGAGAGAAGGAGTGAGGTGATTAATGATGAACGTGTGTGTCTTTTGTTTTGCTGTCTGGGCAGATGGAGCGACGGCCTCTCTTAACTTGAACTTGGACTTCCGACGAGACGCGTCAAACTGTGGATTTATTTTGTCAGCTTTCTCACCGGTCCACCCTCTAGACTGCAGCAGGAACACTAAGCAGTGACTCTTGCAAAACTTGATTTACCACTTAAACAGTGGTAAATCAAAGATTTGGCATATACAAAAGAATATTTTATTAACAACGGCGCACATAAAGGCAAAACTTGGACAAAATTTGGGCCTGCAGTGTTGGACGAGATAAGACTTAGTAACGTGTTGGTGTCATGTGTCGTTATAAAAGTAAATATCAAATCAAATAATGCATTGCAGAAGTTAAAATAAAAACCTTAAGTCTATAGTGGCAGTACTCATTTTGTGATGAGTTTAAGAGATAATTGCGCAAGGCTACGCTAAACTGCCTTTATCCACGTCAGGAAGCCTAATATACAGCAAGATATGTGTCTAAAATCATAAATTGTTGTGTAACTACACCAACCACCTTATCAGATCTATTTATCCGTCTGTTTTTGTGGTGATGCTGGTGTAGCTTGTGATCTGAATTGTGCGAAATTCTACAAATGTTTGCGGCTTACATGCTCCCCATTAAATCGGTGCTGTATTCCTGACGAATTTATTGCATTTCAGAAATACACTTTGCATTGCAACTTGATGACCTGCACAATCTTTTATTCTCGAATTTTGTAAAAGACCCTGCTATCAGTTCAGTGCAGTCAACGAATGATGAACAATGGACAATGTAATAAGAATATGATAAGTACACTTTTAAAAAAGGGTTGTAAAGCCTGCGTTGTATTTTGTAAATCCATCTGGCCTAGCTGGAGCGGTGGTCTGCCAGCCATACCCTCTGTTCTGTGGGCGCGGCTCTGCTTGGCCTCCTTTAGTTTGCGGTTAGTCCACGGCCATCCTCTCATAGTCTACCTGCTTTGGGTGAAATTAAAAGAGTCAAATCTGAAGTAAATTACGCCTAATGTATATGTATGTGTATGTAGTCCTTTTCATGCAGCGTGTTTGAAAGAGTCATGACATACAGCCACTCTCTACACTGTGCTATCCCTGACGCGTAAAATGGCCAAACCTGTCGGTGATTATCCTAAAGATGACCAACTTCAAGCTAAACGTACTAATTTTCAAACGTCCGCCATATTTTGTTACTTGGCTTTGCAGTAGTTTACATCTTTAACCTTAAGTTGGTAAGAGTCTATTTAAGAAAGTATTAGTGGTTTGAATCTAAAGGGCTGGGACACTCCCTGCACCGTATTGTCTAAACTCAATACACTTGTGTCTTCTGTTCACTGTGTGCTGTTTCACGAATACTAAATGTAATTTAAGTTTGCCTGGCAAACATGTCTTCCTACCACTGAAATTAGACTACGATTTTGCAGTAGATTTATCTCCTGAAAACGTATAGGCGACTGCCACGTAGTTTACATTAGATTGGGGTCACAAATGCCTTATCCAGGTTCGGCTGCTAGTATCAGCTGCTCATCCCTATGCGGCAAGACACAGAAAATGCAACAACCAGGCTAATTTGTTGACCTAGGTTCTAGCAAACTAAAAGCTGTACCCTGATCTATTTACGCATTGAGTTTAAATTAACATTTTTTGTTAGTGTTTTGTAAATTCATTCTTTGTCACGCACCAAGCACTGCACCGCCTAGTTATATATTTCAGACCTTGGCAAAAATCACATGCTGCCCTATGCCCTGACAGTTGGCATAGAAAGTCAGTGATGATGGCTTCTATGCTTACGAACTCTTCTGATCGTAAATTAAATGCAGCTCGGAGAGGAAAACACCAGATTGAGATGCTGTTTTAGTTTTGTAGGAATGCTTTCATGACAGGAAAGCATTGTCCTGCTTCCAGAACAATAGTCCACCTTCACACACACATGTGATTCCTAGGAGGAGGAGAAGTGCTGTATTTTTCAGATGAAAATGTTGCACGAACAAAGATTAATGCAAGCATGGAAGTACATGTTGCGACTCAAGCAGTCACGTGTGACTTGCACGATGCTTTCAAGTTAATATGAGCCTCAGTTTCCTGTCATGTTTATGTATCACAATCCAGTTTGGGTCCAGTTGCTTCGTCCATATACAGTATACGCTAAAAGTCTCCATGGGCTCCTTACTATATTGCGCACATCTATTTGGGTTTTTGGTTTGTCTACGTGTGGTTTTCAGTTGAATTACCAGTGATTTTAACTTCATTATAACATTGGTTCAGCCTGCAGCTGATTGGAAACTCTTAAATATATCCAAGGATTTGCATCATAATGAAACTACTGTTAAGATACTATTTCATAGATAGATGAAAAATAATTCACTTAGGCTTAGCTTTAGGTGGAAATGTTAATTTGTCTCCACCTCAAAAGATTAATTTGTAGGTTATGATGGCAGTGTCATTAT
This sequence comes from Simochromis diagramma, assembly GCF_900408965.1. NCBI lineage: Eukaryota > Metazoa > Chordata > Actinopteri > Cichliformes > Cichlidae > Simochromis > Simochromis diagramma. Next base: position 1,961,401 of record NW_024387152.1, on the reverse strand, counting down.
TATTTGAATAAGATATGGGCCTGCGGTAAATGGGATTGGGTTGAATGGGGCTGTACAATAACACACTACAGCCTTGTACTGCAGAGTCAAAATGGCGCTCGGTGCATGTTGTAAACGCATATTCTTCTGGCTTAATAGCCATCGGCTAAGTCGTGTGCATATGCAGTGAGTTGACAGCGGAAGCTGCAGGTAGGGAGCCGTTCTATGAGGATGGAAGGTTCCCCTCCCCCACAAACCAATGCACCAGACAGGCGCTCTCCCCGCCTGACAGGGCCTGTCTGGCAGGACGTGATGTCTGGTTGTCAATGTATTTACTGCGAGGCATCATTGCTGGTGGTCAGGGTAGTCGTTTCTATTAACACTTTCGCAGTGAAGAGTATTTGATTCATCCTTGCAGATCCTTCTAAGTTTTTAAACAAAAAGTTTTAATATTTAAGATGGATGAATGTTTGTAAAATTACATGTTTTTTAATTTTCTGGTCGAAGTTCCCATAAACCGAATAAGGATCCAGAACCCCTCTAAAATACTTTGCTTAAAACTGAGCAGTGAGAGTTTTTCACTATCGTCTCTGACTGCAAATGTATTTGCGTAATTTATTTAGTCATTTATTTTTTTGTAGTTTGGTTAATACCCCTTCAAGCATCGCGACTTTGATTGAAAGCGTTTCCTTCTTTCTTGTCATTATACGCAAATTTAAGAACTATAATATGCGGTGACAAAAAAAGTAAACCCACTTAGGCGAATTAATTTTAGTCTGATTTCCCAGCATAAGAGACAAGTTTGCGTACTTACCCAGCGCAACTCATTTGAACCCTAAACTCAAGTTTAAGTTCAGCGTGGGCAAGAAAACAGCAATCTTCATTTTACAATTAATTATTTATAAATCTCGCTGTGAATGGGTAGTTCGGATGAAATTTTAAATACAATGTGAAACTTGGGCATGCGGAAACTTGCGGGAAATATTTATAAGAATCTGTGTATCTTAAGCAGGTTAAGGGTTAATAAAAGATAATGAATTCTGAAGTTCACGTTAACATATTTTCTGTGGGGCTAATTAAACACTATAGTTAACATGGAGTTACTGGTATCTTTGCTACTTTTCCTTAAACGCCTACATACTATCCAATCTATATTTTTTTGCTTTTTTCTTTCCTCCTAACCATAAACGTGATAGTTATAATACTTACTCCTACTTACAAAGGGTTAAAGAAGGCAAATTCAACAGTTACCCGTATATTTAAGATGTTAATCTGTTGTGATAATGTAGTGTAGTCTAGTTTTTCAGAAATGATTGATAAAATCAGAAACGGACATTTCCAGTCTATTTTAGAGAAATGTACAGGTCAGATTAACACGTGATTTATATATTTGTATACGAAAAAAGATAGTTGATTGCAATTTTCCTTCTCTTTTTTTTGGCTTTGCTTTGTTTAATGTTAAACTATCAGGCTGCCTATTCGACCAACGCTACACCATCAGTCTGGAGGAACTGTTTCTATAATCAGCAAGAAATATGCACTTGCATCTGTTATAGTAGACAGCATTGATTAAAAATACTAACAATTAAAGAAGATTTTTAATATACGGTCATTAATAATAAAAAGGAGCTAAATTCTTAGTTTGGAAGGTGCCGGTTTTCTGCCGCGCAAATGTTGTCAAATTCCTGATTTTCAAGCAGAAACTAAATAGTATTTGGAATTCTTTCCCCCTCTTCGCACATAGCAAATATTTTAGAGTAAGGGTCTCCAAATAACTTCTAGTTTGCTGCATACTTCAGTGTGAAGTTCATTCTTGCCTGTCTAGACTCTGATTACGACCTTGTTTGTCTGCGTTTTTTTACCTTGACCTTGGACTTCCGTGCAGCTGCCGCTTGGATGAGCTTTTCGCAGTTGTAATTTCCTTGAGACAAAAGAGCTAAAGTCTCTGTCCGAGGAAGGACAGGGGTCCGGCTTCCCCAGTGCTGTTTGCAAATGCGCAACGGTTGCTCGATTATTCCTAAGACAACTCAGAAGAGCAAAAATGTTGATAAACTATCCGCCCTTTACAGGGTAGCTTGTAGCCTGCTTTATGAGTGACTCATGGAACAGGCATTACAAAAAGCCTTTATGGATTCACTGTGGGCCTAGCCTATCGGCCATATTTGAAACTTGAAAATACAGTAAAGTTTTATATATTAGCTCAGAAGTAATTTTTGAAATGCAGAACAAAAGAAAGTGTGTGTGCGTGTGTGTGTGTGTGTGTGTGTGTGGGAGGGGGGGGGGTTATAGAACCTGGTGGTAATAAGAAGAACTAAAACTTTTTGAATAGTCTTACAAATCTAAAGGAAGACGCAAATAAAACAACAGAGGAAGAGTTGTTGGAAGAAATAGGTCCGCATATCTATCATGGAGTATAATTAAATAAGCTCTTTAGCCAAAATACAATCCAGCTCAAAGCGGCCCTTGTTCTTATTTTCCCCTGGAAGCGTCAGCATCCACTTATAGAGTATGAATGAAGTGCACAGTGAAACGGAAACATCACATGAATTCGCTTAATGGTGACTTTGATTGTCTGCTTGTCGCTGAAACTCACTTTGGGCCTGAGAGTGAATCTTTAAACTAAATATATCTTTACTTAAACATATAACGGATTAAACTCTATAAAAACTAAACGCTATCAGTCAGTATGGGCAATTACGCCATTTATATATTTAAATACCAAAACACTGTTCGCTTATTTTGTAATGACGGCGTCTTACCTGCTATGACTTTCATCTCGTCCTGTGGCGGCTGGTACTGCGGTGCAGTGACTGTCATTCAGCACATTCACGGTTGATAATCCTAAAACTCAGCCTGGTAGGTCTGCATCACATACACACGGCGCGCACACACCCGGCCAACCTGTAGATACTTACTTAATTAAGAACAATATGCTGCAAAAAATAATTACCTCATTCTAAAAAATAACTAAATAAAAGAAAAGAAATACATAAAATGAAATATTATAGTTTTCACAATATCAACATCTTAAATGTAATATTAGTAAAATCCTGATTATTCCCTGCTGCAAAAAAAACAAAACAAAACAGAATTTCTTCATTATATTCATGTGCGAATTAGTAGAAGATGCGGATCTGAATGCGCACTTCTAGGAAGGAGCCTTGATAAGAGGTTTGAATATGCATATATAGTGTCCCACATATACCTAAGACCAGTGTGAGATAATAAAGATTAAGTTGACTACATAATTAAGATTCAATATTGCATTATCGTTCTGTAATATTATATATTTTTATATTTCAAACAAAACCCCAGACGCAACATATCCACCACAAAGTAACGGACAGAGATAAGAGTTTGTGTCATATGAAGCTGAAAATACTATTCACAAATGTAAATACAAATATTTTATTTTAATTTTTTCTTTGCACAATGTTATATCCCCTGGCATCTTCAGAAATCGGCTAAACTTCACAGGTTGCTTTCGTTTGCTCCAGATCGTGAACGTATCCAAACTCCCCTTTAAGGGTGTGGGTCTAGGTGATTTAAGCCAATGATATGACTCGGTGTTCTGCAGGAAAAACGGTGACACTTGAGGCAGTGGGTCTTTAAAGGGCTGCTCTGCTCCTGCTCACAAGCTCAATCTCGTAGGACTTGTTAGCGTATCACGTGCCAGATTCTTAATGAAGTGGACACACAAGAGCACTATGTGCGCATGCGCTCGGTGTAAACTGTAGTTGGAAATGAGGTGTCCGTCTTGGAGTAGTCGACTTTTAAAAAGCATCGGCAGCCCGTGATATGACGACTTCGCTAGTTCTGCATCCACGCTGGGCGGACACCTTGATGTACGTTTATGAAAAAAGCCCGAATGAAAACAACCAGAATAAAAGCCAAACAATGGAGGGACTGAGCGGTAATTGCCCTGCGACCCACTGCAGGGACCTGATGTCGCACCCCGCGCTGGGACGACATTCTGGCACCATAGCGACCCACCAGGGCTCCGTCTACTCGGATATTTCCTCCACAGACACTGGCCGACAGTGTCCCGCTTCTCAAACATCATCAAGTGCATCTTTGAGTTACGGTTATCCCTTTGGAAACCCATATTACGGCTGCAGATTATCTCACTCGCACAACGTGAACTTGCAGCAGAAGCCTTGCTCGTACCATCCCGCAGAGAAATATGCCGAGCCCAGCACAGCGCTGCCTACGGAAGAGCTGTCTACCAGGGCGAAAGAGTTTGCCTTCTACCCGAGTTTCGCCAGCTCGTATCAGGCTGTTCCCGGATATCTCGACGTGTCGGTGGTGCCCAGTATCAGTGCCCACCCTGAACCGCGCCACGACGCCTTGATTCCCATGGAGGGCTACCAGCACTGGGCTCTCCCTAATAGCTGGGATGGCTACAAAGAGCCAACACAACCAACTCATATTTGGAAATCACCTTTCCCAGGTATGGAAAAGTATAATGATTTTTAAAGTGTTCCGGCAGATTGGAATTTCTGTAGTAGTCCAGCTGCTTGCAGCATGTTAATACGCATTAGGGCTATTAAAATGCAGGCAGATAGTTTACTTTGCTTTCGTACTGTGGTCATCTAATTTTATTGTGTTAAAGTCTCCGTATCAACTTACCAATGAGCCACGGGAAACTAAATCTGATGAAAAAACACACAACTGTAAATTCCCATGTCTGTCATCACGTGTAATTTTCCTGCATCTCTCATTTTATGCGGAAATATTATTATGGTTTGAAGTTCAACAAATCCCCATGCATTTCTTTGAAATATGCATAAATTGAAAGTAAATTGGAATTCCACGTTAAGGTGGGTTTTCTGGAGCCCATCCTTTCTGAGTATTTGCTTTTGACAGTCATATGATGAAGATAGTTAAGTTTCGTCACGTAGAACAGAGAGGAACAGCACTGCATACCTTTGCCCCTTGTATGACAATATAGTGGCTTAGCTAGCCTGCTGCGTTTGGATGGTGCCAATAAATCTTTGCGCCCCCGTGGTGCGTCTTTTGCATATATTAGGATTCATTTATAACATTTGCATTACGTACAGATCTTTGCATCATGTCGTATAAATGGTTCAAAAAGACGGACAGGCTCACCTTTTACGTTGTTTGCCATCACACAGCATGCCTCTTATCAACAGCATGCGCCAGTATGCACTTTACAGAGTGTTTACTAGGCTACTTTGTTTAGCTTATGACTTTATTATCTTTTTGAAATCTGTAGCTATTTTTAATTTCTGGTAGGGACCCCATTGCTTTTTAAATGTTATAAATACACAAGAGCAAGCCACGCAAGCACGGGCACGCAGACAGTTACGCGCGTACACATGCACGAACACACAAGTGCGCGCTGCCTTTCTGTGCTGTTTCAGCCACACACACACAGACTGACGTCCTCTCACGCGCATCAACTGATTTTCTTGCAACTAAAAACACATGCAGTGACTCTCATATCCAGTCAGTTATCCTCAATTTAATGACAAGATATAACTGAATGCTTGAGGACAGTGAGTCAAATATTAGGACATAGCTTTAAAATCCTTTAGCTTAAATAATGTGCATTTCCCCCCAATTTCATGTTTACACAAGAATAGTGTATCGTAACAATCTCTTGCTGCCAATTATAGGGGGCGAAAAACTGCATGTATTACAGCTTGCCAGTATTTGTGTTAAGATTGCCCTGCTTGTCCTGTCATGTTTTTGCACGGCTGTTTTGCATTTAGCTTTACTCTTGACAAAAGAGACTAGTCACAAAAGTTAGGTTAACTTAAAAAAAAAAGAACTATGGGGAATTAACAAAAAAAGTGAATAGAGTATAAAAAATAAAATTGCATTATATTATGAGTAAAACTAGAATCTTTCAAGAAAGCCTTTAAAGAAAAGTATAAAATATGTTTAACATGTATAACTTTATTGTAAGAAAAATTAAAAAGTTAAAGTTGCCAGCTGTCTTCAAGTTAGATGCCAGATTGTGATTCCTGTGTGTTACTGGTGACTGGTGTGTGGCACACACAACCGGACCAAATATAATTACACTTATCAGTCTTACCCCACAGCTTGATTACATGTCAATGGGAGATTCTTTTAAGATAACAATAACCGCAGTTACCTTGGTCCACAGATTATCAGTGAGATCAGATAAAGTATTAGTATGAACCATAACTGTCACTTGATATTGAAAGATCATTTACAACAACTGGAAGTTATTCAGTCACCTCTCCACATGTCAGGTGCAGCACACCAGAGATTCTGACTTCCAGAAATTTTTAACTCTGTAGCCCATTCCCGTCACCACACACACACACACACACACACACACACACACACACACACACACACACACACACACACACACACACACACACACACACACACACACACACAGTCAAAGAGATTGTATTTTCCTATTTTCAGTAGAGTCCATCCAAATTTGACCGGCCTTGTCAAACGCAGCATTGCTGGTTTTGTGAAATGAAACATTGTGCTATTTTGCACAGCGACTAATATTTTCCTGGAACTGTTCCTATTTTCTTGCAGATGTTGTGCCATTGCAGCCCGAGGTCAGCAGTTATCGTCGAGGGCGTAAAAAGCGTGTCCCTTACACCAAAATCCAGCTCAAGGAACTGGAGAAAGAGTATGCAGCGAGCAAGTTCATCACCAAAGACAAGAGAAGGCGCATCTCGGCCGCCACCAACCTTTCAGAGCGTCAAGTCACCATCTGGTTCCAAAACCGACGAGTCAAGGAGAAGAAATTTGTCAGTAAATCCAAGAACAGTCATATGCACACCACTTGAATGGATGAGCGACTTTCTTGAAACTGCAAGTCACACTTTCCAAATCATCTTGCCATATATTTACCAATCGTAGTTGAAGAAATTTCTTTTGTATTTTTAATTTAAGTTCCATCATCAACTCCACCGACCACGCAACCAAGGTCTCCGATTTCAATTTAGAGATAATGCTCTAAAAACTGTGAAAATATAAAAATTCACTTCACATTTTGTTTTATAGGAATGTACATATATAAATATATAATATTTAAAACGATATTAGTATTTCAAAGACAAGTATTGTGTGTTTCTTTTCCTGTTTCCTTTTTCTAAGATTTCAAAAGGACTGATGATATTTCAATACTTGCAACTGATCAAAAACAGAGGACACGGTTTAATGTCATTTTTGAACTGTAATCGCCGCATGGACAATGGTTGCGGTGGCGAAAAGACATGCTGAACTTGAGACTTTATCGTCTTCAACAAAAGACTTTCGGAAGAAAGAATAATTTTCTAAATAAAAAAAGGAAAAAGAAAGAAAAAGAAAAAAAATGTTACATCTGAATTTCAAAAGCTATGTGTGTGGGATATGTAAAGCCTGGGGTAAAACAAAGGCTGCTATGTCGTTAATCTGTACAGTGCAATGCCTTTCTTATTTAATTCATATTATCTAGTATGGCGGAAATGTAAACTGGAATATCCCCCAAACCTGTATTTTTTCCTTTTATCAGTGAAGGATTCTGTCATGCAACCGGAATGATTGTAAACCATTAAAGTCAGTGAGTATTACACATAAATGCACAATCGTTTCTATCTTGTTTTGACTTCGTTGGTGTAACATTGGAGATGATCACACGCCTTGTACGACGCCTGTAATTTCTACTTTGGTGCAGTATGTGAACTGTTTTGTGGTGTTGAATTACGTACTGATAACGTGTTTCATAAATAAATGATGATTATGAAAATGCTCAAATATCCAAGTCAATCAGCCACCCTCCTCGCAGCATTTCCTTTCGTTTCAAGTTACACCGGTGCTACTAAGTAGCAGAGACCCAGACCTCTATCGCTTTTCCTCTACAACATCCCAGCAACGGATGGGCGAGTCCAGATTTTTATTTCGCACAATACTCGATTAAGAATAACTGGGCAACCTGGAGTCATCTTGTTGGCAAGCAGGGATGATACAGTGATTAGTCACGATTAGTGCGCAACAAGGCATACTGGCACTTGCAAAGTCAGAAAAACATAAATGAATAACTATGCTGGAATTTACTTCTTTCTTCTACATAGAACTACAATGTTGAGACTTACAGGACCCGTTTATTTACATAGATCAGCTTTGAGAAACGGAGAAATGTGCTCATGAAGTTTGCACCGCAAAATTCCACCGCAATTTCCATCAAAGTTAAAGGCAGTGCATTTTTTTCTGTTATTTAGCATTCGTTCAAGTTTCAGAATAGCTGGCATTCAGCGAATCAAATGGCTTATCTACCCGCTCTCACGCGAACATTTAGCGGGTTATTATTTTCAATCCTTATTATTTTCCGTCCACAGGTACAAAAGTGTTTTGTTGTGGGTCTAACGGAAACGTAAAAACCGGCAACCTTCAAGAGGGCAAGAACATTGTCTTAATTAGACACCATCTGTACTGAGAGTATTTATTCATAACATATTTTGTTGATTAATATTTTCCAACATACTGACAAAACCTGAGTAGATTTAAAAGGCAAAGCATTTGCTTTGGTAAATGTAGTTTTAGTCCTTCGCTGGATTCGGTATACAGGCTCGAGCCTGCTGTAATTGCAGTACGGAGTTGTTACAGGTAAGCCTATACACAGGTTGCAGTTGTAGTTAAGTTGAGGAGCCATTTCACCCAGCCACACACACACACACACACACACACACACACACACACACACACACACACACACACACACACACACACACACACACACACACACACACACAGTCTATCTGCGTCTTAATAGTAGGTCAATTACGCACTGACGCTAAAAACACAATTCCCCACCAAGGCAACATTATGCAACAAGTCTGTGTGGTTTTGTTTATGTACATGTTTTTTATGTGTTTAAAGAGAAGGTTTTGTTGTATTTTACACGCACCCACTTGTTTCACATGCAGACTTTAGTCATGAATTTCTCAAAGGTAAGTTAGGCTAGGCTACTTGTGCAACAGGAAATGACTGGAGAAAAATAATACGCGGACATAAACGGTTAGACACGAGTGTCCTGAGAATAATTGAAGATGCGGTCAGTTTATTTTAAGCTCCTGGTGACTAGCCCACATCAAGTCTGTGATTAAATGTTTTATCTGAATTAAAACCCAGGTATATGACTCTTCGTGTGAGATGTAAAGCGTGAAAACGGTTTCTGTGCCTTTCTTTAGTCTTAGCATTTAACGTCTGAGGCCTTTCCTATTAAATCTAACGTTAAAGCTAATCCCTAAAAAACAAACAAACAAATCCAACCGAATTAATCATTAGTCTAAGTTTTGCTGTCCACTTTCATTTCTTTATGTGCCGATTTCTGGCGCGCTGTGTCAGACTTGAGGCTCTAAGCCGCCAGATTTCAACTTTTGTTCGTTCGTTTCCTGGATTTTCAGTCCCTGTAGAAAGTTCTGGCTCCTCTAATTTACCCTTGACCATGACTATGCAGTCACTTTGACCTTGACATCACAGCGGATTGTGAATAATAAATAGGGGGTTGGACACCACTGCTGACTGTTTGTTTGTAGGCAAACAAGGTGTTATTTCCCAGTCTAGACAGACGGGCTTAATGACATGCCATAAATACATAAAAAGGGGAAGTGTAGCGATATCCTCTGACCTGCGACTCTGACCATCTCTAAGAGCGGTGCATTAACATTTTGACTCAGTTGTTTTTTTCTTTTCTTTCACCCCCCCTCTTTTTTTAAGAAGTCATCTAAAAGTACTTGTTCTAGCCCGTACCTCCCAAACCACCAATGGTTTCACGCACTCATCATGAGGTGTGTGTGTTATTGACCACGGAGGACAGGTAGAACTTTTGACGCCTCACACCAACATCAGTAACCCTCAGCAAGCAGCCATACTGCCTACACAGCAAGAGGAAATAATTATACGACGTCGCCCACAATAAAACAATTAAAGGTACGGCTGTTTTCTTCCTAATATGGCAGTAGGCCTACATGGACTTTGTTTTAGGACATTTTGTAGCTTTCAAAAAAAAGTACACTGAAAAAACAAAAGTAAGGAAGAATATGCTGTGACAAGCATAACCTTAATTTTTAAATGTGGTTTATTTCTGTCGATGAGCTACACTTCGTACAGCGACGACGTTTTCATATGTAAAAATGCACAGCTGTTTATATGTATTTTGTTTCAGAACAAAAGTATGCGCTACGTATTTTTTCTTTAGCTGTGTATTTAAAGTCCGACCAGTAATTTGCCACATAAGTTGGCTAATCTACACCAGCAAAATGCAGTGAAACGAGCGGAAAATGCGCTTTAAAAGATACGCGTGTGTAATGCTGTAACAACCATGTTTTTAAAGCGTTATACATATACATATATGAAGAAAGAGAAATGGTACAGTACATAAACTCATGTGTAAATGTATCAGCGTCGCAATAAGCTACACGGTTCCCCTTTTTTCATCTGCTCAGTTTTAGGCCCAAATCGACATCTATGCCAAATATGTTAAATAGCCAGATTAGTATTTTATGTGCCAAACGGGGAATTATGCAGCATATAATCTCATTAAACCATACAAAACTGCTTCAAAACTAAAAGAAAAAAGTAGCCCTTGCGTTTTGCTGTATGTGGAGGTGTGAAAGCAGCAGGCCACCGTCAGCTATGAAAAAGGGGGCTGATAACCTCTGGTGGTGACCAGAGGAAAATATCAGGAAGTGTTGCAACAGCATTTTTCTTAATGTGTTTTCGTTCATGTCTAGTTTTAGCGCCTGGTTGACATTTTTTTTCAGTGCTTTTGACAATATTTGCGGAACACGGAGCTTACCTTTGTTTCATTTTGTCCAATTATTTTAATGTAAAAAAGATTTTAAAAAAGGAAAGTTTTCTGTCAGCATTTAAAGTTGAAGCCTGACGTTTAAAGCTGACAGAATGCCATTTTTATCTTAGTTATTTTGCAAGGACACTGCTGTCTGAATTAAACCTTATATTATACCATCAGTGCAAAATTATTTGATGTCTGTAAATCTGTTATTTGATGTATTCTAGGCATAATATGCCCGATCAATGTAAGACGCAGAAGGCTACCGAGACTTTCAGCGTTTAGTTGTTTTATTTATTTATGCATTTATTTGTTGACCTCACTGGAAAAAAAAGGCGACTTCATATTTTTTTAAAAGCTGCACACTGTTCAAACATGTTACAAGTGAATTAAATCTTGCTAGGCATACAAGCCAGGTTTTGTTCGAAAATTCATAATCTAATAGTCATAAACAGCCCTAGTTAATTAACTCTTTATAGTCAATTTTTTTGATTAAACATTTTACTATACAGGCGCACAGGATACTAAAGTTGTCAAGTTTGGATTAAAAATTAAACCAGCTAATAAAATAAAGAAATCAAAGAAAAAATATTCTTGTTTAACATTTTTTGACAGTTTCTTTCGATACAGCTAAGCACAAAGTGACGGTCAGGTTCAGATATTGATTTCTATAAAGTGAAGCTTTACTATTGATCCTTAGTTTGCGTATTTTAATTTTTTAATTTTTAATTTTTACACAACAATCTCTGGGTTAAATTATGATGAATACGTATTCTATTTGGGTTGTTTTTAGCTTCCTTAATTTGAAATTCAAAATAATAATAATATCATTTTCCCTCGGAATGATATGCGCTGTTCTTAGAGATACAAGTAGCTTAGAGATGTAAGTAGCAGAATTCGTATTTTATCAAAAGAATGCATATAGTTATTTTTGCAAGAAAACCGCATAAAACATAGTGTGTTGCTGTAAACAAACAAACAAACAAACACAAAAAAAAAGCTCTTCCAAAACATTTCATCTAAAACGTTACCACTTTGTGGTTCCTTATACTTCCCTTGGTGGTTAGTTTTTCTTGAAGGAAGCTTTTAAGGGGTTGCACATAACTGTGGCAACCTGCCTGCCGAGAATCAAAGAGAGAAAAGGGGAAGAAAAGCCCTTTGTTTAGGCTATTGCCCTGTCTGGACAGGGACCAGGGGATTGCACGAGACTGTTTTCAATATCGAGCAGACAGTGTACTAGACAGTGACCTTGACAGTGCTATATGCTTTAAGTTCTTTATTTTAAATAATAGATTTTCGTTATGCTAGAGCACAAGGCCTATAGCCCACGGTCACATATGACATCATCGTCGAGCTAAAGATGCACAGAACAGACGTGCAGTTGTTTGCACGTGAAATCCGGATCTGTGGGATACTTTGGATCAGAGGCGTGGAGAGACGAGGCAAGGAGGCGCAACACATGGCCTCTTTCTCCGAGGTAAAGTGGCGACTTAAGCCTGCACATTACTTAACGCATGGACGTCCGGGACATTTTGTTGTAAACATCACACTGTGCTGTTTTGCTTTTGTCAACTGTTATAATAACATGAGAAGCTGTGAAGTGATAGCGAGGCACCCAAATGCTTTTCATAAGACCGAGGCCTAAGATATTATACTGGATTGATGTTGTGCTGCATTGCGAGACTCCCTAACTAGATGCAAGAATGTGCAGTGATAGGAGAGGCAGTGAGACCAAGGGAGAGAGATAAACCCTGACAGATCCCCAAGAGCTTCTCCAGTTTAAACATTTGATATTTGTTCTTTCTATTTAAGGCTAGAGCGAGGCCCGGTGCCTTTCGGTTAGATTGGATACATGGTCACAAGTTACGGACACAGCTATCAGATATCGGCTGACTTGCAAATCGTTCCCAAACCAGTGTTTAAGTGAATGCTAATGTTCTCACATAACACCTCATTGGCAAATTTCTAATTGGCAACTAGCGACATTCAACACGCATGTGCAGGCTTCTGTAAGCCGGCGCATTTCTGTTAATGCATAAATTCATAGTGCTGCTGTCAATAAATAAAGGGAATATTAATGTATTTTATATTTGGACCTTTACAACAGATTTTCTTTTCTTGGTGCTATGTTAACAAGGCGGATATTTTTACATTTGTTTTTAATAAGCAACATGGAATTCGGTGCATTATCAAATATACGGATTATATATCTTTAAATTTAATGGAGATATCAACTCTCACAATACATACTGAAGTTTGCTGAACCTCATATCTATTCCTTTATTTTAATGGAGTATTAAAGTTCAACATCAAGTTCATCCCACCTTGTGTCGTGAACTTGAGTAGGCTGACGATGACATAAGTGGGCTATGTTATAGCTATGATTTTTTTTTAAATATATGTCGTCGGACTTTTTAAACCACCTTGATTGAAATAAGCGGAGACTGGATTATGACAACTTTAGTAATTATATAAATTGATTTTTGGTAGTGGTGGTGGTAGCAAAATTTGAATTTGCAGGGCGATTGCAATAAACTGTTGCTGGACTCGTATAATACTGAAAGAGTTTAAACGACTGTGCAGTCTTCTTAGATTTATTTATTTATTTTCAAGAATAAGAAGCCTGTGTATCCTTGAGGGGAATGCAAACGCCATGGATCACTTATAAGAATATGTACGAGGATTATGGTCATTTGATGACCACAGGCCACATTAGAAATAGTTGGGCCAGCTGTTTGCAGAATACCTAAATCATATGCATATGATAGTGATTTTTTTTATTTATTATTTTTGAAAGAAACTGCACTTTGGCGGAGTCTGAAAAGTTTGCGTGAGTGTGTGTGCGTGCGTAAACAGAGCGCTTTTGTCAGAAAATAGGATGCCGGTATCACAGAATATCTCATATTTGTTCAGTGTCTTCCGAGCTGCATCCACAAATCAACTAATTAGTGCGTTATAAAGCAGAGAGACTCTCGGCTGATTGAATCAGCTAAGGGCCCTCTGATATCTTGTAAAATTCATATAAAAGAATTGTGAGAGGTATAACAATCCCACCAGAGTTTGGCTGCGAACGTTTATTGGCGGTATCTGTTAAAGTTGTTCATGTGAGGTGTACTAGAGAATATTATGTGAAATATACCCTCTTAAAGTAACCTTGTAGAATATCGTCCTCCTTTACAGAGCCAGTGGCTTCAACCTGCTGACCCCGTTACTGTAAATATGAGTAGAGTGCGGCAATGAGCATCAGTCTTTTCTTAAAACAAGCTTGTAAAATTGGGACATCACAGCTTTATATGACACGGAATTCGACCATAATTTGCTAGAAAACAAGATGTCATATGCACCCTCTCCTTCAAGAAAAAATAGTTTTCATAAGAAATAGCATTTAAAAAACTTTTGCCAGCTTATAAAGATATTAAACGAGGCCATGGACAGTTCCACGAGTGTAAAAGGAGAAACAGTCTGGGCTCCTTTTGGACGCGGCGTTGCTCGAGTGAGCAAAAACAAGATTCTACATTTTTAATAAAAGGTTTATAGTATTTTTAAAAAGCATATAAACCTCAGTAATACAGAAGTTAATGTTTTGTTTTGTCTGAGATGGACCAAGTGGGTGGTACCATGTGTAGCAGAACTTAGCCTGGACACGTGGTCTGAGAATGACCAATCAGGCGCTCCTCCAGGTTTAACTACGTTAAATGTCAGATTGCAATAAACTAGAAGCTGTTGGTCGGGCCCGCGGAAATGGGCGAGCATAATCTCCTTAATCCAGGGTTTGTGGGACCTTTGGTAAACATCCACACTGGAGACACGTTTTACTTTCCGAATTTTAGAGCCTCAGGGGGACAACTGGCGGGGCTACCGTCTCTCTCGTACCCGAGAAGGGACAACGTTTGCTCCCTCCCGTGGAATCCTTCGGAGCCGTGCAATGGATACTCTCAATCCTACTTTAGCAGCCCCGTGTCTATTAACCCTTCCTTCAATCGGTCGTGTGAAATTACCAGACCAGAGGAAGGCAAATGCTATTACAACAATGGCAACGGGAATAGGGAGACCTGTTCAGGTGGCAGCAGTCTCAAACGAGAGGATAGGGCGAGAGACACATCATCCCTAACATCTGACCACGGGATGCACAGTGGAATTGGCAGCACGGCTGCCTTTTCTAAATACGATTATGGGACCGAGCAGCTAACGCAAGACCCGCCATCCTGTCAGTCAATGGAGTCCGATTCCAGCTCCTCTCTGCTCAACGAGGGCAGCAAGCCTTCATCCAGCGACACACAGACCCTGGTGTCACCGGGAAGCCATTCCAGCAACATAGCCGCAGGCGGAGGTGAGCGTATTTTGTTTTTAACCACAGTTCTCACAATCGCACCTTCACATTATTTATAAGAAAGAACAGGCTGCGCACAGCGTACATTTGCCGTATTAAACCGTCATTAGAGCTCGTTATCTTGATGCACAACATGCAGCTTAGGTTAGCCTGCAGGGTACTTGCGTGGTGTGCAAACGCCACTAGGGGTTGCCCTAAAATACTCCATGCGCCATGTGTGTGTGTACAGTTAGAGATAACCCCCAACAATCCATATCACAAGCAGCGTTTGAGTAAACAATTCAGTTCCGTCTTCTATTTTTTATAGCTTAGGCGAGGTTCTGTTGCTTAGACATATAAACGGTTGACTTTGGTCTATTTTGTTCGCACTCACACAGATCAGTGCAGTGATTTAAAGAAGTGAGTCGCTTTGGTTGACTGCATCGAATAGAGACAGTTTTCTTTTTAATGACTCGTAAACAGAATTAATCTCTGTCGCTGTAGACTCAGGAGTCATTTAATATGCTTTGAAAGTCGCAAATAAGTACGTGGTATTTGCAAGCACGGCTCAATTACCACGTTAATGCTGCTTTAACTGCAACAATAAAACTTCCTGTGACACAAACCGCGGTATATTGGTGGGCTCCATAAAGGTGGCTGATTTTTTTTGTCTTTTAAACACGGGGAACAAAAATGAAACGAAACTGGACAAGTCCTGATTTACAAATATTGGGATTTGAGTCAGAGACCAAAACAAATTCATGGTACATGTGCAGAGAATGACAGCTTCCAGGGGCATTAGTTTTCTCAGCTTAAGATAAAGCACAAGCCTTACATCATGGATGTTTAGCAAATCTCATCAGCTTACTCCAGCTAAACCAAAATAATACATTTATTTACATATACACATATTTAGAAAAGCGCCTTATCACAATGCTATTTAACAGGTTTGCTCTAACATGGCGCATTGCATACTGACTTAACTAGGGAGGCAACTTGACTTGGACAGCTGATGCCCCAGTAGGTTCCCCGTAACCTTGGAGGTGACCGTGATTTTGCAACCGTGGTGACTAATCCACTGTGTGCTCCCCTCCTCTCCCCTCTTCTCCAGGTGCCCCGTGGTACCCGATGCACACTCGGACCAGAAAGAAGCGCAAACCTTATTCCAAGCTTCAGCTGGCTGAGTTAGAAGGTGAATTTATGCTGAACGAATTCATCACCAGGCAGCGGCGGAGGGAACTCTCCGATCGTCTGAACCTCAGTGACCAACAAGTCAAGATCTGGTTCCAGAACCGCAGGATGAAGAAGAAGAGACTCATGCTGAGGGAGCAAGCTTTGGCCTACTTTTAGAGATGCGGCAGAAGGTGAATCGATAGGCAGTAAAAAAGAAAAAGAAAAAAAAAGAAAAGAAAAAGCCAAGCCTTCTACGCTCCCTTAGGTCTTCTTTTAGTGCATGCAACCATCTACCCATCTTTTACATTGCAAGCATTTATTACCCTACTTTATTTCTAATATTTTTATATCAAAGGTGCGGGTTGCAAAAACCCTAAACAAGCCGCTGCCTGGCATCCAAAGCTATACACGTCAGTGAGTCTTCACGTTTTGGTATAATCACACAGAAGAAGCTGTGAGAATGTGTTTGTGTGCGTGTGTTTTACTTTATCCCGATCTGTCATGACATTAGTGTACGGCCTAAATGTGTCTTTAGTGTAACATCTTTTTCGGTTGACACATAGTGACGACATCAGGATTGTTACCGTTTTAGTCAGAGAAAATAAGGCGGGAGAGTCGGCGAGCCCTCGAAATAGGCCTAAAAATAATACTGAAGTCAGACAGGGAAGCCTGACTGGGGCGAATCAGTGCAAAAAGAAATGTCTGAAGTTATGAAGTGATAAAGAAGAATCTCGGTTTCGGTCGCCTTTACCTCCACATGCCATATTTTGTTAGGCAAGAGGAACAACGCCTTTATCTTGTCTCCATAGTTTTCGCCACGTTTATGGGCACGTTCACGGTCACGGGCGGCAGATCTGGAAGTCTGGGAGTCTGCGTGAGGAGGCGAGAACTAAAACCGCAGTGTAATTCATATCAATGTTTTTATGACTGCGCATTGAAAATTGATTGCCATGACTTTGTTCATGTGCAAATAGATTTCTGAAGGTATTTTCCTCTTTCACCCCTACTTTTATTGCTTTTAAACGTGTCTTAACATCAACCACTGAATCCTGCATGGGTTGCGTTTCTTTCGTTTAGTGAGGTCACCGTTAGAAAACGGGTTTGAGCTGCTATAAAAAGTTTAAGTCCAGACTGTACCAGTCAAAAAAAGTGTATTTTACAATGAACTAGCGATGACCTGTAATGGAAAGATTGAACAGTACTACACAACTGTGTTCAAGGCCAACTCGGTTACAGCGAGGGACCCGCCTAAACTCGCAACAGCGGGAGAATAAGTTGTTTTTTGGGGAAAGCGCATTTCAGAAACTCGGTGCTTATGATTTTTTTTTAATCAATATGTAGAATTAAAAAAAATGTAATCATAGGCTTATGTGTGTGCTCCCTTAATTCAGAGTGAATGCAGTGCATTATCCGTCATGTACAATGAGTAAGCTATAGCAGTGAAATGTTCTCAGCATGTTATTGATGTGAAATAATCATAAGTCATGTTCTGCAGGACACTTTTTCTGTAGGTGACTTTTATATTTTTTCTTCCAAACAAATGCCAACAAACTAAAACTTTTTGGACTCAAACGTCTTCAAAGAATGTATTATTATTATTATTATTAGAATTATTATTACTAGAATTATTATTAGGGAGGGAGGACGGTCTATTAGACCTATTAATGTACTTGCTTTTTGCAATGTGCTCAGTGTTGCCCCTTTCTTTACCCTGTACTTGTGTACAACTTTGTTCAATGAAATGACATATGTTGGTATTTGCATCCTATTTGAGGAGGCCTTATCGCTATGTAATAGGCTAGTGCTTTATGTTATTGACCGTCTTGTAACAATATCGCATTCCATAGGCTATAGCCTATTTGTGGTTGTAAGGGCTGGAAATGTAGGCCAAAAGTGTATAGTGTCAAGAATGGTAAGAAATGGTATGTAAGGTTTGTTTAATTTTTTAAAATTTTACAAATGTTTTTATTTTTTTAATATTATTATTATTATCATTATCATTATTATTATTATTGTTTTACCATTCATGACATTTAAAGAAACGACGTTTCAATGTAGTAGTTGTTTATTATCGTTATTTTATGTCACTCCGATTGCATTCCTTTCTTTGCGCTTGTAAGGATTGCTACGTTGTCTTGTAAAAGTAATAATGATATGAATGTATATGCGTAAGGTCTTCAATAAAACACAGTATTGAAAAGGTTACTGGTATTAGCCTGTTATTATGTTGCTTATCTGAATGTTCTGCTTCAACACCAATGATAACTGTGGGGATTATTTTATTGGACGTGACCTGTAACACGGTTTAAAAGCTACACGCGTCCACCACACTGAAATAAAGATTTGAACATTAATAGGACATTTGAAAGCATTTGAAAGAGTGTTTTGTTGGCACATTAATTACACATGCTGTGAAACGTAAGAAAATAGAGCCCACACAGGGGGAGCTTTTTATTTTATTTATTTATTTATTTATTTATTTTATTGTTGCCGCAGCAGATGCAAAGGTAGGTTATAGACAAATAGGTTAAAATGCAAAATTGCATCCAGGTGCATATTTTAAACTATCACTGAATATTGTGTTTATAAAGCCTGGGACACAACAACAACTACAAAACACCTAGACTGGTTTAAAGTAAAATTCCCTTTTCCGTCCTTGTGGTTTCTCTTGAAGTTCGACCTAATCAATGTCACTGGTATGCTACAAGCCTATAACGGCGCAGCTAAACACGCAATAGCTCTGTAAAGCAGTAATGGGGTTACACCCCAGTGCTCCATATAGTCAAGCCCTTTGGACTGCCTTTTCCTTGTGTATCCAATCTTCTGCCTTGCAGTGCGGATTTATAAGTGTGATAATTATATATCAAAGTAAAGTTCATTATAACATGTACGCAGACAAAATAAACATTCTTCCCTTAAATGACATGCACAGTACGCACACACTCCTTTACAATGAACCGTTTCTAAAATCCACAAGGCTCTCCCTACTGGCAAATGGGTGTAAAGCAATGCGCGGCAGTGCAGCGTTGTCCTGTCAGCTATCTAAACATGCAATTGTACGTTTGTCTTCAACAGTTTGCAGTCTGAGTTATGGTGAAGTAGGCTATGTTCACTGGAAACTGCTCTGCTGTCTGCATTTGGAATCAGATGTTGCCATTTCACTGAACTGTGAACGTCTGCTCCTTGCAGCCGCCTGACTGAATGACATTCCTGACTTGGTCTGTGCGTGATCAGGCATACATGTACAAATGTAAGATGGCGTGAGCTCATTACTTGGCACAATCCCCTTGGTGTTCGATTAACTATTGCCTCGGATATTTATGATTTAAGATATATCAGCGAGCTTTTGAAATTTCGAAACGTTTATTTTGAGTTGATAAAAGTCTTGCAGGAGTGTTACCGGAGCTATATCATATTGCTGTTTACGCAAGTAAAAGAAGCTGATATGTGTGCCTGTTTACCTTAATACCGACAACCACCTTCCTTAGTTAGGCGGATCTTAAACCGCAACAAAAGCCCTTCTATTATTTTCATCAATTCAGAATTATTTTTGTACTTTTATGTGCTACATATGATTTAATAAATATAACGGCTGTACGGTCCTCCGTGAGGTTGTCTGTACACACAGCTTCAAAAAGGGCACGATGTATGTGCGGATACGAAAACAAAAATCTAAATGCTGATTTTTTAAGTAACCCTAGTAAATGTAGTCAACACTTCTCCAATTGTTTATGAATTTAAATACATGACACTTCAAGGGAAGGCGTAAATGAAAGACACATGCTGGCATCATGTAGATTTTGCTTAGGCCTACCTGATAAAACGGGGATTTGAAATCGTTTCGATATATCACGGCAACGGAATTTTAATCATTTCTTTACCTTTAAAACAAGAAAGCAGTGCGTAATATTCTCATATTTTCCTTTTTGCGCAGCGATGACAACACACATGTGTCCGTGTATGTTTTAATGAATACACAGTGCATCATATTCACAAAGCGACGCCAATCTGATGCAAAACATTACTCGTTAAGCGCACCTAGTATTTGTTGCAATAATTAACTAAGACTATGAAATAATGCCAGGCGATCTTAAAGTGGCTTTATTGAATTTGATCACCGAGAGGACGTCGTTCATAACAGCTCCAGCCTTTTCAGGTCATCAAACGCGTTGTTGACCATGAAAGGAGATAAAATTGTATCTTATGTTTGTGCGTTGCCTTGTTAAATTGGTAAGAAGAGAATGGGATACGGAAAAAGCACCATCGTCTTTCTTGCTTTTTGTTTAATCGCAAACCTTCGTTGCCATACTATGTTACAAATATACAAATATATTTTTAGAAGGATTCAGGAAAACCTGTCATGAAGCGCTGACAACACTAGCAGAAACTCATTAAGGTTCCATGGATCTGCTTCTATAACCCGCAAAAGAACCTATTGACATGAAAACGAGGGCGAGAAGCAATAGATATGAACCAGGATCCATGGTTTGTAACAAACTGCGGTAGATTAACGCTCACTTAACAAAGAAAGAGTAAAGTGCAATTCACAGCAGCAACAATTTGCATAACACCTTAATTCGAATGTATTTTGACAGCTACGTAATTAGACTAAGCACCCAAACAAGTCTACTTTCAGCACAGCGTGAATGCGATTAGTGTCATGACTAAATGACACAAACACTCGTGTGTATTTAGAGGCTAGTTCAATGCGTCATTTGTAAAATGGTTGGATTTTTTGGGACTCATTAACTTGACAATCAGGCCTTTGAACTGTGTCGAATCAAATGCCGAACACGGAATTTTAACTTGAACTTCAAGCCAGAGTTATCTGTTAATATTATTTATTACTTTTTGTAACTTGTTTATTTAGACAGAGGATCTTTGCTTTACTTTATCATTGCTTGGAAGGTTTTCCACGTCCAGAAACACCAGTTCACGACGCCATTACCTGCCACTCTGTTCTTCTAAGGCTAAAAATGATTACTGCGTAATATCTAATTTTAGTTTGCCTTTACATGTCTTGTCTGCATTCTAAAGTGATCGAATTCCCTTTCTACAAAATGATGAGTTTAAAAAACCAAAAACAATCAAAGATATGCTTTGCGTTTCCAGACAATCTGGTGATATTTGGCTTTGCAGGATTTTACAATAGGTCTTTCACAGCTCTTGAGCACTTTTGACTTTGAGACTGGCTAAATCTGTTTATGGCAGCCTGTCTCCGCGTCCCAAAGGTCACTGAGCTTCACAGTGCCCTTCGCAGAGAACTTGTGTGGAGTGTGGTCTACGTCCCCCGTCACCCCACTGTCGTTTATGGTACAAAGCTGGCCTGAGAAATAGAAAGCTCTGTTATTCCTACTAAAGTGTGTGGCAGAGGGGGAGTGTGGAGTGTGTGGACGTGCGTGAGTGTGAATGTGTGTGTTTTAAAGGAGACTGTTAATGTGATAAAGAGAAGATAGGTAGGATGCTCAACGTAAGAGATCTATATCGTTTTACGTCTTTCAGAACTATTATATATTGATTTTGACATGATTTGAAATGAGTTCGCCACTAGCTGCTTTTTTTCTGAAATGCACGCCCGTATCAATTTGTTTTTCAATAGCATCGCGCCTCCAACAGCCCTTAATACGGGGTGTGAAGGTTTCATTGCTCTCTCAAAAGAGCCGAATTCCTTTTAGACCAGTTGTCCCTGGTGTAAAGAAAGGCAAAACATTTCAGAATCGATTGAAATCATTGTAATATTTCTCGATCAGCCAGTTATATTATCACGGCAGGGCTTTATGTTATATTTTCGCAATAATATAAAGAATGTAAACATTGTGCACAGCGCTGGTATTGGGCTATATAATGCCGGTATTTTGATTGAACTTTCTTTCTTTTTTCTTGACAAATTGTTTGATTTTCTCTCTGACGAGGACACTTAAGGCGTTTTTAATTGGCATTCCGTAGTTTTGATAGAGGACTTGTCTTTCCAAGGGCGACTCTTTCCAAGGGCCTTAAAGTGCCCACTGAAGGTCAAGTATGCAAGCATGGAACTGCATTAACTGTTTCATACATGGTGAAAAATTTTGCGTCACCTGTTCAAGTTTGATCAGCGTTGGTTCAAGTCATGTGTGGTGTAGCTTGAGCTATATTACCGTCTATTATTTTATATGCATTGGCACAGTGTAAATGTAAGGGTCCTTAAAAAGCAAACATATATCAAGTATTTCAAACATATCTGAGATGACAGCAGGAAACTCGTCGCTTTTAGTTTGGGCATACTGAACCATTTTTCGCAAGACTAACGCAAACAAAACCGACTTTTGACACCCACGCAGAAATCAGCCACCAGTATCTCAGTTTGCATTAACGTTCAAAACTTTATCACGATTACCCTGCTGTATGCGTGGATATGTACATTTTCTCAGTTGGGCTTGGTAACATCAGAAAAGATTAGATCAAATATTAAAAACAAAACAAAACAATAACCTCAGGAATTTGCTTGTAACGCTTGAAAAATAAATAAATAAATAAAAGAAAATAGTATAATTATTACACTAAAGTTGATGTCAAAATATGACGAAACCAAACAAAATGCATTATCTTTAAGTTAGCAAATTCAAAATAAACACATGCGTCACGCTTGGGTCCGTCCAATGCGTAATATCGTAAGCGCGGTAAAAAAAAAAAGGGGGAAAGAAAAGAAAACGTATTTATATGTATTTAACGTGATTTAAAAAAAGATAATTTAGGTATTTTAGAAGATTAACTCTATTAAATAGAAGATTCCAGTGCACGCCGAGCCTAAAAATATCCTTCTAAATACATCAGCATGTGACAGACCATAGCCTCAAGTAGGCTCTTCAAATAAAATGCTCTTTATTCTGACTTTTGTAGAATAGTATTAACCGTGAAGCCGAGTGTCCCTCTAGCAAAACACAAATAGAAGCTCACGTTTAGTTCCTCTAGAATTTGTTCAGATAGACTCGCTTCACTGTTCCTCTGCTTAAATGGTGTCCAGGTCTCTCTCTCTTTCTCTCTCTCTGTGCTTTTTAGGGCGTCGAAATAACACATGGGAGCTGAATCCAGTAGTCACTATACTGAGCGATTTCTTGTGATGTGCAATCATTTAATACTTCTAATAAAAAAAGAGCGTTAACACATTGTTGTGAAAGCTTTATGTCCTTGTGGTTGAAAGTGAAATACACTCTGGAGATTGCTCTAAATGTAACAGCAACACACAGCCTTATCTTGTCAGCTATTGTTGTCACCACAAACGCTTTACGCTAGGTGCGCTCACGGAGATCTTAGTTAAAAAAAAGAAAGAAAAAAGAGTGAGAGAGAGAGACAAGAAAAACAAGCCTCTTTAGTGTTGCCTGGAACTCTTCACAGCTCATACAGGGAAGTTTAACTGCCCGGCTTACATCCAATTAAACTTATCTAGGCCATGAGGGGACAGTAATATGATTACGCAGGCTTCCCACATTTAGCCTTGACTTCAGCTCTAGAGCAGTGTCCTGGTAAACTGCACCCATTGTGTATTTGTGTGTGTGTGTGTAGCTCTGTGTCTGTGGTGAAACTTGTATCTTTTGGCAATGGCTTTATCGACACTTTGGCGCAACCCCTTTCTTTCTTTCTTTTTTTACAAGAAGGTGAGGCTAGGCTAACAGTTGTAATTTTGGTGCTAGGTAGCAACACATAGCTTAAATTCCTCAGACACAGCTATAACAGTGCTTTGACAGTGATATTTAAGGGAGTATTGGCAAAGCACCAAACTGAACATTGTGTCTGAAGACTACTGGAACGTGCACTTAAAATGTTTTCATTGTCTGAGTTATTTTTAATTAGAATTATAAGGAGACATATCTGGGATACAGGCCATTTTGCTTTAAAACTCTGCATACGCTTTGCCTGCTCATTTGGTGCAGCCTTATCAAACTTTCCTGGGTCCTACTGCTAGCGGAATTTCTGCTCCGGCTCCCACATCCAGTGAAATAAACACATGGTAAATCCTATTCTTTCACTTTTGTTCCTTGCGCACCAAGGTGAAAGCAGTCAGTGTTTGAACCCACAGGAAGCGGATCTTGCCAAGTGATGGACGCTGGCTGGTCATATTTTTCCATATTATGACAATTACCGCAACTTAAATGCAACCAGGAGTGCCATTTTCCATTTGTTTAAATGTAGAAATACTTCAGAGTCCAGAGAAGCCTTTCTGTGTTTCTGTTGTCGAGATCAGCAGCTTTAACCTTTAAATTTTATTAGTGCATCGCTTATTCATACCCTCGCATTACTTATTTATGCCGGGCTATTACGCATCATTGAAATGATTATGATGAGGAAATGAATTGCCAGTATTGTTTTGGACTGTCTGCCTCGATTCTGTTATTGCCCGCTGAAAGGAAAGTTTGGAGTTTTTATTTATTGTTTTTTATATTATTATTTATTCTTTATTTCTTGGATGATATTATGATCAGAGCTCACACAAGGATGCATTTTAAATGTCATAATTCAGAACCCTTATTACAGCCAAGGCCAATTAGTATGGCGGCTTTTCGGGTTTTAGAAATTCAACTTCAAATGCAAGTCTTGGGTTTATTTTTATTATTATTTTTAATCACACAGTGCACTATATATTTCATAGTGTTAATATTGGCAATGACATTTTGATGCGCGAATTATTATTGTTGTTGCACAGCAGCACAACAGTAATGGAGCAGCATGTGTCAAACATGTGTCCATATAGGCCACAGGGCCAGTGTGTTTACACAAATATTTCCAGAGCTGTGATTGTTAATGAGAAAAACAAAATAAATAAATAAATACAGCAGCCGGGCTTCACGCATCACAAATAAATTCTTATTGTCTTTTTCTTTTTGCTTATCTCAGTATATTTTATTCCGAGTAACTTTGATTAGATATTTTGCCTCGCAAACGTCCCAAACGCCAGATTTGAAACTTTTATTCCGATATTCGTGGAACAAAAGACCAGATTTCTTAAATATTTCTTTGCCGGAATTTGCCGGCTCGAAGTTAAAAAAAAAACCCCAAACATAAATAAAAAATCAAACTGAAATTAATCTCGCTGCCTCTTTGTAGAAAGGTTGCACAATATCCACTTCCTGAAATCCAAATTCCTCTCATTCTCAGCGTTTATGGTTTTCTATGGAACAAAGGGATTTAGCGTTACTACAGCCATTCGCAGTTTTATGGTGGACGTAGAGAGGATTTTAGTGGTCAAATTCAAGTGCTGTGTCTGGACAGCTGTCTGCTTTCTTTGTACTTGGATTCAGGATGCATCATGTGAGGCAACCTTTTGTCTGTAGGGGTAGTAAACAAGCTAATGCCATTGCCACGTTTTCACAAATTCGCCTGCAGTGGAATCTCACTTCCAATGCTTGAGGTCGGATGATGTTGCTTCTTCTTCCCATTGCTGTCGGGAATCACCGAAGTCACTAACTTTCTTTGAATTTATATATGTATAGCAACACAGGTGTCCCCGAAGATACTGCAACAGGACGATATTGTGTTATTGGAAAATTGGGTAATAATTTGAGAGTATATTGCAGCGTTTAGGAAGCAGCCTATAATCATAAACAATGGGCCATCATATTAATTTCACCTTGAGATAGTATCAGTTAGTCTATAAAGATTCTGAGATGGCCCTCAACAGTACAATTAAAAGTTTACAATGACGCAGGAAATCACACGCAGGCGCATCTTTTCTCCAAACAATTCATTTTATTGGAATTTTTTTAAAGTTCGAGGAACACGTCTCTGTCTGTCACGCACGGATGAATGTCGACATCCTGGTGAAAATAAAATAATCAGAGCAGCTTGGACCATCAGCTGGGACTTATTTAATTTTAGAGGGAAACGTCGGATGCACTCCTACTACTCGGTCAATAGGCCTTTAAGTAGCGCAGCGCATTACTGAAAGGACTAATACTTGCTCTGCTCTGCATCTTATAGATACTTATAGAAGGATTTTCATGCCAATAAAGTCCAACCACACCTTTTCCAAACTTATAAATCAGAACATTTTGAAAGTGTAAGCTATTCAACACATTGAATATTCTGAGGAGTGTTGCCAATAACCACTCCAAACTGGAGTAATACTAAAGCCAGTCATTTGAGGTACTAATTATTTATTTGTGTGTGTGTGTGTGTGTGTGTGTGCGCGTGTGTGCGTGCGTGTGTGCGTGTGTGTGTGTGTGTGTTTATATATATTGGGGCACACTTTTGGTCTGGGTTAGATGCATGGCCCATGGTTCTGCAGGGATTCCAGGATCGAGGTCTTGAATTGTCTGATTGTCTTCTATGAACTCTGTCACTATCCAGAGTCAAATGGAATAATTAGTGTGGACCGAATAACTTGCTCAACCAACATGCTTCACCTTGCAGTGTAATTACGGTTTCCTTCCCCGTTTTTCATTTGATGAACCCTAAATAACGTAACGGCAAAGTAATGCAATAGGCTGCTGCATAATTTTAAAAACATAACTATGAATGATTCAGACATGTGTTTATTAATCACGATTTTATGTGCAGCGAACTCGGATAAGCACTTACGAGTGGAAATGCATCAAAAATAAATAACAGCTCATAATCTTCTTAAAAAGCGTAAAAAGACGAGTCATTTGCTGTGATTTGTGCAACTTTTTATAAATTCTGAAGCGCTGACTGAGCTCATGGGGCTGCTTTTTAACGGGCTTATGCTTTATATGGGCTATATTCTCTGTGATTGCTAATCACTATCCTCCTTTCTTTTGTGTTGTGTGCAAGATCAGTATTCATAATTTGCAATTCATTGGTCAACACTTTTACATTGCTAGTAATCCAGTAGTACTCACTCGTGAGAGTGAGCGTAATTATTGCAATGATAATATTAATTGTAATAATCTTACCTGTAAAACGCCATAACACTATGAAAAGCATGCCATTGAGTGGACTCTGCAGTTTGTGCTATGCCTTTTTAAGGAGCTGTAGCTGTTTAGCTAGCCTACCAGCAGCCCATAAACATAAACATGCACAGCACATATCTTTCTAATTGTCATAAGCCAACAAACAGGAATCTGTTACTGGTTTTCTTAGTGGTCCCGTGGTGTTTGGAAATTATTCGTTTGAACCTCCTCGATCTTACCTAAAGCCAACCACTCCTACACATCCAACTCTTCCAAATTGATATATGACAATATCTACTTTCGATCACGTGTCTGCGGGGCGACTTAGACGGATTGCGCGTCATCTCGCCTTCCCAAATTTTCCCCTTCTGCTGCAGCTCCTATCCAAAACATCTATCTATAGTACGGAGCACGAGAGAGAGAGAAAGATGTTTAACTCGGTGAATCTGGGCAACTTCTGCTCCCAGACGCGCAAAGACCGGACATCCGAGTTTGGGGACAGGACGGGCTGTGCGTCCAATATCTACCTCCCCAGCTGCACCTACTACGTCCCCGAGTTTTCTGCCGTCTCCTCGTTTCTTCCACAGGCCCCGTCCAGACAAATCAGCTACCCCTATTCCACGAATCTGTCTCAAGTGCAGCCGGTACGGGAAGTTTCTTACGGCTTGGACCCTGCTAGTAAATGGCACCACAGAAGCAACTATGCGTCGTGCTACTCGGGAGAGGATCTGGTGCATAGAGACTGTCTTCCACCATCCACCATGACAGAAATGCTTATGAAGAACGAGAGTGTGTACAGCCACCACCATCACCATCACACCCATCCGGGCTCCAATCACCCTTCCACAGGTTTTTATTCCGGCGTGGGGAAAAACAATGTCCTCCCGCAAGGTTTCGATCGCTTTTTTGAGACGGCGTACTGCAGCAGCACGGACAATCAGTCAGACAATTGTTTACAAAAGGGCGAAGGGGAGAAGCTGGAAAGCGACTCCCAACAGCAGCAGCAACAGCAACAGCAGCCCACAGCGTCTGTACCCGGAGCCGCGGAGCAGGAAAAAGACCCAGAAGATGAGGAGGAACACACAAATTCAGGCTCATGTACGTCTTCCTCTGCAACAACCAAGGACGGCAACGCCAGCAAGAGCAGCCACTCGAGTAGGTATACCGAGCTGTAAAATGGGGGAAGGTTAAGGGGACTAACCCGGTGTTTTGTCGGTCAGATTTTATGTGGAGTTTTATAAGCATTCAAACGATTTTATTATAACCCTACAAAGCTCTTTCTTGCAACGAGAAGAATTTTTACGATGGGAAAGCGCTTTGAAAAAAAGGGGATGTTATACACAGACGCCTCTATGGTGAGAGTCTGTGAAATTTTTAAGAGAGAGCTATTGTGACAAATGTTAACTTTGATCATGAACTTGCGTTGGGCATTTTAAGGGATTTTCTCGTTGGGCTGTCGAGAGTAAAAACCAATTGGGCAGAACATTGCTTTTGGCGTCTTGTGAATTTTCTTTTAGTACACGGTTTGCTCGCAAAAGACATGCTGCGAAGAGTATTACACACTTTACGGTTAAATGCATCTATCTATCTATCTATCTATCTATCTATCTATCTATCTATCTATCTATCTATCTATCTATCTATCTATCTATCTATCTATCTGATGATAGATTAGAAGCGTTTCCTTCATTTACGAGCACACTTAATCGTGTTTTCCCTTGTATGTGGAGATTGCATAGGCTGCACATTATTCCACTTCCCCACAATCCGCTGAAAAAGCTTAAATTCATTAATGTGCATGTTTCCTTCCGCACATTAGGCTTCTTTTCTCCTAATGATTTGCATGAGGTCGCCTGTCATTTCTATTAGTGACTAACTTCATCTAAAGAAATAAATAAAATAAAAAAAATCTAAAAATGGATTTTATTTTTAAAAGGAAATTTTAGAGATTGGGTGCTTGTGTTCAGAACATATTTAGCCTCATGTGCATTGTTTTAGCTCAGCTAGGGAACAGACACAAGCTGAGACCGGTGTTTAGCCCTCTTTCACACACACATAAAAAACAATAAAAAACACACACATTTCCCTGGTCACCTGTTTGATAAGACGTTACAGGGCCACAGAGGTCTTGGTATGGCATTGCAGGCAAGGGCAGTGCATTTAAACCCACTGCCAAAAGATTGTGTAAATTGTTAGTTTAGCTCCAGGGGAATGTGGCGCACATAATGCGGTGAAATACTTTTGTTGTTGTATATTTATAACAGATAAACACGTACTTAAAGGCTGTAAGTTGATATTATTTACTCCAAGCGATTCGGATATTTAACACTCTTTATGGTTGGTTTATCTGATAGCTTCAGCCAGTTCACTAGATGAATGCTGACTGAAATGTTATCAGTACTAATGCCACTGAAACTGAATTCTTAGCATCTGGCAAGTCTGTCGCCTCTTCAGCACTTAAGCTTGCTGTGACCCCCTTTAAAAACGCATTGCTGTTGTTGTTAATTAATGTAACGCCGCTGATTATTTTCCGTGGCAGCTCGATTTTATTTTGAATTTTATTTTTCACTTTTATTTCTTCTCCAGGCGCTCCTCGAACAAGGAAGAAGCGGTGTCCATATTCCAAGTTTCAGATTCGAGAGCTGGAGCGGGAATTCTTCTTTAACGTTTACATCAACAAAGAGAAAAGGCTTCAACTTTCCCGAATGTTAAACCTCACCGACCGCCAGGTTAAAATTTGGTTTCAGAATAGAAGAATGAAAGAGAAGAAGCTGAGCAGAGATCGCCTCCAGTACTTCTCTGGAAATCCCCTATTGTGAGCAGGAACAGAGAGTGCCACAGTGTGGGACGGTGGCATTTAGGCCCCCTCTTATCTCACTGAGTTGTCACTGTGGGCATACCCATTTTCTAAGGCAGCCCACATCGCCAACAGTGCAATGCTAAAGTGGACAGTGGCAGAAATAGGCCTGCATGGGATAAAAATCGCCATTTTCTTATAGCCCTACGGGCGGCGTTGAATTTCTAGCTGGTCCCCAGAAAAAGGCCTACACGATTAGAATAATCATTTATATGCTGTTCTTGAATATGTCCCTCTATTTATCATGATTCTTCATTGTGTTTATTCTATTGTTCACATATTTGTTAAAAACAATATGAAATATAACAAGCATTTTGAATCCTTTATTGCGCAGACAACTTTTAGCTCTCACCCCCAGCTCTGGTCTTTGTATATAGCTTATCCCCATCTAATTATTTCTTTACCGGAGTACGAGCAAATTATAGGAAATCTTTAATTAAGCTGCATATTTCGCCATTGAGAACTGTGACGTCCAATCTGTGAAAAAAAAGTATATCCAACTGTACAGAGTAGCCTATGCAATGTGCTATCATGACTGTAAATAACCGTATGTTGAATTTCCTTTCCGCTATCCCTGCTGCTATTTTTCAGTACAGTGCCCATTCAACTCTAACAGCTTTAACGCCAACACTTGTTAAATTATTTGCTTAAAGCGTTGCTGCTTTCGATTCCAGAGAGCAGGAGCAGATTGTCGGCCTGTGTATCATTAACATAATACCTATGAAATAAACAGAAAATCTATAGGCAAATCACAATGACTTTGTGCTGTTTGTCTTTTTAATTACTACCCTTACCAGTGGTTCTGTGTGCATTTATTTGTTACTTTGTCTTGGTCGTGAGTCAAAACCTTTTGGAAATACCAACTGCTCATAAATGCGTGTATAACCTAACGCTGCTGGCTTGCACACATAACATGTGCACACTTTAAACCTCTGTTAAATGCCAGTTCAAGAGTCTACACGCATTTGGTGCGGTGGATTTGGTGTCGATTGGGAAAATAAGGAATAGTGGCTACACTTGAGGGCTTTTTGACAATTTTAAGGTTACGTCGGTGTAAAAAGGATTATGTTTGAATTTTTGCACAACTGTTAAAAAAAAAGAAAAGAGAGGTGAAGCTCAGATTTTAGAAATGTAGAGAAGAAGGGTTCAATGATAACCTCTTTTAGTGCCCACTAAATGGAATCGCCACTCTTGTAGTCTAGACACTGCCATAAAGACACAGGCACTAAATGCCTATTTTTTTCTCTTAATTGCACCGTCTGTTCGGGGGAAATGGCGTTCACTTCCGCAGTAAATAGTAAACAAGCAGGACTACATGTCCGAGGGACGTTGCAAAGAGGTTTCGACATGAGACAGACATATGTCTGTCTATATATGTATATATATATATATGTATGCGGGTGTGTGGCTTATGTGAGCGCATGTGTGTTTAGTTTGTGTGCGTGTACGCTAAACATATGCGCATGATGATTGCACGTGTGCATTAAGTACAATTTATAATTAAATGTAGTCTTTGAACTTCCATAATGTCAAGGCCTTCACCTTTAACCCGATGCAATAAAGTGGAATCAAGGAGCCCCTTTAGCCCGGAAATGTGTGCAGCGGCGGAATGGGCCAATAAGAGTGAGTGGGAACAGAAAATGGAATGTGTACAGAGAACAACTTTGACCCCTCGCATTAAACTACAGCAGGTAACTTTACCAGCTTTAGCACGTCCAGTAAATACACTTTATTGTCCTTGTAAAATGTATACGTTTTCACGCATGAGGCGTTTTAAAACATTTTGGTGTAAACTGTAGATCCGGATTTGTATTCTCTAAGAAAAGAAAACGTGCTGGTGTGTGGCTGTCTCAGTGTATTTGTCGTAATGGGAGGTTCTGTAAGTGAAAACATGACGGTTTGTGAGTGCGTGGGTGTGTGGTCCTTGTGAGTCAGTCTACCCTTTGATTCTTGACTTGACAAAAGACTGCACGGGCTGTTCTGATCAACAGAAATATTACCGCACCGTTTGCACGTTGTTGTGTTTCCTCCCATTGGTGTGATTTGGGTTATTTTCGGAAATAAGGTTTTTCTTCAAGTTAAAAACGGTTTAAAGTGGGAAAAGGGGGTGGGGGGAGTAAAAGGGATGACCGGCGCTTTTTTGTGCATCTCTTTAGAAGGTCATGTATTTTATCTGCATGAAGTGAAATCAGACTTAATCTGCCCGTTTTAGTATATCATCAGGGATGACAGGGGGCTGTTCTGACTCAAGAAAGACGAAGCACGCTAGCCGACCAGATCAAGGCTATACCAGCCCCTCTTCGCCACACCCACCAACCTTGGCCCTGGGACAGTGACGTGGTAATTTGTAGGTTTCTCCAACACCCAACGTCACTAACAGAGAGTGCTGCAGAGTCTTCTGCAGATGTTGTCTCTCAGCCACACGGGGGCCAGGACTCTCCCGGCCTCTGAACTGCTTTGTTTCCTCAACGGGATCTTGAAAACGTTTCCTGATATAGATGCCTCGGTGACATCACTGTAGTATTATTAGTTGTAGAAGTAGTAGCAGACATCAGTTTTGGCGATGTGTGACAAAAGGACAGTCCACTGTGCTGGAATGCGGCTCTTGCCATGCGTCAGTCTGGCTTGTGCACTTGGGTGTTGCGGTGATGAAAAACATGGCGGTTTGTTTCATTTAGAGCAGAGGAAAGAGAATGGAGAGTAGCCTGGGTCCATTATTATGCACGAGGAAATTTATTTAATTCGCCTACATAATAAGTAATATTTTTGTGCCAGAAAACTGGTAATAAGATCATGTTTTTATTTATTATGCACAAAAACTAAATTATAAAATAACACCGGGTAGAGGGTGTCTTCGTCTTGTGCGTGTGTTTGTGTGTGTGTCTTTTCCCCTCATAAACTTAGAAAAAAGAAAACATTTCACACCAGTAAAAAACGAAAAAGTTAATAAAAAAAAGTTAAATACAGTGAAAAAACTGTTACATTTTCCTTTTTGGTTCATTTTTTTCTTCCATTTTGTTACAAATTTAAGGCAGACATTTGTTTTTGTTGTTGTTGCTGTTTTCATCTATAAACTGTTCTGACTTTAAATTTTCTTTATTTTTCTTGTAAGTATACTTGGCGGTATTTTGTTACCCGCCTCCTGCAAATTCTAATCAAGTGATTATAGGCTATTGAATGCTTTTATACTACGATGTTGTACTTACATCTCAGCACCTAACCGGTTCTATTGGGCCATAAAACAGTTCGTCGCTGTAAAACGAGCACCTATTGCTGCAACCAACTAGCTTGCAAAGCGCCTTCATTTACATTAGCGCTTTTGTAGGCTGCCATTTATGGATTGTTGTCACCAAAATTAGTTTTGGTAAAACTTATCGAAAGTTTAAATCCCATGCACATGGCATCTGGTGTAAGGTATTCGGTAAAAGGTAATAATGTAATCCTGCTGTACTTTGACGGTGGTTATCGCTTTGCTATTTAATTAAGCGCTTGCGTGATCCTGGCACCATAAATTTGAAGTTAGCCACGGAGTGGACAACAGCATGAAAGAGCTCACAAAGCACAGCCTGCCTACTTGCAACTGGAAAGATATTTTAAAGTGGCCGCCAGGAGCAAATTAGTTATGTCGCCCCAGTGGCTCCTGATTAGTGCAGGAAACCCACTACCATGTAGGCTGTCTCGCAGCATTCACCACCCATACCTGCTGGCATTATCATAACAACCTCCATGTTTGCAATAATTTATACGATAATTTAGGGTTGGTTGCTGGCTGAAATTTAGACAAGTGTAAAGACCATGGTAAAAACTAAACAAAACAAAAAACAGTGCCAGTAAAGTGCGTGTGTGTGTTGGGGGGGGGGGAGCTTTTTCTTCAAAATGTTTAGCCAGACGACAAAGCCGGCTTTAGGCGTCTTGCAAAAAAGAAAGAAATGGGAAAAAAAAAATAGAAAAAATCCTGAAATTTTCAGGGACCACTTATTGGGAAATAAGGTGGTTCTCGCGTTTCCATGGGAGAAATGGATCTGTATAAACAAACAACATTCTGTTATGGAAGCAGAGAAGAATGAATGCCCATTGAAAGTTTTCCTTGGTTTCTTTTTAAGAAAAGCATAAATGTGGGGATAATAACCCTGCTACATAGCTTTGCTTTAACTACCGCAATCTTTGGGCTCTACAGCAAGTAGTTGACAACAGTTAGCTCCCCTCACTTCTAGCTTATGACAATCACAGTCACGCAAATCTGATTGTTTCAAGTGGAGCTCTTCTGCCATCATGTGCAGGGTCAATGTGCATTCTGCTGTAGGAAAAAATAAACAACAAAAAAACAATCAAGTCATAAGCTCGTGTTTTTCTGTTATTATAGCCTCAAGCACAATTTCCATGACTGGTTTGTGAAATCACTGCACATTTTCCATGCTGCTGGCAGCTCTGCAACAGCACATTACTGTCCCATCTGTGACACCCCAGCACACATTTTGGGTACTACCATAACAACAGGCGTTGTGTCATTTTACTTTATCATTTCAGATATATCACTCCAGTATGCACTCTTCTGCAATGCCAGGTTTGTGAGGTTTCTTTGCGTCTTTTGTGAAATGCGCCTGTTATTAAATCTAACTAGTGCGCATATAATTTGCTTATACTCGTGACTGTTTCAGGCTTTGTGCTGAGTCGCTGTTAGCCTGCGGGCTAGGTGGGAATGTGTCATAAAGCATTTTTGTGCGTGTTTGTCAGTGGTGTGACTTTGTGAAATGAGCTGACAATATAACGTGTGGGTGTTGTGTCCTTCTATGAAGCAAAAACCTGCCTTTGTTGCACAATTTTTAGGTGTGAAAATTGGCTACATTTCTATTCATTCTCTATGTTGTCTATATTGTCTCCTCATTGCTAAACACCAGGGTATTGTTTATGCTGTGGTGTTTGATGAACACGTTCACTACAGTAATGTATCCACACGGCCAAGATTTCGTGTGTTCGGCGGGTGTTTGGAAAAAAAACACAAAACAACCATCATTTACTCTGATTATTTATTTCACCTACATTGACTATGTGTGTGTGTGTGTGTGTGTGTGTGTGTGTGTGTGTGTGTGTGTGTGTGTGTGTGTGTGTGTGTGTGTGTGTGTGTAAAAGCAAAAGGTTTTATATCACCTTGACGCACAACAATTTTATATACATTACACACATAACCAAAAGCGCAAAGTGATACAAAATATGTTGCCCTTGCCTTTGGAAATGATTCTGAACTGGAAACACAGCCTCGCGTGCATTTGCTTTCACAGAGTAAACAAGCAGGCTAACCGTCTCCGTGGTTAAAGCATTTTAACAAACATTTTAAAGCGTTTAAACATAGCCTGCTTTAGCAGCCAAGTTTTACAGTTGCTGAAATACAAAATATGCTGAGGTCTAACTCGTTCTAGCCAGCTTTTCTATGTTAACGAGGAAAAGTCAACAACATTAGCTAAACTACGGTTTAGTTTCAACCCAGTGGGTATAAAATATAACGCTGTTGTTCTTCTGACTTTTAATGTAGGCTTTAAATTACATGATATGAAAGTTGGACAACAGCCTACATTTATATTTGTTTTATATCCGTTTTATTCTACTTTGTTGTTTTTTCCCCATGTTTTTATGCTTTTTACATGATAACTGTTATTATAATTTAGACATGATCTAATTAGCTTTGAGGACCGAAGAAACAAAATCACATTAAAAAACCTTTCTGTGCGTAAACACTTTCAAAGCTCGTATATTGAATAGAGGAAATTATTTTCAAATCCTTGTTTCCACTGCTACTCTGCGTGTGAAATAATGATGACAATAATAATGGTAAAAAAAACAAAGCAAAACAACAAACAATTAAAAAACAGTTAAAGTACTAATAATAACACAACCAAACATGTGCAAAGGAATTGAAACATTTATAGAAATACTATATGTGCTCAAGTAAGCAAATACCTATTTATTAGGCTATATATACGTAAAATATAATTCTGTACACCACAACATCAATATCCTTGTAGGCCACCCATTTGCAATTTCCCCGTACAGTTGAACACATTATAAGGCGACACCCCGTTAAACAGCTAAGTGCTGCTTCGTTGGTTCTTTCAGTCTACTTAAAGTTGACCAATTGCTTTAAAAAGATGTGGCATTATTATTATGATTAGTCTAATGAATTCTGGTGCATTTCAGCTGGAGCACAATGGTAATACAAAAACAAATCCAAATTAATAATCAGAGAATCCAAATTATGGTGGTAATGCTACAAAATCAGTCAAAAAGTCTTTTCCCAAAAGATGACAGTTTTATATTAAGCAGGTCAAAAGAAAAAAAGCAAAAAGAAAAAAATTACTGGCCAATTACTTTTTGGGCTGCTCCACACATTCATCTGTACTATTTCTTTAAATTTCCCACCGTAAAAAACGTCCTCATTCCTGCTGAGGCTTTGTTTAAGAAAACAACACATCTTCTTACCCGCTTACAGCTTTTCTCGCTAAACCTGTAACAACAACAAAGCGGTTGGAGTTTTAAAAAGAAGCAAACAAAAAGAAAATACACAAATTGTACCATTTGGATCAAATCCAGGCGGCTCCACAGCATAAGCTCCGAGGCGAAAAGAAACTCGAGGCATGGCTGAGTTAATTTGCTTTGAAGCATCTAAAAGTTTGTGCTGAACTAGAAATAAAACATCCAAAAGCCACGTAGTAAGAGCCTTAAAATCACTGCAGCAAGAGCTGCCGTCCTTTGTTCTTCCTGGTATGGGCCTGCTGGTCTGACCCCCAGATGGTCACTAGGTGGCGCTCTTGCTCTACCAAAAACCCCTTACTCTTCCCAACTTGACCGCGCTGACGTCACGTCAGTCTGGAGCATCAAGGCCACTTCCACGCAGCTATTGGTCTGAAACTCACATGACATGTCTCCGAGCATCCATAATTATGTTACTGATATTTTTGCACCCCCCTCCAAAAGATGTCAGCATCCTACTGTCATTTTTCTCCCGGAGAATCCCGTAGTTTAGACCAGTGGAACACACCAAACGATTACTGTGTTACCAAATGCAAAAATGTCATGTCCGAATAACATAGCTCCCGGTAACTTCCTCATGGATTCCTTAATGGGAGGATCATCTTCCTTCAGGGGTGACAGTTATTCCAGCAACCCCGGAATGTACATCCACTCAGCTGCAGAGTACGGATATTCAGTGATGAGAAACAGTGGGAAGGTTGGACTGTCTTCACTCTCGAAAGGAGACGAGATTCTTACTCCGGGCGGTGTGTCGCTCAGCGGCTTCCAGGATGAGGCCTACCTGTCAACACAACTGGCCACATGGACCCCAGGCTCCAAAACCTCCAGGGACGAGCAACCTGTTGCCCAGTGTTTACAACCCTGCTCGTTTCCAATGGGTAGCGTCAAAGAGGAGGCGTTTTGTTGCCTCTACCAGGATGACAGCAATAAGGGGAAACAGACAACAGAGTCAGCCACTTACATCCGGCTTGGGGACAATAGCTGCCGGCCTCAGCAAACTGCCTCCTCTTCCAGCGGATGTTTCAAGGTGTACAGCGGAGAGAGGCCGCCACAGGATGGTCGGCAGTTCCCCTCCAGTTTCTCTCTGACCCACTTGGCGACATCTGTTGAACCATCAGCAGAATCGACAATAAGTCGCAGCAAAGCGAAGGAGACAGCGAGAGAGCTTTCCAAAACAGAGGAGAGTCAGAGCAGGAAGGAAGAGAAGGCCAAGAGTGACAGCTGCACAGATATCTCGGACGGGGAATTAAAAGGTAGAATGCTAATTTACGCCCACCCCCACATCATCCCCCACCCCCAACTTTAACTTAGACACGTGCATATGTGTCAGTACAATGTGTCAATGTGTCAATACAATGCTCACGCGCACACGCAGGCGGGTTGTTGACGGTGTTACTAAAAGGATCGCACAGATGCAATAATTAATAACTTTAGTGTAGCTTTGTGTTTGATATCAGTCATATGGTCTGCATGGGGATTTGATAGCCTGGCCTAGGAGGGGGTACGGTGCTCGTGGCATTTAACACAATTCCATTAATGTGACAACGTGAGATGGGCAGTTATCATTAGAATAAACAGCCCCCCTCCCGCCGCTCTCTCTTTCATACAAGCTCTGGTTATTTATTGACAGAAGTAACAGCACCATTTCATACCTCAAAATTCTGGCATTGAGCCAGTATTAAATTGTACGGGTTGTCTCCAAAGTTTTAAACTTTTCGACCCAAATTATTGAGGATATAATAATAATAATAATAATAATAATAATAATAATAATAATAATAATAATAATAATAATAATAATAATAGACAGAGTGTAAGCTCATGAAAGGCCACTAATTTTACGGTGTACGTAAAACATTTAAATTAAAAGAACACGTTGGACGATACTTTTGCTTTTTCAGGAAAGAAAGCTGACACGTTATATTTGACAAAATATGCAGAGGTAAAATAATTCCGTAAAACCACAATCTGTTGATCGTTTTGTATTTCTAGTTATTATTATTATCATTATTAGTAGTAGTATTAGTAGTTATAGTAATAGCAGCAGCATTAGTATTAGTAGTATTAGTCGTAGTGGCACTGGTATAACACCCGTAATGAATCTTAAAGTTTTTACATATTTTTCATGAGCTTATTTAAAGTGAATTTCACCTTGTTATTTATAGATGAAGATCAACACTATGCTTTTATTTTTTTAATTTAATTGGACAATGCTGTAGGGTCTGTGTTTGTGTATATTTGGATTTGGGAGGGGGAGAGTGTGTGTGTGTGTGTGTGTGTGGGTGGGTGTGTTTGTCTGTGTGTTTGCGCGTGTTCGTGAGAATTAAATTACGGAATTAAATGTTTTGGTAATGATTAAATGTTGGGCACACAGCGACTGTTCACATTAGGGTAATTATTAAAATAATCTGCCTGTGTTTATACGTGTGTGGCGTTGGGGGAGGGGGGGCGTTATTCCCTAGAGTCTGCGAGCTAATCAAGAAATTAAGTGAGTGTGCAGAGCAGCAGTGTGATTTTTTCCGCTGCTGGTACTTCGATGCGTTGTTTCTTTGTCCTTACCCCCCCTAAATCTGGTATCATGCTGCAGAGACCGCCTCTTGTTTTAAGATGAAGCTAAAAATAAAAAAAATAAAAAATATATCTGGCTCCGGTGTGCAAAGGTAATAAAGTTTTATGGGAGTCTGAGGTCCAACATAGACAAAGGAAGTGCCTGCACACCCTCGTTTGATTCCATCTAATTATAGTTGTACATCTTACAGAAGCAATTTGCAAGCAGTAGGTGTTGTTAGAAAAGGTGCGATGCTCGATGTAGTTCATTTGTTCGAGTAAGAGCGGAGGTGAAGCACCCAGGTGAAGCTGTTCTCTTAAACTACTAATTTGGATTTCTTTGAACGGTATTGAATGTGCATTTAGAAGATGTGGGCGTGTACATAGCATCTACTGTACTGATCAACGCCTTGAAGATCTCCGCGCAAAATGTCGGGATTTGGCCGCCTGTTTTCTCACTGTCCTATTTCTCTCGGTCCGATAGATGATTTGTCCGCGGAAAAGACAACGGGAAGCTGGTTAAAAGCCAAAAGTGGAAGGAAGAAGCGCTGTCCCTACACAAAGCATCAGACGCTGGAGCTGGAAAAGGAGTTCTTGTTCAACATGTATCTGTCTCGGGAGCGCCGCCTGGAGATCAGCCGGAGTATCAACCTGACCGACAGACAGGTCAAGATCTGGTTCCAAAACAGACGCATGAAGCTCAAGAAGCTAAACAGGGAGAGCCGAGAAAGGGAACAGAGCGCAGTCTACAACTACTCCTGAACAGATATTTAACAAAAACACACGCACACACACACACAAACACACATACACACACACACACACATCATGCATCACATCCATTACATCCAAATCACGCACACAGACAGCCCAGGCAAAGATATCAACAGACATGCATGTGTCTATAAATGATACATCCAGCAATTATTTAGTGATCCTTATGTGCACACTAAGCACACGTGCACACATCGTGCCTTCCTATATGAACGATCTAAACGCTGCAACTTGCAGACCAGACCTGAGCTTTCCAGGTAAACAGTTGTAGCGACACTGGAACAGTAAGGTGCTATTAGCTTGTAATTTTAATTGAAATATAACATAAACCAAAGGAAAGGAGGAGGCGACATTCACGCAGTCTATAAATAACTAGTGGCATGTAAGCGGTTTCATTTTGCTGAGCTTCAATGAATGAAATGCCACTTGTGCTGCTGCTTCTTCCTTGGTGTGTAATGTGCATGCACGCGATGATATTAAACTATGTCATGGCGAACGATTCCAAAACAATAAAAAAGAAAGAAAGGAGGGCGAATTAGATAAAAAGCTATTTCCAACTTTGTCCTTCCCCTAGCATAGCAATGAAAATGAGAGGGAGGGAGAGACACTGCGGATGAGAGAAGGAGATCATGGCAGTTTTAATAGAAGTGAGAGACCATAACGTTGATTTAAATATTATCCAGGTGACCACAGTAAGTCAAGGTCATAAAATTCTAATGTCAGGTTCGCCCTGGAAAGCGTTGGGGGTGGATTTTATGATCTGCAAATATAATGTGCTGCAGCAGTAAAGATGCGTTTAAAGGTGTGTGTGGAGGAGGGCTAATCCACACAGCAGAGACTGCAGTGTGCAGGACCCAGCCGAGAGGCGCTGGGCTGGCAGGAGCAGGCGCCTCCACCCCGGGGATAGTGGAGCTTCATGGGCGCAGGAGATAAGGAGGATGGTGGATAAAGGGACAGCGACCGCGACGGCTCCAGTGACAATAATAACAAGCGTCACGGCAAACACGTGGATAACAAAGCGCATCTGGAAGGCGTCTACCGAAGGCAAGTGAAGGTAGGACCCGGTTTTACGTAATATTTTTATTTCCTGTTTCGGGAAGTGTGGCGCATCTGTCAGAGAAGTTTGCCTGACAGCTCATTTGGCACGCACGGTGCACGCCTGCTCGCGTCCGTAGTTTGAATGAAGTTGTTTCAGCGTGCTGCTGATTGCTACTCAGTTTCTTTCTCGAATCAGGATGCTGGTTGTT
Organism: Simochromis diagramma; assembly: GCF_900408965.1. Taxonomy (NCBI): domain Eukaryota; kingdom Metazoa; phylum Chordata; class Actinopteri; order Cichliformes; family Cichlidae; genus Simochromis; species Simochromis diagramma. Next base: position 1,920,315 of record NW_024387152.1, on the reverse strand, counting down.
GATTGTTTTCTTTGTTTGTTTGTTTTTTGGATTAGCTCTGGAGATTTGCTGGACTGGATTTTTAAGCTATGTTTACTTAACGAATGGACTAAATTTACGCTGCGCTGACACAATAATATTTATGAATTTAGAAGAGTAGCAAAATTACATGGATGCGGTTTTTGAGACGATACAATTAAAAGTCATGGCACATCTAATGTGTCTACAGGCAGCGTAAAAAGCAGCATGATTGCAGACCACAGTGTGTATCATACTCGCCTTTTTCCTTAGTGCTGGATAGTGTTAATCCCCACTTGGCTTTTCATGCATTGTCCTTTCCATGGATATTTTTTGTAAACCCCTTTGCGCGAAGCTGAAGCGTGGTTTAGGTAGTTTCATGTTGTTGGGGTTGGCTTCCTGGCTCGGCAACAAGAAACTGCCTTGATTACGTCAGTTCGTCTTCATCAAGGGCACAATTTCCGCCGAATTACCCCCTATAGTCACACAGGTCCCCGCAAATGGCATTGTAAATGAACTGAGTTGCAATACCTTGGACAGAGACGTTTTCTTTCTTTGCTGTTATTTTTGTGGTGGGCTGTAAAACCTCCCAGAGGCTCTCAGAAGGAGAATAGGTTGTAAACAACATGGGGTAAAGTTTTAGACTGCGTAGTGGTGCATCTGTCATCACTGGCTGTCCGTTTAGGTTTCGTTGTTTCAGCTGTTTTATGATGAGATTGAAAGAGACATGGATACATAGGTGGCTGGATATGTCGCGGACTTGACTAATTAAATTATCAGAGAAATGTGTAACAGGACATTTATGCTAATGACACTTCTATGACTTCATCTGAGCTCTTTCTTCTGCTAACGCACAACTTCTTTTAAGTGTTTAAAACCAAAAGGCCGTTCAGTTCCAACTTCCAATTTGCTGGGAAGTTTTGCAGTGATAGGCTCCCTAACGTCAACACAAAAAGCTACTTTGTCATTTCCAGCAATAGCTACTGATGACTGTTTACTAGAAAACATTAGAATACACACAAACAAAAATCGCTCCGTTAGCCACATTTTGCATTGAAGATTCAAAATGTTACATTTTTAGTACAAATTCCTACAAAAATCTTTGTGTGTTTGGGTGCATTAAAGAACTTGGGTCTTTTATGTCTTTCAGTTGTGTTTCCTCTGGTTCTACTTAAATGTTTGAAACTTTATTTTGTCTTTCCACGGACCGCTATGCGGAAGAATATCCTGGGTTTTACACGGTTTCATCTGTTATGTGTTGTGGCTAAGTTTCCAAAACATAATGGGCACACATTATATCTTTATTGGAGTCGACCCGCAACACTTTCAGTGTACGTTTTTGGACTAATGGCACTTAAATTAATGAAATTATCAGAGTAACCATTCATTTCTAGCGTGAATTTAGAAATGAATGATATTTATGTTTGAATCTAAACTCACTGACGGTCACAGATAGTTGGCAAAACTTTATGTCTTGTAATAAACATTGTTTTATTATAGTGAAAATTAATGAAAGGGGAAGAAGGAAAATAGAAAAGAAACTCTCAAAAATGACTAGATATCTGTCAGGAAAGGGGTTTTAGCTTACGTCAGCGGTCAATGAAACAAAATAACTTATTGATGAAAGAGCTGCTTATTCTGCAAGCACTTTTTTTTTTTTTTTTTTTGGAAAGGCAGTCCAGTGTTTATGCTAGTCACTATCTCCCCTTGTTTTCTCAGCCCCCTCCTTGTAGCGGTAGCACCAGTGGAAGAGACAGTCTGGAATCCAAAGTCACTTTCATTCAGCTCAGTGAATGAGTGTCTCTCTTGGAATGCACCACTGACAAAGACTTTACAGCGCCGAAAACAGCCCCGAGAGCTGCACAGATTCACCCTAAAACCATATACACATAAAGTAATTTATTCCACTTTGTAGTTGCGCACAGGAACTGAAGCCTTTACACAGCCGCTTCCTTTGGGACAGCTCAAGATGTCTCACTGCTGCTGGCATGATCAGACATGAACCAAATATGCTAACAGCTTTTCTTTCTTTCTTTGTTTCCCCCTTTACCTTTTTTCTACTGTCATTTTCCACATTCATTATGTTTATTTTATGATAGAGAGGAAAATTAGCACTTCGAAATTTATTTTATTTTATTTTTACCATTTTACCAAGAAGATCGATTAGGGTTTGAATTCAGAAGGGGCGTTATCCTTCTTTCTTTGGAATGGAAAATGTGAAGACTGCTCTGTTGCCAATTTGTGCGGTGCAGGAATGACTCTTAAAATGCGCCTTTTTTGGATTTGTTGAATGACATTTAATAACTGAGAACGCTTTCCAGCCTCAGGATGGCTTATAAAGGAAAGCCTCAATAAGAATAGAATTTTTCTGTAAATAAGTGACACTCGTGGCCTTAGAAAAAGGGGGCGCGAGAGAGAAAGAGACTTACGCTGTTTTATATATTAACTGCGCGAAAAAATTCAAACTGTCACAGGCCTGCTCACCAGCACTGTAATTGATCAGCTTCAGAACTGATCACTTTACGGGCTGTTTTGACACAAAATGCGTTTGAAAGACATTTTTAAAGCTAATTTATTAGAATAAGAATGTCAGTTATTGATTCTCTGAAACACTGGCGTGCAGCGGTCATCTTGGGATTTCCATCCAATACAGGAGGAGAAATACAGATATACATTTTGTTATTGTAGTTTTTGGCCTTTCAGTGCAACTCTGTGGTCCTTAATATTCAGCGTTTGGGGCGTTATGAACACATTGTGTTAACGTTTCTTTGAATTATCTTTATGTGTAGTTTAAACAGATAACATAGCCTAGATGTCGTATTTGAACGTGACTAACTAATTTTGGAAAAGGGAAATGAGACGCGTTTATTTTGTATTTGTGTGTTTGTGTGTGTGTGTGTGTGTGTGTGTGTGTGCGCGCGCGCATGTGAGGGAGAACTTGTGATGTCTTGTGATGTCTTGTCAATTTTGCAGTAGTTATCTTGCTCTCACCATTCATTTGACAGAATAATTACTTTCAGTATCTCTGCTCTAAACAGGAAAAATAACGCGCTTCCATTCTGGCACTAAACGGGCATGTCTAATAAAAGAAAGTCATGTTCCAACGCACACCTCGTATCCATGTTTATTATCTCCCCGGACTGGTTTTGCTGATAAAAGCAGACTCAGATACAGAGTTCTGACTCACTTGACAATCAAGATGAGTCAGTTTATCTGAATAAGCATTGGGTGTAATATCAGCTTGAGTAGCCTTGCGGGTTTATAAAGATACACTTACAGAGAAATTCGTAATCTGCACACACGGCGATTTTCATGCAAGTGTACTAATGATCTTAGCTGAAGTTCCCCTTCTAATATCATCACGAGAAGCATGTTGCTGTATTCATCTACAATCATTTTTTACGGTGAAAGGTGGCTGCTGAATTAAAAACGCGGGCGCGAAGATTATTTTGACGGAGCAAACACTGATTACATGCCTGTGAGTCCGTATTAATAAGAAGCATCAGTGCACGCTTTGGTTCATGCGGCACAAATAGGCCTTTTGAGAATTGCAACAACACCTGTATTTGTGTGTATTTTTGTCCATGCGAAATGTGTGTAAGTGATACGTGTCAGAATCTGACGTACATATAGGTTGGCGGAGTTATAGTTAGTCTATTGTCATCATTGATTCAAGAAGCCGTTTTTTGGATAAATTATTTTGCATGTCAGAAGGACAAACGACTGTAGTAAAATGAAAACGTAGACTCGCTGTAATAGACAGTGTCATATATTGCATAGATTACAAATCGTTATTAGACCAATATGAGATTTTTTGAAACCTCAGATATAAAACCAACTGTGCCACAGACGACTACAAATCCCATAAACAAGCCAAACAGACGGTTCTGTATTTTTCTCCAGTTAAACTTTTACCCGTATACTTTTGATTTGTCAAGTTTCACTCTTGATTTGCTGATTTTAGAGTGCATGTGTTCAACACAAACAGTCACTTCTGCTACACGAGGTTGTGTTTCTCTATAAAATGTTACGGAACTAAAATAGGACAGTGTTTGGTCATGCAACAAAATACTGCGACAGTATATTATCAGCTGGTTCAGCTGCAAGTGTAGTTGTGCCCTGGAAGAATAGAGATTAAGGACAGACATTCAAAAAAAGAAAAAAGAAACGACAAACAACAAATGGTTTATATAAAAAGTACTTTTTATTTATAGCAAAAGAGTGAAATGGATGATGGGAGATAATTGAACAGAAGTTACTTCTCATTAATGACACATACACACACGCACACACAGAAACAAAAGCACACTTCAAAACAATAAAAATGATATTAGTGCGTTGTTGCAGACATCGATACAGGATATATTCGAATCCGTCTTTACCATCAGATTGTAATAATTGCTCATTGAGTATTATTTCATTATACTGGGAATATCTGAAATCAGCAGACTGCAAATGTTAAACCTCCAGAAAAAACAAATGAATAAAATAACTGATTAGCACATTTGGTAAATTTCTTTGTCTCGATTAACCTGTGGGTGAACAATAACTAGGCTCAGAGCTGCGCATTCATCAGCACACACCAGGACACCGTTTGGAGTTATCCGGGTTAAGGTCCGCCGTCTGGTCTTTTAAATTTCATGGTTGAATCTGAACTCAGCAGCGAGGACAAACGTAGGACTTCCTACTGCGTATATGATTTGATGCACGTTGTTTTACACCACGAAGCCAAAATGTTGAATATCGTGTCGGTTAATCAACAAATGTAAAACTGTATTTCGACTCTAGCTGATCTAGGATAATTACCGGCATCGTTTATTCCTTAGCCTGGCGCTGACAAAGGCTCGTTTTTAAACGCCAACGCTACAGATGTTGCAAATTGGGATAATTATCATTTTATTACAATCATTATTTTCGCTCTTTTTTCTTTCTTTCTTTGTTGTTAAACTCTTATTTCGTATATTTCAGTGCATGAAACTGTATTTTAGCCCAGTTTGAGATAATGTTTGCCACAGTGAAGTGTGACTTGTTCTTCCACACCACATATTTTCTCGTTTGCACATAACTGTCAGCTTTGCACGTCCCAAAATGGATTTCTTGTCTTAAAGGTTGCAATCAGTTAACCTTCTTTTTGCCAGTTCAATTCCTTTTATAAACAACTAGTGCACAGCAGAGACGATATTATCTGAAACATTAAACCTGCAGTTGCACATAAAAGAATAAATACTACATAAAACAGATTAAATAGTCCAAATACAACATATGGGCAAAATATAACAGTGTGGGTGAAAGCACACACACACACACACACACACACACACACACACACACACACACACACACACACACACACACACACACACACGCGCGCGCAGGCACATTGGAACGTGTGCAGCTTTTAGGAATTAATAATTCATCATCTATATTATCTACCTCATCCACCCTCCGCAAATGCATTATATTTTCTTCTGTATGACGCCGGTGGCTACTTTAGTTGCTCCTGTATCAACGTATAGTTGATCCTCTTCTATTTGCTGTGTCTCTGCATCTCTATTTAAGAATCAATTCTTGTTTCACTGCCTGCTAACTGACAAGCTACCCATGTGCATTGCAGGGCAAAAAACAGCAGACTCATGCCACTGGATACAACAGTAACATTACCCCTGTCATTAAAGCTTTCACAGTTAGCCTTTTAATGAACCATTTTACCTCTTCTGCTTCCAAAGTCCGCTCTGCTGTCTTCGGCCCTTCTTGTTTCATATGAATTGTTTCAGATACTCATAGTGGTGGTGGTGGTGCCGGTTTAATGTTGAGCGAGGAACTCGGATGCAGTCTTATTAACGACACGTTTATGAACAATCAAATGGTCCTCGTTAAAATTTATTGATGGGCATAAAAACATGAACGGTCACTAGCCGAATATAGCGCGCCGTAGTGGGCTGCTTGTCAAGAATCTGAATCCCCTCCTCTCCTATCTCTGCAGATCCCATTTAGGAAATGTTTGCTGTATCCTCGTTAAAACAGTGCAAACTTTATTAGTGGCGTATGCTACATCCTCGTATTTTTGATTCAGTCTCTCCAGTATCCAATCCAGCTATATCTAGCCACCGTAGAGGCTTTTTTCCTAAGAAATAAACCTCATGCCGCAGGAAACTCTAACACCTCCGCTTTATCAAACGTGCTTTAAAGCGTGGTTTGATAAAGATATAAGAGTAAACGATTCGGTAAACACTTTGCTGTAATGCTATCCCTTGCAACAGCATGGCGCTACGGTAGATTTTGCCAGACAAAGATTGATTACACCATCAAATAGTGCCTTGCTCTTAGACGTAATGTGCGCAGGTCTGTTGTGCGACTAGAGGTAGATCCACTACTAGAACTACAAATGCGTATTTTCTTCATGAAAGAACATAGTTTTTGGAATTGCCTCTGTGTCTCCGAGAAAAAATAGTAAAAGATTATATTCTTTAATCCGATTTATGTGCACTGGTATCCCAAGATAAGTGGCGCATTGATCCACTGTACAATTTTTGTGGGGGTAAATATAATCACGTGTTGGTGAGGCAGCCAATAGCAGCCAGGGAAGCGTTGAGAAATAATTACCTGCCTTGATTGTTCTATGGCTAGATAAAAAAAAGTACACATACACTCCATATAATAATCGGATGCATGTAAAAGAGTCGGTGAAGCTTCGACATGTCGACCACGGGTCCCATAAGTAATTATTATGTGGACTCCTTGATCAACCATGAAAACGACGATGTCCTTACTGCAACTCGTTTTTCGGCGCCCGGTTCGCACCCAGCCGGTCCTCGTCCGACGTCGCTAGTACCGGAGTGTGCTGACTATCCTTCCTGCAGCTTCGCACCCAAGCCACCCGTCTTCTCCACCTCCTGGGCCCCTGTACACTCCCAGTCATCAGTGGTTTACCATCCATACAGTCACCAACCTCACTTAGGCACAGACTCGAGATATGTGCGGTCATGGCTGGAGCCGATATCAGGCGCCGTGCCTTTCCATGGCTATCCGGGGAACAACAGGCACTACGGGCTGAAGCCCGATGCATTTCAAGAACACAGAGCCGGCGAGTGTCTCGGCTCCAGCGGACGGACCTACACGGATTATCTGTACTGCTCATCCACTGACACGCGAGACAAGGCGCAGCAGAATCTCCCCTCTCCAGAGTCGGAGCTCATGGCTTCAGGAAAACATAAAGATGAGAAACCGGAGCTAGATCCGAGTAAGTTCAAGCGCCTATACGATCTTTTTACAGCCGGTGGGTGTTTTGTTTTTGGGTTAGCTTTAAATATGCTTTTGCTCAGAGCCATTTGAACGTCCTGCTTAAAAGTAAAATTATAAACTGCTACATTCTTCCTTTCAGCTCAGCTCTGAATCGCTTCTTGCTATAGGGAGCAAGCTTTAGGAACTATAAAAGACAAATGCTTCTCGGCTAATATTGGGGCAATAAAACCAGACGGGGTTGTTAACATGGACTCAAACCTACAGGAAGACGTTGAAATTGGGAGGATGTTGCATAAGCTTAAAACACATGCAAGGTGTTCTAAAGTGAACGGCCTAAACTCACTTGAGAATCCATATTCGTCATATGGTGCATTGTTACGACTTTATGTTGACCCCGTGCTATTAAAGATGGCACAGCAAACCCTGTAAGCCGAATTTAAGTCCTGTATTGTTAGATGGGCCCTTCCTGTGTGGAAAAGCCACATTCTGGCTCTGTTTGACCCCCAGATGGAATAAAAGGAAATAAAAACGGTTCTCACATAGTGAAGAGATTACATACATGTGTATGGATGCATATGACTATCTGCTCTCTTCTCTGGGTCCAAAACAAATTCACATGACTCTTTTTTTCAGACAACTTGAGGAATGTAGGGACATACTCGAGGACTTTCACCACGGACCTGTAAAGGCTTGAACCACGGGCCATTTTATGGGCCAATAAAGTGAATAAGCGCATTGAGTATTTTACGACGGTGTTACTCACAAGTTAAGGGGACAAGGAAGCAAATCAGTGGAGGCTTGGAAAGTGTAAGACTGAGAATCTTTCCTTAAAATGTTAACTGGCAGTTTAGCTTTAACGACGTACACCCAAACTTGTGTGTGCCTTGGCACTGTTTTCAGTTTGTTGCACTTTCTGATGAGTCCACAGATTTCCTATAAATCCTCATTCAATTTATTTTTTTAAAGGCCGAACAGTTAATGCTGATGTCATCTGTTTCACAATTTAGCTTTATATTGTTATTCTGTCTTTATTATTGTTGTTGTTTGTATTTGCAGATAATCCTGTGGCAAATTGGATACACGCCCGCTCCACAAGGAAGAAGCGATGTCCTTACACAAAGTACCAGACTCTCGAACTGGAAAAGGAGTTTCTGTTCAATATGTACCTTACAAGAGACCGCCGATACGAGGTCGCCAGAGTGCTGAATCTGACTGAGAGGCAGGTCAAAATCTGGTTTCAGAACCGGAGAATGAAGATGAAGAAGATGAACAAAGAAAAGACCGACAGCAAAGACCAATAATGTGGACTACAGTGACAAAACAACCAACAATAACCACTAGTCTAATGGACAGCACAGATGTACCAAAACACACGACAAGCGCCCCTCTCCTCCTTATATTTATCACTTTTGTTGGATTTTTTTGTATTAACCTTAACTTCCAGACTGTTTGATGCCGAATATTATTTTTTAGTGTACATTTATGTGTCGAGCGTTTAAGTAGGAAAAAAAGAAAGAAAAAAGAAAACGGAAAACTTCTAAGGAGAGAATTACACTTTGCTTTCACTTCGAGATATGTGGTTTTGTAAAAGAAATTAAAGAAGCGCAGTTTGGATACGCTTAAACTGTCCGGAGAAAGAGAATACTTGAATTCCTTTGAATTTCACAAAAACCATAATTTATGCTGTGAATGTTTTCTTTCATGTTTATTTTCTTTGTACGCTGTTGTGCAGGTGTAGTATTTTGTACAGCAACATCTGCGGTCGACATGTCTGTCTTGTATTTTTGTGATAGCTGTAGCTGTATTTGTGCACATTTTCTTTCTCCTTTTTTTGACTGTAGCCTACGAGTTTAATTATAGAGTGTAGATATAGACCTCTGCAAATATAACCATAATCCCAAGCTCTTGTTTTCTGTGTTTATTGTGGCTTTGCAGACTGTGTATTTGCGATCGGATTTAGCAGACTACACGGCTGTACAGGGGAATCCAAAACAGTATTACCCCGTACTAGAAAATAAGTAAATGGATACAAAAATTTCTGAAATTCAAAACAACAGGAAAACGGACCCAACCAAAACTACAAACGCAAAAGACGGTTCATTTATTAATAAAAGTTCCTTCACATTTTTTAGTACGCACTGTTTTGGCCGCTGAGTGTGCCCCCATTACATTAAAGGCCTAATTGAGCTCTGCTATTACAAATAATGGCGATATAGAAAGTTTGGCGTAGCCTATTTAAGGTTTTACTGGGACAACATTGTTTTAATTTTGCTTGGCATCGCTTTGCACTTGTGTCTTAATTACAGCTTCTTAGTCGCAAACATTCACATTCATACCGTTTTATACGTTATCCATTTTAGGAGAGTAAGTAGACCTGAAAAAAACTCTCAACGCAGAATTGATTATGTTTTATATCAATAACAAAATACATAGTATTCTTTTTTTTATATAAAATTCTCCCAAAAGCACGTCTCTTTAAGGTTTTAAAATGTACCAAAACATTTTAAATGCTGGCTTAAAAAAGGTGATCCTTTTTAAATTGTTCATATAATATTCTTATAGGGACAGAGATGAATGCACGAGGTTTTTACCATATTTATTTCTTTATTAGGTCAATGCCCTATATGAGTTGAAAGTAGCCCATCAACCACATTTGTGCAGTTTCCGAAAGAGTACTAAAAAAAAACATTAACCACCAATTAGACACAATTTCTAACTAAATGTTAATTGCATTGCCAGGCTCATTGGCGATCAGATAATCTGAGACCAGATTTGAAAAGTTTCGTTTTAAGCGAGAGACAGTTTCCCATGTCTCGCATTTGTTTCCTGGGATAGACCTAAATTGCCTTTTTGTGGTGGCAAACAATACGGGCAGGATGCTGTAATTTCAAAGCCCAATCCAGTGCATTTCCGCTCTGCTTGGACAAAAATGCCAGTTTTACAGCCCCTGTTGGAGCTCGGCTGTTTGTCTCAAATGCAGACCAACAAAGCAAACTCGACTAACTGGCTAGACGTCTGGGCTAAATTACTTTATGGTTTTAATGGACGCTGGTGGTGGACTCGTTCAAAGGAGAAGCATGCGCACTGTTCTGGGGACTTTTGCCTGACTGGGCCAGCCGCAAAACCCCCTGCACTTCATCATATGAGTCGTCTATTAGTCTACAATTAGATGGGAAAAGTCAATAACCATTGTGCATAAATGTGAGTGCTGCAGAGCGCTATTATCTCTTGTATAAAAGTGATCAGCTGCCACGACAGGAAACGACAGCACAGCAACTATTTCAAGTCTACAGACAAGCAAGACGAAGACAGAAGGCGCGTGTTTTATAGATTCCACAGTAATTAACTGCTTTAACTTTATTTAAAGAAAAATACAGGGTGCACACATCCTCTATACATTCAACCCTTTCTGGCCACATAGCAGTTGTCGCTGATTGGTGGAGTTATTCAGGTTTAATGACACATTTCGACACTAGATGACGCTGTAGGTCCACGTTTTGAGGAGTGTGTCTGCGTTGAAGAGCTTTTTTACAGCTCTGTGGCTTGGCTGAAGAGTGAAGAGTAACCTATCGATGACAAAATGACAGATATGGCCACCAACCACATTTTGTGTAATAGGCCACAGAACAGCAATCCGGAATGGAGCCAGCTGGTTGTTGTGCTGGCCAAACAATCTGTGCAAATATAGTATTCTTTTTTTCACTTCAGAAAAAAAGATTATGCTTTTGTTATTTACTCGTTTTTTTTTGTAGCTTCTTTCATTGTCTGTGGATTCACGAGTTAATACGGCTGTTTTGTGGGTGGTAGTTGTGTGCTCAATTCTAAAAACGCAAAATCATATCTGCAATATACATGCAGTACATGTTCATAGCCTTTTACAAAAACTTAATTAAGCATAATACATAATAATGCATAATCTGTGTGTGTTTTTTTATATTTGCTGCCTCTGCTTTTCAAGCTGTAAATTCAAACCAGACTGAGACACTTTATTAAAAAAAGTATTTAAACAATCCACAATTAATAAAGAGCCGAAAATCACATTCAGCCAGAGACTCCTTTATTAGCAGTTTTTAAACAGTTGCATCTGTAACATAAAATCAGTGCAATAAATAAATGGCAACAAAGCAACACATCGATAACAAAATAAGCAAAAGCATAAACCGCTGCATCAATAATAATAACAATAATGATAACAATAATAATGATAATAATAATAATGATAATAATAATATGTCCAGTAAAGAAAGGGCTACCTGTACCATTTTAGTCCTCAGTCCGTGTCGGTTGTAACGTCTGTACCAACAATTCAAATTCTCCAACAAGTGATTGGCAATCTGCATATTTATAGAGTGTGAAAGGTCTATAAATTCGTCCAGTGCGCCTTTCATATTTTACGATGATGTGTAGAAACCGTCAGTAACCCCACAAAAACCCACACAGGCATAGAGACCACGCGAGTACTGAGCTGGGAATCGTGCGAGTTGATTGCACCTAAACATTCAATGTTAAATTTTATGAACTCCCCCGTGTGAGATTTACTGCCCATCCTCGTCGGTTTTACGGGGTCAGTAAATGGCACCTATAGCATTCATAGGTCGTGTTTATATTTGCGTGCATCGGTGCTTTGGAGCGCCTGGCGGAAATCTGTCGCCTTGGCCTCTACACGGTTTTGCATCGAGGAATGTTTTGTCTTCAATTCGGTGTTTTGCTCGGGGGACTGAATAGCTCCGAATCTGTGTTGTTTTTATTTTTTAATACCGTTTTAATGCTGTTGATAAACTCCCAAATATCATCCCGACCCAATGGAGCCCAAGAAAGGCCAACTGTTTTCTGGGAACTTGTATATAACCTTCAGGGCATGATAGAAAAAAATAAAATAAAAATACCTCATCACAGCAGCTTAATCCGCTTAGAAAGAGGGGAAATCCTCCCTGCTTTAAACACCTCATAACCCCCATACAAAGAAGCAAAAACTATAAATTCAGACTACACAGGAAATGTATCATGCTTCATCGTCTTTATATCGTAACCATTTCACAACTGAATTGTTCAGCTTGTAAGAAAGGTTTTTTTGTGTGATAAACTTAACATTGATCATATTTACAGCCTCTTAGATTGTTGGTTATGATTAGTGAAGCCTTTCTCAAGGTGGATATACGTAGGGCCCACGTCTGACCGGTCATGGAAAGATGAAGGGGTGGGGGGGGAGTGAGGTTGGAGGAGGGTGAGGGAGCCTGTGGTGGGGGTGGTTGGGTGGGAATCTAAAAAAAGGAAAAAGAAAGAAAAGAGCAGCGCCTGTGACTGTGCCGGTCGAGCGAGCCAGCTGTAACCTTAGCTAACATACATCCAAAGCACATGCCATGAGCCGGGTTTGAGACTACAAAACCTGGAAAAAAAACCCACTCACGACTGCGAGGAGAAATCCGATGAGAGGAACGGCTCAGAGAGAGTGAGCTGCCGTAGATTGTCCAAAGGGGCAGCGTTTCTCCTAGTTCCGGTTTGTCTGCTTGTGTGCGCTGTGCGAGTTGGGACCCTAAACAAAAGGCTGCCATCATCCTAAAGGAGATATTCTGCTGCGAGAGAGCCCGTCTGCTTGATGCTAACTAAACATGAGCTCCTATTTTGTTAACCCTCTTTTTTCTAAATACAAAGGCAGCGAGTCACTGGAGCCAACTTACTACGACTGCAGGTTTCCACAAAGCGTTGCCCGCAGCCACACGCTAGTTTACGGACCCGGAGCAGCCGCACCGGGCTTTCAGCACCCATCCCATCATGTGCAGGACTTTTTTCACCACGGGACCACGGGGATCTCCAACCCCGGATACCAGCAAAACCCCTGCGCTTTGGCTTGCCACGGAGACGCAACGAAATTTTATGGATATGAAGCCCTTCCAAGGCAAACGCTTTATGGTACCCAACAAGACGCAAGCCTAGCGCAATACCCAGACTGTAAATCGTCGAGCAGCTCTAACCCCGGAGAAGGACAAGGCCACTTAAATCAAAACTCCTCTCCCAGTCTTATGTTTCCTTGGATGAGACCCCACGGTCAGAATCATACAAATTTTTCCTATTCTTTCAGTGTTGCCGTGTGGTGCGCGCGTGTCACTGTGTATCCGCCTGTCTGTGTGTGTGTGTGTGTGTATGTGTGTGTGATTGTGCATGTGTGCTAAATACGTAGGGTGTACAAGAGTATGTCTCTAAACTATAAAACGAAATAAGTCAGAGAACATGATGGGGCACATAGAACCTGAAGTGCAGGCTGCTGTTACTCTGCAGCACATGCCCATACAGGGCTGAATGGTTGCTTTCCAAAGTGCCTTTAAACGCTGAATTGCTGATTACAGCCACATGACACGCTCTTTGAAGTCAATTATCGTTCACATAAGATATTTCACAAACTCTAATAGTGCTATGAGAATGGATGGATAAGTCGTAGTCTAAAATACGATAATACCATGCACACTAGCAGCATGCAGAGTGACAGGGGGGTTAGCTAAAACACAACATACCACGATTATCCAGAATCCGGGTTTTAGAGTTTTGGGGGTAATTTGACCCACAGGCCCACTGTAGGCTCAGACACATACAGCCATAATCATAAGGGCTTTGTAGATATTACCCCTTCCATTCATGGATCTCTCTGTCCAGGCTATAAGGCTACTTTAGCTCCACACAGGTGTGCGCTTCATTTTTCATTTCTGCTCAGAGACATGCATCCCAATATTGTCCCCAACTTTATCTCTGTCTTCTCATACTTTTACCTACCTAGTTATTGTCCTCCTGTATGAGTATGAATGAAAATGTCAGTCAAGTTTATATGAGCTCTGCTGCAAGAGGAAACAGTGTAGTTTCTGTAAACACCCCTCCCAATCTGACATGGAGGAGTATATAGATTTTGTTCGTAGAGTTTTAACATCATTAAATTGATGGGGGATCTAGGGCAATTTTACCTTCATGTACAGATTAAAAATTGAACTTCAAAGTAATAATACTATATCCTACTCCACTAACTCTTGGGGGATGTGGTTGTAAAGTTGCATCAGACCTGCAGAATGAACTGTAAATGAAGCAGACATGTGTGTAAATTATTATTACTTTGAAGACATTTATTTACAGATCCCAAGCAAACTACGGACTCTATTGTGGGTGGTATGTGTGTACACTGATATATGTTCCTGCTAATGGAAAATCTAACTTACCCAGCTTAACACTGCAAGAAGACATCTACTCGCTCTTTCTTTTCATTGAGTGTGATCTGGCATGTGTGAGAGCTGAAATGGGTTAGTGATTGTGCAGAGGAAATGAGTAAATTCAGAAAGAATTATCAGCCATCTGAATGTCTTTATGGGAAAATCGTGGTGAGCCCTGTTAACCTCTGGCTTTATTTCATATTTCAAGCCCCAGGAAGACGGAATGGGAGGCAAACCTACAGTCGCTACCAAACTCTTGAACTGGAGAAGGAGTTTCTGTTCAACCCTTACCTGACCCGTAAGAGAAGGATCGAGGTGTCTCACGCCCTGAGCCTCACCGAGCGACAGGTGAAAATTTGGTTTCAGAACAGAAGGATGAAGTGGAAAAAAGAGAACAACAAAGACAAGTTTCCGGGTCAAAGAGGAGAGGCCGAAGCCGAGGCCGAAGAAGAGGGGAACGAGGACGGTGAAGGGGAAGAGGCAGAAGAGAAAGAAGCGGAAGAGAAAGAAGAGACCAAGGAGTGATTTTATGGTCCTTTTATGGTTATATGGGTGAAAAAGAGGAAAAAAAGGAGAGGTCCCATAAACAGACGAAGAGTCACAAGGAGGCAGAGAGCGTCAACTTTATGACCACCCTTCTATTTTGTCAAGAGGGATCAGGAATCCCACCAATATTGCTGTCATAAATAGACAAAATTCTCCATTCTTTCGTTTATCCTAACATGATGCGCATTACCATTTGGATTTTTCTGTAGAGGCTACAAACGCTTGTAGCGTTGTTTTTTTTCCATAGAACTCTGGCCATTGTTTTAAAAAATAAGGGAGGGTAAATTAAAACGCATGTTGGATGGAAAATGGCTTAGCTATTTTTTACAAATTTGCTTTTAATAATAATTGTATCAAAAACGTAGCCAAATAAGATCAAAACATGACCAACGCCGACCTGTGTTGTAAATAGATTATAGCCTACATAAAAAAAGACATCACTTCAAAGTAGCCTTTCTGAAATTGTAAAAACAAATGTAGGCCTATAACTTAGTAGTAAGTGTTAAAACATCATCGCAACAGTTGCATTGGCTAGCAGCCTCTGTATAAACCACAAGTTTTATTATTATAATTGTTACTGTTACTGTTTTACTCGTTTTCATGTGACAGCCATTAGCTCCTCAGACATCTTTCTCTAGGATTACCAGGGAAATGCAATCGTTTGGAATCCTTTGATGCTACCTAAACCTGGGGAAATTGCAATAGAGATTTCTGAATATAGAGATTTCATATGGTTTTAATTTTAAAGTGTTCTATATCGACCTTATATTATTAAGTTATGTATGTAGCATTTACCCAACAAACAGTATACACTTGTTGAAGACAATTTGCGAGTCTTGGGAAGACACTTAGCTCAAAGCCAAGTAAACACTTTTGAGATTGTACCACAGCACTACCTAAAAACTCAGAGCTTTGCCTTTGCAGAATTTATATTCCACATTTATGGCATCGCTCTGATTTGATCGCAAGCTATTTCCCCAACAACTAAAACTGCCTATAACGCACATGTACTGTGTATGATAACAACAGCTACAATTACAACGATTTTAAAGTAAGGGAATTTTTATTTTAATGTGCTGGTGATATAGCGTAGTTGTTTTGCACTGAATATAATCTTTATGTACGTCTTGTTATATATTGATGTTAACAATATGCTCGTTTTCTGGTGTTTCTCCTGTGAAAGACGGAATTGTGTGTCCCCGCCATTGTTGATGTAAAATCACGAATAAACAAGATGGCTCACTATCATTTCTGGTTTTATTAAGACTGTGCACTCTGTTGTTAGAACAAACATCATCACCACCCTTTCTCCGTGTACACAAAACAAATGCAATGCAGACATAGGTGAAGTGAAAATATGCAGGGTAGTATTTTCTTTTTTACACACTGTAAAGAGTTCAATATGAACCCCTGTTTTTATGCACGGACAACAATAAGTAGATAACGTGCAACAGAAAAGCCCCCTGAATAATTCAAAACTGATGATTTGATGATGCCTCGATTTTCAGCCTGTGCACCCAAAAAGTGCTTCGGCAGGAGGGAAGATAGTGCAGAAGCCTCCTGAATAAAGTTTTCCCAATTTAAACTTTCAGAACAGTTCGATTAAAAAAGCGCCAGACACGCGTTTGCGGATGTATCCCTTTACCTTTTAAGGAAAGACAGCGAATCCCATTCACAGCAGGCCTACTCTCCAAAGCCTGAGTCGTATTTGATTCATCCTCTTAATAAGAAACTTCCTCTCTTCGGGGAGGACACGAAGCTTTCCTTAATGAATCTCGGGATGACTGATTGCTGTTTGAGAGATGAGATGAGCAAACATTTGACGTGCTATGTTAATAATCAAACAAAGTAATGGCAGAGCTTGAGGGAGGCTTTATCTGTCAGAGGCCATACATTTGCAAGGTGTTGCGTGAATCTTGTGTCCAGACAATCCGCCGGAAAAGCACCAGAGCGCTGAAATCAAAGCGAACGGGGGAGGCCAAGTGCAGGTAACAGGTAACATCTCTCTTCGGCAGTCCAGCTGGTTTTCATGATGACGGGTTGTAATAGACAGAGGACGTGAGCAGACAACGTGAAATCTGAGTAACACACTCAAGTAGGACTAAACTGCGATAAGTATCAAACGGTACACCAATGTGGGTCTCTGAACGTGCTGTTAACGGGGTAAAATACCAGTACTTGCTCTATCATATTAGCCCTCAACAGAAATTTGAACCCTCTTTTTCAAAACATGAAATTCGACCTCACCCTTCTCTCGGTTTGATTCCCTCCTCACCCTCCTTTTTTTAACCGGATCTGAATTTTTCAAATTGAGAACAGAATGATTTTCAACATATTGTTTCTTTAAAAAAAAAAAAGCATTTATTGCAAGTTTAATGCAATATTAGACGTAATTTCAAAGTAAATAATAGTAGTAAATACACCATAACATGACCCAGGACTTGAATAATTTAGCTGCCGAATTTCAGCGTTAGGCAGCTAAATTATTCAAAGTCTGTTGCTTTTTATTTGCTCACTTATAAACGGTTCAAATAAGCTTCAGTGCATATATGGAACATTGTGGATACATCACAATGCAATGCCAAGGAGTAAGTGTTAGGAGATTTTATAATGTGTAGTTAAAAAGTGTCCATATTGAAATGTGCGATTGAAACTATTTATATTTAAGCCCACACTCGTAATTGGAAAATTATCCTCATCTAAGAATTCTTTTGTAAAGAAAAGGAAAAAACAAAAAACGAACTAACCTCTTGTTGTGCTTCAGACCTCTTTTATTTTAACAAAATGAATTAATAAATATAAATAAATAGTATTAAAGGGTAACAACATAACACAGCCTAACGAAGGAAGACAGAACGAAAGCAGTGTTCATGGCTTTTTATGCGAACATTATTCGCAAAAACGCAAACTTATCCACATTAACTGGAAACTTATTTTTCA
This sequence comes from Simochromis diagramma, assembly GCF_900408965.1. NCBI lineage: Eukaryota > Metazoa > Chordata > Actinopteri > Cichliformes > Cichlidae > Simochromis > Simochromis diagramma. Next base: position 1,902,400 of record NW_024387152.1, on the reverse strand, counting down.
ATCAAACATTACCATTTCATCTCAATCCAGACTGAGACCAAAAGCTGTCGGAGTCTTTCACGTCTCCTCTTTTTATGGCTTTCCCCCTAACAGTGACTTTTTCTCTCTCTCGGATCAAACAGTGTTGCGCCAAAGCGCAACCTTTTCATTCAGGGTGTTTATTTCTCTGTTTACGTGCGCTTTGTCTCTAGAAAATTTCCGGAAGTGTCCCTTAGTCACAGCTATCCAGCATCCCGCATTACCCCTTTGTGTGAATGTGTGTGTGTGTGTGTGTGTGTGTGTGTGTGTTTCTGTGTGTGTGTGTGTGTGTGTGTAGTTTTAACAGAGGGTTGACATTACCAATAAAGTTAAGTGTACCTGCTGTAAACTTTATTGGCGGTGGTAAAGACGCGGCTCGGCCTGCATCTTTTGTGTGCCTCAGCTCCGTGTGGCGATGACGGCCTGCAAGGACAAGATGCACCACTCAAACTAGTAAGTGAGGGAAATTTTGTTGGTTATTTAGCTTGTAAAAAATGCGCTTTACTCGTCATCAAACGACATATCAGGTGATTATTTCAAGGCGAAGCCAGAGGACTTCCTGTAAAAGGATTTACGAGATACAAAGCTGCGTGTTAGTGTTAAATTAAATAATACGTCTGCTGTTGTTCTCTTCATCTCGATCCGTGTCTCTCTGTTATTACGCAAGTATTAGGATACAGTATATTTGCTGAAGGTCAAGAAAAAAACACCTAACCTCCTAACTTTTTATGCGTGAGGAATTTTACGCGCAACGATTAGATATTTTGTTTTCTTTCTGCGTGTGCTGATGTTAGCTTTCGTTAAAAGTTTGCACAACATTTGCAGTGTATGTATATTTCTTTTCATAAGAGAGTGTTCTCTTTTCAAGCTCAAATCTCAACTGCTTTTTAAAATGTATATTTTGTTACAAATGACTTGCAGCAGGCATAATTTTTGATATTATGCTTGCACCTGGTGTGTCTGCGTATTTGATATTGGATGTGAGGTGCAGACTATCCTGACATCTGTTTGCTTCCGTATGAGAAGCACAGGCCCTTATATGGAAGTAGAGTTTAGCCTAATTGAAGTTTAATTAGTTGCGTCTCCGTCGCTTTCTGTCCTTTTCTAACTCCCCTACCTCGCCTTCGCACTCACACACTTTTATTTCCTCGTTCCCAACTTGTCTGGGGGACATCTTGGCATACAGCTCATCCACCAGGGGAACTGTCATATTTTGACACATGTCTGATATGTGACATATGGGGAATTTCGCTGTCATGTATTATATTATTGGTGGTTTAGTTTTGTTCAATCGAAAAAAAGAAGAAGAAAAAAGAGAGGAAAGACAAGATGGGTGCAAACATTCCTGGTTGTTAAAAGGAGAAATTTACAGCTGAGTAATAAAAGTTTACGACTGAATCCTTTCTGCCATTGGCTGAAGCGAGCCACGTGGCACAGGCGCTATGAACATGAACTTTATGCTGTTGTCTATTCTCTGGTCCTTCCCCTGTATCAGCAGCAGACTAAGCTGGGGCGTAGAAACATATTATTTCCCTTTATTGTAATATTTAAAGAAAAAAAATGCTGCACAGTCATCTTGGCACTGCCGCGCGTGTTATTCACTCGATCCCCGACTTCCTGACAGAGAGATCTTCGGGACAGTCACCGCCTCTACCAGCCGCTGCCTGCGTTTATTCCCCCACCGGAGGCAATAAAACCACTGGGACAGCAAATGGAAGAAGAAAGCCTGCTAGAAAAGACTTTTCCCGGCAGACACCCTGTCTCCATAAGCTGCTTATCGCCGGAATGTGAACACAGCCAGCAGCACAGAGGAGATGTGCGTTGTGTTGATATATCCCACTCGCCATCGTGACCCTTCAGCTGCTTTGTTGGACCACAGTGACGCTCGAAATTGTGGAGAGCCTGCTGGGGGTAAGATTATACACTTTACTAGCTGCTTTTCTTAACTGTTTAATGATCTGTTTCTCAATCGGCTGGTCCTTGTGGCGTTGAGATGATTGTGAAAATTATGAGCGTGTGAGATCATGAGAACTGAAGGTGTCTATTCAGTGTAGTTGTGACCTGACCTGTAGCCTGGGAGGGTGCTGAAGCCTGGGGCGGTTGTCATTATTTCTTTCTGGCTGATGTGGCAGCACCTGTGTGGGTAGTGGCTGCTTCAGCCTACACCCAGTGTGTATTTTTAAAGGCGCTGTGCCAACCCGATGTAATTGATTGCCTTGTGATAGTAAACTTTCTCATCACTCACATAGGCCCTTCTCACCAGGCAGTGACGAATGATATTAATTTCTGGCTGATGTTCTCTAATTATGGTTTGTTTTCATATCTGCTGCCACACGTTTAACCCAGTTTCTGCCAGAAGCCTGCATAACATCTATAAGCAATTTCACACACCCCTGTGTCACACGCACACACGAGAAACACATAGGCTCACAGTATGTACACAGTGACACACTGGTGTCTCCCGGCAGTGCCCCCTAGCGACAAGAGGCGTTATATGTGGAGGTGGGCGGGTGTTGAGGCTTGATGTTTATGGCTGCTGGTTTTCGGCGGCGGTTCACTGCGGATGTCAGCTGATACACTGCTGCCAGCGAGTAACTGCTCGACCTGACACCGAGGAGTGTTTCTGATTTGTTGTTGTCACTTTGGAGAATGAGATTCGTCTGTTTTATTGTTTTCGTTTTAGCATGATGAGATGAAGTGATTTGTAGAAGATATTGCTTTGTCACATAAGCACGCCACGACATTCGTGAGAGTTAACATTTCATTTTATTTACACCACCGGCAGAAAAATAAAATAGGACGAGTAAGTAATAAGTTCAAAATTGTATCAAATATGCACAATATCAACAACACCAAGAGCAACAGCAGTGGACATTTAACAGTAGCAAATGTGGCGTCATAAGTGAGACAGAATGAGTGTATACAGTGCATTGTTTATAGCATATTGTGCATGAATGGTGGGACATTGCATCATATACATTTCACTTCCCCAAATTTCTTCCAAACACGTCTAAAAATACTAAAACAATTAAATAAATGTATTGATTAAAATAAATCCAGATCAATTATTTTACGTTATTCTGGACTTCATATGAAAAAAACCACAGAATGAGGTTTAAACTCGTCAAGTGTGTGCGTGTGTGTGTTTGTGTGGGAGAGACAGAAACCACGAAAGCCTCAGTAAAAACAGAAGGATAATGAATTGGAGTATCAGTGTAAGACAAAATATATACAAAGTGTATCCATTGCACAAGTATCCAAAGACATCTTAAATAACACGGTGTGTGTGTGTGTGTGTGTGTGTGTGTGTGTGTGTGTGTGTGTGTGTGTGTGTGTGTGTGTGTGTGTGTGTGTGTGTGTGTGTGTGTGACTGCAGGCTGTGCATTTGAAGTTTGGCGATGTTGTTTCATCAAAGCTTAGCTTGAGGAATTGTCCTCTCTTCTCTGTGTAGAGACTAAATATTTTTTTATGTAATAAAGCGACGTGATCTGTTTCTGTCTCAGCAGTCCAGCGTTTCAATCTTGTAAAATACAATTATTGGCAAAGCCTCGTTGTGAAAGCCTTTAAATTCTTATAACCTACTGTTAAACACGTTGTTTGCTTTTCCCTTATGAAACATTGCCGTTGCAATGGATCGTGTCCGCTGCTGCCCAGCACTATGCCTGCAGAAGAGAGAGAGAAAGAGAGAGGGAGAGAGCGAAAGAGGGCCCATTTAATAGATGCCATTTGAGTTGTTAGGTAAATCTTGGTTGAAATAATAAGGGAAAACCACAGCCCATTGTTTTGCCCTGCAGTGTTTTTTAAACCCAGAGATAGGCTCGCATTAAACTCCATGAAGTCATGAATCTGTCCGCATCACCACATTTAGAACCTCACTTACAAATCCCGACAGGACCAAAATTTTGCCTACTAATGGCCATAATTTATGATGTGTGGATCAACATGCGCTCATTGGGCAACAGCTTCCTGAGTGCTTAACGAGCATAAAGTCGAACACTTCCGGACATTAATTGGGCTAGCCAGCGATGGTAAAGTGCTTATAGAGGGCTTTACATTGTTAGTATGTGAATTACTCCTTATTAGTAAGGTTAGAAGCGGGGGAGAGGAAAAAGCATCAGAGGATGACCAGACTTTGCCCCTCTTGCTGCGTTTTTAATCATGGCCGATAATGTAGAAATTTTAAGGGTCCCGTATAACTAATGCTGAGTGATGTTGTGATGTTGGATATTGAAAGCTGGGTTTAAGAAAAAAATAGAAGCAACCGTAGATGTTGATGGGCCATGTTGTGCTGCAGAGCGCAGGCTATCAAAGTTAGGCCTTCAGCACAAGAACACATCAAAGCGTAAGAATTAAACCAGTGTAATAATAATAATAATAATAATAATAATAATAATAATAATAATAATAATAATAATAATAGCTTAGTTTATGCCTTCGTTGCGCATCACCATATAAAACTACAAATTCAGGGCATATAACACTGAGGAATTAATTATGAATGATCTTTATTAATTCCCATGGTTAGAAACAGGATGTTAGGGTATTGATAGTAATTTATATTTTTACTTTTCCTGGTTCACGCATTCGTCGCTGGACATAATGTTCTTTTAAAAATTGTGGAAACGCGCACCAAACGGTTCCTCTCCTCCCTGCATCAAATGCCGTGCGCGTAATTTGCCTCACGGGCCGCAATAAAACACTAAAACACAAGGGAAAGAATGACCTTTCTAATTCTGCACACTGACACAAGCTCTCCTGCATTCCAGTCTCTCCAGTCCACACATTGGCTTTACTGTTCAGCTTTTATTTACAACCCAAAGTTTACAGACCGCTCTGTTCTTCGTGTGTGTGTGTGTGTGTGTGTGTGCGTGTGTGTGTGTGTGGGGTGTGTGTGTGTGTGTGTCTGTGTCTCTGTAAATAACAATAAGGAAAATCTGTGGTTGGGAACTCAAATAATTCGAGTGGATTTTGATGGAATAGAGATTGCTGAAAATTGTGTTAATCTGAAACACTTTGCAGTGTGGAATAAATTATGCCGACTACTTGGTGACGACAGCAGAAATGGTTAAACAAAGGAAAGCTTTCACAAATCTATTGCACATTCCGTTTCTGCCACCATGAGGGCGGATTGACTAAAAATATAATATCACAAACTTCAATTTTATTTGCGTTTTTGTTCATATTTACGTTGGTGGGATTCAAGTTCCAGTCAAAGTGGGGGAACTGACTTTTTTAATGTTTGCAACAATTTGGTCTCCTTTGAAATTATCCACACTGAAGGGTAGAAGTTCACTAAACAAACTGGGACCCCGAGTAGTTTACTCCTGCTATAAGTGTTGGTTTAACCTCCGTCATCAAGTGATTTCGTTTCTTGATATCAAAAAGAAGAGGGGAAAAAGAACAGTCCCAGGACGGAAATTTAGGAAAACTGCAGGCTCCAACTTTTGCGCTTTATTTGCCTCAAATCTGTGCGACGCGGATGTCACATATGGTCACAAATAGTTGAAGGGAAACTTTTACTGCACCAGCTACTTCCTTCTCTTTGTTCTTGTCTCTTTTATGGGCTATTCAGGATCCCAAACAACAGACCAAACAGTGTTGCACGTTTAGGCTGCACGAATTCACTCCATTGAAGAAATCAATGAGGTGAACCAATAGGCTGTTGCAGCCAGTGGGGCTGCGTTTAACAGACATTTTCAATAGCGTTATTGATTGTTGTTATTATTATTATTATATTGCTATCTGATGCGGCTTAAAAAAATAAATAAATTAAATTAAATTAAAAAACAAAACAAAAACCGGCCACATTAATTTGGAAAACTACTTCGAAAGCACGTGTGGCGTTTTAGTTTTAATTCATCTGAAAAGTTTTTCTAAAATGAAAATGAAAATTAGCGCACTGCGATCTCGTCTAATGCAGATTTTGGAGGCAGCTCGTTTAGGTCAAAACACGTGATCAAGTTTTTCTAGAATTCTGCAAAACGCCTCTAAAGTAATTTCCAAACCCATCATTTGGTGCTGAGATAATAATCGGTTCCCGTTTCCTCTGTGTGTGTCACAGGAATGTCAAAGCACGATCACAAGGAGAGAGAGAAAAAAGAGACTGGAACATCTGCATAAGCGTTTTAACATGTTGCCTATTACATTTTTTTTTTTGCTTAATTAATTTGAAGTAAAGTGCTCTTTGTTGTGAGTTTGAACAGACTATACCTGAGAAATAGCAGTGAGCATTGATGAGCAGGTTTGCACGATCGCACAACTGATTGGATTCTTTTTTCAAGATGGTGGCAGAAGTCATCTTCACAGGAGCATTTTTTTCATTCTTTTTTCCCCTTTCTGTGCCATACCTGTCCTGCACGCGATTTTGTCTTTGCTTTGCCTCCACATGCTGTGCAGTGCTTTTTTGATTCTTAGCGGGAGAGATTGCTGCCTGTGTTTCAAGGCTTTGCTGCAGAGATAGTTGTTGGTGAGCTGGGGAACGTCACTTGTTTTATTGCCCTCACAGAAGAGAGACCATAAACGCATTCTTACCGCCGACACCCTCCCCCAGTTCACTGCAAAAGCATGGAAATTGGAAAGTCGTTGATATGGCTGAGATAAACAGCAGTGTATGTTGTATTATGGAATAAAACTGGGTATAGGACACACACATGCGCGCACACGATCACTCACACGAGAACTTAGTATGACAGTTCATGGCTTTGCATTAGTAAACAGCTTTAATATCCGTGTTATTTTTCTATTGGTCACTATTTAATAGGCATTTTGTATAATATTTCACGTGTTTTCATCAGAATTCTCCATCTCCTTCCTTCCTCTGAATGTGGTCTCTGTCCTGAATGACATTGGCCACGCTTTCCATCTTGCTTTCTGCTTAAACGCCACATGCTCATAAACTTCAAGCCAAAAACTTCTCACTCAGCCAAGCTGTATAGTGTGCCACTCCAAGTCTACGTTGTGTTTATCGACATTTAGCCGTAATGTTCAAGCTCTGAGCTAAAAGCTACAGTTTCTCCTCAACTCCTGCCTCTCAATTGGTTGAGAATGGTCAGCTGACATTGTCATATTGTCTCTCACCGAGCCAAGCCTCGGCTATAACACTCGGGTTTGTGCGTCTTAACCGGAGATTGGAAATTAATAATATTGAATCCTCAAAGTAGCTCACGTCCAGTTACAGAGGCAGAAAGTCGAGGAAAAAAAGAAGACCTTGGAGAAAGGTGTGGTTGGTTGACACAGAGGGGAAGGAGATTTACTGAGAAGGAGATTGAAAAGAGACCGATAAAGAAGTGGGGAGAGTTGGAGAGAGGGTTACAAGCAAGGTATGAATTCTTATTTCGCGAACCCGTCGCTCTCCTGCCATTTATCCGGTGGTCAAGATGTTTTGCCTAACGTACCCCTAAACTCCACCACCTATGACACAGTTAGACATTTTTCGTCGTACGGTGCCGCTGTGACCCAGAATCGGATATATGCACCTTTCTACTCTCCTCAAGATAATGTGGTGTTTGGGTCTGGCAGGGCACAGTATGAGTATGGATCAAACGTGTTTCTTCAAGACAAGGACGTGCTTCCCAGCTGCAGACAAACAAATATGGGACTCAATACACAAAGCCACATTGCTCAAGAGTACAGTCTGGATCAAGGAAGAGCAGCAGCTCAGGAGCAGAAAAGTAACATCCCGATCTACCCGTGGATGCAGCGAATGAACTCACACGGCGGTGAGTTTTACTACGACAAATAAATTAAGGAAATGGGCCAGTTTTACGATATGTCTTACCAAGAGAGCAAGTTACTTTTTATGGCCCCATAAAACATTACTGTATCCCCTCGACTTGTAGATGGGCCTTAACATGTGCAAACAAACAGCTTTCATTTTAAGAATGATATAGTAGCCATAATCAGTAGAGTGAGATAGAGAGACTACTTAAGAAGCTTTAATAATTTTAGATAATACAGCAAAGATATCCTTTGAGATATATTTTCCCCTTCCAGTTAAAATGCGTTTATTTTTCTCTGTGGATTTAGATTGCAATTATGAATCTAACAACGAGGCAAAAAAAATAAAAAACTTATGCTCAGTTGCCTCCAAGTATGAGCAGACTCCAGGCAGAGGCACGTTTTATTTGAAATCCAAACGTGACTTCGCGCTGTTAACGCTTAAATGAGTGACTTTACTTTGTCTCCCAGCAGGAGTCGGCTACGGGACAGACAGACGCAGAGGACGACAAATATACTCTCGTTACCAAACGCTTGAGCTGGAGAAGGAATTTCATTTCAATCGCTACCTGACCAGGCGCAGACGCATCGAGATCGCGAATGCGCTTTGTTTAACAGAGCGGCAGATCAAAATCTGGTTTCAGAACCGACGCATGAAATGGAAGAAAGAGAGCAACCTGACCTCCACGGTGACAGGAACTGAACAGACAGGAGCGTCTCAAGAGCAGGAACGCAATGGCGCAATGGAAGAAGGGAAGGATGAAGACAAGAAGAAAGAATAGCTAAAAATAATAATAATAATAAAAAATTATAAAAACCACACGATGACCATTACAAACCAACATAACTACCTAAAAATCTACATGGACTCGAGAGCGACTTCACCGCATGATTGCTACCACGCAGCTCTCACCAATTTTATTTCGTGTTGGACCACAGGAGTGTTGATCCTTAGAAATCCAAAATTATTTCAGCCACAGTTTGGCCGCTGTGTTGTGTGGAGAACTGAGGGTTTTTTGTTTTTGTTTTGTTTTTTATTGCAAATATCACACTTGTATTGTGGAAATAAAAAGAAGTATTAATTTCTACCTATCTTCCTATGCCAGGAAATCTGTATATTTACCTACCCCCCTCTCACACACCCCATCCATCACTGTGAAACTCTTTGATCACCTCACTATAATACAGTGTTGATCTGACTAAACTCATTACTGTACATGCGCATTCCATGGAGGCAAAAGAGCGGGCGGACAGTTGATCACAATGTAATCTATTACTTGAATCGTCCGCAGGAAAATGGGCCCTGCATCAAACTAAAAGTAGTAGTCTCCAGTCCGAACACACACATGCACACACAGACACGCACAGACACACACGCACACACACACGCGCGCGCGCGCGAACACAAACAAACAAAACTCATAATGTCTGTACATGATAAAAGTAACGGTATATAACGTAAATCCCGTGGAAACGTAATGTGCATTTAGCCGCTTTGGTAGACGCTGCATAACATAAGATCATTGACCATTTGACACAACATGCTTCCTCGTGAGATAGATTTGTACACTAGTAATTCTTCACCTTTGTTTGAGAGTCAAACATTAATGTTTTGTCATAACTGTGTATCACGGAATAAAATGTTTGTAAAACTTTCACCTTCGTCTTGTCTGTTTCATGAGTCAGATGAAGACAGGTCCCTTAAATACGTAATAAAAATACGAAGAGATTTCCTAAATACGCACTAAACGTGGACTGTGAAAGTTTGCCATTTCTTTCTTTTTTTGCTTTTCTTTAAATTTTAAAGATTTTTTTTTTGTCGTGGCCTGTTTGGTCAGGAGGCTGTGTAGGTAAGAACGGGAGAATTTGACGTTAAACATATATTTTTAAGCAATTTTTGTTTCTCCAAAACATGAGACCTGTTTGTTCGACGCCGATATTGGTATGGCACAGGAATTAGCTACTGTTAAGCTACTGTTAAACACGATAACATCCCCGTAGCTGTAGTAATATAAACTCCCAACAACGTTCAAGTTTCAAGTCCATCCGCGTAGATATATTTTAACCTAGCTTTATTATTATTATTATTATTATTATTATTATTATTATTATTATTATTATTATTATTATTATTGGTGATGGTGGACTGGCAGCGGGTCCAGGGCACAGAGCTGACCGGTCTTGACCGTCTTGCCCCATACCAGACACCAGATGACGCTCTTGTCTTACTGTCCTGCCCTTTTTGCGCTAAAGATCCCTGCCTGGTCCTCAACAACCAACAGCTCAAAGTTTACCGGACACGTTTCTCCTATTCATCAATATCCCCATTGAGTATCAAAGCCAATTTATGACTGGCCAACATGCGCACGTGATCCCGTACAAATACCCCATATTTGGGCAGCCCACGTCGGATCAAGAATTAAAAAAAGATACCAAAGCCTACTCCACCTATAAATCCTGGATTATTTTTTAGGGCAGACAGCTGTGAATTTTCCAAAAGCGGCAACAAAGAAAAGCAATGATCAACAAAAACAAGGAAATACCCGCAACGTGTAGCCCGCAGCCCTGTCTAGTTTAAAAAGAAAGTGTCGGTGGTAGTTTGAAATGAGCTCTGTTGACAGCTCCAGTCTCAGGCAAACAAGCGAGACAAGTTCTCCTAACACTATGTTTAGTTTCGATCTATCTGGGCGCGTGTCCAGCCATTATGAGGGTGTTAATGTGAACGGGATATTCTCTTGTCCCGTCCCCACGACCTCTGTTCAACGGGAGGAGATGAAAACTAGCCTGCGTGGCAATACGGATATTCCACTCCCGTCAGGACCACAAATAACCATGGTCTCCAGTAGCTCGTCTGTGGACGCCAGCGGGCTCAGCTACGGCAGCAGTAAGCTGCTCGGACGTGGGGCTGGCAGAGACCCGGAGAGAAGCGCAAAATCCGGCGGCAACATGAGCCAGGAGAGCGACAGAAACGCGGATAACACGCAGTCCGTGAAACGAAACACAAACGTGAACCAGCCTGAGGATAGTGAGCAGCGACCACAGATTTATCCATGGATGACAAAACTGCACATGAGCCACGGTAAAGTTTGCATATTTTCTAAAGTGCAGCTAAGATGCTTTCCCTTATTCACTCTTAACGCTACAACACTTCTTTTTGCCCGTTCCAGTGTCCCTCTTGAGTTTTATAGGCCAAACGCAGGAAATAATAAAAACTCGCGGTCATAAATTTTATGACAAAGGCATCCATTGCTCGTAAACCTGCTCTGTTACGGTGAAGATGTGATCTGCGCTGTGATTTATGGTGGCATAATTGGATAAGAGAACAAAAATGCGATAAAACTATGGAATAATATTACAAATGCAGCATTAAGTATTAGTTTTTGCCATGCTTCGTTTATAGACTTGGTCTAGCTATGTGTTTTGCATCAGCACACACACTGTGAGAGAGAAGCTTTAGCCTTAAATTGAACTCTGTCAAACACCAATGCCCTGACCCAATCATGAACTTTTCACCTCTAAAAGATCTGAATAGGCATGCTTCTTCTCTATGCCTTCAAACCACTGGCGTACTGTTGAGGCAGCGAGACGTACAGGGAGCACATTTGCTGCAAAAGATGCTGTTTTTATTATGAGCCTCCATATGCTAATATCTAGAAACACACTGCAGGGTTGTTGAAATTATTTTATTTTTTTCCAAAAGCACAGCTCTGTTGCTTTGCACGCATGTACCCACGGAAATCTGAAAAAAGTATCTGGAAAACATCACTTTCTTCAACCCACTTTTTCTCCCCCCCCGCCCCCCTCTTTTTTTTTAATAGTTTACATATCTGCTTCTCCCCCACAACATCCTACTCCAGTGCATCGTTATTAAACCGAGGCCAGGGTTTTATCGAGAGGCCCACATATTTTTAGTTATCAACTTCTAAGCATTAAATCATGATAAGATGCATTAAGTAATATTTTGTATTTTTTATGTTTTGCTGTGAAAGGATTAAGTGGGCCCTCTTCCCCTGCACTGAGTATATTTATATTAAGGGTCTAGTTAACCATCCTTATCTGCATGAACATAAATTTTTATTGCACAAGTCCACAGTAAGTAATATGAGGTTAAAATTAGGTTATATAAAGATTTTTGATCTTTTAAATGGGGGTTGAAGGGGATTTAAATTAATGGATCCTTGCTTGTAGTGCTTATGGGTATCCAGGCTTTGTAATAACATGTAATAGTAATGAATGTAATTATATTATTAGCCTATTATTTATATTCCACTTATTTTTTTCCACTCTAATGCTGCTGAAAGCTAACTTATTTTAATACCACTTCAGAATCGGAGGGTAAGCGGTCCAGGACCAGTTACACCCGCTATCAGACTCTGGAGCTGGAGAAAGAGTTTCACTTCAACCGGTACCTGAGCCGCCGCAGGCGCATAGAGATCGCCCACACTCTGTGTCTAAACGAGAGGCAGATCAAAATCTGGTTCCAGAACAGACGAATGAAGTGGAAGAAGGACTCAAAAATCAAAGTGAAGGAGTAAAAATGGCATCAGCGAACGCGGTGCATGCAGCACGTTTTCAGCCCCTCACTGCACAATGCTGGAGTGCCGCCTGACCTTCGGATGAACTGCTAGGAGCAATGACATCATGACACCGCTCTGTGTGCTTCATCACCAATTATGTGTCACTTGCTGCAGTTTGGGACCTAATGTATTGAATATCGCTCACTTTGATCAATCGGTTTACATTTCTAAATTAATTTGCTGCCCATGCGATGATAGCCTCACTTTACTGCACGAGAGGAACAGGGGGTCGAGGGTTAGCTGGAACCGTCCCGCTGCAAAGCTTTGGTCTGCAGTACACTGAAAAGGTGCACACAAACACTAAAAGAAGAAAAAAATAAAAATGTTTTTAAATTATGTAAGCGAGAGGTAACCCGAATAGCTCCCAACTTTGTATCACCATGCATCAAAGGGGTCAGTGAATCAAATAAAGTCAAAATAAATACTAATTCTGACTTATCTGAAAATCCTTAGCAACAGTTAAGTTGTCTTACAAATACTATTTCTCTCCATTTTTTTCTTTTTCTTTGAAATTTACTCTGTGACATGTTGCATTTAGGATGCTGTATGTGTTCAATAAGCAATGTCCTCGTGAGTGGATTTCGTGTGAAGACACCATCCCTGTTGTCTGTCATATTCTTGTGACTCTTGAATCATTATGTACAATTCAGTGGCTGTTTGTGATAATGTTGTAATGTGCAATGGAACAATTTCTCTTCCCTCCTTTGTAAACTTAAGGTGCCTGATTAACACTGGGCCTACAATAACTGATAGATGGCCTGTTCGTTGATTGTAACCAATAAAGACTCATTAAAAGTAAGGGAATTCCCTGCTGTCAGCATGCACGTTTATTATTATTATTATTATTTATTATTATTATTATTATTATTATTATTATTTGAAACACATTTCGAGGGTTGGCTGGCGGAATTCAGTTCACTATCAACGCCATTTATAAATGCGTTGTCCCATTTGAGCCACGAAATCAACAGATTTTCATTGACTCACAAACGCGCTCGGAAGTCTAAGGCCCCCATAAAACTTTATTGCCCCCTTCTCCAGCACTCCACCACACGCACACTCCGTTTCCTGTTTTGTCAGGGAAGGAAGGGACGCACTTGCCTGTGATAACACTCACCCACGACACAACGTGGATGCAAAACTTTGGTTTCCTGTGACCGCACACTGGCGCGTCATCACCGCTGAGGCCATATGGCTACTTTTGTCATGTCGCCTTGCTCTTTAATCCTGCTATCATTACACTGCTGTTAAAACATCGCTATGTGGTAGCATAGCGGACATAAAATCACGCCATTGTTGAATGTAGCGGCAGTTTTAGTAGAAGAAGTGGCGTGACGCAGAATAGCCCAAGGTTATGAGGTAATTCTGTCTAGCACTACTTAAAGAAAATAAAAATCAACTCACCTCTTAAACTAATAGCTTCCTATTGACTTCCTTGACGGTTATGAGAACCGGTCAGCGCAGCGTCCACTTTCTCTGCGCTCTGTTGGGCCTAACCTATACATGGACAACGCATTCAATCCCTTTTTGTATGTCTTTCTTTTAGGGTATTTTAAAGTTTACAAGGTTACATATGCCAATTGCCCCAAGCAGGGCCTGTGAATGGTGCATAGGAAGCACGTGGTGTCATTTAAGTGGGTTTTATGGCCTGGAAGAGCTGACAAACCTTCGATATATACACATCATATATAATCTTAACTGTCCGGAATCGCAGCTGCCTGCTTCCCCTTATCGGAGGAAGAAAGGGCTTTGTGGCAGTGAGGATGCAGTACCTTTCTTTGGACTGTGTAGTCGAGTGGTGCGGAGGACTGAGAGCTGTTGCAGTAAGTTGGTTTTTACTTTGCCTACAGGCCTGCGAGCTGTGCCGTTATCTCACTGAACTGCTAGTTTTTGTTTTATATCAGTGTAACTGAATGTGTGACTGTTAAACAGATTAGCGCCTAAATTGACGCTATGTACTAATTCGCAGCGAGTATTTATGAAACTGTGCCATATTTTTAAGCACCCGGAAAAAATGATTGTTTTCACACGTTTTCTTGTATCTTTGCTCTTTTTTAATATTCAAAAAGTGTCTCGTACGGATATATCGATCACTGATATTTTGTGTTAAGGAGCCACATTTTAAACCATTATTAGCCTTTTATTTGAAGGCTGTTGCATTTTATTCTTGGCAAATAACAGAATATAGGCCTACGCATATTTTCATGCGGTGGATGTGATTTGATTCAACAGTTTGCTTCTTAATGTCAGAGTGAGAAAATAATATATATATATGTGTGTGTGTGTGTGTGTGTGTGTGTGTGTGTGTGTGAGAGAGAGAGAGAGAGAGAGAGAGAGAGAGAGAGAAAGGTGACTGTGAGGAAAATGCAAAGTTCAGGCAGAACTATCAAAAATAATCTGGCGTCCCGTCTCACTAACCACTACACCCTCTCTCTCCCTCTCATTTCCAATATCCCCCTCGTACTCTTACCTCCATGTGACATACGGAAATTCTAAATAAAAGCGCCGTGGTTTCAGACGCTTGGATGGAAGAAAATGCGCTTTTTTGAAAATATACACAACGTTTTGAAGCATATTTTGTGACATTTGTTCTGTGCTGTTCTGTGTTGTGCTAAAAGGTGGCTCTGATGGTTAAAAGAATGCATTAGTCCACAAAAAGAGGCTTATTAGTGCAAAACCACCTGACTACCATGACTCGAAGTTACTGTTTGCACTCATCAGCCGGTGTTCATATTGTTTTAGGGTCATGTCTGGGCCAAAGGAACAGGCTTGAGTCAAAGGCATTTTTGCAGTTCAAATATGCCATTATCCAAACTGAAATATTACGAAAGGCAGCACTAGTGTTAGCTCGAGGCGTGCATGTGCATGTTTTGCAGAAATGTGTTATCAGTCTTAAAACTATGTGATCTTATAACCTAAACGAGTTTCTGCTTTTCTTTAGGCTACATTATTTTAAAAACGTCCTAGAAAGTAGTTCAGCTTAGAAAAGCTGCTCAATGTGTGAAACTGCGAATGGACGAATCTAACAGTAAGACTTTTTGGGTGTGTTCAGCTATGCTGTTAGGCACAAGGTGAATCGGGAATTTACAGGCTGTAAATGCTGCATAATGTGAGAATTAAAAATCACAAAACAAAGTATTTGAGTCAGCTTTCTTCCAAATGAGGAGTTTCGAGGCTTTAGGTTGTGCACAAATGCACTGAAGGCTGACCACTTACCGCATCTCTCCAGACCTGGCTTTACAAACCTATTTTTAATATTTTCTTTATGTGGAATACGTAAAGTCTGTCCTGGTTTGCTTTCAGGTGTGCAGGGGAAAAATTATACACTTTCAATAGGGGGCACTGTATAACACGCTGCTGTGTGAGTGATACACTGCGGGGGCAACGTGTCCAAGTCAGGGCATTGTTAGTTCCTCTTTCTTCTCATTATTATTTTTTATTTCCTCCTTTTTTCAAAAGCAATTTCGTTGCTTTTTTACGTAATACAGACATTTGTCATATCCCATTAACTCCCATAACTCTCGCACTAAAATGAAACAAAACAAAAGGAAAATATTTGTTTTCCTGCAGAAATGACTAGTGAATATATTTTTTCTTTTACAATAAATTAGAAACAAATATTCACGTGTGTTTTGCCACATTCATGGGGCTACAGGGCGCTTATTACAATCGAAATAATTTTACTCTCAGTACTTTTTAGTCACTTTGAATTAAAGACCTGGTTTAACCTCACTAAAACTAGGACAGACCTTTCCAAAAACACTCTTATAGCATCACAATAAAAGTGAAATGGCACAAACATCCGTTTTCACTGCCATGTTCTGAGCTGTCGTATTCCTTTCTTTGACCTGTGGAGCTGACATTGTCATCATTCAAACCTCGGAGGTCATTTCCGGGTGAACACAAACATCCTTTTGTCTGAGCCCAAATAAAAACCATAAAGTCCTATTACATCGGGTTTTTTTGTTTAACTCAGCAAGAATTTATTTACAATGTGAAGACAAACTAGTTGTTTTGGGTTTTTTTTTTGAATTATTATTGACTCTCCGCCATAATTCCACAGGGCTCTGGAAGTCCAGGGATTTCTATTCTTAGAAAATTTGCCCAAGGAAATACCAAAATGGTTGTAAATTTACTTTTACTGTCTGAAAATGACCCGTCCTAAATTTTCGCCCTCGGTCCCAGTTCTGCAGCAGCCCTACACATGTCAGAGCTTTTCTAGGACAGCCTCGCTTAAGTAGATAGCAGAGGATATGAGAGGCAAAGGGACGGACTGACGGGTCATTAGGAAAAAAGGAAACACATGCAAACAGTTTCTTTCTGTATTTGAACTTTGAGTGATTTACTGTAGGAAACACGAAGGAAATCATTATAATGAAATACATTTGTGGCTTTCGATTGTATTATATAATCTCCTTTTCATATTTGTATGTGGCCAATTTATATATTTAGATTTATTTTTAGATTATACAGTGGCTTTTTAAAATTGGAGCAAAAAACCGGAAATATGGTACGGACACCGCATATGTTTATGCCATCCTCAAATGCGTGATATCCGTGACAGATAGGCTGCTTCGTTAAAAATTTTGTTGGGTTTTTTTTTTTGTTTGTTTGTTTTTTTTTGGGGGGGGGGGGGGGTGTCTAATACATGTTTTAAAAATAAAATGTTAATTGAACAAATTATAAAGCTAATTTCTTCCTCGAGAAATTTATTTTTGCAGTTTGGGTGCAAAAATTCATTTTGTCACTTAATGAGGAAAATTTTTACGGACCTTTATGAACCATTTTGTCATGATTACCCTTTTAATTCTTTTCGTTCTTTCTCTCTATTTTTCAGGCATTTCAACGAGCCAAAGTGAGTGAGACTGCGGATTTAATAGTAAGTGTTACGCATTGCCCCACGCTTATCTGCCTACCTTTATTTGAGAGTAATGCTTGTCTGGCGGAGTTGCTTTTTCAATGGCAGCAACCACCTTAATATCTGCACTTCCACTTAATTTATCCAGACACTCTGGCGTTATGTTCTGTG
Organism: Simochromis diagramma; assembly: GCF_900408965.1. Taxonomy (NCBI): domain Eukaryota; kingdom Metazoa; phylum Chordata; class Actinopteri; order Cichliformes; family Cichlidae; genus Simochromis; species Simochromis diagramma. Next base: position 1,885,060 of record NW_024387152.1, on the reverse strand, counting down.
TCTCGTTTCTTACGATTTCCAACATTGGACGCCTAAACAAAAACTCCAACTTAAGATGGAATTACCATCCTATCCTCTCAACTTCTTGCAGTGCCAGTTAGCCGGATTTAACTGCGCAGTGAGTCTTATGAACCACATCATTGCTTCGAAACCAACCAACTGTTTATAGGAGGAATCTAGTTCCTGAAACCGCCTCTGCTCCCTTGGCTGCTGCTTTTTAAAGAGTATTCATATCCAACTAGTCTCCAGTCTGTCTGCACTTCATTAAAACTTTTTATTTTAACTGGACGATACAGCTTAACGTTATTACACCTGGGGAGAGTAAACGTGGAAAGGCTATTAGGTTAAGAGTTTGATTAAAAGCGCATCGTAACCGTTTTCATCAGGGAGCACAATATTGCTGCACTGTCTGCATCCAGGTCAGGTACTCGGCCACCAAATTAAAAAAAAAGAAAAAAGAAAAATAGCAGCACTGCGTGGACAGAACGACCTCCACATAGTTTTGCACAGATTTATTTTGTTTACATATGTACATGTGTGAACACGCTTGTAAGGCTGTTATTTTGCAGGGGAGGAAAAGGGGAAGCTTAATTTCTCAAATGAACAAATGAAACATCAAATTAGTCTGCCTGAGGGCCTCATTTTTTGTACTTCTACATTATAACTAGTTATTGAACTAGGTGCACGATCTGAAAGCCATTTGTGGGGAGAAAGAATTCATTGCTGTCTCTCCATCAATAATCCTTGGCAGTGAACTATTGGAACCAGTCAAACGCGAGGGGTGAAACGCGGGTCAGGCTGTCTAACTAATATTAAAATGCGTCCGCCAGAGCGCATGGGGCGAGAGGGAGTAGGTGGTGTGTATGTAGCTCCTTTCACACTGGTTGTGTGCACGACAAACAGCATGTCTTTTGATGAGAATATGAAAAAAATCCAAATGAATATGAGTTAGATTTTTTTGTTACCACTTCTCGGGAGTTCACTGTGTGTTGGGGCGGGAGGCTTTGTTAATCAATTTTAAAAAATCAAATTGATGCGCGGGATGCTGGCGGAGAAATATGTAGATTGAGATGTTTTTTGACAGTGTTTGAAGCACCCTGTGCATCACCGCTCTAATCAATTCCATTGATTCACAATCTGAGCATGTTTGCTGTTTTTAATAACCCCGAAACAGGTCACATGTCTGATATTGCATTTTTCATCCGAGGCTTTTCTCATTAGCTTCCAGAGTGGCAGCAAGAAAGGTTACCGAGCGGTCAGTATGGTAATAGCAAGCAGAAGAAATGGTTGGGAACAATAGAAACTTATTTTTCATGTGTGCTGTCACGCCGTCCCTTTGTATCCTTCGTGTTTGTAGCTGAATATTCATATAGGAGGCACCTCAAAGGCAGAGGCTGAATGTTGAGAAAAGAGACCCTTTCTGTTCTCTGCGTACGGCGTCTTTATGCTTTGTGTGTGTGTGTGTGTGTGTGTGTGTGTGTGTGTGTGTGTGTGTGTGTGTGTGTGTGTGTGTGTGTGTGTGTGTAGGCATACGTGTGCACTCACGGATATTTTATTTTTAGAGAAAGGACGTAAAATGTGTGTTTTCCCTTGCTTGTAGATGTATCCATAGCAGGAGTGGGGTTGTTTGTGGCTTTGCTTCTTGAATCCTGATAAACAGAATCCGCTTTGACGCACGCTTTCTGTGGTATTTCCACTCTGATGCTTCTTGTGACACGACTGTGAAATGCACGATAACCTGCTTGCCACAGATATTTGCCCGGCAGATGACCTTTTACAGTGTCTAACCTAAAACACATTAGTTGTCTATATGTATACCCTGTAGAACCGAATTTGTGTGAAGTACAAGCAGTCGCAAATACGTCTCTACAGGAATACATGGGCAACTGAAATACCACGCCAGTCGATGAATTGTTCTGCATCTGCTTCCCTTCACGTCTCTCTGGCATTTTTTTCCTCCTGCTTTTGCATATACAAGCATCAACGATGATACATACAGCCTGCATCCACCCCATCCACGGGCTCTGGCAGAGCAATAACGCTGTCACAAAGTGTATTCATAGCTCAGACAGCCACAGATTGTGTAGGTAGGCCACAGAGAACGTGCACTGTGCGGCTACTACTGTGTCAGACCCTGTAAAACACGTTAGGAACCAGGGGTCGTTTAAAAGTGACTGATTTACGGCTTTTATTGCTCTATAAAACGCCTCTAACATCCTCACTAGGGGTAATAGAAATGTCGTGCGCATTCTTTACAAACAGTACAGCCGGAATTATGATAAGCAATTTCACGTCGTTTTTAACCGTATTATTTAACTGCTGCTGTGAAAATAGATGCTTAACTTGTAATGTGATGGTTTGAATGGAAATATATCATTGTATTATTATTATTATTATTATTATTATTATTATTATTATTATTATTATTATTACTCTCCACCTGAAGACATATATGTGAAACATGGGGGTGTTGAGGTGATAGGGAGGTTAACTTCACTCTGTCTGCCTACAGCTGACTCTGAGAAAACAATGGGAAGCTTCCAGCACATGACAAGTTTATACACCCAGGCAGTATCAGTTTACAATAAAACAACAGACCACCAGTGCTGTATGCCTTGGCTCATGGTCAGTGCTTTCAGCCAGGGTTAGCATGCAACATTTTCAGGGTGGATTTGCCTAACGGCTGCTGAACAAAAGAAAATGTTGTAATACTTTCAGTGTTTGTATTTTACTGTTTAAATTCTAGTTTGAAGCATTGTGTAACCATGTTTGTTTACTAATCATCGGGATGTTGCATTCTGCAATTCTTCTTCAGCACTTCTTGTAGTTTCAATGGCCTGTCTCATCTGCCTAACAGTGTTGTTTTTCCTCACATAGATGCTGTTCATTGATTGTTCCTGCGCTTTTATTTGGGCCATTACAAAGCTCAGAAACATGTGCACCAGGTAACAGATAAGGGCTTTTTCAAGCTGTAAAACTGCAGTCAGAAGAAGAGGGAATTAGCACCACTCAAGATCACAAGGACTGGTGGCTGATTTCTATTTACACGTGTCGTGAATTGCTATCCTGCATTTAGGACAGATGTTCACTTAGTCAAGAGTGTGTACAGCAGACTCTCTTGTCTGCAGCAACTTCACAGTGACACAATACTGGTCCTGCAGTTAAATCAGCAGCTCATTACACCCTCTGCTCTGTGACATAATAGTGATGTAGTTTCACTGCTGGCTGGTTTGTGAGCTCCTGGTGAATGCTTCTCTGCAGGGTTGTGTGCCCCTGATCTGTGACATCATATTAGTGATATTATGTAAGTTTGATCAGTTGGATGTTTGATGCCTGCTTAGCCCACATTTGTGTTGCAGTTTTGTTGTGTCTATGACATTTTCGTCTGTTGCATGTCAGGGTTTATATTCAAATTTGGATTTATGCAGTGTTTTGTTTTCTATGGTTGCTTTGTTGTGTTGTGCCTTATGGAAGCAAAGGTTAGAGATTAAAAGAGTTTAGCTTTGTCTTTCTGTAGGATAGAATAGAAGCACCATGGATGCACTCTTAAAATCTTTTATGTTGTAAAGCATTTTGCAGCTTTTGTTCCAACAGATTTTGGCCACTGTGACTTTAAAGCAGCAACCTCAGATACAGAATCCTTCTGTAATTCAGTCCCAGTCTTAATGCTATATACTGGGATATTCATAACTGAGCCATTTGTACCTTTTAAATCTTTTTTGTTATATTTTGTAATTTTGTAATATACTGTATTATTTAATTTAGTTTAGTTAGTTACTGTTCTTACTGTCTTGGAGCTACTGTGGCCACATAATTTCCGCAGGGATTAATAAAGCATTCTGATTCTGATTATTCTTACCAATTTTCATTTAAAAGCTGAAAAAATCCATGCAAATGTGTAGTCTTAAAGAAATTAATATGGATTTGAAATAGATAAACCTAAATTTCTCATTGTTGAAGAACCTGCCACTGAGGCAGATTGTTTCTCTCTGTCCACTTCTGTCCAGCACCACAAATGATCAGTCTTCATCTTCTCCAAAGCTGGAGACCATTCACCTCTCCACCTCTCCACTGACATTCATAGTCACGATGTCTTACATATGTTACTGCTGAAATGTTTTATAGGGAAGAAAGAAAGAAAGAAAGAAAGAAAGAAAGAAAAGAAAGAAAGAAAGAAAGAAAGAAAGAAAGAAAGAAAGAAAGAAAGAAAGAAAGAAATCCAGACTTTATTCTTAGTCTTGTGAAGAGACCCTGGGCTGTGTCACAGCTGAAGCTTTGTTGTCAGAGACAGTCTTTGTTAATCAGGTGTTATAACTAACACAATGACTGGTTTGTTGTTGTACCTCATCCTTGTCCCTTTGAATAATTGAGACCACTGTATTTGCCTGTTATATTTTTTCCTTGGTCAGCAACTAGCTACTAGTTTTGTCCCCAAGATCAATTGCCTTGGTAACGCAGCCAGAGAGAGAGAGAGAGAGAAAGAGAGAAAGAGAGAGAGAGAGCGAGAGAGAAAGATTTGTGCCCACAATGGCGACTGTAGGTATGCTAAATACCTCTGGTTCCTTATCCGGGAACTACCTCTTACCCTGCTATTGGGCCATTGGGTCACGTGGTAAAAGTAACTTTACAGGGCTGCTCGCAAGTAGGAGGGCTTTATGGAGCAGAAAAACGACAAAGCTAGAAAAATTATTTTCCACTCCAGAAATTAATGATCATGAGCTCGTATTTGATGGAGTCTAACTACATTGATCCGAAATTTCCTCCATGCGAGGAATATTCGCAAAATAACTACATCCCCGAGCATAGTCCAGAATATTACAGCCGCGCAAGGGACACTGGCTACCAGCATCACCATCAGGAGTTATATCCTCCGCGGGCGAGCTACCAAGAGCGCCAGTTTAACTGTGCAAGCATCCCTGAACCTGACACGCCAAGGGGACATGGAATACCCCATTCTGCGCATCTACTGACAGGGAAAGGGCAACCTGCTTCATGTGAAACCCCACAGTTGTCCATGTCCCCCGCCACCCCACCGGCCGCAACCTCCGCCTGCAACCAAGCTACCCCGGAGCATCCAAACAGCACAGCCTCCTCCAAACAGCCTGTGGTGTACCCATGGATGAAGAAAATTCACGTCAGCACTGGTAGGCAACTTGTGTGTTTATGTTCCCTGCACTCCTCATGCTCCTCTCTCCCCTTCCCTCCCTTTATCAGTCCCTCTGACTCCCATCTCGTTGCCAGCCCCTGCTCCGATAGCAGGGAAGCCTTTGAAATGGCACAATTGAGGCGGATTTACGACTCGGCATTGGTAATTACACCCACCATAAATTTTATAGCCGAGGTATACTCAGGGCAGCCGTATCACCATGTGGCTTCTGCTGTTATGTATTGCGCGATGGAGAGAGGGGGAGAAATGAATAAGAAAAAAAATCTGAGCTTTGTAATCTTGCATTAATAATTTAGCTCATAGTTGGATGTGAGTGTCCTCTCATTACGCTGAGAAGTTCTTAACTTCCCATTTAAATTTCTCAAACAGCTAAACATTCATAACCAATAAATCTTTCCAGCCATATCTCAGTTGAGGCCATTCTTGTTTACCCCTCCTTTCCTCCGTTCTCTGTCTCCCTTTCTCTCCTCTTCTCCTTCTTCCAGTGAACTCTGGTTACAATGGGACGGAGCCCAAGCGGTCTAGGACAGCATACACCCGGCAGCAAGTCTTAGAATTGGAGAAGGAATTCCACTATAACCGATATTTAACTCGGCGGAGGCGCATCGAGATCGCACACACCCTGGTTCTCTCCGAGCGGCAGATTAAAATCTGGTTTCAAAACCGCAGGATGAAATGGAAAAAGGATCACAGGCTCCCGAACACCAAAGTGAGATCCTCCTCCTCTTCCTCCGGGTCCAACACAAGCTCAGCAGCCGGCGCTGTTGCCGCTGCCTCGGCCACTAACACCGGGGCCCCCGACGAACTTACCGGAGCTCAGCATGGCGAGGATATTACCAGGTTATAAAACCACGAACCATTACTGGGGGTAGAATAAGAACTGGTTATTTATAGAACACTTATATATTTTGTTTTCGTAGCTATCTTGTGCGGTTTCCTTTAAGTCCAAAGTTATATAAAATGCATGTTATATAGCATGGATTACTGCGAATACCGATGAATTATTTTTACGTGACACAGGGTTTAATTTATTTGAAGTTCAATTAAAATGATGTTTTTTATTAAAAAATGTTTTGAATGAAGGATGAAAAAGTAGAAAAAAATATACATTTTATCAAAATGTTATTGTGGGCCATTCTTTTGCCCTGCTGCCCAAGGTGAAATGCACAATCTATTTATTTCAAACAACACTGGAAGGAAATCACTATAATAATAGTTATTTTTGGTATATAAAAAAGAAAGCTGGAACACACCATTGATCTTGAACTTGTATGTTTAGGAGAATAACAATGTGTGAATTACCTCGTGTATTTCAGAAACAGGATTTTTCTTTTTCTTTTTCATTTTTTGCAATTTAGTTTTGTGGTGTTGATGTTGTGTTTTAGACCGTTCAAAGCAGATTATTGTGAAATGCAATAAACGGAGTTTAGTGTACTTGTGCTAATCATATTGGTCAATAAAACAGTGAGTGTCTACTAGTTTTAAATACGTTTGTTCCAAGTTCATTTTAGGTAAGGTGAGGTCTACTGTTGCAAATTGGAGAAGCTCCTTAAAAGTGTACAGATGTGTGAATACTGGACATTTCACGAGGGAAACAAAAATCACTGTGTTTTTAAACTGTGTTTGTCAATCCTGCAGCTCCCTTTTTTGCGTGTTTATATTTGCAATGTGTACAGACACTGTGTGTGTGTGTGTGTGTGTGTGTGTGTGTGTGTGTGTGTGTGTGTGTGTGTGTGTGCGCGCGCGCGTGTTAAAGCTTCACTCATAATGGATTGAAGTTATTTCTAAAATATGAAAATGAAATAGTTTGCGCTGTGCAGTATACGTGCAACCTCATCAGTCTGAAGGGCATTCAATTAGACAAGCCACTGAGGCCCTCCAGTCCACACTGCACTGCCTCTGCCAGTGCCACAAAAGAAGCTACTCGCTTCCTTCGTCCTGACTTGAACACAAAGATGCATGCGTTTAATTTAGAGTACATTTGCAATGTGTTAGAGATTTTAGATTGTTGTGAAATTATTCATTTTGTAACAATAGTGGTTGCCCTGCTTTTCTATAGTCCTCTGCGCCATGCGACTGGGTTTTCAAATGTGAAATGAATAAAAAAAATAAAGTCGTGATCTGCCGATAGATTCAGTATAATGCGTCGTGTGGTCTTCGTTAAATATCTGAGTGAAGATGCTGATGAAGTACACTAGCTTACCTTTGTTTTTGTTTTTTAAACATTTTTTTAAATTGATCTAAAGCAGTGCCCTCTCCACAAAAAGGAATGCTGTTGTTTTCTTGTCTGTTCACTCTTTGACTCTTGCTTGTATAAACACTTTGGCTCATTTGTCTGCTGACTCCCCAGTGGGCAGTTTGCCTCCGTAGTATGCTGCAGCTCGCGAGACTGTAGAAACTTCAAAAACGGCGCTAAGGCGTCTCTGTGCAACGTCATCGTGCGACTTTCATCTGGCAGGGGGACCAACTCACTGCAGGACTCTTTGCTGCTGAAAACCTGCTGGACTGATGCAATAATTTGAAGAAAGTCTTTTTAACTGAATCATCAACTGAAGTGCCTGAAGTGCTTTCATTTTGTCTCCCATTCTTCCCCCCATTTTTTTTTTTTTTTGGGAACAATTTTGGGAAGAAGGATTTCGGTTTAAAAATGGCTTGAGCCCAAAGACGCGCAAGAATTTGATAGATTATTGAAATTGTGACATGAATAGGCCTTATAAAATGCCTCGCGTAGTGGGAGGCAAAAGAGCACAAAAGGATGAGGTATTTTCCATCATCAATCTTTCCCCATAGAGCTTTGTGTTCTGTTCTGGAAAACAGCTCTGACAACAACCAGTTTTGATCTTATCAAATATTATGTAGACGGGGTCGCATCCTCTGCCACTTTTCTTTTTATTTGACTGCTTTTCCCACAAATGTGAAAGTTAAGTTGGACTTTAAGCTGGACCAAAGAGGTTCAAACCTACTTTTTGGACAGGGCTTTGGATGGGCAGTAGAATAGTGGTGAGACGGCGCTGAAAAATGAATCCAGAAGCCTTTATGTTGCTGGACAGATTAGAGAAATTAATGTGCTCGCCACAGTCCCAGCATCCCTCCAGCCTCTTTCTAGGCCCTGTCGCCTCCATGTCGCGAAGCTGAAAAGGTACTTTATTGAAGTTTGGGGGCGAAATGGTAGAAGGCCGAGTTCACCTCGGGGACACATTTTCTGTCCCATTAGGCTCATTTCAGTCTGGATGGCCGACCTCTCCAACCCTGTGACCCAACTCACTCTCTATACGTGTACCTTCTGTGTGCGCCCTCGCTGGTCCCCTTCGGCCTCGGCTTTCTTTTCTGCGTTGTGCCGATAGAGAGGCCTGCTGCGGGGGATCACTCAATGTGTTTCTTCTTTTGTTAATTTGGCGGGGTGGGGGCGACGACACTGGACAGGGCTGAACTCTCGGACGGTTCTCTTCCTTGCACCCAGCAGAATTGCAGGATTTCCACACAGACACCTTCTTCTTTAATTTAACAATCTTTCGATCTCCCGTGAAGGCGTTTCCAAATCAAAGTGGCAAAGTTTTGTGGTAACCTTTACTGCAGTTAATGGAGTGGCAACATACATATATAAATTTACAACATATTTTTTAAGTCTGTCTGAGAAAAGAAGGAAAGGAAGAAATATTGTTTTGTGTACGTATTTAAAATGTTATTTTTTAAATTGAAATTATAAATAAGATGTAAACAAATCTACCTTTTTAGTTCCCTGAAGACCCCACACCCAAACAGGAGCATTAAAAAGAGTGTCTCTGGATGCAGTCACATGACTCCTGTGTGGCTTAAGAGAATAGCTGGTCTCCGGTCAGCACTTACATTCAGACGTGAGCTGCCAATTATAGATGTTTCTGACAGTACTGGGACAGTTGGTCACTTTGATTAGTTTATGGACAAAGACCTTCAAAAACCTTCAAACTTCCCATGGAGGCTCGGCACTTCCCCAAACTTGTATTTTTAGCCACATGCATTTTTTTCCCTGACACAGAGGAGAGCGAACTTCAGAACAGATTACTAATTAAGTTTTGTTAGAAGTAGAAGATGCTCGAAAATATAAGCGATGATGTCAACCCTTGAGATATTATTGATGGGGCAAATCACTACCCGCTTTTTAAAATGATATTTGGAGACTCTTATCCGGTTTTGCAGGCAGATTTCAGCGTGTTAGAGCGCTTTGATCTTTCTGGTGTGAACCAAATATTCAACGTTGATGGAAAAATATTCAACAGCCCGTCTTCCAGGATAAACAGTTGACACTGAAAGCCAAACTAATCTCACCGTCTGTCAGTTGTTTATGTGATAATTCATCCTCCTCATCGTGTCTGTACAGGTGCAGCTCGAATTACACTTCGAACAATGACGACATGTCCCTCTTTGTTTGAGCTCTTGTAACTGAAGATTTGCGTTAAATGGAATGAGAGTGTATGAGGCACAATTTGACTTAGCGTTGCCAGGGATTTAACTAATACACCTGTATTAGGCGTTGTCTGATTTATTATGGGAATAAACAAAACGTGCGGTTTAATATTATTGCTATTCAAACAAAAGGCCTGTCAGTCATAAATCAGTGTCACTCTGCTTCTTTTTGTTTTTTGTTTTTTTAACTTTGTTCTAATACACAATGGAAACTTTTCCTCATAGCAACACAAATGTTTAACTGCATTAAGTTTAACGATAGAAAATGAATCATCGCGTACACAAATATTTTTCTTTTCTCTTCTCACGTGATCCAAGAAAGAGCGTAAACTTCAAAGTGATACGGCCTTACCTGTGACAAGTTCTACACGGATGGATAGCAGTTTAATTCTTTAAGTTTAGAATGAAGTATTTTTGGTTTCACTGCATTCAGCTTTTTAGGTCATGGTAGATCTTTTTTACCTTTATTATTTTGCCCCCGCCCCCCGGGCTGAATCTGAAGAATTAATTTGATATGAGTTATTCTTAAACTCACAGCCTTTCAGGGATCTGGTGCATTTTGTGTGTTTGAAGTTGAGTGTATAAATTCCTCAGTCTTTACTCAGCTAACTGGTTTCGTCTCTGACTTGAGACTGTTGAATCACACATGAATTTCAGCTCACATTGCACTGCTGCAGGCTGCATGTGCTTTACGAGCACCTCGGGCGAGGACTTTCTCTGTGAAGATATATGTATGAAAAAAGAAGAACTTTGCACACAAGCACCAATCGAAATGTTTGAACAAAACCAAATATGAAACACGGAAGCGCCTGTGTTGTGACGCTTGCGCGCTTGATTGCCTGCTTTTGTTGTCTGCGCCGGGTTAAGTGCAAACTGTTTCAAACTCGTCCCAGGTGAGTGTCTTCTTCAGTCACTTTGGTTTGTCATAAAAGGTCCGGGCCCGGTGCATTGTTATCCTGTAGTGTGTTTAAACGGCAGCCATGGCAGCTGCATAAAGGCTGAGAGTTGAAACAGGGGTCATGCTGCTATTTTCCAGGGATAGAGAGGCTGTCTCACATTGACCAGCAGTGGGTGTGTCATAAATCCGTAAATCTCTCTCCTATCCGTTCACTCAAGGGAGCAAATGCGTCGGCCTAGTGTGTGCGCGCATGCGTGGTGGAGGTAGAGTTTGATTAATTTACATAAAACTAGATTTTAAAAAGCCATCAGAAATGTTAAAAATGATTTAGTGTCGGCGCTGGCAAACATTTCAAGCAGGAGACGACGAAGCAGCTTGGACTGGTGTCCCACTGTAGAGTTGACATCGCACAGGAAATGATGGCCTGGATAAACTTACGAGTATACTTTCTGTCATCATAACGCCTCGCTGAGAAATATTTAATTAGCCCATTTGCTGCATCGTTGAGGACCTTCGAAATTACAGTCATTTTCTTCCGTTAGAGGTGTCACAAGGGGGCCCAGACAGTCACTAGATTGAGTTATGATTATGTTATTCGCTTTTCATTAGCAAAAGTGTTCTGAATATGCGATCCTGAGACTATAGATCCACGATTATGCAGAAGTTTAGCGAGATGCGGTTTTTATTTGATTTGTTCTCTGAAAATGATTATCCGCTGTATTTGCGTGACCACCAGTTGCATATCATGCAGAACTTTGAGCACTTTGACAGCTGCTGCTGCTGCAGTTTAACTTTGTGTGTACTGTATTTGATTGGATGTTAACGCGAAGGGTCATATCACCTCTGTTATCTAAGATGCAGGACTTTAAAATAAACTATACAATAAGTAAACAAATAAATACCACGTAAAGCATGTATATTTATCAATTAAAGGAAAAAAAACAACATAAAATGTCTTAGTAAGTCGCCGGAACAGAGTCTATGCAACTTGGCATCGATCCTTCAATTCTCCTGAACTCTGCTGGAAAGATAAGCCCAGTTTTTGATTTGAGGATGATGGTGCGGTGGAGGTCACTAAAATCTCCCATAGGTCTTCAGATTATTTGAGCTCTGATATAATAAAGTTTGAGTCAGACCATTCTCATACCCACTAAACCATTCAGTGACCTTGTGCCCAGTGGATGGGTGAGTGATCTTGTTGGAAGAGACCCCATTTGGGTAGAAATTGTTAATCAAAGGATAAAGATGATTACTTAGGACAACTTTTGCACACTTCCTTCTAAGCTAACAACTGGATCCAAACAATGTCAGTAAAATTTACCCCACAGCTCGAAGCCACCTGATCTTCTTACTGGAGGGCTTAACGGTTCAGGTTTTCCCCTTTAGGTTGTTCTGTATATACGTTTAGATAGATAGATAGATAGATAGATAGATAGATAGATAGATAGATAGATAGATAGATAGATAGATAGATAGATAGATAGATAGATAGATAGATAGATAGATCTTTTAGATAGATAGAAAAATATTTTGAGTGTTATTTTAATTATTGCACTTTTAAATTGCACCTTTTCAGTACGGTACTGAGGTTTGTCTCTATTCTCCACTGGCCACGATTTACATCAGAGTTAGGCCGAAATTAATACTTCATGTTAATGCACACGCTTATAGGAAAGTCGGGACTAGTTTGGGAAATTGTCATTGTCTGTCTTTTACTCACTTATGAAGTGCAGTCTGCAAACTCTAGTCTTTTCATTTCACTCTGCATTGTTTACAGCAATATAGGGCACCGGGCCCATAAATCTTCTCCTTGCTCTGCCAAGACAGCGCCATTTGTATGCACCGTTTTAACCGACAGCATCCTCTGCCCATTAACGTCTTCTCCCCAGCTCTCTCTCAGTCTCCCTTTATCTGCGGAGCTCTGTCCCCTGGAAATACATTAACTGATCCGTGCTTCCTTTGTGCTTTGTGAGCTATTTATAGATTTATTTTTCTTATATGGAAGATATATATATATATGTGTGTGTGTGTGTGTGTGCACTTCCCGCGTGCCCATATATATGGGGAAAGACAACAGAAAAGAAAAACGTAATTGTGTTGCATCTGCCGGATTTCACCGTTTGTGCGCAGCTGCGGATATTCTGCAGTACCATTTTCTGTCTGCGTTATTGTTGTGAAAAATAAAAGTTTATAGACAATTTCCTTGGTTGTTTGTGTCAGCAGGCGAGAGAGCGGAGAAGGTAAGGAGGAATTGTAAAAGGGTTGACACCCAGAGCGACCGGCGCGCTTTTGTGTGAGAGAGAAAAATGATTTATTGCCACTGAGGCGGTTCAAACAGAGTTCACGGAGAATTGTGGTGGAGGCGCGGAGGAGCTAAATTATGGTCTTGCTGAGCTAGTATATCATAGATTCTATCTCCAATTCAGAGAGTATGTTCAAGGGTGTGAGGTAAGGAAAACAAAACGAATTTAATTACTTTCCCCACTTTCAGTCAGTCCTGATGTACACTGCCTTATTCAGCTGATAATAACACTAATGCTGCTTTTACTACTAATAATAGATTTATTTATGCGTGAGACGAAAACACAAACATATGTCAGGGTTTTATCAGTTTATTTAGTTTTGCTGGCCCACATTTACCTCACAGTGGAAATGACAAATTTAACCTTTAGCCAATTTAAATTTAAGTACTAAACCTTTCCACAGACTTTATTTAACTGGCTACAATTCAAAAGGGCGGAAAAGAAATATCAACACTGTAGTTTTTAGTGTCAACAAACATTTTTAAAGCCTCACAGCAGTCAAATTGAAATTATATTAATGTTGTAAGCATTGTGCTATGGCAGCAATTGTTTCATGTCCTTGATTTCATATAAAATATTTCATTACGTAAAAATAAATTCAACTAATAAAATAAAATAAAAATAAAGAATCTCAGCATGTGACACCACTCTAAAGGTTCAGGTAAAACATCGGTGATAGTGGCAGCAGGGGTGAAACGGAGAAGGAGGAAGGCTCCTCTCTTTCCACGCAAACCCTGAGTGCATAATCCATCACCTCTGAGACATCTAAAGAGGGTTTTCTCGACAGCTTTGCAGCTTTGTACTGAAACACCAGAAGGAGCTTACATCCAAAACATGGTTCAGCTAAGATTAAGACTGGCTTGGAATATTCAGTATAGTCTCCCAAACCTTCTCATTTAGAACATGTTTTAGGGAGCACTATTTATAATTTTGTGGTAGATTCATTATTCTCGTTATGTGGCCGTTTTGCATAAAATTGCGCATTGCTGGAATTAAACAAACACGTTTTATGAGTTCTTTTTCCCTACAGTATAACTCAGTTAGGCCACAATTGATGTAGCTTTTATCCCAAATAACTTCTCCTAGAAAAAAATATTTATTATGGGTTTTAAAATGAAGTTGAAAAATTCATATTTTATTTAGGTGTTTTACGCCTTCATAGCTAAGTCCCAGTTGTCTTGGATGTTTGGCACTGTGGCTGCAAACAGGCGCGCAAGAGCCTTTAACTGAGCATCTCATGTTTGGGTTCACGCCTTCGTGCAGAAGGAGGAATTTAAGCCCTCCAAAAGATGTCCATAGTGTTTGAGTGTTGCCTCCTGGAGCCACCGTCAGTGGACTCGATGCTGTACAGTGATGCCTGATTAATGCAAATGCGTTGAATTGTCCTGTAGAAAAAAAAACATCTTTGACGATTGCCTCCTTTGTCTTTGTGTGGCAATGACTGTCATGTCTTTGTTTGACCACTCCCAGTGAATCCCATTAAGCCAAAGCTACACTGTTATAAACACAGCTCTGTGTGTTTATAAAGCCCGCCAATTTATAATAGGTATTTAAATACGTTTCAGACTAAGTTATCCAAAATAAGCGTAATGATTTCGTTTTACAGACTTAAAACAGATTTACTCCAGTTAGTGCCCCTAGTAGAATGAAAATACGCGAATAAGCACCATTATTTATAATAGCGTTTGACTGGGGAAAAAACAAACAAACAAACAAGCAAACAAGGAGCGCAATTTCTTTTTAATAATTTTACACCTAGAAAAGCTTCAGCAGAATAATGAGCTGTGATCTATAACCAGTTATTAACCATCTCTTATTCCACCTCACAGACGCGTATTGTAGCGCAGAGGAAAAAAAATCCTCGCATCGTATTTGTTCAAACCTACCACCAAAAGTTCAGGATGTGTGGCTGCGAGCGGCGGTTCCTTCAAAAATAAAACGAGAAAATGAGTCCTGTCAAAAGAGTAACAATATTACAAGAAATCTGCGCCCAGTTTCTAATGAAATGCTGCTCACCGCACGTGTAAGCTTTGTCTGTCTCCCCCCCTTTCTCCTAATGTTTGTCTCTCCGTTTAAACACATCTCCCTCTTTCTCTTACACTGATTACACAGTCGTTTGGCGTCTTTTCATATTCCATTATATATTTTTTTAATATCCTAGGTAAAGAAATGCAGGCTGCTCATAGAAATGTCTGAAGAAATATGGCAGAAGCTTCCTCTGGGTTCCAAGTTGCCGGCGGATTACTTTCCAACTCCAAAGCTCCGTCATTGGAGGACTGCCACACGTGACCACGGCACCCTTCTGGTAAATATTATTCAATTGTTCCAAATGGTTACTCAAAGTGCACTTTCCCGCGTGCCTTTTTACATTCAGGTTAATTGTGATCGAATATTAGATAGACACACGTCCTCGCCTTTTACTGCTGTTGAGGGACTCCTGGTTTTATTTGAAACAGTTTGATGAGCTGGGTCCATGGACCCCCAACAGTTTGCCCTCCCACTGCAGCTGCATGGCAACAGTTTTGCTATGAGCTCTGGACAGGTGCCAAAATTAAGCGCGGGATACAATGAAGGAGGAGGAGGAGGCCAAGAAGCAGAACTTAATCAGCAAAACATGACCTCCTCTTCTCGTGTCAGTTCCAGGTTGAACCCAGATGAACAATCTGAGTGCCCACTGGAGCCCGTGGTTCACTGCCATGGCAAGGGCAAGCTGGACATCAAGAGCAGGAGCTGCAGTCTACTCACCATCTGCCGCTCAGAAGTAATTTTTCCCTGGATGAATTCACGGACCACTGGCTCTGAACAATCTGGTAACTGGTTTTGTTCATTATCTGTGCCTTTTAAAGCTGACACTGAGTGTTCAAAATATTTGTGACACAAGAAGCTTCATTAGGCTCTTTACAAACACGTTTTTCCCTCTTTTTAAATGTTTCTTTTTTCGACTGAATATGTAACTCAAACACTCACTGTCTTTGTTACCTTTCTTTGGAAGCAGAACAGCTACAGCAAAGTAACTTTTCTCACACTTAAGAGAACTTTGTTCTAATGTGAGCGCTCTTTCTGCTTTGTCAATGAATGAGTGCTGGTGTTACTGAACAGTTAACCAAATGCCACTGTCATGCTCACAGCATACGGGGCTGTTTTTCCAGTCCTGCAGGCAAAGTGATGTTCCAAACAGACAAGCTGCAGCGCAAATGCTGCACAAACACTTCTTTTAATCCACAAAAAAAGGAAAAATCAGCACTCTGCGATCTGTCATCTCTTGACACGGTCTCAAAATGGATTGTATCAGTTCATTAATTCTATCACATCATGACTATAGAGGCAAGCGTGTTTATTTTGAGAGCAAAATCTCCATATATTTTAAAAAAAGAGAGAAAAAAACTTTTTGATTTTTTTTAATTTAATGTTCTAATCATGCTGTTTTTTTTCTTTCTTTTTAAATCTTTGAAATCGTTAAACTTTGCTGTGTCGACATGCTGACATATAACAAGGAAGCAGTCCTCCAGTACGGCAGATTATTGTTATATAGTTTTCACTATAGGTCTTATTAAGTATCCATTAACCCTGGCTTTGTTACATTATTATCAACAGAGCCTGGTGCTGCTCATATACATGTCAAATTGAATCCCTAATGGTGGTTATTTTCAGTGGTGGTCCCAAGGTACCTTTTAAGTGACTGAGATGAGGATTTGACAGGTCTGCTTCCGTGTGTAGCTCTGATTAATGTGTTCTGTCAGGCAGCCGTAGTGGCGTCAGATGTTTCCCCCAGACTGCTTCTTCGGGAGGTAACTTTCCCTGAACACATGACACAGTAGACAGCCATGACTGAATGTGCAGGAAGAGCTGAGGGCTCTTACTTGGTCACAGGTTGATTGTCTGAGGATTAACACGGGCCTCCCTGGCACTTGAAGTCTTCCATGTGCAGGTTATACATTTCAGGATAGAACTGTTAGATGTGTGGCTTTTCCTTTTAACACCCTCTCTTCTTTATGTGCTTCCTCCATCATCAGTCAGCAGTGGCATGGCAGCTGGTCTATCAGGTAGAGGAAGGCAAAGTGTGAAGAGGGAGAGGACAGCCTTTACCAACAACCAGCTGCTGGAGCTGGAGAAGGAGTTCCACTTCAGCCCTTACCTGTGTCGTCCTAGGAGGCTGGAGATGGCTGCTGGGCTCCAGCTCACTGATCGTCAGGTTAAGATCTGGTTTCAAAACCGCAGGATGAGGTACAAGAAGGAACAGAAGTATGGAAAGATGACAAGTTTATCTCAGTTGGCCACCTGCAACCTGTCCTCCAGCTCAACCTCCTTTGCAGACCACCTGAATTTTCCAGATGCAAACATTGTTAGAACTTCCTCCTCCTCCTCAGACTTGCACGTCTCTCTATTTGGCTCTTTCAGCAACAGCAATAGTGGTCAGTATATTCAGCCATCAGACCTGGCCCATTTGAACTGCATACTTCCATCTGTTGCAAATGGTCCATCGGCCTCCATAGATAGTCATCACCATGCTGGCATTTCAAAGTGGCCCTAGGGCCCCATAATGGCCAACTCCTCCTGTGCTCATCAAAATCTCAATATGATACATCTACTTTCACTTACTTATGAAAGACTGGAGGATGAGTCTGATCAGCAGGGTTGAAGTTCCCTCAACACACCCTTTCAGCATTCATGGAACATTTTAATTAAACCATATGAACACATCTTAATTAAAGGAAACCTACAGCGATATCTTTTGTGTTTCTCAAACACAGTGACTGAAGACTGCAGGGCCTTCAAACTTGCTGTGCTTTTTGTACATACACACAGCATGCACAAGACATGAAGTAATAATTACATGTTTTTGTTCTGTAATCTTACGGGTGTATTGTCGCATGGTTAATGCATGCATGATGTAGACTTTGAGTGAGTTTTCCATTGCCTTCCTGTTGTCAGACAATTGCTAAGTGGTTGTCATTTTCTAAGTGTTACATTAGGATTTTTGTTTTCATCTAAATAGCAGGTTGTGTGAAATATTAGTAAGTGTTAAATGGGCAAATTAATGTTCGTTTTGAATGATGTTATATTTTTGTTAAAACTATTAAATGATACGGCAAGTCTTTGATACTTCTATTGATTAATTGAGATGTCACATACTGTACAGGCTTAATAAATGAATGTGGGAAAACTGTAGCTCTTGTGCAATGTTTACCCTATTCATCGCTGATTAGACTTACATTTTTTTTTCTCCAGCAGTATTTTTATGATTAAAGATTCCTGGATTAGATCCCAAATGGAAAAAATGAGAACGACTCTGTAATCAAATTAAGGCGTGCTTTAGATTCACTGAAAACTCCATAGTATTGTGCATTCATGTTGCACAGTCCCGCCACATAAGCCTCTCCCTCACTTCTGCCTATGAGTTCCCCGCCATTAATCACTGAGACAAGGCAGTCTTTCCAGCACTCCAACCACAAGCTCTGAACCCATTGGGCACCATGACAAGATCTCTTGCCTCCTCCTTCCCAGCCTTTGCCTTTTCAATAGCCAAATTGTAGTGCTGCAAGTTGGGGCTGGCCTCCCGCTCAGGGGGCATGTTAGTTGTGTAGCGTAGAAGCCCTTCCAACATCCTATAGGGCTGCACCAGAGACCAGTGGCATTCAGTCACTTATGACAACATATTATCTTAAAGAACAATGAGAAGACTTCTTTTTTAAATGGCGTTCACTGTGTCACTGTGACATGTGGATTCTGAAATGTAAACAGAGTCATGGAAGGGTTATTTTTAATCATCTATTTTTGATTTTAAAATTGGGCGGGAGGGCGTTATGCACGCATTTGACAGAAGTGGGTCACATGTTCTCCTGAATCTCCAGAGTTTATCAGATAGATTGCAACTTCCAAAGGAGCAATTCCTGTCTTATTCTTGATAACGTGAGGCCTGGTGTCGATACTGCGCATGAGTTATAAGCATGCTATGTGATGTATAAGAGTTGTGTTGCTGTAAATGAGCTATCACAGATGACTACTGACAGCTATGAAATGGGGGGTAACAAGGAAGTTGATCCCCTAGTTGTTCTGGATGGAATGCCTTCCTGCTCCTAATTCATCGCTTCATCAGCTGGCATTTGGTAAATATTTGACACCATTTGCAGCACGCCTCAGTAGGTGTCAGGGGAGTTATATAGCACCTATAAGTCTATGAACATTTCGATCTAAATAAAGCCACGTCCACACCACATCTGTAGAGAAGAGGTGGTGACAGCTGGGTAATTTAGGAGAAATATAATAAAGGGCAAAAGAGAGAAAGACACATGGCAAGAAAAGTTCTCCTCGAAAAAATATGTTCATTTACAAAGAGCCAGGAAGAGGGGAGGGGAGTGTAAGGAAGAAGAAGCAGACAGCGCTGGATTCCTGAAATTCTTCCATATGCTGGGTGATTTATGATTTTAACGGTGCTGAGGTTCAATAGGACTTTTACCTCTGGTTCCTCTACATGATCTTTTTCCAGCCACTGAAAGCTGGAGGATCCACACACTGAAGTGCAGTAATTCTGTGGATGAGGTCAAGGAGGAGGGGGGGTCCCCAAGGGTCAAAGAAAGCCTCCCCCAAGGGCCCCAGTGCAAGGGCGAACAGACTGCTTCCATTTCAACATTAAGTTAGCCAGTTGTTCACACGCTGGGTCACTCCTAGTTAGCAGCATAAAGTCATTATTTCCTTTTCACTCACTTGACTTCTTTGCCCCGTTTGATCACGTGTGTTTTTAGGGGGCGAGGATCAGGAAAGCCAAAAAATCCTTACATGTTTTTCCAGATTCTGGGCTTTGCCTTAAGTAGATCTTTGAAGTGACAAATGATCCCAGCCGTGGTACCGTGAAACCAGCTTTGGTTACGGTCCATCATTAATTTCAAAATTTTGCATTATGTCCTTTACAGTGACTGATGTGCAACTGTCCAATTTGCAGCTGTTGTGTAACTGATTTGGGGTTTAGATTTGAAAAATGCTCCCTGCATCCAGACTTTTCTTAAGCTGCAGTGAAAACAAAACTGCTCTAAGTTTAACAAAGATGTGCTGCTTTAAGTATCTTTCACTATAATCAACAAATGCCAGCTGCTTCTTATTTTACCATCCCATAAGCTGCTGCTGTCCATTGGAGAAATGATAATTCCATTCATTATATGGGGCTCTATCAAAGCAAATAAATGATGATGATAATAATTAATGCTTATGAGTCAACCCTTTCGTTTATTAGTATATATTTCCATAAACAGTTTATTTTCTGATTGGCCTGCAGCCTAAATCAGAGATTCCTAAAGCCTGAGAGTAACTAAAAATCCTCTAAGCTCCATTTAGGAGGTTTTCTCCTCAGTTTATTCTTCATTTGCTAATTTGTTTTCCCATCCTTGGCCACGATCCATGCATGCGGTTATTTACATCAGTAATTAATGCCAATGACTAACCTGCTTTAAAATTTCATAAGCTGGGTTTGGTGTCCACCGAAAAGCACGATGTCTTTTCAGTGCAATGACCTCCATTTATTTAGCACTGATTTATTTATGAGGTTTTTGCTTTGGCAAACAATGCTTTATCAGAGAACACAAAGAAAGGTAACCTCCTCATTATATAGCGATTAAAAAAACATCTCCAGGGGTAGTAACAATGGACATTATTTACATTTAAAAGTCATTAAACAAAAATGTTCAAATCCCCTTTTGAAATTATCACACAGTATCTTAGGAAAATATTTCTGTAGGCACAGTTTCTAAGTAGGCATATACCCTCAATATGTACTGAATTTATGGCCTTATTCAATCACCGATGAGTTCAGATCATAAGGCGAGCTCGAGCAAGGAATAAAGAATAAAAAAAGAAAACAAAACAACAACACAAGCATGTGTGTCTCTTAAACAACATGAATACATGTGCCAAAGTACTGTTCTTGATGCTGTTTATTCTGACATAAAACTTTACACTATAAACATGAAACCAAGTTTGTGCAAAAGCATGTATGCATCGATGTGCATCCTGCAGAAATAAAATTCATGTTAAAACACTTTTCATTGGACAACAAACAACACCTTTGGAATTTGTGTGAATTTGCTTTTGTTCCTTACATAAATGAGTTCAGATGGATGGCTGTACTATTGAAATATCATCAAAAGGCTTCTTTTTGTCATTTATGTCTTTCGTAGATTTCGGTGTAGATAATGTGGAAGTGCGTTATAACTGACACATATTTAACAACATATAAAAGACTCAAGAATAACAGTTAAGTGTAAGAAAATGCCACTCAGCAACAAAGACGTTATTGGAAAAGTTTTGGTGAAAAAAGCAGAGAGGTAAAAACTGCTGCTACTACATGCAGGAGAAAAGCCAACAGAGGCCTAGAAGTCATTTCCGCTTTGGCGGGGATATGTTCTACAGACTGGTTTCTGTGAATTACTGCTTCATTAAATAAAATCTTTAAAATTTCTGGCACGCATTGCATGTTCTCCTAGTTTTCTCACACCCTTATGGTCAGACTCTAATATCTACTTTTATAAAAAAATTTGTATAAGCATAATGGTAGGGTTTATGACCAAACTGGGAAATCTTCCTTTTAATTTTTAAAGTAAATCAGTAAAATAAAAACTTGTGAATGTCACAAACACAACTTTGCTCAGTTCTGGTGTATAACGCGGAACTTTTATGATTGGCCTTTAGGAGGTTTTGTTCTTTTTATGACCCGCTAACCTTCTTAGCTTTCTCCCTCCACAGTAGTAAGTGCTGCCCACCAGTCTCTCCAGGTGCTTGTTGCTCAAGATGATTGTTAAGTATCAATTTCCTGTGTCACCTTTATGGGTTTTATTTATTTGTCTGCTCCTTCTTGTGGAACAGTGCCTGAGCATCACTCAGGTAGATGGATTATAACTCAACTGCTACGACTCATCAATCTTGGAAATTTGACTTCCTGAATCTCATACAACTGTTACTGTCATATTATGGCACAGCATTATCAAGATCAATGGCATTTTAAATGCTTCCCAGTTAAGGATGATCGGTGACAATAAAAAGGTAAGTTGGTGATGAAACTGTCTCTGCTGTGGTGAGCTGCACTCAGCGCAGTGAGGGAGTCACCTACTGCAGCCCCAGACGAGATCTGCCTAACTGAATGAACTTGTAATCACAACAGTCACCCTGCTAAATGTCACATGTTGACCATTATTGATCATCCAAGACTTATTCAATACCCAATGACTTCATCAGGGTCTAATCAATTGACTTTTTTTTTTTGTTCACACATAAAAACGCATTTTAATATTCACAGCATAAAAGGATTTGCAGTGTTATCAGAATAGTGATATCAGGCTGCTGGAAATATGAACTGTATGTAAGCTTCAAATCCCACTGCTTTGTGTCTAGTCTCCCCTGGAGACAGGAGACCATCTGTAACAGCACAAGAAAATAAACATAATTGATTTTCCTTAATACTTTATAGTGTTACCTATCAGCCTGCACACACAGTTTGCAAACTGACGCAATGTTTTAGACCTTTGACACACACAGAAAGGAGTTTCAGATTGGAGAGACTCGGCTCGGATTCTCAGATATCCTATAAGCTACATCTGTAGGTGGTGTCCACAGTGTGATTTTATGCTACTATATCCCAATTACATAATGCCTAATACGGACATACACAAGTTAAGGTAAAGTTCATTTTTAGGTTGTTCAGCTGAAGTACCTGGATAGAAACAGTAAAATATTATTAACAGCAGCACAAACAGCAGGTTTCTAAAACAGTTTGAGCCAAAGGTTTTTTCAGCTTCATTTATCTTGTATTATTTCAACAGGGTTTCACTTGGAATACCTAATAAAGTGGCTTTCAGGTGTTCCAATTTAATGGCTATTTCCTGAACTGTGATAAGGAAAATTGAGTAGACATGTAGCTTGTTTAGTTTTGCAAACGTATTATTTTTACGTCAGCACTGTGGGACAATGAAACCATCAGAAAGTAACTTTAATGAAACATTCAATACTTCAAAAAGACAGACATTCATTTTCACTGCAGTGTTAATTTTGCAGTGTAATAATGTTGCTGATGTAATTTTCATAACAGAACTTTAAATTAAACTTTTCACATATTTCATGGTTACTGTTAAGGAAATTTGTTTAACATGATCCATGAAAATCCAAAACTGGAGCCACGAAAATATGATTTAGGTCTGAATACCTAAATCTTCTTAAATGCACGAATAAGCTGACAGACTGGCAGACATGGCGACACAAATTGTTTTCACTACTTTAAAACTACTTAATAAGACACAAAAGACATATAACGAATATATGAATATTCTAAAAACCCAGCATTCTTTCAAAGCTTTACGTTTTTTCCATTGCTGACATTTTCCTACTTAAGACTAAAAGAATAATCTATCTTTAACTTAAACAGAGGATTAGTGTTTTATTAATATGGCATCGCTGTTCTATCAACATTTTGCTATTAAGCATGCTTAGCATGCACAGTAGACTACTGATTTGTGCTGTGAACAAGCAGGGGATGTTTAAGTAAAAAATAAATAAATAAATAAAAGCAACTCCTCTTTCCCTGCAGCTAAAACAATGCTGTATGAGGGAGAATATTACAGAGTGTGCTGCAATGATGAACATTTCCTCCTGTTTCATGTTTAACCCTGCTCATTTCCCACAGTAAGAACTCCGGAAACACACAAGTGTGCACAGCAGCTTGGGGGGAAGATGACTGATGGCTTGTTGTCATGATGTTTGGGATTCTGCCGACTCGAAGCCTCCTGGCTCACTGAAGCTGTGAAGCGCTGCAGCACATACTACAGGCTATAGTTGAAAAGTCCTGGTATTAGTAAGGTATTGCTTCATTGTCACACTGTTGAGCCTGTGCAGAATGCAGTTATCTGTAATGTCCCTGGCCATTTGCACAGTAGTTGCACTGGATTTATGATTATGGCTCATGTGCCGAGACAGATTTCTGCTATTCAACAATGAAGCAAGAACAATTATTAGAATTTCACACTGAGCGGATGGGTTATTTTGTTTTCAGCTGGTATTCCCTGGATTGTGTGTGTGGTCTGGGTATACGCTAAGATAAACCTTACTTCTGACCTAAGGATTTTTCAAAAATGTCAATATTTGGGGGGAAAAGCCGACAGGCTCCATCAATCACTCAGATAGCCATCTTTCAACTGGTCAGTGTGCCACGCTTTCTGTGTGTGCTTCTTCTTCAGTCCTTTCTCTGTACCTTGAATTATTTCTCTTTGTCCCTCTGCCATATTACAGCTCTATCATGATGTCTGATGAGCCTTCCCACCATAAACATGGCATAGATAGCTGTCATCTTCCCGTCTTGGAACTGCATTAACAGCAGTGACCCATCTGGCTGGTGGTGGCAGTCGTCTGTCAGCGCTGGTTAATTCTCAGCCTTGTGAGGGTCAAGAGCTGACACATAATGAGACTTGACAGTGTTGCAGGGCTACACAAGGGTCTGGTGTCAACTGCGGTTGCAGCATTATGTCAGCAGCAGCAGGATGAGAGTTCACTTCAAAACCAAGGAGGTAATCCGAGCACGGCCGCACTGATCCCAGGGCCTTGACTGCCTATTGACACACGTCAGAACATGGACGCAAAACAAATTAACATCAGTCAATATTCTCCCCCCCACCTCCTCCTGGCTCCTGACACAGCCACCTAAGTGTTGCCATGTTTACCTCACCTCCAGTCAAAACAATAGAGACTACGGGGATAATGATGGAAAGGAAGAAAATGTCTGCACTCAGTTTTAAGAGGGTATTTCAGGTGTTTATGGGCAGAATATTCCCATTCCTGGTATGTGTGTAAGACTGCAGAGTTTGGTTTGAGGGGGATTCAAATTCAGAATTGTATTTGCAGGATCCATTTCATTTAAACAGAGAGATTATACTCTTTCTAAATCTTGTGCAAAATTTGTGGTTAAGGGGACACAAGCTGTCCAGAGGAAGGAGTCTGAGCTAAACAAAATCATGCAACTTCTGTTCCACGGGGCAGTGATGTGGAACAACACCTCATATATGCTAATCAAGCATATGGCACTTCTAGGAATAAAACATGGGTTGTTGTTGTTGTTGTTCTATGAGATTAAAAAAAAAAGGTTACTTGATTTTGAATGCAATTTGAATGCATCCAAAGGCTGCAATAGTCTGTGGTTGCAGCAAAAAAAGGGAAGGAAAAAAATCATTTGCAAATGTAAAAACCGAGATTGCCCGCACCTGTTTTTTTTTCCCTCTTCCTCTTCTTTTCCCCTCTCTGCAACCCTTTCCCGTCCCCCGCCTCCCTCTGCTGAAAGCCATTACAGAAATACAATTTCTAATACCTCCGCACAGGTCTTCGATCGACTGCAAACAAATTTATATTCAGGCGGTAAACAGAAAGCTGCAGAGATTTATTTAGAGTGTGGAGGAGAGAAACAAGCTAGCGCGTGAACCCTGAGTAACCTCCGAGCTGACATGAAGATGGATCAGTGCACCATGCAAATGCATGGAGAGAAGGGATATATTGCACTCAGTCATTCAGCACATCGCTGCCTGTAGAATCCCATTAACTCCCACAGCTGGGACCATATTTCTGTGTTGTAAGAATGCAGTTAGAAGTTGTTCATTACGCTGAATTATTTTGTAATTACTGCAGACTTAAAAGACATAGGAAATATAGTTAAAATAACGCGATAAGAACGGAGGCAGATATTTTATAGGTTAGGGTTTTAATTAAATGTTACCTGTTAGATAGCACATAATACTAATATTAATAATGTTAATAACAGTTATGCTGCTACTACTACCACTAGCGACGATAATAATAAAAAGGTAATATAACCGTGAAGTTACTATATTTAAGTAGTAATAAAATGCATATATAAAAATTTAATTTACTAATTAATAGGTTGGTTTTTTTTTAACTAATTAAACTAAGAGTCCGTGGGAAACAAAAATACAGGTGCAAATAAGTTACAATTATTAAATAACTTTACATGTCTTCAACTTATTTGCAGGATCACAGCATTTTTTTTTACAGAGATAATAAATAAAAGTGCCAAACACATGATCGTTGAAACTTAAAAATAACAAGCTAGCTATTTAATGTTTGTCATTCTTTTTTTTATACCCTCGCAAAACATTGGATATATAGAAGCTGTGAAGTGGGATCAAAGTGAAAGCGAAAATAAATGTGGTTTTCAAATGAATATTAGAAGTTGGCACTGGCGCATCAGGGCATTATCAGCTCTATTAATTCCCGTGGTTTTAAATGTATGCGGCCAAGCTGAGCGTCACAGTGATGCGTGAATTTGAAAGTAGGTCACCAGAAATAAATACATAAATAAATATATAAATGAAAACAAAAAAACCCCAAACAGCTGCACTGTGGAGCTCCTTGATCTGTGAGCTGCTGTAGCTGTGCGCCTGTAGATCTGCTTTTGCACCAAATGTCTTTTAGGGCGGTGCAGACCCAGCAGCTTCTTAATATCTAAATATATTTTCTGTCACTCTTTCAACTTTCAGCCATGTAACCCTGTTTACACATGCGCGAAAATTGTCCCACAGCAGTTCATTTCCGGTTAAACACGAGAGAAGTACAGTCGTAAAAGCAGCTGCTAACCCAGCTGAGGAGCACGTCAAACTTGAGCTGGACACGTCCTCTCTCCCACTTACAGCTTCTTGATCTTCACGCGGAGCCATTTTTTGTATTTGTTCGAGACTAATTACAAATCTGCTGCCACTGAACTTCTAAATACCAGCTGTCACGACCTCTGAACCCGTCAAGTGTGTCTTTCACATGACCTAAGCCCTTTGCTAAAGAGGGCCCTGGGTTTTTCAAGAAGCCTTGAAAAATTTACATAATCCATTAACTACATCAGTGTAGACTTATATTATGCTAATTCGACTTTGGACAAAAAGTTTTTTTTATTGTTATCTTGAAAAATAACCAGTGAGGAAGAATATGACTTTGTCCAAATGGACAAAAACTGTGTTTTTTGGCGTCGTGTCCTACCTGTCTGAAGGTGAGAGGCCCACAGAGGTCCTCAGTGTGATGATGATTGACTTTCCTGCTGCTTTCTAAGGATGTTTGTAGTTTTGTTCTGTGGGCCTGCTTGTTGTGCTCGGACACCATTAAAAATGTTGACCTTAAGCGAGTCTCGCAACTTGCTTGCTCGGCTTAATCAGTTTTGTCCAGCCTGATGACAGAGATGTCCAGCTATTGGCCGAGAAGGGGAGGGCACGTCATCTCCATCAATCAGGGGCTGCTGTTTCTCCTCTGAGGAATGTCCCCACGGTCGTCCAGCCGCCTGACCATGCATGAGAGGCCGGGCATGAAGTGCAAGCCCGTCCAATGATTATGCAGGGGAAAGGTGATAATGACTTCCTATCAAGAGTTAACGGCCGAAGGGGAGAATAGCCCTCTGTTAACGGGCTGCTGCCGAGCAAAAGAGGTTATAAACCAGGACCTGGGCAGCAGGTCTCATCCTGAACTCGGTGGTCGTGATGAGGAGGGGAAAGTGGAGGTGGAAGTTGCCTCGGGATTTTATTCTCCGCGTCTGACTTTGTGCACCTCTTCGGACAGCCCTCCTCCTCCAGGGTTTGAGGCTCTGGAGGGATTCTCGACACTGGCCTGCCCCCACTCGTCCCGTGTCCCCTGGCGGTGCAGGGTGCAGGGGCAGGGCTCTCCAGGACGTGGATACTGCGCGTCAAATAAAGAGAAGCCACAGCGCTTTGGGTCACTTACGGAGGAAATTCAAATTTACCCTCACAATATCCCCGAGATTCACGTCGCCGTGGGAAGCTCCACGAGCCCGGACTGTAAAGGAGCTGATACGGATGAAAGGAGTAAAACTTTTGAGTGGATGAGAGTAAAGAGGAGTCAGCCCCGGGCGGGTAAGTTTTTTATGTGTGTGTTCAGGGACACTGAGCGAGAGAGGGAGGGATGAAATGACCGCGAATTTAATTTGGGATAATTTGTAAATTTATTTTGTTCGGTTTTTAGCTTTTAAATAACTTCCCTTTATAGTTGAGAAAGTTTGATCGAAGTTTTCTATTCGAGCAGGAAAAGAAAAAAAAAGGAGGGGGGGGGGGGGGAGCTGACGTGTGTGATGCGTCACAGTGAACGATTTCCTCCGTCACCAACAAACAAAAGATGAATTTCAAAGATAAATGCTCCCACCTTAAAAAGCAAATCAAAACGCTTCAAAGGCAGCTATAGCTGTTCCTACTCGACGCCACATTTGAATATGCTCATGAGGAGTCGGGTGCAATTTTCTTAACGGTTTCATGTTAATATGTCTGTTAGGTTATTTAACATTTTTTTGCTCCACCTACTGTTGCAAGCCGGATTTAGACTGTGCACAGAGGGAGAAGGTGAAGTACAGTGAGAAGCCTGTTTAGCCTCAGTGTATATTCAACCCAGAAAACAATCAATTATTTACCCTTGCCCTTACTAACCAGCAGACTTTGAATAATGCAACAGACCACTGCCTGTCGAGGCTCACAGGAAGTTGAGTAAAACTTACTCCTGTAAGCTGAAGTGCTCCCTGAGTATTGATTAGTTGTCTGTTTGTAATGAAAGCCCTTGTGTATTGATTTCAGTTTGCAGCACCTTTACATGTGTCCACCTTTTTAACATAATTGCTGTCACAGATCATCATTTCACTGACTGATGAGTTCTGGGCAGAGAGCCCACAGAAGAATACATATCCCTGACTTTAAAAAAATATATATCAGGAGCATACTAATGTGAAAAATGCCCATCAATCCTCAATTTTATGTGAGTTATAGTATCTTATGTAGATCCTTCATTTGATCAATAATGTCACTTGATTGACTGGCCACTGTACTTGGGCTGGGTTTCATAAATTTTACATGGAGGAAGATTTACAACAGCGGTGGTCCAGTATTGTTTTTTTTTTTTCTTTTTAATAGTCTGTGTCTGCAGTAAGAATGCTGCTGACCCAAATATCCAGTGACCAAATCTGAAACAAACAAAAAAAACTATTTGTGTTAGAAGGGCCCAGCTTGTCTTTTAAGGGACGCAACAAACAATCTGAACATAAAATAATGTCATAATCTTTCTGCTACCTTTGTATGCTCTCAAAAAAGGAGAGACATCACATTTGATTTTAATTTTGATCATTTTGTGACTCAACAAACATAAAATCTGTGGAACCCAACTGTTTGCTCAATATTCAGATTAGTCCACCGACCGGTCACAGAATAAAAAAACTATGTGGCAATGGGTCAAGCTCAAACTAATGAAATAACAACTACATTTTTTAAAAAAATACAATAAAAAATCCTTGGTTACATTAGTGGCTTAGCTACTGATCTGCATTTGCAGATTCTTTTAAAGATGCCGCTGTGACAGAAACAGAAATGTGGCATAAACACAGCTGATTTATTATAAAAAATGAAATGGTGTAAGAAACAAACAAACCAACAAACAAATAGAAAAACCTACAGTTCATGTTCTTTAGACCGGATATATTGCCAAAGCGAGGAAGGTAGAAGGTGGCAGGCACACTGCTGATTGATCTCAAAGTCATTTTATCCATCAAACACATTAGAGACACACTCACATGATCCAAATCCATGTGCTTGGGAAAACCATTTGCTCACACCCACCCACGCAAAAAGACATTTCCTGCCAGTATTGTTTGTATCTCTGTAACCTCTTTCTGTATCTCTCTGAAGGAGATCATCTGTAGGAGTAACTCATTAGGACTACTGTGTAACTTGTAAAAGAGTCATTAGTGAAAGTATGCTTTCCTCTGGAGGTTGTATTGGTTTTGCACCCCCCCCCCCCCCCCCCAAAAAAAAAAAAAAAAAAGTATTGCGTATTCTTCCATGTTGAAAGGCCTCCATAGACCTGCTGTAACCTGATCTCCTGGCTCAGTGTATATACTCCCAGTGCGTCATTCTTCAATTATGCTTTGACAGCACCTGAATTACTGTGGGCTGGATGCCCAGATGACTGAGGCAATGTGTATTGATCTATCCCTTTTCTTCTTCCCTCTCCTTGGCTTGGAAGGCCCTTCCATTCCCTTTGCTGGCTGGCTATTTTTAAGCATGCAAGTCATTCCTCAAATATTTAGTTTGATTCTTTTATGCCTTCTGGCCGGCATCAATTCTATTATCTTTGGAGCCATTAATCAGAATGCGCATGTGATTTGCACTCCACAAAGCTCAAGTTCTTAATTACGTACAGTTTCTCTGCATTGGTTCTTCATATTCACTGGCCTCAAATTCTCAGGCTTGGTCACCTTCACATTCATTTTCTTAAAACACAGATGTTGACATTTATCCTATAACTGACCTTTCCATCTGCTATGCTTTTCCAAGTGGCTGGAGGCCTGTTAACCTTCCTCTCTATGAATTGTGGTGGGAGGCATTGCTCTACACCTGGCACACTGACTCCATTATGCAGAAGCAGCAGCCCATTTTCTCAGAGGCAAAGACACACTGACGACTACCCACAATGTCAGCAATGAAAAATCCAGATATAGCTGCACTTCCTGTCATTCATTGCACATAAGTAGCACAGATGATACTTTAATGTGTAACCCAGAAACCTCAGAGGACAAAAATGGAGACATTTGTCATTAATGCAGCGTTCGAAAGGATTTGTAAACTGTTAAACTGTCATTGACACAGAAAGACCCGAAGGCAAATAATTAATGATTCCGATGAATACAGTTAATGGACTGTAAATGCTACAAAGTTGTGTTGAATCGCCAAACATCTGACTGCTTTATATCAGAATATACGGCATATATTATTTTCTATACGGTTTTTAATGAACTCGCTGAATGTTTTGATGAACACACTTTTAAAATATAATACTGCCCAGTAATACTGCAAAACATCCAAACTCACACTCAGAAGTTTCACTTTAACTCTGATTTCCAAGCTGTGAGCTTGTGGACTGCAATGTGCTGCACAGGTCTTTCTGTTGTTATGTCCCATGTAGATAGCACAACGTTTCAAGCCTCTCTGCTTTACAGCAGCTCAGGATTTTGCACCCTGCCTATAGGCTTTTTGGTAAAGCTGATACCTCTGATGAAACATCTTTATTATACAGGGGACACTTTAAATCATTAGACTGGAACAGAGCCAATTCCTGTAAATGAGTTTTATATCATTTTATCCCCGGTGAATGCTTCAATACTGAACTACTCTTTAAGTAAAAAAATATAATAACGATTATTTATTTATTCTCCATTATCACTGAGATTGGACTGCGTATCATTTATTCAGTAAACACTGAATTTATTTTTTTTGGAAACAGAAAGTTATGACTTCACGTATAGCCGAACAAACTGAACCTTTCACGTTTTCAGCTTTGGGGTTCAGCTTAAATCGAGGATATGGGCGTGGATAATTTAATTCAGAAAGGTTTTGTGCTTCTTTTGTTAGTAGCCTCATTGATCTTGCTAAAGAAGGTTTTCATGTCCTCTCTCTCTCCCCAGTCAGGACGCGCATGACCTGTGGGTTCAGTATTGTTGACTCGGGCCTCGGTGTGGTGGAGGCTGGAAATCGCAGCATCTGCGCGGACGGCCATCCCACGATGAACGGAGCCCCGAGGATCAGTTACAGCACCAAGCAGCTGACCGAGCTGGAGAAGGAGTTCCACTTCAACAAGTACCTGACGCGGGCCAGGCGGGTGGAGGTCGCCGGCGCCCTGCAGCTTAGCGAGACCCAGGTGAAAGTTTGGTTTCAGAACAGACGCATGAAGGAGAAGAAATTACAGAGAGACGGGCTACTCTCCGACCCAAGGCCCGCGGCTCCGCACTCACACGCCGACACTTTGGACACCTGCCCCTTCCACGGACCGACCTAGCCAAAAAAAAAAAATCAAAACAAACAAACAAACACCTGCCCCTGAACTCCTGAACTGCATCGTGCGTTACACGGCAAGTCTGCAAATGTTTTGATTGGCGTTTGCATCGTTTTCAATCAGGCTTCACCTTTATTTGCTTACAACGATGGATGCTTAACGCAAGAAGCGCAAAGGCAAGTTTCTTCATGCAAGAACGGGCCCAGACGATTTGTCATTCTCTCCGGCTTCAGACTGGTGCTCTGATTTGAATATTAAAATTCAACTCATCCCATTGCGCTCCTATCTACACAATGTAAACGAAGATACAAACTCATATTAATTGCCCATAGAAACTGTGGAAGTCCATTTGCGTATTTTCTTTTTGTGTTTTTTGTGTTTCTTTTTTTTTGTTTGTTTTTGTTTTTTACGTTTTTTGGACAATTTATTCGGCAAACCTGAACACATTTTTAACTCGTGCTTCCCAGTTTCTATTTAAAATGTATTATTTCTATTTATTGATGATTATTATTTATTTTGATATTTTTACAGCATTTATTCACATTATCCCACAGCTGCCGTCTCAGACAAATTAAAGTCCACAATTATGTGGAATTGTTTCTGTTTAAGCTGTTTGCTTCTGACGGCTCACATTTGAGGACAGGAGGAGATACACCTGTTGTAGGCAGAGCCCACGCGTTATGTTACCAAATATTTGTCAAGCTAATTTAACTTCGCTTTGAATCCTGCCTTCGTGTCGTGTGTTTTATCCACTCCCACTGTTTCCTTTATCCACGGAACGATTAAAATGCCATGATTGATGGAGAGATTTATTGACGGGCTCGTATTGGAGTATTGATCCGTGGTGATCCATCCATTTGAGGCACAAATATGGGAGCATTTGCATGCATGTGTAACTGCATGTTAATGGAATGTAGAAACGTCGCGATCGGGAGCTGTTGCGTCTTTTATTGCTTCTATATATGCATCAGAAAATGATAATTTAGCTGAAAGACTCATGCGGGAGAAGAGACAATAAAACGGTGCCTGTGCTGTTTTGCAGATCAACCAATAAACTGTGTGGCCCCAGCAGTTCGAGCAGCTAAATATTCCTTCCAGATTCACATCTCATCTCATATAAAGTAAATGATGGTAAACACGGCCCTTAAACACTGTTATGTTTCCGGTATCACACTGCGTTTCTATCATGTTAATGTCTACTTTAATATCAAGATATGGGCCATCAGGCACATTAATTTTGTGTAAGGGAATATTTTTGTTTAGCTTTCAATTAGCGTGTTTGCACTGGATATGAAGGTTACTGGATCCAAAACGGATATTAATCATAACAAAGGAATTAAACTTGAGTGTTGGAGATTAGAAATAAAGTGCTAGGATAAAAAAAAAAAGAGATGAAGAAGAAGAGGAGGAGGAGGAGGAGGAGGAAGAAAAAATTGGGTCGGTTTCAAACCTCTGACAAGCGTTCCCGTTTGAATTTGTATTTGTATCATGTAAGTAAAATGCTACTGGTAATACTCATTTAAAGTAATACAATTGCGCCTTTGTAGGGCACAAGAGTAGACATGGAGGCTGCAAGGCCAAGCTAATATATGCAGTTACACCAGAGTTCACCTCTCACCTCCTGACCTTTGCCTTGCCTCGGAACAACGATGACCCGGTCAGCGGCTCTGAGAGAGCAAGATGCACCATTAATTTGGGTGACCTCGAAGTCTGAGCTTTTCTCTTCCTTTCTTTCGTTTTCTCTTCTTCTTTTTTTCAACAAGCAACTCCAAATGCTTTTGTTCTGGTGTGGGGTGTGTGTGTCCACACAACAATATTTCATCGAGCTGAATAGAAGGGCGAGTAGGCCATATGATAATTGTTCATATTATAATTCCATACCAGGCCAGATAATGGATTTTTTTCTCCTACACCTAGAGGTAACCTAATTTTTGCCCCGTCTCTTATTTTAATAAGCCAAAAAAATATGCTACTGGCTCAGTTTATAAACCGGATGAAAGAGTCTTTTCACCCAATAAGTTTTTGGATATAAACTACAGACCTATTTTTAATAGCAAAGTTGAAATATTAGAGTTACTTGAGCATGCTCAACAGTTAATATGATTCCATGTCAGAGCCAGCATAAACAATATTTGGAACAACTATTCATTAGAAGTTTGCAGTTTATATATTTTATGCATATTTGCTTGAAGAATTACAAAAAAAAAAAAACCCTACACACACCTATTTTCTCCAACCCCCAAACAATATGTTTTTAATGTGCATCTCATTAGTGAAAGCCAGAAAAGAAAAGAAGTTTAAAGTTAAAGAAGAGGGGCCAACTTTACAAACATTTAAAAGTTTTCTTTTTCTTTTCTTTTCTTGGAATTGATATGAATGATTTTACATGTAAGCAGGGCCAAAATATGTTGAGCCCAATTTATCTAGAATTTGCATTTAAACAAAACACACACCATTAAGGCTGCCTTTCTCTAAACAAAATAGCACAAATTGGAATGTTTAACAAAACCATCAAATGTGTTTGTCTCGTTAATGCAAAGTGCGCGCACGTGAAGGTCACAGGGATAATGATGGGCACAGCGATGTTGGAATCATGTCAGTTTAAAGCCAGCAACTATAAAAATGTCCACTGTTATTACAGCAATGTGTTGTTTATGTTGACCTTTTTAGGAACTCTTATCATCTTATCATGTAGTGACAGGGCTCCATGTAGCAGGTTGTAATGTGCACAGCAGACCCTTGCAGCACGTGTGCACTCTGACTTTTTTTTTTAAATCCAAATTTACTTAATCACATGTTCTTCTGCATAATAGATACACCTAAAACACACAGCGGGCTCAGTAATAAGGAAAGGGAAAAGAAAAGAGGGAAAAACCTAATGTAAATTAGAAAGAAGAGGTAAATGTAGAAAAAAGAGCTGATTTATTTTGTTTGAACCATCACCTTCATTTCATTGTGTGGCAGCTTCAGTGTTTGCGTCTCAATTGATGAAAGCAGAACTGCATTGTTTGCTCAGACCTGACATTTAGTTCGAAAGCATTTGAGCGTGACTGCTCTGATGAATTTGTACTCTCCTGTAATTCCTTCCTGAAGATGTACGGTTGGTTCGGAAGACTGACAGCTGTGCTGTGCTTAGACACACGTAAACACGTGGCAAGTGGGAAGAAAGTTAAAGCCAAAATTACTCAAATCCAGATATATTGCTGCCACAGGTAGCACCAGCATCATCATCATCATCTTGGAGCAAGCTTTCCTCACCTTCATTTTTTTCCTCTTTATATACAGTGGTTATTTCTCATGATGAAAATCAATCTAAAATCAGTTTTATTCTTCTCATTAATTCAGCAAGAAAGCTATTCATATTTAAAATAAGTATAATCATTTGTTTAATGAATAGTTCCACTTGTTTTGTTAAAGTATTTCTGAACAGAAAACACACAGCTGAGATTAAAGCAAATCCACTGATGTATTAGTGTATAATGAATGAGGCTATTGGCAGTCTCTCGTTTCTTCTCCTCTCTATTGTACGCTGGCTGATGTGGGCAGCTGTTACAATCCTCCCGAGGAACACTGAGGCGTGAGCAATGTGTGCCTTACAGAATACCTTACACTACTTTTTTAAAATGAACATATATAAGTGGGTTCTTTCTGAGCTTGCACTAATTAATGCTAAGTTAACCTGAAATTAACTTAATGCATAATATGCATGTAATATTTTCACCAAGCTCGAGGGAATAAAATCAATTGATCACGTTAAGCTTTTTCTAACTTTATGTGAAGCACTTACAGAACAGATAGCTTGGTTGTTGTTTTAATTATAGGCCATTTGAATGCTCTCCCCCCTTTAGTTTTTTTTTCTGCTTGTCTGATTTTACTGTTTTTCTTTATTTGCAAAGACTTTCATGCACTATTAGTCTTTTTGATCGGCGTTATTCACATATTTGACTACCAAACAATTTGTACATCAAGAAAAGTAGAAATGAAGCGCACCTGTTTGTGCACGAGCGCGTGCCAATGCATGTTTGGATGTTCTGTGTACAATTACACAAATATGTGTTTGGTTTCCTAGGTGCTGCTAATAATGCGCTCAAAAAAGATACAAAGCACCTATTTGAATAATTGTTCACTCGCATGCTTACACACGCGCACATACAAATCCATACATTCTGACAGAGCGGCGCTGAACAACATGCACACCAGTCCAGTCCTTGCCTCTCCTCTCGTGCTCCACTCCAGGGAGCAGATGTTTGGGGACAGCTTACAGCCTCAGCGAATTTCTGTGTACAAAGCAAACAGCAGCACTCAGCACTTCTGGCTGCAATGGGAAATGTGCTCTTGAAGTGGGGGGAGGGGTGGCCTTTGAGTCACTGTAAGGTATCATGAGGATGGGTGGAGAGGGGCAAAAAGAGTGAGAAGGAGGGTACACGCAGAGGTGAAACTGTGTCAAGGTTACAAGTGGCTTGCATAGGAAAGTCCCCCCAATTTCCCGAGACATGCGCTGCTGTGTGTCGAAGCAGTGCAGGGCAGCATCCTGGCCGGTATACTTAGTACCCCTGTGTGACATCATCAGGAAAATCAAGCTACATATCTGATTGTACATGACCTCTCCAGTGCAGCTCTGTCTGCTCACTAGTTTGGATTGCCCTTTGAAAAGTTGCAGACAAGCATAAAATGGAGGGAAAAAGGGGGGAAACAATGTAGTAAGTCGCCGCAGATATTGCTGATATTGCATCTAAGACATCAGCTACAACATGGGACCAGTTCTGCTAATGATGCCACCGATATAATGCATTGATTTAAAGGTGCTGGTCCTGTGGCAGTATGCTACCCGTGCTCTCTTTTGTTTGCCTTCTATAGAAAAGTAGCATTTTATATTTATTTCAAAAGATCACTAAACGTAAGTTCTCGAGATCGCTCATGAAAATGACAGTATTATTTTGCACTTAAATAAATATTTTGTGCCCTTTTCATCCATTCCAAAATATTTACAGTGCAGCTTTACCGCATATGCTCGTCAATATGCTGCACACAATTAGCTCAAACACACACACACACAAGCATACACTTTTACTTGTGCATGCGAGAAGACACATTTTGACCTCTCATCAGTGTATTATAATCCCTAAACAAACCATCATAAATGAGCCCTGCCATGCTTATTTGTCTGAGCGAAAGTAACCCCCCACCACACCCTCCTCTTCTGCCCTTGGGGTGAGGTTGCCATAGTGACAGATTCATAGACATATGGAGAGAGAGGAGAAGAGGAGCTTGGCTGAAGGGGTGGGGCTGAAGGGGTGAGGTGGAGAGAAGACAGAGGAGAAGGGGATGGGTACCAGTTTGAGGACGCTGGCGCTCCGTCTTTCAGATGTGTCTTTGTGTTTCATCTGTCAATCAGCCATCCGTGGCAGTTTGTGCTCGGCGAGGGAACAGTTCATGAACTTTTACTCTGCCAGACGCCATCTTGGCTGTATTTCACAGGGGACGGGATTGATTTTCAAGCATCTCCCCACCCCCCCCAAAAAAAAGAAGAAAGAAAGAAAACATGATAGGCTACGTGTGGAGGCAACAAAATGTGCATTATTAAATTGACTTGCAAATTTGTGTCCGCATATTGCAGTCTCTTGTCGTTTTGTTCCTTATGCTAATGACTAATGAGCATTAGGGAGACAAACATACAGATGTTTTTGCATCTCACTAATTAGATTTGGATGATGTTTTCGGCTAACCTGAGGACAGCTTGACAATGGACAAGGAAAGGGAGAAGAAAGGGAACTAAAAAAGAGAGAGTGAAAGGAAAGGGGTGTAGGTTTGCAGCGGCCATCAGGGCTGGCCTTGGTGCTGTAAAAACACATTTTTTCATCAGACATTTTATGCAAAAGGGAAAGACCAGGTGCTCAATCAAACCTCACGCCCACTGTTTTATTTTTCATCTTCACCCCTCCCAGTGCTTCTCTGCACAAACCTTCTGTGTGCCTTCCCTCTGCCCTCACACCATTCTTCTCTTCCTCTTCCCTCTCTGTGTCATTCGTCTTCCATTCTGCCCCTCTGCTGCCTGCTCTCCAACTGATACGAGAGAGTGACCCTTGGGCCCTCAGGGGTCAAGTGATACAAGGTCATTGGCAGGTCATCTCTGCTGACTGGCTGACCTCTAAAAGGACTTCTGGAAGGAGCCAATCGGATCTTGCTCCTTCCCCCCTAAGGCGGATCCCCCTCCCCAACTCTTCGGCAGCCTGTGTCACATGACCAGTGTGAGGCGTCAGAGGGAGGATGATTAATGATGCTTTTAGTACCTGTTTAGAATGAAGCTGTCCACACCGCACTGTAATTACCCACTCCCAGGCGGCAGCTGCCCAACGTAATTGCTTTTTGTTTGTTGACCTGGTTTATTGAGGAAAAAGATGGCTTTGGCTGGGTAAGATGGTGCTATGTACAGTATACAGAGGTGACAATAATATGTATGTCAAAATTTTTTGGTGTCATTGCATGGTAGAGATTTATGTAAGCCAGGAGAGAGAGGACGTGTACCTCAGTTGTGAGCAGGAGGAGATACAAATGTGGCAGGATACAAAGTCACTTTAGACTGGTTTTGTACCACAAATGCACTTCTTAACACAAAAATAAAAGTGGAACGGTATTTAGCCACAAAATGTCAACAACAGATCTACAACCTTTGCACAGAACTCCAAAGACAGCCACAGACCTCCTGTGCAAGGTTACCGCATGCAACACTAAAATACACACACGTTTGGCATGCACAGTCACCGAGGAGTATGTTCTGTCATGCATAATTTATGACAACATCTCAAAGGTGAAAAATTAAAGCTAAGTTCAGAAGGTCAGTGGAATATTGCACCTAGAGGTCCCCCCCTGCCCTCCCTTTCCCTCCCATTTCTTGTTTGGCTACATGCCTAAAGCAAATATGAAAATTTCAGTACCTGCGGCGCAGTGCCACGAGGACAGTGACAATGAAACTCAGATAAACAGCCCCTCGTTTGACCTATGGAGAGCATAAATTTACCACCCATAAATCCCTGAGAGTTTCAGCTCTGTTTGGCGCATTTGCAGTGCCTCTCTACCCAGACTGAGAGAGGCAAGTGTCGGGTATCTGTGCTTCTGTATGAGCAGCTTTCATCCTGCTCCTGGTTCTCACATAACTCAGTCCTGCAGCCTTTATCACCGCCTCATAAATAACGAGGCTATCGCCTGATAATGTCCGCTTAATGCTTAGTCAATAAAGCCCACAGTAAGAGGGGCCTTTTTTAGCCTCTCTCTTGTACATAAATATAAACAGTGCAGTAGATTGATGTGATGGGCAGGCTCTTTCTGCACTGGGACAAAAAAGAGGCAACGTGTGGGCCCGGGAGCTGAAGGTGGGCTGTGGGGCTGCAGGTGTTTAGAGGAGATAGTGGGCTGTAATGAGGGGGCTGCAAGAGAAAGGCTGAGTGGATAGCCTTGACTGATCACCTGTGAAAGGCACATGCACAGATATACACACAAATGACAGCACGCAGACACTAATGCACAAAGCCACATGTGCACATCGGCACAGTCATTCACACACCAACACACACTCTAATGCCATCATTAGTTAACCCATTGGTGTCGATGCCTGGTGCACAAAAAGCTCATCCTCCCTATTTGAAGGGCATTAGACCATTATGATAAAGAGACCTGGTGAAGTGTTTTTGTATCTTGTTAGCATCTTTTCCTAATCTACTGGCAAATTTGGAAAACCAACCATATGCCCCTGCCACAAAATTACATCCAGGGTTGTACGTTTCATTGTCTTGTGTGCACTTTGCACGGACATTTATCGACCATTCGCACTAGTCATCAGACCATCCAATTCCAGTGCGGCGCCAGAGGCAGCTGTAGCCAGTGTTATGACTAAAATGGGATCAGACTGAGCCCTGGGGAGACAGAAGAGACTGACAGGGATGTTCCTAGGTTGAACGAGGGGGCTGATTGTGATCCATGAGCTAGTCAGTGTAGCAGCACCTGGGCTTGGAGTAGCAGCGTACAGAGACACAGGGTGGGTTCAAACTGAGAGGGATGATACCATCAGCTCATATTGACATGCTTGGTGAGGTGTAGTTGGTGGTTTAAATTTTTAGACAGCTTTTTTACAAGCAAGGGTTGTAGCCAGCATTAGAAAATACAAATGTAACCCTTCAAACCAGGAATGTGAATTTTATGGAAGGAATAGTTATGTAGATTTCTTTTTCACAGCTTATCTTTTAAATATTAAAGGCAGCTTTCCAAAACTTTATTCATATAAACTATGCCTTTCAGATACATTCATATGCAGTTAAGCTTCAAGACTCCATGAAAGCAGACAAGTCGAGAATAAATCAAATCTGAAAACAAACAAGTATTGTGATCTCACTTGCTTTATTTATATTTATTTCAGTGTGTTTTATAATTGAATTATGTGTATGACTGTGTTTTCATGGTTTGAGAAGTGTGTGCAAGTTAAGGACACTGGGAAATATTGATGTTATGGTGTAGTCTGATAATGGCATCTTCTTCTGGAATTTTCCAGAATTGAAAGAAGTTGAGATAAATAGTACAAAGAGGTCTTGTGTCTTTCTGGCACAGTGTGCAGCTCTGTCTACAGCCTCACTGTGTTTGTGTAAATAAAGATGGCTGAAAAGCTGAGGATTCAGCTTACTGGGAACTTATTTCCACAATAAAAGAGACATTTGACTTCCACTCCTTATTTTCTGCTCTTTGACAGTGTAGTACGGGATCATAGCTATGAATAAAAATACATAAAAGGAAGAAAAAGAAACTATTCAGACAACATGACACTGGCAAGTGATAACAAAGGAGCTTTTTCTCAAGCCATAGTTAGGTTTACCTCAAACTAAACCTTGTGGGACATAAACACCTCAGAATGCAGACTCAAAGGACTGCCACTTTCAGCCAATGATTGATTTGCCAGATAATGCAGGTCAAATTTCAGTTAGAACTTTAGGGCCTCACACAGCAACTTAAGCAAGCTGAGTCATTCTCCAAACCCAAAGGAGTAAACATCACATAAGAAAAATCTGTTTATCCCCAAACTGTAGGACTTTTATTGCTTCCCAAAACAAGCTGTAAAATGCACAAAATCAAGCAGAGATCTGTGTTTCATCCACACATCATACGAAACAAAAACAGCAAAACAACAAGGTAGCCTACACTCTAGGAATCACTATTCAAGAGAAAATAATGAACTCATAATTTATGCATAACATGTAAGGCTATGTAAAGCAAATTAATGACCGACCATCCAACCTTGAAGTTGCTGGAAGGACCATTTCCTCACTACAGGGATGAAGCTGCTCTCAGTGTAGCTCCCCTCTTAATATGCTAGGGAGTTATCGGCACCACAACAGCTATTTTTCTACAGAAGCCAAAGAGATGGGATTATTACAGATGAGTTTGTCTGACTCTGGGTAAGTAATACAATAAGCCCATTTGATAAAATGTTGGATGTACTTAAATGCATTACATCCAGCGTGTTTGGAAAAGCATCACTGTCATCTACCGCTCACACTGGACCTCATTTGTCAATATTTGCTTCAGCGAGCATTGCTGGGGTACTCTGAAAAGCTTGAACAAAACAATGAAGCTGACATGCAAAGCTTCAGTCTGCTGTCAGTATTATTATGTTCTCATCATGCATTCTGCAAGAAAATGGGCAATGGCTTGACTAAAATTTGTACTTCTGAGCTTTTAAAGCTTACCAAAGACACACAGGGGCATGCAAACTCATGCACATGCAGTCAAAAACCACAGAAACCTTTTAGTGCTAAAAGGCAAAGCAGAATTCAAACTACACATTCAAATATCTTTACTCCCATTTAATTTGAAGTTACTACATAGGAGGCAGCCATCTAATGACTTAAGCTCCTTGTATTTACAATTTCCACACAACCTCAGGCCACAGATTTGCTGCCTCCCATGTGCTGCACTAATGTAGGAGGTAGTCGCCCAAAGGATGACATGGGGCACGGCCCAGATTTTGGAGAAAGGTTAGCTTGGAGGTGCCCACAACTAGGGAAGGCACTGCTCTGAACACTGCGGCAAATGAATCTCCTGGGTAATGGAGACAAAACTATCACAAAATTAGGAGAGACATTAACTGGGGTATCAATAAATAAACCTCTAATTAGGAAAAAAGAAGCAGAGCGAAGCAGGAGCAGCAGCACGGGGGGAGAATATCAATGGGAGTTCACATCTGTATGCAGGCACAGCTCTCTGACGAGGGGCTGGGCCTCACAGGGGCTTCACCAATGGCACTGGCTCACCCATCCATTCCCATCTTGCCCTGGTGTAGAGCGTGCCCACTCTTTGACTGTGCAGTGAACCCAGTGTGCAACCTCCCCTCCTTCCAAGGCTTCCTCCAGGTGCTCCAGTGTTTCCACATTCTCTTCTCTTCTCTTCTCTTCTCTTCTCTTCTCTTCTCTTCTCTTTAACCAGCTTATCTGCACAGTGCCCTGAGTGTGCTGCTGTGCTCTGTGACTTCACCATGATTGATTGTGGTGGGGGTCCTCCACTCCCTTGGTGAGAGTGAAAATGGAGGAGCGAAAACAGGAGAAAGCAAAGAAGCCTGGAGAGAGCCAGTGATGGGTAAAGTGAAACAGAAGCACTATTTGTGTACGCATGTATGTACATATGTGGGCCTATGTATATAAATATTCATTAGGTGTGTAAAATGTGTTCTTGTTGGAAAGAATGAAGGTTAACTAAGTCTGTTCAGGCCTGGAGTCAGCATGCAGGTATTTATCCAGTTATAAGGCTAAA
Organism: Simochromis diagramma; assembly: GCF_900408965.1. Taxonomy (NCBI): domain Eukaryota; kingdom Metazoa; phylum Chordata; class Actinopteri; order Cichliformes; family Cichlidae; genus Simochromis; species Simochromis diagramma. The sequence continues at coordinate 1,842,618 of NW_024387152.1, read as the reverse complement.
GACTAGTGATGTTTGGTGAGCACAGTGATGTGCAAGTGCTGCCTAGGTGTTGTGGAGGCTGGGGGTGCGTGGCGCTGACCGCTCCCTGTCTCTCTCCCCCTCTGTTCCCTGGAGGGTAATAAAGACTGATGACACTGATGCTGTGCCATCCGGCTCCACAGTCTCCACTGCACAACCATTTGCGCCATCATTTATCCCACTCCCCCCTCCCCGTTCTAATTCTGCTTTAATAACCGCCAGCTCCATTCATCAGCGTATTGACAGGCATGACAGGCGGTGCGGCACACACTAACTCCCTGCCCTTTACTCGCTCACAGCCAGGGTCAGTGTGAGGTCACACAGTCAATAATCACAACACACCTCACTGTCACCTTGGAGCGACTACATGCCCTGCATATCTATTCTCATGTATGCCCAAACTGCTCGTTGACTTTACTGCCTCGTAACCAGCACTGTGCACAGTCGCTAAGGTAGAAGCTGTGGCCAGAGGTAAAGCAGTAGTGTAAGAAACATGCAAGGTAGAGGAAGAGGTGATTCTGCTCCACTGGTGAAGAGTGTGGACCCAAAGAACCTGCTGTTTAAATGAGTTGGGTAATAAGTGAGTTTGGACCATCCCCAAATCCAAAAGTATTCTTATTCTTACTCTGTAAAAGTCTGACATACAGAAGATCATATCTACTCTTTGCTCCCTCCATTTTTTTTTTTTTTTTTTTTGAAGGGGATGGGCTTTTGGGGTGTGGTGGCGGGGGGTAATTGTGGGCAGTCATTTGTTACAGGTGCAGAGCCTCCTTGTCTCTCCTTGGGCATTCACCTCTTCATATGCAAAACATGTCCTGCTGTCCTCCAACTCCAGCACAGTTTGCCGCCGTGACACATTTTTTCTTCATTTCAGCTTGACAGTGACATTTATGTTCATTTGCTCTGTGCAATTGTGAAGCATCTGGAGAGGCTGTATCTCTTTTCCCCCCTCCTCTCTCACCTCTTTCCTTTTTTTCTGTCCTGACAAAAATATTAATACACATTTGCATGCCACAGTGACTAAGCCCTTGATGAACAGTTGGATTTTTGGGAACACACAGAGGAAAAACTCCTCTGCAATTACACATGGCAAGAAGAATAAGGACTGCAATGGAGTCTACTGTTTTTAGATAGATTACATAGAGCAAGTCAGTATATAGCCAAGATCACTGGTACTGGGAACCTACGCCAGTCCATGAATCTTGTGATGCTGCTGAGTATGGTGGTGCTGGGAGTTGTGGTGCACTGGGGAGCTGAACATGCTGCACACAGAGCTGGGCCAGGTGGCACCCACCCTTCTTCCTGCTCCATGGTCACATGATTAATCCCCGCTCTCTCACAATTCCTATTATTTTTCCTGATCCTTCCTGTGTACACAGATGTGCAAATATTACAAAGGGACAAACAAAAGAATTTTAGATTTACTGTGAAACACATGCTTTACCTTGAAGCATACATGTATGCACAGATTTCCCAACCCACCCCAGCCCTACTTCACCTTTCCTGGACAGGCAGCAGCAGCAGCCAGGGGTGCGGATGCTGAGGGCTCTAATCTGCGGTGCAGGTCCCATCGGCAAGGATCATTGAGCTAATTAATAATGTGGCACAGAGAGGGATGGCAGTCATTAAGGAGCCATGGCTGTGTGTGCTAAGATGCTGTGGGCTTCTGCACGGTTGTTTGTGTGTGTGTCTGCTTGTGTGTGCATGTCTGTGTGTGTGTGTGTGTGCACTCGGGGGGTGAATGCGTGCAGATAGAAGGGCGGGTTGATGTAGAGAGGGGGCACTGCAGACACAGGGACTGACTCCTGCGTGCAACCCTTTGATTCATAATTCACAGAGGCCAAGCAAATAGGAAGACACATCATTATACCAGACCCACAAGCACATATGCAAACACGCATACAGTGTGATTATAAATGCATGTACACCAAATGTGTCCCATAATTTCCTGCAGGTATACTCTGTGGAATTTCTTTAAGGGTCATCCAGAGTATGGTGAAGCAGGATTTCCCTGCCTCTTTTTACATCAATAAAGACAACTCTGCTCTCCAGTTAGACCACGCTGTAAGTCAGACACAAGTGGAGCAGCACAGTGCTCCATGGGGGTTTTGTTTCAAACACTCTACTGCACCAGGAGAGCCTATCATTTCCAGTTTACAGCCATATGTTAGGAGGCGCTGTATACATCACCAATATTTACTATAGACATGGGGACCAGAAGGCTAAGAGCACTTGGTTGTGTGAGGCAGCCCAATAGCTCAGCCTGGGCTAATGAAAGGAAACAACAGGAGCAATTAGCAGTGTAAACAAACAGCTCGCTGAGGCCCCAGTCTCCAGCCTCCCCCCTGACAGCAAAGGGACTGGCAGCCTGGAGTAGGAGGTAATTGGGGGAGCTAGGAGCCGAGACAAAATCAATGGCAACGCATGCACAGACACGGCGTGATTACTCACCACCACCGTCACAGTGCCGGGGACTCAAACACGACAAGGTATTACAGCAGGTTTGACCCTGCCAAGTTTACACTCACTTCAGGATGTGCTGAGTGACTGTATATCATTGGGGTTTACATGTGCATTTGCTCTTAGAGCCACAGTAAAGACAAATGCACACACTGGCACACTGACAGTTGACACAACACAGCATTCAAGCATCGCACTTGGACCACTAGCCATATAGGAGCCTAACGACCTTCCTCTCAGTCTAATTGATTTCATCTTGGTGCCACTTATGTGTCTGCCTCTACACTAATGTCTCCTATTCACTCACTCATTGGGAAGTATCAGCGTCTACAGTGCGACCATGTGGCTGCGGCCTGCAGACAGCCGTGCGAAACCCATGGCCATGTTTGTCTCCTCCCTAACCCTTAGTGGAGCCACAGGGCAGAGGGGCACCACTAATGCAGAAGGCTGGCTGGGATTTCTACACTGCAGGGCACATTCTGCTGCAGGCACGGCGCTTCTGCTGTCTGAGTGCTAGCCAAGAAAATAATCAGCAAGAGAGACTTTCCTGCAGAGGTTTACAAAAGTGTACCATGCAGCCATTATGGAATGCAGTTTTCATGTGAATTAGGACTTGTTGACCCTCATTTTGGGCAGTAAGATGTAATAATGAGTGCCAAGAGCTTAGCAGGGGTTCATTCCTTCACTCATCTATAATTATAAATTCTTCCTTGTAAAAGATGCTTCATTGCAAGAAAAGATCTGTGTCACAAGATGGTGGTGAGACGGAGATGGGAAACAGGACACAAAGTGGACTTGGAGATGGCAGAGCAGACCTGGCAAAAATAGAAATGGGTTACCGAAGCAAAGCTGAGATGGTTTGAATATAATAGTGGATATAGTGGACAAAGGATAGGAGAAAGCTGGAGCTGCCAGGCAGGACCACCGAGTAGCTTCATGGATGTAATGAAAAAGGACATCCAGAGGGTTGTTGTGACAGAAGAGGATGGAGAGGATAGGCTTAGATGAAGATAGATGATCCATTGTGATAATAACTAAAGTAGAGCCTGAAAGAGAAGAAGAAGAAGAAGAAGATAAGAAAAGGCCTGACTTCAGAATTTTCTACTCAACTAAATGTTTCAGCACCAACAGCAAAGCGCTCTGTTGAAGAGGCCTTCTTCCATAGGCTTTATGAAGTTGAACAAAGTTACTGTATATTTTATCACTAAACTTGAAGATTAAAATTCATGACTGACTAAATATCAAAATAATACCAAGCATTTGTCTACTGTTTTAAATGTCTAGTTTTACTCTGGGTATTAGTATAAATATAAATGCCTAAAAAGTATTTAATTAATCATTTTTTCTGCTTATAGTTTTGTGAATATTGAAGTATTCCAAAAAAAATCACACGTTTACTGTACTTTACCAAATGCACAAAGACACGTTGAACCTAAGGTTTTGTGTTAATAAAGCACTGAATCCCTGCCACCTCTGAGATTGCTACAATCCAAGCAAAAATAAATTGTCAAATATTCAGTTTTTATAATCATTATTGCTTTTTTTTTTACTCTTAGTGATGGCAGGAGTCAGCAAAATGCAAAAAATGTGAGGCAAACTGAAAGATTCAAGACTGTATTTCAAAAAGGATTCCACGTGGACATGAATTTCAAGCTCATACTGGAGCTTAATCTGGATCTGAGAGACTTATTCCATCATCTATGCTTCAGAAAATTGGGGGGGGGGACACAACATTAATCACCTGCTTCAGCTACATTTCTGATTTAGTGGTCAAATGGATGGATATTGCTTCTATTAGTCCTCATTATTACTGTAAATTCGGCAATACCGCCAGGTCGGCTCAGCAGGGATTATGGACCATTATCAGCAGAGTGGAGACAGAGACAGAGATACCTTCTCTACAAGTTGCAGAGCAGGGAAAGTGGAGAGGCAGGGAAGGCAAGTGCAATCAGGCTCCACATAATGTTAATACAGGAGACAGAGCTCTAATTGGGGTGCAACACAGTCCCATTCAGCTATACTTAACAACATCCTCCATAACAGCATCCCTCAGTTTAAAGAGCCAAATGTCTGCATGGTGAAGATGCACACACTTACACATTCCCGGGCTCCAAATACCAGTGCATTACTGCCCTGCTGATCATTGACAGACCTGCCACTCACCATGGAGATGGATGCTTCTCCTGGGACATCTCCAAACCTTGTTCTTTGACTAAGCTGTTTTGCTGATCTAACTACCTTTGAAAACAACACTGAGGTGAGTGCGTGCGCTTTCAAAGAGGGGCAACGTCAGTGTTTTCATGTGCGTTTTTGTGCCAAACTGTGACTACAGCTCTCACTCCCTTGGTACCTGCAAAACACCCTCATGGGTGCTACTAAGTATTGGTACTGAATTAGAAAGCCTGGAACCAATCTGCCCCCCCCCCCCCCCCCCCCCAACTGTTCTCCCTCTAACTAAAAAGCAAGTGATGTTTTCCCTCCTGAGATGCTCCACAAATAAATCCTGTTGCTCATTTATGCATGTTTCCCTCCAAGTTCCTTGATTAAAAACATGTAAATGACTGGTTTAACATCCCAGCTTCCCTGAGCATTATATTAACCTCAACAAGTCTTTAAAATTTGCATTTTCATTCAATTTGAGGGGGCTCAAGGAATCTCCAGCCTATTCCACTTCACACCCCTAGAAATATCTTTATCTCCTATCAGTCTCTCTTTTTGGAGTGTGTCACTACCGCGGCCTACACACACATTTCACAGTCGCACATTCATCACACAGTCCCAGCCATGTCGATAGTCGCCTGGCTGAGCAGGCTCATAATGAATTTGAAGAGTTGCACACCTATAGCAAAGTCATTTACTTTATCAGTCCGATAAAAGGAAGTGATAAGATAGTGGCTTGGCACTGTAAGAGTATCAGCCTCACTCCGCTATTCATCTCACCAAGATCTACAAATGGCAAAGCTCATCCCTCAAGGCAGCCGCACAGAATCTTTATCTAAAGAATTTTAAAATGGCTAATATCTCATAAGAATGTGTGCTTATGAAACCCAGCATTTCCATATCATTACCAACCAGAGCATCTGACTGCCATACTAAGAGGCTTGTCTGGCCTCTCTGTCTCTATTCTGCTTCTGGTTCGGGAACTGCTCGGAGAATACAGGTGCAAATATGATTTTGGCCTGTTCCTCTTATGAAGTTGACCTCCTGTAATTGACACAGACACACTGGCAATTTGATTAGCTCTTCCTGCTGCTTGAGGGCCTCTGACCAGAGCAACCTCATCTGTTTCTTGTATATAGCCCCACCTATTGGGGAAGTCAGCGCATAACACATAAGCGAGCAGAACAAACATAACTTCCATGACTCACATTTTGTTTGGGATTAAGCCTCTGGGCCAGATCAAACAGCATTTAACAAAGCAGACCACAGTTGAACCACACACGTATTCCCATTAACGCCGTACGCTCTTCTGTGCAGGTGAAAGGTAACACAGTATTCATGGAAATTGCTGATACAATTATCCAAATGCTTTTCATTTTTGTCATGTGTCAAACGGGAAAGATTTAAATGGACGTATCTCATAATTTTTTTTTCTCATGCTATGTCTTAACATGCATTTAGATACGTGTGAGAAAATGCCAACATTCACTTACAATGATTTGCATAAAGCTAGAGGTATGCTGTTGAGCAAGTGAGAGTGTGTATGTACCCAGCCAGCTTGTATGTTAGTGAGTGTGCGCGCGCCGCTGAAAGTAATTCATCCAGTTATTCCAAAGAAAACTGATAAGAGCCTCTTGAAGCACTTGAGATAAGCTTTCTGGCTTAAGTACGCTGACATTGTCACCAAACATGCAAGGCGCAGGAATGGAAGTCAAGAAAAATGGTGAAAAAACACGCACACTCACAGGCAAATGAGATTCACTCACAGCCCCCGAACAAGAATGTGCTCAATAGCAAAACAGTGTGTCACATGAAGTGAAAATTACTGTATATCGATTCATCAAGATACATCATTTAAGCTGTCAAACATCAAAGGCTCTCTGATCACAGCTCATTCTTGAAAGAGACACCGATAGCCTCATTTATCATATTTGTTTGAGCAAGGAAAGACAGAGAGAAGCAAGACACCGGAGAGAGAGAGGAGGCTGTGAGAAAAAGTTAGGCAAAGTAAATTCATCTTTAACGGAATGAAAATATAGAAAATAAACAGAGTGAAATACAGACATTAAAGACGGACGAGTGTACAAATATAAGCGACAGGCAGATGAGAAGAAGAGAGGGTGTGGATGTGTAAAAAGTAGTCGTGCCAAACGAGGGAAAATTAATAGCAAGCAGCAACAGAGATTCTTAACACCTCTGTTTGTAGTGGGACACCACCTGGACCGAGGCCCTGTAGCCCCCGAGGCTCTCCAAGCTTAGCATGTTGGTTCACAGCTTGACACAACTGCCTATACCAAAAATGTGCAGAAAAATGCTGTTTTCTTCTTCCATCGCACTACTTTTATTATCTGCATCGCTCGCCTTTCACCTTTATTTGACCTGCTGAGACTTCGGGCGTGCCATTCACTTCGCTCCAGATTTATTACCATTTATCTTTTTATTAACATGGGAAACATTTTTGGGGAGATCCGATCGCTAATTTCTATCCAAATAATGCTTGTAAGAGGACATCTTTAAAGTTTATGCGGCTCGTGATCAAATGGTTTTTATATATCCCCAGGCTCTTGTATTCTCCAAATTGCTTCAATAAATAACTTGTAAGTCTAATTATGCAGCAATTAATTGCAGCCAACATAGAAAGCCCATCAATCTTCCAACTTGAAAAAGTCTTTTCCAGCAGCACAGCCTGGCAGTCCAAATAAGAAATTTGATTAAATTTTGCAGGCACGTATGGGATTGTGTACGCGTGCCAGTTTGTCATAATGTCTAGAAAAATATGAGAGTGTCTATGTGTGTGTGTGTGAACATGAGCAAGTGCCCATGGAGGTTACAGCCAGATCACAAAAGCGAGAGCTCCATCCCAGCGGCTCTCTGCAGTCTGCTCTCTCTGCCGTCTCGTCCCGTTGCTATGGCAGCAGCAGTGAAGGCTGTATCCATGGCCAAAGGAGGAAGCTGGCATCCCCCACTAACAGACCTCCTGCCCCCTCCTCTTTCCCTGTCTCCCCCCGCCTGGCTCCTGACCCGCTGGTGAACCTGCCTAGGGGTCGAAGGTCAATGGCTCAGAGCTGCAGAGTGACAGTGAGGGATGATGAGGGAGAGAATGAGAATGAGAGGAGTTACACCACACAGATGGGGATGAGAGATGAGAAAATGAAAAGATGAGACCAAATTTGATTAGTATCAAGAGGTGGGGTGGGTGGGGTGGCGATTCCACATTTTAGAAAATGACTGCTGTTTTTGCCCAGTGTCTTTGAAATGGAGTTGGAATACAAATGACGTTGACTCTTCTTGCTCTGAAATATACAGCATTTGTTTATTGTGGGTTTTTCTTATTAGTGTGCTCTGAGGTGATGGGGCTACAGGGGCTGGGGGACACAGAGAGAGGCGAGGGAGGGGAAGGGAGGTGAAAGTCTGACATGCTTCCACTTTTTTTTGTTTATTGATTCTGTGGGTGTGTTGGGGTCACAGGAGAAAGTGTTTCTCTCCTTGACTGTGCACAACCCGCGTGGGGAGAGTAAAGATATGCGGGAAAGGAGTCCTCTGTGTAGTATGTAGTCAAAGGGGTTGATATGGTTTGGGGAGGTCAAGTGAGTTGACCCCTGGCCTTTTTGCCTTTGAGAGGTCAGACAGGTTAGCTCAGAGCACCACTTCCTCACCTTGATGAGTTGTGTCCTTTCATACCTAGGGGCAGTTGTTTTACATTGCTCAACAGTGTGAAAAAATCTGCTGACATCATTTAACCATTTTACACTGAACCGGAAAACTTCACTTGACTTACACTTATTTATGTTGACCTAAGTTTGAATGTGGAGGAATTCTTTTTAAAGAAACTTTTCAGATTTAGCATGCTGTTACAGTACAGTGCACACTGAACAGAGGACCAGAGGAGATGACCACTCCACCCACCACCGCCCAGGCGCACATCACCATAAGCTGCAATATTGCCACCTGTGGTAATACATTTTCATCAACACTGCTGCCAATATGAACCAGGAAATCACTTCTGCCTCAGATAAGTGCCATGGTTTCACTGGAGAGCTGAGTGGCTCCTTTGAATACTGTGAGGATAACATTACCCCCCAGTGGCAAATGTTTGCAACTGCACTTTGAAACTCATGAGTGAATGTCAACAGACACCAGCACAATCAATCTCCATCCATAACACTTTGTGGTCCGTACAGTAGCTATGGAGCAGAGGATCTAACACTCTGCCTATTCCATCGGATAGATGCAATATGCCAATGCTATCAGGAGCAAGCGGCCTGTTTCATTTTTTGTCCATCATTATCTTTGGGTACCATGAAGCACATGAGCCTTTTTAGTACTGTCAATGAGAGACTTACACTGTTGCCTAGAAGGCAGGGTATGTTTGCTTTCCGCACACAAGCGCGCACACAGACGCACACAGACGCACACTCACAGCGCTATGCAGACACTTCATGCAGTCCCCCTCTCTGCTGCATTCTTTTTCTTCTGCGTTTTCTCCAGATGTCGTGTCCTCTTCGTCACCCCGTTCCTTTGCTCCGCTCTACTCGGTTCCCCCGCCCGGAGACTTGTCACAGCCCCTAACCGCATCAGGAGCACTGCTAGATTGGATATACATGATCTGTCCATCCATCAATGGGGAGAGGGAGAGAGAGAGAAAGAGAGAGAAATGGCAGTCTATCTGCGAAGAGATGAGATAGAGACGCAAGGAGAAGGAGAAAAATTGGCATGGGTCGTCACTTGCAAACATGAACCTCTTAAACCAAAGGGGAAAGAGGCATTAGACAGGCACAAAGAGAAGAATATTAAAAACCTGTCTTAGACAGCACATGCACGCAGGCGGCTCAAGCACATGTTGAGGTTCATATAGGAATAAATGGTACTCTCTATGCAGTGTTACTGATGCGTATATACATGCTCCCTACTGTTGTTATCGGTTAGTAATGTGATTAGTAGTAATGCAGTTCTGTGAGGAAGTGAACTGGATCAGAAGGCTACACATTTTTTTCCTGCAGGTCATCCAGTGTGGCAAGATTATTCCCTCTTAGAAACCTTGTTAATCAAGCAAAACAAGATTCTGCACAGGGCTGATCTGTGTGATATTTCTTCCACGGGGTGATTCCAGTAGTGCTTTAAATGTGAACTTAAATGACAGCAGCGATCATGTCGTGCCAGCTATAGGTTGATTGTTTAATTTAAGGTTTGATACACGTGATGTAAGACTATTACATAGTCTATTATTATTTCCACAATCTTTCAAGAACCAGAAGAACAATAACTCTACGAAAAGCTACTGCGGTTTCAAATGACCATTTTTCTTCCACTGTGAAATAAATAAATCGAGAGGCAAAACACAGCATCCGACTCCAATAAAAGCACAACAGCTCTCACATTTTTACTTGTGCGACTGGTTCTTATAGCTGCAGACAGTGTGCTGTCAAATATTTGCTTGATGTTGAATATACAGTAAAAGGAGGGTTCAATCTGAGGTTGCCCCGCGACTCCATCGTTCTATGTTGTGATATTCATCTATGTCTGCCGCTCTATCTTTTTCATACATTTCCAGATGATGCAGTATCACATCTGTGCATCTCCTCCCTTTCTCCTGTCTTCATCGTGCTCTCCTTATTCTCTCAGCCTCTTTCTCTCTTTCCCCCTCCTTATGTTTTTCCTCACACCTTTACCTCTGTCTTCCCTTATCTTTCTTTCCATTTTCATACTGACACCCCCTCCGCACCTCTACCTCTGTCCCTCTCTCCCTTTCTTTTTGTCCCCTCTCTCTTTTGCTCTCCTCTCTCTCTCTCTCTCTCTCCGCTGTGTTCTGATGAATTGCCTTCCCCTCCCGGTGAACTCGACCGATAATCCTGGGGAAGCAGTAAAAGACCATCGATCAGCCCTGCAGACAGGCCCACAAGCCACAGCACAGGAACAACACGCTAACAACAAGCCTCTGCACTCGGCTCTGTGCATGCATATATGTGCATGCATGCATGAGCGTGTTTTTGTACACATGCAGCCATCTGCATACATGTGCAAACTTCATGCATGTATGCAGAAACATCAGGTGGCATGCATAGCTGTCTGCCTTAAGACAGAGGGATGTGTTTCTTTAGTATATTTGTTAGCTTGCTGCTTCACACATGTGAGCCACATGCAATGATACGTTGAAGAGAGTTCTCTCATACTGCTGATTGTCTTCCATGTGCTATGTTTAGCTGTATGTGTCAGCAGCATACTTAGCATACAGTGAAGAGTTCCCTCTGTGCTCATCCTCTGTGCTTCCTCACACGATCCACCCCCTGCTGTGAGTCATCCTCTTGGAATGTGTGTATGTACGTGCTAACATGTATGTTTATGTGCACATGTGGCATGTGTGCGTGGGTGCATCCGTTTCTGTGTGTTTGCCTCTCAAGCGTGTACGTTTGTCGGTGTGTGTGTGTATAGTACTCATATATGTATGCAGCACACGCAGAGGCCATAAATTATCTGGCATTCTCCAGGCCCATCCTGAAGGAGAAGGGTAGAGAATGCACATGATCTTGGGCAAAGCTTGATGGCTATGAAATTGACCAATTGATTGATTGAAACAATTAATTTTGCACAGTGCTTTTATGGCTGAGAAGCCAAGTGATCATTAGTTTGCAACAAGCAAGTGAGGACAGCTGGATTGTTTCATAATTTCCACAGAAACACTGCAAAGAACCAGCTACTGCTCCAGGCTTAGGATAATGATAAGCTACCGGCTATTGGTTTAAGTTATACATAATATGATAACTCAGACTGTCATGTATAAAGTCCATCTGTCTTCATCCGCCATTTTACACACAAAATAAGCCAACTTGAGCGATTCAAGCACAAAGCAGCCAATGGTCATTATTCTATGCCCTTAAATATGACAAATGTATGACTGCTTCTATTGAATACCATTCTTTACATGCCATATTACAACGCACTGCTGTTCGCCAGTATGGAGGAGCTTGACCATAAAAAGCCAGTTGCTTGGAAAATAAATCTCCACTTCTGACAAGCACTAAGCTACTATTCATTGAGGAGACTCACCATTCATACTTTATCTCCCTTTTTATTTTGGACCTGTTTGTGAGTTGTCCTTCAGTGCCTTTCTCTTTGCTGCCTTTGTTCCTAATGTACTGGCACGGCTGACTTCATTAAGCTCTGTATGCGGCAAACACATTTATGTCCTATTTTCATTTTTCCTATTTCATTTTGCCGTGATACACCACGGCACTGCCACCAAAGCGGAAAATAAACCCTCCATCAGGCTTGAAGCTACAGTGCTCTTTGTAAGCAACGTGCCACCTTGTGGTCAAACTTGGAAACTGCAACACCAGTTCAACTGAGATTTGTTTTTTAAACGAAGGCCAGCTGATATAATGTGCAACCCGGGCAGTTCCGTCCTGCAGAAACAGATCGGAAAATTCAGACAGAGCAAAAGAATCTGATGTAGATCAGCAAAATAAGGCGTGCACGCCACTGCCCAGACCTCAAAAGACACCTGCAACAGGTATCTCAAACATTTCACAACCGTTCAGGAGGCGTTTCTGGCGCTGATTCTTCTAATACTTGCGGCATGACTTAATGCCAGGGCGTGTGTGAAAGTGCGTGTGTGCTTTCCTGAGAGTGAAACACCACCATGGACATTGACAGATCGCAGGGGAATGTTCAATTGCAGGTTGTTGCGTCCTGCTGTCATTGGGCTCATCTGTCACAGGGCAGGGCTAGCTGGGAGGCAGGAGTGAGGGGCGGCACTCCGCCCATAGATGATGATCACACCGGAGCTCATGCCAGGCAGGCTGCTGGCCCCGTCTTGCTCGTGTGGTCCCACGGAATTCTTGTCATTCACGAAGCAATAATAGTACAGCTGTGATAGAATACAAGGCATAATGCGAAAGAAAGGGATTTTCCCACTTCGATATGCCTACAGTGCAACTCTCCGTGTTTATCGCTTCATCTTTTGGCCACGGGGCTGTGTTGATTGCAAAAAGAAAAGTCTTTGTTAATATCAATCTGGCATCTCTGGAGATTAGTTTTGGCTCGGTGGTGAGACATTTCTCACTACAAATGCCACACACAGATGCTCTGCTTCAGATATGACTCAATACAAAGGCCTGCAGGAACATAGCTGATCTGACTTGCTTGTGTGTATCAAGGATACACATGCACACACACACTGCTTGCAGGGAAGGCAAGGGAGAAAAAGAACTCCAATAACCTTGTGTCTTCCCCACCTAAACGCAATTTCCTCATCCTTCCTGTCTCTTTTGTTTCTTCTTCCTGTGAAAAAAAAAATCTGCTGTTGTCACACTGACACAGGGCTGCACTTTCACATGTGCACCCTCTACAGTCAAGGCCGGGAAGTGCCTTTGTTGTTACATGAGAAAAGATACAAACAGGAAGGCCAATTACGGCTCAGCAGTCATCTATCTGTCAACCATCTGACAGGAACACAGCACAGCCAAATATATGGCTCCCCCATAAATCACTGCATCTCACTCTAACTAGCTTGTCTTGTATGAGTAATTAGTAGTATCATGCAGAAGCATTTTGGCGTCCCGAAATACCATTAGATCATTTTCCTTTTGATTTTCAGTCACTTTTCTCCAAAACCCACACACTCAAATGGCCAAATGTTCCTGAAAATTATATGCATAAAACTGATTTAGGAGGCACTCAGGAAATCGATCATGCAACAGAATCGTTTAATGTTTAAGGAAGGGCCTTATGATTTGTGGATGTTGAAACAGAGTTCATATTCCACATTTAAAGATTAAAAAGAGGACCTTGTATTTTCATAGTGAGCCCTAACCGCCTCGTACCCCCTTTGCAGTGGTCCCTCCCCGAGAGCTCCATTGCTATTGCAGATGCTTTATGATGGGCAATTTAGCTTCAGCTGCTATCTGAGCCATCTCAGGAATGGATGCGCTTAGAATCAAGTGCAATAAAGCAGGGAGGGAAGTGGGAACTAAAGGGGGGGTGGGAGAAAAACAAAATGCAGAGACAACAAGCTCGTCTGGACAGCGCCTGCAAACAAAAGGGTTTTTTTTTTTTCGGGGGGGGGGGGGGGTTGGGTCTGCTGTGGATGCACACAAACACAAACATTGATTTCCCAGGCGCTCGGCTAGACAAGAAAGAGCCATACCTGTTTGTTATCAAGGGAGCCTCCAAACAAGGCCAAGCCTGTCCGAGCAAATATCACTTTTTCTGCCCGTTTGTGTATGTGCATGTCTCAGTGAGGACCAATCTGAGTTTGAAATAGTGGGAGTGAGGCCTTTGTGTGGATATTTTAGGCTGGTCCTGCCTGTGCGACACACCTTCAAAGTGTTGTCTGAGGTGATAGGATTTAGGATAGAATTACATTTAGGTTAAGGTTAGGGTAAGGGGATACAGAATGCATTTATGTCAACGAGAAAAGATGGAAGTGTGAGCGTTTGTGCGTATGTGTGTGTGTGTCTGTGTAACATTTAGTCCTCCACACTGGCTCGGCTTTGTTGAGTCTGCTGAGCCCCAGGAAATCTCCAGAGACAGGGAGACAGATTTACACCCTTCCCCCTGAGAAGGCTATAATGCCTGGGACCCAGCAGAGCTATGGAAGGGTCCAAGAGCAGTGAGTGGAGACCAGGGTGATGAAACAGAGAGGGAGAGGGAAAGAAGGGAAGGATAAAGGGAGAGAGGAAGGATGAAATACGGCAGAAACCGGGACTGCGATATCGATGGAATGCAACATTGCTGAAATTTTGCTTGCCGCCCTTCGCCTCTGCTCACACAGCCTATCTCTCTTTCTCCTACACACAAACACACACACACACAACACACACACACAAGGGGATGCCATAAATCTGCCAGTGAGCACTGCTGGGATAGAGACACCTAAGACAGGCCTATGCTGTGTTTGGAGAGAATGCAGATGTACCTGCCTCCAGCACATCATCCTCTGTCCCTCTTCCTCTCCTTCATTCTACTCCTCTCCACCCCTTCTTTTTATCCTCTCGATCTCTCTCCAGAGTTCTCTGTCTCATGTTCTTAACCCCTTTCAACCTTAACTCAGTTCATCTCCCCTCCACTCTACTTTCTACACTCCCTTCGCCTTTGGTCTCACTTTAAGAAGCGAATCTCTTCCCACTTAGAATGAACAAAACCCTTCAGCCAAGCCCAAACGCCATTGTTGGGCTGAGACGAGACTGATTCAGGAGACAGACAATAGCTCAACCAGAGGGGTACACAAATCTCTCGCTTTGCATTGCCTATGCATCGCCTTTTGGGGGAATAATGGTAATGAATACACTGTCTATACAACCTGTTTGCTGCAGTTCTTCTGTCTGAGAGCCTGTATACATCATCCGGTGACAGGTCTAACTACCTGCTGAGTGATACCTGATGTCCTCAGATGGGCTACATTCACATGGTCTATCCACCTCTACATGATATGTCTGGGATAAAAGCAAACAGGGGACATCACAAAAGAAGCATGAAACGTGTTGAATAGGTTTCATATTTGCTCACAATTTAAAAATGGCAACAGCAGGTGTGTGTATTGAGGGGATCTATAAAAGGTATCTTTGTTAGTCTGACAGCCTAATAACTTGAACAATAGCAAGTGCTTCATACCATCTGTACCATAGCCCCGATGGCCTCCAGACAAAACAGACTTAAAAACACATGCGCACACTCTCACGTTCACAACGACACATTAACACCTATGCCTTGACATTATCACAACCGGGCCTCACGCAGCCTGGTCTTCTGGCTAAAAACAAGGACTCAAACACAGGCGCACACACGTAAACATACACTGTCCAAAGAGATGTGGCCTGTGTGACCTGATTTACAGTGGAGTAAACGATTTAAGCCGCACATCTCACTCCAACACCTAAACACCTGACAGGCCTCTCATAAATAAAGCTGACTAGAGACTCCCACATAATTTATACCCTGGCTATCTCCTAAGCTAACATGTAACAGGTCTCCACTCCATATTTCACCACCCAGAGCTCGACATTCACTGGAAAAGATGGACATGCAAAAGTGAGTCCAGAAGAAGGGGGCAAGAGAACTTCAAAAGCCGAGGAGAAAGGTTTGGATTTGGGGATGCGGTATGGAGACTAAAGCTCTCTTGATCTCTACTAATATGTGTGTGTGTGTGTGTGTGTGTGTGTGTGTGTGTGTGTGTGTGTGTGTGTGTGTGTGTGTGTGTGTGTGTGTGACCCTGGCCTAGGGCGTAGCCTAAACTAGCCTAGCCACCCCAGCTCAGATCAAGGCCCACAGTCAGGAGTTCCACTTCTGCGTCTCTCATAAATCGTCCTGCCTTTGTCTGATCTCTCTTTCACTGGCTGAAACTTATCCTCTTCCATTAAGGGTGATGGATCAGTAGCTCTCAAGGCGTTCGAGACTCTGAGGTTACAGGTCCTTGTGTAGATTATGCTCCACACTGTAAATGTGAGAGGCATAGACACAACCTTACACCAAACATGCAACATGAGTAAATTTTCACGGCAGAGATTGACACAGAAGGGGGGAAAATGGAAGTGTCTGAAATATTTTTATAAAACCTGACAGTGATTTAAAGGAGTAATAGTATGCATTTACTTTTCTTGCAGTTTCATGCTCTTATTTGTCAGGTAGCCCCCCCTAAATTTGACAGCATCAGTGCTCCCTCTGGTGGCCGCTACCTGCCATGATCGCATAATAATGTTTACTCTGAAACAACGTGCAACTCTGGGGTTTTTTTTTAAAAGTAGCTCTTAAAAATTTTGATTTACACTCGATCCGTTTGTTGTATCAAACAATAGGTGACAATAACAACAAACCAGGTGACAAATGTAACAATTTGTAGCTATTACAATCTATATAGTGCTGATTTAAGACCGTTGCTAGAAGTGGAACAACAACAATGTAATTCCAGCAATAATAACAACAGACGAGACAGAATGCAAATCACGAGCCTCTCCCATCCAAGCGACCTGGCTGTGGCTGGTTTCCAGGGCGTGAGAGATAATTGAATAGTTTGGCAGGAGACTTCACAAAGCCTCTCTCCACATGTTTGAACAAGGACCTTACGATCAGCAGCTGCTGTGCGGTGCGTCTGTGGGCGAGCGTGTTTACTTTAAAAAGCTGGGAATAACACGTGAAAAGTGTTTTGTTGTGTTTCACAATGGTGGCCGATGAAAATGTTAACGGCTTAAAAAATCACTGCAGAGTTTTGAAACGTCAAAATTTCCTTCATATAAACTGAGCTGCTTAACTGAGGCTTTGTTTGCATTTTTGCAGTGACGCTTAAATCTGCACCAACGGAAAGCACAGAGACGCTCTGAATCGCAGAAACATTTATTCTTATTATATTTTAATGCGTTGTATTGTTTGACGGAGGGGTGCTGTTACTTCACGTTGAAGCTGTTGAGTGACATTGCCCCCAGCTGGCGAGAGTAGGACACAGCAGCAGTGAATGTGAAGCTGCAAATGATTCACATAGTGATGCACACATGTGAGGTACAAATGAACTGTGTTTTATTTATTTATTATTTTTATTGTGTGTGTGTGTGTGTGTGTGTGTGTGTGTGTGTGTGTGTGTGTGTGTGTGTGTGTGTGTGTGTGTTCCATGGCGAGGAGAATGCGCATGCGCGTATATCGGGTGAGAGGTGGCCTTTTGTCTCGGAATGTCGGTCGCCTGCGCTTGCGCGTTGCTTCTCCGGCCATCGTAGGCGCATAAAGCCTGGTAAATTGCACCAGGGCAATAAAATGGCAATAAAATGACAACAACAGTGCATTAATCCATCACCAGGGAGCGCTGAAGGTACTGTAAAGAGCTCTGGCTGGAGTCGGAAATGATTTCTAGGTTTATCAGTTCAGTGGCTGCAGCGTCCATTCAGCTTGCCAGGGGGCAGTGAGGAGCTGGAAAGTGCTGAGATTCTCCTTCCCACTGGACTAGGCTTATATTAATAATCGGGCAGGTATTTAAATAAATAAATAAAAAATTACAAAATGTAGCAACTTTGTATTGAATGGTCTCCCTTCTTTTAATTAGAAGACAGCTTTAATGAAATGGAGCTTTTAACTTGCAGGAGACCGATAAAAAAAATTCCCAGCTCCCTACTTCTCTCTGCCTGGCCTTATTTGGAGCAGTATTTTCCATGCCATGTTCTCACAGGGAGGCAGGGCTTCATTGTTTCAGTGGTACAGCCCCTCCAGCCTTCAGCCTCCTCTCTGGCTCCCCGTGGCTCCTGGAGAAAGAGAGCTTTATTTAGGAGCACCTGGATTTATGTGGAGGAACCAAAAGCAGCAGGTGATGGAAATCACTGGCCCAGTAGGCTGGCTGTGGCCAGGGGGTTCTGGCAAGGTAGTAAGTGGGCCCTGTGGGTCACACTGTCATTTCCTGTTTCTCTACCCCTTTGCTCTCTTTTTACTGTCTTTCTATCCCAGCCTGCCTTCATCTACTGCCTCTACCTTCCTGCCAGGATCACTTCCTCCAATAGGAAACAGATGAGTTGCTCAGAGTCTGAGGTGGCCGTGATTTGCCCTTCCCATAATCAAGGCAACACATCTGACATAGATTTTCACATAGTTGGGGCTAAAACATGCCGTTAAAGATGTTGTTTTTAAGTAATGCAGCCTTATTAACAAATATTATCAAAAGTTATTTTTCATGGCCTGTTAAAATCCAAACAAAACCATTTTTAAAAGAAGATTACCTAAGGTGAAGCCATTCTTTTCAGAGTTCAGCTTTGACGCTTAACCACTGGTTTCGTGGCTTAGCACTGACACACCTTTGATTTTGCACCTACACCTCAGGTCGTGTCAGACATGACAACTGAACATTTCACAAAATAACTTCTGAGCAAGCATATTGTAGACTTTTAGACCTCCGCTCCCCAGATGAAACCACTAGCCGGCAGCTATTCCACAGAAACAGCAATCTAAACTGAACCAGGTGTGCACATGCTGCAGTGGAGAGGTCAAAAAGTGGGAACACATGATCCACTCTTTCTTCTTTCTTTTTTCCTGCTCTTCTTCCATTAATGATTGCTGCCTGGTTGAAAGAAAGAAAGAAAGAAAGAAAGAAAGAAAGAAAGAAAGAAAGAAAGAAAGAAAGAAAGAAAGAAAAACCATCTGCACTAAAATAGACCATTAAACCTTCCAATAACACTTATGTAATGTGTAGCTCAGTGTATGGCAAACAGATTTCAAACCAGGCAACACAAGCACAATGAATTTGTGTGTGTGTGTGTGTGTGTGGGGTGGGGGGGGGGGGGGGGGGGGGGGGTAAAGTGGTGGACAGACAGTACAAAGTAGGGAGACAGGACAAACAGCCTATGCTGTGGAGAGACATCTGTTTGGTCTGCTCTGCACTCTAGAATCTCTCACATCGACTGGACCCCCGTCACGCTGCTCTGCCTGGGTTTATTTCTGGCCAGCAGTTGAGATGAAGGACTCAATGTTTAGACATGAGCTGTTAGGATAAATTGTCCCGTGCGCGTTACAGATCCCGCAAGTAAAGCCCTGTATCACTGCGCCCTCAGAAGTACGACATCCGGGACACATTATATTTCACTAAGATTCTGCAATGAATCAGTGTGCAGTCCGTCCACCTCTATTTCACTTAGTTTTATTACAAATGTGTTTACTGCTAATCAGTGTAATGGACTGGACCGTGAGCACTTGAATGTGTGTTTAACTTATATATTCTGTGAGCCTTGGGAGATGACAGGGTCCTTACAAGGATGGTGGTTGTAATATTGAATTATAAAACCTATTCAAGAACCTGTCAAGAGCCCCTTTATCCTGTGTGGAGTAACATCTATGCCTTCTTTTATATGTTAGATTTGTTATGGAACGCGGCTTTATAAAGTATTTATCAAGCCTTTATAAGCCACTAAAATTACAATCAGTTCAGGAGCCACCTCCAGCAGCAGAGCAGCCCGTGTTGTTGAAAGCTCTCAATTCTAAGGCCCGGCTGAGCCTCGCAGCATTTTAAGTTCTGCCAGAACTGTTCCTTGTGGATCAGTTAATATGAACCTCCACATCTCCTGCTGAAATAAATACTACTGTGGAAACTGTGGGGATTTCATGGCCTCTCTGAACTCTAATCCTTGATGGAAATAGAAAGGACTGAAACTTCATGATCATTTGGCTCACTGTAATATGTGTAAACTTCTACGGTAGACAAATGTGATTTTTTTCCTTACTCTAAGAAAATGAGCCTATTGCAGCTGGGCCCTTTTCACTTGGTTATAAGCCTTGCATTCTATTACCTCAGGCATATAATGCTTCACATTCATATACATGGTAACATTAGATAGTTTATGGCTCTGTATTATGTCAAGACTGGCTAAGGCTGGGAGAATGTTGTGGTCAGCGGTGGGTCAAAGACTGTCAGGGCTCTGAGCTGGCAGAAAGCCAAGCTCAGTACGTGTTTGCCCTGAATGTTAATGGATTAACGCTCACCACACATACAGCCAGACTGGGAAACTCAAGATGACTTTTTACGTGAAAGGCCGCCAATAAGTCGCCATCATAAATTCAGGGACACATGCTGTCTGTACGACCACGGCAGTCAGGCATGTTCCCTCCGGGAGGCCAGGGCTGAGGGACTCCGTGATGGAGAATGGGGGAGCAGGTGGGCTCTGTGTTGGCTGACCTTGCCTCTGGAGCCCCGCAAGATATGATCAGAGCATGCCGGCAGCTGTGGCCTTGCTTTAAAGCACCCAAGGTATCATGTAGAGCAGGTACAGCAATGCAGTATTCTACAGCCTACTGTCACATTACCCTTAACCGCTTAAGATTATGTCTTCATACAGTGTTTTAAACTCAGACCCTGCTGATTCAGCACTTTCCACCCCTAGTGAAGCCCATTGTGTTACGCAATTTTTCTCTTAATTGCTTCAAGCGAGTAACTTAGGCTTGTCTAATGTGAATTTCTGCACGGCAAAGAGAGCTGCTGTTGCACTGCTCAAACACTCTGCAGCGACAGCCACAATCTCTATGTGTAATTTAGCAGCAGGGGACAATGAGATAATCTTGCAGGAGAGCCTATACTCCCAATTTAAAATCAGTAAAAATGCACAGTTTTTTCTTTTTTTTTAGGAGCTCCACTTAAGCTGTGCTGTAAATAAGAACTCAGTTCGAAGCACGTAACTGTTGCCTGCCTTCACAGGGGGTCATTTTCAATCCACTGATGGGTTCACAGCAGATTTCACAAGTTTCACATCCATTTTGACAGTAATGCACTCAATTTTTCCTTATTATTTTGCTATTGCACTGCGAGCAATTAGGCATAATTATGTCAGTGGATGATTTCTAGCAGCTTACTGAAGGAGTGACTTACAAGCAATCATTAGCAGCAGCATGGTTTTTAAAAAGCTGAGAAAAAAAAGTGACACATGCCTGAACCCTGAAAAAAATCTTATCCTATAGTGGATAAAACACTGTGCTGTGGTTTCCTATGATTTTCTGTCTCCAACAACCCAGGCCTCACTTAATGCCTTCAATCTTTTGTGCTCTCTCTTTCTCTCTCTCTTCTCTGCAAATTAATTTATGGTCTAATTACAGGACAAGCCTCCAGATATGAAGGAACACAAATCACTGGTCCTTACCAGATGGCAGAAAAACGGCACAGGATAATTGAAAATCTAGAAGTGGATCAATATTTAGAAGCCCAAGGTTACACGAAGTATGACACTACTATTAACATGGAAATATGATGCATTACATCCACAGGCAAATTGGCTCCTCTTTCTATTTGACGGTGAGTGAGTACTGACTGATAAGCTTCTAAATAACAAAGATGCAACACTAGCTTTAAACTATTAGAAGCTTAGCTGCTGCTGCTTAGACGCGTGCACGTGGCCTCTCGATGCACTGCGCCACACCGCTGCGGTCTTACAGTGGTACCTGTGGCCACATGTGCAGCATACTTGCTGGTCGGAGGTATGCGGAGCAGGTCTCCTTTATAACAAGCCGTGTACCCTGAAAGCTCAAAGCCCTGCCATGTCACCGACTACCTCTGGCTTACCCCACCCTTCTCCAGCATTTACCTCTGGCCTGTTAAAAATGATATCAGCTCATGGAGGGCAAGCATTAGCATTTGCATTTTATTGGAGGAACAGAGATTTAGAGCAGAGGATATATCAGCTCTGAGCAGACAGAATTAGTTAACAATGCATTACCTGCCTTTTATGGCAGCTATAACTCTTTCCCCCTGGTGGGGAGAGGAGATGAAGGGAGGAGTGTTGGGGAGGGGATGTGAAGGGGTGGTGGTGGCGGTGAAGGGGAAACACAGCCAGCAGTAGGTTGGTGGTGAGAGCTGTGGAGCAGCACACGGGTGGGGGGCATTTAGAAGGAAGAAGCTTTGTCTGTGGTGCTTTACTGCGCATTAAGTGTGATGGGCACCCAAATTAGAGCATCACGCCGCAATCACCTTCACACAGATCAGTGCGCTTCGAGACGACGCCGATGCAGTCGTCGCCGCAGACATTTTTATCTGATTGGATCAAGGAGGCGCAGCTGTGTCTACATGATCACAGCACAAGTAAAGGCCACATCAAATTACACCGGCCTGTGTGATACTTGTGACTCACGACGCTTTGTCTTGGGTTTTTTTCCCACAATTTTTCATAGTTTTGCTGAGACTGACAGAAGAAGGTGAATCTTTCCTCTTTTTGTGCTCACGTTATCTCCACGAGCGCACGTTTATTTGTTTGTGGCATCCCTGAGCAAGCTGTAACTCTGATGAGGCCCCACTGCTGCAGTCCCTTTCCTCACCACAGCTGCACAGTAGCTCCCCCGACGCTCATTTTGTGCAGTGTGCAGCAAGACGGCCCACCTCTGCTGTGGACAGTACCCTGTGGAACTCATTTGCACTAGAAGTTACTAGCGGGGGGAAGTATGTTTGAAGTGCAGAGAGGCTGTTGCGAATAAATAAATACATTTACACCAGAATATGATTCCCATGGCAAAAAACAGCGTTGAGGGTTTTATCAATTTTATATATTACAAATGTCGAGTTGTACTCCTTTGCAGTGTCAAAAATCTGTGTCCTGAAAAGCCAACACTTTTTAAGCATTTCACGCTTTGATGGAGCTTTACACTTACATCCTTCTGATCAAATACCCTCTACGCTGCCTTTACTTTGTGCTGTATTTGCCACACATAGTCACCAGAGCCTCTTGTTAATGCACAGTGTCTTTCCCAACCAAACCCATACTGGCCTGGGTTTGTGAGCAGACAGCTCCAGGCTCCATAAAACAGCCTGCTGCTCCCTCTCTTTGCCCAGCTTAATGGTCCCAGGGGCTGGATATTTACTAGTGACCTTTGCATTCCATTTGGAGTGTAAAAGCCTTTTTGCAAGGAAAATTCCATCACTTTAGACGTAGCCAAGCAGCACAGTGTGTGTGTGTGTGTGTGTGTGTGTGTGCATGTAAAAAAGAGTTGCTATAAAGGGCAGCAAGAAAGAAAAAGATGGTGGTGCGAGAAGAACAAGACTACACCTTCACTGCGGTTTATGACTAATCTTGCAGCTGGTCCGTATAGGAGCAACATTATTCTTACCTTATATTATATACCTTTTTTTTTTTAAAGAAAAATTAACAACTCGTATTGTAATGCACTTAGTTATTTCATAATTTGTTATGGTTGCCAGATAAAGGGAATTATAATTTGTTCTCACATGCTTAGAGTCTGGTTTTAGCATAGCTTCAACTCCCTGCTTGTGTTTTTCTTTGAGTTTCAAGTAGAAGAAAAAAAAACCACATATTGCAGCGATGCATATTTGTTTTTATGGCTGCATCATGAAATTGAAGTGGATTGCTTCAGTGGCCTAAGGGTTTAAGGCACCAACCATGAATGAGCCATAATAACTGAAGTTTCTATCTAACCTTTATTGTGTGCTATTCCTTCATCTGTCTTTCTTGAACATTAATATGAGCACCAAAACAAAAATGACTAATTGAATTGGATTTTTGTTTTATGTGTTGTGAGCCACTTTAGATATAGATAAAGTATCTTAATTTAATTTAACAGATGTTTTAATCAGCTCTATGAGTTGGGGAGATATGGATGGCTTCAGCAGAAATGGTAAACACACTGTGAATCCCTGGACCTCAAAAAGCTGCATACATATCCATAAACACCTATTTATGACTTGTTCATGTCAATAGCAACTTTAAGAGTTTGAACTGTGAATGACTTGCATAAAAATACCTTTACTT
The DNA here is from genome assembly GCF_900408965.1 of Simochromis diagramma. Lineage (NCBI taxonomy): Eukaryota > Metazoa > Chordata > Actinopteri > Cichliformes > Cichlidae > Simochromis > Simochromis diagramma. The sequence continues at coordinate 1,818,781 of NW_024387152.1, read as the reverse complement.
TTGGATTGCTATTGATTAACAGCACCATCTGCTGGGGAAGAGCAGCCATTGCGCTTTAAACCTTTAACGGATAAAAAGTCGTTTCACTTTGAAAAGAAACAAGCCCATGTAATGATACCCATCAAATGTTATCCGGCCAAGATGGTGATTTTCCCTCAGGTAGGAAACTTCCTGATATTAAGTTTCAGTTTACCTCCATAACAGTTCTTACGAATTATGTTCAAGAAATTTCTAGTATTATTTTCTGACTTAAATGCTTTGTGAATGGAATATTCAGTCTAAAATAAAACCGACAGCAACTTTAACACTGAAAATGTTTATTAAAGGGTGCTACTGTACACATACTCACAACATTTCATTCACACAAGAAATAGTCTACATTTTAAAAATTCTGCACTGGCAAAAAAAAAAAAAAATAAAAAAAAAAAAAAAAAAAAATTCAGGAACCGAATACTTGTCATTAAAGGAATCGACACCAGAAGGATCATCTAAGTTAATATCAAGGGACATAATTTGTGTATGGTACATATGAAAAGGGGAGAGGTGCACAGCCTTCATTCACAATGCCAATTAAAGCTAAAAACATTGATTAAAAAAAATTAAAATTAAATAAAACAGATTTTATTCGGTAGACACGAAACATTTGGTCCCAAGAGTCCACGCTGGAGCACAACAGATCAAACTGCAAAGCTGACATCCATCTAGTGTATAAAAGCTTGGAGGTGCTTTTCAGGTCCCAGAAAAGAAAGAAAAAAAAAAAAAAAAAAAAAAGGTAAGTAAAATAAAAGAAATCTTAAGCTAAGAACAAATAGAGTCAACACAAGAGAACCCAGGATGTGACCAATTCAGTTCAAAGCTTGCTTTAATGTTTGAAATTATGGCAATGTCAATAACCATTTAACATAAAAATCAAAAGATGACTAACAACAACTATTAAAACCACAGGGTTGTCATAGGGATTGGTCACACATTCAAGGTTTACATCTTTTGGCCACAAGGTGGCAGACCCTAATGACAGGCACGAACCCTGGCTTCATTTCACTTGGATACATAGAAGATTGTCAGACTTGAACACACAAAAAAACCCAAAACAAAAAACAAACACGCTTATTTAAAAGGGAAAAAGAAATGTGCATAATTGGTTTTACTGTCCTTTGGGTTAGCTGTTGATGTGGTAATGTATATTTGTATAGACTGGTATATTTGAACTTGAAAATAAAACTTTGTTATTAAAAAAAAAAAAAACCCCACACACAAGACAAAAAACAACCCACCACTACATTATGAAAAAACTGAGTAAATCCATCCTGGCAGGCTTTACAGCAAGACAAATGAGAAACCTATGATATCGAAGTTTTTCCTTTTAAAAGGAAGCGATTATGCAGTCAGGAAAGTGCCGCGGCTGCTTCCTGACTTTAAAAAATAAAAAATGTTTCCATCTTTGTGGTGTCAGCTGGGTTCTTAAAAAGAAGAGGTACACCGTTTATAGCAAATTAAAAGTTGTGAACCCACAATGGAACACACTCTGGGTTAACACAGCCTTTACCAACTCTGATTTTCAACACTAACATAATCGTATCCTGTAAGCACTAAAACAATGTGTTAAAAAAAATTTTTTTTTTTTTTTTTTTGAAGAAAGTAAAGAATACAAAGACAGAATAGTATAAACTCTCCCCAGTAGCATATCACCCATGTCAACTACAGCTTCTCCTCCTGAATGATGGATCCTTTTTAGTAGTCTGGGCCCGTGTGCTCCAATGAGGCTTGGATGGAGATAACACAGTGTCCAAAATTTGTGTGTGTCATTGCTGGACATGGTAAAAATTGAAGGTTGGGAGTTTAGGATGTGAAAAATGTCTGACTCAAGGTTGTCCCTGCAGTGAAGAGGTCCCGTTTCCTCCTGAGGCGATACACTCACGCACTGACTGCATCCTTCTCCTTCTTGTCACTGTCTTCATGCCAGGTGAGACGTTCCTCATAGAAGGCTATGACAATCTGTGGGCACTTATGATTGGCCTCCTTTGCGAGCACGAGATCAGCCTCATCAGAGTCTTTCCTGGAAAGAGAAAGTTTAAAATTACCGCTTGGGTTTGTGTCTTTGCACAACCAAGATATAATATCTCCATTTTCAAAACACTTGCAACATGCAAATTTTGTCCAACTAGTTAAAATGTAGCATAAGATTTCACACATTACATTAATTACATGGAGTGCATTTAAATTCCATCTGCTGCAAGTGATTATTAAAATGATAACTTAAAAGAAATTAAAAGAAAAAGAAATTTGAACTGTACAGCTTTCTGTGATAAATTAAACTATTATCTGACATTAACCCTTAAACAGGGCTTGACCAAGGATGAACAACAATGTACTAGCCTTATCCCTCAAGATAATATGCAATTACATTACCACAGGCCAGCTAAGCTATAAATGCTGCTAAAGGCAATTTACAAATAGAAATATCAGAGTGTAAGAAGAATTATGTCAGTACAGCCTGCATGCAGCAGAAGAACTGCCTGCATCTGAATGGTTGTGCATGTAAGAAGATTTCTAACATTAGGTGCATTTATTGATCGATTTCACACAAAAACTAAAGGCAAAATTAAATCAAGACTTTCAGAACCTACCACTTCATAAGAAACATGAGGTCTCCACACGAGTCTGTTGCTCCAATGATCTTCTCCGGCTCAAGTCCTCTCTCAAAGCCGCGTGCGACTAGAATGTCATCCTGAAAGACCCCGAACAAAATTACTTTAGAAATCTGGATTTTGTATTAAACTCTTGAATTTATACCAGCTGTCTTTAAATGTAAACAGTCTCAGTTTCCACACACCTTAGATAAATGTGTTGTGCTATCTTAATGTCAAGTGAAAAAGGAAGCCAAATGCAGCACATTTCAAGTTCTAGACATCCTGCTTCTGCAGCCAAAAATAGTTCTTACCTCTTTTTTCTTCTTGGGCTTGCTTCCACCTTCCTCGTCATCATCCGAGCTCCTCTTCTTTGAGCTGCTGGAATCTTTGGAGCGTCCAGAGGCGGCCGTGTTTGATTTGCTGGCCCCACTGCTGGGTGTGGAGGTCCCGCCACTGCTTTTCTTGTAGGTCTTCATGAATTCTGAAATAAGCTCAGGGCAATCCAAATTTTTCTCTGGTTCCCATGTGTTGTGCTTGCTGAGAAAGAGCACAGAGCAGAAAAATCAGTGCAGCCTTAATGCACCAGTTTGGATTGGAAACTGCAAGATATGTTAAAAATTTTGATATCTTGCAATGTTTAAAACACTATAATCTAATGTTCCTTTCATGGTCATTACTGTGCTTTAGATGACAGCATCTGTGTCTAAGAGAGCTGCTCTGTTGTGCACTGGGTGCATCTTGGACCCGAGTGTTAGAATAGCAATCTCCAATAACCTACCTACTCCAAAATGTGGCCAACTGTTTACAACATTTAATTTTAATAGAGATTCAAAAGATTTTTGACTATGGAGGCTATGACCGTTGTTAGTACATTTATTTAATTACTTACTCCGAGTATCCCTTCCACTTTAGGAAGAACTCAACCCTTCCTTTCACCACCCTCCTGTCCAGCACTTTTTCCACAACATATTCTTCCTCATCAGAGGATGAAGACTCTTCTCCGCGAGACTTTTTGCCCATGGTAAAGTTTGGTGCTTAACACAACGCGGTTGCAGGTGACACTTCCCTGTTTAGAAAGAACGGAAAAGCTCGCGTTAAAGATATTTGAGTTTTGATCGCTCTCCCACTAGCTCTAGTTAATTAAAAAAAACGCACCCATTTTTAAAAAGAATAATGGCTACACAGCCACATCACTCCAATCGCAAAGCAGCTACAAATTACAGATCGGTAACACTTTAACATTAGCTAATTAGCCACAGCTAGCAAGATTGTTATCATATTTCAACGAGAGGCTTAATATCGTCATCGTTTGTTTAATTGCAACATGCAACGTTAAAAAGACCAACTAAACAGTGCAGCTAAATATCCAGATCGCAATCTACTCGCTAAATCGGTGAAAAGTCGGTCACTGTTACTACAAAAACGTACAAATAGCAAGGACGACGGCTACTAGCTGAATGGCGCTAGCAGCGAAGCAAATGAAAACTTGCTACAGCAGGTAGCCTGCAAGCAACCGCTAAATCGAGCTAAACAACTATGCTATCAAACCATGCGCCCATATCTACAGCGGCATGAAACTCGATATTGCAAAAATAGTGTCTTACTCTTCTGGAGGTCCCAACCGTCGATCTGTACCCGTCAAGCCCTGTCTTTGTGGAGGAGCGGCGAGGCCAACCTTTCAGCTACTTTAGCAGCTAGCACAACACACACACACACACATACATACACACAAAGGTGCTGTGCGCAAAAAAGCGCGCGTTAAAGCGCACAATAACTGACCCGCCCCTCAGTCAGCTGATGATCTTCATATAAAGTGGTTGAATGTGCTTCTATCGTGTTTTTAAGTTTATTCTGTAACAATTTGGATTTTTTTTCTCTTAATACGTGTGCACTCTGTGTAGAAAATATTTTTCTTTGATAAGAAGGTGTGTATGTTAATGTGGGAGGTAGGGCTATTGCTGTACAAGGCTGCTGTGCTTCCGCCCACAAATCAAAAAAGGAATCATTTACGGTTCGTATGATGTTTAATCTAAAAAAAACTGACCATCTTCCTTGTGTTTTCCAGGAACATAACTTAGCGAGGTGTGCCCACTGTATGCTTACTGACTTAAAGGCGTTATACACGACAGACTCGATACCTTCTTCAAATTTTCCTTTTCACATACAACAACCGTAATCCATTTTTTCATTGTCGTCATTGCACACCAGGTGATTGGATGTTGGTAATGATTGATTCTATATGGACCAATCAAAATTGAATCACTGCGGACGACAAACTGCAGCGGGAATAGTTGCCCAATTGCCGTGCGACAGGGGCGGTACCGTTGCTATTTATTGTACTGTTGAATAGCAGGCTACGCTCGTCTGACGCAGATCTCGGCTCTTCGCAAGTTACACAACACGTCTTCAAGGCTAAATCTGCAACATGTCGAGAGAGAGTGTGAGTACTGGGCTCGGGACTACTGCTCTGTTATTGCATGCATTGTTTTATGTTAGGGAAGGTAGGAAATATGAAGTTGCTGCATGCTTTTGATTCGTAGTACAGTCTCCGGTTTGGGTCGTAGCTGTATTGAAACGCCGCCATTTTATAGCAGCCAGGCCTCGTGGCCTTTTGTTCCTGCGGGTGAGCTGCAGTGGAAATTTAGGCCTTTGAATCAACATTTCCATCAACACGATGGAAAATCACGCTTAAATGCAACACGCATTTAAATCACGGCTTACTCTGACAAATAAGAACTTAAAATATTTGCCCTATTCGCTGGTCTTTCAGCGGCTTTGCTAACGTTAATGGCGGCGGTGTGTCCCTCCTCCACACGCCCTGAATTTAAATAAGGGGAGCAGGGAAGGATGTATGTAGACGGTGAACAGCATTAATTAATACTACTATCACGTTAAAGTTATGGTGGTATTACATTAAAGCCGACATTGGAGAAGCTAATCAGATGTTATTGCATTGCTTTGTCTATTGTATAGGTCCCACGTGAGCCGGAGCAGCTCCGCAAGCTGTTCATTGGAGGCTTGAGCTTCGAGACGACAGACGAAAGCCTGCGTGCTCATTTTGAGCAATGGGGGACTCTTACAGACTGCGTGGTAAGTCTGGTTTCATTAAAGATGTAGTCATGTTTCAGTGGTCATGATTTTGCAAGAATGTAGAGCATGTTGGTTACTCTATGTATGAGCTAATCCAAAAGCATTTTTCTTTCAGGTCATGAGGGACCCCAACAGCAAGAGATCCAGGGGTTTTGGCTTTGTAACATATTCATCAGTTCAGGAAGTTGATGCTGCCATGTCAGCCCGTCCCCATAAGGTCGATGGAAGAGTGGTAGAACCGAAACGAGCTGTTTCCAGGGAGGTGTGTAACAACTTGATGAGGTGCAATTGTTCTTGCATTCAAAAGGCGCATAGTGGTTACAATAACAAATGTCTTCGATTCCAGGACTCAAACCGACCAGGAGCCCACATAACTGTGAAAAAGATCTTTGTTGGAGGCATCAAAGAAGACACAGAGGAGTCACACCTGAGGGATTATTTCCAGCAGTTTGGCAAAATAGAGGTCATTGATATCATGACTGACCGCAACACTGGGAAGAAGAGGGGCTTTGCCTTTGTTACGTTTGACGATCACGATTCAGTTGATCGGATTGTCAGTAAGTGCAGAAGTTGACTTTTTTTCCCAGCTGCATGTTTTGTCAGACTTTTGATTGTTGGCTAGCTTGTTTACAAAAAATTCTTTCCACAGTCCAGAAATACCACACTATCAACTCTCACAACTGTGAGGTGAGGAAGGCCCTCACAAAGCAGGAAATGCAGAGTGCGGGAATGGGTATGGGAATGAGAGGAGGTCGCAACACTGGTGGCAGGCCCTACGATTACGACCGGGGCTTCAATCAAGGTACGGCTTATTTTATTGATAGTTGTTGATAGTGGAGTGATTGTTATACTGTGTGATGGCAAACCTTATGATTATCTTATTTAGGTGGCAGGGGGCGATATGGAGATGGTCCTTACAATTGCAACGGGGGTGATGGTGGTGAGCATGGTTTTGTCGTGACTTCCTATTTTCTTTGCTTTTCTTAAATTCCACAGTATATTTTAAGACTGTCTTATATTTTTAGGCTATGGAGGCGGACCTGGTGGTCCTGGTGGCTATAATGGAGGTAACCGTGGTTACAATCAGGGCTACAACCAGGGTGGTGGATATGGAGGAAACGGTTATGACAGCAATGGTTATGGTAAGATAATGCCATTACACTGCCTTTTACTAGAATTGTAACTTGCTTGAGGTTGACCAATCCTACAAACTCTGTAATCACAGGCAATTGTGGTGGTGGAGGCGGTGGTGGCGGCAATAACTACAACAACATGGGCCACTACGACCCCCAAGCCTCTAACTTTGGCCCCATGAAGGGCAACTTTGGTGGTGGCGGCGGCGGCGGCAGGAACTTTGGTATGAGTTCCCAGACTTCACAAGTAGATGCTTTTATGTATGCCGACCTCTTGTTTTGACTTTGTTTTTTGCTTCCAGGTGGATACGGAGGCTCAAACAACAGCGGCTATGGTGGACGTCCAGGACGATTTTAAAATGACAAAGTGGTAAGAGCTTGAGAGCATGCCTTAAGAGTCTTTTTAATGTAAAACAACAGCTTGTGGTGAGCAGGGAATCATTGAGTGCAGATAACCTTTAAACAAATTCACTCTGGATGTCAGGTCACAAAGTCAGTGCACAGTTAACAATGTTGTTCCGTATTGTTCAACAGGACTGAGTACTTAGGAGAGGAGAGCAAGGAGAGGAGAGCAAGCGAAGTGACAGGGCAACTGCAGGTTTACCTCCTAAATCTGCTCAGCCTATGAGTTGTGGCAGGTTACAGCTGCTGCAAGAAGAGATGTACAGTAGATAAATCATGGAGGGCCTTCATTTAAACATTTTGTCTTATGTTTTTCTTTTTTCGTCAATTGTGTTAATGGAAAGCAAGCATTCCAATGAGGTTTTGTGTAGATCTTTAAGTCTGGTTTTTATTTGTAACTGCATCAAATCAAGCTGAAATAAACACCTTTCAGTTTTTTTAACAGTCTCGTTAGCCTTTTCAGTGGTTTTGGGAAAGGGAGGGTTTACTATTAGGTGAAAATGGGTTCAGCCATATACATCACAAGGTGGCCGGGGAAAGTCAATATCAGTGTCTCCTACATGCTGGCTCAGGTCAGTGCATATGCAATACTGGTTAAAGGGCGGGCAAAGAAATGGTGCGCAAATGCCATCATCAGAAAGAGCCCATCACTTTGGTACAAGCTCTGCCCTGATTTCTGCAAAGATCATCTGGAGAATGCTAGCTTACATGCAAAGTCTATGAGGCTAGCCATGGAAGCAAGCTGAGGGAGAGAAGTAGCAAAACCATCGCCAGGATCATTGAAGCAGGGGAGAGTGAGAACAGAGGCCTGAGTCTAGCAGGCAGCAGCTACCAAAAGGCTTAAGTGCTGTTTGTAGGTAAGACCAGACTTCTCAACTACTGATGGTATATCTTGCATTTTGTCATGTAGCTGGTAGTGAGATATGTAGCCCAGTAATATTTAATCAAGTTTTATGACCATTCTACTATTTGACTTAATTTGGCCTCCAATTGTGCATTGAGGCCCAAACATATTGCATGCTATGAAATGAGCAAATATTTTGTATTTTTGGGGTATTGTTTTACTTATAGTATTTCTATTTTGTAGGTAGGTAGGGTAACGAGACATGGACCCCCAAAACCTGGCCTCATTTCTGTGACAATGGTTTTTGCCAGGTACTAACCATTACTACTTCTAGACGCATCTATTTTTTTATTTATTTTTTTAATAATACATTTGAATTAATGTGGTTCTCTTCTCCCCACAGGTTGGCTGAAAATTCATGCTGGTGCTCAAAATATTTTAAGAAGGCTGCTGTGCAGATTTTATTTTTTTAACCTTTTTTAATAAAGTGTTTGTATAAAAACAAATCTCTGGTTTCATTCATTCATTAAAAGAACATGAACAGTGTCCATTAATACATTTATGTGAAGCTTAACCTCATTCTTATGACAACTTCCTGTATGACTCGGTCAAAGTCGGTACACTTGGGTTGAATGTTCTCCAGAGTAAGGAAACTACCCAATTCTTCAGCATGGCTCTCTCTTCTGCATTGTGTGAGGTACCAGATAAATTTTACCATCCGGTGTCTGCTGTAAAGAATATTCATCTATCGAGTATGGTTGTCCATCTTCATCTCGTAAATGAGAAAATACTTGGGTGTAAAGATCTGTAAGACGACATTTAACGAATGCCAAGCTGCGCTGGAACTCGAGCCTTTCTTGTGCCAGGTGTTCCCTTTGGGCCTGGAGCTGATTCAGTTCTCTTTCAAGGTGAATTATGCTTTCAAGCTTCCTCTTCCTGCAGTTCTGAGCTGCGACCTTGTTCTTCCCCCTTCGTCTAATGTCCCTGACCAGTGCTAGTTGAGCATCTGTCAGAGTATACTGTGTCAGGAGCTCATTGAAGTCATCGACAGGTAGATTGATAATCTTATCCATGGGGAAGGGGATCTTCAAAGCTAAGGCCCGCCGCTCATCTCTGCTCAGGGGAGGGGTAGAGATGCTTCCTTGGGGTTTTATGTACATGTTAAGGTGTGAGCTTCCTCTGCTGGACATTGCAGAATCATTGTATAGGTCACTCAAGGCTGCAGCTGAACCCTGGTGTTTCATTGATCGAGGAGTTGGAGTACTCGGCTGTGGCTGAGATAAAATGGGTTGGGCTGAAAAATAAGATGGATGTGCACTTGAGTGTAAATATGAGTGAGTATGATTCTGATAATCCGTTGAGTAATGGAGGTGGGATCTTCTTGTGTGCTCAGTCATGCTGTCTGGTTCGCCATCACTATATGCCATTCCTATGTCTACGCTTTGGTAACCTGGTGCGCCACCAACAGGATTATCTGGAGAGGCCAAAGGTGGACTGGAACCCAGTGACAGACCAGAGTCGGACTCCAGGTCATCACCGGAGCGAGTGTGTGCATTTTGTCCATGTACAGTCCACTGCATGTGCCCACGTAGTCCCTGAGTGAGACACGCATTGGTTCTTCTGTGCCCTTGATTGACACCTGACATATTTGTTTGCTCCCTAAGGGGCACAAAAGATTGCTGTGGGTGAGAGGAGATCGGGAGTATTCTCTGATTGAGCTGAGGTTCAGAGTTTCCATACATTGTTTCTGTGGAGGTGCCTAGACGATGACAGGTAGGCACCTCTTCGGAATAAAATCCATTGTAAGCCTCAGTGGTTCTCAGCTCACAAGCAGCAGGGGGCTCCGAGTGGGGCTGAGCCATCCCATACTCTCCCACAGAAGCCATGGGCTCCATGGTTTGGTACTGTGTTGTCTCATAGGAGTTTTCAGTAGGGACTTCGAACTCCTGTAAGAGAAACACCCACTCATGACTGACAGGTTCAAAGATATGTCACACTCACAACAGTGAAATGACTAAAACCAATTAAATTTAAATAAGACCCCATGAGACAATCATTGTCTGTTTTTTTAAAGTTTATCTGGTTTGCTATACAAGAAAGTTTGCCCCCACTTCAACCTACCACCCATAGAATATGAAGGGCTCTTAAAGATGTGATCAGGTTCCACCTGGAAACAGAACGGCTATTGTGCAGTACAGGCGGCCACTAGCAATACACAGCATGCCCCCTTTCACAATCCTCCTATCCTGCCATCACTCAAATAGACCATTGTTGCCCATCTCACCTGGATGTATATTAGTTTTTCAACAAGTGTCACATGAAATTTGTTCAAACAAAGATATTCTGTCATCTATGAATCACATTACTCCTACTTTCAACTAGACACAGAATAACGCCCGTGTGTTACAATGAGAAAAGACGCACACTTGTTCCTGTAGTGAGAGGGTTATTATTTATTTTCTTAACCCACTGAGTTGCAGTGGGATCCTTATATTGCTTGCTATGCCACTGACTACAACACAGCCTCAACAAAATATATTTTCCTTCCTCGGAGCTAAACAGCAGGCAGAGGATTTTTTTCATTGAAGCAGCACTTTCTCCAAATATACCTTTGGCGACTGTGGCCAAAGAGCTCAATTTGAATTCATCTTTCCACAGCACTTGTTTTAAGAACAACTCTGGCTTTTCCAGATGTTGCTCTGTACATTATAGACACTGAGTTGAGACATTGTGATGAGGTTGCAGGTAATGCTTCCTTCCTGATGACTCTGCAAAGGCCCTTTTTCAAACACTGTATAGTGTAATGCTGCACCACCACTCCTGCAACAGCTAAGCTTGCACCCTCTTCAGAGTCATACGGGAATTTTGTACTCAATAGAAGAGGCGTTCTAGCAGAAAGTTTTCACTTTCTTTTTTATTGCTCTACCTTTCACAGCTACTGTAAATCCCTAAACACAGCTGTGGGCTTGACTTCCTCTGACATCTTTGTAGCTATCTGCTTGTAGACACTTAATAGCCCATACTGTTAAAGGTTACAGCTTGAGCTTGTATCAGCTGCAGCTTAACAAATAAGTGAACCTTTAACCTTCAGCTATTTTGGTCTTTTCTTGAGTTCAGATATCTCATCGGGTTCTTTTCACTTTAAACAACCAATTAATAAGAGAAGATAATCAAAGCAAAATAATGTGAGAGTTTCTGTTATATCATGTTCTCATTTTGTTCTCATTTATTTATTTATTCAGTGACTGATTTATTAAAATTAAACCCGAAACTCCATGATAATGTCACATAAAGAGTTGTGATGATGAAATCTACATCCGCAATGGGTAAAGTAAAATTTAGCATTGTTTTTTGCAGTGCTCCCAGTGTATTTGGTGCTATAGTTACCTGCAGCTCTGTGATGGCCATCAGCTCCTGCCAAGCCACATCCATCTCTGTGTCTTGAGGAGCTCCATGAGATCTCACTCCAGGGAAATTAGTTGGCATGGGCACTCCCCCACACAACTTGCTTGATGTGGCTGCTACCTTTTAGAATAAGAAGAATTTCTGATTTGTTATGTGGATTTAAAAAAAAATAAAATATTTATATGGATGTATCTATTTTACATGTTGAGGTTTGTGTTTTCATGCCTTGTAGGCAGACCTACCTCACAGGTTCTCCTCAGAGGGAGAACATAGTTGGCTGTGGAACACATTCAGGAGACGCTTGTGTTGCAAAAATTCAACCTGGCAGACAAAGACAAGAGCATGTCATGAAAAAAATATTACACTGAAAAAGAAGGAAATTCAGAAAAAATCACCAACAACGCATTTACTCCATTGACTCGTGTGTATAGGCGAACCGTTTAGTCACACCACTCCTTCAAACACAAATTCCTGATTAGTCTTTAGCACATTATCATCTGTTTATATGCTAAACAGACGACTGTTGGGGTGTTGTAAAGGTTCTGTTGGGCTACATAAAAGGTTCAGTTCAGTTGAGATGACTCCTCCCATCAGCTGTCTCAGGGTGCAGCTATGCCTACTGCTGATAAGACAATCTGCGGGAAAACAGCGTGCTCTATAAGAGTAACGGGGGCCTGGTGGCAGCTTTGGAAATGTTGGTGCAGGGCTAACATGCTTCCAGTAATGGTTCTCTCAACTCTTTTAATTAGGATAGACAGCATTGTGGTCATTTTTTATGTTTCATAGCTGTTTGCTCAGTCATTCAAAAGCCAGTTAGGGTTCTGAATGGGACATCACTTCTGTCAGACCACTATAGTCTCTATCTGTTGACTGAGACTTTTTATATAACAATCTTTATCTGTGCTGACCCTGTTAAAAACACAAATACTGAAATTATAGTGGGAATATTCCTTGACATTGTGGTTGATGACTTAAGGCTTTTTTTGTGGGCGAAAATTATGATCATCATCTTATTTCATCCATGCGGTTGAAAGGTCATTTTTATGAATAAAAATAAGTATTTTTGAGCAAGCAGCAGTTTTTTCATCAATTAAAGAATGACACGAGATCCATTTGTCATCCTCACATCCTTATAGAAAGTGGTCAGGAAATTATACTACTAATTAAAATTAAATAATTTAAAATGAAAAAAGTTAGGCTGTGTCTGAGGTACCGCAGATCACAGTTTATTTCTTTTAGATATAGCCTTCGAGGGATCTGCAATTCCCTGCATTAAATAATTTTACTTAGATAGTCCAAATGTGATATAATCTCATAGTTTTCTTTCTTCATCTGCTGGACTTTTCTTCATTTTCCATTTTTTATTTGAATGAAACATCTAATATAATGTTTCTGACCTTCAAAATCAAACCACATGCATTTAACATGCAAAAAAAAAAAAAATGTTTGGAGAGTCTGAGTAAGTCTGTTTGCAATTGCGTAAATGTCCTGCAACATGGAATTATAAGTATCGTATTCTGCTTTATCCAGTCCTCTGTTGGTGGTGAGTTGCTTAAGGCTCCTTCATGTACAGAAGGAGTTTAAATTCAAGATTAAGAACTAAATGAAAAGCAAAAATATTATCTAAAATGTCAAAAACATAAAATCTAATAAAAAAAAAAACACCTTTATTTTACTGTAAATGTATTCTTTATTGCTTCAATGAATGTTAGTTTCACCATAAATTCAAAACTCTCATAGCATTTTTTATGTTAGGCTTTTTATAAATCGCAAAAAATATAAGTAGGAAAATTACAGCCTCCAAACATCGCTTTGAAAAAGCTTTAAAAAAGCAAAGTCTAAAAAATCAGCAAAAGGAAGATATGAATGAACTTACCTGAGCAACATTCTCTGCGTCTTCAGCTGGTGATGAGTTTAAAAAAATCAGATGTGAAGAACAATCCTGGAATTACAGGCAAGAAAAGTACTGAGTGCTGCTGTCGCGGTGTTACTCACTTTTAACAGATCACAAGTAAAACACATGAGGCCTCCTGCTCTATCTCTTATTCAACTGTGAGTCTCTCTTTCTGTTCAGCTACACATACAGCCACCGGCATAAATGGGATGGCTCAGTGCAGACAAACGCAATCTTCCTGTAAAGCACCCACACCACAATTTTTTGCACTCTTGTATCCTTAATAGCACACTTGCACCCCAACCTCCAAATTTCCCTTTTGCCCACATGACAAACCACAAACCAACAGTCTGGCACATAACACGGCAATCATTCTGTCAGTCCACAGTGAAGTAGGTAGATGTTTACAAATATATATCTAAACAATGTAAGCAATTCTGATTCTAATTGTGTAATGACAATACACATAAAAGGATCCGATTAAACAACTAAATGTGAGAGAAAAACTAGCCGTATGATTATCTCTGTCCCGGCCAAACCGTACAAGAACAATGTCCTTTCAAATCCTCCCAAAGGAAAGGTATGAGGAGTGTGATGTGGAGCACCTGGAGTCAGAGCCGGCATTGCAGTGAGGGCCCTGTTAAAGCAGGGGTGGGCTTGAAGGCAGGATTGAGACTTAGTTTAGCAGAGATGGAATGCACACCCTCCAACAGGTAAGAAAGACTACATTGTTCCTCTATCTGGCAGAGCAACCGCCAAGGGAGAGAGAGGAGCCGGGGGAGAATGGAGGGGAGCGTGTCTTACATAGCAAGTGACCATTACAATCCTTAACAAAAAATCCCCTCATTGCCCTGATCTGCAGCGCTGTGAACAGTGAATTCACAAAGGCTGTGTGTTATAGAGAAACTGCCCCATTGTGCAAAACTTTTCACACAATTCCCGATGATAGAGATGCATATTTATCGTGTTGTAGAGTAATTCATATTTATTGTGTTGTAGTGTGGGTACAGCACTGGCAGCCTCACAGTGATAATGATGATTTTGGAACCAATCTGGGCCATATTAAATATTTGGCATCTTTCTTCCTCTGTTGCAGACCCCTTGCCGCGTACATTGTGTACAACACAATGGTTAGATTCATTCGTTCATCGATGGCACCAAATCACTTGAAGCTGTTATTTCAGCTTCTGTGTCAGACGCATATGTTAATACTTTGTATAGGATTCAAGTATTTGTTAAAGCAAGCAGAAGTAAACACATGCTTGGAGAACTGCTCGCAGAATTTCTCAGAAATGTGAATCTGAAAACCGATGTCACAGTCATTTCTTTCCTCGAACTGTAGTCGCTGAATTAACCTGTTAAACAGAAAGCAGGAAAACACACACAGACACGCATGCACACACACACACACACACACACACACACACACACACACACACACACACACACACACAGACGCACGTCTATCTATCATCGTACTAAACATTTTAAATGAAAATGAAAATTTTACACATCTGCACAAACATCCAGAGAAAAGTTGTAAATGTGATGATAACTACGTTTGAGTTAATTAATGTAACATTAAATATACACTGATGGGCTACAGTTACAAATTTTATTCAGCTGTACATTCACAAGCTTTGGGAACGTGGATGGTTTTGTATGGCCCAATATAATATCACATCCCACTGAGACATAAATCACAGTGTTTTCTCATTGTTCTAAGATGGAAAAACTAGGTGGCTGACTAAGTCAAGAAAGGTGAATGTCTACCAGGAATCAAAGAAGGGACTTCCCAACCCAAGTTCCTAGCACCCAGCCCCTGACTCAACCACTGCCACAGCATGCCAAAGAGCACCCTGTTATTACTGCAACCACAGTGGTTTTGAATCTGGACACAGTTCCCAGGTCAACGCCCACATTCCCTGTTTGTGTTTGTTTGCTTCAATTAGTCTTTGACATCTCTGCTTTCCAGCTTGCCTGAACCTTTCATGGCTGTCAGAGTTTACTTATTGTGTAGCTCAGTTCTCCAAACAACTGTGCTTAAAAAACAGGCTAGAGGTGCTGGCTGGGAACTGCCCACAGTTGAGTCGCTCAGGCTTAGATTTGCTTCATGTGTGTTACGTTTTGTATTGACGCTAATCTGAAATGATTTGTCTGCTGTTCTTTCCGTGGTCGTTAAAATGTTCATTAAAAATTAAGGAATTGTGGTATCTCTGGTTTTGTTGTAGTATTCAGAAAGCTTTAGCAAACATGAGTGGGAAAAACCGCCTCATGACCAAAAAAAAAAAAAAAAAAAAAAATGGATGTGTGCAATGGGTTGTGGTATCAAAAGGGGAATATTTTTGGAGTCAGCTTCTGGGAAGGGAAAAAAATAGAGAGGGCAGTTTAAGTTTTTTCTTTTTTTATATTGATTATGGAAAAAAAAAACTAAAAAGCTAAAAATTACAAAAGGGGTGACATGTATCAGGTAATGTGCGCAGCCGTTAGTGGGAATATGCAGATCGGTATCTGACTGAAAATGCAATCCATGTTATAGCACGTTGTTTCACAGGTATCGCTGATACCGACGTGGCAGACAGAATGAAAAAATGTGCATGAAAGTTGAAAGATTAATAATCGTTTTGGAAATTAACTGGAAGCGCAATGGTCTGTCGTTCACACAGCATCAGTAGCTCTGTTTGTCACGATGGTCACACATTACCAGACATAAGAAAGAGAAAATGAGGAACCTGAACATGCAGCATCATTCTTCTGAATGTCTCAATAGTGCCTGTGCTTATCTCAAGATGTTCAGATAAAGATAATGTTTTGCAACAGCAGTATTGCGTTGCCTGATTATTTATTGAGAGCCCCTTTTATTTTTGTGCAAGCGTGTTTCTCAAAAAAAAGTTGACATGCCCTGTACAGTGTGAACTAACAGCGAATGCAATGAGTTGCAGTTTTTGTACACATCTATATTTGACTGAAAACGTTACAAAAACGACATAGTTTCAAGTACTAAACCCGAGAAATGTTACTGCTGAAGAATACAAAGCAACGCTTTTCCAAAAATATCTCGACGGGGCCATGTATACACTGGTGTTGCATCACCGGGTCTCTTCAAGAGATTCTTCAAGCTCTTGGGAACGGAGGGGATGAATTGCTTTTCTATTCTTACTTCATATATGATTCCATTTGCTCAATTGCTTGGAGCCTCCTTTGTGTTATTCTTTGTTTAATAATACAGTAAGTATTTTATGTGCCATGTATGGACAAGCAGGCCAGTTTAGCAACTGTACTCTTTTACTACGGAGCCATGCTTTTGTAATAGTTGCTGAATGTGATTTGGCATTGTCTTGCTGAAATAAACAAGACGTACCTGAAAAACGGAGCTGCACTGGCAGTATATGGTTCTCCAAAACCTGCATATATCTATTTGAACTGTGTGCTGATAACAAGCAGAAAGAACATGGTGCACATCGCTGTTTCTGGATTTTCTTTTTTTTATTTTTTTTGAATGGTAGTATGTTAACTTCCATTTTTGGATGCACAACAAGCTGACTTTACTGGAAATGTTTTTTCAAAAGTCTCCCCAAGCACATCCAGTGATATCCACTGCAGAATGTCATTTTTAATATTGGCCTTTCTCTGAGTTTTCTGATTCTTTTATATGATCTCTACCATGGTAGAAGATGAGATATACAAATTCTTAAACAAAAGAAATTCTCAAACTGTTGAAGCAAATGCCTACTGAGCCTCCACAGAGCGTTGGATCCATCTCCAGTTTTCATCTTAAACACTCAGACTCTCTGGGAGCATCTTCTATGTTGCTTACTTATTACCAATCTGTGTGAGTTGTGAGATATTCCATCTGTTTTTAAAAAATAAGCATAAGAGCATTTTTCATTTTTAACTTCTACACAGCAAAATCTCCAGTGTTAAATTAACACTGGAGAGTGTCTATATGGGTCCACACCTCTGAGTGTTAAATCAACACTTTTGACAGTGTTATATGTTTAAAAGTAACCTAGTCAGTTTTGAAGATTAACAATGGCTAACACTGAGCGGTGCTGATTTTCTAACACTGGAAAATAACTCAAAATGTTAGAAATATTCCAGTGTTAGAAAATCAGCACCGCTCAGTGTTAGCCATTGTTAATCTTCTAAACTGACTAGGTTACTTTTAAACATATAACACTGTCAAAAGTGTTAATTTAACACTCAGTGTTGTATTTAACACTCAGAGGTGTGGACCCATATAGACACTCTCCAGTGTTAAATTAACACTGGAGATTTTGCTGTGTAATATTCGATTCATTATAATGTTTAAATTGGTTGCAATTTTCTTTTTATTTAGGCAGTGCATCACATTCCTTTGGAAACAGGTTGTGTATTCTTTTGGCCAATGTGCTCTTGAGAATGAAAGTCAAGTCTGGTTGATAATGAACACATATTGGGGGGGGGGCAGGGAAAGGAGGATGTTGGTTGGCGGAAGCTCTGTTTTACACCGATAAAAGGAGCACTTGATTCATAGGAAGGGAACTGCTAACTGCTGTGGTTGCTGGCATGTTGTGGCGAGAGGGAAACAGCCCATACTATTAAAATACTTCACTTTTATATAATGCAATGTTATTATTTTCTAGTTTTAATCTTTTAAGTAAAAAAACACTGCTGATAATTTTAAAAAAAATAAGGTAAATACTTGATGAAACTCGAAAAAAGCTCCTGAAGAGAGATTATTAGCGATCAGTTTCCTCACATCATGCTTTTCCGGTGCAGACTGTATTATTTAGGATGTTTTCATGACAGAGCAGTGGTGTATATGTTTAATACCACTTACTTTTTGTAATAATCAATCCAGTTCTTTTTTAGGTAAACTGAATCAGTACCATATGCCATCCAGAAAACTTACAGTCATTATATACAGTAGGTATTTTGTTTCTGTTTATTCATTGTATGTGTTGATTCATCATTCAACTTTCAGACATCAGTCAGCTTTGCCAGTCATCGTCACCACTGTGATGCTTTTCAAACACAAAAGAATAAAAATAAGTTTAACTTTGCGGATGAGATGGCATGACAATATCAGGCGATATTTAACCTTTTAGTATGAGCTAGTTCAAGGCAGTATACAGTTTCCTCTCTGGTCAAGGCAATTTTGAAATCGTAGTGGCTAAATTTGTGCAAGCATACTGCAGTGTTGCAACATTTCATAGTTTCCCACAGTCCTCTTGTGAGCACGCATAAGAATAGTTGGTATCTCCTCACAATACACGTTCTGCAGTTAAATAATGGCTGGACATTATTTGCTTTTCAGTGATATTTGAAGCCCAAAAATATCCTACAGTAAGGCCAAAAAATGATGTAATTTATGGAGTTAGATAGAGGGAAATCCCCATCAGCCTGTGTTTCCAAATGCTTCCCAGAAGTGGGAACTAAGATAATTGGAGTTGGTTAAATGTAGGAGGATACTGAAAAAAGATGTTGATGAGTACGAGCAAGCTAAAATGGCTTGTAAAACGAGAGATTTACCACTAAGTCCTACAAAAACAGCAACCACCTTTAGTCATTAGGTTTAATTACAGTAAGCTCTGCAGGGATGTGAACTCTAAAATAAACATCCTGACTTACACGTGTTTTTTAAGAAGCTCATACGAGCTACTAAAGGCATTTACATGTTTGGATTTACGGTTTCAACCACAAATGAATTTTTAAGTTCTATTGTAAGTCTAATGGGGTTAGTAATCGTCATAGTTTTACACAGTAACAGGAGACAGTCCGAAATTACAGTAATAAAGTTAGTTAATATATTGTTTAGCTTTACGTTTGGGCCATTAAACGGTTCAGACTTTTCCGACTTAAAGGGCAAATGTGTTATAACTACAGGCGAGTCTGAAAGCACTTCTTTATTAACCACATCGCTTTTGAGGCTGTTTGCTCTGCAGTGAACTGAGCTTTGCCCTGCACGCACAACATACGGCACCGCGTCAGCCAATAGGAAAGAGACTCATTTACTGTACGTATTACGTAGCCTAATGCTGCTAGCCCGGTAGCTGGTTTGCTAACAGGAAAGAAGATGGATTCTCCCATACTGGTAATGTTAGCCCATTTATTCATTTCTGACGATGTAAAAGCCACCAGAGTTATCTCATTAGTACTTCACATAAGTATTTACTAGCAAAATGTTTCTCGCGGTTTTGTTTTGTAGAGTCAGGCGAATAATCTCAGTGCTAACTACAGTAAACGGGTTGGCCGTTTTAGCTAAGGAGCTAGCATCTTTAAAGTTAGCTCGTATATGCGTTTGTTGATGATGTGGAACTGTCATGTCTCCTTCACGATTTGGTGATTAAGAAGTCTTTTAAATAACATTTAGACTGATTTTGTGACGCCAGTCGACACCCAATTTATTCAGTTTACTTGCACGTCCACCGTCGCCTTTTTGATAGTTCATGGTTATTATTTAACATACCAGTTGCCACATTTTTAAAGAATTAAGGCGAATTCGTTCCTGGGTAGGATAAACAATGCCTAACGTGAGCTGTCTTCACAGGAACCGTCCTTATACACGGTCAAAGCTGTTCTCATTCTGGACAACGATGGAGACCGGCTTTACGCCAAGGTATGAATTTCAGACATCTGTGCCTTCATGATACTTCGTTATTATTAACGCCGGTGACATGCCAAAAAGTGATCTTCTGCGAAACGGTGAATACTGGACAAAAATCACTGCTGATATTTAAACGCATGTAAATTAATTATTGGCCTATAATCTGTCAAACTCTTGTGAATGGTATCAAGTCAGTTTGAGACTGAAAGAAAATCGTCGTCACAAGGTAATTTACCTGTAGTCCAAATGTACTATTTGGACTACAGGCTGTTTACCAAAGTAAGCAATGATATTAAACATTAAAAAACACTGGAAGTCACTGTTTGACACAACAGGTTTCTGGAGCCAGAGCATATGATTGCTCCCCCACCAGTGATATTGGACTACAGTACTGTTAATCTTGCAGTGCCAATGCCGTGGAAGCATGTATAGAAGCAGTAGTAATGTAACATTTACTTGAGTACTTTAGTTTAGGGTTTAAAGTATTTGTACTTAATTTAAGCATTTCTCTATCATGCTACTGCTCTTAATCTAATATATTTCCGATGCAATTATTAGAATTTCTACCCTTTATTTTTTAAGCTTTAGTTTGTAATTGTTTTGCAGGTTAATTGCATTATTATAGATCAAGCGGGATTGCAATATATAGGTAATTAAAATCAATTGCTGGAACATTAAAGAGATACATATGAATGTCAATGGATCCATAATTATGATCAAGTGGTACATATATAGTACTGTTAATGATTCTGAAAAGTGCTATTCAA
The DNA here is from genome assembly GCF_900408965.1 of Simochromis diagramma. Taxonomy (NCBI): domain Eukaryota; kingdom Metazoa; phylum Chordata; class Actinopteri; order Cichliformes; family Cichlidae; genus Simochromis; species Simochromis diagramma. Next base: position 1,798,027 of record NW_024387152.1, on the reverse strand, counting down.
CATAATGAGTATGCTTACTTTATGTTTTATAAATATATTTTGATTATACAGTTCATGCAGTATAATCTACTTAATTATGATTATAAGTTTTACTTAATAAGAAGTCTAAATACCTTTTTTCACTTTGCAAAAGGATTATCCAACACAAAGGTATAATTAAAGTCTTGCATAGCACTACTTTATCCATAATAATTATGTTACAGGACACAGGGGTGCACATTAGCCTGAAAGTCACCCAATGTTTTGTTTTGTTTTGTTTGGGTTTTTTTGCCAATTTTCTGCACTAATTTTAATTCTGATTAAATATTCTGAGTTTGTGTGGAGGGGCCCACAGGAACTCGAAGAAAAATCCTGGAAACACTCTTGCTCTGAAGTTAATTTGCAGTTAATAACCTTTTTAATTGCCACCTAAAAAACCCCCGCCGAAAAAACAAAAACACTGCCTGATTCTGTAAATTCTCACATAGCTACATTAAACACAAAATTCAGTCCATAACAAATGCTGTATTTTTTTCCTGATTAAAAATTATGTGCTTAAACAGCTCCCAGTTACTTTAGAAAAGTGTAAACCTTTAAAACATGTATGACTCACTATTGTCTCGTTTTCTCATTTTGGGTTGATTGTTTGCAAGAAAATGACATCCTCTACCATCATCTAATAATAAAAATGAAAACTAGTGAAAATGATGTAACTTTTAGACTAATATCTAAATGTGACTTAATTTCTAATTTCTGCAGTATTATGATGACACGTACCCGACAGTGAAGGAGCAGAAGGCATTTGAGAAGAACATATTCAACAAAACGCACAGAACAGACAGTAAGTCGTCTTTACACTGTTAAAAACAGTTACTTTGCCTCAATGCATACCTAATATCGAGCATGGTTGTTTTTTATGCCTCTTTAGGTGAGATAGCACTACTTGAAGGCCTCACTGTCGTCTACAAGAGCAATATAGACCTTTTCTTTTACGTGATTGGAAGTTCACATGAAAATGAGGTAAGTTTAATTTTAGGTTTTGTAATGAATCCTTTTTAAGTAGGAGTTGAAACTTGCTTATGTTGTGCTGAGGAAAGTGACAGCACATGCCGAATATGGATCCTGCCTCATCATCCAGTCTGTGATAGCCTGAGTAATGGTGTGAATCACGGTACATGAGCAAGTTTTGACTATTATTGTTTTGCACTTGGAACATTATAATTGCACTAAACCACATAAGAAGTTTTCACAAGTAAAGTCCAGAAAATGCAGGTGAGTCCAGTGGAAACGCTGCCCTTTCTCACACGTGGCAGACAACTGGAAATAAACAGAGTCATTTGGTTCCTCATTATTGAAACATTTCTAAAACTACGCATGGAGAAAATGTTTTAGTTAACTTAAAAAAAAAGGGAGGGGGGCTTTTGAAAAACACAGAAACTAACTGAAAAAATAGTGTTTGCTTACAAAGCTAACTAAATTAAACTTAAAGTCAGCTTTACTCTTAAGGGTAGTCACATTTTATTTGTTAACTTATTAATATTGTAATATTAATAAGTTAACAACTTGTTAATATTACAATACAATACTCTTTAAATCTTACCCAAAATAATAAATCTTACCCCTGAATTATTATTATTATTATTATTATTATTATTTAATCTTTTAATTGTATTTATTTTTTGTTATTAAACTGATAAACAAACCTGAAGATTTACAAACCAAAAGAACTACATTAAATAGATTTGAATCTATTTAAATTGAATTGAAAATAAAAATTAAATAAAAAATTAAAACTAATGAAAAATATAAAAGTTTAATAACTCTGACACAGACTTCAGTGTGTAACCTGGTGGGTAAAGATCGTCTGATGACGTGATATTTGCGTTCACTCGTGCGCGTTGCAGGGTAGAAAAGTTGAGGGCTACAGCACACGTGTGAGGCTGAGCCTTAATTTCCATCTTCATCCTGTAGTTCAGCTTTTGTTATATAGTAAATTATTGAATTTTAAGTTTTTCACTCCCTCCAACTTGGTGTCAGGATAACCCCCCCCCCCATATGTAACTTTGTATTTGTCTCACCGAATAGAATTTTAAAGCAAATTGTAGAAGCATATAATTTGCTATCATGATTTGGCTACAAGCTGCTTTTCAAATGTATTAAAATTGTATTTTGTGTCCCTGTTTTTTCTCACACGATATATGCGACTCTAGCAAATATGTCCTAAGTAAACCAATATAAATAAAAAAAAAACTGTTGAACCTGTAGTAACGAATCAAGTGTTTTATCCTCAATAAAAAGTGGCTTTTATTTGTACACTGTTGTAATTTAAGAACTGCTCATATAGTGCACCGATTCTAATGTGTTCTTTTGTTTTCAACAGCTCATGCTTATGGCTGTTCTAAATTGCCTTTTTGATTCGCTCAGTCAGATGTTGAGGTATGTTTTTGCAGCAGTTATTTACAAACATACAAACTTTTTTAAGGCACATTTTTTTTTCACTAAAATTAACGTGTATATTTTTAACTGCAGAAAAAATGTTGAGAGGAGAGCTTTGTTGGAGAATATGGAGGGACTCTTCTTGGCTGTGGATGAAATTGTAGATGGAGGGTGAGTAAAACTAACCTGATAATTCTGATTCTTGTCAGTCATCTTTTAGAGTTTTACATCACTTTGTCTCCTGTGCATTTCCTGCAGGGTGATCTTAGAGAGCGACCCACAGCAGGTTGTGCATCGTGTGGCTCTTAGAGTAAGTTGCTCTCCTCTGAAACGTTCAGCCAATTTTGACATCGGTTGTTTCTGCTGCTAAAGTAATGTAATTGTTCTTGTAGGGTGATGATGTGCCTTTGACAGAGCAGACAGTCACCCAGGTGAGAAAAACATTCGAACTCTGATCTTCTCTCTCCCATAAAGTTTTAAGGCTCCATTCGTTTATTGACTGTTAAAACTAATTTCTTCAAAACCTGCAAATGCAAGGTCATTGCACTCATTCTCATCCATGCTCGCATTTTGCATTGTGTCATATGCACGTCAGGGTACATGACTACTCATTTGTTCAGTGGTGAGGTGGTAGGTAGCCAGCGGTGGTTCCTGTCTTTTAGCTCTTACATGAGTGTCTGTGTGTGTGAGCTCTTCTTGATTAATGCTGTCATTTAAGAGGCCTGAGACTGGCTACTACCACCCCTCCTTTGGCCATGATTAATAGCTGTGCCCAGTCCCCATGCTTTATGGTTATGATTCGGCTTTCCTTCAGTGGATTAAGATGATTAATGAGCTCTTGCATATTTTCCTTCATTCATATCACTTGCTCATCATTTTTTTCTCTCAGGATTTGAACTTTATTTTAATTGTGGTTACTTTATCTTCCTTGGTCGTGCCACTTGTGTTTTTCTTTTACTTTTATTTGGTACTGTTTCTCCTAAGGGTAGCCGTTCTTTTCTGGGCCAGTAAAGTCGGACTTTAGTCAATGTGATCTCTTTGGTCAAGCTTGTGTTTTTTTCCACAGGTACTTCAGTCTGCCAAAGAACAGATCAAGTGGTCCCTTCTGCGATAAGAGTCATGGCTGCACCAGAATACCATCGAGCCACTATACAGCCAAGATTTCACAGCACTGATCTACATATTCCTTTTCCTCTGATTTCCACTCCTTCAGTTAACGCTGTGACAGTACTGACAGCTGGTTCAGTCACACTCCCAGGACTACTTGACAAAGTTTCATTGTCTGTTTTTTTCTTGCACAGGCGTGCATTGTTTAACATGCTCAATGTGGGGATAAGATGTGCTGTACATTCCAGTAATGTTTGTCCTGTTTTTATTTCTGTTATGGTTTTTATTTTCTTTTGTCTTCATCAAAGAAGCTGGTTGTTTATAAAAACAGTATACAGATGTAAGATGTTAATAAACACCATCATAGCTTGTGACAACATTCCACGTGTCTCCTTACAATAACAGTTGTGTCATTCAGGACTGCATCCTTCCACCTCCTCCACATTACTGTAAAAACAATCCAGTCAGTTTCTGTCCCTTTCATTTACGTGGGTGTTGTGATTAAAGTATTATTGTAGTCATTAAGTTCTGTATGGGATCTTCCATCAGCAGATACAGTTAATAAATATGTGACACTGGCATGGGAAAAGCCATGATGTGTCCAAACACTACCTGTTTGTATGGTGTGGCTTTAATATTAGTTAGTACTCTGTTGTTGCACATAGACTAAGAGTCGCGAACTGTTTGTTAACATTCATAATTCTGTTATTTAAAAAGATTCACACCTTCAAGTTTAGCTTGCTTTTAACAGCTTCTGCATTTCAGAGTTGAACATTTTAAGTGTTCTTTGTTCTTCAACACCTAAATACATAACAGAAGCTCAAGGGCTCCATCTCCTGGCGTTGGCAACAAAGTGCAAAAATACTGTGAACGGGAGGAGACTCATCCATGCAGGTCTGTGGTGGAACTTGCATAGTACTCGGTACTGTGACATGAGAAGTTTTATGGAGAAACCCTTGATTCATTTCTTTACTACTGAGAGCTGCTATGTGCACCGTGAATTGTGTGCTCCCATGTATGTACCCCCCCACCACCTTCATATGCTGAGCTTGTGCTCATTTGAATGCAAATGAAGGAAACCCCCCAGAGAGGAATGGGTATGAGTATAGGCACTAGATCATATTGGTACCTGATGCATATTACAAGAAAATGATATATCTGCATTCTTCCAGCGAGGTATTCCCATATGTTCCAATTCTGATCTTTTCAAAGTACTCTTTGTGAGCAGAGATTTGTGTTGGCTGTGCTGAAAACCATGTGCTTATATCCATGTCTAATCCAAACCACGTTTGGTAGCAGGCCTTATTAGAGTCTCTTCTCTCCTCATCCTTTAGATTACATAAATTATCCTGAAGCCCTTTGCATGCTGTGACAGGTCTCAGGTCATCGAGCTACTGTTTGTAGGCTTTTTCACAAGCTGTCATATGTAAGAAGTTTGCCAATGTTTCTGTTCTGGATATCTAAGTAATTTTGCTCAGACATCAAAGTAAGAAACTGACAGAGCAAATGCTCTTGATGTAGAGGTGTCTGTGGCCTGGAGGAGTTTGCTGAAAGGATCGCACACATTTGTGGTGATGTTGGAATCCAGAAGGTAAATTAGCGTTCCACCTCTGATTTGCCCCATGGAAAATTTTATACCTCCTCCTGTGGAAAAAAAAATCTCGTGAGAAAATAACCCGAGAGTGTGAGAAGCAATTGTGATATTTGGATTAATTCAATGTTAGAAATAAAATATTTATGTTTCCTTAGCTCAAAAAAACGAAAGGAAAAAACACCTGAAACATATCAAAAATACTGTGTGTATTAGGCTTCGTGACAGCGGTTGTTAAAAAAACAACAGTGTGCATGTGTTTTTGCCTGGATGCATGCATGTGTGTTGTCTTTACAAAACACAGAGTAGTGCAGTCAATGAAAACGGTTATTGGGTGTGAACTGTGGTCCCAGTGTCTTGACTTTGCCCCAGTTTGTTTCAGTCCTTGAATCTGTGGCTCTTTATAGCTGCACAGATCGACTGAATGGAGACCGTGATGATGCTACTTGTGATTATTAAGCGTTTTACTGGATAAAAAGCAGTAAGAAAAGGAAAGGTAATCATTATAAATGGACTCCATTATTGCACCAGTTTACTGTTATCGCAGCGGTTTGGTGGTATAATGAGGACAGCTGATGTCTCTGTGTGTGGTTTCACTGAAGGAGGAGGAGGGGGTGGGGAGATGAAGGTTAAAGAGGATGAGGTTAGCTGAAGTAGACAGCAGTAAATGTAATTAGATGAAATCCCAGTGAGGGCACAATGCGGAAAAGAGAGGGTTAAACCAGATCCCCACCCAAGGTGCCCGTCCAGACCCTCACTTTTCATCTAGATAGCCCTGCAGCACCATCGGCAGCTCAGTGACGCGATTTCATCCACTAATTACAGTTGCACCATCATAAAAACCAGCAAGGTAATTTATATTAATTATATAGGAATGAGTATAACAGTTTGAAACGCCATGGCTTGACATGCTGTACATAACATGCAGTAAAATTGTCAGAGACGTGTGGGCTCAGAGCCTTGTAATTGATCAATGCATACAGTGAAAGAGTCGCTCAGCGTGTGTGTGTGTGTGAGTGACTTTCTGAATTAGAGTCTATAAATTATCATCATCTGTAAGCTTACAGACTCTTTATGTCATAGTCAATAGGCCCAAGCACCCATCCAATGGCTTGTCCTGCTAACCAGAAACAACACGGGGGAAAACAATGACAGCATGTTGGATGCAGTACAGTAAATGTATTAAAGGAAGTGCCATTATACTGTCTGAGCGGAGCAAAGGGCAAGACCAAATGATGTTGGATGACCCACTGTATTAAAATTAACAAGGCCATTTTACCTCTACTGCTTTCACATTTCCACCCAGTATATAAAATTACTAACATAATGATGCTGCTTTAGTGTTTTGAAATAAAATAATATGAAAGGAAATCACTCCCTCGCTGGCTCATTTTTCACATGCCTTCATTTTCAGTGTTTAAAATAATAACAAGAGACCATCAAAAATCTATAGCATCGCTGCAAAGGCAGCATTTAGAAATAGGTCATCGAAGGCTGCTCGAAGCACGTGCGGCTGCATGTGTGAATGCGTGCATGCAGAGAAGAGGAGGTATGGGCCCGGGCCTGCTCCCTTTGCCTCAGCAGCATTGTGGCAGCCTGGTGTGGTTTATGACCGCAGTTGCCCTCTCCGGGTCTGTTTATGGATTCCCATAGAACAGAGAATCATAGCCACTTCAAGGAAAGCCAGCCAAAAACAACACCTCCACCATTGCACTCTTGCCTGCTTTAGCCATAAGTCAGCCCACTATTTATGTTTCCCAAGGAAAAAAAAAAGAGTTTTCATAGTAATGACATAAGATGACGGTAAATTCTGATGCTAATGTTTAATTTTTTTTTTGTTGATGTAAAATAAAACTGTCACCACAAATGTGTCTGCTTTATTGGATGCTGTTACAACTGGGTGAAAAAATTGTGAGGTTTGTTAAGGGAAAGCTTTTTTTTCTTGGGGATGGAATGGCATTGCCTTTGCAGGATCGGTTACTTTATGATACCTGTAAGATTTATTACATGAAAATGTTCAACTTTGATAGGATAATGAAAGTGCACCACCAAGGGCATTGTTAATCGAGGAAATATTCCACCTGATGTGTTTTCCCTCTGTTGTTTTTCCCACAGTTCTCTTGTGCCAGAGCAGTGCATTACTCTTCTACTGAAAGCATGCTTCAGAAGAGTGATGGTGAAAATTCTCCGAAAATGCTGCCAGTGGCTGGATGCAGCAGGACTGCTGCGTCCAGCCAGCAAGCGCATTGTGTTTCTTTGTTGCTGCACAACAAAAACTCAAAATCCTCAAGCACGGCTGTTCAAGTTTGTTGAGCGGCTGGGTCAACTCCGCCATCCTGTAAAGGTGCACAGCTGGCTCACATCTGGTAAGAGGATGTGCTCAACTGCCTCCTCCAGACCCTTGCAGGCAGGGTGCACTCTGGAGGACATGCTTCTGGTGATGCTGTGTCACACCAGTCAGAGGTTACTGGGTTACTGCGGCTATCAAACAGTCAGCACTACATTTTGGTCCAAAAATGATGCAAAATTGTGCTAAAGAAGGAACATCAGTCATTTGCACTTGTCAACATCGGACTCCGGCATGCTGGCCGTAACGGTTTATGAGCGTTTCTGCTGGTGTTATTCAGCTCCCACCGCATCCGTCAAAGACTAAACATGGCTTACAGTTCATGTTTAGTCTTGTTTTGCATGGAAAAAAGAGGATCCTCTGGATAATCCACTCTCTTGTACTACAGTGTAAGTGTGTGAGTGTGCAGGAGCTCAAGAATGTAAAGAAAAAGCATTTTCTGTGGCATACCTCTAAACCCCCAGCTTGTTCCCTCCTCCCTCTGTCATCTACCCTTTCTCCCCTCCCTTCCCCGTGGATTCCCCAACCACACCACAACACCGTTAACAGAGCGGCCCTGACAGATTTACTGCCATCGTCTTTCCATTGGCCGCCAGCGTGACAGCTGAGATTTAATGCTGCCTTCTTATTGGCCAAGACCTGACAGGTTAATTTATAGGTGCACTGTGATTTGATGCCTCCTGCCTTTGAAGTGAGTTACAGCTCTGTCGCTTATAGGACACAGAAACGGTGTCAGGTTGCAATCGTAAAATCTTATCCCTGAAGGGAGGTGGCACTGGAGTATAATAGTCCTTACATCATAAGAGCAGAGGAGACTTTCTTGTGAGCACAGAAGGAAGAACAGAGAAATGTGTGGTATGGTTAAAAAAAAAGACCACTAAATTTCTATTGAAAATGATTTACATAGATCATGAAGCAATATACTTAAAGGGATAGTTCACTCCAAAATGAAACTACATATTTTACCTTTGCCATGTACTGTTTTGTTGTGAGTCGGCCTGGTTCTGGGTGTAGATTTCTCTGCTTTCTCTGGAATATGAATGCGTGAACTAAATACCTCCGTGTTCAAATTCCAATAAAATACATTTGAAAAAAAACCCCCAGCAGCGGTGATCCAAGAGTCCTGGCAGGGAATAGACAGAGACAGCATATTTCTCCCATAATGGCGTCTCTTCATTGTTAAATCAGAATCAAATTTACAATCCTTCTCCTCATAAACAAGGTCTTGAATAATCAGGCCCCATCTTATCTTAAGACCTCATAATACCACATCAACCCCAGTAGAGCAATTCACCCTCAGACTCCTGGCTTACTTGTGGTTCCTGGATATTTAAAAGCAGAATGGGAGGGTTGTCTGTTTGTTTGGGTTTTCTCTGTATTATTGTAGCATCTTTACCCTACAACATAATGCACATTGAGGCCCCTTTTATTATGATTTATACTTTATTAGTATAATTAAATTGAATTGAATGTAATGGAACTGAATTCCACTGCATCTCTTTCCCTGCTTAGGCTGCTGCCCTCATGAACTGGCCAAAGATAAGCGCAACAAAAGAGATGGATGGACTGTGTCTCTTTCTAGAAATATAGATCTAGTTAGTCAAAAAAAACAAAACATCTTGCTGTGAGCATTTACTTTTCTACCAAAATACACCCATCAACCGCATGACTCTGCTGACAGAAGGGTGCGTCGACTCGTGGTTAGAGGCTGTGACACCATGACAGGATGTAAACATTGATGGGTGTCCCCCTCAGCTTAGCTGTAATGTTAGAAAGCTGCATGCTACTTTGCGAGTTGCTACTATTTGGGTTTCTTTTGAGTAACTGGATCAGGATTTCTATTTAGACATAGTGCTTTGAGCAAGGCGAGTGCCTTCTGGTTGTGTTATATTAAAAACAAAGGCAGCCATCTCTATAACTGGTATGTCCCAAACTGGGCTGCTAACAGGTAAACTGTTCGTTTAATCTTCCTGCCTCTGATTTGATGTTTTCCTGCCTGAATATGCATAAAAAAACAAATATGGAATAAATAAACTTATTTCTCACCTCATTTGTTTAAGCTGTTTTCTTTCTACTCTCATTAGACATCTCTCACATCAAATAATGAGCAAATTTTCAGGTGACTCAGGGGTCAGAAGATCATAACTGATGGAATAAATCACTATATCGCTAAGCTGATCACCAGCAGCAAACTGCCAAAGTCACTTTGGAGTCTGACTACTATATCTGCTCGCTGCAGCCCCAGTGTTCGTGCAACACCGTCATCTATCTGCAGCCTATCTCTTCATCAGCCTGACAGTCAATCCTGACAAGATCAAGAAGACTGAGAATGTGGCCCTGTAACAGCCTTGACCCACGGAAATCTCTTAAGGGTAAATAGCATGGCTGCCCCTGCTCCGTCTATCAACCTCTAGTGAATTCATGCACCGTTTCCCTTGGAAATCAAATCCCTCTCTTTACTCTCTCACTTCACACTTGAGGATGTCTGCTCAAGTGGAAAATTGTTGGAAAATAAAGAGACTGAGGAAAGCCCTGGTTTTGCCTTGTCAAGTGGGATTGCATAATTTCATAAAAGACCTTCTGTTGAACTCGATAACTTGGGGTTACACAGCATGCCCTCTGACATTGTGCCATGTCAGTGAAAGAAAACAGGCTTTACATCTTTAAAGGGACATGATCCCTCTGAACTCAGAGGAGTGATGGATTGTTTGAGTGTGTGTTGGAAGGGGTTGAGACAAATATACCTGTATAGAGTTAACAACAAGGTCTTTTCTGTAGGATCATGTTATTTGTGTCTGTTCTGTAATATATACATATGTAAAAGGCTTCTTTTATCAAGTCTACAGTTTGGAGTTCATGGAAACGGTTCGGTTGAAGCTTAGCATCTTGATAACCTCACACTACAGAATCTCCCATGTGTTTCTGGTCTTTGGAACATAAAGTTAATGGCTTATCAATATCTTTCCTCAGGGCAGTGATCGCCAAGGATCTCTGAAACTGAAATATGTTTTTACAGCAAAGAAAACAGTGATCTTGAGTGAGAGAGACAACATAATATACACTACACCCCCCCAAAGTCTGAGGCTATACCAAAGCACAGCAGTGGATTGAGTTGCCACTGTTCACGATGTCAAAAGATCACCAGAATTGTCATTAGTCATTGTGAGGGAGACATGGACATTTGTACCAATTTTCATGGCAATCAAAGCAGTTGTTTAGACCTTTCAATCAAATCTGTAAACGTCTCGAGCAAGTTTTAGAAAAGAATTCCAGGTGATAACCGTAGTGGTGTTAGAAAGAGCATATTTTCAGATACTTTCAGATTCATTTTTATTTATCTTTCTGATTCTTGTTAATGCATTTGGCCATTTTACATTGTTTCATTTCATGTTATGACCTATATTGCTGCCACGTCTGCTCCTCGGCAGAGCTAAACCATTTTAACTGCTTAGAGAGGAATAAGAAAAGGATGCTGTTGTTACTCTGGGAAGGATGACATGATAGACAAAGCTAGTAGTGTTTTTCTCCACGGTCAACAATGACTAGCAACCAAAAGCTTTCACATAATGTAATAGTTACATACCACAGACTCACTGGTGTGAGAAGATTGAAGGCCTCTCATGTTAGGCAGGCCACCTGCTGGACCTGCTGCAAGGAGTGAAGGAGAGATGGTAAATCATGAAATTGGAGGTTTTTTTGCCTTTGGAGAAACGAGGCAGGCATTTGGCAAAAAAAAAGGGAAAAAGGGGGAAAACCCAACTGTAAAAAGACTGAAAGGCATTTCTTCATTTCTTGGCATTGAGCAGCATACAGGGCGCCCTATATGCTGCTCAATGTATGAGATCATGTATAAGTTGCTATGAGTCACGTTTCGCCCCAGTTCAATACATCTTCATTGTTGTTGAAATATCAAGTTATTAGTCATGCTATTAGCCAATGCTAGCAAGCTTCTTTAGCAAGATGCATCCATAAAATCTATATAATGCAACGACACTCATATTTGCTAATAAAACACTACAGTTTCCCTCAGCAAACCGTAAACACAAACTTTTTAAGCAGTCTACGCTCCACACCAGCCGCACTCATTTTCAGATAAACAATATTAAAGGAAAAGGGTTGTTTTCCTTTAGACTTCCACACGACTGGAAGTCTTTTTGCAAACAAAGATATCCTGACAGAACAACATTTGACTTTTTCTTTGAAAGCACTGTAGCAGATGACCAACATCAGCAGCACATACTGTAGGATATTTGAATTGATATAATTCATTTATTCCTGTTATATTCTTGTTGAAACCAGCGGACGCTTTGCACTCTCACGTTCATCTTTCATTTGATGTGTCCTGGCAGTACTGGACGAGCCTGCCAATTAGGAACTCAGACAAAGTTGTGACTTAACCCTTTTTTGTCAGAGTGGACATTTTTGACTTGACAGGCACAAGTTTTGATTAGAAGCCTTAAAAACACGTTTCATGTGTCCCAGTAAGACACCAGGACCACTAAGACGAGGCTGGTAAATGAAACTCATATAACTGCCAGGCAGTCGAACTGTTTTCATTAACCCCACATCCAGTTTCTCTTATTTAATTAATTGCATATTGCAATGAGGGAATTTAGAAAATTCAGCTCTCAACTTCTGACCGTTCCCGGGGTTCATTTTCACGTATGAATATTCATGATTCGGATCTATCATCGCACACATGGGCTGAATACAAACTTTTCCCTCGTTACCCGTCAGACGGGTGAAAGCTTTCGCTCCTCTTCTCCTCTGTGTTGTATTTTGAGTACTGGGAATGATGTGCCGAGGCTAATTAATCTTGTTGAGTTGCACTAATTAAAAAAGAGTTGGCAGCCATCTAAATATGGGACAATATGAAGCATGACATGACTGAACGTTCCCATTAGAGAGATCGTTTTGAGGTGGGCAGACAACCCCTTTTTAACTTTCACAAGTTACTAGACTTTGTTAACGGTGAGAGTCATGCACTGGCACCCTATAGACGCCGCTACACCAACTTTGCGTACGTTTGGAAGCCATTTTGTCCATAAGATGGCTGCCTTTGACTAAAAATGTTCGTTTAATTCAGCCATTCTTTATTTCTGCCCCCGCTGAAGTTCTCATTTTGGTGCAGGATGCCTTTTGGTTATAACATAAACCAAGAATCGGCTGCATAAATAATTTATTCTTGAATAATAGCTCCTGGTATTAGAGAATATTACAATATTTGGTAATCATTAATAAGTAATGCATTCACACTTTCTTTGCTCGTTGTTTGACAAGAACTTTAGATTAATGTCAGACTCTTTCATGTAATATCAAATAATAACTGAGCGAGTGTGATAAGTCAAATTGATGTTTTTACTCTCAAATGCATGAGAAAGGCAGGGTGCACCAACAGAGTCATGAATTATTGTAATTTAAAGGTCTTTTTTAGTCGTTCTTTACATTTCTGCCATGGCCCCGTGCTTCTGCGCGAACGTTTTAGGACGTGTTCACTGAGGTGTCACAGAAAATGGGAGTAACCTGGGCAAAGGGATTGAAATTTTAATGATGAGCAGCAGCACCGCACGCTGACGGTCATGGTACGCCTCAGACAGCTTAAATATCAGTGCTAATTAACGCAGAGAGGTGGGCTGTCACACGCATGATGGATGTTCGTAGGGGGCAGATCGTTGCTTTCAACCAACCAGCGATTCCTTTATTAATCAAAGCCTGAGATGAAAAGGCTCTCCCACACCTCGGGGAGAAGGAGATAGCAGGAGCTATTGTTAGGAGGGTTTGAGTCATTTGCAGCAAGCCTGTGATGTGTTTGATCAGAGGGCAACCAAACATTTGTAGGAGACAGAGGCTTTCTGCTGCTGAGCACTTGTTTTCCTAAACCTCTGAACCACCTACGTGATGACACGAGCCCCGGCATACACAGTTAGCTGAGATTTACCGGTTGTTTGGGAGATTTCAGTTTGTCAAGCCTATGTTTTTTTCTGCATCCCTCTGAGGGGAGAGGTGAGCATGTAGAGAACTGGCCATCAGTCTTAAGGAGAGCTCTCCTCCCTGATAGAGTAGGCCAGACTGAGGACGAGGCAGCACTCCCACACTTTACCTCTGGACTGACTCCATGATCAGTCTGTCGTGCAGAGATGATTTCAAACCTAGATGATTTCAGCACTTTGTGCATGAAGATGGAGTGTTATCTCCCCCTCTCTGATCTCCTCCCCATCTACCTCACTTAAGGAGGTCCATTGTTAAGTGCCGGGGGCCTGTGGGTGCTGTAAATCAGTCTGCAGAGGGAGGGGATGTCTCCCATGGGGGAAAGCGCACACTCCCAGCAGCCTTCAGGCTGATCTCATCCTGCCTATCCTAATGCTGTGTAATTAAAGAACTGGTCAATAGCAAAGAAGGTGCTAAAGGGTATGATCTGCACTTCCTATGGTACAACTGATGTAGCAATACCCATGCAGCTCGAATTACAGGGCAGCAGGATGGAAGAAATTCTTTCCCATTCTCTTAAATCTGGCTAAAGCCACAGAGGCGTTTACGTCCATTTGATTGGGTCCTTTGGAAGAAATCTGTTAAACAAATCATCTCTATGAACGACTGTTGTATATTTCACATTTCTTCACTGCAAACTGCAGGTTTTGAAATTTGATTTGCCAACTCTGCTCTGACCAGAAGTGTATTTATGGGAAATTTTACCTTATTTTTACAAGAAGCAGAATTTCCAAGCAGATGATTTACAGAGTTTAACCCCAGATAAGGTTTATGCCACAGCTGCCCTAAACTGAATCAACAATATCGGTAATTACCGAAATCATTAAAAGAAAAACATTTCTGTGATGGTTAATCCACCGGTATGAACGAGCTCTTAAATAATGCTGAAACATAATTATTGTTATCCATGAATTTTCTATTTTTTTGTTTTACAAAAAATGTCATCTTTGATTTATTTATGACTTCTGAGAGAAGTCCAGGGTGCCGGCTAAAATTTGGGTATAAAAACATGAATTCAGTTTGTTATTCGCCTACCAAATAAAAACAACATTTTTAGCTTAGAAATGGTCCTTTGAAATTTTCTATAAATTTGGTAAAATAATTTAACCGAGGTTTTCTGTTTTTTTCTGACAGATGGCCTGATAAATGTGTTAAACACAGATATGTTTGTATGACATATTCACCAGATAAGGTTCACTGAACACGTCCTCCATTGAGCGTTTACTAAAATACATCCCATAAACTAAAAAACCCCAAAAACCAAACACTTTTACACAGTGCAGGTACCATCAGTGTCTTTGCATTAGGGAGTTCTGTAAAGACGCACTAAATTATGACACAGGTTTTACATGCTTATGTGTAAGAAAACGTTTGCTTGTTGATTAATTGGTATGTTTGAGATTCGGTGTGTTTGACAGCTGGGTTTCTTGTTGTTCGCCAGCTTCACACTGAAGTCAGAAGAAGCGACGCTTTTGGTGTAAAGGAGGCAGCATTCTTTGAAACAACACACAGAGCACTGTGCTGAGGTTTGTTTCCATTTCCATGAACAGGCTGGGAGGAAACGCTCATATGGTCATGGCTGCCACCTGCTGACATAACTGCTGCATTACTTACACAAATGAACGTAGCAGGCTTTACAGACTATCCTTCGAAACTGTTATTAGAAAATCGCCCACGAACCTTTGCTGTAAATATATGACCAATACCACCCGTTTAAAAAGAAACAACTTTATTTTTACTTTGGGCCCAAAACTCCATTCACTACAGTGTGAAACTGACTCGATGTCACTCCTGGCATAACAAAATATAGGGGCTGATAAAATAAAAACAGATAAACAAAAAAATATTATTTTCCAAACAAATGAACAAAAGATCCTCCAACAAATACATGCAAATGAAAACAAAATATCCTAACTAATCACAGCTGCTGCACTAAAAGGGCAAGTGTGACATTTTCAAACTTTTGTCCTAAAAGCAAGCTTCGTGCTGAGTCACCATGGCCTATTGAACTATAATAAAGAATAACAATGATCAGACTAAAGGTTAAAACATCATCAAAACTTTGATTTGCCTTTGGAGTTTAGGTCCCATACATGCTATTTTCTAGCCCTAAAACAATTTATAGATATATATATATTAACTTCATAAACAGTAGACAGTCAGCAATGGGCCCAAACTCTTCTCACATATCTAAAAGTCTGACAGAAACAGATCTACCTGTCTATTATTAAAAAAACCTTTCGTCTAAATAATAGTCATCTACAACTGAACTAACATCTGCAGTCCAGTGACTTCACAATATACAGGCCTGAAGTTTCATATTGCCAGTAATCAACATACAAACGACCCTCAAAGTTCCACAACAAAGTACGACTTGTCATCTTCACTGAAGATGCTCAGTGTTAAATGACATGGAACTGCATTTAGATCACACTCAGTCAGGCAAACACACAATTCAGCAGTGAGAATCTGTATAGAGCCAATTTGTATTATGACCTGGTTGACCTGGGCCATTCACACAAGTGCTGAAGAAAAAGGTCCCCAGTGCACTCGTGTGAAAAGCCTCGAGCGTTGATCCAGCTGCATTTAAAAAATATTACAAGCATGATTCTGACAATATTTCATAGATATTTAAGTAAGAGTAAACCTAAGGATTTACCAAAATACAATGAAGGGAATAAAAGTCTTAAAGTGAGAACAATCTCTGATCACTGAACAGGAAAAGGCAAGACAGCGGTTTCTAGGAAGGGAGCGTAACCACAATGGATTCATACGGCAGGTCATTTTACAGAAGCACGTCAAGAAAAACCTCATTCTTTGCCACACACGGGTCATCCCTACATCCAGTAAACATCAGCTTCAAAAAAACTGGAGCTCCTCGAAAATCTGTCAGCTGTCAGCCAGTATAGGTCTTACAATTAGGGCCATATGCCTTTAAAACAAGGTAGAACTCTAAATGTGTTTGCCATGGTACAGATACCATCTATCCAATTCAGCTTTAGTGTTTGTTTTGGTTACCAGTAGGGACGTGTAGTTATTTTTCCAGATGTACAGCAGCATGAACAGCAGATTAAAATATTTTGATTAATTTAAGAATTTAAGAATACGGCACATAAAGTAAAAATGTTTGACTAATTTGATGGTTTTTTTCCTCTCCAACAATCTTTAACATTTAGATCAGCGGCATCAAAAAGGTCATTAAATTTACCTTCACATGTGTTAGCGACCTACAGTATTTCACTGACTAATCACTTCCTCGAGGCAGCACACAGAAAGCCTGCTGTGACCTTTTGCTTATAAGCTGCAGCCGGTACATAATTAGTAACAAAAGAAACACAAAACAAATAGGACGTTTTAATGCTTCATGGTTTTCTGTCTGTCTACATTAGCGAACCGTTCGTTTGAATTAACAGGCAGAGTTGGGGTTGACTGCAGGCTGAAAGCACGGAAGGTGCTGACTGTCCATGCAGTCACAAATTTTGTGTAATCTCCATTTATTGCCGCAATACGATGTCCGTGACTGCAAATGAGTCCGTTCCCCAATCGCCTTCTTCCTGGATTCTAAAGTGACAGTAGGTTAAAAAACCATAAAAATCCACTATGAGCTGGTGAGAGCAAACTAAAGGTTGGCTGTGGAAAAGTTGGGCTATTTTCAGGTCACCACTCCAAGGTGTGATGTTACTGAGCTGATGTTGGGTCTCTATGTGGAAGTTGAGGGTCAGACAGTCAGACGGTTGCTCGAAGGATGTAGGGGGCTCCATGAGGCCGGATGGGTAGATGAGTCCTGGGAGTACTGGCTTTCCTCTTTGCTCATCCCAACTGTACACAGCCGTCGGTGTCTCAGAAGCCTGTCTGTCCGTGAGAAGTTCTGAAGCAATGCAAACAAACATGTGGGCTTCAGCCAAAGTAGTATTTGAATTAGGGTGGGGTAGTTGGGTAGTACATTTCCAGCAGTTTTATTTGGGTGATGTCTGTCATTTTTCTGTTGCTCATTTATTGGTGTACCTCCATAAGAATTCCACTTGGTAAATACTTCACTTGTAAAACAGTTGCTAAAGTGGTTCAAGTAGAGATCTGCACACAGAAACTGGCTGAGATTCTGATCAGAATTTAGAATCGAATGCCTTGAAAATCTTACACTGTATGGTTGATACCAAGTGCTGTAGAAAATCTCAAATTCCAGTAGGGCTGGGCCATATCATACCGTTCACGGTAATACCGGTATAATGTTGGGCAACGATAAGAAAATGAAATATCGCGATAGAATATGGGTAAAACGCGCATGTGCAGGGCCTTTGTTTTCATACACATATGGCGGAAAAAGCATGGCGGCGACAGAGAATGAGGAGGGCGAAAGCGGATCGTTGAATGAAACGGACGAACCAGAACTGGTTTGTAAAAATGCTGCAACTTCAGTGGTGGAACTGGTTTGGCTTTCCCCCGTCAGATACACAACAAAGCACTATTTTTGGTAGAGCATGCTAGCGGGCCGTCGTTGTTACCGTGTTGTTTGGAAAATACGGCGCACTTAAAATCAATCCTTTGATTTTTCTGAAAGTCGACAGAGCCCCTTATAATCCCGTGTGCCTTATGTATGAACTCTGGTTGTGTTTACTGACCTGGAAACGATTTTATGTGCACGACGCTGGAAAATCTGTCAAATGTTTTAGTACGACTTTGCTAAGCTACGAACCCGCACAGCTTGATGGGCATTACGGCAATAATAGGCAGGAGCCTCGCGGAGTGATACGTACTGTGCTTCAACATAATATTACCGTATTGTGTGTGTATAACCTCTTTTTAAGTTTTGTGGATATTATACATGGTTATGCTGAGGATGTGTCGGCCAGTTTCCACTGGAAATGCCTTTTGGTTAAACTGTCAGCGAGGAATTTGCATTTGCACTGTTAAAGTTTATATAACTTTAATGTACATAAAAAACAGCTGCTTGTTTAAGTGAAAATACATTGATTTTTTTTTTGGCACGAATAAAGTTGTGGAGTTGTAAAGTATTTTGTCTCGTGTCAATTATATCGTCAGTTATATCGTTATTGCAAATTTTCAAATGTATATCGTGATAAATATTTTTGGTCATATCGCCCTGCTCTAATTTCCATGCACAACCGATTTTAAATATAAAGAGGAGCAAAGATAGATAAATTAGCAGCATATGGCTAGTTTTTCACTTGCACTGCCCACATTACAGATTGTGCACCCTAAACATTGTTTGATTGCTTCCTTTAGGCCCCCTCCCTTGGTAATTTTTATTTTTCCAGCTTAAAACTAAAATATTTCTAAATTGTTTTTCTGTGTTCGTTTTTGTTTCAACACAGCGGGCACATGCAGTAACATGTCCACCAATACATCTGCAATCCATTGTTGTTGGAGTGATTGAGACAAGCTGAAAATCTCTTAATGCAGGATCTGTTCAAGTACACGTCAAGTATATTAGTGAAAAAAAAAAAGTATGAATAACCTGATGGCAGCGATCGCACTGATAAGGCTTTTCTCCGCTGTGCACCCTCTTGTGCCTGTCCAGGTGGTAACGCTGAATGAACCGCATATCACAAGCATCACACGCAAATGGCTTTTCCCCTGGAAAACAAAACAAAACCCACACACGGGGAAAATGAATTTAATCATCGCTGATTTCACACGCATTTCACAAAAGACATCTAAATCTAAATTGTCTGGAGACACCTCTTTGATGAGAAAAGGGGTGCAAACAAAAACATAAAAGGCAAAAACACACTTTCGGCAATTCTAATGAGCTTAATAATTGATATTAGATATGACCAGCTTTTTTCAACTGAACTGTCTTAGACAAGCACTCTTGTCATTTCTTTATGCAGTCTTCAGGAATCCAGGATTCTTCAAGGACACACAAAGCTCTTCTTTGGATGTTGGCTGCTTTTTGTTCCGTTCTCTGTCAACATCAGTCAGTAATGTCGAGGCCAATCCGAGACTGACAGTGTTGCATTGTGCGTTTTTTGTGCTTTTACTGCATTGGCTGTCAGTTTGGGACTATTGAAGCCACTACCAATGAGATACTTTTAAGATGGTACTGTATGGTGGATCAAAATCTGATGTTACTTCTCTGCTTTCAAAATTCCATCAATTTTAAGAAGATCTGCAACAGCAGTGACTGAAACGCAGCCCCAAACCATGACAGAGCCTCCACTGTGTGTTAAAGATAGCTTCAGACACTCTGCTGACCTCTCTTTTGACCTACTCTGTACATTCTGATGACAATTTGAAACAACAATTTCAAATATGGATTAACTTACTCCATAAGTCCTGTTGCCTCTGATTTTCAGTGCAGTTCTTGTTTGATTTGACATATCACAGCATTTTCTCTCCATTCGCCCTCCTAAAGAATCTAATCTCGACACCCAGCCTTCCACCAATTTCACTTCTTGTTCAGCAAACAGTTCAGAGAAGGTTCAGATGCATCTGTCGGGTCCTGTGTCAGGTCTTTGCTGCATTTGTCTTCCATTTTCTTCATGAAATGACTTTCAAACACTGTTCGTATGCTACAGATAGATTTTTAGGACTACCATCTTTTGTTTTCCACTTTTTCAGTTTCCTCATTTTTTCCAGTAAATAGCCTTTTTTGGGAAAGACCTGTTTGGTCTAAATACTGTTTTATGCTTGTCAAGCTGTGTCATTACCGGCCTTTTTTAATAAATTCAACTGAAGAAATGGGAACAAATGACATGATTTTAAAGACACTATTTAAATTGGTTCTTTCCTAAGCTGTCTGTTATGTGTAGACATGACAGGGGTTTATTCTTGAGCTAGATGCCCTTTTCATGCTTTAATGATTCATACTCAGTGTTATGTGGCTTAACAAAAGAAAAAACCCCACTTCTCTGAAAATCAACTATGAGGACTATACTGAAAATGAGTGAAAAAGCATCGATGTCCAAAGAAAAACTTGGAAAGACTGGAGAACTACTGCTCCGCCTTCTATAGCCCATTGTAAAAGATTATAACAAAATGTGGCTCCTCAGAAGCAAATTATAAACAAAATGATGGCAAGATTTTTTGCACATTACTTTAGTATGAGTCTTATAATTGAGTTACAAATTAGGACCAATGCAGAACTCAGATCAACATACAAACTGAGAAGAAGAAACGTGGAAAAGACACATTTTACAAACTTGTCAACCAACCTCTGAAAACGCATCAAAACAGGTTAAGGAGCAAATACTAAAAATAAAGGAAGTTGGTGGGTGTTTTTAAGCTTATTCTGAGCAGATGGGCTTTGAGGAAACATCCTCACAAAGACTTACCTAGTTGACATACAATTCAACATAAAATAAATAAAAAAATAGTCCAATTGAAGTAAAGAGGTGAGGGTAAGTTCTCACCTGTGTGTGTAAGAATATGCCTCTTAAGGTGGTAGCTGCTCCGGAAAGCTCCATAGCAATGATCACAGATGAAGTTCTTCTGGACTTTCAATGAGCTGTCGTCATCCATATCAACTGATGGAACTAAATGCTATAAACGTGAAGACAATTAGATGAAATTAACTTAAGAGCAACGGTCTTTTCACTTTCTAATTTCAGTATAATTTTAACCTTTCTTTACCTCCACTTTTACTTTGTTGGCTAAACCGGATTTTTTGTGTTTCTTCTTGGGCTGCATATTCTGGTTTGCCTGCATGCCCTTTCCCTCAATTATCCTTGATGTATGATAATCTCCATCTTTCCGGATGAGCTTTTGAAAGATGAAAAAAATGTGACAACAGGCTTCTGTTAAATGCTGCTTTGCAACCTGTGTACATTTGTCAACCAACGACTTAAATTGGCTTATAAAAGCAAAACTGTGAAATAACATTAGCAGACTTAAAGTGAGTTATTTCTCCATGCAAAATAAAGACGCATCTCTCACCAGGGGTGGGCAGCTCCCAGTTGATGGATGGCCCATGTGGCTGTGATGTGGCTGTCCATGGTGCACCTGGTGGCTGTGGTGGTTCTGGCTATGCTGCGAGTGGGTTTGGTGGCTTTCAGGACTGGTCCTTTGCCCCTGACCCAAGGGTGACATCATCTTCTTTTGGCCTGGGATGTTGTTGGCTTGCATTAGGGCCATGCTGGACAGCACTGCCTCGCAGCCCAGCAACCCAGCCTGACAATACAAGCAAAATGTCGTTTTGAAAAAGAGGAGATTGCAGGACTCCTCACGCAGCGAGGCATCAGAAGGAAGGAGAGGGGGACTGAACAATGCGAGTAACGGATACATGCATACGATAAAACCATGATCGTGATCTTGAGATGAAGAGACTTCCACTGACCCATTTCATATGGTCTCGAACAGAATTGCTGGAATGGTGTGTCATCGCCGTGCTTTGAATGCGTGTGTGTTTGTGGGGACAGAGGGGCTTCACTCAGGATGAGGGGTGACAGATGAGACTACACCCTCCAAAATCATCAGGGGCAAAAGTCTGAAAATAAAGGCATATGCATATATGACTAAAAATGTATGTGCAGCTTTAATACGTGCTGTCTATCAGACAGGAAAGCACCAGTTGCTCGGTACATGGCTGACAGAAAACACAACAATAAAAGGTAAAATGAGAAAAATGATGGAGATGAGGAAAAAGCTCGTTATGCACAATGCAACTGTGTAAATAATACATTAACCAAACAAATCCTTCAATGACAATAGCCAGTAGTTGAATATAGAAATGATGCTTCTTTTTAAATGGTTTGCAATGCACTTTAGTCCAAGTGTAATGAAACACACACCTGTATCTACCTCATACAGCTGCAGTAATAAAAAAAACATCCTAAATGAAGCTTGGTTTTCAGCAGGAATTTGTTTGAAAGTCTTTTTCATGCACATGACAGAGAAAATTAGAAATCACATTACAAACACGTTAAATCAGTGTGGATTTTTAAATAATTACATTTATCAAAATATGTTTAAATCTGATTATGTTTTGTGTGTTTGTGAGAATTAATATCAGCTGATGTTTTAAAATGAATTTTAAAATAACAAAATATAAGTATTAGTCTTGAAAACCCTACACACAAATGTGGCTATTAAATCAAATCAAATCACTTTTATTGTCACATCACATGTGCAGGTACACGGGTACAGTACATGTGAGTGAAATTCTTGTGTGCGAGCTTCACAAGCAACAGAGTTGTGCAAAAATACAATAACGTAAAACAAGCAAAATACAAGAATGGCTAAATCTGAGACTAATAAATATATGTACAATATATAATAGTATATGCATTACTGATTACAAAGGATATGAATGACGCTGCTTCTGTCATGTAAAGGCCATAAATACTGTAAAAACCAAGCTACTAGGAGGTCGGTATAGCTCATTGGGTTTGGGGGGGTATATGTATATGCAGTGGCTTAGGTTCCAGTCTGCCTTGAACCCTGTGTGCTGTCCTGCTCTCTTACCCTCCTTTCTTGTCTGTTCTACCTGCATTTAATACTCATGTATTAGACAATAAAATGCATACAGCAGCTTCCCAGTCAGGTCAAAAGCTGGTGCTAGAAGTACTTAAATGATGAATGCATACAAACATGCACAATAAATGGCACGATTACTGCATGATCTATTATGGTAATGTAAAGGGGGCTGTTTCGACGACCCAAACCCACCCATACAGAAAACTCCATAATACGGGCAGAGATTTTTATTTTAATTGATTCAACCACATCTATTATTGGAAAACGCTTTGTTTTGCGATTCATTTGTAAGCTGGTGGGTTTATTCTCTGATCGATCTTACAAAGATCAAACAGTTAGCAGCAGTTAGCTAGCAACGTATCCCAGCTTTTTTTGGGGGGGGGGAGAGAAAGTAAGAGAGGTTTATTTTTCCGCTGGGGTCACGGGACACGGGACAGACAGCTTTGTGTATTTCCGCGGGGGTCTGTATGAAAGTGTGCCGCACGCTGAGAGTCCCCGCTGAATGAACCGAAAGCAGAAAGCAGCTAGCCAGCCCGGAGTTGGATTTTGGGACAACTCTTGTGTGAGTGAGCGCCCACCCCACCCCCCGCCCCGGACAGCACAACAACAGGCAGGGCGTGCAGGCTCCGCGCCGACCTCAAAATAACGCCGCCCTCGCGAGCTACAACTGCTCCAAACACACGGGCACCAGAAATAAAACGTGTACAGAGCCGCGAGCGACGTGCTGCACACTCGGCCGCTTACCTTTCGCTTTTCACAGTGCTGAAGATTAATATTTCTTGTCGCACTTCCAATTTTTTCTCAGTTTACAAACACTGACAGGAAACACCACCGGAAGTGCTCCCCGGGGAGAGTCCTGATTGGTCGTACGCCAAGACACGTGACCGAAGCGGAGTGACCCAGATTTGCGGCCATAACTGTAAGGTGTGCTGCAGAAGTTTTGTTTAAAGGCTTTGTGTCTGGCAGACTTTATAAATATTACATTTTGACTGAGAATACTATTTCTACACAAAGAAAGTAATTTTTTTTGCTTAAACCTAACCAAATAATTGAATAATGAATCCATTACAAGACCAAACGCAGGTTCTCAGAGGTGACGATTTGTTTTATTGTTTGTTTTACATTACACTTACAGAAAGACATTGTGACCCTGAACTGCTTTTCTGAGTAAAAACAAAAAACAAAACAAAAGCCCCCAATCACTTTTCTTGGAATCAATAAAAAAAAAAAAAATCAGTAATTAGTTAGGTATAAAATGTAAAGGGTAGGCATTCTCCAAATTTTTTTTAAACTCCTTTACAATAAAGAACATGGTGATATAAAGTTTGTAATACCAAGTAACCTTTATTTATTTATTTATTTATTTAACAGCTGTTGGAATCTAGGAAATCAGATATTGAAATTAACACAATTTGACTTTGTTGTTATTTGTAAAATTACAATGACCAGCATTAAACGCACAATCAAATTTTCTGAAGGGCAAGGTGTTCACTTATGGGCTTTGTCACAGGTCCTTTCCAAGTCTTTCAATTTCATCAAGGAAGAAGTCCATGTCTTGTTGGGACAGTAGGGGAGAGAATACAGTCACACGGAAAAAGTTGACCTTGTTTCCCAAAGGCTGGTAGCCGACCATCATTGTGCCTTGCTTCATCATACGTTCCTTGATGACAGGAGCTACCTTTTAGCAAGAAAACAATACACAGAATTAACTGTACATTTCAGATAATGGGCACACTACAAAAAATGAAGATGCCACATCTAAGTACATGTCAATATGTGTGCAACGGAAGGAATAAAATATCTCAAATGTGGTGGCTTATTCTTATTCAGCAACAGACAAACTTACTTTTGCCAGTTTCTCCTGGTAATCTTCAGTTCCTTGCTTCCCTCTCAAACTTGGTGGTATGAACCAGAAGCAGACATTCACAAACTCTGGCTGTCCGCAGAGACAAATGCAAGCATGGTAATGACATTTTGCAGGTAAAAAACTCAGGTATGCTTTATGAAAAATGTATGAAATTACCATGCTCAAAAGCTGGAACCCCTCTCTTTTCTTCATCTGCTCCACCAGATATCTGCAAGAGAAAAAATTTAGCAAAAAACCCAAAAAGTAACCATATTTAAAAAAAAAAATAAAATCATATTTCTAACATATTAGACATAATTTATTAGTTAGTGAAAACCAAGAGAAAGACAACTGGTTTCAAGGGGTCTTAACTGGATGTGTAAGGCTGATCTTCTGTTAGAATGAGACAAATCTGACTTTACGACTTTATTTGAAGCTCGCCCTGTGCCACATCCTTTATTTACCTTGCATGAATAAAAGCCTTGTCTACACGCTCTTCTAAGCCCATGGAGCCAACAGCTTTCCACATCAACCACAGCTTCAGACAGTCCACCTTGCGGCTGCACTGCACAGACTTATCCCCAATGTCCAGGTTCACATCGTAGAACTTATCTTGCTGGAAGAGGTATGTGGCATTGGCACTGTGGCACTGCTTCAACAAATTCTGGAACAAAGTCAATGATTGTCAAAAAACGTACAAACCCAAACTTTATGATTATTAATTCTGCAGCCTTTAAATTGTGAAGCCAAACCGTGGTGTCCTTCAGGAGTAAAGCAGAACACTGCAGGCCAGCCACCAGCATCTTGTGGGGATTCCATGCTACTGAATTTGCTCTTGTTATACACAGAAACAAACTCTAATCAACATCACAGCCTTACACTGTATCTCCACTCATGTACAAGCTCATGTACATTTTAATACCTGTCAACTCCTTTCATCAGATGTCTGTGTTTCTTAGAAAAAAGCACGCTCCCTCCCCAGCAAGCCTGACAAAAAAAAAGATAAAAGATTCTCACAAGGTTCACAAAACCAAGTCTCGTCAACACACATCAGTCTTCCACAAGTGCACTCACATCTACATGCATCCACAGCTTGTGTTTATCACAAATATCAGCTATGTGATCCAGCGGGTCAAACACACCCTGCACTGTGGTCCCTGACATGCAGCTTACAAGAAATGGCACTGCACCCTAATGGAAAACACACAAAAATACAATTAGAGTCAGGAGATGATGATTAAAAGCTACATGTTACATTTGATGAAAACTAGCTAAACATCAGCAAATCTACCTGAGATTTGGACAGCTCTATTTTTTCATCCAGATCCTCTGGAATCAGACGGCCTCTGCAGCACAAGAGACAGCATTTAATTAGATGAAAGGTATTATTTTTACTTGGTACATCTCCAGGTTACAATAGATCAAGGTGTAACAATTATTTCAATACAGAACATGAATCTATTATTTACAGCCCCAATCAAAAGTTTAAGATCACTTGAAAAATGGCAACTCTGTTGTGCCTGAAAACGGCCTGTTTCATTTTAAGCGTTGTTTTCAATATTTTGAAATTGCTTTGTCTCACTCCCATTTCTTCTTGTTGCATTTTGAAGCTCTACTTGGAACCTTGTTAAAATCCGACCATGCAAAATAAGATTTTTTTGGCCATTTTTCTAGTGTTCTTAAACTTTTTATCGGGACTGTATTTTGAATAATTATTGAGTCTATAGAAAAGGTCATATAACATCTGCAAGTTGAGTTTTATGAGCATTCGTTTTGCAATTGTATAAATTAGGGACAGAAGAAAATTCAATTTCTTTAATGCTCAATAACTTCTTTCAGCAGGCAACTGATAACTAACAAGTCATCCAAAGCATCCAAGATGGCGGCGCACACGGACGCAGCAGCTTCAGCCTCTCCAATTAGGCGTTTTCCTTTCTGCAAAGCAAAACTTACCTACAGTCATCTGGAATTATGCAACATCGGCTATAACAGCCAGATCCCCGTTACCAGTGATTATCAGAGGATCAACAACATCCCCCCGGAGATAGCGAGAACACCGGGCGCTCCGTGGATTGTTATCGGCTCTGCCAAGCAACCCAGGCGGCGGACAGGACGCAAGAAAAAGCGGGGCTGCCGGTCAGGCGTGCGAGTCAGGCTAAAGAAGCAGCCTTTTAAACCACCGCTTCCAAGCATCTTCCTGACCAACGCCCGCTCGATCGTCAACAAAACAGACGAACTGAACCTACTTCTCCCCGCACAGCCACTCGTCCGCGACTGTTGTGCCTTGGTCGTCACAGAGACGTGGCCACAAGAGGGAATTCCCGACGCCTCGATGCAACTAGCGGGCCGCACAATGCACCGCAGCGACGGAAAGGCTACAGCAGGTGAAAGCAGAGGTGGAGGTTTGTGCATTTACACACATAACAACTGGTGCACAAACACCAAGATAATCACCACAGTCTGCTCCCCGGACATAGAGACGATGTCTGTCGTGTGCAGACCCTTTTACTTGCCTAGAGAACTGCCTGTAGTGCTAATCACAGCAGTCTACATACCTCCAAACGCTAATGTGAGCTCAGCCCTGGCCCACCTGCACGACTCGATCTCTGAACAGCAACGGAGATATCCAGAGGGAGTACACATCATCGCAGGGGATTTCAACAAAGTGTGCTTAACAACCGTGCTGCCTGCATTTGTTCAACATGTGACATGCCCTATGAGAGGGAATAACACACATGTTTACTCAAATATCAACCAGGCCTACAGATCTGTTCCCCTCCCACACCTGAGCATGTCCGACCACCTCTCTCTGCTTGTTGTCCCCTTATACACACCACTCAGTAAAAGGACAAAGCCCACAATCAGAACTATTAACACCATTTCTGAGGAAGCTCTGGCTCAGCTGCAGGACTGTTTTGCCCTCACAGAGTGGAGTGTCTTTGAACATGACGACCTAGAGACTCACACAGCTGCAGTGCTGGGTTACATCATGTATTGCATTGACACTCTCACCACGGAAAAGCAGTTCCGCGTCTACCCCAACCAAAAACCCTGGATGTCGAGTAAGGTTCAGGCATTGTTAAAGGCATGTAACTCTGCATACAAATCTGGGGACCAGAATATGTACAGAAGAGCAAAAGCAGACCTTAAAAAAGGCATCAGAGCAGCAAAACTGGACTATTCGAGTAGACTGTCAGATCAGCTCTCAGATAACGACCCCAGAAAGGTATGGGAGGGCCTGAAACACTTCACCAATTACAAAGGCAGTGGGACAAATGCAGATAACATGGACATCTCATTAGCAGAAGAACTAAATAACTTATTTGCCCACTTCCAGAGAACTGTAGACACCCCTACCATGCACACCGCCCTGCCCATAGCCTCTGATCACAGCCCACACACATTTACCCCCCAAGAACTCCAGGTTCACAGTTTGTTCAGAGCAGTAAATCAGAGGAGAGCTTCTGGCCCTGACAGAATACCTGGGAGAGTGCTCAAAGTCTGCGCTGACCAGCTGGCTCCTGTGTTCACCAGACTATTCAACCTCTCCCTGTTACACTGTCCCTCACTGCCTGAAATCTGAAACAAAAGTCCCAGTCTCCAAGTCCACCATGCTCAGTGGCCTCAATGATTACAGACCCATTGCACTGACACCTGAGTTTGCAAAGTGTTTAGAGAAGCTGGTCCTATAGCTCATTAAGGACTGCCTCCCACCCAGCTTTGGTCCACCGAGGATATAATTTCCACTGCCCTCCATTCTGTTCTGCATCACCTGGAGAATCCTGGGACTTCAGTGAGGATGCTCTTCATTGATTTCGCTCGGCTTTCAATACCATCACCCCAGACACTCTTGGACTACAAACACATCCGCCTTAGTGAAGAAAACCCAGCAGCGCCTCCATTTCTTGAGGGTTCTGAGATGGAACAGGCTGCAGACTAGTGTCCTTCTACCGAGCCACAATTGAGAGTGTGCTGGTGCACACTGAAGAGACTCCAGAGGGTCATCAGAACTGCAGAGAAGGTGATCGGCTGTCCACTCCCCTCCCTGGACTCCATTGCCACCTCTAGATGTCTCTCTAGAGGCATGGCAATTATAAAGACCAACTTCGTCCTAACCACCACCAATTCAACATCCTGTCCTCTGGAAAGTGGTTCAGATCCATCAGGTGCAAAACATACAGACTAAAGAACAGCTTTACAGGGTTCTTATTATGATGCCCATGTATACACCCCCAACAGTGAATAATGTAACTAATACATTGTGTATATAGTGTTTTTATATTCTTCTTTATATTCTTTATATTCTTCTTTTTATATATATATCTTTACTTTTGCACCTTTGTGGTCTTGCTACCTACTTTCTCTGTGCAAGCAACTGTACAATGACAATAAAAAAGTTCAATTACCTGTCGTCCACTTTCACAAAGATGACGTTGTCCAAACCAATCCCCAGAAATGCAGCGCCTTTCTTTACAGAGTAATGGCTCTGAAAAAACACAAGTATGTCTGTTTCAACAGTGTCATGAAGTTAGAAATAAACCTGATGAAGCTTCCATTGCATCAACAATACACCTTGACAAACAGGTGAACAGTCGCCCTCACCTCTGGAGATGTAAAGATGCTTAGCCGTGGGAGAGCCCACACCCCCTGGCTTTTGACCTCTGGGAAGCGTTGATAGCGTGCGAGGTTCATGGCATACATGTTGGAGGTTGAGCCCCCCGGACAGAAAATCCCATCACCCTCTGTCCAACCAACCAGCTGACGTAGGCCCCTGAGGACCTCGTTCTCCATCAGCACAAAGACTGGGGCTGCCTCATAGGTGAAGCTGCAGTTGTCACAGGAAACGTCTGATCATGTTATTTGCTGGATTAGCCTCGTCTTCATTTTATCTTTCAGTTTGTAAATCTCTGCAGCGCTGCTCTATGAGTCAGGAAACTTTCCTTGCTTACGAACCAATATATAAAAAACCCACAACATTGTGAAATATGTCATCAGTATTGGTGCCAAGAAGCACCACTCAAACAGTGCACCCAAACATCCTTTTGAAACACTTTGACTTTATATTTTTGCACATGCTTTCTAATAAATTCGGTTTATTAAACACTGATACACTAAAAATATGCAAAATACCTAAAATAACCTCACTGTTGGAGGTTATTCTTTCTGCTTATTCCTATTTCTAGAGTATTTCTACAGTTTGCTACCAAAGCAGAAACTCTGATCTCCTTTGATCAGTGCCTAACACATTTTATTGTTCAATATTCTTACAGGCTTAACCTTCCATCCCCTCAATATTTATCTTATTTGTTCCTTCTTACAGATTAGTGTTGAGAGCCTCAGTGAGGAATCTTCCAGCCAAGGAATGATAGTCCACCCCACCGTACTGTTGATTAAAAAAATGTGGGTGACCTGGAATTAACAAAAGAAATAGTCCCTTCAAGATCGGACAAGTGCCTGTTTGTTTAGCTCATTTTTCTACTTACCTGTTTTAACGCTGTACTTGGCAACATCTCTTACTCTCTGGAGGAGCTTGTCCCGTGGCTCTCCTGTCTCTCTCACCCCCAAATCCAGGAGCAGAGCCAGCTCCTCGGGCTCTTTCCACTCACAAACCTGCACGAGGAAAGTGTGGATTATGAAGTTTGCTAGCTACCGCAGACAGGGAAACTATTTTGTGCTTCACAAGATACCTTCTGTTTGACATCTGTGCCATTGGAGAGCACTTCCTCCATAATAATTTTGAAGGCTTCATTTAAGAAGAACTGGCCTTCAGCATGGTCAATGAGAGGCTCATTCAGGTCACGGAGACTAGCTTGTTCCATTATCTCTTATGTGCTGTTTAAAAAAACATGAATACTTTTAAATTCAAAAGGTGTGATAAGAAACAGACACATGGTGCAAACTTCATACTACTAACCTGAGAATGGAGACGGAGTTTGTGCTGCTCTGAAACCAGACTGCAGAAAATGGCTACAAAGCAAAGGTAAGGTGGCAAGAGAGGGAGGGAGGCAACCTTTGTCCCACACTTCTAGTTAATGTTATCTGAGCTGAGAAAAGACAATGGGGCACACACATACACTCAACTGTGATTTATGGGCTCACAAAAGTTCGTTTTTAGAAGGTCAATATGCTTTAGTAAGTCATAAGTCATGTATAGCACTTTAATGGATAAAACTTTTGTGGATTCATGAAATGATTCTCATCAGTTCACAACAAAGAGCATCAGATTAGCTTGTGGGTGAACATTGTTAAAGGCAGTCGTTTTACTGTGATGAGTTATGGAGTGTTATGCAATAGAGGCTGTATATCTGCTCTGATATGCATGAGAAGGTGAATGAATCTTAAAAGACACAAGTCAGCCTCTACAGAAACTCTATGAAACATCAATGCAGGAGCAAAGCGATTCCCAGATTGCACAGACAGAAAACCTTCATAGTTTTGCAGAAAAGAACTCCTAGGATTGCTTTGTTCCCAGTTATGGCTTCTTTTCTTCTTCCAGCTGTGATTTTTATTTATTTACCTTTTTAATGAGCAGCAACAGCTAACGTTTAGGAGAAGTTTGCAGCTAGTCAAGGACGAATGTACGGTCATCAGCCACCTCAATAGGTACACCCGTTCAACTGTTCGTCAATGCAAATGTCAGCCAATCAAAAGGCAGCAACTCAATGCATTTGTGCACAAATGGTAAATGGCCTGTATTTGTATAGCGCTTTTACTCAGTCCCTAAAGGGCCCCAAAGCGCTTTACACTACATTCAGTCATTCACCCATCCACACACACATTCACACACTGGCGATAGCAAGCTACATTGTAGCCACAGCTGCCCTGGGGCGCACTGACAAAGACATGTTCGAGGTGAACTGTTAAAGTTCAAATTGAACAACAGGAGGACGAAAGATGATTTAAGTGACTTTGAGCATGACATGGATGTTGGAGCTAGACGGGCCGGTCAGAGTATTTCAGAAGCTGCTGCTGTACTGGGAGTTTCCACCACGACCAGGGTTTACAGAGATTGGTGCAAAATGAGAAAATATCTGGTTCTATGGGTAAAACAGCACTGAGAAAAATGTAACTGATGTAATCAACACGTACCAGTGGGGTGACAGCGTTACCCCATCATTCTTTTATGGCTGAGGGGTAAAAAAGCAAAAAAAAAAAAAGGATTTATATAGTCTCTTATGTTTCTGGGACATTCAGTGATGCTTTCGTCTGTGGCTGAACTTGCTGATCTGGTTACTCTGGTGATTAAATTCAAATACCAAAAAACCCCCAAACATTTACACACCAGTTTATCAGCCTTCAACTCGATTTCACACCATTTTCTGTCCAGTCATCTGTGCCCCATTTGCAGTGGCTCAATTCTTAAACACTGGTTAAAAAATAAAAAATAAAATATTGTTTATTTTATGGCAGTTGAACGAATAATACAATTACAAAGTTATTTCAAGTGGTACTAAGGTTCTCCTGCTTCTGTCCTTTGCAGATGTTTTCCATGAAAGAGTTTTGAAAATGTTCTTTTCTCTGCTGCTTCATGTGGACCGCTGAGCTTCATCCCTAAGATGAATAATCCCAACATAAAAAGAAAATACCGTTCAAATGAAGTAAGTACAGCTTGCTTTTCATTATCTTCTCAAATGAAAGGTGAATAAAAATCATACTACAGATACCACAACAGAAAACAGACATAAAAGCAACTCTTGTAAGAGATTTCATGAGGCAAAACTTCTATGACTTTCCTACGATAATTGTTAAAGCATCATTTAAAAATGTACAGTATGAAGTACAGTAGTGCTAAATGCAGAGTAGTAAACAATAAAACCTTGTTCTTGTTTAAGCCCTGATATTTATGATCTGACTTGTCAGTAAAAACATTTCCTTTATACTCCAAGCAAGTAATCAGTCAGTCTTCAACAGGAAGTCGATGCTTTCAGGTGGCAACATCCACTCTCCCTGACTGAGAAGTGAATGCAGTTGAGTGGGTGTGGCTTTTTCCCTCTGTGAGTTACGCCAGTGACGCAGCATGGCAAAGACTCGCTCCACATGGAGATTATGGTCCTCTTCGATTTGCTCCAGTTTTACAGATGAGATTTCCAGAGCTTCTCTGCCAATCGCCCTCCAAGATTTGCCGATGGTACGGGCCACAGACATCAGCTGTTTCTCACTCACCATGCCAGAGCCTGTGGGATGAGGCCGTTAAAGTATGTGACTGTTTTACAGAGTTTGACAGTGGAATATATTTCAGTGCATTGCCACTCACCATTGTTGCAGATCCTTTTGTTTGGAATGACATCTGGTATCTCAGGCGCTTGTTTTCTTTTTTCTGAGGTTTCTTTTCCTCCTTGGAAGTGAAAAAAAAATATTTCTATTTATAGATCAGAAATAGAAATCTAACTGGAATAAAAGATTGCTGAAAATGAGCAAATTTTAACCTACCCGAGGACCGTGTGTTGACTTTCAGTTTGTTAATAAAGTCAAGCCTTGGGAAGGTTTCTTGCAAGGCGTTATCCTTGAAAAGCTCCAGTAGTTCTTTTGCTGCTTCGGGACCTCTCTGTATGACGTGATCCAAAAGCTCTGTCACTTTTTCACTAGGAGTGCGGCAAGATTTCACGTGCTGGTAGGCGTGAAGAGGCAGCAGACGGCGAGCATCTGCATGCTGGAGTACAAAGTCAGGATCGGCACTTAGGATTTCTATAAGCTTTGGCTTCTGACTTCTGAGTAGCTGGATTTCCTCTCCTGATTCCTCAGCCATGACTGATTTAAATCAACTCCTGGCAAAACAAGTTGATGAAGACCTCTTTTAATAAAAGTATATGTGACATGTCCAACGAACTCAACCAAAAACCTTTTGACTAAATTAAACTTTCAAAAAAGTAAACAGCTCCAATATCCATCCATTCTCCAACATTTCTAGTGGTAATAATTGTAGCTGTGACGCTATTCTGCTAAATGTGCTGCAGACAGCAGGGAGTGTATTGGAACCAGAGTCAGGGTCCCTCTGCTGGTCAAATAGGCCATGACAGCATGTCTACATTCCCACAAGCATTCATTGCCTTCTCATTATTTTAAAAACAAAAACAAAGAGTTTTCAAGTTGCTGCATGACCGATAACATGTGCATCAATGCTTATATATCTGTTCTAAGCCAATACTAGCCAATTACATTGCTCACTTGATATATATCTATCAGGCTCTAATGCAACACTTAATTGTCCTGCACATGCCTGCATAATCACTGCTAAACATATTCCTGGCTGCCTTTTAATTTACGTGGCTATGGAAAAATGTGATATTCTCACATTTATTTTAATGACTCATTCAAGTCTCGCCAATAATCCAGTGGATGAAGAATGTACAATGGGAAATATTCAAGACTGTTTAAGATATCTAATGAATAAATGTTTCAATTTTGCAGCTACTTTTTTTTAGTATATAAAACTGTAACATTTAACATAATTTAATAATAATAATAATGGATTGGATTTATATAGCGCTTTTCTAGGCACCCAAAGCGCTTTACAATACCACTATTCATTCACTCTCACATTCATACACTGGTGGAGGCAAGCTACAGTTGTAGCCACAGCTGCCCTGGGGCAGACTGACAGAAGCGAGGCTGCCATATCGCGCCATCGGCCCCTCTGGCCAACACCAGTAGGCAAGTAGGGTAAAGTGTCTTGCCCAAGGACACAACGACCAGGACAGAGAGCCCGGGGATTGAACCGGCGACCTTCCGGTTACAGATGCGATTCCCAACCCCCTGAGCCATGGTTAACATGTAATATGTAACATAATATGTTATAACGTGTTGAAAACCACAATCTCTGATGACAACCTCTGACAAAATAAACTCACCGGCCACTTCACTGGGTATACTGGTGTGACTGATCCTTAACTCAAATATTTAATTAGCCAATGATGTGGTAGAAACTCAGTGTATTTAGGTATGTAGATACAGTCAAATTCAACCTCAGAACAGGGAAGAAAGTTTGGGATTTTCACACAAATCCATGTTACATTCCTCTAAAAGTCGAGGGGATGCAGGGAAGTAACGAAAAGTATCTAGGTTGGGGCAAAAAAGAGACAAGGAGGCAAAAATATAGATGAAATAAAGTTTTTTTTTTTAAAAATTAATAACTATACTAAAAAAGACAGACAAGTCACTATAAGCATCAAAAGATTTAATGCATAAGAGCACGTCAAAAAGGTTAAATGGTTAAAAATGCCCTCTGCTCCACAGAGCAGGCATAAGCAGTTAAGCCATATGCAACTCAGCTCTCTACAAAGGCTCTCCAGGACTGGAGTTCACCTGATCCCTGATCTTAAGTACTCAAAGCCTAATTGTTGAATAGAAAGGACAGCAGAGAAAGGGCAGCATCTACGGCTGGAAAGAGAGCAAGTCATGCCCAGCCATGGCCCTAACAAGCCATCTTTAGAATTTACAGAGAAAGATCAGAAACAGAGAAAGTATCGAGTGAGTGGCAGTTCTCAGATATTAAAATAGCTGTGAGGAAGGCAATAGTAGCTCAAATAACCACTCATTACAACCACCATTTGCATCGGGTCATTGAAATGATTTAATAGAAGACTATAAAACATTGCCTGATCTGATGAGTCTCAATTTCTGCTGCGACATTTGGATGGTAGGTTGAGAATTTGGCAAAAAGACAATAAATTATGAATTTAGGCACCTTGTAGTGGTGGAGAGCCTACCTATACAACTCATCTCAAACTGGTTAGTTGATCATGTCAATGAGTTCACAGTACTCAAACGGCCGCCACAGTCACCAGATCTCAATCTCCATAATAAAGACTTTAACTGATCAAGCACACACATCCATACATATGCAATAATACTAAGTGCAATAATCCTTTCTGTCATCGTTGTATTTTTACTCAGTTGTATATAGTATTTGTATTTGTATTCTATTTTTATCTTATTGTATATTTATTTTATTTTATTCTACTGTATATAGTATCTATTTATCCTTTGTACGTGTGCAGAATATTTAGAGCCTCATGATTTTGCATGGACTCTGCGTGCAACAAATTCCCCGTGTGGACTAAGGTATCTTTATCTATCACACGATCCCTTTGGGACGTGGCAGAATAGGAGAGATGCATCATGGATACGCGGCAACTGTGTGACGCCATCACGTCATTATGGACCAAAATCTCTGAGGAATGTTTCAGCACTTTGTTGAATCAATGATACGAGGGGATCCCACCCACTGCCAATGAAGTGAGTGGTGAGTATTTCACACTGTGATACACGGGAGTTGAATAGTGCTTATCTTATCTTATCTGTAGCTTCGGACATGAAGAAAATTAAGTGGCATTAATATTTTTTTTCCGTTCAAGCATAGACCAGTAACTGTAACTGTAGCATTGTTCAAATAAGCGTAAATACTGATGTACACAGATCAGAAATCACAGCATGTGCACAATCACTTTATCAACTTTTTTTCTTTGCCTACGTGACACGACCACGTGCTTACAGAGTTTATTACTTTCAGTGCGTGAAGGACGCAAAGCCTTTGTTCTACATCCAGCACTTCAATTCGAAACCCCTTTAATCTCTGCACTTCCTGGGTTTGTGTGGCATCTGTGGTCGATCACTTCCAGATGCGCTTTACAGACTCGCTTTCATGCCCCAAGCAGGCTACAGGCGGAACGTATTTGTGCTTTTCTCTTACCATTTAATGCAACAGCCCCAATAACACAAATGGTGAACAAACGCAGCTTTTAGCCGACAAACAGGAGACGCGTCACAAGTTCACCATCGCTTCTTTTCTCCCGCTGCTTTTCCTTCCTTATTTTATCCGGTCAAATCATTTCCGGTTATTCCTTTCACTAGCATTTTATTTCTGTTTGCTTCCATCCAGTGGTTGGATGATTTAACTGCAGGAAACCGCCCCAGCTCTGAGCATTTAGCGTCACCTGGTGGAGATGCTTACACATTGCACTGCAGTGACAGAAGTGTTCTATAATCTTAAATTATACTTAATTAAAAAAAAGTATATAAGACTTTATTGTGAAACAGAGACATTTCAATAAATACAAAAAGAAGTGACTAAAAGAATTATATGGGAGGCATAAAAAAAGAAATACCTCAGGTTATTAAGGAGAATAAGGCAAAATTTGCACAAAAAAACTGCTTTAAAAGCTCTAGATTTTCTATGATATAAAGAATAATGGCTATAAAAACATGCAGTGTGTGCCATATACACAGCCACTGCATATGCACAATGCAACACAAAGCAACAGAACTTAAAGTGGATACAAATAATGCAGCAGTGTCTAATGATAATTTCTTTAGTACAAAAATGAAAAGCAGCAGGGGAGGACAAAATATGTATGTTTAGTTTATTTTGTTTCTTTAAAATTAGCTCAAATTCTGTGGCCAGAAAAACAAAATACACTCACTGCAGCTAAACTGTAAACTAAATAGCTTCTCCACCTGGGCGCCTCCTCAGAGCAAGAATCTCTAACTCTCACGTCGACACGGAGAAATGTGTTACTGGTAATATTGTGAAAATGGAACGCTGTAAACATGGGAATAAATATTTGATTGTTTTTGGTTGAGCAGAGTCGGCTCGTTGCGTGCATACCAAATAGAACGTGTGCCTGTGTGTGTTTATTGGATGTGCGCACTTGCCAGGTATCATGAATGATGATCTACATTACAGTACATCCAAGTTTAATGTATCAAAAGGCACCTGACTGTTATTGGACAACAATTATCGGGAATCACCAGTCACACATCTGCTCAGCCTATTTACAAAGCTCCAGCTCTGGGAAATGACAAATCAATATCTTATTCCTGGACAGATATTTGCTTTGTGTGAGTGGAAAAGCCTCTCGAGCCCATTTCATCCATACACAGTATACACTCTGAGTCACTGTGTGTATTGGTTGTCTGAATAAAACCAGCTTTTGCTTCGCCTACAGTAGGTGGAAAGACTAGAGCAAATCACTTATTCCTTATTTATTCTTACCACTCAGGTGAGGCTTCTGTATTAGAGAGAAATTCATCTTCCTTTATGTACTACTAATGACTTTATTATGTTATAAATTTGAATTATATTCAATCTTGAGCTTCAGCGTAGCAAAGCTAAAAGGCAGCGATCTGCTGATCTAAGAGAATACATACACCGACACTCAGGGAGCTTTCAACTTGAAATGCTGTACAATGTGCCTGCAAAGTGTGCAGTTATTCATTTTGCATCACATTACTGCAGCACAAGTGGAGCATACTCTGTTTGAAAATGACAATGAACTTAGTTTGCCGCTGATCAAGCACGATCCCGCTCACACCCTGGTTCTTTTCAGGCCCCATCGCGCTCTCTGTCAAGTGGCAAACTCCACTTGTATGTGCATGCTAGTGGTGGATGGTATAATAGCTCCAACTCTCCACACTGCTGATGGAGAATAATGCAGTTTCTGTATGAGTGGCTCTGGCTCTATTCTACAGACCTCTGCACCTGGAAAATTGGGATTTTTGTAGATGAGTGTGTGTATGCGTGCGTGTGTGTTTATTTATGCATGTATACAATTGAAGAGGGAGCCAGCGCAGCAGCTTATCCTCTCCATGCCTTAACAGAGAAATTTAAATTTACATGTAAAGTAAGTGATGAGGGAAATCAATCTTACTGACAGACTTTAGCGCTCCGAGCCACAAGGGACAAGACGGAGTTGGGTCTGCATTTGTGTGGATCAAACACTGCTTTGTACACTTGCTGACAGTACACAAGCTGGGACTTTTATGTTTAGACACTAACATGCACACAAAGCTCCTTCACAGATAAAGTTGTTGATAAAAGAAATGGCACTCTTTTGTTATGACTCAGATATGAGCCTGCAATTTTAAGGGTTCTGCACCAAACTGCTATTCACTAGTATGACTGGATGTGATGAAGTAGGTTCACTGTTTTTTTCTTCCCCTTGTATAATCCACTGTTTATATATTTTTTGCAGCCGACTGTAGTACAGATGGACCTCTGCACAGGGAGGCCTTTGATATGTGGTTCCCCCATCCCTTCCCACTGACACACACACACACACACACACATACACACCCCCGCTCCCAGGATGGGGGTGGAGGGGGTAGAGAGGGTGGAGGGATGGACATATATTTGAGTGGCTCTGACATGTCTGTTTGTTTAACGTGCATTATATATGAAAGACCAGAGTGAGGGAGGAAAGACCATGGCAGCAGGGCAGCCAAACAGAGCAAACACGCAATGCAAGAGATAGAAAGTGAAAGAGGGCAAAGCAATGCTGCTGTTTACAGCTGGGTAGACAAACTGTAGGTGGAAAGCTTCAGTTTTCAGCACAAACACACTAGATTTAGTATCACAGGCTCAACTCAGACTGTTAGGTAACTCTATCTGAGATGTTATCATGCCTTCTTTTAGAGGGAAGAAGGGTTTAATGCTGGATAACAGCAGGATGACCATCCATTACCATTCATCATGTCATATATATTCTCTCAGATCAAATATATATGAAGCTGTTGTTCATTATGGGAGGAAGACCGTTTGCAGAGGACTTATAGATTGAGCCTGTAATGTAATTGACAGATCCATTAAGGCTGATAGAAGTGTAAATAATTTACCTGTGTGTAAGTGTGTGTTCGTGTGTGTGTGTGTGTTCTCCTCAGCACCCCTACTTAGAGTTACTGAAAAACAGCAAACACAAAGGCATTTTCCCTCCTTTAAGTATAACGAAGGGAGAAGACAGTGAGTCTGACAGACAGAGCAGACACATTTTCAGAGAGCATTAAAGCCACGAAGGAGCTCCTGGAGGAAATGGATGTGTATGTGTTTCTGAATGTGTGTGTGTGTGTGTGTTTGTGAGTGTGATGTAGCAGGAGGCTGAGAAAGAGTTTTTGAAGGAGGTCAAAGGGGAGCTTAAATAAAGGAGGAGGACAGAGTTGAAGAGTTCAAAGGAGCAAAAAATAGTCACTGCTCTGAAAAAGAAAAAAAGAAAGAAAGAAAAAGCTCTTATCGCATGAGATCATCCAGCTAAAGTCACCCAGAGAGGCAGGTGTCGGCTGATGTCAGCGTTTAATATTTGCTGTAATTCAGTGAAGTCAGCGACTTGTCGAGACCTTGTTTGCAGGATTCATTAAGCGAAGTCTGCGGATAAGGTAATCTGCCTCATTATATTAAAGACAAAGGCACAAAGTGAAAGAGGAGAGGGAACATTTTGCTTTGTTGTGGCTCTACTGCAGTGTGAGCTGACCTCTAGAGGGAGCTCTTATCATTCTAAAGTATCAAAACGCTTTTAGCTGGGTGATGCACTCAGCTCATAATTTAACCATAGCTTTTGTGTGATTTGAGCCATAAAGCTCAGGCTTTCCTCAATCCCTAAGACTCTTTGTTTTGGGCCATGAGACGACACAAAGTCCCTCTGGCAAAAGAGGGCGAGCCAGGTTTCTGGAGCTCCCAAAAGATCAGTGGCAAGAAAGAAACCCACATCCTGCTGGCTTTGGAGTTTGGTCTGTCCTAAACTCAGTGACCAGTGTAAGAATCGGAGAGACTGTGAGAAGACTTGATGCCTGACTTTTTTTAACCATCATTGACTGGAACACTGAGTAAACATTAAATGCTGGGACTTAACACTGAAGTATTTTAAGCTTGCTGTGTAACCTGGCAAGTATACACTCTTTTTAATGAGATATTTGAGGCAAAAGAAAAACACATGGCTCATCCCTTTGATTCCTTAGTAAGTTCACTGCTAATTACGCCACATAAATCTGTATTACATGTTGTTAATGTGTGAGAATGAGGTTCCAGGATTTTACATAATCACCATATTTGGAAAATAATTGCTACCTGTCTGTACACTTATGTTTAAAGTCTGATGATATTAGAATTATGATACATTTCTGAACTTTGATGCTGTTTCTGCTGATTGCTTTGAAAGTGTGAACATAAATTTGTGTGTGTGTTTTTCTTGAGCCAAACTTGCCTGCATGCTGTTTAGTTTCTTTATGATTAATGATATAATACAGAAAACTAAAACTAATAAGATTCTGTTTTTGCAGTTACACACTAGTTATTGCAGGCATACACCATTATGTGTACAGCGGGCACACACACACCCCTCCATTTCTCCATTTTCATATACATATTTATTGAACTATTGATGTTTTTCAGGCTCCAGTGAAAACACTGAAAGAAGTATTCATTTTATTTGTGAATGAAGCACAGATAAAAAGCATTTGGAGGCAAAAGAAAAAGGAAATCCGAACAGTACAAAGGGCTTATTATTGAACTGTTTTCCTCTTGTTCCATCAAGTGAAGACCAATAGTTTTGAAGGCTTAAATGATCCTCTGTGCTCATCATCAACTGAAAGAATCTTTGGAACTTCACTGATCTGATCAATACTGGCGCTGATTGAGACAGAATTAAATTCAACGCGTGTGCTTTCATTAGGAAAATGATATGACTGAGCCAGATGGCTTTCATTCTTTTCAGTCAGCCTCCAACCATCAATGCTGCTTCTATATGCTCATTTCTGTTCAAGTCACCACTTTCAAATAACAGCGTAAGTGTTGGGAAAACAGCAAAATCAATGACTGGGTAAAAACCCAACACTGCATATAATGTTTCCCTCTTATGTTTTTTTTCCCCACATCACCCTGAGCTACGTAGGCTAATTAAACTCCAGGAAACAGAACACAAACTAATGACTTGAGTGATTTTCCCGTGTGTTTGTGTGTTTGTGCAGCCAGAGCTGTGAGGTGGCGTCTATGTCTCTGTGATTTTAAGTGCTTGTGACAGCCGTCACTCTCTCCTGCTGTGTTTCCACTCCACATTGGTGTGAATATGTGTATTTGCGCCTGCGTGTGTGTATAATCATTTTTTGGTAGACCAGATATGCCAGTGATTCATACTTGTGTGTTGCATCACACCCAGCATCCCCAGAGGGAGGAAGTATCTTAACTGATTCAACTGCAAAAACATCTCTACTTCAGAACCTTTAACAGGATGAAGAATTAAAACATAAAAGAGCTGTGACATATAACTACTCAAATGTGCTTCTAGGCTGCTTAGGCTGCTGCCCCCGCGACCCGGCCCCGGATAAAGCGGAAGAAGATGGATGGATGGAATATGCTTCTATGTTTACTTCCCTGCTTGAGGAGTAAAGTAAAAAAAAAAAACCAACAACTGACAACTTACTGACCAAATAATTATTTGCTAGAATTTTGTGATGAGTTCAAATACTTTATGAGAAATTATAGGAGAAGCATAAACTCTTGAGGTAAATAATAAAGTTGGTCTTGGATTTGGAGGTCTTGCATTAGGCATAATTGCATAGGACAGTTAAATGTCACCGGGGAAGAAACACAACATGGGAACAACATGCCAAACATGTCTCTTCTGCTAGGATCTGTAAGCGAATGTTGCTGTTATGTTATATGCACCACAACTCCCAATGGCGCCCATTACAACCTAGTGTTAAGAAAGCTAATGAATATATGAATGACTTAATTCAAAATGAGAAAATTAAGTGATGATTCTCCCCTAGTATAAAAGATGGACATACCAACATGACGTCACCTACTTGTTAGTGAAATTAAGATATGAAATCACAGACATTTTTCACCAAGTCATCTTGATCCGCTAACTCTTTTCCCCTTGAATGCGTAATAGGCGTAACCCTAGTTTTCCTTTCATAAACTGAGCGATTTCTGTCATATTTCAGTCCTGCTTCGAGAACAAAATGAGAAGAGAGATGATGAGATAGCCTTTATTTGTCAGTTGCAGGTCTTTTGCCCACAACCGAGATGACAGACCTTGCCGACCGTACATACAATACAAACATCACATTGGGGAGACAGGTCAGGCCAGGTAGCGAGGAAAAAAACATCGAAATGTGTAACACAGAAGGATAATACAGGAATGCACAGGTATCAACACACCATAACACAATAAACACAGACAGCAACATGGGAAAGTGTTCCAGTGTGTACATCTGATCTGGGACCGCTGCAATCTTCGACTGCGCCTCCAGCTGACCCGATGTCCACATCATGGGGGAGGTAAGCGTTGGAGGTAGCGTTGGATAGGGAGGGTGATGCGTCAGTGAGTGCTTATCAGTATCAGTATATGTATGTGTGTGTGTGTCCATAGTTATCAGCTGAGAACTATGGACAGTCAAAATGATTGACTGTGCATCAGGTAACAATGAGAGTAATCTCTGCATATATAGCTTACCCCTGGAAAAAACCCAGAACCTCTTCTAACCAGTCCTGTCTTCTGATATATGCTGAGGCGTCAAAACTCAACATTAAGGGTACAGAGGAGGTTGTCAAATGTCGTCTTTATGGGGTTAAAACTGGATATGAGGCGGAGCTGACTGTGAAACCGGACTCTCACTAATTAATTACTTATCAATCACCACTCATTAGCCAATGAGCATTTCAAGGATAATCCTTCTGTCTGAGTAGAACACTCATAATTTATAAAATTGACTTAATGTTCGATTCAATATGACCTGAAGCTAGTGATCGAGCCCATAAAGTCATCAGCGAAGTGTTTACTGAGGTCACAGAGCAAGCCCCCCCCCTCCCAGTGGCCATTAAACAGAATGCAGGATTGAGGCGTGCACATCCTGAAGCTGCATCCATCTTTTACACTGTTTTTGTTCTCCGTATGTTCACTCAAGTTTCATTCCACATTGCGAATTCATGCAAGTCAGACAGACTGTCTATTTTCTTGCCTCACTGCTGAATCTCTGCCCACCTTGTTTTCCTGCTTCCACCCTTTTTCTGCTTAAAAATTCTAGAAACTGAAACTCTCCATACAAGCTGTGGTCATAAAAACATAGATGCACAGACTCGCTGCAATTATTCAATGTAAACAGATTTTAAGATGTTTCATTGAGCACATTTACTCTGTGCTGCACGCCTTTGTGTGTTTTAAGCAGTCCATGAGTGGATTACAGGGCTCTACATGTGGTTCCTATGTGTGCTACTGGCTGCACCCACATCCTCACATACCTCTGTCTTACTGAAAAACTGAAGCTATACCCCTTCTGTCCCCATAGATTTCTATCCTATAACCAGACAATCACTTAGTGTCTGGCTGTGGCCTGCAACCCACACACTGCACTATTCCTCACTCGGCCACATAAATGGTATATTATGCAATGGGTGGCCTACCTCAGGTCATTAAGATGCCCTCAGTCAGCAAAACTGGCACATCTGAGTGTGCTGATCAGCCTGGCCCTGTGGTTGGTGGAGGAATGATAACTGCACGCTAATTAAAAAGCCATTCATTGGAGTGAAAGGCCAATTAAAGGCCTAATATTTGATAAGACTCTCAGCTCACTCAGCAGCAAGCCCACCTGGGAAGTATTTATTAAATGTTAATGGAGACTGTAATTAATATCCAGGGTGGATTAATGCGCAACTGAATATCATTCACATTCACACAGAGGACGGGAGAGGGGGTGACGAGTTCGAGAGAAAGAGAACAAGTACAAATGAGAGAACGATATGTAACCTAATATTCTGCATTTGTAAAAAAAACATCTCTCATGCAGATGTGCCATTCATCGGGAGCATTCCCACCATGAAGCATAAAGTTTTTTTTTTAAAACAGATACAGAAAAAAAGTCACAGAAATATTAAATTCCTTGTTGCAGCTCTCGTTTTCCATTTTCTAAATATAGAAGCCAGTTAGAGCCTGATAACTGGGTACTTGTGCCTCTGTATATTTCTATCCATGCTAATGGGCCATCTGACTACAAAGGGTGTGTGTGTGTGTGTGTGTGTGTGTGTGTGTGTGTGTGTGAGTGAGTGATCGTGTTTACATGAGCTTTATTTTTTTTGGCTGCTCCTTCTGAATTCAGTTAATTGTGATTACTTGTTTAATTTCCTGTTTTATTTTGAAATTCTGATTTCATTGTTGCTACACTGGTCAAAAAAAGGAACACTCCAGATGAGATCACGAATCTGGTCCATCCAGGGCATCACTGAACTCCTGGAGAGTCTGCTTACATTGTTGTGCACCAGTATCATCCCACACCCACTACACCAGGGTAGGTAGTCTGATAATGGTTAGTCTGATAATGGGTTCAAAGATTTCATCCTGATATATATATGTGTGTGTATGTGTGTGTGTGTGTGTATATATATATATATACTTTACAGACATTTTTGCATGTGGCTCATATAGAAATTAGAATTCAAATTCCAAAATTTGGTGTAATACATGACACATAATATTGCCAAAACT
Organism: Simochromis diagramma; assembly: GCF_900408965.1. Classification (NCBI taxonomy): domain Eukaryota; kingdom Metazoa; phylum Chordata; class Actinopteri; order Cichliformes; family Cichlidae; genus Simochromis; species Simochromis diagramma. The sequence goes on along the minus strand of NW_024387152.1, from coordinate 1,753,052 downwards.
ATGTGTTTGTTTGCCTTCACACACATATGAACTCGAGTGCCATTCTTAGTACACAGAGTTTAATATGGGAAGGCTCCACAAGTGAGTGTGTTTATGGCAATTTCTAATCAGAAGTGCGTTTGTGAGGTCACACACTGATGTTGCATGAGAAAGCCTGGCTAACAGTCTCCACTTTAATTCATCCCAAATATGTTCTGTCTCTGACTCTGTGGGCACCAGTCAAGTTCCTCCACACTTAACGTCCTCATCCATGCCTTTATGGACCTTGCTTTGTCCACTGGTTCACAGTCTTTTTAGAACAGGAAGGGGGCAACCCCAAACTATTCCCACAAAACTGGGAGCATGAAACTGTCAAAATGTCTTAATGGTAAACATTAAGAATTCCTTTCACTGGAACTCAAGGTCCGAGCCCAACTCTTGAAAAAATCCCACACCATAATCTCCCCTCTAGTAAACTTTACAGTTCGCACAATGCAGTCAAACAAGTGCTGTCCTTCCAGCAACTGCCAAACCTAGACTAGTGCATTTTGTTGTAATACCACTAAAGGCTGATTGTGGAATATTTAGTACCAAGGTGCACAGGTGGCATCCTATCACGGTACTTCACTAGAATTCACTGAACTCCTGAGAGCGACCCGTTGTTTCACAAATGTTTGCAGAAACGCTCTGCATGCCAAGGTGCTTGATTTTATATACATGTGACCAGAACGCAGAACCTTCTTGCTGTGAGGTAACAGTGTTAAACACCACCCACTGCCTTTTCAAAAAGATATGTTTGAAATGTAATTAGTATCACAGTAGTCAGCAACATCGGTCTTTTTGTTACAGAAATGTTTTCTTTTAGCAATAATTTATTTCAATTAGTATGAAATTATCTTTTTGACGATTTGAGTTTTTGTGCTTTACGTAAGCAACTGTAAGCACTGAGAGCACAATTTTAAAAAATGTAATTAGTGCCATATATAGGCTACTTGAAACCTTTTGCTTTATTTGTATTGTATGTTGCATGAAAAGAAAATCAGTTCCCTGCTTGGCTGTGTCAACTGCCCTTGTTTCTCCCTCAGAAGATGGCCTCCATTTATAAGTTGTTCTTTTTAGAAAACTGTCCTCATGGTCTTCCTAAGTAGCACAAAGCTTGGGAGAGATTCACAGACAGCAGAGGACAGGTCAGGTTGAACTGTAAATAACCGTGCACGGCAGAATGATTTCCCCCAAGAAAATACCTTTTGCTCCTTCGTTTTTCTGCCTACAAATACCTTCGTTTATTGCTGTTACTCTGAGCTGAGTTACTGTTTTACACGGTCTTGGTTGTCTTTCATTAACTTCTCATCGTGATTAGCTGTTTTGATTTTACTTTGACCTTGTTTACATCTCTCCAACAAGTCATTAGGAACTATATAGAGTGTCTTCATTACTGATGGCTGCTCTATTAACCAAGACTAATAGACATGGTCACAGAGGACGGACATGCCAATAGCACTAAAAACGCTAAAGCTAATTATCTAGTGGATTGGGGGCTGGAGTTAAGGTTATAGCTAAAGACTGAGGGTAGAGTTAGAATTTGGTGAGGTTTACTTGACTTTTTCCCAATAAGCTGTCAGCCAGCCAACGATCCAGTGACCCTATGTTTCAAAAAGGCTGGATGTTCATTGGTTTGGGTGGTTGTGTCTCAGGGGGTAAAGTGGGTTGTCTGTTAACTGGAAGGTTGGTGGTTCGATCTATGAGAACGTAAGGCGATGAGTGCTTAGGCTTAGGAAAAAAGCACTTGTATGGTTGAATGAGGCATGTAAGAAAGTACTTTGAGTGTTCAAATTGAGTGAAAAAGTGCCATATAAGCGGTAGTCCTTTTAATCTATGCTCAGTGTGTGTTATTTTGACATGTTTCAGGTTTGTGTCTTTGTGTGTATCTGCATATATTATAAGAAACAAACACCATGAAAAATATAAAACTGAGTTAATAACATTTATCTTAATACCATCAATAATATTCATAATAAAGCAACACACCACTGATTTTCATATTGCACACATATGCTGCGCTAGTGTGGCTTTGGATCAGTGTTGCCAACTCCTCAGTAAGGAAAATCGCTATTGGCTGTCCTAAAAGTCGCTAGAAGTCGCTAAATGACGTCATCGCCTAATTTGCATAATTGGACATGCTAATGTATTTGTAACCTACGTTGTTGGAGAGAGAAATAACATCGTGGAAGAGACGTAAAGTGAGCAAAAAACGTATTAAATGCAGTTAGAATTTATTTAGAACTACAAACTAAATTTCTTTTAGCAATTATTGTTTTTTAATGTCACAATTCCAACCCTGCTCCTTTGGCTTAGACCAGCAAAAGTGACCCGAAATAGGCGCTCTGGGGTAGTTACTTTGTGTGTGTTTGTTTATTAGTAGTTTTAAACCTTGTGATCGACAAAACAGCATAACAGTAAAAGAACTGACTGAGTAAGAGAAAAGTCGCTAAGGGGGTCTGAAAACTCGCTAAATATAGCGACAAAGTCGCTAAGTTGGCAACACTGCTTTGGATGCCTCTTACATGTGCAGGTCCTGCAAATGAAACCAGGCAGTATTACACGCACCATTGAGAAGAATCAAGGACTCAGTGGTAACCAGTAATAGTTTAATTAATCGATGTATGTGTGTTCCTGAGCATGTGTGTGTGTGTGTGTGTGTGTGACAGAGCTTGTGAGCGTGCATCACTGCATGTTCAACAAACTACATAAATGAAGTGTGGTCAATAACATACACAGCTGTGCACTTACAGTTAGTGTAAATTTATTGTTTCCATGGTCCGTTAGCTGTGTACGTGTGCGCGTGTGAACCAGCGTTAAGACCACAGTAACCAGTAAATCAAACAGATACAGCAGACAAAATGTTAAAAAGTCACTATAGAGGTAGTGAGCTAAGATGGATGAGACTATTAACTGATATAAAGTAAGAATAGGAGGGAAGGCAAACTCCAAGAAAATCAGCAGGAAACGGTTGCTGAACGGCTCTCAGATCAATACTAATAACCACACACAGTGTATGACTCCTCTCATCTCTAATAACTCATATGGCGGAGAGAAGCACACACGGCGAAGAGAGAGGCTAGAACACGGAGGCTGTTAAAGGGGAGGCGGAGAAAGGAAATATGGGTGTAAAGTTCAAATTTGTCTGCTTTTGCTCTCTCCGTTGGTCTCTTGCTTTCTCAGCCTCTCCCCCAACTGTTTAATAAACAGGCAGGGCGGGCAGACAGCCATGTTTGAGATGCCACTTCATCACTGTGGAAAAGCGGTGCCACCCATTTCCACCTCCTACAGCACTCGCTGAGCTCACAAAGCTACAGTCATATTTGGAAGATTAGAGAAGTGTGCGCGTGTGTTGTTGGAGAGCCATACAATTTGTGGTGAATTAGATTGTTCTAAAAGCATCTCTCAATAAGAGGCTGGTGAATGCGTTTGCCCTAATGGCCTGCCTTTTTATATTTCTTTAATGAAGTTACAGAAGAGGAGAAAATGGTCAACCCTGCCAAGCTCCTCTACACATGCACAGCACTCTCCATTTTCTTCCTAAACGGCAGTACAGGCATTAACCTCAGCTAATTCTGTTACCAGAGAGAAACTGAAGCTGCATAATGCTTATCTTCTCACACTTCAGCACACAGGAAAATTTGCTTCTGTGTGCGTGTGTTTTCTCTCTGTGTATCTCTGTGCATGACTATGTCAGCTGAACTTACCAATGCTGTATCAAAGCATAATAATGTGATCCCAGCTTTTTTTAAATGACAATCCCATTTCACCCAGGCTTCACAGCTTTGGTGAGATTTCAGTACCTTGCTAAAATTCAAACATATTCACGCTACGTTGAGTTGAAACCTCCCCGTGAAGGAGAGAAAGTGTAAGAGAGAGGCACAGGGGCAGGGAAAAAAAGAAAAAGGGGGGCTTATGTAATGTCAGATGAGAGAAACTAAGCACATATGCAGATATCGCAGCGCTGCTGAGTCTTGAGTGGAACGATAAATCCTGGTTGCTATTTTTGTTAGGTAATAGATTGTTATCAACACAGCACATTGGTGTAGTGGTTAGCAATGTGGCATCACAGTGAGAGGATCTGGGTTTGAATCTACCAGCTGGGGCCTTTCTGTGCGGAGTTTGCATGTCATCCTTTTGCCCGTGCGGGTTCCCTCTGGCTTCCCCCCACAGTTCAAGGACATGCATGCTAGGGTAATTGGTGATTCTAAATTAGCCAGTCTTAGTGACAGGCTGTCGATCTCTCCAGTATGTACCCCATCTCTTGCTCTGTGACAGCTGGTGTGAGCTCCAACCGCTCCCTGTGACCCTAAATTGGATAAGCATTTAAGGAATTAGATGGACTGATAGATTTCACCAGTATGCTGTTTGAAGAACCTCTTCAGAACATTTCCAATAACTGTGCATGTTGGAAATGATCTGATCTTTCTGGACTTGTTCTGATTCAAATGGCAAGCGACCCATTGTCTGCTGCATATACATGGAGCCAAATTTGGGGATGTAGCTTTCATAAGCCAGCCATTATGTTGAGACACAAGAGCAGATGGCCTCCAAAGCCCTGCCTGGAATTTGCTTCCTACAAACACCACGAGGACATATTGTCTGTAATATTTCTCAGGCATTACTTTGCTATGGCATGACCCTTGGGTATTAACAGAAATAAAAGAGCTGATTTGAATCGTCACATAAAAAGCAATATGTTGCAATTAATTCAAATAGTGTTTGTTGACGGCGATTGGATCATAGTGTGTTATCCTAGCAATCTGCTGAAAAGGACCTCTGTACTTGTCAACAAAAACCTGAAAGAAAAGTTTCGATGCTTTGAGGATTTGAATATTGACATAATTAGAAACACAGGCTTGAATGACGCACTACTTTTATGCAATAGAGGACAAATTTGAAACACTGACTTGGAACAAAAAGAGACGGGGTATAGTCAGAGCATACTACGTGTGACAGGTACTGCAGCTCAACTACTTTTGTATTGCTCCCTAAAAGGAAACAGAAAGTATTAGGAGTAGAAATAAAACAGGATCAGCTCCCGAATATGTATACGACTCAGAAAAGCTCAAAGAGGGCTCACACCTTACAGGTAGGTGATTATGAGTTAAATCAAATTGAATGGGGTATATGAGGATTAGCTCTTGATCTATTTTGATGATGTACATTCTTCTGAACATTTCACTGGTGCACATTTTATTGATCCCTGCAGCCTTATTTGCTGACCAATAGTTTACCCTTACCCATAGATTTTCTCTAGGGCTATATTAAAATAGTACGACACCTCATAAAACAACAATGATGCATATATCTATTGACTTATCCTAATCAATGACTCAGTTCTAAGTCATAAGCCATATATTCATATTTTACAGGGCCTAATGGGTTTATCTGTCTACTCCTGCTTTTCTCGTTCCCTCTCCAATATCGGTATGTTCATACTGAGAAGAATAATGTCTGACTAAAATCCCATTGATTTGGACACACGTGTCTGCTTGAGCGTGCGCATGGTGTCAATTTTCCATAGGTAAGAATGCATGGTTACAAGATACATGCAGGTTAGTCTTTGTGTAATGAAACCTGTATCGTTATGCCTGCGGTTATAGTTCATGAAATGTATTTTGTGGGGTTGAAATCAATGGAAAAGCAATACTGATAGCAGCAAAGCTAATTTTGCATATTAAAACATACATAAAATTAGCAATGAGAGGAAGAGTGTAACCTGAGTTCCTTCTTTGCTAGTGTACATAAAGACCAAAAATATATTTTTAGGTGAATGTTAGTGAAAAAGAACCATCACGCTAAAATCATGGTGGTAATGCTGAAAAGAACAAACTTAACATTTTAAATTGTCTTAGGAAAAGAAAATAACTGGAGAATCTGAGAGGAAACACAAGTGTGGGCCAGACAAAGAACAACTGTTTGAATAGTTATGACATGTGTCTCATATCTGTGCTATAAACATATCAAGAGAGCTAGCAGAGAGCTGAGAACAGCTTAGTTCTGTTACCAATAATGTTGTCAAGCTGTAAGAAGATATTCAAACGCTGGATGAAGCCAAAACAGGTTTTGGACATCCTCGCCATAATCTTGATAACTATTGATTCAAAGTCAGACCAGTGCAGCTGAAACCAAGATGGGAGACTTCAACGAAGCCATAAATATGTGTGGATGGATCCAGCCTAGTAGCTGTGAGTGAAAGTCTGTTATGTGAAATATTATGAGGTATTGTGTTGACACAAGAAGAGAAGGAAAAAGTGTTATACTCTATTTGGCTATAGGCTGTGTGTGGCTGCAGACATTATATCTTTATCAATGGATCACCTCATTCACCTTTATGCACTGAGCTGTTAGTAATATCAAAGTAACCTGTTGGTCGTTTTGACAGCAAACTGAGTTGTTTATCATGTTTTGTGGGTTTTGTGTGTAGCGATTTTAGATAGTTGCCTTATTTGTCCTTGGACGTTTGGTCAGATTAATATTTGCTGCTTTTCTTATTTCTCATAACTCTGTTCTTACTGTGTTGTTGAGTGCTTTCCTCTTTGAGCTCTATTTTAGCTAGTGATGAGTTTTTGTGGTTCGATATTAGCACCACAGCTCCACGGTGTTCTTGTTGAGAGAGTGGTTCATACAAAAAGACTTGTGTTGACTCACCAGCACACCTTGGTGCTTGTGATTTTCTGTTTCATAACATTTTGTCCTAATTTTTTTCTTTTGGTTTCAGTATTTGCATTTGGTTCAAACTCCAAGCATTTTTGTGCAGTTTTAGAACCACAGACCTTTATTTGTTGCTATAATGACGTCTGTGTATTCTAGAAAGTTACTTAATCGTCTGTAAAAATGATGTTTGCATGTGTGTTTGACATATTATGTGAATTTGTTTCCTTAATTATTTTTAAAGATTAATTTGCAAAAACATAACAAACAAGAAACAAATGAAGAAGTAACAAAGCTCATAGGTTAATTATGAATATGCAATTTTCTTTCCGATGAAAAAAGTCGGACATTATTCCAGTTTTCTGGAAACTGTGTAAAAGTTTTGTGCCTTAAAAATATTTTTTGGACTCACCTATTCTTAATGTGGCCGTTCACACTGACAAATCTGCAGCATTTGTTTCTTTACATCATGTTCAATTTTTCTGATTTTCAAATGCGAATAAACAGATCTGACCAATCAGATCACTGCATTTGGCAGCGGTCTGCCTCCTCAGATGGGGTCCCAACTCTGTTTGCAGGAGCTGCTTCTGCCTTCTGTTGAGAACTGAATGAGTTTCACGGTGCATTATTTGGGGATGAATCGTTCACAAAACGTGTGTGTGTGTAAATACACTACATGACAAATTCACATTCGAAAAAATGTTGAATTTCATGTTGTTTTTTTCCTCGGTGTGTAATAACCTTAAGAACTTTAATTGGCACCATCATTTACTTGATGTCTTCTATAAAAAACAGACAGTTAAAAACCATTTACATTTTTTCCAGACATACACTAGGTTGCTCTCACAGATCTAGTAAAAAGGTTACTGGACAGAGCTATTTTTTTGTACATATAAAACCCGCCTATTGATGCATTGCAGTGTGTTTCACTTTGTCTAAAATGTTTTACATGTGTGCGTGGCTCTGTAATTGCATGTCTAAAATACTAAATGGTGATGTTACTGTGCTCATGTGTTGAATTTCTTTAAGCACCTTAAATAATGAAGACTGAGCTGAGCAGGTGTTTCAACTGAATATTTTATATTTGTGTTTGAGAGAATGAATGTTGAAGAAAGGAAATGGGGAATGCCAAACTGGAGATTAGTGGCTGTAACATTAGCATTGTATATTATAACCTCAATTCCAAAGAATTTGGGATGCCATGTAAAATGTAAATTAAACCAGAAAAAATGATATTCAAATCACATAAACCCATATTAAAAAGTACAGTTCAGTACCCTCACTCTTCTGCTACAAAGCTAACACTGTTAGATGCAGTTTGTGGTCGAGCATTATCTTGCTGATATATGCAAGGTCGTCCCTGAAAAATGCATTGTACGGATGGGAGCACATGCTGCCCTAAAACCTGCAGATTCCTTTCAGCACTGATTGTGGAAATTTATTTGAGGCTGTATTATATTATTATATACACAGTCACATGCCAATGCATGTTACATTTGGTTTCAGGGAAGGAATATCTTGCGCAAATCAATATTCTGTATTTATATTGACCTCTGCGTTTCTAGGGTATATTGCTAAAATGCTAAACTATCACTCTGATTGATCCTGCATCCTGGGATAGTTACATTTGTGGCCAGATGAATGTAGGCTGTGACAGATCAGCACAGAAACAGATTAATCTGAAGCTCATCGACTGGTTACCAGTCTGATTCCAGCCACTTGCTGATCAATTGGTGCATCGCTAGCATACTGATAACCTCTGCATATGGATCTAAGCACATATGCAAATTTGATTGTCATATAAGGAAAACCATATGTGTTATTAATGTCATGCAGCTTCTGTGCATGCAGGTTGTATAAGAAATCATATATATAAATATATTAGTATAGTAAAAAAAAGGACAAACGTTATCAGCAGCACCTGTGTTTTCCCTGGTTTGGCAAAAATGTGTTCTGTGGAAAAGGTCTGTGCAGATATAAAATATTACTACAGAATGATGTCATTTATTTAAATGCTGTTGCTAAAATTAGGCTTAGTTAGTATTCAAAAGATCTTTGTGCAGATAGGATGATGAAAACACAGCATGGAATCGTTTATTTTTCTTTTTTAGACTCACTCTATTGCTTCTCCATACAATATGAAAGTGGCATGTTGTGTGTGTGCGTGCACTCTTACTTACATGTGTGAAGTGGGTGAGGACAGGGGAACTAATGGTGACTTATTAACATCATAATTCAGCCAGGCAGGACAACTAATCACTGAGACCTCAGATAGACCAGCCACGGGGGGTGATGGATGACGCCCCTGTGTGTGTATGTTTGTGTTGGTGTGTGCTTGTCTCCATGCATGTGTGTGTGAGTGAGTGGCTGTGTGCGTCGGTGATAGATGGCTTGTGCGGGGGTCCTTTCACAGTGAGATGTCTTCTAATCAGTCTTAATGATTGGACTTCATTGATGAGGGGCATCGATGAGAATGGGATTGTAGGTCCCGGGCATGGCGGCAAAACTCTCTGAAACAAGAAACACCCAGCTGATATCCTCTCTACTTCAGGATTTGAAGAAATTATAACAGTAAACAATAAATCCCTATACGTGTGTGTGTGTTTGCATGGGTGCTACTGATTACTGCCGGTGCTCTCCTATGTGTCAGCTTTCTTTAGCTAGCAGATGGCAGGGCTGAAGAAGTTTTCACGAGCAACTCTATAGAGAGGTGTGTGTGGACTTCCCTTCTCCTGTCTTCTCCTCCTCTGTCTGTGTCTCTATCCATCTCTCCCCCTCCTCCCTTTGCGATGCCACTCATCCGTCTCGGGCCCAGTCAGGCTGTTTACACTCATTTAGCTCCAACTGAGGTGCAGCAGACCAGCCTGTTTGGTATTTATATCTAAAGAAAGAAAAGGAGTGTAAACAGGATGCAGAAGACTAAAACTGGAAAGAACATGTCCAAGATCTGCAGATAGGCGAGAATGAGATTGCCATCATGGTTTGTGCTCATTTTTAGCCTGCAGTTATTGTAACTAATGCAAGCAATGAAATTACTTTGCCGCGATAATTTAGCACATGTCAGATAGGAGTTATTCATAATATGGACATTTCCCCACCCTTCCCCTCTCTTTCTCTCCATCCCTCAGCAAGTAACCAGGGCCAACGGAAGAAAGGAAGAGACAAACTGAATTAGTGTTCTTTTCATCATCGTGACCAGCGAGTCGTCTGATAACCCTGATCTCATTATGAACGCTAATTGTTAAGTTCCCCCTGCTCTCTTCCTCGCTTCCTCAGCATACGCATGTTCAGGACTAAATGCCCATCTCAGTGAGAGGAAGCTTGTGTCTGAGTATTTACTTCCTGCCTGCTAATGGCACCAACTTCAGTTCCAATATCCACTTTTAGCATAATCATTCTGAGCATGGGTAGCATTACAAGAGATTGATGATGCGTTGAATGCAGTCTGGCAAATCTTCCAGCTTTCACATGCAACCATCTGCATCTCAACTCCCGTTCTGTTTTCCTCCCGTTCTTGCATGTTTGTTCAAAAATGTAATTGCACGTGTATCATTTATTTAGTTATTTTCATGCCGATTTTTGTATCTGTGTGTGTGTAATGTTGTCATAAGTCGTGATCGAAATAAACCATGTACACAAGTAAGTAATATTATTTCACATGCATATTAGCTGCTGCAGAATACACACAAATACAAATTCACATTCTGGTCCAACTATATGCAGAGTTACACACTGTGCTACAAACTGAACCTTGTTTTGTAGCCTGTTAATATAAAACCACTTGCAATAATCCTGATCATGAGATTTGTTTTCATAATCACATCTTACAGCAGACTAATGGGGCAGAAGCGGCAAAGCCTGCCAAAGAATCCACAGGTTTTAAAAGGATTGCACTGTCAGTACATCCAGGGATACATAGCAAAAAAGGACTGTTAAGAGGTCCTACATCCTACCAGTTTAAGTCATGTTAACGGTAATGGTAGTCTCATATGTTTCCAGAAAATATATTTCAAGTTTCAGCCTATAAAACCGCACCAATTGTTTTTTGCACTCTGCCTGCATACCCTTGGTTTGGATGTCCGATAAAGGTTTAGGTTTAAGATTAAGCACAGGAAGTATAACAAATGGACGTATCTAAAGGCTTGTTTTGCACCTTGCGTATTTCCACCATCGCCATCTTAGCTGCAAAAACACATGACAGGTGTTGGGGTGGGTTCTTTTATTTCCTTCCTCTTTTCTCATCTTCATTATCTTCCTGATTAGCCTTCTCTTTGTATGTATAGTGTCTTCTGTCTGTGCTTTTTTCACATCATGTTCTGCCTGGTAAGCGTACTGCGTTTTACTTTTTTCAGCCATAAACAGCTCACTTTTTGTGAACTCAATCTGATTCATGCCTACTGAATTTGGGTTCTCATTTTTGATCTTTATGACAGTCTTCCTGGGTTAGCTGGTAGTTCAGCTGGGACTAGCAGAAGAACCGCTAGTGCTTTCAGCCTTTGGGATCTGTTGCCATCTGTCCATCTTTGGTTGGACAAAGGTTGATCGCTCTAGGCTAATTAGCACTCAGTGGAGAACTGCTTCTCTTCTTCTACAGTGCTTTGTGCTCCACTCTGCTCCTCCTCTTCTGTTTTACAAACAGTGACAAACAGTCAGAATTCAGACTGAAGAGAAAAACTAACATGGTTTTAATAAATATCTGTATCCACTTTAATTTTTTTTTTTTATATTTAATTCCACAAACCTTAGATTTGCAGAAGGTTTGTATAGGTAGTCATAATACAGATCAATGTAAATACAGAATATTTATTTGCATTTATTCCCTGATATACTTGTATAACAGTATAATACAACCCCGATTTCAGAAACTTTCCAAAATGTAAATAAATCTGTATGAAGCTGATATAGTGCAGTAGACTGGAACATGGTTAATTAAAGCTCTTTATTAGTGAGGTCATGCTCATGTAATTGGATTAAATGTTAGTAATCACAGGAGGATCGGTACTTGCACTTGGTTTCACAAAACTGGCAAAAGACTGATTTGTGCACAGAGAATATAACTTATGTGTGCTCAAAACTCTCACATGTGTAGTAGCTGCTTTGGTGGATTTTTTTCTTTTACATAAAATTCTGTTACAAAATATTCGTGTTCTTGGTTCCGCTAGAAGAAATCCTGAATGTGGGACAAGGGAACATCAGGCATTTTTTGATTATTGGTTTCCTCTATGTTCCTGCTGTGAGTAATGACCATGAGTCTTAATGGGGGTCTTACCAGTGTCCTGCTATTAATTAAAGCTTGATTGGAAGAATAAATTAATCTCACCGTGGTCCGCCCGATCAATAACCCATATGAGGGCTCCATTAAGCACCAAAGGCTGAGCACTCGGCATGTGATGTGATGTGTGTGTGTGTGTTGAAGGCGTTAGGAGAGTCAAATGGTTCTCTTAGATTGCAAGTGATTTTCGCCCCTATTAATCACAACAACCTCATCAAGTCACGGGAGGTTTGTGTAAGCGTGTGAGGCTTCTCCATCCGCCTATGCAAGTGTGTTCATGCATCTGTATCTGCTGATTTTAATTTTTCAACACATTTAATTTAATTTGGAGTTTTTCATGTAGACTGCAAGAATGGTATTTCACACATGCAAGTCAGAGGAATTTGACATTTTTCACTTGAATCAGTCAAACCTCTGCTATGAACCAAAGGCAAATGGCATTTGCACATTTTAAAGTTCACTCATATGAAATGCTAATCCGGGATCCGGAGTCATTTTTATATGCAGGCCCAACTTGGGCAAAATTATTCAGAGAAACTTTATAAAGATGGCAAATATTGACTCATGATGAAAAAAGTGAGACACGTTATATTCAAAGTGATATCATTTGCAAACCTTATCTATCTCTGGAAAACTTAACGAGACATGACAATGGTAACCAGTTGAAATGGCACCTGTATGGACTCCTGTTAGGGTTTCTCAAAATTATTGAGATTTCTAAATTTCTTATCAGAAAAAGGGCAATAAAAACATTTACATCGTGACAGGTTTGGGTTTAGGAAAAAAGCTTTGTAGTTTATCTATAAATGGAATCACTCTTACAAACTTTGTTGAAATAACTTGGTTATTACTTGTATATTTATATATACATTGTATATTACTTGTATCTAGGGATGGGTACCGGTATCCGGTGCCATGATGGCACCGGTTCTGACATAAACGGTAGTAACCAGACCGAAAAGCAGCGCACATTTCGGTGCTTTTTTTTCCTGAGCTGTGACACACTTTAGATTCTAGCCAATCATTTTACGTTTCCGAGGATAGTAGGTGGGCCCAGGTACGTACGTTCTTTTAGAGCAGAGCTACAGATTAAAAATGCCCAAGGCGAAGTCAAAAGTCTGGCTGTACTTCACAGCAAAAGATGCAAACTCAGCAGCCTGCAACAAGTGCTTTAAGGTGATACTGTGATACTGTCAAAGGAGGTAACACCTCAAATCCGATGAAACACCTGGCGACGCATAGCGGTTTTTTTAAAAGCCGAGAAATGCGTCGTATTTGATAGCTTGCTGCGAGACCTCACACCGAGCACATCTACTGCGGGTGCGGTGCCTGTTATCGGACCCGGAGTTAGCAACATCCCCCACAAACCCGAAGAGGAGAGTCCTGGCCCCTAGCCCTGCCAGTGTAGCAGAAATGATGAGGATGATGATGCAGCAGCAGCCGTTCTTCTCTGCGTGAGTAGCTTAATGTTGTTCGTGTGTAATTTACGTTGAGTAGGCTAACCACGTTATTACATTAATGCATGTAAGGTGAACTAGCAAACACCATCATAGCTACATGTGGCTGTCTTCTTGTTTGATGGCAGATGCTCCCTTCACCCTGGACAAAAAGGCTAAAATGACCAAAGAAAAAGTGGAAAACAGTTAAACATGAGAGGTTTTTGGACAAAGTTTGTGTTTTTTCCATTGTTTAAACACTGCTTCCAGCCAAGAGTGATACCATATATGCTCCATAGCTGCAGAAAAGGCTAACATTGTTATCTTTTTACAAAAAACAGCTGAACATGAGAGGTTTTTGGACTAATTTTGTGTTCTCCATTCTTTAAGCACCGGTTTGAGCACCATTTGAGCACCGGCACCGTTTCAAAAGTACCGGTTTGGTACTGGTATCGGATAAAACCTAAACGATACCCATCCCTACTTGTATCTGCTATGTCTGTGCATATTTTCTGCAGGTTGGTCATGAAACATGAACAAATTTTTAACAGCCACAGAACTGAAGCTGTTAAGCTCAGTTTACATTGTTTATGAATTCATGTGTTCTCAGTAAAGTGTACTTCCAAAGAAAATTAAAACATCACAAATTCAGGAACTTAAACTAAAAACCAAAGAAATTTCATACCAAACTAAATGTGAACCACCACATAATTTGAGATAAATACATGAATGCATGCGCTGTTACATTCGCTCTGAGTACAGTGTTGCTGTTAAAATCTGTTTTCTCACAGATTCACAGAAATACACAAACCTTACAGCACACTTTTATTTCTGTGCATCAAAAAGTTAATGGAATTAATGTTATTAGTGGATTAAAATGGGATGCAGCTACTTAGATGCTTTGTACACTGAGTGCTGCTAGCAAGAATGTCAGAACCCAGGAGTCACTCGCACTGGTGCACCCAAATAATTTGTCATATTCACAAACTATAAATATCAGTTGCTTCTGTGAAGAATGTGTCTAGAAGACCGCAGAGGTTGCATTTTTTGTTCACCAATTCTGCTCTTTCCATCCATCTTCACCTGTTTGCTTCTCAGGAGCATTACTGTACTAATACTAATAAGAAAAATCTGAACAAATTTTAACATTGATTTATTTCCCATATGTAATGTATCTAAATTAACATTCGTGATTTGCAAACGTCAGTAGGAGGAAGACAGAACAACTGAATAATGGAGCAAATTGTAACCTTATAGTATAAATGACACAGCTGAGGTAACTGGAGATGAAATATGAAAACTGAAAACTGTTCATTTCTCAGACTGTGAGTGATGAACCTTTGCTTGATGTTTTGAGAGATTGCTTGTCTCTCTGCCTCTATTTGAACATTTAATCCTCCTTTCTTTGCCACCAATGCTCTAAGTGAGATATTTGTTGTGAAATGTACAGTCCTGGTGAGACGTTTACATACATTCATGAATGACATGGCAATTTTGGGCTTTTAATTATTTATTTTAACTGTTTTTTTTTTCCAGGGTGGAAGGATTGTACAGCTACACTATATTGCCAAAAGTATTCACTCACCCACCCAAAGCATTGAATTAAGATGTTCCAGTCGCTTCAATGGCAACAGGTGGATAAAATCGAGGACCTAGGCATGCAGATTGTTTCTACAAACATTTGTGAAAGAAATGGGTCACTCTCAGTGAATTCCAACATGGGACCGTGATAAGGTGCCACTGGTGCAAAAAGTCCAGTTGTGAAATTTCCCCACTACTATTGGGATTGTATCAAAGAATTGTTTAAAGATATGCACATGTTGGGAAGGTCTCTTGGAGCCATTTATAAACAACTGCAGATTTTAGGTCCATCAGTTCAAACAAGTGTACATAAACAGAAGTTATTTGGATGTGTCACCCAAAAGTTTGGGTCTCCTCCCCAAACTTTCACCCTCAGATGAATGGAAATTGATTATAATGTTCAAGAACAACACAGGAACCACACAGACTCAACCCTGCCATCAACTGGAAGTTGCTGGAGCACCAACTGTATTGTTCAAAGTGAAGCGACTTTCACATCTCCATGCATTAAGAGGGCGTCGAACCAAGAAAGAAGTCCCTGCTACAAAATTGACACCTTCAAGCTCGACTGAATTTGTAGCTGTCCACATGGACAAGCCAAATGTCTTTTGATGAAAACTTTATGCTCAGACGAAACAAAGATTGAGCTAGTTGGTGACAATGACAAACGGTATGTTTGGAGGAGTAACGATAAGACTTTTAAAGGGAACACTAACAGCTTTCGAGCATGGTTGAGTTAGCATTTTGCTCTGGGGCCTTGACTACCTCCAAAGTCTTCAAGATCACCTCAAATCAACAACTAAACCACTAAAACTTAGAAACAATTGGATGTTCAAACAGGACAATGATCCCAAAGACAAATCAAAACGGGTCTTAGAATCGATAAAGCAGGCTAACATTAATCCTCTGGAATATCCGACCTCAACCCCATTCAAAATTCATGGACGATGATGAGTCTGTGCCACGAAATCAATAATGGGCATCAGTACTCATTACTCTTAAAGCAATAACTGAACAACAAAAATGACCATAACTACTCAACGTAGAAAAGAACTTCGAAAAGGTCTAAAACGGGATAACTCCATACTTTATGAACTCTTTATATAATAGAATAAGTAAACACACTAGATAAGTTGTATAAACATTTGATATTAAAATACAGTCAATGTGATATTAGTATTTCATTTATTTTGTGTAGCTCTTACAGGTTTACAGTTATTTCTGAGTAAAGATGGATTTTCATTGAGTTCTTATACAATATTTGATCATTTTAAATAGCAGATATTTACTGTTACACAGATTTATGCAGTATCTGTCTTATGCTCTGTGTCTTGTCTTTGTAGAAACACACACGCATGCGCACGCGCGCACACACACCACGTAAGTCTAATTTTAATATGCACTGGACTGTTTCACCATGAAAGCTTTCACAGATTGGGGCTAGTTAGACAGCAATACAAACCCCGAGCAAACAGGAGTGAGTGCTTGTGAATGCACTCTTTGTCATGGACTGTTGCAACGCTTGTTAGTCTAGTAAATTGTTTGTCTTGCTAATGATTCATTTGTTGTAATAGATGTTTTCCTTGCAGCCCAAAACGATGAATAATCAAAACCTCTCTTTAGTTTCTTTACCGCATCATAAATATGCACTCTCGTCATTCTGCTCTGCATTACATTGCATTTCAGCCATATTTACACCAATTTCTTACATAAAGGTGTCAAAAATGATATTTTCATGTTTTGTTTCCCATTTTGTTTTGTGTCTGTGTGAACATTGACGGTATTGTGTGGCTTTCACGCTTTAATGGAAAACCTTGCTTGGTTCCCACTACCTCATTATTTGATACACCAGATGAAAAATAGCTTTATGATTCTGATTAATAGTGTTAGCCAGAGTTCATTGTTTCCGCCAGTCAGCCGAACAACTTCATATCAGTCCTACTAATGCGTTTGAAACACCAGTGCTGTGTGTTTAATAATATTGCTGTTAGAAAAGCCATTTGTTCTCATTTGAACAGCAAGTCTCATTTGGTTGGATGGAGTAGCACTCCACCTCACCAATCCTCCTGACACTACGGGGAATAGCAGGCAAATGGAGGGTAGAAATAACAATATTTCTACCATCTCATTTTGCAGATCTCTAAGAGTTCATTTTGTAATATAGGTATTAGAATGTATTGAGAGAATATATTGAAGACTTTATGGGAAACAAATTAGGACAAATTTGGCTTTCAGTGTGCACTATTTATCCATGTCTGCAAGCTTCCAACAAATGTGTGCACATGCAGCTGTGAGTTTGTATTACAGTTTCGATTAGCTTCAGTTATTCTGTAGTTTTTAGAATAAACCAGTGGCGATCTGAATTTGGTGAATTTTAACAGCTGCAAAAGAGCAGGATGTTAGTCTGATTGTGTTTAATGTCATTGTTAGGCGAGTTATTACTAACTTGAAAATCCTTCTCCTCACATACAAATGTCATGTAGTGTGGAGTGAGGAACCTAAATGGAAACCCGGGAGACAAACCGAATAAACTGAAAAGGGTGGGAAGACATGGGTAACAGTAGGTAAACATAGTATAATGCAACATTGAACAGAAAGTATAAAGACACACAGCTGTTCAGGGAAGGTGACTACAGCCTTACAGGTGCAACAACAGGGAAACTGATGCAAGCGACAAAAACGAACAAAACAAAATCTGAAGTAACACAATGGAAATACCACACAGAGACAAGACACAAGAAACATGAGGGCTGGAAACTAAAGCGAGAAAACCTAAAGACCAAACTTAAGAGAGTATTAATTGAGGAAATACTACTACATGAAAATAACGCATAACTCAAAACACCAAACTCGAAGAAAGATAAAGTAAACCAATAATCATGGCCTCAAAATGCTCAGGAGATACAAGGTAATAAACAACAAACTGCAGCACATCCTTGACACGACATAAATACAAAGGAAACACACAAAGGTTCAAAACTACACTACAAGAAGACTATGAATGAATCTAAATGAAATGAATGATAACATAACTTATCTAAAATGCAAAAACTCCAAAACATGGGCTGAGCAGTCCAGGTCCGTAATTGCAAAATCTTGAATAATCACGCCATGTCTTCTCTTAAAACCTCTGTAGTCTCATATCATCCTATCAGAGCTCTTCACTCTCAGACTGGAGTCTAACCTGTGGTTTCTGGAGCAGAATAGGAGGCAGTCTTCAGCTATCAGGCCCTCTCCTGTCATCTCCCAGTTTGAATTTGAGAGACTAACCCCATGTATCCTTTAACCTCCTAGGACCTGGCGTCCACATATGGACATCACATTTTGGGTTATTTAGACCAAAATATTCAATTTCGCTCTACAAGGGCCTGATATGCACTTATGAGGACATTATCCTGCTACTGTTCTATCGAAATTTTAAATGTATATCCTCATATGTGGCTCTCATTTTTCTTAGAAACTAAAATTAGGTAAAAAAAATAAAAAAAATCTGGTAATTCTTTGTTTTTACATTTATCAGGCCCCAATCAGCCCAAATATCAAAAAGAAATTAAAAATGTGGACGAGTTCGGGCCTTAGGAGGTTAAGATTAGACTTAAAACTTTCTCTTTTGTTTAAGCTCAAACTTAGGGCTGGATCAGGTGATCCTAAAGCATCCCTTAGTTGCATCCCTTTAGGCTCAGGCTGCTGGAGGATTGAAGCACTGAGTACATCTTTTCCACTCACTGCTTTTCAGGCTTCAGCTCTTTAAACACCTTACTGCTGCATGATATAAAATTTGGCCTTCTCTCGTATAGTTTGTATCCGTCCTGTCTACCTACGCTTTCGTTTTCTCTTCTCTCTCCCTTAAACTAGTTCTGCTGGTGGTTTCTTTCCTGTCAAAAGCGAGTTTCTCCTTTCCACCATCACCTAGTGCTTACTCACAGGAAATGTTCTGATTGTTGGAGTTTGCTTTCTAATATTATAAAGTGCACTGAGGCAACTGTTGCTGTGTTTTGGGATTATGTAAATTAAACTTAATAGAAATTGAAATGAATATCATTCGCTGAACAGTAATTCCTCAGAGGGAGTCTCGAGCTCGAAAGGGGATTTGGGTCGAGGACAGCTGCATTGATTTAGCAGTGAAATTTGACATCAGTAAAATCATTGACTTATAGATGCCAGGTCAAACTCGATTGTGTAGATTGTTTGTCAGATTGAAAGGAAGAAAAGCTGAAAGTAAGAGCTGGGGCGGAGCGAGAGCTAAAAAAAACGAGAGCAAAGAAGGCAAACGAAAGATTTTTGATCGAACTTTCTTTAGGTTTAAATTTACTACTTTTATAGTTTGTATTTAAGTCCAACTACAGTTGGTTCAAAGTTTTTCTTTCTCACGTGGTCCGGAGTACTGTGGGCCCGAGGTACAGCTGTGAACAGAGGTGCAGTCTAACAGTAAATGAATGTGGCAGGGAAGGAGCTAATCGGCCAAACAGTACTGGTCACAACGGGATACCAGCAACCCTTAATCATCAAGCAGCAGCAAATTAATTACCACAATCATCTACCTACGGAAAATTAATTATCACAATCAATCACCACAAATTAAACTGGGCCTTAAAATAGCCCCATGGTCAACTAGTAATCAGCGCCTCTGGCCTGCACCCAGGGCAGGTCCAATGACTGGAAACGAATATGCACACTTATTTATTCATAGTACACATGCATTTAGCTATACATAAACATAAAAAATTAAGCATACATATTAATTATTTATACAGAGAGAAAATATTAATTTTAGTAGCATATGTCATCTAGATAGCACACTTTAATTAGGGGAGAAAGAGGAAGGTAGGGAAAGTAGATTAAGAAAATAAGTCTGGGAAAAACCATGGAAACATTTGGGAAGCTGAGAAATGTTGTTTTTTGAAGAGGGAATAAAACCTGAGGGCTGGGTCTGCCCTCCATTGCATCTTGTGTAAAAGTAACAGAGAACAGTAACAGAACATCATACCAACAGACAAATTTGGTGGTGGTAGTGTTACAGTCTGGGGCTGTTCTGCTGCCTCAGAACCTGGAAGAGTTGCTGTGGTAAGTTGAACCATGAATTCTGCCATCTACCAAAACATCCTGCAGGAGAATGTCCGGCCATCTGTTTGTGACCTCAAGCTGAAGCGCACTTGGATTCTGCAGCAGGACAGTGATCCAAAACACACCAGCAAGTCCACCTCTGAATGGCTTAAAAAAACAAAATGAAGACCTTGGAGTGGCCGAGTCAAAGTCCTGACCTGAATGTGGTGAGATGCTTTGGCATGACCTTGAAAAATTCAGTTACTGCTCAAACTTTCCAGTGTGTCTGAATTAGAACAATCTTGGAAAGATTGGGCCAAAGATGCATTGCCATTCAGTGCAAATGTTCGATTGCAGTTGTTGCTGCTGAAGATAGCCTAACCAGGGTTTTTCACACAGAGCCATGCAGGTTTGGATTTTTTCCCCCCTAATAATTAACATCTTCATTTAGACACTGTATTTTATGTTTACTTGTGTTATCTTTGTCTAATATTTAAATTTGTTTAATGATCTGAAACATTTAAGTGTGACAAACATACATAAAAAAGGGGAAACTGGGAAGGGGGAAACACTTTTTCACACCAGTGTGCAGTTGCATTTACTCTTAGATCTACTCAACAGCTTGTTTTAAGGTGTAAGAAATGTGCGGCTCCAGATCCGTCCATGTTTGAGAAAAGTCAAAACCTGGGATGAATTGTAGATTTAAAATATCCCTGCATTGCTATGGTGTGCAGTTTGGAGATGGACGCCCTGATTAAAATACAGGAGGCCGAGCTGGAGGTGGCAGAGTTGAAGGTGTTAAGATTTTTAAGAGGAGTGACCAGGATGGACATGATTAGAAATGAAGATATCAGAGGGACAGCTCAGGTAGAACACATTTTGATAGAATCAGAGTGGCAAGGCATGCATGGAGAAGGGATAATGGCTATAATGGACAAAGGATGTTGAAGATGGAGCTGCCGGGCAGCAGGAAAAGAAGAAGACCACAGTGAAGGAGGACACGCAGAGGGTTGGAGTGACAGAAGAGGATGCTAGAGATGAGATGAAGCCAGATGATCCTCTGTGGTGGCCACTCAAGTGAGCAGCTGAAAGAAGAAAGAAAAAGAATACTCACAATTTAAATATCATGCAGCTATCATGTGAAGTTATACTACAGTTACTACACTATTGGCATACTACAATATAGAAAGTCAGAACCATTTCTGTACTTTACAGTAACCAGTTTGTTTTCAGGTTTGCTGTAAAAACGCTCCATTGCACAGTGTTGCATCACTGGAACTATTTTCTAATGCACTGCATTCAGAGGCAGTGAACTGTGAAGCAGCATAAACAAGTAAATAGCAGCAAGCATCCTCAATTAATGATATCTAAACTGACAGCTCACTTGCTGGCAACTGATGTGAGACTGATTTGTTGAAAAACAATTTCAGTAATACAGGTTTACTGCACTTCTTAAAACTTCAGTCCATCTGATTTTCTTTTCTTTCCTCCTTTCTTCCAGTGGTTTATAATGTAATTTGTAAAGATTTGTTCTGAAGAAGCAGTTTCAGTCTGGGTCTGGTTGAGTAGTGACTGGTTTTTATGCGTCAACACCATTACTAAAAACATACAACTGTAAACTGAATCACTAATAGTGAATCAGTAATAAATGGACACAAAAGTCGAAGCAGTTTCTTTGTGATTTGCTAGATAACAGGTTCACTGTCTTTGCTATGATTCTCTTGAATTTTCTGCTGCTGATGTTGGGCCACATTAAAATAACATTTTCTGTGGCAAAGATGAAGAAATCTGCTTGACTCGCTTATTTAAAATGCTCTTCCTTCTTGCAGGATATCCTCCTCCATTAAGTGCTGCATTGTCTCCTGTCCAGCTCTGTATCCTAACCTCCCTGCTGTTTCTCTGTTTCCATCAAGGGCTTTCACATTTTTGTGTCTGTCCCTCCTTCTTTTTCTGTGCCACTCTTTTGTCCCCATCAGTCTTTGCATGTCTGTCACTTCTCCTCTGTCTCTCACTGCTGGCTCTGCTCTTAGAAACTGAGCAGTTCCTCTGGGATGTGGGCTGAGCCATATTGTGTGACACCCTGATGGCGCCTAAAGGCAACTTTGCACTCACACACGAACACATAAGAAGTCTTCTCTGTCACTATGCTTTTCTAGTAATGTTAAAATTTTTCATCTGGGCATTGTCACTCTTGACAATCATCAATAAAGTCACAGAGCTGCGCATTTTGCAAGGGGGCAGACAAAAAACTGGGATTACAAAATAAAACAAGAAATGACAGGAAACATGACAGAATGGAGGCGCTCTTCATAAATACAGACAAAAACTGAGCAAAGTAAAACTGATGTTATCCAAGTTATAGAATATATGTCACTGTAAATGTATACAACACGTGATTTTACCTCAGATGTGTCTGTAACAGTGGTGTGCGTCTTGTAAGTTTGTCCTTAAATGTGTGTGGGTGTGTGTGTCTAAAGCCTGTACTCTATTGTGCTGGGGTGTCCCTTGATGGCCTTTAGCCCTCATCTGGCCACGCTCCCATACTACAGTCTGATTGGTCTCAAACTGTCATGACAGGAAATCCATTTGTGTGTGTGTGTGTCTGTCTGTGCAGAGACGGATGCATCTGGATGACAGCTAAATTGAATGCCAGGGCCAGCAAGGCCACCGGATCACAATGAGAGAGATGAGGACAACACTGCACAGAGAGAGACTCGGGGAGAAATGCTGGCATTAAGCCCAGAGATGACATAGAGACAGTTGTTGGGAGGTGTGTGTGTGTGTAATTGATTGAGTTTTAATGTGGTCCCTGATGAAGAGTCACTGACATCAGGGGGAGGAGAAAAGAGGAAGGAAGGAGAGGGTGAGATGGAAAAACTTTCCACTTCAATGCAAAGTAAACTGGGGATCAAGCACATTGAAGGTGGATGAAGAATTGAAGAAGAATTTAGTCATATTTCTGATCCATAGTTCATGTAAACTTTCAGAATATGAAGTTGTTCCTTTAAGTGCTTCAGTTATAGCTAGATGTTCACTTTGCAAACATCAAGTTTTAAAAGCTTGCAGCAAAAATATTAATTTAAGTCAGTAAGTAGTATAGATGAAAGCTGAACTCTGAGAGGAGGTTACCCTCCATACCCACCATATGGCACTGGGGTGACTCAGAGTCTATACACCCACTGGATCTGTGTTTGTGTTTCCTTTTGAGATCCAGTGCTGTGAAAAATCATTTGGCTCCTTTCTGATTTATTATTTTGTTACACTTATTTGTCAGATCATCAAGCAAATTTTAATATTGGACCGAGCTAGCCTGAGTAAATACAAAATGTAGTTTGAAGGGAACAGCTAACCAAATCTACCAGCAGTTTTTAATTGCAGTTCTTGCTGCCGAGGGTGGCACAGCCAGTTATTGGGTTCAGGGGTAAACTTTTCACACTAGGACAAGTAGGTTTGGGTAGCTTTTCTTCCCTTAATAAATGAAATCATCATTTAAAAACTGCATTTTATATTAACTTGGGTTATCTTTGTCTAATAGTAAACATTTGTTTGGTGATCTGAAACCAGTAAATACCGGTAATGGGAAAAAATAAGAAAACAGGAAGGGGGCAAATACTTTCTCACAGCACTGCACTACTTATCTGAAGCCATCAACGCTGACTTCACAGTATGTAGATTCTACTTCGTTCAATTTCTCCCTGCCAAACAGCTAATGCTTGCTAGCCAGCTGCCTGCAGATATTAGGCTGATGTTTTGTCAACACAAACTGTACGGACAAATTAGTGAGCAGACTTTCAGTCCCCCCCGTCTCCCTTGTTCTCAAAGTGATCATTAAATTATAATGTTGTATAATGTCTTCCAATGCGATTTGGGTGAGTGGATAGCAGAGAGATAAAAGAAGAACATTAAGAAACACTGAACAATAAACATCAAGCAAATTGGTCAGGCAGCTCAGATCAGAAATGTGCAGGTCCGGAGTCTGAGAGCTGCAGACATTCACATGGAGGAATAGGACTGAGTGGAAAAACAAGCTGTTTTCACCTGTTTTCGACATGCTAAAGTACCTGAAAATGTCGACGCATTAAACAAAACACAGGTGCTCCTCTTAAAGATAGGTGACCTTCTTGACAACAATCCTTTTTGCTACACAGAGAAATTTTCTGAAGGAAAACAACTGCAGATAGCCCACTTTCAAATGATGTTCCTCAAATACAAAGTAGCTTTTGTCTGGAAACCATAAATCTTTCTCTTATTAAGCACAACCACTGTGTGGTGGGCAGGGCCTATCTTTTTGGGCGTTTTGTTGCAGTTGTCTACAGAAACACATATATATTTATAAACCATCTAAATTGTGCAGCTTTTATAGCTTACAATATGATACCTGGCTGTAGTGTCACTCAATATCTTTAAAAAAGAATACTTGTGTTATTTGATTGCGTTTGGAGGCTACGCCATTAACTATATCTGTTCAACTGTTAATGAGCAGTTGAGATATTATATAGCAATTAATGCATCAACTGCTATGTTGCTATAAATATTTAATCAGCCAATCACATGACTGCAACTCAGTGACTTTAGGTGTGTAGAGCTGGTCAAGAAAGAAGAAAGTTCATTTAAGCGGTTCTGAATGTCTAGATTCCTGGCGCCAGATGTGCTGTTCTGAGTATTTCCAAAACTGCTGATCTACTGGGAATTTTCCACACAGCCTTCTCTACATTACAGAGGACCATACGAAAAAGAAAAAAAAACATCCAAAATGTCTCGTTGATCCCAGAGGTCAGCGGGGAAAGAATAAACTGCTTTGGCCAGTTTGCTTCAAGCTGACAGGAAACCAACACTAAATCAAATAACCATTTGTTACAACCATGGTATGTTGTATCTCTGACCGCAAGACAAGTCAAATCTTGAAGCAAACGGGCTACAGCAGCAAACCAGGTTCCAATTATGTTAGATAAGAACAGGAAACTGAGTCTACAATTTGCTCAGACTCATCAAAATTTGACAATGGAAGAAACTGAATAGAAGCAACATTGAGCATCGGTAAGATCACAATTTGGCTTAAATAACATAAAAGCATTGATCTATTCCACAGCCTACCCGAGTATTGTTGCTGACTATGTCTTCCCTTTATGAACGCAGTGTACCCATCCTCTGATGGCTGCTTTTATCAGCATATTACATCATGTTTCTAAGCTTCAAAGATCTCTTGAACACAACAGTGAATTCACTCAAATGGTCTCAACAGTCACTAGATCTTAATCCACTGAACCTCCTTTGGAATGTGGTGGAACAAGAGATGCATGTCATAGTTGTCCAGCTGTTAAAACCTGCAGCAGCTGTGTGATACTATCACGTCAATATTTACCAAAATCTCTGAGGACTGTTTCAAGCAACTTGTTGAATCAATGTTGTAAAGAATTAAGGCACTTCTGAGGACGAGAGAAGGTCCAACCCAGTACTGGCAAGTCGTAACAAAGTGGACGGTGAGTGTATAATTAAGTTAGCTTTGTGTGTGGACTTTAAGCATCTAGTATACATGAAATACCTGAGGTGACTAGAGATGAACTATGAGCTAAACCGGTACCACTAAGGTGTATCTAATAAATTGGCTGGTAAGTGTATTTTCCATTGAGAGTGATGGTTTTAAAGTATGTAGCGGTCTGTTTTTGCGACGAGCAAGTCAGTCGGCTTCATCCGTGCAGATACTTCGACGAGCACAGGTGTTTAACATGTGACATTGAAAGATCTGGTCTGTACTTCTGAACCCTGAAGATTGAACTGGCTGAATATTTTCCTTCTGACTTCTCAAGGGTCAGCTGTCTCTCCAGAGATATTTCTGACTGCCAATTGACATTTTCAGCTAAGGTCTTGAGCTGGTTATCAAGAAAAGAATAAGCTTTTCCTGTTTTTCTATTCTGCCTTGACTTGACCTGTAAAGCAGGGTCTGAAACCTTTGAAGTAATTTATTTGGTACAGTAATAATTTGCCTGAGACACTTCAGTCAATCAATGAGGGTAACTGTATGTTTATTCCAGGCAGAAAAGTACTCTGTGCCACCTGTTTGTATTTTTGATAAAATTAGGAAGCAGAACTATACTTCCAGCCATAAAAAGGGCTATCCTGACTGAGGATGATCCCAGGGGTTGACGAGTGATAGTTTGCCATCAAGGTGATTTTTGGTCATGTTCCAGTGCATGTATGAAACTAATAATATGAGATAATAACAGGAGATGTTTGTTTTCATGTTTTGGCTTAGCTTCCAGTGAGAGGGTCCTGTCTTTAAATCCACCAGCTGGGTGGGGCCTTTTTATATGGAATTTGCATGTTCTGTAGGTGCCTGCATGAGTTCTCTCCAGGTAAACCTCCAGGATGTCCCACGTTCAAAGACATGTATCTTAGGTGCATGGGTGATTCTTAATTCGCTGCAGGCATGGAGGCCTTAGCCTGGTGATGGGCTGATGACCTGTGCAGTTTGTACCCCACCCCTGGCCTAATGACGATCAGGATCAACTTTCCCACAGGAAAATTGGGTTAATGTTAAATTTGAAATTCTGCCTCTCTGTAGTTCCAGTTCAACATGTTCGCCTGTAACTGAACAGATGTTGTCTGGTTGCACACATGGGGTGGCGCATACACATATAAGCTGATGGATGGGCCTCTACACTCTTTGAAATGAATGTGTGTATCCTTCATCATAACATCTCTATATGCACACATACAATAATTTATTTTTACACCAGAAATCATGTATAAAACTCACAGTAATACATTTTACCAGACACTGAACACAAATTCCTGTTTTATCATGTAGTACTTGTGGATAATCTTTTCAGTAGAAAGAGGCTTTTTGTCAAACACAGGCTCATTGGGAGCTGACTGTATTTACTCCTGCATGTCTTTTTGTTTTTTATTTAATATTTTCTTCATTATTTTTCAGTCTGACTGCTACACACCTGTACTGTCTACCATCTAAGTACCAAAACCCCCCAAAAATCAAACAAAGAAAACAAAGAAAACAAACATTGGAATTGATTATTATACCGATTTTTTTTCCGTTATCAACAGAACAATTTAGAGTTTAATGCTGATTGAAAGTTAAATGCGAAAAACGACTGTAGGTAGGGCTTCACTGCAGTTTGTCACACTTTACAATCAACTCCTCGGGTGAACTTGCAGATACTGAGTGCTTATTTGTTGCCTTTACATGTGTACACCCCCCACCACCACCACTCTCTTCATCTTCCTCTTTGTCATCGTCATCATCGCTACAGTTTCTATCAATTGCTCATCGTCCGTTTGATTTGTTACTGAGCATCCGAGGTCAGCCACTTCACTGCTGAGCTTAGCCTTGGTACGCATTCCTTTGATGTTCTTAGAGATGTAGCAAAAAGAGAAACAGAGAGGAAGAAGTCACGTACAGTAACATTAAGAAGAAACAGAAGAATAAGAGATATCTTGGGAATGGGAGAAGCTTGACGTTCAGCTACGTATGTGTTAAGGATTTGTGTTTAAATGAAAGTGATGAAAAGTTCAGTCTGATAATAGTGCAGTTTGGGTCATTCTCAAGTAACAAAGAAGAAAAAGAAACAAAACACAAAACAAACAAAAAAATCAAATGAATGTAATAACTGTTTTTATACATGCAGACGTTAGAGATGGGAGTGACAGTGTGCGACTCTGTGAGGAGTACCCTTCTTGGACTGCAAATGAGCCTTGACATACTAAATGCACGCTCTCAAGCTGAGCTTCAAGACACACAAATACTTAGTGAGGTAAAGTTTTCTCATTTAAACTCCACCATGTGAGTGGGTCTTCTTCTGCACTGAGGTCAGGCATCTTTTCATATATTGCAAACTCATTTTTGAGGTGTGTGTCTGCACCCACTTCTCTGGATGATGCATTGTCTCAATTTTCACTCTTCTTTTTTCTCTCCATATGCTTGTTAGCATCCCTGCAGATGGGCTTTACATGTTCTTTTCTGGTTGTTTGGCCAGCATAAATGAAGGGGGATTATGAAAAGACAGTTAGTGCTATTTACCTGTTAGTCACACATCTCAACGGTCAAGGTCTCGGTCACAAAGAGACCTACAGGCAGGTCGGAAAACTCCTGGCAGTCTCTAGGAAAAAATAATGTGTAGTCCCTGACAGCTGACGAATGGTTGCTGTCAAATGAAGTTGGTGAAACTGGCCAGCTGTGTGGTGAAGCTGGTTGAAAAAACGGTCTTGTGCAAAAAACAATCCTTGCAAATGCTTTGGTGGCTAGTAGATTGTTGCAGTCACCCATAATTGGCATGGATGGTCACTACTGTTTGGTGAGCAGTTTGAGAGTGTTTGATGGCGTGTTCTGATGCGTTCAATGCAAAATATTGACCTACTAACAACCAAAGCAATCACAGGGAGATTTTAGTTGCAGTTCTTTGTCACCAATTACATGTTAGTGACTGCTGGCAACCTCCAGTGACCACTCACAACCAGTTAGAGGAATACACTTATAACTGGTGGTTGTCAGATAGGGCTAGAGACCACTCAGACACTGTGTGGCTGATTTAACTATAGTGATTAACTTTAGTCATTTTATCCAAATGCTACACTTTGCTAAACTTTCAAAAATATACAGTTCAATTTCAACCTTTGATAAGGCACATTTTATGTAAAACAAAAGGTTAAGATGTCAATTCAAACCTAACCAAAGATGTTTTCTGGCTAACAATTTAAAAAATTGTGTGCTACAGAATGACTTTATGTGGTGTCAGAAATAATAATAATAATAATCATATGTAATTCCAGTCCCTAATTAGATCTGGTCAAAAATGGCAAAAAGGACATTGTTTGAATGATGTAAATGCATATGAGAGGAACAAAGAGGGCATGCAGATGAAAGAGAAGCTCCTTGTGATGAGCCTCCACCTCACATTCACTAATCACTCGTCCGCTATAATTTACAATTACACACTACAATGGAAATGGCAATGCAGTGAATGATAGCCCGACAGCAATGAGGAATGGGTGAAAAGGAGCAAATGAGAGTGAACTGAAGTAGCAGAGATAAGAAGCGAGCAAGCCGAATAAATGGAGACAAAGCGTGGAGTTAAAACGTAAGAAAAACGAGAGACAATTTGTGCAAGAAGTGCAAGTGAAGATGGTAAGTTTGTGACAAAAGACAAAATAAATGGTAGCCAGTGCGAGTGAGAAAGAGAGACGGGTCATATCCTATCTCTATGGGTGAGCCGCCTGCCTATTAGAGTGTATTAGCCTCTGGCTGATGTATGGAGTGTTGTCAGGGATATGAGTTTTAGATAGGCCGCAGTCTGGGTTAGATAGAGTTTGTGTAATGGAATCCAGTCCCATATCACTCGCTGTGGGCCGTAGAGGGTGGGGCTAATTCAATTGCCCTCTTCTGCACCCGAAAGAATGGTCTGAGGCTTGAGGATAAAGGATGGACTCTTTTACAGGTGAGTGCACCAGGCAAATCTATCAGTCAATCCAAATAATGTTTTCATTCTGATAATTTGTGGTTTAGTACAGCGTGAGAGTCATCCTAAAAGACACAGCAATCAATTTCCATTACAGAAGAACAGAGAAGCCTGCATCGACTCAGTTCCCATTTAAATTTAATCTTTGCTTTTCATAAAGAACTTAGTTTTCTTACTTAATCTGCTTCCTCTTGTCTGGACTGAAGTTTCTCTTTTTTCATCAACTTAAAACACATTAAAGCATTGACACACCATGAAGCTCTCACACAGGGAACACGGTTTGACTTTCCAGAAACAGACGTTTCTTTTACTGCAAACCCACTGAATACAGTTCCCCAAGTAAGCTGGTTTTCATGTGCTTAGAAGATAAGGTTAGAATTGTGTGACTGGCATTCACATGGGATTTCACTTTTTACGAAGGTTTTAAAGGACACGAGTATGTTCCTGCTGCAAACATAATGTGTATGATGAAGGAAGGGTTAGACATTTTTTATGGTGGATTAGAAACACTTTAACCCTCTCCAGGCAGGCGTTGCCGATTTGCAACAATTAAAAACTAACAACCTGATTACCCCACATACATGTTTTATGATTTTTTTTTTTACTCAGAAGTACCACTGCAGGACTTGGTTGTGCATTAGCAACAAAAAGTTTAATTTGAGCCTGAGAGGGTTAACTTTAGCGTCTTGGTAGATATATTAAATAATATATTTATTGTGGCTGGAGTAGCAGTCAATTATTTTAGTTCTTTCACAGGGTGCAGAATTATTTAATCGCCATGGTCACAGGTTTACCTTTAAAAAACAAAAAAAATAAAATAACGTGAGACACAAAATGAACATGGCAGAAATGTCCAAATGGATGTTGAATAAAGAAAGACCCCTGTGTCCCAGGGCTGAGTGATGACATTAATTTTATTCATATGAGTTGATATCGATATGTATCAGAGAACAACAGAATCTGTCAAGCTTAAAGTGTCCTTCTTGCTCCTAAATAAGATGTTATGAGGTTGAATTTTAGTTTGAATGTCATTTATTTTCTGTTAGAAGTTGAACATAACAAATGTACTGTAGAATATTATGCAACTTAAATGAATCACATGTAATAATAAATAATAAATAACTTTGGTTGAAAGTGAATTAGCCTTTTTGTTAACACAAATTGCTGTCATCCTGTTTCTCTTTTTGTAGGTGATTTTAGCACAGCAGCACTTTAATCAGCCATTGCTGTCCCAAAGGGATGAAGCAACTAAATGTTTATTTTCTGGCTGTGCCAGCTGTTACCCAGTTGTAGTCAACCTGTCTGTGCAGCAGCTTTGGCTGAGTCACACAATATCATAGAGAAAGCAGTTGATGAATCCAGCTGTGTTCCAGGAGACTGGTCTATTATTTTCAGAACTGTATAATAGGTGGAAACAGTAAGTAAACATTCTTTGGAGCAAGATGCACTGATTTCAATGTGCACAAGTGTAAAAGCAATTTGGCATTAACATTATCGTGAGAGGTCATTAGGTAATTGGTAAACAGTTGTAGCATTAGCTTTATTCAGTCAGTTTAATTTCATAATTGCACAGATTTCTGAGAAGTGAGAGAACTATATGGACATTCATACAATTTTGTATGAGGTTTTTGGAGCTCATTCATTTTCTGTTTCACAGTACAATCTGCTGATATGATGACACAGATTAAGCACTGAATGGAAATACTGCTGTTTAAACCCCAGCATGACTTAGTATTTTTAGCCTGCAGAAGTACATTTATTGGGCTTTGTTCACATTTTGGGAAAATGTTATCAGCACTTTAAACACATTTCTGTTTAATATATACAGAGGTCAAAGTTTAAATATAAATGTATAACCAATATTTAGAATATAAATATTGCAAAGTATAAATAGACAGATTATTGATAAATAAATTCTTTGAAAACACTATTAACTCCTGGAGGATGGATTTTCAACATTTTTATGAGTATAAATCTAGGCGGGCTAGCTGCGTACCCTGTAAGGAAAAGTTCAAAGTCAACCACCAATCATTTAATGTACATAACAACTCTTTCTGTGTTTTGCAGCACAGGAGAACCTGCAGACCTTCCTAAACCGACAGATGCTTGTTAGTGGGCGCACTTTGACACTGTAGTGTGATTAATGTAGGCTCTAAATATGGTGATTATTTCCCACCATGCCTGTGATGGTGTGTTAGGCTTTCGGTTTTACGTGTTAAGTGTCATTAGTGGATTGTTTGTCATGTGTCAGTACAAGGTGATTCCCAAAGAGCTATTAACTGAAAACTTAGCACATGTCAGCATGTTGTACTCGGTTTTCTTAATAAAAGAGCTGAAGGAACGGAACAAGTGGAGGATAATAGAAGCCACTGGACTAAAAAATATCTACATTCGATGAAGAGTAGAAAAACCTGACACACGACATGTGAGATACATCTGGCCCTTCACTTTATCCATCCTACTGTTCACTGAAGCCTTATCAAAAACGGTCTCAGTGGAAGTGAGGCTGTCAAGAAGCCGTTCTTAAGGAAGGGAAACAGAGAGAAGGCTAAAGTATGACAAACTACACAAGAATCGAAATCAGTGGTTCTACAACATTATATGACATTCATATATGTTATATGAATCTAAATGTGAACTCTGGTTTAAATTGTCACCAATATGCACAGAGGTCATCAGGAGTGAGGTACAACAGAAAGTGTACTTGCTGAACACGGTGGAGGCTCTGTCATGGTATGCGGCTGCATTTTAGACAGTGGTATTGGAGATTTGGTCAAAATTGGTGGAAATATGAAGAAAAATTAAAGGAAAGCAAACATCATGGAATACCAGTTGGAAAGCTTCTGATGTGGTTTGTCACACTGATTTTTTTCAGTCTGACATTGACCCCGAACACACTGCCAATGCAGTAGAAGCATACCTGGATAGACAAACACATAAAGGAACACTATGAGTCGTGGATTGGCCTTTCCAGAGCCCGGGCGTCCACATTACTGAAGCAGTGTGGGATCATCTTGGCAGAGAATGAAACAAAAGGCAGAAACATCCAAAGAAGAACTTCGTGTGTCGTGTGTATTCCTGAAGACTACTTAAAGGAATTACAAGAAAGATTTCCTAATAGGGTCAAGCCTGAATTAAGTAAATAATAGACTTATACAAACTTGTATTTTATACGCTGCATTTGCAATTATTTTTAACGTGTTTGAATAAATTGCTGCACCTACTTCCAATTTTTCTAATGAGATATTGTGGAATGACGGCTGGCTCAAGAATTTTCCAGAGTGCTTTCCAAATGATTCCTGTTTTCATAACCAAATCAATTTTCAAAGATTTAAACAGATTAATAGCAACATTTATTTGGAAAAATTCAAATCCCAGAATGGAAAAAACATATTTGGAAGTACCAAAAGAGGCTGGTGGGCTAGGGTTGCCAAATTTTATCTTTTACTACTGGGCGGCTAATATCACCAAATTATTGCACTGGAAATATGTTTATGAGAACAGCGAGGGTGAGGCTTGGGTAAAAATGGAACTGATGTCTAATCCACTTCCCCTCCTAACCTCATCCCTAGCTCTAAATCAAAAACAGAAAATAACAAATCCAATTGTAGGAACATCTATTAGAATATGGCTTCAATTCAGAAGGTGCTTCTGTTTGCAACAGGTTACTCATTTTTTCCCTGTTGCTTTTAACCCTTTTTTACCATCCGTTTCAGAGAAAGCATTCCAAATTTGGCACAATAATGGTTTGAAGTTTTTTTTACAATTTACTTTCAGGAGAAACTTTTAACACTTTTGAAGCTCTGATGAGAGATTACAATATACCAACCTCACATATGTTTAGATATCTGCAAATACGAAGTTTTGCAAAAACATTGTTTCCTTCTTTCCCCTACCTACCTCCTAAAAATCAAGTGGATACTATTTTGGAAATACATCCTTTTGGCAAAAGGCGAATCTCCGTCATATACAAACTGATGCAGAGCTTAAGGCCTGTTACTTGGGAAAAAACTAAAAATAATTGGGAAAAAGACGTTGGGGTGGATTTATCTGATGATGAGTGGAGATCTTGCTTGAATCGTATACATACTTCCTTCCTTTGCATTCGCCATGGTTTAATTCAGTTTAAAATTCTTCATCGTCTTCATTATACAAGAGAGAGGCTTTCAAAGTTTTTCCCAGAAGCCGATCCTGCCTGTCTCAGGTGTGGGCATAATCCAGCAAATGAGGGTCACATGATGTGGTCTTGTCCTAACCTGGATAATTACTGGGGAAATATATTCAAAGTATTATCTCACATCAGTGCGCAAAATTTAGTGCTTGATTTCCGCATTTTTGGAGTTATGCCACCTCAATACGAAATTAGTAAATCTCAGGAAAATGCCATAGCATTTGCTACGTTGCTTGCCCGTAGACTCATTCTATTCCCCTGGAACTCTGATAAGGCTGCTTAAAGGAGGTGCTTTTCTTTTTACCACCGGAAAAACTTAGATACAGAGTTCTCTCATCACAGCAGAAATTCTCTGCGACCATTTATTGACTATATAAAAACGTATTTTCCAGATGTGTGACGTACATTTTTAGTTTGTTTTGTTTCTCTTTACATGAGCCTCGGGTGGGGAGGGAGGGGGTTTCTTTTTTTTTTCCTTTTTGAACTTTGTGCTTTATTTTTTATGTATAATCGCAACATTTTCATTTTGTATTGTGACCATGATGTGTGTAAAGCGATTACATTTAAAAAGTAAAAAAAAAAATTAATAAAAAAATACAAAGACTTTTGCAGAGTGCTGTACTTGCATGGTATTCTGACTGTTGTGTCTGTTACTGTTACTATACTGGGACAGTTGTTGCACACAGCACGAGCTGGCATATCCACACAATAAAACATAGAGGTTGTATGTCATGACATAGGAAAACATCTGCTCTCCAATAGATTAAAAATGAACAACTTTACATTTGACCAGTTCTCGGGTTTCTTAGATGCACATCATGTGAGCTGTATTTTAATAGTTGTCTGTGTATTAGCTTGCAGCAAGCTTTAGGGCACAGACTAAGAGCAAAACTAAGTCAGACTCTTTGCTGGAAACTATTCTGATTGTATTACTGTAGCAGACAGCATTTATAAGTAATGCATAGGCCTTTTGGGATAGTCAAACCTTGTGTGTGTGTGTGTGTGTGTTTTTTTTGACTATTTGTGTGCGTTTGAGACAGACATAACAAAAGAAAAGGATTTTCTGAATTTAAGAATTCCCAGCTTTGCTGCATCATCTTTAATGCATTTCTCTGAGATGTTTTCAGAGTCTATTGTCATGGGTATCTCAGACTGTCCTGTCTTTTGTGTCATATTGATCAGTGACATTGTCACCGTCCGCTAAATATTCCCTGTACACACCACTCACCTGTCTCTGACCTCCATCCTCATCTTATCCTCTTACAGCTGCTGTGCATTACTCTCACAGTACTTCCTTTCCATTCCCATTATCTCTGACCCCTCCAGAGTTCTCCTTTTCCTTCCTTCAACCTTTCCTCAGCTCGGTGAAGGAGAGATTTGTTTATGATGAAGGCTGGGGGACTATCTGGTTACACAATAACTGGACTTTATTGTAACCCCCATAAAAATTCAACAAAATGGGCTGAGGGTAATATACAGTGCCGTGTGTGTACAGTATAGATCGCTTTGCATTTCTTCCCTACCTTAAATTCTTTGAATGTGTGTTTCCGCATGTGTGTATAAAGGCTACGATGTTAAGAGGAGCTAAGACAGAATGGGCAGGCAAACGAAAGATAGAGTGAGCTTTAGGAAAGGAAAATGGCTTAGTAGGGAGGGAAGAGCCATTAAATACAAACCCTTACTGGCCATAGTCCCCCTGTCTCCCTCCATTTTCTTCCCCGAGCACTCTCTCTCCCGCTAATCAGTGAAACTCTGTGGGACCATTGGATTCTTAATGGAGCTGCAGATTCAGGCCTCGAATACCCCTGATGGATCCCCTATCTGCAGACACACACACACACACACACACACACACACACACACACACACACACACACATTCACATCTAACTCTTTTAAATGTCATCTACCTTTGTAGTGGCATATTGGCAGACTGCGGAGCGACACAGCTTTCTGACAGCATAAAAGGTATCTGCTTGAACACTTGAACCTCTTTGATGGTCAAACAGTGTTGAAATGTGATCCACTCACACTCACAGAACAAGTGTCTGGTGGGTGCTCTCCAGTGTATTGTGTAGTCATTCAAGAGAAAGGGCAGTCAGACATCATAGACAGACCTTACAGTGGGTGGTGTGTATATGAAAAAAAGGGAGAGACAGACAGAGGAAATAACAAGACACATAAAGAGGACGAGTGAGCCAGAACAGTGTTGCATCCATAGCCTGTTTTCCAAAACATAATCTGACAGTGTGTCTGCATGAGCTTCATTTTCCTCTGCAGGAGGAAACCAAACAGACTCAAAGCGGTGTGCTTTTCACAGATGTCAAGTCTCCCTGGATCAGATCCGTCAGGTCAGTGCTTTCAGAAAGGGAGGGAAGCATACCATGGTTTCTGTGGGCTCATCTACCACCAAGCAGACACCCTACTGGAGAAGAACAGGTCAAAGCTGCTGATGTTACCACAGGGAGCAGGGATGGTAATCTGATTGGATGCAGAGCAGAGAAATCCTAATTTGATTAGACAGGAAGACAGAGAATTGCGTGAGAATATGGAAATTCGCTGTAAGCTTTGAAGATATCACAGAAACTTCATCAGAATGAATTCAGTCACCACGAGGGTGGAAGTGCGTCTGCATTACATCGGAATAGTAAAATAGCTGTGCAGCACAGCTGTCATGACACTGCAGAAATACCTGGTTATTTGGTGTGTTTTCTGACACAGTTGTACTGAAGAGCTTTAAATCGAGCTCAGTTCACCAGCGATGCATTCATCAAGCTCACCCAGGCTGCTGATGATAGAAAAGCAACCTTTACACAGTTTGGATGCTGTGTGAAATACAAATAGAAACAGAATGAAATTATCTGCAAATCTCACAAAGCCTCTTTTATTCCGAATAGAACGTAGAAAACATGTCAAGTCTGAGAGCAAAAAGGAAGAAAACAAAACAAAACAAAAAAATGCTCATTTGGAATTTCATGGGAGAGACATGGTCATGTTTACCACTGCGGCGCATCCTCTCTGAATTCCCATTCTTGTCTGTAGGATTCTTGCTGCTTAACAGTCCTGGCTCGTTTTTGCTGTACTTTTTGTTTGATGATTATTTTCAATAATGTAAGGACTGGACTGCAGGCAGACACTTCTGCATCTGAACTTTTCTACTATGACGTTATGCTGCTGTAATAGATGGAGGATGCAGTTTAGGATTGTCTTCCTGAAATATTCAAGACCTTTGCAAAAAGATGTCATCTGTATAGTAAAGTTTAAAGTTTATTTATTAAGCGCTTTTCATAGACAGGTAGTCACAAAGCGCTGCACACAGAGATTAAAATAAACAGTACGATAAATAGCAAAATGCACAATATACACAATATAGAGTTTAAATGTAAATTAAAAATATAAGAATGTTTAAACAGTAAAGTTTTTAACTGTTTTTTAAAGGATTCCACAGAGTCAACCAAACGTAGTTGTAGAGGCAGACTGTTCCACAGCCTTGGTGCCACAGACTGAAAGGCTCCGCCCCCTTCCGTCTTCAGACGTGTTCTGGGAGCAACCAACAAACTCTGAGTCTGTGAGCGAAGACGGCGAGCAGCAGTGTATTTAGTGAGAAGCTTGGATAAATAATCTGGGGCCATTCAGTGCTCTGTACGTTAAAACAATAATTTTTAAAACGAATTCTAAAATCTATTGGGAGCCAATGTAAAGAACATAAAATAGGAGTGATGTGAGGAGCTCGCTTGCTAGAGCGAGTTAGTAGTCTGGCTGCTGTGTTTTGTATAGCATGGAGGCGAGAAAGAGATGATTTATCCAAGCTGGTAAACAGGGAATTACAATAATCAGGTAAGTATAATATAGGAGCATTTGTTGCTCTTAAACCTGTAAAATGTCTTTCAGCACTGATCGCGCCTTTACAGATGTGCAAACTGCCAATTCCAGAGGCACTAACGTAACCCCCAATACACACACAGGCTTTTGAATTGACCACTGATGGTCCCTGTCCTATTTAATCTAGTGGTGTCCATTTTTTTCTGAAAAGATTCTCATATTTTGATTTGTCTGATAGTTTTTTTTACCTTTCTTCAGTCATTCTAAAGATCAGATCTTTGACCCAGAGAAGACAAGGCAAAGGATCGTGATAGACAGAACTTACTTTTCCAGCCTTTGTTGCCAGTGTCCCAACATTCTCAAATTCAAAGCTAACATATTTCATGAAATAGTCAATCGTCCCAGTTCAAACATTTGATGTGTTTTTGGGAATAAAATTTTTATTTACATTTTAAGGTTGTAATTAATGGAGAGTTGTTCTGTACGTTAACACATTTTCTAAACTCAAATATTATGAAAGACTGATCTGGCCTCTCTGTGTCTATACTGTGTATATTTATGCATATGTGTGCGCGTCTGTGTGTGTCCATGCATATATGAGTGAGTTAGTTTTGATGGAGCTGACACCCCCTGAAGACAATGACCTAGCAATTGACTTAGGGGCCATTTATACCCCACCGCTGTCAGAAGCTATTGGCACGAGTGTCACACAATCAGCAAGAGGTGTGAGCGTGTTGTTAGTGTGTACTGTCCTGTGCCAGGATGGGGGCGGTGGTGCTGTGGGTCACTGCTGAGGAGTGTTGTAGCCTGAGGGAGCTGTACAAATAAACACACACAGATAAACATCTGTTGTGCAAGTCCTGGGGTAAATTGACAGCACTTTGCTTATAAATGCAAAGTATTAGGATTAGAACTCTTTTTCATCCAGCTCAATCAGAGTGCTGACTTTAAACACTCTCCACACATATTATCTCCGTTAGGCTCATGCAGATATAACATTATGGTCTAAACATCATATAAATACTTTTTTTGGGCAATTTTACTAATGTTAGATTAGTCTAAGAGGTTCAGATCCCATCGTTACTCATGTCATCACTGCGATGATCAGTCATTCAGCATGACCTGTTCATCCCTTATTTCCTCCCTTATTTCTGTATTAGCAAATGAAAAACGGGAAAAACGGCAAGGAGAGACCTGCATTTAGAAATGAAAGTGATAAACAAACACAGAGAGGTCACTCAGGGTAAATTGCAATTTGAGTCTAATAATCAGAAGCCATGCTGATAAGCTAAGTTGTTTGTTTCTCTTGATATGATTGGATTTCTTAGAGGATAAACGGAGTGGACTGCTTCCAGTGACAGAGAAACACGAGCACATGTAACTACTGAGGTTTGGGGATCTAAAAAATTTTATTAGGTGAGTGATAACTTCAAATTGTACACATGTGTTATAAAATTACATTAGTATTTATGGAGACACTGGGAGATTTTTTAGACATAATATGATGCTTTAATTAGATGGAAAGTACTGTTTGCCTAAAGCAAGGATTTGGTTGCTAACCTGAGCCAGCCCTGCTATCTGAGTTTGGTTGAGACAGATCAGGAGCGAAACTGAGATGGATGGGCTCCAGACAGCCCCCCACATGCGTATGCACACACACGCACACACATGTGCACGCACGCGCACACACGCACGCACGCACACACACATCTCGAAACCACTATCTATTGTTCTAAAGCACAAGTGCCATACAGAGACAGAGAGCATGTGTGGGAAGACGCAAGACTCCATTTCTTTGTTTTTTCTCTTACAGGCGAATGTGTCAGTCCTTCCTTCTAAAAGGAAACTGCATATATATTGGCGAGTGCTAAAACAAGGGTGGGTGTTTAAATGTCAGATCTCATAATTGCCTCACTCGCTTACCGTCTCCCTGCGGTCCAAGTAAAGCTAGCCTTATTTTTATAGAGCTTACGCACACATACACTTCTAGTGTGCATCACAGTCATACCCCTACTGTGACGTTGTCCGTGATCTGGTACCTTTCCTCTCTGCGGAGGAAGAGGGAAAACAATCGAAAACCCAAGATGATTTGTGAGTAAAGTAGACTGTAAACTGAGATAACAAAAAGTGAGCAGAGAAGAAAAAACCCCAAACATAATAGTATTTATGTCATAATCATAATATGCAAAATACATTGCAGTTTTACTGGACTTTTTACAAAGGACTTAAATATCAACACCAAGTTCAGTCACATTAGTATTGGAGTTGACCAGCCCTTGCTGTAAAACTGCACTGCGTCTCACACTTGTGCACAAATTATCAAGGTACTTGGCAGCCAGCATGGACAACTTTCCACAGTTCTTCTGTGGATTTAAGCCATCTCAGTAGCTTCTGTCTCTTCATGTAATCCCAGACCATCTGTTGAAAGACTCGTTGTTCGTGGAGATAACAGCTCGTTACAACTCTTGCTGAGGGTTAATGTTGTTGTCATGCAGAAGAATACATATCTGGATCCGTAATTAATAGGACTCTAAACAGATGAAGCACCTTAACATCACTATAGTGTGTGATGTTTTTATGTACTGTATGTGAAGATGCATATGCGCGGATGTTTTCCCCACAGCACATTGTTGCCATCTCTGGCAGCTTAGCTATTGTTAAGCATAAGTTTTGAACCATGCAGTTGGTTTTACGTATTAACTTGTGTCTGAATTTACACTTTCTCTGCTCCTTGGACAGTAACGGGTGTACTCTCACACTACGCCAGTTCAGTCTTGGCATCCGCTTAACAGATGTTCAGTCTGTCAGTTATCCATGTGTTAATATCTAGGGAGTGTGAGGATCACTGTTCAGTTTGGATAGTTTCAGCATTACTGATAACGCCATCTGATCGATAGGAGTCTGAAGGAGCCACTTAAACATTCATTAATTCTCTTACTTTAATATTGATTCTGTTTTTTTTAACCCCCAGACCAGAAAATGGCCTCCGGCCAGAGTCGCGTAGTCTCCATGCAGTACGTCAACCAGAAAAGATGATTATTAAAGTATGAAATATCACTGTTTGGGTTTGGACAAGTCATCTGAAGACCCCCTCGAAGTGAACCAGGTGTCACGGTCTGATTTGTAAGATAATCTGCACAGTTGTGATAAGAAGATTTATTGTAAACGTAAACTGCTGCTTATGATTACAGTGGAGGGTATGATTTATGCCTTCTTCATTGAGGCAATCAGCATAATTTCCCTATAGCATAGAGATGAATGCGCACAGCCACATGTGCACGTGCATGCACAGCTAAATTTATGCACGTTAGCACAAACACAGAAGGCTCACAGAGCAGTTGCTATAATTATGTCATATAATGAGAGTTTCTCATGTCTCTATGTTCCCTCTCATGACGACTTCTTCAAATATGTAAAAACCACGTGAGGGATGCACGGGTAAACCCCAAACACCCACACACACATACTTACAGAAGAAGGCTGACAAATGTCATTCATTTGTAATTCATACACCTTTCCTGCATTAGAAAAAACTTGTTTGCATTTCAAATTGGACTCATCTGTTTTCTCAGAGCTATCTGGTGAAGTTAGGTCAAGCGACTGAGATCATTACAAGGAAGATGCTCCAGCCAATTAATCATTTTTTACAATGGAAAACCTGTCCCTCATTGCTGTTTCCTAGAGACAATTACATACTCCCAGCTTCCTGTGTTTTAACTCATAATTATTCTCACTGTGAATGAATAAATCCTCTCTGAGACAGGTTCACACATCTGTTCATTTCACTTTATTTTGTAGACATTTATGTGTCCCGTTTCTTTCGGTTTCCTGGAATAGACAGGAATATTCTTGTTTTTGAAATGTGTGTCCCTTCCTTTTTTGCACAACCCAACATCTTCTCAGTATATGACTGCTTTACAATATGCTTATTTTCTGAAACAAATTAGTTTCCTGATGATTTGAAACAAAACCTCTTAGGATAAGTGTTCGAGCATCAGTAAACAAACACGGATTTCTAAAGAGTCTGACTTCTCCACCTGTATGAAAATTATGTTTTGGCACAGAGGGACCTCGGTCTTGATCTGATCGCAGTGTAGTTGTTTTCTTTACCTGCAAAATCTCTGTGTTGTGTTACTGTGGAGGATTCTGTTTTTGTCGTACAGTCTGTTCTGATGGGATTTTACTTCGATATTTTCTGGCAGTTTACTTTTAAAATAGTGAAACATGAATCTCATCTTTATCTGTGGTATGCGCTACAGCTTGAGAGCAAACCCAGAATACTTTACAAACACACACACGTGCAGACTCACATGCGCACTCTCCTCTTGCTCAGTTGTTTAGATTCATTCCAGTTGCCTTAAGATATGGTGGAAAGAAATTTGTCCAGCTAAGTGCTTAGTCCAGCACTATCTGGAGTGGGGATGCTCTCCACTCCCAGGCTTTCGACTGATACTCTTAATGAGATACTCTGTTTTGGCTAAATGGTCAAAGCTTTTATTTCCCCTGTGTGCCGTTGAGCTTGTTTGTACATGGCCACAGTATTTCATGATTTTATGTGGGTAAAATTACGCTGGTATTTCATTGAGCCTGTCCACCCTCCCTATCAATCATCCTATCATCCAGGTACAGTCTCACAGTTTCAATGTTATGTGCACACTTGAACACACAGGCACACACATACTATAAGTCATCTTAACATGTTCATGGAAGCACTTGGATCGATAGGCAGCCAGCCTCTGGCCATTAGGAATCAATACTGCAGCACATAGAAAAGCAAGAACAAAGCTGCGCCACAGATCCACTGACTCATGCACACACACAAAGAAACGCAGAGCTGTAATGCAGTGTGTGAAAAGGGATCCATTTGGAGTGAACCGGAGTCCTGGAATGCAGTCATCATATGAGAGCAAGAACTGTAATGTGTAACCGCATCGACTTCCATACATCATTTACACAGTGAACAGACACAGAAGCTGTGATTTTTGCACTTGGTGCAGAATAGAAGCTGACTAATTACGTTCTACAAGAAGATATTGACTACCAAATGTCCCTAGGGCTTGTCGGTCAATCAGAATTATTTTCATTCACAACCAGCCCTCCGTTGTTTTCCTTTGACTTCAAGTCTGTCACTTAGGTTCCTCCTGATCCCTTGAAGACCTCCCGCGGTGGAGGGCAAGTAACTGTGTTAAATGTGATCCCAATATTGACTAAAATAATAATGATTACAATTTTTTTTTTTGCCCTAGTTGAACTCGCCCTTATAGTTTCTGCCCTAAGCCACTCAGTTTAGCCATTCTTATAGTATATAGTAGCATTAGGTCAGGAGTTGCTGGACTGGTGGCAGTGCCATCATAATAGCCAGCAATGTTCCTGTGCAGACTCACTGAGCTGCTAGATGGTTTCAGTCTTGGCCCTATTTTTCTTTGCTGTCAAAATAATTACATCCCTATGAGGACGGAATAATTTATGTCATCGCTATATATTTTTAATAAACCTGAGCTATTGTGTTAGTTCACTGTGCAGTCAAGTCAAAGAAACAGGGTTCTCTCTAAAACGGCTCTGCGCCACAGCTCTCTGTTGGCTTATAAATAGCACAGCAAACCTCACCAAAATGTTTACCTGACTTAAAATGAGAGGCAGTATGTCTTATGGAAACAAAGTGTGCTTTTTTTATAGTCGGGAGGAAGTCCTGGTGGAAGGGAGCGCAGGAAAAAATATATGGGCAAAAAAAGCAATTAGGAGATAGGGAAGCAAAAAAAAAGAGAAAAGAATCTATTTTGGAGGATTTCAAACAAGCTTGTCACAACAGTGCTAAGGGACTCACGCTGTCTGTCTCCCCACGTTGATACGCATGAGCCCACACAGATATGGACTCACAGTAACTCCCACCACACACACACACACACACACACACACACACACACACACACACACACACACACACACACACACACACACACACACACGTCAGTCTGTGTGAGTTTCTGTGACAGTAGGATCAGTCTGCACCCCACAGGCTGTAACCCCTTGAAAACCCTCTCAAAACGCTTTAATTAAAACGTCTCCCACAATTACAGCACATCCTGATGCTTTGACCTTCACACCTCCCATGAATACTGTATCATACAATGTCTTTCTCTCTCAAGCACCCCTCACACACAAACACCCACACACACGTAGATACATACATATTTGCCATCGAGAAAAGATAATAAGGTAAGAGATACATCATCTCAAAAAATTACTGTGCTACAGCACCAAAAACATGAAAACCAACTCGATGAAATAAACATAAACAAATACAATAAGCTAGAATAGCTCACGTGCCCTATGATAGACTGGCAACACATCTGCCTGTTACCTTAGACATCTGGGACAGGTTCAGCTTAGTCATGACCCTGAAATGGATAAACGATCAAGAGGATGGATGGAAAAATAGCTCAGAAAGGTTACAAGAAATTATACTAATAGAAGAGGCCAGTTAAATAGAAGATACAAAAAATGAAGGGCTCAATAAACCAAAATCTAAATATGATGCAATAATGAGCTTAAATCTAAAATGAATACATGTATTGTGATTTGAGGTGGCAAAAATATTATTTATCTATCTAATAAGTGGTGCAGAAGTTAATGGTCCATGGCTGATTGTGCCTATATTATTGTCCAAACAGCTCACATTTCCCATGATGCTCACTCAAATAGCTCCAGCAATGAAACTCCGTCACTTCCTCTGTAGCTCCTCTAGAGTTGCATTCCTTGCTCTGGGCAGCAGGACTGTCAGCACGATCAGCTGCAGCACATTAGCCATTTCACCACAGCAGGAAAACTTTACTTTATCATATAAAGTAATTCAAAACAAAACAACAAGAGCTAAAGTGACAATTAAGCTATAATCCTTTTAAAAATCACATTTTTGTGTGTGAAAAGTGACCAGTTACTTTGTCTTTTGGCTCAACAGATCTTATGGATACTTTTTAGGTTTCTGCTACCAACAAATAGATATTCACTTACAGTAAACTTCCAAAAAGAAAGCTTGGACTTGGAATAAAAACCCAGGAGTCTTTTATTCATTGCAGTCTTATGGTGAAAATAGTGTGCAGCATGACTCAACAAGTATTTGCTCCCAGAGTTGACAGGCAGGACGAGAAAGTGTTGTTTTGCTGTGCGTGCAGTCTACTGCAAAAGAAGAAATGTGTTCTGCTGCTGCCTCTTCAATTGATGCTCCGGTATTGGTGTCTTACAATGTCTGGCTAAACTGAGTCTTTGATAATAAGTACCTGTGCACCGCATCTCCCAAAGTGCGGTGTGATAAACAACATCTAATCCTGAGCTTAATTAGCTAACATTAATCAATTCTGCCTCCCCAGAGCTACTGGTTTCTCCCATTTCTTAAGTCTAATGACCACAGGACTACACACTACAAGAAAATAATTACACTATACCCTCAAAAAA
This sequence comes from Simochromis diagramma, assembly GCF_900408965.1. Lineage (NCBI taxonomy): Eukaryota > Metazoa > Chordata > Actinopteri > Cichliformes > Cichlidae > Simochromis > Simochromis diagramma. Next base: position 1,708,131 of record NW_024387152.1, on the reverse strand, counting down.
TGAAATTGGGTGGTTGTTACATTTACAAAATGGTAGGTAACTGTTTGCATTATGCATACTCTCTCTCTCTTCATATGTGTGTGTGTGTGTTTCAGTATGTTTCCAACAACAGTTTTATGTTAATGTACAATCCTTAATATATCTCCCTCCCTCGCCAGAGGGAGTGTTCGCCCAGGGCACCAAACAGGCTAGGACCGCCGCTGTACGCATGCCTTCGCTATTTATTGTGGTTTAACCTGTAAAGGACAAAAACGTACAGAAATTCTATATCAAGCCTTGTAATCATAGCGTCCCTATTTTTTTTAGTCTAGACTGACAGCTCAGTGGCACAGTGGTTAGCACTGTCGCCTCACAGCAAAAAGGTCTTGGGTTCAAATCTGCAATCTGGCCAAGTTTGCAGTGGGTTCTCTCTGGGGACTCTGGTTTCCTGCCACAGTTAAAAGTCATGTTTCTAAAATATCTGTGAACATGAGTGCAAATGTTTGTCTGTCTGTCTGTGATAGACTGGTGACCTGTCCAGTACTCTGACTCACCCATCACATCTGAGACAGGCCCCAGCCTCACTGCAACCCTGGTGGAGTGGAAGTTATTATAAATCCATTAACATTTTATGTTAACCAGACTCTAGACTTTGTTGAACACTCCAAAAAAAATAACTCTTTAAATGAACTTAAAATAATCATGGAAAGGATTTCCACATTAATAAATGGATTTCTATTACGATTAAGCATTTTTGTCGCACTAACATAATTTGCATGGGTTGGATCAACTCAACTCAATTAAGTCGGACTCAACTGTAGTAAAACAGTCGATTCATTATTAATTCATCCAGTTAGTCCAACTCAAGTACATAAAGTTGGAATAACAGAATTGCATAATGCTAAAATAAAGCAATTTAATTTCATGGAAATTCTTTCCATGATTTTTCTATGTTCATTCAAAGAGTTATTTTTTTGAGTGTAGAAGTAAACGAGTCATCCCAAAAGAACATAGTACAGTAAACTGGAAATAACTTAAGTGCCGTTGTCTTACTCCAGACAGCAAGCTTGTTTTCTAAAACTTTGTTAAACTCACCAGAATTTGCTACAAGAGAAATATCTCAACCTTGTGACAGACATTTTTTCACATGAGGGAAGTTTGAGACTAGATGAAGTTGCTTGTTAAGACAGACTTTTATTTTTGTTGTTGATGTTTTTAGCATTGCGTGCATCAAACACTATATTGTGTTTTGCTTCGTGGCACATGACATATCCAGCACAGTGCAAACATAAGTCCAATACTATGTTTTGCCTGTTCAGCGCTTCTCTGTGGCAATAACACAGCAGTAGAAGTGATGCACGGCCACACCAGGGATAGCACATATATGATATCTAAGAATGATGTATTGGTATTAAAATACAGCCACAGCCACAGGCACGCACGTACACACACACACACACACACACACACACACACACACACACAGATTCTTGCTGCAGGGTAAAAGATCGACACAATGTGCCACGGCTTATCTAAAATAGGGAATGATGATAGTGGCCAAGCCCCATGATTGGTTATCCCATTTAGACCAAAGCCTGTGATTGGTTGTCTTATTGGATGGCTCCCATCATGCATCAGGCAGATTCATCTGTTTCTTGGGGTCCACTCAAGTAGGACCGATCCATCTCTCCCTCCATCTTGCCGTCCTCCCTCTTTCTGCCCCTAACATTACTTATCTCTCCTTCTTTTCCTTCATCTCATTGCCCTCCACTTTATCCCTGCCCTCTCTAGCTTTATGTATCTATCTCATCACTATCCTTTCAGCTGCTTGTCCTCATCCTTGCTCATTCGCCTTCCTGCTCTTCACCATCTTCATTTGCTTAACTTTTTCTCCTCTTCTTCCATCCCCTGGTCCATTTTCCCAATTATCGTTCACTCATAACCTCTATTTCCTTACAGTTCCCTCCTCCTCTCCTTCTGTGCCATCTCTCCTCCCACTCCTGCGCAACTCATTTTTCCTCTGTATGCTGATAACGTGAAGGGATGGATATGTGGGGCCATTTATCAGGCATGTGTTTTACTAGCAGCAGAGACCACGGCTGGGTTAAAGGGGGTGGAAATACGATTTAGATTGAGATAGGAAATAAAGGATGAGGAAATAAGGTGGAGATAGAGTAGTAAGAACAGTAAAGTGTACTTATTTGATTTCATATTTTACTGTGCAACATTATAGTGAATTATAGTGAAGCTTTTTCAGCAATCACTGACAAATTGATGTCAGTTGACTTAGCATCAGTCTCTCCTCTCCTCTCCTCTCCTCTTCTCTTCTCTTCTCTCTTCTCTCCTCTTCTCTTCTCTTCTCTCCTCTTCTCTTCTCTTCTCTTCCATACAGTGTTTTCATCTCAACTTGAGAAGAACTCAGCAGGAAACTCAGTGGGGGAGTGAACTTTGTGTTTGTCTGTTGTGCCTCACCCTCCGACCGGCTGTATGTTTTCCTGCCCGCCTCTGGTAGTGTGCACCCATCAGTCTTTGAGTCTATCAAGTATCTAAGGCCTATCCATCACCTTCTCCCTGTCTCTTTCCCTCCACATCCCTTCCTCCATCTTGTCGTTTTCCCTGTATTTCTCCACCCAGTGTTACTTCACAGAGCCATCTCTGTGTCACTATCTGTCTGCACACTTTTTCACCGCTCAGGTTTAACTATATCACAGAGGCAGCGGCAACCCTGCTCTGTCAACCTAAGTTTTTATTCTTTCTTTCTCCGACTCTTTCCTTTCTTACCTTATTTCCTTCGCTATCCTTCCCCCTTCTATGTCTTCGTCTCTTGGGATTGTTGTTATCAAAAGCGATAGCTCACTAGCTGAAAATAATAAGCGGTGTCTTTTGAAGTCTACGATGGCTGTTTGACATCTCTGTGGTGTTTCATGCAGATATTCCCTCCATTTGTGACGGGGATAAACAACAGATTAAACTTATTTTAAGGTCAGTCAATGTGTGTGTGTTTATGTGTGTGTACATTTGTGGCAATTCAACCCCTAAGGGCTCACAGTGGCCTCCTGTCACCTTGCCAATCATATCAGTTAGGTGTGTTCTGATAACCTTATCTCTGCCTGAGCTCTGCATAGCCATAGGGCCTCCCCCAACACACTCATATACTCATACACTTATACACACATGTGCAACACACACACACAGAAACACTCTTACCCATGGCAAATGAAAGAGGCTAGAGAGGAGATAGGGATCGATGCCGGTAAATCAAGGACATGCACTATTCTGGTTCCCTCTGTCTCTCTGTGGCTCTTATCTATAATGGAAAAGCCATACATTTACAGCTCCCTGCCTAACTTATGGTCACGCTCAATCACAACATAAAATACTACTGCAACGTGTGGCAATAGGAGAAAAGTAGCAAAATAAAGATTTTGGGGATCAACTTGCAAATGATCACTTTACAGTATTATGTTGGGACAGCATATCTGGGATTATTTTGTAGTTCTTATAGCAAAATGTGGTAATGCAGACACCTACTGAAGCATGAACTACCACAAATGTGATTTGAGTACTTGTGCCAGATGTTTAAATTTCTGTCTGCATGTGCAGATGCAGTCAGAAAACTATATAGGTTACATCAAAACTAAGGCTCAGTTAAAAATGGCTGTGCTTCAGCCTATGCAATAATGTAGAAGGGACTGCTGAGTAGTAATGGGTCTGAATGCCAACATGCTGACAGGCTTTGCAGGTGATATAATTGTGTATACTGTAATTATTATCATACGACTTATTATGAGGCAAGAATGTTGTCACTCGAAATATATTCGGCCATTCACAACACTGATTTTTTTCTTTCTTTCCTCCTACCAGGCAGTAGTAAGAACTCATGATAAAACAAAGAAGTGAATTGAAACCAAGAGTTAAAGACTGCAGCTATTGTTTGTGCCTCTTTCACATGTTTTTGGAGACTTTGTTTGGACCAACTCTGCAGTAATTAGGGGAGTTATAGAGAAGCACTCCTGTAATGTTACATAAACGGGACAGCAGACATGGTACTCAGCACTGGGGTAGTTTTTACACAGCACTTGGCATATCTAGTTACTTTATGGCTGATTTTTCGATATATTTCGATTATGGTTGACTCCTCCAACACTGAGCATACAGCATGTCAACCATAGATAAAATAAGCACATGCTCCTTAATAGATAGCAAGAGCAGTGTTTATTTCAGCCTCTGCTATCAGTTTTCCATGAGCACAATAAAAATTAACAGAAAAGGAAAGAATGGTTTTGTAATTGTTAGATTAGTGTAGTGATGTAATCTGGGGAGTGCAGATAATTCAGATATGATATGATATACCAAATGGATCTTTTTCCCCTTATCTTATTTTTCTTTTCATTCCCTTTATATCAGTTTCGCTATCATGATTCTAGTTTGCAGTGCTTCAGGTAAATGAGGTATGTTTCAACTGCAAGGTTTTAATTATGATACGTTTGGTAGCATGTCCTGTCAATTAAAAATATTACAGGTGCTTTAGCTTGCCGGGTCAGTGGTTGTGAGTATAGTTCTAAACCTCCCTCATAATAGATCACCAACATGGCTCAGCTGCTGTGCTTTCAGCTTCTCACTCAGCTTCCTTGACCTGACACGGGAGAGCAGTTCAGGCAGACAGGTGGGCTGATAAGAAGTGGGCAGAGGAATATTTTAAGTACTATGTCTAATTGAGCTACTGCCTGCTCCTTTTGTGCAGTCAGCATGTGTGATACCTGGAATGATTTAACTATAATAGATGTAAGGACTTATGTTGCCACAAACCATTACTGAGTCATAAACTATTTATTCTCTGGGCAAGGAATAGTATAAAACAATAAAGCCTCTTTGCTTTGACATCTGAGTACAAAATTTCTTTCTAAGGCCTCCAGAAGCTGTCAAAGCCATTACTGAGGAAATATGTATCATTATCTGCTACTTCAGAGGACTGAAACAGAGACGTGAACCTGGCTTTTCATCAGTACCAATGCCTCTCAACTAACTTAATAAATAACCCACTATAGTATTTGCAGTGCTGAGGTGGTTATTAAAAGAGGGTAATATATTGGACATTCATAAGTTCTTTTTAAAAACAATGCAGTATATTTTAGGAGTGGCTGTGGCTCACGTGGTGGGGTGGGTTGTCTACCAATCAGTGGATCAATCCCCACCTCCTCCTGTCCAGATGCCGAGTTATTCTTGGTCTAAGATACTGAACCCCGTGTTGCCAAGTGCATCCATTGAAGTGAGTGCATGTGAATGTTAGATAAATGTGCTTAAGTATATAAAAGTACTATTTGAATGTGTGTGTTGAAAAGATGCTATATAACGTACAACACATCCACTTAACTCACTGGTTACTGCTACAACTACACATGTTTCTTTTCCAGCTATTTATTAATGAGTGACTTATGTATGTATATATATATATATATGTATATGTATATATTGTACTATTCTTAGTTAGCGTATTGTCTGTCTTGTTAATGTTGGTTTATGTTGGTTTATAATGGAGCACTGTAACAAAAAAATAATTTCCCCCAGGGATCAATAAAGTATTCTGATTCTGATTCTGATAAGTACCAGTCCATTTACTAATTTACTGAATAAAGACGGCAATTTGTTACATTATTCTTACGTTATGTGACATGGCTTGAGATCTTAGTCCCAGACTCCAACACACAAATCCCCTAAAGAAGACACAATACATGTTTTTGGTGTACTAGAATGACTCTCTAAAGACGAAGTACAGGCTTGCTGAACATTGTGTACCAGACAGAAAGCCACGTTAATCAGATAATCTGTTAAAAATTCCCCAAAAGTCTCCGACAGCGCAAACACAGTGAACTGGTCACGTTTAATGTGAAGCAGTGGATGTCCATCAGCTACACCTATGCCAATCAGGCAGTGTTGGGATGCCCATCAGTCAATGCAGCCATGTTCCCAACTCAGTTATCTGGGTGGATGAGTTACATGAGACATTTTAACATGAGAGTCTATGTGATTCACTCTTTGGTTTCATCGTCAGAAATGATCTTTGCGTATTCATGCAGTGTGTTGATGTGACTTCCATCTTTTACACCATCCATGTGTGCCTTTTTGTGAGTGTGTGTGAGTGTGCGAGCTTTAAAACACTGACCATCCTGTGACACTTAAGCGCTGTCGTATTGGGCGACAAATTCACACAGACAGGGTGACGTCTGGTCGACCACACAAACAGTTCTGGTACAGACACTAGCTCACATTGAAAAGACAACAGCCCATGTTTTCTTTAGCATTTCCGGGATTATTAGCATTTATTCTCATCTGATATATCACTGTCTGTCACTTCGACTGTCAATAGAACTAATATTTTGTACATTGTTTTACTAATAAAAACAGAGAACGTCTGCGTGCGCTCCATATGTACATACATCCATTTGCACTACTCTGCCTGGTTTGCACTCAATGTCATTTACCCTTATATTGTATATTGTACAGCTTTCTTGTTATATGTAAAATTGTATTATATTATTTAATTTTATTTAATTTTTTTTTACTTTAAAATATTTTACTTGCATTTTTAATCACTCTTATATTTAAATGTTCATTTTCTATTTTATCTAGGGATTGAGAGTAACGAAGTTTCTATTCTCTGTATGTCCTGTACATGTGGCAGAATTGACAATAAAGTTGACTTTGACTTTGACTTTGATATGTTCAAGTCCATATGTTAAAAACAGATGTGGATATTAAAAGCTCTGTAAGTTCTACAAGGTCTTTTTGTCAGCGTTGTTTGTTGTTTTCAAGAGTAATGTTATACATGCATGTGCATGGGGAACAAAACACACTGCCAACAGCTATTTTCACTATTAACCACATTAGTAAATCTCCACGATATGCTGCAATGCACACCGACAAGGGTGCATTTTAAAGTAGATAAAATGAACAATTCAATAAACAACTAAAGATAAATATTAACTTTGCAAGAGGAAATCCACAGTTGTAAAACCTCAGATACACTGAATGCATCTTTGTGTTGTGGCTGTGTGACACAACATATAGGTTTTCATTAGCTTATTAGTTACATTACTGGCATAAACTACAAAGTCAGTTGTTTTTAGATTAAAAAAATATATTTTGTCTGTGTTGGTTCTGTCTGCCCTAATATGTCAGATTCGTATAATATATTCTTATACTTTAACAACAAAATAGGTCGTATTTTGTTGTCAGTCGTCGTGAGCTGTTCCTAAACCATGTATAACATTTGCTATAGTTTTCTAAGCTGCTGTCACTCCAAATACTACCAGCTTTCCACACATAGAGTTTACTTGGAAAGGCATCCTGGGTAAGTTTGACAAATTGTTTTAGCATTTTTTTTTTCATTTTTAAATTTAAATCTTTAAATTTAGAAACAGCGCCAAAGGAAATGCCACTCCTCCATCTCATGGTTTTCTGATTGATCGATTGTTTTATTTTGAACATGAATATATAACTACAATGACAACAAAATAAATTGTAAACAGAAAAAAAAGAGTGAGTTGTGACTTGCCCCAAATATCTCTGTATACCATTTACATGTTCGAAAAGTATTTAAACCTACCCGCCCCCGTTTATTCATTCATCCATGTCGTGATTGTCAGCTGAATTTTTTAGGTAGTGCTAGTTCACAGCAACAGTTACCTCAAGGTGTTTTGTACTGTAAGATGAAGACTCTACAATACTAAGAGAAAACAAACAATCAGGTGAATCTGCCCCATTTGAGTAAACATTTGGTGATGATGGAAAGCAAAAACTACTGGAGGGAAAGAGAAGAGAGAAAAAGAGGAACACAGAAACTCGAGAGTAGACAAAAGTGAATGGCAATTCAATAATGCCATGGACGCCATATAACCACCTGGTGAGTTAAGAGAGGTGAGTGGAGGAAAAACAAAAGCTCAGTACATCGTGGCATCTCCTCCAGCCGCCTGAGCCCAAAGCAGCATCACTAAGTAATGGTTCAGGGTCAACTGATCCAGGCCTAACTATAGACAGTATGAAAAATGGACATGTAACAGCCACCGTGACGTCACCCATCGGTCATGGACTCAGCTCAGGAGGTTGCCCCTCGGCTATAACTATAAGCTTTATTAGAAAGTTTGGTTTTAAGCCTCATCTTCCACTGATGGGGGATCTGAGAGTTGAAGGCTCTGCCTGTAGCTGTTCACCATTTCATGCTGTCGTTGACCTTGAACTTACAGTTAGCTGATAGAGCAGGACAAGGACCACTCCTGCCACTGACATCAGATTTGATAACTCTTGAGGACAATTTATTTATTTATTTCGGTCAAGAACATGTTAGGTTTCAGCAATAATAAATCAGTCATTCTATTTGTAAGACACCCCCCATCTCCTTTTAACTTGTTGACTGAGCAACAAAAATATAATTTACAAGTATGGTCTTAACGCTTGATGTCAGTAAAAATGTCATGTAACAGGCTAATATCACTATTAGCAGTACATTTTTAATACAAAATATTATACAGTAATGAGCTTTTAAAACTTCACTTACACTGCTGTAGAAACTTTTGCAAGGAAGTTCATTTTTTTGAAGTAGAGCAAGCGAGTAACCACCCATCCAGTAATCATGTGACGCATCAATTAAATATTTATAGTTCTTCTTGTAAGATGCTGACTGCGATCCTTAAATATGAACTGAAGATTTTTTTTTCCCTGAAACATGGAACTCAGCAATGAAACACGCTTCTCTGTGAGAGAGACGAAGCTTGAGCTGAACCTATTTTGCTTTTTGAAGTGGCCAATTTTCTTAGCAGTGATGTTGTTTGTACAAAACTGCAATGCAATAACAGTTGTTTCAACCTTGGGAATGTCATTATTAGAATACAAATAGGTAAGAGCAAAGTTTAATGTCATTCTTCATATTCCTATTTTAGAAGTAGTTAAGTAACCTACCTCCTTACCTTCCTATTGTGTATATATTTTATTTAAAAAAAAAAGAGAGATTGGCAAGATCACATTTATACTCATAGGAAAATGCATATCTTGAACTGTAATCAGTTCTTTTGTATCCCCATCTGTCTGTTCTGAAGGTTATCATATATTCTGAATGGCCTAATGAAGCAAACATAACCCTAAATGCTGTTAATTATGCTCTTGATGTCGGCACGTTTGAAGTGCTCACTTTAATGTGGGTTGGAAGGGAAAGGGGGATGAGGCAGGGGAGGAGTGTGGGTGGAGGCTGAATAGAGGTTAACATCCATGGAGCACCTCAAAGCTTTCTTGGCTTGACTCGTAGGATGGCTGAGATCAGATAGAATGGTAGATTGCAGGTTTTACCCTCAGCTATTAAGACTTCTCTGTTCTCGCTCATCTCTTACACTCTTCCTTTTTTTTTCTACGTCCCCACGTGGCATCCTCCCCTCTTTCTCAGTCTTGTCTTTTTCCTCTTTCTCACTCGTGCACACAGCGTTTCACTAACACTTTCTTGCTCTAACAGCCTGTCTGGCTCTCTCCCTCTTTCTGTGTTACTGCCTCCCTCCCTCTCCTATCCATTACTTCAGCCAGTGAAAAGTCTTTGCTTCAGCAGTCCTGTCCTGCTGCTGCAGACTGTCTTTATATGGCCACATCATATTTGATGAGACAGGTAGGGGGTGGTGGGATGCAGCTAATATCTTTCCCTAGGTCTCTCTCCTAGCTCATTCTTTCTATCCTATTTAGCGTGTGTCTGTGTGTACCTGTGTGTGTCTGAGGCTATGATGATCCATCAGACATGTATGCATTCTCAGGGCATAATTATTTCCTGTTATCTCATTGCCTCTAAACTTTGGGAAACACAGTTTGGAGATTCTGTCTTGCAGGTTTGGTAATCGTTACTATTTCCAGTTGGATTAAAGTGGATAAAATGTGCAATCAGCTCTAGGGAGGATGAGGAATTTGGTGTCAGCATGCTGACACAAACACATAAACTTCATACACTTTACATACACAACATATCTTTTACAAAGCATCACAGAAACTGAATTCAGGAAATAATTGGAAATAAAAACGTTTCAGGGCCACATTATGTTTCCGGCATAAAGAAAAGAGAAGGAATCCATTTGATTAAAATGAGTTTTATTGCTTGTAGTTCTTGATAACTGTTTATCATCAACACTGTTTGACTAGTTAGTGTTTTCTCATTTAACCCTCTCGAGGCAGGCGCTGCCGATTTGCAACAGTTAAACACTAACAACCTGGTTACCCCACATACATATTTTATGAGTTTTTTTACTCAGAAGTACCACTGCAGGACTTGGTTGTGCATTAGCAACAAAAGGTTTAATTTGAGCCTGAGAGGGTTAAACTTCTGCTTCATTCTTGTTGCCATTTTGATTCTCTCGTTTATTTATTTTTTGTTTGTTTTTTTTGGAATATATATTATATACTATAGGATATGTAGTATGCAGTCACCATTTAATAATGTTAAATACTGCAGTACCTCAGGACTAGGAATTGGACTACAATTTTTTAAAATAAAGAAATCTACAAAATCTTCTTTAAGGTAAAATCTGCAGACATGTAAATGTGAGTAAATGTCTTGAATACAAGTATAAATGTCGGAAGTTCTGTTTGCAGCGATGGAATACGCCAAACAGTTACTTGGTATTATAGTGAGTGATACCGCATAATGAACTTATTCACTGTAATTGTTTTGCTTTCTATTCTATTCTACTAGATGGAATTTAGTGAGTGTTGCCTTTTTTAAGACCATGCTATCACTATATCATTACAGTCATCAACTGCTTACAGCAAGGTAAGCTTTTTTTTCAATATGAAACAAGTCTTTTCTGACTGACAAAAGCAAGGATGCATGATTGGAAATGACTAAGCAGTAAAGTTTTGAAAACACATTTTTAGCTCTCATAACTGAATAGAATTTGCCATCTTCTGTCTTCTCGGTTTTTGTTTTCATACAGGAGTTTGGACTCAGTAAAAAAAGAGACCATGCAAAGCCAGTCTGGCAAATGTCTCGTTACTTAGACCAATGAGACAATTAGCAGTTGTGCACCTGGGCTGACAGGAGATGGTGATGGTACTGACATTAATGTCAACAAAAAGCAGCTGCCAGCATGACAGTCTGTGATGCACACGGGCCACATAATAAAGTGCAAGTCACCAAGCTTGTAGACTCTAGACAAGTTTATGTAACTCAGATATCTGCGATGTATGGATGCAGGAATATTCATGTTTATCTACAGCATTCGTGATGCTATCTCCAGGAGCGCTAACACGGCCACGTTGCTGATTTTTATTTTTTTGCCAACATCTGTATAAATAAACGAGTTTTGTATTTTTGCTGCACAGCATATACTGGATGGGGAATGTTGGACTGTAATGGCCTGTCCTCCCTCGCAATAAGAGCTGAATATGAAAATTGGTGGATCCACTGATTCCCTCATTTTCCCCTTATTGAGTTTACTCCTGAGACAGCACAACTAATTAGCTGTCAGACCAGGACAAAGAGATACAGAGGCTCACTATAGAGTAATTATATACACTCACACATGCTCGGGCAAACTCACACACATACATGTACATGCACAGAGACTCACAAAGCTATGTGTTGATGGTGACACTTGACAAGTCAATAAGCCAGTGGCTTATGCTTATCTCCCATCCTGCTTTGCTCTTCTACTCCACTCTTTATTGATTGCTTCCACAATTATTCACTTTATCTAAAGCTGGAATTAGTCACCATCTAGCTACCAGCAGTCTAAACTTCTTTACCCAACGCAGTCACTCTCATACATGAAAGTAGTGGGCTTAGAGTTTAGTTGACAGTATACAGAGTACACTGTTCCAAAAAATAGTAATGTCAAAGTACTTTACTGTGTAGTTTACAGTTGTGTACTGTTTTTCTAGAATATCATTACATTTACATAAGTAGACTGTGATCTGACACGTCAAATGTAAAATAACATAACATCACTGTAAATGTAATAAAACACAATTTACTTGTTTGTTAAATATATTTTGTTGTACATATGCATATTTAGATCGTAAAAATACATCCAGGAATGTCTCCCATCATGCCTTGGGACATGTGCTGCTGTTTAGATGTTCTTGTTTCATTGTTTATGGTTACGTTACTTTTAACTGTTATCTTGAATGTTGTGTTTACGCCGTGGTGCAGCGTCACTGACAGTTGTTGTTTTGTAGAGAGAGTGCTGTACCATGAGTGACTTCTGTTGTGCTGTTGTTGAACCTTGAGGCACATTGTAGCACGGCAAGTGTTTTAATAAAAAGCTCCCCCTATCAGCTTGGGGTTGAATAACAAACTCAATCTCTCTCTGTGAGCTTCTTTGTTCAGATTTCTCTGCATGACACAGTGTAAAACATTGCACGGACACGCTGTGCTAATTATATATTTTGAAAAAGAAATGTAGAGGTAGGAATTGCAATTGATATAAATAACATGACGCTAAGCATCGGCTAATGAATGTGAACTAACAACTAGGTCGCGGGTATGGCTGCGACTGTAGGAAAAAAACCCTAATATGCAGGTATTTTACTGCATTTTACAGTAATGTTCTGTTTTTCTAGAATAGCATTAAAGTTACGTAAATAGACTTTGACTTCACATTTTGAATGTAAATTAACGTTAAATCACTGTAATGTAATACAACATAATTGTCATGATTATTAAATGTATCTGTCTGTACTTATGCATATTTAGATGTTAAAATACATTCACAAATGTATCATGATTTCACAAATATCTGTCCGTTATTTGAAAGATCGAATTCAAATGTAATGCTATGGAAAAGTATATAACATGATCCCTATAAGCTTGTGTTACATCACATAAGTATTATTATCGCTGCTCGTTAGGCCGTTCGTGGCTCAAGAGTTGGCAGTTCACCTTGTGATCAGAAGGTCGCCGGTTCGCGCCCCGGCTCGGACACTCTCCGTGGTCAGGACTCTTCACCTACCGCCTACTAGTGATGGCCGATGGCAGCCTCGCCTCTGTCAGTCTGTCCCAGGGCATGCAATCAATTATTATTCAAACCAACTGTTAACTGTATATTTCTGTACATTTACGTATTATGATTCATATTTCCACATTCAGTGAACTTGTTTATTGGTAATTTCATTGTTTGATCGCGTAAAAATGTTCCTAATTTAATGTCTAAAAGCACTCGGAAAAGGCAGAATCCCATGTCAAATTAGCGCAACAAACTCTATTTTCATTACTGAAAATGACCGTATTTTATGGGACAGTTATTTTCTGTTATTTTACGGTCGTATTTCGGCGCCACAGCTGCCGGAATATTACCGTTTTTTTAAGATGTTTTTTTTTTTCCTATTTATAGATGATTTCATTGTTTAATCACATTAACATGTTCCTGATTTAATGTTTAGCGGCACTTGAAAAAGGCAGAATCCCATGTCAAATTAGCGCAACTAATTGTATTTTCATTACTGAAAATGACCGTATTTTTATGGGACAGTTATTTTCTGTTATTTCAGGGTCGTATTTTGGCGCCCCAGCTGCCGGAAGATTACCGTTGTTTTACGATGCTTTTTGTAACAGTGTACAGCAAAGTTGGCAGTGTAGTAAAAGTATGTAGAAAGAGAGGGATGATCATTTAAACACCGCACATTGTGCTTATGCAACTACTTTTGTTATTTTCTACTTTGGACAGTTTCCCTGAATATGTGACAACATCTGGCATCCATCTTTCACACATCTAACACAGAACATCAGGAGAGGATCCATCTCAAACATGCGCTCACTCCTCAAAACACTGATTGATCACAAACGAGCAAGGCTTTTCCCAATTTTTCAATCAATCAATCAATCAATCAATCAATCAATCAATCAATCAAGGCTTTATTCGCCACATGCAGGTTGCCCTGCAGTGAAATGGGACCCCCTCCGACCATACGCACACAACACAGACATCACATGGGGATACAGGTTTTAAATCTGAAAGCTCACAAACTTGATCATCTCTCTAGTCTCCTTGAAAATCGTCCTTCACAGTCGTCTTCTCCCCGGGATGTTTGTTCTCTTAAGGTGTTGCAGGAAGAAAAGGCAAAAGACGTGATTGAAAAATCAGCATCACGCTCGCTTGCTTGCTGTGACTTCCGTCTACTGTTTGGTCCGGCTGATTCGTCCTCGTATTCAGTTCCTCTGGGTAATGTGTAGATACGTTCAAGGTTGCAGTGCATGTGTAAGAACAACTTTACTGTTTGTCTGCAGGCAGACTTTTAAATGCTTTTTTTAATGGATATGCTTTATGGTACACACAAACATACTTTGTACAGAAAATAAATCATTCTGCAGCTGTCTGTACTCTGAAGCATTTTTGTGAACATAGCCTGTTTGCAGGACAAGAGACGCAGTAAATCAACTGAACATACTTTACGTAAGATTTAATTTTATTTGGTAACAAAATGCACATCTTGCACATTTGAACTACTGTTTGAGTTGGAAATGGCTGATCACAAGAAAAGGTAAGATAACCATAAATCAGATATACAACAAACAGACGTTTCTAATGTCACAATTACGCCTAGAAATATATATTTTTAAACATTTTGTCATTGTCCTTGTTTAGCTTGCTTAGAACTTTCTTTAATGAAGTAATACCATTGATTGCTTCACAACTACGAAGCAAACCCATTCACCACTCCATTCACATTAATTCACTCAAACTCCTCATATAACAGATGTATAAAGTTAACTGAAAACAGTGCCAGTTTTTGTTTCTAAATGTTTAGAACGAAAGCAAAATTTTTGTCTAATCTTTCACTTTCCAGTCTCAGACTCAGGCTTTCCTTTCAGATCTGTTCCTTAATTAGATTAGGTGAAAAATGCGCGTTTATCTTCAGCTCTGTGAGAGTACAATTTGGCAGTGGCAGCTGTTTGCAGACGAGCCCTGGTAAGAACTGATAAACACATAAACACATATATGCGTTTGCCTACTGATGCTGGTCAGTGTTCTGCTGCCTCCTCCTATAAAATCAGTGCTTAAACAGTCTCATCTATCAGAGAGCTCAATGGGTTATGTGTCAATAAACAAGCTCGCTGAGACGCCTATCAGCCCGATCGATTCACTTCATCAATAGCTGACACCGTAGAGTCAGTGTGCTCCCGTTCTGTCCATCATTCGCTGATCAGTCAGTTTGAAACTATACAAGCAAATAACCCTCGATAGCTGCGTGTAACGTGTTAATACTGACACACTGTACAGAGTCAAAAGACACTCTAAACAGGTACAAGCAAACAACACACACACACTTGTGCTGTGTGTGTTCTTTTATTTTCCTCTGTTGTATGAAAGTTTACCTGCCAACTCCACTCAGTGTATTGATAATCCTGGCTTTTTTTTTTTCTGAGACAGAGTGGCTAGTCTTTTAAAAATTCCACAACCGCAGTTCCCCCCAAAATTTATCGTCTTTACCGGCTTTTGCAAATCTCTCAAACGCATGTTTCATTCACAATAGAACTTAGAAAACATTTGACATGTTTTCTAAGTTCCAAACTGAGAAAAAGTACCATTTTAAGAAAAAACATTAACTCATTAATAACAAAAGTCTCTGGGAAGTGAGGAAACCAGCTGCTGGACCTTTTGGAGAGGAATATTGTCCCATTCTTGTCTGATGTAAGACAAATTGTGTCTTTTTCACTGAAAAAGACACAATTTGGATGTGCGCATATGTTAAATACATACATATGTGTAGAACCTGCATACACCTTGATGCCTTTCCAGGTGTTCAAGCTGCCAGTTCACGCGATGGCTTCCATGACAGAATCATGTCTTTGATCCAGTGCCGCCTTCGAGCTGAAAGATCACAGCTATCAAGTATCAATCTAGATTTTCAGACTCGTTTGATAATCTCATGTGCTGTAGATAATGAGACATTCAGAGACTTTGTGATTTTCTATAATTTGTAGCTGCAGTTTTTTAGCAGGTTGGTGAACCTCTGCCCATCTTCTTGAGGAACTGTGCTTCGTTAAAATGCTCTTTTTATATCACGTCTTGTTACTGACCTGTTGCCAAATGTCTTTTATTTCCCCCGTGGCAACTTTTTTGAGAGATGTTGCCGCCATCTTCTTCAAAATGAGGTAATATTTCTCGTGAAATAGTAAAACTTTTTTACTTTAAATTTTTACTGTAAATTTTTCATTTCCATATTAAATAAGGGCTAATGAGATTTGAAAACCATTGCATTCTGTCTTTATTTACACTGTGTCCCAATTTCTTATGAACTGGCTTTCCAATGAAGGGAATTATTTAAAGGGAAGACAAACATATAGACTCCTGCACTCCACCAGAGGAACACTGCATTGTGCTCTCCAACAACTGTTTCAAATCGCTTTACGACTATCAACTAGGAGCCTATTATCACTCCCTTTCCATTTTGCTAGAAGTTTTTTCACTTCACGATCAATTCTTCTCTCCATTTCACATCAAGACACACTCATTCTTCGCTCTTTGCTTTTTACCACCCATCTGTCTCCTTTGGCTGCTCTCTGCTCTGCTCTGCTGGAGGAAAACATAGAAAATACAGTTCCGTAATGGTTACTTTATGGACTTTCCTCCTTTGCTCAGTCTATCAGATGAATCTTTTATCTTGAAACAAGGTACCAGTGCTGTCATAAGTGTAAAAATGACTGCAGGATGTATATATACGCAGTATGGGGTAACACCCTCGCTTCAAGTGCTGGTAGATGTGGACTCTCAGTCTAGTGACAGAGACTGGTTTGTCTCAGTGCTATCATTAATCATATCTATCTTAACTAGATTTCCTCTGAGCTTCCCTGTGATCTAATCACAGCAAAGTACAGCCCTTTTCATCCCCCCAGTGGAAAGATATGAAGATTCAGTAATAAGTACCTCACAAGGCAGATGACCTGTGAGCCACAGACCTCACCCACAGCGTGTGGGGTGTGGTCGCATTCTTAGTGTTTGCAGATAAATGCGTGATTAATTCACAGAGAAGAGGTAGGGACTGTATGCTTCTTGAAAAAAAAAGAGAAAGAAATTTCTAGCTACCCTTAAATGTAGCAAGTATATCTTTAATTAAGATTATCTCCTAAAAAAAATTAATTCTAAGGTGTGACCAAAAGAAGCAAAGTCAGCTTAGCTGGCTTGTTTAGTTCTCGTGCCATTTTTTCCAGAACAAAATCTCAGTGCCTACAGAAAAGACTTCTGTCATTCCAGCTCATATAATTTTCTGAAACACAACTTTTAGAAGATGTAATGCTTTTTGAGCATCTTCAGCTCCTTCCGGATGTGTGGAACTTCTCTTTTGTTTTTGCTCTTTCATTTATTGATTTGGAAGTACTTCACAGCTTCTTGTATTCTACTCCAACTCTGTCCATGACAGTTATTTTATTTTGCAACCTTTGCACTACAGCTTCCTCCCCTTTTACAACAAGCACACAGTCTTCCAATCCGATGTCTCGTAAGGTAGTGGCCATTTGACTCGAGCCTTTCCCAGAATTCCTCTCAAAGATAATTAATTTCCACATGGAAGTTCTTTTCTCTGTGAGGTGTTTCCTGTGTGCTCTGACAGTCCCTCCATCCATAGAGTTCATAGCTGAATCCTGATAGCTTGGCTGTTCTTGCCTTCCTTCAATACACACGGTTAACTGTTCATTGCTATTGGTTGTCACCTTGATCTTTCTCTGTGAAATTCCTATGAAACTCTTATTCCCCTGGGCTATAACCCAGTTAACCCCTGAGAAAAATAGATATATGGATAAACATACATGTGTAGGTGAACTGAACTGAGAAAGAAGGCAATATACGAGGAATATAAGAGAAGGCTAGAGATGAAGGAAAGCCTGAGGACAGGAGCTGAGTTAAGGAAACTCTAATTCTTTTTCTCTGCACTCTCTCCCTCTCCCTCCCTTTGAGGGGATGAAAAGGAAAGCAGTGCTGAATGGTGAGAGGGTAGTAGAGGAGGCCAGAGAGGAAAGAGCACTGTGCTGAAAAGAGGTGAGTAGATGGAAAAGAGAGAGAGAGAGAAGGAGAGGAAGATCAGAAAGGGGGGGAAACAAAAACAGATTTGGCTGATGGGAGGGAGGGTGAAGTAGAGTGGAAAGGTGACATTTGATGACCAGAGGCTATTTGTGGTGACATTTTCACACCTCTGCTCATCTCTAATGCCAGGACAATGTGCTCTAGCTCATTTGTCACCCGCCTTCCTAACAAGCTTGTTACTGCTTCTGCTGCTGCCTCTGCTGCCCACAATGTGTGTGTTTGTATGCAATGAACATCTGACTTTTTTTCTTCTTACACTTAAATTGCCAAATCTTTTCATAGGAGAGAAGATGCTCTAACCATTAGACCAAAGAGCTATTTCACTTTTTGTAGAATGCTGTATTTACATTTTAGGTGTTTGCTCCACCACAAAAAGAGCAGACTTTAACAATTACTCTCCATCCATCCATCCAGATGGCAGGTATTCCAGCCATGTAGTTCCTGCTTGGGAGCCCTAAAGGCAGATGAGTTATACAATCCATGCGGTGAGGTCTGGGTCCAGCTCAGGGTTTCCCTAAAAAAAGAAAAAGAAAAAAATTTTCATGCATGAAAACTGTCTAAAAAAGGCACCTAGGAGGCCTCAAACCAGTAGCTTACTACCTACAACTCGATATTTTTTATAAATCTGTGTGTCATTGAGTTAGTTTTCCAAATCTAAATGAGCTGGCATGCTGCTTACTCCTGCTAATAAAAGCTATTCACAGCACTTAGTTCTACTGGTTAAAAAAGGTATAATGTTAAAAAAAACAGTCACAGTCTGGAGACACAGTCTGGAGACATGGCACATTTTGTACTGCAGTCAGCAGCATGTGTCTAAATACAGGCTGAGAAATAGAAACATATGTTATGGATTTGTCATGTGCGCTTGTTGCTCTTGCTCATTAAGCATGGGAAGTTATTAATACCTGTTCAAAACAAACTGTTAAAAACTGTAACTGTTTAAAGATCATTCAGACAATGAATAGGAAATAGACTGCAACCAATTACTTTATTTTGGCAGCACAAGACAAGTCTATACAACACTGTGGAGGTGGCTTAAACAGACACATCGATAAATATTTAAACATTATTTTGGATCTTTCCTGATAGTCTGTGACTTTGAAAACTGTCTGTCTCATCGGGCCAACGGTTTACACATTTTATAACATTTGATCAGACATAGTAGTGACGATAATGAACTGTGAAAGGCAGCAAGGCAGCTCCGCGAAATGATGAAATCGCTCTTTATAGTATTTCATGTTAGGGCATGGCATCTCCTGTTATTTTGAATTGATCCTCCCAAAAGGAGTCCAGGAGCTTTGGTGAAATAATACAGTGACTGGTAACTAGCTTTTATCTTTCGCTAAAGAAAAATGCTGTCGTATACAACCTTTGTAGCTGAATCACAATATATTCTTAACTCATACTTTCTGTCTCGACAAAGGCTAACTCAGTAATGTTCTCTTAATATAGCCATGAGTGGTGGGTAAAAGTAACACAATAACCTTTCATTTGACATAAGTAGTTACAGTGTGCATTTAGTACAATTAATGATTAGGGAACTGCTGCAGCATAAAAATCAGCCAAATCCAACATGTGGAGCTACTGGCTGAGGCTGGTTGTGAAATAGGGAAGAGCCAAAAGTAAGGTTTGTTCTAGACGTCTCTTAGAATTCTAGATCTGTTTTGTGAACTGTGCAAGCTGCATCTCGGTTTGCATCACCTTACTGCAAGACACCCCTTGCCAGCAATCCACACATTAGCACGTAGAAGCAAACATATTTCCTTGCATTATGGTGTGTTCCACTTTAAGTCAGAATTTTCACCAACAGTTTCATCAACAGTTGCTTCAAGGTGTTTATATTGTAAAGTAAAGACCCTACAGTAATGCAGAGAAAACCCCAACAATCAGACGACCCCCAATGAGGAAGCACTTTGTGACAGAGGGAAGTAAAAACTCCCTTGAAACAGGAAGAAGCCTCTGGCAGAACCAGGCTTGGGGAGAGCCAGCCATCCGTCACAGTTGGATGGAGTTGAGGGGAAGGAGACAGGACACAAGACAAGCTGTGGAAGAGAGCCAGAGACCAATAATAACTAATGATTAAAAGCAGAGTGGTTTATAAACAGAAAAAGTGAAAAAGGGCGAGTGAAGAAGAAAAACTCCCCCAGCAGCCGAGGCCTGTAACATAAGTGATACGCAGAGCATTGACCAGGCTCTGTCTGTGAAAGTGTAAAAACAAACAAAACAAGCACTGGGCTGTATTGCTGGTGATGCATGAATCGAATCAAATCCAGATTTCTGCCATAGCGTTATGTCATATGGGTCACCAGCTGAACTCAGTGAGCGTTAGTGGGATGCCACAAAACTGGTTTTTCCTCGCTTTTTCTGACTTTACCACTAGAATATGCTCAACCCAGTTCTGACATCCGAGGCAACTGGAATGCATCATTACACGGGTGGCAGATTTCTGTGAAACATAATACTTGTCCAATTTATGATCTGAATCTAAGTGTATTTTACATAAAACATGCCCTCACCAGTACACCGGTTTTTTTTATGTTTTTATTTTTATTTTTTTTATGGATGAACATTTCAAGTCTGAATGCCTGGGAAGAAATGAACAAAATTTCCATAAATGGCACACACACACACACACACACACACACACACACACACACACACACACACACACACACACACACACACACACACACACACACACACACACTGCATAAAACAGACTAATGAATGTCAAGGTGATTCTGTGTTTTGCTTGATGCCATATTAAAGCAGAATGGCGGTAATGCAGACCCAGGCTCAGAGTAACCGTAGCAATTACTCTCATCCCCAGCATTTCAAGGAGTTTTGTACTTAACCCACCACTCATCTGTGCACTGTCACTTTACGGTATACAACTCTTCCATTTGAATGAAATCAAACTCTGAAATTAGGAAATCATATATATATGATGTGCATCTGTGAGAATCCCCAACACATTCCATAAACTAGTCTACATTTCACCTTTTCCTTCTATTGTTCCAATACAAACTTCACCTCTAATTGTTTTATTATGTTAAACTATAATGTCCTGCGAAGTGTCTATTGATGGCCCTTTAGTACAGGTTTGTCTGTCAGTCTGCAGAATCTTATTTTGCAAATTAAATGTGTCTGAGCCTTCGTACAGACATCACCAGCTAAAGCTTATTCACATGTTTGCAATTAAACAGATCTGTCTAATCCATGAACATCTTTTAACGTTCTGCATTTTGGACATCACTGCCAAAGCGTTTTACTAATTTATTTAAGTACAGAGACGTTATGCAAACAAATTTCATTTCAATTCCGGTTTAATTCGGTTCTATGTATTAACTCGTCATAAATAAAATCATGTCAAAACCACAAAGGGGAAAAAACAGACTGGGTATTTTTCAGACGACTGCCAAAGAAATCTGCTTTAAATTATGTCTTAATACTGTACGATGCATTGAAGGTGCCACCAGTGTCATTACCAACATTATTGTTTGTGAAGTGTTTTGATTGTCTGATTGTTTACTTATGTTCCTTCTTCATTTTGTATTTGCTAAGATTCTGTATAGGCTCATATTTATATTTAAGCAAGCTTACTTAACAGACTATTACCACCATAGTTCATCTTTGCTTGATCATATGCTTGGATTGAGAAGTAATTATAGCGAACATATAACAGAATTATAATTAATTATGACTCCATTATAAGGTGCTATGAAAGGCCAAAACTTCATCTTGCAAACATTACACCTCAAGAGCTGACCATAAACCCGACAAACACTGGCCAGGTCGATAAAGACTTTGTCCCTTGTCCCAGAAGGCTGTTCAGCTATCTTAGTGAGGACCTTCATTGACATAAGGGTTTCCCTAGCCCCTTACCCTAACCATTAAAAATGAATGCCTAATCCTAACCTTTACCCTAAACCTAACCATGACCCTGACACTAAAACCACATTTTGAGCCTCCAAAAGGCTTCAAACCTGTGAGGACCAGTGTGTGTGTCCTAGTGATGACACAAAAAGCTTGACAGCGTGGGAAAGTAGGAGTGATGTGAAGCTTAGATTTATCCAGCAACACCTGTGAGACCGTAGAGCTTCTTTACTGAACTTGCGCATAAGCTTCATTAAAATTGTGAAAAATGCAACATAAATGGAGACCATTTGCCATCAAAGTAAAGTTTTGCCTTTACTTTGAAGCCAGACGTTCTCAGTTTCTGGCTTACTCTGCACTTTTTCAGATTTTACTACTGCTTAAATAGTAGTTGGTGAGTCCTTGCAGAAAACTCAGCGTCTTCCATGCCAACCAAACGTGACCACGGCCGTCTGCTAGTGCCCGGTGGTTGCTGACTGGTCTCTAGGTCTCTATGACTACAGTCTTTGGCTCTTGGGTCTATTTTTTTGAACTTTTGATGGTTTTCTACAGCTATTTTTAAGTGTATGTTTTAGAGAAATCAGTTTTGATTTATACTTTTTGTAAGAACTCTTCTAGTTTTGTTGTTGCTAAGTTTAATTAATGAAGATTTCTTTATCAAATTAAGTTTAACTTTTGATCAATGTGTATGTAAAGACTCTATTATTAAAGCCAAATAGCAAAAAAACCAGCCGCTTCCTGCTGAACAGTGTTCGCCTGACAAACCGACATCACCTGGCTGCGCCCTGCTGAACCTGCTCTCTGTCGGCTTTATGGAGAGAGGGTCCTTCCATCTTTGGCCTGCAGAGAGGTGGTTCTGAGCCAAGCCAGCCTGTGACTTCAACAATGGGTAAACAGACATCAACTTCAGCCACCTTATGATCCAAGTTAATGTTGCTGGCACTTTGAACATAACATTAAAATATGAGTCTGATATAATCAGAGGTGCACTGCATTAGTCTTCATTAATTATCCTTTATTTAAATGTTCAGAAGTTTATTTGACTTTACTTTTTATTCCTTGGTAACCCCAGATTCAAACACAAATCTTTACTTAATCACTGCCTTAACATTTTATTTTGCTCTGGAAGCAGAGATATAAAAGTGTATACACATGTTCACTGTCCCTTAAAAGTCACTGTCCCTGGTAATTGTGGAAACTAAACTGTGTATGACATAAATTCTTCAATTCTACATGTTTACTAAATAGACAGAAGAGCCTAAAATTATGTATTGAATTTCTGCAGGGAAACAGTGTTGGACAGGCTCCCAAAAGGCATCTCCAGTATGATTAAATTGGAGATGAAATGATTGATCAAATGATTGGCAGAAAGGGAATCAATGACACTGTTCCTCAGGCAACACTTTTGATACTCGATTACTTGATTGAAAATTTCGCAAGAGCACATGGATTTTTCTGTCTTTTCTTACATTTCCTGTTTTTGATGCAGTTAAATTAAAAGGCCAATAAAACCCAAAAATGCTTAATAAATAAAACATTATCTGTTGTGACAGTAATGATTAGTTCTAGTGTTAATTGTAACATTAAAATAAACTCAATATAAATCGAGCTTACCCTCCTCTGTTGTTTGAGGGACATAAAAAGAGGTGAAGCCAAATGACTGAATAGAATATAATGCTGGTCAATTTGTGTGACACACACACACACACACACACAAACACACACACACACACACACACACACACACACACACACACAGGCACGGATGAGTGCTTTAATGAATCCTGTCATTACGATGGAGGAGACATGGCTAAACCCCTGTTATTCTGCATCTCATTTTCCTCCCTTTCATGGTACTCTCATACAACTCCACTGAATTGTAATTAATTTTCAATTAAGGACAGTAATTAAATTCATTCACTCAGTGAGGATATATTTAGTACTCGTTTATGCTACAGAGCTGTCATAAAACATGTTTTTGCTCGAAGAACTTTGTTTCAGGTTCAAAAACTAAACAAAGATGGCATGCATATAACATGTACACGAAGGGGTGACAAGTTGAAGGAAAAAACATATAAAGCACATTACTAAGATGCTGCTACCAGTCCTTGCATTGACTCTAAAACTCTGCTGGAAGGATTAAATTGCGAACACATATCCCCTCATTTAGTGTATTGATGATGGTGGTGGAAAGAGCTGTCCAACACCATGGACCAAAATCCCCCACAGTGTTCAGCTGGGTTAAGATCTGTTGACTATAGAGGCCACATCATTTCTACTTTCATGAAATTGTTCAGTGGCCTCTCGTGACCTATGGATGGAGGCAGTGTCTTCCTGGTAGAGATTCCTATTAGGATCGAAGTGCTTCGTCGCAGGATTAAGGGGATCACTCAGTATTGATTTGCATTCACCCTTCCCTCTGAGGGGATGGGTAGACCCAAACGATGTCAGAATAATGATCCCTATAATAGAGCCACCTTATTCCCTCTTTGTAGGGGTCACACATTCAAGATATTATTTTCCAAATCACATTTCTGTAGACCAGGACCTGCAGTTTTTGCATGACTAAGGTCACAAATGTGTATTTTGTAATAAGATGTTGATCCTTACTTACTTAGCACTTAGTTCCTCCTACGCCGGGCGGCGCATCGGGCAGCTAGTGATCTCCATCGATGTCAGTCAGCAGCGACTGCTTCAGCTTTGTCCCAGGCAATGTTGACAGTTCTCAGATCGTCCATGAATGTTCAACGCCATGTGGTCTTTGGTCGGCCTTGCTTTCGCTTGCCAGTGCATGGACGCCATGCCATGGCAATCTTAGCTGGGCGATGAGGGGGTAGGCGTAAAATATGGCCCGCAAAGCTGAAGCGCCTTTCTGCAACAACATCGGCTAATGGGCGGGTGCCTGCTCTTCGTAGGACCTCCTCATTTGTTATTCGGTCCCGGTAGGAGATTCTCAGGATTCGCCGCAGGCCACGTTGTTGAAGCACGTTCAGGTGTTGAATAATTGCACTTGTTGAGCGCCAGGTTTCACTAGCGTAAAGTGCAGTAGCGAAGACGATAGAGTTCAGTAGTCTGATCTTGACCCTAACATTCAGGGAGGTCGAGTTCCAAATAGGTTGGAGACGTCGCAGGACACCAACTGCCTTCCCTACTCTGGCATCGACATCCCGATCAGAGACCCCGTCATTCGAGATGATGCTGCCAAGATATGTAAAATTCTCCACCTCTTCAGCACGTTGTTGGTTGATCATTACAGGAATGCGGGCACGTGCAAAGCCAACTCGGAGTATCTTGTTTTTTTGGCGCTGATTCTTAATCCAACTTTCGTCGCCTCCCTCTGCAGGGAGGTATTGGAGGTCTTCCTGAGTCGAGCCCAGCAGGGCGATGTCATCTGCGAAGTCCAAGTCAGTGAGATTACGCGCTTCGTGCCAGGGCACACCGATGCCAGCTTGGTCAACTCATCGTCGCATGATGAAGTCAATTACCAACAGGAAGAGGAAAGGGGATAGCACGCATCCTTGTCGGACGCCAGTATTGATCTTGAAGAAATCTGTGCAGCCGTCATCCGTCCGGACGCAGCAATGGGAGTTGGAGTAGAGACAACGAAAGGCATCTACAAACTGCTGAGGGACTCCATAGTGGCGTAGGATAGCCCATAGAGTCGGCCGGTGGACGCTGTCAAAAGCCTTCTCGAAGTCAATGAAATTAATAGAAATCTTCCTTTGGTATTCAAGTTGTTGATCCACTGCAACCAAATTATAACCTGTCTGTTGTTGCTGACACTCTGATCAAGTCCTCAGTTTGCATTCTCAGTTACCTGGGTAAGAGGTTTACTTCAGTTTTTCCTTACAAATCACTTTGCTGTTTGAACTTACGAGAAACAGCCATCAAGTGTGTGCTGTATAACCATAATTTCTCGACATGCTGACTCCGGATGTCCCTTTATTCACTGTTCCTGTTGAAACAGTCTTTGTTACCGAACCTCCTGTCATCTAATCCCAATCAACTTCACAGTAGCTTAGATCATTTCGCTTTCCATTTTGACACAAATTCAAAATCAGCTATACAAAATCTGTCACATTTTATACGTATCACAGAACATGACTAGACACTCACTGCTTGATACTAATTGCAACATGCAGCAGGGGCTCAATATTCTAGTGCAGCGGCCCCCAACCTTTTTTGCGCCACGGACCGGTTTATGCCCGACAATATTTTCACGGCCGGCCTTTAAGGTGTCGCGGATAAAAACAACAAAAGAAAACTAGTACCGGTACCGAAAAAGAAGATTTATTCATAACACACGTGAAAGACCCAGGAAAACCGAGTAAACGATAAAAACGATAACAAAATAACGCTGAAAACCGATAAAAACCCTGAAAACCAGACATTTCACACCTGAGCCTCAACTCTCGCGGCCCGGTACCAAACGACTCACGGACCGGTCCGAGGCGTGGGGGTTGGGGACCGCTGTTCTAGTGGTTTACACATTTGCATTACAAGCAAAACATCTCTGGTTCGATTCAGGGAGGAAGCACATAATCCCTTGTAGGTTGCATCTGGACCTTAAAAAAATGTTTGAAAAATCTGCCAACTCAAACATGTGGATCTCGCTGCTGTGGTGACCCTTTGTGAATAAGTGAGCAGATGAAAGTAGCTTTAATTGTATCATGCAGTGCACCTGTGTGGAAGCTTGTTTTTACTCTCCCTTCATTTATTCCATTTTTGCTTTAATTTGTGACCCGTAGTGCCACATAAATGTTTTACTTCTTCTATAAAAAAAAGAACCACTCACAATTATTTAGCTAGATTCACAGTATAGATGCATAAAATGACACCTGAAAGGAGCTGACAGAGTGCACAGCGAGAAGAACCTCACCACAGTAAAGCAGGCCACTGCTGTGGTGAACTTTAAATTGATATTACAGTCCTCAGGGCAAAATATAAATCTCACTGGTCTCTGCTGCTGCCGCTCTGTATTCTTCTTTTTTGTTCTCTTTTTTCATCCAAACTCCCGACTTACAGCTGACTCTCTAGTAACAAAAAAGAAAAAAGCAGTCGACAGTGCTATAGGATATCAGGGGATAAATTGATGAAGTAGCTTCTCTAGGCTGCCCTGCTCCTTAGAGCTGATGAAGATAACAATCCGTAACAACATGGTGACTTGGAAAAGGCTGTGTGTGTGTGTGTGTGTGTGTGTGTGTGTGTGTGTGTGTGTGTGTGTGTGTGTGTGTAAGGTGGTGACTCAGGGAGAGATTTAGATGATGAATGAGTGACCTTGCCTAAAGAGCTACATGTCCCTCTAGTGTGGCTTGATGGAGAGGTTGCGCTGGGTCCTGCTGCGTATGTGTGTCTGCTGCTGTGTGTGCGCGTAAACGTGTGTATGTGCGCATCTGTACTTGTGTTTGTTTTTGCCCTGGTTGCGCACTTAACAAATGCACGTATTTTTGCATCTGTGAGCATTCGTCACATGTATAGCTGAGCAAATGTGATTTAACCACCAGGGAGAAGGAAACACAAGCATGCAGCACATTGACTTTCTAAAAATATTCACTTTCTCTTCAAGAGCGTTTCCAAATCTGTAGGAGATGTGAGATAAAAACATTGGCTTTATCCCACATAAACAGGCTGTGTGGGCAACAAGGTGTCAATTTACTTGTGCGACTGCAACCATGAACTTGGTACCTGTGTGGGGCACATGCTCACACCTATATGCATGTTGTGTGTCGTGCATATGATCAGTTTTAACAACTGATATGAGACACCTCTCCTCCCCACTGAGTTTGCAGATGCCAGGTGGAGGAACAAGACGTTATTGCTTCATCCAAATGTCAGAGCACAGCATGTGCATCTGGTGTGTGTGTGTGAGACACTCAGAGACGCTGTAAGAAAATAATAATAAAAGAAAGAAAATCCAATAATATATTGATTCATCATTCTTGTTGGGTGGAGCATCTTTATAGATCCAACTCACTGGAAACCAAAACCTGGAATATTTTATGTATGTGTTTACTCACAAGCTCTGCTTTGGAAGACGAGTAGTGCTGCAGTGTGCCTTTATGATGCGTCAGTGCAGCACTTTCAGTTTTGTTTCTCTATTATTCATTACCCTTTATCTGACGAATGTTTTAGTTAGTGTCACATCGGCTTTGTTTCTGTGCTATGATGAAGCAGAGCAGGCCAGTTCCCGGCGACATGATGAATCACAATGGAAAATATTTTAGTTGGTCACCTTTGGGCTACTGCAGTGTGACAGCAAGACACAACTTACCAGTTCTGACATACACATTTTGCAGGCACATATGCACACCATACAAATTTCACACATAGGTTTAATCAAAGAATTACTTTTGCCGTAGCAAATACATAGTGAGGAAAATGCAATGAAATAAACAAGAACAATTTATACATAATCTTAAATGTGAAATTCAACTGTTGATGCTTAACTTCAGCTAATCTGGACAGAGTGCGTTCTTTATATGTGTTGCAGTTTTTCCTGCAGTATTGGCTCCTGTCAGCTCAAGTGGAATCCCAGAATGAGATATGCTGTACTTAACTTAACCAGATTGGTTTACCTCCTCACCTTTCCATAGTATTGGGCAAGGTTTGTGTTTGCAAGGACCAAAGTTCAAACACCCCGCATATCTAACCTCATCCATCGGTGACGCTGGTTGTAGTCAGCGTCAACATTCAGTGTCTTTTTTTGTACTATTGCCAGCAAATGTGGGATTTAAATATTTTAAATGATTTGAATTTAATTCTGTATTATTTACATTTTACACGGCGTCCCAACTTTTTGGAAAAAGAGGGTTGTATATTCATTTTTCAACATGTTGTAGTTGAGTCAAAAATCCTGGTCGTTGGCTACAGCATCAACTTTTTCTACTGTTTTGGCAGTGAGCGATGAAGAAGGAGAGCTTGTATCTTCCTTTATCTGTGTGGATATGATGAAGTCCTCAAAATGAAATAAATACTTATTACATTGTTCTCTTTGTCACCAAACTTAGAGCTAGCCATACACTCACGCACAAACATCAGCGAAATCAGGATACCTCATTTGCTCTTATAGAGGGAGATGGGCAGTAAAATGCACTACAAGTAACGTGTTACTGTAATCTGATTACTTTTTCAAGTAATGAGTAAAGTAAGGGATTATTATTGCAAAAAAGTAATTAGATTACTGTTACTCCCCACAAGCAAACTGCGTTACTAAACCGTGTTTTTTTTGTGAGAGTGTCTCATGGCACCCCCCCCCCCCCCGACATGACCGCTGTGGCACCGGCAAACCTCCACCCGCCACTCCTGGTAAACAGGTGAAAATAGATTTAAGAGCAACAGGACTTTGATTTTTTGGGATTTTTTGCTGTGTTTTACTTGCATCTATTTGAAAGAGGGCGTATAAACACAATTTTATTTTATATGCTGGAATATGCAGAAAATAGGTTTAAATGTTAAACAAGTCTCTTCAAGTCAAAGACAGTTGCATATAATTTAATTTTTGCGTGATGCAATGTTAAAAGATTGAAACTAATAAAACAATTCTTTAAAAGAAACTTTTTCATTTGATTCAATTTTATATGATGGATTATACAGAAAAAATAGAACTGAGCTGAAAGATCTGTCGCTTTATTACGTATTCAGGTTGTACATCATGTTTTTAAAAATAACTAAGTAATTAGTAACTAATTACTATGTTCAAGTAACTTGACCAACAGTGCTTATGAATATGCTGAATATGTTATGACAATCTCATTTTGTTCTGATTTATGCAATCTGTTTCCTTTTGTACTATGTACATACTTTTACTTGATATTTATTTAATTTTAGTTTTACTTTTAATCTGACCTTTCTGCTTTGTTTCTGCCTTGTTGGCTTGCTTGCAATGCTATTTAAACCTTTCCATTTGCAACACTTAGAACAACAACATTCTGAGTGATTTGCAGTGTAGAGTGCAAAGAACTGCTGGGAGCTCTGCCAGCGGGGAGCTGTAGTTGTCTAGTAAGGAGATGGCGAGAGTTTGGACAAGGAACTGTGCTTTTGTGAGAAATGGATCAATAGATGTTGTACAGAGCAAATTGACAGGATGGCACTTTGGCTGTGATGTTGGTCATATGAGGCTTAAGAACAGCAAGGATGTGTCATGGTGAGGGAACAATAGCAAGTTTTACAAAGGAGCAAAAAAGCATTCTTTATATAAGCTTCCAGTTACTGCAGATTTGTTGAATGCACACACATAATGCAAACCTCCCATTACACCCCATCCCAAAGGTGCTCTGCTGGATTGAGATTTTGTGTCTGTGGAGTCCATTCGGATACAGTGAACTCACGGCCAAATACAAGAAAACAGTTGGACATTATTCGAGCTTTGGGACATGGCACGCTATCCTGCTGGAAGCAGCCATGGGTACATTCATGAACAGACAGACGTGGCCAGCAAAAATATAAAAGTAGGCTGTGATGTTTAAAGGATGCTCATTTAGTACTAACATGTTTAAAGTCTGCTAACAAATGTCCTGGGCAGCATCACACCACCAACAGCTGAACCTAGGCAGGATGGGTCCATGCTTTCAAGTTGTTCACACCCAATTTTGACCCAACCATCTGCTGCAGGAAAAATTGAAACTCATCAGACCAGGTAACATTGTTCCAATACTTTAAAGGTAAAATATTGTCCAATTTCCTTGAGCATGTGTGAACTGTAGACTCAGTTTCCTGTTCTTATCTTACATGAGTTTCATCCAGTGTGGTCTTCTGCTGCTATCTGCTTCAAGGCTCAACATGTTAAAGTGTTCCCTAATAAAGTGTAGTGTTGAGTGAGTGTATAGTGACATAGTGGCCACTTCTGCATTTTCTCACTTCAGCATATTTATCACAATTAACATTGGATCAAATTAAGGTCATATTAGGAAATGGGAAATTGGCTACTTTCATGACTACGTGCTACAGGTATATAAGTCCAGGAGACACAATAAATCTACACCATAAACATTTACAAATTCAGGCAACAAAAAGGGTTTTTTCTATTTCTTTATCTTATAGGAAAGCTTCCCTTGAGCAGGAATACCCCTGAAACATTCTTTGTGCGGGAAATTTGAGCATGCCCTGTTGTTGTTTTTTTTGTTTTTTTGCCTGTCGGTTTGGCTCTTCTGCCATCAGGCGGAGAAAGATGCCCAACGGATTTACTTTGCCAAATGGACCATCCCAGCCTTGCCGTATTGGTCTATTTGATTCACCTTTTGTTTATTTAAATTTATTTTCACTTGCTAAATACGGGACAGACTTGACTGGGGAAAAGAAAGGGGAGAAAGAAAGAGGGAAAGAAAACCAGCGGGAAGAGGGACGGGGATAAAGAGCAAAAAAACAAAAACCAACAAAATAAGCAGACAAAAAATACAAATATCAATCACCTGGATCAGAAGAAAAAACAAGCAGAAGAAAAAGAGAGCAATAGAATAAACAACATCATCACGATGATCTATGGGAATATAACAGTAAATACTAAATATTAAACATTATTGTGCAGCACTTAAGATCGACAGCGCACAGTGTGCTTTGAGGTAGGAGCCAAAAAGAGTGTAGTTTGTGTGTGTGAGCACCCGTGTGTGCACCTGTTGGTTAACAGCCCACAGTTAGTAAAGAATGGAGAATGAAGTCGGCCTGAGCTCAGCTCAGAAGAGTCCATCAGTGACTTCGGTGCGGTCTAAAATGAGCTACCCTGAAGCCAGACTGCCAGAGCGCTTGAGAGTACAGGTCTTTATGCAAATGAAGCAGAGTCAGATTCAAGCACAAGCAATGCTCAAAGCCAAAGATGGTGCAACTACTTTTCTCATCTACCTTGCTCGTTGAGGGTTTAAATTTAATACCACTCCTCTATCTTCGTTTATCAGATAATCAGCCATCAGCGTACTTTTAAGTGTGTTATAAATTTTTTTATTGGTCCCCTTCTGGGAAATTACCTCTTAGCCAATAGTATAACTTGATAGTCACATCTTTAGCCACAATAATATTGACTAATATGCTCTGATCTCCAGCAAATGCTATTTTTTAGAGTCATAATCACAGTAATTACCACAAGCAATTTTCTTAATGTTTTATCAGTTAAATCAAGTGAGTCAGAGAAATGCAATGAATAGTATTTGGTAGAAAATTATTACTTTGAGGACATGTGTAGAATTTGACCAACTCCTAGCTGCATTACTCTTTATTATTCAGGCGCGTTCATTTCGTTAATACTGTGATGCACCTTTAATTCTGTTTGACAATTTTATATAGCTTGTACAGCAAAACAATGTGGAATAAGGATCAGTGCTGTGCATGTGTGTGTGTGTGTGTGTGTGTGTGTATTTTGTATTGTGTGTAACAGTAAGCAAACATGTGTGTGTGTGCCCACATGTATGCGTGTGTTTCAAACCTGCTAATGTGCATGTAAAGTATTCATAGAATGGTGCGCTAGTAGAGGTTTGACATTGTTGCTGCCTCTGCTGGAGATAAGCCATTAATAGGGCTGTTACTGGAGGTCAGTGGGGTTCTTCACACACGCACAGACCACATTACATGCTGGAGGCTGCACATTACCTACAGCTTACAGAGGTCCACGGGTTAATACCATGAAATAGAGACTCAAATTTAGAGGCACCTCACTGGCTACACACTAATGTGTTAACCCCTACAGAGTGTGATAATTACTTAATGTGATGTACCGGTTATGGTCATTGTGTCATGTTGAGAAATGGGAGGAACTCATGTAGCTGTACTGAACTGGAGTTCAAAACAATGCAGCTTTTAGTGTGATGGTCCTGAAAGGCAATCATGGAGGCACACTTAGGTGTAAATGTATCCAAAAAAACACATCTAGAAAAAAAGAGAGTCATCTTTTTATTGTGAATTTAAGTGACCTGGATGAATCCAGATATGCAGATTTTCTAGGGCTGGATGCCTGACATCCCTCTCACTTACAGCAGTGACTATCATGCTTCAGTTCAGCTTATTGTTGCTTTTCGTTGACTTTTTCGTTGTCTTTGCTGCTGATTGTACTGTGCATGTGCTTTGTTAGAAACACATAAATGAATAATAAAGTTAGCTGCTCCCCTAATGAGTCTCTGACAGATGAACTTTAACTCCGCCACCTTGAACTACAGCTGATGATGGTAGTTGTGTTCTGCAGGGCCACTCGAGCCAGCTGCCACACAAATTCAATGAGAGAACGACCTGGCCAGTAGAACAAGATTTTCAAAGCAGTAAATTAATGGCAGATAACTTTGTTCTCTCAGATAAATAAAAATAATAATAACAAGAAGCACTATGAGAGTGCAAACTTCTGCCAAGGCCGCTCACTTGGGGTCAGTTTGAAAGAAAGGCAGATGTGAAATGTCAAAGGTCAAATGTGACATGATATTTGGATGCAAACTATAATGAGTTACTATAATCTCCATGTACCAGTATCATTGCCTGGCAGCAGATGAAAGACATTTTATGAACGTTTGATCTTATTTGACTTTGATGAAGAGATTAGGGGGTACATTATATTAGAATCCCTAAATATCGTTCCCACTAAGCCCATATGCCGTCAATAGAAACAACAGCGGTAAGAAACACTGTTTTAAATAGCTGTGAATAGCATTATTATCACTTTGATGTTCTGTTGACCTTGACGGAGACCTCAGAGGTCAAATGACATGATATTTTAAATCTTTATATGCTTCTTTCTATATGCTGGGAATACACAATATAGTTGTAAGAATCATAGTTTATGAGTTATAGGGCTTTTTTATCAATTTTCATCCCATAAACCTTGGAGTTGGCCTTGAAGACCTTGGTGCATATAAACCAATTTTTAATGGATTGTTAACATGACCCCACTCTAAACCTCTACAAAGTTTTTTCAGAGTTATTCAAAAGTTTTTAAGCTACAGTATATCGTGTTTATAGAAATAACAACACACACAGATGCTACCAAAAACACGACCTCCTTGGTGGAATACCAGGATTTTATCAGTTTGTAAAGGGATGTGGAGTCATTGCTGGTTGACTATGCAGTCCTAATTATCTATGCTTTAGTTCGTTTTTCAGACTGTCTGGTTAAAAAAATACAATACAATAAAACTCTATTTGTATAGCACGTTTAAAAGACCAGCGGTACACCAAAGTGCTTTACAATCAGTGTTGGTCAAGTTACTTGAAAAAAGTAATCAGTAACTAATTACTGATTACTTCCCCAAAAAAGTAATCCCGTTACTTTACTGATTACTTCTTTTCAAAAGTAATTAATTACTTAGTTACTTAGTTACTTAGTTACTTTTTAAAAACACGATTTACAACCTGAAGAGGTGATAAAGTGATAGATCTTTCAGCCCAATTCTACTTTTTCTACATAATCCATCATACAAAATGTAATCAAATGGAAAAGTCTCTTTTTTTAACTTGTTTTATTAGTTTTAACTTTATGCATCAAGCAAAAATTTAATTATCTGCAACATTCTCTGACTGGAAGAAATTTGTTTAATATTTAAACCTATTTTCTGCACATTTTTAACACTCACTCTTTCAAATAGATGCAAGTAAAACGCAGCAGAAAATAAATAAAGTCAAAGACTCAGCGGTCCTGTTGCTCTATTTTCACCTGTAAAGCAGGAGTGAGGTAGGCGGAGGTTTACCCTGGTGCAGGTGTGCCGCGGTCAGTGGAAGAATCCGCGAGTTTCTCTGTGAGTTTCCCATTACGTCGTAGCTACTCGGTACTTGCTTGGAAGTTTAGGGGTTTTTTTCGCTGTAAAAAGAAGTTTTCTTCCCACGCACAGCGGACACTAATGTTTTTGTCACTTTTTATGGAATCAAACTCAAAGTAAGGTCAGTACTTCCACGCTTTAAACGCTGCACGCTCATACTCTCTCCTGCACTCGATATATGATCCATTGTTGATCTGCACACAGCTGTTGTCACGAACGTCGCACTTGCTTACGTCACTGTCATGAGACATTCTCGCAAAAAATCACGGTTTTAGTAACGCAGTAACGCAGCGTTCCTACGGGAAAGTAACGGTAATCTAATTACCGTTTTTGAAATAGTAATCCCTTACTTTACTCGTTACTTGAAAAAAGTAATCGGATTACAGTAACGCGTTACTGCCCATCTCTGTTTACAATAAAAACAGGAAAATTAAGACAATAAATAAAAGACTATTAACAAAGTACCACATATGTCATCAGGTTAAGGGCACTAATTATACAGCAATAAAAGGGAATATAAGAACAAAGTTACTAAGAACAGATATAGCCAAAAGATAAAGTACATAAATAAGAAATTGCAAAAGATTTGTAAATGAGAACTGTTTTATTGAGATTGGGGCTTTAGTGAGTATATGAGAAGCAACAAAGATGTGATGGTGTGACACAGTGATGTCATGGATATGCTAGTTAGGGAATGGTGTAGTTCCAGCAGACTTCAACTAATTTTTAATGGTGAAGGAAACTCTTGCTTTGCATTTTAATTTCATTATCTATGATTTAATAAAAGTGTTTGTGCCATCTCACATCAGCTCAACATTTAGCCCATGTCATAGAAAATATTAATGTGTATCTGTATTCAGCCCAGAATGATATTGGGGTATTTTCAGTGCTTTTGAACGTCATAATGGTTTAAACATTTGCCTAAAGAATGAAAGATTCCTAGTTTTATCTCAGGAGGAGACACAAATCCCTTTGGGCACAAAAATCTGCCAAATCAAACAACGTGGAGTTACCTGCTGTGGTGACCCCCTTGGGAACAAGGGAACCAAAAGTAGCTTTTATCTCTATTCAGCCTAAAAATACAAAGAAAGTGAATAATGTCTTTGTGTCCTACTATAAGGATATTCCACATGTGCCTAGGATTGTCACTAGAACTCATGGTTAGGGTACCTAAAATTCTATCATTTGATACAGAAATTTTGAAGACACTACGGCTGGTTATTGGTACTGTAGACAGCAACTGAGTAGGGTTGTCAAAAAATTATATACTAAAAATTACCATCTGATTTAATGGTCATTTGCAATGGTATTGATATCAGCAGTGTCACATATGATTACGCCAGCCTGTTGTGGCATCATTGGGACATCGTAGGACTTGAAACTCTAGCATCATGGCAACCCTTAGCATCCTGTAAAATAACTTGTTCTTGTCTTCAAGAGGAATCTTCTGGGCAAGGGATGTTGAAGCCATTTTACATTGTGATAAGTGGGCCACATACAGCCCACTTTGGTCCACCAGACCAGTTGAATCTGTAATCTTACACATTTACAGAAAAAGTACCGGTGGTTCATTGCCCACACTAGCCTCCAATTATAAAATCTAACATTTTTGTTAATGCACAGTGTTCTGTTTTTAAAACCATTAACTCACTGTAAAAATAAAAAAGCAAAAAAAGCCTTTAGTGTCATGAAGCGCTGTGTGGCAGGTAGGACTCAGACACAAGGGATGAACTCAAAACCACAGCTTTAATTGCTGGCACGGGAAAACGAGTATACAACGTAAACTAACACACAGGGAGACACAAGAAGCTCCACACAGCATGAGGGACAACACGACACTGACTCAGAGAAACACAGGGTTTAAATACACTGGGAAGTAATGAGGGGAATGAGACACAGAAGGAGGGCACAGCTGGGAGAAATCAGAACTGACAGGACAAGGAAGCAAAGTAGGATACACTCACATGAGACACAGACCTTCAAAGTAAAACAGGAAGTAGCACAGACGCAGGCTTGACTAGGGGAGACAGAGTAACTGAGAAACACAGAGACAAACCATAAAGCAGAGGACTCTAAGAACCAACATACACAGAGGGAAATACTAAGCATGGAACACAAGAAACTAGACTCGAGGGAGAAACAAAAGACCAACCATGAGAACATAATTCACAATACAGAGTGACAGAAAACACAAGAAACTCAAAACATGCAAAGACACTGACCAAGAAACACAGACTTACACAGAACAGAGAAACATGAAGGGCAAGGGATCAAAACTAGAAACCAATCACACGAGTACAAAATACAAGAATCACAAAGAACTAAAAACGCTGGGTCAGGAGACCCAGGATCCTGACATTTAGTTAGTGTGAATGGCAACGGGCTGATTTTTGATCATATCAAAATTCTGAATTTGCCATTTGCTGATCTTGAAATCAAAATTGGACCGAATAAGTGTATATGCCCATGCGCATGCAATCATTACAGAAGTAGCTGCAACAACAAAGCCGAATTATTTATTTATTTTAGGTCTGTTGCTATTTTCTTTCTAATTTTTGGGCAACAGCTTTTTTATGGCTGTGGAAATATTTCTCCTGGGAGTGCACTCAGGCCTTGCTTGTTGAGGCTTAGCTCCTTGAATCTATATATAAATCTATATCTTAGATGACGGTCTGGGTTGAAATTATTACCTGTCCAAAAAAACCCCGGCATGCTGCCAGTTGGTCCGGCACATCAACTCTGTGTGAGTTTGGGAATGTGTCAGGAAGCCCTAGCGACTTCCCCCTATAGTGCTTCACTGGCAAAAGCAAGTGGGATGGCTCACTTGTGTCTAATATTTTTAATTAACTTCAAGCTTGAATGTGTGAAATTTAATATGGGAAATTAAAAGATGATAATTTCCTGCTTTGGAGCCAGTGTGCTGGCATGAATACATTACAGTAAATCAGAGCTCTGGTCTCAGAGCTTAAGACTACTGAGAAGGACAGTCATGTGTTCTCATGGCACGCTGTTCTCATGAAGCAGCGAGGGTGTAAGGTAAAGGGATGTAGAAAGCAATTAGTACTGCTTGTCTTCAATGTGAATGGCTCCAGTGGCTGTTTTGTCTTCATAAAACTGGGCTGGAATTATATAAGAAAGTAGTCATAAAAGAAAGTGGAAATAATGTTATCGGTTACAAATGAGCTCCATGCTGTCAGGGTTGTACAGTGTGTATGCCTAAAATCATTGGCTCTTGTACACTATTATAGTTTCATAAAAAATGCAAGATATAAAACACATTCAAACAGCAACATATTTATTATCCTTGTGCCTGACATGGAAATGTGTTTGTGTGCGCACGTGCACTGGAAAAATAAATGCAAACAAAAAAATGCAAACATACTCAAAGACGATGAATCGTTCGTACAACTGTAATTTCACATCCTAACAATTTCTAATAAAAGGCGAAAAACAGCGGCAGTCATATCAGAGAAATGTGTTCTGCATGGTCACCTTCCACCTAATTGGCTATGCTTGAGAAATTGTGCATTTAAACTTCCACCTACAGAACACTGCTGTAGATATCACATTATGTGTGAAATATGAAATGCGGGTAATAGAAAATTTTCCTGTTGCACTACAATTAGGAATCACTCCATGGTTGACTTTACAATGTAACTATCTGATAAGTTGCCCACAGTGCCACCTTAATTTCTCTAATTGGATGCCAGTAAAATAACAGTCAAGAGAAATGGTCTGCACACTCGCCAAGCCCAGCGCATATTATGGACCTTCGTCCTCTGAGACTTTATTAGGGATCCAATAAAAGCTGTCAGAGTGGGAACTAGCTCCTGATAGTAACGAATGGATTGTAATCAACTAATATTCATCTTTAAGAGACTAGTTTGGCAGAGAATATAAAGCCTCAGGAAGTGATCCAAACAATAGTAGTTGGAGCGTGTATCATGATTGGATGTGTGTGTGCTTGTGGAACATATGCATTGAGTACATGTCACAAAAAGCCTCTGTTTAATGTATGCGGTAGATTTTTCTCCTTCTCTTCACGCCTGAATTTCATGTTGGTTTAGCATAAAAATGTAAAGCTCTTTGGGTCAACTTCTGTTGTTTAAATGTGTTTAGGCCATAATTAAAATAGACATGACAGTAAGCATAAAAACATTCAGGCATTTTTCATAGGGCATGTTTGAGGTATATTTTTAAAGTAGTATCAGTCCTGTCTCACTTGATCTGATACCAATATCAGCGTCGGCGTTGGTATCGATACTATTGACATTGGATTGTTCCACCCACCTCTAGTGCACATATTCCCTACATTTAGAACGTGTCATGTGTTTGACTGATGTCTGCAGACTGTTAACCGTATGCATCAAATAAACAAAAGGCTGATAGTGAGAGAAAATTACTGATCATTCATAATAAATATGCGTTATGATTTTCATATAGCCTGCAGTGTTTACAGCTGTGTCGGTTGTGCTTGAACATTTGTTTACACACATTTGGATCAGTTTTACTGTGTTCTGCATGTGTGTTTGAGAAATTTCCCCTGGGGAGATTTTGTATTGTGTTTGTCCCTGCTGTCGGAGGCGCTTCCCTAAGGGGTGCTGCATTCATAGTGCTGGTCCCTGCTGATGGATGGAGCACTGAGACGGTGGGGAATTCCACAACTGAAGAGCACAGAAGCACCCAGAAATCCACATTTTCACATTTTGTTTGAGAATGTTTCATTACTTCTGCAGCTTCTACACAGTTTCTGCCTCTCACCAGCTTTGTAGAGAACCTGAGGTAAACTGGTTTTCTAGCTAATTGTATGTGCATGCATTCGATAAAAAAGAATGCATATATCCATAAATATTTAATGTCTTTTCAGTATTATACCATGAAAATATTTCCGCCCTTCCTGATTTCCTATTGTTTTGCATATTTGTCACACTTAAACTGTGTTTCAGATGATCAAATGAATTCTAATATTAGACAAAGATAACCTAAGTAATTAGAAAATGCATTTTTTAAATGATAATTTAATTTATTAGGGAAAACCTACCAGCAGTGTTGGGAAGGTTACTTTTAAAATGTATTCTATTTATTCTAATGTATTCTAATTATACTTGAAATGTGCAATTCACTTGTATTTTTATTTTTATTCCTATTTATTCTATTTATCCCCTTCGTATATTTTATTTATATATGTCTGTGTATTTATATATGTGTGTGTGTGCGTGTGTATATATATATATATATATATATATATATATATATATATATATATATATATATATATATAACATTCTGTAACTGTAACTGTAACTTCTGTCGGTGCTGTGCTTTTGGAAACCGAATTTCCCAGAGGAACCCACCCGAGGGATTAATAAAGTTTTATCTTATCTTATCTTCTACTACAGATTACAGATTACATGCCCCAAAATTTTGTAACGTATTCCGTTACGTTACTCAATGAGTGTAACATATTCCAAATACTTTGGATTACTTAATATATTATCATGCTTTTTACAACTACATGAATGTACTATTGCTGTGTGATTAATTACTATTACTGAAGGTTACTTGCCACACCAACTAGTTTTTTAAATCTTAATATAAAATTAATAACAGTAGGTGGACATTAGGTAAGGCTGCACTTTTTGCAGCGATCTCGTACATAAAACAGGTCCGTGGCTCCGAACCATAAAGGTGTAAAACTGTAAAGGGACCTCTGGCTAATATGTCGGGTTCGTGTCGGCTCGTAGCTGAAAACTAGCTTTACTTTGCTGTCTGGGTCAACTTTGCTAGCGAGAGACAGAGAGAGGCGTTGAAAGGCTGCTGCAACGGAGCTTATTGTTTCAGAGGAAAACACGAACACAGTGTACAGTCGAGTCTTACTTACAGCTGGGCTCGTCAGGCTCTCTGTTTGGCTGCAGTGGTTATTATTATATTTACATGCTTCCAGCTCCCGTTTCTGCTCGGTGACAGCTCGTACATTTCGACTGTCCTCCTCCCTCCCTCGCGCTCAGACACATAACGTGTATGGCAGTCCATTCTCCCTGCAGCACGGACTGCACTGCCCATGAGGCTACATTCTTTAGGCCTATGCCTGTAATACTCTGCTATTGCCTTCACATTAAATCACTTTTGTGAATTTTTTTTTTTTAAATATTTCTTCACGTCATTTGTCATTTAGAGGTGACATGGGCGGCGAGATTGACACACAGGCATTAGAGCTTCTTAATGTGTGTTTTATTTAGGTTTCCTCAGGGTGTGGAATTACCAAAAATAGAGAGAGCATAGCCTAATATATGAAACAGGAAAATACCGCCGTGTAATCCATTTATTTCAGCAAAGTAACTGTATTCTGAATACCACCCTTTTAAACGGTAACTGTAATGGACATATTTACTCATATTTTGTATTTTAAATACGTAACGGCGGTACATGTACTCCATTAATCCCCAACACTGCCTACCTGGCTTTGTTGGAAATTGCCTCCTAAAGCTAAAAACTGCTTGTGCCACCCTTGGCAGCAAGAACCACAATCAATGAGTCTGTTACATCACTGTGGATTAAAAATCTGGTCTGTTCTTCTTTGCAGAATTGTATTAATTCAGCCAAATTAAAGGGTTTTTGAGCATGAATGCCCTGTTTAAGGTCACACCAAAGCATTTAGGACTTAATACCTTGACTAGGCGACTTCAGAACCTTCATTTTATTTCATTATTTTTTGAGCCATTCAGAGCTGGACTTGCTGGTATGTTTCCTTTAACTGAAGCAAATAAGGTTTGCAGTTCTTTAGATGTTGTTCTGTGTTCTTTTGCAACCTCCTAGAAGAGTCAGCATCAGTGCACTTTATTTTGGTAGGCTTGTCATTCCTGTGAGATTCACCACTTTTCCAAGTTTTTTCCGTTTGTGGTAAAAGGCTCTCATTGCTGGAGTCCCAAAATCTTAAAAATAGCTTTTGTAACCCTTTCAGACTGATAGATGCCAATGACTTTGTTTCTCAGCTGTTTCTTTAGACCGGTGCATGATTCATTTATTTCTGATATCTTTTGGTCTACTTCACTTTGTCAGACAGGTTCTGTTTAAGTGATGTCTTGATTCAACAGGTTGGAAAGTACTCAGGCCTGTAAATCAGGGAATTAGTTTTTCACATAGGGCCACAGGTAGGTTTGGACAACATTTTCCCTCCAGTATA
This sequence comes from Simochromis diagramma, assembly GCF_900408965.1. Classification (NCBI taxonomy): domain Eukaryota; kingdom Metazoa; phylum Chordata; class Actinopteri; order Cichliformes; family Cichlidae; genus Simochromis; species Simochromis diagramma. The sequence goes on along the minus strand of NW_024387152.1, from coordinate 1,666,330 downwards.
TGAAAGTCAGCATTTAAAAACTGCATTTTTTTCAAACATTAAAACTTGTTTGATGATCTAAATCTTGTAAGTGTAACAAATATGGAACAAAATAAGGAATCAGGAAGGAGCAAATACTTTTTCACAGCACTGCATGAAGTCAAGTCAGTTGCTCTTTGAAGAGCAATTGCTCTGTAATTTCATGTTCATTATGTATTCTTCTCCAACCATTTTTTTTGGTAAAGATGGTACCGTAATTTTATGAATTGCTCTGAAATTCATTTAGTCTTCCTATTCCCTGCTCTGTGCTGTGCATTTACCAGCCTTAATTCAACTATGAAACATGCTTCAAGTGCAAAGTCTTTGAAGTACCTCTTGGTGTTATGGACTCCACTCAGCTGTGCTTGAATATCTCCCATAAAACCATCTGAAAATGTACTTCTACTCTTGTTCTTCTGAGCACAAACCCACTCCCAGTGCACTACTGTGCATTTTAATGAACTATAATTACTATATATTTCTTATCCGCTCCATTTTTCTCTTTCTTTGTTTCTTTCTTTCTACCCATGTATGTTTTTTATTCACTCTTGAACCTATACCATATTTCACCCTGTATACATGTGGAGTTTGTTTACATAAAACTCTCATTCACATCAGGAACTGGGAGGCATAACGACTGAGGAGAAGATGTACAGTGAATGGGGCATCTAAATGATTTAGCAGAAAAGGTGTAGGCCATGATTGTGAAGGTTAAAGCAGCAGTTTGAACACTGATTGCTTTGAACGAAAAGGTACATGGGTTTTTTTGAGGTGCTTATTTTGTTTGGCCTTCGGCAAATGCCTGAACCAAGTACAAACTTAGAATATATTTGTTTTATTAAGAGGCGAAGAAAGTAACAAGTACTAATAACCACTTGAACTTTAGATTTTAGACTCCTGAAACAAATGTTCATCTTTATCCAACTGTGGTTTGAAAAATAAGATCTGAAGTAGGGGTAACAAAGGCTACACTAAACTAAAAAGGGTTATGATATAATGCATATTCACAAGCCACTTCATTAGGTACACCTTGCTATTAATGGGTTGGACCCCTTTTTAAAAGTTGCTGCAGCTGTACATGTCATGTCAATCTCCTGTTCCACCACATCTATTTGACTGAGATCTGGAGACAGTGGAGGCCGTCTGAGTACATTGAACTCACCGTAATGATCGAAAAATCAGTTTAAGACAGTTTAAGCTTGACATGGTATTCCATCAGATGACGGTACACAGTGGTTATAAAGAAATGGACCTGTCCAGCATCAAGGAAGGTTCAGGTAGGCTGTAACATTTAAATGTGCTCAGCTGGTACTAAGGAGCCTGAAGTGATACCTGAAAACATCACCCACATACCACCACCTGCCTGAATCACTGATGAAAGGCAGGAGGGCTCCATGCTTTCTTATTGTTTTCTGGCCCCACCACCAGCTTGTCACAGTAGAAATTGTAGACTCATTAAAACAGCTAACATTTTTCAGTTTTTGTTGTCCATTTTTGGTGAGCCTGTGTGAACTGTAGCCTTAATTTCCTGTTCTTAGCTCACAGGAGTAGCACTTGGTGTAAATGGCCTGTATTTATATAGTGCTTTACTAGTCCCTAAGGACCCCAAAGCGCTTTACACATTCAGTCATCCACCCATTCACACACTGGTGATGGCAGCTACATTGTAGCCACAGCCACAGGTACAGGTGCACTGACAGAGGCGAGGCTGCCAAACACTGGCGACACCGGGCCCTCTGACCACCAACGGATGAAATGTCTTGCCCAAGGACACAACGACCGAGACTGTCCAAGCCGGGGCTCGAACCAGCAACCTTCCGATTACAAGGCGAACTCCCAACTCTTGAGCCACGATCGCCCCGTCTTCTGCTGCTGTAGCCCATCTGTTTCACGGTTTGGAGTGCTGAACATTCAGAGATGGTCTTCTGCATACCTTGGTTGTAACAAGTAGTTATTTAAATTCCTCAAAGTATATTCATTCTCCAATTGAATAAAAAATGTATTTTCACCCAGAGAAGTTCTGCTCGCTGGGTATTTTCTCTGAAACCCTAGAGATGGTTTTGTGGAAAACTCACAGTAGATCAGCAGTTTAACTATGGCACATTTAAATCACTGGAATCACCTTTGTTCCCATTTTGATACTCAGTTTAAACTTCAGGAGGTTGACTTGACATCTATACAGGCCTAAATAAGTTGCTACAATGTGATTAGCTGATTAAATATTTGCATTAATGAGCAGGTAATGACATGTGTAATGACATTAATGTGTTTATAAGTAGTAATTAGTTGCTTGACATGTGTCTGTCATAAAGGGTGTGTTGAAGAATTTATACAGTTAGTAAAAACAAAATAATAAAAACACAAGAGTAAGGTTGAATGAATAAAAGTCGTGCATTTCTTTAGTTCCATCAAAACTGACTATTCTGTGTTGAAAATAGAAAAACATATTTATATGTACGTCTAGAGGGTAAAAGAGGCTTTTTTTTTTTTTACCTCTGTTAAACAGATCACTCCAAGCATTCGACAGGCATGACTCCAGGGTAGACTCAGTTCTACCCGGGTGGCCATCAGTGGGGTTCTGTGTTGTTAAAGATGTTACTGTGCTGTTTTATTTACAAAAGTCTTTGGGCCCAGAGAGATGTGGTTTTATTCCTTCTAACATTGCTGTTTTTTATGAATCAATGTATCTAATAGTCAGTACAAAACAATAGAGGGCCCCAAGGAGCCTGTTAATTAGGAAAGAAATGTTCTGTATTTGTTATCTCTTTTGTATTCTGCAGCATTTGACTTTCACCAACAGGAATCAGTGACCAGGGCAGTCATTCAATAATGCAACACAAGCTGTTCTAATGAAAGATATACAGAGTATATATGAAGGACTCTGGTGGAAAATGAAGAGGTAGTGAGAGGCTGAATATTATAAAAGTGGCTTAGAAACATCTTCAAAGGTGGTCTCAGGGCCTGATGATTCTTTTGAGTGAAAGTAAGCAAGGGAGCTGGTGGTGTTATGGGTGTTTGCTATTGCTGTTTATGGTGCACGTAAAATGAAGTAAGCCTATATGAATTTTTGTGCATGAAGGTAGGTGTTTGTGTGTGTCAGTACTAAAAACTTTGACAAATAGATTACCATGAATTCAGTTTTATTTATATCATCTGCAAACCGCAGCAACCAAATGACCCCCTGTGAGGCAGCACTTTTTGAAGGTGGGAAGGAAAAACTCCCTCTTAACAGGAAGAAACCACCAACAGAACCAGACTCAAGGAGGGCCAGCCATCTGCCGTGATTAATTGGGGGAATGAGAGGAGAGAGGAAGAGAAAAAAAAGAGATCTTAGGGAGACAGGACAAAATACAGACTCTGGGAGAGAAAAGACAAAAATGTAATGACATGCTGCAGTGGTATATAAACGTGTGGGGAGTCACCTGAAAGTGAAAGTTTATATTTTAATCTTTAAAATATTTTTTTATATACTCACACATTGAGTCCTTAAGTGACACAAGTTGGACCAAAAATGTTTTCAGTGAAGTTGGCCAGTGACCAGTCTCACTGGAAATGTGATAAATTTGATGGATGAATGACAGTAGAAGATGATGCAATATGAGAGGTAACACAAAGAGGAACAATATGGAGAAGCAGACAAAGGCAGAGACAGTAAATAGAAAAAGCTTGTTGAGTCAATATCCGTCTCCCCCATGGCTAAAGTACTCCTCTAAGACTCCGACACTGGTCTGGTTTCACTCCTGCCTTCTTTATTTATCTTTCTCTGCCTCTTCTTTCCCTTCTTGGAGAAAATGCTTTTGTAGAGGATTTTACAATATTGGGTTTTACAGCTACTGCAGTTCAGTTATTTTTATTTAATTGATAGTGAATCCATTTATTCATCTATAAAACAAAAAATTAAATAAAATTATCACCCACTCTTCTTTAAGTCCAAAGTTGTGTTTTCAAATGTTTTTTTCCCCAACTAACCAAAAACCAAAGATATTCAGTGAAGATCAAAATGCAGGTGTCAACCAGAGCCTGACCTTTTTCTTTCAGCTGTTATTAACTTGTAGCAGATATGTCAGTGCAGGAGGATTTGCCAGTCAATAAATGACCCACCACTGTGCCTAAATGCCAAACATTGTAAAAAGTTTTACCATTCAGTAGTTTCCCCACCAGCGAAGTTTTTAGTGTTTTTTCTGAAAAACACACAAATAAAGAGTTATCAAAATTTTTGTTGAGTACCAATATGGTAAATTGGCCGATCCTTTAATTAATTGCTTAATTTCAAAATTGTATATTCTTGTCCAATTTCAGTGAGAGCACATGAGCTGCAGCTGTTCGAAGCAGACCGGAGTGGATCCTGGTGAGCTCTTGTGCCATTCTTTGGACATTTATCCTCTTTTACTGAGTGTATTGACAAAAATATGATCCCTTGCAAACTTCCTAGCTACAAACACTCCCTCAACTCAGGCTGAGTGATTTTTCCCCTCTGTCAGCTGGGCACCCATAAAAGAACATAATTGATGTCTGAGAAACAAAAATTGCTGCCATGAAGCAACCTTTGTTACATGCTGATGATGTTATCACCGGGCAAGCAGTGGAGGGACTGAGGTGAGTAGTGGTAAACATTTACCTCTGAAACGCTCATAAGAGATCAGGTGTCATCTAAAACCCAATAATACTAACTTGTCTCTCACATTGTTTTTCCTCTCAGACATTGGGACCCAGAGGAGTTTTGATGTGGTGTCAAAATCAGCCTCGACTGTATATTTTTTCCAGCATCCTCTGTTCCAGATAGCAATCGAATCCATACAGACTATTGTGAGGCACTAAGACAAGTTGTCACTTCGGCTTCTGTTTTTTGTTTTTTGCTTTTTTGTGTCTCTGACTTTCACTCCACTCATATTTAAATTTATGCACTCACACACACAGCTGTTCATGTGGGCATGCGCACACTCACCTTGTATAGTGGAGTTTAGAAAAGGTCAGTCTGTGCTCCTGTGAGAAACATTGGCTGGAATGTGTAAACAAAATATCAGAATCTTTTCAAATGCAGCAGCATGAAACTCTTATTGCTTCCATTTCCCTGAGGAATGATGAAGTCCCTCATTATTTTTACAGAAATGACATTAGGTTCTTAAAATCCATCTACAAGCAGTTTTTACATTGCCTAATATATTTTAAAACATATATACTTAATGCGTGATATGACATCTTGTTAATATTGAATGTAAGACATTAAATAAATACATGAATTATTAGTAGAAGTGAAATAACTGAAATTATTCAATGGAATTTAAATGTGATCATTTTCAAGAAAAAATGGATTTGTGATTTATTATAAAAAAAATATGGTTACAGACCACGACACAACCAAAATTATTGCCATATGCAATGAAACTCGGAATCTCATTGCCTTTATAATAGTTGTTTCAAAGATGGGAACCTGGTCTGTGACCACTCAGTCAATCGCCATCTCTAAAGTGACTTTGATTTGTCAGTAGTGTCAATATGGAAATAAAACAGCAACACGATTGAATCAATCTGGAATTCACATTAACTACTTACGTTCCAGCATCACTGAGCAACTACAATGACCTGGATCACTGAGAATCTCCACACTCATTCCAGCCAGAAGCTCGTAGAAAGGGGTGGCTGTAGCTCAGGTGGTAGAGCTGCTCACCTACCAGGCAGAAGTTGGATCGATCCCTCCAATCTGCATGCCAAAAATCTTGGCTAAGATACTAACCCCAAGAAGCTCTCCATTGGATCGTGTGTGAATATGAGGTAGAAAAAAACTGCTTGTATGAATGAGTGAAAATGGGTGAATGAAGCAAAATGTGTAAAGTGCTCAGAGAAGAAAAGCGCTATATAAGAACCAGACCATTGAAGCATGCACCTTACTGTTATATAGCCAGAATATTGCAAAGAGATGCATTGCAGACAAGTTGAACCCATTAACACCAACTGACTCACATTGTTTGCAATGTGTTGCCAATTCTTTGGAGACGGGTTGCCTCCCTCCAGACCACCTGTGCAATCACTGAGCAACAACCTATTTTCACTCTAGTGTAACTAAGTCATTAGAGAGAAGTTAATAATCCTAACAGACCACGATGAACCATAGTAGTGGGGGTGGAGCTAAAAAAGTCACCATGGGGGTGGAACCACCCCTTCTGAAATTTTATTGGCTCTTTCTGTTGCTTTTTAAATCATTAGTAGTATTATTTGGAAGTAGTGTAACACTAATAATGTGCACCTAAAGCTTATGTGCAAAACAAAACACTAAAAATTCTTTAAAATGAACAAAAGAGACTTTGTTCTTTTCATCCATAAAACATTATCGATTTAATATGTCGTCCCCACATTCATTCACAGGTCAGTCTATTAAAATCATTACACCTCGCTGAATTTCCAACTACTTTTCAAGTATTTATTTACTTTGTGTTCATTTATGTCTGATTTCCCCTGGGTCCTCCTTACAAGTTCTTGTTTCCCTCTGTACCAATCCATTAAAGAAAAAAACAAAACAAAAACAAGCCACTGCCATATGTTAGCTGTCAGCCAGTAATGACTCACATTCTATACTGTCCTGCTAAAACTCACCGCAATAAAATCAGATAAAAGAGAGTGCTTGGAAAGCATGCAAGAAAAAACTAATGTAAGAACAGCTTTACTGATCTTCTATGATTCATTCTTTCTTCCATAGAACTCCAAACACATCATATCTTATGATACCTTATGTTGCAAGGAGTCATCAGGCTGACACGGGGGGAAGAAATAGTACTTTTTATCAGTCTATTGAGTTTGCATCACCATAAAAAAAAAGCTTTCCGTAAAGAAAATATGATTCACATTATTGAGTTTCCTCCTCACAGTCGCTGCTCAACCTGAAACCAGAAAGACACACACCAGATGGTAGCTTGCTACTGCTTAAAGGACCTATCGTTGTCAGTCACATTTGTTTGTACATATTTGCAAAGTTCATTAAGCTTGAAATATTGAATTGTTTGACACAGTCAGTTGAACACTAGGCCAGCTCCTGCAGGAGACCAAGGATGTCAACAAAATGCATAAAACAAAGCTACCAGTGTACATTTGATAATAACTGACAAAAGAAATATGGTTTGTTGCAAACTTTGTTGAGTGCCTTAGACCTTTGAGTTTGGTTATAAGATATATTGAAAGTGGAGTTCCTACAAAGAGACTACTTATTTTTACTTTGCTCCAGGAATCCATTCTAGAGGGAAACCGAGACCTTTTTTCTCCCAGATCTCCTGTTCCCATCTGCTGTAGTTAATAAGAATTTATAGCTTTAAAAAGAAAGATAAAAATGGTGAAAGTACTGTAGATGTACGAGTGTACTCTGTCAGCTGCTCCCTTTAGGGATTGCCACAGGGGATCATCTCCCTTCTTCTCACCATATCTCTAGCATCTTCTTCTGTCACACCAACCCTTTGCATGTCCTTCACTACAGCCAGGAATGTGCTCTGTGGTCTCAGCATTACCTCTCTAACTTTGTCTCCCAGCTGCTCAACCTGAGCTGTCCCTTTGATATATTTCTTCTGAATCCTGGTCACTCCCAAAGAAAGTCTTTGGAGTGGCAGCTCTGCCTTCTGCCTTCTTGTTTGTACCACAGTCTTCAAAGCATACATAAGAGCTGGTCTCACTACCATCTTGTAAACCTTCCCTTCCACTCTCGCTGCCATCCTTCTGTCTATCCTGTCCTCATTTTTGTTTATCTAATTAGGCAGAAAATGTGTCTCCTAATCTCTAATTTCATTATGTAATATGCGAGCTGTATTGTTCATTTTCCATGAATGTCTCAGTGGGGACAGGTGTGGCATCTGTATAGTGATTACATTTCTGATTCTACTGAGTTAGTAATTGATACATTTCAACTGTTCTTTAAAACACTTCAAATGCTTTCATTAACTTTAAATTGGACCCCAATGCAAATAAAATCAAAGGCATGCTGCTATTATGGTCTGGAGAGGACAGATTATAGTAATTATTCATAACGGACCATATGCATTTGATAGACTTTAATATAAAAAACACAGTGTCCAGCTGTGTAAAATATTTCTTCTTAAATATGTAGAAAAGCACAAACCGTGACAAAATGTTGTTCAGCCTCGTTCACAGTAGCAGATAGAGGACTGCTGAAAGAAACTTCCTCTGAGTTCTGCACTTAGGCAGCATCATTTATAGAAATGCCCGTCTCACAGTTGAATCCAGCCGTAAGTGATACGTGTACCTTGAGTTGTCAGACAAATAGCTTGTGTTGCATCTGAAACTGTGCGATTTGAAAGATTAATGATTTGTTTCTCTGTTAGTACTTTTAGTACCTGAACATCTGTTGATAGTTATCATGTGCAGCTTGTCACCACACAACTGCATGTTGCCTAGCAAGAATACCAATATTCCCTTAACAAATGCCTCACCATCGAGCTGTAGGGGAAAAAAACATTTCCCCCTGGGACCACTGCACCCCCACCACCTTTTACCCAGAGAGTCTGTTAGCTCTGTCAAGCATAAATATTAATTACTGTACACAAACACAGCACTGGCTTCCAGATCCACTAGGTTAAGGGCAGTCAATCTTCCCTCATTGATTGTACTGTAGGAGGCTTTTTTATGCCAAAAAGTTACTTTAACCATAAAATAAACTATAAGTAGTTAATTATGTAAGAGTCATTTGGACCAGAGCACGGATAAACAGCATATTTCACAGTTGAGCGAAGGACCTAATCGTTGTACCAAACTATATTTTGGAAAGACTAACCAAGCCTTAAATCTGTCTCATGCTTCATGTAGTCAATCCATCTATGCTGTCTGGAATTTCTTCACAACAGTTGTCTTGTAAAAACTGGACTACAGGGTTTATTCATCAGAGTCATCGTGGCTTTGTTGAATTCTCAAAATGAGCCCAAAATAAAACAAAAGTTAAAAAAAGGAAAATTCCCATCTAGTGGCTGGGAAAACGTCTCCATTATCCCGTGAAACACCACTGTACTTTTCCTTTGAAAAAAACTTGGCTGTTCTCTTTCAGAGAAAGCCAGTGTTCACACTACCCTCAGGAGAAAATTACACAACTCCTTTGTTCTGACTTGATTAAATACATTTCTTCCAGCAGCACCCTGTTCTTGCTTCTTTGCAATATGTTTAATGTCTTCACAGTCTTTCAAACACACACACACACACACACACACACAGCCAGAGGAGCTGAACAGTTAAAGTAAAACTCAAGGCTTAACCACCGATCCAGCTTGCTGAACTTTCTGCTCTATCGACACTTCTGCTGAGATTAAATAAAGCCTGGTTCCTTCCTCTCCCTCTCACTCAATCACTACTTTTCTCTCTTTCTCTGTCTCTCTCTTTTTTTAACATTCTCCACTGTCCCCCTCTCTGCCCCCATACCTATTTTCCACACCACTGCTGGTGTGCCCTTTCATATCCATTCAGGATTATCATCAAACTGTGATTCTGTTTGTGTGTATGTGTATGCATGAGGTTGCGTGTGTGTACTTACTCAAGTGCGTGCATGTGCAGGAATGCCTGCTGAGATTACCTTTTATCTCCCTACAGATCACATCCGTGCAGAAGAATCCAGCAGAGGCATAAGAGAAGTTGGACAAAATAGTGCTGCTTAATTATGGCAAAAATCATAATCCAAATGATTTTGGTAAGTATTACAGTTTACTTACTGCCAATAGAAACATCGTACTTTGAACTTTTAACACAAGAATTTTCTTAAGCTTTAAATATAATTAAACTGAGAAATGTGATTTTCTGCAAGTGAGAAACCAGGTTCACTACAAATTTGGGATGTGAGATGGGAAAGGGAAAACAGTCACCTGGCCACAATCCTGCCCTATCACCAATGGCTATCCTCACCAACGGCATTGTCACATCTAGGTGAGACTCTTAGGCAGAGGCAATCAGTCATAATACCTCAGATTGTACCTTTGCACTATTGGATCGTCAGCCAGCACAGGCTGTCTGCAGTTAGTGTTGGCTGGGAGACTTGTACTGTAATTGAGAAGTCGCCCAGCGCTGCTACAATAAAAGCAGTGATTGCATGAGCTCGCTCGCTTCTCACTTTTTGCTATTCTTGCCTCATTCGTGTACCTCTCTCTGAAAAATTGTTGGAATTTGTCATGAGAGAAATCATCTGCTGTCTTATGAAAAACTGAACTTTGTTTTTGCTGGCCTAAAAGAATAGCAGAGACATGGGTACGCTGTGAAACACTAGTATGTTAGTATGCTTATTATTGCAGGGTCTTTACTTTAACACTTTAAATCACCTTGAGATGACTGTAGTTGTGATTGGTGCTTTATAAATCAAATTATCATCTATGTTAAAACCGTATACTAACATATATAATCTGCAAGGCATTTTAACCTTACTTTCTTTATAGCATTTCCTGGGGTGGGAGTTTTACATCATGCTAATTTAATGAGTAAACTGTTGGGTTTACTGTCTGATGATGAAATTTATGTCACCTGTGTATACCCAAGCAGATTTCTAGACACGGAAAGTATTATCAAGGCTTATGTCACATGGGCCTAGAGATTGGCCTTTGTCCCCCTGGGAACCTGCAGTTGCTATGGTGGTCACTAGTTGAACTCGTTCGGTCTCTAAAGATTGCTGCAGTTGTCCATAGTTTGCATAGGGGATGCCATTTTATGTGCAAACACTTGCAAGTAGTAGCACAGAAGAACATTCCCTTTCAAAGTAAAAGTTGTGACTCAATACCTTTTGAAAGGCGAAACTAACACCTTTCAAAAGGTGCAAGTTTTACTTTGTGCTACCAGATAAGTTGGGATGTTTCATGCACGCTATTGTGGCTACATCAATCTGAAAGTGACCAAAGTATTTGCAAGCAGGTTTGGTGAAACACTTTATACCTGTTAGTGCCAATTTTCACCCATAGGTTTCAACCTCGATCAAACAGTATTTCTTCCTATACGTGAAAACATCTGAAATAGCTTTGAGGTATGCTTCATGAAGCCAGACTGTTCAACTAGTAAAAATTATTTTGTGTCAAATGTGATTTGTTTACATGCTGCAAAGTAGAAAATTTAAATAAACATGTTCAAGTTTATGATTCCAGAGTTTTTGTCGGCTCTGCTGCATATGTATGAGAATCAGAAACACACTATAAAGGGCTTTGTAGAAACTATCTAAGGTTAGACGGTATTACGTGCAATATGTTCAGACCAGTTGGTTTTTTAACTGTGCTAACCTGGCTGTCTGCTTTGTTTGCCCAGCTTCTTTTTTCTCTTCTTGGATGTGTGTTTGTGTAGGCGTGGTTGTGGTTACCTTCCTCAGTGTAGCTCCTCCTGTCTCTCCACCTTCCTCTGGGCACACACCTGCTGCTCATCAGTGATTAGGCTCACTACTGAAGGCTGAAACAAACACTCAATGATTGCCAGATCATTGTGTCAGCTAAAGTATGCTCTTGGCCTCTGTCTTGTTTGGGTTCTCTGTGGGGTTTTTTTTCTGTGGCTGGGATGACCCTTCTTTCTGTGTCGACCCTGCCGTGAAGTCTGACTTCTCTGAGCCCTTTTCTGTGTTTGCTCTGGGAAGCTGCAATGCCTGAGTGCTGCTGTTCGAACTCAGATGCCCCACCACTGTTTTTACCTTGTCAATAAGCCTGTTGATCTTCTACAGTGCTTCTAGCCTCAATGATCATTCTGTTAGTTTATGATATTAACAGCTTTTCCACAGTTACAAACAACTGTGCTCCTGGCATGAGCTATAGTTTTCTTTTCTTTTTGTTAGGCTGAATAGTATTTTATCCTGTGTACAAAGCAGCCACCATTACGGATGGCCCCAGGGGACCAGACATGTCTGAGGTCACTGTGCCCCTTCAGCTGAATTTTAGTGGCACACGTTTATGCCAAAGCTACAGCTCTAAGACTAACCATAGTGTTTAGTAACACAAAGTTATAGTAACAATGAATCTGATATTAATAATGCAGTTAGTAGCAGCAAGTACATCTGCAACAATCACAGTAGCATAACTGAGGAGCACATACACTCCTGCAAGTTAGAGTTTGGGAAATATCCCTCACGTGTCTTTTGAACTACAAACAAATGATTCATCAGCCTGTGCAGCTAGTTTTAAAGCATGACCTCATTTGAAAATGGCAGGACAAACGGAAATGTGCTGAGAATATTCTGTGCTCTGCACCGAGGACTCCAACTGTTCAAGTGTGTGGAAAATTACATATTTAATATATTTATTTAAGTTTTGTTTTGTTTTAAATCTACCTTGCACCTACTCTGTCTTCATCTTTCCTTTTCTTTTTTTATAAACAGCAAAGTGTTGAGCCAAATGCCCCACATCAAAGTTGCTTCCCCATCCACTTTATATGCTGTGGTGCAAATCCAATGTGTCCGGTCTATGTAAACATCTCTACTCACCTTTTTTGGCAGATGGAAATATAAATAAACAACATTTAAAAGGATCACTGGAAATTGATTCCATCAAAATATCATGAAAGCTCATCAATACCAAAGATTGTGTTGATTTTTTCAAAGATTTTTAGATACTTAATTAGTATAGCTAATATGCTTCTCAATATGTGTACAGTTAACAGGGCAAAGAGCTGTAATTTGTAAATTCTTCAATCATTTTATTACTTTCTTCTGAGCCCACTACTCCTCTGTAATAAAGACCTCTGTCTGAGCCGGTTTAGGGGAGGGTGAAAGTCTGTGAGCCCATGGTAAGCACAGGGAGGATTTCCTGCTCTCTCTGTCAAGCTGCAGGGTTATGTAGGGTTATGGCAGTATTAGGGAGGGAAGAATAGGACTTAGCAATGGTGGCTTCCAGTAGTTCACACCTTAGAATACTGGAGGGAATCAGGAGAGAAAGAAGGAAATTACCTACCGGATAAACAAATCAGTGGCAGACGCCAAGGTACAGAAAAGAAACCCCAAGGTGCTGAGTGGAAGATGCAGGCCATCAGAAAGATAGTATTTTATGGTTCAGATTACTTTAAGGTTCATGTTGCAACAGGTTTGAGCATCAAAAAATGTTAATGAGAATATCAGTACTCACAGTTACATGCATGCTGTTGTCAAATGGTAAATGGCAGCAGAAAGAACATGTTTCTGGTGGGGTGTTTTCTCTTAGCTTCCAATACAAATGTGGGTGTAACCCTCAATGAATGATCGAGAGCCAGCCTGTGGTGAACACAGAAATTCATCAGCTCCATTGAAAATACATACACTCAGCTACTCATTAACACACATATCTAATCAGCCAATCATGTGGCAGCAACTGCAATTAGACATTGTCTAATTTTTACCTGCTGTTAAAAAAAGAAGAAGAAGAATTGCCAGACTGCTACAAGATGATAGGAAACAACAACTCCAGTAACTACACGTTACAACCATTACAACTATGCTTAAAAAAGTCTTTGAATGCACAACATATCAAAACGTTGAAACAGATGAGCTACAGCAGCAGAAGACCGCACAGGAAACTGAGGCTACAATTCACTCAGTGGGGGATATTGTTTTGGCACACTTTGGCCCCCTTAATACCAACTAAGTTTTATTTAAACATCACAGCCTTCCTGAGAATTGTTGCTGGCCATGTCCATCCCTTTATCCACATACTCTTCTATAAACTGTACACAAATCTGCTGCAACTGTGTGACACTATTGTGCCAAAATGGACCCAAATCTCTGAGGAATGTTGTATCTTGTTGTATCAATGCTTCAAAGAATAAAGGCAATTTTGAAGGCGAAAGGGTCACCAACCCAGTATTAGCAATGTGTACCTAATAAAGTGGCCAGTGAGAATAACAATTTATTTCATCTTCAGCTAGAGATGACAAAAGTGTGTGTATCAGAAACAGCTCCTATAAATACATATAGATACATACACACACACTTACACCAAACCAAACACTTTAAGCTGAAAAATGTTTTTCTTTAGGGAAGGCGGAGCTAAAACTACAACTTGATCAAGGTTGAGGAATAACAGCGGTCACGCCAAAGGACTGTTTGACTTTGCGTGTTCGTGAGGAAGCAAAGAGTAGTCTCTTGTGGACTGTTTGGCTGTATGTTAATATTCCTTCTTTACTTTTAAATACTATGATGCTTTTTTTTCCTTCGGAGGACTGTCTCTCATATCATGATATTGTCAAAGTCTGTATTAGACGTTATGCTCATTTGCAAACTTGTGATAATTTAAGTGTGTTTCCTTTGTAGGAAACATATCATGATAGTTTCATGTAGTGAGTTACCCTGTAATTCCTAGATCTTGTTCTTATTCATTCCCTCTTTGTGCTGACCTCCAGCTAGTGAAAAAGCGTGAAATTAAACAATTCCCCAGACCCCTTGGAGGGCCCTGCCTGTGACTTTGAATACCTCCGGTTGAGCGAACAGCGTGCTTTCTCTCCGGCTGGGATAGCTGTGTGTCTTCAAGCTGGCTACAGCGAAAGAGAGAAAAGTAGAAGAATCCTTTCCAGCATGCCTGACAGGCTGAGCAGCCATGTGGAAAAAGAGCAGTGTTTGCTATAGACTTCCACTGCTTCACAACAGGACTGCATAGTAATCTGTGTGCTTGGCCTTCCTCTGACCCTACAGCTCCTTCCAGTGAAACCCTGAGAAACTGTTACTCTGCAAGGCACCCTAAACCTTTCATTTCTTATGGTGCTTTGCGCTTCATATTCAAAAATTGATATACTAGTAAACAAAGGCATCCTTCCACTGGTTATGTCTGCACCTAATAGTATATTACAGTGTTATTTCTATTTTACACTGATGCTTATATTTCTGTACTCTCTGACCGAGCCATTTGTTCGCTATCCTGTGGTTTTGTAAAATTATAGTGCACATACAGTGTAACAATACCTGGGTGCGTTTTATTTTAGGTTTGACCTGAGGTTTTGTTCAAGCTCCAATATGTAAGCTATTAGTTTTGTACCTATATTAGCTTTATATAAAGTATTGCTGAATCTAATGGAATATGGGCACGCCGGAAGGACTTTTGACAAACACTGTCCTAGTCAGAGCGAATGCTTGGTGTCACATAACTTTAGAAATTGTTTCCATTTAGTGTTCTTTAGTGTGCGACTAATGCAGTCACCTCACTGTGCCCAGGCGACCAATGGAGTTCTCCTGTTCTCCCGTAACAATGCAGGAGGAAGAGCAGTGTAGTTCCACTGTGGGTTTGCAGAGTATAGTGAGCTAAAAGGATGAGTGCAGACCAGCAGCTCTCCTGCTGCAGAAGCAAACACTTCCTCAGTTTATCCTCTGTTTAGATCAGGTCCCTGGTTCCCCATTAAGTCTGTTTAGTTACTGCTGTCAGAAATGTGTGTGGGGGACTCTGTGTGTCTTTGTAACACGTGCAAGTCCATTAAATGCAACAGGACTGATTACATTGCTGTTAGCTCACAAGTTACTCTGGGATTTATGTTAACATTAAAAAACAAGTGAGCAAAATGACTGATGAGATGATGATTTAGGAGTGAAAATGTAAATATCTTTTTGCCCTGCTCAATCCAGTTCTCTCTCTCTTTTAAAATGTCTCTAATTTTGTACTGTTTAATCTCATGTGTGTGACGGGGCAGTTGTCTGGCTAGGAATTTGCTTTTGTTAATAATCTTTCCTTGTTTTGAAACCTCGGGTGGAATTGCTGGGTTTGTTCCTTTCCCTTGCTCCGCCCTTGGGTGGGGTTTCTCCATTAAAAGCAAGAAATTGGTACATGACTTCTGGAGTAGTGGGGCCATAACAAAAAGCATGAGTGCTCTTCCATGCTGTTTTTCCTAATATTCAGTTTCCTACAGAGGAGAACAACATCACTACTCCAATGCTGATGCTAGTGAAAAAAGGGCAAAAAACTGCAGTTTGAGTGGGTTTCACTGTGCGATCAGAGCTGGCTGAATGTTTTGTAGACAACTAAGTTGTGCTGGTTTAAATCATCCTTTGGAATCTGTTCAGACTCTTAGAGCACTGATTCAGGTTACTCCATGGATACCTTTGCTGTTGCCTGGGGGGTCATTGAAAGCTCAGCTTTCTAATAATTCAACTCAAACAAAAGAAAAAGAAACAAACACCAACAATAAAATAAAACGTGGTTCGATTACAAAAATATTTCTGGATTTGTTTCAGTAAAGTGGAAATTAAACAGCCAGAGAATATTCATGTCCTACTGGGATAACTTAGTAAAATAGTAATGGATGTTTTAAATTAACAGAACTACTTTTATGTAGTTCCCTTAGTAAGTATTACGAACAGAACTGGCAACAACAGAGGGAAGTTGGAGTTCATCTGACAGGCGGGCAGAGGAGCAGTCAAAAGAGGCTGGCTGTTATACAGGATAAGAATAATTTTGCTTATACGTGTCTGTGTGCCTGTGCAGGGAGGTTAACGTATAACTTTTGCTCTCCACTGAGGTAATACTTTAGAAAAAGATGCGGAGCAGGTTTGGGATGTAATACAATCCATGTGGGGAAATATTACAGCTGCTGACCAGACACTTGGACTGAAATCCTAAAATATATTCGTATATAGGACAGACTGTTTCAGGCTACACCTGGCCTTTCAAGTCCTGTGAATTTTATTTAGAAAAGTTCAAAATGGAAAATCTGCCTCACCTGTTTTCCTTTTGTTGCTACAGGTACTCAGCACAGAAGTGGCCGTACCTAAAAGCAGTTATTTTAATTGCAGTACATGAGCTTGTGGTCTCAAACTAGTGATCGTTTGCGAGTAAAGCAAATGTGTTAACCACTAGTCCATAAGTAATTAGCATTGGAAATGGACTTTCATTTAAATAGAAAAATGCATCAGCCTTACTGACCACTTAAAGCACTTTAGCATGCAAGCCACATTTCACATACATTTATACAGCACTTTATCTACTTCACATCACTGTCGATTCGAGCACCAATAAACCCAACATCCATGTGTTTGGACTGTGGGAGGAAACTCGAGCAGGCACAGGGCCGGCATGCAGACGCCCCACAGAAAGGCCCCGGCGGACCGAAAGGTTCTAACTAAGAACCTTCTTGCTGAGAGTGCTAACCACATTTGTATGCCACATTCTTGGATTTAAATGAAAACGCCTGTGAGAATTGTATTTTGAAAATGCAGTCACTGTTAACCAGTCAGTGCTTGCCAAACTTGAAGGCTTGCCAGGTTGCTGCTGTGATGTTTGTTTATGTCATTCAGCAGCCCTCGTTGGCCATGAGCCACTGCATCATACCAAACCTGTCTTATGTTCCTTGCAGGTTAAAGGCTTTTTAAGTGAAAGCACTAGAACTGTAAACAGAAAATCAACACCTACTCAGCAAAGGTGTAATACATCTTTACACATTTCCACAAATGTTAACAGCTTTAACATCAAACATTAAAAAAACCCCAACATTTAACAAGCTTAAAGCTGAACAAATCAAATAATATATTAAAGTCAAAATGTGGTATGATTTTTGGTATGACATATGATCTGTTACACTTACAGCTAATCGTTTCTGGTAACAGTGGACACGTCCTGGATACATATTAACCTCCTTATACCCTACATCTTCATATCAGGACATTTGGCTTTTCTGACTTTATCGTATTATACTGTAAAATTTATCTCTGTCCCCATGTGTGAACAAACCTTTTAAAAAAAAGAACACATTCAGTTCAAAGATGATTCTTAGTTCTTATACTTATCAGGTCCAACTAATCCCAAATAGCTGGGAGAAATTAAAAATGAAGCCCAAATAAGAGCTCAGGTCCCAGGAGGTTAAATCCTTGCAGCAACCACGAAAGCTGCCACAAAATTATAATTTTTTTATTTTTTGTTTTTTTGGCTGGCGCCAAGTTTGTGCTTTAGGGACATTTAAACTTGGATAGGTTTACTTATTGTAAGACACATGCAGGCAGGTGTTTGTTCTGCAGATACTGTAAACTTCATAGACATCCCCCAATAGGCTGAGAACACTCCAGAAAAAGAAAACAGCACGAATAAAAGTGCCCAGGATATAGATTACAGGCTATTTGGGTTGCTGACAAAATGGGCTGTACTATCACAAGCAGGAAAGCTACATTGTGCTTATTTTACAACAGCTTTATTATTTACTGCAAGCAGGCATCTGTGAGAAGTAGCCAGTGATAAGATAAAGAAGCAATGCTGCTTGTGTAGCCTGTTTTTTCCTTAACTGTCCCATTGTTTTTTGCATGAAATTTCCCATAACACGGTATACAATTAACCTGAGAGTCCTGGCCAATACTTAACACATATCTTGTTTATTTTCACAAACATATTTAACTTCAGAAATTTCCTATGTGATTATTGTTATTGCTGGCTGTGTGTGATACCTGGAAGTTGGCATGTTTCACTTTGTAAGACCTCTTG
The DNA here is from genome assembly GCF_900408965.1 of Simochromis diagramma. Lineage (NCBI taxonomy): Eukaryota > Metazoa > Chordata > Actinopteri > Cichliformes > Cichlidae > Simochromis > Simochromis diagramma. The sequence continues at coordinate 1,647,959 of NW_024387152.1, read as the reverse complement.
CAAATAAAATAAAGGTTGGCATAAGACGAACCTGCACACGCTCCAGTGTACTGGGCAGACTTTGACCACCTTTTGATGTAATTGTAAGGAATGTCATTATTATACCACAACCTGGCAGAGATACAGTAAAAAAAAAACAACCTAGTACAATATTTGTGATGAAAAGTTTTGATCTCAGCTGATTTTAGGCACAGTTGTTGCTTGTTCCAATCAGTGCTCTTCTTTTTTTTATTTGGGTTGAGAGGCATACTTTTTTATTTTGCATATCAAAGCCACGGTGTCTGATGTTCAGGATATAGTGAAATATTTACCTGTGATGCCTGGAAGACAGAGCTTCTTGCTTCAGCTACACTCTGGCCTTTCCTCAACGCGTTTTGATCTCTCTGTCTGTCCTTTCTTCTTCTTTCTCACTCCACATGCCCTCAGCTCTTTTTCGTAGAAAGGGATATTTTATGATGTTCTCATAATATGTTTTAATTATTTTCGCCTTGCTTCTAGATCATCATGTTTCATCTGTTATTTTAATATTACAATACTACATTACCCATGAGCCACACTACTGTTGCCATGGAGATGAGGCATGAATATCAGCAGTAATGCATAATAAAACCTGCTTTGTTGTCTGCATAGACTCTATACATGAAAGATATAAATAGCTTCCAGGAATGAAAAGAGCAGAGTGCTTTAAACTTGTAACGTCCCTCAGAGGGTATCTGCTCTGCCTGATAGAAATCCATGGAAACATGACTGTTTAAGCAACTCCTACTGGCCTGGCAGTGACAGTGCAAGAGTCTTTGGGTACTGATTAGGATTAATTACTAATTCTCTACACCTGACAAGGTGTGGATAAAGGCATGCCTGAGGCTGGCTCTCGACATGCTCTCTTGGCTGTAGTTTTTAGCTCAGATTACATAGTGATTTAAAATAAAATCAGTGTTTCTAAAAACTCTGAAGCTTGCAGCTTATGAACCAGGGCGTAAAAAGAATGCTTGCTTGATCTCCGACCTCAGTAACCGTTTTTTCTGATTGCTATTTTCACATCTAATTAAATGCTTCATTATTTTGTGTTGTCACCATTAGAGGCAAAAAGGACAATAAATTAGAATGGAGGCCAAAAGTAGCTCTTTTTCTGTTAAACGTCACAGTTTCTGCTAAACTACAGTCACAGGATCTTCTGTCAATAAAAAACTCTGAAAATGAAGTGGTCTGCGCCTGGAATGAGGTAAACTTTTTAAATGAAAATAAACTTTCTATCATAGCGAGACTCTCTGGCTCAGAGAACCAAGGTTACAATGTAACCGTACGTTGCTGTACCTGCAATAAAACAGTAAAACAAATGTCAGCTACTTACATTAGTTTATAACTTCACCACATAACAGCACACTGACCATTTTTTACTCGCCTCCATAATGTTCCTCATAACTGCTTTGATTTTTTGCTTATACCAAGGCTTCTGGCTTGTGGCTAGCTTTAGCTTTAGCAACTTTGCCCTTGTTAGCTTCTATAACCTATTGACCTGGATGAAGGTGATTTAAGGGTGTGATTAGGTTTGTTGGCAAATATTTCCACAACTTTTGCCGAACTGTGTCTTGGTCACTCACAATGACAAACCTGCTAACAGTCACACAACAGTGAGTGTATTTAGTGTTTGCATGAAAGCTATTGTATTGTATGTATTTGAGGCTGACCGGCCAGCCACTGGTCCAGACCGAGAATGCTAAAATTCAGCCAATTGTGGTCCCTGGCTGGTCAATCAGTGGGTCTCTAATTTATACTCATGCTTGCGGTGCATCTAGTTTGCTGCAGATTACTAAAGACAGTATATTAAAGACTTAAGTGCTGATTCAACGCACTGCACTCACAAAACAAGTAAATCTCAAACCTTTACACATTTGCAAACAATTTCAAAGAAAACACGATCAACCAAATAAACCACAGAACCAATTTGACAGAAATAAAAAAAAATCCTGAATTTTTAACACCAACAGCCCTAAAATCAGCTTGAAGCTTCAAGACAAGACTTCACTAATCACTTTGTGAAGCATGGTAGTTGTGTCCATCTTTACGTACAGTCCATGACTGTCACAGTTAACACACAGAGTCAACTGTAACTTCAAATCAATTCAAATCTTTCATTTTAACACAACAGTCACAGAAACTGACTATAATTATAATAGTTATATTTTATCCAAGTCAACCTTTCTCCAGCTAGAGTTAAAATTATATGCATGAAAATACTGTATACAGAAAGTGTCTGAAAATATCAGAATAACCCTTTCATAGTCTGTTATATACATTAACTGTTACTAGCTTATCATTTTTTTTATTATGTCTTTCTTGTTCCCCTACAAACACTCCAATTTACAATATTGCACAGTGGGAGCTTTTTAAACTGAGAAACGTAGTTTCAGTAGAAAACCACTTATAAAAACTTCAAAACACAGTCATTTAAAAATCAGCCTTAACAGCAGTGTATGTAATAGTGAGGTCTGACTTTTTGTTGTAGAGTGCATTCAGAGAAAAGTAAGACTGATACTAATATCTCACAGTCAGACAGGTGTAAATGAGATCAGAGGCAAGGGCTAGATACTGCTGGGAATATGAGGAGCTTTATGTCCAGTAAGTAGACCAAATAACCCTTTTTAAGGATATTTCCCAACTGTTCTGTCTGCAGTTCTTTTATTTTGCAGCAATATAACAGCTTCTTTCTAAAAAGGAATCAAATTGACAGACGTGACACACTACAATCCTTGCATTTAAAGTAATAGGTTGTTTTGGTTTTGCAACAGACTTTAAACCAAAGTGAAGCTGTAACATGCCATCATTACAGTAATAAATTTGACTTAAAAAAGATCCGCATGATTGCATTATTGCCGTACATGCATTGCACTGTCATCGGCATTGTTTAAGGCACTCTGAAATGGCTTTCTTTGCTCACCAAGCTCTATTCTGTGATGTACAGACTCGTTTAGTGCCTCAATGCAGCAGTCGACACTGATGGTGATGGCATGTAAAAATAGAGGTGTGAGACTAAGTGAAGATCACCGTGAGAGGAGTGAGAGAGAGGGTGGCATATTGATTTAAAAGTGTTAACTAATGAGAAACAGGCATGGCTGATGAAAGATGTACTGCAAATAGCTTGTTGTTCAATTTGCCAACATGCTTTTACTGACTGCAGGTTTTTCCCACTCATCCCACCGCAATCAACTGCCCAAAAGGACATGAATGCAGCCGCTCACACATAAATGAAGGAGCATGTGAATAATTTAGTGCTAATGAAGACATAAATAATCTCCTCATCTGCGCTGGGGGTAATTGATTAACAGGAATGGTTTGCCCCTCCACCTCCCTTCTCTCTTCTCCCTTACATCTTCAGTCTTTCTTCCTCCTCTTAGCCTCCCTTCTCCTCATCATTCCCACATTCTGTCTATCCACAGACTGCTTTTCTCCCCGGGGCATTTGTGTGTTCCATTACTGCTCACCCTGCCCATGACAGCTACTATTAACCTTGGAGGTGTGTGTGCGTGCGCACGTGTGTTTTTTCCCAGAGTTTGTGTGTCTGAGAGTGTGGCAGTGCAAGCAAGACTGAGACAGTGTTAATTTGTAGCCGTGTAGACATGCATAGGTTCCTTTGTGCACGTGAGAGGGAGAGACAGACGGGTAAAACAAGAGAGTGAGACCACTTTCTTGAAGGTATGCCTTTGCATATGGTTGTGTTTTTCCACTGGTTGAGTGTGTGTATCTTTGTAAACAGGTGGGACATATTAAAACAGCCGTAGGCAATGGAATTGACTGTTGCTCTGCAAATAAGGAGGGGAGGTCATGGACAACAACTCTCATATTCACAGACCCAATGCCATACTAAATAGCTCTGCAGCTCCTCACCTTCCCTATCTCTCCGCCTTTGTTTTCTCTCTTGTTTCACAAACACATGCGCACACATACGCACACAACCAGAGTATCCCCCTCTTCCTGTCTTCTCATCATGTTTCCCTCTATATATGACTCGGCTTTCTTTCCGTCTGTCTCTCTTTTTCCCTCCCTTCTCACTCTGTTCTGCCATAACTCGAGCCAACTCCCCGTAATGAAACTCTAATGGCCTGCTATTCGTTTCCGCTCTTTGCTTAGTGAGGTGATGCAGCAAGGGCTAATGGTCCTATTTTGTGTGTGCGTGTACGAGTATGCGTACATGTCCAGGACTGTAACACATATAGGGAGAGAGTGGTATCTGCGGCCTTTGGGCCTTATAACATTTCACATGCTGCTGCGGTGGCCAGGTGCTTCCCATAACTCTAAGTAATGTTTCAATGCCATCCTATTTAGAGCTATGAGGTAGATGTAAATGCAAATGTGTGTGTGTGTTTGTGTCAGAAAGAGAGAGGGGTGATCCTCGGGGAAAGCAGATAGATGGAATAATGCATGTTTTGAATATTATTACTATGCAGTATCTGGATGGAATATTGGGACGCAGTCAAGCACTGATGGGACTCGGTAATGGCAGCACTGTCTGGGACTGGACGCACACACTTCTTATGAGAAGCTGACACGCATAAATGACTTAGATTAATGATGTTGCAAACGTTGAGGAATACAGGTGATTCAATTTCTTCAAACTCTGTGTTTTCATTTCACAATCCGTCTCCATAAGCCTTTACTACAGCGTACGTGTGTGTTCGTATGTGTGCACACATGTATGCCGAACCCATCACATTGGTTTTGATTATCAATGATAGGCAGTGTAATGAGGTGCCATAAAATCTGATTAATTTGAAGCTGGGCGAGAAACTGGTGCCAGATGCTCCCTGCCAGCTTCTCGCTCCCATTCTCCCTTTTTGCTCTCTCTCTCTCTCTCTCTCTCTCACACACACACACACACACGCGCACACACACACACACACACACACACACACAGGGTGGTCCATTGTATATGCATATCTGCGTCAGCTCTTGTGAGAGTAAACGCAACTCCATCTCTGTGACTAGATCAATACTTACTCTCATTCTCTGTCTGCACTAATTCACATTCAATCTTTGTTTGTGTGAATGAGGTAAAAACCAATGGAAAGAAAAAAAACATTGATTAGGTTTAGCTTATGGCCATACCACCCTTAGCACGCCCAATCGCGTCTGATCTCGGAAGCTAAGCAGGGTTGGGCTTGGTTAGTATTTGGATGGGAGATCGCCTGGGACTACCAGGTGCTGGAAGCTTGGGGGTGGCATGGTGGTTAGCACTGTTGCCTCACAGCAGGAAGATCCTGAGTTCAATTCCACCATCAGGCCAGGGGCTTTCTGCGTGGAGCTTGCATGTTCACCCATGTTTGTGTGGGTTCTCCCTGGGTGCTCTGGCTTCCTCCCAAAGACAGACTGGCGAACTGTCCAGGGTGTACCTCACCTCTCGCCCTAAGATAGTATAAGTGGAAGTTAAATGAAAAACTTTGAGTTGATTGAAAATTATTCCACTTAAACTGGAAACTAGGTAATTCTGTGCCAGAATTGTCAACTGGAAAGTCCCCTCAAGTTCTCTTTTCAACTTGGGAAGTCTTACAAAGCCTTGCCTTTTGGATCCACAATGGCAGCAGTGAAATTAAAAAGTGGTAAAACTTGTAATCTTTACTATAACTGTTGTATACTTGTGACTTAAACAGAGACCACTGTCCATGTGCTCTCTGTGAGCCTGCTGCAGTAGATAGTAGTAGGCGCAGGTAGTAGCGCATGAACGCTCTACCATGATTTTCCAACTGGTGCTATTGTAGTATGGTCAGCTCAGGAGTGATGAGCTAAAAGAAAAACATCTTTTTGGTTGATGTATTGTGTTGGAATTGTTTTTACGTGTTCCGTTTCCCCCTCACTCTCATTTGTATGGAGAGCTCCAAATAAATAAACAAACACAGCGTAGTGAAATAATCATCAAACTATGAATGTTGATGATTAAAAAGAAATTTTGTGGGGCTATTGCTGCATGTCATCCCCCCCCCTCACTCTTCTACCTTCCAAATGAAGTAGAAATGGCTCTCTGAACCTTTCCAAGAAATCCTAAAAAATATTAATAACACCAGCAGCACCACTAGCATATAAAAGCTTCTGTTGTGGTGCTAACAGGCATTTTGCAGGCATACAAAATGTTATAGAGCAAAACATAAAGAAGAAAATGTTTCTGTAACGGTGCATGAATGTAGCTTTTTCCAGTTCTGGCAGTCAATAACAAATAAAAATGTAAATGAATTGCAAATCACAGTATTTCATCATTATATGCTCCAGAACTACATTATTAATGCCACCTATGTCTGAATGACTGAGTCTTTGTGATGAAAAGTTGTATAATGAAATACATTTAAAAGAATGCGTTTCATGGCTATATTTCCTGTCATCTTATATGTGGTTTTGTTTTCGTGTTTCAAAGAAATGAAAGCACATGGTTGCGAGATTTGTGTTGAGGACTGGCGCTTTCGCCCATGTCAAAATGCTCACCTTTGTAAATATCTGGGCAACACATAGGTACACACAAATTAAGGTTTGTTATTTGAATGAAGGTGGTAAGGTTGATTCCACTTTCCTTCCACCGTTATAAAATTAAAGTTTCTGAAGGCGTGTTACAGCCACAGTATATGTATCGAGTAAAAATACGAACCATGTTAACAGAGGACCTGTGTTCTTGGCAAGGCTTTCATGTTAGCAGGCCAATTAAAAGAGGGAATCTGAAGAACATCCAGGCCAGCCAGGGATTTCTTCAGATTTGGCTTAATTACTCCAAATCAAGCTAAAATGTTGTTAGGAAAAAGTGTTCATAAAGTGAACCATTTAAAACAGTAAGTTCTTCTTAGTTTTAATGATTAAATATCATTTATCTATCTGTGTACTCCACTATCTTTCTATCTATCTTGCTTTTCTTTGTATTTTCATCTGATTGCCTGTACATTTCTTTCAGTATTCAGCTGTGATGTGGTGCGGACTAAATGAAGGAAAAGGTCAATTGCTGTTGTCAAGTAAACCCTTATCTGGATTTATGACAATGCTCAGGCAGAGAGGGAATATGTGAGAAGAAGAGGGCCTCATCCTGCCCTCTGCGTTGCCTTCGTGCCAATTACGACACACTTACGCATGCTCACATACACAATTTCACACAATATCCACACATGCAGTATCACACTGTCTCTTTCTTCCTTTTTCGTTTTTGTCTTTCACACATACACGTTTCTGTCTAATTAAAGCAGGAACCTTCTGGCAAGCGTGAGCTGACCTGAAAAGAACTTTCCTCTTTCCACTCTCACTGTCTGCTCTTTTCCTTATCAAACTTTCCACCATTTTTTTTTAACGCATGTCAAAAGAAGGTGCAGTTACCTGTAACCTTACACATCAAATTTCGCATTGCTACTGTGAGGAAGATACCGGCTATTACCGTCTAAACCAGGATTTTCTCCTAGATCTTTTTTCTTTGAATAGAAAGGCTCTCTGTGTGGATTAAGTTTCCTTCCTATGCACACTTGTAGTTACTTATAAAATGAAAACTAGGGACAGATCTAGTTAAGACTGGCTGAATAAAGAAGGAGCTAATTACTGTTTCATGTGTTTTATTCTTATTCATTGTATAATTATTATTTATAATAGTAAATTTGATAATATACAATAATACTATGATATACAGCCGTGCAGCAGGTGACCTGTTGTATTCTTGCCAACCTCTTAAAATCAAATAAAAATGAAAACATTTCAAAGATTCAAGATTCGAAGTGTTTAATGTCATGTGTACAGAAGAAATAGCATTTCTCTGTGCAATGAAATTCTTCCTTTTCTGTCCATACACAAATGCCAAGTTAGGTAGGGTTGAAGGAACAAGAATAAAGGATAAAAATAAGACACCATATTAAGATAAATAAGGTAAAAAATAAGGATAAAAATAGTAAAAGATAAATAAATAAGTAAATAAAGACAAGTGAGGTATGCAGTTGTCAATGTGAAAGGAAGTACAAAGGAGCTTAATGTGCAAAATGAACTTAGTGTGCAAATTGTGCTAATGTGCAAACTGCAGTTGAGGTAGGTGGTGTTCAGGAGTCTGATAGCAGTGGGGAAGAAGAGGTTGTTGAGTCTAGATGTCCTGGATTTCACACTTCTAAACCTTCGTCTCGAGGGCAGAAGTGTGAACAGTCTGTGAGGGTGCGTGGGGTCTCTACGGATGGAGGCAGCTCTGGACTCTGGACAATGGTAGATGCTCTGCAGAGAGGGCAGCAGGGTCCTGGTGATCTTCTCCACAGTTGTTACCCCTCTCTGCAGGCATTTGGTCCAGAGCAGTAGTGCTGCCGTATCATGCAGTGATGCAGCTGGTCAGTGTGCTCTCCACAATGCAGCTGTAGAAGCTGCTGAGGATCTTGGCCGACATCCCAAATTTCCTCAGCCTCCTCAGGAAATACAGCCGCTGCTGAGCCTTCTTGACCAGCTGTGTGGTGTTCAGTGTCCAGGTGAGGTCCTCACTGATGTGAACGCCCAGGTACCTAAAGCTGCTCACCCTCTCCACTTCACTCTCTCGGGTAAACAGCAGCTGGTGAGGCCTCTTCTTCTCCTTATGTCCAACATCATCTCCTTTGTTTTATCAGCGGTGAGGGTGAGGTTGTTGTCCTCACACCATGACACCAGACCGGCCACCTCTGGGAAAGAGGATGGATAGATGTATGAAATAAATAGCAAGGAAAATCATGGTATTTTTTTTAGGCAAAATAAATAAGAGTAATCAATAGTTGTTGATGCTATTGTTTAGACCAGGTGTTTCAAACTCATTTTATATCGGAAACCACTTTGATGTTAATTGGTCAGGACCAGTTAGGCACCCCTTTCTGTCACTGTTACGATGTTTAACAACACATTTAATCTTAATATAAGAAAATGAAGTGCAATTTCAACTGTACGTCTCAGTTTCTCTAAATGATAACAAAAAATGCTTCTGTTGTAAAGTAAAGCAATCTATCAACACAACTCTCTATTAATAAGGAATTAGTGTAAAATTACAGAAACATTTCTGGAAACTTGTTTCCCAGACAGTAATTATGAAACAGTTTTTGTCCTTTTAGTTTCAGTCCTTTTACTTAGGTACTGCTTTACTTTCACTGTGTACCCAAAGTAAAACACAGAAATCTCTGTAGTACTAAAAATCAGGAACTTTTTTTGTCATTTAATTATTTATCAATTACTTCATTACTTTGGTGGAGGAGGTCTTTATCTGGAGGAAAAGTGTTACCACTTTTGAAAACACTGTTGAAAGTCTAAAATTGATGCCATCTATTTCATTTTCCAAAGCCAACCAATGGGCCAGATTGGGGTCTTGGCTAATCTGATTGTGGCTCCTGGGGCCTTTTGTCTGACACCCCTATCCTAGACCTTTATTTTACTAAAACGGAACTTTGACTCGTTTTTGTTGTTAATAATTGATGAAAAATTGTAAAGTATGCAGGTTTTTTTCTCTTCTGAAGTTGGGCATTCCAGAAAACGTTTGAGAAACAATACAGATCACATTAACATAAATTAAATATATGAGCTGAAGTAAATGGGTTAACATTAAATAGTCTTTCACTTGGCCATAGACACACTTTCTGTGCTTTGCCCAGTTTAGTGTTGTCCAGTTACCAGTACTGTTGGTCCCGAGGTGCTGCTGTTCCACCAAGCAGTTCAGAAGCATGTGGCTACTGCTATTGACTTCGCATTGTTGCTGATAGGGAAACACAGCTGCTCCCCTGGAGAGTTGGTGCTCATTGCTAAATGCTTTGATCCTCGTTGTACTGTTAAAGTCCGTTGCTGTTGCTGACTAAACTTGTTTTTGCAGTCGTAAGCAGGCTCTCGGTTTGCTGCACTTGTGACAGAGAGCTCAGACAGGAGAGTGGTCAGACTAGTGAAAGACCATTATTTCTGAACACACAGGTACGAGTGGACCAGAGAGATTTAGAAGACCTGCTGCAGGAATGGTCACGTGGAAAACAAGTTATCAGAGGGTTGCAGAAAGTATCCAGTATTACTGTTTACCTTTTTATGTTAAAGGCCTCGTTTAAATCACACAAGTGAAGAAACTGATCTGTTGCCTGGTATCATGGTACCTAAAAAGCACACTATATCCTGTAGAATATTTCTTCATTTGTTTTTTTGAAGATGGTTGTGGAGACGGCCTGATGTGTCCAAAAGGCTCCCATATGTTTTCAGTAAAAATCTGCCAAGTGTGAAAGTCATAGCATGTGATTCACATATTTATTAATTGAACCATTCAGTGACCCCAGTGCCACATATAAGGAGGGATTCTGGAAAAGACGTCTGGTGAGGGTGATCAATGAGAACAGCTTAATATTGATTTACATTGACTTTTCTCAATAAGTAGATAAGTGGACACAAACTATTCCAACATAAGAGAAAATTTGACTTTATCTTGTTCTCCCAAATTTAATTCAAAGTGAAGGCTTGTTGTTACTACACAGTAGAGGAGATCCTGCAGATGCATCTGTGCAGCCTAGAAGGGGAGATTTGCAAAATCGAAATGAGGTAAGACATTTGCTTTCTGTTGAAAAACAAAAAGTTTCAGAATGTACCAAGTTGAATACTGCAGTATAAGATGCTACACTTGGTAGTCTTACTGAGCAGTCTATCAACATTGGAGACCACTGTTCAGTGTCAAAAACAGGCAGAGGCTGCTTCTCCGATCAGTGAGCAAAGCAGTGTGGTGAAACAAAGGTAGCAGAAACTGCAGATAGAGCATAAAAAAACCCAAGACCACTATTTTTATCTATTTCTACAATGCTGAGCATACCCAGTTTCTTAGTTATCCATCTGAGTCCTTCTTAATGTCTTAAGTCATAGCCTACAGCAAGATTTTAGTCATCCACGCTACCCTAACATAATCACTGTGCCCAACTGTGTTATCTTTTCAATGCAGCTCTTTTAAACTTATAGGGAAGTCATGTTATGGCCATTGAATTTTACAATTACTTTATAGCTTTTATGTGTTTGTATGGATCATAGAAAACACTGTTTTTGTCATAGTTACAGTAAATGTGGGAAGATCTCTGGTTGGGGACACAGGGAACAGGGACGTGGTCACCTTTGTTTGTGTGATGTTGGCGTCTCTCTAGTTTTTGATTATAAACTATGGTCCTTATGTGTTTTATCGTCTGTTTTTTTATATCATTTTTAGTCAAGATTATCTGTAATATGTGTGTCTACCAGGTTTGTGCATGAGCCTAACAGAACACTTAATAAGGTTTTATGAAGTGCGTCTTTGTGCAAACATTTCTGCACGCCTGTTTGTCTGTGTCTCTATCAGCATGGTGCTTTTCAGATTTTATTTTCCAGCCATCATCCGACTGATTATGTGATCCAAGGTTCAGAAGTTTTCATTTACCTCTGTCTTGAACGGTAATGATAAAGGCTCAGATTATTAAAATGACTCTCTCCCGCTGCCATGAAACATATCAAGAGCAAATGGGAGGGCTTTGATTTCTCAGTTTCCCTCAATGACTCTGCGAGTGGCTTTGAGGTCTGGTTTGAACTAGAGATGGAGAAGGCAAACACATTGAAATTAGAACTGGGTGGTTAGATGCAGTTATAGAGTTTCAGAAATTCTCATTCCTGTCAGTTTGTTGTACATTAGAAAATGTAAGTGACATTTCAATAAAATCTCCCATAAAGTTTAATTCTGCTTTATTTTGTTCTGTGACTGCAATTATCTTTTGGCATACAACATCAAAACCATTCGCTCAGCTTTTCTGACATGTTTTTCTATCTGGGAAACACATTAAATGGTACTGGTGCTTGTTGAGTGCCAAGACATTAGCTTTAATGTGATCCAATTGAATCTATGTTCATTTTCACATAAAACATGGTGTTTTGACCTTGACTTGGAGTAGCGTGAAGGAAAAATATGAATAGTTCTAGATGTATTTCTTTCAGTCAAAGCTTAGCATAATTCTGGTGTTTTATTCAAAGTGAGCAGGCATGAGAAGAAAAGCCAAATATAAATTAGTCCTACCAAAGAAATAACTTGGTACACCAAAACAAAATAAAAGTAAATATTTTGTGGACAAAAATACATGTACAGAGCACAAATAAATGTAAAAAGCAAAACAAAACAAACAAAAAAAGAGTGTTTTTTTACAAAACTCAGTAAATGTGAAACTCCCCGGGAGCAGACCGCCCACCGAAGCATTTCCTGGTGGCCTGAGGGCTGTTTTTCCCTGCTGTGAACAGTCAACTTGACCAGCAATAATGTAGCAAGCAGGAGTTAATGGACCTTTCAGTATCCATGCGTTTAACATTTGTTATGCTTGCTGTAATGTCCCACACAAAAAGTTGCATATACCATGTACACATTAAGAGATGCATTAACTGTGAAATCAATGGGAAGAGTATAAGGAATAATGAAATAGAAAGGGAGAAGATATAAATAAAAACCAGAAAAGACCTCACCACAGGGAGACGTGTGTACTTTAATTGTTGTAGCATCTGTTCTCTGAGAATTAATGAGTAGCTGCGTGGCCGTTTTTGTATTTGAATGTGTTTTTAATCTATTGAATATAATCCTTTGACTTTTTAATAAAGCAGCCAATTGTATAACTAGTCTGGTTTGTGTTACAACACAAAGGGTTAGCATACAAAGTTAGCTTGGCGGTTTACAGGTTGGCCTGGCATAGGATGAAATTAATGTTTCACTTTGCCCCTAGTGTGTGTGTGTGTGTGTGTGTGTGTGTGTGTGTGTGTGTGTGTGTGTGTTTATCAAAATTGCAATTATAAAATTAAAAATTATCAGACTTTAAAAAATATTATAGGAGATCAATATATCAGCCAATTCACAGATTTTCACAAAGTACAGTAAAGTATTGGAGGTTTTATGTGTTATTGATTTGGACGGGTCAATGATTCTGCCATCTGGAAGGTGAAGCACAAGCAATTCTTCATTGTCGGTGCAAAGGTGAATGCTAATAGGTAAGGTTAGCTAGCTTAAAGTTGCTGCAAAGTTGATCCGTGGGTCGCTACGATCAGGGTCACCAAATTACTCTCCTAATTAACCTAACGTCATTAACTCCATGAGGTTCTTCTTGCTGTGAAGCAACAATGCTAACCACTGCACCACCGTGCTGCCCCATGATATAAATCTGTTTAAAATGGTTTTGTGTTTTTTCAGGTAAACCATGGCTCAAATGTCAGCAGCTGTGAACGAAGCAGCAAGTACTTTTTGAATCGAGTTGAACTACTATACTGCATTTTGGCTAAATATCTAACCACTTCTTTCCGCTGGTCCAATATAGGGTTGAGGGCTGGAGCCTATCCCAGCTATCTGTAGGGTAGCCAGAAATGTGACAGTGAATGGTTGGCTAAACTTGCATAAAATCTTTGATGGGGAGTGGATGAAAAGCCTCTTTTTAAAACTTAAAACTATGAAATGTTCTATCGCATATATTGCAAGAAAAGAGTTCTACCCAGGACCTGATAATAGATATTCATCTGGGGACCTAAACTGTTTCTGCTTTGCAACAGCATCTCTTCTTAGTAATTATCTGCGCTATAAGAGACTGAAGAAGTTCTGTATATCTATTTAACCCTATGACACAAGTGCTGCACCCTCTACCTGCTCCCCCCACACACACACAAGTGCTCAGACACTCACAGGTATATTGTCTTATATAAAGCTGAAAGCTGTTATTAGTGTTGTAATCACTTTACTTCAGAAAGCCCTGCACATGTCCATTATGGTATTTATAGAGTATGTACTGCTGGATGGTAAAATTCAGATGACGGATGACCAGTGAGGTAATCGGCTAATCATGGCAAGAGCATTGCTTAATTACTTTATTCATTCAAGGTGACATTTGGCTACGGCATGCCCACTCTCTTAGTCAGTTTGCAAGCCAAGTGAAAGAGAATTAAGGCTAAATGGGGGGCATGCATTAGTGTCTAGACTGATGGTAAACATCTTTCTACCTGGCAAGAAGATGAGTTTAATTCTCCACATCTCTGCATTTGTGAAGTTTCCTCTTTCTTCCTGAAGGTGTCCACTCTCTTTACACACCCAGCTTTAATTAATATAGTGATCACAGCCTGTCGTTTCAAAAGTCATGTGAGTCGTCTTCTGTGGCTAAAGTTGCATTTGTGATCATGGAGCTTGTTTTAAAAACCAAGCTGTATATATTTAATTCTGCTAGCACACAGGCACATGATGCATATTTACGCGCTTACGCGATACATGTACAAAGGATACAAATACACGCAGATACACACACAGAAAAACTCAAATAATGAAATGGCCCGTGGTTATATATCCCTTCTTGATGCGGACCCAGAGGGACAGAGATTTATGACTCTTGTCTTTACAATCACTTTTGGATTCAAATCTCACCACAACACACACAAAAAAGCACCACAACACAAAGACATGTGTGCATGCATGTTGCACAGCAAGCAGAGAGGCTTTATGTGTCCTCATATCAGCACATCAGAATGATAAATGCACACGACGTATTGAGCTGCACATAATGCAGCCTCATTTAGACAGACTCAAGAAAACTGAATATGAAGTAATGGATTTACCAGTGAGTACCCAGAGATATTTGAACACACTGTTTATGTTGTACGATTGGATTATTTTATACTTCAGTTTATTAAATGAGGTACAGCTGGCTGAAACGGGTGTTTTCTAATACAAATAATCTTGCAATAAATTCAAACTCAATAAAGAATATTGTGGTTTTCCTGAAATGATTTTACATTAGTATGTTTATGTTGGGAGTTTCTAGCTTATTGTACACTATTGTAATACAGTATAGTTCAGTACAAAATGACTGAATAGTGAAATATTTTCCCTAACATTGCACTAAAAGGCTTTTTAACCTTAGTCTTATAAGACCTACACGTCTCATATGGTTTACTCGTGAAAGTTCCTTCACAGTATTGTTCAATATTGTTATAATTCTCATTAATATTTTTGCTTGAAAAAAATATAAAGCATACTCTCTTGAAAAAAAATCATAAAATAATTAAAAAATTTAAAATGATACATACAGTCATTCGTTACACCTTTCTAGTACTTGATTAGATCCCCTTTACATCCATATAGGTGTCTCCTGTGGCACAACATCTTAAAGGTGCGCTATTGCATTCAGGTCAGTGTAACTGGAACTTGTGTAATTTTGCTTACTGTATTGCAAAGTGGTTGAAATGTACAAGCTGGCTGATTTTTCAAATCATACCAGCATGACTTCACACATATATTGACATTTATTGGTCTTTACAGCGTTCCTTCCTTTTAAGTCATGTCCCTTTTTTGATTTCATTTGAAAAGTCATATTTAATCACATCTAGTTCTTTGTGGAAATTTCCTGGACGTCCTGCAAAAAGGTCGCTTCTGTGTAATATAAGATATATAATGGTACACCATGCTAGTGCTAGGTTGGACCCACGTTTTCCTTCATGGCATAGATTCAACGAGAAGCTGAAAATAATCAGAAGAGATTCTGGTCCATTTTCACATGTAGCATCACACAGTTGCTACAGATGAGAATTTTCCCTTCCACCACATCCCAAAGGTGCTGTATTAGATTAACATCTGGTGGTTGTGGAGGTCATTTGAGTACATGGAGCGCCTGCAGGATGCAGCCACCAGAAAACTACCATCAAAAAATTGCAGAACAAAAACCAAAACTCATCCAACCAGGCAGGATTTTTCAAATCTGCTGTTGTACACTTTTGGTGAGTCTGTGCAAACTGTAGCTTCAGTTTCCTGTTGATAGCTGACAGCATCCTTTTCATGGAAAAGGATACTTTTCATTTACAACATTTATTTCCTGTAGCTAATTACTTTTACATAAATATGAAATAGACAGGGTTGAAAAAGGAATGCAGTGTAGCTTTACTCCTATATGTCAACAGCTTCGAAATGAACATCTATGCATCTGTTAATCCCCCACAATGATTCTTGCCTTTATAAAGATTCAGATAATACAATTGAAAGCACAGCATCATTAGGCATTATCCTCAAGGACCTCACCACCCGACCAGCTTCACTCCCTGGGGCTTAGAGGAGGTGCCCCTGGGACATATCTGGATTTAACACCAAGGCAGCCGCCCCAAGAATATTACAAGCACAGGAAGCGCATGCTTGTCTCAGTCACTTTCATATGCGGGAGGATTTATTTTTCATTTAAAATTTAAAAGATTGTCTGAGGATCTCACCAGCACAGTTTCTACATGGCTAACATCCTTCGAGGAAGGATTAAAAAAAAAGCAAACATATTTACAGCCATTAGTTTATGGTAAAGCTTTATATCGTGGACTGAATCTGTTCACATTTCCATCCTTTGTGAATGACTTCATGAAATATAAACCATACATTTCAAGTAGATGTGCAGCCGGGGTGTGCAGCTCGTTTAAGTGCGCTTGTCACCAAGACTGCCAACCATGAATTAATGAATCAAGTTGAAAATGTCAAAGCAGGTCCCAGATCGCTCTGCTGTGGTTCAGCTGCAGAGCACTGTCAGCATCAGGCGGCTAACTGATGGTAAAAGGCCTTACTCACAAAACAAACCAGTCACACAAACACACACACGCACACACACAGTATCTGCCAAGCCATTCCATTTCTCTTGTTATAAAAAAGGTCATTCTTGTCTCTTCTCTTGCTTCAGTGGGTGGTCAAATCTCTGCACTCCAGCCCTCTATGCATAAGAGTGCTGGAACATCATTATTATGTACACATTTTTCCATCTGGTATATGTAAATGTTCTCTTTCTCCCGTAGCCAGACTGACATTGCGATTTCATTTACCTATCGGTGCAATAGCCTGCATCCTGCTCAGATCCATCATAATGCCACAGTACTTTGACTTCCTCTCGCCAGATTGCCATTAATAGACAGAGGATGTATGTATTCATTCCTGAGGTGTAAAAAGTAATCAGGTAGATGCATTAAGGGCAGAAGGGTGATAATCCTCTCCTCTTCGCACTCTCATCTTTCGTTGCCTTTCATCACCCTCTTCTCGGTGCATGCCGGGAGCAAAATTTGATTGATAAGGAAAGCATAAACAGCGTGACATGGAGAGAAGCTGAGTTCATAAAGAACATCATCGATTGTTTGGAGTGCTCAGGAGACATCAGCACGTGCCAGCACAAATTTAAGCCTGCATATAACAAAGACATTGATATCATTAAGTTCATTCCTGCAAATGTGTTATTTCATCGTACAGCTTATGTCATGATCATTAGAAATTCTGGGGTGGGGATCTTGTGACAAATAACCAGGCAATGTAATCGTTTGCCTCTCAGGCAAGTTTCTGGTCCTTTGACTGCAGCTGACATGAACCAATTCTGCTTTTGCTGGACTTTTTGGTCAGAGTAGCCCTGCTTTCAACGCTTGCAGCAGATCTCAGAGTAGAAGAAGGGTTTTTGTCACCTACTGCACTCCAAACATTGGAGCTGGAGTTTGTCCCACTGTAAAATCAGTCGCTGGTGAATGGGTGGAGTGACTTCAAGAGCTGTTTGTTGCAACCTGCTTGCTAAAGAGTAGGACAACTGTCACAAAATTTATTTCAGGTGGCATTTCTCTCTCAGATATTAAAAAAAAGGAAAAACCAAAAAAAGAAAAAGAAAAATTTATATACCAGGGCAATGAAACCAGTAAGTTTACATTTACAAGAACGCCCATCCTAAATCCAAACCTAAGACATATGACTTTACAACCAACTGGATGTGTATAGAACTGCATATGTTCTACACATTATATAACGATGTTTCCCTTCAGCAAGTCTCTGTTTCTGTTTATTTGTCTCACATTCTGTGTCTTTTGTTCTGAACACAGAGCAATCAGTGGGTGGAATGAATCTCAATAGATGCCCATTATGTTAGCTTCCAACACAATATGTTAGCAACTCATGCTGGTTTCCTCCATATGTAGTGGAAAAAAGATCATCTTCTATTAAAGAACACTTCTGTTTGTCATCTTTTTGGGAAATACTGTAACATTTAGCTTAACAAGTCAATATAAAATTGAAAAGTTGAAAAGACAAAATCCCTTTTTGACCAAAAGTCTTAGAAGCATTTTCATATTTTTAGCTTTCTAAGAGATGTAGGACTGCTCTGAAATAATATGAGATATTTTATTTGACTATGTTTTCGAAGATAGTCCGACAACTGAGACTATTTTAAAAGCAAATGCATTTGGTCCCAGGATAATTACGACTTTGTAGGGTTTTTTTTGTCTGTCTCTGCTTGTGTGTGCACATATCTTCAGTGGGAGAGTGCATTATGCGCTGCCCATTTCTTGAAATGAACAGATGGAGGAAAGCGGCAAAGGTCAATGCATCCACATACAGCTGGTGTTCAGGGTGAAGGAAGAGTGCGGTTTTGTCACCTCTCTCGCAGCTTCATATGTAGTTGAAGTATTTCATATTATTGAATCTGTGGCCTGACATAGTCGATGCACATAAAGTAAAAAATGCTTCCTTCCAATGTAGTATAAACGTGACCCTGAGCTAAGACTCAGAAGTGCATAACCAGGCTCTGAACAATGGGAGAGTTCAGCATGACACTGACATTTACATTGTACCAGGAGCTTCAGTCATTCATTCACCTATTTTCTCATCCATGTGGATTCACATTCATTTCAAACTCTTTTAAAAAAGTAAACAAAGTGGTTAAGCTGCGCTGTCTCTTCATGAAAATAGCATTTTCACAGAGTATGACATTTAGTTTGTTTACCTTAACAGCTAAACATATTCTCACAGGTCGGCAGAGTTCAGCTCCTTAAAGTTTAAGATGTTTCCTTGTTTTAACAGTTCCAGAAGGGAACCTGATGCATTAGTTTAAATAAATCTCTCTAATGGTGAAACAGACCTTTTTAAAAATCCTTTCAGAGCTGTGGCAGATAACCGGCATGGTAAAAGACTGGCCTAATAAAGAATGAGTTATCTAAGGCCAACAGATGACTTGCAGAAACAATGCTGATGATTGAGCAAAACAACTACGCATGTGTGCGTAAGACACGTGCACTTACACACAGACACACACACACAGGCCTAAAAAGATGTGTTTGCACTCTGGGGGAAAAAGTTCTCAAAGCACATTAACATTTTATTCTTTGTGCATTTAGCGATCCCTCCGACTGTACCACGACTCACTTGAGATTAACACTAGAAGCTGTGTGTTTGTCGAGCTTGGGTCAAAGAACCATTATGTGAAACCAAAAGTGTTGAGTTTTCTTTTCTGAAGTTATCCTTAAAAACTCCAAATGATCTACAATGTACTGGATCTCTGTTTGTTTATATGTGCGCGTCCGCGGCTCTGTCCACCACCACGCCGGTGTCCATTACTTTTATGAGGCTTTTGAGTTATGACCTTTAATAAGAAGGCATTATGGGAATGTTTGGTGTCTTGGCTCTTCTCCAGAATTATAAGTTCATCCTCTGAGGTTGCTCAGCGATAAAGTTGTCAGCTGAATATTGCCCACCCAGAGAGAATTTACTCCCTTTTATAAGTGTGTGCGTGTGTGTGTTTGCGCAGCCCCGTGGTTTGGTCATGACATTTACGTTGGGTATTATTGCCACGCTGAGAGCTGCTGACTGACAGACATTAATTGCACTTTTTTTCTTTTTTTTGTGACTCACAGCTTTTGAGAGATCACTGTGCCCTGCTAATACTCAGGAGTTCCTTTGTTGATGCAGACGCATTTGAACAGGCAAAATGCATGGCCCACATTCTTACCCCATATTTCCACCACCTTGCCCCTGAGACTCGCTTTCTTAGTGGGCAAGTTCCAGGTTTAACCCCCTTCATGGGAGTAAAACCACCAGTGATGGATGCTCACTATATAAAATCTGTATGTGTGTGTGTGTGCATGGTCTCACAGACGTAGTATTTTAAGGCTAGTATGTTAGTATAGATACATTTAGTGCTGACTTTTAGTAATTATTCCAAGCATTTATCAGGCTTCCCCTCTCTCACTGCAAAATCTGGTTAGTACAAAAAGCCGTTTCAGTTTCAGTTTTGGGGGGGTAATCCAAACTGAAATAAAGAAAGGAGGAATGATCACTTTAGGTTTTGCACTTTCACACAGGTTTGCACACAGCTACTGAACAGCTGACTAGTATTATGGTCTGTCTGCCTGACTCTTCGCTAAATGCAGATTACCAACGAAAAATGATGAGACGGGCAAAGTGAGGCAGAAGTCTTTCTCATCTTCCCCTGAGAAGCAGTATACCCCACCAGATGTCTTGGGAAATGCTAGAAGTTGGAGGCACTTGAGGCGCTTGACTGCAGTTCTTTAGCTAAGCTGAGATCTAGCTGAATTCCCTGTTGATCAGCAAAAAACAGCAGGCAGCTCGTAATAGCCACTCGCTGTCACATCACTTGTACAGAGTATAATTCAGTAGAGTCCACCACAGCTTGCTCAGAATCAGCGAGACATTATTAATGGGCCATCAGCCTTCTAACACGTAATAACGTTGACATGAAGATGGACTTTGACTAAGATTTTCCCTGACAGCATGTCTAAATATGTGAGAAATATGGAAAGATGAGGGAGGCTTTTTCACTAAAAGAAAAGGTAGAAGGTAGGCTGACTTTTAGAGGAGCTCACAGGCTTTGCTTCCCAGAGTGTGCAATTTGATGCATCACGGAGAGGATGAAATATCATTATCTGTATGACTGGCTCTTAGCTACTTTAAAGTAGTGGATTCAGAGCACTTAAATAAACATGCATATGCCATTTTTATCAAAAATATTCAGAGCACCACTCGTAACTCAGTTCTTGCGTGACAGAAGCTGCTCATGATGCTGAAGTCTGAAACTTTTAACCTGCATTTAATACTCTGTAGTTGATGATGGATAACACGCAGAACTCCAGTGTGGCTCTAACCATGTTTTTTACAATACGTGAGCAATGTGACAGCTGGAAGACAACAGTGAAATCAGATTACCATGATACACAATCTGTTCACTGTCGTGTGCTTGCGCTGTTTTTTTGTTATTAATTAGAAGATAACCGAAGCAAAAACAAACCTGTATTGTCACAACTGCATCGTCATCAGACTAATATTTGTCCAGTTGTAGTAAATTTTAATCGTACAGACAGGTGCAAATTTTAGGACAAAGCATTAACAACTTGTGGGGGTTGTCAGTTGTACTGTGGGAAGCACTTTGCTTGTAGGAATTTTGCCTGTTTAGCACCTTAGAAGGAAAGTCACCGTAAATCAGTGATCGCCTTTATCCTGTCATACAGCATTTCTATCCTAATAGGAGTGGTCTCTGGTTGTCAGTGGACCTATTGACAGCTGATGAAGGGCCAATGAAAGCACTGATGATCTTAAAAATTTTGTGAATCATACGCTATGGCCTCTATGGCCACTGGATCTCGTCCCACTTGAACACTTATCATCAAAACACCTCTTCTTCTTCTTCTTTTAGCTGTTCCCTTTAGGAGTAGCCACAATAGATCATCAACCTTCATCTCATCCTATCTCCAGCATCCTCCTCTGTCACACCAACCCTCTGCATGTCCACTTTCACAACATTCAGGAAACTTCCCTGTGGTCTTCTTCTTTTCCTCCTTTTCCTCTCTTCAGCATCCTCTGTCCAGTATGTCCAGTATCCCTCCTCAGCACATATTCCAACCATGTCAGCCTTGTCTCTATAACTTTGTCACAAATCACCTCAGACACCTTCACTATGCCCAAACTTGAATCTTTACTGTTAGACCTGTCTTTTTCTCATTCGTTCATGCACACCAAATGAGGAAAAAACTTTTGTTTCATCCCTCTGGGAACCTTCAAGCTGTGTTCTCGCACACTCAATGACTACTGGTCAGGTGGCAGTAAAACTTGAAAAACTGAAAACATAACAATTTTTGCCTTAGAAGTAAAGGTTGGGCCGTATTGCTGAAGCTATTATATTTTGAAAAGCGCAACTGGTTTTGGTTTCCAGTTTGTGTTGCACTCCTTGCCTTTGCAGACTAGTTGGTGCTATCCACGAAGGATGAGCCCAGCAATCTACTGGCAACCACAAGAATTGAGGTTTGCAATGCAACACGCTCCTTGCAATCAATTTTACACGATATCCTTCAGCAACCTCCAGGAACCATTTGTTAACCTGTTAAGGAAAACTATTTTTTACCAGTTTGTAGCTGCTAGAGAGTTAGTGACTAGTCTCTAAGGCTGTGTGAATGGAGCTTTAGCAATCAGTTTCAGATCAACCGCCTCAAGCAACCAGTTGCCAACTGGTCTGGGAATACACATTTTCTCCTCACAATTGATGGTTGTCAGATGGTTGCTAACCGGTCTCTAATCTTGCTTGACTGTGGCCTTAATTTATCATCTTTCTGGATTTAGTATAGTTAACTTTTTTAGATTATTTGTCTGTGGTTGCTTTATTATTCAAATGCATACCTGTTCTTTCTTTCTTTCTTTCTTTCTTTCTTTCTTTCGTTCAAAATAGAAATTTAGTCATTCATCACAGTATAAGTTTTTACTGGCCTTATAGAAAACTAGCTTGTCATTTTTAACACAAATGCTATCCTTACAGTGCTCAGCATAAATGAGTACGCCCCACTACATTTGTCAGAAAACCTTTAGTTTCTACGGTGGCCCCTAGAGACAAAGCATGTATAAACTCCAAAACACTTACAAATTCCAAATAGCACGCACAAACTCCTCAACACGTACAAATTCCAAAACACATGCAAACTCCAAAACACGTACAAAATCCAAAACACGTACAAAATCCAAGACACGTGCAAACACCGAGACAGGTACAAAATCCAAAACAGGTACAAAATCCAAAACACACGCAAAATCCAAAACACGTGCAAACACCAAGACAGGTACAAAATCCAAAACATCTACAAAATCCAAAACACGTGCAAAATCCAAAACACGTGCAAAATCCAAAACACGTACAAACTCCAAAACACATGCAAACTCCAAAACACATACAAAATCCAAAACACATACAAAATCCAAAACACATGCAAAATCCAAAACACGTACAAAATCCAAAACACATGCAAACTCCAAAACACGTACAAAATCCAAAACACATGCAAAATCCAAAACACGTACAAAATCCAAAACACGTACAAAATCCAAAACACATGCAAAATCCAAAACACGTACAAAATCCAAAACACGTACAAAATCCAAAACACATGCAAACTCCAAAACACATGCAAAATCCAAAACACATGCAAAATCCAAAACACATGCAAAATCCAAATCACAACGGAAGTGCTCCAGGACGCTAGGGGCAGTGTTGAGCTCGATTTGCAAAATAAACGGCAAGTTTGTTGCAAACACATGGGCTCTAGTCTCCGTCGCGCTTCCCAGGTTGCCTAGCAACCATGATACTAACAGCTGGAAACGTGTCATACAACTTTTTTTGACAGAAATGAAGGAGAACAAATTTTTTTCATTTGTTTGTTTGTTTCTACAAGAGCTTTGTGTGATTTGATAAGTATCTGAGGCTGAGACCACAGGACAGTAAAACATGATTTTTGGGCTTCATTTCTGTACTGAACAGTCATTTAAGATTAGCTAGTAAATAACAATTAGCTAATGTTGTTCATAAGACTAAAGTCATATCACTTTGGTAATGTAAATATAATATGGCCAATATTATAGTTATTATATTAATCATTATTAGCTATTACAGCAGTGAACATGAACTCTGTGTCAAATACTGAGCTTCAGTACAGATTCAAGTTGCAGTTATTTACATGTCTTACCACCTTAAATCTTCACTCAAAGACAAGTATATAGGAATGACTGCCAAATTTATTTGCCACTGAAGCCGAAGGATGGCATCTGAATAAAACCTCTCTTGACATGCCTAGATGACATTAAAGCTTGGTTGGCTCTAAACTTTTTAAATTTGAATGAAAAGAAAACAGATTTGTTGGTGTTTGGACCCAGTGGCCCCTGTGAGTCCTCTTCTTTTCATTTGGAACCCCTGGAGGTTTATTTTAAACCTGTTGTTAATGCCCAAGGTTTTAAGTTGGACCAGTCCATTTTTATCATTTAAGGCGACTGGCAAGAGTGAAATCTTTTCTTTCTAGGCAGCACTTTGAAACCGTGATCCATGCTTTTATTTCTTCCCCTGTGGACTACTGTAACGCACTTTATGTGGGGGTCAGCCAGTTGTTACTCTGACATCTGCAGCTGGTTCAAAATGTATATTGACAGTGCATATATAGGTGTATCATATAGAAGAGACAAATGTTGTTCCTTCAGTATGTTGGCATTACTAAATTTGGCTCAATGCTTACATACATGTGTAAAAAGAAAATGTACAAGCTGTGATAACCGTTTCTGATAAAATGAAGAGTAGACTGATGTATTAAATATTCCTTTATTGGGTGAGAAAATCAGACCATGTCATAACTGCTTTAAGTCATACAGAATAGATATCAGAGCCTTAAACAGGCTGACTTCTGCTAAATGGGTCAAACTGGGCAGAAAGTATACAAACACATAACATCCTTATAGAATATGATGTAACACTATAGATCAACTTACCTCAGAATATATAAAGCATATAAACAATTACAGCAATATGATGCAACAAACACAGCAGTGCTACTAATCCAAAATACTCAAAGCTTCATAGAACTGAAACAAACATTTATTTTTAGTTCCATTCTGCTGCTGATACATACTTTAGGTTTCTGAACATTAAACTTGTTGCTGCCTTTCATAGTGTGTAACCTGAATGCCCTGAGTACTTTCTCCCACACTGAAAACACGGGAATGATAAAAATTATTTGAACATTACCTAATAAGACTGATTCAGGACAGACAATTAGTTATTTTAAACTTTTCTAGCAGTCCTTCACAAACAGGGAACAGTCTGTCTATTCTCTCCATCTGTCAGCCGCTGCTGGCTCTTCCTCCTCCTCTTCCTCACATACTGCTGAGATTGTCCTGGTGGATCATCAGGGGTGCAAAGCCTCACAGATGATGTGCAGCAGTGGGTCCCTCAGTCTGTCCTCACTCTGGACACTTGCACGTGTCACACATAGAAATCAAATGTGTGATAAGCTGCAGGATTCAAACACAAGTGTGACTTATAAATACATGTTCATACTTTTATTACACAATCAGAGAGAAAGAAACAGAGAGAGAGTGCAGGACAGACAGACAGGTGACAGTCTCAGGTGTACACACTGCTACAAAACAGCACCAGAGAAGGAGGATTTAGTGTTTGTGTCATTACGAGTGCTAAACAAGAAGAGTTCCCAGATGGTACAGTGGACACATGTGTGACTCCTGTGATTAAAGCATCTTTCTTTCAGCTTAACGAGTGAACCGTCAGCTGACTGACATGACTGACTTTAATTACGCATAAAATCATCACATTCTCTGTAAGATTAAAGTCAGCTATTGAACGGCGAATATTTTGAAGTAAAGGCTTTAAAACCAAGTTAGTACAAACGTCGCTAATGTCACATAACTTTCCCGACATGTTGCCAACAGTAATGTTTTAATGTTCTTCATTATAAAAACATTTGCGCATAAATAAGTGACATAATATTCAGTACTTACTTCTGAAAGTTTACTCTTCGTCCGCTCCCGCCGTTCTTTTTTGGCAAAATTATCCACACCACCGCTGCGCTATGAAGTCTGGGATATGTTGGGCCATGAAGGCTACACCGACCCATCCTTAAAATTCAGGGAAATTAAGGACGCATTTGAGGGCCGCATTTCGAGCAGCCTTTGAATTGGGACAGTCTTCGTCGTGTCGCTGTGACATAATCGGCCTTAAAATGCGGCCTTTAAGGCTGCAGACCCCAAATCCGGTCATTGGTACTTCCTGGCTTGTGTAGTTACTAGGTAACAAAAGCTCAACACTGCCCCTAGCGTCCTGGAGCACTTCCGTTGTGTTTTGGAATTTGCATGTGTTTTGGAGTTTGCGCGTGTTTTGGGGTTTGCACGTGTTTTGTATTTTGCACGTGTTTTGGATTTTGTACGTGTTTTGGATTTTGCACGTGTTTTGTATTTTACAGGCGTTTTGGATTTTGCACATGTTTTGTATTTTGCACGTGTTTTGGATTTTGCACGTGTTTTGTATTTTGTACGTGTTTTGTATTTTGCACGTGTTTTGTATTTTGTACGTGTTTTGGAGTTTGCACGTGTTTTATATTTTGTACGTGTTTTGGATTTTGCATGTGTTTTGGATTTTGTATGTGTTTTGTATTTTGCATGTGTTTTGTATTTTGTACGTGTTTTGGAGTTTGCACGTGTTTTGTATTTTGTAAGTGCTTTGGAGTTTGCACGTGTTTTGGAGTTTGCACGTGTTTTGTATTTTGTACGTGTTTTGGATTTTGCATGTGTTTTGTATTTTGTACGTGTTTTGGATTTTGCATGTGTTTTGGAGTTTGTAAGTGTTTTGGATTTTGCAAGTGTTTTGGATTTTGTACGTGCTTTGTCTCTAGGGGCCACCGTAAGTTTCCTTTCAGAATCAACATTTTCTATGAGATACTTTACTACAAAATACTCCCACAAATGTGGGCCATTGATTGCAAACAAGATTTGTTAATTTGCACACACAAAAAAGTGATTTTTCTAACAAATTCATTCAAGCCCATGTCGCAAAAATGAGTACACCTTAATTATGGTCTTAGGAGAAAAACCATACTTAAGACTACAAAATTCGAATTAACAGGCATTCAACCACAGGTGAGTCTAATGATTCATTTAAGAGGTGTCCAGCAGACAGGTGACTATAAAAGGGCTTAACAAAGAAAAGCCTTTCCCATTTCATGCTGCGAGCAAGGGCTCCATGTGGAAGAGAAATGTGACAAAATCTGAGAAAGGAAACCATTTCGTTACACAAAAAGGTGAGGATTACAAGAAGATTAGCAAAGCTTTACATCCATCCATCCATCCATCCATCCATTCGCTTCCACTTATCCTTTCCAGGGTCGCGGGGGCGCTGGAGCCTATCCCAGCTGTCATAGGGCGAGAGGCGGGGTACACCCTGGACAGGTTGCCAGTCTGTCGCAGGGCCAACACACAGGGACAGACAACCATTCGCACTCACATTCACACCTAGTGGCAATTTGGATTATCCAATTAACCTATCCCCACAAGTTGCATGTCTTTGGACGGTGGGAGGAAGCCGGAGTACTGTTGCGAAATCAGTTTTACCCCTGTTCTTTTATTCGTCGAGGCATCCAGAGACGGCACCGGAACTCAGTAGTTATTTCACAAAACCTTTATTCATCTTTATTTAAGCATGCACTTCTAGAAGGGAAGACGAGGCCGGTGTGTCCCTCTGCAAAATCTTCACCCCTTTGTTAGTTACAGCCAACTTTATAGAGGCGTCCCCATCATAAAACCCCCCACGGTGTGCTGCAAACTCTGTGTCTATGTGAGTGCTCGTGTGCGCATACCCGTGTGTATGTGTGAGTGCACATGAGTGAGTGTGCGTGTGGATGTGTGTGCGTGACAGTTAAAACACTGTGGGTGTAGGTGACTCCCTAGAGGTCATAAAAACCCCTCTCCCTTCCAGACCACAGTTATCCAGTTACAAATGTTGAGACCCCCACCCAAACATTCTCTGGGGAATTTCCACTCAGCATTAACTCCTCTCTGTTTTACTTTCACAGTTCAACTGGGGAGGGTCTCCTATACTCTAAGTTCATGACACAATCAGGCCTTTATTACATTGAGGGCAGTGTCTCTACAATAATTCTAGATTCTATGTTAACACATTTCTAAAATAAGCTAAACATTCCTACAGTACCCAGAGAGAACCCACACAAACACGGGGAGAACATGCAAACTCCACACAGAAAGACCCTGGCCTAATGGTGGAATTGAACTCAGGACCTTCTTGCTGTGCAGCAACAGTGCTAACCACCGTGCCACCGTGCTGCCGCAAAGCTTTACATATCAGTAAAGCAAAGCTTTACATATCAGTCAAAATACTGTAAAATGGAAGTGCAACCATCTTACAGAGACGTCCAGGCCGTGAAGTTAAGATCTCGAAAGGAGCGTCTTCTGATGAGAAGGGTTGAAGAAAATCGCCATGCAAGTTCACTGCAGTTAGCTAAAGCAGTAGAAAGCCAAACTGGAGTGACCGTTTCCCGTGACACCATATGGCGCACACTGCAGAGGAATGGCATGCATGGGTATCGTCCACGAAGGAAGCCGTTCCTGAAGCCCGTGCACAAAAAAGCACATCTAGAATTTGCTAGGGCCCATGCTGAAAAAGATGAAGACTACTGGGACTCTATACTCTGGAGTGATGAGACGAAGATCACTGTTTTTGGAATTAATGGTTTCAAAACTGTATGGTCTATACTGAAGGAGAAGATGCTACCATCACTCCGTGCACTTGGTCGTCGTGCAATTTTTCCAATACGACAATGATCCAAAACACACATCTAAAGCTACTGCTGCATTCCTGAAGAAGAACAGGGTGAAGGTGATTGAACGGCCAAGTATGTCTCTTGATATGAACCCAATCGAACACCTGTGGGCAATTCTGAAGCGACGAGTTGAGCATCACTCTGCATCCAGCATCCAGGCTCTAAAAGAGGTTGTTCTTGAAGAATGGAAAACGATAGATGTTGCAATATGTTGCCAACGTGTGCATTCCATGCCTAGAAGACTTGGTGCTGTCCTTGAAAATCATGGTGGTCATACAAAATACTAGATGTAGTAGTTTTTGTTGCGGCGTGTATTCATTTTTGCTTCAATCATTTTGAGTAAAACTGAAGTTTTGTGATCTAAGTTATATTATTAACTTTATTTTCATGTTATGCAGTTAAACAAGTGTTCGATAAAACTTAGCCTGGTGACAATTTTGGAAATTGTTGTTTTGTTCGCTGAGCTACTGATTAAATTCATACTTTTTAAAGGGGGTGTACTCATTTATGCTGAGCACTGTATTTCTCTCCTGTGCTTAGTTCAGATTAATATATGGGTAGGTGAAGATCTTCTCACACAGAGTGGAGAACATGTTGAGGAACATGTACACATGGTAATCAACTAGATAAGCCAGTACAATTGTAAAAGGACAACCAACCTCCTTAGAATTTATCACATTACATGTAAAATCAATGGGTCTTCATTACTTAGTTAAATAACACAAATACGGAGTATTACCTACCACAAAACACCCTCCCCCTTCCGTCAATTTCTAATTAAATCCCATGCTAATATATGCTTATACACACCACTTTAAACCAGTGTGCTCAGGTAGAACAAAAACAAAACAAAACTGGAGGTAACTTTACTCTCATCACTCCCTGACAAAATCTTTTCAGAGAAGATGATGTGCAGAGACACACAGCCAGCCTTCAAAACAGATCCCGCTGTGCACACTTGATTTTTCCTGCATACCCACTAAATGTATAAAAGTAAGAAAATCCTCAGTGAGATTTCAAAGCAGGCAAAAAGTGAGTAAAATCCACTTTCATATCTGTGCGCATTATGATGGCGCTTGAGCTAACGAGACAATCTTCATTCTTTCTCAGTTGAAAAACACCCAGAAAAGGTCTTTTTCCAAAGCACTTGCAATTCTTGATACTCACCAAAGCATTTGTTCTTGCACCACTATTCTTTTCTTTTACCCCTTTGTGTGAGTGGAAAGCTGAGTGTGAAAAGCCTGGTTAACCTTACTCTGGGCCTTCGGGGATACTAGAGTGTTGTGTGCTACATGTCAGAGGCTTAATGATGGCTCACAGTCAACCCAGCTTTCACTTTGCGGATGTGCGTGGACTGTCTGTGCACCTGTGTGGGTGTGTATGTGATTATACATCTGAATGTGGCTCTGTGTGTTTCTTAGATCAAGGGTTAACTACACAGGGCATGATGTCAAAGGCAGGTCTTTGGTCGGTGAAAACACTGCCGAATTCACTCAGCAGTTACCATGGAGACAGCGCTGCTAATTCTTGACAGCTCTGCCTCTGTTATCAGTGTTATCTACATTGATTTGGTCCCTGCTGCAAATTACCATTCAAGTGAAAGGCATTTTAAATTTAAAGACTATTATTCAACAGGTCAATTTTAAAGTCAGTTTTAAGCTATAAATAAAATTGATTCAAAAATATCTGAGGAGGCTATTTCAGAGAAAGGGTTGCAGTAGGAAAGCTGCGGGGATAGACAGAGTATGAGATGGAAATAAAGGTTTGAGATTTGAAATAAGACTGGTGTGAACAGGAATGCACGTGTAGAAATTTGTATGTCATTACAGGCATGTGATGTGGCTAAGGAGCCGATGAAGAGAGGTTGAAACTCATGTAATCTGGTTAAAATGGTCTAGTCTTGGGTATTTTTTACTAGTTTTAGCTGCAGGATTCACAAGATAGCCCATTTCAGGTGTTGCTGCACAAAAAACAAAAATCTTTCTTGTTGATAACTAACTTTTAATGTTATACAGGGAATCCGATAATCCGACATATTTCAGTGTTTGGGCTATTAGCCTTTAAAATAAAATGTTTCTAAAAAAATCCTAAAATTAAGTACAGGGTGGGCCATTTATATGGATACAGCGTAATAACATGGGAATGGTTGGTGATATTAAAGTCCTGTTTGTGGCACATTAGTATATGTGAGGGGGCAAACTCCTCAAGATGGGCGGTGACCATGGTGGCCATTTAGAAGTCGGCCATCTTGGATGCAACTTTTGTTTTTTCAATAGGAAGAGGGCCATGTGACACATCAGACTTATTGGTAATGTCACAAGAAAAACAATGGTGTGCTTGGTTTCAACGTAACTTTATTCTTTCACCCTGTACTCCTAGGGCAGTTGGATTGTTGTAGTTGGCATTACTATGCATCTTTTTATTTACGATTGATTTGAATGGTTTACTCACAGAAAGTCTGGTGTTTATACTCTGACTGTGTTTCAGAGAATGCGAATTTTAACATTTTGGTGCAAGGATGAAGTCAGACAAAGCCACAGGGACATGTCCACAGGAGCTGAAAATATCTTATCACTGAGCATGATGAATCTGCTTCATAAACGTACAGAAAGGAGGGAAAGTGGAGAGCTAAGCTGAGCACAAACACACTTCTGCCCATAAAGCTTCAGTCTGTAACTAACTAGCTGTGCTTCTCCAGGAGTTTATATCCATGTTTTCTTGGTAAATTTCTGTGCTGTACTTACTGTTAAGGTTGTCACATGTTCTGTCTGACATGTTGTAAAACATAAGTGTAGGTATACAATTTATTTAGCTAGTGGAAAAAAAAGGTTTTTAGATTGTCTCAGCTAGTGCTAAACATTCAGTGACTGTGTTTTTGTTGCAGATCAAATCAACCTGGCAATGTGAGCTCGTTGCTCAAAGACATTTCTCAGCTTCAGTCTTTGACTTTAAGAACAACAGTTTTTACAGATTGGCAGGACTGATAACGTTTGCCGCATAGCTCCAACATTAATGTCATGGTTTATCATTAGCCGCAGCTGCTAGCAGCTACCCTAATGATAACTTCACAGATGGCTAATGTGGCTGGTGGATAATTGCTAATACTTAAACGGCTAACGTTAATGTATGCACCAGCCAAGGTAAGCTTCATGGTAATTCGATTAGCGCCAAATCACAACACTGGTTGCCTCGAGATGCTTTATATTGTAAGGTGAAAATGTTACAAAAATACAAAGAAAATAGAGAAGAATTCCAACAATGACCCCCTATAAGCAAGTGCTTGGCGAAAGTGGGAAGGAAAAACTCCCTTTTAACAGGAGGAAACCTCCAGCACAACTGCCATGACTGATTGGGGTGAGGGGAGGAAGACAAATGTTTAATACTTACTAGTAAAATAGGAGTTTTTCTGACTTCTTGAAATTCCTCGTAAAGTTTTGTTTATTGTTGTGAACTCACCTCTTCAGTCTGCAACGGTGCTCTGTGAAATTATGGGTCAGCTGGAGGAGTGTTAGCATCAGGGCTGCACCTGATTGTTTAACGGACACCAGAGGTTTTAAGTTTTAATTGGTACTTTTTTTACTACCTTATGTCTTTACCATTGCGCACCACAAAGTGAGGGTGAAATATGGTCACCAGAGAGGGGAGTCTTTCCAGACATTAGCAAGAACCATGACTGACAGAGGGCTGTAGTGACTGCAAATGGCAGGTGTGTCTGTTCCTTCCTTTGAGGTAAATCATTGTCTAGGCGTTTTAGTCACTTCATTCTTATTTTTTTTATTTATTTTTTGTTTACAAGTAAAATTGATATTAATGTGAGGGTTAGAGAGCTGCATGTTGAGCCCTTTCCACTTTTAGTGACAGTGCACACTTGTAATTTTAAACACAGTTTAAATCATATTTTGTAGTAATTTAGTAATTAGGCTATTTAGACTTATGATTTATAGGTAGATCAACATTTAAAATAACCATCGATGGAAATAATGGCGTTAACGGTATTACTTTTTTCAGTAATCTAACAAATTGCTATTTCTATCATTACAACGCCATTACCATTACTAACAAGAAAATGCTATAGGTACTTTTCCTAGTAATTAGTTACTTTACAATATTGTAACTCAGTTACTAATTTACTTTTTTTGAAGAAGTAACTAGTAACTGTAACTAATTACTAATTGTAACTTTTTAACTGTTTTACTAGTTACTTGCCCAACACTGCAAATAACAGAAACATAAGCAGCAGACGATGATTTGCACGGTACCACATACAGAATGGATCTACTGCCATTCTGCTTTTTCCTATAAGTTACAGGTTTCTATTGCATTCCTAATAGTTCCACCTTTGTAGTAATTTAAAATGTTATTAAAACTGTTCATAATCCAAACCCTACACAGAGAGTCATCAATTAAACATACATGTCTGAGCAAGAGTGAAGCGAACAAGCAGAGCGGGCTAGTAAGAGTGGCATTAGTAAGAATAATACATTAAACTGATTAGTATTTATGGCATTGACTGGCAAGGGCAGCAATGTTTAGATGTCTAGCCACACATCCCTAGGCAACAGTGTTGTAAATGAGTATCCGATCATATATTTTATTATCGATTAGTATTTGAGCATATATTTTCTTGCCATCTCGACTTCCTGTGAAATCTTAAGCTTGTTGTTTTAGGACGAATATGCTGTTTTTTCCTTTGAGGGAGATCAACACTGATTTGACAGTTACAGTGTGTTTTGGCAGGTACAAAAAGTGAATTTTAGCCTTGGCTTATTGGTGCATAAGCCCTGGCATGTGTGCGGAATGTTTATTGGAGGCTAAATCACTTTCAACCGCATCAGTCTGTATATATAATTGTTCTGCCACTGAAAGTTGTTTTGTTTTACCTGATTGCACAATAAGTCCTTACATTTATAAACCTGGTTTTCTTATTTCTTTTGGGTACTGTACATTTTGTGCAACTATTTTTAAGACTGTTTTTTTCATCCCCATTTTTTACTGTTATTTTAGGCACTCATAGCACTTGTCTCATACTGTTTTCACAGTTTAACAGTTGCTTCAACTAAAGACATCAAAGGCAATCTGCTGTCTTCGACCTTTGTTACTAGTGCGTTCACTGCACAGCAGCATTCTTACATGCCCTGACACATGACATGAGGGATCCAATAGCATTATGAAAAAGTTTTACAGATAAACTATTCATGTACATTTGATAGTTTAAAAAGAAAGGATAGGGCCAACAGCTCACATTTTTGATTCTCTTTCTCTGTTACCAGAAGTACTGAGATTCCTGCAGTTATTAGACAAGAAACTCATTAAAAGTGGACGGTGAAAGTAGCAGTCTTTTAAATTGAAGGGAATGAAAAATCTCTCAAACCCACCAAAATATTTTCTTATCTAAATTGAAGTACTCAAAGCTCAGCAAGACTGAACTGTGAAATGACAAACTCAGGACCTTTCATCTGATATTTAATTTGATTTGTTAGCTGTTTTTCTCTCAGATCTTTCATTCCTATCAAAGAACTGAATAAAAGTGATAATTCTGATGCTTTGAGGACATGAGATCGCTTCTGTAGAGAAAATAAGATCTTTGGAGTGTTCTGCGGGCTTTGTGCTCTTTGTAAAATTGCCTTGTCAGATCACATTGAATTGCAAATCCAGTTTGGGGTTTTTTTGGTAGCAAGTTGCTAAATTATAAGTGGATGGTAATCCGATTGGAGTATCCAACATTTTGTGATGTATATCTTACAGTAAGCTTGTGTGCATTGTAACTGCTTCTGTTATGTACACGTTGTGTGCTATGGGTCAAAATAAGTAAGTTAGTATTCTACCACTAACTACAAAACAAAAGTACTCATGAGCCACCCCTCATTTCTTTATATTTTATTTTCAAGGTGACATACTTTCTTGTATTTTTTAAAAGTATTCTTGAATAATAGTTTGCCATGATTTCTGGAGATTTCTCAAAGATTTTCTTTACACATTTTCTATTATTTCATTCTTTTTCAGTCCAGTCCTTGTACCTGAGCATTTGTAGAGGAATTATTTTTTTGTCTGTTAAACCTCTCAACGCTGAACAATGAATCAATCAAGCATGAAAATGCACCTTATTCATGGGACTGAATAACCAAAGAACCAGGTTTAAATTGTATCTTTGGCCACTTTGTTTCTAGCAGTCTGTTGCAAAAACACATTATTTGTTCACATTTCCTTAGCTGACTGTATGAAAAAAAATGACACGGTTTGACAGGATTAAAATAATATTTTTGCACCAACAAGGTGATTCCCAAAGAGCTGTTAGCCAAAAACTCAGCATATCTCAGCATGGTGTGCAGTGTGTCCTTGAAAAACTTTAGAAGTGGAGGAAAAAGTAGATGTGGCGGGCCTCAAACACAACAGACAAACCCTAACTGACCCCAAGAAATCAAGCAAGGAATGAAATTATAAGAAATCTTGTCAAATAAAGGCTGTGCTAAAGAATAAAGGTGTTCATATGTCTGTGAAGGTTCTCAGTCATCCAGGTCATCGTAGTCTAAGGAGCTTGCAAAGAAAAGCGTCTGGACTTCTTTAAGTTGCTTGAAGACGTTTCACCTCTCATCCGAGAAGCTTCTTCAGTTCTAAGGTCAAATGGTGGAGAGTCCCAGATTTAAACCTAGTGGGAGTTTCCCCCCACAGAGGGACAAAAGGACCCCCTGATGATCCTCTAATCGCCTGAGCCAAGGTGTGAAACTGGGTGTGAAACTTCCCAATCAGCCAGAGTTTCGGGTGAGCTCATTGTGAAACCTGGCCCCACCTTATCATGCAAATTCCTGAGGTCAGATTGCCCAGGATGTGAGTGGGCGTTAAGGCGTCTGGGGAGGGAAAGGTGTTCGTACCAAATATTGTCTTCCAAGCTTGTTTTTTCTTTATGTACTGTATTTCCATGTATTTTTGCACATGTTTAAATAAATTGCAGAATCTATTTTCCACTTTCCTAGAAAATATAAAGAAATTAGGTATGGTTTAAAACTTTTGCACAGTAGTGTGGTTAAAGCTATCAGAAATGCCATTAGCTTTGTAATGATTTGGTGAAAAACCCAAAGTGCTACACAAAATTGAAATAGCTTTTTAATTGTAGGTAAAAAAAAAAATAGAGAACTGCCAAAGTCAGTAGACATCATCCACCTGGGACCATAAATGCTTTTGCAGAATTTTTGGGCAGTTCATCTGTTGAGATATTTTAGCTTGGATCAAAGTTGTAAACTAACCACTCTGCAGGCTGAGGCTGACTCCTTACAGCCATTAATGAAAGATACCGTCTGCATAAATCCAAAGAATGAATCCTCTAAGTGTTTTACAACCAATAAAGTGTACCATTGCCCCATAATGAACACAAAGAATTATTTGTGTGTTTTAATTTAAGTATACACCAATCGTCCAGCCAACTTCTGGTGTGAGAATCTCCAGGGCAAAATATCTGTAAAACCCTCTGGAGCCCCACCATTTCATCCACAAACATACCTACACGTTCACCCAAGCATCACAACAGCCAACAAACGATTCTATTTTCTTTCCCCCAGACGCAGCCTCCTTCGTTGCAGCATTAAAGGATGAGAGATTATTCCCTCTATTTCCAGGGAAATGAATTTTATATCAGTTGTGTGTTTGTGAATCAGACCTCCATTTCCAAGAAAGTAGGAGGTATTACTCTTATCTCCTTGACTGTATTTGTAAAAGCACGACTATATAGATTACAGCTGCTCAGATTTCCTACCTGGCTGCCTTGGGAACATACGTTTCCTGTTAGACCTGGTATATCTCCAGTGGAATAAATCAATTAGAGTGCAAAGAAACTGAAAAAAGAAACATGGACATGTCCTGCTTCCTGACACTGATGAAAATAAAAATGTTGTCAGCCTTGTTCACAGATCTGTCCTGATTAGTTATCAGTCTCTTTGAACCCAGCCACCCAGCACTAAATTAAAGCAATATATAATCTGCATTCAGTCAGATAAATTTCTGCGGGAAATACAGATCAGCCTATTGGCTCAATTTTACATGCCTTCATATGTCACAGAAAGTTTTGCACAGTGGATCTCTGCTGGCTGATAGTATGGAAGCTGTGGGGTGAAATGTCCCGAACCGCTCACACAGTGCTTGGCAGTCCTGCAGCAACACACCCACTATACTACGTAAAGTTTCCCCGACAAGAGATGAGAGGTAAAGGCAGAGAGAGAGCAATCAGAAATAGAAATCGATGATGATGATGATGATGATGATGAAGAGTAGTGGTAGTCTGATTGAAATCTGCAGGGCTTAAGTCATTTATGAGATCTGCACAACCAAATGTGATTACTCGTACCTCCCTGGACCTTCCTTCCCATCCCCCCTACTTCGTCTCTCTTTTCATTCTTCACTGGATCTGTCACTCAGCCCTGAAATATTCATGCCGGCTCTGAAAAATGAATGCATCTGCCGAAAGGAGCAGAAGTTGAAAAGAGAGAAGTTAGTCGTTTTGATACATATTCTCTCATGATGAAAGTGACAGAGGGCTTTGAGTCAAGCCTTGCTCGGGGAAACGTGGATGACGTGACGGCTTGCCGTGGCAGAGGTGTCACATTACGTGTGGCATGTGTACAGCAAACATATACATGGGATGCTTATACGTGTCATTTTTTTCATCATGATGTATGCCGTTTAAGTGAAGCAGGCTCCAAGAACATTAAACTTGATGCGGTTCGTCAGTCGCTTGCTGAGTGAATGTGCAAGTGTATTAAAACTACATAAATAATTGAGAGACGTGTTCTGCAATGTTTGACCTCGGATTTCTACAGGTTGATGCTCCTGACAGGTTCAGTACACGCAGCACACACAAACAGCAATAACAGGATGACAGTGGGCGTGCTTGAATCAATGCACTGTACATAGTGAAAATAATGGACCTTCATCAGAGGGTCTCTACTATTACACGCTCTCTCTCTCACTCTCTCTCTCTCTCTCTCTCTGTCTGATCTTTGTATTTAATTGGTTGCAGAGTTTCTTGGCTCTCAGTCTCCACAAAGTACATTTTGTATTGATCCTCTTTCCTTGGCTTCACAGACTCTGCTTCCCATAGTTATCCCATCTACTGCTTGTGTCTCTATCAGTTGCCGTCACACGCACCCCTATGTGCGCGCGCACACACACACACACATGCACCCTGGAGAACACAAACGCTTAAAGAGTGCCTCTTTATGAAGTCTTATGCAAAGCCA
The DNA here is from genome assembly GCF_900408965.1 of Simochromis diagramma. Taxonomy (NCBI): domain Eukaryota; kingdom Metazoa; phylum Chordata; class Actinopteri; order Cichliformes; family Cichlidae; genus Simochromis; species Simochromis diagramma. The sequence continues at coordinate 1,610,361 of NW_024387152.1, read as the reverse complement.
TGGGAAATTAAATTGGACAGAATTTGTCACAGACAATTCTGTAGGTCTGTTTATCTTAGTCTTTAGTTTTTCCTAATCACTCTGCTTTGCAATTAGCTTTGGTGTGACTTTACTGTGAAAAAAAATCACACTCATTACTTTATGAGAATCGCAAAGAAAATCCTTTATATTTTATAAAACCTCCATAAATGTAATTCCACAGTATAATTTAGACAGCAGGTAATGATGTCAGATCTAAAAGTCACTATTCCAATATTTAGGATAAAACATGAGTATGACTAATGCATGTTATAGGAAAAAAAACTACAAGCTGTTCTTTCATGAAGTGACGACTCGGGAATAATGAAATCATATTAAATACAAAAAACAAACTGGCACTTTTAAACAAACATTTTAAATAAAATTACAGTTTGAAAAATGTAATGTAAAAAATCTTGTTTCCTTATCAAAGCTCAACCTCTCAGCAGGTAAGGTAAAGTAATAAACTCACCAGCCACTTTGTAATATACACCTGTTCAACTGCTTGTTAATACAAAAAATCGAATCAGCCAATCACATGGCTTTGCACTCAGTACATTTAGGTATATAGCACAACCTGCTGAAGTTCAAACTGCACGGAAGAAAGCAGTTTCAAAGAAAGGTGACTTAAGTGTCACTGCATTGTTGTTATTGTCTGATGGGCTGATCTCAGTATTTCACAAACTGGTGATCTGTTGGGATTTTCCCACACAGCCGTCTCTAGGGTTTACAGATAATGGTCCAAACAAATCCAGCAAGTTCTCTGTTTATGCCAGAGATCAGAGATCAGAAGAGAATGGCTAGACTGCTCTGAGCTGATAGGAAGACAATGGTAACTTTTTACAGCCAAGGTATGCAAAAAAGCATCTGTGAATGCACAACACTTTAAACTTTCAAGCAGGTGGGTGACAGCAGCAACAGATCACTATGACAACAGGATGTTGCTTGGTCTGATACGGCCCGATTCCTCCTGAAACATTCAGCTGACAGGGTCAGAATTGGGTGTAAACAAAAGCATGGATGCATACTGCCTTGTATCAACTGTTCCAGCTGATGGTGGTGATTTGATGGTGTGGGGGATATTTTTTTGGAATACTTTGGGCCTCTTAGTACCTGCTGAGCATCTTTTAAATGCCAGAGCCTGCCTGGCCATGTCTAGCCTCCCCCGTTTTTTTCTTGCAGAGATATAGTAAAGATATGCTAATCTAAGAACCTGACAACTATTCTCTGAAAGACTGTGTTCACATCCCTAAAAAGAATTGAGTGGAGCTTCTGTCTTATATATTCCAAATCACTTAACCCCTACTACCCACTGAGGCCAGAGGGGAGAGGCACACCAGTGGAAACCTTTGATGCCATTTTCTAAGAGGTTTGTCGGGTCTGTCAGTCACATATCTGAACGGACTTACTCATGAATAATACACACATGCACGTCTGTACACAACACACTGTGGTATCGACACATAGTTTACTGATGTACCAACAGACATACAACATCAGTGCGTCTGGAAGAAGATTTGGAGCTCGATATTCATGGTGCATCGCACACGTGCACTGAAACACACATCCAGCTGTACAACGTGTCCCACAGGTAGATAATGCAGAATAACATTGTTTCCAACACGCTGGCCTATTAATCATGGATGAACTCCTGCATCACTGACAAATTAGCCTAATCTCACAGGGAAGGGCGTGAGTGGATTCACACAAGCACATTCACCCACACCACAACACACACACACACACACGGAGAGACACGTAGGTGTGCACAAAGCAAGAAGAGTGTGAGCGTGCGGACATGCGCAAGCTTATACACACACACATGCATTGTATCAGTCTAATCTCATAGGAAAGAGCATGCTCTGACTGGCAAACAGAGAATTAATGCAGAGCAGGGGACTCTCCTCCCCTCTCCCTCCTCCTGTCTCAATCTTTACTTATCTGTCTCTCTCATGTCCTTCTCCTCTCCTCTCATCTCCTCTCTGTCCTTTTCTCCCTTGTTTCTTCTTCTGTGGGCAACAACAAAACAACACAAGCACAAGGTCTACAAGCAAGCTGGTGAATCACGGCCGACAGACTGGCTCAGTGACAATCCTTTGATTTCTGCTGAACTTTTATCAATTAGCACAGCTTTTCAATATCTACGCAAGCAACTGTGAGGACACGGGGGCTTCTTTATTCAGAACTTTCGTTAATATGCACACTGTACACAGATTTATTGACTGTATGAGCAGACTAAAGTCCCGATGAACATGCTGGAGGAAAGACTGCACTGCAGCAGTAGTGTTAGGCTTTAGGTGTGTGTGTGTATTTATGAACCTAAGGGTCCACAGAGGTGTGCACAGTAATAAATAAAATGCTGCTGGCTGAAATCTGTTCAGAATGAAGAGGGATTAATTTGGAGTTTGGGTTCAGCAGAGGGGGTTGATGCAAAGCACGATTATAACCTTATTTGCATCGATTGTTGCATGTGTGGGTGTGCGCTGTGCCACAATATGTGCACATATTCTAAAATACTACAGCATGCATTCCTGAATCAGAAGCAGCTATTTGACTTCCAAAGCTGCATTCGGCAGTGTCGCGCATTTCTCCAAAACCTGTTGAAACAAACAATGACATCTTGTCCCCTTAACGCCCACCTCTGTTCAAGTGCCTTTTCCCTCAGCCCTGTGACTGCCTGCTTTGTACCCTGACAAATATACAGCTCCTGGCTGCCCTGCAGGGCTCTGGGGAAATGAGATACAAATGCCTGAGTATCTGTGGTATCACTGCCCAAAACCATTGCCATAGCCTGTGGCAATAAAACAGCTGCTAGGACACAAACGCTACAACTGTCGAGATAAAACAAGACAATACATTGAAAAAAAAGATTCTCGACATGCTGCAGAACTAAGAGTCAGACATGACCGCCTTGATTGTAATTCTCTCATTTAGCCTGGTACAACGTGCTTAACTTCCCCTGCCCTCAAGGCTAATCTTTGAGTTTATGTTGTATTACTTTGGTGCAATTAAGGGGTTAAGCTTCAAAGAAAAGCAGAAATTGTTCTGAATGCAGAGCATGTCTCCTTTTCACTGCTCGTCATATAACCTAAATAGGCTTTTAATCTCTGATCCAAACATGGAAGATACACAAATGCTCTTACATCACTGTATATCTAACACAGTGTCCCATAATTTGCCTGGCTAATGCAGCACTCTAGCACAGTGATAAGAGAGTGTAATCTTCTTAGGTGTGGCGAAAGCTTAATCAATATTAACATATTCCTCAGCTCCCTCTCCATTGAATAATTGATATCCCCACACAGTCTTGCTGAGAATGAAATAAGATGTAGGAGTATTAAAATAACTTCCCCGAGATAAAAGAAAATTGATTAAAAAAAGATGGCTGAAAATTAAAGAGAAGGAAAGGGAGCCTAAGGGATTGGACTTTGCATACAAATGAAGAAAAGGGGATGGGGGGAGGGTGGAGAAAAAGGGAACTTTAGGGAAGTTATGAGCCCATTTATCCAACTCTAGTCATTGCACACTCGGCCGGCTGGGTTTTTACCGAACCAATCAAAGCGGTTAATCTGAGAGATCCACTGTAGCTTCACCAATCCCTGACCTCCTTGTAAAACATGTAGTTATTAATCAATGATTGCTCATCTGTAATTTCCGCATGATTACCTCTTCATTAAAACTTGCAGCGGCGACATCTCAGAGTTCACCTGACAGGCTACCTCTCTGTTCCCAACTCTAACATCCAAAGCATTTTTCAGACCTAACAGACCGTGCCTGCAGGCTCTGGCCGACCTGGGCAATAATTTCTCAGCTAGAATAATAATTAGAATTAATTGAAGTTTTTAAAACTTATTTCAGCAAGGTCCTGTAGTTCAGTCTCCGCGCTTGAAGTTTTAAGTATGCATGTTAGCTGTGAATTACAAATTAAGCACACACATGCATACACAACATGTTTAAGTCCCTGGCCTGGGGACTTGTAATGAGTTCATCTTCCATAGCTGCAGGGACAACACAGGGAAGCATTTTCAAGGTGGATGCAGTGAGAGGATCAGGGTTAAGAGGAATCATGCATTTGGACCACCTCAGCGCTATCAGATCACTGCTGACACCTCACCTACCACCCCCAGGGCTTTAGCAGGCAGACAAATGCTTTTGAGTTTAAGTGTGCGTGTGTGTGTGTTTGTGTGTTTTGACAGTTTATATGTGAATGTCAGTGTGAGAGGATGAACGTCAGCAGGAAAAAAATCCAGCTCGCCTCAAATGTCGAGGTTGCTGCAGTCACACGGAGAACACGTGAAGGACACATTTTTGTGAGGTGTTGGGAGGCATGTCAGGCCGTCAGACAGCTACGTTCAATCAGAGAGGGACAAACTGATGGGTGAAAATGAGATGTCAACAAGATAAGAATGAGGCCAGCGTGGAACAAAGATATAGGCAGCAACACACATGCAGTACCACGTGAATTTAAATATGCTGGAGGTAAACAGCGGCGCTCTCTGTATCCTCTGCAGGAGACATTTACAAATGAGTGAGGCTGATTTTAAAGGGACAGGTGTGTTACAGCGTGAGTGACGTACTCATGTTCATGACTGTTTGTGTTCCTGCAAATGATCGTGTGTGTGTGTGTGTGTGTGTATACTTTGTCTGTGTTAGACTCTCATTCATTCAGCACTGTATCAGATACCCTCCATCTCTGTTTGACAGGCAGCCGACGTGGAGCGAGGCCAGATAGCAGCTCCGATCAATGCCTTCGATCTGCACACACTGACAGTTACTAACACACTCGCGGACGCATCTGTCACGCCTGATGTTTTTTTAACATGAAAAAAGTGTGACTCTAACTCACATTGTCTCTGTCTTAAAGGACCGTCTGTCACGATAAACGATCGGAGGATTCAATCTAAAAGCCCTTCTAATTCTCGAAAAGCTATGGTAGGTAATGATAAATGACAACGCAATTAAGAAGGTCCACAATCTTTTTTTCATAGTCTGTTTTAGTATTATTCTTTTATTAGCAGACATTAAGATGTAGATTTCACAAGGAGAATTGGAAAATTACAGCCATTTGTGCCTCCATCTTACACCTCTGCCTAATCAAACTGCAGCCTGTTAACTGCCTGTTCTAATTACACTGCATCAATACACAGGCTGACTTTACTATCTGCCAGTCTGAGGGGCTCCCTGTGCTCAGTTTGGAGAAAACAGCTATGAGTTCTTCACTGCTGGTGCACACTGTTATTTATTTTTAAGGTGCCAGCTGATGAAATTTGATTTCTAATTTTTCGGTCAGCCTCCCGTTGCACGAATTACCGACAAATGTGTGAATTTTGTGTCTGACGTTAGCCAACTCATCTCTCTCTCTCTCTCTCTCTCTGTCCTCTCACTTTCTGTTCTATTTCCTTTATTTTTTTCTCCGTGTCTCTGCTGCCCTGAGCTCCTGTCAGCTGAAACAAATAGCCTTGTCTCAAACAACTAGAGCACAGGGCCGGTGTCACTCAGTCTTCAGAGCGCAAAAATTGATCATGCTCGGGCACAAAGTTAATACAAATCAAAATAATACACTCTTTATTTTTCTTCTTCTTCTTTTTTTAACATGCATGCAATGTTCATGCAGTAAATTGACTGAACAATCTTTTATTCCTTGGTTTATTCATCCAGTATGAATTCAGTTATTCGGGGTTCTGTATATCTCTCAACCCTTCACCCTGTCCACTGAATATGGAATTACTTTTGCTGTATTTGTGCAGTTTATTCTTTGTGATGGTTTTGCAGTGAAGATTTTTAATGAAGGTTTTGCTAGCTGTGGGTTACTAAAAGGAAGAACATCGCTGGCCTCTCTATATATTTAACAGTACTAAGCGATAAAGCAAATTATTTATCTGAGGTAGTGGAAAGGAAAGCAAGGAAGTATAAATCAGTATTTGTATTAGTCATTTAATGAAATATCCTGCAGGAATAAATGTACAGATACATTTAAATGAGATAAAGCTGTATATTATGGTGACTATGCAGATAACTACTTGTTGGATTAGATAGTCCACTCGCTCACTTGCAAACTTCAGAAAACTTCTACTTGTGAGGTTCCTATAGCTACAGCTGATCAGACAAGAATGGTGTCGGTGAACGTTGTTCCTGTCAATGCGTGAATCGGACCCCGTTTACAGCCAAGCCCCGTCTGACTTGCTCTGCCTTCTGGCCTAATAACTAGAGCAGCATTCAGTCAGCCATCTTGGCTTCACAGTTTCAGTTCTCAGCATCTCATAGTCCCCTTTCACTGAAGAATACAGCACTGAAAAGGAGATATTTTGTCTTCCTTCAACCTAGGGCTTTGACTTGTGATCATTTTAATTAGTTTTTAACTTGTAGATAAGTTATCAGTATTATTTTAATCTATTTTCACCATGTGAAAGAGCATTTTTGCAGAATAAGAAATAAAACAGTTTGCACACCCTGCAGAAAAAAACATTGACTGGGGGATGACACTCCCAGGCGTACACATACACTTGTTTAATAAATTACCTAAATGGTGATGAAATATGTACCACTGAAGTAACACACTTTATTTTTCACAAGCTACAAGTTTGTGGGTCTTAAAGCTGTTGCATTTATAAACTTAGAAACAAAAAAATCTAAACTGAGACATTTGACTTGAATTTATCCAAGAAACTGGGAGTCCTGAAAGTGATGTGAAACAATGAATCACAGAGAGAAAATACAGTTCTGCAAACGAATGCTTCTTTTGCCTCGTAAACAATCTTTGGCAGAGTACAGAGAGCACAAAGCTCCCATTTTTGGATGCCAAAATCTGGGGGGGTTGGACTTTTTGGGGGGGAATTTATTTTTGGATGTCTTTAAGTTACTCATGGGAACACTGTTAATTAGCATTAGCTAAAATGATCTACTAGACGAGACATTTGTCATCTCTGGCTAAAAACAGAAGCTGCTTCCTGATTTTATTTATTTATTTATACTTTTTATATTTTTGGTGGAAGACAAAAGAAAAGTTCTGCTACAAAAAAATCATAGCTTTTGGTTCCCTTCAAGAGATGCAGCGAATGAACACCAGCTGGCTAAGAGGTCGTCGGCACACAGGATACAGTAAATAACAGTAGCACTGCTTGACTTTAGCCCATCATAAAAAAAAAGCAAAGAAGTCCCAGATCAATACTAAAGATTGCTCTGGGACATGTCTTTGATATACATTAAAATAATAAAAAAAAAAAGACCATGTTTAACATTAATGCATGACAGTGACTTAAAAACTGGGATTTTAAAGTTCCAATCAAACTTCTTTTCTATTTGTCGTCATCATTTCTTTCTTAAATTCAATATTTTTAATATTGAATTAATTTTAAGGCCAAAAGTAATAGTATTTGTAACGCCCTCTAAATGGTGTTTGGTTCAGGAAACCTGTGTCCGTACAGGAAGTGACAGTATGTCAATGACTTAACTGTAAAGGCTGGAAGGTAAAAATCTACGCTAGCAAAGTTGGAAAACAATAGCAGCTAAAGTGCTGGAGCCAGAGAGGCTATAGAAAAGGACTTTAGTCTGGCCCTATAGCCTGAAGGAAGTTCAGCTGAACCATCTGACAAATCCAAAAGGGATGGAAGGTCTTGGCCCAGGCTGTGTTCAGCAGTAAGAAAGTACTACTAACATCATCCGGCGGTGAATGATGCAAACCAATCGGTGTTCTTTAGAAGAAACACTCTGAAGACTCAGGGGAAGCCTTGCTCGGTGGACCAGCAAAGTTACTGGAGGGAACGTGCAAGTTTGACCAGTCTGCATCAATCAGTAATCTCTAGAGCAAACAGTTGCTTTAGTGGCTACTTGAGGCTGGCTCCAAAAGCACTTCACTCCCCACAGACTTCCATATTCAAATCATCAACAGCATTAAAAAAAACAACAACATTTAAATCCTGGTACAAAAAAATTGGTTTTATTCCTCTGTGAATAACTTTGCCCTTCATAACAACTGAAAAGTGGATGTTTTAGATTCACCAGTATCCCAACACAGGGGAGCTGGAGCCAATTCTCTGCTAGGCCTCACCTCCACTAATTAGACTCATAGAACTACACTTATCTGCTATATCTGCTATGCTTGTGTTGTTGGTGTACTTCTAATCAAGTTATCTGGCAAATAATATAGCCTTCTGTATTGTACAACACTTTGTGCTTCAGGTTTGCTGACTGAAATTCAACTGTTTTATTTAGCGCTAGTTATCAGGTGTGTGTGTTCATTTGCTGCAGTTAATGAATATAACGTATCACCAGAGCTGGCTAGCAATAGCTGCTAACTTAGCACACCACCCTGTCATCCACATTTAGTGAAAATAAACACAATGGCAGCAAAAATAGTAATATGAAATCTTCAGAATATGAAGTTGAAACCACTGGGTGAAATCATGGTGCCTTTATTAAAATCAGTCTACATGTGTTTTTCAAATGTAAAAAGGTCCCTCAGGAAGATAACGCAGGACTAGAAAATATTAAGGTCGTTTGTGCCATCTGGTCCTACAAGCAGATTGAGAGCTGGGTCTGTATTCTCAACATTAACCGCCTGGTTGCCTTGACTCAGTTTGTAGTTTTATTGCACAGAATTTCAAGGCACGACAGGGGGGCTCATGAACGTGTCTTATTTTGGAACCTCAAAATTGCCTCATTTCTCTACAGACGATGGGCTTCTGTGGCTTCATCAGAGAATGACCTTCAGTGTGCACTGGGGCCGTTTGCAGCTGAGCGTGAAGCTCAAGTTTGAGGTTTTTCTGGCATGTCCAACTGGGACAAGAACCTGCTGTATATGAAGAACATGCTGAAGAGATTACATATGTCATCTGGCCCGAGAGGACCTCAGGATATCACATTAGGTGCAGGAAATGTTACTGGGGAGAGGGACAGCTGGACAGCCTGGTGACACTGTAACCCAGAAAGGAATAGGTTTGTGCTTTTTAAGCAAGAGTTTATAAAGCTTTGGATTAGATCCATATCACAATCCTGATGCATCTGATGAGTCATGAATTTAGTTTGAAACAAAAAATAGTTTTTAGCCACAAAATAGATGGTACGGCCTTCACAGAGACCCAGTCTCAAGATTGACTAAAGGGAAAGGAGACACCTAGAGGAATGAAGAATAAATATGGAAAGTACCCCAAGATCCTTTTAGCTACCTGCCAACCAAGTACCTAAAAAATGGGCACAAGTGTCTGTAGATAAATTGGTGTTGTTTCAAAGACAAACGGTGGTCACATCAAATATTGATTTGCTCTTTGTATGAGGTTTATTGTATATAGCATCTTTGAGTACCTAGAAAAGTACTCTATGAATAAAATATATATAAACATTACTCACCCAAGGTATGAATTCTTTAGGCACAAACATTTCACTCCTCCAGATTCATACAGACAAAGACAGACATGATGGAAGACTTGTTTTGTTTTTGTCATTTAGTTCAGGATGTCATGTAGAAAAAAATGATATGAAAAGTAAAGCAAAGTAGATTTCTAGTTGAGTTTATATATGTGACAAAGAGGGGGAAGAAGTGCTACTTATTTAATCCCACCACTTCTCCAAAAGTCATCATTGATTATTTGTCCAACTTCCTTATTATGAAGAGATATCTAATCACATCAGTACATACATGATGTAATAAGATAATATTATCTTTTTTATAACTCCATAATGTCACATTCATTTTGCCAACAACCTCCACATTCAAATTCTGAATATGCACGAATTATCAATTAAATAAGCATTTGTTTCTTTTTTTGCTTTCAGACTCCCAAGAGAAGCTTAACACAGTAACAAACTAAACACTTCAAAAAACTTTAATTAACATTGATACTTTGAGCTCCCCAACTCATCTGACCAATTATCTTGTACACTAATTCGTCTCTGACACACAAAATATGAATAAATAAATGCGCTTGCCATGAGCGACAACATAAAAAACACACATGAACACACACAGCAATACTCTGTCTTCCAGGTTGTTTCTCATATTACAGATGTCCGACCCACATTCCCACTGTTTGTGAGTGCCTTTTTTCTGCTCTCTTTAGTTGACATGCATTGGAGCTGACTTCTTCCATTTACATTCAGGACAACATGGAAAGAGAACCTCATCTAGTCCATCAGAGGGAGAGCGAGCGAGACGGACAGGAAGACAGGCGGAGCAGGAAATGTTTGAAAGCACAGGAAACGCCTAAAAACTATTTCCATCGTTAGAACTCACACCAACCATCTCCAACATCACTCACTGCCCACCCCACGCACACACTAAAACATTTATACAGCCGTGCCCATCTGCTGATGGTTCTGCCTGTGAATTATTTACCAATGGAAATGCAGGAACAATCTAATTGAAAAGAAGGGAGCTGCATTGGAGATAAAACTCCCTCCAACCCCACCCTCCACCCCCCGCCTTGTATGATAAATGCTTTCCCGTCGATGTAGTCAGATTCTTCTGCTGTTGTCTGTTGTTTTGTATTCTCAAAGCTCCCCTTCTGCAGCTGTCTGCAATTACCACAACGTTAATGACTCTGTACCTCTGTGAGTTAAATATGGGAGTGCTGTCCTTAAATTTGTAGTTTCAGTAAGTATGTGGCTGCTGCACAGGCTGTTTGCATCACCAGTGGAGACTGAAGCAGCACAAGGCAAATGTTGCCTAACTTAACTTCTGGCCAATTAACACTAGTGTACTTTAAAAGACAAAATTGGAGATGTACTGAATGCAGTTTTCACACCTCTGTAGAAAACTTCTTGTTATCTAAAGTTAGACAGGCAGAGCCAGCAGTAACTTTTCACATTGGCCTTCATGAAAAAAATAGTACATAGGGGAAAAAAAGGTTTCTTTGAATAAAGATTTCAACCACAGGTTTTTATCATGAGAGAACATAAATTAAAATGAAAAAAAATATTACAAAGTCTAATGTTTACAAATTGGGCAGGTTGGAAATCAGCAAATCTCCATTGTGCATGGCTTCGAAGCTGAAGGAAGGCTGCTTGCAGTCATTTCACACTCCGGCTGCCTAAGTATTACAACCAGGTGATATGTGTTAATAAGTTTGGAGTCAGCTGAGACTAGGGATGGGTATTGATAAGATTTCCACGATTACGGTTCCATTTTCGATTCTGTTTAACGATTCGATTCTTTATCGATTCTTTTTAAAAAAAGGAGAACACTAAGGTCGATTAGCTCAGAACTTTGTTTTATATCTTCTCTTTGAACAAGACAGACATTTAGGAGTAACATGGCCTTACAAACCCAACAGTGAGATCTTAAGAGATCCAGCCTACGGCTCTTCAATGGGGTGTCACAGGGTCCCCAGGAAAAACATTGTAAATGTAAAATAATAAAATAAATATTCTTCTGTAGCAATAACAAAGTATAACATAAATTATTCAGTAGCAATTACACAAGAATATCCAGTAATGTCCCTGCCTACAATTAAACACATTCACTTACTGAAAACCATCTGCTGTGGCAAACGGGTGCAAGCCTTTGACCACAAACTGAGTCTCTGCTCGGTGACATTCGTCTATCCTGGCCTGAAAGGAGACGCTGCCGGCAGACTGCAGCGAGAACTGCCAGCATCTGAGGCAGACTCTGTCTCTCATCATGGTCACCTAAACGCACAGTAATGGCAGGTTTGTAATAAGGCAGATCGCGCTAACATAATATGCACTGTTCTTGATTATTTACCTGCCGCATTAACGGGAGAGGACGTGCAAACGTTACCGCTGCTGCTGGTTGAGATTCACGAGTCCGGAGCGGAATTAAAAACACGACATTCATTTAAGGTCATCGTGTGTTTTGTGAGCAAATGCTTTTGCATATTCATAGTGTTTCCTTAAATGAAATATCTACTTTGCAAGTATTGCAAGTTGCCCTGTTGTCATCCGTTCTCGTAAAGTATAACCAAACTTTTTAGCGTTTGAGCCGCCGTGTTTCCTGCCAGGTAAATGACGCTCCGCAACGTGGTGACGTCATTCGGGGCGACTGGAATCGATAAGGGAATCGTTTGCAAAAATGGCAAACACTTCCAAGGAATTGAAACAGTGGGAACCGGTTCTCAACAAGAGCCGGTTTTCGATACGCATCCGTAGCTGAGACTGAAGAAGTCACTTGAATGAATGACGAAACGTTTCTCGTTGGTAATACTACCTCTAGGTGAACAGAATCTACTTCCTGCGATTTGCTTCCCTGAATGATTGCACATGAAGTTTATCTTTGTTTGGGTTTTTTACCTGTAGTTACTTGAAGTCACAGACTGTCAGTCACTTTCTAAGGTCTGTAGCCGCCACACTGCTGCAAATTGCTTCCAATGTGAATGCAGCTTTAAAATAAGATACAAATATTATTTATGTATTCATTATTGTTGCACTCGCTCAAGTTGGAGAACTTTTTTTTTCGTTTGTTGCTCCACCATACTGTTGCCAGATTACATTTCTGCTCCATTAGAAAGTCAAAACAATGGAAATAAAACATAGAAAAAAAGATATATAGTCAAAAGTATTTTTGACAAAAAATATATGGAGGAAAAAAACAATGTCACACTGGGGATATGCAAAGTACTACAGGCAATTTGGTCATGCTGCCATTGAGTATTGTGGATGCATTCTTTTGGATATGTGATGTCATTTACCACAAATGTTTAAAGATAGCAAAGATGGTGGTTTGCTATCTTTGCTTCTTGGTTTGCTCAGTAGATGATGTTAATTCCTTTCTGTGTCCAGTTGGGTTGCTAACTGTCCCATTTTAGCTGGGACATCCCGTATAATGAGCAAAATCAGTTCGTCCTTTATTCTACCTTAAATGTCCTGCATATTGACTGTTACCTGCAATGTCACATACAGCGCATATTTACACAATACCCAGCTGGTTGTGCATTGTGCTTCTGGTACACCAGAGTGTCCCTTATGTGATAGTTAGAAATGTTGTAACCCTGATGTCCAGTGTGTCAAAGTCTAGTCTCCGTGTTTTGTCTTTAGCATCTCCTGTGGAAGTCAGTCTTGTCTCCATGTTTGTTTACCTTTCTGTCTGCTTAGTTCTGCCAAGTTCCTATGTCCTAGTCCATGTCAACAGTGTTTGTTACTTCCTGTTTTGTTCTGATAGCCCTGTGTCTTGCACGTGTTGTGTTGAGTTTGCGTTCCCACGTCTCATTAGTTAGATTCTGTTCAGCCGTGTCGCCAGGAGTCTCCAATGTGAGAAATCGTGCTTCTTAGCCAAAACTCAAGTCACTTAAAGCATGTGCCAGATCAAGGAAAAATGCAAAAACCCAGCTTGCACACAGTACCCCATAAATATTGTCTGGGGACATCAGTGTTGTGTGTCTGCTGAGGACTTTTGCTGTACATAGCAAAAAATAAATAGATGTCTCTCACTTACACTGTATTGCACATGTACTCGTGCCCAGAGTACTGCACACACTCGTGCAGCGCTGCTTCTTTTGAAGTGCTGCATCACTTGGCTGTAATGGAATTCTATAGCTGACTGCTGACTGGAGGCTTTGGAGGGGGGTGGATGGAGAAATAGGTGGATGCAGAGAGAAATGACTGGAGCTGTAGGTGGAAAGGTGGGAAAACTGATTGAAAGAAACAGCTGGACTGTTTTTGTGTTGATGTGAAGAATTGTGCCATTTGTTTTCAGGGGGTTTTGCATATTTGGATGTGCGTCTGCGTAATTGTGTGTTTGAAAAGTCAATGTGTGAGACACTGATATTATATGTGTGACCTGCAGAGAGATAAACGTTTTTTTTTTGTTTTTCTAATGGCTGTTAAAAACAAACAAACAAACAAAAAAAAACCTCAACCTCGCTCACAACTTCAAAAAGGCTCTCTGGAGTAAGGATGTAAGTGCATGCATCACCCTTCATCCTCTTTCCTTCCTTCTTTTCGGCCTACATTTTAGCAGGGGACAAGAGGGTACTGTAAAATTACCTTTTGATTCATCCCCTTTCATTATGCAAATAGACTTCATTATCTGCGCTGACTCTAAAGTGTTGTTATAATGTATTCATTAGTCTACATGTAGAGAGAGTGTTCACTGAAGGGTACTCAAGTGTGTACAATTTTGCACGCTCCCTATTTTTTTATAGGCACTTGTATACACTATATTCAATAAAGTGTGTGTGTGTGTGTGTGTGTGTGCCCGTGCACCTGTCTGAACATTGCATTCCTGTTCATAGCTAATGCTTAAAATTACAGTAAAAACTGAGGTTGAAGCTTCTTCAGTACAGAGACATATTTACAAGTGAAATAGATTATGTGGGTGTAACGTAATTAAAAACACAATTAAATCAAAATACAAGCAGTGGGGAGAAATGCACTTGTAGAGCATCATTGGCCTACACCTGCACCTTCCTAATCACTGTTGTTAGATTATAAAAGGGAGGAGAGGAGGGACAAGTTAATATACTAGACTTCAGTTAGATTTTTCATATATTTTGCAGCTACTGTTCACAGAAAAGATGTCTCCCTGAACGTTAACATCATATTTCTATAAAATACTTGTTATGGGTGTTATCTTGAGGGTAACTAGAGAACATAATACTAGTCTGTAATGATGTAGTTGTAAGCTGAGTCTCAAAAGAAGATATAATAATGGACCTTTTTCAGTGTTGTTGTCAAGAATAAAAAAGGTAATTTTCTAGATTTTTTTTGTCTTTGTTGTCAATAAATTTACTAAAAAAAAAGAGCAAAACAATTGATCTCAATAACAAGTACATTGTGTTTTCCCAACCCTGACGTATCTTCCCTCTGTACTGTAAAGCCCTATTGTTCTCCAAACATTCATTTAAAGTTTTTAGTAATATTAACTGTGTGAATAAGGTTGTGAGATAAAGAAGCTCAGGTGCTTTGTCTTTTCTGCTCATAAACAATTGCATCAGAAAATAAAGAGCTCTGAATGTATAGAGAATAAAGTTTGTATTTAACTCACTGGCCTCTTGGTACAGTGTGACTGTTCAACTGCTCATTAAAACAAAGGTCTCCTCAGCTAAACACAGGCAGCAACTCGGTGCATTTAGTCATCTAGAATTGGTCATTGGAAAAATGTTGCCTGAAATGATGAGTCTGGATTTGTGCTGCAACATTCAGATGATAGAGTAAGAATTTGTCATAAATAACGTAAAAGCTTGGGTCCGTGCTGCCTTGAACTGAGATTGTTGTAGACAGTGAAATGTTGCAGGTGATATATTTTGGCACATTTTGGGCCTTTTAGCATCAGTTGCCCAACTGAGCTTTTTTAAATGCCACAGCATACTTGGAGTAGCCTACCTGAATAGTGTTGCTGACCTTGTCCATCCCACACTGTACCTGTCTTCTGATGGCTGCTTCCTGCAGAATAATATGTCATGCCACCAAGCTCTAACCATTTCAAAGTGGTTTCTTTAACATAATAATAACTGAACTAAAAAAGACTCCACAGACACCAGATGTGATTCTAATAAAGCACCTTTGGGATGTGGTGGAATGGGAGATTTGTATCATGGATTTTGAGGTAACTGTATGATCCTGACATTCCAATATAGACCCCAAAAAGTCTCTAAGGAACATTTCCAGCACATTGTCTAAGAATTAAGGAATTATTAAAGTGTCCGGCCAGTGTGTATGACTTCTTTTCATTCACAGAGTTTGAGTCCAGTTTGAGCCAGTGCACTTTTTGGTCACCTCCATACTCTAATGCACAGGTCATCCAAATTATTCTGGCTATGGATAATAAATGGGACACCCTCAGCACCACTTACTGCTCAGTGGAACAGTTTCTCTAAAGTCGCTTTCCTCTTTGCTTCTGAGGACAGAGAGAAAATATTTTCTGCCTCAATCATTTTTTTTAACTTTGTGCTTTGTGATATTGTATTTATCATCAACGTGATAGTTTTAAAAATGATGTTTTTGGTTGCTATAACAAAGATAAATAAAATATGTCTTATTAACCTTGACTAGGTTTTTTGTAGTATGTTTTCTCACTCACCCAGCTACACCCACACAAGGCCCAGGAGAAAACTTGGGGTTAGTATCCAAGGATGCTTCAGCAAGTGGGGTTCAAACGGGTAAGCCTGAGATTACTCCAGCAACTTGTTTATTTTCCCATCTCAGTCATCAGCTCCTGCAGAGCAGGCAGCATCATGCCTTAATCGCTTTTTCACCACAGCTTCATTATGAGTCTTCTGTACTTCTGTTTTAGTGAATAAGTGCCTCACTATCAGCTGATGGGGTGATGTTAGCATCTTCTGTTGCCCCCCACTCCCCCTCCAGACCGTCTTTGTTGCACTTTGTCTATTTCCCACAACAAAAGGAGCCAGCTGAGGTGGTTCAGGCATCTAACTCTGATGCCTCCTGGTTATCTGAGGTGTTTCACGCATGTCCTACCAGGATCAGGCAGACCCAAGACAGACTGGAAAAATTGCATCTCTCTGCTGGAGGAGCTGGAGTAGGTAGGTGGAGAGAGAAAGTGGTGGGTTTCTCTGCTTAGACTGCTACCCAAACCTGACAGAGAATGGATGATTAGAAATATTCTTTAATATTTTTTTTAGTCAGATGAATTCATGGTTGGTTTTATTCAACAAGACTTGTGTAATCACCAGAATAATATCTTTTAGCTTTAAACTGTTTTCATCAGCATGTTAGGATATTAGTTTTGTCTCTAGCATAGTTACAGTAATAACCTTCTGACACACACATATAAATTCAGCTTGTTAGTGACAGAAACAGACATCTTTTTTGGTTAAGTCTGTGTTTGGAACTGAAACTCTCCTGAGTTTCCAGCACACACTGTCTGTGACTGTAATTATGCAAAATAGGTCATTAACTTAATAAACAGCATCTGTAAACAACAGCACAACAACACAGTGTCTTTGCTTTCTTTCTTTTCCCTCTTTCTCTGCGTCAGTTCACTCCCTCCATCTCTCCATCTATTAATTCTTCCCCTTCATCCCTCTCCAAGTTTAACACTGTGGTCTTTCAGTGTTGCCGTCTGAAGTTGAGAGAAGAAAACATCCGTGCTATCTCAATAGCTAAATAAACAGCTGATGGCGCAGCGAGGGAGCTGAATGGGTTTAATGAGTAGACTGTGGTAGTGTGGCCCAGATCTAGTTTCTAGACTGTCACTAAGCCGCTCGCAAAAACCAAACTGACAATAACAATCATCAACAACAAGTCTCATTAATTACAGCAGCGACACTCGTGGTCTCCATTTTCCAGCAGACCCAGACAAACTCCCAGTGTGTGCTGAGTGAGTGTGTGAGAGGTATCTTTTTCAATCGTTGTCCCCTTCTCCCTCTAATCCTCCTCTACTTCTCCTCATCCCCATATCTCTTCCATGTTCTGTAATGCTCTTACTCGAACTTGGCATCATCCCACCCTCACATCCTCAGTGCTCCACACTAAATGTCAACAACTGAATATTCATCACAGCACTGACACCCCTCCCCACCGTCTCTCTAAATCTCATCCCAGACAGGGGATGCTTTGTGTGTGTGTGTCTCTCTCTCCCTTCACAGACTGATTAGCAGCAGATTTGAATATTACCAATTACCAATATTAGAATTGTAATTTCCACAATATTCTGCTTCTCCACCCTCAAGGAGAGCAGAGCTTCCCCCCCGTTTAGTAGCTGCAAAGGCATGCAACTATATTCTATAGTAATATTTTACTATATTCAAAGAAGATGAGCTGGGGAAAGGGAGTGGTGAGTGAATGGTGAAGATAAATGATGATTTATATCCTAAAGTACTTCTTGTTTGTTTTTTCTTTCCCCGTGTATTATAATTTTTTTCTTCAACATAGCAGATCTGACAAGTTGAAAAGCTCAGAGTCCTAAAAGGCATCTAAAGGATGCTAAAGTGAATTCTCCAGCCGAAAACAACCAAACCGTCTAAAACTTTTCTTTTGTAGTCTAAGGTTTTATCAATGACTTTTCCACACTGCTGTATTTTTTTGTATATTTGTTACAGTTACATCATCCAAATGTATTATTACACAAAGATAACCCAATTAAAAACATTTTTCTTTTAAAAATTATGATTTTTTTTAAGAGAAAAAAACATATGCAAACATATCTGCTCCTATGTGGATATAGTAATTATCCCTTAAACATAATCTGATCATTGCCCCACTGTAGAACTCAAGTAAGCTCCAGGGCTTGAACTGAGAGAGCAGAATTCATAGCTCAATTATGGCAAGTTGTTTAGGTCTTCAAGCAGCAAAGAAGCAGCAGCCAAAGACTGTTGGTGTGATGTTTTTTTCATGAAATGCTCTGATCTTTGTTCCAGATGTGCTGGGATGCAAGTCTTGCCTTGTCTTGCCAGTCCAACGAACATTTGGCTTTGTGTTCTTTTTGGTCAGTGGTGGTTTTCACATGAATACTAACTTTAACGGATGCAAGTGAGGCCTGCAGCTCTTTAAATGTTGTTTTGGGTTCTTTCGTGACCTCCTGATTGAGTCATCAATGTGCTACAAAGTTACAAACCTTAGAAATGGCTTTGTAATCCTCACCAGACAGATGTTACTAGCTTTGCTTCTCAGCTCTTTTTTTAGATCTTGGCATGATCTTCACATGAAAAGCTTTTCCAAATGCACCGTACATCACTGTGTGACACAATTGTATGATACCTACACAGCAGCTAGTTTTGCGTGGCCTCAAACTAAGAATTTGCAGCCAGCTCCCTTGTAGTATGTTATTTTATTTACTTGCTATTACTTCTTCTCACCCTAAAGTGTTTCAGGCACAATCAAAGCATGCCAGGTGTTCTGCTGTTGGCTGCAAACACAAGAGTCTTCTTCCACTCCAGACATCTGCAGAACTGACGATTCAGTCTATTTTCAGAGCTATGTTCCCACAACAACAGGGCAGTCACCAGTGTTACCATGCTGCATGAATAATTTGGCTCCGGTGCCAGTCGGACAGTCCTAGAGATCGGTAGGTAAGTGCCTGGTATCGATCAGTAAAAGGAAAAACTGTGCTGTTTCTGACTGATTGTGAGTGGTTGCTGGAGGTTGCTGGCTGTCAGTGGCATGGAACTGATTGCAAAGAGGTAAACTGTACTGCACTGAAAACCTATTTGTAACTGGTTTGGTCACTAGCGGGTTTCTCCGGGTTACATGGAAGATATCGACCTGTCTGCAAACTCTTGCAAACTACCCACCACACAGCTATGAAAAGTGTGACACAAAACAGAAACTGATGAAATTCATGATAACAGTAAAAGGTGCACTTATGTGTAGGTTTCAGCTTAAGGTACAGCTGTCACTTGGGTGAATGGCCTCAGTTTCTGGTCTGTGTTTTCAAGTTTTATGGGTGTAAATGAAAATGAAATAAAAGAGTTTGTGGCCCACCGCTCACCAACCAGTTGGGGAATAAACATTTTCCCATTGCAGAGGTTGCCAGGTAGCCTGTGTGACCAAGGCCATCATCTGTGCCTTTCTTTGGACATGTCACAATTCGTAGACATTTTAAAACCCACCTGACCAGTAGACAGTGCCTTTTGTGCCATTCAGCAGCGCATATGGAAAAACTAGAAAGTGACTCAGCCTAGAGGACCCCACCAAGTACCACCAAGCAATTTCCCTATTTCTCAAGAAAATGTAACATAATTCTGCCTGTTCATGATCTGGCTCACAGGCAACCAGTGCCTCCCAACATCTGAGCCTTTACCTTCACTCTAGTTTGACTCTTGACATGTTATTTAAACAAACAAACAAACAAACAAACAAACAACAACATCAGTGCATGACAGCAGCAGAACAACCTCTACAGAAATCTCTTCTTCTTTTAAGGATTATGGTTCAAATGTGCACAGTGGGACTCAGCTCTTAGGGGGCTGAGATTATGTAACTCACAGAGTTGCAGCACACAGCCAGCATCTCATTTCTGCCTGGCCAGCTGATCAATCAGAAGCAAAGGAGGCTTTTCTGAGGGGAAGCTGTGCAGCAACAGGGCTGAATACAGAGTGCTACAGAGAGATTCTGCAGCAGTGTACAGTATGAAAAAGATAATGTGCTCTTAACCATTAAAGCATGTAGCCCCATTTTATTAGACCCCTAAAATAAAATTATGAACCTGTAAATGAGCACATTATGGGCATTTTCAAGGTGATAAATTACTGAACAGGGAAAAGGTATTATGAAAGAATACATAAATCTTCTTTTCCCACTTAGGGTTTACAGCATGGCCAGTGACCCTTCTCTGCTAAGCCTATCATAGTGGGCATATCCTAATTTAATGCATAAGCTTATAGAGCAAAGCAATACCCAGAGCGAGTTTAGTACTGTACTCACAAACTCTTCTGAGGTAGATTGTCTGAGTGATTCAATCTAAGAAAGCAACTTTAGAAATATGTTTGAAGGGGCCACCTGTGACCCAGCATCCTTATTGAAACATTTGCGTTATGGCTCATGAGCTGTTTTAGAGCCAAATGTATTTTTTTCCCCAGTAACCTGTTTTGTGTTTTATTTTATGTAGTCGTAAGCCCACATGTGGGTCTAACTCTTCTTTTTCTGGGTACTAAAGACACCCTATCATCCTCAAAGAAAAGACATGGATGTGGCAAGACATTAAAAATGGTCTGCTTTATTCTTTTCGAGCCAGTCTTTGTGCAGAACAAATGTAAATTCTGAAGGCATTTTGAAAGCAGTCACAAACGCGAGGCAGAAGAAAGTTTTCAGTTATCTGTTGAACATGTGAGTTTCAAATATGAACTACACGGCTTAAACCTGACATCCATTTCCAAACAGTGAGTGCTATTAATCACCGGGTGTCAAGTACGCATTGCTCACTCACTGAAAAAAAAGCAGGAGGATGATATTTCCTATCTGGTTCCAAGGTATGAAAGATTTAGATATTTCTATCTTCAATAATAGATGATTATTAACAAGGCTTTGCAGAGATGAGAGATAAATTGAGGTTGTATAGAGCCATTAGTTTCACAGCCTATTATGATAAAAAGATATTAATCTGGGACGGTGTGACTGTGAATTACTGAACTCTGCAGGAGGAAGCATACTAACCTGGTCGCCATGCAACAAAGTCAAACATGTGCATTTTCCCTGAATGAGTTGCTGGTTTATCATCTCGGGGGATAATCTACTGGAAACTTTAGCAACAATCGCCAGGCTGACTAATGGCATGCAGTGAGAGGTGCTTTCTGCAGGTGTAGGTGGTGTTCAGTCATGTGTTGCACAGTACAGGTGCCAATTGCCTGTCTCTCAGAAAAGCCTCTTGAGGTCGAGCACAATGAATAAAATTTGTGAGTTGGCTCTGCGAGGGATGTTTTTCTGTCTGCGGACCAAATGCGTCAGTGGACTACCAATTAGCCTAGATGTCATGGAAATGAATTCCACAAGACCACACATACAGATAAGTAGACGCGCGCATTTAACGCAGCAAGCGGGTCATCTTATCAGCGCGAATCATCAGTGCAACGTTAATCACTGTGACTCATATTTAATGCTCATTCGGGAACAAATCATAGAAGACGGGAGGCATGCAGCTCCTTTCAAACTTTCCACGGCAAGATTGCCACGGTTGGGGTTATCTCCCTCTGTATGTATGTGTGTGTGAGAGAGAGGATATCACGAAGTGTGTTTGAGGAAAGTGGCAGGTTGAGACTGCCATGTAAAGAACCCCTTAGGCTTTTACCTCTTATCAGTCCCACACACACCCTTTCTTTTCGTGATATCCACCATGCACACATAAAAGACACACGTACACACAGCAGAATTATATGTCACAGTGACCTATTGAGTTCATCTGTAACCTGCTCAGATCTGCCCTGCTCTCCAAGTCTCATAACAGAAGCCGTATTATTTTTAGGTTATCGCTTCACCCTAGCGTCACAGGACTCACCCGCCATATTGCTATCTCCAACTTCCCTGCCTCCTTCCTCCGCACCTTCTCGTGGCTTTGTCTCGGTGTCACAGCACAATCAAACTGCACAGACAACTAAACACAACTGAGCAGTGAAGATTTGTTTTTTTAGGACATATGTTTGCGGGACACCCTTTAACTTCATTACTCAGACCGGTCTAAGAAATCTTTTTTTTACCAGTAGTTCTTTTTTGAACCATCCGTGGTGTCCTACAAATAAAAAAAGAGACGTGTGCACCCTCCGCGAGTTATTGCCATTTTTGTCTTTGACAAGCAAAGCAGAGAGATTTGTTGTGACAAATAACACCTACAGATCTGGTATTTAAAAACACATGCTCCCTGGAAACATTTCATGTATTATTAGACATTGCTTTTTAATTGCTTTGGTTTGCCACTTCTTTGACAGCTGTAACTATTAATTAGTCTCCCCGGCACACATTTTCACAATTTATTAAATGGAAATCAACAAACTCCAAGAGACAACAACACTTCTTATTCTTTCTCATAAAAACAAGACATCAAAATACATCCACCATTAATTTTATAAGTGGTAAATAACATTTAACATTTTGATCATTTGCCTTTACTATTGCCTTGCCACTTTTACACATGATTGATGTATCAGTTACCATAAGTCTACAGGGTCTCGTTTGTGCTAGTTCATGTAAAGACTAAATTAGATGACTGGGTAGATTCTCGATATGTAAACCAAACTAATGCTCTGACTATTTCTGCTCCATGTCTCCTTATCACCAGTGTGCGGCCAAGGTCACCTATAGCTGTGTTCGTACTTCTGCTCAGTTGAATCGGTCTGTTGTGGCGAAGCTGTCAATATGAAAAAGTATTTACCTCCTTCCTGGGTTTTTTTGTTTTTTTATTTTCGCTTGTTCGTCATGCGTAAATGTTTCGGATCATTAAACACATTTTACTATTAGGGAAAGATAATCCGAGTAAATACATGGTGCAGTTTTTTAATGATGGCTCCATTTATTGAGGGAAAAAAAGCTATTCAAACCTAGCTGTGCGTATGTGAACGAGTAAACATAATAACTGGTTGTGCCACCCTTGGCAGCAAGAACTGTAGTCAAGCGTTTGTGATAACTGGCAATGAGTCTTTCATATCACTTTGGAGGAATTTTGCACCATTTTTCTTTGCAGAATTGTTTTCATTCGGCCACACTGGAGAGTTTTTGAGCAAGAACAGCCTGTTTGTGGTTATGCCAAAGCATCTCCATCTGATTTAAGGCCTGACTTTGACCAGCCGACTCCAAAGCCATTGTTATGTTTTTTGGAGCCTTGCTGGTATGTTTTGAATCATTGTCCTGCACCGATGGACATATATTCACCCACGTGAGAGCAGAATTCATGGTTCCATCAATTATGGAAAGTTGTCCAGGTCCTAAAGCAGGAAAGGAGCCCCACACCGTTACACTACCACCACCATATTTGACTTTTGGTTTAATGTTATTTTTATGAAATGCTGTGTTAGTTTTACTAAACTCTTGTTTCATCGGTCCTCACAATATTTCATTTAAAAACTATTTTTGTCAAATGTGAGATGAACCTTTGTGTTCTACTTGGTTTGCAGTGGTTTTTAACTTGGATGCCATTTTTGCCCAGTCTATTTCTTATTGGTGAATCATGAACACTAACTTTAACTGTGGTGACTGAGGCCTGGAGGTTTTTTTAGGTGTATTTCTGGGTTCTTTTGTGGCCTACATGTGATGTGGATGAGCTCTTGAAGAAACTTTGATAGACTAGTCACTACTAGGAAGGTTCACCACTGTTCCATTTTTTTTAATTCCTGGATAACAGCTCTCACAGTGAATCACTGGAGTACCAACATTTTAGAAATGGCTTTGTAACAGCTCCAGCAGTAATCAAACTGTTTGTTTGATGATCTGAAACATGCAAGTATGACAAATATGCAAAAACATAAGAGATCAGGAAAGGATCATTTTTCAGAGCACTGTATGTTCATGCCATCACCTTTGGTGATCTGTGGATAGTGACAGAAAGGATAAGATCACAGATACAAACACCAGAAATGAGCTTCCTTTGAAGGCTGGCTGGGCTCTGTCATTTGGGAGGGGCTCGGAAAAGAGCCGCCACTCAGCATCGAAAGGAGCCAGTTGAGGTGGTTTGGGCAGGATGTTTCTTCTTAGCTGTGGTGTTCTGGGCATGTCCCTGGGGCAGACCTACATGTATGACAAGTTGGATTGAACACCTTGGTGTCCTCCTGGAAGAGGTGGAGGAGGTGGTTGGTAAGACGGTGGTCCTGGAGTCTCTGCTCTTGCTGTTGCTCCATGAACCAGATCCAGATATCCGGCACACGATGGTTGAATGAATGGATCAAAATTATTGGAGAAGAAGAAGGAAGAAGCCTTACTATTTACAAAAAATTTAAAAAAAAATAGCAAGCACAGAGGTACAGCAGTGAATCTTTTCATCTGTCCTCTGGTGCTGTGCAGTACGGTGCATAGCAACATGGTTTGCACACTGTTGACACATTAAACTTAAAATGAATCACATCCTATACTTATCAACCAAGTCACGCTATAGACATATTTTCATTCACTAAATGACGTGCCTGTCCTCCTATTTGTCTTAAAATGGTGATCATTTTTAATTATTTAAATTGGCCTAATTATAATAATTATATATTGAAACATTCCATAATTGTTGGTAATTATAACACAGTTTGTCAAGAAAAATGAAATGAAGTCACAGCAGTTCCCAAAATAACCTTAAAACAAACGAAAAATTGACACATTGATAATTGACCGGCATAAAATTGAGGTAATACTTTTATTAGATAAGTAAGATGAATAAATAAGAATGTTTAATTCATTGATGACGACGCCAGAGGCCAATGCCAAGATTACCCAGCAAACACTGACACTAGCTGTAAGAAGTGAGCCAGCTCTGGGTCACATTGAATAGAATATTAAAATCCATTTTGTTCATTCTAAGAATTACACAGTAGTACTATCCAATAAATGCTCACTGACAATCACAATACGTGAGCCACAGTCTCAAGTCATCACATCCAGTTTCAAAACAACAGGATGGTGACGGTCATGACGCGATGGACAGGGTGTAATCGTTGCTGTTTTGCCAGAGCTGCTGATGTCGTAGATAAGAACAAGATGTCCTTTGGATTCAGTGCCATGATGACACATCTGTGTTGGCGACACACTGGTTCATTCCCAACTCCTCACACCCGGACAGGACCCCTTGGCATTGGGAAACGGGACTTGAACCGAATTCTCCAGGATGACGACGCCTTACGCCACCGCCACCCCACCTGCCTGCTTATTCACATGCTCTTTAGAACAGGTATTATCAGCATTTATCATAACTCTCCCAATAGTGTTTATAGATCCACTACTCAACACTTATTGACCAAATACAAAGTTATAAACATAAGCTGATGGTTATTATAAAGTATTACAGAAAACTCTTATGTGGGGAATTGTGCAAATATTCTCCAGCCACCAAAATCTTGTAGTGCTGAGACCTAAAAGCTGAAGTACAGAGATACAAACAGTAATTTGACGTGTCAAAAAAAGCTGAGATGATGAGCTGTCCTGTGTCTTTCTGTCCTTTCTAGGTTTGGCCTCCATGATTTTCAAATAGCCTCTGTTTTAACCACTCAGTCTGCTACAAAAACAAGCTGGTCGTTATGACACTTACACAACATACAGACACAGTTCAGCATGTTTATGATTGTCATTCAATCTCTGATGCATCACCTTTCCAATCGCCATCCGTGCCGTGATGTATCAGCATAGGGTAGCTTATCTCATCGCTCGTCTGGCTGGAGCATCTGCTCCGGCATCTGTTGTTAGTGGCGGACATTTCACCGCCACCACTTACCATAAAGCACCCCGACTAATCTCAGTAATGTCTGGATATTCAGAGGATAGTCAGATGACGAGATTAATGAATTGCAGCCGTGCTGATGATCAGAACTGTCAGACAGCTAAAGAGACTGTTAGAGCTGCACCTGATACCTCCCGTCAGCAGCAGTGTTAGTGAGAGTGGGCTGATATTAGAGGTGTAGTGGAAGAATTTCAACAAGCCTCGTGTGGTTGACTCGTGATTGGATTCACGTGCCATTTGAAAAATACCTCACGAGCAGTTAGCAAGGATACAGGAAAGCTGAGGCTGTCATATTCCAATGTCAAAATCTTTTTATACATTTTTCTCTCTGTAATTATAAAAGTCTGTTCCGTGCTCACTGCAGCTCTCACTTCCTGTGTGTATGTGTGAGAATCTTGTGGATTTATTCTCTATAATCTTTTAATGACATGCACTAACGACGCGTTGAGGCTCAGAGAAAGCCCAGTCCATGGAACACACACACACACACACACACACACACACACAGACACACACTGTGACTAGGGCTCGGTAGAAGGCCGTGGCCCCTGAGAGGATCCACTGGGAGATTAGCCAAATCAGGAAAGAGTTTTAGAGAACGGCTACTTTAATGCAGCACAGCACAGATCGTGTGTATATATATATGAGTGTTTGTGTGTGTTTGTCACAAAAAGAAAACACACAGTACATATCCTCAACCTCCAAAAACATTTCTTTGCGACTTTCTTGGACTGAGCTTCTTTGTTTCACTGCAGTCATCAGGTTTGGAACAGACGCTCAGCCCTGTTTAACACCAGCATCGACTTGCATGCTTGCAGGACACACACTTCTATCCTCTCACAGCATACTCTGCTTTTTTAAAATTGTTCTACAAACTTATATTACCATCATCTTAATATAATACCTTAAAAAGTTGTGACAGTAGAATTTCTCATTTTCCTATGAGTAATTTTTGTTATACGATAATACAACAGTAAAATAATGACAGAAAATACACCCACACATATACAGCACACAGTGAATTTGACCAAGTATGTACACTTGTTACTGTAATCATCTGGTCGGCAATCCATTGTGATTGGAAAGTGTTGATATGTCCTAATATCATGAAATATGTCCTGATATATTTATTTATTGAGCTGTGACAAGGTGTCCAAAGATTGTGTAAAACTATTGCTCAAGAATGTCTAGCTCCTGTTGACATTGAATGGTGGCTTAAGAGATTTGCACAGTACTGCATATATAATCAGTAAACGTGAGGCAATAATTTTAAGTAAAATGTTACTGAAGCTTATAAAATCAGTGGTTTATTTACTCAAAAATCTTAATCATTAAGGAAACGTGGTGTGTAAAAACTGAATGGATGTGATTCAAGTAAATATTATTTAACCAGATTCCAATA
The DNA here is from genome assembly GCF_900408965.1 of Simochromis diagramma. Classification (NCBI taxonomy): domain Eukaryota; kingdom Metazoa; phylum Chordata; class Actinopteri; order Cichliformes; family Cichlidae; genus Simochromis; species Simochromis diagramma. The sequence continues at coordinate 1,583,194 of NW_024387152.1, read as the reverse complement.
AATTTAATGTTGTACTGGTGGCTGTAGCTCAGATGGCAGAGCAGGTCAGCCACTAATCAGAAGGTCGGTGGTTCAATCCCAGGCTGCCTCCTGCCTGCATGCAAGGGCAAGATACTAACCCCGTGTTTGCCTACTGGTGGTGGTCAGAGGGCCCGGTGGCGCCAGTGTCCGGCAGCCTCGCCTCTGTCATTGCGCCCCAGGGCAGCTGTGGCTACAATGTAGCTGCCATCACCAGTGTGTGTGAATGACTGAATGTAGTGTGAAGTGCTTTGGGGTCCTTAGGGACTGAGTAAAGTGCTATACAAATGCAGGCCATTTATTTGTACTTGCATAAATCTAAGTCTCTGTTTCGGGCATTAACATTTCTTTTTTAATTGCATAATGTCTCGTAGGTTTGTAGATAGAAGAGAAATTATACGATCATGAACTGGGTATTTGGGCTAGGATGTGCTTTCACTGCCAAAATGGAAAATACAGCAGAACAGCCAAGTTATCCTATTGTTTGAGTTGCACTCAGCTGTATCAAGATAATGTTCATAGAATAATATCACTGCCAATACTCACCTGTTGATTGAATTTCACAAAATGCCAAATAACAGAGCCACAAAATCTCAGCACTGAATCTTGTTTATGAGCACAGTTTGTTTTTTGCAGTCCGGGCTCATATGCGCTGCATACAAATATCCTTTTTCATTCCTCGCCTGCCTAAAATTTCTGCGGTAAAAACACAGCTAAATACAGAGAAGAATTTTGTGTAGACCTGATGAATAAGTTGTCAGTTACAGATCACAGATGACGCCTGTGGAGAGGAGCCGTTCTGTATTTGTTGCTCCTTTTTTCTTTTTTCTTTTAGCTTTGACAAAACAATTGTTAATATAAGAAGCTGTTTGTTTGCTCCAGGAAATAAACACGATGAAAATTAATGCATTATGTGAACAGCAAAGTAATTACCAGTTATTGATGATATCTCTTCAAGCCAACACAATTAACACCAGCAGTTACAAAGCCACGGTTTTTGCGTTTCCTGTTATTTCAGGGTTTCAGGGGGAGCTAACTTCATGCTGATGTTATCAGCACTGCTAGCAGGTCCGCGCATCCATTGAGAAACAATTCAGAGCTTTGGTATTGTGAGCTGTATTGTGAGGGTCCTGACAAGAAGCACTTGAATAATCTTCCCCCTGAGGGCTGAAGCAACCGACTGAGATTTCTCTTTTCTTTTGAAAGGTTTTATTCATTTAATATAATACTGACACATGTACTCAATAGCGGTTAACAGGCGTTTAAAAACACAGATATTAAAACCATTAGAGCATCGATTTATTTTTAGCCCCTTTGATTCCATGGACTGCTTTTTTTTTTTTTTCTTTTGTTTAAACACGTTTACATTTTTCAATATACCGTAACATCTACTTGGTATTAGTCTAACCTCACCCCTGAAAGGATTTTGTCCTTTGTCAAAAAACAAAAGCAAAGAGAAGACTGACAAACTGTCTCTGCATTTTAAAAAATGGCATGTGTGGTAAGCAACAAACTATTTAAGGTAAAATATTCGTATGGAGGTGAAATCTGAATAAAGAAGAGGTTCAGTTTCAGAAACATTTTGACAGCATTAAATGTGTCATGTGTGGCACAGTTAAATTTAAATGTGTCATCCAGACTACATGAGGCAAGCATTCTGGATCCACTCCCTCTTTTTAGCTAGTTTTGTAATACAGAATAGCTGTCTAGAGTCAAGTTTCTGCAATTCCCAGTATGCATATGGAACACAACTTAGCCATAGAAGAGAGATAAAGAATATAGTTTGTTGTAAAGATGTTTTTTTCATCATCTAATCAAGTGCCATTTAGGTTGCAGTTCACTTTGTTTTCAGAAGCAGTAAAGAATTGTGGGTGACTGAGTCTTTTGCAGTGAAGGCCCGAGGACACTCAGCTCTGCTTAAGATGGCGAGCAGTCCTGCGTCTTCAGTCATCATTTTTTGAATATCCACAGGAAAAATCACTGGTTCCTCACTGATGTCCATCAGAGTCCATTTCCTTACGATTTTATAAGTCCGTTGTGCTGTGTAAGTACTTCCACCGCCCTTCTCTAACGCTCCTCTAGACATGGGCGGGACTATCGGGTCACCTGTGAAAGAAAGGGAAGAAGTGAGTCAAAGGTCACCATTTTAACAGAACCCAAAAAGTTTGAAAACAGCCTGAAACAGCAAAGAGAACAGAGAACAGAGCCAGCGCTGGTTTTACATGTCAGTGAAAGGCTTTAAATAATGCAGTGCTGGCTTCTATGTGGAAAAATACAGGAAGAGTCTCTTATTGGTGGAAAACATGACCAACACGGTTTCTGTCTCTTCTGGAACCTAAACAAGACAAGCTTGAATCGTGGCAGGCAGCCCACACTGCCGCACTCTCAGCACTTGGCCCTCTGCCATGTCATTTCGTCTATTTGTCGAGGCGGCTGCACTAATCACATGGCCTCCTTATCTCGGCGATCCATCTTCGCTTTTTCTTTGCTCATACGCTCACTTTTGGTTTATTTCAAGCTATTAGAAGACATTTTCTACCAGCCAGTGATCAAACAGGCACAAACTGCTGTATAACTGCCAGTGCCGGGCATATAATAGACCAGCCTCTCCAAGACGGTTCTTCTGTTTTCCTGCATGCCTTTGCCTCTTATTGAGTTTCCCAGTGGTTTCCCCTCTTAGCCCCAACACATGCTGTCTCTCTGTTATTTCCTCATGGGGCAGACACTCTTTTGTCTGACCTGGGTCCCAGCTAACAAAGTGCGAATACCAGCCATCACTAAGAGAGCTCAGAGCAGTGTTTCTTCCAAGCTGGCAATTGAAACTACTGTATCTAGTCTTGATGGCTCCAGGCCACCCTTCCTGGGTCTGCTCCCATTGCCTTCAGGCGTCTACTCCTGTGGCGGATCAAAGAGTCTGCAGGCGTTTGTTGTCACGCCAGTTCACTATGCACGCACACCGCGGCATCTCTCTGCCTGCTATACTTGAAGGTGCAAAGTCAAAGTCCCTTTAGGTGTTCATCCAGTTGCCTGTTCAAATATGCCTGTAGGTTGCAGTTTCTGTGCCCAATTAAAGGGCGGATTTAGATAGTTAGATCTCAATTTACAAAGCACACAAGAAGTGCTAGGGTGTCATTTCTACAAGCCTTTTTAGACCCACGAGTGCCTTTTTTTGTACTTGGTCCAAAGCTTTTAGCTGCCTATCCTAGTCGCATGGCCACAAGGCAGATGTCTCCTTCAGCGGTACATTTATTTACATTTGACACCAAGTCATAGAAGCTGTGTAACATGTGATTTAGTTTGTGTGCGAATTGAACAAAATCAACTTCAAATCAAACTGAAACAAATTTAATTAAAATATTCTGGTTTTTCTTTCATTAATTATAATGTCTCCTTGTACATGACAAAACCAACAGTCGGGTGTTACAAGGCAGTGTCACCGACACTTGGGACAGACAGAAAAGCAAAAGCTTACATTTTCTGAATTATATTACAAGGTAAAAGTCTTCTTTCATTTCTAAGGTTATTATTTTTAAATAACCATATTAAATCGCTGGCTGCTGGATTAATTACTTCCGTCAAGGAGGTTATATTTGTGTGTTTGTGTGTGTACTGTGTGGGTGCCATTCTGTCTGCAAACACAATTGTCTGAAAGTTTTTGAATGAAATGTAATAAACTTTGTAGGGGTGTTAGAGTGGGGTCATGTTAACAATCAATTTAAATTCGGCTTACATCTACCACAGTCTTCAAGGTCAGCTCAATGATTTATAGGTCAAAAACTGACGAAAGCCATATAACCTAGAAGCTATTATATAAATATTTAAACTATTACTTTTCTACAACTTTCTTTTATGGTAAATATCTTGTTCGTAATATTGTTATACAGAGCTACTAAAAAATATGCTTGTTTGCACTGACAACATATGCAGGAAATGAAATACGGGGTTTATAAATATCACATTACTCTGCCTCTAACTCAAGGTCACACAAGGTCAAACTTTCATAAAATATATTTTATTTTTAAAACTGTGATTAAAATTCTTCTGCCTTTGTTCATTGTATTACATTATAGATGCATCCAAATATAATTTTACATTTGACCTCTGATCTCACTTTTACATTTCAAATCTGCCTTTCTTCCAAGTTGACCCCCAAGATGTGTTATATCTTCAAATAAAGTATTGTCAAGAGAATGAGCTGCCTAGTGAGTCAGATTTATCCTGCACAATATTTCTTTTATATAATAAGTTCAAGTTATCCATGTCACAATTATTTACAAATCAATACCTATTATCAATCACCCACTCCCAAATAATGTTCGTGTAATCAGAGTAAACATCTGATTTTTGCTTCACTGCAAACTTCCTGAAGAACTTTTAAAAATAACAAGAAAAAGAAAACAAATATATGCAAAATACAAAGTAAATACTGCCCTTGCTTAAATATAAGTTAGCATGCAAGCTTTAGTTAGCTTGCAGACAGTTAACGTACCATTACTAATATTTATGTTTCAGTTTTATGTTTGTGACATCTTGACTGCCACACTTCAGGGATTTACAGTTTTTTTCCCATTCTGGTCGCTTATCAAAGTTTAAAGTGACTGAATGTCTTTTTTTAAAGAACACCACATCTACTCGGTATGATGTTACACTCACTGCAGGATATAGGTAGGTAAACTCTATACTCACTGCTAAATTGTTGTCCTTGTTTGTTCACGATTGCACGAGCAGTTACACAAAGACGAACACACCTTCCTTGCATTCTATGGCAGCTCTGCAGCTTGGAGACTGAGCCACGCCCATGTACTCATACATATGATATATTGGCATGATCTAGCTGTCTTCTCACCCCTCTCCTCTCCTCCCTCTTCCCTCCTTCGCTCCTCCTTCCCCGTCTCCAGGTAGGAGGAATGATAGTAGAGTGCCAAATCCTGTTGTGTTGTTCTTACCTTCTGCTGTCTGCTGACCGTTTATGCTTGTTTTTCCCCCAAGTGTTTTTCTTATTCGTTTATCTACCCATCACCTCTGCCTTTCTTTCACTCTCCACTAGATTTTTTCTCTTTCATCCATCTCCTCCTGCCTCTTTTTCCTTTCTCCATATCCCCCTGCCTCTCTCCTCTCTCTCTCTCTCTCTCATACACACTCTATAGTCAATTCAATTTACGAGCAGGTCTTAATGGGACCATAAGAGAACGTTCGATGCTATTGATCTGGATGCCTGCGAATCTTGACCTCAGCGTACGACACGAGAGGAGAAAAAAAAATCACTCTTCATCATCAAGCGAACACATCAGCTAACGCTCTCAAATAGTGCAGATGCACACACACACATAGATCATTGATCAAAGACCTGAATGCAAGAGACAGCAAATATTTGTGCTCCTTAAAACTACAACAGAGTCACTGATGAAGCAGTGCCTGCCTGAAACTGGTTTACTTTAATTATAAATGTCCACTTTGGAGCTGGATTGGTCAGCAACATTCACACATTCACACATCTAACTGTCTTCAAATAGCATCAAACCTCATGTGCTGCTTTATCCAATCAAACCAGACGACTCTTCTTTCTATTTGTCACATTGTCTGACATAACTGAGTGAGGAAACATCAGTTACACTTATAAGAGCAGTACAACACAAATCTGTGCTTAAGATAAGAACTGAAAATGATATCAGGGAAAAAAGGTAAAAGTAAGGAGGGGCTGTTAAGGGGAAAAAAGGTCTTCAGGGGGCACGAGCCACTTAGCTAGGTGAGAGGTGAGCAGAGGAAGCACTGCCAAAAGAATTCTTAATCATCACTATTCACTGTCTGGGAAGGCGTGAGAAGAACATGTGTGCCTTAAGCGCTTCTCACCACTCACTTTTCCCCCAACCACGGAGATGCACGCATCTCTCCTCTCTGACCACGCCTTCAATCAATTATTTAGGCAGAAAACAAAGGTCTGCACCGAGCCATGAATAATGGAAGGTGAGAAGGCAGAGAGAAGGATGGAGGTTAGAAACAGAGGCGTACAGTGACAAGAGGTGAGTCTCGCACAAATTTTTCTCCTCTGACAGACAGCTAAGAGCCTGCTCAGGTCAAGCCACTGAAGAGAAGCCAACAGGTGCAGACGTAGGCTGAGCAGGAAGATATATAGCGTGCATTCACACCTTTTCACACGCACACAAAGACACAGACAGACTGCCAGTACATGAAACTTAACAGGGGGGAAAGAATGTGCACATGCACACACTGCACAAACCGTGCTGTGGAAGAATGAGAGCATAAAAAAATTTTTCCAGGGCATTTACCACTCCAGTGTATCAAATGTGGTGAGTTCTTTTTGCATCGAGTCAGATGACATGCCAGTCAGACGCAGGGAAGCAGGGCAAGTGAGAGTGAAGGGAATTGTGATATTCATATTCAGGGTGCGTGTGTGTTTTATTTGCCTTGTTCTTGTTGGCCTTATTTTTCTTCAGAGAATCTTTGATGTTAGAGCCAAGATGAGTCCAGAGGAAAAGTAAAGAGAGAGAAACTGGGTAAAAAAAAAGTGATATTGGGTGAAAGGAGAAAGAAGACGGGACGGAGACAAATAAGAGAGAAAAGCAGGGAGAAGAGAAGGATATAGTCTAACGTGATAGAGGTGAAAATGGATCACTCTGTGGTTGGTCTGGCTAGGTGTGTGCATGCATGTATGTGTTGAATGGATGGCACGGCAGGGAGAGAGGACGCGTAAAGTGTGCACACAAACCTTTGTGGTCTTGACTTTGTTGCCTGTGCTGCAGCTCCATCCTGTCAGATCTGGGAGCACCTTGCACTCCTCACCTTCCATGCATGGCTGCATCTGACACCACCACTTCTGAGCTACAATGGAGGCTACAAGAAGAAGAGACAGAGTTAATTTTAACTTTGATGAAGATGCAAGTGCAATCATGTGCTTTCATGTGTTTCCAAGACTTGTGTGCGTGTGTGAATTTTGACACCAAAATTTCACATGAACAAAGAGCCTCCAGAAAATAAATGTGGGTTTCAATCCGGTACAGTTATAATAACACGACTTTGGTGCTTTGAGATAAACAGTTGAAAGCACTAATTCTCAAATCAGCGCCCATTGAAGCACCATACAGAACAAGCCACAGCGAGATTATGCAATCAAAAGCGCCAGTCAAACCTCAACAAACAAAACCCAATGTGGAAAACATGATATGGAAAATATAAAATTATATTTCAGCTCGTTTCATTTATTAATTCTGCAAAGGCCTCTCATCACTCGACTCAGATCTAGATGCTTTTTGCGACCACATCGTCCCAGTTCACTGAAAAACTGGTGTGGATGTTTAAATTACTCAACTCATGTATGTCATTATCAGTGATGGGAAGTAAGTAACGCCGTTAGTAACGGCGAGTAATCTAACTAATTACTATTCCTATCGTTACAACGCCATTACAGTTACTAACAGTTACTAACAAGGAAACGCGGTCCATTACTATTTTTCAGCAAACAGATGGTTGAAGCTGTGTTCAGCTCACAGCATCTTATATCAGCTGCACGGGAGTAGCTGTAAGTAATCTGGACGCTACAGCTTTAAGCAGCTGCGCGCTCCCGCGGACGGTGATCACCATCACTGTCTGGCACAACACCTGGAGCTCAGGGGGCAAACGTTTCAAGTGGGTGGGGGGGTCAGCTTCACTCTGCTCAATCACATGAGTGCTGCTGTTTGACTGAGGAAGAATAAAGTAGTCGTGGTAAGCCAATCATATGATCACTTAAAGACAAAGCAACAAGGTGACATATACCAGTTTATAAATTGTGTTGATGGGCCACGTAAAACCAGAGTCACGATAAACAAGATATACGCGGCGTTTTTTCCTCAATAGTTTCCTCACGTTTACTGTCTAAGGACAGCGCAGCGAGCACGCTCTGCTTATGAGCAAAAAACAAAACAAAAAACAGAGGACGTTTTAGGAGTGATGGCGAGAGAAGAGAGAGCGAGAGACAGCAGAAAAAGAGAGAGCGAGTTTTGAGACGTGAGAGATTTGTGACGTTTAGCGTGTTTGCAGTGTGTAGTTAATGTGTTGTCTTGTGTAGTTAGTGTGTAGTGTTGTGGATAGTTTTGTGTTGAGGCGACTGCTGTCTCCAGGTAGAAACAGCAGTGATACACCTGCTGCTGTCAGACCTGCAGGTATCAGGCTGTGATGTTTCCTTTATAGTGGACAGAAATGATGTTTTTGCAGTGGCACAAATAATTTGTGGCATCTTATTGAAGAACAGCTGATTGTTCTGTAAATAGTTTGAAATGGTTATTTAAAAAATCAAGGTAAAAGGTAAATGGATGCAAATAACTTTGTTGTTTGCAAAACTTGTGCATATGATTTTAAAATTGACAATTTATATTTGCATTTAACGTTATGAAATATGATTCATTAAACATGTTTGTGGTTGTTACAGTAAAAAAATATAACTTTTTCTACTCGGATTTTGTTTTTTTTGTCTGATTTTAGATCAATTGTGTTAATACAGTCTGTAAAAAATGAAAACATAACTGTAGATTCAGACACGTGAGGTTGTGCTGAAAAGGATGAGACCAAACAAGTAAACAGTTTTTAAAGGTGAGATGTGGAGGAAACATCAAAAGTAGTTAAAAATGGACAATTATACCCTGGACCCCAGAGGGTTAAACGTTTTTTTAAAGTAATCCCCCCCACCACGCCAATTCATGCCCTTCTTGAAATCGAAGGAGCAGGTGGACAGCCGGTCCCCTATCTTGGTTACATAGAAGCGCGTGTCACTTTCCCGCTGTCCGTTCCTGGCAGGAAAGAGGAGCTAGTCGTGTTAGCACTTGTGGTGCCAGAGTGTCAGTTCAACAGCAGGACCCCCCTGTTGATTGGTACCAATGTGTTATTACGACTTTATGAACAAGTACTTGAACAGGATGGTCCAGAGGTTGTTTGCAAACTCTTCTCTAGAGATTTTGCAGTGATCTTCCAGCATATTGCCCAGATCCATGACCTCAACAACCATGCTCATCCTGTCAGGTTACATGGTGGAAACCCCATCACCATCCCTGCAAAACAAAAGTGCTGCATCACAGGTGATGTCAGGTTGAAAAGGAACAGTCAGACCACATTTGTGCTTGAACCCAATGAGCATCACAGGTTGCCAGGTGGCGTGTTCCTTGAAGCTGCTCTGATGGACATTCCATTTAAGTCTAGCTGCAAGGTCCCGGTCGTCCTGCGCAATCTTAGTGACCATGATGTTACGCTGCAGCCAAAATGCATCATTGCTCAAATATGTGCAGCTCAGCAGGTCACGTCACTTGGACCAGTGAAAGGTGACTCTCATCACAATAAGCCTGACAGTGACAACCTCGAGTTCAATCTTGATGATTCATCAATATCTGAACAATGGAAAGATCGTATCATCACCAAGCTTAGATCTATTCCAGAAGTCTTTGCTGTGGATGACCTGTCATATGGTCACACCACTGCAGTGAAACATCACATCAGGCTACATGACGAGACTCCTTTTAAGGAGAGGCCAAGGCCTATTCATCCCAGTGACAGGGAGGCAGTCAAGGAGCATCTTAAAGAACTGCTTGATGCAGGAATCATTAAAGAGTCACAGAGCCCTTTTGCATCCCCAGTGGTCTTGGTCCGGAAAAAGAATGGTTCTATCAGGTTATGCATCGACTACAGGAAGCTAAATGCTCGAACCATCAGAGATGCATACGCTCTTCCGAACATTGAGGAGACCTTTGCTGCCCTTAGCGGTGCTAAATGGTTCTCCGTCATGGACCTTAAATCTGGTTATTACCAGGTTGAGATGGCCGAAGAAGACAAGCCTAAAACCGCTTTCACGTGTCCCCTCGGCTTCTTTGAATTCAATCGCATGCCTCAGGGTGTCACGAACGCACCAAGCACTTTTCAGCGCCTTATGGAAAGGTGTGTCGGTGACTTGCATCTCAATGAGGTATTGGTGTTTCTGGACGACTTGATTGTCTTTTCAGACACATTGGAAGAACATGAAGCACGACTCATGAAGGTGCTGAACCGTCTTAAAGATTTCGGTCTAAAGCTTTCTCCGGAGAAATGTCACTTCTTTAAGACGTCAGTGAAGTATCTTGGTCATGTTGTGGATGCACGAGGAGTTCATACTGACCCTGACAAGATATCCGCCTTGAGAGACTGGCCTCGTCCTTCAAATAGGAAAGAGCTTAAATGTTTCTTAGGCTTCGCTGGGTATTATCGGCGGTTTGTCGAAGGATATTCCCAGATAGCCAAACCTCTTAATAGCCTGACAGCAGGCTACTATCCACCAAAGAAAAGGGGCAAAGTGTACAAGAGGGAGCGCTTCACGCCTCTTGTGAGCCCTAATGCACCGCTCGGTGAGGAGTGGACTTCGGAGTGTGAGAGTGCATTCAGAACTCTGATTAAGAAATTGACGTCTGCGCCCATCCTTGCTTTTGCGAATCCACAACTACCATATGTTGTACATACTGATGCTTGTCGCGATGGATTGGGGGCAGCGCTCTATCAAGAGCAGGAGGGGAAGCTCAGAGTTGTCGCGTATGCCAGTCGAGGTCTTTCCAAGAGCGAGAGAAACTACCCCACGCACAAACTCGAATTCTTGGCCTTAAAATGGGCCGTTTGTGAAAAGTTCAGTGATTTCCTTTATGGGTCAAGTTTCACTGTGCTTACCGACAACAACCCCCTCACATACGTCTTGACATCTGCGAAGTTAGATGCTGCTGGTCATCGCTGGTTAGCCGCTCTTTCTACTTACCAGTTTACCATCAAGTACAGAGCAGGGCAGGCCAACCGTGATGCAGATGGGTTATCCCGGCGGCCTCAAGGTCCGCCTCTTGAGGATGAAGCTTTCACTAAAGAAAGAGAGAGAATAGAGGACATGAAAAAACGGTTCATGGAAGCAGGAGATGACATGGATCATGAGGTGTTCTCTGCATTATGCCAACGTCATCTTGTGATGGTTAAAGATGAACGTCAACCTCATTCAGAGCAGCCTGTCATTGCGGAGTCTCTTGTTGTCGACCCTTCTGTAGTGCCTGATGTTTTCGGTGAGGACACTTTACCATCCATGGCTAACTCTGACTGGTGTAATGCTCAAAATAATGATCCATCTCTCTCACGTGTCATCACCTTTGTGAGGAGAGCTGTAAAACCCAGTTTCAGAGAGACAAACCTTGAACATCCCGATGTCAAACTTCTTCTCAGGGAGTGGAAAAAACTTGAACTCAGGGATGGTGTCCTGTACAGGAAGTGGTCTGAGCGAGGCGAACTGGTGTATCAGTTGGTCTTACCCGAACAGTTCAGAGAGAGGGCACTGCAAGGAGTGCATGATGATGTTGGCCATCTCGGTTCTGAGCGTGCACTTCAGCTTGCTCGTGCCAGGTTCTACTGGCCGAGAATGGCCAGAGACATCGAGGAGAAGTGCAAAAAGTGCGAACGCTGTTTCAGGCGGAAGGCTGTGCCTCAGAGGGCCGCGCCTTTGGAAAACATTTCTGCTACTTATCCACTTGAACTTCTTTGTATGGATTATCTATCCCTTGAGCCGGATGATAGAGACACGAGAAACATTTTAGTCATCACCGACCACTTTACAAAATTTGCTGTGGCGGTGCCGACTAGGGATCAGAAAGCCAGAACTGTTGCGAAGGCTTTATGGGAGAACTTTATTGTTCACTACGGGTTCCCCAGTCGTCTACTCAGCGACCAGGGCAGGGACTTTGAGTCTAAGACGATCAGAGAACTCTGCACACTGATTGGAGCAGACAAAGTTCGTACCACCCCGTACCATCCCCGGGGAAACCCAGTGGAACGATTTAACCGGACCCTCCTTGGTATGCTAGGGACCCTGGAAGAGAGAGACAAATATCATTGGAGAGATTTTGTCAAACCTCTGGTCCACGCATACAATTGCACGAGAAACAGTACAACAGGCTATTCGCCTTACGAACTAATGTTTGGTAGGCAGCCCAGACTGCCAATTGATCTTGTCCTGGGAATCCAACCTGATATGGCAAGTCACAAGACCCACTCAGAGTATGTCAAGGGCCTTCGTCAACGCCTACAGGAGAGCTACTCATTAGCTGCTAAAAATGCCAAGAAGATGGGAGAGAAGAACAAGGCTAGGTTTGACAGGGAGGTCAGGGCAGCTGAACTCTTAGAAGGGGATAGGGTCTTAGTGAGAAACGTGAATATCAGGGGGAAACACAAACTGGCAGATCGGTGGGAACAGAAAATCCATGTTGTTGTCAGACGGATTAGCGACAGTCCTGTTTATGTAGTCAAACCTGAGACAGGGGAGGGGCCACACCGTACGTTGCATAGAGACCTTCTTTTGCCGTGCGGGTTCCTACCTGTAACTGAGATCAGAGAGCAAAGTTCTTCCACTGACGCATCGAGAAAAATGAGACTGAGGGGCAAAACAACAAAAGGCGTGCAAGGGGACACTGATTGTCAGGAGGACGAGTCGTACAGTGATGAAGATGAACTGTATCCTAATACATGGATGCCAGAAATCATCACGAAGAGTCCTTTCCTGCAGAGGGAAGGAGGCTTCAATGAGCCTCAGCCAGTTTCCAGGGTATTAAACCCAGACACCCCTTCTTTTGTGCCCCAAAGTTCCGCACACTTACCTGAAAGACCTACTCACGAGCTTCAACCAGGAACTCCTTATGTTAGCTCTGAGAATAGTGGTTCAGTTACACATCCTACTTCACACTGTAGGACTCCGGACCATATTGTCATTGATATTCCTGAACCTGATGTGACACAAATCTCACCTGATGAAGAGAACACAGATCTCATCACCACAGACCCTGTAGTTGCAGACACTGACAATGTAGTATCTGAGAGTCAAGAGTCCGAGAACGCAAGTGTCCGGCGTTCTACTAGGGAGAGACGTCCGCCTCGGAAACTCACCTACGATGAGCTGGGGGAGCCTTTAACCTTGGCCATTAGTTCATTCTTTCAGGCTTTAGGGGCTGCTATTTCACATGTGTCTGTACCTGTAGGGGCAGGTATGCATGCTGGGACTCATGCAGTCTAGAGGGGGAGAATGTAACCCTGGTAAGATTTACAGCAATCAGAAGTACAGGGTTCTTTGAATGCATCGTAGTACTTGTTTGATAGTTTAATTTCCGGGCTTGCCCTGAAGGCACCATCTGCAGCTCCGTGCGCGTGAAGGTGTGGTGTAGAGGAAAAAGGACGGCAAGGAAAAACTCCATGCTGCCGCGGAGCACGGTTTTTTCCAGTTGAAAGAGAGAAAAGAGGTTCAATTAACATTTGTGAGAGAGCTGTCGTTAGCGGTGAACCACAGACGGGTACCTACCTGAAAGGAGTCGGAGTATTTCTCCGAACTTTTTGAACTATTCTGGTGAGTTAGCCTAGCTCACTTAGCACCGCTATTGCAGTTCAATGCACTGAAAAAAATAACTAACCAGTCAGAATAGTAGTAAATGTGTTTAATGATGTTTAAGATGTGTTTTCATAGTATTGCAATGTTGTGACAGTTTTGTTTATTATGAGTGTCTAGTGTTTTTACTTTCTTGGGCCTGCTAGTTCAGCCGCGACCAGCTAAGTGGTTATGCGCAGTTCACGTGCAATAGCTGTGCTGTAGCTGTAACTGCGGGTGATGCACAGTAATACCGGTGTATTTACTTTTAATGTGTCACAAGATGCAAATTTATTTTAATATTTCAAAAGAACCAAGGACATTAGGAACAAGGACATTTAAGGAATGTGGACATCTAACGTTCTGCGTATTTGTGTGCAGACTGGTTTTTTTTTGAGGTACAGTTCCATGGGTGCCAAGTGAGGAGCTGGTATCGTGGGTCTAAGACACTGTTGCTGCTGTGGAGGCCTTCTCTGTGTAAGGACGCCGACACGTTGATGCCTGCCGTACCAGGAGGGCGGTAGGGAAAAAAACAAAAGGAAGCCCACCTGAGAGATACCTTATCATTTTCTTTGCTACTTTTTCTCCGCCTGAGATTCAGGTCGTTTTCAGTTCTTAACCCAGGACAGTGGGTAACTGAATAAACTGACACCATAAGGAACTGGACACTCACATGCTATTTTCTTTTCTTTTTCCTTTTCTTTGGGGTGTTGAAATATTGTGTTTCTTGTCTTACATCTATTTTGATTGTTTCAATTATTTTGTGATGCATTTGAGATGGTTACTGCATTTGAAGGTATCCCTACATTGAGGATGAGCAAAGGGAACTGATCCAAAGAAGAAATATATAAAGCAAACTTTGTTTCACAAACCTGTGGTCGTGCGTGTTATGTGGGTTGGAAGTCTTATTGCTCTTACAGAGTCGCTACCGCCAATCTCCTTCCCAAACCTAGATTCAGATATTGTAGACATTGCACTTGGGCGAGCAGTATAGATCATCTCTTTATAGATAGAGGGACACACGTCCAGGTTACACTTCTTTTCTATTTGTCGTCATCATTTCTTTCTTAAATTCAATATTTTTAATATTGAATTAATTTTAAGGCCAAAAGTAATAGTATTTGTAACGCCCTCTAAATGGTGTTTGGTTCAGGAAACCTGTGTCCGTACAGGAAGTGACAGTATGTCAATGACTTAACTGTAAAGGCTGGAAGGTAAAAATCTACGCTAGCAAAGTTGGAAAACAATACCAGCTAAAGTGCTGGAGCCAGAGAGGCTATAGAAAAGGACTTTAGTCTGGCCCTATAGCCTGAAGGAAGTTCAGCTGAACCATCTGACAAATCCAAAAGGGATGGAAGGTCTTGGCCCAGGCTGTGTTCAGCAGTAAGAAAGTACTACTAACATCATCCGGCGGTGAATGATGCAAACCAATCGGTGTTCTTTAGAAGAAACACTCTGAAGACTCAGGGGAAGCCTTGCTCGGTGGACCAGCAAAGTTACTGGAGGGAACGTGCAAGTTTGACCAGTCTGCATCAATCAGTAATCTCTAGAGCAAACAGTTGCTTTAGTGGCTACTTGAGGCTGGCTCCAAAAGCACTTCACTCCCCACAGACTTCCATATTCAAATCATCAACAGCATTAAAAAAACAACAACATTTAAATCCTGGTACAAAAAAATTGGTTTTATTCCTCTGTGAATAACTTTGCCCTTCATAACAACTGAAAAGTGGATGTTTTAGATTCACCAGTATCCCAACACAGGGGAGCTGGAGCCAATTCTCTGCTAGGCCTCACCTCCACTAATTAGACTCATAGAACTACACTTATCTGCTATATCTGCTATGCTTGTGTTGTTGGTGTACTTCTAATCAAGTTATCTGGCAAATAATATAGCCTTCTGTATTGTACAACACTTTGTGCTTCAGGTTTGCTGACTGAAATTCAACTGTTTTATTTAGCGCTAGTTATCAGGTGTGTGTGTTCATTTGCTGCAGTTAATGAATATAACATATCACCAGAGCTGGCTAGCAATAGCTGCTAACTTAGCACACCACCCTGTCATCCACATTTAGTGAAAATAAACACAATGGCAGCAAAAATAGTAATATGAAATCTTCAGAATATGAAGTTGAAACCACTGGGTGAAATCATGGTGCCTTTATTAAAATCAGTCTACATGTGTTTTTCAAATGTAAAAAGGTCCCTCAGGAAGATAACGCAGGACTAGAAAATATTAAGGTCGTTTGTGCCATCTGGTCCTACAAGCAGATTGAGAGCTGGGTCTGTATTCTCAACATTAACCGCCTGGTTGCCTTGACTCAGTTTGTAGTTTTATTGCACAGAATTTCAAGGCACGACAGGGGGGCTCATGAACGTGTCTTATTTTGGAACCTCAAAATTGCCTCATTTCTCTACAGACGATGGGCTTCTGTGGCTTCATCAGAGAATGACCTTCAGTGTGCACTGGGGCCGTTTGCAGCTGAGCGTGAAGCTCAAGTTTGAGGTTTTTCTGGCATGTCCAACTGGGACGAGAACCTGCTGTATATGAAGAACATGCTGAAGAGATTACATATGTCATCTGGCCCGAGAGGACCTCAGGATATCACATTAGGTGCAGGAAATGTTACTGGGGAGAGGGACAGCTGGACAGCCTGGTGACACTGTAACCCAGAAAGGAATAGGTTTGTGCTTTTTAAGCAAGAGTTTATAAAGCTTTGGATTAGATCCATATCACAATCCTGATGCATCTGATGAGTCATGAATTTAGTTTGAAACAAAAAATAGTTTTTAGCCACAAAATAGATGGTACGGCCTTCACAGAGACCCAGTCTCAAGATTGACTAAAGGGAAAGGAGACACCTAGAGGAATGAAGAATAAATATGGAAAGTACCCCAAGATCCTTTTAGCTACCTGCCAACCAAGTACCTAAAAAATGGGCACAAGTGTCTGTAGATAAATTGGTGTTGTTTCAAAGACAAACGGTGGTCACATCAAATATTGATTTGCTCTTTGTATGAGGTTTATTGTATATAGCATCTTTGAGTACCTAGAAAAGTACTCTATGAATAAAATATATATAAACATTACTCACCCAAGGTATGAATTCTTTAGGCACAAACATTTCACTCCTCCAGATTCATACAGACAAAGACAGACATGATGGAAGACTTGTTTTGTTTTTGTCATTTAGTTCAGGATGTCATGTAGAAAAAAATGATATGAAAAGTAAAGCAAAGTAGATTTCTAGTTGAGTTTATATATGTGACAAAGAGGGGGAAGAAGTGCTACTTATTTAATCCCACCACTTCTCCAAAAGTCATCATTGATTATTTGTCCAACTTCCTTATTATGAAGAGATATCTAATCACATCAGTACATACATGGTGTAATAAGATAATATTATCTTTTTTATGACCCCATAATGTCACATTCATTTTGCCAACAACCTCCACATTCAAATTCTGAATATGCACGAATTATCAATTAAATAAGCATTTGTTTCTTTTTTTGCTTTCAGACTCCCAAGAGAAGCTTAACACAGTAACAAACTAAACACTTCAAAAAACTTTAATTAACATTGATACTTTGAGCTCCCCAACTCATCTGACCAATTATCTTGTACACTAATTCGTCTCTGACACACAAAATATGAATAAATAAATGCGCTTGCCATGAGCGACAACATAAAAAACACACATGAACACACACAGCAATACTCTGTCTTCCAGGTTGTTTCTCATATTACAGATGTCCGACCCACATTCCCACTGTTTGTGAGTGCCTTTTTTCTGCTCTCTTTAGTTGACATGCATTGGAGCTGACTTCTTCCATTTACATTCAGGACAACATGGAAAGAGAACCTCATCTAGTCCATCAGAGGGAGAGCGAGCGAGACGGACAGGAAGACAGGCGGAGCAGGAAATGTTTGAAAGCACAGGAAACGCCTAAAAACTATTTCCATCGTTAGAACTCACACCAACCATCTCCAACATCACTCACTGCCCACCCCACGCACACACTAAAACATTTATACAGCCGTGCCCATCTGCTGATGGTTCTGCCTGTGAATTATTTACCAATGGAAATGCAGGAACAATCTAATTGAAAAGAAGGGAGCTGCATTGGAGATAAAACTCCCTCCAACCCCACCCTCCACCCCCGCCTTGTATGATAAATGCTTTCCCGTCGATGTAGTCAGATTCTTCTGCTGTTGTCTGTTGTTTTGTATTCTCAAAGCTCCCCTTCTGCAGCTGTCTGCAATTACCACAACGTTAATGACTCTGTACCTCTGTGAGTTAAATATGGGAGTGCTGTCCTTAAATTTGTAGTTTCAGTAAGTATGTGGCTGCTGCACAGGCTGTTTGCATCACCAGTGGAGACTGAAGCAGCACAAGGCAAATGTTGCCTAACTTAACTTCTGGCCAATTAACACTAGTGTACTTTAAAAGACAAAATTGGAGATGTACTGAATGCAGTTTTCACACCTCTGTAGAAAACTTCTTGTTATCTAAAGTTAGACAGGCAGAGCCAGCAGTAACTTTTCACATTGGCCTTCATGAAAAAAATAGTACATAGGGGAAAAAAAGGTTTCTTTGAATAAAGATTTCAACCACAGGTTTTTATCATGAGAGAACATAAATTAAAATGAAAAAAAATATTACAAAGTCTAATGTTTACAAATTGGGCAGGTTGGAAATCAGCAAATCTCCATTGTGCATGGCTTCGAAGCTGAAGGAAGGCTGCTTGCAGTCATTTCACACTCCGGCTGCCTAAGTATTACAACCAGGTGATATGTGTTAATAAGTTTGGAGTCAGCTGAGACTAGGGATGGGTATTGATAAGATTTCCACGATTACGGTTCCATTTTCGATTCTGTTTAACGATTCGATTCTTTATCGATTCTTTTTAAAAAAAGGAGAACACTAAGGTCGATTAGCTCAGAACTTTGTTTTATATCTTCTCTTTGAACAAGACAGACATTTAGGAGTAACATGGCCTTACAAACCCAACAGTGAGATCTTAAGAGATCCAGCCTACGGCTCTTCAATGGGGTGTCACAGGGTCCCCAGGAAAAACATTGTAAATGTAAAATAATAAAATAAATATTCTTCTGTAGCAATAACAAAGTATAACATAAATTATTCAGTAGCAATTACACAAGAATATCCAGTAATGTCCCTGCCTACAATTAAACACATTCACTTACTGAAAACCATCTGCTGTGGCAAACGGGTGCAAGCCTTTGACCACAAACTGAGTCTCTGCTCGGTGACATTCGTCTATCCTGGCCTGAAAGGAGACGCTGCCGGCAGACTGCAGCGAGAACTGCCAGCATCTGAGGCAGACTCTGTCTCTCATCATGGTCACCTAAACGCACAGTAATGGCAGGTTTGTAATAAGGCAGATCGCGCTAACATAATATGCACTGTTCTTGATTATTTACCTGCCGCATTAACGGGAGAGGACGTGCAAACGTTACCGCTGCTGCTGGTTGAGATTCACGAGTCCGGAGCGGAATTAAAAACACGACATTCATTTAAGGTCATCGTGTGTTTTGTGAGCAAATGCTTTTGCATATTCATAGTGTTTCCTTAAATGAAATATCTACTTTGCAAGTATTGCAAGTTGCCCTGTTGTCATCCGTTCTCGTAAAGTATAACCAAACTTTTTAGCGTTTGAGCCGCCGTGTTTCCTGCCAGGTAAATGACGCTCCGCAACGTGGTGACGTCATTCGGGGCGACTGGAATCGATAAGGGAATCGTTTGCAAAATGGCAAACACTTCCAAGGAATTGAAACAGTGGGAACCGGTTCTCAACAAGAGCCGGTTTTCGATACGCATCCGTAGCTGAGACTGAAGAAGTCACTTGAATGAATGACGAAACGTTTCTCGTTGGTAATACTACCTCTAGGTGAACAGAATCTACTTCCTGCGATTTGCTTCCCTGAATGATTGCACATGAAGTTTATCTTTGTTTGGGTTTTTTACCTGTAGTTACTTGAAGTCACAGACTGTCAGTCACTTTCTAAGGTCTGTAGCCGCCACACTGCTGCAAATTGCTTCCAATGTGAATGCAGCTTTAAAATAAGATACAAATATTATTTATGTATTCATTATTGTTGCACTCGCTCAAGTTGGAGAACTTTTTTTTTCGTTTGTTGCTCCACCATACTGTTGCCAGATTACATTTCTGCTCCATTAGAAAGTCAAAACAATGGAAATAAAACATAGAAAAAAAGATATATAGTCAAAAGTATTTTTGACAAAAAATATATGGAGGAAAAAAACAATGTCACACTGGGGATATGCAAAGTACTACAGGCAATTTGGTCATGCTGCCATTGAGTATTGTGGATGCATTCTTTTGGATATGTGATGTCATTTACCACAAATGTTTAAAGATAGCAAAGATGGTGGTTTGCTATCTTTGCTTCTTGGTTGCTCAGTAGATGATGTTAATTCCTTTCTGTGTCCAGTTGGGTTGCTAACTGTCCCATTTTAGCTGGGACATCCCGTATAATGAGCAAAATCAGTCCTTTATTCTACCTTAAATGTCCTGCATATTGACTGTTACCTGCAATGTCACATACAGTGCATATTTACACAATACCCAGCTGGTTGTGCATTGTGCTTCTGGTACACCAGAGTGTCCCTTATGTGATAGTTAGAAATGTTGTAACCCTGATGTCCAGTGTGTCAAAGTCTAGTCTCCGTGTTTTGTCTTTAGCATCTCCTGTGGAAGTCAGTCTTGTCTCCATGTTTGTTTACCTTTCTGTCTGCTTAGTTCTGCCAAGTTCCTATGTCCTAGTCCATGTCAACAGTGTTTGTTACTTCCTGTTTTGTTCTGATAGCCCTGTGTCTTGCACGTGTTGTGTTGAGTTTGCGTTCCCACGTCTCATTAGTTAGGTTCTGTTCAGCCGTGTCGCCAGGAGTCTCCAATGTGAGAAATCGTGCTTCTTAGCCAAAACTCAAGTCACTTACAGCATGTGCCAGATCAAGGAAAAATGCAAAAACCCAGCTTGCACACAGTACCCCATAAATATTGTCTGGGGACATCAGTGTTGTGTGTCTGCTGAGGACTTTTGCTGTACATAGCAAAAAATAAATAGATGTCTCTCACTTACACTGTATTGCACATGTACTCGTGCCCAGAGTACTGCACACACTCGTGCAGCGCTGCTTCTTTGAAGTGCTGCATCACTTGGCTGTAATGGAATTCTATAGCTGACTGCTGACTGGAGGCTTTGGAGGGGGGTGGATGGAGAAATAGGTGGATGCAGAGAGAAATGACTGGAGCTGTAGGTGGAAAGGTGGGAAAACTGATTGAAAGAAACAGCTGGACTGTTTTTGTGTTGATGTGAAGAATTGTGCCATTTGTTTTCAGGGGGTTTTGCATATTTGGATGTGCGTCTGCGTAATTGTGTGTTTGAAAAGTCAATGTGTGAGACACTGATATTATATGTGTGACCTGCAGAGAGATAAACGTTTTTTTTTGTTTTTCTAATGGCTGTTAAAAACAAACAAACAAACAAAAAAAAAACCTCAACCTCACTCACAACTTCAAAAAGGCTCTCTGGAGTAAGGATGTAAGTGCATGCATCACCCTTCATCCTCTTTCCTTCCTTCTTTTCGGCCTACATTTTAGCAGGGGACAAGAGGGTACTGTAAAATTACCTTTTGATTCATCCCCTTTCATTATGCAAATAGACTTCATTATCTGCGCTGACTCTAAAGTGTTGTTATAATGTATTCATTAGTCTACATGTAGAGAGAGTGTTCACTGAAGGGTACTCAAGTGTGTACAATTTTGCACGCTCCCTATTTTTTTATAGGCACTTGTATACACTATATTCAATAAAGTGTGTGTGTGTGTGTGTGTGTGTGTGTGCCCGTGCACCTGTCTGAACATTGCATTCCTGTTCATAGCTAATGCTTAAAATTACAGTAAAAACTGAGGTTGAAGCTTCTTCAGTACAGAGACATATTTACAAGTGAAATAGATTATGTGGGTGTAACGTAATTAAAAACACAATTAAATCAAAATACAAGCAGTGGGGAGAAATGCACTTGTAGAGCATCATTGGCCTACACCTGCACCTTCCTAATCACTGTTGTTAGATTATAAAAGGGAGGAGAGGAGGGACAAGTTAATATACTAGACTTCAGTTAGATTTTTCATATATTTTGCAGCTACTGTTCACAGAAAAGATGTCTCCCTGAACGTTAACATCATATTTCTATAAAATACTTGTTATGGGTGTTATCTTGAGGGTAACTAGAGAACATAATACTAGTCTGTAATGATGTAGTTGTAAGCTGAGTCTCAAAAGAAGATATAATAATGGACCTTTTTCAGTGTTGTTGTCAAGAATAAAAAAGGTAATTTTCTAGATTTTTTTTGTCTTTGTTGTCAATAAATTTACTAAAAAAAAAGAGCAAAACAATTGATCTCAATAACAAGTACATTGTGTTTTCCCAACCCTGACGTATCTTCCCTCTGTACTGTAAAGCCCTATTGTTCTCCAAACATTCATTTAAAGTTTTTAGTAATATTAACTGTGTGAATAAGGTTGTGAGATAAAGAAGCTCAGGTGCTTTGTCTTTTCTGCTCATAAACAATTGCATCAGAAAATAAAGAGCTCTGAATGTATAGAGAATAAAGTTTGTATTTAACTCACTGGCCTCTTGGTACAGTGTGACTGTTCAACTGCTCATTAAAACAAAGGTCTCCTCAGCTAAACACAGGCAGCAACTCGGTGCATTTAGTCATCTAGAATTGGTCATTGGAAAAATGTTGCCTGAAATGATGAGTCTGGATTTGTGCTGCAACATTCAGATGATAGAGTAAGAATTTGTCATAAATAACGTAAAAGCTTGGGTCCGTGCTGCCTTGAACTGAGATTGTTGTAGACAGTGAAATGTTGCAGGTGATATATTTTGGCACATTTTGGGCCTTTTAGCATCAGTTGCCCAACTGAGCTTTTTTAAATGCCACAGCATACTTGGAGTAGCCTACCTGAATAGTGTTGCTGACCTTGTCCATCCCACACTGCACCTGTCTTCTGATGGCTGCTTCCTGCAGAATAATATGTCATGCCACCAAGCTCTAACCATTTCAAAGTGGTTTCTTTAACATAATAATAACTGAACTAAAAAAGACTCCACAGACACCAGATGTGATTCTAATAAAGCACCTTTGGGATGTGGTGGAATGGGAGATTTGTATCATGGATTTTGAGGTAACTGTATGATCCTGACATTCCAATATAGACCCCAAAAAGTCTCTAAGGAACATTTCCAGCACATTGTCTAAGAATTAAGGAATTATTAAAGTGTCCGGCCAGTGTGTATGACTTCTTTTCATTCACAGAGTTTGAGTCCAGTTTGAGCCAGTGCACTTTTTGGTCACCTCCATACTCTAATGCACAGGTCATCCAAATTATTCTGGCTATGGATAATAAATGGGACACCCTCAGCACCACTTACTGCTCAGTGGAACAGTTTCTCTAAAGTCGCTTTCCCTCTTTGCTTCTGAGGACAGAGAGAAAATATTTTCTGCCTCAATCATTTTTTTTAACTTTGTGCTTTGTGATATTGTATTTATCATCAACGTGATAGTTTTAAAAATGATGTTTTTGGTTGCTATAACAAAGATAAATAAAATATGTCTTATTAACCTTGACTAGGTTTTTTGTAGTATGTTTTCTCACTCACCCAGCTACACCCACACAAGGCCCAGGAGAAAACTTGGGGTTAGTATCCAAGGATGCTTCAGCAAGTGGGGTTCAAACGGGTAAGCCTGAGATTACTCCAGCAACTTGTTTATTTTCCCATCTCAGTCATCAGCTCCTGCAGAGCAGGCAGCATCATGCCTTAATCGCTTTTTCACCACAGCTTCATTATGAGTCTTCTGTACTTCTGTTTTAGTGAATAAGTGCCTCACTATCAGCTGATGGGGTGATGTTAGCATCTTCTGTTGCCCCCCACTCCCCCTCCAGACCGTCTTGTTGCACTTTGTCTATTTCCCACAACAAAAGGAGCCAGCTGAGGTGGTTCAGGCATCTAACTCTGATGCCTCCTGGTTATCTGAGGTGTTTCACGCATGTCCTACCAGGATCAGGCAGACCCAAGACAGACTGGAAAAATTGCATCTCTCTGCTGGAGGAGCTGGAGTAGGTAGGTGGAGAGAGAAAGTGGTGGGTTCTCTGCTTAGACTGCTACCCAAACCTGACAGAGAATGGATGATTAGAAATATTCTTTAATATTTTTTTTAGTCAGATGAATTCATGGTTGGTTTTATTCAACAAGACTTGTGTAATCACCAGAATAATATCTTTTAGCTTTAAACTGTTTTCATCAGCATGTTAGGATATTAGTTTTGTCTCTAGCATAGTTACAGTAATAACCTTCTGACACACACATATAAATTCAGCTTGTTAGTGACAGAAACAGACATCTTTTTTGGTTAAGTCTGTGTTTGGAACTGAAACTCTCCTGAGTTTCCAGCACACACTGTCTGTGACTGTAATTATGCAAAATAGGTCATTAACTTAATAAACAGCATCTGTAAACAACAGCACAACAACACAGTGTCTTTGCTTTCTTTCTTTCCCTCTTTCTCTGCGTCAGTTCACTCCCTCCATCTCTCCATCTATTAATTCTTCCCCTTCATCCCTCTCCAAGTTTAACACTGTGGTCTTTCAGTGTTGCCGTCTGAAGTTGAGAGAAGAAAACATCCGTGCTATCTCAATAGCTAAATAAACAGCTGATGGCGCAGCGAGGGAGCTGAATGGGTTTAATGAGTAGACTGTGGTAGTGTGGCCCAGATCTAGTTTCTAGACTGTCGCTAAGCCGCTCGCAAAAACCAAACTGACAATAACAATCATCAACAACAAGTCTCATTAATTACAGCAGCGACACTCGTGGTCTCCATTTTCCAGCAGACCCAGACAAACTCCCAGTGTGTGCTGAGTGAGTGTGTGAGAGGTATCTTTTTCAATCGTTGTCCCCTTCTCCCCCTAATCCTCCTCTACTTCTCCTCATCCCCATATCTCTTCCATGTTCTGTAATGCTCTTACTCGAACTTGGCATCATCCCACCCTCACATCCTCAGTGCTCCACACTAAATGTCAACAACTGAATATTCATCACAGCACTGACACCCCTCCCCACCGTCTCTCTAAATCTCATCCCAGACAGGGGATGCTTTGTGTGTGTGTGTGTCTCTCCCTTCACAGACTGATTAGCAGCAGATTTGAATATTACCAATTACCAATATTAGAATTGTAATTTCCACAATATTCTGCTTCTCCACCCTCAAGGAGAGCAGAGCTTTTCCCCCGTTTAGTAGCTGCAAAGGCATGCAACTATATTCTATAGTAATATTTTACTATATTCAAAGAAGATGAGCTGGGGAAAGGGAGTGGTGAGTGAATGGTGAAGATAAATGATGATTTATATCCTAAAGTACTTCTTGTTTGTTTTTTCTTTCCCCGTGTATTATAATTTTTTTCTTCAACATAGCAGATCTGACAAGTTGAAAAGCTCAGAGTCCTAAAAGGCATCTAAAGGATGCTAAAGTGAATTCTCCAGCCGAAAACAACCAAACCGTCTAAAACTTTTCTTTTGTAGTCTAAGGTTTTATCAATGACTTTTCCACACTGCTGTATTTTTTTGTATATTTGTTACAGTTACATCATCCAAATGTATTATTACACAAAGATAACCCAATTAAAAACATTTTTCTTTTAAAAATTATGATTTTTTTTAAGAGAAAAAAACATATGCAAACATATCTGCTCCTATGTGGATATAGTAATTATCCCTTAAACATAATCTGATCATTGCCCCACTGTAGAACTCAAGTAAGCTCCAGGGCTTGAACTGAGAGAGCAGAATTCATAGCTCAATTATGGCAAGTTGTTTAGGTCTTCAAGCAGCAAAGAAGCAGCAGCCAAAGACTGTTGGTGTGATGTTTTTTTCATGAAATGCTCTGATCTTTGTTCCAGATGTGCTGGGATGCAAGTCTTGCCTTGTCTTGCCAGTCCAACGAACATTTGGCTTTGTGTTCTTTTTGGTCAGTGGTGGTTTTCACATGAATAGTAACTTTAACGGATGCAAGTGAGGCCTGCAGCTCTTTAAATGTTGTTTTGGGTTCTTTCGTGACCTCCTGATTGAGTCATCAATGTGCTACAAAGTTACAAACCTTAGAAATAGCTTTGTAATCCTCACCAGACAGATGTTACTAGCTTTGCTTCTCAGCTCTTTTTTTAGATCTTGGCATGATCTTCACATGAAAAGCTTTTCCAAATGCACCGTACATCACTGTGTGACACAATTGTATGATACCTACACAGCAGCTAGTTTTGCGTGGCCTCAAACTAAGAATTTGCAGCCAGCTCCCTTGTAGTATGTTATTTTATTTACTTGCTATTACTTCTTCTCACCCTAAAGTGTTTCAGGCACAATCAAAGCATGCCAGGTGTTCTGCTGTTGGCTGCAAACACAAGAGTCTTCTTCCACTCCAGACATCTGCAGAACTGACGATTCAGTCTATTTTCAGAGCTATGTTCCCACAACAACAGGGCAGTCACCAGTGTTACCATGCTGCATGAATAATTTGGCTCCGGTGCCAGTCGGACAGTCCTAGAGATCGGTAGGTAAGTGCCTGGTATCTATCAGTAAAAGGAAAAACTGTGCTGTTTCTGACTGATTGTGAGTGGTTGCTGGAGGTTGCTGGCTGTCAGTGGCATGGAACTGATTGCAAAGAGGTAAACTGTACTGCACTGAAAACCTATTTGTAACTGGTTTGGTCACTAGCGGGTTTCTCCGGGTTACATGGAAGATATCGACCTGTCTGCAAACTCTTGCAAACTACCCACCACACAGCTATGAAAAGTGTGACACAAAACAGAAACTGATGAAATTCATGATAACAGTAAAAGGTGCACTTATGTGTAGGTTTCAGCTTAAGGTACAGCTGTCACTTGGGTGAATGGCCTCAGTTTCTGGTCTGTGTTTTCAAGTTTTATGGGTGTAAATGAAAATGAAATAAAAGAGTTTGTGGCCCACCGCTCACCAACCCAGTTGGGGAATAAACATTTTCCCATTGCAGAGGTTGCCAGGTAGCCTGTGTGACCAAGGCCATCATCTGTGCCTTTCTTTGGACATGTCACAATTCGTAGACATTTTAAAACCCACCTGACCAGTAGACAGTGCCTTTTGTGCCATTCAGCAGCGCATATGGAAAAACTAGAAAGTGACTCAGCCTAGAGGACCCCACCAAGTACCACCAAGCAATTTCCCTATTTCTCAAGAAAATGTAACATAATTCTGCCTGTTCATGATCTGGCTCACAGGCAACCAGTGCCTCCCAACATCTGAGCCTTTACCTTCACTCTAGTTTGACTCTTGACATGTTATTTAAACAAACAAACAAACAACAACATCAGTGCATGACAGCAGCAGAACAACCTCTACAGAAGTCTCTTCTTCTTTTAAGGATTATGGTTCAAATGTGCACAGTGGGACTCAGCTCTTAGGGGGCTGAGATTATGTAACTCACAGAGTTGCAGCACACAGCCAGCATCTCATTTCTGCCTGGCCAGCTGATCAATCAGAAGCAAAGGAGGCTTTTCTGAGGGGAAGCTGTGCAGCAACAGGGCTGAATACAGAGTGCTACAGAGAGATTCTGCAGCAGTGTACAGTATGAAAAAGATAATGTGCTCTTAACCATTAAAGCATGTAGCCCCATTTTATTAGACCCCTAAAATAAAATTATGAACCTGTAAATGAGCACATTATGGGCATTTTCAAGGTGATAAATTACTGAACAGGGAAAAGGTATTATGAAAGAATACATAAATCTTCTTTTCCCACTTAGGGTTTACAGCATGGCCAGTGACCCTTCTCTGCTAAGCCTATCATAGTGGGCATATCCTAATTTAATGCATAAGCTTATAGAGCAAAGCAATACCCAGAGCGAGTTTAGTACTGTACTCACAAACTCTTCTGAGGTAGATTGTCTGAGTGATTCAATCTAAGAAAGCAACTTTAGAAATATGTTTGAAGGAGGCCACCTGTGACCCAGCATCCTTATTGAAACATTTGCGTTATGGCTCATGAGCTGTTTTAGAGCCAAATGTATTTTTTTCCCCAGTAACCTGTTTTGTGTTTTATTTTATGTAGTCGTAAGCCCACATGTGGGTCTAACTCTTCTTTTTCTGGGTACTAAAGACACCCTATCATCCTCAAAGAAAAGACATGGATGTGGCAAGACATTAAAAATGGTCTGCTTTATTCTTTTCGAGCCAGTCTTTGTGCAGAACAAATGTAAATTCTGAAGGCATTTTGAAAGCAGTCACAAACGCGAGGCAGAAGAAAGTTTTCAGTTATCTGTTGAACATGTGAGTTTCAAATATGAACTACACGGCTTAAACCTGACATCCATTTCCAAACAGTGAGTGCTATTAATCACCGGGTGTCAAGTACGCATTGCTCACTCACTGAAAAAAAAAGCAGGAGGATGATATTTCCTATCTGGTTCCAAGGTATGAAAGATTTAGATATTTCTATCTTCAATAATAGATGATTATTAACAAGGCTTTGCAGAGATGAGAGATAAATTGAGGTTGTATAGAGCCATTAGTTTCACAGCCTATTATGATAAAAAGATATTAATCTGGGACGGTGTGACTGTGAATTACTGAACTCTGCAGGAGGAAGCATACTAACCTGGTCGCCATGCAACAAAGTCAAACATGTGCATTTTCCCTGAATGAGTTGCTGGTTTATCATCTCGGGGGATAATCTACTGGAAACTTTAGCAACAATCGCCAGGCTGACTAATGGCATGCAGTGAGAGGTGCTTTCTGCAGGTGTAGGTGGTGTTCAGTCATGTGTTGCACAGTACAGGTGCCAATTGCCTGTCTCTCAGAAAAGCCTCTTGAGGTCGAGCACAATGAATAAAATTTGTGAGTTGGCTCTGCGAGGGATGTTTTTCTGTCTGCGGACCAAATGCGTCAGTGGACTACCAATTAGCCTAGATGTCATGGAAATGAATTCCACAAGACCACACATACAGATAAGTAGACGCGCGCATTTAACGCAGCAAGCGGGTCATCTTATCAGCGCGAATCATCAGTGCAACGTTAATCACTGTGACTCATATTTAATGCTCATTCGGGAACAAATCATAGAAGACGGGAGGCATGCAGCTCCTTTCAAACTTTCCACGGCAAGATTGCCACGGTTGGGGTTATCTCCCTCTGTATGTATGTGTGTGTGAGAGAGAGGATATCACGAAGTGTGTTTGAGGAAAGTGGCAGGTTGAGACTGCCATGTAAAGAACCCCTTAGGCTTTTACCTCTTATCAGTCCCACACACACCCTTTCTTTTCGTGATATCCACCATGCACACATAAAAGACACACGTACACACAGCAGAATTATATGTCACAGTGACCTATTGAGTTCATCTGTAACCTGCTCAGATCTGCCCTGCTCTCCAAGTCTCATAACAGAAGCCGTATTATTTTTAGGTTATCGCTTCACCCTAGCGTCACAGGACTCACCCGCCATATTGCTATCTCCAACTTCCCTGCCTCTTTCCTCCGCACCTTCTCGTGGCTTTGTCTCGGTGTCACAGCACAATCAAACTGCACAGACAACTAAACACAACTGAGCAGTGAAGATTTGTTTTTTTAGGACATATGTTTGCGGGACACCCTTTAACTTCATTACTCAGACTGGTCTAAGAAATCTTTTTTTTCCAGTAGTTCTTTTTTGAACCATCCGTGGTGTCCTACAAATAAAAAAAGAGACGTGTGCACCCTCCGCGAGTTATTGCCATTTTTGTCTTTGACAAGCAAAGCAGAGAGATTTGTTGTGACAAATAACACCTACAGATCTGGTATTTAAAAACACATGCTCCCTGGAAACATTTCATGTATTATTAGACATTGCTTTTTAATTGCTTTGGTTTGCCACTTCTTTGACAGCTGTAACTATTAATTAGTCTCCCCGGCACACATTTTCACAATTTATTAAATGGAAATCAACAAACTCCAAGAGACAACAACACTTCTTATTCTTTCTCATAAAAACAAGACATCAAAATACATCCACCATTAATTTTATAAGTGGTAAATAACATTTAACATTTTGATCATTGCCTTTACTATTGCCTTGCCACTTTTACACATGATTGATGTATCAGTTACCATAAGTCTACAGGGTCTCGTTTGTGCTAGTTCATGTAAAGACTAAATTAGATGACTGGGTAGATTCTCGATATGTAAACCAAACTAATGCTCTGACTATTTCTGCTCCATGTCTCCTTATCACCAGTGTGCGGCCAAGGTCACCTATAGCTGTGTTCGTACTTCTGCTCAGTTGAATCGGTCTGTTGTGGCGAAGCTGTCAATATGAAAAAGTATTTACCTCCTTCCTGGGTTTTTTTTGTTTTTTTATTTTCGCTTGTTCGTCATGCGTAAATGTTTCGGATCATTAAACACATTTTACTATTAGGGAAAGATAATCCGAGTAAATACATGGTGCAGTTTTTTAATGATGGCTCCATTTATTGAGGGAAAAAAAGCTATTCAAACCTAGCTGTGCGTATGTGAACGAGTAAACATAATAACTGGTTGTGCCACCCTTGGCAGCAAGAACTGTAGTCAAGCGTTTGTGATAACTGGCAATGAGTCTTTCATATCACTTTGGAGGAATTTTGCACCATTTTTCTTTGCAGAATTGTTTTCATTCGGCCACACTGGAGAGTTTTTGAGCAAGAACAGCCTGTTTGTGGTTATGCCAAAGCATCTCCATCTGATTTAAGGCCTGACTTTGACCAGCCGACTCCAAAGCCATTGTTATGTTTTTTGGAGCCTTGCTGGTATGTTTTGAATCATTGTCCTGCACCGATGGACATATATTCACCCACGTGATTTTTTTGGTAGAGAGCAGAATTCATGGTTCCATCAATTATGGAAAGTTGTCCGGGTCCTAAAGCAGGAAAGGAGCCCCACACTGTTACACTACCACCACCATATTTGACTTTTGGTTTAATGTTATTTTTATGAAATGCTGTGTTAGTTTTACTAAACTCTTGTTTCATCGGTCCTCACAATATTTCATTTAAAAACTATTTTTGTCAAATGTGAGATGAACCTTTGTGTTCTACTTGGTTTGCAGTGGTTTTTAACTTGGATGCCATTTTTGCCCAGTCTATTTCTTATTGGTGAATCATGAACACTAACTTTAACTGTGGTGACTGAGGCCTGGAGGTTTTTTTAGGTGTATTTCTGGGTTCTTTTGTGGCCTACATGTGATGTGGATGAGCTCTTGAAGAAACTTTGATAGACCAGTCACTACTAGGAAGGTTAACCACTGTTCCATTTTTTTTAATTCCTGGATAACAGCTCTCACAGTGAATCACTGGAGTACCAACATTTTAGAAATGGCTTTGTAACAGCTCCAGCAGTAATCAAACTGTTTGTTTGATGATCTGAAACATGCAAGTATGACAAATATGCAAAAACATAAGAGATCAGGAAAAGGATCATTTTCATGTTCATGCCATCACCTTTGGTGATCTGTGGATAGTGACAGAAAGGATAAGATCACAGATACAAACACCAGAAATGAGCTTCCTTTGAAGGCTGGCTGAGCTCTGTCATTTGGGAGGGGCTCGGAAAAGAGCCGCCACTCAGCATCGAAAGGAGCCAGTTGAGGTGGTTTGGGCAGGATGTTTCTTCTTAGCTGTGGTGTTCTGGGCATGTCCCTGGGGCAGACCTACATGTATGACAAGTTGGATTGAACACCTTGGTGTCCTCCTGGAAGAGGTGGAGGAGGTGGTTGGTAAGAGGGTGGTCCTGGAGTCTCTGCTCTTGCTGTTGCTCCATGAACCAGATCCAGATATCCGGCACAGGATGGATGAATGAATGGATCAAAATTATTGGAGAAGAAGAAGGAAGAAGCCTTACTATTTACAAAAAATTTAAAAAAAAATAGCAAGCACAGAGGTACAGCAGTGAATCTTTTCATCTGTCTTCTGGTGCTGTGCAGTACAGTGCATAGCAACGTGGTTTGCACACTGTTGACACATTAAACTTAAAATGAATCACATCCTATACTTATCAACCAAGTCACGCTATAGACATATTTTCATTCACTAAATGACGTGCCTGTCCTCCTATTTGTCTTAAAATGGTGATCATTTTTAATTATTTAAATTGGCCTAATTATAATAATTATATATTGAAACATTCCATAATTGTTGGTAATTATAACACAGTTTGTCAAGAAAAATGAAATGAAGTCACAGCAGTTCCCAAAATAACCTTAAAACAAACGAAAAATTGACACATTGATATTTGACCGGCATAAAATTGAGGTAATACTTTTATTAGATAAGTAAGATGAATAAATAAGAATGTTTAATTCATTGATGACGACGCCAGAGGCCAATGCCAAGATTACCCAGCAAACACTGACACTAGCCGTAAGAAGTGAGCCAGCTCTGGGTCACATTGAATAGAATATTAAAATCCATTTTGTTCATTCTAAGAATTACACAGTAGTACTATCCAATAAATGCTCATTGACAATCACAATACGTGAGCCACACTCTCAAGTCATCACATCCAGTTTCAAAACAACAGGATGGTGACGGTCATGACGCGATGGACAGGGTGTAATCGTTGCTGTTTTGCCAGAGCTGCTGATGTCGTAGATAAGAACAAGATGTCCTTTGGATTCAGTGCCATGATGACACATCTGTGTTGGCGACACACTGGTTCATTCCCAACTCCTCACACCCGGACAGGACCCCTTGGCATTGGGAAACGGGACTTGAACCGAATTCTCCAGGATGACGACGCCTTACGCCACCGCCACCCCACCTGCCTGCTTATTCACATGCTCTTTAGAACAGGTATTATCAGCATTTATCATAACTCTCCCAATAATGTTTATAGATCCACTACTCAACACTTATTGACCAAATACAAAGTTATAAACATAAGCTGATGGTTATTATAAAGTATTACAGAAAACTCTTATATGGGGAATCGTGCAAATATTCTCCAGCCACCAAAATCTTGTAGTGCTGAGACCTAAAAGCTGAAGTACAGAGATACAAACAGTAATTTGACGTGTCAAAAAAAGCTGAGATGATGAGCTGTCCTGTGTCTTTCTGTCCTTTCTAGGTTTGGCCTCCATGATTTTCAAATAGCCTCTGTTTTAACCACTCAGTCTGCTACAAAAACAAGCTGGTCGTTATGACACTTACAACATACAGACACAGTTCAGCATGTTTATGATTGTCATTCAATCTCTGATGCATCACCTTTCCAATCGCCATCCGTGCCGTGATGTATCAGCATAGGGTAGCTTATCTCATCGCTCGTCTGGCTGGAGCATCTGCTCCGGCATCTGTTGTTAGTGGCGGACATTTCACCGCCACCACTTACCATAAAGCACCCCGACTAATCTCAGTAATGTCTGGATATTCAGAGGATAGTCAGATGACGAGATTAATGAATTGCAGCCGTGCTGATGATCAGAACTGTCAGACAGCTAAAGAGACTGTTAGAGCTGCACCTGATACCTCCCGTCAGCAGCAGTGTTAGTGAGAGTGGGCTGATATTAGAGGTGTAGTGGAAGAATTTCAACAAGCCTCGTGTGGTTGACTCGTGATTGGATTCATGTGCCATTTGAAAAACACCTCGCGAGCAGTTAGCAAGGATACAGGAAAGCTGAGGCTGTCATATTCCAATGTCAAAATCTTTTTATACATTTTTCTCTCTGTAATTATAAAAGTCTGTTCCGTGCTCACTGCAGCTCTCACTTCCTGTGTGTATGTGTGAGAATCTTGTGGATTTATTCTCTATAATCTTTTAATGACATGCACTAACGACGCGTTGAGGCTCAGAGAAAGCCCAGTCCATGGAACACACACACACACACACACACACACACACTGTGACTAGGGCTCGGTGGAAGGCCGTGGCCCCTGAGAGGATCCACTGGGAGATTAGCCAAATCAGGAAAGAGTTTTAGAGAACGGCTACTTTAATGCAGCACAGCACAGATTGTGTGTATATATATATGAGTGTTTGTGTGTGTTTGTCACAAAAAGAAAACACACAGTACATATCCTCAACCTCCAAAAACATTTCTTTGCGACTTTCTTGGACTGAGCTTCTTTGTTTCACTGCAGTCATCAGGTTTGGAACAGACGCTCAGCCCTGTTTAACACCAGCATCGACTTGCATGCTTGCAGGACACACACTTCTATCCTCTCACAGCATACTCTACTTTTTTAAAATTGTTCTACAAACTTATATTACCATCATCTTAATATAATACCTTAAAAAGTTGTGACAGTAGAATTTCTCATTCTCCTATGAGTAATTTTTGTTATAAGATAATACAACAGTAAAATAATGACAGAAAATACACCCACACATATACAGCACACAGTGAATTTGACCAAGTATGTACACTTGTTACTGTAATCATCTGGTCGGCAATCCATTGTGATTGGAAAGTGTTGATATGTCCTAATATCATGAAATATGTCCTGATATATTTATTTATTGAGCTGTGACAAGGTGTCCAAAGATTGTGTAAAACTATTGCTCAAGAATGTCTAGCTCCTGTTGACATTGAATGGTGGCTTAAGAGATTTGCACAGTACTGCATATATAATCAGTAAACGTGAGGCAATAATTTTAAGTAAAATGTTACTGAAGCTTATAAAATCAGTGGTTTATTTACTCAAAAATCTTAATCATTAAGGAAACGTGGTGTGTAAAAACTGAATGGATGTGATTCAAGTAAATATTATTTAACCAGATTCCAATAAATTTAATGTTGTACTGGTGGCTGTAGCTCAGGTGGCAGAGCAGGTCAGCCACTAATCAGAAGGTCGGTGGTTCGATCCCAGGCTGCCTCCTGCCTGCATGCAAGGGCAAGATACTAACCCCGTGTTTGCCTACTGGTGGTGGTCAGAGGGCCCGGTGGCACCAGTGTCCGGCAGCCTTGCCTCTGTCAGTGCGCCCCAGGGCAGCTGTGGCTACAATGTAGCTGCCATCACCAGTGTGTGAATGACTGAATGTAGTGTGAAGCGCTTTGGGGTCCTTAGGGACTGAGTAAAGCGCTATACAAATGCAGGCCATTTATTTGTACTTGCATAAATCTAAGTCTCTGTTTCGGGCATTAACATTTCTTTTTTAATTGCATAATGTCTCGTAGGTTTGTAGATAGAAGAGAAATTATACGATCATGAACTGGGTATTTGGGCTAGGATGTGCTTTCACTGCCAAAATGGAAAATACAGCAGAACAGCCAAGTTATCCTATTGTTTGAGTTGCACTCAGCTGTATCAAGATAATGTTCATAGAATAATATCACTGCCAATACTCACCTGTTGATTGAATTTCACAAAATGCCAAATAACAGAGCCACAAAATCTCAGCACTGAATCTTGTTTATGAGCACAGTTTGTTTTTTGCAGTCCGGGCTCATATGCGCTGCATACAAATATCCTTTTTCATTCCTCGCCTGCCTAAAATTTCTGCGGTAAAAACACAGCTAAATACAGAGAAGAATTTTGTGTAGACCTGATGAATAAGTTGTCAGTTACAGATCACAGATGACGCCTGTGGAGAGGAGCCGTTCTGTATTTGTTGCTCCTTTTTTCTTTTTTCTTTTAGCTTTGACAAAACAATTGTTAATATAAGAAGCTGTTTGTTTGCTCCAGGAAATAAACACGATGAAAATTAATGCATTATGTGAACAGCAAAGTAATTACCAGTTATTGATGATATCTCTTCAAGCCAACACAATTAACACCAGCAGTTACAAAGCCACGGTTTTGCGTTTCCTGTTATTTCAGGGTTTCAGGGGGAGCTAACTTCATGCTGATGTTATCAGCACTGCTAGCAGGTCCGCGCATCCATTGAGAAACAATTCAGAGCTTTGGTATTGTGAGCTGTATTGTGAGGGTCCTGACAAGAAGCACTTGAATAATCTTCCCCCTGAGGGCTGAAGCAACCGACTGAGATTTCTCTTTTCTTTTGAAAGGTTTTATTCATTTAATATAATACTGACACATGTACTCAATAGCGGTTAACAGGCGTTTAAAAACACAGATATTAAAACCATTAGAGCATCGATTTATTTTTAGCCCCTTTGATTCCATGGACTGCTTTTTTTTTTTTTCTTTTGTTTAAACACGTTTACATTTTTCAATATACCGTAACATCTACTTGGTATTAGTCTAACCTCACCCCTGAAAGGATTTTGTCCTTTGTCAAAAAACAAAAGCAAAGAGAAGACTGACAAACTGTCTCTGCATTTTAAAAAATGGCATGTGTGGTAAGCAACAAACTATTTAAGGTAAAATATTCGTATGGAGGTGAAATCTGAATAAAGAAGAGGTTCAGTTTCAGAAACATTTTGACAGCATTAAATGTGTCATGTGTGGCACAGTTAAATTTAAATGTGTCATCCAGACTACATGAGGCAAGCATTCTGGATCCACTCCCTCTTTTTAGCTAGTTTTGTAATACAGAATAGCTGTCTAGAGTCAAGTTTCTGCAATTCCCAGTATGCATATGGAACACAACTTAGCCATAGAAGAGAGATAAAGAATATAGTTTGTTGTAAAGATGTTTTTTTCATCATCTAATCAAGTGCCATTTAGGTTGCAGTTCACTTTGTTTTCAGAAGCAGTAAAGAATTGTGGGTGACTGAGTCTTTTGCAGTGAAGGCCCGAGGACACTCAGCTCTGCTTAAGATGGCGAGCAGTCCTGCGTCTTCAGTCATCATTTTTTGAATATCCACAGGAAAAATCACTGGTTCCTCACTGATGTCCATCAGAGTCCATTTCCTTACGATTTTATAAGTCCGTTGTGCTGTGTAAGTACTTCCACCGCCCTTCTCTAACGCTCCTCTAGACATGGGCGGGACTATCGGGTCACCTGTAAAAGAAAGGGAAGAAGTGAGTCAAAGGTCACCATTTTAACAGAACCCAAAAAGTTTGAAAACAGCCTGAAACAGCAAAGAGAACAGAGAACAGAGCCAGCGCTGGTTTTACATGTCAGTGAAAGGCTTTAAATAATGCAGTGCTGGCTTCTATGTGGAAAAATACAGGAAGAGTCTCTTATTGGTGGAAAACATGACCAACACGGTTTCTGTCTCTTCTGGAACCTAAACAAGACAAGCTTGAATCGTGGCAGGCAGCCCACACTGCCGCACTCTCAGCACTTGGCCCTCTGCCATGTCATTTCGTCTATTTGTCGAGGCGGCTGCACTAATCACATGGCCTCCTTATCTCGGCGATCCATCTTCGCTTTTTCTTTGCTCATACGCTCACTTTTGGTTTATTTCAAGCTATTAGAAGACATTTTCTACCAGCCAGTGATCAAACAGGCACAAACTGCTGTATAACTGCCAGTGCCGGGCATATAATAGACCAGCCTCTCCAAGACGGTTCTTCTGTTTTCCTGCATGCCTTTGCCTCTTATTGAGTTTCCCAGTGGTTTCCCCTCTTAGCCCCAACACATGCTGTCTCTCTGTTATTTCCTCATGGGGCAGACACTCTTTTGTCTGACCTGGGTCCCAGCTAACAAAGTGCGAATACCAGCCATCACTAAGAGAGCTCAGAGCAGTGTTTCTTCCAAGCTGGCAATTGAAACTACTGTATCTAGTCTTGATGGCTCCAGGCCACCCTTCCTGGGTCTGCTCCCATTGCCTTCAGGCGTCTACTCCTGTGGCGGATCAAAGAGTCTGCAGGCGTTTGTTGTCACGCCAGTTCACTATGCACGCACACCGCGGCATCTCTCTGCCTGCTATACTTGAAGGTGCAAAGTCAAAGTCCCTTTAGGTGTTCATCCAGTTGCCTGTTCAAATATGCCTGTAGGTTGCAGTTTCTGTGCCCAATTAAAGGGCGGATTTAGATAGTTAGATCTCAATTTACAAAGCACACAAGAAGTGCTAGGGTGTCATTTCTACAAGCCTTTTTAGACCCACGAGTGCCTTTTTTTGTACTTGGTCCAAAGCTTTTAGCTGCCTATCCTAGTCGCATGGCCACAAGGCAGATGTCTCCTTCAGCGGTACATTTATTTACATTTGACACCAAGTCATAGAAGCTGTGTAACATGTGATTTAGTTTGTGTGCGAATTGAACAAAATCAACTTCAAATCAAACTGAAACAAATTTAATTAAAATATTCTGGTTTTTCTTTCATTAATTATAATGTCTCCTTGTACATGACAAAACCAACAGTCGGGTGTTACAAGGCAGTGTCACCGACACTTGGGACAGACAGAAAAGCAAAAGCTTACATTTTCTGAATTATATTACAAGGTAAAAGTCTTCTTTCATTTCTAAGGTTATTATTTTTAAACACAAATAACCATATTAAATCGCTGGCTGCTGGATTAATTACTTCCGTCAAGGAGGTTATATTTGTGTGTTTGTGTGTGTACTGTGTGGGTGCCATTCTGTCTGCAAACACAATTGTCTGAAAAGTTTTGAATGAAATGTAATAAAACTTTGTAGGGGTGTAGAGTGGGGTCATGTTAACAATCAATTTAAATTCGGCTTACATCTACCACAGTCTTCAAGGTCAGCTCAATGATTTATAGGTCAAAAACTGACGAAAGCCATATAACCTAGAAGCTATTATATAAATATTTAAACTATTACTTTTCTACAACTTTCTTTTATGGTAAATATCTTGTTCGTAATATTGTTATACAGAGCTACTAAAAAATATGCTTGTTTGCACTGACAACATATGCAGGAAATGAAATACGGGGTTTATAAATATCACATTACTCTGCCTCTAACTCAAGGTCACACAAGGTCAAACTTTCATAAAATATATTTTATTTTTAAAACTGTGATTAAAATTCTTCTGCCTTTGTTCATTGTATTACATTATAGATGCATCCAAATATAATTTTACATTTGACCTCTGATCTCACTTTTACATTTCAAATCTGCCTTTCTTCCAAGTTGACCCCCAAGATGTGTTATATCTTCAAATAAAGTATTGTCAAGAGAATGAGCTGCCTAGTGAGTCAGATTTATCCTGCACAATATTCTTTTATATAATAAGTTCAAGTTATCCATGTCCAATTATTTACAAATCAATACCTATTATCAATCACCCACTCCCACATAATGTTCGTGTAATCAGAGTAAACATCTGATTTTTGCTTCACTGCAAACTTCCTGAAGAACTTTTTAAAAATAACAAAGAAAAGAAAACAAATATATGCAAAATACAAAGTAAATACTGCCCTTGCTTAAATATAAGTTAGCATGCAAGCTTTAGTTAGCTTGCAGACAGTTAACGTACCATTACTAATATTTATGTTTCAGTTTTATGTTTTGTGACATCTTGACTGCCACACTTCAGGGATTTACAGTTTTTTTCCCATTCTGGTCGCTTATCAAAGTTTAAAGTGACTGAATGTCTTTTTTAAAGAACACCACATCTACTCGGTATGATGTACACTCACTGCAGGATATAGGTAGGTAAACTCTATACTCACTGCTAAATTGTTGTCCTTGTTTGTTCACGATTGCACGAGCAGTTACACAAAGACGAACACACCTTCCTTGCATTCTATGGCAGCTCTGCAGCTTGGAGACTGAGCCACGCCCATGTACTCATACATATGATATTATTTGGCATTGATCTAGCTGTCTTCTCACCCCTCCTCCTCTCCTCCCTCTTCCCTCCTTCGCTCCTCCTTCCCCCTGTCTCCAGGTAGGAGGAATGATAGAGAGTGCCAAATCCTGTTGTGTGTTCTTACCTTCTGCTGTCTGCTGACCGTTATGCTTGTTTTTTCCCCCAAGTGTTTTCTTTATTCGTTTATCTACCCATCACCTCTGCCTTTCTTTTCACTCTCCACTGATTTTTTTCTCTTTCATCCATCTCCTCCTGCCTCTTTTTTCCTTTCTCCATATCCCCCTGCCTCTCTCTCTCTCTCTCTCTCTCTCTCATACACACTCTATCGTCAATTTCAATTTACGAGCAGGTCTTAATGGGACCATAAGAGAACGTTCGATGCTATTGATCTGGATGCCTGCGAATCTTGACCTCAGCGTACGACACGAGAGGAGAAAAAAAAAAAATCACTCTTCATCATCAAGCGAACACATCAGCTAACGCTCTCAAATAGTGCAGATGCACACACACACATAGATCATTGATCAAAGACCTGAATGCAAGAGACAGCAAATATTTGTGCTCCTTAAAACTACAACAGAGTCACTGATGAAGCAGTGCCTGCCTGAAACTGGTTTACTTTAATTATAAATGTCCACTTTGGAGCTGGATTGGTCAGCAACATTCACACATTCACACATCTAACTGTCTTCAAATAGCATCAAACCTCATGTGCTGCTTTATCCAATCAAACCAGACGACTCTTCTTTCTATTTGTCACATTGTCTGACATAACTGAGCGAGGAAACATCAGTTACACTTATAAGAGCAGTACAACACAAATCTGTGCTTAAGATAAGAACTGAAAATGATATCAGGGAAAAAAGGTAAAAGTAAGGAGGGGCTGTTAAGGGGAAAAAAGGTCTTCAGGGGGCACGAGCCACTTAGCTAGGTGAGAGGTGAGCAGAGGAAGCACTGCCAAAAGAATTCTTAATCATCACTATTCACTGTCTGGGAAGGCGTGAGAAGAACATGTGTGCCTTAAGCGCTTCTCACCACTCACTTTTCCCCCAACCACGGAGATGCACGCATCTCTCCTCTCTGACCACGCCTTCAATCAATTATTTAGGCAGAAAACAAAGGTCTGCACCGAGCCATGAATAATGGAAGGTGAGAAGGCAGAGAGAAGGATGGAGGTTAGAAACAGAGGCGTACAGTGACAAGAGGTGAGTCTCGCACAAATTTTTCTCCTCTGACAGACAGCTAAGAGCCTGCTCAGGTCAAGCCACTGAAGAGAAGCCAACAGGTGCAGACGTAGGCTGAGCAGGAAGATATATAGCGTGCATTCACACCTTTTCACACGCACACAAAGACACAGACAGACTGCCAGTACATGAAACTTAACAGGGGGGAAAGAATGTGCACATGCACACACTGCACAAACCGTGCTGTGGAAGAATGAGAGCATAAAAAAATTTTTCCAGGGCATTTACCACTCCAGTGTATCAAATGTGGTGAGTTCTTTTTGCATCGAGTCAGATGACATGCCAGTCAGACGCAGGGAAGCAGGGCAAGTGAGAGTGAAGGGAATTGTGATATTCATATTCAGGGTGCGTGTGTGTTTTATTTGCCTTGTTCTTGTTGGCCTTATTTTTCTTCAGAGAATCTTTGATGTTAGAGCCAAGATGAGTCCAGAGGAAAAGTAAAGAGAGAGAAACTGGGTAAAAAAAAAGTGATATTGGGTGAAAGGAGAAAGAAGACGGGACGGAGACAAATAAGAGAGAAAAGCAGGGAGAAGAGAAGGATATAGTCTAACGTGATAGAGGTGAAAATGGATCACTCTGTGGTTGGTCTGGCTAGGTGTGTGCATGCATGTATGTGTTGAATGGATGGCACGGCAGGGAGAGAGGACGCGTAAAGTGTGCACACAAACCTTTGTGGTCTTGACTTTGTTGCCTGTGCTGCAGCTCCATCCTGTCAGATCTGGGAGCACCTTGCACTCCTCACCTTCCATGCATGGCTGCATCTGACACCACCACTTCTGAGCTACAATGGAGGCTACAAGAAGAAGAGACAGAGTTAATTTTAACTTTGATGAAGATGCAAGTGCAATCATGTGCTTTCATGTGTTTCCAAGACTTGTGTGCGTGTGTGAATTTTGACACCAAAATTTCACATGAACAAAGAGCCTCCAGAAAATAAATGTGGGTTTCAATCCGGTACAGTTATAATAACACGACTTTGGTGCTTTGAGATAAACAGTTGAAAGCACTAATTCTCAAATCAGCGCCCATTGAAGCACCATACAGAACAAGCCACAACGAGATTATGCAATCAAAAGAGCGCCAGTCAAACCTCAACAAACAAAACCCAATGTGGAAAACATGATATGGAAAATATAAAATTATATTTCAGCTCGTTTCATTTATTAATTCTGCAAAGGCCTCTCATCACTCGACTCAGATCTAGATGCTTTTTGCGACCACATCGTCCCAGTTCACTGAAAAACTGGTGTGGATGTTTAAATTACTCAACTCATGTATGTCATTATCAGTGATGGGAAGTAAGTAACGCCGTTAGTAACGGCGAGTAATCTAACTAATTACTATTCCTATCGTTACAACGCCATTACAGTTACTAACAGTTACTAGCAAGGAAACGCGGTCCGTTACTATTTTTCAACAAACAGATGGTTGAAGCTGTGTTCAGCTCACAGCATCTTATATCAGCTGCACGGGAGTAGCTGTAAGTAATCTGGACGCTACAGCTTTAAGCAGCTGCGCGCTCCCGCGGACGGTGATCACCATCACTGTCTGGCACAACACCTGGAGCTCAGGGGGCAAACGTTTCAAGTGGGTGGGGGGGTCAGCTTCACTCTGCTCAATCACATGAGTGCTGCTGTTTGACTGAGGAAGAATAAAGTAGTCGTGGTAAGCCAATCATATGATCACTTAAAGACAAAGCAACAAGGTGACATATACCAGTTTATAAATTGTGTTGATGGGCCACGTAAAACCAGAGTCACGATAAACAAGATATACGCGGCGTTTTTTCCTCAATAGTTTCCTCACGTTTACTGTCTAAGGACAGCGCAGCGAGCACGCTCTGCTTATGAGCAAAAAACAAAACAAAAAACAGAGGACGTTTTAGGAGTGATGGCGAGAGAGAGAGAGAGAGCGAGAGACAGCAGAAAAAGAGAGAGAGCGAGTTTTGAGACGTGAGAGATTTGTGACGTTTAGCGTGTTTGCAGTGTGTAGTTAATGTGTTGTCTTGTGTAGTTAGTGTGTAGTGTTGTGGATAGTTTTGTGTTGAGGCGACTGCTGTCTCCAGGTAGAAACAGCAGTGATACACCTGCTGCTGTCAGACCTGCAGGTATCAGGCTGTGATGTTTCCTTTATAGTGGACAGAAATGATGTTTTTGCAGTGGCACAAATAATTTGTGTGGCATCTTATTGAAGAACAGCTGATTGTTCTGTAAATAGTTTGAAATGGTTATTTAAAAAAATCAAGGTAAAAGGTAAATGGATGCAAATAACTTTGTTTTGCAAAACTTGTGCATAGGATTTTAAAATTGACAATTTATATTTGCATTTAAAGTTATGAAATATGATTCATTAAACATGTTTGTGGTTGTTACAGTAAAAAGTATCACTTTTTCTACTCTGATTTTATGTTTTTTTGTCTGATTTTAGATCAATTGTGTTAATACAGTCTGTAAAAAAATGAAAACATAACTGTAGATTCAGACACGTGAGGTTGTGCTGAAAAGGATGAGACCAAACAAGTAAACAGTTTTTAAAGGTGAGATGTGGAGGAAACATCAAAAGTAGTTAAAAATGGACAATTATACCCTGGACCCCAGAGGGTTAAACATTTTTTTAAAGTAACGCAATAGTTACTTTTCAAGTAATTAATGACTTTTAGAATATTGTAACTCAGTTACTAACTCAGTTACTTTTTTGAAGAAGTAACTAGTAACTATAATTAACTACTTTTTCAAAGTAAATTGCCCAACACTGGTCATTATTAATTAATTTGAAAAGTCTGCCTCTATTGCACTTTGTTGCATTTTGCCTCAACACACCAACAATAAATGATTCATGAATCTGAAAACAAAGCAAGCTGCAGACCATTGTGAGCCTCAGAGCATCGCTGTTAAAACATCTCTTATGTAGTAGAACATTCTTTGTTCACTCAACCAGAATCAGGCGGCATCAAAGGCTGTTTTCTGTTTTTTTAAAGTTCATCTGTCATGTGGTTGACCACACAGATCCTCACATTTACTAGATATACAAATGAGGACA
This sequence comes from Simochromis diagramma, assembly GCF_900408965.1. NCBI lineage: Eukaryota > Metazoa > Chordata > Actinopteri > Cichliformes > Cichlidae > Simochromis > Simochromis diagramma. The sequence continues at coordinate 1,539,792 of NW_024387152.1, read as the reverse complement.
AATCTATTAGCCACCCTAGAAAATTAAAGTTGTTTTTTTTTTCCAAGAGCAAGGGATTTTCACTATATAATTTCTAAACATTATAGCATTTAGAATAAATAACCATTAAAAAAAACCCTCTAAAAATAGCAACTATAGAATTGACAGGGTTTGCAAAGGTGTGTAAGGTTGCTCTGAAGTATTGCAGAAAAAGCAAAAATGACCAGGGTCAATATTATTACCACCCTGGAAAACTGACGTTTTTATTGAGCCACAGCACAAACCCCTGCTGTACAATGATGTGCTTTAACTTTGTGATGCTCAAAGCTTGTAAAATCAAGTTAAAATTGAAGATTATGTTCTATTTAAGAACTTCAGCCAGAGCTGTCACTTGATAAGGCATCATGGCAATAACTAAATAAATCAGTTTAGACTTAGAAAAATAGGATTGTTGGTGTTCATAGGAGATGGATATATAAATCTATTACAGTGTTTCCAAGTGTCAAGAACTGGATTCGGAAGTATCATCAAGAAATTCAAAGAGAGGCACACAGTACAGAACAAGCCTGGCAGAGGTAAGAAGTGAAAGATTTCACACAATCTGGAAAGAAAACTAGTGAGAGACATCGGAAGGCACCAGAAAAACTGCCAAGACACTCGTGAATGACTTAATTAGGAATATGAGTCTCAAAGAAGAAATATGGTATCTAAGCAGATTCTTACTCTGGATGGCATTACCTTGGCCTCCAGTAACACTGTGAGGAACCTTGGAGTCATTTTTGACCAGGACATGTCCTTCAAGTTCATGCATTTATTACTTCCAGGCTGGACGACTATAATTCATTATTATCAGGAAGTCCTAAAAACTCCCTGAAAAGCCTTCAGTTAATCCAAAATGCTGCAGCAAGAGTCCTGACAGGGACTAGAAAGAGAGCAGATTTCTCCTGTTTTGGCTTCCCTTCATTGGCTTCCTGTTAAATCCAGAATTCAAAATCCTGCTCCTCACATACAAGGTCTTAAATAATCAGGCCCCATCTTATCTTAATGACCTTGTAGTACCATATCACCCTATTAGAGCACTTCGCTCTCGCTCTGCAGGCCTACTTGTTGTTCCTAGAGTTTTTCCTTTCCAGTCACCTTTCTCACTCACTATGTGTTAACAGACCTCTCTGCATTGAATCATATCTGTTATTAACCTCTGGCTCTCTTCCACAGCACATCTTCTATCCTGTCTTCCTTCTCTCACCCCAACCGATCACAGCAGATGGCCCCGCCCCTCCCTGAGCCTGGTTCTGCTGGAGGTTTCTTCCTGTTAAAAGGGAGTTTTTCCTTCCCACTGTCGCCAAAGTGCTTGCTCATAGGGGGTCATATGATTGTTGGGTTTTTCTCTGTATCTATGAAGCGCCTTGAGGCGACTTTTGTTGTGATTTGGCGCTATATAAATAAAATTGAATTGAATTGAATTGAATCACTAGAACTCTGCACAGGAATGGAGTGTGAGGCTGCAAAAAAATTACTTCTGTAGAAGAGACACCTTCACGCCACACTGAAGTATACTAAGGACAACTTGGAGAAAGATTATGCATACTCAAGTGTCCTTTGATCAGATGACATGAAACTAGAGCTCTCTGACTACAGTGAAACACGGTGGTGGGAGTATTATGCTGCGGTAATGTTTCAGTGTGTTTGGAATCTCATAGAGGTGGATGGAATCAGGAAGAAAAAAAGAGATGTGAATATATTGAAAGAAAACTTCAAACAATCGCTCTTTCTTCCAATATGACATTGACCCAAAACACAAGTCGCTTCTGCTAAAGAACTACCTGCACAAAGCTCTGACTGATCCCACTGAAAATCTGTGCGGTGAACTGAACATCAGGGTCCATGCCAGACCACCAAAGATCAAATCTGGAGGAGCTTGAGAGATTTGCAGAGAAGAATTGGCTGGGATTGCTCAGGAGATGTATGTAAGACTTTCTGAAAACTGCAACAGCAAGCGACAGCAGGCTGTTCTCTATAAAAAAGGATACATAAATGATGTGCTAATAATTCTGACCCTGGTAGTTTTTGGCTTTTGGGAAATAAATTTGTTTCTGTGTGCAAAGTGAAATAACGCCTGGATCCAAAATACAAACTAAAATGTTTGGAAAAGCTGTGTTAAAAATGGCTTCCTCTGTTTAACAGTAATTAGGAAATAATTCATTTTCCTGGAGGGGCTAATGATTTGGTGATGTTATGCAAGACAACATCACCATCGTTCTTTAAAACCGATTTTGCAAGTGCAGCATTTTTTTTCAACATTTTACACAGTTTTGAACAAATAAAAACTCACGAGATAATTAGTGAGATGCTGTTAACGACAACTGATCCCATTAACCTTCAGGCTAATGTGAAATAAAACTTTTAGCAATAGAAAAAAGATTTTTAAAATGCTGATAATTACCCGAGGCATGGGTTTCATGGGCAAAGGAATCATGTGAATTTAATTAGCCACAACCAGCTCTTCCATGTTGAGATTCTTCAGGTTAAAAACAAATAATGAAACACCATCAGAAAATATAACACATATCAAAAACAAAACATGATTAAATGTCAAAGGAAAAAACAGCTGACTGACTGGATGTGTGAATACATAAAAGCTGTTGTCATGAATCATTTTTCTTTAACTGTCACTCTAAAGACTCTAAAGACGGTCATCATTGTTAAAGAACTCTGAGAGTTAATATGAGTATTTTGTTTAGCAGGACAAAAATAACTCAATTAAATACAAAATCCAGTTTTTCATGATTGAATTTATCGGCCAAACCTACCTGTTGTTAAATCATGAATTAACTGGTTTTTGCCGTTGACTATGCCAGGCCTTTTGAAAGAATAGAACCAGTTTGACAAAGTGAAACAGAAGAGCTCAAAAAGAAACACAATGTGCCACAAACTAATGAAACAGCTGACACACATGTATCAGTCTAAAAAGAGTTACAAAACCATTTTTAAGGCTTTGTGACTCCAGCAAACGAGACTCATTATCCACAAATGGAGAAAACTTGAAACAGTGGTGAATCTTCTCAAGAGTGTCTAGCCTCCCAAAAAACAATCCAAGAGCCTGCTGGGAACTGATCTAGGAGGTCACAAAAGAAATCAGAACAGAATCTAAAGAACCGCAGGGCTCATTTACCGCAGTTCAGGTCAGTGTCCATGACTCAACAATAGGAAAGAGACTGGGAGAAACTGGTAACCATGGAAGCAAAAATCTGCTGATCCAGAAGAACACAAAAGCTTATCTCACATTTGCTACAAAACATTCTGATCATTAAAAATGAAAAGAAACCCAGCATTTCATAAAAAGAACATCATACCAACAGTCAAACACGGCGGTGGTAGTGTGATGGTCTAAGGCTGTTTGGCTGATTCAGGACCTGGGTGTAAGTACAGTGGAGTTCTGCTCTCTACCAAAAATCCTGCCCATCCATCATTTCATGCCCTGAAGCTCAAACTCACTTGGGTTATGGAGCAAGACAACGATCCAGACACACACAGCAAGTCTACCTTTGAACAATTCAGTAATAAAAACAAAATGAAGGTTTTTCTGCAAAAATTCTGCAAAGAGTGGGCCACAGTTCCTTATTGCTGTTTATCCCAAACAGGTTTCAGTTCTTTCTGCCAAGTGAGGCACAACTAGTTGTCAGGTTTAGGGTGTAATGACTTTTTCACATAGGGTTTGGATAGCTTTTTCCCTTAAACTCAAAGATTAAAAATGGTGCTTTGTATTTACTCAGGTTCAGGTTTAATATTAAAATTTGTTTGATGATCTGAAACAATTAAGTGTGATAAATATGCAAAAAAAACCATAATAAAATAAAATAAGAAAGGATAGAGGTAAATAGTTTTTTCACGGTACTGTATATCTGTGGTGCCATAAGTAAGTAAGATGTACTCCACCATTCCAGCCCTTCATCTTACTGTGCCATGTTGTATTGTAAGTGAATCTTTCATCATGTTTGAGCGCTCACCCGAAACCCAGAAACAACTGAGAAATGGAGACTGGGTCAGTTATTTCATCAAGTGCCACTCTGCGAGGCTGGAGGGCCTGCTGGATACTGATGTTGTAAACACAGAGGCATTAGTGGATGACGGGTTTCCAGGCATACGGGAATATTTTATAGCTTCGAATGTTCATCACTAAATACTAATCTCATTTATGGGTAAAAGCCCAAATACATTTGGGTCTAAAAAATCAACTTCTCATTTGCAGTGAACAAAAGAGCTTCATAAAGATAATACTTCCTGCAGATTAATATCTTTTGCTATCAAGATTCTTGTTGGGAGTCCTCTGATGTTTACATAACGCTGACTACTGATAAATTCGGTGTAATAACAAAAACACAAGATTTCCTCTTCATGGTGCATTTTTCCTGAGCTGCTTCATTATAATCCATTTTAGAATTTGTCCAACCCCATCTCCTACAAATTAAGTTTCTTCACAGTTAAATTGTTACATTTAGCTGCGAGATAATCACTTGCTGGATTACCTTTGGAAATTAAGCAGCACATTTATGAAATATATCGGAGTCAGCAGGAGGTGGTTGGGTTTGATTGTGGATGTGCCGAATATGTATGCTCGTATCTCACACCAAGACTGGGGTTTGTGCAGCAGGAGCACCTAAAGTTAGGGAAAGCTCGAGCTTGAAGTCAGCGTGGACTTCTTTCTGTGATAAAACCCTAATATTTGTCCAAACTTTAGTTGATTGGTGTGAGTGCATACATAAATAATGCAAATAATGCATGCATAAATAGGTTGAATGAAAGCAGTTTAACATATGTCTGGTACATTCAGTATCAACATTACATTAATAGACAATAATTCAGGAACATGGCGCTGTAGTATAGTTGTGGAACAACACAAGATTCCATTTTTTATTTACTGCGATGAAGACGTTCCCTTTTCTGTCTGGAATAGTTCAGATTTTTGTTTCTTGCACCTTTAAGGTTTACCTGAGAAGCAAACATTTAATTACTTTTGAATTGATTGTGTTCAGAATATAACCCCACGCAATCCATCATATTCAGAATGTTTCTGAATTCATCACAAAAATATAACAGACAGAGGCAGTGTATGTAATAAATTAGTCTGCTGAAACAGCACAGAAAACGAGCAGTGGGAGAAAGGCTTCACTTTGCTTCCATGCATTTCTAGTCAGTATTCTGGCTACCAGTACACAGAAACGCTGCCAAGAGAATACTGATGGCTTCTATGCCTTGGCCCGTAAATCAGGGTTTACCTGGTCGTGTATCAATTCTTAGATTTTTCAGTTTACTGCAGCACACAGGGGGCTTGGTCATATGTAGCACCTGCATTGAACAAAGTCTCTTTCAAATAACCTCTTGCTAACTCTAGCATCTCTTCTCCTGATACTGACTGCTCCTCCGTGTGGCCTGACTGTCAGCACTCATCTTCATAAATGTGCTCATCTGCTAATGCAGTGTTCACTTTTTTTCTTTCAGAGTCGATTAAAGCAATCTGAACTTTAGTGCTCTGCCTGAGATGCATGACAAAGAAAACATATGATGAGTTCAAATCCATACTAAGGCATTTTAGCCAACATTCAAAACAGGTGCACATCAGGCAGCGGCACTACGCAAGCGCACGCAAAAGATACCCAAACACCAATAAAGTGACACCTACCGTCGACGCAGGACGGCATGGCCCGAGTAGTGCCGGCGACCTGTCCAGGGAAGCAGGAACATTTGACAGTCTGAGATCTCTCCTCGATCTTGTTCTTGTTGCAGCAGCGATGGGCAGCAATCACCTCACACGTCCCCGCCTTCACATGCACTGAGAATGAAAAACAAAGATTTTGCTTTATGTTTGCTAACTTTAACACATAAGCAACCATAGAAAAAGACAATACAACTGGCCATCACAATTGCTCTGCCCTTCCCCTTAATGACCTCTTTGTAAACTATGTTGGGGAAATGTGGAACAAGGACATCATTCTCTGACCCAGACAAACACAGACCATTACAAGATATTAAAAAAATATCAGCACTGAGAATACCTTCTTGGATCTCTGACCTTGTAGGACAAGTTAAGTATTTGATCCGTCCACCCATTTAAAAATTAAGCAAAACATATTTAAAGATGAGCCATAAAATATGCAGTTTATGCTTAGATTTATGACTATCTCTCTATCCATCTATCTACCTATTAAAATAGTAACTTAGGAAGGAATAATAATGAGTGTTTCTCCATATACTGTTTGGTTGCACTTCCAGTTTGCTGCAGTACTAATGAAGGGTACATTTGGAAAGTCCCTTCACATCTCCTGTAACTACCACTTTGTGTGCAAATTTCTATACACACATTTGAATCAGTCAGCCATGTGGTTAATTAACAAGTCAACCCCGAGCACAGAAGTCCCTTGAGTCAGCTAAGAGAGAGGGAACAAAGAAATCGCTCCACATTTGAAGATTTGTGATGCCAACACATGGCCCTTTCATACCAGCCTTTCATCAAATACATGAAAATGTCAAGGACAAACAATAAGCCTTGTCAGGAGCACTGTGTGCAACTATGCAGTGCGACTGTTTGTGTGCAAGTTTGACAGCTTACACGCAATATGTAATTACAGTGAATCTGCTCATGTGTTCAGATGCGTTCGACTTTGTTTTTCACGTGTGCGTGATGTGCAGCAAATGCACATACATGTTCAGTCTTTCAGCTGTGAACTTTGGTGTGTGTGTGTGTTTTGGCTTTTCAAACAGTTGTTGGAAGTTGCAGTTATTTCCATTACAAAGAGTCAGCCCAGGGTGCAACAAAGGGTGCGCACTGCATGGCAATGAAAACTAAAGCAGAAAACAATGACTTTGTTTAAAGAGCATTTAAAAATGAGGCAAGTTGCAGTGAACGACCCAGTGAATATGTTAAGCAGGCTAACAAATATTTGAAAAGTTCTTAATTTGCTCTGTTGATGAGAAAAAGACAAAGCAGCAGTCCTGCAAAGCCCAGTCCAATTAATATCTCTGTGAAAAGCACACTCTGTCTCTCTCCCATCTCGCTCTCATCTTTCTTTCAGATTTCTCTTTTTGTAGCACTAGGAGTTAGGCCAAAGGGTAAAGATAATTGTTGACTGATCTGTCCATCTGGCTGTCCATCAATCCAACACTTTGATGTGCAAAACCAGCCACCGAACAGATTGCACTGATATTTCGATTTCTATAGAAGAAATATCTGCATGCATTTGGAGATTTTTCAAAAAAAAATTCTTCTGTAGAAATTAATTATAATTCAGTCTCAAGTCAAATATTAAACTACTGTAGTTACTGGTTGGAATGCTGAGTAACAGATGGACATTCAGGCACCTCGAAGGACAATTCGCTTGACCTTCCCTCTGTTGACTCACACAGTGTGCGCATAAGCCCACTGGGTCTTGGTGTATTTTGGTTATAACATGACCCCTCATCAGCAGCCGACTTTGGATTGTGTTAGACTGCATGTAAGACAATTAATGGTGTGTTTGCTTTAAACCTTTTCTTCACAGTACTGGGCAAAAGTCTTGAGCAGTAACATTTTAGAGATTCTTTTTATTTAGTTTAAAATGCTGTATTTCCATTTACGCTTGCACATTTCACTAAATCGCTTCAACTGTTTCCCATTTTCCTTGCAAAATATAAAGAAATGAGGGTTGACAAAAGACATTTGCACAATGGAGTCAAGTTCTCCAGAACACAAATTATATGGACTTTCATGATGATGTGCATTCTCCTCATCAAATATGAACTATTTTATAATTATATATCCTAAAATATTACATTATATATCCTATAACAACTGCATAATGTTCATAATCATTTCATCATCTTTCCTCACAGTTTCTTCCCCTAACTCAGAATACATGGAGTGTGTATAGATTGCATGTGGGCTTTAGAGCTTTCTTTGAATAACTCTTATTTTCCATTTTCCCTTCTCTTTCTTGTAGAACTAATTGTTTTTTCTTCTTCTTAGAAGCTTGACAGATACAAAGCCAAGGAAAATGAACACATACAGAGTAAACACCTTAACTGAACCCCCCACAGGCGCACACAACCCTTGGCCCATTTTTAGGCTCGGCACCTGCAGTAGTAATTGACTCAGCATTAGTAAGAGCAGCCGCACACAGAGCTCAGCAGGAGGGGAGTAAAAGGAGGTCGGGATGTGGATTCTACCAAAGGAATGTAAAGGTTCACTGGGTCTTGAACACACATATTAATGTTAATTAATTCAATTAATTTTGTTATTATTATAATTTGAGACACATGGTAAAATAAAGATTGACGTAAAACCTACGACAGAAGTGATTTTTTCTTTTTCTGGCAGATCATTTCTTTATTTTCTTCATTCTTTGTCTTATAGCTAAACTGCTGTGTTTTATGTGTTACTTTATTTGATTCATGTTTTCATTAATGTTTTTATAGTTTTAAAATTAATGATTATTTATTGAACACACAGAAAGCGTCAAAGGTGAAAACATAAGAAGTGACTCTCCCTGATCGAATAGTTTGGTTATTAGAACTGTTTTGATTGAAGTTATTTGTGGTTTAAACAGAAACGGTGGTAGTAACACTGCTGAAAAAAAGTTAAAGATCTTCTGGGAATAACTTGTTTATTTGACATCATTTTGAGGATGCTTTATTGTAAGTCCTGATTTCATATTTAATAACATGGGCAGCATTCGTCTTTATTTATCTCGCACTGTGAAATCCTAAAATAGGATTTTGATCCCAGTCACACAGGGCTTGAGACTGATTGGTGACCATCTGCCAACCGCCATTTAGAGGAGCAGCTGGTGAGTGATTGCTAGAGGTTGCTGGCAGTTGCTGTGAGATCAATTGCTAAACCACAGAAAAGCCACAAGGAAAAAGCAGTAATCCTGGAAGGTACTGACTCGTCTGCAAACAGTCGCTTACTAACCACCAAGTTCGGGAGGTAGAGTGGGTCGTCCAATCATTCTCAACTCCAGTCTGCATGGTGAAGTAGCCTGTTGCATGAATATGTGAGTAAACGAGGATTGTAATAAAAAGCACTTTGAGTGCTCAGTTGGAGTAGAAGAATAATATACGAGTACCAGTCTATTTAGCATAACTGAAACTTGGAGAAAGAATGATAATGTTGCCCTTCCAAGTAAAAGATGAAACTTACATTTTAAAAAGGCACCACATCTACTTTAAAAGCAAACAGTCACCGTGTTAGGTTTGTGTTTACTTTTCATAGTTCCACTGCTGCTCAGAGAGTTCTGGGCAAGTGTTTGGAGACGGGTTTTTGTCTTTCCTGCAGCCTTCGGGCAACTGTGGCATTCTTCAAGTGACTAGTTGCAAGGAGGATCAATCACTTGCCAACTGGTTGGAGGATGTGCATTTTCCCCAGCCAAGGTGGGGCCTTACCTTATACTAAAACTTTTTGTTTCAATTCAGTTCAATTTAAATTCAAATTTATGTTAATAGCGACAAATCACATTAATTGTCACCTCAAGACCCTTTCTATTGTAAGGTAAAGACTCTGCAATATTACAGAGAAACCCCAAACAATCATACAACCCCCTATGAGCAAGCACTTGGCGACAGTGGGAAGGAAAAACTCCTTCTTTATGGGAAGAAACCTCCAGCAGAACCAGGCTCAGGGAGGGGCAGCAAAAAGACACACTGTGGAAGAGAACGAGAGATTAATAATAACTACTGATTGAATCCAAGGTGGTGTATAAACACAGGGAGAGTTAAAAGGATGAAGAAAATAGCCCCTGGCAGTCTAGGCCTTTTGCAGCATAACTAAGAGAGGCTCCTAGACAACTGATCCAACTGGAACTCGTAGCTTCATCAAAAGGGAAAGTTGTACTCTTAAATACCCCAAGAACCACAAGTAACCCAGCAATCTGAGAATGAAGTGCTCTACTTTTATGATTAGGCTTGAAACGTTTCTTTTTCCTGAAACATATAGTTAGGACTGGATCAGGTGACCCTGAATCCTCCCTTAGTTATGCTGCAATAGGTGTAGGCTGCTCGGGGATTCCCATGATGCACTGGGTGTTTCTTCTTCGGTCACCTTTCTCACTCACTATGTGTTAACAGACCTCTCTGCACTGAATCATACTTGTTATTAATCTCTCGCTTTCGTCCACAGCATGTCTTTATCCTATCTTCTCTCACCCCAAGCAATCACAGCAGATGGCCCCGCCCCTCCCTGAGCCTGGTTCTGCCGGAGGTTTCTTCCTGTTAAAAGGGAGTTTTTCCTTCCCACTGTCGCCAAGTGCTTGCTCATAGGGGGTCATATGATTGTTGGGTTTTTTTTCTCTGTATGTATTATTGTAAGGTCTAAAGCACCTTGATGCAACTGTTGTTGCGATTTGGCGCTATATAAATAAAACTGAATTGGATTGAATTGAATGGAGCCTGATTATTTAAAACCTTGCATGCAAGAAGAAGGACTTTAAATTAAATTCTGGATTTAACAGTGACTATCAACATATGCTGCTGAATACTTTTAAGGATTGTTTTAGGTAGTTGAATCTATTTGTTTCATAGCAGTCTGCTTTGCAGTAGAGAAAGAATGTGCATTTAATTAGCCGTTGTGGTTTGGTAATTCCCTTCAGTAGCCTGTGATATTGAACTTGGTGGGGTGTTTGGTTGGGTGTTGAAAAGTAAAGTGGACAAAGACAGGAAGCATGCACTCCGTGTTTGCTTGGGACTCTTCTGTGGAGCACCACACACACAGAGGAAAATTGCATTTTCCTAAATTTCTTTCAGTGCACACAGCTGCTGTTGATGGTGGATGTGTTGTTGGCAGAACTGCTCTTTTTGGTTAGCTTGCTGCACCTGCAGGCTTTACAGTGTTGAGAACTTTTTTATCAAATAAAAAGAGGGCACAATTCATAGAACTGGATTTCATAGGGATTTAGTACTCGCATGTGGAAACAGCTCTGGAAAACCATATGTGGTGGGGGTGGGGTGGGGGTCCTTAGCTCAGTAATACAACTGAAGGTGTCAACAGTTTGAGGCTGTGTTATGCCAAGATTTTAATAATTACCAGTTTGGCAGATATTGAGTCAGGCAGGGGGCCACAGCCTCCAATAAACTCTGATAAACATTCAGCTAAATGACTCAGAACACGACACACTGCAGTTTATGTGTTTAAATATACACACACAAAATACATATCCACGTAGAAGCTGTGCTCAGTTGTGCATTTAGTGCTAAAATAAAAACGTAAATGGAAATGTTGCCGTCATTAGTGTATATGTGTGTGTGCACCATAATGTGTGTGTATTTACTGGAACTGAAAATTCCCATTCTATTTCAAAAATGGCACCTACTTTCATCACAATCTCTTTCTCACACACCCCTCCGCCTTTCACTCCTTCTTCTCCTCCTCCTCATTTGCTTCATCTGCTTTACCTCGCCCTACTGCTATTTCACAAATGACCCCTCCTTTTCTCAGCCTCTCTTAGCCACTTCAGCGTCCCATTTTTCCTCTGCTCCCTCTTGCTCGTAGCTCACCACAGCAAACTCAGCAGGGTAGGAAACTATTATCCTCAATCACAGGCCCTAAATCAGAGAATATTTTACACTTTCTACAATGCGTCCTCCCTCTCTCCTGCTTTTTCATCTTCGTGGCCATTTCATTCCCTCTCTAACCCCCCCCCCCACCCCCCCCCCGTATTTTTCTCCTTGGCATGAGGACTTGTTATCCCTGCCTCTCTTAATACAGCAGTGGCTGTTAACCCCATTTACTAAGGATGACGTGCAACTGACAGACTAACAGATGGACAGATTGCCCCGACTCAGAACAACCAGGCACTCTGTGTGGGTGTCTGTGTGTGTCTGTGTAAGTACTGAGATAGCTGTCTTGGTCCCAGTGGGGTGCCTCTTTCAAATGTCATTCCTGCCACTGGGGACCTCTCCCGCTTTCTCTCTCACAGACACTCACACACAAACAGAGTTAAATACACAAGCACAGACACAAATGTACGTGCACATCTAGTATGAGGAACCTGTCAAAATGGGAAACACAAATCTTTCTAGTTAGCGCTGTAAATATTTAAACAGTTCAAGCCCTTGTGTTTCAGGATCTGTCAAATGTTAACACAATACTTGTAAAGAAGTAGAAAGAAAAAGTCACTGGTTACCCTTTTATATGACACTGTATGATTTAGGTGACTGAATCTGCTACTTTTAAGGTCCCAGCTGGCACTGGGCAACATTTTGTGAATGCTGGAGCTGTAACTAGAGAGAGCCACAGAAAAACGAGCAGTGTAGTGAAAACGTATTTGCACCCTTCCTGATTTTATATAAATTATTATTTCATTTACTAAGGGAAGAAAAACCTACCTGAACCTGTGTGCAAAAGTAAATCACATAATAAGTGAGTCATCCGGGTCCTGAAGCATCAAAGGAACTTCAGAGCATCACATTACCACCACCATGTTTGACCTTTTTTAGGATGTCAGACTAAAGAGACAAAAGGTAAACACAACACGTCCGAGACAGAGGACTATGAAAATAAAACAGGAAGTAACACACACAGACTCAGACTAAGACACATGAACTTGGGGATAAACATACATAGAAACATGACAGACCGGAGACAAGACCTGGGAGAATGGACACAGAAATGAACTAATATCATGAGGAACCAAGGGCTATAAGAAAAGATAAATTCAGTAGCCCAAAGTAGTAATATTATACTTTTATATTATATTATATATACACTGAAAACACTATCTAGGCTACTTACATTTGATGCTGTGTCACTGCTACAGTGCTGCTCCTAGCACCTCATGGCAATGGATTCATCCTTTGAATGAGGCAACCTCTAATCAATGCCATAGGCTCATCGGAAAAGGAGGATGGAAAATACCCTTGATGTACTTACACTTAGAAATGCTGCTGGCTGCAAGCTGTAACCGCTATTTGTCTTTTTTTTTCCATCATCAGAGCACTATTGCAAGGCTCACCCCTTGTAAACCCAACTGCCCAGAGCCAGTTGGGATTGGCTGCTACCCCCAGGAGACCCTACACTGAAAAAAAGGGATTGGCCAACTCTTGGATTTATGTAAGCATCTTGCGTGTATGTAACATAAGTGCCTCATGCTTTAAAGTTAAGTGTAACTATATAGTGTAGAAACTTCATGATATGCAGAGAGGCTAGATTAAATTGTTCATATCATGTTCGAGTGAAGTAAGTCAATAACTTACTGCGACACCGCACGGGATTTCAGTCTCGCACGCTTTGGATCGTGGTTTCAGGAAGGCATCCATCTCAGTCAAATCGAGCAGCCGCCTCTATGTAAATTGGGTGGTTGTTGCATTAAAAAACTCTAACTTGTAATTTAAACACAATAATTTCATGTTTCTATGAACGTAATTAAATCATGAAGAATCTGTACGAAATTCAACAACTTAATTTGTTCTTGTTGAGATGACCTGATACAATCTAGTAAGAGTGGTTAGTTGCTGAACTCATGAAATTCACAAGATCGCACGAGGTGTCAAACTGCAGGAAAATCACTGGAGTTATAAGAGGCAGACAACTACACACACACCACATGTATGCTATTGCTATTTATTGTGGTTTAACCTGTCAAGGACAAAAACGTACAAAAGAATTCTGCATCAAGCCTTGAAATCATAGCTTTCCTGTTTTTGTTAAGTCTGTGTTGGTGGCATGGTGGTTAGTGCTGTTGCTTCACGTTAAGAAGGTCCTGGGTTCAAATCTGCAATCTGGCTAGTTTGCACTGGGTTCTCTCTGGGTATTCTGGTTTCTTCCCACAGTTAAAAGTCAAGCAGTTTTTAGAGTTAGGTTAATTGGTGATTCTAAATTACCCGTGAATGTAAGTGCAAATGGTGGTTTGTGATAGACTTGTGAGTTGTCCTGCCTTGTAACCTATCACTTCAGGGTTATTTCCCAGCCCCACTGCACCAGAATAAGGTTAGGAGGATGGTAGCTATTGTAGATCCATTCAATCTTTATGGTAACCAGGATCTAGACTTTGTTGAACATTATGTAATATGAAGACAGCATGTAGTATTTAAGTGACCAAGTAGTATTGGGGTAAAAGTTATTGAATAGTGTTGAAATAAAATGACAAAATTGTGAAGGATTAAAATGTTCCAAGAGCTCAACTTACTTCATCTAAACATGTTTCAATCGTGTTTTATGAACACAAAATGCACAGGTTTATTACATGTGAAAAAGTTGTGTTGATTTAACTCAGTTGTTTAAGTTTCTGCCAAAGCAAAACATTTGTGTGCAACCAATGTCCACTATTGAATCAAGTAAATCCAACATGGCCTTTTTTTCAGTGTAGTTCAGTAAGAAGTTAACAACACGTGTGCACTGATAGATCTGTTAATGGATAGACTAAAGTAAATAACAACCAACCAAACCAAAGAATTGGGGAAAAGTCCAAAACTCAGCAAACATGCAAGATTTCATCATAGGTCTTATGTTTCTATAGCAACACTTTATGCAATTAATTCATGTTTTGATGTCTTCAGGCTCTACTCTCCAACCCCAGCAGTAACCTTCATCTCTACAACCTACAAGTAGTCATAAGTCATCAAGCTTCCTCTGAATCCTCGGTTCTCAGCTGCATCTCAGTCTCCTCCCTGTTATTCTTTGTTTGTGTTTTCACAGCAGGAGACGGCTTTGACTCTGATACAGTGAGGCATACCGAAACTGACACCTTCTGTATGTCAAGCCCTCAGCAACCATGCAGGGCTGCAAACATGATGACGGTGGTAAAATGGTAACAGTCAAAATTACAGCGCTGGTAACATCACAAGTAAAGAAAATAGCTGCAAAACTAATCAATGAACAATTTAAAGAGCTATATTAAGAAACTGCTTCCATGTGAGAGCCAGAGTCAGGCTAATGTGACTGTCAGTATGTGTTGTGTGCATAGCCTCTCTTGGAATGAACGGGATATCTGGACTCATCAACATCTGATGCCTCATGTTAAACACTGAGATGGTTTGCTGGCAAAACAGCAACAGGAGTTGACAGTCCCTCATCAGGTATAGTTAATGTACTGGCGTGATGAACGGAAATACCAGCGAGGTAAACGTCCCCTCTGGTTTTGTTTGCTTTTAGGTGCGGGCTTCACAGTATTCTAATTGCATCCAGAGCTTTTCATGCTGTTAAAGTTTGACCAGCACAAAAACAATTTAGTAAATCAGATGTTTGTTATCATTATTATTTTGTTCTTCAGGTGTTTTCATTTTCCCTCTGCTCTGACCCTTCTGGCACAGCTCCAGCCAAGAAATTAGCATGAAATTACTTTAAGTATCCATAGCACACTCTAGATGTTCTCTATACATCACATATTAAGTATGTATAAATATTTAAGGTTTTCCTTTAGGCTCGTATTATTCTATTCACAAAGAGCATATTTTGAAATGGAAAATTAGTCCTGAAAGCTTGCCAAGTTAATTAGACATACAAAATACATTTCTTAGTGCATGTGTGTGCCCATCAGCGCATGTACGTCCATGCATTTGTGTTAATAATTAGATTATATTGGCCTCTGAGATGGCAGCGTTTGTTCTGAATCATAAACACAGAGCAAATTAAAATTCTGTTTAAGAGCCTGCCAAGAAAATTAGCATGGAGAGAAAGGAGGCACGCACACTCGACCACTAGTGTCTTCTCCCCTCAACCCTGTTTTCTATTCACTTCTGTGTCGACGACTCCAGCACACGTCTCTCCTCATCTTCTGCCACAGCATCTCTGTGCGATGGTAATTCATAGAAGGTTGTAAGTGCTGGAGGGAAGTGGCTTTTTTTCCTGACAGGAGACGGTGCCCCAGTGTAGATACACAAGAACTATATCAGCACTGCACTTTCTGCGCTGTGCTCATATTGTGTTTGCTGATCACAAATAGACTGATCAGTGGCAGCCCCCTAAAGAGCCTGACTCCTCCCATGCACTAATGTCCCTCTATGTTATGATAAACACTGAGTCCTGTAGGGGGGAAACCTGAGGCGAGGAAAGAAGAGAAGATGTCAATAGAGGACATGCTTGATCTTAAGCACTTATTTAGAATTCTAAATATGTTTGCATATTTATGGATAAGACACATTCCTGGAAATAACATTTTGTGAAGGAAAGATTTTTATTTGATGCTTTTTCTTCAGCGTTGGTATAATGGATTTACGGAGGGACTAGATTTAAAAACATCTCACAGAGCGCAGTTTTTCTATGACTTGTGCAACATCCAAGGTATCAGTAAAATGAAAAAACAAGTAGCTAAGCTTTGGGAGATACACATCTTATTCTGCTTTTTTTCCTCGTGGCTATTCTGAGAGGAAAGAAATCTTTCCCACTAACCAGAATTTAATAAATACAATTTTTTAAGGCAGAATGGAATAAAGTACAAATTTAGAAACAAAATAAGTTGGGTTTTATTTTCCACATGGGTAGCTTGGAGAACACGTTCTGACTAATTGCCATACAGCATTTTTAACAACTGTAACAAATGACCATCAAAACATGCATTCAATTATCAGAATATGGAGCAGCGGTTGATACTTTTTTCTCAGTTATGGAGAATATTCCTCGTTCCCAAAGCTCAACAGAAATGCATTAACTATGAGACAACAGAACAATAATCTCATAATTGCTCATTTCCCTTTCTGCCCCGCTCTCAATCTCTCTGCTCATACACGGTAGCTGGAGTCATAATTCCTTCAGCAGCTAGAGGGCTGAGTCGCTTCCACGTATGTCACTAATGACCCTTTGCTAAAAATGACTGATGCTGTTATTTTTCTTGGGAAATCTCAAGACAAAGTGAACAAATGGAAGTGATCAGAATTAAAACATCAGCCAGAAAACTTGCTTCCTCTTGGAAAAAGTGCAGGCTAAATGCAGCCTGCGGATTGATTTTTTTTTTCTCGACACAGCATCCACTCTGTCCCTAGTTCCCCCCACACCCCACCCCGTTTAGCATCCCCGAACGAGCGAGCGGGTGAGTGAGTGAGTGACCACAATTGGAAAGTGTTTGCTCGCAGCAGGATTTCCTGCATGCACGATGTGATAAAAATAACAAGTGTAAAAGAGAGGGAAAAACACTGGCATCTGGCTCGTCGGGATTTAAATGTGAAAGGAAAATACTGTGGGCGTCCACACAGAGGGGCTCATCCCTGTCAAAAAATAAATAAATAAAAAATACCTTGCCATAAATCATCCAACCGTTTTAGATCAATCAGCATGAAAACAAGCACGCAGAAAACATACCCTCAACATCACCTAAATACTCATGGCTCTCTGATTGGATTAAGCTCTCTCTTCACTTCTGTCATGCAACTCGCTCTCTTACACCTCAGCAAAGTGATTTATGCTTTTTATTGTCAAACTACTCCCATCTGCCTCCACCACATACCTATCCACCACCCGCCTCTCCTCCATCTCTGTACTAATCACCCTCACTGATATGAGACCAGCTTGTGCCAGATTGTCTCTTAGTCACCCACACCACATCCCTGGTTCTCCATCATTGATTTTCATGCAGTTTTAATGCAGTTCAAACAAGGGAATTATCTCTCCACACCACAAGCACAACTACTGTCTTGCTAAATCACACAGGATATTAGTTCATGTGACAGGGGGAGCCTGGTGACACATGGCATGTCCTGACATATTAGCAAGCGTGCCGCCACCGTTGCCGCCACCGTTGCCGCCACCCCGCAGCAGACAATTTGTACTAATTTGTGCTCCAGGCAAGATATTAGGATGGTGAATTTGATATAAATTCTTAATATGTTCGGATGTATTAACACACCATTACCACTCAAGCATTAAGATGAGGCAGCATGTGTGTGTACGTGTGCATGAGACACTCGAGTTTTAAACCTTTTTGGTTAATTGTTCGCTGCTGACTGATGGCGACTTTTCAAGAGCCCTCCAGGAATGTCCGGGTTTCCATACTTATCTGTATAATTTGCTTCCCTTTTTCTGCTACCCACTCTGTCTCGGAGGTTGGAAAGCTACCTATGTCAGTATTTGCATCTTTTTGTCCTCTCCTACAGCTGTTTCAAATGTGTATTGTGGGGGAGCTCAAATCAAACATCTTTTCATTTCTTTGGCCTAAGCTGTCGTCTCTCTTTCTCTACCTCCTCCAGTCTCTCTTTGTCCTTCTCTGTGTCTTCCTGGCAGACCACTACAGAGGCAGAAACACAATGACTGTGTTCAGTCCAACCCCCCCCCTTCCTCCAGTTTTCTCTTTGTCAGTCAGCAAACGGGAGGTTTATAGCACAGCAGCCATGTTGATGAGGATTTCATTCTGTCTGAATTCTCTCCCTGTCAGAGGAATAAGGACGGACACTCATAAATGTCAGACATATTTTACTTTAACACGTAGCCGTGCGTTTGTGTGTGTGCATGTGTGTGAGTTATGGTTGGTGTTTATATCAATGCTGTAGCTACGTCGTTTCACAGATCTAGATAAATGGTCTGTTATCAGCCTGTTTACTCTCTGTGAGAGACCGGACAGTCCCATATGTTACACCAGGCTCCACCAGCCAGTTCACAGCATGCCGACGCTGCCGTCATCTGCAAACCTTGAAAATTAGACAGATACAGACTGTCGCAGCTTTTTTGGAACAGTAGAGGGACGAGTGAAAATCCCCCAAAACACATTTTGAAATAAGCTTTCTTGAGAATGAAACAGTGTCTTTGCACGGTCATACTCTGTGGAAAAACAAACATGAACATGAAATATCATCAAAGAAATGGAGCTATATTCACGGTGCTGTTGACTTTCACAGGCATTTTACAGGCTCACATTATAGTATAATCTGTAACTCAGAAATTTTAGCACGTGTTCAATTTAGCTGTGACAAACTATGCCACTGTATTTTTTCCAGTGATATCAAGAGCAAAGCAACACTGATGAGCTTTGTTTTCACCCCATTTCATCCTCAGAGAACTGGTTTCAACTTTTGAACACACTACTTCATTTGTCAGCTACTTAAAGGGAGGTGCACCACAAACCTCCTTGTGAATGCTTTGGTCATAAGAATATTAGCATTCATTCATTTGCATGGAAAACACAAACACTCAGCAACTAATCGCTAAACAAAAAGTGCAACACAAAGTGGAGACAGACTGAATTCAAAGTAAAAGTTTTGCCTTTCACTATCACTTCTCAATTAGCTGGTGAGTGTTAGCAGATAAGCAGCCATCTTCCATGCAGGCAACCTGCAACACACTAGACCTGTTCTGTTTTCAGTGCCGTCATTTTATCATAATCACCCTCCTGCAACCACCAGCCAACTTGTTGGGGAATACACATTTTTCCCTAATACACATTCACAACATTTGTCCCATCTTTAGGCTTGATGACTATCAGTTTCACACCGACTGTCAGGAACCTCTTTTAACCACCTTCAACCAGCTGGGGAAAGCTCATTTTCCCCCAGTAACATGGTTGTTGCCAGCTGGTTACCAGGTAGTCACTGAGGCTTATGCAGATTGACAGATTAAGTATATCCAAGCCGCCACAACATTTTAGACTTTACTGAATAATGTAATTTCCTACAGAAAGAAAATTGTTTACTTCCATCAGCAGAGATGAATCCACAACATGAGCAGCATGTTCAGCTTTCCTTCAGTCTTGTTTTAATCACTTTGCTGTTTTAGTAACTTAAATTCCATCTCTGTATTCTTCAGCTTTTCTGAAACCCTATTTTTCCCTCATTAAATTTGTTTTGGATCTTTCTTCAGTTTGTCCTCCATGGTTGGATTTCTGTAGACTCATGCTTTTGTTGGCCTTCGTACAGATGAATTATTTGCTGTATCAGTTTTTTTGTTAATAAAGCTTGACTTTTGCAACTGCTCTCTGTGTCCACAACTGGGTACTCTTTTAAATCAACCTTAACTCTTCATCCTTGAAAATAAGCAGTTCTGCAGAGCAGTTTTTGTAGGAATGTTACTGCAAAATACGAAAATGGAAAGATGGCACAATCAAAATATCTGAAACAGCCTTGAGGTTGCTCATGGACGTGCACCTTACAAACTAAAAATGTACATGTTAGCTATTCCACTTAAACACACACACACACACACGTAGTACTTACTTCCAGTTATAAGCTAGTGATACTTCTATATGTGAGTATAGGGCAGAGGTTCCCAAAGTGTGGGGCCCGCCCCCTAGGGGGGGTGCAGAGCCATTGCAGGGGGGGCGTGGTATGAAAAAAAAAAAAAAAGAACGCTTGGACACTGCTCATGGTTTTTGACGGGGCTCCCACACAAACACAAAGCAGGAGATGAAGCGTCGCCAAATATGTTTCCAAACCAACCTTTCAAGCCAAAGACTAGAAAATATGGTGAAGCAAATCTTCCCTTTGGCTTCAGGTAGGTCTCTGCGACAGAATTGGTTTTCCCTGCGTCAGGAGCAGCGCTGGGCTCTCCAAATCACGGACAAACAGGATCCCACATTCTTGATTTTTAGTTCACAAACACTTCTTGTAAGAACTAACTACTCCTGACATTTTGGAGATGTTAGCTCTTTATACAATAAAGTTACAGCGGGATATAAATAATATCAGGCTGATGCAAAGATTTTTCTTGTAAAACAAAGGGGGGCCTGACAAAAAAAGTTTGGGAACCACTGGTATAGGGAACAAAAAATGAGTCCTGGTTTACTCTTTCAGCTAAATTACAAATATCTTATCAACAGTTTGTGCTGTAATAAAGTTAAAGCCACACATTTGAACCAGTTGCACTACATAACGAATTTGCACCTTAAGAGTCAATAGCATCTTTGGAGATATTTAACAGTAACGACACACTAAACTTCCCACTCTTGCAGATACAAAGGCATCACTGTTCCAAGCATCCACACATGAAAGTCATTAAAAATGTATCATCCTCTATAATGCTGGAACAAAATCACTCGATTTATTTCTATGATAGACATGCTTACTTCATATTTTACTTCAGACAGGTTATCTGATGGTCTCTATGACTGCTGCGTGACTTGTTGTTTCTTCTAATTCTTCTAGCTTCTAATTCCTTTGCGTCAGCACTTTCCCTCTAACTACATTCATCAGGACAGCTCATCATCTTTCCACTCCTACCCTCACTAGTCTCTCATCCCATCTCGCACTACCAAATGAAAGGGAAACCCTGGTGTGTCTGAGGCTGGCTGGCAGCAAAGCCAGAGGTGGAAAGATGAGAAGAGAGAGAGAGTGTGAGAGAGAGACATAAAGGCAAAGAAAAGGAAAAAGAAAAGAAAGGAAGGGGGGTAAAAGCGCAGCCTGCTCTGACTGTAAATGCTATATGAAAACAGGAGAGTTTAAGTGTTAAGAGATGATTAGACTTTGTGGAATGAGCAAAGTTGGGCAATTAATAAAATACAACCGAAGTTTCATGTCTGTGTTATGCACCTAGGAAACCGTGAGAATAGAGAGGCAGTTATTGCATTTGTACAGATCTGTATTCACTAGCTCGCACACTCATCTTTTGTTGACATCACACAACATGAAACTGCTAATCTAAAGGCACCATTTCCTTACAGTAACAGAGATATTTTGCCTTTATTGTCGGAACGTCACTTAGAAAATGAAAAACATGTTGGTATTTTCTACTCGTTATCTACTTCAGCTCTTCTGAATGTTAACTAATGTACATCATTGTTTTTATATGAATTCATTCAATTCAATTTTATTTATATAGCACCAAATCACAACAACAGTTGCCTCAAGGTGCTTTATATTGTAAGGTAAAGACTCTACAATAATACGAACAAAGAAACAGAGAAAACCCAACAATCATGTGACCCCCCTGTGAACAAGCGCTTTGGCGAGAGCGGGAAGGAGAAACTCCCTTTTAACAGGAAGAAACCTCCAGCAGAACCAGGCTCAGGGAGGAGCGTCCATCTGCTGCCACCTGTTTGGGGCGAGGGGATGAAGACAGGAAAAAGATGCTGTGGAAGAGAGCCAGAGATGCAAAATAACATTACAATGGAAATAGACGTATGTTGCCTTCCACCTACATGGATATAATCTTAATCTGACTTCTGTTTTATTTCTTTTCTACTTAAAACTGACCTTCAACACTCAGTAGTAAAGTGCTACAAACATTTAATATAAGGGGAAGCTAATTCAGCACTGCCATAGATCATCAAAGTTGCAGTTTGTTTTGTTGCATTTTTTTTTTTTTCACTTTAATTTTTCACTTGGTTTGTTTAGGAAATTTTTTGGTTTGGGATAAAACACAGTTCTTCACAATACAAGCCTAAATGTTGCAAAATGATTGGTTGAAAGGCTATTTTAGGCTATTTGTCTGAAGTGGCTACAAAGCTAGCACAGGGCTCACACTGTCTTGGAATAACGGCAATAACATTGCAAAATGTGAATAAACAGTTTTTTGCAGAACTAAAGCTCAGTCATATCCACAGTCCACACACAAACACTTGTTTTCACTGAGCCTGCCTGACTGGACATATTGGAAGTTTGCAGGTACGTACAAACAGAGCTTGAGTGACATTCCCCTCATCTTCTATGTGGGTGTTTTGCTGTAATAGACCTCTCTCACAGCAGATGTTTTGCCATGGCATAGCAGGAATGACATTTATAACAACTGTCTTCCATTAAGGTGAGTTCGCCTTAGCATCTGGTACTGTTCCCGCTGGTTTACTGTCACAGTGTTGTGACTTACCGGGGCACTTGATGGAATATAACCATCATTAATGAAACAGGTTTCACTTGTGCTTTTCCTTATATAACAAGTTAACGGCATGCCATGAACACAATCTAGTAGTAAAGGACAACGTGCACCTTTGTCATTACTATTACAAGAGTCTGCTAACATGTAATTTCCATCACAGCTCCATTGAGCTTTTACTGGAGTTGTAATTAGGCTGAAAACACCTGTTTGATAGAACGGGGCTTTTAAAGGCCTCAAATGCCTACCGTACACCCACGCAGGTGTTTCCACTTATCTTTCCAGATTAGATCTCTCCTCAGGACAGTGCCCACTACAACTGCCTATGAATAACCCGTTGCACCTTAAACTTTACAATCCGTGCACAGCTCTGCACTGTGTGAATCTGAACAAAGGTCTGACCAGCACAATAACTTCAAACAGCAGGACACTGCTTAAATTGCTTTTCTTTTTGCATATCTCTTTGGCTCTCAAAGCCCCACATTTTCTATTTATTTTTTTATTGGTAAAGGAAATAACAGCAAAGTGTTTGCAGCATGGCAAATATTCTGTATTTGCTTTAGGCAGCTGGTGTAACTCACTTCAGACCCACCAGGGGACATATTAAAGAACTCAGTTGAAAAGTTTCATTTTGAGAAAAAAAAAAGAGAAGAAGAAGTAAAAACTTGATACACATTTCACAGTTTCTTCAGTTTTCTTAAAAGCATTTGTATTTTTTGTAATTCAGGAAGCTTCAAGGAAAGGCTGTGTTGTGTGCACATTTATATGTTTGCACACACGAAACTGTATTTTTATTGCTTCTCCTGTTCCCATGGCCGGGGCTCGGAAACACTCAGAAGTAGGTTGTTTGTTCTTTCTTTTTTCTATTTGCATGTAGTAATGAAGTGTGCATCGTAGCTTTTTATAATTTGTGTTTTATTTAAATTCCACACAAACAATTAAGTTATTGAAATATAAAGAACTCTTTTCTCCAGCTGTCAGAGATGTTTTATAAGCCATTTGTTTACCTTTAAATTGACCCAGCTGATGTTTCAATTTCAACTGAGTTTAGATAAAAACCACACAAGTCATCTCAGGGCATGTTCCACAGATATGGCATCATAACCTCTTTGTAAAGGGTTAACTCGGATCCATTTCTGCGACCGCTGTGTAGCTCAAGCATGCAGTCTCGTATTGATTTTCACACTGAATACTGTATGTGCTTCAGTACAAAGACAGACAGTCACACAAAAAAAATCAAAAGTCCAGCAGGAGGCCGTGTTGATTCTGGTATATCTCCCTCACAGATGAAAAATTGAAGCATTTCTATTAATCTGAACCAAAATAAGCATAAAACACTCAGTGAGGGATTGAGTGATTTGGGCTTTAATGCAGCCCACAGAGTATTTACAGTGGTGTTCTGCAAGGATTAGTTGCATGAGAGGATTAGTCAAGCTGCATTACTGCTGTTTTATTTAACTCACAACAGCAAAAGACTAAAAATAAAAGCCTCTTAAACACATTTAGGCTACATGAGAGGCCAGCCTGGACACTTTGACAAACATGATGTTTGTGTCCTCTTTAAAGACCTGTACCGGAAAGAGATGTGCAAAACACCCACGCACAGACACACACAGACACACACTTTCTCACATACTCAACTCTCTGCACTTAATCTATAATCTAGTAATCTGCTGAAAGTTGCCCTGTTCAGCATATGCTGTGCTTGGAGACACTGTGTCATATTAGTTAAGGCGATGATGCTGGTGAGAATAAAGCATATGCAGATACTGACAGAATCAACAGAGTGGGAAACTCTCCGAGAGAGGAGAGGATTAATGCAGACAGACTGGAAAAGAAGGAAGCACCGTGAAAGAGAAAGAATGAAATTTGCAGAGGCAGCACAACTCAGCCATCTCTCCCTCTCTTTCAGTCTCGTTCTCTTTCCTTGCATCAGCACTGATCACATACATCAGTAAAGTAAAGAGCACCCCATCCATCAATGTATGACTCTGGAGCTGCTGTCAGGAATACTGAAGCTGTTCCTCACAGCCGCGCAAACACACAAAAGCACAATCATATGCATACTGCGCAATATATCAACATCAGCATTATAGCAACCAGAATAGACACCCTGTCAATGCGGTAAAGTTTGCTTCACTTGAAAATACACAAAATGTGCCTTTTACAAAATCACACTTATATTGAAGCAAGCGCAACTGGAAGAAAATATATACTTGCTCTGTGCTCGGCTCCCTTCAGCTTGTTCCTATTTGCTTAATTTATTCTTCATGTCAAAACATGTTCTAGTCTTGGTCCAGGATGACCCTTTAATTTCTTCTTCATTTGGAGACTTGATTCTAATAGCGGCGGTCCATTATCTGCATCATTCTAACACAAACACTACTGGAAATCTGCTTCTGCGGCTGCCTTGTTAAATGAAGGTTTAAACTCATTTATTCTTTTTCATGTTAACGTATTCGAAGCTCCAATATAGGAGAAGTGTGTTTCATACAAGCTCTGCTGGGAAAACAGAAAAAAAGGGCCAGTCAATGCTACTTTACATCCAGCCAGCAGAAGACAAGCCACACTTGGGGAGTGTGCATATGTACCCAAGCTAAACAGGAATTAGGTTTATGATTTGCTGTTTAGTAGCATTAATCCATTCAGATCTTTCTTGGTACACATGGCTGAGAAAACAAAAGCTTTGGATGGAGTCCTGCATTTCCTGACAGACACAAATATGTAAATGGTTCAAAAGGTAACATCCAGCCGTTTGTTTGCTTTCCAAACACCTGGTCATTTGCTGAATCTCCTGAGATCAAACACAGAAACTGTGTACACGGGGAAAAGAAAAGGGAGCGATATGAGAGCAAATGGACCCCGAGGAGGTAAAGCAAAAGGCTTTGATGTGCTCTGAGCATGCCTGTTTACAAATTATACAATAAGATTCAGAGGTGCATTTTTCAATGGCAATTCATAACTATGCAAATAATAAACACCCACTGACTCAATGAAATACATCCTGTTTTTGAAGGGCTCAGCTTTCTGGTTACAGTCCAAACATGAGGTGTAATGGGAAGTTTTTAATTTGACTATAAGTGTGAATGTGAGCATTATGTGCAGTACGTGTTGCTCTTGTGCTCTAGACCAGAGAAAAGCTCCAAAAACTCAAAGCTGGACGGGACAAACATATAAGACAATGAATGGGTACAGACTAAGACAAGATAATGGTAACAGCAAGCCAGAGAAAGTAGCTGTTATGAGCTTTGTTTTAACACAAAGGAAATTCAATCTGAGAACAACAGAACCAAATCTCATAGAAAATAAACTGCAAATAATCAATAGACTAGTCAATAGTCTCACACAGACACACTGTAAAGACCTAATAATGTGCCTTATTAAAAATATTAAGTAGAGTGAACTCAGTAATTATCAACTTGTTATTAGCACTAAAAGCTGATCAACTCAGTTTATTTCAACTAAGTAAGCTGGACATGCTGCTTTTCAGTGGTGGAATGTATCTAAGCACACTTACTCTATACTGTACTTAAATAGGTTCCAACGTGCTGCTTTGCCTCATTTCATATTTGACTTCATTATCTGACAGTTTATATTTGTATGCGATCGACTTTCTGTGCTGTACGCTTGGTTTGAGGCTCTGGACCAGCACTCCTCACAGTAAGCTGTTGGACAGAAAGATGTCAACTGAGTGGTACGTTTTTTTTAGTTTTCGTATATATTAGTAATTTTCAGAGTCATTTATATTAATCATGCTAAAGTTTAATCGTACTTTAGACCAACCTGTTTTACTTCTCGCTTGTGCTTTGTGAGATTGTTTCTTTACTGATCTTTTCCTGTCTTCTGTTATTAGACGTGAGATATGACTGCACTATGCTGTTGTCCACAAAGGAATTCCAGCAGTTCTTGTTGTTGACTCCAGTAAATTCTATAAGACATGCTGCGTAAGTAAACGCAAACAACAACAGTTTGGTCTGCATTTCTTGAAAGGTCATTTCTCACAAACCTAGTTTAGAGGTACCAAACTATCTGCACAGTATATAGTGAAGTCGTAAATTTTTAACAATTTGTTTTGCACCCACATTATTCTGCAGATCATCTGAAAGGTATATCGACACTTTGTCATTAAAATGAAATAATGAATTGATTTTACATCTAGATAGAAGGCATTCAGAATGAAAAGTTAGTGACCATGGTTGCATAGCCCTTTTTAAAAATATGTTGTTATGGTGTTATTGTTTGTCGGGCGGCGGTCAGGACTATCGAGGCACTGAATATCATCTGTGGGGACATTTGGGAGGTTGAGGGATGCTGACCTCAATAAACAGCTTGGGTATCTGCGGCTGTATGTTCTGCACACAGAGAGGAGCTGAGCTATCAACTATCACCACATGATGGTGAGTTGGATCAGGTGGCGGGGGAGGATGCCGGACACACCTGGCACACTCAAACATACAGTGTAGACTGGGGACGCCTGGTAGAGGTTCAGGAGATCTTCAACTCCCAGTTCAACAGTAGCAGGCTGGGGACAATGTTCTGCACCTCCATAGCTGAGGCTGCTGCAAGGAGCACTGGCTGCAGAGCCAACCACCTTGCTGGATATGCTGGACACTGCAGAACAGTGTAAATAAAAAGTTGGGCGGATTTTAACTGCATTACCAGATGTGTTTTTAATTATTATTTTTTATTTATAGTTACATACTGTAACTAATTAGATTGTGCAGGGTGTTCATAATGAATAAGTTGCCCTACCTTCATTATTTTCAGTATGCTTTACATATTTTTCTTTGAGGCAAAGAGTCTGCATATTTTTTTTTGTTGGAGGGACACCAAAGCTTTCCCAAACCAGCTGAGAGTAGTAATCTCTGCAGCGTGTCCTGGGTCTGCCTTGGAGTTTCGTCCAAGTGGGACATGCAAAGAAATCCTGGTCACATAGCAAAGCTACCTAAACTTTCACGAAGCGGTATGAAATCATAGTTGTGTTAGCAGTCTGTGGATATGAACGTGGCTTTGAAAGTGGCATCAGACCATTTAAAATTTAAATTTAAATTTAGATTTTCTGGGCCAGGTCATATGGCTTTGTCATTACAACTAGCAGATATACTGTTCAAAGCATTTTCCTATCTAGTATCAGTATTCAACAGAAGACTGTGAAGCATCACTGCAGTAAGTCACAAAATTGTTTTGTGGTGCTAGTTTATAGTTTAGTTAGTTGTTTAAAAGATTTGTATATGATACCTTTCACCATCTTTATTATTTACACCTTTCACCTGGAAATCTACTTGAATTCCTTGCTAGATTTCCATTATATACCATAAAAAAAAGTTTGTGTCTTTAATCAAGAACACCCAAGCCTCATCAAAGCTACTCTGGTCATCCTTGACTCTAATAAAAGGAAATTGTATATATTGGTTATACATATTTCAGCCCGACTCTTAGTTAAAAGGATGATTCCTGTCTCAATGTGACTCATGTAAAACAGAGCCAAAAGTTCTGCTGACGCAGAATTGGAAATTCAAATGCATGTGTCTGTAAGACGGTGTTCCCATGAATACCAAAGGCGAGCATTGTACAAACACATAAGTACAAAAGCGCTGCGCCACCCACCAGGTAAATACCTCTGGAGGACAAATTGGAAATTGAATCATAAACTATAAAGAGCCAAGGTTGAGTTCAGCTGCGGAAGAAAAGAGAGACGAGATGGAGGTGGAGAGGAGAAAAGAAAGAACGGCTACATTAAATAAAAGTTCACCCTTTCTCTCCTGCCCCGGCAAAAATTCACGCTGTGCTACCTGATTGAAATTTCCTGGTTTAATAGCTGTGAAATAAAGTAAAAGTTGGGAAGAGGAGGAAAGAGAGAAAATGAAACAGAGGGCAAAAGAGAGGAAAGCAGCAGCGGCGGAACAACACGGGAGAGAGAAGGAGACTTGAAAACCAAAGACCAGCGGACACAAGGACATGATGGAAAGCGAAGTCTAAAAAATTCAATCAAAGCTACTCTTTGCCTTTTTTATAGTATTTCCTATAAACTGCTAATTCATATTGATATTGTATTGTCCTGTGCGCATATGCAAGACGTCCTTGGGTGTCTTTTGCAAAGGGAAACTGGATTTCCTCAAATAAGTAAAACAGGTAACTATCCTAGTTCCAGTCAGTGGCTAAAACAAAGTCAATAGAGGCTTTATGCTTTTACTTAAGAAAGCAAACTGTACCAAGGTGGGTCTAGGCAGGGTTAGCTAGAGAGCTAAAAGGTAACGATTTCCTCTAATGAATGCAATGAGAGGACCCCAGTGAGGAAATCTCACTGTGCGGGGAAAGGAAACTTTCTATTTACACCAATTAGTCCAAACACGTAATCAGCACAGCACAAAGAGACACCAGTGCATCCATCTAACATTACCTCGGAAGGGTTGATGGAGAAGGGGGGAAATCAATTCTATCTTCATTTTATTTCAAATTTAGCATCTAGATCTACAGATCTATTTAGATGTAACTGAATTTTAAATTATGAAATTATAAGAACAGAGGGAGTTTATTATTTTAGGCTCCACAGTACTTGTTTTTGGAGAAATCGACTATCACACACTGTCCTGTTTCATTCAAGACGTGAGAACATAACATAAAGTTCTCATAAAGTCACAATGATTTCAATAGATTTTAAAGAAAGTCAAATTTGTAACTGTTGAGATTTATTACATAACCATGTGTAACCAATACAACACTTCAATACTGTCATAAATTCCTCATATTTGCCACCTGTAAGTATTAATATTAATTCAACATTAATTAGTAGTAGAAAAATTAATACTTTTATTTTTGTGTATTTTGGTTCACTTTAGGAAAACAAAACCTTAAATTCCAAACTAAAAGAATGAGATTTAGGGTATTTTTACTCCTTTCAAACGTTGAAACATTTTACACATTCACCTAACAAGAGAAAGATCCCACAAACTCGGCTGAATCAAACATGAGGAAGTACCTGCTTCGGCAACCCTTCGTTAAAATCCAAAAATGGAACTGACAACACCAACAACAACAACAGCATTAGCAGCTCTTTAGCTCAGGTACAGCTGAACGGTGTGACTTTAACCCAAACTTAATTAATTTTTAGTGTTTTTCTCATAATCATCTGAGCTTTTTTGCAGTTTTTTGGAAATTTTTAAAAAAGATCTCGTTCGCACCATGTAGGAGACATACATGCGGTTGCACAGGGTTTATGGCAGAGCATTTAAATTGTAAGAATGAAAGGGTTTAGATTGCCAATAGGAGGTATGAAAGCTGCAGTGTTTGCACTTCAAAAAATGATGTAAGTTTGCAAGGGGAGATATTTACATGATATATACATGAGTGCAGGTGGTGATCAGTGCCAAACATGGAATGATGCAGTGAACACAGCGTAGGGTCATGTGTTAGTGGTGGGAACAGTCATATGGTTATTGTTCATGTGTCCGACAGCAGAGGGGAAGAAACTGTTCTTATGGCGAGAGGTTCTGGTGCGAATGGACCGGAGCCTCCTGCCTGAGGGGAGCAGGTCAAACAGACTGTGTCCAGGGTGAGAAGGGTCAGCTGAGATCCGAGCTGCACGCCGCAGTGTCCTGGAGGTGTACAGGTCCTGCAGAGATGGGAGTCTGCAGCCAATCACCTTCTCAGCAGAGCGCACAACACGCTGCAGTCTCTGTTTGTCCCTGATAGTGGCTCCAGCGTACCACACAGTGATGGAGGAGGTGAGGATGGACTCGATGATTGCAGTGTAGAACTGCATCATCGTCCGTGTTGGCAGGTTGAATTTCTTCAGCTGCCTCAGGAAGTACATCCTCTGCTGGGCTTTTTTAATGACGGAAGTGATGGTGGGCTCCCACTTCAGGTCCTGGGTGATGGTGGTACCCAGGAAGCGGAACGAGTCCACAGAGGTGATGGGGGTGTCAGTCAGGATGATGGGGGGGAGTGGAGCTGTGTGCTTCCTGAAGTCCACAATAATCTCCACTGTCTTCTGGGCATTCAGCACCAGGTTGTTGTGGCTGCACCAGGACACCAGACGTTCAACCTCCCTCCTGTAGGCAGACTCATCCCCGTCCGAGATGAGTCCGATAACGGTGGTGATAACACTGCATTCATAGAAACGCAGCAGGAACTGGCAGCGTGAGTCAGTTCCTGACTTTATCATTTCATCAGCGATTTGAACAATTATCAGTGATTTTTGAGACATTGAAGCTGACCTGTAAGATTTGTGAATAATTCTTTAGCACCACTCTATCGTTTACATTTTGTTCCGATCAAGCTGAAGAACAGTATCCTTGAATTTGAGGCAGCACCAGTCATTAGTAAGAAACTTGGTTGGCATCAGTTTTACCTTCAGAACTGCTGAAATTCGTTCTGACATAAATTCAAGAAGGTGCTACTAACGTTGTTCAGAATCTGGTCTAAAAACAACACACACCTTTAGCAGATTTGTAAAAGCAGTTTTTATGAGGTGATTCTTCAAACATCTAAAAGGTGCTCCAGCTGTACTGATACTTTTTTTAATAGTAAATTTATTGTCAGAAAAACACTTCTGAGATTATGTGCGCTGTGGTTATAAAGGCAAAGCAACTACATTCAAGGAGAGTATTTAAATGTTGCTCAAGAGGCTCAAGGGGATCAATGTGTGCCAGAACAAACAAACACTTCCATCACCACTAGGGATGGGTGTTGATAAGATTTTCACGATTACGGTTCCATTTTCGATTCTGTTTAACGATTCGATTCTTTATCGATTCTTTTTAAAAAGGAGAACACTAAGGTCGATTAGCTCAGAACTTTGTTTTATATCTTCTCTTTGAACAAGATAGAAATTTAGGAGTAACATGGCCTTACAAACCCAGCAGTGAGAGCTTCAGAGATCCACAGCCTGCGGCTCTTCAATGGGGTGTCACAGGGTCCCCAGGAAAAACATTGTAAATGTAAAATAATAAAATAAATGTTCTTCTGTAGCAATAACAAAGTATAACATAAATTATTCAGTAGCAATTACACAAGAATATCCAGTAATGTCCCTGCCTACAATTAAACACATTCACTTACAGAAAACCATCTGCTGTGGCAAATGTGTGCAAGGCTTTGACCACAAACTGAGTCTCTGCTCGGTGACATTCGTCTATCCTGGCCTGAAAGGAGACGCTGCCGGCAGACTGCAGCGAGAACTGCCAGCATCTGAGCCAGACTCTGTCTCTCTCATCATGGTCACCTAAACGCACAGTAATGGCAGGTTTGTAATAAGGCAGATCGCGCTAACATAATATGCACTGTTGTTGATTATTTTCCTGCCGCATTAACGGGAGAGGACGTGCAAACGTTACCGCTGCTGCTGGTTGAGATTCACGAGTCCGGAGCGGAATTAAAAACACGACATTCATTTAAGGTCATCGCGTGTTTTGTGAGCAAATGCTTTTGCATATTCGTAGTGTTTCCTCCCTTAAATGAAATATCTACTTAGCAAGTATTGCAAGTTGCCCTGTTGTCATCCGTTCTCGTAAAGTATAACCAAACTTTTTAGCGTTTGAGCCGCCGTGTTTCCTGCCAGGTAAATGACGCTCCGCAACATGGTGACGTCATTCAGGGCGACTGGAATCGATAAGGGAATCGTTTGCAAAAATGGCAAACACTTCCAAGGAATTGAAACAATGGGAACGTTTTCGATTCCCATCCCTAATCACCACAAGACTGAACTTTTGATACTTTCCATTTGGGAATTTAAATATGTGCTTCTGCATAACTGCCTGTGGCAAGTAGTTATTAGATTTCCTCTCACTTTTTTTGTTTGTTTGTTTTGGGCTTCTTCTTCTTCTTTACTATTCCCCATATGTCAGATGGATTGAGATGGTTTTATATAAATCAGCATTTTTCCAAAATCTAGCATGTCTGGCACCAAACCCTGTGCCACATCCAGTCCCTTAAACCACTTTTTGTCCCCATTCTGATGCTTTGTTTGAACTCCAGCGACTCTTCTTAACCATGTCTACATGCCTAAAAACATTTAGTTTTCTCTATATATGTCCTTTAACAAGCCTCTGGTAGGGTTTCAGTTACCAGACAGAATATTTTCATATTTACATACACTATAAAGAGCATGGTGGTAGTCCTTAGTAACACAATCACACCCTCACAATCCATTTTTTGTTTATGTGCTACTCTGGTTCTTTAGGCAGAGGCCATGAATCACGCTGCCTCTAAGCAGAGTTCATCTTGCTGTCTGGCATCAGCTTTCTACTTTTATAGATATTCATTTGCTACACTTGGTAAAAAAAAAAAAAAGAAAAAAAAACAGCTATAAACACACTGTGCTCCAGTAGAAAAAACATTTTGATTGCTTTGTGATCTTCTTGTTCAATATTTCAGCAAACAGGCAGCCTGCCTGACAGACATTAGAAACACATTTCTCCAGAATATCAGTGGAATCTTGTTTGAGCAGGAATAAGTACGGAAGATGATCCTGTGACAAACTCCAAAAGTCTAGAAGGCCTGTACCCAATCATCAGATACACTCCTGGCACGTTAATGGCTTAAAACAATACGCGCATTACCAAGGACACAGTGATTGGTGAAGGAGAGTATATGCTAATTCAGTTATTCAGTTATGAAATTTGTCAACTGTAACCGCTGATATAGAGCGAGGGAGAAAAAGAAAAGCTAGCCAGAGGCTACGTAAAACCCATACTGCCGAACAAATGGGCAGATCATAAATAACATGTGTCTCTCTTGCTGTGAGGCAGCAGGACAGTCGGTGTTCAGTGGAAACCAGAGTGACACAATACGATGTAACTGAAACTTAATAATTGTGTGAAATCATAAATACTGCTCTAACAAACAGTATTCATTGCTATGCAGCTTCCTGCTCATAAAATAATTATTTTATGATTACCGCACTGAGTGATGTTAATGTCAGCAGCTATTTGTGAGACAGTGATATTTAAAATGGGTAATTAAAAGTGATTTTCTCCCTGTCTGCCACTCGCCACCACCAATGACTCCACGTCTGTCATCAGTCAGATGTTGCAATGTAATTATAAGGGAACACACACATGCACAACCTCAGTTTCAAGCAATGTGCAATCTTTTGTTTCATTTCCCAACAAAAATGATATTCATTCAACAGGTGAAGCAGGTGTGGATGATGGAGTAAGAGGGCTTTAAAGATGGAAAGTAGGATCCAGCCAAGTTCCTGACAGTGTGATCCCTCTATGGTGCCTCGTACACATACGTATTCCACCCCCACTGTTATTTTAGCTTATAACTGTAGGCGAAAGTCTTGGCTTTGTTGTTGCTCTCGTGCTGTAGAGGTGTGTCACAGTTAGTGAAGGAAGATTCTGGTTTGAATTCTTTCTCGTGTGTTTATTGTTCAATGATAATTTTTAATTGCCCTGGGTCAGCACGTCTCAATTTCAATAAAATTGTATTTACAGAGGGAAAGGGACGGAAAGCGTCTGCTACATTTGCATTTATTTATTGGATTTCAAAGAGATTTAGAATGTGCTGAGTTTATTATTATTCTCATCAGAGATGAAACGATGTGCAAAGCACCGTGCTCACGTTTATCTAGCGCTGTCTGGTCCTACTGGCTGCTCAAAGCACTTTTTAACCACACAGTCATGCAGCGCTTTTTATTCTGCACATTTCCAAGCACTTTATCTACCTCACATCCGTGGCCAATTTACAATCACCTATTAACCTAACATGCAGGTCTTTGGACTGTGGGAAGAAACCAGAGTACCCAGAGGAAACCCACGCAGGGAGAGGGAGAACATGCACACTCCACACAGAGGTGCTGAACCAGGAACCTTCTGGCTGGGAGGTAACATTGCTAACTGCTGCACAACTGTGCGGCTGCACGAAAATGCACAGTTTGGGCCACGTGCTTAATTTAAAACATTTAGGAAGAAGAAGATTTTAAAAGAAGGAAATATTCTTTCCCATTGTGAGCAGAGCATGCCACATTAAAAGTATAATAAGTGACAGTATAATGTTCTTCTGATCATCTGTCTCACTGTCAGTAATTACTGATTTCATTAATTTGGTCTCTTTCTCTCTCATGCATGAATTCTTTAACTCGTGACCTGTGATTTAAAAGTGGAAGGAAGTGCTGGGATGTTTGTCAGCATGAAAAATTTCACATTTGTAATTTTCAGCTTGAATTTTTCACAAGCCATATGGAACCGTGTTGTAGACCAAGCATGGAGTGCAGCTTTACTGTGGAGCAGCCACTAAGGAGGGCAGACAGCCTGTCTCTGCACATCACATTAGAGAGCCTCCTTGGCCATGTATGCATATAGATGTGTGTGCACGTGGGTTTTTTATTTGTGTGTGTCCTTCCATGTGGATTTACAGAGGGTCTGTCGGCGTGCCTGACTGAATGCACATGTCCCTCTGAGCATGTGCGAGAGTAGTTTAGCACATGTGACTTCGCCTTCTATGTCTTTCTCCTTACATCTGTATTTTCCTGTCTTGGCAGTCACAATGCCTTTCAGAGTAACTTAAGTTCTTAGTAGTCTCTAATGAGTGACGATGTATAGAGATTGCAGCCTATAGACTGAGAATCAATGACTCGACAGTGTGTGGTGAAGTGATCAGCATAATCGCTGTTCCGCTTTACTTCAAAGTCCAAGCCAAGCTGTTTCTTCAAGACTATCGGCAGAACCACTGAGTCATTTAACCAAGGCCTAGACTGCAAATAAGATCTCTTCATTGTAGGAGATCTATAGTCTGCTAAGTGTAAGCGCTCTGTGGTCTAGGTGTTACACATTTCAGTATAATAAAATGTGCGAATAAGGCAGAATAAACAGAAGGATTGGTGGTTTAACAGATGGAGAGGCACTAATGGCATAGAAAAGGCATCATTTTCTATTTTTCTACTCTGGCTTGAGAGATACAAAAAAGAACAGAAACTACAAAGACACACACACACACACTCTCCTGCAGACATACACTTATATCCTGAGACTTCTTCAACCACTTCTCAGTTCCATCAGCTTTTCTCCTGAGGTTGCTGTTCCTGTCTTGTCTCTACATGCCTTGTGAAATGAATTCAAGAATGCGCATGCACACATATTCACACAAACGTGTTAATGCTGGCTGAAGTAAAACCTAGCCGGGAGACATTTGATGTATTGCCATCATGGCTGGCTGGTGTTAGGTAAGGTGGAATCAACTCACTGTTAACTTGAATCGGATTCACTTCTTGCAACAAGAGAACCGAGGCACACAAACCGAGCTCCTTGCTTTGTCTCTCAGGTAAACGGACCGCCGTTTTGAACATATAACCGCTTTAAAATTGGTCAATCATTACCTAAATTCAGACAATTTTCAGAAAGAAAAATAAAAAATATAAGCTAAAAAAAACTGAATAAATAAATCACTGTTTTTTTACTCCTTTCACTGTACCTGCATGATGGATATGAATAAAGTACTCGATAACCAGGTTTCACTCACGGTGCACTTTAGAAACATACCTGCCCAAGAGGTTAACGTACCATTTGTCCAGTATGTTCATCATTTTCCTGAAGCCTTCATCACTCGTGTTTACTCAACACATATCTTTAAATGTAATGTAATTTCAATGTGCCTATGCATTTGACGGATACACTCGTTTGCTGTACAGTTTTATGGATGATTCACGTTAGCCTCCAATGTATCATTTCTCCTGGTTTTCATGCATTAATTAACTGCAGCCTTTGGTGTTTTTTCAGGCAGTTAAATAAAATATTTGTTCTGCTATTCTGCACAGATAAAACTCTACAACTCTACAGCACTCTTGGCAAATTATTTCGTCTTGGTTCAATTCAATTCAGTTTTATTTATATAGTGCAAAATCACAGCCAAAGTCACCACAAGGCCCCCTATATTAAAAAGACCCACAGTAATAAAGAGAAAACGCCCCATGCAACCAAGCAATTGGTGACACAGGGAAGGAAGAACTCCCTTCTAAAGAAACCTGTTCAGGGAGGGGCAGCCATCTGGTGACTGACAGACCCAGTATGACTGTGCAGCGTGCTCGAACTCTGAATCTGAACTACCGTATTTACAGAAAAAAATGGCAATAGCCAATATTCAAGTCAAAGCTTCAAAATGGCCCAAATCAATTGGTGATGTCATAGTAGCTACATCGCCCAATTATAAATAGTCTGTGCTGATAACACTTTACATAGTCAGCATGAATCTACATTAGCTTTTGATTATCCCAAATTCTCACTGTAGAGATTGTCCAAAAAAATGTAAATCATTGCTTCAGAAATGAAACCGGCAGCCACAAATTGATTTGACTTGAACGTTTAAAGAGAGAACGGGGAGCTGTAATGGCAGTGACCACAGCCGCTCACTGGGGTACTCTTATAATGAAAGCAAAACCGAATAGCTTTAGTGACTCCCAACATTGTAATCAAATTTACTTTACATGCCCGTGTGTGTGTGTGAGTGTGTGTGTGTGTGAGTGTGTGTGTGTACCTCTGTGAATGCATGTGCGAAAGAGAAAGAGACAGCGGGTGTGTTTTGAATTAGTGAGAGCGACAACCTTGAGGTGACCTAAAGGATTGTATTCAGTAATTATCTGATTACTCGTCTGTTTTTCCTCACTCAGACACCCTGCAACTGGATAATGCTGTAACTCACTGATCACAACCTACTTTACAATCAATTACCCATTAACAGAAGAACGGTCACAATGCACACGGGCAGACAAACGCCGCCTTTGCTGCCACCGTTTCAGAGCAAAATGTGACAAAAGAAAAACACAAAAGTGCAAATTCTAAACTTTTCCTCATCTTGTGACTTTTCTATTTATCTGCCTCACTCGCTGTTTTTCTCGTAGCTTTGTGCAGACCTCAGCACTTCGCTGAAAGCCTGGTGAAGCACCACAGTGAGAAGGTGTCTCCGTCCCCTATCAATGTCTTTTCGCGATCCTTCCATTTATGAAAATGTTTGCCCTTGCCTTGTCAAAAATGTCTCTTTGAGAGGAGATGATGCCTGGCAGCCAGAGAACAGGAGAGTCAATCTTACACACAAACAGCCACAAAACACACACGCAAAGCCATGGATATAGGTACTCACATTTCAACAAGGACACACATTTACTACACACACACACAATCTCACAAAAAAACCCTTCTTGTCTCCAAGAAGCGATAACATTATGAGAAATTTTCAGTTTCTACAAGGAAGGCCAAAGGGGGGGGCGCACGTCCACCTAAGATGCCAGATTAAAGAAAAGATTCAGACTCATCAATCATTCTCCCTTTCAGTCGTCCCTTAATGGAACATCTGCACGAGGCAGATGTTAAGACATAAATACACTGGCTGCAATATAAATATCCTTCACGTCGCTCACGTTAGATACGCAGCACCAAAAATGACAACGACAGCCAGTTCAGATGAAGGGCAGCTGGTGCACAACACTTATCACAACATGAAAGCCGAAGGCACAGCGTAACATTTTCAAGCCATCACAGCATATTATATGAAGTCAAACCGAACACGCGACACTAAAATCACTTCCTGCTTTTATCCTTAGGTGATTTTGTCATTTTCAATTATTGAGTTTGGTTGGGTAAGGTTTTTGCTTGTTTTTTTCATTTTATTAGTTACATCCAAATCTGCCCCACAAATCTTGAAGTGGATTTTGCTGCTTAATACTTGTGGTTCCTGGAATATTTAAAAGCAGATCCTTTAGCTCGGGAGACAGACAGCCTTTCCGCTTTTAGGATTAGGCTTAAAACTTTCCTTTTTTAGAAATCATATAGATAAGTCTAGATCCGGTGGCCCAGAGTCCTTCCTTAGTTACACTGAACAACACTTGGGCAGGGGCTCCTGGGGGGTTCCCATCTTTTTCACTCATTATCCATTTAATAATTAGTTACTATTTACTTTGGCTATCTTCCACAGGGTGTCTTTTGTCCTGTCTACCTCCCCTGATCCGGTCATCCAACCACAGCAGATTCCAGAGGTTTCTTCCTGCTAAAAGGGAGTTTTTATTTCCCACTGTCACCAAGTGCTTACACATTTGTAGGGTCTTTACCTTATGATATAAAATGCCTTGAGGTGGCTGTTGTTGTAAGTTAGTGCTACATGAATAAAATAGACTTGTACTGAAGCTGACTTGGATTGAGAGGCACCAGCCTTTCAAACTTACTTATGCTGCTTGAGAATTAAAAGTGATTAAGAACAGCTTACATTATAATGACCTTCACTGCAAGCCTACAGCCAATAAAGCCTGTAAGTCCAGCACCCTGACATACCCCTAATAAAAATCTTAACTGTAAAAGCTTCACAACGACACAGAATGAATTCACATTCCTGCCTGTATGTGCATGTAACTGAACAGCATGACCTCAGGAACATAAAAAGCTCGTATTCAAGCAGGTAGCAGCTATAACGTGTTCCGCCTTAAATCTTTGTTGCCTAGAGGTATGGGATTTTCAGTGTCACACACATGTGATCTTTGTGAACCAGGGAGGCGAGTACCCAACCTTCACATGAGAAATGAACTGAAAAGTAGTACGAGGCCTTTGGGCTCAATCACGGTAGTGACTCAGCCACTTGAATCACACGGGAAGGATATCACACAACCAGGGATTTCTAATCCACAAAAGCTCACTTCTCACTGTCTGTGCTGTAACCCCCAGGCATTTTTGAGAGTCACCCACCCTGATGGGACTGCGAGCACGCGAACGCCTCTGAACTGGGAAGACCTTTCTTGTTGGATTACTTGTACCCCCCTTTCTTTTATTAAAGAAGTTTTGTGTGTTCTTCCTGGCAATCTGCCTCGGTGGTCTCGTATTTCATTGTGAATCCGACCTCGGTGTTCCCTCGGGTAGCACGCGGTGTATTCACTATAACTTTACAATATGTGAAAAGAAATTGGCTGCAGAGGTAATCTACAATAGAGCCAATATTGTGGATGTTGTAAACAGACAATGACCCACCGACAGGTGAATATACAGTACACAAGCGGACATATAGATATACAGCTACCTACCTGTGTGGCTTCTGTGTGCATGTGTGAGGGAGGCCAGACAAAGAGATAGCAGCAGACTCCACACACCTACTCCACAAATGCAAGGACCCCGTTCCCGCATTCTGTCAAAGGGAAAGTAAGCACACAAATGTTGTTAGTGGACACAAGAGAAGAGACAAATTTAGAGAATGCATTGCTTTACTTGTATATATGCAAAAAATATTCATTTGATTCTCACTGCAGAACTGTTATTAGTGACTCTCTATCCCCCTCTGCCTAATTGGGCTCCACCTTTCTCATTTATGCAAGTCTGAACCTCATCAAGCACCACACACTGCTGTATATGTTCATGCATGAAGTGAAAAAAGCATCAGCTGAAGCGCAAAGGTTAGTTCAGTGTTTCCCATGAATTCACCAGAACGTTCTCGCACAATAACATGTTAGGCGTTTTGGTAGAAACACTTTAAGAAGTCAGGTGGTGTAAAGAGCAACATTCACACAGTCATACTCTAAAGCAGTGGTTCTTGACCTGGGTTCGATCGAACCCTAGGGGTTCGGCAGAGCCTCCGCCATGACATGCGTGCCTCATTTTGTGCAGAGTAAAAAAACATATCTATGTCTTGAATTTGAAAAACATCATATTTTATTTTTCACTAAAGAGGGGTTCAGTGAATGCGCACATGAAACTGGTGGGGTTCGGTACCTCCAACAAGGTTAAGAACCACTGCTCTAAAGGATCTATTGAGGGCAACTTGGGGTTAAGTCTCTTGCCTAAGGATACTTGATTGGCATGCGGGCTGGATGAGCAGAGGACCAATCCATACACATTCATTCTACCACCTGAACCACATAACTGACTGCAAGTACACAAAAAGCACCTAACGCAGTCCACATTAAGAGCTGGGCTTGGTGGATGTCTGAAACACGGGACTATCACTCAGAAGACTGCTGGTTAAACCATGTTCAACACAAACCTTTTTACATTTACGCGTATTTTTTCCTATTTGGCAGATCATTAGGGTAAAGTCTGGTTGGGACTCGAGAGCATGGTTTTGGATTGAAGTTATTACCATTTAAACTCTGTGGTGAAAGGGTTTCCTTTTTGGCAGAAAGTCCTGAGGATAATCTTTTGCTGTGGGGCTGCACCTTCAACCTAACGCCATAAAACAGTTATATTCAATCTCAGAAAACTGTCTTAAAATCACTGAAAGCTCTCTTCGAGTTCTCTCTAATGAAGCTTGGGCATAAGTTCAGTAAGGAAGATCTGTAATCACTCATCTGGCTGGTTTTCTGGGTGTCAGGTTGCTTTTCCATTCTTTAAATCACTCCCACTTTCCCACGCTGTCAGTCTCAATGCTGTCATCATTACTCTAGTCCAATCATCTTCTTTCCTGCCTTCTTTGAGCCAATCAACCTCTGCTTTATGTGATTTACATCTGTGATCTCCATCATTTTCCCTTTCAAACTCATTCGTGCAACCCACCTCCTGCCCATCTCCAACTCACAGACACCTCAGAGATGTATCCAAGCCTCAGTCTTCGTCTTCACCACCACCAGCATCTAGACTCCGGGGAGTCCTGTCCTAAATCGCCGCTGGGACTCCATTCTGCCATGATGGGTCATCAGAGTCTAATCACCAAATATAATAATTTCTCAATAAACAATGTTCAGTTCTTCCAAGTGAGTTCTTCCATTTCTCTTTATTGAACTAAAGTAGAGCCTGTTGCAGAAACTAAGTTCAAATTGATTTTGTTCCTAGGTTTGAATCACACATGTATAAAGCTGTTCAGTCTTGCTTCCTAGAAATTAGAAGTATGTCTAGTGGAAAACAAATAAAACTTTCACACCGAGACCTGGAGAAAGCCATCCACATATTTATTTTCTCTACTGCAACTCTCTCCTGTCTGGCATGAATGAAAAGTTACTCTCTTGCCTGCAGCTGGTTCAGAATTCAGCAGCACAGCTTCTTACTGGTATTAGCAGACAGCAATCACATCACTCAATTCCTGGCTTTTTTCCATTGGCTCCCTGTACGATTTAGAATTGATTTTAAGATTTTAATCATCACTTTTTAATGATGTTGCAATCTGGCCCCAAGCTACTTGGATGAAATGTTGACCCTGTATGAGCCAGCTTCAAGCCTTAGATCCTCACATGGGGCCCTTTTGGCTAAATCATAGTCAAGAATAAAATCTAAAAGTGATTGTGCTTCTGTTTTTAGGGCCTCTCAACTTTGGAATGACCTACCTGAGGAAACAAAATGTGCAGAATTAGTAAACCTCTAAATCACTTTTTGAGACACTTTTTATGTGATTTCATTACATGTGATGTCTTTGATATTCTTTGATCCTCTGGTTAACATCTTTCATATGTCACATTTTAAATCTTTGTGTGTGTGTGTGTGTGTGTGTGTGTGTGTGTGTGTGTGTGTGTGTGTGTGTGTGTGTGTGTGCGTGTGTGTGTGTGTGTGTAAGAGAGACAGAGGACTCTTACAACTGGCTTTCTGTATAAATACACTGTTTGAATATAGTGCTTCTTAATGGGTCTATACAAATAAAATGTATTATTACTACGAGACTGGAAGTGCAAGTTGACATATGTTAAACTATAGAACTGTGCGACAGCCTTTAGCCCTCATTCTTTATGTTTTGCCTTCAAATTGCCAGACTTTCTTGTCATTTTAAAGGACACTTGAGCAATAATTCTCCAGGCTTTCTGAAAGTCTTTCATTGTTTCTTTTTGGCTGCTTTTTCACTCATTTCCAGTCCATGTGTCTGACCACTTTCACAGAAATCTGTTTGTTTGTTTTTTCAGAATCAGAATACTTTAATAATCCAAAGGGAAATTATGTGGTTACAGTTGCTCCAATAAGAGCAGTGACAGAATGAACTCAATTAAATAATAATACAATATATTACAAAGTTACAAAACATAAGAAATAGCTCTAGTATATATACAAATAGCTCAATTATAAATATCTAAAATATTACAGAGATTAAATATTTATGATTGATTGAATTGTTTTTATTTTTTTGTTTTTGTTGTTAAGCCACTTAATAAATGATAATGGTAAATAGACTATACTACTTATATATCACCTTTCTACTTCAGTTGAGGACTCAAAACACTTTCAATCACCCAGTTCACGCACACAAGTTCATTCTCTAAAGGAACCAGGGCAACTTGGGGTTCAGTATTTTCCCTAAGGATACTTTGATATGCGGATTGAAGGAACTGGGGATCAATCCATCCAAATCCAAGTTCCAACTGGTGGATGATCTGAACCACAAACCACTTACTGCAAACATAAAAAAGGACCTAACACAATGGAAGAACCTACACATAATAAACTACTTAAAACCTTAATTTTTGTACCAACAAAGTGATTCCCAAACAACCATTAGCCAAAAACTTGGTACATGTCAGAATTATGTGCAGTGTGTCCTTAAAAAATCTTTGGAAACTAGACAAGTGAAGGACAAAAGAAAAAGTGGTCTATCTACAACAGATATCTGTATTAGTATCTGAAAGTCAGGAAAATGCCCTGCGACAGACTGGCGACCTGTCCAGGGTGTACCCTGCCTCTCGCCCCATGACAGCTGGGATAGGCTCCAGCGCCCCCCGCGACCCTGAAAAGGATAGGCGGAAGCGAATGGATGGATGGATGGAAGTCAGGAAAATAGCCAGCAAAGATCTGACACGGGACCCAAGAACTGCATCTGGTGCCTTAGCTGATCCATCTACTTATTTTAAAATGGTCTTGATAATTCTTCTTCTAATTCATGGATTCTAAAATAATATGTACAAAGACAGATGAT
Source organism: Simochromis diagramma (assembly GCF_900408965.1). Classification (NCBI taxonomy): domain Eukaryota; kingdom Metazoa; phylum Chordata; class Actinopteri; order Cichliformes; family Cichlidae; genus Simochromis; species Simochromis diagramma. Next base: position 1,496,330 of record NW_024387152.1, on the reverse strand, counting down.
GAATCCTAACAGTGTTTGTGATTTTAAAACTTTTTATGCCTGTGGCACAATTATGTCCATACTTGAGTCACGTTGAGCGTCACATGTCATTTCTCTAATGCCGTGATGTATCATCTGTGTTACACCTTCTTAACGTAGTAACTGTGAGCATCCTGTAGAATTTAGCCAGCACAACGTCACTGCCATGCATGATTGTTGAGAAAACAGTCATGTATAACCCTTATACTCTACGACTAATGTCAAACATACACAACTGGCAATTATACCCTGCAGTGACCTTCTGTCTCCCTAATAAATACAAAAAAGGCTATTTCACTGTTCACTGCAATAAAAGCACTGGGGATGTGCCAAGAATGGTTCTGGCATTTTTGTGCCCAGACTTGCCTGGCACAGTGTGGAAACAAGATGGAAAGAAAACATCATCATCCACTTCAGGTTTGGCAGTGTTGGCTATTTGCTTTTACCACTTTCATCCCACTTAAAGACAGCACTCCCTGTCATGGCGCACTAACTGTCGGCTTTTCAGAGGAACCGCATTGCTCTTTGGGGCATACGTTTCAAAATGTGAATACAGCATCTCAAATATGCTACTGAGTGAAAAATTGTGTTCCGTCGGCAACATCCACCCATATGCTGCTGAATCTGTTGCTGCTGTTGCAAGTCACGAGGCCACAAATTTGAGAAAGAAAAGACTGCAGGATGAAGGCACAATGCACACTAAGACACGGAGCCGACTCAGGACAGGTGCACGTTTGTTTTGGGTAAAGAAATAAAGACCTATTAGAGAACAGATACTGCCAATGTCCAAGCAGCCAACAACAAAAACAAGCAAAACAACAAAGCAAAAAAAACCTGTAACACAAAGCTTTTATACCCTCAGGTCTGACAAGAATCTGCAAGCAAGTACAAAACAACTGACCAATAAATCTAATAAAAACAACTTTTCTGATTATAAAAATATATTCATCAACTATACTGATCAAATAACAGATTTTATTTATGTGTGTGTATTCAATGTGGACAAGGCCAACAATGGTGAGTAAACACTTAAAGTACTGGGTATCCAAATGCTGGCAGGTGTTTCCACTGAAGTAAAGGATGCACATAATTAAAGCACTTTACATTCTGGGCACTAAGTACACACAAAAAGTTCTTCAACAGACAAACAAGCTGTGTGTTTTCTACCAAGGAAACTGTTTGGTCAGTAAACTTGTGTACACGTGTTTGCGCACTGGTGTGAATAAATAACTGCAGGATGCTGGTAAAGCAAAAGCAAATGCAAGAGGCAGCTGAGCTCTTTTTTATCTTTTACATATGTTGTTTAAATATCTATAGCTTTGCTCAAAACTCAACTAAGTCAACTATATACTACTACTAGTCTCGGTCGTACTCCAACTCCAACCTCCAAACACTAAACATTAGTAGTGAGCAAATGTCTTCAGTCATCCCTCATTTCTTTATATTTTGTTAGGAGACTGGGAATAGCTGCAGTTATTTATTGAACCATGTGCAAACATACATGGAGCTTGAACTCATCATTTCTTCTTGTTGTCTTCAGGAATAGTTCACCAGGTTTCTTGAAATAAATTCAAAGCTCTTCTTTTCTTCTTTCTACTTTTGTTCTATATCAAGTTGATACACCACTTTGCATTTAAGCATGAACTATTATTATTATTCTTTGCCCTGCCTTCCTCCCTTTTCATCCTGTTACAAGAGAGTTTTTCCTTCCCACTTTCACCTGGTGCTTTCTCATATGGCATCATCTGATTGATGGGGTTTTCTCTGTATTATTGTACAGTTTTTAAATATAAAGCTTCTTGAGGCAGCTATTGTTGTGATTTGGTGCTATATAAACAAAATCAAATCCAATTGAACTGAATGATCCCACACTGCTTCAATAATGTTGAGCTGTGGGCTGTGAGGAGGTCAGTCTATGACTGATAATGTTTTTCTTTCTAAGAACTGGCAGTGTGTTTGGGGTCATCGTCGTGCTGAAAATGAAGGCGCTGCCAGTCAAACTCTTTCCAGATGATAATGCATAGTGAATCAAAAACAGATGTTACTTCTCTGCTTCCATAATTTCATCAATTTTGATAAGATCCCCATGATTACAGGTTGAAATACAGCCCCAACCCGTGAAAGAGCCTCCACCTTGTTTTACAGATGGCTGTAGAACCTGGAGTTTGCATGTTCTCCCCGTGTTTGCGTGGGTTCTCTCCGGGTACTCCGGCTTCCTCCCACTGTCCACAGACATGCAACTTGTGGGGATAGGTTAATTGGATAATCCAAATTGCCACTAGGTTTGAATGTGCGAGTGAATGTGAGTGCGAATGGTTGTCTGTCCCTGTGTGTTAGCCCTGCGACAGACTGGCGACCTGTCCAGGGTGTACCCCGCCTCTCGCCCTATGACAGCTGGGATAGGCTCCAGCATCCCCCGCGACCCTGAAAAGGATAAGCGGAAGCAAATGGATGGATGGATGTAGAACCTCGCTGTTGTACCTATATTATTCGCACATATAGACAACAAAAAATAAAATCTGAATTTGTCACTCCATAACATCTGTTGCCACGGATTTTCAGCCTAGCTCTTGTGTAATTTGAAACACCCTAACCTCTTATTCCTGATTCCCTTCTTTAAGATCAGCTTCTTGATAGTCATCCTTCCACTCAGATCTTTTCTAATGAAGCTTCATCAAATACTGTAGCAGTTGGGTCAACTAGGCCCAGATACATCTCTCAGATTTGGCAATGTTTCCCATTAAATACACAACTTTCAGATACTGTTCATCTGCTGCAGATAGATTTTTAGGGCTGATCATTTTTCTTTTATTCTCCACTTTCCAGTTTTCTTATCTTGGCACGATGGCAAGTTTACAGCTAATAGTTATTTGGGAATGACCTTGTTGGGGCAGTAATATTTTATCACTGATACAGTAAGTGTGTAATTTTTGGCTCTTTTCATAGAAAAGTAAAATTAAATCACGCTAAATGATGTGCTTTTATGACAGGCTGCTAGTGGCTAAACATACAATCTAAAATTGGTTATTTTTTAAGTTGCCTGCTATGTGTCAATAAAACTCTGGTTCATCCCTTTAGTTAGGCTCCTTTTATGCTGTAATGATTCAGAGGTCAGTGTTAAGTGGTTTAACAAACAAAAAACCCAAACTCTCTAAAAATGGTGGTAATGAATAACTCTACTAGTAACGAAGGAAAGTCATGGCATTAAAAAAACAAAAATAAAATACTTTTGAAAAGATCTGTGATGATGTAAGTAAAACAAACCAAGCTCTCCAGTTTTTGTGTGAGAGTCTGGGCAGATTAACTAAATCCAGATGAGATTATGCACACACCTGGTTGGATCTGGGCATAATTTGATGTGTTTATTTTGTGCACATATTCTATATTCAAGGATGTATCTGCACGCACGTGTGAGACCGCTTTTGCCGTGAGGAAGTGTGTGTTAAGCTCTGGCTCGAGTTCTGAGCTTGGTGTGTGAGTCATCTGGTTATGCAGCCAGGCATTTGTAGAGCTGGGAGAAGCTGAAAAGCCAGACAGGCTGAGCCAAGGCTTTCTCTGGTTAGGGGGCATCACACACACACAGAGAGTGAGAGAATCATATGTGTGTGTGTGTGTGTGTGTGTGTGTGTGTGTGTGTGTGTGTGTGTGTGTGTGTGTGTGTGTGTGTGTGTGTGTGTGTGTGTGTGTGTGTGTACTTTTCATCTCTTGTTCCTTTCATCTCTTCCAGTCTTCCTATATCTTTCCTTCTCTCCCTTCTCCTCTCACCCTCTTCCTGCTGTCCTCACCTATCTTCTGCTGGTACTAAATAATTAGGAAACAAAGCAGAGACAGTGCCTGCTTCCTCTCCAGCTCATTTAGATACACAGCAGTGTTTGTGATGATGCAGTGCCACTTCATTATGGCTGGTTGTTTGGTCTGTCTGCCGCAGAATGAGTGGGTGTGTGATATAGAAATGGATTCAGAAAGGGGCAGCAGAAGACAGAGAGAGAGAGAGTAGTGGAGAGGAGCACTGTGGTTGTGTGTGTGTTTGTGTACGTGTGTGTTTGTGTACGTGTGTGTCTGACTGCTCAGGAACAAGGGGTTCTGATCAATAGCTTCTAAACAGCTCGACTCTCCATCAGTATCAAACTCATCAGAGGACGGTGACTCACACATCTGCACACACTCAAAGGCAGCAGACAAATTTTCTATACTGACAAACCAAAAGTCCACGTGTGAGTTCGGAACTTTGTGAATTTCGAGATCACAGCGGCTGGTAAACAAGCGCTTCAAGCAGTGCAGACTCCAGAAATCCTAAACTCCTCTAATCACATCTTTAGCGTTAACACTGGTGAGAAAACAGCATTAAATCTTATAACCCTGGATGATGTAGCTTTTTTAACAGAACACAGAGGAGCAAAAGAGGAAGTAAAAGCGAGTTGAGAAAGGAATAGTTGGTGAAAGAGCGGTGGTCTCCAATGACTTCAGCAGTCTGTTCCATCCCTTTAATTAGTCCCATTGGAATGCCCTCCCCGCTCCACGCAGCTGATCAGTTTCCTCTCCATATCTCCAGTCTGTTTTTGTGTGTGCGCACACGTGGGCGTGTGTGTTTGTATGCATCTTAGCTAAAGCCGGACAGACATCTCACGGGCATATGAGCCCTGGATGAGCTCCCAGTGGTAATAGAGAAAAATGTAGTAGAAATACATTAATACTCCAGGAGTTTCCATTCTTTAAGATATAAGCCATTTGGAAAATGAGATCCCCGTGCGCTCTGCATCAGTCACCGCAGCAATTAACATAAAGCGATTTTGATATTAGAACACACACATTGTTACCCACGGTCACAAAAACTGACATTTTTATTGTTGTGCATATTGAGAAACAGTCTTTCAGTGACATCATTTTGAAGAGGGAATAAACTGTTTCAAAGTAGCAGTTGTGCCAGTACACTATAAGGGATTTTTAGGGCTGCTTTCACACCCCTGTTCAGTTTATACAGACGCAATTGTCCATTTAGTGTGGTTCATTTAGGCCAATGTGAAAGCTGTCACCTCAACTGTGGTGCAAACCAGCCAACCTGAGAGCATCAGGTCCAGTTCTACATGAAATGTAGAGGTACATCTCATTAGTGGTGTGAAAGCGAATCAAATGCAGCATTTTAACAGCTGAGCTCACAGTTCAGCCAACAGAAACATCTGATAAGGCTTCTTTACAACATTTATTTTAAATAATAGCCATCGGGAACTTTATAGTTGGGGAATGGTGACATGTCTTTCAGCAGTAGCTCTGGTCTCTCGTGGTCAACCCACGTGTATGCAGACTCCGGTATATGTAACATCAACTAGTTTGTTGATTTTTTTAAACTAAACTACAGCTGGATCCATCTGCTCATAAAGGTCTGTAAGCAACATGAAAAGTAATATACAGTACACTGTATACTTATGCAGCTTGTAACTATGGTAACGGGTTTTCATGTCAGCATATGAGTGCAGGGATTTTATTATAATGAGATAGTCAAAAACATTAAAAACGGGGTGAAATTAGCTTCTCCAATTCAGTAAAAAGCTCTTGGAGATTTTTTTTTTTTACCATTTAAATCAGACAGACCTCCTCCTGCAGCTCCTCCCTCTTTTTCTGAGCACAGAACAAACAGCAAGTATGGCCATACATGCTCTACGAGTAAGTGCGCCAGTTAATAAAGGCATTTGGCTTCACACAAGGTTAAAACCCTGCTCTCATATGTGAAAATCCTCAGCTCACAACATAGCACCACTTTATTTTACTGCTTTCTCTCTCTCTCTCTGAGACCTATGATTGGTCAAAGTCAGTCTCCCATTACAGGCTAGATTTTATAACACCTGAAAACAGAGCCAAGAAGAGGTGTAAGAGTCGAGTTCCCTCTCACATCACTTGAATTACAATATGCTGAAAGGTTATTTATTTATTTTTTTGTTTACCAGTGACATCAACAACATGTTGACTCCACTAGCTTAATGACAAAGAGACAAAGCCTTATTTGTCTCATCTCTTTGTCGTATTTATAATAATAGTATTCACGTTAGAGTAAATTGTGCTCGCAATTAGTTAACAAATAGAAGAAAACTGTCCTGCTGACTTCAATTCACCAGTGCTGCACACCACCAATGTTATTATTTTTCTGAGGGCCACACAAGGTGTTTATGGGCCCTAAAATTTCCCCATTGTTATATCGTCTTTTATTGCAATGAGAGTAATTTCAGCTCTAACAGTGAGAAACTCTTTGGCACCAATTAGCGGTGACATCTGTGATCCCTACAATCTGTTACCTTGTATTTTTTTCTGTCCTTGAGCATTGAAATTAAGTAGCTATTGTATGACTGTGACTTTGGAACAATAGATATGAATCATAATCATCCTGATAATTTAAGGGAGAGCTGACTATCTCACTCGCCCGAGGAGCAAAGGTCATCATGATGCTCGCAAGCTTGTTGTTCTATTTAAAGTGAAAACTATCAAGAGAAAATGGAAGCTGCTGTTTGATACCGACAAGAAGCAGCAAAAAAGAAAGGAAAGGACGCAGAGAAAGATGAAAGGTAATTAGGCAAGTGCATAGGAAGTAAGCAAAAGAGCCAAAGGGAATGGTTCAAGGATGAAAGAGAAGGAAGGAATCCAAGGTTACCAGTAACCAGGGTTTCCAAGTACTGTACTTAAACCTGACAAAATGCTTTTGTCTTCCTCTTCACCATCGCCTGTCCATTAACGGAAAAATGTACCATAAAACGTTCACAAAGTTGATTTTTTATACTGAATTTTCCATCTAGTCTGATTTATCTTTTGTGAGATCACGGGGTACATGACAGAAATGCTGTTAAGGCCAGATCCTGGTGCAGCCTGAATTACACTGTTGTAATACCAGAACAAAAATAATAAGGTATGAAAAACTGCTGGTGTGTGTCGCCTGCACCTTGTATCTCCACTCTTACTAAACTAGCATGTAGATGCTACACACAACAGTGGACAAGAATTGGGAGATGATGATTTGCCGAATGGATTCTGGGTATTCTTGCGAGTTAATGGACGGGCTTGTTTTGTAGCCAGAGTTAGAACTGCAAGGACTTTCCAAACCTAATTGCAACCTCGGGAGATTTCAGCTTGATTAGGCCTCCCCGATCCTGCCAGAAGCATGTGTGTGTGTGTATGTGTGCATTTGCATGCATGAGTGTGTGATTCATGTGTGTCTTTCATTAATCAAATCCACAGTTTGGTCCTTGTGGCTAAACTCCCTCCATGTGACCTGTAGAAAAGGCCCGTGGCTAAAATTTAAACCTCCAATTTAACTACCATTGTGGAAACATTATATCTGAAACGTGTGAGTCAATGCGCATGAGAATCAGGAGAAGGATCGGGGGAAGAAGAGGGAGTGAGATAATGAGGAGTGGGCATTTCCTCCTCCATTCCTCAACCTCTTATCATTCATTCACTAGTTAACAGCACACTATGACTGCAGCAGAGTGCACATCACAGACTTGACATCCCCCATCTCTCAAATCAGCTTTTGCCTGCTGCTGCTACATGTGTGTCCCCGACACATCCCCGAAGCTTGAGTCGACCCAAGGGTGTCACACTCCATCCATCTCCATCCTCTCTCCTTCTTTGGCTCTGGCTCTGGTTTGTCGCATGCTGTGCTAACCTGGAGAGCCCGCTGCACCGCAAGGTACGATCCTGATGTCACTACCAATCCATCGTCCACACACAGCACAGCCACCCCAAAAACATCCTCAGGTCAAACGCACACACACATACACAGAGAGAGAAAAAACAGCGCTGCAGTGTGTGGCTGCTGACAGTACAGATCCAGGTGGTTAACGCAGTTATGTTGTCTGAGCCTTTCTATCAGCCACTAGTCCAACAGCATCAAACAATAAAAGAAAAAAGGAATTGCCAGGCTTCACCTACAGGCGTGAGCTACACCAACCCTGTAAGCTGGCTTAACACTGCAAAAATAACATCAAAGTCCTTCTCTCCGTAGAATACACAGCAGACCACTTTTATATTTATCTATCACATTTTGACTACACTTCAATTTCCGGCGAGGTTCTTGGGCAATGACAGAAAAGAACACTTTGAACTAAATAAACAAATGCAAAGAGGGATCTCTTGAAGCTTTGGAATTGAGGAAATATATTAAAGCAAAATGCTAATGGCCTCCACTATGTGCTCCCTGATGTGGGAAGCCCGGAAGCGTCAGGCATGGGAGAGCACGGATGGAAAAAATAACCCAGAAGGAAGAGATTGCTTCTTTAATTCAATTTAATTGCAGTTTTTTTTTTGTTTTTTTTTACTTTTGTAGACTTTTGGCTGAAATTATTACAACACTTAATGAAACAGGTGGAAGCCCATTCAGTACTTGAAAGCTTGTAGAGCTTTGTTTCTGAAGAATAGGAGCACTTGCAAAGTTAAACTGTGACACCAATGAGATTTTGTTGTACCTGAACGAGAAATGAAAACAGGCCGATCAGTTAAAGTCTCATCAGAGAGTGAAAACAATAAAGAACTGCAGAGCCTCAGAGGCTTTAGGATAACTTCCTCCAGCACAGTTAAGCTGTTGGATGCAAAGAAAAGGAGCAGCTCTTCGCTTATTTCTGTACTCAGGGACACAGGAAGAACGCAGGTTCTACTTTTCCAGCTCACTTTAATGGGAGTGCGATTTCATCCGTCTATCTCCCAGACAGACAGGTGAAAGCGACCGGCAGTAAAAGCACTTACTCTCTCTCTCCTTCTCCCTCTCTCTGTCTATACTTTCCTCTCTGTGCTTCCCAACTTAATTTTTCATCACACTGTGGTTTTCAGAAGACCGGGGCTTTTTCTTTTCTCCACTGCCCTCAGCTGGCATATTTAGATTCTACCCCACGTCCATTTCTATCTTCCTCTAGTTTCTGCGGACTTGTAGTAAAAATAGGTCTTTCTTCTAGCATTTTTTATAAACCTTTGAATTATTACAACGGTAATAAGGCTATGAAGATATGTATTTTTCCTAACATCAAACAATTGATGACATTTAAAAGATATAGTTTCATACATCTAAACACAAATCCTGGCTTCACTGCTCAGTCACTTTATGCCCTGTTGAAAGTAAAGACTGTAAAGATTAAACAAACACACTCTCTGAATACAGCACCTGCCACAGAGGACACCGATATATCATTTAAACTCAGTCATGCCAGATTAAAAGACAAGCTGCTGCCAGTTAGGGACCTTAAAAAAATGTTCAATCTGGGCGCAAAAAACCTTCATCCGGAGCTGGGTTCATTCATGTGAGTCAGTGGAGGACTGCCAACACCGCTAGTTTGAGTTGAAAATGTCAAAAAACATAGTGTTTGACAAGGGGGGGGATGAAGCAGGATAAAAGTAAAAAAGTTCAGTGAACGATTGTGTGTGTGTGTGTGTGTGTGTGTGTGTGTGTGTGTGTGTGTACACGCATGTGACGTTTTGTGTGATGATTACTGATGTGAGCAGATGAGGGGCAGGAGGTGGCATTTAGGGTCCGAGCTTTTCTCCAGAAACTCTGCCTCGGGTTTATGAAACCCCAAAGAGAGGAAACAGCACTGGAATGACTTCCTGTTTTGTTTCCTTTTTTCTGTCTTTCACTAGATTATGTAATTTTGAAAGCACAACACAGCATTGAAAGCGGAGCGTCTCATTGATGGCTTCAGTCCTCTCTGGTCTCATTCTGTAACTCTCCTAAACTCCCCAGCTCAGACCTATTTCTCTGCCCTAAATGCATAATTCTGTAAATGAAGCATCTGCTTGGGTGGTCCCTGTAGGCCCATGTGTATCAGGCTGAGGCTGACTTAAAAATAGTTTTACTAACAGTTTCCAAAATAAGTAGCACAAGACTACGATTTAGAACTTGATAATGTATGTTAATGTCTAAGATGGCAATAGGTAAATAAGCTGTACGCAGTATAATGAATTTCAAAAATGTGATAACGCTGTAACTATTTACATTCAAATGAATCACGATACTGAACAGGTAGGTAAACGAAAACTAACAGTTAAGTTAATCATTTGGAAGCTTTCACACATATAACCAGCAGCAAGTACTTGCCAATATTTATCCAAACAAAATCACAGTGTTAAGTGTTTCTGGATTAACACTAATTATTGGTATATTGGCATGAAACCAATCATTTCTCTTCAGTTTCGATGTCGTCCTTCCAAAGATCAATATTCGACATGCTTGCCAACAAGTTTCAGCCAGTGCCACACTGATGAGGAGACGTGACAATAACAGTAATAATTCAGATCCTGTTTAATAGCTGTTCACCAAACAACTCTTGAAGGACATAAACATAAATATAAGCTGATATCAAAACAGGAAATCGTGGCAAGCACGTCAATTTACTATTCTAAAGAGGCCGCAGGTATAAATATGCTTGGTTGTCTGTCACGGTGCTAGTTCTGTAAATGATAAATGGTAAATGCACTGGTTCTTATATGGCGCTTTTCTACGCTATCTGAGCACTCGGAGCTTTAGCTCTGATAAATTGGTGACCATTCCAGGGTAGTGATGTCACCAGTACTGATATCTCTCAATGCCAAACTGAAAACATAACATTACTTGTTTAGTAGCTGTATGATGTATGTGCTGAATAAGGTTTCTAAAAAATCTATACTCAAATCCTAATCAGTACTAACATTTATCAGATTACACACTCATTTGTAACAGCACTGATATCAGCAGTGCTGTTTTTCTTAACTCACAGTGAACCTGAGAAAAATCTGCCAGAAGCACAGGAAATAAACATGGCTTAGATTAATCTCTGTGCACAGACCAGTATTGTTCTTTATTTTATTTTTTGTTTATGCTTCTTACTTTTTCATTTTACACTCAAGGTTTTAAAAAATTATGTTGAGTATTTTCCTGGTTATTAAGATTGAGGTTGAAGTTCTAGTATTGTGACGACCCGAATCCTGTTTTGCTTAAATCAACATGGCTTGTGCATAATATTGATTCTGATTGGCCAACATTTCTACATGTTTAGGGTTGTATCACCACCTGTTGCTTTGGCATCCTCTTAGCTTGACATTGTTATTTAAATGGCCTGTACTTGTATAACACTTTACACAGCCTTTACACAACCAGTCATCCACACACACACTGGTGGACACTGGCACCACCGGGCCCTCTGACCACCACCAGTAGGCAACGTGTGAAGTGTCTTGCTCAAGGACACAACGACCGAGACTGTCCAAGCCGGGGCTCGAACCGGCAACCTTCCGATTACAAGACGAACTCCCAACTCTTGAGCCACATGTTCATGTGGACACAAATATTTTTCAAAGCAGACATGGAAAAATCTTCATTTAAAAAAGAGACCCATGTGGATTTATGTCTCTACTTGAGATATTCTACTAATGCACAATGCCTTCTTTGCACTTCTGGTCTTTTCTAACGCTTTTAGTTATGCTTGCAATTCATCACTACAGGGCATTGTGTTATTTAGAGTTTTGTGTGATCTGTGTTCTTACAGTCAGAAATAACCAAGTTAACATAGACTCATTGCTGTTACATGGGCTGATCATGCTTACTGAGACCCCATTCTAAGTCTGGAAAAATATAATAAAGGATGAACTGAGTAATTCAGTGTGATGGTGTGAGGTAATAGACGTATACATCTGTTTGACTTACTAATCTTAAATAAAATTATTTCACTTACTTGCTAACCATGTTGGAGGACACTGCTGGCAGAGCTGAGGAGTCATTCCGATAAACACAAAGACAGCGGGATACCTTCTATACCTTCTAAAAGGCCAATGCTTTCTCAACCTCTCACATATAAATTTCTCTTTGAAGTAGACCACCAAACCAAGAAGCTATGCGTTTTATGACCCCAGAGAGGCAGGAGATGGGGCATCTATCAGAGGTAGTAATGATTTAAGCACAGCATGGGGGGAACCTGCAGTCCTGCAATGCTAAGCATTTCACCTCAAGGACCTTCTGTTCCCAAAATACATAAAACTCTATATAGTTCAGTTGAATATTCCCCATCTAGGGAATTATCACACTCCCAAGAAAAAAAAAGCCAAAAAAGACCGTCTGCTTTCACCTGAACAGTGTCTGGATGAACACTGAGCAGATAAGAAAATGAAGTTCTCAGACTCGGGGAAAGCCCACGCTGTGAGCCATTCAATGGCTAAGACACGAAACCACATAAATGGGAATTAGACTCTCTGAATGTGGATGGCAAAGAGAGACAGGAGAAGAAATTTTCAAACTCTTTCAGTATGAAACAAATTCCAGTCTGTTTAAAGTAATAAAAATACTTAATGATCTTTGTTCCATCTTCATTTAATTCAACCTTCTGCTTCGATGCACAGTTTTTAAAAGTAAAGAAGTTTGATTTTTTTTTCTTTTTTTGCTTTGCTGTATTTAAAGTAGCTTTAAAGGTTTTTTTCTGTGTTAAAATACTTCATAGAATATTATCTCAATACCATGATGTCATCCTTGTGAATCACCAAATCCCAGGGATTATTACTTAAATCATAGTTCCATTTATTTTTCAGTTGCTTTAAAAGTCGCCCCCAAAGCCACCATTTCCCTGAGCATTCTCTGACACCTCGATGGGTGTGTCTAGGGAGGGAAGTCAGCACCGACGATGCCCTCTGCTGACAAGCACGCTCGTCTCCTGGTCAGGATGTCCCTTGAAAATTTTGCCTATAAAAAGCAGCTGCTGGAACGCAACTTTATGGATTCTTTGTTGTCGCCAATAAAAAGCTCTCTCATCGTATTTCTCCATTGCCAGGCAACTTCCGAAAGCTCTTCACTGCCACACGCTGCTGCTGCTGCTGCTGCTGCTGCTGCAGCCCTTTCTCTCTCCATAATTCGTCTCACTGACTCAGCGGCTATGGACATGCAAACAAACACCACACTTTCTTTCTTCTTACCAAGAGACTATAGAAATGACAACTGGATCCTTTATTCCAAACACTGCTTCAGATAAGAATGACAATCACTCACCTGCATCATACTTTCACTGCCAAGTCTTTCACTAAATTCCTCATTCATTTGTTTTTATAGAGGTAGTTAGTGTTACTGTGAAATTTCTTATTTAATTTCTGCCTAAGTTAATGTGTGTGGGCTTTATAGAGATTTTTGCCATATTTCCAAAATGAAGCTAATTTCCCTACAGCGTGTGGATGATAGAATTTATTCTTACTGGGGTGTTAATTTCATTTTCTCTATGGCAAATAGCAGGAAATTAATGAAAACTCGTTGTTTTTCTCCCCAGAAAACTCATCATATTGTTCCTATTTCACCTCCCAGCCTGGTGCATATAACTTATGCATGCATTTGATGTGTTATCTGTGTGCACACTCACTGTGTGTCTGTACACGTGTGTGCATTTGCAGCCGACAGCTGTAGATGGCAACAAATATAAGCCATCCTAATAATGCAACGGTGAAGCAGCCAGTAAGGTCAACATGAGAGACTGCAACGGAAAGCGAAATGCCTGGATACACCAAACACACACACACACACACACACACACACACACACACACACTGTCTGAATCTATCCCCACCTCCAGGCACATAAACATGGACCCTCCCAATCTGTATATCACTCCCCATCCACACTCTCCCGTATTTTCTCACAAACCATTACTTTTTTCACCTCTCTGATTTCTTCTTCTATCCACCCCCGCTCTTTCTCCTCTCCCCCCTCTGTCCTTCCTCTTTTACATCCATCTTATGCTGATATAGTTGGAGGTCAGACGACACCCTGAGAAAGAGGGCTGAAGAATGGATCCATGATCCTTGGCCTTAATTACAGTGTCAAATGAGCTGTTAGCTATCTACATGCAGGTTTGTGTGTGTGTGTGTGTGTGTGTGTGTGTGTGTGTGTGTGTGTGTGTGTGTGTGTGTGTGTGTGTTCTTTCTCTAATGTGCTAGTCAGCTCCCCACAGATGCAGTTGCCATATCAGCATCCACAACAACAGATGGACTCCAGTTACACACACGCATGCAAATCCACACACGTGCATACAAACCCACCATATCACATAATATTTATCACAGTCTGCAATAACACAAAATCACAAATAAACAAAACACGACAACAACAACAAAACATGTAGCATGTAACACAAACTCTTCTGTGTTCGTATTTGAGAAAGAGGAGCGTGGTGCGTTTCTGTACAGGCTCATATGGGAACAGGCAGGTTAGTAACTGAACATTTAACCACAGTCCATCCTGTCATTGCAAATTCCACCCAGCAGGAACCGCTTTCTGCTGCCAGTAACCGGCAGATGAGGGATTTGGCGCACATGTACCAAAACTCCCATCAGAAGTTATTGCCAACAGATCAGGGTGAGCTATTGACTTCTACACACAACCGTCTATCAGACATGATAATGGAGAACTGGAGCCACTGGGGCAGGCAGATTGGCAGCTGGGCTGGCAATTATCTGAAGCAGACAGAGGGACAAACGGAGTTTCGCTTTTCTGGAGGGTTAAATTGTTACCATTTATATTCACCCTCACTCGGGGAGGGAAAAACAAAACAAGAACTTGAACTTAATTTACTTTACCTTTTTTTTACCTTAATGTAAACTAGTCAGAGATATTAGCTTGATGGCTACCATTACCTTGGCCTTTTGGAATAACCATAGCCCGTTTAGATAGAGGGCAAAATCACAACAGCAGTTGGCTCGAGTTGCTTTGTTTTGTAAAGAGCCTACAGTAACTGTAGTAACTGTAGTAACTGTGGCTTACAGCACATTAAAATGAGAAATCGAGTATCTCAAATTATTCAAATCTTCATTCTGAGTTTAATATTTGACTATGTATTTTTCAGTCTAGTTCACTACTACAACCGTAATCATGGGGAACTCTGCTGACTTGATAGTTAGTGTCATCAAGACCTCCACAAGGAGTGTAAGCCAAGAGGGTCACTGCTGAAAAGGCTTAGCGTTCATGGAGTGCAGCATCACAGCATATTAATAGAACGTGGTATGAAGGGAAAGGAACATGTGCACAAGCAAGAGGATGACTGCAGCCTTGAGAGAATTGTCAAGAAAATTTGATTCAAGAACTTCACAAGGAGTGGACCATGTCAGCGTATCTACCCTCTGCTTTCCTGTTATTAAGCCACTCCTGAACCGGAAGGAACATCGGAAGCGTCGTAACTGGACTAAGGAGAAAAAGGAGAAAAAGAACTGGACTGTTGCTCAGTGATCATAAGTCCTCTTGACACATGAAAGTGAATTTTCATTTAAGGTACAGAATCCAAGGTGATTGAACTCCAGTGGGAAGTTCTAACAGTCTGTAATGATTAAGGTTGCCATGTCCTCTACTGGTGTTGGTAGTTAAACTATGATGCAGTCACCTATCAGGGGATTTTAAAGGACTCTAAAGACTCTAAGCTTTGTGAAGATGCTGATTTCCTTTTCCTTAACGCCTGTCCAGAGGACCAAACACGTTGGTGACTGCATTATCACTGAGCTTGATGGGCCTTTCAACTTGGTGGACCTGAAGATGAGAAACACCCAACCCAAAAATACAGATGACCTGAAGACTCCTATCAAAGGAACCTAAACTAATTCGTGTTAAATGAGACCCCAAAAAGTGCTGTGCGGTAATTAATACAATTTTCAGCAGTTTGACATTTCTGAAGGAAATATTTTAGGATTTTCAGATGCTTGATTTCTAATTTTTAAGAAGCAATCAGTCTTAATCATTCAAATCAAAATAAAAAAGCTAGAAATATTCCAGTTTATGCATAATAAATATAGAATATGTGAAAGTTTCCCTTTCAGAATTAAATTGCCAAAAAAAGTCACAGTGATGCACTAGTATTCCTGCAAGTTTGAGAATGATGCGGTTCTCTATATCCGCTTAATCAGGGCAGATGTCCCTGTACGATCACAGTAAATCATTAATAATGCTTGGCCTCATGCACTCATATGCCTGCAGGACACGCACTTCTCTTTTTCCGTGGAAAACTCACCCAAGTCAAGATGCTTAATCAGATTCAGAGCAACATCCAGCAGAAACGTAAACATGGAACACATCAGATGTTTATATATAGATATAGATATATATGACTTGAATGTCTGCCATAATAAGCTTGCATTTGTGTGTGTGTGTGTGTGTGTGTGTCAGAAGGAAAGATAGTGTGTGTGTGTGTGTGTGTATAAAGAGTGAGTGTGTGTATGTCTAGTTGATATTCCAGGGTGGCTTGTTGTGAGTGTGGTTTCCCACAATTCTTATCAGAGCTGTGATCACAGAAAACTGGTCTCCCCAAATGGAGCACATCCCTCCCTGACACTATCAGCAATGTAGCCACACACACACACACACACACACACACACACACACACACACACACACACACACACACACACACACACACGGGCACACACATAGAAAGCCATCCATTATGTTTCTCTGCTGGCGATTCCCCTTCCTTGAGTCTAATTCAATCTTCAACTTATAACGCAACACCAAAACACGCGCAGCCAAGAACATGAATGCAATTTGGAACAATCTGAGGTGAGTATGTCTGTCTTATGAATAAATAAGAGTTTTTCCTTTACTCAAAACCAGCAGAGGAAATCTGCCTCGGGACGGATAAAACAATTGCTGGCTTAGAAAAATTGAAAACAAAGGAGAAGGGAAAAAAGCCGCAGCAAATACAAAGCGCCAGGGAGGAAAAAGACATGTAATATTCAGTGGGGAAAGCAAGGAGGTCGACATTTTGAGGATTTGTAGTGGGGTAAGAGGGGTGAAAAAAGCAAATGGCTGCAAGGGTGTGTTTGAGTTTGTCTATTTCAGCCCACAGATCCATTTCAGAGAAGGAAACACACAGATTCTCTCAAGCAGTGATCTAATTGACAAGCCAGTGATGCAGCATAGTGAATTAAAGTACATGAGGTACAAAGCAGTGCAGCACTTCTGCAGCAGTGAGGTAGATCTGCATGCTGATATGCTGAGGAAAGCATCACACAGAGCAGTTCATGCAGAGGTAAAAAAGTGATGAGAAAAAGACTTAGATAAGATGCGTCCTGCTCAAAATCTGCCTTTGCTTCATTCTGGGGAAACGTGTCCTAGTTAATACCCAGCTGCTCAGCGCACAAACATACACTGCCTGCACGCTCGCACAAACACATGCACACACATTCCTGTGCTGCTAATGAACAGCCTGCTTTCTCACTTGGGATTTCTCACCCTATAAGTTTGTTTCCTTCTTTACCTTTACCACATCCATCTATCCTTCCTTCCCTTCCTCTTGCATTCTGGTGACAGCTTCTCCTCTCCGGGGTTTAGCGGTTTGACGTGTTCCCCTCATGCATGCGCAGGATGGCATGGTGTGACACACGCAAGCACTCAAACACACACGCACACTGGAATTCAAATGTCGCACAAAAACACTAACACCCTTTCCCAAAACCAAGCCAACAAAAGTGTAATGAAATACTAATGGAATAAGCTTCGAGTTCACATACACACGCCCACCCCTGTGATCTCAGGCAGCCTTTAGTCAGTGGAAAAAATTAGCAGGTATGACACCTCTTGTGAGAGACTGTGCTGTCACCTATGCACCTATAAATTAGATGAACACTTAAATCCATAATTCTCAAACATCACAGGCAAAAATGCGTCAGTCCCCTGATCCGTAATGTATTCATGTTATTCATCTTCACGCTTGCCATGCACAGCTCTTCTTGTTCAAATACTTGTTTTCACATCCCTTTAATCAAATTTGCACGGATTAATTTTCAGAAAGCATTGAGAGTGTCTTGCCTATAGATAGCGCAGAAATCCCTCAGAAGGCCGAGGGATACACTTGCATCATAGTTTAACATTGTGTCATGTGATATGTGTGGTAATTGAAGCAACTAGTTATTTCTTCTCTTTTGTCGCAGGTCACGGTTTTGTTTCATCAAGCGGTTATAGCTGCGAGCGTCAGTGTCAAACGCCTCGACATTCTGATGCAGACTTCAAACACCTCCTTTTTTTTTCAGACGTATAAGCTGTTTCACTCGGAGGCGGGAGATGATGGTTTGTTCAAGCCAGGTCAAAAACCATTTAAAAATTTATCTGTTACATGCAGATGTGTGCTACTAAAATAGAGAAAGCGCCAAAAGAGAACGGGTGAAGAGAGAATGGATAATTATCACTGAAAACAAAGTGAAAAAATAGTGCCAGCGGAGCTGTTTGAAATCCATGCCTGAAATGGGGAGGCATATAAGGGAGTGTGAGTGTAGCCTGAAAGCAACCACCCACAGTTTAATAGGATGCTAGCACTAAAAATACAGTATTTGAACATGTCATTTATATACTGTGTGTATTTATTTTTCAGATGCAGCACTCATGAAAAAAATATTAAAAGAAACCAAGTGCAAAGCATCCTTAAAGTTACGGTTTCCCTACACAGCTGACTTTTTACACTTTTTCAGGCATTTCTTACTATTAGGCATTCTGCTCCTTTTAAGGCTACAAGATTATGAGACTCACTAAAAAGATGTGCTGGTAAATACTGTAGTTATTTTTTATAAAATGATCCAAAATATATATTCTGGGTTACATGGTGCATATACTGTATCTTGCCTGAAATAAAATGCAAACAAGTCATTGCACTGTTTAATATTGAAATGACCGTATTTCAGTCACTGGCAGTGGCACTGACTGTATAAGGTGGGAGCCTTTGCTAGCAATAGCCTCAGAAAAGTGTCCTCAAAAACTCAGTGAATGCATCCCTCCTACTCATCATATATAGGAGGAGGGACGGTGTGGGCTGCGAAAGAATCAGAACCGTGGATAGATATCCGTATGTCACGTATATGGATTTTATATCTTCACATACTATGGCAGACAACTTTGGAAAATATCTAAAACAAATGATGATATCAGTTGATGGTGTCCAATCACAATGTTATATATCAAATATAAAAGTCCAAGGAAGTCAACGTAACGTTACCTGACTAGGTTTAACTCCGACTCTAATTTCATAAAGTAGCACTGAAAAGAAGAAATACCAAATGTAAATAAAATGTCAAAAGAACATTTAAATTATCTCAAACCTAAAAAGAAGCAAATTAAATTATTCAGAACAGAAAACAACAAGAAGTGCCCTTACAAAAGTGGGATTCAAGTGACTTGTTTTTTTCTGTATATTCCCACTGACTTTTGGCCATTATTTGACTAACGTGGTGGCGCTTTCCTCCAGTGAAAGAAACAAGCTCTTTTTACTAAGCTTTGCACATCAAGGGATAGAACATTTAAGACCAGCTTTGTGATTTCCCACAAAATTGCAAAAAACAGTAAGCCATTTCCGGATGGGGAGTTTATCAAAGAGTGTTTGGTGTACTCTGCCCATATGCCCTGAGAAAAAAGAAGCATTTAGATTCCCCCAAGGTCTTCAATCATTCAGGATTGAGGACCTTGCAGGAAATCTGAAACTTCAGTTGAAAAAGAAAGCAGATAGTTCTGACTATTTCCTCTTGGCTTTGTAAGAGAGCTGTGACATCCACGACACAGCTCAGTTACTCATCTTTGTACGTGGGATAAAGAAAAAGTTTGAGATTATGGAGGAGTTGGAAGCATTGTGCTGAATGAAAGGTGATGCAACTGTGATGGATTTGTTAACCAAAGTACCGACATGCTCTAATAGGACAAAACTAGCAGGTGCTGCAACCGATGGCTGTCCAAATCTGAAA
The DNA here is from genome assembly GCF_900408965.1 of Simochromis diagramma. NCBI lineage: Eukaryota > Metazoa > Chordata > Actinopteri > Cichliformes > Cichlidae > Simochromis > Simochromis diagramma. The sequence goes on along the minus strand of NW_024387152.1, from coordinate 1,476,626 downwards.
AATGTCACACTTCTGAAGAGGATGCAAGACAATGTCACAGAAATAATCCCTGAACTGAAATTGGTATTTTGTATTATAAAACAGGAGGCGCTGTGCTGAAAATGAACCGAACTTCATTAGGGCAGAAGAATTAAATTACACACAGTTTGTTGCACTTTTGGACGAGCATGAGGGTAAACACGGTGACATGAGCTACCACGCAGCTGTCAGGTGGCTCAGCCTGACAGCTGCACTTAGTGCTGAAAAGGTACCTGAGAGCAGAACATTGAAAGTTTTGTGAGAAGAAAAGCAAAACAGATCACACGTTTACTGTTGATGTGACTGCACTAATGAATGAACTGCAAACTGAAGCCAAGAGCCTATTTGCGCATGAAATGTTCAGCTTGCTGGAGACTTTCACAAGAAAGTTGCTGTTTCTTTTGAGCCAACTGGAGTGCATTATTTAGCCCATACCATCAGCTGATCGCGTCACCTGACGCCCTGCCTGGTGAGTTTTCAAGTGCATTTGAAGACTTCCAAACAGCTGAGAGTGAAATACACACGATTGAATCTTCCTTCACTTGCAGTGGGGATAATGCATCCAGTGATGTTGGATGACTCACTACATGCAGACCAATTCAAGCCATCATCATTGCTGGATTTAAACTTGCATACAGAGACATGCTCAGAGGATGTTGGTTCTCTTTGGATCTACCTTCATATCTGAACAAACATTCTCAACTAAGTCATTCAAACTAAGTCAGGAGAACCACCATCGCATTTCTACCTCTGGAACTAAGCCTCAGTGTAATGGACAGAAAACCTGCAGATGACATTAGTATGCTTTTTCTATGCCTATTTCACATTTTCACTGCCTACTTGTAACAGCTTCTTGTACCAATGTCAGTTTATAAAGAGATATTTCCATTGAATTGAGTTCAACTTATTGGTGCAAACCTCAACAGCAGACTTAGCTTTTTATGTAGCCCCTTGGGAAACTTAATTGCCGAGCCCTGAATAATAAGAGGGTCTGATACAATAAACTTCACTTCAATTCAAGTTCAATTACAATATATAGCTCCAAATCCAACAACACTTATCTCATGGGACTTTATACAGCAAGGTAAAGACCCTACAGTATTACGGAGAAAACAACATTAATCAGCCATCCCTATGAAAAGGAATTAGGCGTCAGTGAGAAGGAAAAACTCCCCTTTAACAGGAAGAAACCTCCAGCAGAACCAGGCTCAAGGAGAGGCAGAAATCTACTGAGACCAGTTGTTGGGGGATGAGGGGAAAAAGACAGAACAAGGAGAGCTTAGAGAGGCAGGACTATGAGAGCAAAAACCATGTGTGCTGTGTTTGTGTACTTGTGCTAAAGGACACCCATAAAACAACAGACACCTTAAGGAATTCCCTGTGGTACCAATAAATGCTAGTGTTGCATTTGCCTCCTCACTGGGTTTACTATCTAGCAGCTGTAGTTTGCTCTAGGGTGCTGTCACAGACATACAGGACTACATCAAAAACACCAGCGGACAAACAATTAAGCGATCACAGAGATTTAAGAAGTACAAGAACAATCTGTTAGTCAGCCAGTGGAAAAAATCCCCACAAATGTAGTTCGAGGCAGCTGAACAACAACTTTTCTTTGTGTGTGTGTGTGTGTGTGTGTGTGTGTGTGTGTGTGTGTGTGTGTGTGTGTGTGTGTGTGTGTGTGTGTGTGTGTGTGTCAGCATAGGCGGGTCCACAATTAAAGCTGATTCCTGTTGAGTTTTTCAAGAATAACACTCACACTCAAACACACCCATTCACGTCACCTGATTGTGCCTGATTACAGACTGTTTTCTGTACGTGACAGCAGTTCACATGTCCAACTTAACACACACATACACACACTATCACACCAGCAATACAAACCCTGCTGTATACCCACACACACACACACAGCACTGGTGTCCCAGCATCCCTGATAGCATATTGCCAAAATAAACAGCATCAGCGCTGTCAACACAGAAATCTCTCACTGCCAGCGAGAGACTCAGGCACACACCTGGTCGTCACACCTACACACGCGTACTCTCTATAAACACATCTGGCAATCAGAGATGTGTAGAGACTCACAGCAGGGAGAAGAGGATCAGCGGGGTATTGATATTACAAACACACATACAGTACCCCTCTCTCTTTTCTCTTTCACACACACATGCACACACACTCCACCTCTGACAGAGACACAGACTGTTAGTGACAGGATGGAGGACAAGTGATTTCCTGGCAGCCATTGTCTCCTTGCCTCTTAATCCAAGCTGCGGGGGGGGGTGTTGACATCTGAGACCGGTATATGAGATCCTCTCATAGCTGACCTTTAACACAGCCAGACCAGAGCAGGTAAAGGTCTACAGCTCCCCAGTGACTTGCATAGACTTGATACTGCAAGCGAAGAACGAGAGTGAAAAAGAGAGAGAGGAAGGGGATAGAGCCATGGCAAAAATGGAGAGTCCTTGAATAAAAACCTATTTACCACAAAGAAGAGTAAGTTTCTCACCCAGCTTTCAGGATTCATTCAGATACCCATCTTTTTCTAAAGAGCTTTGTGTCCATGACACTACCTGAGCAAAAGCTTGAAATGGTATGACGCTCTGGGAGTATCAGCATTGGACTATTCTGCATATAACAGTTTTCAATATATTATATTCATAAATACACAATAGGCTCCTCAACAGGATAAAAACGCTGCCCTAACCTAGACACCATTTAACACGCATTCACAATGTGAGGAGCCATCAAAAAGGTCTGAGAAGAGGCCCTCAACAATAAAAAGCCGAACCTAATTCAATTTTTTTTTCAGATCTCTCAGTGGAATTTCTGTGATGCCCCCGTCTACTTGTGCTTCTGGTAAGGAACTCCTCCCATTTGTCAAAACTAGCGTCTGATAGATTTCAGCAGTATTGGCCGATATACCAGCCAATATTAGCTATCAGCTGATATATAGTTAAAAGTTTAAAAGGTAAAGCAGGGACGGGAGAAATAACCTTCAACCACGTTATGAGTTTTGACCATTAGAGGGCGATGAGCAAATTCACTGCTGGCAACACTGTTTTGAACACCACAAACACTTATAACCACCTGATGTAAGGGGAGGCGGGCAGAGTAAACTGTGACTTGTTGTAGGGCTGTGCGATATGACCAAAATCTCATATCCCGATATAAAACATCTATCGTCCGATAACGATATAAATCACAAAAATTTTGCATTTTCTGTAAATTCTGTGAATCTCGGGCAGCTGAAGTGTTTCCAGCTGGGCGTCGTGTATCTGGAGTCCAGTGTTTTACCGATGCATGAAACTACACATTTTTAGACATAGGTTGTAACGGCCGCCGTTTTCTTTGCGGCGTGCTGCGGGGAAAAGCCTGCTCTAACGTTTGAGTCTAAGGTTTATTTTTTAGCACCTGGCGGCTCTTTTTTGCTTCTCATCGGTAAATACTCTGCATACTATTTCACGCGATTCAGTTTATTTTGAAAAAGTCTCAACAGGATCTTGAGCTTTATTGTGAAAGGTTTATGTGGAAAATAAACAAGCGGACACGCGATGGTTTTACAGTCGTTGTTGCTAACGACAACGCGTAAAAACAGTCGCTTGTGCGTCAGCAGTGTGGTTATATTAAATATAAGAGAAAGAGAGAACTTTAAGAAATGAATAATAACTACAGTGACCATCAAAACAATGAAAAAATATTGCTGTAAACAGTTTATTTTGCGACACCACGAAACAAACGTTAGCGTAAAATGAAACGATAGACGTTTTTATATCGTCATCCGATATATATTGTTATATGAACAGCCCTAACTTGTTGTAACAAAAACACAAATTTTTTTTTAAACTGCATTGTAATATTATCTTAGTAAGAACTCATAAATATCACAAATCTGTTGATATTTTTCTGTGTCTGGAAGAAAAGGGCATTGCCCAATGTATTTGATGTTTACATTCCCAAATATCTGCATCTATATCAGTACATGCATTAGGCTGGGTGTTGAGAATAAGTGCTGCTGTTAGCTGGAGTTAGTGAAACTTATTTTGAAGTTGGGCTCACTCTGCACTTGTGCACTTAGCAAACTCTCATATGATGCGAGACTGTAATTAAGGTGTTTATCAGAGGGAGAGTGTGATTCTTCCTTCAGATAAACACTCGAGCCTAAGCAGGCATAAAGCTAGCTTATAGTACTGTTAATGTTTAGCCAGCTCTTGTCATCTGTCCTGAGATGTAGGGTTGCATGTCTAATCTACTGAAATAAGTAACTGCGACAATACTGAGAGTGAATATTCATGTTTAGGCACATCTCCGCGTGTTAGAGCCCTGACTTCAGTTCAGGAAATGAGGCTTGAGGTAAGGAGAGGATGGGCTTGAAATCAGGGAGGAGAGAGAGCAGTGGTGGAGAAGGTAAAAGAAGAGGAGAAGTCGTGCAGATGTTAAATGGTCATACACAGTTTGAAAGATCTATTTGAGACCTTTTTCAAATAAAACTTCAAATAAAAGGCATACTGTGTGCTAAATACATAAAACAAAGTTAAGAGGAATGGCAATGTCCAACTCAGCCACTGTGTTCACGACGGTGGGAAGCTGTGGTGGCTTACACAAACTGCCGCCCACTCCAGTGTAGTTTTAATGGATTCATTCTACATTTATGAGAACACATCAGTCTGTTGCGAGATGCAATTACACACTAATAAATGTGTGTTTATTAGTACACAATCTTTTTTCTATTAAAGTTTAATAACATAGTTACTGTAGGTTTAGCACATACTACATCCCAGCTTCATAGAGTATGTTTACTTTAGTGGCACTACACTTAAGTTCAAAGTATCCTGCCACATTACTGTAGAAGCTAATCAGAAAAAAATAGTCCACAGCATTAATGCTATTTTACATCAAGAATCTATTGCTGAATAGTGTAATTAACAAATGACCTCATTATTTTAATGTGTAATTAAAATGGAGGAAGTAGTAGAGCCCTTCTTGTAACAAGCCACATGTGCAGACTTAGATTTTGGATGTTGAGGAGTAGAGTCACGTGATACGGACCAAATTAAATAATCACATGGGGGAAAAAATTCTCTGTTTGTGCAGCTTGTCTGTCAGTCATATACACACAGTCTCCTGTCAGGTCATTGGAAGCAGCTGAAATGATTTTCTCTTGCAGTCTTTTTGTCTCTCTGCACTCGTCATCATCTGTGAAAGCAATGATTCTGGGCTGCTTGACAGATGATTCAGTCGACAGTGTTCGTCTTCAGTAAAGTCAGTATAACGGGACCCCCTGTAGCGTACCCTGTAAAGCGTGCGCTTCAAGCACCAAAGCTGGGTTCCAATTGGAGCAACCCAGGAATGACTCCACCCCACGCCCAAGCCCAAGCTTGGGCATCTATTTTTGCCTTTTTCTAACTCTCTCACTCCAGTAAAGTGACAGTAGAATACATCACCTTCTCCATCTTCTTTAGCTTGAACTGCACAGATGCACAAAAGTCCATTTCCAGTGTCCAAATGACAGCAAAGTTTTATGTTTAGAAATTCCCTTTTCCAAAAGTTGAGAACTCTTCTTCCAATTAAAAAAGCATTACATTTGGGCAGCTGAGTGGAGCTCTAGCTTGGATATTTTCAATTGTGATCTCAAAATGTCCAAAAAAAAGAACTCTTCTTTTGAAACTTGTTATTCGTGTTCTAAGAAATGAAGGTTATTTCATGTGGAAAATTGATGATTTCATACAAAGGTGAGTACTACTTCCTTCACAGAACTGCGCTAATATGTTCTAACTAGGATAGAAAGAGATTAAGAAGGCTCATACTTGGCAAACAAATACATCAGAGACTCTAGTTTAAAAGACGGATGAATCTTAAGTCCACAACTGGCACCTTCGTCCCATGAAACCTGTAAACTGGGAGATCTCCATGATCTAGGTGAGTTTGCAAAAAAAAAAAAGCATCAAGTATGGGCATAAACATTTAAGGATGAGCAAATGAACCCTTAGGACATGGGGAGATCAGGGATTGAATGTCAGTAACAATATGACTGTAATAACACTCGTTTTAGTCTAGTCTTTAGAAGGTAGGTTTGATGTGGCATTACAGATGGATGCCAAAGTTTTACCCTGAACAGGAGAAGGCAGAAAAGGCCAAGCTCTGGCCTGCCACCCATACCCATGACACCTGCCACAGAGGTCAATCAGCTAGGGGTGCCACGTCTGTCAGAGCCAGGGTGAGCTGGTTAGCTGGTCACCAAGCACTTTAATCTGCAACAGATTCCCACCACCTGGCTCTACTGGCGTGACACCAAGGCCAGCAGCCCCAGCAATCTGCCAACCCACTGTCACATTGTGAAGGGTTCAACATGAACTTAACTGGGGATAGATACATGGATGGATGGATGGATGGTTGAAGCATTCACATTGAACCTCCATCTCTTAAAACCTTTTGAACACATATACTGCGTTCCCTATGATCAGCCCAGCTGTGTGCTGGGAACAGTTAGTGGGTGACCCACAAGCTATACTGCTGCATGTGAATACATGAATATTTGCCTCGGGGGAGGATTTGCTCTCGGGTCTTTGATTATCAGTTCACAGTCAGGCTTTTCAAAATGACACAACTGTTAGATTCCCCTTCAGTAATATAACATGTAGCTTGTAGTCAAATCCCCCCATCTGTTGGATGAGGGCTCAGCACTTTGGCACGGCTGTCCTTGTTGTTAATGCATGCTGCCAAGTTGTTTTATGCCTCTGAATGGAGTGTAAGGTTAATCATTTATGACTCAGCTCCAAAGAGAGGCTAATGACAAGGAAAGAAATGTTTTGCCTTTTTCAGTTTTGTAGTGTAGCAGTGATGATTGTACTCTGCATAGCCAGCTGACAGAGGTGTAACTGGATGCACTTGAAGGTATTTCAAACAAGCTGAGTCTGTGACAAATTCTGGATACAGCAGCTTTGTTTCCCGATCCTCCAAATCTTTTGTTAAGCACACGATTGGCCTTTGTAAGTACACAAAAATCAAAATATGCACACAGAATCACTGAGCTTCATTCCCCAGCACAAATACATGTGTGTGCTCATCTATGTATGTAAACTGTGTACAATTCTGATTGGATGCACATCAGGAAAAACGCTGCATTCAGTCAAGCAAAAAGAATAAATATATAAATCAAAAAGGCTACAGAGGTTGGGTTGATGTGAGTGCTCAGGTCATGTATGTGAATAAACTTACACACGAACCACACAAATCATAACTTTAACTAGGACAACAATTAAATGTTAGCGTGATTATTTATTAATTAAAATATATTTGCTCACTGAAATATCTTTTTTAGCAAAGCAAAATAACAGCTATTAAAGCTCTCTCTAAATGAACATGTCACATTTCACAGAATAATAACCAATTATCCAATTTAGACATTTAAGAGAATAAAATCAGTGAAATAAACAAAAAATCTAATTGGAGGTACTTTTGTTAAAGAGAGAAAAAGCTATAATTCAATATTTAACGCTGCCAGAGATATTTTAAACATTTATTAAAATAAAGATACATTACTTGATAGTATAAAACAAGTAGAAAAATGTTCAAAATTGATGTGACATCCCTTTTTTCTGTTCATCCTTTGTGATTTACCTCATTATAAAAAAAATGCTGAGTGGTTCTGAAAAAATCTGACCTTCGAACAAAAACCCAGATGTATTTAACAGCCCAATTTTCACTAGATAACCACCGATCGACCAGCCAAGGACCAGAATCAGATCTTTTGCAGTGTTCTGACCAATAACCAGCTGGTCAGCATGCTGTGTGAGTGACAACAAGCCGCTTCATGAATGTAAAAGATGAGAAGGCAAACACTCGCACGCACGCTTGCGGCCATTCGCTAATATGTTGGTAGCGTGAAAGCTTTTCATTGTGAGTGAAGGCACAAAGTAAACCATGATGCAATCAACTGTGAAAACATAACAACAAACCTATCCACACACATTCACGTACAAATCACCATTACCTAGCTAGTTAGCGATATTTTAAAGACGCTAACAAAGACAAAGTGGCTAAAGCTAAAGCTAGCCAGAGGTCAGAGGGAGCCACAAGCTAGCAGCCTTGGTATTAGAAAAAGATCAAAGCAGTTACAAGGAAAATTATGGCAATAACAGAAGAGAGAGAAGGGTCAGTGCCCTGTTATAAGATGATGTTTTGAACATACTGGAAAATGATTAAGTAACCTTTTTTTATTATCTAAATCTGTTGCTTTTACTTTTGTTTGCTAATGTAAAGTTAGGTAAAGGTTAATGCACAGCTTGTAATTGTATTTGTAACTCGCTCCAGCAACATATAACTTTGTTTTCAGAAGTAAACTACAAACTTTAATATGAAATTTTTATTATGAAAATTATATATATTTATATATGTCACTTCCAGTTTTAAAAAAAATCCAATATCAGTAGATTACAAAAAATCTTCATCAGAATTAGTAAGGAAAATCTTTGAAAAAAGGCTTTTCTTGGAAACCAACCCTGATGATTAATAGAAAACCAATTTAAAAAACTGCCATGACTCAGTACATCTCGTGGATAACTGCTATGTTATTTTGAAACTTGGGAACCTGTCTCCATTAGCATTTATGCCACTAATTCACACTGAGCCAAAATGGACTGAATTAACGTAATTTAAATTGAGACACGCGTGGAGCAGAAACAGGAGCGACAGACACACCTTTCAACACTCAGACCCTGGAATGATAGCACATACCTCACCGCCTGATTAAGTCCCTCTTCGGTTCCTCTCATTTGAGTGACTAATAATAGTCCACGCTGTTCCATGAATCATGGTTATTAAGCAGCGTGAGAGAAAATGTTTTCCCCTAAATCTCATAGCTGCTTATTTTTCACAGTCTCATTGACAGGAGAAAGTTAGGAGACACAGGCATGCTGCACTCAGTCACAACACTTTCAAAACAGGATCTTCATGACTCGCTTTTATTACACAGAGAAGCAAATGAAGCGCTTGTGTTTGTGCTGCTCAGCCAACATTTGAAAACAGAAGGGCAAAGTGAGACAAAGCCAGATTAGAATAGATGAGTGTAAGACAAGAAAAGAAGCCAAGAAGCACCGAGTCATAGGGAGACAGACAGAGAGACGGAGCAACGGTTAGTAGGTGGGGGACCTTGAAAAGCTTTTGTTCTCTGAACACGGAGTGTTAGTGAGGCAGCACTTGGCAGTTGGTTCAAAGCAACAAACTCTAAATCAATCTTTTACAGCTTGTCCAAACAGACTCAAAGAGACACACACACACACATGGACACAACAAAAGGACTAGAAGAGTCTTCGAACAAGCAGAGAATACCAGCTGTGAAGAAAACAAAAACAAAAATTCCTCCTCCGATACACGAACGGTACCTGAAATAGAGTCTGGCTGGATACTAAGAAGTGTTTGTGTGTGACCGTGTTTATGAAAGTGTGTGTGTCCAATGTTGTGTTTCTTTAATGAGCTCGGTTTACACACTTCGTTAATTGGCTGGCACAGCGCTGTCCACGATCTGTGTGCCACGCACACATTCCCAAACACACACACACACACACATCTCCATTTCACTGTGCTTATTTATTCATGTATTAGTTAGTTTGTTCCACTAGGTTCACTTGCAGGCTGCTGTAGTAATTTCCACTATATTCTCTGCATTGATTTGTGCTGTTGACTGCAACGCTCTGCGCCGTGTATCAGTAACTCCCTGGAAGCGCCGTTTCCTTGCAAATATGCCTTTGCAAGATAAAGAAATGGGTGCAAATTGTATTCTCAGTCAAATGTATCTATCCATTTATCCAGTTACCTCTTTCTCCCTAACATGTATTATTTCCCATAACAAAGAGACAGGTGAGAGTGGAAGAAGTGCGAGCTTTCTAATTAAAGCATCTAGCGGGGGAAGCGAGCCAAGCTTTCTTTCAGCACATCTCTCATCACGCTGGCTGTAAAAATAGCATCAACCCCACAATCCCAGGCTATGTTCTGTCTGCTTGCAGCTCAGGGCTTGTTTCTGGTGAGCAATAGGAGGTACAGTGGAGAGATTTTGCTGTTGCTGCACAACAAATACAGAGCAGCCAACTCAGTAAGCATAGGCATTCTTTTCTAGCTGGATGTGATCGTCCATTCACGCAAGACTGTGTATGTGTGTGAGAGAGCTGTGCTAAACATGATTACAGATGGGACTGGTATACATATATTTGTGTGTACTGTATGTGCGTGTGTGTGTTTGTGTGTGGACGTGTAGGCATGCAGGACAGGAGGTCTGCAGGGAGAGATAAATGCTCAAATCTGTCTTCCCCTTCTCACTCACACCCTTCTGCTCAGACCTCTAAAAGCTTACCCCTAGGCTTACCCCGCACACACACACAAGCACACACCCACACATGTGTGAACAAACGCACACACACAGGAGCCTCATATCAACCCTATCCCCAACTCCCATTTCAGTCTTCACAGTTATTCCAAATCCAAAGCAGAGACACACATGGAGACAAAAGAGAGAGAAGGATGGACAGCCAGTGCCATAGCACAGCTCTCTGTAGGATTTATTAATAAGGTGCAGGACACAAGTTTGCACATACAGAGTCCTCGCAGTATAGGTAACATATGCTCACTTGAACTCACAAGCAGATTCTGAAAGAGAGCAAGTCGGAGAGGAGTTGTTCAATTTTTAAACAGGATGCTTTAAAGCGGAAATGGAATTAGGATGACACTTGAAGACGTTGAATTCCCATTTAAAGGAAAGGTCCAAAAGTCATGCCTTCTGCAGATTATTTATACTTCATGAATCGCCAAGAGAACACGCAAAAAGTGTCCATCCATCCAATGTCGTTCTTCCTTTTCAAGAATGTTTTTTTCCACAGTTCCCCCTTAGCACTGACCCCCCTCCCATGAACGTCAGGTGGATTTTTCCTCCAGCTTGCCTCGCTGCATTAGCTCTCTTTTCCAAACACCTTAGGGGGTAAGAAGGACCATGCTGCGTCAAAGAGATTCTTAAGATGTCTCCACATGAGGAAGTCGTAACTGTGGAAAAATATATCTTCTTTAAGCAGCTCAGCACTACTGCTGCCATCATCTTGTGGGTGGCCATGCAGCTAAGAGGGAAAATAAATTTAATCTGATAAAACATCGCAATCAAATGGATGGTTAGCAGTGACCACTTCAAACGTCTTTGGCTTCTGCTATTTGTTCCCAGCAGCATGTCATCCCTTGCAACACCATGGAGAGCTCCATCAGTGGTCGCCACTGCAGTGTTCAGCACCACAGACAGCTCCACACTGGAAACATAATAATAACTTTTTTATACAGCATTAAAAAAGTTAATGAAAAACACAGTTATAAAGTTCCCCACAGCTTGGATAAGACCACACTTTTAAAGGTAAGCACACAAATCCAAACATGCAAACACACAGTCAATCATATGGTCTTACAGCAAGGTCTGAGGGCCTGTAGGGGCCTCATTACTGCAACCAGGTGGGTGCAGGTTGTGCACACACCTGGCTCGCTAAAGAGACTTTAATCTAGAATCCCATCAGCTCAATACACAACTAATGCCTTCAGTACACAACATGGATGGTTACATGATCACATGATGTTTCCTTTTAAGGGTGCATCAAGAAAAACAGGTTGCATTCTGCCAGCGATGGTTAAAGTACACACAAATTATTGCTAAACTGGAGGACACTTAATTCTTTTTTATTATTATCTCTTTTATTGGGACAGCTGTTGAACATAACAGTAGTATGCCTTTTTACACTTTCTTTGCTGTCACATTTTAACTTATAATTGAAAAATAAAGAAGAAAGAAAAAGAAGAGAAAAAAAAGAAGAAGAAGAAAAAAACTAGGGTTAGGAGGCGGCAGGGCAGGTAGGTTTACATAATACTCAGGGTTGTAACGTCATATACAAAATCACACCTCATATGCTTAACATAGTCTGACCATTTAGACCATATTCCGTAGAAGGTATCCCTCTGAAGTTTAAGAGAAAATGACACTTTTTCCATCGTATAGATCTCTTGTACAGAATGTATCCAGTCTTCCATCATTGGTGGTTCAGGCTTAAGCCATCTTCTCGTAAGAGGCTTTCTACTTGCGGCCAGAAGGATATACAGGAGTCTTCTGTCGTTGGAATTCAGTTTATCCACTGGTGCATTACACAAAAACATGGTCTCAAAAGTTGAAGGAAAAACAAATGAAAAAACATTTTGTAAATGATCATGGATTAGAGACCAATACTGGCGAATAACTTTACAGTCCCAAAAGATGTGGAAATGGTTAGCTCCGTCTCCCCCACATCTCCAACATTTATCACCAATTCCTCGATATCTTTGTTGAGCAGGGGTAATGAAAAATCTCATAATGCTTTTCCAGCAAAGTTCACGCCAAACATTAGACCCAGTGGTAGCCCACTGTATCTTGCATGCGTGAGCCCAACACTTCTCTGTAATTGACAAATTACCCTCCTTTTCCCACTTCGCTTTAATATACAGAGTGCTGTCATTTTTACACTGCAGGATGCTGTTATATAATTTAGAAATAATTTTACTCTGCGCTTCAGATTTCATTAGTATTAAGAATGTTTCTACAAATTGTAATTCGTTTAGGTTCACTTTTAAGTTTTGATTAAAATAATTTCTGATCTGTAGATATCTAAAAAAATCATCTGATCCCAAGTCATGTTTACTCCTTAAAGAGGAGGACACTTAATTCTTATCCTCACAATCACAATAGCACAATCAAATTCATGGGTCAACTGCTATTGATAGAATTTGATAATAACTAGTGAAAGTACATCCACACAAGACGTGTACTATTTAGTCCATTGCATTTGTCAGATTTAGATTACAAATTATTCAAATCATGAAGAAGAAGTATGAGGAAGGACTGTGTACACTCATATAATCCTTATATTCTTATATCTGCCAGATGTTTCTGAATTAATGCTCATCGTATTTAATGCAAGACATCTGGCTTTTGTTTTCTGTTTCTTAACTACACAAACTTCATCAAAAAATAAAAAAATCATCCTTGCACCGCTATTTTACATCTAACAATGTCATATATACTAATAGAACCAGAACATGAACCATTTACTTTAGAGTCATATAGCACAGTTTGCTCACTACATCTGTACTTCTTCATATTAAACCGAGAACCTGCTGCGTGAGCTACCATCTAAATTTCACACACTATGACAGACATGTTCAATCAGTCATATCAAAAGCTGTGTGTGCAATAAGAGTAGACAAGATGTAGAAAACATATTGGCAAAAATAATTGACAACGTAATTCTTTCTCACCGAAAGCCCTAAAGCCATCAGCATCCCAAATTAAGCTCCTCTTTGTGCCCTTCACTGCCACAGCTGCAGCCCTGGAGAGGACACAAGGCCAGCTCAGCCTCATCACAAAAAGGCAAGCGGAATGCTAATAAAGTTGGATTCAATCAAATTGAAAGCAGCCTTTTGGTAATTCATGGCTTTAAAATTAGAATTCTTGTTCTGCATTCAGAGCCTCTCTCAGTCTCTCCCACACAGCCTGAGTCTTATCCTGGCTCGACCTGAAAGAATGTTGTGTTATACACTGACAGACGCGTGTGTGAAGCATTATTTGATTTTAATCGTACAAAAACACTTCAAAATAATGGCACTTTAAAATATGTTAATAGGTTTATGAGCAGAAAAGCTTTATTATGTAACTTCACCTTGATATTACATTTGAAAATAGATATCATCTTTTTGCTTCTGCTGTTGCTGCTGCCATTCTCTGTTGCTTGTTCACTATTGACATTGACACTTATCCTGGTCTCCCCAGACTCTGGCAACATCAGTGAATCCAACTAAGCAACAAGTTTCTTCAACAAACAACTGTGGCTGCTGGCAGAAAATATAAAGGGCATCGGCATCGCCCACCCCCCAAACCCTCTGACCACCACTTGATGTTTTAGATGAAAAAAACAGCGAATCTAAAGTTCAGATCACTCTCGTATTGTTTCATTAATAACAAAGAATATATTTATAAAGTGCCTCCGATTAAGCTTTCTCAAGCACCATGTGTATATATGCACTCGCTCGCTACTGTAGTTGTCCTCCTGCGTGTGCCCTCAGAGGGCTCTAGCTAATGGCAGTGTCATAATATTAGTCATATTAGGAGGGGATTAGTAAAAGAAACCGTCTTAAGGATGTGATCCCTGGGAGGGGGTGCCAGATACTGCTTGTATTACTGTCAGCCCGTCTCACACACATATTGGGAGCCGAGCAGCCGTGCCTGCTTTCCTCAATAGGATCTGTGGAGAAACATGACACACTGAAGCGCACCACCTACCGTAGCTCATTCCCTCTTCCAGAGTTTTTTTTTTCTTTATCTCATCTATTGAAGTGCTGGTGTGAAATGTGTCTGGTAGAAAAACAGAAATGCTGCAGCAGTATAGGAAGGCTGAAGCGTGCAAATTAGAAGAAGCAGACCTCTGCTTTCAAGCTTCTTAACAAAGCGTTCCCTCTGACTGCGCAGACTGTGGCGTCTTTGGTTGAAGCCAAAAGTGGCAGATTTATCGGAGACCGGAATCTATGATTTTCAGAACATAATGCATCTGAAAATACAGTAGTGCAGTCATCACCATTGTTGCCTCATAGCAAGAAGATCCTAGGTTTGACACCGTCAGCTGATGGAGGGGGTACTGAGCAGACCAATCATGGTAGTTATGGCAGCATCAGTGGGACGTGTAATTACAGTGCACATCAGGTTACAACATAGGTTGTGACATAGAAAACAACTAGTTTATGATGCAGGATTTCACAAGCATGAATCCCCAGGCGGACCATTCAGGTAGGGCTACAGCTGTTGCCAGTAGTTTGCATGGAAGACGCCAGCTTGTCTGCAGACGTTCTCAAACTACTCGCCAAGTTGCCAGTTTCCATGCAAACTAGCAATCTGCTAGCAACCAAAGCAATAGCTATGAGGTTTTTAGCGCAGCAATATATGTAACCACTTTCACCTGGTGACTAACGGTCGCTAAGTCGCTACCTGGTCAGGGAACACACATTTTTGCTAACAGGTGGCCCACCAGTCTGTAGGTCTGTGTGACTGAGTCTTAACTCAGGTCTAATATTTGTGTTATTGATAAAACAAAAACTCATTGCAGTATTTAGAGCTCCAACGTTATTCAGATTTATGGCAGCCTGCATAGCACTAACCTATCCATCGCCACTTTACCCATTAGCAGCTCCACAGGTCCCAGCAGAAGGAGTTGCTTTTAGCAGAATGGCCAGTATGCTACACTGTAGGCTGCAGGGTTTACTTTGTATTGCACAAAATAACCCTTATATCTATATATCAATATATCATTTTTTCTTGTGTTATATCGACACTGCTTGTTAAAACACGCAGACACTTTTTTGGCTTTTAAGCATTAAGCAGAATAGGAAGCTAAAGATGGAGGTGAAAATGTCCGCACATTCAGCTTAAGTTAACGTTAAAGTTTAAATATAAACTTTTTTTAACTTTAAGTTATTGTTTTTTTATTACTAGCGAATCCTTCTGCTTTATAAGCAACGAGACAGAGCTGAACAGTTAAATGAAGTGTTGTTGTTTAGTTACAGCCTCTAAACGTTACTGTGCCGAGACCCTGACCCACAGCGTGCCCTACACTGACAAATATGCTAAGAATAAACACACAGTGTGTAAAAAGAAGTCTTCAAAGGTAATAGAAAGTATTTAAACGTGCACGCTCATCCATATCTGTTTCTTTATTATAGCCTTTATTGGTGTCACACACACACAAACACACATACCCATATAGTGCACAAATACCCACAAAACTGAACTAATTACTGCTGTGTGTGTGCTCCAGCTCAAACATTGCAGTCTACAGTATATAAAGCTTCATTCTGAATTCATAATTGCATAATTAGATATAATTGCATGTGCTGTGGGCTTGCCTGACAACCTAATGAGGCAGCTGTAAAATAGCTAGTGGTTCCACTTATAAGAACATAATCAAAGACTGCAAGATAAAAGGGCACACACAGATAAACACGGACAGACAGTAGGACGAGCCCAGAGCTACACCCAGACAAAAAAAAAGAAAAGAATTATTAAAACAAGAAGACAAAGTGAGTTTTCAACGCTCATTATAATCTATCAACAGCGGCCCAGTTCATCAGTGACTCGAAGTGTCTCTGTGGTTTCCATTTCTCAGCTTTAGGGACGTGATTTTCCACCTACCTTGCTCCTCGTCATCGCCGTAAGACTGACCAAGACAAGACTCACAAATATACATCTAGAGAGCAGGGACAGCAGACCCACACACACACAAACAGTCACACAAGGTAAGGCCTAATTTGCTGGCCTAATGACCGCAGTGATTGCTGTCTAGTTGTTGATGAAGAAAGCTGCCAGAGGGCTGCATGTGTGGTGTAGTTCAGACTTCTGGCTAACAGCTCCTCTTCGCCATCAGCCGTAATGAGTCAGCTCTGACACCGCCAAAGCTAGAGTGTCTGTGTCGGTTCGTTTATAATGGCTGCTGAAAGTAATACCACCTCCCAGCCCACACACTGGCTGAGAGTTCTGTCACTGCAAACTCATTAGCAGAAGCTATAGTGGCGCCAAAATCAACAAATCAAACGGCTTCCTTAATAAGATGCAACATGTCACAGCGAGTTGGCTACCACAAATAGTAACAATGGTTCACCTGCACCCTCTGCATTTGCCTACAATGGTGCAAGAGCATCCACTATATTTCACTACGTTTCAATTAATCACAATTATCTGTTAATGAGCCTTGAAGTTTCAGGAACAGCGTGTTATTACTTAGTAAGACATGATTCAGAACTTTTATATGTACAAACACAAGATCAGGAGCGCTCTGTGTTTTTCGTCTTTGGTACATGTTTTGCAGACAAGCCAGCTTCTTTCTCCCAGCATGCCGGGAAGTTTCTGCTTTAACAGGTGGAGAGCACAACCTGCCTTCTTTTGTGCTGCGTTCTGACTCACTGAATCTGTATGTCATCACTGCTGTCTGTGGTTTTCAGTCATCTGTGGAGATACCAGACTAATATGTAGCTGCGTTTTAGAGCCCAATTAGAAATGATCACATTTTCCACTAAAGAAAGACTGGTGAGGTCAAAAAGGGTGGCTAAGACTAAAAATGACTCACAAGTGCAGTATGCAATACTTTCTTCCTTTAGAAATTCCTTAAATTTTAACCACATAAGACTGCGTCTATCATACAGTTTTTAAACCTGTGAAATGCAGCCTGGCGGCACCAAGGCAAAACCAGCAATGTGTTGTTGGAAACCAGATAAGAGTGAGAGATTATAAAAGGGCTCCATGCAATGCCCTTTGTGGCGTTTACTATAATATCATTATATTGCATAACCAGCTCTGACTTCTTCGTATTTTCACATGTAAATTCAGCACATTTAAAACCAAAGTGTTTGATTATGCATCAAGGCTTTAACACAACATCTCGACTGAACGGAGCTCCCCTCGCTGGCCACTGGGAGCATCGACATTATTTCCCATTTAAAGGCTCATTATTTTTCAAAAGCAACAGAAACATTACTTAAATAATGGTTTGGATATTGCCCTTGTAATATGAGTAATCTGACTTTGATACTCGCTTCGAATATTTCCTGACTGTCAGAGCATTATAAATATCAGTGCATTCACTTACTGGTGTACTACATCTGTTGATGGCATTGCCTTGTGCTGGAAAAAAAAGAAACATTTGAGAGGCTGACAGAAAGACAGCAGAGTCCGGTCAAGAGAGATGCTATTAACAGTGTAACTGAAGGGAAACGTGTAATGACAGGACCCAAGAGCCACTGATGAGGGTGATGGATGGCTTTCAGCTCAAATACATGGCAGTTCATCACTCACCTCAGACATGCACACATACTTATAGTGTATTTTCACACAGAATCACACACTTGCTTTTCTCCCTTATTAACCTTCTGCTCATCCACTTATGCTGTTTTGCAAAAGCCATTCAGCTTTGTATTGATGGCCCCGCAATCACGTAAGCAGCCTTGGAAAAGCTCTCATGTACACGCACAAACACACAGGAACGCTCTGATCTCATACCCCGATCATTGCCACAGTATTCCTTCGTCATCGCCGTGCTGTCTGACTGTCTCTATCTGCTGCTTGTTATTTTCAGTGAATTCATCAGCCTGCTAGCGCACAAAATGTAAGAAATGATGAGGAATGGCCTTCACTGAAAAGCCGAGTTCAACACATTGTCTTAAAATTGATGATTTTTTTTGACCAAGAGTTGAACGATTTTTTTTTATACAGATTCAGATGAAAAATAAGAGCAGGCAGAAGTTGGATATTTTGACAAATTGTCCTAAAAGCGCTTTGGTTTCAAATCCTAGAGGCGCTGAGTTTACAGTAATCCACATAAAAGAGCACATTTGAAAAGCTGGAAGCTGACATTTTCATTTCATACAGCTTTATTTTTTTAAAAAGTAATCATAACACGGAAGAAACATTTTTGAGAACGTCGAAAAAATTGTAATTTTTGTCCGACAACAAGGCCAAAATGTAGACACAGTCAATAAACAGTGACAGTAAATACAAAAAGAAACATTGTAAATGAAATATTATAAAATATGCTGGCACTGATACAGATTCTTTTTCCTAATGATTGACTAGCAAAAAGATTAATAATGATTTTTTTCCTCTTGTGTATACTGAATCCGCCCTCCACATTAACCTGAGTTAGACGCACACAGCCGGAGAAAAGATGCACCTCATGCTTTCCCCCCATGAAACCCACCCCCTTCCCCCGCTCTTCACCCTTTCCTTGCTCTGTAGTCGAAGGAAGCAGCGTGGGGGCGAGAGGTGGTGGGTAAACAGTGGTTCTGCAAAGTGCTTTTTCCCGGCCTGTGTATACCTGCGTAATAGAGGCAGTAATGGAGTTTGTTCAGGCTAAGGTAATCCTGGAGCTGTGAGCTCAGCATCTGGTGCTGTTTCTCTCTGACGCTGTTTTGTTCCACAGCAGGTCCTGATGTTGTTGTAGCTGTCACTGTAACTGTCCCACACAAGCCATTTGGGAGTAAAGCAATGTGTGTCTGCATTTCTGTGAATGTGTATTTTCTGTTGAAAAAAAATGTGCTTATCAAAAGTGGATGTGTGTGTACAGTATATCTGTGTGCACCCCCCCCCCCCCCAAAAAAAAAGAAGGAAATAAAAAAATGCATAGAGATAAAGTGAGGCTCTGCTGACGGATGTGTGCATCTGGATCTGTGCTGAAAAATACGTGTGTGTGTCTGTGTGTAGCGACAGAGCGGGAAAAGAATCTAAAGAATATGTGTTTGGATGTTATAGCTCACCTTTGGGAGGTGGGATAAGAACAGGGCTGACGGCTAGGAATGAATTTACGAGGCTCGATCTCCCAGAAACAATTTCTTTATGTGGGTTACACACATTTAGAGTGGCTACTCGTCCCCCCCCCCCCGGGCCTCAGCTCACCACACACAGCTACTGGAGATGGCCAATGAAATACAGAACACTCTTTTATAGGACACATGCTTTTTATTTATTTTTATTTAGCCCCTGTAGCTTTTTTTTCTCTCTCGCTCTGTCTAGGTCTCTGTCTTACTCCTTCCTGTTTCTCAGTCTTGTTCACCCCCCCTCCCATCTCTCCTATTCTCTTCTCATCGCACGCAGCTACGAATGAAAACGAGATCACCTTTTATAGGCCGCATAGTGTATTTTTTGTTTCCTCTGGTTGATCTCTTTGTCTTTATTAGAACTATCTCTCTTTTCCAATCTCTCTCTCTCTCTCCGGATAACAGCTCTGACATTATTCCCATGGCCCAGAGGATTTATTGGTAGAAGAGATGGATAAAGAAAGCAAGTCAGAAAACTACAGGAAAGGGTAGAGTGTGTGTTAAAGGTGCAGAGGGAGACATAAAATTGTGGGATGTAGAAACATGAAAGCATCTGTATGTATCTGCTTTGGTCATGAGGCTGCAGGAAGTCGGGGTGAAAATGGTCCAATCTGACCAAGTCCTGCAGTCTGCAATCACCTCAGGCACGTCTGTGACAGGAGTCTGCTGTCACTGTGTTCATGTCCAATACCATCAATCACATTCTAGCAACATTCAGTTATGAATTTATAAAATACTAAAAAAGGAGTAAAATCAGGACACCGATTTTTTGTTTTTTTGGTAAAGCAGTGCATTATTCCCTACATTAATCTTCATACTGAGCCATCAATTTTTCCTGAAGCACATATACACTGGGGTTCTGCTGTGGTGTAGGAGTTAAGATGGCAGCCATGACCTTTGTTGCATCTCTGGCCCACTAATTAAGACATAAAATGCAAAACACGCAAACATACACATTTTCATATTTGCATATGCACACACAAACAAGCGAGGTCAGTCTAAACAGTGTGACTGTGAAAACACATTTGTTTTCCCAACCAATGAATAATCAAGTGCACGGAGACTAAACTTAATATAACCTTGAACCCAGAACCAAACCATTCAACTCACCAGGAACGATATTCTCAGGGCAAACATCTGTTACTTTGTAACGTCATGGAAGAGACTCTCTCTCTCCCTCTCTCTCTCTCTCTCTCCCTCACATTAAATGGGATATAATGTGATTCATCCAAGATGGAAATTCATATTAAGTAATTTGAGCATGCTCTGCAGCCTGTAGCAGGATGTAGGCTGTAGTAACTAAATGTTTCCTAAATGACTAAGCAAAACATATCTGCACTTACATTGTTTTGGGGGGGTTTCTGTGCAAAGTTGCACATAGCCCCTGTGGCAGGGGTGGGCAGTTCCTTTTTCCAAGAGGCTGGATGCCAAACTGGGGACAGTTATGAAGGAACGCACCAATAAGCTTATAGAGAGTTAAAATTATTAGTGAGCAGAACCGAGTTTAGTTTATTGGTGTGTCCCTCCACAATAGCTCCAGTTTTTCATGTGACCCTTTGGGAAAATGAATTGTCCACATCTGCTCTGTAGCATCAGCCATTTGTTTGTATTCTTACGTGATCTAAATAAACACTGGAGAGTTAGATTAGCAGCTTTCATTATTTCATTAGAAAGGTCCATCTATAGATTACATATTTACATCAGACAGACACCTAAGCTGAAGCACAGACTCTTTTTACTCCGGGTTGGTGTTCCATGATGCATCAACACCAGAAAATTGGTCAAGAGGTCCAGTCCAGCGACTTAGATTATCTAAAATGAGACCCAGCAGGCAGCCAGTGGCTACAGATGCCTTTGTCAGCATCTTCCTGCCAGTCAGAGCTGCCATACATCTAAGTTTAAGCCTTGATTGAGTATCTGGAGAAAGAAATTAGTCGGGGAGACCAAAATCATGCTCTAAAATCGAAAGTCTGTAGGGATGGGCTTACATCTGTAGCTAGTCTCATGTGCCATTTTTGGGACTTATGTAGCCCTGAAGGTACTTGGTTACAGTTGTTCTATTTTAGATTCATAAATCCAAACAAAAAATGCATTCCTTGAAGTGACAACCAGAACAAAAATCCCACCTCTTTTAACTTCATTCTGCTCTGTCTTCATTTTTCTTTAGTTTTCCTCATTTCTATCTTTCATTTCTCTGCGGTTAGTAAAGTGAGTAGAAGCCCAGAATATTTTGTGACTAAACTTTTCATGTTAACAAAGTTCACTAGTGCCTAAAGTTTTGGGGTCACTTAGAAATGTCTTTGCTTTTGAAAGAGGAACACATTTGTTTTTGATTAAAACTGATTATGAATTTGCAAATAACAAGCAAATAATGATGATTAATGACAGATTTTTTCTAAATTGTTTATTTGTAAGGCATGTAGGTGTGCAGAGGCCCCTTTTCAGCAACCATCACACCTGTGACGGCGTTATCTAATACAAGAAAAACTAATCAATATGGGGGAAAAGGGTTTTTTCCAGATATGTAAGCGTCGCTGAATTGCTGATTTAAAGAAGCAAGAAATCTGACTGAGTGTCTGGAGCATTAGCCTTTGTGGGTTTAATTAGCCTCAAAAAGAGACTGCACATGTTGTGTACTACTCCCGTCACCGAAGAGCACTCACTGAGATCCGAGTGTACACAGCTGAGCCAGAGAACAAGTACATCAAAGTCTCCATCTCACCATTTCTCAACTGGCAGCTACATCAACCCACAAAACACTGGGTCTTATAGGCAACGGTGAAGAGGCAACTTCGCAATGACAGGCTTTAAGGGCCAAAGCCAAGTCTGCCAAATCTGTCAGTGGTCAATAAAATGGAAAGCATACTATAAATGCAGATAGCATTTGCGGCCACATTAAGGCCCATCCTTGCCCACAAATTACAGAGCATTCTTGTATCGCTCCATAAACCCCAACAATCCAACCAATCTCCCTTGTTGCTCTTGCTCACCATCACCTCTGTGCAATCTTTCTCCTCCTACCATCAAGTCTTGCTGGCAGTTCTCTTCCTTCTTATTTTCTAACTCCCTCAGTTCACCTCGGCTCGCCTCCCCTGTGCTCTTCACGGAGGCTTGTGAAAACGGAAGCAGAGAAAGAGACAGCGACAGATGGAGCAGTAACATGTCGAAAATATTCACAGTCGGGATGGCCAGCTTTGTTTAAATTAAACAAGCCTGTGTGCACACAACACTTTATAACCAGGTCTAGGTCATGAAGAGGCTTGAAACCGGCACTACCTTCTTCTTTTTAACAGTGAAGGAAAGAAAAGTAGAGCCTGGAACACCTAACTCACAGCCTCTCCTCTGTTAGACTGATGATTTATGCTGCCATCGTCAATGTAAAGTTTTCACATTCACACATCCACCCCTGCATAGCCTCTCAATGTTTAACATGCAAAAGCAGTGGCCTGCATTTCAGTCATGTTAAGCCTACAAACACTCCACACTGAGTGCAACTGTTAAACCAGGAGACATGTAATAGAGCATAATGGGGAATAGAGAATAAGGAAAGCATAAAGGTTCCTTATCAGCTCTTTTTCTTTAAGAATGCGGCCTCTTACTTTAATTTATCAATTATTTGGCACATGTGGATCCAGCTAATAGGATCAATCACAAAAAAATAATCATCGTGAAGTGACAACCACCACACGGCAGGTCTGCCTAAAATAGCGCACAGAATCCTTCAATGCCCGCATACGCACAGCTTTACCTGAGCGCCCTTGTGCGTGCGTGCGTGCGCATACGTATGCGTGCGTGTGCGTGTGTGTGTGTGTGAGAGAGAGAGAGAGAGAGAGAGAGAGGTTCTATAGGCTGTGCAATATCTGAAACAACCGCAATCATTTGTCTTTGCTATAAAATCACAACCGCGTGAATAAAACTGACACCAAAGCAGACCGGGCTGACGGGTGGCGCCACTAGAAATCATTTTCACAACTCTAATGCCTTCCTAAAATCCAATCCCTTTCTATTTCTTTACAAATGGAGCGGATGAAGTGTAATCCATTTCGTGCGTAAATGGTTTTCTAAGGCGTGCTAACCAGTAGACTGTGACACGGCTGCATCCGTGCATGTCAGGTGGGTTAGTAATTGACTTTTTTTGTTTTTTGTCTTTTTTTATCACGCTCACTTCTCCTGCTGTTAACTAAAGGCGCGTTAAAACCGTGAGGGACACCGAGCAGCTCCGCCCAGGTGTAAAGGCTACCCTGTGACCCATACCTGTTGGTGCGGTGTGGTCTTGTTCTGTTAGCCCAGCAGGTGAACCTCTCTCCTCATAGCCGCTCCGCTATCCGAGACAGAGAAGAGACTCGCATCCCCACTCCACTAGCGGAAAACAGCTCCTCTGTGACACCGGCCGCTCAGTTCGACTGGAGCGGAAAAGTTATACCATACCATCCACCTCCGAAGCCGGGTAGCAGACACACACAAAAAAGGAGCCGGTTGCAGACGTGACCTTCTGGGGTGGTGCTCCTGCTACTACTCCTGTGCAAGGAAAGGTCTCCTGAAAGTTCCGCTCCTGTCCTCCGCTTTTGCACAGAAACTTAGTTATTAAGCCATGTCACGAAGGAAGAAACAGCCAGTTTGGAAACCTGGCTTCTGTTTTGCAGCAGCAGTCTCCTTCTTTTTCTCCTCTTTAAACGATGTAGTGTGAAAGCAGCCCAGTGGCGGGACAGAGATGCGTTGCGGTCGGGGAGTCACGCAGACTGTTACTGCGCTCCTGCTTGTCCGCCAGGAAGATGGAGAGGATTGCCTTTAGAGTGTAAAACTCTGAAGCGGAGCAGCGCCCCCTAGCGGTTTAGTTTGGGAAGAACTGCTCACCAATGTGCGGGCAATAAATGTAAATGATACTGTACAGTAATGTGGAGAAGGGCCATATGGGCTGCGCCAAGACATGTTGGATATGTGATATTAGCGGTTTATTGCTGGCAGTGAAACAGAAAGAAGCATCAGCCAGCGTCCTGACACAAAACACATGCACACAATGCACACGTGCAGTCAGACAACATCAGATGTATCAGCAAAAATGTTTGTGTCACTTCATGAAGAACAAAACAATATTATTGTCTCAGTGTGTGTGTGTGTGTGTGTGTCTATGTTTCTGTCTGTATCTGTGTGTGCACACGCGCCCCTCTCTCAACGGTGAGAGGTTCAAATTAAATTGAACTCACTTTAGCTGAGCTACGGGCATTTCCCAGTAGACTACACCAAAAGGAGCGAAGGGGTGATCGACACCATACCGTCCAAATTGACCGGCCTCTCTGCCTGAGCGAGTGTGTGTCTGTGTGCGTCTTTATGTGTGTTCTGTTGCCCGAAATGACCTGAACTGCCCAAAGAAGTTTACTCACAACAAATGACTTTGTCCAGACTCAGTCACTCTGACCAGTGCAGTTCATTTGAGGAAGTAGTCCCCACTGGCCCTCTAAAGTGTGACTGTGCATGTGTACTGTATGTGTGTGTCACAAAGTGTGCAGTTTCCCCTCTGGTGGCAGGAGAAACAGATAGACAGTAATAGGTATTAAGGACACAGAAATCAGGCGGCGGAGAAACCTGGTAGTAAAACTCTACACTCGCACAAACACTTAGTGAGACAAAGTACAACTGAAGTTCTGATGGTGGTGTGTGCTTTATATTGGAGTGAGCATACAAGTGTGTGCGAGATGTAATCGAGGTGATGATGTATGGCTGCACACATGGATGACAGGGTAATTGATCCATAGTGGGGGTGTGATTGTGCACGTGTGCACGTGGGGAGGCCTGCTGCCAGTCATATATCATTTCACCCAGTGAGCTAATCTGTTACGCTGACAAAGAGTTCAGATTACTGATCTGCTCTCCTTTCTGGTCACCCTCCTGAACCTTCAGCACTCCTCTCCCCTCCTTTTATTTCCTCGCCTCTTTTTAACTTTTGTTTTTATTGCTCATTCTTTAATCCTCCCCTTGTATGCTAGCTTCTTAATTCTCATTCTCCCTCTGTCTCTTTGTTCCTCTCTCTTCTTCTCTCTTGCTCGCTAAAGTAACACGGGTGAATCATGGATAACCTGGAAAGCCCAACCATGGGATTTGTCTTCTGTACTGCGTTCTGGCAGCATAGTTAAACTCAGCATGTGGACTGCAAGATAACAAACAGAGACATGCATGCAACGCAGGATCGCCGGGCCTGCTTGGAAGCCCTCAAAAATCAGTCTAATTCCTTTGGGATCTTTGGCATTTATGCACATACATGTTCACCCACACACAGACACACACACACAGTGGGATTTAACATGTGCCACTCAGAGCTCTTGTTCACAGAATACTCGCTTTCCTTTACATATCACATGACAGCCTTGAAGTTGCATATTGTGAGTATACAAGGCATGAAACATGCGAGCACACACATACACAGTCACGTGGACATGATAATCGAGCAGCTCCAAACAGTCTAATCGTATTCATTTGTCATACTTTTCCTTCTATCAGCTCAGTGAAACAGCTGAAAAGAAGACAAATCCTGCAGGACCAGCAGATAATCCTCGGTAAACATGAGGCGTTTGCCACATGGCTCTGTACTACTCATAATCATCAGAGCAATAATTATAGTAGGCAGTGTCCCGTTTGGCACTTATCACTTGTAAGACCTCACAGTAAAGAAAATGTATTCTTTTACGATGATTTTAAAGACGATTTTATTGTTCATAAGCTGTTTGTCTCTCTGCTTCTCAACGTCCTGCGTATGTCTGTGGCTTGCAGCCTTCAGCTAATTGGGTCCAGCAGAAGAAGTGGATCTTTAAAGTATTTATAATTCATAACAATGTACAATTCAAAAAAGTATAGTTAAAAAATGGTCATTTAATGCGATAAACCTACAGAGAATTATTTCCTGAAGCCATAGTTTGCCTGTTTCCAACAGCTTTGACCGGCCTGCAGCTTTGGTTTCCTTTCACTGCAGCTCAGCACCAAACTGCAGATAAAAGAGCAACTATCTGGTGAGCAAAGTGAAGCTTTTATTTGCTAAGGAACCAAATCACGAGAGCAACCTGAGTTATCTTTTTTTTTTAATCGACATTTCTGCGTGTGCTCTGACCTTTGCTCTTCTTTAGATCTTTTTTCAGCCTCTGTGTGTTTCTTGCCCTGACTTTAGCTACTCCACCCGTGTGTAGCTGTCCTCCCTTTGAGTGTTTTTAGTCTATGTTTCCCCCTCTCTGCCACGTCGACTTGTATCATGGGTCATTACACTCGTCTATTACTGTAAGTCTTCCTGTGCACTGCCTGTTTTGCTGCTTTTATTTGTGTTTTATTTGTTTGTAGTTTCAAGTCTGTTTATTTTAAACTCTCTTCCTTTGTCCTCTGTTTCCACCTACAGATCATTACAGATGTTTCCTCTGGATTTGGTAAAGACCAGTATAAAAGTACGACATTTTCCACAATGATACAAACACAACTCCAAATGTGAATGATACTATCGCTCCTTAGTGGACAAACAAGCAATTAATGGTTGGCTCTGTCAAGTTAAAAGCATCTGATATGATGCTAGTTAATATAAAATGTGGCTAAAAGAAAGTTCAAAGGAATGATGGAACAGGTCCATGCATGGCTGTAGCTTATTTAAGTTGACCAGTTTTAGGGCATCAGTGAAAGTTTGTGAAAGAAAAACACTACGGTGCATCGATCTATGTCAAGGAAGACTGTTTAACAGAATCAGATCAGACTGCTGACACCATCTGTTACGTATATTCTGTCATCACAAAGTGGATTACATCTTATGCATCTATAAAGTTCACTTCTTTACAGTAAAATGAAGGTTAAAGCTTTATGTTTCTACTTCTGTGCAAGATTCAAATGACTCTTACTACCACTACTGAGTGCTGAGTGCATCCTTCATATGGAATAAACCCTCATGCACATACACAAAATTGTCTTCTGTGTTGCACTGGCAGGCAGTCATGCCAGCATTAGCATATGAAAGACAGCAGCTGAAGGTGTCTCTGTCGCAGTTGTTCTTTCTTGCTGTGGTATCTATTTTGATGGCTGTTTTTCTGTGTTCTTGCTGTCCCTCCTTAGGTCCATCACTCATACTCTTCCTTTCCCCCAAAGATGACTTTCCACAGTCCCACATGAGCGTAATCTCCATAGAGCATATTTGCATTATTTCTGGACACTCCAAATATGCCGTTTTGTCTGCACACAAAAAATCGAGTTATGCTGACTTTCAGGAATCTTCCTGTAATCCAGAAATCTGTGCATTCATCCGTTAAACTGAAAATGCTGAAGAATCTTTTTTCCACCCGTTTTTTTCTTACCCCGAGCAGTGCTTTTACATCTCAGAAAACTAAGAATTGTAGCGTAAAAAAGTTACAGCAAATCACTTATCACAGACAGAGCTGCCCTCAGCAGAGGAGCCTTTATCTCAGAGAGCAGCAGGGCGCATCTTACTAACTCAACCCTTTCTCCTCTTGTCTGTTACGCTCGTTCACTCAAAGGTGTAAATGTTCAAACAGACTAATTCCTTCAAAGCTATGAAGAGCATGAAAGACCAGTCTCCGCCCTCATTCCTAATTGATGGCCTCACATCGCAGCATGAACGCTGGATAAGTCTAGCTCATTAGCGGTAACTACACTACAGTTAGCTCCATTAAAATTACATTACAGACATTCTAGACACACCTTATTCTGATCCCCTTTCACTCTGCTTCATTCACTTAAAATGTCATTTACAGTAGATGTGCAATGTGAGTGAGCAGAATGAGCTTATTTCACTAAGAGCAGAAGAATAACCTCATTGTTATTCATAGGCTACAGCATCTTTCTGTAATAAATACAGTTAAAAACACCATAAATACAAACAAGAATGTTTTTTAATTCCATTCATTTGTCTTTATGAATATGCAATCCACTTATTAGAGTAATTGTCCTTAGAGGGTGTGGGGTTAGTGGGGTTAATTAAAAAAACAGCCACTAATGTGAAATCACCGTGTGATGCTCGCACTTTATTATCACCTCCAGCTCTCCTCCACACGGCTCTTTTTCCATCAGGCATTTTTTTCAACTCACGTTCGCTGACCATTCAGGCCATACAGTGCTATTGCTCATATTGTGCTTTTCTCCTGGGAAAGCCAGTAAATGCTAGCATGTGACCTCAGGCAGTTTCTGAACCCCAGCCTTTAGATCAACATGACATGATGAATGACAACATTTCACTGATGTTATGGCAGCACCTGGAGATCCTCCCTGTAGAGCTGCAGGATGCTGCATCAGAAAAGGACACCTGTGATGCTGGCCTGTGCTCTTTCCACTGCATTTCTTGCTGCAGTGGGCAAAAATGTACAGGAGACAAAAAGAAATGGACAGCTATCAGTGAACGAGATCCTAATAGAGGCTGAATATGAATCACGGCTGAATTTTGAATTTACATGGAATTTAAACCTTGACTGAAGGTTAGAGGGATTTTAACAAGTTTATTCACATCCAAAAGCAAAGGATTGAAACAAATGAAAAAAAAATGAATTATTGAAATGACAAAGAAGCTGCTTTGCAACATTTTAAATGCAGGAACCATGGAGTCTAGATGTTTTTTTAATCAAATCTTTTTTTCAGCTCTATTAAATTTACAAAATATTGCCTGTTCTCTGCACATATTTCCACGAGAAAATCACAACATTAAAAGTAACTAGCAACTAATACTCTGAGGGGAAAGGTTAAATCTTTTACTCTGAGTGTAGTGCGTCAGAAAATGGAAATATTAAACTAAAGTACATGTTCAGCTAAACTGAACAGATGGTTTTGTTTGAGGCGCTCAGATCTCTGAGAAGCTTTATCAC
Organism: Simochromis diagramma; assembly: GCF_900408965.1. Lineage (NCBI taxonomy): Eukaryota > Metazoa > Chordata > Actinopteri > Cichliformes > Cichlidae > Simochromis > Simochromis diagramma. The sequence continues at coordinate 1,447,374 of NW_024387152.1, read as the reverse complement.
ACTGAAAGTCACAAGTGAAAAATGGTTGTGCACTTGGGAAGATTGAGAAGATTGTGTACTTTTTGATGTATAAATTTGCAAATCAAGAGCAGGCATGGTAGTTTATTGCTGGAGACCCAAGTGCAGGGCTACATTGCAACACACAGAGTGGCTAATCTGCACAGCCAAGCTTTGAATAGGCACACACTATGAAGGGCTGAAAAGGCTGTAATGAAGTTTGGACCCAAAGGCAGATACAATGGACAACTGTTTCTTCTCAGGCGTCTCAGGAAAGGAATCTTAATGAACAAAGCTGTACTGATCCAAGAGCACAGATATATGTAAGAACTGGATTAATATGAGGAGGGAAAAGAACATAAGCAACAACATGGAAGCCAGTTGACCACTATGAGGCAGAAGACAACCTGGCAAAGAGTAGAAGCTTGAGCTGGTGTTTGCTCTCTGATGATCTGCAGGTGAGGCGAGACTAGAGTGAGAAACCTAGACCCAAGGGACAGGATGGAAAAATACACCACAACCTGACACTCAACCTGAACCATGACACAAATATACACACATTAATTCAGCAAGTGTGTCCTTATAACTGCGTCACTTCAAAACATTCAATTTATATGTGCCTGTATATTTGCTCCTATAAAAACATTAGTAGCACACACATTATTAATTTTGAGCCTCATTTCCATTGCCTGTCGAATGTATATCGAACACACCTTCTCCTTTTAGCTCAGGTTTTGGTCTCCACCAAGTCTTGGAAAGCATCTATCTCTGAAATCCAGGAAGTTCGGAAACTCATTAATCCTCTTGCTAAAATAGCTCTTTTATTTTTTCTGAAGGCCAGTAGAAGAATTATGAGAAAATAATGCACTTAAGATACAACAATGCAAATAAATCATTTGGACAATCTTTCTATGGTATCGTCACTACAAATGGCATCTGGTTCATTACCTGTAGATTCATCCACTCTTATGTTTATTACAATTACTGTTGCAGCTTTTCATACATGGATTTCATGGATAGACTCTTTCTGTTGTAGCCTGGAATCAGTGAAAGTGCTGATTTGGTTTGGTTTGCCTTCTGCTAGCTATCTACTCCTATTATCTCCAACTAGATGATGTCAAAGGACTAAGAAACCACAATCCATAATAAAATCCAGTTTGATACATATGCCGTAACCTTTCCATGTTCCAGACTTTGATAAGCACAACAAACAGATCATTGTATTTCTAGGGAGGGAATAAAGAGAGCTGTGGCATCACTTGATGTTGTTTTCTCTTCTGTTCTGGTGCTGGTAGCATGCAGGGACAGTTTGTCCTCCACAGAAATAAAACAGCATTCATTTCTGTGTCCTTAAACAGAAGGCTCTTTGACGGATGAGCCAGATCTGGAGTAGTTTGATGTTTTCTAAGAATGAGCATAAAAAAGACGTTAGTCCACATTCTGTTTCCAACATGCAGTTTGCAATCATTTATTTTTAACCAATCTCCTTTTGCCTTAATCGGGTATTTTATTTTTTGGCCACATGCCATCAGGTAAGTAGTAACAATAATGAATACAACATGATGTAACTGTACTTTTAAAGTTACAGTGTGTAAAATCTCACTGCTAGATTACAGATTACAATCAGCTGGATTCAGTTTTTTTACCCCTCACAATTCAAGTCCATAATCCTTCAGTGGTCTCTGCCAAACATGTCTTAAACATGAAATCTAGACTGTACCTTGACTGGCCAGCATGTTCATTCTACTGTTTGTGTAAAAAACCCAAAAATAAACATAATAATGTATGCACACTATAAGAAAAAATGAATGTGTCAATATTTTGCATTATTTCATGTTTTTTAGCGCTTAAACAACAAAAGGACTCACACTTCATCTGTAGTGAGAGCATCCAGATACCAGACAGTTGCCTTTTGCTGTCTGGACAGTCTGTCAGTCCACTGTTTACGCCGTGCCCAGTGAGAAACTTGAACATCTATCGCCACATTTCTACGGCTCCCTAGCATTCAAACAGTCAGTCGAGAAGACAATGCCTGGTCATTGCTCTGCATTAAGGCTTATTTAGTACATCTCAGATACACAGCAGAGGCAGGACAGATCAAAAGTTTGACAGTTTCATAAACTGTTTGCTGTCATCTTGGATTGTTTAGTCAGGGTTGGTGGGGCTGCTCCCACTTTCTGAGTTGTCGATCCTAATGAAAGGAAATTGAAAATTCTGAAATTCCAAAAATGCAAACTGGGAATTCAGAAAATGTGACTGCTGACTTAATCTGGAACAACCTAAATTTACTTGGGGGAGAGCTGTAAAACTTTATGAAAGAGGTGCGATATGAATCAGTGAGTCAATGAAGTTCACTTTAGCTTGATGACAGCATACAGAGGTGAGTTGTTGAACTTTTCTGCTGTCAGCCTCTGTTAGTGAAACTTTATTAGAAGATATTGTTGGACTTGGATACTTAGCAAATAAACTTTTATATGAAGTGAGGATGTCATCAAACTGTTTATCAGATGGAAAGCATGATTTTTTTGGACAATGGAGCTCAACATAGCGTTATCTTATAAATAACTAGTGTTGTTATTGTTTAGCTGGCATTTTGTCAGCTATTCCGACACAGGAGGGTCGTACGTCTGCGAGACTTGACACGAGGAAGAACCGGATAACGTTTTATTCAGAGGTTGTCTCTTTCCTGACGTTTTTGCTTCATTGTTGAAGGAGACTCAAAAATAAAACATGTTTCCTCATACTTTATCTTGATTCTGCAGCTGCATAAATAAGTTACATTTTTGCCTCCACAACATGTGAACAAGTTCTCTCCTCCACCTTTGGCGTAGTATGTATGTGGCAGGGTGGTGGGACACCGTTACAGTCTCCACAAACCGGCGCCTGCTCCTATGTATTTTTAATGGATTAATTCAAAGTTTATGAGAATCCATCAGTTTAATGGAAGATGTAATTACATACAAATTAATGTATATTTATGACTACAGTATTTTTTTCCCATTAATCCAACTCACAAAATGATTTACTGTACCTTTAAGTTAATTTGGTCAACCAGTAATCAACAAGTGTTTTCATTACAGTAAATACACTACTGAGAAACGTTCAGTAACATTGCAGTTGTGTTTCTGACTACCTGGTAAATCTAATGTATTCACCCTTTGGCTTTCTGTTTGACCTCAACTAATTCCCAACGATAATACTAAGCCCTTCTGCTGCTACAGCAAATGCTTTGATATCTTTATCACCTGGTTGTTATCTGTGTGTCTTCCATTTATATCTGGGCAAGTAGGTTGCAGCGGCTTTTAAGCCCCTTTTTTTGTTGAGAATACCTAACTGATGTGTGTGAAAACAATATTATTAGAGCCATCAGAGTAAACAACTGGTTCAAACTCACTCTAAATCCCTGTAGGAGAACTGTGCAATTATTTAATCATTTTCTGTAGGTGCCTAATTGTCTCTGGATTGATGTTTTGATAGATTGCTAACATAAAACTGTGGATAATTGCTGCCTTACCTCTATCAACCATGATAAGGATGACACAAAACCATGACATGTTTTAGTTTAGAAATTAGGCGACACCATTTTTGGAAGCACCCCGGCTCCTCTAGAAAAAGGGTGTGACTCAGTGTGATGAGCCTTTAATTTATCGGATACCCATGTGTGGATGGGAGTCAGTTATCCCATACATGTGTGATGATATGCACACCAGCTGGAAAGCTCTCGCAGTGCAACAAGAGATGGTGCAACGAGACTTGTTTCCATGACTTTTTAAAATATTCAGTGATCAAGGTGGAGATTATGTCACAACTTTATGAGCCATTCTGGCCCTCACAGTGCCTGTGAAATCCCAAACACACATACATTTGAAGAAAGGTTGCTTTTAAAACTACAGAGGATCAGTAATGTGGAAAACAGAAATTATGTCTGAGAGATGTCTTAGCTTCATTCTTGATAAATTAAAAAAAAAACCTTAGGAAAACTCCTCTCCTGTCATTTGTCTAGTTTACACTTGTATTCGGTCTCTCAGCTTCCCTCATCTGAGCAGCAGGCCGTGGGGTCATGTTTACACAATGACATACAGGCGATATAAAGCAACAGCCACTCATAATCCAAAAGCTTTCCAGCAAAAATAGTGCCCATAAAAATCTGGGATTATGTTGTTTTGCACTACCGGTTCAGGGACAGGAATATCTCGTGCTCCTTCTCTCAATCTTTTTTAATCCTCTCTAGTTCTCAGTTGTTTTTTTGTCTTTCTCTCGCACAGCCTTATTCTCCCTCTTTCCTCCTCTAAATCTCATAAACAGCTTTAGTTCTTATCAGGATGGGATCAGACAGAAAGGGCTCAATTTGGAGGTTGAAGAGAAAAGTTTTCTGCAGATGCATATATATATATACATGTATTATTGTTCCAGAATGTTCTTCCACTTGCATTGAAAAGTATTAAAAGATATTGTGCCCATAACCCATCGTTGGATTTAACACCCTGGTACACTGTGGCCCTGTGTATATAAGCTGGATTAGAGGGTCTGACACAAACACAAGCAGGGACGCGCCCCTTTGGCTTTACATATTTGAGCAGCACAGCTGGATATCTGGCCCAAGTGAAATAGGATAAAACTTCTATTGTCTCCTCAATTCCTCGTTTTTATGTTGCGCTGCTCTCATCCCCGTAAATCCTTACAAGAGGGTGGCAATCTTTTTTAACCCCTCCCAACAAGGAGTTTGTCCGTCCTGGATGCATGTTCGCACAGGTTTAAATTGCCTGATAGTCACACAACATCCCATTCATACAGATGTGCTTCTGCAGGGACATCACTGTGCAAAGCACGACCACTGAAACAATCTAGTCTGTTTGTGTACGCCGCCAATGGGGCTACACTGAATTCATTCATCCATCTCAGCCCCCGCTCTTCCACCTGCTCACCCCTCTTCTCTCTGACCTCCTCATTTTCCCCTGATGACAAGATCTGCTAATGATTAATGATAAGCTGTGCAGACCATTGGTTGCAATTTGGGAGCATTTTATATGAGAGGCAGCAGGGGGAATTTTTACCCACTCTTTCTGGGTTCCCAGTAGTGTCTTTTACTCAACTGACTCCAGCTTACTGAGGAAAAGACACCAGAGGGAGCCAAGATAAAAGACACTTTAGAGAGGAAAGAACCAGCGAGCCCACATTCACTGCTACTAATAGCAGTATTTTGAAGAAAAGTCAGCTCTAAGCAGGAGTAGGAGGAGGCAGACGAGATCGGTGGTTAAAAATGTCATCTTACAGAGAAATACAATCCCTTTCTGTCGAATCTGGCCCAGTTTAAAAATTCTAAAGTTATCTTCTGAAGGCTTAACTGAACAGGAAAAGTAGGCAGTGGTGGTTCACAGGTTGTCAGTGCAGTTAAATGTAATTCTAATCTCCACATATATATATATATATAGATATATATATAGATATAAATATATATATATCTATATATATATATAGATAGATTATATAGATATATATATCTATATATATCTATATATATATAGATATATATAGATATATATAGATTATATATAGATATATAGATATATCTATATATATCTATATATCTATATATAGATATATATAGATATTATATATATCTATATATATAGATATATAGATATATAGATATATATATATCTATATATATAGATATATATATATCTATCTATATATATATATAATAGATATATATGTGTGTGTGTATATATATATGTGTGTATATATATATATATATATGTGTGTGTGTGTGTGTGTTTGTGTGTGTGTGTAATGTTAAGCAATCATGAAGAGAAAAATCCATACAGAAGGGCTCAGTTTAATATCTAAATGTTGGAATTGAAGGCCCTCTGGTGGTCAGACCTGTATACACTATTCACTGTTGATGCCATATAGATAAAAATAAAAAAAAAGGATCAAATCATAGATGCATGATAAAGTTATTTCATGATAAAGTGTTTTGTTCCACTGAGAGTCTGATAAAGCACATAAAGGATAAAATGTCTTCATAAACATGCACCCAATATTTCCTTTTATTATTGATGTGTCACGTGTATATTCTGATTGCTCTGATCAGGTTTTTGGTCTCACACACTGTGAACAATGTTTGTTTAAATTCCATAGTGAGTCATTTTCACAAATCTGGTTTTGTCTGATCAGAATTGCGAAAAAACGAAAATATTTGGTTTATTATCACAAGCCACAGTCTGTTTCAAGTTGTAATGTGCTGCCCCCCTCCCCTCACAGCATTTCTGATAAGCATAGACCAAGATGTGGGCTCACTTTTTCTTCTATCACCATGTCAGGTGGTTGTTTTATGAGATCAGTGGCAGCCAAGCAAGACCATAAAAAGTCGCATCAAACTAGAGCTGATGAAATTCCCGTCTGTCTTTTGTCATCGGTGTGCCTCACTGCTCCGTCTAACACACTGATATACATGCCTGTTGCGCCACGTCTCTAACACCACTGGGTGTCAGTGTGTCCTCACATTTCAGCAGCCATAGAGCCGAAAGGGTGAAGCGAGGACGTCTAGCTGAGCTCCACTCTCATGAGTAAACTTCCCCAGGGACATGTTGGGTGACTCAGTAGTTCACAGCAGCCTCAAGCTTGTTCCCTTGTTTTCTGTGTTCACTGATCCGTGCTGCCCCGCGTGGGAAAAAGATGAGAGATGCCAAGTTTTTGGCTTCACAGAGATTTTCATTGACTTTCAATGTCGTGTCCTGGGGTGAAGGTACTGGATTATCTAAGCTTTGATAAATTGATAAAAGAGGCAGTTTAAACAATATCACACAAGCTAATCTCTTAAAATTGCTTTAATAAAAGAGGCATTCAAGTAGAAACAAAAAGATATAATCAGAAGCTCTAAAGGTTAAAAAAAAAACCTCTTACACGCCTACATTTTTATCTGTTTTGTTGGTGCATCTACAACTTTGTTGATGGCGCTTTATTCTTTCTATAATTTTGTATGTCACACACACAGGATACTGCACTGCTCCATGATTTAGTTTTTAAGTTTCAAAATTTGAGGAAAGTTATACTGCCCAGCATTTATTTGACAGAGCCAAGGACTCTGGAAACATTAGATCATCTTTAATTGCTTTCTTTTTAATAGCAACAAAGTATGAAAAATTATAGCGTGAGAATAATGTGAGCATTTGAAAAGTGGTAAAAGAATCTGCATTACATTTCAGCTCAGTGTTTGGCTATGTTCTCTTCCACTTTAATGTTTGGTTTCATAATTTTCTGTTGTGTAGGCAGCTTAAAACCCAATGAACACTATCTGCTTAGCACACAGATAGCTACAGATTTTCATAGCTTTTAATTAGATGGTGACTATAGTGGAATCACAGCAACAAAAGAACCATGAAGTAAAATTGTTCCCTAATAGCCCCATGCATTACCTGCTGTATGCAGGCTTGGGGAAATGCATAGAAAACAAACACTAATCCAATGTTTATGCTGCAGGAGAAAACTATAAATAAATTACTGGAATAATTACAGTATATATAAACCAACCAAAGGCTATTTATTAAACTATTTGCGTACAATTTTTATGATTTAGTATATACCAATACTGCACTGGTGATGTACAAAGCACAAACATAATGTACTTCCAGACTGTATTCAGTGCATTTTAGAAATAAGAGAGATGAAAAGTGAACTAAGTGTAAAAGGTATGTTATAAATACAGGCGTCAGAACAAATGATTAAAAATATGTATATTTGCAAAAGTAACTTGTTGAATACTTTAACAGTAAGGCCATGATCACATATAAAACTGAGGTATAATTATAATTATTTCTACAAGCAAAATAGAGCTCAAAGGGTTTTGAATGAATTCTGATAAAACCGTGTAGGGGTGTAGAGCGGGCTCATGTTCAAATTTAATTTACATTCACCATGGTCTTCACGGTCAGCTCAGTGATTTATTGGTCAAAAATTGACAGTTAGAAGCTCTGATTCTTACAAGTGTGGTGTGTGATGTCAACATGTAAATAGAGTCATTTGAAGATTTAAAAAATTACATCACATTTGACCTCTGACGTCTCCTGTAAGGTCAATAGACTGAGCTGAAGGTCAAAGTGATAATAATCCCATATTTATTAAAACTATGTTTCTTACTGTTTGTATTGACATCATATGAACATACAGGAAATGGAACATGAGGATTCTAAATATAAGGTTACTTTTGAACTATTACAAGTAAGGTCGAACTTGCATAAACACATTATAGTTTGGATCCAAATATCACAGCACATTTGACCTTTGATCTACATTTCACATCTACATTTCTTTCAAGTTGACCCCAGAATGCGTTACTTTTACTGAACTATAAACTTTTGCACATATGCAAAATACCATACTGTTCACATAAAAGTAGATACTGGTCAGAGAGTGAGCTGCCTTGGCGAACATAAAGAGTGCTTCTTCTTGTTTTTAAAACGTGTTTTGTCTTTTTTTTTCTCGTTTTTCTTCAGTGTTTTCTGTTTTTCTGCAAAATCGTCGGCTACACTGCCAATCACCTGTGTCCTTTTCATTTAATTCAAATCTTTGCTGTCATATTTTGATTTTTATGGGCATATCGCTGTGAATTACGACTGAACAAAATCTCACAACATCATAAAATTATTATCACAACCAGATGTTTCCCTCACGAGCTGCTAGAGAGCGAGAAGCAACAGCCACTGCATTTACATTCACCAGGTGGACACTAACATAGCCCCAAATGAATCCAAACGAATGACAGCATGTCTGCTCATATCGCACCAGCAGATTTACCTTCATCTGATGATATTTCACTGTTATGTTTGAAGCACGGTCCAGCTGTTGGTTAGCACAGACTATAAAACTGTATAACGGTGATGTGCTAGCACTGATTAATCTACTATCGGCACTGTTCTGTATGAGTTTACATTTTACAGTTTGCTTCTTCGTGCAACATTACAAAGTGTAATTTCATTTAACATTCAAACAGTTCATGACTTGTGTAACTTAGTTCTTGTTGGTACAAGAAAGACTGAAATCTGCATGTAACCTATGGAAGCTGGCTCATGACCCAGAGGGTCAAGTAGACGGTGATGCAACTGTAATAACATAAGACGTGTAATTATCAGTGTCATGACAGCATTTTTGGCCAAATTAATGACCTTTAGTGACAATGTATGAGCTAACTATTAGTACTGTGGTTAGATTTTCCCCTCTGTGTCATTCAGACTGAGCTGGGATGAGCAACAATCTATGCTGGTGATACTGGACACTGCAGATGAAGCTCAGCTCAGGCTTGTTGTTTTATTGTCTGACACAAGATGTGTGTCTTGACTGTTCATCACAAACACACACACAAAAGCAGAAGTTTTCCTTTGGCTTTTCTTTCACTCCCTTTCCAATCCAATCCAAATTTATTTAAAGCACATTTAAAGACAACACATTGGAATCACACACACACACACACACACACATACACACCGTAACATGTGGAGGTAACTCACATGTGGAGATTTACACCAGTGTAAAGGGCATTAAGATTACCATTAAGTGTCTGACACACTCTGGGATCATTGCTCAGATTGTCCTTTAATGTAATTGTTTTTACTTTTTTCTGTATTTTGGTCAGACTCAGCAGTGGCATTAAATCCTGGAAACACCAATTATAATCCACACCACTGTTCAGTGATTATTTCGGGTCCATAACAACAACGAATACTCAATATTTATTTTATTGCAGCCAGCAGATCCTGCCGGTGTTTAGAGAACAGAGTTTTTATAGCCTTGTTGTTAATGTTGACATGTTTTATTTGAGTTGCTGCTAGTTCTTTTTTTTTTCTTTCTTTTCCTTTTTTTGTTTTTTTTGCTGTCACATTTAAAAAATGAAGAAGTGCTTCTAGATGCAGAGGTCAAAATTCTGTCACGCCTCTGAAGCTTGTCGATGTTGTGACTTCGGCTCTCAGTTGTTAAATGGAGGGTCAGTCATCACGATTAATGCAAACTATAAAGCTTCTTTCTGTTTTATGGAGCAGTTTATAGTCTGGCAGGGGTATAAAGGTATTTTAAATGTCCAAACTGAGCTCTGTCAAAGCGAATTAACAACACGAACTCACACTAAATAAAAGATCTGAGCAAATTTAGTTCACCAGTCAAATGACTTGACTTTAAGCTTTAAAACGTCAAATCTTTGATTCCTTTAGATCCTACCAGACTTTGGGTGTGCCTATTCAAAAAAAAAAAAAGGGGGGGGGGGGGGTGCTCTCAGCACTAGAATGCTGCGTCCAAAGCACCATCATCTCAAAAGGCATTACGCTACAAGATGAACCATTTAGCATGGGTCATAATAGCAGTTTGTGGAGAAGCAGCTGGAGGCAAACATGTAAATCTGTTTGCAGCTTTCCTTTTACAAACTGTGGCTCCATCTCAAATACTCATCTTCCTCATGTAATCACACATCAGCCAGCAGCAGCTCCCCTTCCGGACAACCTACAGAAATAGCATCAGTACTCTGTGGCACGGGGAGGTGCCAATGTGTACCGTTATATTTGAAACTACAGTATGTGGGTATTACCATGGAAACTGCAGAGAGCTGTCCAGATTACATACTGCATCTTGTTGAGGCTTGTGGTTCCAACGTTTCAACAACTAAGACTTTGTTTTTTACACTAATGCACCAGAAATTTGCTTCCAGCTATTTCTCTTTGGGTACCATTAAACTCCCTAATGTGACTTTTAAAGAACTGTTATGATATGATTGTGAGTGCTCATAATAGGCTATTGTGGCTTAATAATGCTCATACTGTAGGTGAAATGTTCACCCTACCCCGGAGCTCGTGCTGTGTTTTCACAGCGTACTGCACCCTGGGGTGAATGAACTTGCGACCTCACTGAGGGAATGGCATGTTAAAAAGCTTAAATCCCTCTTGTTTGATTTCCTGTTGCACTGTGGGAGAAAATAACTTGGGTCAAAGTCCATTTTCTTAGACTGCACCAGAGGGGACAGAATAATAATGACAGCAGATTAAAATGAAGACTTAATATATCCATAAAAAACAAACGAGAAAACAAAATCTTTATATAAATGATGTCATTATTCTTTAACCGTAAAGGGGAGGGCCAATTTAACGGTTAAATCCGTTCAGCCAATAGCGTGCAGGCGGTGGCACCCGAAAACACTGTGCGATGTTTAAGTGCAGTTAGACTTTTTTAAGCTCAGCATTGGGAGAAGAATGCAGTGTCTCACTCTCTGCCGAAAGTGTCTTATTTTCGCCAAAGGGATGCAGGAGTTTTTGTTTTTGTTTTGTTTTTTGCAGTAAGGTAAAGTGATGAGAACCACTAATACAGCTTGCATCATTGCTTGTTCACATTTGAAAATAGGGGCAGCCACATTGAGTGTTATGTTGCATGGAGTATACGTTGACACTTTTGCCTGCATTGCCAAATGGTGTAGTTTGCAAATTTATAAGAATTTTATATTGCATCTTCATTCCAGTGCAAAAATTGCAAACATTTTAGAATCTCTGATGTGAGAATTTCATGCTGTTCTTTACCATCTACTGAATAAAAGAAGAAACAATGGAAATGGCATTTCTACTGTCTTACACACAGCATTGTGGAAAGCTGTTTCCACCAGAAGCGTTCCTGTTTGTTTGTTTGTTTGTTTGTCAATCAATCAATCAGTCAATCAAGCAAGGCTTTATTCGCCACGTGCAGGTTGCCCTGCAGTGAAATAGAATACCCCCGACTTTACACACACAACACAGACATCACATGGAGATACAGGTCGGAGATCGGTAGCGTTACAGAAAAAACACTGAAATGTACACTACAATGGGAAAGTTCAAGAGGAAAAAAAGAGACCTCTACTCATGCTGGGCTCCTGGGAGGACAGCATGAGGACAGGAAACATTCGCGCTACCATTCCAGCGCGGGCTCAGACCCGCCGAGTTCCCAGGAGGGAACAAGCATCGAAGGCGTTTGGAAAGGGAGGGGGGATGAGTGTGTGCATATCAGTGTATATGTATGTGTGTGCGTGTTTGTTTGTTTGTTTTGCCACCCATAAGTCAAAATTTCAAGTCATTAATTCAAAGTTTCTACCTTATAACTCCAAATTTCAATTTGCTCTTCCCATTCGTCTTATTTTCTCAGAACCTTGAGTTAGACAGTCGATTTTGTGACAAATTTGTGATAATTATACATAATTATGATAGTTATAGCTTGCTTTTGTTTTTCAAGGAGCGAAAACAAGCTTGTTGACAAAATAGCAGGTAGTCGAAACACTCCTGAACCTGAAACCAAAAGAACTTTGAGTCTCCGAGCGGTCTTTGAATGCACCTGAGAGGGAGGGTCTAGTCAGTTATCTGTAGGCTGCTTCTCGGCCGTTCACTCTGATTACGGCTCCTCAGGAAAAAGGGCGACCACAGGAGGGGAAACACGGAGCTCTTCGCTACTTTGAGAGGATACGTCTGAGAGAGGTAAGGAAATAAATGCTTCTACACTTACGCTTATTCGGCTGGAGCTCCGAGAGCCGTGTAGAGTGAATAAAGCGCTTGAGACTAAAAGGAAAAGTAGTTAAGAAGCAGCATCGCTTCGAGTGGAGAGATAACCTTAGTCATTTAAGATTCCAGCAGCACCTCGGTGAGTTGAAACCTGTTACTTGTTTAGAAGTTTTCCAGCAGTCTTTAAGGTTATTATTGTTCGTTTATTATTATTATTATGTTTAAAATGGGGCAAAGGAGAAGGACACACGGAGGGCACACCTGTTTGTTTTTCTCCAACCATATCCTGAAGAAGATGTTGTTGTTGCCTTTCTACCCACTCGATACTTGCGCAATTGAACTAAATGGACTTTAACTGTGGAGCCTTAGAGCCCGTCTTTAATTGCTGTGAGAAAGTTCTTTCTGTTTGAGAACCTGTTTGTCCAGTAAGCTGGAACAAAATGTTTTTTTGTTTTTTCTTTATTTCTTTTAGGCAGGAATACTCGGAAAGCTCAAGTATTCGAATACATGATACCGACTGTGTGGCTTTTAAAAAATGTAATTATTATTATTTGGTGACAGAAGTCTGTCCTTTTCACCTGAACTAAAATAAAAAACCCCAAAAGACTACATTCGTCTGTCCCGAGGAAATTCCTCTCTGGCAGTCACCACACCCTTGTTGTGCTGCTCGGCTTCTGTAGCGCAGACCCTCACATCTCAACAGCGACTTGTTCCCTTGTCTTGGCATGTTCACCATAACAAAACTGCACTGCCGGTATTTGGGTCTGCGCCAGAGTCAAATCTGCAAAACTCTGCTATTCTTCAACTCAGCTGCTCCCATCTTTCGAGGCTGACGCGCACACTCAGGATGTTGCACTTGAAGAGTCCTCGAAAACGGGTCTTCTCGGTTTGTCCACTGCGCGCGCGTGTGTGATTGCAACGTCAATATTTTTGTGGAAGAATGATGATATATATATATATATATATATATGCATGCATTTCTTTTTTAGCAGAACTGCTGACCCAGCAGGTAGTGGACAGAAGTGAAAGTGTTGCCCAGTGTAACAAGCAAAACAAAATCAGTGCAGTGCAGGGAAATGTAAAGGAAATCCCCGATCTGAGGTATTAAAGGATGTGGCCGTGTGACGAGATGTAATCCACAGTGTTAGGGCTGAGAAAGTAGGGATATTGTTGTAGACGATGGAGTGGATATACTATTGAATGCACACGGGAAAGAGCGCACACACACACACACACTCAGAATCCATACAGATATTATGAAGTTAAAACATAGCATTAATTAATGCATTGCAAGGCTTTCCGATAATGCGCTGGATAAACATGATAACCCAGATTACACATATTTCTTACTGTTTATATTGCATCATTAATCACAGCAAAGATTCCACAAAGAGTTTAAGCAGTGTAAATATAATAACCAGCTACAAAGGCAAAGGCAGTAAAGGCATCCTTAGCGGTATTTCCATTACTGATTAAGCTGAGAGTTATTTTCTTGATTAATCGTTTGGTCTGTAAAATGTTGCATGCAAAGAGCCATGTTGATGCTTATTGTTTTTGCTTGAATGAGGATGATAAATCAAACTTAGCTGCTAATTAATTTTCTGTCGATCGACTGGTTACCCAATCCACTTATTAATCAGAAGCATAGACAGTGTAAAAGAGGGATATAGCTTCTGGGTTTGAGAAGTGCCTTGAACTGTCTTTTTTTTGGGGGGGGAGTTCATAGTGAGCAGGGGGCGACTCTTCTGGCTGCAGAGAGACTTTCGGTTGTATAGACATCTATGGGAAATAAGTCCTCGGCTCCCTTCACATGTGACCTCAGTTAACACTTTTCTTATCTGTATGGTCTTGGTTGCTAGTTTCATTTTATACTGAATAAAAAAATGGGTTGGATAATATGGTCGTTATTAGAGTCGCAAGTGAGGATTAGTCGCAAATCATTAGCCAATGAGAAAATTTCCCATTTCCTCCAGTCGCTCATCAGTTTTGTTTACGGCAGAAAAGCTCGACTTGAGGGGGAGTAAAAAACAAATGGACAACTACACGTCCATTAGGCCTTAACTATTACTGGAACAGGCCTTGTTCTGTGTATAGGATTTAAGTTGTCCTAAAATACTCACAGAGGACTTTGTTTATTTTGTATTTCCTATAAAAATAAGACGTCGTCTCCAACTGATGGAACTGCCAAAGATCCATTTATTATTTATTTTTTTTAGTATGTGACCTTTTCTCGTCTTTTTCCAGTATTGAGGCCAGACAGACAGCTGAATAGCTTTGTAGGTCATGAAAGCTTTCATGAAAGACTAATGTGGATCAAAAGCTGCATGTATGCCTTTATAGCCAGAGGTCCTTTCACCCTGGTGTTTGCACCTCGTTTTGTTCCTCTTGGCATTTGACTGACCTGCTCTGCTGTATTTTTACTTTTCAACGATTGATTGCGGCCACCTAACCTTTAGGAAGCACACTACTAGCACTCGATTAAAAACGTAAAACGCAACGATTTAGGAAGTTGGTGCTAAAAAATGGGAGGGTTTGTTTAGATTTGAGTGCTGAGATTTGATCTTTTTTCCTTTCTATGGGGAGTTCGAAGGTTGTTAAAACCATAGGTGTTTATCAGCTGATGTGCTTATAGATCTTCAAAGTATTAGAATGGACCACCTTCAAATAGTAGCGATTTCCAAGAAAGCCAGTCTTCCTGGAAACGGATCAAACTGGAGCTTGTTTTACACACTGATGAAGCACACATGTTTTTCAGTTTTCTAGTCATTTGTCTGCAATCGACAAGCATGGCTGCATGGAAGATTGCATCCGTTGGATGTGGGGTGTACCACACATGGGCAGCATGCAGACAAAAAAGAGAAAAAAGTCTGGGAGTGTTTCCTGTTTGGATCTTGGGGTTTGAGGTTTCAGGAAGCCTTAAAAGGATAATGTAAACATTTTTTTTCTCCTGACAGACTTCAGAAGTACTGCTCTCTCAGACTCTTGTAGCCTGTTCCATGTTGAGTCAAGATTCCCTTTGGGAAATTGCTTGGATCGACACTGTATTTGCTCCAGCAGAAAGTTTGGCTGCTCTTTGGTAAATGCTTTCAGTTGGTGTCACCAGTTATCAGTTTTGATTTCTACTGGTTTTTCCCCATCTTTTGTAGTACTGACTGCATTAAAAAAGCCATTTTAAAGAAGTCCTCTTTACACTGCATTGCCAAAAAAATATGGACTAATCTTGAAAATCAATAATGAACATAATTGTTCTTTGCAACCCTCCGTTTATATTCTTTCAATCCTAATAGTTGTGCAATTGGCGCTTCAGTTTTTAGCCTAATTGGACTGCAGCTATTAACTGGACACATCTTTTCAGACAGTGTAAAAAAATGTTTTTGATTATTCTTGTCAGCATCTAAAGATCATGCCTTTGTAGTTGGTTTGTAGTTCTTTTCGCCTTCAATTACTTCCAACTGTTGATGGCTAAACCTAATAAGACTTGATGAGCTATTTCAGAGGATTCAGTGCTACATTCGATAAAATGCACTCGCTTCTCACACAGCTTCACAGGCTGACAGGACAGATGAGAGACACAGTTGGAGGATTGACTCCATAGAGGCTGTGCACATGTGTGTCAGCTCTCGTTTTCAGATTTCATTATTGCTGTGTGTGTGAATCAGAAAGAAGCAGGGATGCGGCGCCCTAAGGATATGCAACATTAGCTCCCTGATGGTGACATCACACTGCAACACAGAGGGAGAACGCGAGGGATGAGATGAGGGCTGATTGAGAACAAGAGCCTGGAGGAGGATGGGTAGAAAAGAGGAGCTAAAAGAGCAAACAGAGTTAGGAACAGGGTGCAATCAAGTCGGTTCCTTCACCACGCCGAGCTGAGGTGGTGCGTGTCTGTGCATATGCACACTTTATAATCTTGGAAAGCGAAAATGCATTCCTCATTTCTATCCAAGTCCTGATTAGCTATTTTCCCAAGACAGCCCATGACTAATTCAAAGATTTGTTTATTTTATACTCATGGAATATTAATCAAAGGCCTCGTTGCTGCACTTTAATGCTTTTAAGTTTCTCCATATCGTTTGCTGTTGCAGCAACTCGTGTTCTAGTTTTGACCACAGTGCTTTGCGTTCCTCCCTCCAGCTTTCTGACTTTTGTTTGTACTGCAACCAAGAGGCGGGTGAAGGGATGATTCTGTGTGATATTTCTCTCTTTCGTCCTCTGCTCTCAGCCGAGTTGTGTGCACTGTGATAAATTGGGTTGGGTGAGTCTCAATGGCTCTGTCCTATTTTGGGCTCCAGCTAGGTTCTCTGACTTTAGCTCCTTCCCTGGCCTGGATCTTGAGCAGTCACTTCTGCTCTTAAGTTTGATTCAACCTTGAAAATGTTAGCTTGGCTGACCAGTATATTAGGATATACTCTAGAGATAAAAGGAAAGTGACTGAACATGAAGACATTTTACCTCTAATACAAGATGCTTCTTCAGTTCAGAACTGAGAGGGGAAAATGTTTTTACAAAACTTGAAGAAGTCCAGTCAATTTCTTTCCTAGCTCTTACTACCATGACCTGGATGACTGACGAACTACATGGACTCGAGGGATAAAAGTTCTGGGGCTGCCTTCACATTTTACCAAGAGGAGGTACTCATCCTGGAAACCCGTGCCATAAAGTGGCACATGTTTTTGTGCTGATGTTAAGAATGGTTTAGATGGTCTGCCACTTCACGGCTGAGTTGCTGTTGTTCCTTAACACTTCCACTTTGCAATAAAATCACTCGCAGTCGATCATGGAATATTAAGGTGGGAAGAATTTTCACAATCTGAGTTGTTGAAACAGTGGCATCCTGTTATAGCACACCACTCAAATTTAGTGAGCTCATTATAATGATGTGTTCTTGCAGATTGCATGGCTAGGTGCTTGGTGAATGTGAATGTTGGGCATTACAGGTGGGTTTGTTTTAACGAAGCAATTCATCAAAGCAGATTAATGAAAAAAGAAAATATCCAGTCTGAAATTGCCAGTTGTGATACTGAAAGTGCTTTTAAGACACAGTTCAAAATATCAGCTGTATTTAGACTACCAATAATTTAGACTTTGTTTGTTAGTGCTTTGGTTTATAATCAGTATTTGATTGATAGATTAGTTGATTGGCAAAAAATAATGTAAATGTTTTTTAATGACAATGTTTAAGGAAATTTAAGAAAAATGCTGATCAGCGTTATGCATGGCCCCACTTAGGGATTGGTAATTAATCGACTTTCATTTTCATTTTTGAGTTGTTGTTTATGAGAACATGTTAATTGACTTAATTATTATGGTAAATGGCCTGTATTTGTATAGCGCTTTACACAACCAGTCATCCACACATTCCCACACTGGTGATGGCAGCTACATTGTAGCCACAGCCACCCTGGGCCGCACTGACAGAGGCGAGGCTGCCGGACACTGGCGCCACCGGGCCCTCTGACCACCACCAGTAGGCAACGGGTGAAGTGTCTTGCCCAAGGACACAACGACCGAGACTGTCCAAGCCGGGGCTCAAACCGGCAACCTTCCGACTACAAGACGAACTGCCAACTCTTGAGCCACGATCGCCTGGTTTTGGAATGTAGCTGTAGTTTTGTGATGTGCTTTGAATCCTGTTTGTACTTTTCCTTAATGTGTGATTTATAGTACCAAAAATGTTGTTTGTTTGCATATGGGTTTCCACAAAGACAGTGCACAGAAAGAGGTTTGTACCCGTTGCAAACGTGCTGCCATGCAGTCCTCCAAAATCCCAACTGCACTGGTTGTGGATGACTATGCAGCTTCACCAGGAATGGGAGAAGCACAAAAACCCTATTAAAGATTAAAAATATATTTAAAAATGTAAAAAATAAAATGATAATAATACAGCTTGAAAAAGTGTAGACAGTGGCTGCAGCAGACACTTCTGATTGTTTTTAACACTCTTTGTAATGTTATAACGTCACACTTCTCGACAGCTAGTTGACGATCCAATGGCAGCGTAAACAGGAGTAGCCACAGACTGGTTGTACCACATACTTTGTACACTGTCTCCATCGATGGCCTACACTCCCTGCAGGCAGACGGATAGTCCCCGATCGCTTTCGCACTGAAACTTAGTTTTGCTGTCTCTGTCATTTTTTACTTCAGCTCACATTAATTTCATGTTTACATTTCAGACATCACACAATTAATTAATCAACCAATTAATCAAGAAAGTAATCCTCAGATTGACTTGAAAAACATCAATGATCCTAGAAAATGTTTGTTTGTTTTCTGGCAGACAGAAAGTCAGAGATGCTGTAGAGGGATGTTGTGTGTTCAGAAGAAAAGGGTGAGGGGTGTTGAAAGTAGGTGAGAGATTCCTCATGGCTTATGTATTCCCACATTTTTACACAGTCAGACAGGGCTGTGTGTGAGCGCTTAGTGACCCGACATTAATCATCGCATGGAATGCACTTTGCAGCTTTGGCCAACCACTGTGTCAGATTGTGAACTGCTAATACCCAGTTAATATTTTTCTTTAACAGCTGTTTGTTCATACATCACCTGGAAGTGTACAGTCAGTTTACAGGTAGCAGGGGTGCGCTGTGCTGCTTTCCATGGAAAAGGAAAATATGGGAGATGAATCTGGTCACACGGAGGACTTGCTGACGAGTAAAATGATGATTTTATGATCAACTAATTCTATATTTTTTCCCACCTTTGGTCAGATGCTGGTAGTCTCTTTAAGTGAAGATGAGAGTGAGTATCGTCTCCCTACCTCTGAACAACAGGAAGTTCAGACACTCAGATAATTTACATTTTTCTGTTTGCACTCAGAACAAGTATGTTTCTGCCCTTTTCCTGCTTCTGCATCAGACCTGATGGAAAGTGGGATTGTTGGTACAGATCTTCAGTCATATTCTCAGATTTGTCCTGAATCACCCCAGTTTTGCCTGTTTGGGCCTGTGTACTCTCTGGGTCTTCAGTCTGAGTTGTGATCTAGTATTTTGGAGAACATCCGGCAGGCGACATGACTAACAGGAATGTACAAGGCACGATAATGCCTGTGGCATGTTTCTGAGGGGGAGGTGAACGTGTGCATTCCTCACGTCCTCTGCTTGAGGTATTGGTGACACATTAAATGTGATTAATGTATTTTGTCTTCAACAGTTTAACTGTCAAGCTAACTGCTGTATAGCTTAAAATGTGCAGCCCACATCTCTAAACTTCAGACCTAACGAAGCCTGAAATATAAAACTTATAAGAAGCAGAACTGCTGTCTCCGGGTGACTTTTTCCTCAGTATGTTGTCTATACGAACTTGCTGTTGTATTATTAAGTTAACATACATCTTCAAACTTGGAGATATTATTTTTCTGTTGCGCCCACATTGGACATCTCCTCTAGAGATGCCCAGCAGAGGACGAGGATGGAGAGTGGGGGTGGGGTTGCATAAGTCGAAGAGTTTATTGAAGTAGAGATGCAAACACTGCCGCAGTTTTACAAAAGAAACCTTTATGTAACAGCACCAGTCTATGTCAATATAACTGATATTGTCTTAGACTTTACTCTTTCAAAAATCCATTAGTAAGAATGCATGCTGACGTGTCATCCAGCACTAATCACTGTCCAGTAAAGTTAAAGCCCTTCGTTGTTTTTTGGCTACATTAGCAGAGTGAATGAATTTGCTCAAATGAATCAGAAGCTGCATAATATACACAGGTGATGAGCATTACATGGACATTAAAGTGGTTTATGATGATTTTTGTAATGTGTTTTGTAGAACACAGAAATGTTCGTTGTGGCAAGAATAAAATATCGATGTTCAAATAGTCGTCATTTAAAAGTCGAAGCTCCTCTGGAAACAAAAGCTTTTTTTTAAACCCATATCAGCTCTGATGGTGTTGAACTCCGCAGTACCAATTACGCAAAACAGCTGCCTGTTAACAAAAATCAAAATGCAGCTTCACAGTTGCTTCACCCACTCACAGCGCTGTGCTTTTCAACAGAACAGCAGGGTGTTATACAGCAGCTGGCACGCTCGAGACATCAAGAGAAGGAAGTTGAAATCCACTGGGCCATCTATGCCTCTTTTCCACTTGCACCTACTCGGCTCTGCTCTACTGTACTCTGTCCTTTTCCATTGCAGTTGAGCACCACATCAATGTGGGTGGGATCATTACAGTAACACGGCCCAAAAAAATCCTGTGATGTCATTTGTATGCAACACAAAACAAACAATGGATGACATGGAGGTGATGGCATACCGTCTGCTAAACCCATGGTAACGTCTGCACCTCATCATTGAAGCACAGTGTTTGCCTAGTTCCAAAAATGGCAGGTTTGAGTCTTGTGAAGGAGTGGTCAATCGGTGGCATGCGGTCTGCTGATGTCTCATTTTCAGCTCGACTCAGCTTGATTGAAACCTGGTCCCAGGTACTACCACCAAATGGAAAAAACCCCAAAACAGTGACACTGAGCCAAGCCGGGTAGGTGTTATTGGAAGAGAAGCTGTTTAAAGGTTTGGGTGAGCTGGTCAGAAGATGATTACCATCTTTTGGTGAATAATGATGAGCTAAATTAATTCCTTCTAAAAGGTTTTTTGCTTTCACACTGAAAGCTGTGATCAGAAATATCTCTGCTGTCTTTCAGAATACTTGTTTGCCCTCTTGTTTTGTTGGCTGCCACTGTCTTCAGTTCAATAACTTACAACTTTGCATTGCATTATATTTAGTCTTGTTCTCACTGTTTCACAACAAATAATCTAGCTTTGTAGATTTGGAGCCGTTTGGAAGTTGTTGTAATAGATTTATTGATGAGATTCATGCAGTTCATTAAATAATTGAGATTGTGAGCCAAATAAAATAATATAAAACATTAAATCACCCTCCTCTGCTGTACATGATAGTACCTCATTTGATTTACTATGTGTAGGGTTGTTTGAGTGCCTTGAGTTTGTGATTAGAGGTCAGTCCATACGTCACGAAGAGGAAGATTGTTTTAAATATATTTATTTTTCAGTCTTAGTCCTTCTCCTGGTGTTTCATGACGTTTTTTGTGTTTTGTTTTGTTTTTTTTACCCCCACCACCTGAAGTGAACAAGACTGGCTAATGTGTTACCCCTGCAGATATGAGTCACAACCTGCCAGCGAGGAGAAACGAGGGAGAAAACGGCATCTGTGCTGCTTGTGTGGGAAATGAGAACTTTGTCCTTTGCTACTCCACGCAGGGCAAATATTATGCAAGAACCGCTCGTTCATCCTAAGACACGTGCGAACACGCACGTTGATATGACCTGTTTGAGGCTCGTGTGCTTAGGCCGTCGCTGCATGTGCGCTATGGCTCATCACTCAGGATATGTTGTCATTCTTCTTCAGCTCGGCCTTTGGCTCTGTGCTTGTTCAGCAGTGATCGTAGTACCGCAGAGCTTGCTACAGTGCAGTTATTCACAAGTGCATTTCGACATACACTGGTCACATGTTTTGTAAACGTGATGTATGAAGAGCGCCTTGACTGGAATTTTCTCAAATATGACCGTAAAGTTTACTTGGACCCAAAGCTTAACAGTTGATGTTTGTGTTTAAGGTGCAAGGCCACTGTGACATCACATGGATCCCATTCTTGTAAATGTGACACACCCAAGGCTCACTTACTGATTTTTGAACATGGCATAACATGTTACAATAAAACTGTAGGCGATTGAGGGTGGGATTTCTTGCAATTGCTTTTTATGAGGTTAATGTTGTGGTTTTATATCATTGTAGTTTGTTAAGTGTTTTAAATGCAGCCACGTGTACATTCAAAGCTACAAGCAGCACAACAATTAACCTAACATGCTTAACTATGGGAGGCCTTTGTGCAGTGATCAGCATGGACAATGTTACTACTGTAATACAAAATGGTTGTTTGCTCCGTTTCCAGTAAAGCTTATTGAAAATGACCCAGTGGAAGAAACTCAGTGAGGAAGAATGATGGTAAATAACAAAACTGGTGAAATCCCACAAGCTTCACTTCTTCCTCTCCAGTTGCTCTCATGTTGTTCTTACCAGGAAGTCGCTTAAAGGAGTCTAAAAGATAAACGAGAAAGATGATTGATAATAGCAGAGGCAATGCTTGGTGGTTATTTAAACGTGTAAGGATGACATAAATCACTTTTTAGGGTGAGATGAATTGATCAGAGTTCCTTTTCTTACCTCCTGAAAGAAGCCTCAGTTCACTACTTATCTCTGAGAAGACTCCCCCTGTGGTCAATCTGGTTATTAGTGTTTACTTACTGTTGTATTAGTTCATTGATTTTCTTTTGATCTTGCATAATACATGAGAAAAAATGCAGATGTTATATGTGTGAATATTTTATAACAGTGTATGGTATGAATATTGTATGAAGGTTTTAAGTGAATTGTTTCTATCCGCAATCTAAGGGTAATGGAACACACCGATATGTAACTCTTATTTAGGGAACGAGCCCTCGTAGTGCTCCTGTCCACAGTATGCACACACAGACACATTAATGCAAAGTAAAGGGGCCATTATCCCCAGTAAGCACCATTTGCTGCCACTGTCACAGTGGGGAGCCTGCTCTGAGTGCCACGATCATCAATATGCCGCATTATTTTATCACAGCACAAACTCTGCAGGACTAGCCCCATTTTGTGAAGCTTTCTGGGGCTGCGCTGTAGCTCCAAGTCACGTGTGCATGTGTTTCTGGATGAGTTTGTGTGTCTTCCCTCTGGCAGTGACAGTATGATGTATGGGGGAGCAGCAGCCTGCTATCAGAGAGAACAGGTGGCTCTCTCAAGAGACAAACTGACAACACACTGTCCTGATTTAATGTGTAGGAGAAAAAAGAAAACGGAACAATCGTCTTTTTATTCTCGTGGTAAAAATTAGTAGCTGTTATTCCCACGAGGAGTGACTGAGGCCCACAACATGATGGAGGCTTGTTCAGGGTCAGTGGTTCATTGTAAGTAGGCTTTCAGAAGCTACTAGAAAATATTAGCTTCAGCTTTTATGAAGGTTTAGAGTCCACGGCGACACGGCGCTCCACCCACAGACCATTTTTAAGGAAACAACTTTTTTTTATCTTTATTATTCTATTTTCAATGATATGAGTATTTGATAGGACTTTTGATTAGTGGTGATGAGTCACTGGCTTTTCCTGGTGGCACTCATGTGAAAGATAATGAGAGGTGTGGCAACAGGAAGATGGCGGTAAAAGTAAAGAACTTCAACGGAAAGTAATTTGCAGAAATAATCAGCAGAGTATTAATTAACACTCCCAGACGCACACAAACACACACGCACTTGTCGTTAAGCTTTAAAAACCCAGAGCGCCCAGACCTGTTTCACAAAGGACTGGGGCGTCATGCCTCTGATACTGGGATGCTGGCATGCCATGTGGAAGCACGCACTGTAGTGGCGTTATGCTGTTTTTGTTTGGTTTGGTATGAATGAGCAAAGGCAACATAAACGGGTCTTTTTAGCCACACAGACCACCATTTCTGTCTGAAAGAGGCTAATGAGTGCTTAAACGTGTGCTCGGGTGTATTTGTGCTTATTAATCACCACAAGTTTTCATTTCTACCTGTGTGTGCCGTATCCTTTGTTTGGTCATTTGGGAGTAGAGGAAACAAGCCCAGAGATATTCTCACCTTTCAAGTAGCAAAACAGTTGTTTAACAAAACTTCCACCGAGTCCAAAGTTCATCCTGTCAGTTCGGCCTCCTGAGGGAAATGTCTGACTCTTTACTGCTAAACTCCCGACTGTGTTCACCAGGTACTATAAATTATATTTGGTGTCGAGCAAGTAGAATTCATTCAATTTTTACCAGCAAAAAATAAACAAATAGTGCTGCAGGTCATAAAACAGAAACAATCAGCAGATCTGTTTTTTTATTGGTTCATCATCTCAAGTGACTACTTTAAATAATTGGGAGATATTACTACATCTTTCATCAGTTATTACTTAAATAGTGTGTGTGTGTGTGTGTGAATGTGTGAATGTGTGAGATTGAGTGATTGCAGAGGTTTTGATCCTAATCTTGGTCCAGGTAGTTTGAGGCTGGTGGAAGCTGAAGCTGCTGGCAGGCAGCCAGTGTGTTGTCTCATCTCCGGCTGCCTTCCCTCCATTATTGTCAGCCCGTGGGAGATGGCTATTGATCTGTGTGTGTGTGTGTGTCCCTCTTGGTCTCTGACTAGCCACATTTCACTCAAATCTATACCTTTCAGGGATATGAGAGAAGAGATGAGAAGAGAAATGTGTGCAGCATCGAGGTGTCAGACCAAACCAGTGTGAGCTGTATATCACTTGGCCACAGGGATGTAGAAGTGACATGTTAAAGATCATTATAAATGTGATTGTGGCACAGAGGTCATGAGTGTACAGCAGCATGTAGACCGCAGGCGATGCAGGCAAACTGGCGTCAGTATTTTGTGCTGTACTGTACTCTTTACAACTCCTTATATAAATCCATCTGAGATCACATCCCTGCACATCTGTTCTCCTTTACCTTTGTGTTTGGTGATTTGTGAGACAAAATTCCCGAGTCTGTGGCTCCCTTCCCTGTTTGAAAGCACTTGATTCTCACCAGTTCACTAATCATCACAAACGTGTTTACTAATCAAACTGTTGTGTTTTGTAGATGGCTGCAATCAGAAAGAAGCTGGTGATAGTTGGGGATGGTGCGTGTGGGAAAACCTGCCTGCTTATTGTCTTCAGTAAGGACCAGTTCCCAGAGGTCTACGTCCCCACTGTGTTTGAGAACTACATCGCTGACATTGAAGTTGATACCAAACAGGTACGTTGTAGAATATATATGTACTGGAAGTGCTGGGTATACAAGTCTGGCCCAAGTCTTCAGTCAGAAAGACTGCTGCAGTCCAGGAGTCTAGTTCACCGTCTTTAATGAAGCTTCACAGAAGAACTGGTTACAGCAGGGCTTGCCAGGATAAATCCAACTGTGATGCAGCCAGATATGCACTTATAATTGTGGCAGATGCAGTATAGGTGACTATAAGCATGGTTGTCTGGAAACAGAAACAGGTAATACTATAATTAGTAGGGTCAAAGATAACTAAGCAACAATCAGAACACATCATCTACTCAGACACAGCAATATTTTACAATGTCCACTAGGGGTCGCCGTAAGACCCGAAGTTAGCTAAATAGCGCAAATCTTCCCAGTTGCTAGTACTAAGGCACGAATGTGGCAAGCTAACAGCAGCTAAACTAAACAATAAACAACAGAAAAATCCTTTAACCGCGGGATGTAATCATTGGAGGAGATTCTGGCCACTGGTATTAACTTAGTGCAAATTAATTTGCACAAACGTGATATCTGTGTACCGGGGCATAACTTTAGCTTTAACATGCACAAACAACTATAACTATTATCATACCAGTTAACCTGTCAAAAGTAATAACACTTACAGTTTCATTGACGCACACGGAATCGCACAAACTGCAGGGAATTTGCACATAGGTCGTATTTGAAATATCGGTTTTCAGTTTGAAGACTATGAATAATTTAAACTATTGAAACAGAAGTAATAGTTTGACCTTTGTGTATTTGTAACAACTTCACTTAAAGAGGTTCGAGTTTCCATTTGACATTTATTTTTTGTTTGGAAATGTAATAAAAGCTGCTTCTTTTTTTTTTTGTTTGTTTTTTGACTCAGTGGCTCTCAGCCATTTATTTGTGACATCTTACAAAACATCAGCATCTATTTGGAGCTCCTTGTCACTGTTTAAGACATTTGTTAGGTTTTAGTATTTCCCCTCCAAGTTTCTCCTGTGGTGCCATTTAAACAGTAGTTAGGTTGTTTCTGAAAAGTAGAACAAATAAGAGTCCAAAAGAACGAGTTTGCAGATTGTTTATCGTGTGGTTTGGGTACTACTGTTCTCTGTGAACCTTCAGTTATTAAATGAAGAAAATGAAAGTATAAGGATATACTTTTGTAATAAAGGAGCAAAGACTGACTACACTGTGTATGTATTGATAATATTAATAGGAGACATTCTATATTAGAGGTATTACTCCTACTCTCACTACTCAAGTACTTTTGCTTATATAATATTTACACAAGTGCAGAATCTACGAGCAAATTTGAGCTGTTTCTTGGAACAG
Source organism: Simochromis diagramma (assembly GCF_900408965.1). Lineage (NCBI taxonomy): Eukaryota > Metazoa > Chordata > Actinopteri > Cichliformes > Cichlidae > Simochromis > Simochromis diagramma. The sequence continues at coordinate 1,420,768 of NW_024387152.1, read as the reverse complement.
GCAGGTTTATGTGACACTCTTTGACTCTGTTGATTGTGGACCACATCCCATCAAGATTGATGGCAATAAGTGCCTGCTCTGAGAGAATATTTGTGCTATTTCATTGTTATAAAGCTGCAGATCTCCAGCTAGCAACAGGAAATGGATCAGTGCCACCTTCCTGTGCAAGGCCGGGACCCCTCTCCTAATACATCATGACTAATGTCCCGTTTCCTGTTCCTTTTTCCTGTGCTGTAAAATTGGGGATCAGCTGGTTTTTACTTCAGTAGGTTGAATGTGATGGAAGAATTTAAAATGTAACAACTTTATTTGATGCAGTGAAATATTTTATAACACACTGTTTGACCTTATATTACGTTACAGTTAACATTACTAAGAAAAAAAGATTTCTCTTGGGAGCCTGACTCCTGAGAGACATCTACTGGTAATAGAAGCAAAGGGCAGCTGACTGAGGTTCTTCCTGGTGTGAAATAGCTTATTTTACAACAGTTTACGTGTTATATCTCATTAAATATTGAAAATACCCTTCCTGTGGTAGACTGTAAGTGCGGTGTCTGGGCAATCTTGGTAAGAAGCTTGTGAGCCAACAAGAAACATGTGAGATGTAAGAAAAGCCCAGAAGAATTGTTGAGGTACTGTTGTTGCACTCTGGAGTACAATCAAGATGTTCTCCAGCTGTGATTAGTAGTAAAAAATACTGCAAATGAAATCAGCAGAAGAATAAAATGCATAAATAATGCAGTTTAATCCTCAGTTTAGTTTTTACTTTAAAAAAAGCCATAATTTCCTCATGAAGTGACATTTCTAGGCTAGTGTGTACTAAACATTCCTATGTAGTTCCTTGTGGTTGCATTGTAACTAGAGCTACAGCTCATGCTGACCTCTCGCAAATGATTTTTGCAAGGGTTTTCTTTTATCTGGAGCAAGCGAGGCGCTGAGGGATTTCTAACAGCTTGATTAACAGCTGAGATCCTGTGGGAACCACCTCCACCTCTGCAGACGTGCTGTTTAGGCCCGATGGTGGAGGATTGAGTTGTTCTCAGTTATGTTCCTCCCTCTGTCCAATGGGATTTCTTTTGTTGTCTGTAATCTGTTTTTGTATTTTAATGCTAGCAAGTGTGTGCTCTGTGTTGGAGCTGCTTGCTTCATATGTTTTGTTCTTTGTCTTCCCCTCTCTCTCAGGTGGAGTTGGCATTGTGGGATACAGCAGGTCAGGAAGACTATGACAGATTGAGGCCTCTCTCCTACCCTGACACAGACGTAATCCTCATGTGTTTCTCCATAGACAGTCCCGACAGTTTAGGTAAGGCGGCGGTGAAAGTGTGTTTTAGTTCATTGCTGTGCCCCAGTTAAGATATTTTTCTGAAATCAACAAGCAAAGTCTCCGAGTTCCTGAGACAGTGTTGTATTATTCTTTTGTAAGATTACTTCACAACAAAGGTCACCTGGCAGGGAAATGTTCCAGATTTTATCTGCTCATGGGGCTACATCTTCTTACAAAGGGTTTTCCCACATATTTCATTGGTATCGTAACCTGCTGTTGAAATTCCATCTTGCACTGTCATGGAAAAGTCATGACTTGACTGGTTGAACTGCATTACGATGCATTAATATGTAGGCACACACGAGATTACAGTCGCTCCTCCAATGAACTTGAGGAATGAAGTCTGGGCATCAGCTGACCTTTGTAGCTTTGATTGCTATGGTAGACGTGACGGACTGGAGAGGGTTCACCAGGAACATGCAGTTACTATGGATGAGATGCAGGAAACTTGGATATATTTCTTCAGAGAGGTTTTGGGCGCAGCTTTTAAATGCAGTTTCCTCTCCCACCTCAGCATCTCCTCAAAATCTCAGCAGGGAACTTCTTTTATAGTCCTTAGGTGTTAAGCAAAGCTTAGCAGAGCGTCACGGTCTCTGGGCTTGGTTAGATATGTGGAGCAACCGGTAGTGTGGGATGCTTGTGTTTACTGTTGTGTTGTCAGTCCTTTAACATTGCCATGGCCACAGAGAAGACAAAAGTCATGAAGTACTATGAATTTCTTTTAGAAGAGCGAAGATAAGGGTTGTAACTTAGCATTACAGCCAGTCTTTGCTTTCCTCATCCATGCTTTAGGATATTCCTACTCTAAGCACAAAATGTAATCTCTGTTCAGAGAGAAATCGCTTGTTTTGTCGACTGTGTGTGACACTAGCTCTCAGTGACCTCTTGGTATTTTTTTGTGGTGCACAGTCACAAGGGAAACTAGTGACTGTCCTTACAGGAGGAAAAAGGTCTGGTGCAAAACTAATGCTCTGATTTTCATATATGGGATTTTTCTTTATTCTTTTAGAGAACATTCCTGAGAAATGGACACCTGAAGTGAAGCACTTTTGTCCCAATGTCCCAATCATCCTCGTGGGCAACAAGAAGGACCTTAGGAATGATGAACACACACGCAGAGAGCTCGCTAAGATGAAACAGGTCTTGTATTTGGGGGGTTTTGGTTTTTGTGTTAAAGGAAACACATCCTCTCAGTAGATAAATGTCCACGCACAACCACTGAAATTTTAACTGGCTTTCTATATATGACACCCAGGAACCAGTAAAGCCTGAAGAGGGCAGAGACATGGCCAACCGCATCAGTGCCTTTGGCTACCTGGAGTGTTCAGCCAAGACCAAGGACGGAGTGCGGGACGTGTTTGAGATGGCGACCAGAGCGGCACTGCAGGTGCGCAAGCGTAAGAAGAGGGGTGGCTGCCAGATTCTGTGAACAGCCAGAGTGTGTTGGCCACAGCACCTGAGGGAGGACTAGCCCCTCCCCGACACACAGAGCAAACCTAGCGAAACCTTAAATCAATGGCTTCCATGGACTTCACAGACGCAGATGTGCCGCCGGCAAATATGAAAGACTGACACACCTGTTTAAAAGCAAAACAAATCAGCCTTCTTTTTTTAAAGCAGCCTCCTCTGCAGCTCACTCTGTTATTGCTTCTTTCCTGTTTGTTCTCTACCAGAACACAAGCTTGTTTGAAGGACCAACCCGCTTACTTTACTTTTATGTGTATGTTTGTATTTATGTGCATATACTTTATAAATGTCATGCATTGGCCACTGTGTTATGTTTGTTTACAGAGAAGGGTTTTGTGGACTTTCTCTCACAGCTATGAGCTGCACACAGCTTTACTTCTGCTGTTTTCCTCTGCTTCTCTTCAACCTGTGTGTGCCACTTAGTCTCCTTTTATACATCAGCTTCAGTCCTGATTCCTTTTTTGTCAGACAACAATTTATTTTAGACCCCAAAAGTTCTATTTCACCAAGTGCTGTGTCAGCAGAGTGCTGTTTTCCACAGCTTTCTCTTCTGACACAAAGGACTAAATTTACAGCCTGTTCACACTTCATTAATCCACTGAAACCTACATAAAGTAATGCAGGAGTGACTGTATGGAGAGGCTTTGGCCTGCACCTTGGTCTCTGTCTTTCTCCATGGCGATGGCTTAAACTGGCACTGCAGACAGTGGTCTATTGTCTTGGACACAATATGTGCAGTCGTGCTCACACTGGCTCTGGCAGACGTCATTACAGCTTCCCCCCCGATGAGCCCTGCATCCTGCCTGTACTGTTTGAGGTCCAGTATACAGTCATCTCACAATACTGTGTACTGGACTCACTGTGGATGAATGCACACAATATACAGCCATATTAATATTGTATAACATCAGCCTAGTCTGTGTGTAAAAGTAGCTGACAACTAGATTAGCAGCTCAAACATCATTGCGTGGTGTACAGGAGCCTTTAGTCACTGTGTGGTCGTTCTTTGAGTTGTGAACAGGCAAAAACCAGAGTAACAGTGATGTCTTTTGGCCCTAAGCTAGAACCGTAAAGATGAAGAGATTTTACACCAATGTGACAAAACTGTAAAACAGAATTTGAATTTTAAAAAAAAAAACATATTGGGGAATGAAACGCCAGAGTTTACGCATGTGTCTCTCCTTCAGAGCCAAAATAAAGAAGTACAGGGCAAAGGCTGTATGTACTCCTGCTCAGAAAGAGCCCAGATCAAATTGTTTGTGTATTACATCGTACAAATATTCATCTTGCCACAATAACAAAAGCAAGACGTTCTTCCACTTGGAGTGGGCGTGGGCTAATGTCTGGCCAGTGGCTCTGTCTTAAATGTCACAACGAAATTTGAGAAAATGTTGATTGAAGCTGCTTTACAAACAGGAGCAGGAAGTTTTGAATGTCTGAAACATGACAAACATGTTAATAAAGTATTTTTGAAATACTACTTTGGTTTTGGAGATGGTTTTAATACATTTACATTTCAATAACGGTTTACTCTTATTTATTACAACTGACTTCTATTCTAGAAGTAAATCAGTATTTAACTTTCTTTTGACATCCCCTTGGTATAATATTTAAAATGAGAATTAAAGAGACCTCAGACTTACAAGTAAAAAAAAAAAAAAAAAAAAAGATTGGTAGGTTTGAACATTCAAGTGACCTCGTGTGTTGTCATCTTAGATTTATTTAAATAATTTGATTTAAAATTAACCTTACAATTACTCCATTCATAAGAAAATGAATAAAAATGCTGTTTGGTAACTGTAATTAAGAAATACATTGAAAGTCTCATACATGGGCAGGCAACACTATGTACACTATGACATGTACATTTCAGTTATTTAACAACTAGTTAATACTTAAGCACAGATTGATTTAAAACTGTAAATTCAAGTAATTTGCTCCTTCGCAAAGTCAGGCGTGGTCCCTAACTGCTCCTTTTGGATTCTATTGATGATCAGATGACACAGAAGAATCCTTGCATATAAAGTGCACGTTTGTAAAGCACACTCGGTCCTATGCACAGACTGCTTCATCTGTTCTCCTAGTGCTGGGAAAGTGCACTTCTGAGCTGCTTGAGGAACATTTCAGTCTCAAGATTTATTGTCACCATGTAATTGTGAGAAGTTGCTGGTGTTAGTGGTGCAGTTCCCTGAGACAACATAGTTGCTTTAAACACAAAACAGTTATGTCTATCACTGTCTTTGGTCAAGATTATCTAGTAAAACATACTTTGGTTATTCTCTCTTGTTTTGGACATTTGATATAGCAAAGTGTTCATTTAGGACAGTTTGATGGTGCTTGGTGCTGAAATGAATTCCTCTGAACAGCTTTTGGGGCTCTCCTTTGGCTCACATGTCATTCCTCCACTCAGGGTCCAGCTGCTGCTGAATGACACTCTCTGCAGTCTCAACTGGTGAGAAAAGCAAAATTCAAGGTGGAGAATTTTAACATATGAGGAAGGTATTTATGAAAGAATTACCCTCAGTTTCATATGTTTTTACTCAGTGGCACAATTATTGTAATTAGCCTTTGTTTGCTACCTGTGGGCTCAATTGAGATGTAAAGTGCTTGAAGTCGAGCAAACACATCTACATCTTCCTCTGCCCGAATGAATCCAGTGTAACCTCCTTCATCTCTGCAGTACTGGATGAAGCTGCAGGCGAACAGAGAAAGAGTGAACAAGAAAGTCAGCACAGATCACTCGTTCAAATTTAAAGCTGAGTTTAAAATTTAACGTTTGCTGAAAGCGGAAGTAGGAGTGTGTCACGTGCCGGGCCCAGGTGGAATCTGTTTCCAAAATTCTGGGGTTTCCCACCACAATCAGCAGGGCTTTAGCTCGAGTCACAGCCACATTAAATCTCTGGACAAGAAAAGAACGTGTCACAATAATCTGTAAATGCAGGCTCTTCATTTTGTGTTTCTGTGTATGGGATTGCGTTATTTACCTTCTCGTTTTTGACAAAGCCCAGGTTGAACTTTTTGTCCATCTCTGTGTAATCGGGGCTGCTTCGAACTGTAGACACCAAAATCACTCTCCTCTCCTGGCCCTGGAACTCCTCCACCGAACCAACCTGACACACACACACAAATATGCATTTCTGACACACTTGCTACTCTGTGTTTTGAAGTCTTTTACTCTCCAACATTTAGTTACCTTAAGGTTTTCCATACTCATAAATTGAAATTCTTTTTCCAGACCAATTTTTTCCAGTGCCTTGCGGATTTTCTGCACCTGTGTGACACAAAGAAAAACATAACCACTAACCACACCTTTAAATCTGCATCTTATCCACGTGTGTTCATTTGTAGTTATAGCAAAGGTTTGTAACCACTACATAAAAAAATGTAATCACACCTGCTTCCTGTAGGGGGCGATGATGCCTATGTCTCGGGGTGCAATCTTTGCCACGCCCTTCTTGCCTTGTGCCTGCAGCAGTTTCCGCACATAGTCCATCAGCACCTCCACTTCAGCTACATTGAAGAAAGAAGGACTGCTGGCCTCACGTTTGTCAATGCCAGTCACCCCATGGAAGATCACTGGGAAGTTCTGAAAGACATAAATTTTGAATTGGTGAAACTTTTAACTACCTTACTGCTCTGAGTAGTTGCAGCAAAGCTTTTGTTGCTTTGATTTCTAAAAGCAGTAGAAGAAGACTGGATGTGTAAATGAATTATGTGGAGATATCATCTGAATTTCAGGAGCGGGACCACTCCTCCTTCACGCCCCCTCCGGCCTCAGGCTATAAAAGCCCCCCTTCACCAATACCTGCTGTTCTCATTTTCATGCCCCCCCCCCCATTTTCCCTCTCTTCTCCTCTTTTCCTTTCATTCATTTCTCGTTAGTACATGGGGATCTGCCCGGCCCGGGGCAAGTTACTTTGAAAAAGTAATTAATTATAGTTACTAGTTACTTCTTCAAAAAAAGTAACTGAGTTACAATATTCTAAAAGTAATTAATTACTTGAAAAGTAACTATTGCGTTACTTTAAAAAAATATTTAACCCTCTGGGGTCCAGGGTATAATTGTCCATTTTTAACTACTTTTGATGTTTCCTCCACATTTCACCTTTAAAAACTGTTTACTTGTTTGGTCTCATCCTTTTCAGCACAACCTCACGTGTCTGAATCTACAGTTATGTTTTCATTTTTTACAGACTGTATTAACACAATTGATCTAAAATCAGACAAAAAAAACAAAATCAGAGTAGAAAAGGTTATTTTTTACTGTAACAACCACAAACATGTTTAATGAATCATATTTCATAACTTCAAATGCAAATATAAATTGTCAATTTTAAAATCCTGTGCACAAGTTTTGCAAACAACAAAGTTATTTGCATCCATTTACCTTTTACCTTGATTTTTTTAAATAACCATTTCAAACTATTTACAGAACAATCAGCTGTTCTTCAATAAGATGCCACAAATTATTTGTGCCACTGCAAAAACATCATTTCTGTCCACTATAAAGGAAACATCACAGCCTGATACCTGCAGGTCTGACAACAGCAGGTGTATCACTGCTGTTTCTACCTGGAGACAGCAGTCGCCTCAACACAAAACTATCCACAACACTACACACTAACTACACAAGACAACACATTAACTACACACTCCAAACACGCTAAACGTCACAAATCTCTCACGTCTCAAAACTCGCTCGCTCTCTTTTTCTACTCCTAAAACTTCCCCTGTTAGGGGGGGGGCATAAGAAGAGAGTTTTTTGTTTTTTTTTTCTTTTAAACTTTATTTATCACATTGTAGACATACAGTCAAGTAAAACAGGGATCACATAAAAGATAACATTGTGGTAGTACAATGGCATAAGAAGAGAGTGCTTGCTAGCGCTGTCCTTACGTGACGACACTATTGAGGAATAAACAGGCATATAACTTGTTTATCATGACTCTGGTTTTAAGTGGCCTATCAACACAATTTATAAACTGGTATATGTCACCTTGTTGCTTTGTCTTTAAGTGGTCATGTGATTGGCTTACCATGACTACTTTATTCTTGCTCAGTCAAACAGCAGCACTCAGGTGTTGTGATTATCGTCCGCGGGAGCGCGCAGCTGCTTAAAGCTGCAGCGTCCAGATTACTTACAGCTGAATACAGCTTCAACCGTCTGTTTGTTGAAAAATAGTAACGGACCGCGTTTCCTTGTTAGTAACTGTAACGGCATTGTAACAATCCGGTTGTTCAGTCTGACGTCACTAGCCGTGTCTGGGCCTAAACTCCGCTGCAGGTCCATATATCAAACGATCACTATGGCATTACTGAGAGTTGAAAAACTGTCTAAAGTCTTTCATCTTTAATAAAATGATCAGCGTTCTGCTCTACCAGGTGTAACAATTGAGTTTAACATCCAGGCATCCATGAAAACGGAATTTATGACATTTAACGGAGTTAGAAGTTAGCAGGAAGTTAGCTCGCTAGCTTCTATCTAAATACAATATAGCATGTCCTGACTGCAGGGTTTTGGAAACAAATTAAAACGTACAGCTCTGCTATCACTTCCAGCATAAATGAAGACAGAAAACTAAACAGCAGTGACGTTTGTAGGGTTCCTGAAGTTTGGCTAGCTGGTATATAATGATGTGCTACGTGACCGCTAGCGACACAGCTATGTTAGCATAATATAAACAAGCTAACTTTTTTTCCACTCGATAAAAGTTAACGTGAGTGTTCTCGGTGGTCAGGAACAAATGTAATCGCATGGCAGGATGCTGTAAAAGGACCAAACTTCAGCCAGGAGAACAACTGAGATAATCCATCCACAATACGAGGTTAGTCATTCATATACTGCTGCATGGGCTGGGCTGTAGTTACATACTAAGGTTTTAAAAACTGAGCTTAAATAAATGATTAGCGGTAATAAAAGCCGAGGGAGGTCAACAGTGATCACTGACTGTTTTAGGAGCTTTTTGAGATTAAATAGAAGAAAATACAAAACATTAAACATGTTAACAACACAAAAGCCACATTAAACGCAGACTACTTTAGACCCGGAAGTAGGATTCGTCACGTCATCACTGAACAACCGGATAGGAATAGTAATTAGTTAGATTACTTGTTACTGAAAAAAGTAACGCCGTTATTCCCATCACTGGTCGCCAGTCCCCTTCGAGGCCTTCCCCAAACCGCAGCACCAGTTCACACTTCCTCATCCCTCATCGCCCATCATTACAGAGGATGTGGTCCCAGCTAGTGAATTGTACATACACTGCACAGTGCACACTTGTTAAAAGAAGAATCACTACCTTTTTTGGTAGCTCTTCCCAGTTGCAGTAGAAGTTTCGTGCGTACTCATCTGCACAAGCCTGCAGCTCCCCGTCATAGAAAAGCTCATTGGGAATTTTGAGAATGGCAGGATGAGACCTGAAAGAAAAATGCACATTGTTGCAAATCAAGCAAATCAAGTTTTTGTCACCGAGCATCCTTAGACTCTCTTCTAGCACACCTGTAGTTACGCAGCAGCTTGGTAACAAAATGTTTGCTGAACACACCATCAGCGTTCTTCTGGTACACAGAGAAGTTATTCATCAGCCGCTCCAAGAGGGACACTCCTGTAGACAGCACAGAGTTTTTAAAACCAAATGTCAGTTTGCTACACACAGGGAAACAGTTCCGGGCAGTATCCATCCATTCATTCATCTTTTTTTTTTAACCACTTGTCCAAGCCAGGGCCAGGGGAGGGGCTGAAGGCTATCCAGGGGTCGCCACAGTAGCTCATCTGCCTCCATCTCACTACATCCATGAATCTTCTTTGTGGCCTTCCTCTTTTCTTTTTGCCCGTTCAGTCCACATTCAACATCTTGTGTCCAGCATATCTACTTTCCCTCCTCTGCACATGTCCAAACCATCTCAGCCTTGTCTCTTTAACTCTGTCTCCAAACTGCTCAACCTAAGCTGTCCCTCTGATGTACTCATTTCTAATCCCGTTTATTCTGGTCACTCTCAAAGAAAATTTTAATATGTCAAGCTCAGCAAGCAAGAAGGAGATCAGAGCCAATCCTTGATGTAATCCCACACCCTTTACTCCACACCTCACCACTGTCTCGCTGTCCTCATGCACCACTCTCACATATTTCTCTGCCACTCTTGACTTCTTCATGCAGTACCACAGCTCCTTTGTTGGCACTCTATCATCTGCTTTCTTTAGATCCACAAAGACACAGTGCAACATCTTCTGACCTTTTCTGTACTTCTCCATCAACACACTCAAAACAAATGTCACATCTGGAATACTCTTTCTCAGCACCTTGTGGCCAATTCAGAATCCCCAAAAACACGCACGTCCTTGGACTGTGGGAGGAGGAAAAATACTATGTAGCCTTATTTCTCTGTATTACAGTAGATTTGTGCACAAGGCAACATAAGTGTTCTTACGTCTGTACTTACCCATGCCGTATTTCAGAGCATAAGGAGATCTAAGAATGGGGCCAAGCTGCTTGGGGTCTCCAGCCAGAACAACCTGACCAGCCGTTGCATCAAGCAACCCTTTGGTACCACAAGATAACAAAAATCAATCATCATATAAATCAAATTTAGTACAGCTCTAGAAAGGAAAACTCTTTGTTGTTTATACCTGCCAATGGTATTATACACTCAGTCTCCACAGCATGTCCAGCCTCATCAATAAACACATGAGTGAAATGTTCTGCTGGAATGTCACCTGAGACGAATCTGCACAGATCAACAAATCTTTACATGGCACAAAGTCATATTTGCCACGTTCATCTGTCATGTTTAATGTTGTGCTAATGTTATAGACAGTGTCATGCAGATATGACTGCAGTGTGAGTCATTCACTACCTTCCGGCAGTAAACAGGGTGGTGACCATGATCTTATACGTCATCAGCTCTTCTTTAGCAGGGAAAATGTAACACTCCCCAACCAGGTTAGAGCATTCCTGTAAAGTGCCATCGTATCATAAACCTCAGTGAGACTTAATACAATAGCATCAAGCACTAGAACGCACATCAACACTGTGGTTAAGAAATGAGTGAGTGAGTCCTCATTCAGTGTGTCATGCATGAACATTACAGTCATGAAGTGCATTTCACATATAGTGTAGATCAGCGGTCCCCAACCCCCGGGCCTCGGACCAGTACCGGTCCGTGAGAGTTGAGGCTCAGGTGTGAAATGTCTGGTTTTCAGGGTTTTTATCGGTTTTCAGCATTATTTTGTTATCGTTTTTATCGTTAACTCGGTTTTCCTGGGTCTTTTCACGTGTGTTATGAATAAATCTTCTTTTTTTCGGTACCGGTACTAGTTTTATTTTGTTGTATTTATCTGCGACACCTTAAAGGCCGGTCCGTGAAAATATTGTCGGGCATAAACCGGTCCGTGGTGCAAAAAAGGTTGGGGACCGCTGGTGTAGATACTTAAATGTAAACTACTGAATGAAAGTTTGCTTTAAAATCACAGGTGAATGAAAGGTAATGCAGAGTTAGTTTCTTGATAAACTGCATCTCCATTAAAAAAGAAAAACAAATCATTTTCATTAAATGAACTCCCAGCACTGACCATTAGTTCATCAGGAACAAGTTTTGGGTCCCAGCTGCTGGCATACATGCGATATACTTTACGCTTGTCCACATGCTCCAGAATCCTCTTGCAAAGCAGATCAGCAGCACTGTTGGTTGGAGTGCATGCCAGAATGTAGCAGTTAGCTTGTGTCTTCTCTATCTGCTTGATGGCCTCCACCACAGTCACTGTTTTTCCTGAATAGAACAGGAAACATAAAAACGGCATCAGCTGAGTTGCATTTTCAGACTTATAAGTTCCTTCTATAGCAGCTCAAAAGCAGAGGCGTAGCAATCTTTGGGACCCAGTACCAGTTCCAGGTGGACCAAAAATCAGGTAGGGGGCAGGTTTGGATGAGCCAGCTACAATGTGTTGTACTGCCTGATATTGCTCTGGATTTTTCTCCAGCTGCCTATCAAACAGCCTGTTGATGGAAAAATAAATGGAAAAAAAGGAATAATTTTAGAGCTGAATCACTCCTGTCATTTTAGGATGATTTATACATTTTAAGTGTATACAGAGAACCAAAATTTCAGCCTCGGCTGAGTAGTGCAGCACTGATGATCATCCATTATTTATTTACATGTAGAGAAAAAGGATAACACATGCACTGTGTATTAAAAAAAAGTATGTGATCAGTCCACTAGAGTTTCTAACCTGAGATTGGGAAGGTCCTTTGGTTGAAAGGACATGTTGGGTTCAGCAGGAAACAACACGCTTTCCAGTCTATATGAAGAAGCCAGTTCTGCCGCTCTGTGCTGGAGACGCAGAGTCAGGCGGGTTATAGTGAACTCAACACTGAACTTCATACCTTCTACAAAGCGGCTGACCAACCTGTAAAGAAATTCACAAAACCTAAGATGCCACAAATATCACTTTACTAGAAATGTATTAATCTCCCTTGATTTGTACTTTTATAATGCTAAACAGTCATCATCTTACTGGGAGCTGAAACCCAGTTTAACACTGTCCAGCTGCACACTGTGGACGTAGCCACAGTACTTGACCCCTGGTTCTCCAACAGGATACACCAGCAGCTTGTCTCCTCGGAGGACAGAGGGACGGTTCTCAGCCACACCAGGCACCTGGGAAAAGGGACAAGAGCTATCTGTCACAAGGATAACTGTGATGACACAAACATGAGCTGAATGTGTCCCACAAGCTGCCACAAGCAATCAAGGTTGTGTAGAGGTCCTTGTCATTTTTAGGAACCGACATGAAAAACAAGCTTAACATATGAATGGGTCAGTGAAGAATGACCATATTTAGGTATGTAGTATGTTTTGTATGAGTTTGATATGGGTTTAAATGAATGACTTTTTTCTGCAGTAACTTATATAACTCTTCTCTGTTCATATTGATAGACTATGAAACCAGAGCCACCAATATGCTTTAAAATGAAACCTTCAGTTATATGCTCACTAACAGCTGACTTATTTCTTAAACTTTTTACATTTCTCTTTATTTTTCAGGTGTTGTACTGTTCTTTCTCACCATATTACATATAGTACTAAGAGAGGCTGAGCTGTTAGTTGGTCTTATACATTTTTATAATTGAACTAATGGTAACAACTAAATGTGATCAGAATCATATATCTGACATATCTGATACATTTACCTCCAGAACAAGAAGCTTCTTGTTCGTTTTGTCTTTAGTCATGGTAGCGGGTCCTCTGTCAGCGTTGGGGATGTTGTATCTCTTGATGTCCACCTCCATCTGAAGCTCCTCCAGATACAGCAGCACCTGGAACCTCTCTGTGTAGTTCTCCCAGTTCAAGGGACTCTCCAGTATGGCTCTTTGAGACACACCACATGAAAAACAGATGACATTGTATACTGCAAATCATATCACAGAAGCTGAGTTGAGATTCGAGGGTCTCAGTAGATCACATCAATTTCTTAATTGCTGATCATTGCTGTTTGTCACCAAGATTACACAAAAACTACCAAGCTTGAATTTTATGAAAAATTGAGCCATATCACACACAAATTTAGGACAATCTCAGGAGAATGAGATGACATGTTTTCCACAGTCGCCCTTTCTCACATATAGCAAACAGCAGTGTCTTTTAGAAGGATTTTCACTACTGGAAATACTGGATATGCAGGGCAAACTAGACATCATGCCCACTTTCTAGTGGTAAAAGCACCTGCTCCTTTCCCACAATGTGGAAGACCAACTAACATCCCATCCAGCTGGGAAGGACATTCACATACATTTACAATCGATAACACACAGAAACGTTGTGCAAAACTGCTTTGGTGGAGAGGTGTTCAAAAAAAAAAAAGAAGAAGACTAAATTAGTTTTAGTGCAGAATGGAATTGAAATAACATTGCCTTGGTGTATGTTCTTCCACTGCCCCTCTAGTTAATCTATGTTTTTGTCCTATTGTCTTAAAAGAGATCATTGTTAAATATCATAAAAGATGTCACCAGATTAGTGAAATCAGAAGACACTGACAACAAACTGATAACACTGCAATTTTTAAAACACTTTAACCTCATAAAAAACTAATGGAAAATAAACATAAGTGAGGCAAACTACCATTTAACATTTACCACAATCTCAAGGCTCTTTCTTACCTTTTAGCATTGAATGATGAGTACTTCAGTGATGTAAGGAGGTTACGGATGTATGATGGTACTCGATACTCTTTCAGCTTAACCACATATTTTAGACGCATTACTGACAGCCTTAAGGAGACAAATAAAGGTGTAGTATTATAAAAGAGACAGAAAATGTATTTTTGTACATTTACAGAGTACGTTTAACAGCTAAATAAAGCGTAGTACCCTTCAGGTGGCACCCCATCCACAGTCATGCAATCAACCTCAGGAGTCCAGGCGGGGATGGAGCGAGGTTTGTAGGGGGCTGTAGGTGCTAGCTCCAGTCCCAAGGAAGTTACACACTCAGCCTCAATAAAGCGCACAATGTAAAATGCAGCAGAGGATGGCTGCAGGTCTGGTTTGAATTCAAAGGCGAGTGTAGCTGGATAGAAACCAACCAAGCTGAAGCGGAAGACAGCCTGGATTTTATAGCTGTCACCTGAAACCCGGATGTTGAGTGCATTAATGGTCAAATTCTACCTGTAATCTGTGAGTCAAATGTGAGTCAAACGAGCTAGCTTATCTGTGATGCTCGCGTCACCTGGTTTTAGTGTCAGGGGGTTCTGTTTGGTCACTTTCTGCTCGTCAACCAGCGACAAGCACTTGAGCCAGTGTAGAGGTGTGTAGTAGGTGAAATACACAGTTTCTGTTCCAGTGTTCTTCACATGCAGGGTTATCTCACTCTGTTAGCAAAACACATCATTTTGTAAAGTTGTTCTTTGTTTGTTTGTAAGCACATGTATATCGGGGAACATTGCAATCTGATGGCTTAAATACCTCAAAGGTCTCTTCCACACGTAAGTGAAGTTTTCCATTCTCAAACGAACGTTCGGATGTGATGCTGATCCCATTTTTGTCAGATATGAAGTGGGTTCTGTAGGTGGGAGAAGATCAGAGGCATTGATTCACTGTTTTACTGCAGGGGTTCAGGCCACTTCTTTCACGTATGCCTTTCTTTTCTAGCTGCATGCAGAAGTAATACAGGCAGCAGAGGCGGATGCTCTGAGTGAGTGACAGAGGTTAATGGACTGAAGTAGCCACACTCGCACCTCCATGTTCTGCATACATGCCTGGCCTGTTTGCCACAGCACATGAGTTGTGTTTTCCCATGTTTCACATTTCATTTACTCATTAAACAAAAACATTCCTAATGGTTTGCCTTAAAAATAAAAAGCATGTTCACACTGTGAGTTGCATTGTGCAGAAAGGAGTCTGCCAGGTTACCTCTCTGACTTGAGTTTGTTCATCAGGAGACTGGCCGTTTTCCTCCGGTATCTTACTCCTGTCTCTGCCTCATCTGCAGAGGCTGCTGTCTGTCCCATCCCCGGACTGGCTGCTCCGTTCTGGGCAGGCGTCGGTTTACGGTCTCTCTGCCACTGCCACTGGTCCACGTAAAGAGCTTTGACCTGTGTGGATCATCACTTCATGTCAGTTTTATTTTAGGATTTAGAAAAAGAAAAATCACTGTCACGTTTCTGGCTTTATTTATCTGAGCTTATAAAGTTGCAACCAAGAAAGAGAATGAGCGTCGTCTTAAGAAACTCTGAAGTATTTTCTTCAGACAACAGGATGTATTTTTGAGGAAGTGACAGCATCCTGTCCTTACGTGAACTCTGATTCCTTAACTCGCTTTGACTTCAAAATTTTAAACTGATTCCTGTGGACAGTTTAAGAATATTAAGTCCTATAAAATGTTGTCCTATTAAAAAAAAGCTATTTTATTTTAACCATTAATAACACAATTAATGATCCTCCTATTAACAAATACAAAAAAAGAAGAAGAAGAGCAAGCTGAACCAGTGTTGTTTTAGACAATAATAATAATACCTTAATGTATTTTAGATCCTGTTTGACTTTTTACTATGAGGTGAGGTCAAACATGCTGAAAACAAGGAAACAGTTGCCCTCTGTCAATAGCAAACTAGGGTAAGAATGTTTACTGTAAATATGAACTTTGCTTCCACTTGCACCTCCTCTAACACTGAAGTTAGAATACATGAGGTGTACAGTAGATGGCACATCATGATTTAAAACTCACAATACTAATTTCAAAAGCCCATTTCAATAAATTTCTCTGATGTAACATTTATGTTGCTAAAAGAACAGATTGCAGCTCTACCTTTGTGCTGGGATAACCTTTATTAAGTACTCATGGCTCAAAGCACACTCCCTCCAAATAAATCATCACTTTGATTTCAACTGTTACACGTGTGTGAAGTTCATGATGGTCTCTTAGATGGTTTTCGTGCTATCCTGCTGATAAAATCCTTCCAAAGGCACGAAAACAGCTAAAAAGTGCTCAAAATGCTGGACGGACGGACGGACGGACAGACAGACACAATAATACACAGAAAACCCCAACAATCAGACGACCCCTTGTGAGCAAGCAAGAGCCAAGCAAGGGGGAGGGATATGAGATAAGATATGAGATAAGATATGAACACTCATATATATCAACATATAACAGGTTGAGAATAGCTTTACTCTTTGACCTCCTCTGTGATAACCAAGAAGTTTGCCTTTTTACATAAAAAAATAATAAGCCTGCGTAGCCCAGATTTAACTCTGTGGCATTCTCAGGTATGAAAATGGAAGGGCAGATAACTGTTTTATTGGTACGGTTATATTAAAATACAAAAGTTATTCTGGAAAAGTCACAGAAGGAAATTACCAAAATGATAAACACTGTCAGAGAAACTACGACTACTATCAATGACCTGTATTATATCTGTAAAAACATCACAATTTGGAAAAAATTGTTTCATTTATTCATTTTATTGTCAAATGTTGAAAACATAAAACCTTGAAAACCAAATAAAAATATGTTCACTATTGTGCACTGGAGAAACAGGAAGTAACAGCTAACAATGAAGTCTTTGCTGATGCCTAAGTGGTATATATGCCTCACAGTCACTGTGAAAACATTTGTATAATGTCAGTGGATTAGCTGTATCCTGACGCTTGAAGTAAACACAATTTAGGAATAGACATTGCAAATAAAGCCCTGTTCTTCTTTATACTGTATGTTAGGGAAAATGTTCTAAAACACTTCTTCAGTAAAGACTCAGAGAAGAGAAACACACAGAACTTCTTGCTAGCAAGGGCAGCCTCCACTCTAAGAGACTCCAGTGAGAGAACTGCCCCGGTCATTATTTATACTCCATTGAGCGTATGTGTGTGTGTGTGTGTGTGTGTGTTGATCAAAGGGTCATATAACATGAAAGCACAAAAGGTACATCCTTGGTCATAAAGAGGGTAGTCTCCCCCACCCTAGATGGCACGGTGAGGAAGTCCAGCAGTTAAAGCACTTAGACTAAAACAGACATAGCTACGTTAAAACAATAAAACAAGGTACGACCTCTCCCATGCTCCCAGGATGTGGGGGTGAACCAAGCCTGCTAAAAATCACACATCCTGTCACTACCAAATAACTACAAACAGCATCCTACCATAAGCAAACTTATATCACTAAAAGATTATACTGACTACTAAATACAATTTTCCATTGACACTGTAGCACTGACTCTAAGGGAACATCAGTGTGGCACGTGATCACCAACTCAACACCAGCACCACACCTACCTCAATCCACGAGCTGCCATCTGGACTTTACCCAACAATGACTAAAGGCATTGTTGGGTAAAGTATTATAAATATTATATTATTATTATTATATTATTATATTATTATACACCATTTCATTAATTTCATTGGGCTATAATCAGCCTCCAGTATTTTGTTTTTGTTTTTGTTTCATCAGATAAACATTATTTATCTGTATGATTAACTGATTTTAAATTTAAATGTTTCACTTGAAGTTGTATCACTGAGAGATTCTAAAAAAATATCAGACATGCCTTGTTATCTCAACTACAAGACTGAGTGATGTGCTTAAATAAAATGTGAAAATGTAAGTTTTATGGTAAAAAATCAATCAGTCAATCAATCATTGAAATCAGTAATTGTTAAGAAACACATGTACCGTTAGAGATTCTGGTATAACAGATAATGAAATATAGTGCATACCTTGGAGTTGAAACGAATAGTGTCTCTTCGTCTTGTTATTTTGTTGGACACTTTCAGGGCATACAGGACTGACCCAAAGTTTGGATCTTTGGCCTCTGGATTCCTGAAGTGTTTACAAAAGAATATCATTGGTAACAAAGTAAGTTCACTTTTCAAGTGGCAGAAAATATCAAATGCAACATTTCTATTAACTCAACAAACATCAGCAAACACAAACTGTGCGCAGTCTGCCGCACAGTGTTGCTAACGAAAGGTCCACCTGCTGTACTGCTGCTTTTTCAGGGAGAGAATTCTAACTTCAGTCAGAGATGGAGAAAATTGTAAGACAGACAGGAGACAAAAGGAAAAAGAGGGGTTATGTGTAAAGGTAAGGACTGCACAGTGATTTCTGATACAGATTTAAAGATTAATGTCGTCATTTTCAATCACATCTGTGTATGACCTGTAAAATTTATACCAATGCTGTTTGTTTAGGAAATGGAAAAAAGCCGAGATAGGTTGTGAAACATCTGCTGACATCTTGTTCAATTCATTTCTGTAAATCCACAAAGAGCAGCAGGTTAGCCGATCATAAAATTGTGAGTTATCATTCTTTTCCCCACTAAACGACTACAACTGATCTTAGGGTTTCCATACCAGCCGAATTCCACTTTAACCTCTGATTGTACTCAAGGCAAAGTCACCCTCCACAATGTAGACATCAGAAGAAAAATTTATATATATAAATTTGTTTGTTTTGCTGGTATCCTACATAACAGACTGATTTCAGTCTTATATTAATTTGGCACAAGGTTCAGTTACCTTTGCACAAAAATAGGTGATAGAATTCCTTCAAGGACCTACTTTTTTACATTCTTACTTTGAGTACATTTCAGAGCCTGCACTTTTTGGCTTTTACTTCAAGAAGTCGATTCAGTACTTCAACTTTTACTGCAGTTTTTGGTTATGGATACTTTTATAAATAACAGTGATCAAGAACCCACCTCATCCGGAACTCATTGTTGTAAATGTCTCTCAGCTGAATCCTGTCTGTGATGGATACTCGATTAGTCTTCTTCAAAAACTCGAAGAACTCGAGTCCAATTTGGCAGCGGATAGATAACTTCACATTAACCATGATCAATAGTTGATATTATCAGAGTATATCCTAAATCGTCCGTGCCGATCGTCTAAATGCGGATGTAACGCATCAACGCACAGCTTGTGTTTATTTCATAAAGTAATACCCTAAGACTGGGCTTTAGCTTTCTATTCCTTGACCGCCCGCATGGGCGGAGCCCCTCTATGCTATCTGCTGCGTACTGAAACAGTCATGCTCGGAGATTAAAAGCAGGCACACCCAGAGAGTCAGTCAGGCCGGAGAAATGAAACTTAATGCGCTGAGATGCAAAATCATCTGAGAGCATCTGCAAACAAAACATAACAGCGCAATAAAGCGATTCCATAGGACGAGGCAGTCTCTGCCACGTCACTATTAATTGCGTGACTGTTATCTCGCTCTAATATGTGTTGAAACCACGTACTGATTGTAATGGCACGAGACAAGCTGAGTTACCTTCCTTGAACTTCTTTCCTTGAATCAAAATGGGTCAACACAACGCCCATAATTAAATTTGTCTTAATTTGTTTTTGTTTTATTATTGACTCAAAAATAGAAAAAGAAGCATAATGAATGGTATAGCTGTAGCATGCATTGAGCTTTATGACTTAAAACACGATTTATACTCTGGCCCATCATCCCACTCCTAAAGTGGGATCAAGGACAGAAAGGAAGACAGATATATATTCGCTTAAAATGATATGCAAAACATTGCCATTAGGTGGTAATAACAAGCCGCCTGTTTATCAAAGCCATGGAAATTCAATAACAGCGACGAACATGCTCGCAAACAGGCCTCGACCTGTAATCTGACATATCGGGCATTTGCCCTGTGGCCCGACCCACTTGTGGCTGCGCACCGGCCCTACAAACACTGACAACACTGACTGCAGCCCATTGGGTCATTTTCTGTTCTGAAACGGGATTGTCCAATCAAGTCTCCTAACGCAACCGGCCCCTCCCCTGCCTCCCCTGCGCGCTCGTGCACGTTGTAGAACAGATATAAGTGCGGAAGAAGCGGTCTAAGGAGACGAGAGACAAATAAAAACGACAAAATAAACGTGTTGTTATGTCTTTCAGTGAAAACACAAATAAGCAGTTTGATGCCGTGTTTTCATACGAGACGTTAATGAGGTGTCTGAATGCATGTCAGTGCTAAAACAGGGCTCCTCTGCCTGAGCAAGAGTTCACTCTGAGTCTGACAAACTGAGTTGAAATGCTGAGCATGCGCCGAGTATTGTTTATAGTACTTTCAGTTGGACTTTTTAAATTATACATGCATGACTTTTTTTTTAAGTAAGGCCCTAAGTCGTCAAGGTTTCAGCCAGAGAAACCATGATTTTTTAGCTTTGACACCACAGTCTGTATGAGTCACATCACACACAGAACAAGATGTTCAGTGTTGCTTTTCATGAGTCTAAACAAAGAACCACATTCTGGTTGTATTCCTCAATCTCTGTTGTCAGCAGAAACCATTTGTCTTACAGAAAAAACAGGATACTTAGACTCTTTTTTCCTCATTTTTTGACATAGTTTAATTTTACACTACATACACTTCACACAGAGATACTTATCTGCAAAAAAGAAGGAAACAAGTTGTGTGATTCAGTACACAGTTGTGTGGAATAAAAACTCTCATCAAGCCACTTACTGTGTTAAGAGGACTGTTCTGTATTGATTTGATTGTTTATGCCTATTTAGCTTGATAAATACTGTTTTTAAGTGTTCATTGAGCATTAACACCTGTTAGCTCAGCCAATTAATAATCATTATTAATCATTACTCTGAAAAATAAAAGGTAAACCCTTTTTTACATTTCATAATGCGTTTGAGTGGTTGAAAAAAACTGAACCAGGTACAAAGCGAGTACCAACAGCCCTGTGACTCTTCTACTTCTGGTAATAGGGCAAAGAGAGACTTCTTGAAAAACAAAAAGAGGACACAAAGAAAGAGATAGAGCCCCTTAAAGGCCAAAGTGCAGCCTTTACACACCAGTGGAAACTTTAATCGACTGCAAATGAAATTAAAAGGGGAAACCTTGAAAATGAAACCTTGGACAAGATAAAGATAAAACAAGATAAAACAGAATACACAACCCTACTGACTCTGTGCGCTCTTTCCCCTCTCTGGTGTTGTGTAGGAGGCAGGCAGGTGTGTGAGGCGCAGAGACAGCTCACACCTGTTGGCATTCAGCTAACTGTTTAAAAAGACTTGGAAGCTAACATTTTCTCTCTAATCTCTCCAGCAGGCAGCGCGTTGTTTGTTTAGTTTTGAGTTTCTTTTTTAGTTTTAATTAATTAATTAATTAAATGTTCTTCAAAGCTCCTTTGGATGTGTGAGCTTCTGTTGGCAAAATCTGATAGAAACTGAGGTTCACACAAACGGGTTGTCTTTATGAGTTTCAGTAATCTTTGCAAAAGGGTCAAACAACAATGCAAACTGTATGACAGGAATCTGCATGCTTTGTGACCTTGTCTTTATAGAGACAAGTTTTCCATCGTCCATGGTCACACGATACAGCCAAAACATTTCTTATCAGAAGCAATGTCCTTGTGCATGGACATGTGGCATATTTGAAAGATTACATGGACACAGAATATAACAACAGGGTCAGCTTGACAACTTGTCTTAAAACCTTCCTTTTGTTTTGTCTTGGCTTTGAGGTGGTTCATGAGACAAGGAATAAGAGTTTTATTAAGCCACAAAGAAAAGTTCAAACAGCTGATGGGTTCTCAGTCAGAACCTGTCCCCTTGGGTCATGTGTGGGGCAAGAGCAGAGGTTTGCAGACTCACACTTTACACAGTCCTGTTGGGAAATGTAGGGCCCAGATGTGCCCAGTGGGGCACATGCCCATGATGTGGGTCGGCTGTGGACTGCCCACACTAAGCAAAGCAGAGAGGAGGCCACAATGGGGGCTCATGTAGGCCTGCAGTAAACTAACAATATGCCAACACTGTAGGTTTCGGGCACTATTTGGGCCCCACCTAACAGCACAGGGCCAGATGTGCCCCACATATTCCTCCAGTAATGGGGCCTATAGTGGGCTGCCCACCTAAGCCCCATGGTGCTGGGTCCATATGTGCCCTATGGTACATTACCATAACCAACTGGTTTGCAGTTCATAAAAAGAATCCAAAGAAAAGCTACTTTCAGCTGCTTCCTTCACATGGGGTCACCAGAGCAAGTAGCACCAAATCTTTGTTGTATCACATTTGATTCCTGCTAAAACAACCTCCGAAGGATTTGTGCATCCTCATAACCTCAAACTGGGAGTATTTTACGTATTAGATAAATATGTAAACCCTTTTTATAAATACCCTTACCCCCAAAAAAGGAAACAAACTCAAGTCTTATCAAACAAGTCGGCATGTTTTAGAAAATGGAATAGGGCCTGATAACTTTAACTGAGGGTTTCAATCAGTCGCCTTTTCTGCGCCTTATATTTCTAAGAGTGTAAAAAAATATGTTCTATGTTATACGATTTTCACATTCCCCTGTGTGGTGCTTCCCTATTATATATACAAATATAATAAAAAAATGTAAAAAATACAACAAATTAAATAGAAACCGCAAACCCCAAAATGCACGAGATTAGGAATTAAAAAATATTTCATATGAATTCAAATGCAGAGCTTAAATGTTCTGCTTCTTCTACTTATTCTTCTTCTGACTGCTACCTTTACAGCAGATGTCTCTGTCTCACCTTAGCATGTAACAGAACAGGCCTCTACTATTAGACCTTTACTACATCAAGTCTTTTCTCCGTCTTCTTCTTTTTTTCTCCTGCCTGTCAGCTCCATATTCACCATCCTTTGTTTATTATATCCACTATCCCTCCTCTGCGCATGTCACAATCAGCCTTGGCTTTCTAACTTCATCTCCACACAGCTCAACCTGACTCTCTCTGATATATTTCTAACCCTGCCCACCCTGCTCACACCAAACAAGTCTTAGTATCTTCCACTCTGCCACCTTCAGCTTCACCTCCTGTCTTTGTTAGTGTCACTCTCTCCACACCATGCATCACAGCAGATCTTACTACCATCACGTGAATCTTCCCTTTCACTCTTGTTGCCATCCTTTTGTTACATATCAAGCCTGACACTAGTCTCCATCCTGCCTGCACTCTCTTCTTCACTCCCTTGTGCATTCTCCAGTGCTTTGAATAGTTGACCCCAGGTATTTAAACTCATCCATTCTTGATCTCTACACCTTGCGTCTTCACTGTGACAGTGTATGTGGTCTTGCTTCTACCGAGTTTCATCCCTCTTCTCTCCAAATCATTGCTCCACTTCTCCAGGCTCTTCTCCCTCCCCTTCCTGTTCTCAGTATAGCTCACAATGTCGTCAGCAAACATCAGTTTATTGAGACTTGCCTGACCTCAGGAGTCAACCCACCCATCACCATTACAAACAAGAAGAGGCACTGATCGTTCATGTAATACCACCCTGTTAGGAAAATATATTTTATGTTTTATTTGCTGTGTATTTTGTCTTATGCATTTAATAACGAGGCCACCTTTCAGTTATAAACTGTGCCAGAGGTCATTAGGTTCTTTACCCAGACTGAAACTGTGCAGAGCAGGAAGCTTTGTACAGAGTTGCAGAGAACATTGCCTGTTGTTATGTATTGGTTGTTTATTCTCAGCGCATCAAAACTGAATCAGGACAACCCCCACCTCAAAGCCATTTATCATTCCCACTGCACGTATCACTACTGTCTCACTGTCCTCATACTTGTCCTGCACCACCCTCACATACAGAACCACAGCTACTCTCTTGGCACCATCCTCTGTTTTCCATAGATCTTTAAAGATCTCCACACATTGCATCTGTGGTGTTTTCTGTTAGCATGAAGCCAAACTGCTGCTCACTGATTGTCACGTCTCTTCTTAACCTACCTTCATCAACTCATTCCTATAACTTCATGGTATGGCTCAGCAGCTTTGTCCCTCTGTAGCTACTACAGCTCTGCACTTAACCTTTGCTATTAAAATCAGCACCAGTGCACTTCTAGATTTTTCAGCATTTTCATTCATTTTTATTCAATTTACATATGAACTTTACACAATAACTTACAATAAAACAGTTAAATTACGTGAGCTATTGTCTGGTAGATGTGTTTATGTGATGTGATTTAAAAAAAAAAAAGCGATGACACCTAATTAGTCTTCAAAAAAAGACGACCAGTTAGCACTTTAGTTGTAGTGCTGCTGTGGGTTCACATGGTGGTGCAGTTTGCTCACCTAAAACAAAGCACATGTACTCAAGGGTCCCACAGAAACCCTGAGGTCAATGTGTGTCAGGCTTGAAGTGTGTTTGCTTTGGTCTTATATACACACAGAAGTGCAGACCCACAATAAACTACTATTACCTTTTTGTTTTTTTTTTACTTTTTGCTGATTTAGGTTTAAAGTAATTAACTTAAGCAATTAAATAAGAATGACAATAGGATGCCCGCATAAGTGGTAGAAAATAGAAGAATACTTAGATTTCCATTTTTGACACCAAAACATCAGATTTACATCAACATAAAATCCAAATAATCATAATAAATAAAGTAGATGTGTTAGAGGTGTTTGGCTGACACACATGAACCTCGAAGCAGAGAGATGAGAACATTTGCACATTTGTGAAAAACAGCACAGAAAGTTCACAGAATACTCAGTGATATCATCTTTATTTAAGACTCTTATCATGATTTAACCCCTTAAATGCTGAAGCAACAGTTCAATAGTAACACCCCCCCCCCCCTTTTCTCTTGCTGTTTCTATAAATCAAATTTCCATTTGAACGTTTTTATTTTATTTTTAGTTTTAAAATTATTTTTTGTTGTTCACTCAAATAATGAAATACATTTCTAATTTGTCTGTTTATCTAGATATTAATAGATTTAAGTCAAATTTATTTATAAAGAACATTTAAACAAAGCTTTCACTGACTACCTATATACACAAATGTGCATGTAATTATGTAAAACATGGACACGGAATTAAGAGGCCATCGGCAATAAGCAAATGAATAACAACTACAACAACCACCAGAGGACAGCAGGAGACAGAGTTACAGAGGTAACAGCAAACAGGAGATAAGTGGGATGGAAAGGACAGAGAATAAAGATGAGTTTTGAGCCTATAGTCTCAAAAGCAGAGATGAAGGGCACTCCTTTTGTGTTAAGCTGTAGCCAATTTCACAAACGTGGTGCAGCAGCTGCAAAGGTCTGTCACCGTTTCGTTTGAGGCCTGACCTTAGGACATGTAAGAGATTTATGCCAGTAAATCTGAGAGACCTGGGAGCTGAACATAAACAAACGACACCAGTGATATAAACTGGGGTCTGTCCATTACG
Source organism: Simochromis diagramma (assembly GCF_900408965.1). NCBI lineage: Eukaryota > Metazoa > Chordata > Actinopteri > Cichliformes > Cichlidae > Simochromis > Simochromis diagramma. The sequence goes on along the minus strand of NW_024387152.1, from coordinate 1,395,327 downwards.
AGCCTTAAAAGCAATCAGTAAACTCTTAAGCTGAAAATGGACAGGAAGTTGGGCCAGGACTAGAGTGTAGTACATGTGTTTCATATATGTGGATCCCTTGTATTAGATTCATGTTTCAGTTGAGAAAGAATACCATAAAAAGATAAAGGTGAGTGGTATATTTACAGTAGACGAGGCCTTATAATTAATAGATTTCATTCAAGATATGGATTTTTTTAAATTGATCCTGTTTGCTGTGTGGACAAAGTGTGTTTGTGTTTTTTGTTTGTGACTCTATCCAAAATACAAAGGATTTGTTTAAACCTCTTCACTGGGGCACTAAGTCTCAGCAATAAGTCTGAGGTACACCTTGGCTCTAAAGGGTATGTGAAGTCTGTCGAAAGGAAACCTGTACCCCGAGAGATCGCACATACCAAATGATCCAGTGCAGAGATTTCTGGTACAAAGGGACCAATTCTGACAAAGAAGAGTTTGGAAAGACAAACACAAAATGAAGAACTGCAGAATGAGCATAAAGACAGGGAGGAAAAATACAATCAACCAGAGGAGAATGTAGCAAAAATCTAATAAAGAAAATTAAATTTAATAAAGAAAAGAGAATAATTTGGTACAACTATAAATACCTGAAAGAAGAGAAGAAAAAAGAAACCATAAAAAATTGGAGGGTGAGGAAGAGCAAAAAACAGAAAAAGAGGGGAAAAAGACTGATGAGAAATGTCTGAAAAGATATTTCATGACCTTCAGTGAGATATCATATGGTATATATCAGTATAGGCTGACTTGCTATTGGCTCTTCCTGTATAAATCAGCTGTTAAGTAAAAAACTTTTCTCTTTGTGCTTTGATATGAAAAACAAAAACAAAAAACAACCCTTCTTGATGTTAGATAGTTGTGGAAGGCATTTTAGTACAGTAACCTGTCATGTTCAAGAAATGATTTGAGCTTTGTGACGTGGGTAGACTGTAATTATCAAAGGATAGACATCATCAGCAACAGTACTCAGGTAGCCTGTGACATTTTAACAATGCTCAGTTGACACAGGGAGGCTAAAGGTGTGCCAAGAACGTAGTTCTAATCTTATGTATCTATCCACTTCTGTTGTCCCGTTTTGGTGAGCCTGTGTGAACTATAGCCTTAATTTCCAGGAGTGGCAGCTGGTGTGGTCTTCCGCTGCTGTAGCTTCAAGATTCTACATGTTGCACATTCAGAGATGCTCTTCTGCATACCTTAGTTGTAAAGAGTGAATATTAAATTTACTGTTTCCATTCTATCACCTCGAAGCAGTCAGCCCGTTCTCTTCAGACCTCATCTTCAGTCCTAAACTCTGTAAACTTCAGGTCAAACAAACACTGCAGCATCACTGAGTTAAAAACTGTCTAAATTCTTTCATCTTTAATAAAACGATCAGCATTGCTGCTTTACCAGGTGTAACTATGAAGTTTAACATCCAGGCATCCATGAAAACAAAATTTATTACATTTAACGGAGTTAGAAGTTAGCAGGAAGCTAGCGGAAGTTAGCTCGCTAGTTTCGCTAGTTACCTAAGCATGATATAGCATGTTCTGACTGAGAGATTTCTGAAAAAATTCAAACGTACAGCTCTGCTATCACGTCCAACATAAATGAAGACAGGAAACTAAACAGCAGTGACGTTTGTAGGGTTACTGAAGTTGGGCTAGCTGGTATATAATGATGTGCTACGTGATCGCTAGCGACACAGCTATGTTAGCATAACATAAACAGTGAAGCTGGAGGACGAACACTAACACTTTTCCACTTATAAAAGTTAACGTGAAGGTTCCTCATGGTTAGGGACAAATGCAATCGCATGGCAGGATGCTGTAAACGGACCAAACTTCAGTCAGGAGAACAACTGAGATAATCCATCCACAATATGAGGTTAGTCATTAATATACTGCAACAACATGGGAATAGAGCAGCTGCCAGAGAATTCAACAGTAATGAATCAATGGTACAGAAGTGGAGGAAGCAAGAAGAATGAGTTTAATAAAGTTTGATTTATCTGACTGCTTTGTTTCGCTTAATGTGCCTTATAATCCCGTGCACCTTATGGTCCGAAAAATGCGTACTGCACACTGCAGTTTAATGTTGCAAAGCACCTCTTTTTAACTTCAGTGGATATTATACATGGTTATGCTCAGGATATGTCAGCCCATTTCTACTGGAAATGCCTTTTGGTTAAACTTTCAGCATTGCACTGTTAAATTTTTATAAAGCTTTAATGTACATAAAAAACAGCTTCTTGTTTAAGTGAAAATAAATGGAAGGTTGTCTTTTTGCGCTAGTAATGTTGTGGAGTATTTTGTCTCGCATCAATTATATCGTCAGTTATATCGTTATCGCAAATTTTCAAATATATATCGTGATAAATATTTTTGGCCATATCGCCCTGCTCTACTTTATAGTGTCTGATGGTTGATTCATGAAATACCATATTTGGATCAGACAAAATCCTAAACACAACTGGCTGAAGTGTAGCCCCAAACTATGACAATACCTCCACCGTGCTTTACAGATGGCTGTAGACATCCACCTTGTCTCTCCTGACCTCCTCCATCCATATTCAAAACAATTTGAATCAAAAATTTAATATTTAGATTCATCAATTCAAAAGACCTGGTGCTGATTTTCAGTCCAGTTCTTGTGTAACTTGGCATACTTAAGCCTTTCTTCCTGTTTCCCTTCCTTAAGAATGACTTCTTGACATCCGCCTTTCCACTGAGACCATCTTGATGAGGCTTCAGCAAACAATAGTTAGTTTTCTTAAGTACATGAATTACAGACACTGTTCATCTGCTGTAGATAGTTTTTTAAGTTCCTGTTCTTTTGTCTTCTTCTTTTGTCCTTTTTCTTAAATTCAGCTGAAGAAATGGGGGAAAATATGCAGTTATTCATTATGTGTTGACACAACTCTACTTTGTCCCTTGAGCTAAATTTGTTTTTTATGCTTGGTCAGTGTTAAGTGGCTTAACAAACAAATTCCTTTGAAAATCGTCAGGTCTGAAATGTCCGAAGGAAACCTGGAGAACTACTGCTCGAGACCACTATGGCAAATGGACTGGTATTTATATAGCATTTTTAAAAAAAATGTAATTCAAAGCACTTTTTACTACAAGTTTCATTCAGCATATCACCCATGTGTTTGGTAGAATGAGGTGCTTTTGTATTAAAATAAATTACATTGAAGGCACAGAAAATATCACATGAATTGGAAATTGTTAAACATGTCAAATCCATTTAGATGTCTCTTAAGGTCGGATGTTAAAACACAAGCAGAAGGAGGATCTGATGATCAGTGATTACTATTCTAGATTTAGCTTGTGGTTCTGTTTTTCAGGATTTTGAGCCTAAGGTAGCAGAACAAGAAGGGCTATTGATGAACCCTCACCACACAGACTATAATGTTATTCCCTACCCCAAGAAGGGCTAAGAACAACTAAACTAAGAGCAAAACTGAAAGTTGGTGCATTTAGAAAAAAGCAGAACAGAGATGAACTGAGTTCAATAAACCTGAGCTTTACAGGATGCTCATTAGGGTTAGGTAAGCTTTTCTGGAAGATGTCGAGTTTGGTGGTTTATAAGAATGATTTGGTGTGTGTGTTTGTAAGTGTGTGCAAGCGTAGGAGGTGTCTACTGATGACACCAAAGGATTAGTGGAACAGGGGGGTCGGCTTTGTTTGACACAATCTTCTGAGCATCCCGACGTGTTTGTTTACTCTGATCAGTGTTTGTGTTGTGCACGCATCTGTCGTGTGTTTCTGTCAGCCTCCTATCCGTCTACTTGACTACGTCTGTGACTGTGTTTGAAGCCAAATTCTGTAACAATGGCTCCGCCTTCCAGGCTGTCTTACTGTACCGTCTGACATCCATGTTCACCATCTTCCTGCCCGGTCAGCCGTGACCCCGCATGAGCCAGACGCCCAGACAGCAGGACCTGTGCATGTTTCTGCTGTGCGTGTTGGAGGGAAACAGTGCCCCAGATAGCAGCGTGCATGTGTAAATGTTTATCAGTCGACATGTCAGTGCATTGTGTGTTTGTGTGCGTGTGTGTCAATGACCCAGAGAGACAGCAGGGCCAAGAAATGACTTAAATGGCCACAGCTGCATTTCCATGGCAACAGGGTGTTTTAATAGAGGAACATTATGGGCTAGAGCGCAGGGTAATGACCGCTTTGGCTGTCGGAATGCCTTGATCTTATCACCATGGCAAGAGGGGATGCTCCCACTTTCTGATGGTCTAATAGCCCCGGCTCTAATAGACAGGCAGACTGGGCCACTGGGGTCACCCGGAAACACAGACCTTCCCAAAACACTCACAAACCAGTAATGCTGCTTGACTTTGTCCGTCATTTGTTCTACATCTGGTTTAAGCGTCTACCTATTACAACGCTGTCTTCCTGAGAAATAGGCTGCATTTTGCAAGCGTATTTGTGATGGAAATGTAATCAAAAGGCGTTTCTTCCAGCAGACGAGAGGACGAAACAAGGGGATGGATGAGGAGAGAGCAGGAGATAAGAGCTTTGCTGAAAACCTGTTTGTAGAAGAATGTCCTGTCACTGTTTTGGCACACACACACACACAAACACACTCATACTTGCTAACCCTCCCGAATCTCACACAGCTCGGCCGAGTATATACACGGACAAATCCTATAAGTCCATTTGAATACCACGACGGTCGTCTTCTAATCTGTTTGTTTGAAGCTTGTGATGAATCTACAGTTTTTCAGCGGACCCAGCACAGGCCTAATATCCACACTTATTTGTTCATGTTAAGGGTTGAGTTATTTCTCCACACAATTGGTTGGATGCCAGCAATGGAGTGTGTGTGTGTGTGCGCGTGTGTGTGTGTGTGTGTGTGTGTGTGTGTGTGTGTGTGTGTGTGTGTGTGAGAGAGAGAGAGAATGTGGCTCTTTATCTCACTCAATGAGTGAGTGGAGGTTGGTTGTAAGGCCATCTGTCCCTCTCAGACACCTAATCTGTCTCTGTCACTGTGCGCACACACACTTAAATGCTTGTATGTACCTATACAAATGAAATATCCTCTGCGGTGATGCTGCCTTATTAGATGCACCATCGCTGGACTATATGGTGCTACTCAGACCATAAATGACTATACAAACTAACACAAGTAAGCAGTTTTTCATTTGAATTTTGTTGTAATCAAATGAAAGTCTCTGTCCTTCATACTCTCAGACAGACGGTGCTCAGGGTGAGAGCTGTGCTTCTGCTGAAGTGTCCCATTGAGTTTGGTGAAGTGGACTTATCTCCTACCATCCCCTCTCGCATCACACTCACTACTGGATCCAGACAGGGCTGAGTGCCACACTGATCCTGCCCTCCTCACACCAGAGAGGCCTCTTTCTTCTGGGCTCGGTCCCACACTCAGACCCCCTCAACCTACCGCCGTCCTTACAGTTGTCAGAGTGCTGCATATCGCTAAAGGTAATGACCGTGTGTGTGTGTGAGGACTGGACAGTCGATGGTTGTGATAATGATGTCTGGAGATGCCAGATGATACTGTTTTTTTTTCTGACATGACAGTATACACACAGGGCCTGAGAGAGGCATGAAGGATCCTTGGTGCTATAGAAACCGGCCTTAGCAATCTATGCAGGCTTTAGCAGATAACATTTATCAGACTCTCTGAACATGGTCTGCTCTAAGATTCCCAACCAGGCCTCCAGTGCTTGCTTCTTGGGTAATTGCACACGTGGCATGCAGATTCCACTCATATTTGCAAAACAGGGTACATATCGCACCCACAACATTTATAATAGATTCATGGATTGATTCATTTACACCAATTTTGCATTTTGGATTTTCATATTAATCACATAATAGGATTTGGATGTGCTGTGTCTGTGATTTTATTGGCCCCTTTCTTCTTACATATTGAGAAAGAGAAAGGGAAAGGGATTCAGTCAGTTCTAAAACCATCATGACTCAAACAGATTTGATAACATACAGTAAATGCCACAAAAATGCTCTTTATGCCATCCAGGATCCCTCTGATCTCTAATTTGTAAAATAAAATGTCAATCTTAAGAAAATAGAGGTCATATAAAGACTTGTAATGTACTTTCCTTTTAATCTTCCTCACTCTTGACTTGGTCTCCCTCTTTTCTTCCTGTCTAGCAGTTCCAGCTTCAACATCCTTGACTAATATACCCACTATCCCTGTTCTGCCCATATCCAAACCATCTCAGCTTTAACTTTCTCTCTTTGTCTCCAAACTGCTCAATCCTTTCCATTTGGGTCACTCCCAATAGAAATTTTAGCATTTTCAGCTCAGGCTCATGTCCTTTTGTTGGTGCCAATATCTCCAAAGTACGTAATTGAAGATCTCAGTACCTTCTGTCCTTCTGTCACAAATCCCCTCTGATACTTGTCTCCATTATTTCCACCCTGTCTGTCTCTCATTTTTACCTTTCTTGCGCTCTGTCCATTGACCCCAGGAAATGAAACTCATCCACCTTCACTTCCTCTGTTCTTTCCGTCTTCACTCTCTCTCACCTGCTCCCTAATCTGACTACAGTTCATAATGTCATCTGCAAACATCACAGTCCAAGGATGCTCTTGCCTGACCTCATCTGTCACCATGTCAAACAAGGTGGGGCTCTGATCAGATCGCTGATGTAATCCCACCCCCACCTTGAACCCATCTGTCACTCCTACTGCATACATCACCCCTGTCTCTCTGTCCTCATACATGTCCTGCACATACTTCTGTCCCACTCCTGGCAGTACCACAGCTCCTCTTTTGGCTCCCTATTATATGCTTTCTCTAGATCCACAAAGACAGAGTGCGACTCCTCCTTACCTTCTTTGTACGTCTCCATAAACACTCTCAAAGCAAGCATCACATCTCTTGTGCTATTTCTCAGCATGAAGCCACACTGCTACACGCTGATCGTCTGATTCATCGTCACCTCTCTCCCTAACTACCACTAAACTTTTCCTCCAGGAAAAGTTTCTCAGGCTTCCTCTCACTCAGAGATTGTGTTAAACAACCTGGTTATTTAACCTAAGCATGAAAAATATTCTTACAAACAGCAGTGCGGGAGGTCCTTGCTCACAGGACAGACAAAAATAGCTGTTTGAAATACTGCAACTGTCCACCTTCACTCACCCCCCACACGCACACAGACTACAGTATATACAAACACTAAACCTCACATGTCAAATTAAACAAAGAAGATAAAAATTACTAAATTTAATAACAAATGCTATTTAATCTCATGACTTAATTTGTGTAAATCTCCACATGTGAAAAAGCTAACCTGGTTATAGAGAGTCAGGAAGTTACACAGCCCAGACAAAACAGCCTGGTTCCATGTAACCAAAGCAAGTTGTGTGTGCACAGTTTAGACAAACAAGATAGTGCTGTCGAAACATGAAAAAATATTTTATTATTTGGTTAAAAAAAAGATTGTTAGTAATGTGGTCTGCTGTCAAATGTTGCTTAAGAATATAAATAAGCTGAGACAGGTTGTCGAACTGAAGAAGATTTGATCCGTCCATACACTTACTGACCTCTTTATTAGGTACAGCTTCAGGGTGGACAGCCTTTTGGCTTCTGAACCGTCTCGATTCGTCTTTGCATAGATTCAACAGGGCGCTGATTTTGGTCCACATTGACATAACAGCATCAAGCAGTTGCTGCAAACTTGTCAGCTGGTCATCCATGATGCAAACTCCCATTTAACCTCATCTCAGAAGTGCTGTTTTGGACAGTCACCAGCTCTCAGTTCAATAACTCAGTGTCCTGAACTCACTGACATGTTCAACAAACCAGTGTGAGATTATTTGAGCTTCTATCCTGCTAGAAGGAGTCATTAGAATTAGGTTCACTGTAGTCATATAGGGATAGACATAGTCAGGTAACATTACTCAGGTAGGCTTAAACAATGTTCAGGTGGTAATATGGGGCCAAATTGTGGCAAGAAAACATCCCCTTATAGAATATCCCCCATGTGGTTTAGCTCATCTGATGTAGGATTGATGTGCTGTTCATTCAGAGATGCTCTTTTCCATACTTTGGAAGTGGTTATTTGAGTTACTCTCGCCTTTTAATCAATTGAAAGTAGTCCATTCACCTCTGACCTCTGGCATCAACAAAGACTTTTCACCCAGAGAACTGCTGCTCACTTTTTTGGACCTCTCTGTAAACCCTAGAGTCAGGTAGAGATGGATAGAGATGTGAAAATCCCAGTAGATCAGCATTTTGTGAAATACTCAGACCAGCACATCTAGCACCAACAACAATTCAAAGTCACTTAAATCACTTTTCTTCCTAATTTTGACAGTGAGTTTGAACTTTAGCTTGTCATCTTGACCATGTCTTCATGCCTAAATGCGCTAAGTTGCTGCCATGTGGTTGGCTCATTAGATATTTGCATTAAAGACGGGTACCTAATGAAATCGGTATTAGCACTAACATCTGAAGCAGGAAGAGCTGCACCTACGCCACACAACTGTTCTAACTTTGCTGCACAATATGCAGTTTTGCAGGTGTGTGGTGCTTTGTTAACTCCCCATCAGCGCTGGTTCTAACTTTTCAGTCTTTGCTTGCTGCACAGGTTATGCAAACAGTGTCTGGTAGTGTTGCTTTTTTCCCACCACTGAATGCAATTTTTCCACTCGCAGTCTTAAAACAAGTTTTAATGTTAAGACTAGTAACTTTGAAGTGGCTGGTTGGTGAGGTTTTATGAGTTTTAAACTATGCCATGCAAGCTATTTTAAGCCATTAAACTAAACTCAGTTAGTCTAAGAGACTAACTGAGTTTAGAAAATGCATATTAATTATACGGGCTTTAAGCATTTTGTTTTTCATCCAGCTCACAGCAAATTAGCATAGCTCCCAAAACATCCCACTGCTTTGGTTTTGGGTTTTTTGAATAATGCTCAGATCGTATGTTGGAGCATGTCATTATTCAGAATGGATGAACATGGTTTCATGCCATAAAAGTTAGTGTTTTTGTTTTTATGATACATACAGAATTTTACTTTTAGGAAATTGTTTTTATGTCATTTTCATCCACATCTGAATTTAAAGAAACTATGCCTTGAATTAAATTATGTCTTTGAAGTAACCTGGCATTCTTTTCATTAAATCCAGTTGTAAGAAGCATTTACTCTATGCATAGTTAATTTATCAGTTTTTATTTTAAAGCATGGCTGCATGCCTCACTTTCTTCCATCTGGTTGATTGTCTGGCACTGTATTTATTTGTCAGAATGCATTAGGCAATTTGTTGATTGACTGGCACTAGTAGTAGGAAATGTTAAGGTCTCACTCTCCCTTTCTCTGTTGAAACGATAGTGGTATGTTGCAGCAGCTGGATATTCACATGGGGGGTAATTATACGTTCACATTCTCCCAAACATTTCAAAGGCAAAGCCCTCTCAACATCACCTTTCACTTATACTGTGCAGTGCCATCAGACTGCATGTCCTTGGTGCTGTTGTTGTATGCGTTTTGGCTCTCTGTGTGGTAAACAGCTGTTGGTGTGTGCTTTAGTGCCTGATAAACACATTAGACTGTTGTTTACTCTCCTCTAAACTATCCCAGTTCAAACACTTGATAGATTTGGATCTCTTAGCCAGTAATGAAGATGTGAGTGCGCTTTATCTTAGCATTGTACAAAATCACGCTACCCTCTCGTGTTTAACACGTGCATGCATAAAAGTCATGTGCAGTTAACATCTATGCCTCTATGTTGCCAGAATGGAAAACGTTTCTGATATGTCTCAAATAATTTTCCAGCTTGCAGCTTTCTTTACCGTAATATCGAGGCGTCCATCATGCAGATGCCATAAATTCAATTCTATGACCCAGTTTTAGTGTTTGCATATAGCACATGTGTTTGAATAGAGCATCTGGTGATTTAGTGAACTTGCATGCTGCTGCACAGGTTTTGCAACTGTGAAACATATATGGAGGTTAGACGAAATGTTCTTTTAGATAATTTATCAGTTGCATGTAACACTGTGGGCATGGGTCTGTGCATGAACAATGTATATACAACACATTCATAAGTTCCATGTGTGATGCATAATGTATACTAACTATAGTGCTGCTGGCTGCCCCTACACTCTCTGCACGAGAGGAACAGTTTTCCATTCTGAGATGGATCAAAACAATGTCAGTAGTTGGCTGTAGGTACTGGAGAGAGATGTAGACACAATGGAGTATTGCCAAAAGAAGGTGTGGTGTGCCCCTGGGTGCAATTTAAAATACCACCACTCTTTCAGGCACTGGGGCACCAGTCACAACACAAAGCTTCTATTTTCCACCTAAACCTTTATCTGCAATAATGCAGGTTGTTGCACTGCGTTATGATGTCATCTTTTCCACACTGCTTTAGTTTTGAGTTGTGTTTTTTTTTTAAATTTCCAAATAAACCATGAATGTTAATTTAGAACAACATTAAACTGATTCACTGTTTAGCAGTAAAACTACATCCTCTGATTTTCATTAATGTTAAATTATGAACAGTAACTTTAAAACCTCTCATCTGCTGCTGTGGTACAGGATGAAATGCTAGATATATGAGATCAGGCTCCAGGTTTGGTCCGGCAGCATTAGGATTGAAGCTGGGTTAAGCTCGTGTGAAAGCTCTATTATACTTGATTGAATTATCTCCTTACACAGAGTGGGAGGCCAGAGCATAAACAAGTCACTCCGAACAGGCAGAGGGACAGATGAGTTTCCGTCAGTTGTTTTTGTTAGGCCAGCACTTTATTGTAAAACTGAAATGATATTGTTCCTGTGGCAGCTCTATGTAAATGTTTTGTGTGCAGTATTCCTCCATTTCATGCCGAGCGCTTGCTCTGTTTACCACTGTTTACTGAGAGATAGGGGCTACTGTACCGTGTCCTTGCTCCTGATCAACTGTCTCAATGTGGGTAGAAGGTGAAATCACGACAGGCGAAGCATTTGCTGCTTATGCAAATGGCTGTAGATGGAAAAGTAAAACAGACATAAAGCTAAAGATAATGTCAGGTTTCTGTAATTGTGTGTACGGACCGACTTCTGTGCCAATGCAAATTTACAGAGCGTTTGGGGAAAGAACACTGGATAAATGTGCACCTCCGAACACAAACAACAGCCTCCCACATTCCACATGGAGAGTGTTTGTTTGTGCGGTCAGAGTTTGGGATCCGTCACATGGCTGAAACTGTGTGTGTCTTCAGTGGTTTGTGTTTTTGAAGGTGAGGACGATTGGAGACTGACAGAGGGATGTTGACTCCAGTGACTCGACACATCTGCACCACTCTCAGCATCAACAAACACACAGTTGTGAACGTGTTTGAGTACAGGTATACACTCCAGTGGATGCTTTTACTTTCTTGCCTCTTAACATTGTTATTGAGATCTTTTAAAACAGAGGTGTCCAACGTAAGGCCCAGGGGCCAGAATGGGCCCAGCAAAAACTCCAATCTCACCCACATGGACATTCATACTACGCCAAAGTGATTAAGTAAGATATAATCAATTAAATGAGGCGGAAAGTCATGTTTTTCCACTTTTGGCTATATAAATTTGTTTTTCACAATTCCACAGTAAAATAAATAAATAAATAGGAATTTTTCTGTGAATTAACAGAAACTTTTTATAATCACAGGACAGTAATTTCAGTCCTACTAACAAATGTTTCTCAGCTCAACCACGACATTGCACTATAAAGCATTTCTTTATCATGTAGAAAAGATGGGATTATTGAAATTTCACTTCTTTTTATGAAAATTAGAAATCCCAGAGATTAAATGTGCAGTTAAACTACTTTACCTCAACAAAAAAGGGACTTTTACTAAGATCAGATTGGACGGTTTGTAACACTGGTAACACTAGATATTGTTCCCACTTCCAGAAGTCTGAGGAACAAGGATAGCTTTGTGGCACATCGCATGCTAATTAGAAGCCGTGATTGTGTGTGCGCTCCAGGATCTATCTGTCAATGCCACTCAGGTAGCCACGGTATCACTGTTAGTGTCAGCATCAGCGTGAGTCAGCTGGTATCACTCATTGGTATCTGTATCTGTGAGGCCTACACCCTGACCCTGTATCTCTCCCATTTCCCACACCTCTGTCTTGCTTGTGTATTGTCAGCCTAACCCCCAGATTTCCTGGTATGTTGGTGGAATTTCGGCTATTTTTCCAGGTCACTGTTGTTTGTGCCTTGCGAGGTGTGTCTGTAAATCCCCACACAGGGAGGGAGATAAACACACTCTCACTGTCACACACATATACAAACCTCGTCACATTGCGGCCCACACCTTGTACGGTGAAGAATTCACCGCGACTAACTCTCTAACTGTCTGACTCCGGCTCAGCACTGAGCTCTCGCCTGTGTATTCTTCAAGCCAACACTAAGCTTGACTTCTGGCCCAGCAGTCAGGAGTTAAATCACGAATATATTAGTGATGACAAATTGATGATGGACCAGGTCAAACAAGCTTTCTGCTCTGGAAAATTCCTTTAGGTCCACTGACATATGCTTGTATGCGTCAGTTGGAGCAAATTGCAAAAGCAAGGGAAATATTGCATCTACAACAGTATGTGTGAATGAAAAAGTTTAGAGGAAAGTTTTTTTTGCCAGAATTGATTTGGCAAGCCTCTCAGACCAGTGTGTTGGCTATAGTTTTTGCATTGCACTGCTGTACCACAATGCTTTGCAGTCACTCAGCTACATGAGCGGCTGAGCAAAGGCAGCAGTTAGTGAAAAACTGGACAATTTGGGGGTTGGAGGGCAGTTGCAGTGGATCTCAGCAGATAAATCTTTAATGTCATAATCCCTTTTTCCACTTAAAGCACACATCAATTCATACTCGTGCTTTTTTCCTCCCTTTCTGTCTTTACACTCCTCAGGCAGGTCTCAGGAGGTCACGTGAATATTAGTTTGAGCTCCCTAACAAATCTGCACCTCCTGCTGCTCCCAAAGGCCCTCCAATCCAACAGTGTTTCTGCAAAGCTACACCGTGTAATACCTAATGGCTGACACCCACCACATCAAATAGAGGCAGAGCAAAAGAATAAAAGATGAGTGAAGGAGTTGACAAGAGTGAGCAGCTCACTGCAGGCCAGATTTAAATCCAGCAAAGCAGGTGTTCTCCTGAATAGCTTTACCTCATTGCTGGCCAGCCTGAGGAGAGCTTAGCTACATGAGCAAGCTCTTAATGTTTAGGAGGTGTCAACAGGCAGCAAATCGCTGCTGGTCATTCACAGTGCCAGAGCTTTTCTGTTAATACGCCTAAACTTTATGACCCCCGACCTTACTAGACTCACGTTAAACCTGAAAACAGGTCCTTCTGGCCTTGAGGCGTAAACTCATCCCACTGCACACACACACAAACACTTGTATGTTGCGATGCATTGGTCATGATCGGTGAGTGACACAGTAGGAAGGACCGCCAACACGCTGAGGGTTTTACCAGACAGGTGATAGGGTAGTTCAGGGAGCAGTGATGGGGTGCTATACAAGCGTGCAGGTACGTACATGTGAATATGTGTGCAAAACAGATCGCATGGCCGACACCCAGACCACCCCCAAGGTGGATCTCCGGCTAGATTCCCACCAACAGGACGCCTGTATCGGAGGTGGTCGAGGGAGGGGGGAGGTGGATGGAGGGCGGTCAAAGAGATGTGCCACACGGGGCGGGTAATGATGATGAATTGTGAGGAACATAGTTTGGCTCAGATTAGGATCTGCTGATAAACATGCCCGCCAGCTCTCTGGGTAACCTTATACATTTCTTTCTCTCCTAAATCTACCAGTTTAAGTCAGCGTCTTCCTCCCCACTGTCATTAAAATCTCTCTTCCAGTGTAAGCTTAAGTTCTGCCTATGTACCTCTAGCATGAGTGTTCACGGATTTATATGTAACCGGAGTTCATTCTCTATTCTCAGAGTTGTTGTCATTTGGCTCCCAGAGCTCAGACTGACACGCATTACAGCCGGGGCATAAGGTTTATAAATCTTTTTAACTGTCAGTACTGAGACACAGGAGGAGTTTAGAGAGCAAGACAGAGAAAATATAGAGCAAGTGTTTAAAATGAAAAAACACTTAAAAATTTAGAAAATGTGAAAAAAAATCCACAGACACTTACAGCAGCATTTTTCATTATACCAGTTTGAAAGCTCTCCGCTTTTTAAAGAGAAAATGCAGAAAATTCAGCTCCATCTGAGCAGCGCTTGTACCTTGTGACTTTACCACAAAGCTCCTCTCAAAGCAGTGATCCAAGTCAGGCTACTTGGCCTTACGGGATTAACGGATAACTTTGATTTACTACAGCCTAGATTTTATGTTACAGCTTTGGCCATTGTTTGTATTGATTTTGATAATAGCCCACTAAGTTAATTGCTGAGAACTGGAAACATGGCAAGCGCTGCTACAACAGGGGAAAAGGGGGGGCTTCTTTATTTGGAAGTCAGAACACGCTGGCACACCTGTAATGTCAGTAATCATGAAATAATTCCTCGCTGTACTGGAAAACCAACCACCTCCAAAAACTTTCCTCGAGATGAGCGGTGCAGTCTCTAAAATGTGACGGATCTTTGCAAAATTGTGTCCTACTTTTGGTTTGTTTACTTTGGCTATTCTGCATCTTACTGTTTGTGTTAGTTAAGCTACCCAATTTAAAAAAAATCCTAAATGCAGCAGTTAATTTAGTGAGTAATCCTAACCTACTGTGCCAGTAACCAAACAGGAAAGGATCTAAGCTGACCAAGAAAATGATGTATCCTTTAAACCCTCTGTGTTGTTTGATGCTTTATTTGTCCCCTCAGTTAGTACAGCCTCCCTCTTCTCTTCCTGCTGCCTGCCAGCAGCAAAGAGTAATGGTTTGCCTGTCATACTCTTGAACTGGAATGCTCCCAGCCTGGCATCCAGGACACAGATAGACTCTGCCACCGGACGCTGGCACTAGAATAGTCTCAGTGACTGGAATGGCTTGATAAAATTACCCTAAGGGACAATAAAGCTTATCTTATCTAATGATATTGGCCTCCCATGGCTATTAAAAGACCACTGTGGTCTCCAGACCACAGCCTGCAGATGCAGAGAGCCCAGAGATGATCTCTCCGGGCTGAGGAGAAGAACGGATGGTTTCTGAAACAGCTTCAGGTATTACAACTTGCATCAAAATATTGTAATAAGACAAATTTTAGCTGTGGTGAAGAAGCAGCAGTTCAAAGCTTTATCTGTCAGGTCTTTTTGTTCTTGTATGTGATATCCCGTACATCTTATCGGGAGTCTCTGGACTCTCTAATATAACTGAGACTGAACTGGACAGAGAGTCTGGGGAGCTGAGGGGGCTGAAGCAAAGAAGATTGCTGGAAAAGTATTCCCTTTGATAAGCCGGCCAAGAAGCCTTTGATTAAATGTGGTCCCAGCAGGAGCCCACACTAGGTCCTCTGTGGCACAACCATGTCCAATCACCAGCTATCAACAGCCCCGGGTAATTACAGCCATCTAGTCATTAGCCTGGGACCCACCTGGAATTCCACATAGCGCAGGGTGGGATAGGGCCAGCAGGGGTTGGGGTTTAAGCTGGGCCTTTAATCAAACACTTCCCTCCCCTTGACTGATATCACACACCCTCCCCAACCCACACAGAATCAGCCTTTGTACTGACATAGATTGTATTATTAGTGCTCCAGTGTGTGTGTGTGTGTGTGTGTGTGTGTGTGTGTGTGTGTGTGTGTGTGTGTGTGCGTGCGTGTGATGGCAATAACACGGCACGTTATGACAGCATGTAATGTTTACAGACTGGCTCTGCAGCCTCAATATGCTCGTCTGAACAAAAAACCAGGATTCCAGTGTCAGACTAATGCACCATATATTTCATATGAACATCTGCTTAGATAAGGCAATATACACAATGTTATACAAGCAAGATGAAGAGCAAAGAAGTGAAATCTGTCTGATGTTATGGTTTGGTGTGACTGAACAGCCATCAAGGTTTGGTTTTCTTCATCTTCTTCTCAGCAGCAAGCTGAAAACTGGAGCACGCCAGATAATCACAGTAATGGGAGTGCTCGTCTCTCTCCTTTTGTCAGCCAATGTAGTGCAGCGTCTTCCTCGAAAGAGAAACCAAACAGCACTTTACAGCTTAAATAAATCGCTTTAAACAGCTTTTTTTCCTCCTTCTTCTGTTTTTTTGTTTTTGCAGTCGCATTCAAAGTTCCAATAACACAATGTCTGTGTCTCCGTCGTCTGTTAGTCCTCTGTTTGGACTGCTTGGCCGCACACAGCCAAACTTACACTCAGATGTCCACTCAAATTGCACTTACCAAGTCCAACCTAGTATTCTTTTTTCGTTTTCTTTTTTAGGTAAAAGTGTTTCCCCCAAAATGAAGCAACGTTATGTGAGTATATGATGTTGTTGTAATAATACTGGATATGTCTGAAGGCTCAGTTAATGTCAAAATTCGTCTTTAAAGCATCATGAAAGCAGCAAACCATTTCAACCCAACAACTGAGTCTTCAGTGAAAGCCTAACCCACCTGAACCCCAAAGGTGGTATCACTGTTCATCTGATCCCAGCAGTTCAGTCACAGGGCCGTTCACAAACAGGGGCTAATGGGTATTAATTCATATTGACGGGTACTGAATTCTAGTGCTTTCACAGAGACGGGTAGAAAAGCCATGCATTGAGTCGAGGTTGCGGGAAAGGGGAAGGCGGAGATGCAGAGCACTTTTGGACAAACTTTCCCAGAATGCCGTGTTCCACAGGATATCCTGCACAGGGGAAAGGGGCGGGGTTGCATTGCAGGGAGCGTAGGGGGCGTGTCCTCAGGTCTGGTCCAGCCATTCAGCTCGTTTGGGAGCCTTGCACGTGTGTATGTCTACAGCTTCCTCACAGTCCTTACACTCCACAGAGCAGCACCACTTGAACTTGCACTCGCACTTGGTGATTTGCTTGACTCTCGTGGTGTCGTAGCCACGCCCACAGCACATGACCTCACAGCCGTCTGTGCCGCGCGATGTCTTATTGCAGACCCGTCCGGCTGTGCCCAGGGAACCTGCAACAGAATGGCAAAACAGAATTTACTGGTCCCGTTTCACTTCTCTGCTACTTACTCAGCTCTAAACACAAGGCTGTCGTCAGATATCGATAGAGTCACACTGATGATTTACAGGTCTAAACTTGTGTATAAAATACCATACACTAAAAGTGTTCTGAATTATTTAGATTGATCATAATTCAACGGACTCAGTCATCCTTATCTACACTGTTTGGCCTTCCCCTCCTGTTTTCATATCTGAAATTCATCTGGTTGCAACATGGCTGCACTTACGCATTGGCTCCTTTTGTTAGGAGCTGTCAGCAAAAGTAAAACCTAATTTCCTAAAAAGTTAAGACATTGTGTATGTTTTTTTTAATGAATACATAATTTAGAGCTTATAAAATATATATATATAAAAGAATATTGCAGGTTTTTAAGTAACATAGGCTGCTGTCCAAATTAAGTCTTTTTCAGGCAATGACTTGCTTATTTCAGGAAGACAACAGCAAACCACATCCTGCATGTATTACTGCAGCACGGCCCCACCAGGCTGCCTGCAGTGCAGAAAACATTCAGCGCATTATAAAATGATGCAAAGGAGGCCTTGATATCTAACAAGAATGGGAAAACATTTTAGATCTGCAGCAGTCTGCTTAGCTCCCAAACATTTACAGTGTTGCTAGAAGAAGAGCTGAAATAACACAGTGGTAAACATGACTCTTATCCAGGTTGTTTTTAAATATATTGCAAACATAAAATTAAACCTTTAGCATCTTGGTTTTGTTTTTTTAAAAAAAAGAGACATTTCTCAAGCACACACAGTTTAGCACACCCAGCATCCCTCTCGCCAGATACTTGGCATCAGGTGGCAAGACATAACGAGACCGAGACAACAGGGAAAAACATTAGGAAGAGCATGTAGCAGTTAGGTCACGTCTCCCGATGGCTGACCAATCACCTGCCAAAGCAAACTGTCTTTGGGAAGTATAAAGAGGATGAAAATTGTGCCATAGAAGGTATGAAGTGATTCTGGCACAAGGATAAACATGGAGGCAAGCAGGTAACGTCAGCCCTGCAGGAGCACACCTGGATCCAATGTGTTGAACATCTGATAAATATCTTTGTCTTGTTTTTCAAGCAACCAAAATCTTTATTAGAAACGTGGCTGCGCAACAAAGAGGCAGAGCTGCATGTCTGAATTATAAAATGAAAATGAAATACAATAAGATATGAATATATGATCAGAAGATAGGTACTCTGGCTGCTAAAAACAGAAATATGTAAGTACAACAATTTACTTTTTTTTAAAATTCACCATCTTTAAGTACGTCCTTTAATCAAGTTTATCTTTGCCTTTGCAATCACTGTAATACAAATAATAATCTTTTTTTAAATTTCTGCAACAGATGTCAGAGGTGTGATCAGTGCAACGTGTTGGCCAATAGTGAACGTATCGTAGCGCTCGGTGTGGCCATTGCCGTTTCATATCGTCTGTGTCTTATGTGAAAGTCACCCCAAACGAGATTAGCGCTCATGTTTGGTGTGAGAAGCTCCCTGTTTGAACTGCTACCTATCACAACAAGCTGCCCGTAGAACAACAAACCCACACACACAACTATGCGGTGTTGGTAGAGTGGCCTATAGTTACACTGCCTTTCCCAAGCCACTGCTCCCTTTGAAGCCACCCTATGTGTGTGTATGGGTGTGTGTGTGCGGGTTAAATGGACAGTGGAGCGTGACAGACAGACAGGCTCTCACACTCTGAGGCCCACTTTGGCCTCCAGCTATGCTTAGTTCAGACAGACAGAGAGGGAGAGAGACTGTGACAGACAGAAATTAAATTAGCTGCTTGTGTCCCTAGGCTGTGGATTCCACTGGGAAGGTGAGAAAGAGGGGGAGGACAGATGAGGGGCAAAGGAAAAGGCAGACAAAGGGAGCAAGGGTGAGGGAGAACTGGGAAGAGCTTCTCGGTGATGCGGGCATTGATGTCAGTGCCCCAAAAACTGTCTGATAGTAATGCATCCATCAAAGAGCCAATCAGAAACGGACATAAATGATCAGGTGCGTTGTGCAAAGGTTGATGAAGACATCCCCGGACCATGGGCTCATGTGTATATGTGTGTGTGCGTTGACAGAGACTGACAGAGGTCAGGTGGTCACGGCCGTCAACGGCTGTTTCCCCAGGGTACAAGGATATTAGCTTCCACAGACATCACACAGGCTGTGTTATCTGACTACCATTACACACACACACACACACACGGACACACACAAACACACTAGTCATGCATGAGTATACACACAGCATACACATAACACCACTAAAACATAACACAGTCGGGGCAATCCATCAACATCCATGAGAAAATGCTTCCCCGTCTTTCAGTTCTGCCGTCTTACCTGCTGCTTTGTCTTGCAGGCAGTAATCCGGGGAGCTCTCAAAGTACACCAGGTCATTTTTGGTAGGCTTCCTGAAGTCCTTGTTAGCTACAGTGAGACCTGTCCCATCTTGATTCATCATCACCTCGATAGCCCCGTTGTATTTTCTCCTCAGGTAGTCACCCGTCTTCCTGAAGTCTGACATAGCATTCCAGCATGTCCGTAGCGTACAAGAGCCGCTCACTCCGTGACATTTACACTCCAGCTTCATGAAGCGCTTCACCGCCTAAGTGAAGGAGATTTTGCAAATTCTCAGAATGCAGCACCACTGCAGGATTTTTTATTTTTATTTTCTTTTATGCAAATTATGACCTCTTACTACACCCAATGTCTTGTGGGTAGTTTTAGCTTTGTCAGCTCAGGTTTTGAGTTAATTAGCTTGTTTTTTACTGAATTTCCCAACGTCACTGCCATCAGCAAATTACCATGGGGCTGGATGCCATTTCCAGAAAGAGATGTTCTACTGAATTTTGTAATGAATCCGATTCACATCGGATTAGAATTAACATATGAAGACAACACCGTTTTCATCTCTGCCTGGATGGTTTCTACGGTGGCCCTGAGAGGTCAACCACACTGCAATTTAAGAAAAAAACAGCAAAAACACACAAGACACAGTGGAAGTGTTTTTGAGAGACATTAATGTGACGAAACAGCTGCAGAAGTGACAAAAACCAAAACATGTGAAGGATCGCACTGAGACAGAATGTTTGGAGAAAAAGAAATGCAGGGTAACGTGTGTTTTATTCACTAGACTCTAATAAGACTGTGGGTAAATGTTATACAATTATTGATTTGTTGTTGTGCTCTTCCAGATTATTTAAGATGTCAAAATCTTAATCTGGGACACCCCCACCAACCCTAAGTCCCAACAGTCCAAGTGAATGTAAACAGTGCTAAAACTCTAAAACTTGCAACTGTTGTGTATTTATGAGTTGCTAAATAATAAGCCATACACAGAGCACTGACCCAGGCTCTATGCATGAAGGTGCTGCAGCCGTGCTTTTAAGTGGAAAAGAGCAAATATGCTGCATTGCTGGCTGTACATGACTGTTTCTATCCTGCTAATAACCAAAACAAATCCTGTTTTCACTTTTAAGACTTTACCACGGGGCGATCGTGGCTCAAGAGTTGGGAGTTCGCCTTGTAATCGGAAGGTTGCCGGTTCGAGCCCCGGCTCGGACAGTCTCGGTTGTTGTGTCCTTGGGCAAGACACTTCACCTACTACCTACTGGTATTGGCCAGAAGGGCGGATGGCGCGATATGGCAGCCTCGCCTCTGTCAGTCTGCTCCAGGGCAGCTGTGGCTACACCTGTAGCTGCCTCCACCAGTGAGTGAATGTGTGTGTGCTTTGGGATTCCTAGGGGGGGACTAGTAAAAGCGCTATACAAATACAGGCCATTTACCATTACCACTGCAACGCGCTAACTCGGGAGTGAAGTCACTCCTGAATTCTGACATGTGAGTTCTGAGTTCCCTCTTTGGGTTGTTTTTGTGAGATTTTTTGTCCATTGTGTTTTATTGAACTTTAATATGTTTATTTGTGCTTTTGCAGCATTTTTCTATTTTGCTCCTGTTTTCTTAATCAGCAGTGTTTTTAACCTTTCAGGGCCACCATAGTTTTCACATGTAGATTCAGTAACAATGTAACTGTGAAAGCCACTGATGATTATCCAGTTCGGGAACATAAAACTGAAAGTGTCTGTTTGCTTTTAAATGTTGTTAAATGTACGCTTGAAACATCCACATCAGGGGTTCCTTATATTCAATGTGTCTTAATGCATAGCAGTCACACACTTACTGTTCTGCCACAGCGGTTGTTGTGTAGGTTCATGAGTGCCCGAGCATCTCGGACCGTTCTCTCTTTGGCATCTATGAAGGTTTTGGCAAATTTTATCCCGTAGT
Source organism: Simochromis diagramma (assembly GCF_900408965.1). NCBI lineage: Eukaryota > Metazoa > Chordata > Actinopteri > Cichliformes > Cichlidae > Simochromis > Simochromis diagramma. Next base: position 1,373,951 of record NW_024387152.1, on the reverse strand, counting down.
TGATGTTATCGCTACAGCCACCCCAGTCAAATTCTCCTCTATCGTCTTTATCTCGTCCGCGTTTGTGTGGGTCGCAGTTGCACGTCCTCAGCTCCCCCTGGCTGCAGGCTCGAGTGAGCGCGTAGACCACTCCTGCTGAGGAGATGGCATAGACGAATGCTGCTTCACGGCTGCCTGAGAGTAAAAGCAGAAAAGCCAAATGAGAAACAGAGGTTAGATGGGGGTAGAGGTTAGAATAACATAATCCGTTTCTGAATACGGAAACTGCAGTTACTCATATCATGCCATGCAATAGATTCTCTGAGTTCCAAAGACTTTGCAGCCCACATGTTATCATGCATACACAAATATACATAATGCTATGACAGGGCCTAGGTATGAGGACACTGAAGGTGCAGCTGACAGGGCATATCAGGCTTGAAGTAGAGTATACACCAGCTCTGTTTAAATATTATCATGGAAATAATCCTAGCTGTGGGGCTCTCCTCTGCTCACATAAATTGTTTGAATACAGACACAGTGATACCCCATTAATCAGCGCCAGGGTGATGTCATGACAGCATTATCTACCATTGCTCTGCTCATCTGTTCTTTTCTGGTCTCTTTCGTTCTTTAGAATATGACTCATCTTTTGTTTGGCCAAAGACACAGAGAGAATTAGATATAGTGTTTGGTCACAGTTGCTTTTTGCAGCACCTCCGGGAATGAACAATCCAAAAAACATGGCAGCAAGAGGCAAGGAGCTTCTTCATTTTTAGACAGTTTATCGACGGGATAAAAACCATTTTTATTTGGTGTCTCTGTGCTCAAAGTTCAAAACAAACAGGAGAACCTGAAATGAAGCTGAAATGAGGTCGTTAATCCCTATTTTTAAAACTGGCTGCTAGTGAATTTCACAAGCAATAACTTGGCTATTTGGTCTGTCAGTTTGCCCAGGTCAGGATATTTAAACAGAAATTAGCCATGAAAGTCGATAAAGATAAAAGCCCTAATGATTTCACAATCTCGCCCTGAGAAAACAAGTGGCATTTAACAAAAATCCAAAAATCATTAGTTGGATGGACTCAGTGAGCATCATCTTTGACCCTATATTGATATTATAATGTATTATATTGTTCTTAGAACATTCAGCTCCTGGAAGTATAAACCATAATTGACACATTTGCATTTTGATCCAACGTCCTCAGGCTAGAAAAGCGCTCAGGTTTATTTCTCATGTTCATGTTTGATTTGCACTTCATATCTTTAGCTGAACCACCGCGTGCGCCCTCCTTTTAAAGATGTTTGCATTTGTCTGATAACCTGGAAGAAGCTAGGATACAGTAATGCTGACTGCATTCATCAGAAGCGCTTTTGCATTTCAAGCTTTTAGCACCTAGCTGCATTAGTGAAGCGAGACCTTCTTCTCAAAATGTGTCAAAGGATTAAGTTTCACGAAATGAAAATACCAGCACTTTAGCTAACTAAGGGTGGGACACTTCACATTCACCCTGCTCCTTAAGAGTTTGTGCGATCCAACCTGCATGCTCTGTATTCACTGGAGTGTCCCATTTCGTCTGTGAGGAGATGGGGGCAGCGGGGGTGGGGCGGGGTTGTATGTGGGAGAGGGCTGAGGAGGGCACTGCTGGTCATCTTTCAAACCTGCGATGTTTGTCTGACAGTGAGAATATCTCTCTAAATATTTACATCTACATTACTGTTTATTCCTCTCCACCCCACACACACATGCAGCCTTTATCTCCATATCTGCTACTTTTTGTTCCATGCATCATCAGCCCCCACACATGCTTGGGATAGCAGTAGCAGGCCACGGAAAGTCAGCGATGTCAGAAACCGAGTTCGCGGAGACAAACATCTTTTCGTGCAACCTGCGCCCCGACACAACAGTGAGCAGCTGCTAATGGAGGATTTCCTTCTATGCAACAAAGAGAAACAAAAAGCATAATCCATGCATATAATTTGAAGGATTAGCATCACAGTGACACTCCTTGTACCTGCACCCATGCTACATTCAGAATGCAACAATAGTCATTTAGTGCTGAGAAAGCATTTGGGAAAGAAAATCATTATGAATAACGTATCATTTAATCTTTAATGCTAAATCACCAGGTGATTGTTCTCACTTGTAAAGGTCTTCAAGAGGATGATTTACACATCCGCTGCCTTAGCAAAATATGTATGGGACTGTGCCTTTGTGTATGCATGACTGTGCAGCAAAGTTGAAATTTCTGGCAGGGGCTGAAAAACCAAATGACGACAATTCCACGTCTTGATGTGTGTGTGTGTTTATTGATGAGGCATAAGCATTACAACAGTCCATTACTGACTGTAAACACGGCGTACTAGCATACGTAAAGTAGGAAAAGCAAGAGAGAACAAAGAGAAGTGAAAGAAAAGGAAGAAAAACTGAACGAGAAAGGTGAAAATGAGGATTCCCATAGTCACAGTCAGAGCTTGGCTTCACCCTCCATTCCCTCCGGCATCACATTTACTTTCCACACACACGCAGACTTACTCCTCAGCAGGACACGTCCAAAGACAGTGTGGTCACGGTCCAGTGTGCTGCAGTTCCATCGATGGTGTCTGAACTGGTGCTGGCACTCTCTGATCCACTCTTTGGTTCCCTCCCCAATTGCCTGCATGATGTCAGGGTGGCGTTGGCAAAGCTGCCGCTGCTTGTTCACCAGGCCGGGGATGTTGTCACAGATTACACGGGCACCGAGTGCGCCGATATACCTACGATAAACAAACAAAAGGGGGGCAAACACATTTAGAGCTATTTCAAACTGAATCCACCATCCCCTGGCCATGCGTACTCAAAAATCAGCAGGCAAGAGCGATTGATTATATATTGTAACTGATTGCTAAACCCTGGTGCCCTTATGAGAACATGTAGGCACAAGTGGAAACACGCACCTATAGGTGGTGAGCGGCAGTTCCAGTCCTCTGTAAGTCAGAGTTCACTACACTTAACAGTTTAAGGTTTGCGAGTAGGAGGGGAGTGGAAACCATTTACTCCGCTCTCCAAATAAATAAGCACTTAACCTCTCCCCACAAGACCTGTGTGTGTACGTGTGTTTAAATGTTTCCCAAAGACATAGTTGAAATCATGCTGTCACAAATCAGAGCAGGACGTCTGGGGCCTCCAATAACCCTGTCAAACTAAGAACCCATTTACTCACTTTATTCCTCTCTGTCCTCTGCCTGATTGCTCTCATCTTGCTCACTGTTCCCCTGCATGCCTCGTGCAGTCTCTCTCCCTCGCCATAATAAAACAGACTTTTACAATGTCCTATCAAGATAAATGGTGCATTGAGATTGCCCAGAATAAACTCTAATTGTGATAGGCCTCTCGGTGTGTGTGCGTGAGCGCGAGACCTCTTGCAGCTTCGTAGTCACAAGGCTTTGGCGGTTCAGTGAGGAGAGGCCAGGGAGCCTGTAGCTGTGTGGCCATGTTTTATGAGGCCGGGCAAGAGGATGGAGACTGGAGACTCTACACTCCCCAGAGAGGGATTAGAGGGGAGGGAAAAAAGAACAGAGTGCTCATCAAAGGAAAGTGCCAGAGCAGCAATTCACACTTAATTTTCTCTCTTCGCTCTCGCCCTCTTTCTGAGAGTAAGGAGGACTTGTGGATTTTATAGGATAGTAAATCATTATCCACAGGTCTAAAACAACTTGCTGCACTGTGGGTCACCAGAGAAAGACGACTGGGACACATGGTGACACCGAGCTGTGCTCTGATTTTAAATGACACAGACAGAACTTGTTACTAATGCAAAAGAAAAAGAAAACAGACCAAGTAAATATGAAATTACTTTTCTTTTCTGTTACATATAAGGAACCCAAGTTAAACTTCTGATAGAGGCACGCACAAAGGATGAATGTCAGCAACGCACACTCACATCTCTGTTTTATTGTCCCCTCCCAATTAATACAGCAAAGTCTTCATTTCGGATGAACATATACAGCAATTTTATTAAATCGAACATATTATTTTGCTCATTTCTCAAGTGGCTACAACAGCCCGCAACATTTTTGCTCCCACCCTAAGGTGGTACAGCTCCTGCTCTGTCCATGTCACCTCTCAGCAGCCTTCCACCAAAAACAAACAACTAAATAAATCTATGAATAAATATAAGGAACAGTTAGAGGAAGCAGTATATCTCCTACACACTGAATCCCACCCAAAGTCAGTAATGCCAAGTCAAAGCCTCTACCCATAACTGCTTTCAATCTACACAAACTATTAGGCATTCCATCATCGCTGCGCCTGCCCACACACAGACACTTCTCCTGTAAACACACTCACAGGCATGGACATTTTCACTTATGTTAGTGCGCAGGCAGTGAGATATTTTTTAACCCGTTCGCCTACGCGCTGCGCGGCTGGTTTGGGTGGTGTTTTAGTGAAGTCATGTGTGTTTGTGAGTGGTACCTGGTGAATTAATGACTGCTGTGCCTCGTCCAATGCGGGCTCCAGCTGAGCCGAACACGCGCTCAGCCAACAGCGCCGACATAAATTACGTTTATCGCTCTATTATTATTCCGCAACATGGCAGGCCAGCACACCGACACGAAGAAAAGGCATTTTAGAAGTTTGAATCTTACTCATGAACTCATACGATTTTCTTTTTCTTACTTTAACGTCCTGTCCTGCTCTTTGCTCATTTTCGAGTCAGTTGGAATTAAATTGGACGATGACAGAAAAGCGCATTAAGAGTTTTTCTTCACACTCACTACCTCGTAAAATCAGTCGTGAGCGCAATCTGTGGTGGCAGATATGCGACTATTATAACCCAGCACATTTAGATTCTGCACAAAATTTTCTAAACAAAAAAAGAAAAGAAAGGAAAAAAGAGAGTATTAAAATGTTGCCATCAGTTCCGATGAGAGAAGCACTGTCAGCTGTGCAGTGCGTCCGCGATAATAAATTAACTGATCCAAACCCTCATAACCGCCTTTTCTGTTCGCTGCTGGAAAATTAGCTGGAATGAAGGTTTTTGGGGGTTTTTTGTTTCTTTTTTGCTTTCGGGGAAAAAGCGATTAAATAATCTTCATAAGTTACAGTTGATCTCGCTTTGGATCCCTGAACAGTTTTCTAGGGAAAGAAAATAGAGCTGAGTTAAAGCTTCAGTTTCGTTAGAATAATCCGTTATATTTTGTGGCCATTTTAAATTGTATCATTTAAAATCGTTATGCTAAATTATCATTAGCGTAATAATGATGATGATGTAGTAAATAAATCAGTGTAGCAGGCAGGCCAGTATGTGTGATGGATGCAGACTCACCACCATGAGGAGTCCACCCGAGGCGTCACAAGCAGCAGCAACAACAGACACGCGCAATAAATCCTCGAACTGGCACCGGCGTTCTGGCATGAAGAAGATCGGGGTGAGAGTCTAGCTCCCGCCGGCGAACCACAGCGCTGAATCTGAGCTGCACGGAGACTGGGAATCCTGTTTAACCCCAACATGACTTTTCCTCACTTTTTTTTTAGCCCAAATGTACCAAAAAAGACCACAAAAAAAAAAATCAAATCTCAGAAGAAACTCCAAACTTCACTTGATATTGTGAGGTGTGAGAGTAGCCGTGCAGCAGGGAGGCCTCATTATCCAATGTTTGGCTTCATGTAGCGCGGCTGTCAGCAAAGAGAGGAGCGCGTTGTCGGTGCCATGTGCGCACCAGACTCTCCACTGAGAGCTTCTGGATGCCAACTGGAGGTTTACCTGGAGAGGCGAGCAACAAGTGTCGGTAGTTAGTTCCCGCACAAACACTTATCCTTGTTTTCGTTTTGTTTGTTTGTTTTGTTTTTAACTTGGTTCAGGGGCAAAAGTAGGGTCCGAATCAGCGCTGGAGCCAAGTGTTTTCAGACGAGAGACTGCGGTTCTGTCGGCTGTGTGCTGGGTCGGATGCTTGCACCGGATCTCTCCTTTATTAGTGCACGGTGGACAGTGTCCGAGCTGAGAGAGAGAAAGAGAGAGAGACATGAGGGAGGGTTCGCGCTGATAGCTCCTCTCGCTCATTGGGCAGAAGAAGGGGTTACAGAGTTTGACGAGGAAAGAGATATTAAAAAGGATGGATGGAGAAAGGTGCGCGCGTGTGTGTGCGTACGTGTTGGGTGGAGGGGTGGTGATGATGCTGAGGTGGAGACGGTCCTATTGTGCGCCGTTGATCCGTAACCACAGACAGAAATGATTATAACTAATGACGGCGCCTTTGTTTTACAACCCAGTAAAATCAGATAATTCACTCCTAAAAATATTTTTTACTTTTTATTAAAGGAGTTTTCGATTTTAAAGACTATTTTTTGAAATGTTTTTGTATATATCTTTAAAAAAAAAACACATATTGTGTGCCAGTCATTAATAATTTTAGTGACCCAGTATTGTGCTGTTTCTTCTGTATCCTGTTGCTTATTATGCTGTTCCTGCCCTTTTCAAAAACTTCATTTTGAAAGATCGATCATAAAAGAGACTAAAATAAACCTCCAGCCCAGAAAAACGTTTATCAGATATTGTTATAAATTACAATGATTTGTAGGCTGATAAATAAATAAAGTAGTTCAGTGAGAGAAGTCATTATACATATTATTATATTACGCCTAAATATTTATGAAATCTGCTCCACTTAAAGCCGAGCAGAAGGAGAAAAAACAGGGAATGTGCGATTAGAAGAACAGAGCCAAATCGTCCAGTGGAACAGCACTACGGCCTAAATACGAACCACATGTGTAAGTCAGAGAGTGCTGAGGCAGCGCTGGATACACACACACACACACACACACACACACACACACACACACACACACACACACACACACACACACACACACACACTGTGTCTGGAGTTTACCACTCTCACCTTCATTCCCATGTTTGTTTGTGCGTTCGTGTTGTCTTCAGGTTTTGGCCGTTGTCCTGTCATCCTCTCAAATCACTCCTGACAGATAAAAAGACCTCGGAAGCATCCAGAGATCTTTCACAAGCTCAAGAACCACTTCTTGACTTTTTGACATGCACAAATTCAGTTTTCATCAGCCCGGAGCTGAACATTTGTAGGCCTCTGACGTTGGAAAATAGGAATACCGCAGTTGCTTCAGCTGACCCCATTAATTCTAGCAAACGCGTAAACAAATCGGGAAAAATCCCTGTCGGAATTGAAACTATTAGAATTAGCAATAGCTGCTGCAAAGTGTTACTTCTTCAAAAGCTTGAGAAAACAGTTCCCCGTGTTTATGCCAAAGCTGGTGTTAAAGCTAAGCTACTTTTGTAGACATTTGTATTTCTGCTTAGAGCTGGCCAGACAGGCAGCTACTGTCTTTGTTTTCAGAGAGAAGCACATGCACGACCAGACAGGGCAGAGTGGGTACAGGTTTGCGAGAGGTGAGGCAAAGAAGCTAAGCTCTGGAGAATATTTGTGCACTGCAGTTTAGCTCACAATTTTCTGCAAAATCAAAAGGTATTAGGGAAGCACAAACACGGCTGAGTTATGCTTTCCCTCCTGGGGCTGGAGCTGGAACAGACTTTCTCCCTCTCTTTCCCTCTCCCAGCCTGTGAACTTGACCCCAGCTTTCTCTTCATAAACAATAACAGAGTCAAGTGCCTCCTTGTCAGTTGGAAGAAAAGTTTGCCCTGATGTACGGGGTCCAATCTGGCAACCATCTCCTCAGAAGAGAAGTACTGAAGGGGGGTTGCTTTGTTTAAACGCTGAGGTGAAAGGGGGATAAAGGTGAGATTTACAGAGGCTGAAGGTTAGGACTAATCTAGTTAAATTATATTTCGATAAATTGTAATAGCTTGGGACTAATTTCTGATGGAAAAGTTGCTGCTGGAAAAAGGACTGGCTTGAATGGGAGACCTAGAGGCATGCAGTGAAGCTGGAAGAGTTATGTTGTTGGATGCCACCAGCCAGGCAGCCCAGGGATGAGCTCAGCGTGTATTCCCATCCCCTGGCAGGCTGCAGGAGGGAGAACAGCCTGTCGTCAGGCTTGGCAGATTCCCATTCGGATGGGACAGGTGGAAGAGAGACAAAGACGTACGTGAACTGAACGGAAAAGCTGAGACATCTTCCAGACTGATACCAAGAACTCCATTCGAAACAGTGAAGTGACTCATTTGCTACAAGTCCAATTTTTTAATCATCTTGTCTAGATAAGTTTTTTGATCAGACATCTTTGTTGTCTGCGCGTTACACACGTGTTACAGTATTTGGAATGAATCCGTTTTGTGATTTTCAGGGTTTGGTTGGGTTTAGGCACAAAAGCAGCCTAATCAAGTGTTGTAAAAGAGCGTAGTTTGAATTTGATTTTGAAGACATCTGATTTGGGTTAAAATGACGTCTTCACTAAGGTTTGGAGGCCGTTATCTTCATGGTTACAGTAATAAATACTTGGATAAAGTTAGGGATTAACCATCGTCATGTTGACTGTTAAATTGAAAGAGGAACAAGCAGCAGTCTTCTCTGTTTGTTGATCCATTCACGCACGCCAGCCTCTTCTCCACACAAGAACGTCACCTCACTTCCTCCTTTGCTCCCAGTAAAATTTGTACAGACGCATAACGGCACTCGCCGATGTGTTTAAAGACAATTTCCTTGTTTGCCTTCTCATAAAGCACTTTGAATATGTTATAACCTGGTTTCCCATCCAGAGAGCATCGTCCATGCTTCACAGAAAAGAGTTAGAAAAGAATATCCATGACCTTTGGGGATCTCAACATTTACTTCTGTTGTTTCATTTACTGAAGAGAATTGAACTGTGAACTACACAGTGATCCTCTTTCCTGTTCCAGCATAGCTTTTGAACAATCACCATCTCACGCAACTCGCTACTGGATCCTGTCAACGGGACATCGTAGCCTCTCCATTGGCTGAGTTGTCGCTCTATAGGCTGAGTTTTATTCAAATGGACCATATTGTTCAGCTCAGAGTGCATGAAGCTTCTGTTTATAATCATAATACTGATCATTTTAGATTATTTTACTGGAACTTGTCTTAATTTCTTGTAAAGTAAAGTAATGTAAAGTAGGCATGGTGATAAGATGAACTAGCCTAGTTACCTGAGTAAACAACAATCATCCTGAAATCCTTTAGCATTATGTATAGATCTAATGAAAGGTCAGAATACTACCACACTCTAAAAATATACAGTCCTAAAGGGACGGACAAATCACAAAGTGTGTGTGCACGTTGGCACACATGCATGCAAGCCACCCGGAGAACTAGATCTGAGTCTTGTAAATTTAGATCTGTGGACAAAGATGAAGTACCTTGAACAAACACAGCTTCACTGGAACTCCAGAAGCTTCTGAAATGTCTGGCCAGCGCTCAAAGAAGGTGTCAGAACTTATTTTGAACCACTTCACCCCTTGGTGCAAACTGTGCAATATTAGACATGTCCATTGAGAGAAAAATTGTGTTTGCACGGGTGTAAAAACTTTGCATGCACGCACATATCCGTGACTGCTACTCTGTGCACCCTCGTGTTACATCATGGTTGGCCCCTAAGCTCTGCATACTTGTATACTTGTGAGCTTTTCCTTCTTTATCCTCAGGACAGCCTGTCATTAATAGATTTTATAGCTGCCATGAACACTCGTAAGTGTCCATAGATGTGCTTGTGATAACTCTATAATAGAACGTTTGCTGGGTCGCTGGAGGATGCCGTCATGCTAAACAGGTCCGAAGCATGCACTCACATAAACATGTACAGAAAAGAGAGCAGGTGACACAGATGACATCAAAGAGATGCCCAGGTCTGCATGGCCTCTTTGATGTTTAATACATCTCAGGCCCTTCTTTGGAAAAAACAGGTATGCCCCGGGCAATGCAAAGACTGATACGCACAGAAAAACACACAGCGATCAACTTGCTGCCTAGATACCGCGTTTCTATTCGCAACGTTTACTTTTTAAAGAGTCAGATGTTTGAAAATGATCTCATTTGAAATTTACCTTAATAAATGTTGGCCAGCTTTACGGCACACACAGAGTCCTTGTTCCATCTGAGTGACTCTGACTTTGTGCTGAGTAGTTTCCTGTTTTAGTGAGAAACCGTCTGCGTGACGTACGCTGCAGGTCATAGGCAGCTGGTCACATGGTGGCTGGCTGAGGTAGCACAATGAAGAGTGAATCAGTGAATTGAACACTTGTGCAGTGGATATTGTTACTGAAAGAAGAATGTAGCAGTTTGTGATTTTCATTTATTATTTTGAAGTTTAAGAAATCTGCCATTCTGGGTCAAAGAAAAGGAAAACCCAGGTACGTTCTGTAATAAGGCTTTTGCATAGTTGTGTACGGGTAGATGATTGTAGGGATATGCAGATGACAGCTAAATTATCAGTTTTTCATAAGCATTTCATATAAGCTTGATTAATTAATAAAACATGGTTTCTGCAATAACACTTTCTGAATATTCCCCTCTGATTTTCTAATACATCTATTAGTGGAATCATGACAACTGATATTGATGATAACTATTACTTCACCCTAAACTATCAGTAAAGCATTCATGATAATATAGTTTTAAAAACCTGCTTGCTTTCATGTCTGTTCCCCTGTTCGTGTCCATCCTCTCATTATGCTGTGTATTTAAGTTTTCCTCTGTTGTCATCTCGTCGTCATTGCCTCCTCGATTGTGCCCTGTTTGCTCTGTTATGTCATCAGTTCTAGTTTTCAGTTTAGGTTGCTTTTCTTGTCATTTTTTATTTTATTTCCTGAGCTCGAGCTATAAAGCTGTTCAAGTTCTGTTAAGCCTCTCTGTCAAGTCCTTTTGGGACTACACCATCTCAAGACAGTATTCAGCAGCAACAGGTGGATATACGGTGGCCCAGAGAGGCCAAACAGACTGCAACTTAAGGAAACACCAGGAATAAGAAAAACGCTGCAAAAGCACACAAAACACAACAGAAAAAGGAAAAACAGATTTCCAAAAGCACAAGGGAAGTGTTTCTGGTGTTTCCGTTGTCGTTTCTCCTATTTCCATTGTGTTTGTGTGCAGCGTTTTTCTTATTGCGCTGCTTTTGATATAACCAATGTTGGGAAATTTTGCATGATTTGTCTGAATGGGTGATTGTAGATTGAAGTGTATATCACTCCTAGCTCTGGCTAAGACTGAAAGAAAGAGCCATTCACTGGTTAATAGGTGTCTAAGATGACTGTTTCCCTCATACTTTGGCATAAAGTGAAAATACAGATTAAATGAGAGCTGTATTAGACCTACAGCAAATTCACAAGTTGAAAAGAATCATGACTGAAAGTGACATTTAATATCATTCTGTTCCTGCCATTTAATTTAAGAACTTCATGAAATAACGATACTCTGCCTTTACAAACACTGGGGAAAGATTTGTTCTAAAGAGCTGGATTTGAGCGTGGTAGTGGAATACCACGTAATACAAGTCTAGAAATTCCATGATCAGCTGTAAGTGGTCTTATTGGAGAATAGAAACAGTTATTAACCACAGCAGCTCAGCTACAGAGTGGCAGGCTGTATACATTTCCAAACCTCCTGTGGCATCAACATCAGCACAAAAACTGTGCACAGGGAGCTTCATGGCATGAGTTTCATTACTCGTCTCTGTCATATTTAAAGCTGTTGCTTCGTCTGAGAAAAGGGGGAAAAAAACCTGAATGGAGGTTTAATAATCATGTGCATATTTCTGCCTTGATTACTGTATATAACAAGTAACTCTGATCTGGATTAGGTTCACTAAGCCTCCCTGGTGTTTTAGTCTCATAAGTCTTACCTTAAAAACTCCTTCTACACGTAGAAAGCTATAAGCTGAGGGGAGTTGGTGTGTGCTACATCAGTTGTGCTTTTCGAGGTCATTCCAGCAGATTCCATGATGAATTAAGAGCCGTTCATTCTGCTCAGACCAGTTTAAAAAAATGGATCCTAGAGAATTTAATCCCCCAACTCACACCACAGTACATACAGGAATCAATGTTCTTAATAGAGCATGAATGTGTACATAATCCATGCATGTAATATGTAGTATTTCAAAATATTTGAATATGTACATGCAAGCTAGCGTTTTCCTAGCTTGTTTTCCTCTTCTCCTTTCAATTGTTCTTGACGGTGAGGTATTTTTATACTCATGTTGAAAAAAGTCACAATATGAATGTTCTGGACATTCATTTCTTTAAAATTGATAATTAAACAGAATAAAACACATGAATGTGTTCCCTTCTCTGGATTTAACTCCTTAATGAGCTCTTTGTGACCTGTGATGGAGTCTCTGTGAATTTTCTGTGATCCATCAAAATGTGTGATTGGTTTTCATTTTTGTGTTGAAGGTTGTACAGGTTGCCTGGTATTTTAGGTTGAATTCTTGAGTGGAGGCCATCATGGCCCTTTGGCACACGGATATGTGGCGAGGGCTCTGAGTTGTAGGAGAGGTCCCTCCACGCCCTGAGTGATGAGAGCAGGGTTTAACCGGCTGCAGGTGTGCTCAAGACAGGCGGGTTGGGCCTTTGAAGTGGAAGCCAACTGGGACCCCAGCCCATCTCTGACCAGCAGCCAGAACAGACACATTCGCTTTCAATTAACACTCTCCCTTCTTTCCCAATCCCTGCTTTTTATGCTTTGTGCACATTTTTTGTGCTAATATATGTTCAATAAAAAAGAGCATGAAAGTTGTGGTGGGGTCGTGTTCATGATTCAAGTAAATACTTATTCCTACTGAGCTGATGAAGGCGGTAATCTGCCTATGTGCATTCAGCTCTTGCTTCACCCCGTGAAGCTCAGGGCCAGGTTGGATGTCCAGAGGACTGCGAGTTCTCTGACACCCTGAACCCTCAGTCATCTTTATACAATGAAATCATGTTTCTCTGGTCACACTCACACCCTGTCTTCTAAATGAAATGCATCCCATATTTAGTGCTTCTACAAAACGGAAAAAGCTATACTAACCCTGCTACTTAAGAAGAAGAGTATAGCAAATGCTGTTGTGGCTTATAAGCTGTTTTCACGAAGCATACATGCTTACATGCCCCTCTCATTACAAAGAGTGAAAAGTGAAATAAATGGCGGTTTCGATGGTAAGTTCCCTATAGGCAGCTACATCTGGCTCCTGTTAGTCACAAGCGTATAAAAAAAAATGCGGTTAAGTCCCAGGCATTCTGTATTACAGACACACACACTGGGAGGTAAGAGTCCAGCATGGTGGTCACCCCCAGTACTCCCAGTCTATGCAAACCCAGCAGACAAAAAGGGGCTCAGACAGAGACTAGTATTGCTGGCACAAACAGTAACAATAACCCATATACAGCCTGTGTATGAAATATTAAACCCCCATATATTTGTACCTGCCGGCTTCTGCTGATATGTCTGCATGAGAGTCGGTGTCAATAACTGAAAAACGCAGCTCTGTCTGTAGAAGCAATAATGGACAAAACCACAGCAAAAGACTTAGAATGCAAAAGTGACTTTGTGGGAAGACACAGTCGCGCTCTATGCTGTGTTTGTTTGGGAGGGGGTTTGTGTGTGTGTTCCCAAAGCTCGAGCACCTACCCACAATGCAATTTGACCACCAACAGTTCAGGCTCAGTTTCCTGTGTGCTGTGTTTCTCGCAGCTAATGTCGCCTCAGGCAGAGAAAAGCAGACAACAGCGGTCTTGCACGCTTTCCTGACACGCTCAGCAAGTTCTCAGGTTTGACACCGTTTTGTTTGCAGTCGCATACGAGCTTTTTCAAGTTTCTCTGTTTCCAGGTTTTGCTCTGTGAGGGTTTTGTCATATCCATCCATTTTCTTCCGCTTATCCTATCAGGATCATAGAGAGGCTGGAGCTTCCCCCAGCTGCAATAGGGTGAGAGACGGGGTCCACCTTAGACATGTCGCCATTCCTTAGCTTGTAACATTAACATCAGTTAATTAACGGGTTTGTATTTTGAATTAAAAATGTACTTTTAGCTGCTCCCGTTGCAAAACCCCCAAAAGTTTTTGATTCTCAACTATTGAACAGATAAAGGAAGCTAAAATGTTTCACCATATACTCAAGTATAATGATAATAACTTTACTTGGACGCCCACGCCTGGTGAACTTTGGATTACAAGCCTGTAAAATGAATGAATATGAAAGCATGTCACCATTCAAAAGAAGAATGCAAAGATGATCAACAGGATGTAACAGATGTAAACATACAGTCACAGACAAGCAAGTGAACTCAAGACAGACTACCTCTACATCCCAGAAGTCCAAACAAGTCTGTGTACGCTTGGTGACACATTGCCGTGCGATGCTTCAGTACAATTGTGACTCACTGATCAGTCCTCGTTATCACAGCCGCTGATAGAGAAACTACTGACACAGACTTGAAGCATGTGCCGGGGTGTATAATGAGCATCTGATTGTGTAAGTGTAATGTTGACAAAATCATTAGCAAGAAATGCTTATCCCTTGACAAGTCAGACTCAGAAGCAGCTGGAAAATGGTGATGTTTATAAGGTTTTTCATCTTTTCGCCCCATTAGAGACTGAACTTTGATTTTTATGTGTAGTGCAAGTATTCTAGTCTCTAAATGTTACTAACGTCAAAGCCAGCTAATCTTGAGCCAGCAGGCCTGTCTGAATAACTCAGAGTCTGTCTCTATCCTTTAACCTCCTACTGCTTTAAATCCTGGACAAAACAGTTCTATTGATGTGATTTCAAATTAAGTGGGTTCTCCTAACAACTTTTGCATTAACGATATTGAAATTCGATGCCGGAGTAATGTCACCACTATGTTCTGACACAAACAAACCTGTTCAAAGCTGTTAAATAAGAGAACTGGTCATCATCAGAAGTGTGCACATCTTTGGGTCTTGACAGTCCTGCTGCTGCTGGCATTATCTAAAGACTCACACTGCCCTGCAAGGAATAGCGACAACAGTGTACTAGCCTCATAAATTAGCCTTCGTGCATGCCAAGCTGATGTAAACAAACTGCAAGAGACCACCGGCATCAAAATCAAAACTTTTTTCTTCTTGGTAAAGAACAGCGGCCTTCACGCCATATTTTAACAATAGATGTGTTGTGGCTACCTGAAGCAGTCCAGTAAAAGCTGGCATTTGTCCTGGACTGTCAGAGTGAAATGTTGCCCTTATGTCAGCTCTCAGTAAACTCTCTGACTGTGATGGACGGGCCCTCTCGTGGTCTCCTGAGATCTAACACACTGTAAGATACACTGAGGCTTAGATCAGCCTCTGGAGTGCTTTAAAATCCTGGAAGCATCTCCTGGCTTCTTGCTGCCAGGTTTCAGTAAATGGTGAAGTTCAGAGAGTTTGACGCCTGGTTGAAAAGTACTTCAGGCAGCAGTGGAAGAAATACTCATATCTTTACATGAGAAAAAGTAGCTATTTGGTGTACTACTTAAGCAAGGGTACTAATTAAGAAGAGGGATGTGACAGTTTTAGGTTAGCATTAACACCTATGTATTATTGGGGGGGAAGGCTTTTTTATGCCTCTGAGTGGTAGAGATGGAGCTATTGTTTACTGTATTGTCAGAGATTCCCAATCTAAGGTTTTATTTGTTGACTTTATATTTTTAAAAATGTGAATGACTTTAATGCATTACTAACAGTTCTTATCCCTGATACATGTCATGGGCCCTGAATCTTTTTTCTTGAAATGGCCATAAAGCCAAAACTCAAACTGAGAAACAAATTAAATGAAAGTACAAATAGCAGTGCTTACGTAAATAAACTTTCCATCAGTGAAGATTGGAAGGTTGTTGGTTTCTTTTGGTTCTTGGCTTACTTACATTTTGGAATTAGACTGAATTCTGGCTTGTGTCCCGCACTGTTGTTCCTTTGAATCCTGTCAGTCTGTCCATCCAACGGGTGGGTCAGTTCAGAAAGTTCCAACAAAAACTGGTCATCTGGCAAAATAAGTGGAACCCAACTCAACTTTTGTTTCAACGCAACACAACCTCAACGAACCTAGACTGATGCTGGCCAATCACATACAGATAATAGCTGGTAGATTGTTCTATAACGTCAATAGTCTGCTACAATGTGAATTTCCAACATTAACCTCATGATTACAACAGAGAAAGAAACAAAGAAAGTTGCTGGTGTAACAACCATTATTCAATTCAATTCAATTTTATTTAAATAGTGTCAAATCACAATAACAGGTGCTTTCTATTGTAAGGTAAAGACAATAATACAGAGAAAACACCAACATTCAAATGACCACCTATGAGCAAGCACTTGGTGACAGTGGGAAGGAAAAACTCAATTTTAGCAGGAAGAAACCTCAGGAAGAAAATTATGCAGTGAGTTTTCTGGGATTTTTTATTCTTTCCTTGTAGCAGCATACTGCCACAAGTGCAGCCTTGTGTGTCGTTTTAGTGCAGGCCTTTAGCCTTGCATGAACTGCTGTCACTGCAAATACTTAAGCCCTTGATCCACTGGGATTCTTCCAGTTCACATCTGAACTCCACTACCAACTGTGGTCATCATTCATCAATGTTTCTGTGCATGACTGTGTAACCTTGTGCTTCTAAGCCAACTCCATGGTCCTCTTTGTTGGTTATCTGTCGCTCTAATGTTTCATCAGTTCGCTCTCTCAATGAGTTTCCTTCACTGTAACATTCTTGTTTTTCCACCCCAAGTCCTTAACTTGGCAATGAAACTTGCGCGTGACACAAACTCATCTTTCTGAAGAAAAAAAAGGTAATCCAGAAAGCGTCCAATTAGATCACAGAGCAATAGATCCATCCATCAGTTTGTTTCCGCTGCTTATCTAGGTCTGGATTGCATGGACAGCAAGATGCCCAGAGCTGTCTCCTGCCAGCGACCTCCACCAGTTCCTCTGGGCAGAGAGTGAGGTGTTACCAAGCTAGCTGAGATGCATGATCTCTCCGGTTTGTCTTTCCCAGGGTCTCCACTAATTTGGATATGCCTACAACACCTCACAGAGTCTACCTGATCAGATGCCTAAACCACCTCAACTGGGTCTTTTCAATATGAGAGTCCTTCTCACTCTAGTGGAGAACCCCAACACAATTTGGAGGATGATTGTTTCCACAACTTGCATCCAACATCTCATTCTTTAAGTCACTATCAGCAGCTCGTGGCCGTAGGTGAGTGAGTCTTCCAACAGAAGACTATAGTAAATCAACAGCTTTGCTTTCAGGTTCAGGTCTCTCTTAATCATGCCAGTCTGCTACAATATCTGAATAATATCTGTCAACAATATCTGCCAATCTTCTGCCCCCTTCTTCCCTCACTTGTGATATACATGAATTACTCAAAACTCTGCTCCTTTCCAACTGTGAACCATGAGGTCAGACTTGGAAGTGCAAAATGTTCCTCCAGCTGCTTTGCATTTGGCTGCACATTGCCCTAGTACAAGCTGAAGGTCATTGTTCAGTAAAGAACCACATTGTCAGAAGAACAACATCACTCCAAAATTCAAAGACTCAGGCTACCAAAACCAGTACCCTATTATATACTCAGTACATTAGCCTATGCAGTCCAAAAACTTATGAACAAAAGCCCTGGCGAAGTAACTTACTCCCCAATACTTTATAATCCTCAAACACCCCCTACAAGTCCAAGAAAGACATGTAGAAAGTTTTGTAAACACCCATGCACCCTCAAATATCCTCAAGAGAGGTCCGGTGTTCCATGACCAAGAAGGAAACCACATTGTTCGTCCAGAATCTGAGGTTGATCTCAAAGATGGACTCTTCTCTCCAGTAGTCTGCACTTCCCAAGGAAGCCGAGTGTGATATCCCTAAATCTGAAATACACCTCCAAAAGCCAATTTATGGATAGGGGGACACCCACCCCAGTTTGAAGGGCACAGTCCGCAACGTCCATGCAGTGTTGCAGATGCATGTCAACCCAAGAACATCCAGAGCTTCCAAAGGATTAGGTGGATCTGATCATTCCAAGGGGCAAAATCACTGGAGAGCAAACTCTGCCTCCTCTCCAGAGGGTGCTGGGGCTGAGGGTTGTTTTTCTATAGACTTCTATACAACTAGAAGGCATTTTAGAACCAGAAGAATTGCATTCATCTTTAATACTGTCTATGGCGGAGGGCTGTTATCTGTTTTTTTGCCTCAGATCTTTTGCTGAGGCACCAACTGCACCTAAACCAAAACGTTTTATGTCGTTAGAATGAGGCTGACATGGACATTTATTTTATGTGCTATATGTGAGAATGTCCATTCTGACTCACTCCAGTATTTACAGGAGTTCATCTGTAAAACCACTTTTGCAAATTATAAGCACAGGTGTTTCTTGGGATATCAGTTCTGAAACTACCAGATAACTTCTTAAAGGGGGCATTGCTTCATCTACTAAGATTGAGCATCAAGATAGTTTTTTGCAGGCTGATAGAGATAGACTACAACAGAATTTGCATGACGTAGCATGAACATTAAATTAAAGGTCTTTTAAATCAAACAGACTGCCTTATCAGTCTGCTCTGCATGGGATTTAAAACAGACGCTGTAGCAGAGAGAAACACATGTCCACGTTAAGCAGTTTCACTGATCAAGCTGATATGAGCTATGAGAACCGAGCTGGAACTTATCCCCTCCTAGAGGTGCTGCTGCAACCTGTCAGGAACTATACTTACTCAGTCTTTTCATGTTGTCATTAAAACTATCAATGTTTGATGCTGCTTTCATGAAGAAGGTAACTAGCAATGATCAGACAACATGTAATTTGTTGGGATGTGGATGTTTTGGAAACAGATGATATAAATTGTTTTGCATTTCTTTGGTTTTGCGATCTGTGTTGGGACCATCTCTGCTAAGAGAAGAATGAAGAAGAAAGAAATCGAAAGCAAAGAGCAAAGGAGTGACTGATTGCAGGGCACACAACCAAATGGGAACCAGAGACTGTGAGTTGTCAGCGCTGCTACAGATTTATACTTTACCTGCTACCCTGGGATCTGCCACACATACACCTGGTCAGAACAGAACAAAAGAGGGGGGGGGGGGGGGGGGGGGGTGTGAAAAGGTTTGTGCACCGAGTCAGAGGTCAAACGGTGTGATAGGATTAGTAATAGATGCCTACAAAGATGATAAGAGATGGAGAGGGCTGGCTCTGGGGCAAAAACAGCAACTTCAGCTGGGTCTTATTTAGATCAGCCTTTTGTACTCTGGAGCCCTGTGCGCCCGCCTGTGCATCTGCCCTCCGCATGTTGGACAGCACTGGGTGGGTTTTTCTGCCTTTTCTGCCCTTTACTCACACACTGCCCTATTTCTTTCTCCAGAGTGTAAGAGCTGAAACTGTCTTTTCAAGGAGGGTATTTATTCTTTTTTTCTGATTTAAAAATGACTTAAATCAGTTAATGATGACTTCCTATTGAATTTGATTCTGAAATTAAAACCGATAGTTAAATAAAGGTATAATAATGCATAATATGGGACAAAGATATTAGAAGCACCCTGTTCAATTAGTTAGAGTTATAGACTCTGAAGGCTGATCCTGAACATCAGGAAGGCAAAAGTTATCCAGCATCTGCAACAAGCTCATTTCCCCTTTCATTATTAAAGTTTCGTCACAGCTTAAACTAAAGAAATACTGAGTCATTGAAGGAAAACTCACAAAAAAGTGTTTAAGAGGCGAAATATTAACCAAACTGGGCATTCTCAAAGCAACACTTTCCATTTGCTGTACAGGACAAATATTTGGATTTCCAACCTACAGCAGATGCATCAGAACTCTTGAGTACCACACAAACATGCAAACATACTCAACTACTTAGTGTTGGATTGGATCTCTAGAAAGCCTTTACTGTCCTTGTTCTCTGCGAAATACAACAAATTTAGGAGTGCAACTCCCAAATGGTGCATTAAAGCACCAGCAACTGTGAAACACTAACAATAACTTTCCATGTCTAATCAACACACACACAACATATCCTGCTGATATTCTGCTGGTCGCATCACAGCCCTCGGGTTTGAAGACTTAGAGCTCTGATCTTATTAATGTGGTCTGGCTCGCCACAGGCAGCTTGTGGACAGCAGTATATGAAACCACTGAGTGTAACTGTCAGACACAGATGACAGAACATGCCCAGTCTACAAGTTAACACACCGCAGAGCTCCTAACTGTTACTTTGACTCAGGTCTGGTCTGAATTAGATCCTTTCATCCCTTCTGCAGACCGCATACCCTGATTTAACCCCAACACCTGGATAAACCTCAACTGGCCATTTCTGAATCCCAGAATTGGTGCCTTTTTATTGGCTTGTTGGTCAGCTGGTCTCTGCTCTTTATCTCTTCTATGCTCTCTTATATTCATCACTGAGTTAAGTTAAGAGGAGATGCAAATGGGCATATCCCACCTGTACAGAGTTAGCTCTTGGGGGGCCTGCAGACAAGACTTTTCCTGAACACATCTGCAAAATCTTTATGGATATGTCAAATAAATTTTTAACATTCAACCCACTTAAAGACTGCTAAATGGTTGCTCATATTAATTGTGACCAACGTTTCTAACAAAGAGATCAGGTCATCTAAGACGCACAGCTTTGACTATGCGCTAACAGCTTGCTCACCCATTTGGTGTTTAAACCTTCTGTTTGTGAAGGGCAGCCAATTAGAAGAAGGATGGCTTAAAGGGAGAGCATTTTTCAAATTGTGGGTCAACTGAGGACCTCTACCAAGTCCCAATTTAAGATAAATAGGAATTACTGTGAACTCTGAATCATTCAGAGCTGTTCTAATAGAGTCCAGGAATAAAAAAAAGAAAAAGAATGGCGCACCTTTTAAAGACCGACTGATCTGACTACGTAATGTTTTATCTACAGGGAATGGTGGAAGTATAATGCATAAAAGCTATGGCAAGACAAGAACAGGTGGCAGGTGTATGTGTGTTTGTGTGTGTGGTCAGATCTTGGCAGTCAGTCACTGGTGGTGAGCTATGAGGCTTAACTGGCTTTATCTTAGATGGTACTGAAAGGCCACACTGGCTGCCAGACGTTATGAAGGTATAACTGCTTGAGAAGAAGTATATCCAGATGTGTGCTGGTGTGCACGCTAATGGCCCTCAGTTACTCTCAGATTAGCGAACACACCACCCACCCACACACACACACACACACACCCACACACACACACACACCCACACACACACACACACACACACACAGCCCAGCAAACAAACACATAAAAGTACTGTCAAAAGAATCTCCTCAGGCTCCCTCACAGGAAGGCCCCATTAAAGTGTGTGCATTGATTAGAGAAAAAAAAAAGTCTGCCCTGTGGCTCCCGATAGCCATCTCCTCCCCTCATTGGGTTTCTACTCAAGCTGCAAGCTGGGCAGCTCCAAGTCTATAACTGCACCCCCCAGGGGGAAACACTATAATGGAGTTAAGGAACCTCTTTAAGCTCCAGATAAAGCAAATTTACCCATACTTAATGCCAGATTCCCCATGTTGCTTGTGGGCACATATATATTAGCATGCTGTGTTTTAAATGTGTTTAGTAATGGCAGCACAGTGGCACACTTTGTGTGCTCGTGTGTCTCTGACAGGAAGTAGATTTATTATATCCGCTTGGTAGAAAAAATGGACAAGTAGAGGGATTAATGTGCATTCAAACAACAGAGAGTAAGAGTCTCTCATAAAACATTAAGGTGTAACTCAGCTGGTCTTAGAGAAACGCACATCTGAAAATTCAAGTCCTTTTTATACACAGACTAATCTTGCATTAAGTAAAGGGGGAGGTGTCAGGCAGTTAAAAGAACTTCCCATCCTGAAGACAGAAAAAGTGTTGAATCATTATTAGCATTTCCTCTATGCTGCCAAAGACTGCCATAAACCATGCACTTCCTGATGGCACAATTATTAATGTTGGTAATAAGTAGCATAGGTAACATTTTCAGAGGAGCCTGACTTTAATGAGCAGCCTCACTCGCATCTGCCACACAAGCAATACTATGTCTTACATGGGAATTCGACTGAGAGCCTGTCTTTCCCCTTGCAGTTGAAGCAATCTCATCATGACGTTATAATGTAGATAGATGGCTCTGACCTGGCAGACTATGCTCCATAACTGCTAATGGAAGAGAAAAGCAATATTTTACTTCTTGTGCAATTCTGCTGGCAGTCAGTCTGAATTACAAGGCTGTGGACCAAGACCGCCTTTGCTTTGTATTGATCTGTCCGAAAGCAGCACATCTAAGACAGTGAGAGAAACAGCGTACCAGATATGCATCATGTTAGTGGTAAAACAATGTCTCTCACCCTTTCACCAGCTCTCTTGAACCTGTAATTTCAGTGGCTCTAATCAGCCATAGGATCAGCCTTGATCTCCACTTGACCTGGAAACCTTAATAAATTGCTCTCTTTGATTGACACCACATTTGTACACTATACTTTTTCCCAGTGGCCCAATAAGTTTGTGGCTTATCTTTTTTTTTTTTTGACTTATCATTTTTGAACAGTCACAGTGTGGAGGAGTCATGAGATTTCCTTTAGCATAGCTAGACTTTCCCATGTGTGAACAAGCATGAGAACCACTTAGTATAAAGTTCTGTCTTCACACTGAGCTAACATTTTAAAATCTGATCCTATTGTCAATGTTTCTCAATAGGAACAACAAACAGGCCAGAGGGAGCAAAACTAGCTCCGGTTAAACACTCAGCGACGGCAGTGTGTGCAGCAGTCCCTCTCCCTGTGAGGGATAAACACTGTGTCGTGTGGCCCGATCTGTTTACGAGTTCGCCTCTGGCCGGCCAGGGTCGCAGAGGTTTTGTGTGTGTGTGTGTGTGTGTGTGTGTGTGTGTGTGTGTGTGTGTGTGTGTGTGTGTGTGTGTGTGTGTGTGTGTGTGTGTGTGTGTGTGTGCGTGTTGGGGAATGTGTGATAGAGGGATTACAGGCGAGCTAGCCGTCGCTTTCATGAGGAAAAAAACAAACACAAGCAGAATGCTAGACCTGCTCAGTGCATAGCGTTTATGGTTGGGAAATTAAGTTTTGGAGCTTGGCAGACTGATTCTCTCATCAATGCACGGTGTTGATGAGCTTCAGTCTAGGATGACCAGACAGAACAAATAAAATGTGGGGCAAAAAGTAACCTGTGTACACCCACTGTGGGGGGTTGTTGCTAATAATCAGAGGTTAACAAATAAACACACATACACAAACAATGCAGGTGTTCTCTTGTTCTCTGGAGACCATCTATCCTCTGTTTCCTTTGTTCTGATTTTCTCTTTTATCTCTTCTTTCCCGGCAGATTTGTCTTTTTTTGTTCACCTGTCATATTCCACCTTTTCCCTGAATGACGCATGTTGAACCCCTCGGAGAGGCGAGCCGAAGTCGTACCAGCCCTCCTGGCAGTGCTCAGCTCTGGCTCCTGATTTTGCAGCTGTTCCCTGGAACCCAACTCGAAGCCGGTTTTACCGCCCTTCTAGGGAACGTGGAGCGGCCTGGGATACATGCTTCTGAACTTACCCACAGGGATGTTTCACAAGAGGCCAGCTGGGAAGTCAGTGGGAGCCAATAGGAAGGTGAGGGGGGTTGAAGGAGAGGGTCAATACCAGAATCCGAAGAGAGTTAAGAGAAAGAATTGGAATGGGTAACGGATGGAGAAAGATTAAAGAAGCTCTGCTTCTGGTTCTGGTTTGTGTGTGAGAAAACCAGAAAAGATGGTGAGTTAGATGACGCACTTTTGATTTTGTTGTCATAAATGTATAATGACAGCTTCATTTTTTCACGTTTTTAAGCCATTTCATAAGCATGCAACAGTCAGCAGGACAACAGCTCACTTCAGAATGCAACCAGAACTTTTCATATGTATCTCCTCTCACTGCGGTGGGATGGTGGCAGGGTGTCACCTCTGAGCAAGAAGGTCCTCGGTTCAAACTCACTGGCACACTGGAGCCCTTCAGTGTGGACTTTACATGCTCGCCACCATGTAAGTGCCCCAACATGGGGTAGCTGGCATTAAGCGGTAGGTGTTTTTGCCACGTTTGCAAAAATAACATACTCTGCACACAGATGTGCACATTTAACCACAAGTCCTCATTAATGATGAGTCTTCCTCTCTTCACTGAGTGCTAGGAAAGAATCGTCTCGCCTGCCCAACCCATCAGTGGTAGTCCGGTTCAGACCTCCATCTGAAAATAACAATTAATGTATAGATGAAAGACTCTATGCTGACGTGATATTCAGTGGTGCCCTGTGATCACTGAGTCTGTTGCAGGCTAAACGCTGTGTGAAGAGTTTTGAAGTGAAATCAGCGAGGAAATAGTTAAGAGTCTCCTGTTAGGATCATATGTTTGCGTCTTTGTTGAAAACTTTTATATGCTTTCACCATGACTTTTACCTCTACAGTAAAACAATGTGTACTATAAGCACAATGAAATGGACTGGCCTTTTGTATTCAGTGAAACAAAGCATTTTTTCCCTTTTCTTTGACTCTGAATTCATGCAGACAGGGTTTATGCACGATTTAAAAAACATCACATTGCAACAAACTGAAACTAAAGTACATTCAGCTGGTCAATAAAGAGGGCACGGTTCTACAATGTGGTCCATACTGTACTGATCACAGCTGTGTTATATTGCTGGTGAGAGAGCGACCCCTACTGGAAAGTTATGTCTTCACAATTTTTCAAACATTCTGAGTTGCTTTGGTGCAATTCTCAAATCCTGTGCATCACCCTACTGTTATGACAATTGTGAAATATCAATGATTTGGGGGGGGTAATCATTCCGATTTTTTATGACTTAACCAATCAACTTTTTCCTTAATGATATGACCTCATTGTTTTGTATTTCTGACCGATTGGTTAGTAGTATTAAAAATTCAAATGTTTTGGTCCTCCCAGGGACACCAGTGCATGGGCGTAACTTTGTGCTGAACATTGGGGGGCTCAAGATCTCAGTCTAAATAAATAAATAAATCTAGGTAAATTTCAGATAATTAAACATGCAGCTATTTTGCTGGTAATAACAGCCTATTTATGTAAGATAATTCATTTTTATTGGGGGGGGGGGGGTTATATTGGCTGGGTCTGATTATTGGGGGGGGGGGGGGGTCATAACCACCCCCCCCCCCCCCCTAACCCCCCTGCACCAGTGGTACTCTGTGGGTTAAATGTTTTGGTAACGTTGAGAGTGAAAGACAATCAGGTTTAAATAATGAATACTTATAGAGTATCTAGTGCTGTGAGTTTAGTCCATTACATTCAATAACAATGAAAGCCAGTGGGACAAGAAGATCAGTAACATCTAAAGTTGGCTAAGATTTAGACAATGTAACTAAACATTTTGACCACCGTGGTTTACACAATGCCAAAGAAATGAACTGTTCATTTACAACAAAGCAAAATAAATAAATAAATAAAATAAACTTTCTGAGATGTGAACTTCAGAAATGTGCCAGACATACAGTCCTGTGAAAAAAAAATCTATTTGCATGTTTATATTTGCCATAGTCATTTCCAATTATGATAACTCCATTCTGTAAATACTCCAGTTATCTTTGTCTAATGTTAAAATTTTCCTGATGATCTGAAGCATGTAATATTGACATTATTTTATTACCTAAAAAAAGTAATAAAAACTATTTCATTGTAATCATTTGAAGTATATGAGCAGGTGATATTTGCAGGTAACACATGATTGCTTGGGTTTTTGCCCACCTGCAATACCTTCATGGCCCACGAGGGCGCGTAAAGGGGCCTACATTTCGGCTATCGCTGAAACAGCCAACATGAATATACTTCAGTGCAGTAGGGGGCGGAACATAGCAGTTGCCTTTCATCCGCCACTACACACAAAGAAGAAGAAGAAGCCGCACTAACAGAAAGCGAAGAAGAAAGCGATCACTGTAAGGTGTTTGTTTTCGTGTCATCACTGGTAATCTGCCATCTTTATTTCTTTTAGATTAATGGAATAGCAGATACCAACTTTTATGCATTTATATGAGGTAAGTTGGACATTTGTGAGCTATAGGCACCAACTGACTATCGCTCGTATAATGTAGAATAGTTCAATTCAGGTCCTGTGGACTTGCACGATAGCTACCTGATGCTAGTTATCGTTCTAACGTTACTGGGGCGTGTTAATGTGCGTGCTAGCTAAAACAGTGCTATCTATCAGTAGTAGTATTGGCGACGCTTAGTTGAATGTCCCTGACCTGTTGGTGATTGTTGTCAACAGTCAGCTTTGTAACATTGCAGTAATAACAGTATGGTTGCTTAAATCTAATGGACTTGCGGTGTGTCCTTAAAAAGAATCATCCAAAGGTTGCATCCAGCAAAGCCCTGACACAGGGCCTGAGAGAGGTGCAGTAAGTGTCCACATCCATCTATAAAACACGGTGAGGGTTCGGTAATGGTTTTGTGCGGCATTTGAGACAGATGTGTTGTGAGTTTCTCAAAATTGAAGGAAATATAAATGCAAAAAAGTACAGTCAGATTTAGATCCATCGTGCGCTATCATGTTGAAAGGATCTGATTCACAACAGCTTCATTTTTCAGAATTGCAATGATCCCAAACACACTGCAAGGCACTAAAAGCATACCTGAATAGAAAAACACACAAGTATTCTGAAAAGCAGCCAACATCCAGAGAAGAGCTTTAAATGTCCTGTAAGAAACCTGGACAAATATTCCTGAAAAAGTAAAGAAATGAGAAAAGCTTGGCTAACAGACTTCGAGCTATGTTGAAGAATAAAGATGGTCGTGTCATGTGACCTTAGAAAGCTGTTTATTGTCTTAAATGAATGTACG
The DNA here is from genome assembly GCF_900408965.1 of Simochromis diagramma. Classification (NCBI taxonomy): domain Eukaryota; kingdom Metazoa; phylum Chordata; class Actinopteri; order Cichliformes; family Cichlidae; genus Simochromis; species Simochromis diagramma. The sequence goes on along the minus strand of NW_024387152.1, from coordinate 1,347,268 downwards.
GACATAACATGTGGTAAACTTTTCTTTCTTATTATTTTATCCAGTGATGGAGCCCGATTACCCTCCAGAAACACTACATACTGAAAGTGATCATGATAGCGTTTACAACACCTCCTGGGTCTCTGTGTGTCCCCGAGGCCTCTGGAAGGTCCACCAAAAGCGACTAAACAGTCAGCAGACAGCTTCTGATCCAGCAGGTGTAACACGTATGATACTCATTTGTTCCTTGTTATAATGAATGAGTTTTCTTTACTCCAGCTAACAAATGTTTCTTTGTATCTTACAGCAATTTCATCAAATAATTGTCCAAGGTTGGGTTCGCTGTGTAGAGTCCGAGTGCGTCTCAAAGCTAACAATGATGAAGCAGAGAATGTAGCATGTGAAAAAACAGGTGAGAAGCTGCCAGCCCAGCCTGATCCGTCCACCGCTGAACTTACTGAATCTGGTACCACACCCTTTGTGAGGTGTAAAGACTCTGTGCTGCAGGTCCCACTGGGTGACTGGACAACACTGAGGCTAGGGGGATGGTCAGTGTGATATCACAGAGGCGTGTTTGGAGGGAATGAGAGCTGGGGAGAAGTGTGAGGTAAGATTTAACTGAGTATTGAAGTCTTTGTTTCGGTATTCTGTTTTTTGATGGATGAGGCAGAAAAAATAAATGCATAGATGGACACGGGAACTTCATGAAATAAGAAAAGCTTAAAGTGTATTTGGTGTCACAGAAACAGGAGTATTTGAAAACTTTCTTTACAGTTTGTATTCTGTACTATACGCATTCTGGGATATCTGTCTCCAAGTCCACTGTATCAAGTCTGGGATCAATCTTAGTTTGCAGTAAATGATAACCAATCAGACGTCAGGGTCAGTTGACGAGCCGCAGTGATGATTTAAATTGTTTCTTGATTCCCTGCAGCAAAGGAGCCATGAAAAAATTAATTAAATAGACAAATAATTAAATATTTGTAAAATAAAATTAATTGATATTTTAATAAATTGAAATTTAATTAATTATTTCAGCATTAATTAATTTGTGACACATTTGCCCCTTATTGATAGATGTATTTAATTTCTTTAATTTTGGCACTGCTTGACCTCCACAGTGTTTCTTATTTATTTATTTATTTATTCCACACTTGGTCAACAGTTTGCACAGTTAGTTCTTTCAGACAAACCAACCACACTTTCTGTCAGTAAAGCACTGCAACCACGTGTGAAAAGCAGCAGGAAGAAGAATATATTCTTATTAAACCCCGCCCCCTATCTACAATCCAACTTATATTGCAAGTGGGCACCAAAAATCAAGGAACAAACTAACATTAACATTTATCTCCAGTCCTAACAACACATTTCCAATCAGAATATACCAGAATAATATTTATATAAAATAAACGAGGCAAAAAAATAATGGATCCTTTTTCAATTAACTCCAATTTCATTCACATTCTTCATATTGAGTTATCGTTTTAGACATGTAACACTTTTTAAAACAATGTAAATTTATACAACTCTTTAAATTATAATGAAGAGACTTCCACAGTCGTATACTCCTAACCGTTGGACTCATTAATCTTTGTGTTGTCCTAGCTAGCTGATGCTTAAAGTAAAATTTCCTTCTGTTGTCTTCTCCCCCCGAACACCTTAAAAATACTCTTTGTAACTTAAATTAATATCTCCAATTTCTCAAATTGATCTCTAATTTCTGGCTGACCATCATTTGATAGCTCATCCTAAAACACACATTTCTCTCAACCTGTGTAAATACTGTTTTGTTTAAATGATCTTTCCCTTCATCTTTCTTGATGAAATCGTGATGGCTAAATGACCGATGCTCTGTCGTGTTTCTCCTTGGTTTTGTTTTTAACTGTCAACCGTGCAAAGATGAAAGGTCTTAACATTGTATTTTGCTACCCAGATACAGCTTTCTCCTTTGGAAACTGGACCAGATGCTGCTGTTCCCCACCCCTCAGATGAAAGCCTTCCCTTTTTTGCCACAGTGGAATTGCAAGCTTTCACACCAGGCAAGGAAGCCTGGGAGATGTCTCCTGGTGAAAAATGGGAATGGGTCAAGTCACACAAGGACACGGGCGGAGTGAGATTCAGGAGCGAGGATTTGTGGGGGGCCGCGGACAGCTACAGCAAGGCCATGAAACTAGTCATCACTTTTTGTAATCACGTTAGAGATGTGGCGAAAAAGGGATGGGAGTATGAAGCTGAGGAGCAGAGAGAAGCAACTCTGGAAACACTTGATCCTTCAGCTGAAGAACTCAACAAAATGAAAGCTGACCTCCACTCCAACTTGTCCCTGTGCCAGCTAAAACTGAACCAACCAGAGCGGGCTAAGGCCAATGCTGCTAAAGCCACTCAGCTGGAACCCGGCTGTGCCAAAGCCTGGTACCGGCTGGGGAAAGCATGCCAGATTGGGAATGAATTGGAAGAGGCCAAACAGGCATTTAGGAAACTGCTGGAGCTGCAGCCAGAAATGCCTGCTGCTCTGAAAGCGCTTAAAGATATTGCAAGTAGAGAGAAAGCAACAAATGCACAGCTGGGACTGAGACTAAGCAAAATGTTCAGCTCAAGATAAAATATCAGTAGAGAGAAATGTGTGTTCTCATGATTCCCCATTAAATGTAAGTGCATTAACAACCACTGCCTCGATCTAAAATAAAGCCACTGTGATGTAGATTCATGTTTCTCCTCCAACTCTGTTCTTCCTTTCTTGTGAGAGATGCACGAAGGTAGAAATCACACGTCAGAAGGTTTATTTGGAATTGTAGTTGCAGGAGAAAGAGACAAATGACACCATGACAACATTTCTTTGTAGCCTATCTTTTATATTATGGTCTACATCAATTCCCTCATTGCCCCCTATTTTTTTTTTTCAGCTTTAAAAATGCCTGTAAAAATGCATGGATAACAACAATAATTATACTTTAGCATTATAATATAATTTTGATGCAAATCCTCGTTCACACCGGTAGATTAAGCACGCCAACATAAGAAATGATTTTGGTAGTTACCAGTGCTGTTGATTCAGGGCAGCTATGGCAGAAACCCTACACTGGGTGGTGGTCTAATTTTTTTTTTTATTTCTTGTAAAAGAAAAACCAGTGTTGCCAACTTAGCGACTTTGTCGCTATATTTAGCGAGTTTTCAGGCCCCTTAGCAACTTTTTTTTTCTAAAAAGCGACTAGCGACAAATCTGGCGACTTTTTCTGGTGTTATTGGAGACTTGTTTATGACGACTTTTTGACGTGAAAGAGCGTGTTGCTCTTACTCTCAACAAGCAGCGGTGCTGCCGTGGGCACCTCACCCGTGCTAAAGCGCTCACGGGCGGAGGATAGTCCTCCCCCAGCTGCAGGAGATGTTCGCACCTATGCATCCAAACTGCAAATGAATCGCGCATGAGCGAAGCCGCTGCTACGCACTGAGCAGTCAGTTCTTATTTTGCTGTTGTGCTGTTTTGTGGATCACAAGGTTTAAAACTACTTATAAACACACACACAAAGTAACTCCACCAGAGTGCCTGTTTCGGGTCACTTTTGCCGGTCCAAGACCGCGGTAAAGTGAGCCGTCATTTGTGAGCCGCGGTCAAGCCAGCCGCCTCCTATCCGCCGCATAAATTTCCTTGCGCTTTTACACCAGTCTTTACGGTAGCGCCTTTTCGCTTTATATCCTGACTGAAAGCCTAGACTCGCGCACACACAAATTACAATGGAACAGCCCAATACAGCCATCGTGACAGTCTGGTTGCATATTCAAAAATTCATTAAAAGTCATTCTGAGTAGTTGATGTCCAACTTTCAACACATCCCTCCTCTGGGACACCTACTGTACCTGTGTGCCAAGTTTCAGCCAGATTCACTGTAAAATTCCTCAGAAATTAAAGGACATTTATATGCAATTCAATACAGCCAATACACTACAATTATGGAAATTTCAAAAATTCATTAAAAATCATCCATAATAGTTGATGTCCAACTTTCAACACTTTCTTACTCTGGGCGTCCTACCGTACCTCTGGGCCAAGTTACATCTCAATTCACTGTAATCTTTATCGAAAATTGAAAGAACAATTATATGTCAATGCTGGATGTGTGTCCTTTCAAAGTGACACTAAATAACAGAACTCAGGCACATCAGAGAATAATCCAAAAGGCGGATTTATTAAACAAAAACAACATACAAAATATCTCTAACCCATACTACATAACCTAAAAAGAAACAAAGGGACACTTAGAAGCACAAGGAAACAATACTGAAAGGGCAAGAGACACAGCCCAAACATAATCCACAACTAAAATGCCAAAAGAACAAGTCGTCCCACATAGCAGACGGGTCTTGCCTGGATCTGGTGTCAAGCCGGCACTGCTGGCTGACTTCTGGCATGGTAAGATGGCACTGTTTATGTGATGGCATGCCACATTTGGCCTGATTGGGTGAATGTGACATGTTGTATAGAGCACTTTGAGTAATATGGGTGAGTAAAAAAGCGCTGTATAAGAATCAGTCCATTCACTGTCTGAACAGAGTTTCGTCATGTTACTTTTGCACTATTATGTTCCAGCACATGTTGTTATTACATGGCTTACATGGCTAAGGTACACATTAGGCTGACATCTGGGGCCAGAGCTGAAACTGTTCTGGGCCAGCACAGGGCCAGCAGTGTGTCTGCAACTGGCCTTGTGCTGGCGCATGTGTGGGCCACCTCTGGTAAACCAGATCTGGGCCACCATAGGGCCGTCATTCTTTGCGGTACGCAGGCCATGTGTAAGCACATTGTGTGGGACAGATCCAGGCCATACCAATTTTGCTATGTGGGAGGAATTATGTAAAAATAGAAACATCATAAAAATGAACATAAAGTAAAATGTACTGAAAAGAACATCAGTATGGCCATCATTATTTGCTTGGAAAGTCTAAAGTTCCATGGCTTTGAACAGCCAGAGAACGCAATGCCCAGCTTAGAGCGACTAAAAGTAACTTCTTTTAACATTCTGTCATTCTGCTTCTATATCAAACATCCACTAAAAATAGTCATTTGAAAAAAAATATTCGCCACTTTTCATCAGTTTGGGTTCCTCTGTTTATAGCAATTTTTAGAAAAGAACCCAATACCTTTGTCACTATACAGCTGTACAGTGAGATACAGAGCATCTCCTACTCATTGCAAACATGCTGGGAGGGTGGCTCTATCCGCCTTAGTGCAGCTGCTGTACCATACTGTGATGCAGTAAGTTAGTAGGCTCTCAATGGGCGAGTGGTGGAAGGGTGAGCTGTAGTCCACAAAGAGCATTCTGGCGTAGCTCTGCCGCTCTTCTAGGTGACTCAGCACCGAGTGGAGGGTGATGGCATCTTCTGTGAATCTGTCTGCGCGGTATGCAAACTGGTGGGGGTCGAATTCTGGGGGGAGGTAATCCTTGGTGTGCTGAAGGACTAGTCTCTCAAAGCATTTCATGATTACCGGTGTGAGGGCCACAGGGCAATAATAGTTCAGGCTGGTGATGGGAGACTTCTTTGGTACTGGGATGATTGTGGCTGATTTTAGACAGGATGGGATGGCTGCTTCATCCAGTGAGAGGTTGAAGATTCTGGTGGAGATGAGGGTGAGCTGGTGGGCACATGGTCTTAGCACTTTACCACGTATTCCGTCTGGACGCCTTCCTGGGGTTCACTGCTAGCAACACACATCTGACATCGTGCTCCGTTACAGTGAATGGAGCGGTGCAGGAACCAGGTGAGGATGAGGATGGGAGCAGGGCTGAGGCAGATGAATGCTGCTGTTGTGGTGTTTCAAAGCGGGCGAAGAAGCTGTTTATTTCCTCTGCTAGCTGCACACTCAGGTTTTCTGTTTTCACAGTTCTGCCTCTGTGGTTTATGATGTCTATTATTCCATGCCATATGTTGTTGCTGGACAGGTGGGACCCCTTTTCAGGTCAGCTCGAGCAGACCTGTACAGAGCTCTGTCAACAGACCTACAGGGAGTGCAGAATTATTAGGCAAGTTGTATTTTTGAGGAATAATTTTATTATTGAACAACAACCATGTTCTCAATGAACCCAAAAAACTCATTAATATCAAAGCTGAATGTTTCTGGAAGTAGTTTTAGTTTGTTTTAGTTTTAGCTATTTTAGGGGGATATCTGTGTGTGCAGGTGACTATTACTGTGCATAATTATTAGGCAACTTAACAAAAAACAAATATATACCCATTTCAATTATTTATTTTTACCAGTGAAACCAATATAACATCTCCACATTCACAAATATACATTTCTGACATTCAAAAACAAAACAAAAACAAATCAGCGACCAATATAGCCACCTTTCTTTGCAAGGACACTCAAAAGCCTGCCATCCATGGATTCTGTCAGTGTTTTGATCTGTTCACCATCAACATTGCGTGCAGCAGCAACCACAGCCTCCCAGACACTGTTCAGAGAGGTGTACTGTTTTCCCTCCTTGTAAATAATAATAATAATAATAATAATAATAATACATTTTATTTAAATAGCGCCTTTCAAAGCACCCAAGGACACTGTACAACAGATAAAAAACTGGAAATATACACAATGATAAAAATAGAGATAAAAGTTAAAACATACAGAAATTTAAGAATAGGCAATTTTAAACAGATGAGTTTTAAGGGTGGACTTAAAAAGAGAGAATGAGCTAATATTTCTGAGGTCCGGGGGTAGGGAATTCCAAAGTCGAGGGGCAGTGCAACTAAAGGCCCTCCCTCCCATTGTGATCAGACGAGCAGAGGGAACAGAGAGAGAAAGAGAAGATGAAGATCTGAGGCAGCGGGATGGGAGCTTCATCTGTAATAAGTCAGAGAGGTACGGTGGAGAGAGAGAATGAATAGCCTTGAATGTATACAGAATTATTTTAAAATGGATGCGAAATTTGACCGGGAGCCAGTGAAGTTGCTTCAGGATTGGGGAGATGTGGTGGGTAGAAGAAGTCCTAGTAATAATACGGGCAGCAGAGTTCTGGACACGTTGGAGCTTGTTGATAGATTTTTGTGTGAGGCCAAATAATAATGAGTTGCAGTAGTCAATCCTAGAAATAACAAGATTATGGATGAGAATGGCAGTGGCGTGAGGTGTGAGGAAGGGGCGGAGGCGATTAATGTTACGGAGTTGGAAATATGCTGCACGTGTAATATTATTGATATGCGAGTTAAAGGATAATGTGCTATCGAGAATGACACCCAAGCTTTTCACAGAAGGAGAGGTAGGGACCAGCGAGTTATTGATGGTGAGAGAGAAATTGTTAATTCTGGATAGGAGTTGTTTGGTGCCAACCAGAAGAAGTTCTGATTTATTGCTGTTGAGTTTAAGAAAGTTGGAGGAGAACCAAGAATTAAGTTCAGCTAGACAGAGGATGAGGGAGGGTGGAGGAAGAGTAGAGTCAGGTTTGGTAGAGAGATAGAGCTGGGTGTCATCGGCGTAGCAGTGGAACTGAATATTATATTTACGAAAAATATGTCCGAGTGGAAGAAGGTAAATGATGAAAAGAAGGGGCCCGAGGACAGATCCCTGGGGCACCCCAGTGGATAAAGGAGAAAGCTGAGAAGTGAAGGATTTTAATTGAATGAACTGAGTGCGGTCAGATAGGTATGATTTAAACCAGGCTAGTGGAGTGTGAGAGAGACCAATAGAAGCTAATCTGCTAAGGAGAATGGGATGAGAGATGGTGTCAAAAGCTGCACTCAGATCAAGAAGGATAAGGATGGAGAGGAGACCAGAATCAGCTGCTATAAGAAGGTCGTTTGTTATTTTTATAAGAGCAGTTTCAGTGCTATGTAAAGGACGAAAAACCGGACTGGAACTGTTCGTAAAGGTTATTATCAGTTAGGTGAAGATGGACTTGTGAAGCAACTATTTTTTCAAGGATTTTTGAGAGAAATGGTAGATTGGAGATAGGACGAAAATTATTAAAGTTATTGGGATCTAGACCAGTTTTTTTTCAGAATTGGGGTAATAGCAGCAACTTTGAAGGAAGCAGGAACAGTTCCAGTGGTGAGTGAAGAGTGAATAATAGCAGATATGAGGGGAAGGAGAGGGAGTAAGCAGGCTTTGACGAGGACAGTGGGGATAGGATCGAGCTGGCAGGTAGAAGGCTTTGATTTATGGATGAGATCAGCAATATCAGCTAAGGATGGAAGTTGAAAAACAGAGAGGAAGTGAGAAGGGGGAGGAGTTAGGACAGAGAAGCTACATTGAGCATTAGGGTCCAGGTCTAAGTGTATTTTATGAATTTTATCAATAAAGAATAGCATTAGAGCATCACAGAAGTTAGATGAATAGAGATGAGCAGGGAGAGAATCAGGTGGCCTGTTAAAAGAATTGAATAGTGAGAAAAGGGTCTTGGTAGAGTTCTTACTTGAGCAGACAATAGCAGAGTAATAAGCAGATTTGGTTTGACTAATACATTCCTGGTAAAACAGAACGTGGTTATTAAACATATCCTTATGAATAGTAAGGCCAGTTTTCTTATAGAGGCGTTCAAGCTGTCGGCCTTTAGCTTTCAGTAGCCGGAGTTCGGGGGTGTACCAGGGTGCAGAGCGAGAAAAAAGTACAGTTCTGTTTTTTTGTGGAGCCAGGGAATTTAAAATACTACTAAGGCTATGATTATAAAAAAGTACCAGGTCCTCTTGAATAGCTAAGTTGTTAGAAGACAAGCAGCTAGAAAAAGCAGAGGAAAGGATATCAAGATTTATATTCTTGATATTCCGGAAAGAAATAATACGGGGGTTGTTAATTACAGAGAGGGTCATGTGAACATTAAAGGAGAGAAGTAGATGGTCCGAAATTGGCAGTTCGTCAGCTGTACAGATGGAGGGGGTAAGTCCAGAACAGCAGACTAAGTCCAAAGTGTGGCCCTTAATGTGGGTAGGGAAGTTTATGTATTGTTTAAGGCTGAAGCTATCAAGGCAGGATAGAAGGTCCTTGGTAAGAGGATGGTCGCAGTTATCCACGTGAACGTTAAAGTCACCCAGCAATATTATATTAGGGGAGACAGTAGCTAGATTGGTCAGCAGATCGGCAAAGTCACTGATAAAAACAGAATTAAATTTTGGGGGGCGGTAGATGACAGCTATTACAGTTGGGGTAGGTCCTGAAAGTTGACAAACAGCAGATTCAAAGGAGCTGTACGTAGGGGCGGACAGCGGCGAGACTTTCCAGTTCTCGCGATAGATTATCGCGAGGCCACCACCACGACCGGAGTCGCGAGGTTGGCAGGTGTAAACAAACCCCGGGGGGGTGGAGTCGTTGAGTTGCGAAAAGTCATTGGGCTGTTGCCATGTCTCAGTCAAGCAGAAAAAGTCAAACTTACGGTCTGTTAGGAGATCCTGGATGAGATGTCCTTTGTTCGTAAGCGAACGGATATTAAGCAGGCCGAAGTTGACAGGAATACTGTCGGACTGGATGAGAGTGTTAGCCGACCTAGGCAGACCAGTCAGAACATTGTGGTCAATAGACCTGCAGGGGTTCCGTTGAGAGCGACGAGAGGTGGACCAGAAGGACTGAATTGGTTTGGAATTATCCTGATGGGAATACCGACGGGAGCCTCGATGTACGTACTTTCGGCGAGGGAGGAAGGCAATGTCCGTGTGGAAATGAAGAGCAGCCAACGGCGGAGCAGCTAAAGAAAAGCGGAGCCGGAGGAGCTCATCAGCTGTATATTGATGAAGTCCAGTGCCGAGTCGGTAGATCGATGACATAAGGATCCAGACCCACACTGAGAGTACATAGATCCTGAAAGGCCACATCATGGACAGGAACAGCCGGGTAGGGACACCGGTGGGCCTTAGAAACAGGAGTAGGACGGAAGTCCAAAAGTCCAGAGTCCAGTAGCGTTAACGTTAGCGATAGTGGTGAGCGGCGGCCGGTGAGTAGCGGCAGCCAGTCGCGCCAGCGTTCACTCAACCGGAAATCAGGATTTGTCAGGATGGACCTGTGGTCCATCATCACATTTGATGATGGACCACAGGTTCTCAATGGGGTTCAGATCAGGTGAACAAGGAGGCCATGTCATTAGTTTTTCTTCTTTTATACCCTTTCTTGCCAGCCACGCTGTGGAGTACTTGGACGCGTGTGACGGAGCATTGTCCTGCATGAAAATCATGTTTTTCTTGAAGGATGCAGACTTCTTCCTGTACCACTGCTTGAAGAAGGTGTCTTCCAGAAACTGGCAGTAGGACTGGGAGTTGAGCTTGACTCCATCCTCAACCCGAAAAGGCCCCACAAGCTCATCTTTGATGATACCAGCCCAAACCAGTACTCCACCTCCACCTTGCTGGCGTCTGAGTGGGACTGGAGCTCTCTGCCCTTTACCAATCCAGCCACGGGCCCATCCATCTGGCCCATCAAGACTCACTGTCATTTCATCAGTCCATAAAACCTTAGAAAAACCAGTCTTGAGATATTTCTTGGCCCAGTCTTGACGTTTCAGCTTGTGTGTCTTGTTCAGTGGTGGTCGTCTTTCAGCCTTTCTTGAACTGAACATAAGTTCCCTGCAATTTCTGAAGAATATTACAGTAAATCTGGCTGAAACTTGGCCCAGACGTACAGCAGGTTTCCCGGAGGAGGGATGTGTTGAAAGTTGGACCTCAACTACTCAGGATGATTTTTAATGAATTTCTGACATTTCCATAATTGTATTGACTGTATCGGGCTGTTTCATTGTAATTTGTGTGCGCGCATGTGCGTGCGACTGTTCGCGCGCGTGCACGTGTGCGCGGGGCTTTCAATCGGCACATAAAGCGAAAAGGGGCTACCGTAAAGACTGGTGTAAAAGCGCAAGGAAATTTATGCGGCGGATAGGAGACGGCTGGCTTGACCGCGGCTCACAAATGACGGCTCACTTTACCGCGGTGGTCCAAGCCCGGGTAAAGGAGCAGGGTTGGAATTGTGACATTAAAAAACAATAATTGCTAAAATAAATTTAATTTGTAGTTCTAAATAAATTCTAACTGCATTTAATACATTTTTTGCTCACTTTATGTCTCTTCCACGATGTTATTTCTCTCTCCAACAGTAGCATGACCAATTATGCAAATTAGGCGATGACGTCATTTAGCGACTTCTAGCGACTTTTAGGACAGCCAATAGCGATTTTCCTTACTGAGGAGTTGGCAACACTTAGAAAAACTTCCGTGTGAACTTTGACAAGACTGTGGATTGTACAACACTGGTCACTACATTCTTCATTTCCGGTTAATACTTGTACAGCTGCTGTTATTGTGTGTGTAGATATATATATTTATTTATATTTCTTCATACATTCTTATATAGTTCTATATTGTGTATTTTGTTGTACAGTTATTTTATTTTCAACTTTAATTTATATATTTTATCTTATTCTTTCCCAGTTAAATTTACCCTTCATTCTAATTTGTGTTGTACAGTTATTTCATTTTTAACCTTAATTTATATTTTATTCCTTCCTAGTTAAATTTACCCTTTTTAATTTTTCATATTTATTTCCTATCTTATTCATAGCCTTTTCCTTTTTTGTTTTCTTTAGGTCACGAGCAGTTGTCCAAGCATTTCACTACATATCGTACTGTGTATGACTGTGTACGTGACAAATAAAATTTGAATTTGAATTTGAATTTGACCCTAAACAGCCTCGACACAGTTTGCAGCACATTTCAGGCTAATAGATTCACATTTTTAAGGTATTTTTACTGCTGTCAAATGTAAAATTAGGTCACATTTGACACAAACCGTGTGTGAAGGGTTAAAACGGTAAAACGTTCTTGTACGTTTTACTCCCCGCCGGGTGGAAAGCCGACACACCCAAATACACGGTTGCATCAAAATGCCGAAACCCGGGATCGAACCAGGGACCTTTAGATCTTCAGTCTAACGCTCTCCCAACTGAGCTATTTCGGCACACGGTGTTGAAGGTTACCAGGGTCTACAAACACGTAAATTGGCTACAAGGCAAAAAAAGAGGTTTTCATTCCTGATGCGTGATTAGTTTGAGAAGAACTTAGCCTGTCTTAACTCGTCGAGTTTACTACGTGACGTGATTTAGCCCCTCAGTTGTATGGTTCCGTTTCACCCACGTGAATATACTCAAACCTACATTATGCATTCTCGTTAAGTATAACGTGGACTTATTTCAGCTTGGTTATTAATTATCTTCCGAGTTCAAGGGCGAATGCCTTTAAATAAGTAAATCGCTGCAGTTATGTGAAGTCAGTTTGGTTCAAACATGCATAAGCCCCAAATGTTCATTATGAGCTGGAAATGGTGTAATCCACTAAAGTCTATAATGTTGGCCACGTGACAAAGAAATAATACAGACAATTCCATGTGAAAAAATTAGAAATTTAAAGTTTTTGTCAAAATGTTCGCAAAGACATTGTGTGGTGGACCACTAGAGGGCTCCACACACACCCAGTGTAAAGAAAGTCTGTTGCTGTGTTTTGGAGCGAAACGTAGTCAGTTCTGTTGTGATGAGGAATAAAGCAGGAGTTAGAGTCGAGAGCTCTCGTGTCGTCTGTGTTTACCTCCACAATAGCATTTCTAAACATACTAATTACATTAAGAAAGATAATTATTTCAGGGGAAAAAATACTGGGATCAACTTTTTTACCCATCTAGCCACAACACAAACCACTGCTGAGCAATGATGTGTTTTAACTTTGTTAACGTCAAAGCTTGTAAAATCAAGTTAAAACTGAGGGTTATCTTCCAGTTTACATACGTTATAAAAACCTAAGCAAGGTTTTGAGCTGCCACTTGAGAAAGCATCGGTTTAAATTTGAGAAAAGCAATCGTTGATGCTTACAAAGTGTTCACTGCGTTTCCAAGTGCTGGGCAGCAGGTTGACTGATCCGCATGGAGAGTAATTTGTGTGGCTGGAGCTCAGATGGATGCTCTCCAAGATAAAGACAATGCTGGATACCTCCCACGCAGTCCATGACATGCTGGCTGGTCACAGGAGCATGTTCATTGAGAGACTGAGATTACCAAAAAGCACCACTGAACCACACAGGAAATGATTCCTGTCCGTGGCCATCTCCCTGTACAACTCCTCCAGCTAATACACTGTAAACACCGCAAATCGATCAAATATGAAGGAGGTTGGGATGGCTACAAGAAATGACTCCAGCAAAAAGGATACACAGTTCACTGTTAGCATCAGAGCAGGCTAATAATTTTCATACTGGTAATTTTTGGTTTATGTGAAATCTCTTCTTCTTCTGTGGTTCACACCACTCTCACCCTCATAGAGCAGAAACATTCCTACATCCGTATGCTCTTCGTGGACTTCACATCTGCTTCCAACACAATGATCCCGCAGACCCTAGTTGATAAATGACTGACTCTTGGACTGAGCTCTACAGGGACACCTGTATCATGAAGGACCCCACTCACCCAGCACACCCACGCGTTGTCCCCTCAGGCAGGAGGCTGAGGAGCGTTAAATGCCACCAGACTGAGAAACAGTTTCATTTCAGAAGCTGTGAGACTTCTCAATGCATAATGGACAAGAACTGTTACTGTAGCACCTTAACCACTACTGACACTTACTGACACCGCCACTTTATCAGTGCTGGTCATCATGGCCTTTTGCTGCTACATTTCTATATCCATACTCAGGTTGTTGCTGTTTTTCTATTATGTTTTATTTATTTATCACTTTTTAAATTCTGTTTCTTCGTTATTGTTTCTTTTCGCTCCGGGACCGTGTTTCGTTCCACCTCATGTAAACATGTGATGCAAATGACAATATAGCTTCCTTGAATCATTTTGTTTCTGTGCGAAAAGGTAAAATTATGTAATAATGTAATCCAAAATAAAATGTGTTTGTAAAAGCTGTGTTTTAATGGGAGGGGTGATGAATCTATCTTCATCGTAATGAAATGTTCAGTCTGATCATATAAATTATAAAAAATATAGAGAAAAATGAAAGTGGTCACATGTGGTTTATTTTGCTCTTCTCAGAAAAGAAGTTGCCAAGTTTAAAAAAAAGAGAAAAATCAAGGAACTATTACTTTGCTGACATTCATATTGATAAAGTCTCATAATGACAGAGATGTAATGTTGCAGTATTAAATGCCCCCCCCCCCCACATACACGCACACACTCAGTTCTTCTTATTCTTCTGAGACTTTGTGCCGTCCGTTTGCCTCTGGGCTGCTGACAGATGTTTCCATGCATCCAAAATGAGCGCCAGCGGTATGACGACCCACAGGGTGTTCATAAACACAAAGTAGAACCAGAAGTAGATTGGATGTCCCAGCTCGCTGTGGGCGTAGCCATCTCTGTGCTCTGTGAAGAAGTAGAGTACCGCTCCATATGCCTGGCCTGAGTCAGATTACGTGAGAAGACAAAATAAAGCTACAATTAAGCAACAATTTATTTCCACCTGAGGTTGGCATGAAGATAGCTTCTGTCCCGTCTTACCTACTGAAATGATGAGCTGCAGGAGAAATCTGTAGGGCTTATTGGTTAAAAAGGCATAAACAGCCCAAAAGCTGAATGGACCCCACACCCAAGCAGTCACAGTCTCCATACAAACAGTAAAGTTATCAGCACTAGAGAGAAAAGAAACATCAATCGCAACTTTTTTAAAATCATTTTTATGCACAAAATTGAGAGCAGAAATGAGCTTACATTGCATATCGACTGTCTCCCTTGCAGTACTCTTTCCCTGTGAGAGAAAAACATAAAACACATTGACCAGATTTTACACACACGCGCACACACACACACACACACACACACACGCACACACACACACACACACACACACACACACACACGACAAGTAGGTTATGCATTTTTCTAAACACATGTTCTCCATTAGTACTCACACAGCTGTGACAGAAAGCGCTGATCTCCTGGAATTATATCATAATATAGCGAGAACCAGCCCTCGATTACACAATGGATGAAGCCACAAACAGCAAACCAGCACACAGCCAGGCGCCTCCATGCGCCCAGCCTGCTGGTGGCCTGGCCGGTGATCAGCCAGGTCACCAGCATAAACAGCCCAGACACAGAAAACAGAAACACCAGAATCTCTGACATCGACCGATCGTTGGCCACATAAGTGGGAATTGAAAGGTCCCGAGGCCAGTAAGGGTGATGAGATGCTTCAGAGGAGTCCATTATCTGTTTGAATACAGAAACATAATCAGCACCGGACTTAAAAGTGTAGAGTTAAACATTCTCTGTATTACATTCTGTTCTAGTTAATTCACAGAGTTAAAAGTGTAGCGTTTTATGTGAGAAGTTCATCGGTGTGCTTTTATCCTTACCGTAGATGCCACCAAATGGGTGTTCAGCTCCACAGGTAATTTGACCTAACACACAGCAGGTCAAAGATTCACTGCTATCTAACATATCCGCGCACATAAACTCAAACGAGGAACTCCGTGCCTGGGGGACGTTACCTGTGGATCACAACAGCCAATCAAACATCTTTAAGCATAGAGCTATTGCACATGAGATCTACTGGCTCACTGATTGGCTCTTCCTCTCGGAACATGGACGTTGTCTATGACATCTACCAATGAAAAGGGATCAGCCCTCTTTTTCAAGGCGAAAGTCATACAATATTTTAGGGTAGGGTAGAAAATGGCCTTCAATCGGAAGATGCTCCATCTGATAATGATTTAGTAAGGAAATATTTACAGTTAACCTTTCACTCGCATGGACTGAAAATGACGAGAAACAAAATGTAGCTGAAGTAAAGCCCTCTTAAATATACAAACCTAACGTGGAGTGTACCCATGTGATTTCCGATGATCATTTGGTCTAAATAGGTTAAAGGAAAGACTTGTAATTACCCTAAAAACCTTACATTTTTACTTTAAAGTAAAAAAAACAAAATTTGCTCTTTACGGCATAGTAAGAAAAAGAGTCGTCCCAAGCCGTGCCAGGGTTTTATCCCTGCCGTGACCCGGATTCGAACCGGGGTTGCTGCGGCCACAACGCAGAGTACTAACCACTATACGATCACGGCGCGCTACTGGGAGACATGCTCAACAGTGAAGCAGAAGCGTATATGTAACTGTGTGAGCTGCGTCGTCGAAGAGTGGTTTGACGTCTCGCGGCAGACGACTGCTGTTTAAAGTGACGTTGTGACCGTGTGCGGATCTGCTTTCCGTTAAAAATAGTTTAATTAATTAATATTCTAATGTGAGTCCTGCATAAATAGTTTCTTTTTTAATACTTAGAGTCGTTTTTATCTTAGCTAAAGTTTTTTAAGCTGTTTTTTTATATCAGTTCTTCAGATGGTACCTGTCAAAGCTACAAAAATGAGGAACAGTATGAGTAAATATTAAATGTCACTTAAATACTAAATATATGTACAAATAAGTCACAGTTTCATATATATCCTTCATGTATAGATATGTAGTCAGGGCCGTTATTGCTCCCATATGGTCTAGCGGTTAGGATTCCTGGTTTTCACCCAGGCGGCCCGGGTTCGACTCCCGGTATGGGAACTTCGTTTTTTTTTTTTTTTTTTATTTTGGTTTTATGGTTTTATCAAATTTGGAACAAAATGTTTCGTATTCATACTTTAATGAGATTCGACAATTTACTTAGTGACTTAGAAAGTCAGTGACTGTAAAACAGCAACAAAAATTTATGGGAAGGGTAATCTTAACAATATCTCAATATTATTGCTTTCGTACAGCGTTTCTTCGAGTCCATTTCCATAACAGTACATAGGATTCCAGGACTCATAAATGATTCAAAGTCACACTTCACAAGTGTATTAGCGATATGTTTGGTATTAGTATTTTCTGTACGTTTGATATATGAACACGTGGTGTATACCACGTGGTTACGTGTCACATGACGGTACACGGAAGCACTCAACAGATTCTGTTCGGTTTACTCAAACGTTGTACATCAAAATAGCGGTAAAGACTACCCGCGAAGGAGACTTAAATTGGCGCAGAGAGTGAGTATGGGTGTGTCAGAATCAGAGGAATCTTCTTTGTTACTGGACGAAAAGCTGCTTCGTTTCATGGAGCAGCTGGAGTTGCTGGAGGAGAAGCGAGCCACTTTCAACTCTCTCATAGAGCAGGTACCTGTAGTGTCCTTGTTGATAAATAGCCAACATCAGACATTTAGGTTCAATTTTTGCTCCCTAAGAATGTGTAGGTAAAAATATAGAAAATAAATCAAAATGTATATGGCATTTTGGGCTGTAGGTGTTATATAATGGGAAATATCTTAGTGTGGTATATTAACAGACTTTAGGGCTATGTTGACTGTGTTTAAATTCCATAAAAAGCCATATAAGGATTTTCAAAAATAAATTTACGCAAAAAAGGTTTGTAATAAAAATGCTCTTTTTTTACATTCTGCCTGTATAATTTGACTTTACCATTTTCCCCTCAGGGGTGGTTTTCTATGAGCAAGGCACGATATACGATGGGAAACAAACAAGTCTCTGCACTTCAGTATGCAAGTGAGATTGAGCCACTAGTCTGTGTTCAAACTAGGTGAGGAATCAGTAATTTTTATGAAAAATGAAAAGTCTGTTGATCACTTTAATTTGTTCAAAAGGCTCTTTTAAAACATATATTTGTATGTAACAGGACACTGGACAATGGTGAGGTGGAATTCACCACTGAAAGATGTACACAAACGTGTCGGAAAGAGTCTGGAAAAGATCAGAGAGCTATAGAGGATATAGGACCTCAAGAAGAAGGTGATGCAGTATTAAAGATGTGTGTCGTTGATGTCTACTATTAACTCTGTTATTGATGACACTATTTGATTTACAAGGTGTCAGGAGAAGAAACAGACCAAAAAGAGAGATCGGAGAAAAAGAGGAAAGCGAGAGCACTGGTAGCGAGAAAGCTCCAGCTGGAAAACGTGACCAGAATCCTCAGCAAGACCCACTGAAGTGGTTTGGAGTTTTGGTGCCACAGTCTCTAAAACATGCACAATCATCTTTCAAGCAAGGTATGTTACATGCCCAAGGACATCTTAGTGTTATGGTTTCAGGTGAAACCTACTCAGCCTCAACTATGGATG
Source organism: Simochromis diagramma (assembly GCF_900408965.1). Classification (NCBI taxonomy): domain Eukaryota; kingdom Metazoa; phylum Chordata; class Actinopteri; order Cichliformes; family Cichlidae; genus Simochromis; species Simochromis diagramma. The sequence continues at coordinate 1,329,243 of NW_024387152.1, read as the reverse complement.
AGATTATACTTTCAATGTCTGCAAATAGACTAGGGTCTGCTGTCATCTGAGATGGAAATTTCATGATCGGATGGTGAGCACGAGGGTCCGTGCGAATGCAGAGAAATTATCTTATACTACACATGTGTCCCAGCTGGTTGACTTCACAGAAGTATAACAGGAACCATGTGGAGTAACATGTGACTACTTCTGGACATATATCAGATGAACCAGTCTTTGAATTTGATCCATATGTGCCAGTATTGCCATCTTAAAACAATGCAGCTAGAGAGATCGCAACCACAAACACAAAAAATATACAAATCTACAAATCTGACGATATGCATGTATAGCTTTTAGGAAAACAAATATGCTACAGAGAAATAAAACACAGGAAAACTGAAAAACATAAAGAGAACACGTGCAATATAATCTGCAGCACATAAAACGCCTTTTTTATTATTGTGTCTATTACCATGTAATGCAAGACTCTAGATATGCAAACCTTAACTCATATGCATATGAATCAAGGTTTGCTTTGTGCAGCTTGTTAGAGATGAATAGAGGTTTCCAGAGTCCTGTGTATACTCACAGCACGATGGCTACAGCTTCGGTTGCATAAGTAAATTTGGATATGGGCAAAGATATTTCTTGAAGGTAGGAGAAAGCTCCTGCTGTTCTGCTGCTCCACCACTCACCAATTTAATTGTTGTTTTCTGTCATTACAGTAATAGAACTGTCTGCTGAGATCGCAGCACTCCAGGCTGCAGTTTGGAGCGCCAGACAGGAGCTGAAACACAGCTTGCAAAACAAGCACACTCCAGGGGAAAGGCTCAGCAACTCAGCTGGACAAGGTAGCAGACATAATACTTCTGCTGAGTCAAAGCAGGAGGAGGCTGAAAAACAGCTTTCAGCCAAGGACAGTCAGTAGATGATGCTTCAGGGGCTCGTTAACTAAAAAGAGAGCTTCCTGGTGGAGCTGGACGAGCAGATCCCAGCAGTTCAAGCTCTTTCTGTGGAAATCATTGGTAATTTATTTATTTCATCTCTTTTTTTCTCCTTTTAATTGAGATGGATGTGTTTGTGAAAATGGTCTAATTACACATGTTGTAAAATCATAAAATGTTAGCAGAACCTGTTTAAATGTTTTCAATAAATGGCAAGCAGTGCTTTGACATAAGGCTGCCTGTTTTTTGTGTGCTGTAACTAATTACTTTATTAATTGTTAATAAAAGTGTAACTTTATTTTATCAAACACAATCCATTAATTAAAAAAAGTTCAGGGTTGGCAGCTTGTGGAAATGTTTCATAGATGTTGTTTGTGAAATACATTAGAAATAGAATATTCTCTGCATTTTCTTTCCAGACGTATTGCTTGTGGAGCCCAAAAATGCTGAATACTAAAATGTAAAAATATATCGAGTAATTATACATAAAATATACAGATGAACCAACAATTTTTGAAAATGAAAGCACATTAAATTAAAAAATATACCTCAATCATGCACTATTAAAAATGTCTGAACCTCTTTGTGTTGACTGTTACGTCTTGTATTTATAACCTAACAACAAGTCAACACACATTTACATCCCACGTCTCCGCAAAACCCCGTTTAAAAACACGAAAAGCTGAAAGATGTGTTTTGTTGTGTTTACTAAATATTACGGGAAGTAAAAGTCACCGTGATTTATTTGTCTTTAAAATGCGCTCAGAATTTTCACACCCACCATGTTTCATATGTAAAACACGACACGATGCTATGTGCAAGTCAGTAATGAGTGTTTTCTATTTATATGTTTTCTATTTATATTATTACCAAGCCAGAGACGCAGACCTAATTTACATTTTTGGGGAATGATGCTGTACATCCGGAGAAACTCTGGCTGTTATCATACCGACATGAGCATAATTGAAAACATTTGACCGAGCGCCACCACCCTCCGACGCCAGCAGTTTCACTGGGGACAGCCGAACATTACCGGGAACTACCGAAATGGGAACCGAAAGTCCCGTTTATTGTGTGTACTTCCTGGTCCAATTATAATACTCCCTATATGCCTCCGTGAAACGCAGCGCTTTGCGTCCGAACGACGGATGGGAGCGCAGAAACAACGGATGTGGCCTCAGTGTTATTATTGATGTGTCCAGACATCCGCAGCAGACTGTGCAGCCTGATCGTGGCCGATTTTGGACGTGCGAGCGACGCAACTCCTGCTCGAAATACAATTTTTCTTTTGTCTGCGCAACTGGGAGCAACATTTGTGATGTGTGATAAGGGACTGAGAAGTAAACACTCAGGCCTGCGCTCATGATCAGAGGCGAGGTGAGATCGATACCTCGGACTCAGATTGCCCTTGATTGCAAGTTGATTTCACTCCGGAGCGGAGGAACTGTCTGCTCCAATGGCGTCAGTTTCCAAGGTCTCTATTCTGGATTACTTTAACATTGTGTTCGAAGGGGAAAATGGGAAAATCGAGTCCAACTGTAAGGCTTGTGGCACCAGGATCCAGGCGAAACGGAGCGTCACGTCCAACTTCGTAACGCACCTTAAGGTAACGGTTTCCGAATAAAATTGTACATGTGGCTGTTAACATCTGGCTCATCTTGTTCTTGTCAGGATCAGCAGAAGCAGCTGGCTCTACGACAGCTCTGGAGGATTAGCTGTAAAAACCTGACTGTACAGGCAGTCTGTTGCTTCTCTGCAAGGGGAAACAGAGTGGAGGGGAGGGATGGGGGTTACCTATACCTTATCATCTCCTGCAGAAATGTACTCAGCATGCTGTGTAGAGGTATAGAAATGAACTATAACAACCTCATGCTCCTCTGTCTCTCTCCATTCAGCGTAAGCACCAGGCTATGTATGATGACTTTGTCAAAAGGAAGGATATGAAGAGAGAGGGCTACTCCTCTGCTTCCCTGCACAGTTTCAACGCCAATGGAGGGAATACCCGCTACACACTCCCTATTAGTGCTGGAGTGGGAGGAGGAGGTGGAGGAGTAGCAAGTGGAGTTGTTGGAGGAATGGGAACTCTTGAGGGAGGAGTAGGAGGAGGCTCTGGAGGAGGGGTGACCAAATTTGACAGACATGATCCACGTCAGGTGTGTTGTAGCCCGTTAGCGCTGGAGCTTGCAATGTTGCAAATGTAACAGATGATTTATTGAGACATTGCAGTAAAATCATTAGCTATTTTTAAAAAGTGCAATTTGTGGTGTTTCTTTTTAAACTACAGGTTCTGATTTCTGAGGCTATAGCTAAGATGATCGTGCGTGATCTCCAGCCAGTGTCCATAGTGGAAAATCAAGGCTTCAGAGAGTTGCTTCAGCTCCTGGAGCCACGTTACACCCCTGAGCCCCAGCATTACATCCAAAGCCAACTTCTTCCAGCCTACGCCTACCAGGCCCAGCTGGCCACCCGTCAGGCCTTGGCCTCAGCACACGCCCTTAGCCTCAGCCTGGATCTCTGGGGAGGATTATCTGGAGTCATTTCAGGGTAAGGAGGTAAAACAAGCCAGAAACTACAAAATGGAAACTTGGTTTGAATCCCTTTACTGAAGACTCCACTTCTCTTTCTCTATAGGTACCTTGGTGTCACCTGCCATTTTCTTACATCTGAGTGGCAAATGCGCTCAGCTCTCCTGGCGTGCCTTCCACTGACTGGTGGCAGCTCTGGGAATCGCATACTTTCCGAATTTGATGAAGTATGTCACTCTCATGGCGTGTCAGGCAGAGCATTTCGTGTTGTGGCAGACCCTCTCCTGCCGACGAGAACAAGCGGAAAGCCATGCTGCCTTCCCGGTTTTCTGCTTTCACCTCCTCTCGGTAACGGCCAAGATGGAAATGATGAAGAAGAGGTGGACGGTAGTAACAATGTGGAGCGAGAAGAGATCAGGAATGGCCACGGCGACGCTGGAGAAGAAGGAGAATGGGAATACACATGGGAGCAGGGTTTGGGCGTTTCTCGGGTGGACTGTTTCTCTCGCTCTCTTGAACAGTGTGTCAGGGAAGGGCTGCGCTCTTGTCCACAGCTCTCGTCCACACTGGCAAAGGCAGCCTGTTTCTACAACTACATTACCTCTGCCGTCCCACCTGAGAAGCTCAGCCAAGTGTTCGATGGTCCAGGGTTGATGATGGGGGGACAAGGAAATTTCCCAGAGGCAGCACAAGACTGGGCTGCTCAGCTTAAGGCAAGTTAACGTTAGGGTTACATATTAGTAATGTCACCAAATAAACAGATTGCATCAGCTTCAAACATTTAACATGAGCAGTATGTTAAGCAGAAGGTGCACAAAGAAAGTGTGGCTAGCAAAATAAATGCATAATACCATTAATTCAAGGTTTACATCATGACACTGAGATATGACCACAGTCTTGGTTGGCATCGTTAATAATCTTTATGTATTTGTCTGCTTTGACAAAGGTCCTTCGGCGGCTGCTGGACTCTGTGGATTTCCTGGAGGAGATGAGCGGTCCAGGGGAACTGGGGCTGGGTGGTACAGAGAGAGCCCTGCTGAGGGAGTTCACGGACACTCTGGAGCCCTTCACTGAGGCCTGGGATATGGTGCACGGAGACAGACAAGCAGACGCACAGACGGACAGACATGTGTCTATCAGTCTCGCTCTGCCTTGTGTTCTCGGCCTCCGCAAGCATCTGTCCGAGACGTCCACCCCCCACTGCCCCTCGCTGGTTGTGGGCCTCAGCCAGGCTGTAGAGCGTCTCCTTGCGCCTATCCTGGAGAACCCCCTCTACATCACTGCCACCACCCTGGACCCCCAGTTCAAACTTACTTGGAGCAGTAACCCTGACTGGCACAGACAAGTTATCATAGAGGAGGTATCCAAACACTCCACAGCCTCCAGCCCCGTAAATCTCAACACAGACCTTCATCCACAGTCCCACACTCCTCCTGCCCCAGCTCCATCACCGATCTCCTCACTTTCTCGGCCCTGCAAGTTGTTCTCTTTCATCAAGCAGAGACCCACAACACAGGCCAAGAGCCTAGAACAGGAATTGGCTATCTACCTACGTGAGGAACCCACAGACGAGGAGGCTTTGCATTACTGGCGACGTAAAGCTATTGACTTCCCTCTGCTTGCCCAGGTGGCCAAGAGAGCTTTTACCATACCTGTTTGTGGTACTGTGGTGGAGAGCATTTTCACTACAGCTGGACGCTTCCTGCTGCCAGAGAGAGGCTGTGTCTTACCAAAGAACCTGGAGACGCTCATCTACCTCAAAGCCAACTACAGATTATTATGGACTTAGAGCTCTTTACACTTGCAGTAAAGTAACTTCTTGGATTCTAACCTCCATACCATTCTAAGGGAACCTGAGCTAGCACGATAACATAATCCTCATACTGCACATGATTTCATATCAGATAGAACGAATCACCAAGAAGAATTTCAGAGCTGCAACTCATTTTAATCCTCAAGATCGGTATTTCCCGGCTACAGCGGGCGTGGATGGCTGTCTGCTTCCCCTCGTAGCCTACAGACTATCGCACCACATGCTGTGGACTGAGTTTGCTGGAAGCAGATCAATACTAAAGCATTTACTTTGACATTATTTTGCCTGATCAGGGTCTCCAGACAACCACAGATCTCCCTCTTTCTCATGTATCCATCAGTCAACACTGACAAACCAACAATAACCAGCTAGTCAAGTTTTGCACACTGTAGCAACTCATGTTTTTTTTAGCTTTAGGTTGTGATTCATTATTTCGATGCTATTTTTAAAGGAAGTCATCAACTGCTCAACAGTATGTTAATGCGCTGTTCAATCTTTGTTTTAACTATGTGTGTGTGTGTGCCTCATCACTGGGAGATGGTAATAAATTAGTTTCACTTACTTTAACGCTGCGGGTGTGTGCAGTTTGCAGATGTCAGTGAATGCACATGTCCTCATGTGACACGCTGTTTGTTATATACGGTGGACCCCCGACTTACGAAATTAATTAGTTCCAGAAGGTCTTTCGTAAGCCAAAATTCTTCGTATTTATTTTGAAGAAGACATGGATTGTGCTTCATGTGTATCATTTTGACCCTTATTTATATCGTCCTCTGTCAATCCTTCAGAGGAGAGGTGAATTTCATTTCATTTTTATTATCAGCACCCCCCCACCCTCCTTTTTTCAATTTCATGTGAACTTTGAGGAAGTGAAATGGGTTTGACCCTGTGTCTGTCACAGAAGACTAGCAAGGAATGACTGTTTGTGCCACGACAAAGATTTTTCTTTGTTGAACTTCACATAGATATTTTGAAATAATTTTGCAGAGCATCCCTATGAAGGAAAACAGGGAATAAAGTAGTGTGTGTTAGCCTTTTTTTGCTTTCTTACTCTGGGCTGGGCCTGCAGGGAGGCTGGGTAATTGCAATAATTCCATTACAGTTAAATTTGAGTCAGCAGGCAGGCAGCAGTCACATCCTGCACCCCCTCCCTCTTCCCTTATCACAGGCAACAAGCCTCACAAAATCTTATTTCTAAAGAACTGAGAAATAAATGTCAGGACTGCATGCAGCTACTGTACATTTGTTCTATAATACCACATTAAAGGGATGAAGCGCTTCAGTGCCTCAATTAAGGAGCTATGATCAATAAAGTGACCATAAACAACAGCATCAGTCAGTCTGAAGATGAACCCCTGATAGTGCTCTCACAAGGCTTACATCTATTTATTATAATTACCTGCAAAAAAAAGAGAAAACCCAGTGTAACAGTTTTTGTTTTTGAAAATCAATGTGCTAATCTGTGGGCGATACAAAGAGATCCCCCTCATAGATCATAATTATCAAAGATTGCTGTGATCTTAATGGTTATCACCCCGGGACATCTCTGGATTTAGATATGGAACTAGATATCTGTGTGGACGTGCCACTGTGTTCATCTTTGAAGCGCGTGTTTTCCCAGCTTTCCATGGGTGTGTTGTTGTTGTTCTTTGTTAGTATATGTGGAGCAGCTTGAGGCACCCACCTGCCCCTCCCCTCCCCAGCTGTGACAGCTCATCCATTTGAGTTAGACGACTGGGCTGGGATGCAGCCCTGTTGGTAATTGCCTCTGAAATGAATTACTTGGCAGACAGTGAGACCGGGGGAGGGGGGAGGAAATTGTAATTGAACTGCCCCCTCACTCCCTCCCTGGTCCTTATACCTCAAGTTATTACATCTGCAGTGCAGAAGGACATTTTCCATCCGCACACAGACACACAAAATGCTCACACCCTTACAAAACCAATTCTTCCCTCTCCCCTGCACGATGGCCTCAGCAAAGCACCATATTGATGCAGGGTGATTTCATAGATTGATTGTTCACGGGCACATGCACACTAGGCCACTGCACACTCTCGCACTCTTATTCACAGCACAGAGACAAACCCTCTTTTACACACTGAGTTTGCATTTGCTTGTGCTGCTCTGCTCCAAATACTCTCCTATTTGAGGTGCCCTTTAGCTGGCCTTCCTAATGCCTAATGGGCTGCAGGACATCGGAGTTGGCACAAACAGAAGCGGTGTTTAGTATCTTGAAAGCCCTGGTTACCCCGTACACACAGACACGCACACTCAGCCAAGCAGTGTTATTAATAACCTGCCTGTTGCTGGCCTGCTGACAGTTAGAAAGCCTGATGGATTGAAAAGCACTCGTGCTTGAGGCGGCACATTTGTGCACACTGTTTGGTTTGTCTTTCATTTTCTGGACATTGCCTAAATTATGGAAGAAATTTAAGGCTCGTCTTGTCCCTTTCACCACACGCACACACTGGCAGTCAGTCATGTTTGGTCATTTGGCCTTTTAATAGCCAGGCCACTGTAGGCAGGGGACTTAGTTAACTGAGCCACCTACCCCCTACCCTGGTCAGATATGCACATGTTTTGACTCCAACCTTAGCACACAATAGGTGCTATTTCTGTAATGCACTAGGGTCATGACTCCACTTATACCCTCCACCCCTCCCCATCTGTCTCTCTCTCTCCTTTTCACCCCTGCTCTTCATCCGACACCGTCACCTACTTGCACAGAATCATGGCGGACAGAAACAGCCGGTTCAGCGTCAAGAGGAAAGAAAAGAAGGCGGAAAGCAAAACGAATAGTGAGAAGGACAAAGAAAAGGAAAAGGTGAACGAGAATACGGCAAAAAAGCCAGAAAAACCCCAGAAGAAACCAGAGAAGGTCCCTGAGCAGCCAAAGAAAGATGAAGAGAAGAGGAATGGGGAAAGTGAGGGGGCAGCAGGCGCAGACGCAAAAAGCAGTGATGAAAATGGGGAGTTTCAGCCTATAGAACTGCCTCCGTTTGAGATCGTCACAGGGTGGGTAAAATTTACTGCGTATGCCATAAAGGAGTTCAAAACAGTGTGTCCCACTAACCTGTTTTAGTCTTTAACACAAGCATGTTTTATCTTATAGATGAAGTCCTTTCTATGTATAAGTCATATTCTTCTAAAGTGCATGTTCTTTACTTGATTTCAATGAGACAGGAAACTGGTGACTTGCACATGCTGTTATTAACGTAGTGGTAAGAATAGGGATGAGTCACGAAGTGAACACTGAAGCCGGCCCCAGATATATCCCCCTGCCTAGCATCTGTTTCCCGTATCTGTCCTATGACTATGTGCTGTCAAAGCAAAGCGCCATCAACATTATATGAGATCTATTTTGTGTGATCCATCTGGCTCTCCTTGTGCAGTAGGACAGTAGATTAAGTCCGGGCAGGTGGAGTTGGCTGGTATAGGTTCTTTAGGCCATAACGTTCAGTCGTTGACTCTTTACTTTTCATTTTATTTATTACTTTAGTTTGGATCATCACAAAATGAGCAACCCATGCTTAGCAAGCAAGTGCACGTCTGCCCACCTGGAAAGTCATTTGTGACTTTTTCTCACATTGCACTGTCATGAACCACAATGAGAGGTGACAGAGGACAAACCTTTGACCCTGATAATGAGAGCAGTTTCTGCCAGTAAACCACTTCCTTTTAGATTCACTCACAAGGCAAAAGGGCGTCTTTGTTAAAACTCACACTTTTACTCTACCAGGGAACAGATGAGCCCATTCTACTTCAAGTTTCAGTTCAGGAATGTGGAGTACTCATCAGGGAGGAACAAAACCCTCCTGTGTTTCAGAGTGGATACAGCAGGAGGCAGCGCAGAGCCTCTGAAAGGTTACATGGAGGACGAACATGCCACCGCTCACGCTGAGGTGGCCTTCTTTGAACAGGTAATGCCATTGTGCCCAAATGTGAACTCTAGTTTTCTCATTTCTAACTTCATAATACAAACTAGACTCAAACCTCGACTCCCACATCTGTAGGTGCTCCCTAATGCCTCTCTAGAGTGTGATGTCACATGGTATGTATCATCTAGTCCCTGTGTGGCCTGCGCAGCCAAGTTGGCCAGCATCCTCCAGCAGCGCAAAAAGATGCGTCTTTGTATATTCTGTTCCCGTCTCTTCGAGTGGGAGGAGCCAGAGATAGTTGAAGGGCTTAAGGGTCTGGTGAGAGCCGGCTGCAAACTGCGAATGATGAAGCCGTCTGACTTCCTGCATGTGTGGGAAACGTACGTGGAGAAGGAGGATCAGAGCTTTACACCCTGGGAGGATTGTCAGGAGAACTACAACTACTATATGGAAAAACTGGCAGATATCCTCAAGTAGATGTGAGTCAGTGTGTGTGTTGTGCATGCAGTGAGCCACCATGCTGTTTTTGGTTCATCACAGGTTTATTTATAGATGGTAACTTGGTTTTCCATGTGGATTCTGTCCTCTTTCTTGTCACTGCTACAGATGCACGGACCTCCCCACCGACTGATCCACAAATCGCACTACTTGTGAAATTCCCACTGGCTGAATGCGTGTTTCTTGCAGTCACACGGTGCAGAATGTTGTTAGTTTATGCACTCTTGGCAACATTTTATACTTTTTATTAACACAATTCATGTGGAAACTTAAAATGCTTGAATTTTTACATAAATACATCAACTAATCAACATCCAAGTGGTTAGAAAACGAAGCAAGAAGCAAAGAACAAAAGTGACATTCATCGTTACGGTAAAAATAAAGTTTGGACAACACCACAGCCTGTGTTACATCTGCTGACATCTGCTGCTTGCTCGGAGAACTGAAGATCTAACTGAAGAACAACGAATAAATTCTCCTCCACGTCATCGTACATGTAAAATATATACAGCAACTCAAAATGAACAGTGGTTATAAATGACGTTCAGCTCATAAATAATCTTTTTTCTATTTAACAGTGCCTTAAAATCCAAATTCATTCAAACAATGTGAATTAAACGATGCATAAATCCTCAACAGTTTTGTGCTTTTTGGAAATGTGTGTATAAAATATCTGTTCATGCATATTTTATGATATGTTTATTTTTTTCAGTAGCTGGTTTTTTAAAACTCTATCTCGCCCTGAAGAGTTTCCAGCTGTCGGGCCATGACAGAGTACGTCTAAAACGAAAACCTTTCACATCAATCGTAATGATCTTCAGCTGAGTTTCAGATGTCCTGTGACTGCCACATCACTAGATCGCACAAAGATGTTGTTTTCTGGTGTGCACTGACCATTAAAGCCTCACAGAGCTGAAGTAAGTCTGCTGACTCATTGATAGGCCTGTTGTTGATGCAAAGACTTCGTCATTCATTTTAGAAAAGAACTCAGCCCACCGTTGGTTTCTGTTGTTTCCTGGTTGTCAGTCGTTGCAGCTAAAGACCAGGTTTGTGGAAAAACAGAGAAATTGTGTTTTATGTTTTAGAAACGCTGACACAGGATCATCATCATCATCACCGCAGATTAAAAAAATAAGCGCATTAGGAAAGTGCATTTGTGATTTAAACTTTATTACCTTGGTCCTCCTGCTTGGTTATTGGTAAGGGTGTTGTTTCACTGCAGACTGTGCCATTCTCCTCCTCTTCTTCTGTTCAGACGGATTAAGAAAGAAAAGAATCAGCATCTTTTACGACAGCTGAGCGCTTATTTAAGTATATCAATCAAATCTTCTCTGCTTACAGCGATTTTCTTACTTTTCAGTTTCAGACTTACTGCAAAATATGACATTTAAAGGAAGTATTTTGTTTCTCCCAAGGAACTGATGTATTCTCAGTTTCCTCATATTACATAGTTACAAAAGCAGCAGATGAATCAATCATGATAACGACTTCTTCGAAAAAGGACTTATGTGCTTACTCATTACGGGATTTATTTATTTTTACCTTTAGCTGGTGCATTCAGAGAGGCATCAGTGATGTACTCAACCAGTGGACACGGCACATCTGCAGTAAGAGGAATAAAGAAGTTAAATACAGGAAGTCACACCTAAACTTTTATGTGCAAGTCGGTAGTTTCCCAGCCTTTCTTTTTTTTTGTTTTTTGTGGCGGCCTCTATCTACAGCATACTTGGAAAGGGCGACCAAAACCACGTCACTGACATGGTGCTAACTTACCAGTTATCTTTAGCTCGGCCATTGTCGGAAACAGGTTGACCTCTTCCATTTTGTCATCACGACCATCTGTGTGAAAATTAACAGCTCAAGTTTTTGTGATACTTGTATTGATTTTGACATTTATATAAGTTGGGTGTCACCTTAATACTGTGCTGATTTTGGATTCCATTAACCCTTTAAGATAATAGTTTATCTTTAGCTACAAAATGTTTCACTAACTTACTGGTACGTAGTCTGTTTAATAATGTCGAGTGGGAGAGATGCCCAAGAAAGACACTTTGAGAGCAGTGCGAGGGTAAAAGTGCAGGCTGAATAGATAAAATTTCTGCACCTGTCCAACCAAATGCAGCTGCAGATTTAGGTGCAAATCGTTTTTCTAAAGGTTTTTTATTTCACTCTTCAGTTTGCCCACTTTCATTCATTCTAAAAGTTATGATGTTGGTTCTTACAGAGTTTTAGAATTTGCACAGTCAAAAAGATAAGAAAGCATACTTGGTTTGCGGAAGACTCTCAGGGCCACGCATCCTATCAAGACCGCAGCGATACCACAGACGATGCAGCCAGAGATGGAAAGAAGCACCCGCCTCTTTAACACTAAACATTAAAACAAAACAAAGCACAAGATTAATGACAGAATATTATTTTGAGAGAAGATTCATAACTAGCAGAGCTCAGTTGTACTTACGAAGGTTCTTGGTCTTGAAGGAGTCACTGGATTTTGAGTATAAGGGTCTCTCATCAGCATGTGCACAGCAGGTGTAAGTACTCTGGTCGGGGTCATTGCTGGGAGTTACTGTATGTGTCACATTGAATGAATCGATTCGTTCCCCCTCTTTGAACCTATTAAAATTCAGTTTATTGAACATCTGCATTACTGCTGAATTTTCCTAAAGGGCAGAATCTACACAGGGGACTAATAATTATGAACATTGTTATATTACCATGTGTAATGCATCCAGTTGTGCGTGCTCTCCTTTACTTCACATTTTAGACTCAAGCTATCAGTGGAGAAGACGTCTGACCAGCCAGTTAGCAGGACTATAGAAGCCTTTGGGCGCTCTGTAATAAACGCAACCAAGAAGTGAATAACGAACATTCAAAACCAGAAGAATGAAAGGAGGAAATCAAAAAACGTACCTTCAACGTTGAGCTTTATTTTGTTACTGTAGCTTGAATCGAAGACCTTTCTGTTCCTCTTTTAACTTTGCATTTATATAAACCAGAGTCTTTTGTTGCCACAGAAGTGATGTTGTAATTGCTTACAGATAAGTCTAACTCGCTGCCATCTGGAAGCACAAACCGATACGTCCATCCAGAGGAAACATTAACGTGACAGTTAAAGGACACCGAGTCCTCAGAGTGCATCAAATTATGTGCCGGATTCTGCTCCAGTGTGACTGTCGGTGCATCTGAGGGTTGATAAGAATCAACAATGAGAGTTGTACAAGAGCACTGAAATACAAGTCAGACGGCATACCTGATCTAAAGGTAAGACGACCATTAACTAGTCTGCACTGCTTTAAATATCCATTTTCATAACGAGAACCCTTCTCTGCCAGGATGAAAAAACTTTTTTATTTGAGGTAGTTACAGAGTTACACAATGATGCTGCTCCATCCCTATGATGCTACAGTAAACACAACAACATTTTTAATGTACTTTTTAGTGTGTAAATATAATAATGACTTTATAGGACTTCATGTGAATTAACCACTGACTTCCTGAAGACTTTATCACCTTTGCATTGAATGAGGTTAACATGGGTGTTTATGTTTTTATGGCTTCTCTAATTTTCAAGCCAACCTTCCCCCTCTGGTGTGAACATTGCATTTGTAAACGGGTCAACACTCTCATAGTCTAACTGTTAGCAGGAGAGTCAACAGCCTTACATTTGCAATCTTTTAAACATTTTTAACATTTTAAAACAGCAAAACAAAGAAGTAGTGTCTGAGTGTTTATCTTTAGACAGAAGCAACTGAAGTGTTCATGAAAAAGGTTCTGAAATGAACGCAGGAACAAACCTGCTGGACTACAAACAAATATTCTGAAGAAGAGTCAATAGAAACTTACCTTGTACTTTAAGTTGTTTAGCTCCACTTGGATCAGTGATGAAGGCTGGATTTTGACCTCTTGTTGCTTTGCATGTATACGATCCCTGATCTGCTGTTCCACTAATTTGAACTTCAAGTTTGTCTGATGATCCAGTAACCTTACTGCCATCTTTGTACCACAGGTACGTCCATTCAGACTGGACACTGATGGCACAGCTGAAGGTGACCGCTTCTCCAGCAAACATCACATCGTAGTCTGGATCTTGTTGTGTCAGTGTGAGAGTGGGTTTCTCAGCTGAGGGGATATGAACATGACAATCAAAAATTATGCAGTATTTAATGTGGACATTGTGACGTGCCTCAAACAATTACTCTTGTATTTTAATATAATATTTGATATGTTTTATACCTGAACTTGAAAAAATTCCCTTGTAAAAATACACAAAAGCATTTGTGATGTTGTGTAAATTTCTAACACTCACCACACTGGGAGAGAAACTTACAAAATGTTTTTAAAAAGCAGAAACAAACCTGCTGGACTACAAATAAATATTCTGAAGAAGAGTTTATATAAACATACCTTGCACATATGTAAACGGGTCAACACTCTCATAGTCTAACTGTTAGCAGGAGAGTCAACAGCCTTACATTTGCAATCTTTTAAACCTTTACTTTAAAATTACAGCTAAGACAGCAAAACTGAAAAAGACAAGTTTCAATGAAGAACCGTGTCAAAAATCAGGAGAAGAAAACAAATCTCACCATAGACATGAAGATTTAGTGGAGAACCTTTGGTGCTGTAGACGTCCCTGCTCTTCAGTTTTCCTGAGCAGCTGTAGTTTCCCCCGTCTGAGGTTGAAGCAGAGGTGATGGAAAGATTTCTGTCCTTATCTGAATTATAATGCTGGACCTCTGTGCCATCTCTGTAAAACGCGTATGTCCAGTCAGCGCTGTCCGTCTGCATCTTACAGATCATATTTACACTCTCAGTGGGGAACACATCTGGCCATTTGGTTACTAGCTTCAGAGTTGGAACAGGAATTTCTAAAAAATAAAATATAAGAGACTTGTTAATCATTTTACAAATCATTAGAGATTTTCTGTTTTGATTCTCCCCATAATAATACCCCAAAGTATCTCAAATCACATGATTTCAAAGTGTCTTTCTTTAGCTCACCAGAGATTTGTACGGTCCGCTGGTCACTGAATTCTGTGTTGAATCCTGTTTTGTCTCTTTTGGCCTTGCACTTATAAACTCCCCCGTTTAACAAAGCGAGTCCTTCCATTTTTAAACTGTTGCTGTTGTTGGGAATTGATTCTTCATCTTTGTACCAGTCATAGCTCCAACCATCTGAGTTTTCAACTTTGCATTCAAAGGACACGTTTTCTCCAACGTAAAGCTTTTCAGCGTCTGGCTGTTGAGTTATTGTAGGCTTAGGCTTGTTTTCTGAACAGACAAAGAAGAAGTAGTGTTTTTTTAATTTTAGACAGAAGCAACTGAAGTGTTCATGAAAAAGGTTCTGAAATGAAAGCAGGAACAAACCTGCTGGACTACAAACAGATATTCTGAAGAAGAGTCAATAGAAACTTACTTTGCACTTTAAGTTGTTTAGCTGCACTTAAATCAGTGATGAAGGCTGGATTTTGACCTCTTGTTGCTTTGCATGTATACGATCCCTGATCTCCTGTTCCACTAATTTGAACTTTAAGTCTGTCTGATGATCCAGTAACCTTACTGCCATCTTTGTACCACAGGTACGTCCATTCAGACTGGACACTGATGGCACAGCTGAAGGTGACCGCTTCTCCAGCAAACATCACATCGTATTCTGGATCTCGTGTCAGTGTGAGAGTGGGTTTCTCAGCTGAGAGGATATGAACATGACAATCAAAAATTATGCAGTATTTAATGTGGACATTGTGACGTGCCTCAAACAATTACTCTTGTATTTTAATATAATATTTAATATGTTTTATACCTGAACCTGAACATTTTTTATTTGTGATGCTATATACATTTCTTAAACCCACCATATACTGTGAGAGAAACCTTCAGAACTGTTTTTACAAAGCAGGAACAAAGCTGCTGGACTACAAACAGATATTCTGAAGAAGAGTCAATAGAAACTTACCTTGCACTTTAAGTTGTTTAGCTCCACTTGGATCAGTGATGAAGGCTGGATTTTGACCTCTTGTTGCTTTGCATGTATACGATCCCTGATCTGCTGTTCCACGAATTTGAACTTCAAGTTTGTCTGATGATCCAGTAACCTTACTGCCATCTTTGTACCACAGGTACGTCCATTCAGACTGGACACTGATGGCACAGCTGAAGGTGACCGCTTCTCCAGCAAACATCACATCGTATTCTGGATCTCGTGTCAGTGTGAGAGTGGGTTTCTCAGCTGAGGGGATATGAACATGACAATCAAACATATGTGGGAGCTAATGTGTAGCTAGTGACGTGCCTCAAACAATTACTCTTGTATTTTAATATAATATTTGATATGTTTTATACCTGAACTTGAAAAAATTCCCTTGTAAAAATACACAAAAGCGTTTGTGATGTTGTGTAAATTTCTAACACTCACCACACACTGGGAGAGAAACTTCAGAACTGGTTTGGCTGGTGACAGCCCTGTTCTGGATTTTTCCACTACACATTTTTTCCTATATGACCAGCTGAAGCAGAGCCTCATTCACATCTAAAGACACAGTACCATCAGCGTGGACCTACGTCCCATCTCTCTACCATGTATACATCCAGTCACAGGCGCCCTGCCCCATCCCACACTTGAACTTCACACTCTCGGTGGGGAACACATGTGCCCACTTGAGTGTGTCTGTTGAAGTTGGAACTGGAATCTCTGACGAAAGCAGACGCATTAACCATTTAACATAGCATGCTTTTACAGTTGCAGCTAGCAATGATTTCTATTATTTAGTGTGTAAAACAGGATGTGTCCTTTTACACAAATGATCTTATTCTTTCCCTCACAGCTCCACCTATGTTCTAACACCCTGACGGCTTTTGAGGCATCCCTCTGTGCTTTATGCTACGCCACAACATCCTGTTTCGACAGACGATGCAGAAAATAACGGAAGGAAGATGCTCTCAAAATGCTGTTTCACGGAGTACAAAGAAGTTTTGAGGTTTTAATAACAGTATGGACAACGCAAAATATGACCTGCTTATACACAAGATTAGCATTTTGCATATTCACAACACCAACTGCTTATTTACAACAATAATTTTACTTGTGTTCACCTACTGTTGTGGTGAGGTTTGAGAAAACTGATAAGAATCTCATGTTTGTCTGTGAGGTATATATGAAGCAACGCAAAGGGCCAAAACAGACTGTTTGGCTCTGTCCACAGTGACAGAATCACCCTGTTAGCCTGTCGTACTCTTATTACTTTGTTATTTCTTAAACTGTTAATGCAAGTTAAAGTAATGCCATGCACATGCAAGAAAACTCACCGCTAACTTGGATCATAACCTCGCTGCTGAATCCAGAGTTCACTCCCCTAGATGTAAGGTGAGCTTTGCAGGTATATGATCCTTCATGCGTCTGACGGACCGAGGTGATTTTTAATGATGATCCATCCCCATTAATGATCTCAACTGGGTTATTTTGGAGCTGCTGCTTATTTCTGTGCCATGTAAACGTCCAGCCAGGGGTGCTGCTGACAACGCGACAGTGAAATTCCACCGCCTCACCTTCAAACACATCTTTCCAGGCAGTCTGAAGCTGCAGATCTGGTGTTGGTGGGTCTGTAACACAAAAAAAGAGAACTTTTAACTGCAGGTTAAAAGAGTATCAGTAAGAAAGCCAAATTGCTATGTACATCATCCAAGTACTATACATGCATCCAAAGTTACACACAGCCTCATGTAAATAAACATGAATGCTGTAGTTTATGTACTGGTGGCACAGTGGATGCTTGGGTGTGCTTGCTGCTCAGGACACAGAAAGAAAAGGGCATGCTTCAGCAGTCTACACTCTCTCTATAAATACAGCACAAATATTGCAACGAACCTTACCATAAACTTTAATTTCGACAGGTCCACTTTCTTTAGTTTGACTGGGCTTCTTTTTGCCCTCAACCACACAGGTGTAATATCCAGAATCTTGTGGTGATGTTGCTGTGATTGTAAGCACTGACTTATCTGGGGACGGAGACAGATTTGGACCAGAACCTAGAGGACTTCCATTTTTCTTCCATGTGAAGATCAGCTCCGAGCTGCTAGTGGCTTTACATTCTAGCACTACTTTCTCAGAAGAGAAGACGTCTGACCAGGAGGAAGTTCGCTCCAGAACTGGTACCAGAGGCTCTGAAAATTGATTAAAAAAGTGAAAGAATGGGAATGAATGAGGGTTTACACTCCTAAAAGAAAAACAACTGGGAGTTTAGATTCCATTCGTATATCCAGAATCTGAGCAAAACCCCCCTGATGATGGCTACTGACGTAATATAAAAATATCAGTAAATCTAAAAGAATAATCACAAACGAAGTACACAGAGGAGCATCTGTGAATGTAGAACGCAGTAAAAGCTGAAGTAGATGGGAGCACAAAAACACCAGATGCTAATCGTGTCAGGTAAGAACAGGAAACCAAAGTTACCAAAACTTGACAATTAAAGACCGGAAAAAACATTTTGATTGGTTAGATTTCTGTAATGACACAACCTCAGAATTGTTGCGTTGAATGGGGTGTTTTATGGGTCAGTAGGAAGTCTTTAGAGACTCTACAGCATCAATCAGACATCACCTAAAAAGCTTACTCAAGTAGCCCGTTGTTGCTGGCCCTGCCCATTCCTTTACTGATAAATTGTACCCATCTATTCAACAGGACAGGACGCCAAAGCTCAAACACTCGCGCTGTATTCTTGAACACAACGAAGTGTTCACTGAATTCAGATCTGACTAGATGTCAGTGAAATACGTCACCTATCGGATGTGGTTAAATAAAACAAATCCATCATGCAGGTACTGCTGCCCACTAATGTGCAGTCTGTGCATGATGCTCGGCATGCCAGTTAAGGTAGCTCTGAAGCCAAAAACGAGCCCGACATGTTAGCGGCACAGTGTAAGTGGCGTTTGACGAGTACATATGATCAAAAAGACTGAGGTGATAATCTCACCAAAAGGAGGAGGTGCTGTCGATTCACTTTCTCTATAACTGTAGGTGGTTGCTGGATGAAGAAGAGAAAAGATGTGGAGAGCAAAGTTTAGATTAAAAAAAAACAAGGTTTGAGTCATATCCACAATGTAAAGGTGAGACTTCATAAAAACACTGGTAACAGTTAAATCAGAGCTCCAATCTCAAACTGCGATGCCTAATTCTTTTTTAGTAGACATGAATGATTGAAATTAATACACTTTTCACAACTTTTAAGAACTTTTAGTTTGACAAAACAATGACTTAAAAACACTTCTCATGTAGAAAAAGGAGGAAAAAATCCTTTGTGTCCTACATACAAAACTATTACACAATACATCCACTCTCAATACTGTCAAGTGAAACCTACGGCATGATGACAGGAGACTATTGAGATTAGGCTGGCGTGAGGTAATACGGACACATGAGTTTATAAGTGTGTGTATCTAGTTGTAGGAACTTTCAGACTCATGACAATAAAGTACTTCATGTTCCTCTTGTTAAATTTACCCAAGTTCTACTTCCTAAACATTGCTCTTGCTCGACTCAGACCAGGCCATGTAGGCATTCAGTGCATAAATGTTGGTTTAAGAGACACTTTATGATCTTAACAGTTAACTTCTGTACTGAATCTGGTGTTTTTGCTCAACATGAAAATGTTTTAAAAAATCTTTTTCCCCAAAAAATCATCTTCAACTTCTAAAACAGTGCAGTCTGCTCAAATGTGTGAAAATCTGCTCTCGGTATGAAAGACAGTTTTCCCTACCATCGTTATCCTCAGAAGCACAAACAGCAACCGCATCTGTCAAAGAACCAAACAACGTTCAGTTGCATTAAGATTTGCATGTAAGTGAAAATATTCTTTATAAACTACAGAATTGAACATAAACGCTTAAAAACTTACATATTACACTGAAGACCTTGAACAGCCACATTTTCCATTGAGCTGCACGTGTAGCACATGTAGAGACTGGGTGTCTCAGTTGACTCATATATATCTGCTTCGCTGTGACATTCAGTAAAGGAAATAGAGCGCAGTTGCAGTATAAATGGGCGTATGTGACAGCTTCATTTCTGAACTCACCTCAGGACAGCAGCTTTCCTGTCGCTCTCTGACAACTGCCTTTTTTTGTTAAAGCAACAGGAAATGTGTTGGTGAACCACACTCAGATGTTTGTTGTTGATACAAAGTTGAACTGCTGATCTGTGTGAAATAAAAGGAGGGTTTAGGGAATTGAAAGAATGTGCAAGATGCTAAACTGTTGACAAAGCTCGATATTGTGCTCAATTTGACGATTTTAGACCTAAAGTCGTCTATGACTTAGCCAGCATGTCGTAGCTGGGATATTTCATTGTGCAGAAAAAAACTAAACAAAAGAAATAATTAAAAAAAACTACCAACATCAACAAATGCATTCCTAAAATCAAAGTTATCCTTTTACTATGGTGTAGGCCATTTGGAAACTGTAGCTGAGGCGTGATTTGAGGGGATGAACGGAAACTGCAGGTTATTTAAATTATACTTTTTTTATAAACTTATATGAAACTAGCGTCTAACCACAAACTGTGACTTCCTTTTGTCTTCAGCTGAAAGTTGCTCTCGAAAAATAAAGAAAGGAAATTTCTTAACAGCTTCATTTTGACTGAAAACACCTTTTAGAGCACACATGTAACTACATTATATGTAATATTCAAAACAGCCTTAACGAGCACATCAGTTTTAAGTAATTATTACGTGTCGAATGTGTCTTTCTCTCTCTGGTGACTTCCTGTAAGGCTGGGTGTTTTGCACCGAGATGCATCACATTTCAGTTCCTGTGTAAGCGAGGACTTCACTCACCCTGCTCACCACAAGGTGTCTGTATAACACAGAAAATCCCGTTATGTCATGTCAAACTAAAATAAACCTCGGTTCATATCAAACCTGAGAATAACAACCATGACCTATCTTTAAAAAAAACATTTGTATATATCAGTCTTTTGATTTATCCAGTTTATTAAAGCCTGATTATAATGATTAGATTTCACCAGGCCATGTATACTCGGTGGCCACTTCATTAGTTACACCTTGCTAGTACAAAGTACTTGGACTGCTCTTTTGCTTGCAGAACATCGTCAGTTCTTCATGATACAGATGATATAAGATGCACTGTTGCACTATATAAATAAAACTGAACAGAATGTAATTGGATTGAATTGAATGTGGCCGCAGAAATTGAGATAAATCACACCTGCCACCATTTTTTGCACTCTTCCAGCGTCAGTTTTGGTGTGTGCATTTGTGTAGCCTCACTGTTCTCTTATTACCCTACATGAGTGACTTCCAGTCTGGTCTTCTGCTGCTTCTGCATCAAGTTGTGCATTCAGAGCTCTTCTGCACACCTTGGTTGTAATCAGCGGTTCTTTGAGTTAGTGTTGCTCTGATATCAGCTCAAAGCATTCTGTTGATTCTCCCCTGACTTATGGCATCAATATTTTCTGTTTTTCAGACGATACCATCAAACCCTAGAGATGATTGTGTGGAAAAGTCCCAGAAGACCAGCAGTTTCTGAAATAGCCAGACCAGCCTGTCTGACACCAACAACCATGCCATGTTCAAAAATACTTAATTGAGCTTCTTTCTGATGCTGAGTTTGAACTTCTGCTTTGAAGATAGTCTGTATAATATCTGCTGCCATAATCCACTGAGTTGCAGCCATGTGATGGGCAGTTGAACAGGTGTAGCCAGTGAAGTGGCTGCTGAGTATATATGTTTCTATTAGGGGGGGGAAACTGCATGATTTGTCTAAAGTAGTATTTACTGAATCATGTGTTTTGGAGTCGTTTTATTTTGGTATTGATGCTATTACTACTACTACTAATAATAATAATAACAATAACAACAAACAATAATAAACAGGCACTTACAGGTACTGTTATCGGTGGCTTGAACCACATACAACAACCTCTGCTCTGTTTAAAACCGCAGTTTAGCGGTTGTTAGTGAGTAGTTGACATCAAAAGTTACCGGTGCTGTTGTGTCGCTTCTGACACCATTAATCGTTCCATACGTCAGCAAACATCTTTTTTTTAAGTTACGTTGTCGTTAACGTTACTGTCACACACAATGATGCATTCACGGGTCGGTTTCACTTCCAGAGCGCACAGTCTCCTTCCTGTCTTCTAAACTGGGATTTCCGTAGTTTTTCTTTTCCCAAACTTTACTACTTCCCAGTGTTGCCAATTTAGCGACTTTGTCGCTATATTTAGCGAGTTTTCAGACCACCTTAGAGACTTTTTTTTCTGAAACGCGACTAGCGACAAATCTGGCGACTTTTTTATTTTATTAGAGACTTATTTATGACGACTTTTTGACGTGAAAGCACGTATCGCTCTTACTTTCAATAAGCAGCGGGTGCTGCGGTGGGCACCTCACCCGTGCCAAAGCGCTCACAGGCTGCTATCAGGGCAGGGCTCCCGCACTGACTGTAACGCAGTCAGTTCTTCTTTTACTGTTATGTTGTTTTGTGGACCACAAAGTTTAAAACTACACACACACACACAATAACTCCACCAGAGTGCCTGTTTCGGGTCACTTTTGCCGGTCCAAGCCCGGATAAAGGAGCAGGGTTGGAATTGTGACATTAAAAAAACAATAATTGCTAAAAGAAATTTAGTTTGTAGTTCTAAATAAACTCTAAATGCATTTAAGACGTTTTTTACTGACTTTATGTCTCTTCCACGATGTTATTTCTCTCTCCAACAGCGTAGGTTACAAATACATTAGCATGACCAATTATGCAAATTAGGCGATGACATCATTTAGCGACTTCTAGCGACTTTTAGGCCAATAGCGATTTTCCTTACTGAGGAGTTGGCAACACTGCTACTTCCAACTTCGCAAACATCGTGCAAACAGCGATGAGTAACTGGACTGTTCCTGTCATCAATGTGTAAACAGGCTAAACAAAGATGCTTCCAGATGTATGTACAGTTTCACTTGACATTTTTCCCCAACAGGACCTCAAGGGGATTCTGGCAAAGACAAAAATGGGCAGAGTCGTGGTATTTCCCTTGTTTGTCTTAAGGTCTCGCCAATCCTGGAAGCTGTGCTGTGCATCTGGACTGCATACTTCTTTTCTTTGTTACCTTCATATTCAGGTCCTGTTCAGTTAAACTGTTTCATTATTAATAAAAGATAATGTACAGTCACTCACTGTTCCTGATGAAACACCGGTGCAGTGTCAATAATATTACAAATATTAATACTAATAACACTAGTAACTGTTTGAAAACTGAATCATGAAGTGGTGCTTTTTTTCTTTCTGGGGATTTTCGAGAAAACATTTCAAACTTAAATGTTTTTTTCACAGAGGCAATGGTGGGGAACTCTTCAAAGAGTGTACAGTTGAATAAGATAGCTCGGCAGATAGTATTTCATTTCAACATCTATTGTTTTTTAGAAAACAATAGATGTTGTACAACATTAGCTTCAAAGACAATCTTGTGTTTGGTGGCAGAAGTTGAGGGGCTAACAGAGAGAAACAGACACATGTGCCTGCAGCCAACATCGAACCACCAGTTAACCTGACATATGTACAGGTAGGTCCATATATATTTGGACACTTTTTACCTGTATACTTAGACATATTCCAATTATTGCTACATAATGGACATGGACATAATATGCAGACTCAGCTTTCATTCAAGCGTATCCACATTCAAATTGGATGAAGTGTTTAGGAGTACAGGTCCTTAACATGCACCGCCCTCTTTTTAAAGGGATCAAAAGTAATTGGACAATTGATTTGAAGGCTATTTGATGGGCTCATTGTTTCATTACTAATGAAGCAGATAAAATGACTGGAGTTGATTTGAGCTGTGGTGCTCGAATTTGGAAGATATTGCTATGAACAGCATGCGGTCAAAGGAGCTCTCCATGCAGGTGAAACGAGCCTGCTTAAGCTGCAAAAACTGAAAAAAAAAAAACCTCATCTGAGACTTTGCTGCAGTGTTAGGAGTGGCAAAATCTACAGTTTGGTACATCCTGAGAAAGAAAGCATTGGTGAGGTCAGCAACGTAAAAAGATCTGGATGTCCAAGGAAGACAACAGTGGTGGAGAATCATTTCCATGGTGATGAAAAATCCTATCACATCAGCCAACCAAGTGAACAACACTCTCCAGGAGGTAGGTGTACCAGTAACCAACCATGAAAGTAAATACAGAGTTCACTGCAAGGTTCAAGCCACTCATAAGCCCCAAGAATAGAAAAGCTAGATTGGACTTTGCTAAAAAACAAACAAACAAACAAACAAAAAACAAAACATCAACAAAAGCCAGCACAGGTCTGGAAAAATATTCTTTCGAGATGAAACCAAGATCAACGTCTCTCAGAATGATGGCAAGATGGCAAAATTATGAGACAGCTCATGATCCAATGCATTCCACATCATCTGTAAAACACAGCGGTGTGATGGCTTGGCCATGCATGGCTGCCAGTGTCACTGCAGCACCAGTGTTTGTTTGTTTGTTTGTCTGTGTTCAGAGACAAATTGAGCTCAAATTGAGCTAAATGCAGTCAGAGTGATTGGGCAGCATCATAATACAGATAGACAACGACCCAAAACATGCAGCCAAAGCAACACAGTTTATTAAAGCAAAGAAGTGGAATATTCTTGAACTGCCAAATCAGTCACCTGATCGTAACAAACTGAGCTTTTAACTCGCTGAAGACTAAACTTCTCCACACAAACAGCAACTGAAAGCTGCTGCAGTAAAGGCCTGGCGGAGCATTAACAGGAGGAAACTCTTTTATGCAATCTTTTTGTTCAACCCACTGAATTAAAGCTGAAGGTCTGCACTTCAACTGCATCTGAATTGTTGCATTTAAAATTCATTGTGGTATTGTACAGAAGCAAAATTAGAAAAAAGTTGTCTGTGTCCAAATATTAATGGACATAACTGTACGTTTGGACTGTGAGAGGAAGCCTGGAAACCCACTAAGTCACAGGAACAGGAACAGAAACTTAACGAAGGCTAGAAACATCTTATTGAGAAACAACAGTACTCACCACTACGCCACCAGTAACCAGAATTTCATCAAAATGCCAGAGAACCAGTCTACAAAGGCTGTTTCATTAAATGATAACAACTTGAAATCTCATTATTGAAATCCTATGACTCTCTTAATAACTGTAGATAACTCTACACTGGGACACTGTATTGTAAGCATCTTTAAATTTATGTTTTTAAAAAGAAAATCACATATAATAAAATATAACCTTTATTTAACATCCCTACAGGCATCGCATCTCCCAGGATTTACTGTTTCATTGAGCAGTACATATACCTTATATATACTTACTATAACAAACAGAAAAAACATGGTAAATATAGCTTTACATACATGTCACCAACTGAAATAACATACAACGTTTGGCAAACGGGGATGGGCTGGATCTTCCATGCATGCTGGAGGGAGAGTCAGGGTGTCTGACTTGAAATAGATATGGAGATGTTGGTATGGTGTTCTGCCCATTTCTTCATTATGTACACACTGCCGCACAGCCAACTTGCACCTTCTCAAACACTCTGGAAGAAATAAGAGGGATTTATAAGGTTTGCGCACACGCAGTCATATTTCCACAGAGGATATAAAATTGGCATATTGTGCATTAATTTAATGAATTATTTTAACTGAATGATGTACACACACACACACACACACACACACACACACACACACACACACACACACACACACACACACACACACACAAACTCTTACCTTAAAACATAAGACCTGGACTTCTGCTGGTCCTCTAAAGCCAAAGAAAGGTGGAAAGAAAATTAAAGGAAGAAAACATTAAATGGAATCATGAGATATTGGTAATCACTTTAATCAGAAACATTCTGACAGAAAGCTTGACCGTTCGTTTAAGGTCTTGCTGTCTTGTAGGTCTGGGTGTGTCCTTATGTGTGAGATTGCTTAAGTGCGTATTTTCCATCAGGGATTATCTGCCTCAGTTTCTGCTCTCTTAGCCCATTCTCCCCTCTTCTCACAGCACTCGGCCTGTTGACTCATGGTAATGTGAAGAGTTTGGCTGTGTGTCAGATCATCTGGAGTCATTTATAGAAGCTGTCGAGTGCCGCACTGACATCACCCCTATCTCTCGCCCAATGGCCAATCCTGCCTAATCCTTCTTTCTCCCCATGCGGGGCCATCCCATGTAAGGCTGAGCTGTATGGGATCACATACTGACACCTTGTAGAGACTTATAAGCAGGATCACGTCATTTATAGGGTACAGTTTACACTTGGCCTGAAAACGCTTTTTCAGTAATCTGATCACAAGAGGACAGCTGTACATAAATACAGGTGTGAACCCATCCAAACACACTGGAGTTGCATTTGGAGTAGAAAGGTATGTGACCCCATTTACATAACAGCATGATGTGAAGACACTTGTGTCCCTGACCACACTCAAGGTCAAGTTTGAAGTGTGTATGTATCATGGCAACTATTTTATTCCCTCAAGTCAAACAACTAAGAAGGACACTGAAACTTTACTCCTCTAACTGTTCAAAGTGCAAAAATAATGCACAATGGTTTTTCTCCTATATTGCATATTACAAAATGTAATTGGAGCTGAACAGCAACATTCAATCACAAGTGGTTATTTTTAAATATAATCAGTTAGAGTTGCGTCAGGATCCCTACACTCTGAGAGGATTTTGTTTGCTGTGACTGCTTTCTGGAACCTCTCCATGGAAAGCACATAGCAGAAAGAGCAACACCATCACAGCAGGTATCAAGAGATTTGACACTGATTAAGTCAGATACAGCATAAAAAGGAAGTGGGTTGCAAAGCTGCTTGCAGGTGAGCATGAAACTTTAGGCAGGCTAAAGCAACATAAATAGAGCGTTCTGTTTGAAATTTAACAACAGGCTGTGTACAAAAATAACAGCAGAGTGAGCCATCAACTGATGTGAATCTGCTGATGTGTCAGATCTTAATAGTTAAAAGGAAATTTTGAGCACTCCCTGTGAAATTCTACACCACTGGAGTAATTAAAACACCAAAACACAAATGTGGCAGTCTAAGAGTGAGGATATAAATAGCATAATAAAAGCAGTGAAAACATCAGATTTGGTATTTCTATTTAGCCATCATTAATCCTCGCCACATTACCACATCTAAAAGCAGGGCTTGCAATGTACAAAATGCACAGAGGATAAAGGCTGAGAGGAGACATGAGGAGGGAAGAGGAGAGCAAGAGCGGCGTTGCTTTTAAACTGATGAGTTTGTCACTGCAGCTCATGGCTGGTCAGTGGCTCTGCAGGTTTTATCAGTCTGTCCCATTTCATCTCCAATGACAACTGAGCCAGTAAACTGGGTTTGCCAGTGAAAGCTTTAATAACAAATACTTTGTCATAGTGATGTTGCATAGCATACAGGAAGAGGCCATCATCATCATCATCGTTTATTTATATAGCACTTTAAAAACACACCTGGTAGACCTGCTATATAATACAAATATAAATATAGGAATAAAATAGCAAAAACCAGACATAGCAATAAAATGAATAAAAATGCCAGTTACCCACAGAGTTAAAAGCCAGGGAATAAAAATAGGTTTTTAATCTGGACTTAAAAACTGGCACTGATGTAGTCTGTCTAATAAGGAGAGGAAGGCTTTTCCAAAGCATCGGAGCTGCAACAGAGAACGCTCGGTCTCCTCTA
Organism: Simochromis diagramma; assembly: GCF_900408965.1. NCBI lineage: Eukaryota > Metazoa > Chordata > Actinopteri > Cichliformes > Cichlidae > Simochromis > Simochromis diagramma. The sequence goes on along the minus strand of NW_024387152.1, from coordinate 1,301,891 downwards.
AGTTTCAGCCGTGACTTTGGGACAGAAAGCAACAGTTGCTGACCGAAGCGCAGGAATGGGGACATGTGGCTTCAACAAGTCAGACAAATAAACAGGTGCCAGACCATTTAGAGATTTAAAAACCAATAAAAGAACTTTAAAATGGATCCTAAATTCAATTGGAAGCCAATGTAGAGACCAAGACCGGAGTGATGTGGTCGAATTTCCTTCTGCCAGTTAAAAATCGTGCCGCGGCATTTTGCACTAGTTGCAAGCGTGAGTGGGATGTGTCTAAGTAGCATGACTGCCAGGAAGCAGAATATTGGATTGGAACATGATGAGCTAAAATGATGATCCATATCAAAATCATCCATTTTATCTGTCAGTGGTTTTATTTTTATGGCCAAATGGTACCACAAGAACTTACAGTACAGGCCACCTACAGAGAAATAGGGAGACACCTCGAAGAGTAAACAAAGCAATAAATACAAACTGAAACAAAACAGTACAGGTAGATGCAGAGCACAGGGCAAAGCTGTCTGCTTGTTTACAGATGGATGTTCACAGTGTCCTATGTTACTAAGGTATTTACAGTGAGGGTTTAGGCAAAGTCTATTTTGATCTCTTGAGAATCTATAGTCAGAAAGACAAGACTAGTTGGAAAATTATTTAATAAATATGTTGGGGGATGATATAGCTGGTGAATTGTGTTTAGCTGGATTATAAATATATATTTGCTCAATTTTTGTGCGTTATGTGTATATTTACTGGAACAACCCAGTCCCTTAATACATTGCTTACCTTGCTAATGAACTTACCTCTAGAAGTTTAGATAATAGTTTATTTCCCCTTCTCAGCATCTGGAAGAATGACCTCTGTTTAGGAAACAAAAGTGTAGCTGTGGTTAAAAAAACTTCTGCTTTTCAAATTGATGTAAATGTCTTTTTATAGTTACAATAATTCACAACAGCTTAGGGAGAAAATATTGAAGAGTAAATGTAGAAATATTTCCCCATTTGATCAACAGTAGATACATACGTTTGACCTCGAGCTTGCAGGAGACGGTGGCCTCTCCCTGGGCATTTTTAGCTCTGCAGGTGTACACACCACCATCAAAGCTGCAGGGCTTTCGGATCTCGAGGGAGCAAATGCCCTGGTTGGAGATCTGACGATACTTGGGGTCGTCACCAATGACCATTTGATTCTTCAACCACTCGATCTTAGGCTGAGATGAAAGAAAAATTAACAAAATAAATTAACTTTACCACAAAATTACCAAGACTGATGTTAATGAAAATCAACATCTTGCATGAATTATCATGATAACAGCAGCTGGGATCTACAAGGTTGATCTCTTCTGCAACATGAGAATATTCATCGGACACATTCAGGAACCAATCTGCAAAGACACGACTAATAGAGACACGTGAAAACGTGTGTGACAGTTTTGGCCATGAAGCATGGTTAAGGTAGTCAGTTGGTCTACCACTTCCAAGCTGAATACTCAACAACTATTCGAAAGATTGCCACGAAATATCAAGATCAGGTTATGTTTGTAAGTTAATTAAATCAGTTAATTAAAGACATCCAGGTTCTGTGCACCTCGGTTTATTTCAGATTTCCCCAAGACTAAACTAACCTCCCAAATATACACATTGGTCACACTGTCATAGTGTATATTTGAACATGCTGATTTCGATGTTAGCTCTTTAACCTATGTAAAGCCTTAGAGAACTGTTGGCGTGGCAACGGACTTGGTCACCAGAGAAATGGTTAAATGGCGAAACAGGGAAAATGCAAAGAAATCCAGTAATTTCTACAGGTTAAAGGTTGATTTTCAGACCAATTCTGTTTTGACTGAATGTGTCCTGTGTGACAAAACACAACTGGCGTCTCAGTAAAGCCTAATAAACCCCTGCCAATAGTCAGTGAATGTTACCGTTTCAAACTGGTCTTTAAATCTCTTAATCCTGGCAAAACTGACATCTGTGGTCCGTCTCTGCAGCTTCACCGATGTGTTTTTTTCCACTTCAGTTTTACATTTCTTACTTTAAACTGTCGTGGCTTTTCTTTCCTGTCTGCTTGGTACAGAGTGAGCTATTTAAACTTGTTCTGCAGCTGTGGTCTGTTTGGGCGGCAAAAATAGTGCTTTCTGTGTTACAAACACATCTTCAATCAGCCATGAAAGGAGAACAATCTATACTTCTTATCACTGTCTCTTTTTCTGTCCGCCCTTCTTATCACGCATCTCTCACCCCCTTAATGCAGTCCCCTACTCTATGTGACAGCTCTTTATCAGAGACAACAGCACAAGCTATCACACTACTGAGCATGCCTTTGTACTGGACCTCTCCACACTGAACTCCATGCCAGGGAAGAGGAGGTGGCTCGATAAACACATGCTATAAAACACTTCAAGCCCACTTACAGGAGTATGAGAGATTTCAATTTACAGTGATTATGTAAAGACGTGAAGCTAAAGTATCGGTCATACAGCGGTTAAGTAGATGACCAGGTGTACCCTGCCCCCGCCCTATGCCCAGTGGGATAGGCTGGATAAGCAGAGGACGACAGATTGTTGGATGCATGGTTAAGCAGACATACAGATGATACAACTACTTGGAGAAATCTTTTTACACCACAGGGAAAGGCAAGAAAGACCTATTTGGCAAGCACAGCTCTCAGTCTATAGATACTAACATGAAGGAAAATTGCTTTCTCATTATTCTCAGCTACAGACTTTGTCTGTGATAAGTTTCACTGTCCCAAACTGTGGCATACTGTCATAAAATGACTAATAAATACTAAACGCTGCAAAAAAGAACAAACATAAAGCTACAAACAAATTACCCATCAGTCCCTGTTTTCTTCATTGTCTAACGTCAGCTTTTGTGCCGTGCTGTACCAAATTTGTTAGCTCTGTCTCATCTACGCCGGCACGCACAGGGCGACTAACTGCTGCTGTCCTGGGGAAAAGCCAAGGACGGCTAGGACGAATAATCAACTGCATTTCCATTCTGAACTGCCACTTAATCTGCCTGCATCTGTCAGACAACTGTAAAGATAAGTTTAACCCAAGCAGTTGCTGCCAAACAGTGAGATACATTCTGAAAATCCCCATCAACATACCAGTGGAAGCCCTCCCCGAACTCCAGAGTGCATCCTTTTTTAACTGTGGCACTAATATCATATTTAAAGTGCATTTGTGAGGTTTTCTGGTGAGAATAAGACCGTTTCAGTTCAAAAAGGAACATTTGCTATGTTTGTGTAACATGGAAAGTCCCCCAAATCTCAATAGGCCAGTTCTATTTATAACCAGCAGATGCTTCCATGTGTCCTCCTAGCTTTGTACCTTTAGTGTGAGCATGAGCTCTAAATGTCCAGTCAACTGTTAGGATGCCACCACGATACCAACTGATAAGATCTAGTATCAATAAATTGTTGTATAGACACTGCTGTTTATATAAGATGTTGGTGTTTTGGATGTTTTTGTTGTTAAAAATGTGAGCTCTAATATTAAACCACTGTCATAATAGTTCCCTAAAATCTAAGGCGTCTAATTACAAATGTTTTAATAAGACAAACTATCACAAAATACTAAGCAAATATTCAGACAAGAAAAAAATATGAATGAAACCTTTTTGACATCTGTAAATGAGAGTAACGCACGTCTAACCTTAGGACTCCCACGAACAGAGCACAGCAGCTTGGTGGTGTATCCCACGGTGGCGGCTCTGTCGTTGAGGGCCGTGGTGAACTTTGGAGCCTCGTTGAAGTCATGCTCCGGGTACTCAGGAGGTTTGTAGACAATACCTGTAAAGGAAGCAGCGTTAAGCTTTCATGAGCCAGATATAGTGCAGATCCTCTTTTTTACTGCATTATGTTTAAAAGTGGAACTACTACACACATTTGCTTAAAGAATAAAACACACTGTAACACAACTATGGTAATCATCTTAATGATTTCACAGCCTATTTAAATTTATTTCAGTAATAGCAGAGCACTTGCCAAGAGAGCTATCCACTTATGTTTAAAGCAGTGCCAAGGCCATTCCCACTCCTCAAGTCTCCACTTCAGATTCTTGCAACTAACCACAGCTCAATAAAATCTAAGTATCCATTCGTACTGCAGCTGTGCCACTAAAACTTTATGCAACAGAAACAAACTGATGTGAGACAAATGAAAGTACTGTGTGCATTCAGGGGGTCACCTGTCTTCTGGATGGTGGCCACTTCCTTTGTGACAGTGCTCTTCTCGCTCATGCCCACTTTGTTTTCAGCAAACACTCTAAAGGAATACGAGTTGCCCATGACAAGGTCTGAGATGGTGGCACTTAACCTGTGATAGTGCTCCAGCACCGTGAACCATTCCTGCGTGAGACAGCAGACAGTCGGATCAGACGTGTGAAATGATAGCATGACTGTGTCCTTACTGGACTGAATTCAGAAAAGTTCAAGTATACTCAGTATATTTACACATGTAATATGTGAAGTCCCTTCAAGGCCCTGCCTACACTCACACACAATTTAAACATTTATTTAATCATAAATGGCGATCGTGGCTCAAGAGTCGGGCGTTTGTCTTGTAATCGGAAGGTTGCCGGTTCGAGCCCCGGCTCCGACAGTCTCGGTCGTTGTGTCCTTGGGCAAGACACTTCCCCCGTTGCCTACTGGTGGTGGTCAGAGGGGCCTGGTGGCGCCAGTGTCCGGCAGCCTCGCCTCTGTCAGTGCCCCAGGGCGGCTGTGGCTACAACGTAGCTGCCATCACCAGTGTGTGAATGGGTGGATGACTGGATGTGTAACGCGCTTTGGGGTCCTTAGGGACGAGTAAAGCGCTGTATAAATACAGGCCATTTACCATTTACCATACCAGGTCACAGTGGCTGCTTTGTTCTGTAAGTTCTAATCCTGCTCGTTGTAAAATAAATACGACTCCAGCTGAAAAATGTCTTTGTTTCACTAACACACGTCAACAAAGACCATTTTCACAAACACTCTGGTTAGTGCATTTCTGTAAAAAGGACATTTACGCCTCGTTCCAGCTGCCTGGATGTCAGAAACTGAAAAAGCATTTGTTTTGGTTTTAGCAAGGTTGAGTCTTTCATGCATCACTACCAATACAGCACAATACCTGTGCTTTTGCTCTGAAAAGCACCGCTGCAGCACATCCCCGAATAGTGGCTGCTCTGCAAATGTCTTATTAGCAAATCACAAATACACAACAGGGGCTGTACAAATGAAAAGATTTAGATATCCACTACTGGTTACATTCACTGCCGCCATCTTTGATTGTTAACTCCTGCTCTGAATTTCCGAGTTGGAAATCCCAGTTGAGGAGACAACCCAGATGAAACTGTTATTGGGAACTTGTTAATTCCGACTTCAGAGTTAATCTGAAATTCACCAATAATACAGAACCTTTATAAAACAGACCAATATGCTGCAGTAAGGCTTCACTCTGACTGCATCATATTGAATGAAACACTGAAAACCGAGTTAAATGCACATAAATGTGCATCTTTCTGTGTCGTGTTAAAGATGCCAACACCTGTGGGGCAACTCGACCTCAAACTATGAATAGAAAGTGATGCTCTGGGTTTGTGAGATTCATGTCAACATTACTGATCTGGTGTAACAGATGGGTTTTGTGCAGTTTGAGTAAATCTCTACTATACCCCAGTCTTCTTGTCAGCTTTCTGGACAGTGTATCCAGTGATGTCTGTGTTGCCATTATCCTTGGGTGGAGTCCACTCCAGAGCAGCATTGAAGCCCCAGGCATCCACCAGCTTTATACTAACAGGAGGACCAGGGCGCTCTGATGAAACACATTACTGTAAGTATCACGGTATTACAATCATAATGAGAAATCCATCTATTTAAACTGTATGTATTTTAAGCTCAACAGTAGCTGGCACAAGGCTCAAGCACTCTGGCATCTTTGTCAGAGATGTCATTTATGTTGGCTAATACCCAGAGAAAGTCACAAGTCTAGAAACAAGGAAGTCAACACGTCAGCTGCAAAGCCAGCTGAGCACATTTAACAGGAAGGCCTCGCGTGAATCAACAGTTTGACACGCTCACATATTCCTTTGTGTAAATGAGATTGTTTTATGTCTCATGTGTCACTCACCCACAATCTGAAGGGTAATTGTGCCTTTATCTTCAAAGCTATCCACTTTTAGGGTCATCTCATAAACACCAGAGTCCTCCCTCTGAGCGCCGCGGATGAACAGGATGCTGTCCTTGTCACTGTTCCTGATATTGACCTTCTTGGTATCCACAGGCTGACCATCTTTAAGCCAGGACACTGCAGGTTTAGGCTTTCCCTAAGGAGTTGAAAACGAGAACGGTTAAAAGCAAAATAAACCGAAGTGTTCAAAAATGCATCTGTCAGCCTTTTATGTTTCCTCACTGACTAATGCAGTGAATGTGCACACAAGCCAGCTTACAAGAAACGGGATGACGAGGTTGATCTGCTCTCCGACTTTCTTGACATAGCGGGACCTGAGAGCCCGAGGCAAGCGGATCTTGGGACGGTCTGCAAAGTCAAATCAAGCATGTTTATTTTTCACCTCGTCCGTCTTCTACAGTCTGACTGAGCAGATTTGCTGCTGATTTACTGAACAGTTAACATTACATGCTAACAGCATAAAGCACGGTGTATACACATCCTGTCAGACTCTTTAAAGTGTGCTCACACATGCATATAATGGCAGGTCAACAAGATCTAAATAGAGCAGCTACTGCTGCTGCAAAGTCTACAAGAACCTGATTGAACAGGATAAAATTAACCCACAACAGTTTTAACTATGCAAATTCATGACAGAAAAATAGTCATAGCAGCCGAGAAGCTGACAGTCTGAATATGTATTTAACTTTAGAAAGAGCAATGACTATAAAGTGGAAAATGCACTGTTAGCAGGACAAAACAAACTCATTTGAAACAGCGATGTGTGCGAAACGCATACAATTAAAAACTAACTTGATCATCAAAGATTTTTTTAAAAAGTCAGCTCGTCGCACTTTCACTTCAGTTTTTCAATGTAAAACATTTCCTTAAAAACATAAAAAACAAGCTAACATGAAATCTTTTCCATACTGATGCAAGTAGACCTGATACATCATCACACTCAAGCCACCGTTTAAGTGCTTATGCCTCATGACCCAGTTTTTGCAGGACCAAACAAAACAAAACACAAAATGAGGTGAAATCTAAACAAAGGTTCTGTGTGCTTAAAGAAAAGTGCAGTATCTAGGCAGGAAGAGCCGAACAAGTAAGAGCCTCAAACCAGCAGCTCCTAAAATAGCTTTAGTGACAAGAAAGACTGAACCCTGAAAGCACAGCCCTCACGTCGTGCCCAAAGAAACCACAAATACATGTCAACGCTTTCAGCTGAGCAGTGGTTGCGATATCACGTCTGCAGACGACTGCAGCAACTCCTGATGTGAATTAAAATCAAACAGGTGAAGTTGCATCGCAGACATCTAGCTGGGCTCTGTTGGATGGTTTCCTTCACGCCAAGTGCTAAGTATCAGGAACAGCATCTCTCACATGTTTCTGCATAAGCAGCAAATGTCTGAAAAGCTCTCTGGGCTTAGAGGATAAATAAAACCACCAGGCTCCTGCCCTCCCTCACCTCATTCACCCCCCTACAGCCTGCTTCTCCTAATCCACTCAAACTACCCTCCCATTGGGCACCACATCCACTTCCATCTTCTTCTAGCTATAAGAGTGTTTACATCTTCTCCTTCTGATGCACTAAATCTAACCTGATATCTTGCCTTCCTGTTCTTACATTTGTCACCGTATCATTGCTTCTCAGGATGGGATCTTGCTTCTGGAACAACCATTTCCCAAGTAGATCAGGGCTGCCTCCAGATTTGGCTCAAACACTAATCCTTGCTAATCAGCACACTTCCCAGCAATGCCCCGAAGTGTTGCAGGCATTGTGGCATCCAGCAGCCTGTAAGTCCCCCCTGCAAGGAATCTATAATCTGCCATTGTCTCCGGATAAAATGTCTTTGTAGGGGGCTTTCAGCATATGTAGGACAGCATGTCTTCCTCTAAAGCTTAAACCTGTGGATGGGTGTCTGGTCCGGACAGCTTGTGACTGACACACAGCTGAATTTAACCTCAACAAGCCATACAGAATCCAACAATTAGGCTCATGTTTCACCAACCAGGAAATACGCCTAGAGACAGTAAGCTGTGGGTAACTGGGGCATGTCAACTCAGGTCGGCACTACGTCAGTGTGTGGGTTCAGAATCAGAACTACGGAAAATAAACCAACTGTGGTTTAAACCACAGAAAAAGTACTGTGAGCGAAGTGTGGTGAAAAGAGAGTCTCTGTGTATTCTGGAGCTGTACTTCTCAGTACACAGCACACCACAATAGTGAAGCAACAGTTAAAGTGAGGAATTTTACAAAGGTCATAATAACCATCAGCCAGATTTTTGCATTTTTAACAAGAACGCATTGGTCAAAGGGGAAAGAATAGTCGTTGATGCAATCGTAAGCAAAAAGGCTGCATCCATTATTAGTTATATAGTACTAGGCAGTCTCTTTTTGTGCTTGGAGTCAAATGCTTAAACATGTTTCCCATGGTAGTCATGCTAATATAACAATCTTAGGGCAAGCATGTTAATATTTGCTAATGAGCCTATTTGGGCGTGGTGCAAACGCCTACTTACTTCTAGCTATAACCGTGTTTGGCCTTTTTTTGAGTAAACTGTGGCCCAGTGATAAGTAAACGAAAGACTGTTTCACACACACAGTTCATGAATGAATGTACCAAACTGTATCGGCAATACAGTACTGTGCAAAAATCTCGAGTCAGCCTTCAGTTTGCTTTCTTGAGCAATAATTATCCAGGCTTTCAAAGATTTAGAAAGACACAAAAGTAACACAAAGGTCAAAGATAACACAGTTTGATCGACATAAAATTGTATTTTTGCACCAACAAGGTGATTTATGGAGAGCAACCTCTCACGATACCTTAGTAAGATTTTGATCCATCACACATTAGTATCTGTAAAACATCTCTGGCAGCACTGCCAGTAATGTAAAAGCATTCCTGGATAGAAAAACAGACAGTGGAACACTTTCAGTCATGGACTCAACCTCAACATGACTGAAGCAGTGTGTGATCAACTTGACTGAGAACAGAACAAAAGGCAGCCAACGTCCAAAGAACAGCTGGATGTCCTTCAAGAAGCCTGGATTCCTGAATAGTACTCACAGAAATTACACGAACGTTCGCCTAACAGAGTTCAGGCTGCGTTGAAGAATAAAGGTGCTGATAGCAAATACTGACTTTTAACCTTGTTAGAATTGTGCAAACTCTGTTTTTGCTTTATATGCAGTGTTTACATGTATGTGTGGATATTTCAATAAAATGCTGCAGCTATTTCCCATTTTCCTAGCAAATTGCAAAGAAACAAGGGGCGGCTTTTGTACATTACTGTATATTAAGTGATATTATAGTCTGGACCAAAGCTGCAAACTGATTCAAAGTGATTTAGTGCGATTTAGTTTTATATTTATTCAGTTATATTTAGTTTAGTTATATATTTTCATGGATGTATAAAATGACAGGAACATTCTGTAAATTGAAAGTGTACCAACCAGCAGTCTTGACTGAAGATGTGCGTACATGCAAATGAAAGCATGACTTACAGCTAATGAAAGCTCTTGTCAGCACCTTTGCGATTTATGTGCTTGCATCTGTGCAATCCATCTGAGGCACCAGCAGTTAATACCACCTCTACCTCACTGGTTGTAACATGAGTATTTTAAGGATAGGTCATAAGTTACAACTATGTTAGAGCTCCTGATAAAGAGTTGGAGACAGTCATTTTACCAGGTGGCTGCACAGCAACGGAGAGCTTCGTTGTAAGGTTCTGGTGCGGGACGTCTTGTGCAGAGATGAACAGCATATTCTCTGTGTTAATTCTCACTATGAAATAGAAATTCTCATTGTACTGTGCAAGCAAGCTTTGCGTGGTTCCTTCTCCAAACAGAATAATGTCACGGGAGCTTAGCAACAAAGGTTTGAAGAAACGTTTTAGGAATTATGGGACGTTTTTAGAGTTGGTTTGACACTTTCTATGAAGACTAACTTGTAAGTGTGTTATGTGATTTTAGACTGTTTTTAAAAAAACAGCTGTCCAATAAAAGACAACTTTGCTGGAAGCTGCCTGATAGTGAGGTGCACTAATGACTCACCAACAACCTCGCGGATTGGCACAGGGTCAGCGAGTGTTCCAGGTTCGCTGCGGCCACCGGGGTTTACAGCCACCACGCGCACACGCAGCAAATCACCTGCTTTCAGATTTTTGATGCAGTATCGGTTAGCTGCAGTCAGCTCCTCGTTAGCTACAACCCAGTCTGCTGCTGTTGGGAAACCAAGGATCTGTGTTAGTGAGAGGCTTTCAGGGTCATTATTCCATATTATGAAAAGAATGCAAACTATCCGCTTTTTCTCCTGATGGTTTTTTATTTATTGCAATTTTCCTGAATGTTAAAAACCCCTCAATTAAACTTAACTCATTCACTGCCAGCCATTGGCAGTGAATGAGTTAAACCCATTGACTCATTCACTGCAATTGACGGCTATAGACGTCAATGGCAGTGAATGAGTTAAGTGGTTTATCACCTGTTGACACCAGTTTACAAACAACCTGCCCATAAGAAGTATACTTTGGCTACCGTGACGAAATCTCAGAAGGCATGCCGTCATCTGAGCAAATGAGTGCTTCTAAAAGTGGTGTCGGGAGATACAGCGACAGCCGGTAAACTGATGCCTGCCGTATACGGCCCGGACCCAGCAATGAGTATATTTGCCCTCTGACACGCTGGGGACAGGTGCAAGCAAACACTCTCACATACATGTGACACACATATGCAGACTTACTTCCATCCTTGCAGTACTCGATGGCGTATCCATCCAGGCCCGAGTCTCCGATGGTCTCTGGTGTCTTCCACTTAATGGTGAGACTGGAGTCGTTAACATCATCCACAGACACGTCCAAAGGAGCACTGGTGGGGACTGTGAGAGGTTTAGTGCAGTGAAGCTTGATAAAGCATTCTTAATATAGAAAAAACAGTTAAAAATACACACATAATGGGATAATTAGCAAGATGCTTTACATTCTAATGCATAAATGTGTGGAGCTGCAACTCAGTTATTTTTATTGATAATTATTATGGAAGATTTTTCTCATTTTCACAATGAATCATTAGAAAAACAGTCAAACTATATGTTGATACAAGATCTGATTTAAAGCCAAATTCATTTATCATTTCCAGCTTTTTAAATAAGAGGATCTCTTTCTTTAATTTCTTTACATACAAGATAAAAGTGAATATAATTGTTTTAGGAGATTAATGCTACATCTGACACACAGCAGGATCAGATGTTAGTGTTACCTGCAGGAGGTGGTGGTGTGGGGGCCTTAGGTGGCTCCTCGACTACAGCAGGTTCCACTGGAGCAGCTAGCAAGAAAAAGGAGAATATTTACATTTTTATAAGCAAATACAAGAAAAAAAACCCTGGTACTTATCCACAGTATTTTTTCTATACAGCAGCATTCAACGATGCAAATGTCCAAACCTTTGAACAAAACTATTTTACTGCAGAGAAAAAGGCATCAGGAAGTTACCTTCTCACAGATTGGGAAAGTCATGATGGGAAGTACTTATTTGTAATAACGATAATGTTTACCGTCTGCCGGAGCATCTGCAGCAGGAGCAGCAGCAGCATCTTCAGCGGCAGGAGCTGTAGCTAGCATTAAAACGCCGTTAGGGAAGCCAGTTAGATACGAACAATTTGACATTATTAATGCAGGTAATCGAACGTTTTTAGGCATTTTGATAAACTTAGTGATGTGAAAAAGAAAGTTTTCACAGAACCTTTTGTGAAAACTAAATGCGTGTCATATTACAGGACCACCTTTAGAAGTGATAACTTGAAGGAATCCTTGACTATCAGTGTCTTGCGGAGGACTTTTTGCCCACTCTTCTTTATGCTGCTTCAGTTCGTTGAGACTTGCACTTGAATTTCCCAGAGGAACCCACCCGAGGGATTAATAAAGTTTTATCTTATCTTATCTCTGGTTTTGTTTATGCACAGCTCTCTTAAGCTCTTGTCCAGCATTTCATTCGTGCGAAGGTCAGGACTTTGAGTGGACCATTGCAACATCTCGATTCTTTTGCATGCTGTGTTTGTCATAACCACAGCACCACATTTGGGAAAAGCCAAAGCATCTCTACTCTGGAACAAATACATTGTTCCAGAAGTCTTGTGGTTTTTTTTAGATGCTACTTAGCAAACCTAAGATGAGCTGCCAAGTTCTTCTAAGAGAGAAGAGGCTTTCTTTTGGCAACCTTTCCAAACAAGCCTAATTGTACTGTCATGAACTTTAACATTTGATATGTTAATGTGTTGTTTGGAATTTATCTAAGAATTGCACAGTCTGACCTTGGGGTGAATTTGGCATCCACTCGTGAGACGATTCTCGCATTGTGTCAACACAAGCATCTGAATGCTCCACACCAGTCAGCTGCCAAAACTGCTGCTTTTATAGCGGTGATCAGACTTGCGAATGATCAGTTAACCAGCATTTGATTACCAGAAACCTGCTGCTCTTTACCCTCTTCATTCCTTTGGAAACTGTTCTTTCCAAACAAGTGCACAGAGCCCCACAAAAGCTTTTTTTCACATCACTGTATACTCTACTGAGCAAGCAGCAGGAAAGAGCAGTGTGGGTACAGCTGTGTTAGAACAAACAGGTGACCAAATGTCCACAAACAAAAACCTCAGCAGTTAAGAAAGGCAGAAGATGAACACACGAACACATTTACAGACAGAAACACAAGAAGTGCACAGTGGAACACAAACACATGTTGCATATCAGCTTGCATATGTGTGCGGACAGCCTGTGGTGTAAGTTTACTCTTAGTAGCTGTTGAATCTCCTCTGTCTTCTGTCATATTGCCATCAGTTAAGGTTAAGGGTCATGTGTCGAGGTTTAAAGCCAAAAACACATTAATAAAATGAAGAATTGCTTCAGAGTATTGATACAAGAGGGTAACTTGAGATCCAGCTTTCGTTTCAGTCTGCAAAAAGGCTTCAAGCGCTGGTGTTTACAGTTAATGTGTGGTCAACTTGGGGTAAATTACTGAACAGGAGTAGAAGCATGAGAGACTTGTTTTTAAAGAAATGTGTTGTACTTTGCTTATGTAGCACACACTGTAGTTTACAGTGTTCAAGTTTCAGATTGTAAAGTAAAATTTAAAACACTACACAATGTTTTGCAAATCCTTTCAACACTAAATTATATTTAAAATAGTACAAAGACAACATATTAAATGTAAAAAAATAAGAAATCCCTTTGCTTTTTGAAAAAACAGTTTGTGTAACTTGTTGGAGGGACATCTCCCAACTAATAAGGCTCTCCACAAAAATGTCACCATGCCAACAAATTCAAGTCGCATGCAAAACAAAATGCAAGATCTAGAAATTCAGCTGCGTTTTCTTAGCTCAGACACATTTAGGTCTTTTATCTGTGACCTGACAAACTGAGATTAGAGGGTTTTGTTTTTAAAATTATGAGTATTTTTAAAATTTACTCAGATTTGGAGCAACAAATGTTGCCATTCAGATGACATCATTTTCAGGGAAAGCCTTGCTTATGTCGGCAACACATTCCCCACATATTACAGCAGCATAGCTCCGTATTAAAGGGTCCCAAATGGCCATGCCAGCAGTCCACACCTGTCACCTACTTAAAACATATGAAAGAAAAAATATGACAAAGGCATGCTGAACTGTGGAACAGCTGAAATCCTACAGCAAGTAAGAATGGAAACCATATGGCTTGTAAAACCATTAAAACTAGAGCAACTGGTCTTCTCAGTTCCCTGTCACTTATAGAGAGAGCTGCTTAAAAGGGAAGGTTTCTGCTCTAAATCGGTATGCTTGGTCTCGTTCAGGTTTTTCTTTTAAGTTTTCCTGGAATTCACATCCCAACTTTGTGGAAAGGGGAGAGTGGGGGTGTTGCACGTGTATTCGGATCCACTGCTAGTACAGGCTGTAAATTATGGCAGCCTTGCTCAAAGTAAGTACTTGTAAAAAATAATGACAATTGTACTGTTACTACTCACTTGACACAGTTAGGAAGCACTTTGTTGCACTGCATTCACTTTAGTTTTGATCACTGGCTTTAGGATGCTTGAAAGCTGTTTGATGCAACAAAAGCGTAGAACTTCCTAACTTGGGGGAGAAAATGTCTGCTTATATTCTTAATTAAATCAAACACTGTTAAACACGAGAGCTACCCACGCATAGTCACGGTTAGTAATATTAGCTTGCAACTCTACTCCGTTCCCAAGAGTCTATCGAGATACCGGGAGCGCTTCCTTCAGCAGCGGGGGTGTCTTCTGCTGGAGGGGCGGCAGCTGCTTCTGCCTCGGCTGGAGGAGCTTCAGCAGGTGCGGCCTCGGCAGGTGGAGCCTCCACGGGTGGAACGGGCTCAGGTGCCTTCTCCGCAGCCTTCTTGACTGGTGACTTCTTGATAGGTGCAGGTTTGGCCGGCATCTTGCAGGCGGACGCGAACTCCTCGGGATGAGGCGGTGGAAGAGTCTTAGGTAACATATATACTGAGGGCTGGTGGGCTGCTCCACCCATTCCCATGACTTCTACACCCGCCTACCCACTTAAGCCACATCTTCTTCTATGGGAAGACTGAAGGTAAAGAAATATAAGGAGAAAAAAAACGTTGTGTACCTTTAACTCAGGTAACACACCTGTCGATAATTAAACTGATAATTAAGAAACCATCAAATACATCAGAGAGCGGTCGTTCAACTTAATTGAGTAGTGGCCCATTAGCACCCCCTAGTGGATTATAAAGAAACAACACGTAGAAAACAGGTAGTGATGTGATGAATGGCATGACTTTATTGTAACAACTGCTCAATGTTAGACATATGGGATTTAATGTGGTTATAGAGACATGCCATACAACCTTTACCGAGCCCACTTTTAAGCCAAGTGCTCCTTCCTGCTGGAGGAAGACAATACAACCACAGAGGACGCTCATTTTCTGCATACGCGGGCCCAACTTTCTCTTAGATCTCTTAAGTGATTGTTGTCGCAGACGCAGTGACTATTTACAGTGTTTACAATAGTGATGTAATGTACAAAAGAGGAAAAACAAAACATCTTTACAAATATTTGCATAAGAAAAAACACAAAAACCCCCCACATGTCTGCTCTTAAAAACAATGTGAAAAAGAGGAAGATATCCAGTTATTTAAAAATCCCTCCCGTGATAAGGTTTAAGTGCGGTAGGTCCAATGAAAGGAAACTTTGGGAACACACCAGGGATACATGCATCAACATCACATCTCTAGGCTTGCATCTGTTCTCACGCAGCTTCCCATTTCTCAGGCAACTCCCCAATGACGACAAGACCTTCAAGCTTAAGTTGAAGATGGTGTCAAATCGTGCAAAGCAGCCTAGTCATGATACACATTCGCATTAACTGCAGTTTACTGACACACACATCATCTTAACTTACAGCTTATCACATAACTGCCTGTCAAAGGCTCCAAATATATCGATAACCCACTCGAAACCCAAATTTGGGCATTAAAGTGATGACATGGAAGTGACATCAGAGTAGGTCAGTGGAACTAGTTATGTTCCCTCTAGATCGAGGCCTCTGTGTGGTAGTCAAAGCAGCTTTTTAGGCCAAATTGTGTTTCAGGCACAGATAGACTTAGGCATCGTGCCTCTACTTTACAGCAGTAGAGGAACATGTGGGCAGAGTATGGCAGTCTGAGGTACTTCAGGGTCAAGCTAAGGGGTTTAAGAGTATCCCAACAACCTACAGTTCCCTCCTCTTACACCGCTCTTTATACTTTCTCACTTTATCTCAGTTAACAGTCAAGATGCGAGCAATAAATACTGTCATCTACTACCTCTAGCATATTTCATGTGCAAACCAATGAAAAAACAAAACGGGAGGAAGTCACATTTAAATATTAATCAGTCTTTTCTGACGGTAACTCAAACCATGTGAGAAAAGGAAACTGACAATTAGCAGAAAGTCACGTTTTAATCAAAAGATGGAAGTAAAGGAAAGAGGAAGGAAAATGTTACGGCTATTTTTTGCTAGTTTTCTGCTTCTGCTTCAGGGATGATGACACGGGTGATAAACGTCGGCATACGGGCGATCACTGAAGATGACTCGGTACAAAAAATCCTACAAAATCAAGACTTTGAGAGCTGTGTCGTCAGCTATTACAAGAGAAGTCTGTGTTTTAAAACCGATATCTAAATACAGAGTATACGCAAGCATAGCCAGAAACGGTGCTCAATAAACAAGCAGGTCGTGGGTGTTTTTTTCTCTCTCTGTGTTTATAATTCAGTACATTGACTTCCTGTGGTTATAATATCAGCATAACACTGGTTACTGAGTCCACGTATGATGACATTCTCTTTACAGACTCAACCCAAAATGAAATCATCACTCGTTTCAGTTTTCACCTCATGCACGTTGCTCTTTGCAGCTTCGCGGTTCTGTTTATTCGATAAATGACAAAATAGCAGAACTGAAAAGAAGAAAACATTCAAGGCCTTTTTCATAGTTGTGTTTTTGAGTGTGTGTTATGTTCTACCAAGCACCTTTAGTGAGACTGAAAGCGCACCATGAACAGAAGAGAGGCAGGAATCAATAGATGCTGCCATCTGGAGGATTTACTAGTGAACTGCATGATTTGGCCAAGCCGATCCCCCCATTTGATACACAGTCACTGACACGGCCTCCTAAAATCCAATTATTGCAAGTAAAAAAATAAAGTGCATTTTGGCTGGAGTCAAGTGCTGGTCCTACTTTTTGGGGAGTGATCAGACTGTTTTTCTGTAGTCTGCATTCCTGAAATGACGCATGTGCCTCCAAAATAAACCTATAAGCACCAATAGTTGTTGTGAGGGTTGCGGCAGTAAAAAACAAACAAAACAAAACAAAGGGAACAAATATTCAACGGGGTTATAGGTAATATTTTGTTTTATACTATTTTGGTCACCATGCACTTGCAGATTCAACAACAGCCCATCTGATACCAGCTGAGAGCAGAAGGGAGAAAAGACACCATCTTTCCCCGCCGTGATCATCGCAGCTTCCTGTCAAAGCGGTTTCATCATCTTTCCCATGTTCAGATATCCGGGAGGAGCAAACCCATTGTCCACTGTCCATAATCCTCCTACTCCCTCTCTCTGTAGATTCTTTACATTAGCTTTGTAACTGCTCACTGAGCACACATTAAAGTTCATCTTGGAGTCTTTAAATTCTCATTTGAACTGCATTTGTGAGAGCCGCGCTGTAGAGTCGACAGTTCCTTAGCTTTATCGACAGTCTACTCAGAGTGTAGCCTGCAGAGTGGGATCAAGACTGCCTTCCCTCTCTGGAGACTCTATGCAGTTGGCCGACTCCTGGAGCTTCAGCAGCATGGCCATCTGTGGAGCAGGAGACACAGAAGAAGAGTTGGCCACAGAGAAGATTGCTACACATGTGTTCTCCCCCTGTGCTTAGATTTGGCTTTGCATATATGAAATATGGCTTGAAATAGAGATTAAGTTATTCTACGTTTAATCCAATAACTGCTCTGCCAGCGTTGTGTACGGTGGCTTTTTGACTGTCTTGTAATCAGGCTCTCCTTTCTTATGTGTTTCTAATGCTAAAGACATATTTTCTGTGTCAGAATAAAAGGACTCCGTTGAGGAAACAATCGCAGGAAATTCAGTACATTCATTGAGAATTTAGTACTGATAGACAGTTTTAAACATTCCTGTGAGTATAGAGCACGATGGCCCAGTTACAGTGAGCTGCTAGATGAGGTGTTGCAGGCTCTACACCAGGGGTCCCCAATCCCAGTCCACGAGGGCCGGTGTCCCTGCAGGTTTTAGATCTCACCCGGGGTCAACACACCTGAATCACATGATTAGTTCATTACCAGGCCTCTGGAGAACTTCAGGACATGTTGAGGAGCTAATTTATCCATTTAAATCAGCTGTGATGGATCAAAGACACATCTAAAACCTGCAGGGACACCGGCCCTCGTGGACTGGGATCGGGGACCCCTGTTCTACACTCTCCACACCTTTCGCAACATGAACTTTTTTTGCACCATGGTCAATTAATTGACAGTCTTATTGAAACAATGTCAATTTGTTTGTATTCCCGGCAATATTCTCCACTCTCAGCAAATCAAAATGGACCAAAGCACATCTAGGCACAAAAGAAATCACTCACCAGTGGGTCTGACTCCAGTGTGCTGGGTGGAGGTGTGTCTTTAGGAGGCTTCTTCTCCTCACTGAGTGGACCTATGCTAGGAGGAGGTAGGTGAAAGAGCCTGGACTGATCCTGCTGTGCGTTGGGCCAAGGGAGGGTGCCTCTCACCCACTCGACCGGATCCTCCCATACTGATTTATGCCCATGGACCTGACAGGAAGACAAGTCCACAGTAAAAACAGTATTGTTATAGAGGGGGTTATTGTTTGTTCCACTACTGTTATATTTTGGAAATGTGTGCATGTTCACCTTAATGCCATCTTTGGCTCCTTCCTGCAAGTACGGTATGATCGAGTGGTTCCACAAGTCAATGAACCACTGCCTGAACTCCGCCACTGACACTGGGCATGACAGGAAAAAGCAGGGACCTGGAGGAGGCAGGGTTTTTTGTTAACAGGTCTTTATCATAACAACTCTCTCCCAAGTACCCAAGTCGGACTTTGCTCACTCTGTCTGCTAATATCTCACCTATGAGGAAGTCTGAAGTGCTGTGTTTCTCCAGGAAGGCGTGCAGATGGTACCAGAGCTGAGGGATCCAGTCGAGAACCTGGAGGAGCTCCTGGTGGCGTGCCAAGTCCTGCTCCTGGTCCTGGTAAGCCTCTACAGCTTTACGGTGCAAGTACCTCAGCAGAAACCCATTTGCTGGTTCTACGTTGTTGGAGAACATCACCATCCTGTGGCCACATGCAAGAAACACTTACTTTCTGCGTAAGAGTTAAACAGGGTCACGGAGTATGTTTCATCCAGTCCTCTGCCTACCTGAAGCTCAGGTGCAGCCCATGGTTAGACGTCATTTTCACAGGTTGATTGGTCGTTCCAATTATGTACGGACTGAAACAGCAACAGAGAAAATCTTGTTACTCTTCGATTAAACAAATCTTATTGAATTCGTTGGTGAAACAGAGTAATTCTCAAAGTCATTTACCATTTGTGATACTTGCAGGTGAGCGCTCCATTAACAAGCTCAGTGATGGCCGCTGAATCGCTAATATCATCGATGATAACGACCAGGGGAAGTTCCCCTCCACACTCTCTGTCAATCTGATTTGCTAGATCTGACAGATACAACTGCAGCTCCTGTTAAAAGGTGAATACATATTTTCATACTTGCTTGTGAAAGAATAAGGAACAAAAAAACCACCAAAAATCCTTAATCAGGTTTTACCTTCTGTGATTGACGGTGCATGTTGAAGGTGATAGCAGGGCTGCGACCCAGGAGACCGGGCTCGTGGCCGGCTTCAGTCGAGTCAGTGCGGCTGCGCTGCAGGAGGTAGTGGGCCAGACGCTGAGCTAGGTAAGTCTTTCCTGTCCCGCTGGGCCCAGACAGAACAAGGCGCCTGTGCTTCATCAGCAGGCTGATATAGTGCAGCATCATGGGCTTAGGAATCAGGGTCTCAAACACCAGTGAGTCAACACATTTCTCCCGGAGACCTGAAGAGTTTCAGACACAGAGGGGAGGATGAGCAAGACGATGTATGTAGCATTTATGAATAACTAAACTGTCTAATTTTATACTAGATCCAGTACTTAAACAAATTACACCAGTTGGTCTAGGTCTCGGGGGGCTTAACCAACATGAAAATAGTCATTTTAGCCCCCCCAACCTAACAATAGAAGAGGAGCTTTTTTCTGTCAAAGCAGGAACCACAGTGAAGGTTTGGGTTGCCAAACCCTGGTCCAGATAAACCATCACATGCTTTCATTACATTCCCAAAGTCCTACTTTTGTCTTGTGGCTATTTAATAGCACTCTGGCATCCACGACCCTCGAGCCAACCATTTTCATTTACAAAATGGGCCTCAGATTACACTAAAAATATGTGTAAGAATCCTGGAGACTAGCACCATGTAAAAGTTAAAAAGCCGCATGCAATTCATTTAAGAAAATAGACGTCAATAAGAGTTTTGAATACAGCGTTTCAGAGCAAAACAAACTGTTTTCAGCTCCATTTTTATTCATGTAGTCCAAATATTGCAACAACTTTTACCTCGAGCTGCTTTGTATTCAAAGATAACAATACAAATAAACCCAAACAATCAAAAAACTCCATGTGAAGCAAGCACGAGCACAGTCAAGGAAAAACTCTGACCACTCCAGCCAACTCTGGGAGGGGCAGCCATCCGCTGGTTAGGGGGGGGGAGACAGGACATGGGGAAAAAAAGCACTGAATGCACTTATATCTGCTAACCTTTCAAGGTGACAAAAATACGAGCGGGACCATTGCCAAGACATCGATAAGGTGAGCCTTGGGGTTTGTCCCCCCCAATCACCCTCAGCCTGCCCTGGGTAAACTGGTACATGTGCAGGGAGTCACTGGTCAGACCCAAGCTGGCTGTCGGGTCCACTTGACTTAAATAATCCTAAACAAAGAATAAATATATCACAGTTAAGATTTTACGGTTGAGCAAAAACAAATCGCAGCCGGGCTACTGAACCACAAATGTCCACTCAATAAAAAAGGAGACCAGATTTACAAGACTTACTTTGAAGGTCTCGGCTATGAGGGAGTCCAGACAAGGCCAGTCAGTCCTCGCATTAATCAGCACTGAGCCAAGGTAGTACTCCTGCTGCTGTTTGTCCTACAGAGAAGAAACAGACGCTTAATTTCCAGAGTGTCCAGTTAAAGCTCTTGACATTATCGGACATTGTGAGTAATAAAAGTGTTCCACGTCTACCTCTGTTTGGTCTCCGATACGGACCAGCAGACGTGCACACACTTCTTCACGCTGAGAAGACGCGCTTAGCGTGTCACCTTGAGACGCTTCTGCAAGAGAGGAGGAAATGAGGAGGAGATGCACGCTGCACTTCTTTATGAGGTAAACATTGTTTTAAGGCTTTGTTAGTCTCTGACCTGGATCTTTACAATCATTCAGACTAAGGCTGAAGGATTTGGTGAGGGACATGCTCATTGGCTGCCTCAGAGAGGGCCCCAGGAGGGACGCCAGGCCTGAAGGCTGGGATGTGGAGGAGGTGGGGCCAGAGCCAGGGAGGTGATTCTGGGTTCCTGTTTTTAAATTGACATTTTCTGCCTTCAGGTTCTCCACCGTCGACTGAAACATGAGCATAAAGCTTTAAATTGTAATAACAGCTTTGCAGGTAACTGAACAAAGACACGTGCAGTAGGCAAAACAAACCTGCATGTTTTTCATGGCTTCTCGGAGCTGCTCAAGCTGATGTGCAGAGTCTAAGGCTTCAAGTCGAATATCTGTCAGTTCCCTCTCTTTCACCCAGAGCTCTGAGCGCAACTCCGATACGGCGCTTTCCTCGCCGTCTCCCTCTTCTGTACTTTCCATGATCCTGGAAAAAGCCAAGGAGCCCTTATAAGAAATTTTCATAGACGAAAACTGCACTGCTGAGCTGTGCGGTGGAGTAGGTGTTGTGTACTCACACAGAGGAGGTGGCTGAAGCTGAGGTTTTGAGGGAAGGCAGCATGCCGTCTCCTCCTTCTCCCCCTTCATGAGGCATCTTGGGAGAGTTAGGAGCTGAGGAGTCGGGGGTGGCAATTTCCTCAATGTCAGAGTATGTTTTGGAGCCTTTCTTAATGCTGAATGCTTTGTTGAAGGAGCTCCTCAGCTACATAGAAACAGAAGAGATAAACTGATATAAAACAGTCAAACGATGACTTCACATGACTGCATTCATAACTGGAAAGAAAAAAAGAGGGAATAGTTAGAACTGTTAATGTGACACATGCTAAGTACAAAGAGTATAAAAAATAAAGGAATAGTTTGTCATTTTTCACTGCAGATAAAAGCCAAAACCCCCAATCTGTCAAGTATAGAGTTTCATTTTATATAGAATGAATAAACGAGATATCATCATGTGCATTTGTAAATCTCACAGAGCAGAATATTTGTACCTTTGTTTTAAACCAAGCAGCTGGTGTTAATCAAAAACAAAGAGCCTTCCCCAAAATGACAAACTACCGCTTTGAACTTTCAGTCGTTTTCTGCACTGAGTCCAAGCTCCAATCCGTTTTCTGCACTTAGGTTTAGCAGCTGGTTTAGTGAGGGTTACATGGTAAAAGAAAAAGTCCTGTATTCTCTTACACAGGGACAAAATACAGGATAAAGTATGAGGTAGCAGGGGAGAAACATAACTGAAAGATGCGTTAAATAAACTCGATTAAGCCTGAGCGCTTCGCTTCTTACGGAACATCATTTCTGCTGCTAGCCGCTCTAACCGAATTACGGCCATCTATTCAAATTAAATGGTCACACGAGGCAGCCAATCAGCAGTGTGGGAGGCCAATCAGCAGAGATGGAGGGTACTCGAGGACTGTGCTGCACTTTTAGATGGTCCATCATGCTGTAGGACAGGAAATTAATAGAGGTTTTATAGAAACACAGTGACTGAACTCACCTCGAAGACCTAAAAGAGCAGAATAGCACAACACAAAGGAGGGAAAGACTGGTCATACTTCATCCACGCTGCTTTGTCATTTTCATTAAGGAGAACAGACACAGACCATGCAGTGAGAATAACATAAAGCCTCGCAAACAGCTCTTACCCAGCTCTTTTTCTTCTTCTTCTTAGCATCTTGGTCCTTCAAGCTGCCCACGCTGGACATGCTGGTCAAACTGTTCAGACTGGAGATGCTCTCACAGGAGTTCTGACGTCTGATACACAGATCTGGGAAAAATAAAGAGAGAAAATATTGAATAAAAGTGCTGTGGAGTGAGCGAGAGATAAAAGGATAACCTGAATAGTTTACAGACCTTTGCTGTTATCTGGGTTGTTTAAGGCTCCGTGTATGACAGCCTGGGCTTCTTCATTCCTGGTCTTCAGAGCATCAATGGTCTCCCGGAGCTCCATCAGCTCAGAGTCCTGCACAAACATTAAATAAATGGTTTGAGGAACACTTGTTTGTATCTGCTTTGAGAATTGAGCCGAGTGATAGCTTGTACTCGTCTAGTTATCATCCAAAAAATGCTGCATTTTCATTTTACTGTTTTTTATAACTGGGGATTTTGTGCTGTAATAAATGAAAAAGGTTTTTATTTAAAAATCATGAATACTTTCATTAAATAACTTGAATATGTTATTTATGTAGTGGAAGTGAGCTTTTCGTAATGCACTTCAACTCAAACCAATGCAAAGTGAAAAGTTCAAAAAGACAAGAACAACAGTGCCGCTCATTGTCTGCTAAAATCGATGCCACTCCACTCTAAATAGAGCCGCCCGGCCCATCTCCTCAAGGTTAAAGAGTCTGTGCTTTGGGCTGAACTGCACAGGTCAGTGCACTGGCACAAACAACAAAGACCTTTCCTGGAGTGGTCTAGACAGGGCTTTCAGAGGGAGCAGCAAGGCATGAAGCACTGAGAAAGACTCTGCACACGCATGCTCACACTAAACAGCTCAGGCACCGATCGATTCTTTTACACCAAAACACACAAAGGCAGAAGAATGCAGGAATGTGATGTTTACTTTAGGTGCACATGCAAACTGTTTGAGTCTTTCTTATCATTCAGCCTTTAGAGAGTTTTAACACACTGATCCTCCTCCTTTCACACCGAGCCACCCTGCAGGACTGCAGCCAGGGGCCTCTAACCTAGATTCAGCTCCCACTGCAGGATTCGATCAAAGTCACCTCCGTATTAGCTCTTAGCCGAGTGCTCATGAGAAATTTGCGGTGGTGAAACGCAGCTGGAGCTCAGGTTTTTGTTTGTTTGTGCTTGAAAGCGGGGCTGGGATGTTACCTTCTGTTCGTGGCTTAGCGACAGGCTCTGCAGCCGCGCTGTCATCAGTGCCAAACTTTGCTCAAAGGCGGCCACCAGGTTTGCCTGTTTAGAAAAGACGAGAGACAAAAACAACAATTTAGATTCAACTCAATTTTTCCATTTAAATTTCTCTATATCAGGACAACAACATGTAGATGAACTGGTATTTATTTATATGGCCGATTCGACAGAGCATCGTTTAAAGCAGACATTACGCATACAGGGACAGATTGAATGGATTTTGTCTGACCCTTTATCCCTGCATAAGAAGTGCTAAAAAGCTGAATGAGGCACAAAGGCTGAACAGGATGTCGTCTGTGCAAAATTCCCCTCCTCCCTAATCTCCTCACACACACCCAGTTTAGCCCAGAGGAGGGAGAGAAAATTACTTTCTATTCTCCTTTACAGAATGTATTAACACAGTAAAATAATGGATTCAGCCCAGTCATTAATCCAGCACATAATCATGCTGTGTGTCGCGCATCTGTTCTGCACATTCACTGCCCTCACATGAGAAGGTCAAACAATGTGAAAGAAATGGGGGGTGTGCACACGCACTGATTGATTGATGTCTCCTGCATGAAGCGGTGCATAATTCCTGCATTTTATTGCCGCAATCAGACGCATTGAAAATGCTGACTGGATAGTTATATTGAAACAAGGGAGGAGGAGGAGCGAGGCACATGTGTACGTGTGCGTAGTGAAGCTAAGTGGCTTTTTAGAGGGGAAGATTAGCATTACTTAGACTCAGCAAAGATAAGAAACATCCTGAAAGTGCAGAGAGATGATCTATGACCGACATGACACAGGTTCTCTCTCTGTTCGCTTTTCTATAAAGGGTCAATTACTTGAGTAGTGTGATATGCAAAAAGGAAGTCTCGCAATAAAAATAAAAAAAAAGCTTAACATGCTTTGTGCAAAGCAGCATCGACAGAAAGTGCATACGTTTGACGTGAGCTGTGTCGTTAAGTTAGAAACCTTCTCCTGCGATGACTCCAGCTCTCTTCTCAGCTTGCGGATTTGCTGTGAATAAAAGCAGGAATGTTCCAATTATAAGACGGCCGAGGCCACTAAACCGGACATTATGCAAGTGAGTGGATGGTGCAGATGACGACTGACAGGCTTGTTCTCCCACAGACAACAAGGATGAGAGTGGATGGGAAAGGGGGAAAGACCAGCTGAGTAGAAAGAGCTGGGCAGAAAACACTTACCTCTCCCTGGATCCTTTCCTCAGCCTTGGACAGCATAGGGGATAAGAGTAAAGATGTTAGCAAAGACACAGACGAGAGGAGCGGGGCCTAATAAGGTACAGGCTGCAGTTTCAAGCGTTTAAAGAGTGAAATAAGAGGAAAGCGTCATTGCACCAACATACGTCCACACATACAGCATACGCTGAGCTGTAGCTACCTGAGTCTGCATGCTGCCCAAACTCACCGAAGAGTAGCTTGATGAGTTGGAGGCCAAGGAGAGCACAGAGCCATGAACTGAGCATAAATAAGAGTAACACACACACAAAGAAAAACAAATCCATTAGAGTTGAGATGAAGTCAAACAGATGCTACTTATCAGATGACAAAAACGTTCAGAAAAATCACCATCTTCATTCGACTCCCTGTCCCTGAAGGATCCGGAGCGAACCATTCCCATGCTGCGGGGACGTTCAGCCAGTGACACCGTGCTGCCCAGAGGCGATGCCCCGTACAGCTCCATAGAGGCATCGTGTGTCGGGATGCTGTTGGATCGAGTCATCCTCGGCGGGCCGCCCACCGGGCTCGGCACTGTTATAAGAAATAGAGTTACCAATGCTCTGCAATACACATCAAACAAATGTATGCGTGTCAGCATTTATCATTTGCCATCATAGCGTGTGTGCTTGTGTATCTACGCACCCATGCTGGCCTTTGAGGTTCGGGGCAGGGAGGTGGGCGACGACAGCAGTGGAAGAGCGAGCGAGTCGGTCATACTGAGAATAGTATGAGAGTGCCTCCTCTCTCCTTTCTCCTTCCCATCCTCCTCGATCTGGGAGGCACTGCTGAAACTACAGTTTAATGGACCAAGTCAGTGTTGGCAGTGGTAAAAGTCAGCTGAATATCTCGACGACCAAAACACACAAAATGCTCCTGGCAGGGCGCATTGAGAGGGAAATGAGCAGCAGGAATGATGTTTTATAGAGCTGTGGGCAAGATCCACATAGTCTGCCACACAAAGGGCATCTTATCAATCAAGCTCTGTGTTTGTGCGTGCAATTTTAACAAAAAACACACATTTAAAGTTTGTGTGTGGAACTACTTACCTTAAACCTTTCTTTGGCAGCGTGTTTCTGTCTCTCTGAGAGCTGTGGAGATTAAACAGTGTCATTAATTAATCACTAGTGCAGGGAGTTATTAGAGTCTCAAGCACAGACAGCAGGCACAAAGAAGCGCAGTAAGACTGGAAGATGGGCAGCGTCAGCTAGTAATTATGACTTCAGTCAGTAGGGCTAGTACAACACTGATAACAGCCCTGCAGTAATAACAGCCCAGCAAGCCTCAGCATATCTCTCTCTGCTTTAGTGTGTGTCTGTGTGTGTGCACTGTTTGCTTTATTTGTTGGCTGAGTTTAAGAAAAACACATTTTTATCCTTCTCATTAAGAAAGGGGACAAATTATCAGGCAGACTTTAGGGCTGTAAATTTGTCATATTCAACATCGCATTCAGAACGATTTGTTTTAGAGTTAAACCAACTTTGTTTTGATAAGATGTTTTTCTCACATCCACACAGGGCTCCTGCAGAGAGGGCTAGTTTAAAACTCATCATCACCATCAGCACTCATCATCCAGGATGATTAAGCAAGCATTGTTAAATATTTTCAATACTTTTAAGGATCTCCTCGTCATGTTGTTCTTGGTTTTTATAAATGCCCGTTGTCTGTATGACAACTACCTGGTTGCTCGATTCTGGGGGGAAACTGCAGATTATCAAAGCTCTTCCACATCCCTTCTGCTTTCCTGAGCAGTGAATAAAGTTGGTGCACTTCCTCAACTGACCAAAAGGTGGCGCTGCTCTGTTGCCCTCTATTTAAACCCTGGGATAGACTTGGCTGAATATGCAGTGTGTGCAGCATTATGGATCGTATTTGAGTAGAACTGAACTGACCTGTCTGTGGGAGTCAGTGAGACTTTACTTCCGGGTGTCCAGCTAGAGGGCTGGCCGCTGTCATCGTGTCTATCTTTGACTCGGGACTCTAAGGTGGTGTAGCCTCTCGTCAAATTCTCCCCCCCTTTATACTCCTCTCTCTCCTGGGGCTCTGGGGCCAGGCTCATCTGAAGTGGCAGAGACTCCAAGCTACGATGCAGCCCAGACATCCGAGGGTAGAGCAGGGGAGAGGTTCTCCCTTCATTGCTTTCTACCCCGAGGGAAGTGACCTGCCTGGGACCCAAACCTATGCCAGAACTGGAAAAGCAGGCTGAAGAGTTCACATTCAGTACAGGGGCAGGGCTGGGGGTCAGGCAAGAACTAGTGGAGTTGCCTGCTGAACCAGAGAGGTCTTGAAGCTTAGAGTAAGGAGGAATCTTAGGAGGCAAAGTGTCCCGAACCTCAGTGTCCAGGCTGTTTGAGTTCAGCTTGTCAAGCTGAGCCATCGATGGAGGCTTTGCCAGGCTACGCACTCCAGACAACCTGAAGACAGAGAAAGACAACGTTGAAGCAAGTGTGTATTTTATATGTGATCGTCTGTTTATGTGGAAATGGTAGCTAATGAGTTTTGATACCTGTGTGTGCTGGGAGATGGGAGATCCATGCCCTTGCCGCTGCTGGGGGGCCTCAGCCCTTGTACTTTCCCTCCGTTCTCTGATGGGGTCTGAGCAGGACTTCCCTTCATAGACCCTCCCCCACACTCAGAGTCAGAAACCACAGCTTTAGCTTTGGCTCTCTCCTTCTCCTTCTCTCTGTCTGTTTGATTGACAGGACTGGGGATGCCACGTCCTCCTGGTTTACTCAGTCCTGTTCCAGAACCGTGTCCAGAGCCCGGCTCTTTGAGCCTTGAGCCCTGTGATGCTGCGACGGAGGGTTTGATGAGTCCAGAGCCGGTGTCCATGGTGGTGCTCACCGGGCGAGCTGAGCTCGGCCGTGTTAAAGTCAGGGTGCTCGTTTTTGCGGGGCGGGGCAGAGAGCGGTACTGCAGAGACGTTCTGGCATTTGGAGACAGGAAACCACTCTGATCGCTGCTCGAAACATCGAGACTTGTCTTTCGTCCTCCACCACCAGCACCTGGCTTCACAGGGATACCTGACGTTTTGGGAATTTTCCCTACAGTTGCAGAACCGCTGGGTATGCCGCTGCTAACTGCACTTGTTACACTGGGCGGACTTGAGTTGTTTGTGCTATTACTGGTAGCTGCTGCTGGTTTCTTGAAGCCAAAGTTTCCACCAGTGGAGGGCCTGACCAGGCCGGATGGAGGTTTACGCTGCTCAGCAGCTCCGGTGCCATTTCGATGGTCTTTGCCAGCATCAGAGGAGGAGCGCTGAAGACTTGAAGTCTTCACTGCTAAACGGGACTTATCCATGGGCTTCCCATCAGACTTCACGGTACCTAAAGCAGAAAAGAAAAAAACCTGATGAGCAGCTTGAACAGAGTAAAGTAGTGTGAAATGATGACTGAAACTAAGCACGCCATATTAGGAGACAATATCTTATCTACACACCTACGATGTCTGACTGTCAGCTGATAAAAATAAATCCCTGTCTGAGCAAGGAGACAGTTTGTAGACCAGACTCACAGCCAGCTTAACCCTCACATGTGCTGTTATCAGGCAGTTACTCCTCTTTTCCATCCTGATGAACTGAAAAAGTTTCCTTCTTCCAGCAAGTTTTTTAAGCTTTCCAGTCAGTGAACAGTGACGTCACAGCTGTAGAGTGGCAAAATGAACACGTGCAGCATGGTTGTTCACGTTCATGAAGCATGTCTGCAGGCACTAAACTGCATCAAACAGCCAACATGACTGAATTTCCCCCATGTTGGAGGCTCACTGGGGAAAGGTGAGGCAACTTAGTGAAACAGGGTCCCCCATTTGAACACGTCCCAGTTGGCAAATTAAACGGACTTGTTTGGAAGTTATTAAGAGAATAAAGGTCTATTACACATGTGCACTGCATGCACCACCCACACAAGTCCACACTACCAACACTCTCTTAATGTGCATCTGATGGGAGTAGTTATGTGAGGTTTATATACAAGGCATTAACAGAGTCAAAGAACCGCTGTTGAATGAGACCTACCGGCATGCTGCCTGGGGACATCTGGAGACACTTAAGAGTATTTATAAACCCGCAAAAGACAGACACACACACACACACACACTTGCAGTTCTTAGTGATTGGATCTCGCAGAAAGCACTGGGTTATTTCATATAAGTGAAAATTGGGTTTACATGTCAAATCAAAAGCTCAATCCTTTGTGTCACCGCATCGTAGCCTGTTCCATGAACACTGGGCTGAAGAAACACACACTGTTGGCATTGAGACACACCGACAAAACTCAGGCAATTGTATTAATTGTGACACAAATGAAGCCTGATTTACCGACACGGGCTTGTAGAGACAGTGAAGCTCACGGCTTCACACGGTAAGCGCGTAGGAGAGGTGATGAATCACTGCGTTTCTCAGCACAAGAGGCCAACATGTCTGAAGATATGGAGATGTGAGCACAACGCTCAAATTCAGAGCGAGTGGCAGACAGAGAAACCTTTTTCAATAAATCATCAAAAACTGGCTTCTCTGGCTCTTAAAGGAAAGTGGCTCACGTGTAAATGCTCCTTCTTCTGCTGAATGCCACTTTGGGGAAAGATTGTATCTCTGCTGCGCTCGCTACGTATGGAAACCCACCCTAATACTCTTATTTGTCAATAATACCAGTCTCCCGGGACTCACCACTTTTTTTTTGCAAGACTTGAAAAATCTGCTGAAATCATCTCTCATCAGTCATAACACCGAGACCATGTGTGGCCACGTATATGTTGTTGTTAAGATGCAGTATCAGTAGTTATTTGTGTGTGCGTAAGAGGCTGGCGAACGTTAGCTGTAGTTTGTCTCCTGTGACAGAGGGAAAAAGACATACAACCTGTCCACAGCTCAGCGATAACATAATGACGAACACTTGAAAATATGCAGTGTGCTCACACTTTTAAAAAAATCATTATGCTTACTGTGAGATCCTGGTACACCATAACTCACAAGGACAACAGAGAAGATGCCCTTTGAGAGCGAACCGAGGCTCCAGGGCTCCACTAATAAAGTCTTCATTTCTATATCAGTCATGTGGAGACAATTCACACATTCATCTGTGAGCACTTCACAGTTTCAACGCACCGTCTTATTTTTAGAGATGACACAGTAAAGGAGATGTTTACTTTCTGAGAAGTAGCTCCTGCAAAAGCGCAATATGAGAGAACGGGAGCGAACAGAGCACATGTGATATGACGTCAGTGTTATGGATAACACGGGTAGGTCACTGACAAATTGTAGGTCAAATTAGACCCTCTCTGAACTATTTGCTTACAACTGTCTCATACAAATAATCAGCAGCTGAAATGACACTTAAAATGATCTTTAGCTGCTGTTTTATCTTCTGCACTCACTAAAAGTATGGTCTGTGCTGTACACAGACACATGGAGGAGACAGAGATAGTGCATCACACTGCTCATCCCAACATGCTGTCGCTTCTTCAGAGTCACACACTCTGCGTCTCCTACAATTCCACAAAAATGCAGACGCATAACAAACGGGGCGCGCACACCGTGACGCACAGCACCCTCCTAGCCTCAGCGATAGACTGCGTTCTGTGAAACTAAGAATGACTGCTTCTCATGTGACTAAACCCTGGAGCTTCTCCGCACACCGACAAGCAACAACAAACTTTTTTTTTCCCAAATCTGTTTTTGTTCGACTTCACCGCCTGATTTATTACAGCCTCACACTCGGTGGCGCATCGAGCAGATAGCAGATTCATACTGCTGACATCGATAACAATAACAGCCTGGCACAAAGATCACAGGCGAGTTCAACACACTTGTTTGGCATATCTGTCATTTCAACAGCTGGCAGTGCAAACGCACCACCGTTCCACAGAAACAGGACTGTTTACACAGACCCCTGGCTATCTGGACTGGCACATAACACCGCAACTAATATCCTGCTGTTTCGGTTGTCTATATGTGTGCAAGTCTGTGTGTGTGTATGCGTGTGCATACATAAACAACACACAGATGGTGTGCCCAAAAGGCAGCTGCACAATCCCTACCATTGTGCTCTTTCTGTGCGAGTGTGTGTTAAGTGTGATGGGTGACAGTCTTTAAGGCTGGCACAATCTCAGTCATGGCTGCACTCACAGCACACATTATTAGAAGCACACGCGCTCTTATAAAGGCCCTTATTTTAGCACTATAAATTATCTCTGTTCAACACAAAAATAACGCTTGGCTAGGAAGAAGCTATAGGAAGAAAAACACTGCTGGTCAGTGTGTGGTGTGTGTGTTAGTCACTGGCTGGCAGGCAGCAAGGGTGTGGGTGGTGATGGGTGTTTGATACATGGCACCACTTTCTAAAGGCCCGGAGGGTGGGCTGCAGCTGTGGATGAAAGTGTGTGACAGAAACAGAGTGTGTCTGTGACTGTGTGAGTGAGAGAAAGAAAGGACTATTTAAAGACAGCCTGAGAGATGTGTCAGGTTAAGAAACATTTCAAGTAAAACTATATGTTCTAGACATACTTTTCACACACAGTATTTGTGTTTTGCCACTCACCTGCCACTTTCAGCCCAGTTTGAGAGGTGTGTGAGATTGGGGAAGTGACTCCCACAGGTGGGTTTCTTCCTTTCTTCAACACATTTCCTTGACCCAGGGTTTGAGGTTTTCTCAGCTCACCCTTCCCACCTTCCGGCCCCTCCCCTTGCGGCCGGGTTTTCTTCCATTTATTAGCGGATTCGGACTTGAGGCTTCCTGTATCGTAGATGCTGCTGCCCTGGCTCTTGCGGCTGGGTTTGTTATCATCGGAGTCCCAGGACAGGCCGCTCTCCACTAGAGATCTCTTCTCTGCATCTGTACGCATCTAGAGTAGAGAAGAGACAGACGCATGCTTTGAGACACTGCGTCAAAAAAAGTCTGGATAGCCAGCACGTGCAGTCTGACCAACAGAACACGTACACAGCAATTACTTTCCCCATCTAGCAGGTTTGAGTCATTTGCGCTGCCAATTTTACGCTTCTGAGGCTCATCTATGAGTGTTTTGATCGTCTGAAAGCTGGTTTGGAAAAGAAATATATATAAAAAACCCACATTTGCATCATGTCACACTTTTAAATATGAAAAAAATAAGAGACTTTTTCTTCCACTGAGACAACAACATGGTTTTAAATGTAAAGACAGTAAAATGAAAAAATAGATCCCACAAAATAGAGTAAAGATGCCTCACAAGCTAAATCTATTCAGAAAACTGCACATGGATAATTGGCCCCAATGCATGGCCTGTCGTGCTTTTTACATGCATCTACATTTAACTGTCATGTTTCTGGTCTTCAGATATGTACCACGGCCCTGCAGCTTTCTAGCAGTCAGACTGGATATTAAACTCACACGGTTCTCTACCCTGAAGCCTGTGTAGTGTCCATTTGAGCCTATGTGAGAACAGCACAGGTAACGAACTGATGATAGAAAAATCTGCTGTGTGTGGAATCATATCAAGCTACACTTTCACATTTTAACTATTATATGCATTTTGGCAGTTGTTACATGTTTTTAGGTAGTTTTGGTGGACAATGTAACACATATAACACACGCCTGGAGGCAACTGTTGTTATGATTTGGTGCTGTGTAATAAATATGAATAAAACTGAAGAGTAAGTTGAACATTAAACCCAAGTTGACACCAGTTTTAAAGAACCTTACTCCTTTACCTAGTCCTTCAGACTAAACCTCAGAACTACGATATACTTCCTCTTGCAACTACTGTGAAAAATAGGCTTGGTACACTGGAGTGAAGGACCTCTTAAAAGGTGCATTACTGGTTGCAAAAAGGAGAAATGTGACGTTCAGACAGATCCACACACTCCGCCTCATCTTAAAGCCCTTTGAGCAGACAGTGCACAACTCCGTCAACCCAACGACATATGGATGTCTCCTCCGTCTAAATCCTATTGTAAGCTCTGTTTAAAAACTTCAAAAGGAGAAGTGGACTGAGACGGCTGAAACAGAAACTGCTAAAAACAAAAACCCCAAAACATATCTACACAAAGAAAGTAGACAACACTGCGTAACTATAAGAATGTCAAATGTCAAACTAAAGGACACGTGGAAATCAGGCCATTGTAAAACCAAGGTCTATTGTGTGTGAAGGTTTGTGCGTTTACACAAAGACAACAGCACTTTTTACAGATTACTCTCCCGCTGCAGGAGGTTGCCAGTTGCACAACGGATTAGAAAGTGTGTTTGTGTGAGAGAGAGTGTGTTTGGGACATTGCACCTGATTCTCATGAGGACTCATGCTGAATTCCATTTTTTATTAAAACCAATAGACCCCATGGGCAGGTTTGCGTGACACGAGGAGGAGCTCGGCCTGACTGTGTGTTGTATATACACACGTGTGTATCCTGTTTGAAAGACCTCGCTGATAAAACACTGTCATTTCCTCACACACATTCCTTGTTTATTGAAAGATGGGGTAGTGCGGGTGAGATACACATCTGGTCAGATAGCTGTGACCAAATGATTAACAGACAAACAGGCAGACAGTGAGGCAGACAGGAGCATGCACAAATACACAAAGGCATGAGGAAAAACTGCATTCACTTGAGGTCTTGTTCCACCTCCAAGTCCAGGTTTTTCTACTACCTACATAAAATACAGCCTAACTCTGCACAGTCTCTCTTTGTGCCCCCTTTCCTAGATTATCTTTCTCTACCGCCCCCATGCCTCTGCTCAGGATGTTATACAATATGTAGGAGGGAGATGAGGGATGGATTTGCCTTTGTCTTTAAGGAAATTAAAAACAACAGCAACAAACAAGGACAGGATGCAGTGATGGAGAGGAGACAGGGAGACAGAGAAATGGGACACAAAGACCAAGAGAAACGCATCAGCTGAGAATGCAGAGAAGGCACGGAGCATGTGCATTATACAATGTGGGGTGCATGATGATGGGTGATGGCTGGTTGCCATGGTAATGATGCCATGGGGTGTAATGGTTGCTATGACTCTTGCAATTAGGCGTGGAGGGAGGCGCCCCGGTTCTTCCGCCTCGCTGGCCCGGATGCAGGACTGCAGATGGCCCTGCTTGTATGTGTGTGTATGTGCAGATGGCTTCGCTTTAGACCTGTCCTACAGTATATGGGTAAAGACAAAGCCTCTGCTCTCAGCATCCCTGCACTTTGGTTGCTATGGTTACACTGATTCCCTCTGTCTCACTCGCTGTCTCGCTCCCTCTAAAAACCCACCACTTCAGTCACATAAACCACACTGCGGAGGTGTGACCTAAATCAGACACTCAGGGGACACACACACACACACACACACACACACACACACACACACACGAGCGCACACGCACGCACACACACACGCACACACACACACACACACACGGAGCACAAAAACACACCACACACGCACAACACACACAACACAAGCACACACACACGGCCACAACAGACACGCACACACACACATGCAACCCACACCTCACGAGCCAACACTTGGAACCCATATAGCTACAGATGGATCTTGACGAACTCAGCCAGGCTGTAAACAGGATTTTAAGCAGAGGTCATTGGTCCCAAATGCTTCCATCACCGCAATAAATTCTAAGGACTGCAGCATACATACAGCATATAAATGCATAGCGTGAACAACCACGATCACTCACAACAGTTACTTCTACCTCCAAGCTGAATATACCACTGAACTAAGCCACAACTACAGAATCGGCTCAATCCAGTGGATTTAAAATCGTAGCTAGCAATGAGCATCTTACTATTTTAGCTCATAAATTGAGTACAATAAGTACAATAAGATTTTTAGAATACCTAAAATTATTACAGATTAGTACACTAGCTAGTTGTTGGTTAGCCTAAAAGAAAGGAAACATTTAATAGGTTGTCTTTTTCCACCCAAACTGAATTTGACACTCCTCCACTAGTTGAACATGTTCCTAATGTATCTGAAAAATTCAGCTTTTAACAAGTGAGCACTTCTTAAGCTCAAACATTTCTGAAAATATACACATCTTCATATATATGTAATGAAAAGAGAGACGCCATGGAGCAGTGCAGTGTGTTTGCAGCAAACTTTGATTGCTGCAGATGTGACAGATATTATGGGCGTGTGCAGAATAACTAATCAGGCTTTGTCTGTGATGCCAGGGTCCTGCTGCGTGCGTGCGTGCGTGCGTGTGTGTGTGTGTGTGTGTGTGTGTCCTCTGTACACTGACAAAGTGTGTGCATTCAATACCTTTGTGGATTAACAGCTTAATCAATACTACTGTAATCAGTGCACACACTTCTTATCCGTCTGTGTCAAACAGTTGCGCGTCTCTATTTTGTGTGTTTGTGTGTCACTCACCACAATGCTTGAGTTTCTGCGGGAGCCAATGGGAGTGGTAGGAAGAGAGTTGAGAGTGGGACTTGTGTTGAACTCTTCAGAGCTCAGGTTGTCTGAACCGTCACTCAGTCCACTGCTGATGGAGCTGCTCTCATCCCAACTAAAAGAGATCATGACAAGGAAAATATGTCAGCTAACATTAATGTGTAAAGTAATTCCCTTCTTAAATGCTTAAAATAAAAAGAGAAGAGGATCTGGATTTCCTAGCGTACAGCAACAGTAAACATAAAAGTAATATAAAAACTGTTTTAAAGACAATATTTGCAGACACTTTGAAAATAGCTCCAGTAAAGGA
The DNA here is from genome assembly GCF_900408965.1 of Simochromis diagramma. NCBI lineage: Eukaryota > Metazoa > Chordata > Actinopteri > Cichliformes > Cichlidae > Simochromis > Simochromis diagramma. Next base: position 1,265,917 of record NW_024387152.1, on the reverse strand, counting down.
TTCAATCGTTTTTACATGAAATAACCTTATGAAGCCATATGTAATAAGAGAAAAATGAACCCTGTATCTTCTAAACATATATAATAAACATCAATTTTGTAATGTTAAAACAGACGGGGTTTATTTCTACTGTCTTGCACTTTAAAATATGCGTCACGTTTCTTTTTTACCACTAGTTGTCCTGACATTTTTAGGTGACTTTCATTCTAAATGAGCACAGCTGCTGTGTCAGTTAAGAAGTGCTTGTGAACAGTGTGATAAAGGAGCCCATCATTTAAAGACACCATCATCTGTGATCAAAGGTGTGATCATTTCATCATCGTTACAAAAGCTTTTCTTTATTAAGTGCAAGTCTGTGACTGTGCTACAATAACTAGGTTAAACGCTGCGCTCCTATTTTTGCTTCACAAATGTGGGCTGGTCTCCTTCACCTGGTCAGCCAGAGTTTAAGTCCCCGAGGCGTCAAGCCTCCACTTTTATCAAAGTGTCCTTGATCAAGATAGCAAACCATTCCAAGTCTGTGCGGTGGTTTACTGTCTGCCCCTGTAGGGCCAATCATGTATCACACATTCAACAGAAAGAAAGCAATCTGTGTCAGTTCACTGGTATCGCCTTGAATCCATTTATCGCATCAACTACCAAAGCTCCATCAGCTCGGTTACCACCTGAGGTTGGGCTCATTCAGCTCTGTGTCTCTTAATTTGTCTTTTGATTAAATGTTCAGAGTGACAGAAACCTTATTTAGAGCACTGTCTGCTCTAAATACCCAACTTTTGCACTGAAACATTTGGCAAACTGAAATCTGGAGCACTCGTCATCACATCATCTCAACCCACACACACAAAAATAGCACTGAAGAAGATGCATGCACCCACGAGTGCATACAGGACTGCATCAGAAATATGAAGTCCCCTGTCAGAAATCTACCTCGCTGTCTCTTTTCCCCCCAGTGAAAAGCCTTCCTGTGTGACAGAGAGGTTGTGGGTGGTTCTTGCTTTATTTAGGTCTAATAAAAAATGAAATCCACAAACATCCAACTTTAAAGTTATTTCAACTTCAGATAATGCTGACACTATGAGTTTCACGTACGTGAGATACAATTGAATCGGCAGCTTATAGATTCATGTGCTCGTATACATGAAATAGGTCATGTTTAGGAAGTATACGGGTTCGGTTTTTCCTCTTATTAAGGTCAATAAGTAAGACTGATGTCATGTAATAACGTAAAACAAGTTAAGTGGGCAGTGATGGGCTAACAAGGACAGATATAACGGGGTGCAGGGGTGGTGTAGGCAAAGGAAGCGGTATGATCCTTCCAGTTGGGTGCCTGTATGGGTCACACTGTACCCTCAGGGAGATGTGGTGGGGGTGAGAGGAGTGGGGCAAAATGGAAAGCCCTCCCCGTCTGGCCCGTGGATATCTTGGATACAAAGAAAAGCAGATCAGATTTTCCAATGAGAGTGGCTGTCATGCTGCTGTCTATATGCCGCTGTAAGATTAAGGGCAAGTTTAAGATTGAGTCAGACACATCCAGAGATCTGACCGATACTTTGTGGCTCGATGGGAAACACAGCAAAACCAAAGCAAATGTTACTGTTAAGAAAACAGAAAGAAACAACAATGCACTGATGGATTTTGGTGCATTTTCACATTTAAAAGCATTTTATGGCACTTATATGGTGTATTTCTAATTTTAGTGACAACTCCAAGTATTCCACTTCACCTGTTCACACATATTCAAACAGCACTTCATTCTATGCACTTAAGTGCTCTATCTATATTGCATCCACCCCCACGGCCAACTGAGAATCACCAAATAATCTAACAGCTCAGAACGTGGGAGGAGGCCGGGGAAAAGCATGCAGGCAGAAAACCAGCCTGAGAATCTGCTTGCTGTGAGGCAACTCAGGCAACCCTGTGCCACCCAGGACGTCTAATTTTGATTCAGATGTTATTTGAGATGAATTTGTACAGAGATTGTATATATTCTTCCTTTTTTTTTTAAATAATAAGAAAAAAAGAAAACTTATTGGACTATCAAACTGCCAAATTTTGCACAAAAATTTATGTTTCCCTTTGCACAAGACAACATTTAAAAAAAAGTGGAATAGTCTTCCAGATGTTAGCCACAGACCTTTGTGCTCTCCTCGTTGTGGACTGCACGCAGGCCAAGCCACGCTGTTGTACAAATTTCAACTCATCTGACAACAGAAAAGTTTTCCACTTAGCCACAGTCCATTTTGAAACAGCTTTGGTGCTTGTGGATTTGGCATTTGTGGATTGCACGGCAGACTGTATTCACAGTGATTTCTGGAAGTGCTCCTGAGGCCATACAGTGACTTTCAGCCCTGTCCCTTGCCTGCAGCGATTTCTCCAGATTCTCTGATTCTTTAATGATATTATGTACCGTAGATGAGATATTCAGTCTTCTGTAAGAACACATAGTTTATGGTAGACCCTTGGCCCATCTTTGCTTCTGAGGAACTCTGCCTCTCTAAGGTCTTTTTATAGCCAGTCATGTTACTGACTTGTTGCCAATTAACTGCAAAATGTTCCTCCAGGAAATCAAGGTATTAAAAAAAGCTCACTGCTGAAACGCAAACATTTTTAGATAGACAGCTGTGGTTAACCATCTGTAGCTCTCGGGAAACGCTAGGCTGTCCTTCATATCCCATTATTCGCTTCTGAGCTATCGGCTTGTCCACCAGCGCTTCACTGAAAGATAACACACCTCTATGGTGAATAATTCAGACGTGTCAGAAGACAGAACAAACACAGCCAGTGCTGGGTTTGGTGTCACTCAGCTGACAGATATGGAAATACAAACCCACAGAAAAGCGAGGCAAGGTCAGAGGTTGAACTTTACCAAAAGCATTCATTAAATGCACTATATGCAGTGTAGAAGTAAATAAAATTTGAAGCTGATGATTTAATTTAAAAAAGAAGAAGTTTTATCTTGATTGTGGAAAGTTACAAGCTGCTGAAAAAGGTTAACTTCTGAAAAATGAAACTTTCAACTCTATAACGGGTATTAACAGAGACTCTCTACTGAAAGCTTTTCTTTACGATGCCAAAAATAAAAGACAGACACACACACACACACACACACACACACACACACACACACACCTATATCTATCTCTAGTTATAGATATGAAACATTTTTTTATTTCCAAGTCAAAACTAAGTAGCTGCACCTCTCTCTCTTTTTAAAAGTTCAATGTAATGAAACCTGAACTTGAAAAGAGCGGTCTGAAATACAAAGACACTCCAAGAGAAGCGGGTAAAGTGGCGTGTGCAGAGAGAAGAAAGAACTGAAAGGACACGTATAAAAGACAGGGCCTTTAGTGGAAAGAGAAGAGCTGTTAATGCTTAAAACTTCCTCAGCTTCTCAGGACATGATGCACTCAGTGAAGAGGATCATCTCACACTCATAATCTTTCCTCCCTCCGCCTTATCTTTGTACATTCACCATCAGCAGCTGCAGAGACTGAGGGATATTAGCACCCCCTTCATTTACATCAACACTTTTACAGATTAGTGCTTAGCAGGAAGCGCTGCTTTAGTCATGCCACTTGCCTATAACGGCTCTTTTTATTTTAATTATCTGTTAACTACAGTTAACTATGTTCCTCTCGCAAGCAAGGTAACACTAGAAATGTTACACTTTCCACCAATATGTAACAAATGATAACTCTTAGTATGCTTATATAAAACCGAATGAATGCACAGTGTCATAAAATGCAAAAATGTTACGCTATTACGCTACAGAAATTTGGCTTTTTGTGACTTCCAAACTGATCCCAGGCTTCAAGAACACAGCTGGTGGGAAGCACAGTGGTCAAGATATTGAACAATGGTATCCTGCAACAGTAACACTGTGAGCAAAATGAATATCAATGCCGATTCAATTAGGCTGCAATAAATGTCTATTAAGTTGAGTTGTGCTTGATTAAGCTCCTTCTTCACCTCCACCTGACAATTTGTGTCATGTGCAAGCCAAAGCAACGGGCAGAGTAAAGACTACATCACATGGACACGCTGTGCACGTCCTCTCGAGCCAGCTGTGGTTTCCTGCTGTACTCACCCTGACAGGAGAAGCCACAGTGAGGCACTCTGCAGCCTGTGGTCTGTCCAGAGAAATGTTATCATCTTCTGTAAAGCGAGAACTTTTCAAGCATTTACAGTCATTTAAATGGTTTGGATATTTCTCTGTCATGTGCTGCATAAATAAAAGTCATGGTGGTCACTGTAAACAACATCCTCCTTTCACAGAAACATGATTTCTTTGTGCCTCGTATTCTGCATAGATGACCGGCACACCCACACAGACACTAAGCCTCACAAGCTATCAAGAGAATAGCTGAATAGTTGCTGCTGAGTTAAATAGCCAGCTTTTATTAAGAGGCTTCTGCATCCCCCCTCCCACACACACACCCACCCTTGAACCCCTCTATTCAGACTATGGAGCTAATTGCTCTCATCTCTATGTGAATGGTCTTTTTTGCTGCTCCTTATAAGAGCTTTGCACTCTCTTCCCCTGGTCTCATCTCCTGTCCCACTCATTTGTCCGCTATCTTGAGTGAGAGGAGGAGGAAAACAAGTCAGTGAGACAAATGTAGAGACAAAGCAGCTTTGGCTGTTTTTAAGAGCAGTGCTTGCTGGGAGTTGAAGTCCCGACAGAGCCAACAGAAATGGTGCGATGTTAAGGTTTTCATCTCGATAAATATTTGCTGATCCTGTGTCGGAAGCAGCTAAACTTTAATTTTTGACTTTGCTGCTTTGTCTGCAGTAGTTCAGCTACACCAAAGCAAACAGCAAGTCGACAACAAAATGCCATTATCTAATTACACTGCAACAAAAGCAGACATTACACTGAAGAAGCAACATGAAATTATTATGAATGCTTCGTACTGTCAATGTAGCCGATAAATAAAAAGCAGCGAGGCCCATTGGGAGCTGGAGGGAAGTGTCTAACAAACCAGCCGGACCACATTTTAGCAGATAAGATAAGGAGACAGGAATCAGTTGGAAGGTGTCAGCTTGGGAAAAGAACACAAAAATGACTCAAGAGCTTGTGACTAATATAACACAGATGCAGTTTGAATATAATGCTTCAACTTTTTGTTCCCTCATGGGGTTAAACACGTCTTATCCAGGGTGATATTTGCACACTGTCTCCACCGCTTGTGTAAATGCATGGAAAATGTTTCTGCAGTCCCTCGGTGGACTGGAACTTTCCATTCCTATTAAAAATGAACAGAGTCACATGTCAGAACCCAAAATGGCTAAATCAGACCTGTTCTTGGTCAAAGTGATGCATTTTCAGACAAATGGAAAGTGGGGCACTGCCAGACTGGCACTGGGCAGTCAGCTAAGAAACCAGAGGGGGCAAGCATGAAAGGGCTGTTGAAGGCATTACATTCTCTAAAGTTTAAATATGTGAGGCTATGACTGATGAGCGATGGTAACTGGGCGTGATGCTTTGCCCGTGCGTCTCTCTCTGTGCAGCTCAGAGTTGGAAGATACAGGTCAGATCAGCCTGAAGAGCAGGAGCAGCAGGTGTAGGTTCATAAAGTTAGACAGACAAAAGCTGACGAGAAAAAGAAAAGGATTAACCCAAAAGAGAACAAGCTATTCATCATTAGCAGCTCACTGTCTGCTGTGGCATCCGGTACAGTTTGTGTCTGTACAAGTTAAACAGGACATGTTAAACCCAACTGACTGTTTTCGCACAAATACCCACAATCAAACTAGTATAAACACATACCCACACACACTGCCGCAAAACACAATGACTCACTTCCAGAAAAACCAGCATGACTGGCCCCACCCAGTGTCAGCGTATCAGCGTTTCATATCTCGAGCGTAGCTACGGTGGCTCTGACCGTGTGAGAAAGAAATCTTAAATGATGGATGGAAGATTCAAGTGTGAGAAATTTTGCAATAAAATTCAGGCTGACTGCATGCATGACCTGCCATCAAAGATGTGACGCTGGGAATCTACCTGATAAGAGGAAAAAAGGAAGACTGTGGTTGCTGTGCACAGATGGCCTACAATATGTGTCCCTGGACCACTTCAGCAGCTTATCACCAGGAAACAAGCGCGCACACACACACACACACACACACACACTTTCACACAGATCTGTGAAGTACCTTATTGGAACAAAGCATATCATAGCCCGGCAGTATAATAATAATTTTCCAACAGAAAGAGCTTTAAAAAGCACAGACTGAGAGCACAGATTCATCTTGGCTGGCTTAACCTTTAAAACACTCGACGGACTACAAAGGTTCCTAACATGCTGCGTTTGCCATCGGATAATCCATCACTGCAGCACCATATAGGGCCATAAAGACTTCGCTCTGCAGGCAAGGCTCTTACTATAGCTTGACAGCTTCAAGATCCTCTGACACATAAAGCCATACAGATTTAGCATGGCGTGAATATCCACTCATTACAGACATGCTGTAGCTTCACATTACCAATAATTCTACTCAGGATGCAGTCTTACTGGTTATTGCACTAGTTACCTTTACTAATGATAAGCCATCTGCTGCATTCTGGAGTCATGCTATGTTCTTATAAAAGAAGCCCTACATACCACGTGATGTCCTGACATTACCTCGTACCTATAAATAAAACGCCTCTGCCATTTTTTAACAATGTCATGTTGTTGTCTGGGAGTTGAGGCACTTGTAAAGTAATTAACAATAAATCTGTCATTAAAAGTGGCTTTTAATTAGCTGCTGAGTGCAGGTTCTCCGTTGTGTTGTAGTGTTAAACACTCACAGTAAATCACTGACAAGACCCAATTAAAAACTAGATTGTGCAAGCAGCCCGTCTTTGGCTAAATACTGAATAGAGAAAGTAAGTCTCCACTATTATTTATTATTTCCTCTTTGTCCTGTTTTCATGATGTGGAGTGGCATACTGTGTGTGTGATAGCTGCTTGGACACACGCATCCACATAGACAAAGAAACTGCAGTATCTGGGCTTTTAAAGGGGATTACAGAACAGGCTGGAGTTAATGAGCTCATAATTACTGCTAATTCCATGCACCACCAGGATCAGAGCAAGCCAGAGGTCCCAGCTAAAGGTACTAATATATATATCTCTCTCTCTATCTCTCTCTCTATCTCTATATATATATATATATGCATGTGTGTGTGTCTGTGTGTGACCATGGAAAGAAATAGGAGGTCACATCCCTAAATGGCCAATGCAGAAGAGGAATCCTTTTATGCCTTTGACAGGCATAAAGCTGACAGCAATGGCCAAAGGGGTTAGGGGACACACACACACACACACACACACACACACACACACACACACACACACACACACACACACAGCCTGACTGGAGCTTGAACTAGCTGTCAGATGTGCGTGGTGGTAGCCAGTAAAGTCTCTGATCTACTGAGGGTTGAACAAAGACAGCCTGGGTGTGTGTTACTGTCTCAAGGTGTGTCTGTGTGTAAAAGATTATTGAGCTACATCAATATTTTACAGTCAGAAAGGATTTTATCAGGATTTATTCCGTTTGTTTCTTTGTCGTTTGGATTAGAAAGTTATGAAGGTGGAATGTTATAGGGTGTGACTCGACTTAGAAGTAACCCCTGGATTTGATCCAGATCTGAATCTCGATGTGTGTATTTTTGGAAGCATTCTTTAACATTTTAATATAATGCAAATTGATCCAGAGATTCAATTCATGGATGGTTTGGAGAGATTTTTGAGCTTTGGCAAAGGCAGGCACTCTCAGGCTGCTATTGTTTTTCCTTGCAAAGATGAGGGACACATTCTACAAATGCTTGGATGTTCTGGATGGAAAAGGCTCGGGAAAAGCGATTGGAAGCATCAGAAATCCTTCCCCATGAATTTTTATTTTCTTTTTTCCCTGAGTGTAGGGAGGTGGAGATGGATGGACAGAAACAGTTTAAAAAAGGGGGAACTGCTTCAGCAAAAATCCTCCTCAGACAGCAAATGTATCTCTGCATCTCGTCTGTCTTTATGACCTCCCCAGAATGGATAAAGTTTTCTCAGAGTTCAACACACTGCATTTGAGAGTTGAGCTGGCTCTGCACTTTTTCAGCCCTGGTGAAATAAAACAGGACATTTGAAACAGTAGATAGCTTCAACCTTCATATACGGCTAAGAAGAAAGAAAAAAAAAATCGTGTGACTGCTCATGTTGAAACCGACAGGGTCATCTTGAGCTCCTCGTGCTATCAGCCCCAAAAAGGAAAAGAGTAGGAGCTAGGAGAAGTGTGAAGATGATTCCTTGAAAGGCAAGAGATCAACTATTGTCTGTCATCTCCTTAGTCGTCCTACACAGGGTTAAAAAAGGAACATTACTGGACCTGCGTCTGAAAAAAGTGGCTTTAGGGATTTGAATGCAGTGCAGATAAAAACAGTGCACTGACTAATTGAAACATATTTCATATAACTGCTCAGCAAGAATGGGGGGAAGTTTAAACAACTTCTCCCCAAAGTGTTCTTGTGTTCCTCATGTAGAGAGCGGAACAAAACGGGTCAGAGAGTGTTGAACGCGAGCTTTCTTTTGACCAAATAACCTCTGACCGTCCTTCTCTTCTTCACAAGACAACAGGAAGCAAAAGAGGGACAGCACTCCTGGGATAAGGTGGCCTTTTAAATCACCTTCATAAGTAGTTCAGTCTGGGGTGCAGTGTGGAGCACTTCCCAGCCCCAACTGAATGGCTGAGAACCAGGGAGGAGCTCATAAGGGGAACCCCAGCACGCAGAGGCCCAGGACAGGGGTTGGATCCTGGGGTAGAATTACCTCTGGCCTCCCTCCAGACATGTCAGCTGACTTAACGGCTGTGAAATAACGGCGCACGGGGATGTTTTGGTTTGAAATAGGGGGACTAGTGAGAGAGCGGAAGGGAAGGCAACGGAGGAAGAGAAGGAGAGGGTGGTACTACTTTTGAATGAAGCACACTTCCTACAGGTTGCTCTTAACTTGAAGCAGCTGTGCAAAAGATGGTGCCACAGACATGAGCAGAAAGCACAAACACATACATGCAAAAGCATTTCCACTGGCAACTGCCCTCTGATCAACGGAAAATATTGTCAAGTAACACAGCATGGAGGAACTTAAACCAGGCAACAGACAAGAAGAAGAGCTAAAACACACAGTCAACTCAAACCTGCCAAAAACAAAAGCACTGACAACAAACACTGAAATATGATACCTGCTAACCGTTGGTTCTGGGAAGGGACAACACTGCACAAACAGTGATAGCAACTGAGAAACCGCATAGTGAAAGTTTGGTATTCATTTACAGAAAGGGTGATAAGATCAAATGTCTGCAGCGCTACCTAAAAGTGTTAAAACCATCCTGCTACAATGTCATTTACAGGACTGAGGAAAAGTCTCGAGCCACCCGTCATTTCTTTACATTGTGCTGGAAAAATGGAAGAAGGCTGTAGTGATTTACTGAAATGTGTAAACTTGCATAGAGAAACAGCAGCGTTTGTACATTTCTAACAAGCTTTAGAGCCAGTGTTTATTCTTCAGGCTTTCTTGTCCCTTCTCGTCAGTTCTCCAGGCTTCTTGGAGAACATTCAAAGCTCTTCTTTGGACATTGGCCGCCTTTTGTTTCATTCTCTGTCGAGATGATCCCACACTGCTTCAACAGCGTGAGCACTGGGAAGTTCAATCCATGACTGATAGCGTTCCTCTTCGCAGATGGTGTCGTATGGTGGATCAAAATCTGATGGCATGTTTCTATCAATTTTTCAAGATCTCCACTGGGGTTCATAGATAGCTACAGACACTCACTGTTGTACCTCTCTCCTGACCTCCTCTCTGCATACTGATGTGGATATGAACTAAAACTATCAGATGTGGTTTCATCCCTTTATAAGCCCTGTTACCTCTGATTTTCAGTCCAGTTTTTGTACTTTGGCACACCTCAGCCTTTTCTCCCAGTTGACCTTCTTGAAGAATGGGTTTTTGACAGCCACACTTCCACTGAGATCATTTCTAATGAGGCTTTGCGATACTGTTCTTCTACTGTAGACATTGTTGAGCCTGCCATTTCTTCTTTTGTCCTCCACTTGTCCAGTTTCCTCAGAGGTTTTATGCACACACTACACACCATGCCAAGATATGTCTGTCTAAGAGCTGTCTGTGTAGAGATGTGTAGACACAAAACTGGTTCATCTCTTGGGTTACGAGCATCATTTATGACTGATCAATTCATAGGCCAGTCTTAACTTGCTTATCAAATAAAGCAACATGCCTCTGAAAATGTCTGGTGTAAGGACTGGACTGAAAATGAGTGACAAAGCAGATAATGTCAAAGAAAACAACTTAAGCATGAAGAATTATTGCTGCAATGAGACGGGGTTCAAGATGTTTGAAAAGTCACACATATGTAGGAACTACGATGTCAGCGTGATATGAGTCTGTGTTCAAGTGAAAAAGGATTGTGTCTCAACAGGGTTACCAGTGCCTCAGCCAGAACAATTGGTACAGATTTCCAAGTAAATTTTCAGAGGGCCTCTACACAAGAAGCAATCCTATTTAAAATATATTCTTCCTCCTCTGCCTACATTGTCCTGGGTCGTCAGATAAAGGATGAAGCTCTCTTCAAGCTTTTCAGTTAATTCGATGACTGAAACATTAACTGAAAATGGACAGAGAGAAAGAAAGGGAGCAAAAAGGGAATCAAATATGGTTCATAACTTCTGTTCACAGTGAGCTGCACAAAGAAACTACATAACCAACAGAACACCACTGAGCACCTGCTGGAGGTCGTGCAGACACCACCTGAACAAAAAAGGAAAAGAATGAAAGGTCCATTGACTCGAGGAGAGATGCTTTTTCACTTCTGCTGCCTGATATAAAACAGACACCTATTAACACACACACGCACACACACACGCACACACGCACACACACACTGTTAAGGGGACAGACCTGTCATTGTAAAACCTGTCTGGAAAAAAGTTGGGACGTTGTGTGAAAAGTCAAGAAGCAAAACTTTATGATTAACAGATTATTTAACCCCGTCTTTAATGGAAATAAGACCAATTCAACAAGTCTAGCACTGAAACCTTATTTTGAACTTCCTGCCAGCAAAAAAAAAAAAAAAAGGGGTGATGTTTACCAGTGTGCTGAACTATTTCTTCTTCAGTAACAATTGTGGTAATTTCAGTAACAAAATCCTTCCTCATTGTTGTTGGACACATGATTGCAGATTTCGACTTGTTAGGGGGAGCATGGTGGTGTGATGGTTGGCACTGAGGTGTCACTGGGGTTTTTAATGTTTTCTGGATAGATTTGTTAGGCAACAGGTCTACATTACACTTGGATACAGTGCAGCTTCAACCCATATGGTCTTTCTACAAACTTGCAGCATCCTGCTGTATTTAAATTTTAGACTGTCACAACTTCTTCAAGAATTAGCTTGTGTGTGCATTTCTAGTGCTCTTGTTTGTGTACTTGCATGTGTGAACACATGTGGCAGTGACCAGCGAGCCTAAGGGCGCACCCTGCAGGAGCCCACGCCTATCACCTGCTGTCAACTTATAGCACACACACTCCGGTCATGCCACTTAAAGCTGTTACAGTGAATTTGGGAGGCATTCCTTGCCCCGCGGGCCACTCAAAACACACACTTCACATTCCAACGAGTGTATTCTGGGGTCCCACTCCCTAATCATTCAACATATGCAGACGCACATATGCATACCACAGCACGAGTGCGCAGACATACACAGGGATAAAATGACAGTTCCAGAGGTTTCATTAAAACTGTAATTTGCAGCCTGAAGTTCCAGTGCAAGCCAGAGGAACCACCTAACTTTCCACTGAACTCAGAAAAACCCCTGGAAGTTTCAAAATAAGACACTGTGGTTTTTACTCTTCATTATCAGGCAGAAGCGGCATGTGTGCATGTGTTGTCTGGCTATAGGTTCTTCTTTGGCTTTGAAGTAACAGAGGAACTCACTAAACCACAGGAGGGACCACCTCGAGAAAATACAAGGTCTGGTCGTGAACACTGGCTCCCGTGTGTATAATAAAAAAAGCGTATGTGGATGTCTTACAAGCACAGGTTACAAGCATCTGTTGTTTCGCTCACAGATCTTTCTAATGACCTGGTAGGCAGGGACAGTAAACTAATTTGCACATCACGAGTCAGTGGTTGCACGAAAAGACTCAGGTCATGTGTTTTTCTTCTCCTCCATCCGTGCCCCAGGATTTGAAACCACTGCAAATTAGGCCGGTGACTCCGCGAACAGTGAAGAAACGTTTCTTGATGTTTAAAGTGCCACTGGTTTGTCTGGTTGAATAAGAAGGCCTATATGTGCTCAGAAGGACAGATTTAAATATTTTGAACAACTCTGTAAATGGAGACACCCTAAGAAAACAATACGTTTGACATGGATGGACCTGTTTGTGTGTTTAACAGTATTAAGTTCTGTTCATACACTATGATTCACGAGGGTGTAAGGCAGCTGTCGCATCCCAGTCATCCAGTTTTGAGTCAGCAAAGCGCGTTTCCAAAACAACTTAATCCACCTTGCATAGAGTCCCTGAATCCAGCACAATCACAAAGAAATTGTTTGTGTGGAATGGAAACGGGGCTGTTTGAAAGCAAAAGTCGCAAACTTCCTATAGTTGTGTGTGATATAGCATAAATGCTCTTGATAGGAACAGAAATGAAATAAGAGCCTGAGCGATTTATCACCGTCCCAATATTATCGTCCAGCATTAGCTAGTTACAGACTTTCAGTATCGGCTTTTATATCAGCAGACAAATGAAAACTGAAAAAATAAAGAAGAATAGGGGAAAAAAAACACCTTACAATATTGTCACGAGTGCTGACATTGCACACTCTGTCCATCACAAGGCTCTCAGCAACTTTCCTGTTGACAGCATGTGTTTAGACACATACACAACAACAGCTGACCCAAGTCAGTCAGGCAGAACATAAATGAGTAAATAAACAGCTCCACATGGCAAATTTTAGATTAACTTATTTATGCTTCGTGTGTTTGAAGAAAAAAATAAAGATGTCGGCCAACATATGGGACTTTTTAAACTCACCAAATATCACTGTTAGACTTCAAAATCCTGTATCAGTTGGGCTCTGCTATATGAATTTGAAATATGACAGTTGAAGGGCACCAACAATGTCAGCAGAAACGTGCAAAGCGATAAAGGTATTCAGGATTTCCATCAGCACGGTAACTTTGCAGTTCTCCTCCTGCCTGTGGCTGTGATTGAAATCTTTACAGATATCATTTTTAATTACTACATCGTACCTCTAAGGTGTAGATCACACTTGGTTTCAGAAATGGAGACAGAAGCAGACGTCAGGGACATGAGGTTGTTCTTAGTACACTACTGTTTAGTGTACTTGGACTGCAGATTGAGGAAGCAAGCACGAATCAGTTCCCTTGTTATGTGGTTGCTGTCTGTACAAGTCTACACGGGGTCTACTTCATAGAGCCCAACATAGCACCTCTGATGAAGGCATTTATGTCAGTCAGATCCCAACTCACAGACGTGGAAAGTGTAACACTGAGTCAATGAAGCAGTTGGGACTCTTAACTCTGAAAGCCCAGTTATATGTGCTGCTTAGCCAGTGACTACCCCACTGCAGCTAACTGACATCAGCTATGGCAACAGCCTGATCTGCATCACAGTGACATATGTTCCATTTTTATTTGATTATAAGAAACTGGGAAGACTTCAGAGTGATGCACACTAAAGAGTGACATCACTAGTATGGGAATGAGTTATTTGGCTGAGTTTGAGAACCAGCAGGTGAGACATGCTGAGAAGGCTATTTGTATAGTTTTCAGATGACACCACATTCAAAAACACACAAAGTGACACTAAGTTGATGTTGGCTTGACTTCAATGTGACTAACAGAGTTGAGCAAATCTTTGTGTTGGCCAGAAGTGGTCGGCTAATGGCGCATGTTTAATGTTTGTCCACACACACACACACACACACACACACACACGCTGATGCCCACACCCTGGCATATACATACTTGGACTCACACTCTCACTACCACCGTCTCTGGCATCGATCATACAGTTTGGTGATTGCCTGAAAGCTTTAAGTGTGTTCCTGTCAGTTTCTATGTATTTGTAGGTTTATCATTCTTTTGACAGCCAGTCTGTTTAAGCCTGCGCGCCCAAGTCAAACACACTGACTCAACCCACTAGATGGTCCGGTGGGACAGTGTGTGTGTGTCTGTTATGTGTGCAACTAAAGTCACTCTAATGCTCTAATGGGTTTACATAAAGGTTCAATAGAAGCTCTGGGGGTCAACTGACCAAAAAGAGCAAAGTCGACCTCCATTTACACCCCCCCACCACCACCACCACACCCACAGCCACACAAGTAGAATCAATACCATCAGAGCATCTTGGCAAATGTGTCTGTGAATCAAGTCAACTTCAGAGTCGTTGTCGCTTTTTCAATAAGAGCATCTCTCTCCACATTTCTTTCTCCACCGTTAACAGCCTGCAGCTATCAAGTGGCCTATATTAGCCCACACATTCAGACATAGTCTAAGAGAATTCTCACATGGTGTGGGCATAAAGATGATATGGAGGAGGCTTGCTGATTTTCACCCAATCACAGAAGATACACCGAGAAAGCTTCAGCTGAGAATGTAGGTCAGCTGTTCTGTAGAATGCGGTCCAGTCCCGCAGCGGATCAATATGAACACACCCACTCACATCACAGGCTACCTGCCACTGATGAGTGACTGAGCCACAGAACACCGTCAAGCAAATGTCATCGCATCCACAATGAAACAACAGACCGCAAAATACAGACACTTAAGGCCAACACGCACTTCACGCGCGCGCGCAGTTATGCTGCATTCACATCCACTCTTCAGCGCTCTAATTAGATGATTTGCAGCAAGTTCTCCTCAGATATGGATTCAGGCTGCAGAGTCTGCTGCTTGAAATCAGTTGGTCTACGAGCAGCAACAATAAAAGGCAGTGCTGATTCAACATATGGCTTTGCGCATTGACGTCTGCCTATAAACGGCATGGCAAAGAGGCAGCTCCATCTATACGGGGATCAAAGCCCTTTCTTTACTAGGTGTCTAGACTGATACATACCATCCCAGAACAGCCCCGGCGCAATCTATTCACCACACTCAAACGTGCCACCACGCAGCTGTTGGACTTTTATCAATGAGACATGCTGCCGATTTTTACGCACAGGCTCCGCCGGAGCCTCTGCAGCACTTTTGCGACGACCGAGCACCGCCAGTTTGTGTCATTAACGAAGAAACACAACCGCACACGTGTGTGTCAATTAGCTTCTTATCCGGCATCCCCACTAGTCACATGCAGGTTCTATTCTCATTTATTACCTTGACAGAAAGTGCATTGTCCTCCCTGCGCGCTGCGGAGCCGGGAGCTGCAGCATTTTGCCGTGTAGCACGCGTCCGCTCATTCTACAACCGTCCAGCTTTCAAGCCGCTTTGTTCCCGTTAAACATATCCCGCTGCCAGAGCTCTGAGGCCAAAGAGAAAGAGAATCCACCCGGTGCTTTCCGCAGCTCTGATAACCAGGGAACCGCCTGTAAGAGTCAGCAGCGTTGACTGACTGACCCACTCCCGCAGTGCTTCCACTCACAGACACACACACACACACACTCCCCCTCATGGAGGGAGGGAGGCACGGAAGGCAGGCAACACACCCAATTCCTCCTCCTCCGGCCCGTTTCACTGATCGCGACCAGCTGCGCGTTTTCCAAAAAAGCGCAGAGGTTTAAACACGCACTGAGCCGTGGGACAACCACGGAGCCATCAAATTCTCCGAAGCCACACGTCGAAGACGTTTCCACACTCTTCAAAACTCTAATCGGCGCACAATACACAAACCCCTGACTCCGGTCTAGCAGCAAGTCTCTGCTCCACTGAACTGAATTTGTTTTCGTCTTCTAACAGCAAATGTCAGTGGAAAAAGTCTTTACCTTCAGTACCGGTGACACAAAATAAAAATTTCCACTACACTGCACTGAGCTGCTGGACTCTCTAACAGTATTTACCAGATTTCTTCCCAGCTGAAAGCACATGGTCTTATGCTTTGGGGTATGATTTTGTAGGCTACTTCCAATGAAAACCCCAGAATTGTATTTTAAATCCTGATGCACTAATGTAGGATTGACTTAGTACCTCTTGGCAACCCACTTAGCTGTAACACAAATATTTTATTGATGCGTTATAGAACATCAGTTGCCTGGGGTATGTGTGTCTTCTACAGCAGAGTTTGGTTTGACAGCTCTTTGGCTTTCTTTATTTCTTCTTCTTTTTTTGCTCTTTACATGATCAAAAAGACACTTTCTGGCTCTGAGGCCAAAGACTCCATGTTTCTATTGTAGCACTGTGTGTTTTTGCTATTGGAGACTTTCAGAGCAATAGACTTGTATTGTGTATCCACTCCCCTCACAACATCCAGTGGTGTTTAAACACTTTAAGTACTGAGTGGACCCCAGTGAATAGATCTGTCTGTCTGCTGTTCAATAAGTGAAAGAAGGGCAAAAAGGAGAGAGACAGTCAGAGGAGGGGGAAATGAAGGCAATTAACAGTGTCATTTCAGTAAAATCAGGACACTGAAAATGTGTGAGAGGCAAAGAAAGAAAGGCGAGAGTCAGAAATAAAGAGGAAAATCCCAACACAGGGATAAAGACAGAGCGGGAGAAAGCAAGAGCTCATTAACACCCTGTTTTTAAGTGCAGCAGGAACAACGACAGGATTCTTCAGGGCCCTGCTCGCCCGTCCCATGCAGGGCCAGGTGGGCACACAGCGCTGGTGTGTGTTGCAGAATGTGACTGGCACATTGGCATGCTGGACCGCAGGTGTGTGAAGCCGCTGCCATCGTCGTTGCCTAGCGTTACTAATATAGAGAAAGGAAAACAGTTGCTATGTGCGCACACACGCACACACACAAAAGCACAACACTACTCCCACATTCAGCATTAGCTTTTATTTATGTCAGCTCTCAGAAGGGTTACTTGGACAGCTCTCAGTGTCCGTCTGGCCAGCTTTTACTCCAACCACTGACTCATGTCCAGACATGCCCTCTGTCTCCCCCTGTGTTTATTTGCCTTTACTCATCAAAGACAGTCACTCTGTCTCTTTTTTCCTTTTTTTTTCTTACTGCTACCCCCCTTTCACCCACCACCTAAGAGCACAGTGCTTGTTTTCAAGTTTTCAAGACCCTGTGTGTCTGTGTTGGTGCAGGAAAACCTGTGTAATTAGGTAGTGATGCAACTATGTAATGACAGTGTACAGACAGGGTCATCCATACGACCCTGGGAACTGGTCACTCCCCTCCTGATGAAAGAGACAACAGACCTGGGAAAACTCATCCCCCTTATCAGCGCAGGAACACACACGGACACGGTGTGTATCCATGTGCTGGGCTGTTGTATGTTTCCATGTGGAAACAGACAACTCTTGCTAAGCAATGTAATGAATATAAACACACTTTTTAAATCCCTCACAGACTTTGATCATACTGAAAAACTAAGTTTTCTTATATTACACAGAGCTTTCTCTATTACCTTGTTTCAGTTTCAGTTGTCTGCTTTCTCACTCCTGCCTGGCTTTATGTTTCTCTTCCTGTCTGCACTCAAAAACACATCTATATGTAATTATTTCCTAGCCAGCTTTCTTTTAAATGCTGAGTGTCATTTTAAATATCTCTAGCATGCGTTTAAGGAATTTAACAGCACTGAGTTGTTCTCAGTGAACTTCTTACAATGAACTAAGAGGCCTAAAGCCCCTTTCAAGCATCACATACAGTAGACTGTCTCCATCATCCCTTAAACGTGACTTCCTGCTCTTATTTAGACACGGGGCACATTTACACCTACAGTGATGGAGAGGTCCATTGTATGGTCGTGATTTTTGGCATATGCACAAAATACTGGTTGTACTTGTGGCATTGTTGCCTCCACTGATGATTAACCATGTATTTGAATGTTTCGTTTCTCCCATTTTTACTAAGAGTGGTGATTTTTTGTGATTTTTTGTGTGTTTATGCTGCATGTCTGGCGTATAACGTTAAGTACAGCTGCCTGTTGCCACCCCATGCACGTAAGCTTACATGCTCAAAATGCGCCGTACGGCAAATTGGCAAAAGATTTGTTGAGATTAAAGAAAGATGGAAGAGACACAGAGTGCAACTGTAAGCCTGCGCATGCCTCGCTACTAAGGTAATGCATGCAGTACAGACTGGTACCGCGATGAAAGTGATGTAAAAAGTTTCGAGATCTGACCTAGCAAGACTGTTGTAGCAACTCTTCCTGGAAAGTAACCAGGATGCTCACTGGGACCTGACAGACAAGCTCAGACAGCGTTTGATGTGAAGTGGGAAACCTTCAGTTTGAAATACAATCTCACCACGACGTCCATGAGCAGCGGTTTAAGAGCTTTTGATTTTTAAACTCTTTTATAAACAATACAACAATACACGAAGTTTGTTGACTGTGAGATATTTAAAAATGACTCTGAAATCTGAAATGTGATATTTGAACTGGTCTCTGAAACATTTAGTTTGTACTGAGACTGCGTGCTACTTTGTGTGGATGTAGCTTAAGAGTGGTGCAGCATTCCTGCAGTCTGCAGTGTTTTCCAACATGGTCATAGACTAAGTCCTATATACCATTTATATTTAGACATATTAGACAAATTAATAACCAATACTTTTTATACCAACCTGCAAATAGTCTGTAAACTGGTTAGAACTCCATTGTGATGCACTCACAGTTACCACAGAGTGCATTTCTTGTGCTTAACTTTTGGACCTTCCATGTCAAAGAACCTCATTAGGCACCTGCTTGGAGAGGATGCTATTCCTGACTTCAAAGATGCTTTCCCTCTTAAGAGACAAAAAAAAAGAAAAAAGAAAACGAGGTGGGGAAGAAAAAAAAAATCCAAAAGAATTCAAACGCAGCTCGAAACATTTGTGCAGCCAGTTTAGCCCGAGCCTGCTAATGAGGGTATGTTCAGTACCAGGAGAAGTGGTGCGTGCTTGAAAAGAGATTAAGACACGGTGTAATGAAGTGAACAGGAAGGGAAAATGATGGCAGGAGGGCAAAAAGAAAAGTGTGTGACTAACGTGGAAACAGCCCCAGAGAATAACACGGTAGGAGTCAATGGGAGGGAAGCAAGGCTAATTCTTATGCGCATTACCAACCCCCGTCACACCCTGCTGTTACACTTCCAAGACTTGGCTTTACTGCATATATCGCAAGTATGCGTGTGAGAGTGAGACTGCACTTGTAGCGCAGGTCTGAGACCGAAAAGCTCTCAATAAGCTTAACCGTGCATTTTCATTTACCCCCAATAGATGAACCCAGCGTGCTCTTTACAGGCTCTGTGGATGTAAAGGGAGGACATGAATGAGTTAGATAAAGGTTAGCAAGAGGGTGTGTGTGTGGATGGAGGGGATTGGGGGGCTTACTGTGGGAACCAATCTTCTCAGGAATGAACCTGACAATTTCCTCAAACATTTTTTATTTTAAATAACAGAAACCACTCATTTGGAAGTTACGAAAGGGGAACAACATTTCACAACAAGCTGTTTAAAGTTTCCGATGTCTCATGTTTATTACTGCGATTCCAGATTTAATGAAAGTGAATGGATTTTTTTCCATATGCTGCTTACAGCATTAAAAAAACCAACAAGTTTCAAGCAAAAACAAAATTCTGCTGTTATTTCTGTTTCCATAAACAGTATCCTTGTCACTTCCTTCTTACTGTGATGTTCCACAGAATATACCACCAACAGCTGAGGGCAAAATGGAAACAGCAGCAGGAAAAACAGAAAGTCTACAGGACCAGCTATACTAACTATAAGCTTAACTGGCAAGACTCTGCATAGCAGACAAAAGTGGCCGATCAGCTGCTGTTCATCCTAAAAATCAGTTTACATGTTCCTGTTGAACTCGTCACAAGACTTCAGAAAAAGAAAAGACACAAGAAACATCTGCTAGTTATTATTGTGATAATACAAAGAAAAATGATTCTGAATAATTACTGCTGGTCACTTAACACGACATTTCAATGCAGTGAGCACCATCGTCTCCAATGTGTTGGGGTTGAGCAATATGTTTTCTTTTAAAATTGTTGCCAAAAAGTCCGATATATTGGCGGGTTAAGTGGTTTAAAGTCGGCTGCTGTTGTTTTAGTATCATGTTCACTGTTTTCAGGTCACTTGCCTCTTTTCATCTCTTCTGTAGGCCGAGTGTGACTACGTCATAAGAAAAAAAAGTGAATTTCAAACACCTCCAGGAAGAGTGGGGTTCATCTCTTTCCTTAAAGGAAATGGAGTGGAATTGGTCAATGGGTGAAGCCGTGACACTTTGACCTCTGTAAGTTAAGAAGCCGAATGACTCGCGCACAAACTGTTCTCGTCATTCGCTTATACTGTTGTCATGGTAATGCATCCCTCTGAACTATGCGGGGGTCCTGCACACTCACACAGACCCCCTTATCCTTGCAGTCTGCTGACCAAGTCCTTCACTCCTCTTTTGCTTTTCTGAACCCTGCCATAAGAGGAAGCCAAGGATTAGGAGGGACTTTGCCATCGCATCTCCATAGGGGTTTACCAAGCCTCAGCGTGGGGGGGGTCCAGGCAACAGTAGCTCTGACAGTGGTTTTTGGAGTTTGCTTGGGTGGAGGGTCGAAAAAGGGAAGTTTCACAGCATGGCTGAAAACTATCTAGATGCACCTTGTTTTTTCTTTGAGTCACTGACTTTCCCAAAGTTTTTTTTCTCTCAGGGAGAACGTGAGAATAATCTGTCTGGGCGATGTAAGAGTAGCTCCCAAGATCCGATCCAGAACATGTGCTTGTTGCTCAACAGTATGTTTCACAATAATGAAATGGCAAGTAGTCAAACTAAACATATCCATAGAGACCAGCAGGAGTCCAGCCTAGCTGAACATTAATACCAGCATATGTGTGTAATTGTACGTGGATATGAGTAAATGTGTGAGAACAGAAAAGGTGAAAGTGGTGGAAAAAAAAAGGGTCAAAGCAAATACTTTGAGCACCGGTTAAACTGAACTGAGAGAAATGTTCATTCATTCAGTTTGTGCTTTGTTTGTTTAGTCTTAAAGGAAACAATGTCGCATAATGCAGGGCAATAAAAAGGTTAATGATAAAACTGTGAGGCTCACACAGCCTCAGCAAACACACAAGAGTACAACAAAAGTTAAGGGCATTGTTTGCATCGAAATAGGAGGAGTCAGGGGGGTTTCTAGGCCTGCAAATCCCTCATGAAGCCCCATATGTTACTCTCCGCTAATTCTTTTAATGTGTTTGCGGGTTGGTGTCTGTCTCTTTCTATGTGTGCATATGATTAGATGTGTGGGTGGATGCTTATCTGTCCCATATTAACAGACAAACAGATTAATGTCATTATTGTTTGTCAGCAACCTCCCGCTGTTAGAGCTGGAGGTGGTTACATCACCCCTTAGAAAAATAGTCCGGCAGATGCACAATGCAGCTAAATGCAAATTCAGCTAGATGTGAGTTAAATCTGATTATCCTGTACAGTAAAGTGCGGCTGTTGTGGTTAGAAATCTCCGTACGACTCAAAATGGCTGCGATTAATTAATAAATGGTGTTTTTGGCCGTCTCTGTGTGTGTTCTCCGTGGGAGTTCTCGCTAGTGTTTGGCCGCACGTGCTGGAACAAAAGAAAGTCCTCTCCATAATGACAGAAAAAGTAATTGATTACACGCCACGCTGAGCAAACAGAGCCAAAGGAGCATGGCACAGAGGCAGAGAGGCCGAGAGAGAAGTAGGTGGTGCAAGACAGAGCGCCCCGCCAACCTCCTCAGACACACCTCAATCTGCCTCTCATCAACTTTTCATGTGAATCTGCCTCCGACACACAACACCATACTAAAGTATAGGTGCACAAATACACACATCTGTGCGCTGTAACGTTCTCATACTGTATGAGATACACATCTTATTGGTGTTATGGACAGATATGGGCAAATAGAAGACAGCATTTACTGATCTGCAGGCGATATTTGTCAATTCTGTGACGACTAAATGTTCATAAAATATGCAAACAGGCTTCGATTTCTTTGTTTCTCTGAAAAAAAAACCCAGTCTGGTTTTTTCTTTTACAAAACAGACTGAAACATTTCCTGCTGGCATCAGCTGTCGGTCAAAATGTCCGTCAGCATCAGCCTAAATATGTTGCATCCCCAGTTCCTAATTCCTTAGCCAATAATTTATGTAAACTATGAAAAGCAAACAGGCAGCAAAAATCGTGGGAGACACTTCCAACATTTCCAACAAGCATCAAGTCGACATTCAGAATTTCTTGACACTTTCACTATCGACTCACGGCTGTTCAGCTTAAAGTCCTTCAGTCTTAAGTTTTCACACATACTTCAGCACAATTAACAGAAGATCAACAAGTAATTATAATATTATATTTATGCAAACGTGACTTAACTTCACTGCGATAAACACTACAACTGCATCATCTTTAAAACTCAAGAGAAGGCCTCAAAACTTGCCTTAAAAGCCATTCAGGTCTCTTTTCTTTAGATTCTTCTGACCATACATGCGTCTCACCTTTAACATCCTAACACGGGAGAGATGTGAACACAACTGTGCTCATGCTCAGAAGGGAAAAACCCCTCAAAAAACCATTGAATTTAATGTGTTTTCTCCACGTTTCTCCCACTATATTTCATTTTAATCACAGCTGAAGTTATAACAACATTTAGAGTGGAGCAGAGTGCTGTGCTGATTTTGGGAGGGGTCTGTAATTGGACCTCAATGTGAGTCACAGTGTAAAAGTTCGGGGTCTCAGCAATAAGGAAGACCTACATGGCTGAGAGTGAATTAGTAACCAGGTCAAAACCAGATGCAAGAAAAAGAATTCATGAATCAAAAGGTTCAGGATGTGTCCATCTTCATGCTAATACATGTATATGTGACACGTACTTGTTTTTGGCCAGTAGATGGAGTTGGTGACCAACAAATTTAAGCTGCAATAACATTCATACCCACTCAAAGTACACATGTAGAGGAGTTTGGAGTACATCCCAGTAACACAGGAGATAAGGATCAGAGGCAATGATAAGGTCTATTGAATTACACTAAATTAATAATGCTTTAGATTTAACTTTACCTCTAAAGTGTCTGTGAGGCCAAACATTTAGTCGCCGTCACAAGGCTAAAGTAACCAGTGATGATCTCAAAGCCTATTCCAGGCCTCGCTGGTTTTCAAAACACATTACTTCTCTATTAAAACATTCCTGTTTGTGTTTCACTTCTCTGTAGCTGAAGTGACAGAGAAGCCAGCTCACTGCTGTTGCTTTAGAAAGCACGTGGCGCTAAATCAAAGCACTTATAGCAGCGCACTCAGACAGAAACGCTTCAGGGAGCTTAGAGTGCGTGCGTTTGTGTGCGTCTGTCCTGCTCCACGATGTTTTCATAATTCAGACATTTAGTGCACTGAGCCAGCCTGTCTCGCGGTGTAACCATGGAGACTATGCGATGGGAGGTCGCTTCCACCCAGAAGCTAAAGTGTCTGCACCCAGCAGGGTGGAAAACAGCGCACACTCAACCAGTTGTTAACACGTGAATTTGAACATGTAGGCCAATTATCACCACAATTAACGCTGTCCATCACAACAATGTGATGCTCAGACACAGGCCCGCTCATTACAGTCACACTGGTCATGCACGTTTAGTCGCATGCACACACAAACTAGAGCTAGTCTGAGCACAATATCTTAGCTCCAGCTCAAATATTTTCAAATACTTAGTACAGAATCGACCCCATTGCTCTTTGTGGCGTTGGTGCCTCTCTGCACACCGGACTGTTTGCACTTTGATGAATATGTAATGATATTTTTTTATGCCTTTAAATGGCAACTTACCTTTGAATATAAAATCTATGAGAGCAGAAAACAAAAAGCTGTTTTTCCTTTAATTTAAAAATGACACAAACTCTCAAGTTTATATTATTGTCCAACTGTATTTTTACTTAAATGGATTAAAGTAAAAATCAAATAACGAATGCTTCCCGTGGCTGTATATATGCAAACATGCTATTGATCTGCATTATTTGCACAAGCATTTTCGTTTATATTTGTGCAGGTTACACAAAGTAAATCACTGCAACAATTAAAC
Organism: Simochromis diagramma; assembly: GCF_900408965.1. NCBI lineage: Eukaryota > Metazoa > Chordata > Actinopteri > Cichliformes > Cichlidae > Simochromis > Simochromis diagramma. The sequence continues at coordinate 1,241,721 of NW_024387152.1, read as the reverse complement.
AAATCTGAATGACGCGTACATGAGTGGGAGTCCAGGGGAAATACTGGGAGGGGGACTTGGCTCCAGATGTAAGTAGAGGCCCAGGCTTGAAAAGCACAGGAAACAGATAACTGAGTGACGGGATCATGACTCAGCGTGTGTGCGTGAGTACACGGGGTCCGTGCTCAGCCACGTATAGTCACGGTAAACTTAGTATGTGCACGTGACTCATGTGAGCCATGATGAGTCCAGCAGTGAGTCACATGGTCATCTGTACATGTTTAAGGACAAAAATGAGAACGTTGTGAAAGAATTTTGTTTCCTTCTGTTTCACTTTCATTTTAAAGAACAAAGAGATGAGAAATACAAAATCCAAACAATGCATAATGCATAAGGGTAAATCCTGTGTATTATATACAGGAGGAGATATGTAGTGCGACCTCTGTATGACAGGGTGGTGTCTGCATGTATAATGGATAAGTATCTGTAATAACTTATGGGCTAAGAGGGAGAAATGGAGCACTGGGGCTCTCAAAGCTCAAAGGGTGGAGGGACCAGCACAGAACAAGACAATTCTGCCCTCTAGTGGTAAAATATATATATTAGGTGTGTAGTTTGAAACCGCAGCAAGCAAACACCTGTTTATTACACAGGTTACAGTATAACGGAGCATTAGGCACGACCAGACAAGACTTCTTGGGTCATGTAAAAGTTATTTGAAAAAAAAGAAGATAAAGATGAACATTTCAGGGCTTCATCCCCTCTGTAGGACTCGGTAATACCACTGGGTGTTTATTTATGCAGTTATAGAAGCACACATTTAAACATGGTCACCAGGACACAATACATGTACAGAATCGCACACAGAAAAACTGCTGAAACGTTTTGATAACTTTTGTTTTAAGAAGCTTTTTTCTTTAAGTTTGACTCTTACCAACATCCATCGGATTCCAATTCAGGACAATACAAATTAACCAACCGTAAAAAATAAAATAAAGATTAGTTAATCTCCAGAACCGAAATCTCACAAATCTTAATCTACATTTGGACAATAAGTTAGAGCCTATGTGTCAGCACTACCTTTACCCCCTTGCTAGAAACCAGTGTTTAGCCCAGCTTTAAAGTTTAGAGGATCAACCCTGAATCATTACTATTGTATTTCTGTCTTTCACAGTTCTATGTTAAACAGAAGGCACAAACAAAAAGGCTGTTTTTCCCTTTATGTTTGCCTCAGTATGAGTTTGTGAGCCTACTCTGTCACCGCTGTCACCTCTGTTTCTCAATCTTTTTCCTTTAGTCTGCCAACTATTGTTGCTCCTCTTTTAGCCTCCTAACACAAAACACAACATAAACCTGTACAACCACTAATCAGCCATGACCAGATCCCCAGTAACGCAATAAAGGGATGTGAACTGTGTCGCAACTGATTTCCTGGTGACTGGGGGTGCATTTTTGCAGTTACTATGGAGATGTCAAAGTGTGGCCAGGACAAGCTCTTTTTAAAAAAAAAAAAGGTTTCGTTGGACAAGCTCTGCAGGTCACACCCACACTGCCAGACTCACAGTTTATAAGATAATGTGTTTTTGTTCACGGTGCTTAGAGCTGGCCAGTGAAATGCGACGCCGCGTCTACAGTTGAGCTAAAACTGTTGTGTCATATCTGCTCGTAGTGGGGCAAGAGCTGCAAGTTGTCCAAAACTAACCGAGAAAGTCCAGAGAACACAGCTTAGGTCATTCTTTAGCAAATCCTCGAAACTTAATTTCTTCTGTTGGTGAATTGTTGGGCGTCTTGTAATTCTGCACGACTGGTAATGGCGTCACCAGGTAACGATCGGTAAAAATTTGAGCATAAAGAGCAGCTGCCAGGATGGTCACTCCTATGACCCGTCCATCTAATTCGAAGAACTACTCGAGTTCATGGAGGAACAACACGCAATCTTGTCGGTAATTATATCAGCGCAAAAATCCGAAAGCACTCTCATTAACCTCGAGCTGACTGGGATTATTTCACTCTGGTCTAATTGTCTGGCTGATAACAAACGAACATAGCGACCCTCCTCTTATAAACTGCTCAGTATTTGCTGCCACAGAAACACGGGGAACAGCCAGCTGTGGTCTCTAAGGGGTTTTGTCTCACATCATAAATACTCTTGTTTTTGTCGAGCTCAATTAGAAAAGAGAAACAACGTTTCGACTGCGTGGACCTCCCCGGGTTAAAGCTGCTACACGACACAACAAACATGCTGATTAACAGTTCTGGAGCTCATGTTTTGTTCTATGATGTGACCTCACCACAAAATTTAATCATTTGTTCCAAGAAATCCATGGCTACTTCAAAACAAAAACTATTCTGACCATGACGAGCTCTGGCTGCGCTCTCATTGGCTAGGCAGGTTTAGTGACCAGTTTTCCAAAGACATTTGCATTCCAGCTTTGCCAGCAGGTTCTGGTGAGCCAGCGTCGTTAAGGGTCCTGCACATGGAAACCTGCTGGTGAAGCCAGTGGGCCTGCAGCTGAATGACAGGATGATCTCTGTGAGGGGCTCCATAATGCTGACATCATTTTCGGACTTTGCCTCAGGGCTGCTTTCTGACTATAGCAGAGCCAACTGCACGAGGGGGGCTACAGCTGACAATGTCATGGCAGGCATTATGACAGAGGGCTTGTGATTCATTGCAGATGGGCTCATCAAGACTTTGTTGTGCTGGCAAACCACTAACTCCACTTCTGTCTGTGGCTCTAGGATTGTAACAACTGGCAGGTGGCAGGATTCACCTCACAAGAAATGGTAAGACCATTAATGTGGCCTGTTTTCTTAGTTAGCTTTCCATGTGCTGTCCAGATAAAAGAATAACTTACCCATTGCCCAGATCATCAATATCATCATCTTCGTCATCATCTTCATTTGGGCTCTTCCCGCCGAGGTCACTGTCGCTGAGGTAATCTCCCTTCAGGAGGGTCGGGTTGGAGTCGTCCAGGGATTCGATAAGGTGGATACGAGATGCGTGGCTGATCCTGAGGGGCACTTCTGAGTGGGCGTTACCCGTGGACGGAGCATCACCAGCTTGGAGACGAGGGCTAGCTTGACCCTGACGCCATGACAGCGGAGAGGAACGATTTGACAGACTGGAAACTGAGAAGGCAGCGGCTTCATCGCTGTCGTAGCACATAGTCCCCTCTGCACAGCTGTGGAAAGACAAACAAAAAGACAGTTTTTAGGTGATGAAAATAATTATTCACAGCTACATTTTTAACAGACAGGAAATGAATATCTGTGTTTCATTTCCTCTTCGATTTCAATCACTCTCTCCCCAGCCTGTATCCTCCTCTCTCAGTGGAACATCACGATTTAAAAAGCATGCACGAGCTGAGATGTGCATGTTTGCATATATGTACACATGCAAGCTATATGTGAGTTGCATGTGTTTCACATTCCTTTGTGTTGCTCTATGCTCCACATAAATACGTGCCTACTTTATGCTGGCATATATTTGTATAAATGTGTACAAAGTGCATAAACGTCCTGTTCCAAGCCAGCGCAGCACATCGACGCTTAGTGTCTGCAGTGACAGTGATGAGAATTAGCATATTAAAAGTTGCTAGCGCTCAAACTGTGTGGCAGCACATGCATTTGCTTGCTACATTAAAATTAATCCTCTCTGCATGATACAGAACAAAGCGGAACCAGCCAATAATAAAGACAGTTTTAAAAGTGCTAATGTTACACAGGCAGAAAGGAAGTGGAGCCGTGCCCACACAGATTTTCACAGGCTTTCTGTTTGTTATGTTTATTCAGTATATCAAGTAAAATATGTGTAAAGAAAACAATTTGCTTGCTCACTAATCCACTTGTTTTATTCATATAAATGTTCCCTCCTAAGTACCCTTTATTCACCGGATATGCGACATCACGCTCACACGTGAATCTTCCATTTTTGGGATAACAGGGAGAGATTCAACGTTATTACCGTGAAATAAAAATATGAATGGCAAAGGAAATGTATTCCAGCAGGGAAGCATCTGCTGATTTACTCTTCATGAAGGGAGACTCCCACTGAGGGACACAGATAGGACACATAGCAGGAGACTCATGGACAGGCGGACGGAAGCACTCAAGGACAAAGTGCGGGGATATAGTGAACTCAACTAGAACCCAGCCCAGGAAACAGAGGAAGCACCGGTGCAATTAATCAGCGCATCACTGCACGTCTTCTTGTGTGTGTAGATGTGAGTCGTGAGTGTGCATTGGAAGGGTTTGCTTTGAAGCCAGCTTTGAGCTAATCCTGCTTCTCTCCCATTTCAACCAACTCAAAGAGAGCAAAGAGGAGGTGGGAAATTACACACTAACTTACTCACAATACCGATCTTGATCTCAGAGCCTTCATGCAACCAGCTCCCCCCAAAACACGGCCGACAAAGTCACTAACAACCCGCCCATCCTACCTGTTACTATTTTTTACTCTGACCTGCTTTTTTTCTTTTCCTTTGCTTTGGAAACTGGTTTGTCTGCATGCAGTTTGTTCCAAATTAATACTTTTCTCAGTAATCAAAAATGATGTTGTTACTTCACCTGCACAATGAGCCTTTTCCCGGCATCTGTGCTACTATCAGTTATTTTCAGTTCATGTGTAGAGAGGAGAAACAACCCTGACACTGCTGACCTGTGGCTGAGCTGCACGCCTCTCAGGCTGGTCATGGTTTCCTCCAGGTTCTGTCGAAGGTCCAGAACATTCTGCACCGTCCTTTTCCTCTGGGACTCTGGGTCTGCAGGGGGTACACACACGTGAGTGATCTTAACCACAAAAAAATGTCATGCTGCAACTTAAAAATGTCCATGTGCGTTTGAACAGGAGCTTAATGAATACAGATGCACAATAAAATATTAATTGAAACCCAATCAGTGAAGTTTTTCTATATTAGAAATGCTTGCAGTGGAACGCATAGGTTAATAATCATTCAATGTTCAATTCATCCACCCAGTGGCAATATCTAGGATTGCATGTAATAATGAAAACAAAGCCAGAAAAAACTCTACAACTATGGACTTAAATGGTGAAACTAGAAGGACTCCCAGATAAGAGAATGCAGAGTAAGCAGGTTTATTATCCCCAGATGGCAGTGGAGCAAAATAAATTAAATATGATGCAGACAGACGAAACAACAGGAGGCCTTTAAACCCACACAGCTCTAACACAACGCCCTGGTGTTTGCTTATTTCATAGTGCCTCCTTGCCCTCTACTTTGTCACTGCCAGAATAAATCAAAAGCCTTTTACACTTCAACCCATCAAGGGACATACTGACATTTGTCTCACCCCTTCCTAATATGCTATAATCTACTGAGATCACGCCACGTGGCGTCATGCTGAGTGGTGTAGCTACACTGCTGTTTTACACATGTGTACATGTACCGTATGTGTTTATGTGTGAGTGTGATTGCAAATAAAACTGGCTGAAAATTCTTAATATATCAATGCAGATATCCAGTATTTATGCTTAGGAATTTACTACTAATTAATTGAACCTAATTTTACTCAAATGTGTCAAACTGCTTCCACTTTTACTCCATGTAGCCAGAAACAAAGACGCCTCACTGGCTTTGACTCCTGCTCTCTCCGACTCCCTGACATGTTTTTGTGTCGAATGAGAAGAAGGTAATAAAAGTGTTATGGTGGCAGATATGGGGCACTCAGTTCACCCCCGAGGTTCAGCTCAATAGACCATTAGAACTGACCAGCTGGCTCCTAAGCATGCACAGCACATGAGGGATGACATCAGATCAGTACATCCATGACTGTCACAGAGTTGTTCTGGCCGAGCAAATACGTGATATCTACGCTTCACGTGTTCATGTTTACATATACATTTTGTTGCAATATATTTAAAGTTGCTTATATTACTGTAGTAGCAGCTTCTTTGTCAGCTGGACTGTTGCATTAAAATTTACAGCAAACGGGGCCTAGCTGCTGAAAATAGCCACACACGTACACAGACAGCAGGCACTCCTAGGAATCAGTCCAGCTGGTTAGCGAGGAGGTGACGGGGTGGAGAGGTCATGCTAATGAGTGAGGGGGGGCTAATTATTAACTGCCACTCTCAACAACAGCTGCTGAATGAACACGTACATTTGTACGTTGCGTCTCGTCACGTGCAAACACACTGAGACACAGTGAGGAAAACGTCAGAGCAGATTTATGAAGCTGGATTGATTTTGCTTTTTCCTATACAGGACGGCCACATAGACAATTGATTGGAAGGGCCCTGGGGACGGGCAGCTCAATGTGAAGTCATTGAGATGCAAACCTTTGCGGCTCACATTCACATACACACACCGACACACTGGGAATGTTTAATCACAAAAATAGTCCGGCTTTGTTATGTGGGAGCACTGGTGTGAAAGCTGTGAGGAAATCCGAGCTGTAAGAAGACACTTTTTATCCTCAAAATGTTCGTTTTAGGTAATGCGGTCACACAAAAGGTTTAGCAGGAACAAAGAAGCCTGAATACATGCAAACAAAAAAGTCTGAAAGGCTCACGTGTGCGCGCGCACACACAGACACAAACACACAACTGCAGGCTTTACTCGGGCGATTTTAATTACCTTAAATGGGAGCTTTGTTTAACATTGGCGTCAAATTGATTGGATACGGTCTGTGTTATCGTGTGTATGTGTGAGTGTGCGCGTGCGTGTGACTTCCTGTCCTGCCTCTGCCCTGGCCTCGGTGGTCCCAGCTGGCGTGTGGGGGGGACGTAGAGGCAGTAGCGTTAAGGGAATTAGGGATGCAAATATCCCTGTCGGGGCTGGCTGCTCCCCAGGGCTGCAGATGAGTTACACTGATTTGGTTTACACTGAGTGCGTGCGGATCCACCTGCCTCTTCTCGACACACTCGTGAACACGCTCCTGCTCTGAAGAGCTGGCCGAGGCACCTTTCATAACGGCCCACTCAGACGCTTGAAATGAGAGTCAGCGAGTCTGAGCGAGACTGTTGTTGTAAGTGCACACACAGGCCAATATCTCCATCTTAATGCGACTCTGCTCTCAGTCAGAGACACAAAACAAACTGACAGACTTCAAAGCAGCTTTGGTACGAAGGAGGAAAGTGAGCAGGCGTTTTATTTTTGGAAGCCATACTCTGCCTACTGCACCACAACAAGAGGACAGATGGTAAGGCAACACAAATGTACATCGATACGCAAAAAAACCCACTGCCCCCTTTTTTAGTTTTTTTTGTCCCGTTGAGTGTGGTCAGGTCAAAGCTTGTTAAAATTAATTTCTGCCCTTTGATTTGTCAGATTTGTTCAGGAGCCACGTTCCTGACCCTTAAAAGCAGCAAAGCCAGATGTTTACACGGTCCTCAGGGCTTCAAGTGGTTTGGATGGAGACTGCTTTCAGCTGCACACAAATATTCAGTGGGTCTGTAGAGCCGTGTACGTAGGACCGACTCAAAATGAATCGCAGTGCCTGTCTTTACTTCTAATGATAGAGACCGACACTCAGTGCAACAGTGACTCATTTCTGGGTTTTCTTTAATAGATTTATAACCGCAGCGGAGGATGAGGAATGAGCTGGTGGGTGAATCCATTTCAACTTTTTGTCTTTTTGATTATATTTTATGAAAATCACAAAGGTGGAAAACAAAAATGTCGCTAGCTTGAAAAGAAGAGCAGGAGGTAGGAGTGCCGCAGTGATTATTTGATGGGTAGCAGATGCAGTGAGTGAGAAAAGTGAGAAAAGAACTGCCGTCCACTTGGTTTTCTCTCTTGAGTGACTTGACCCCTCTCCATTAGAAACAAACAAACTCCCCACAGATACACTAATGGCTCCGTCCTTGCAGGAGTGCTCTGCTATTTTCTGTGTGTGTGTGAGTATGTTTGTGTGGCAACATCCCATCCTTCTTTGAAAGTGTGCTTCTGTGTAGTGGCTGTAAAATGAGGGTTTGTGTATCTGCTGGCACACGAGTGTGAGAGTGAGTGTGTGTCGTCAGCAGTGAAGGGATTCACTTTTGCGGAATATGAATGAAGGTTTGAGTAATGACTACCATTTCTATTCTTTCCTCCTTCCCTCCGGAGTTCATCTGTCTCTGTCCTGTGCACGTGCGTGCACACATGTTGCAGCCACGATAACCTTCCTCAGGCCACGAAACGCTTGTCCCGTGATATATTGGTGTGGTTGAGCGTCACTGGTTTTACACTATAAAATATCTGTACTTACAGCAATGTGTGTACTTCCAGTGGTGGCTTTATGCCTATTTGTGTGCTGCAACGACAATCATTATAGCATTCCTGACAAGTGACATGCAGAAATACGACAAACAGGATGCAAATAAAACCTGTGAATTTTTTTTAGATTTAGGGCATGCTTGCAAAACACGTGAAACAGGTGTGTAAGAACTTTTCAATCTAATGAGACGTTCATTTATTTTGTATTTTGTTTCCACTCCTGTTTATTTTTTTGTGAGCTCCGACTGCACTCAGCCTAACGTTACAGCCCTCGGCTGACCCCAGACGGTTTGCAAAACAGGAAGCATTACAACATTCAGCCATTCCTGCACATCTGGACAGGACGGACAAACACATGCTAAATCACCCAAATGTGCTTTCATGCATTCTCACACACACACACACACACACACACACACACACACACACACACACACACACACACACACACACACACACACACACACACACACAGGCATTTATCTGCTTCACTGGGATGTTGCAACAGGATATTAGAGTCCTTGAAGATCAAGTCTGATATGTGACATGAATGGTTAATGAGTTTGTCAAATCTCAATGTGGCATCTGTGCGAACAAAATTTGAGCAGCTTTCTGACTCAAGTGTTGTAACTGATGCACCACAGTACAACAAGTGTGTCAGTACACATTGGTGTAAAGAACGGGGAAAATCCTGAGAGTCAGTCGGCAGCAGTTCAATAAGCTGACTGAGAAATCCACTTAAAAAAAGTCAGCAATCCATAAGCAGGTGAAGCTTCCAGAAGAAGGGCGGAGGGGATGATTAAAACGCACGCCTGCAACGGCAGAAAAGTTTGGACATGATGGCTGAAAATCCACGGATTTTATGTTAAACCCTCCAAACTTCTGTCTTCCATCCTGTCCACCAAAACCTGGCTCTCTTAATGTTGACCCAAACACACAAACACACTTGGCATATTTTCTTAACCACTGCACTATCTGCTTAAAGAGTCGCCACCCTATCCGCTTAGAGAGGAAGATGAGGAAGCTCTAAGCAACTTCAGAGAACTTCAGAGAACCTCACCTCTGATTAAAGTTTAAAACAAAGACGAGGGACAGCGTGCGTATTCCTCTGTGCTGAGCTAGTAAACATGTCTGACTTGCTGTGAGTGTGTGAGGTGCTTTAAAAGTGACGTAGAAACCTCACATATAAACACACACGGTGTTCAGATGAGGCTAAAAAAAATCAGCTGCAATCATCTAGGTCGACGTGTGCATTTGTGTGTGAAGCATAAAAGAAGCCAAATCTAGAAGTTATCTTAGCAGGATCTCTTCAGCTTTTGCTTTTATGTCGCACACATTCAAGCAAGCACCCAACAACATATTTATGCACGTGCTAAATAATCTAGGCAGCGTGCCAGGGCGGCCCATAATGCATGGCAGTGTTTGGGTGGATTTCTGTTTGACAGAGTTGTTTCCTGTTAAACTTTATTTTTACAGTGTGCTTAAAGCCAGCTGCTGCACATGTGACACAGACAGTCAGCACTCTGTGTGCAGTCCCCCGCACGGTTAATGAGGCGATCGCTGAAACAGTAGAACAGATGACATGTAAGTATCTCCAATAAAATGTTCCAAAAAGCAACACATGAAGTGCACACATGCACACAAATCAAATGATGTTTTGAAGCAAACGAAAGCCAAATAAACCCCAGAGATGGAGGACGGTGACCGCAGTTTGTGTAACGCTGCAAAATATCCAACAACTGACAAACTTTGTATTCCTCAGCTCTAACTGCATGTATTTACAGGACATTTGGGGCTTCAAGCTTTTTTTTCTTCGCTCTCCCACCCAGTTTTTCTTTTGTATTCTCCGCTCCGTTTGTGCCGAGACCGTACAAAATTCAATTTCCAGTTCAAGCCTGTCGATGTCCAAACTCCCAGAGGAATCAGAGATCTATAAATCTAGACTAGATGTTTTTGAATGTTACCATACCCAGGTGTCAGAAGTGCTAAAGTGTTTAAAAACTAACCAACTAATGATTTATGGTTAGTTTGACATGAACTCTGACATATTCAGCTAAACAAATATAGTGGAGGTTCCCCTTGTTAGTTTTGCTTTAGCCTAGATTACTCACTGGTGCAAGCTAAATGCAATACTGTCGCAACACTCTGCGTGTGCGTGTGTGCGTGTGTGTGTGTGTGTGTGTGTGTGTGTGCAACTGACACTACTTCCTTAAAGCAGCTAGAACATGCCAGGAGCTGTGACAGGAACAATGGGCACTTTTATCTGAGACTTTTCACAAGAGGAAAACATAAACAGAATAAAAATAGATGAGTACTAAGTATTTCTCATCACAAGGCAAAATGCATTAACTCTCCCTCTGCCTTTATCTTCTGCTCTCTGTCTTTCCCACACACACACACACACACACGAAATAATTCTATATTTTAAAACAGCTCATAAGATCAGTTAAAAAAAAACTAAAACATTTGGATGTTTTTGTTCGAACAGAAACTCATATGAGGTAAATTAAGTTTTAGCACAAGTGCTCCAATTTGATCAATGAGCACTTAAATCTTTAACAACACCAACACAAGTCAAACAAAATACAACCCTGCCACTGTCAGCATGGTACATTACAAACGATATAATGGCATCACTGCAATAACTTACTTGTTTTTAAGTGATAGGCAGTGTGTCTGTGTGTTGTTGTGCAACAGCAAATGAGACAAAAACAAAGTGAGTACTAATATGATTTAGAGGAGGACGGCAGGAAGCAGACAGCACTAATGCAATGGCTCCTGCATTAGGTCTTTAGACACCAACCACAGAGCACTGAAAACACGCGCACACACCAAATGAGAATAAATGCATAATCGTATAAGAACCTATATGCAGAAACATCCCTTTCCTCTGTGAATACTCGCTGTCACATTAAAAAGATGTCCTCTGTCCTCCTGCTGAAACACTGGTACCACAAATATCCTCTCTGCTGTCTGACTTGTGACAGAACACTGCTGCCCGTCAACTCGCATCAGAGTTGAAAAAGAGGAGGAGAAAGCGAGAGATTTGGACAGATGCTTTATTCCTCACTTTCCTTGGGCATTTGTGTTTGTTTGGTTCGTTGCCACCTCCTCAACGGGAGGACTACTGCCCTGAATCCTTCAGTCAGCAAAGCCCGGGGTGTAACCAGCGATCCGACCGCACCCGCATGACATTAACGACTCAGCATTGCCATCACAATGGAGGAACTGATTATGAAAAATAGCCCGCCGCAGCCGAACGGATGAATACGGCAGCGTACAGACAGGAGAGCGTGTCTGGAATATGCATGTGTGAGCATGTGCAAGCTTTGCTCTGACACTTTTTCCTGCAGCGCTTTTAAGTTCTCTTGAAGGCTTGTGCGCTCGTTTGGGTTTGTGTGTCTTCCATTTCAGGCTTTGTCGACTTCTCTGTAGGGTTTATTGTTCCTCAGACAGCTGATGAGCACACAAAGAGGAACCATCAACCACACAAACTTGCCCACACACACATACACAAGAGAATGCCAAACTAAAATTACAATCACACTAGTAGTTAAGGCCGCATTAATGAGCATCCATGTGTCACCGAGTCACGTTAAGTTCCCTTCTGCTGAGTCTTCGTGCTCGGCCAAAATCAAGACCACACAGCATCTTCAATCTTCTAACCTACATTTATATTCCCTATCCCATCCGAAAAGTAAAACTCCCCCAAATCTCTAACCAAACAGATGCCCTGAGGGCTTTAATCTTTAATTCATTTTAGTCTTTATAGCTGGTCTTTTCTAGGGTGATAGATCTGCGATTAGTGGAACGGGGTTGAATCTTCTCATTATCTTTATGCGAGGTTTAATCCGGATGCTTGGTTCTTGTCTTAGGCTGGGTTCTCTGTGGCTGTGCCTACCCCATGCTGGGAAAGGCCACTGCTTTAGGGGGCTTACCCTCTCACACACACCTCATTATGGGTGCTGGATGGGACCGGGAGGTGTCATTAGTGGCAGACATCTGAGGTTCAGTGCGTTGGATTACTCTGGCGACCTGTGCTGCTTAGTGCCGCTCAGATCGATACATTTCACTGAAAGTAATGTTTATAATTCTCAACTTGCGTGTCAAACTTTCATTTTAATGCTATTAACAAGATATCATATAATACAAGCTGCATTTGGGGGGAATTAACTCTACAAGTCCAGAGCTGCTGTCCGTGGACACGCAAGTCAAGTAATTCTCTAAATCCAATTAGTGTAAAGCTCTTCATCACTCAGTGGTTAAACATGTATGTCCGATTACAGAAAAACAGATGATGCGAACAGTAATCCTAAATCACCTCACAAGATAAACATAAAAGCCAAACCTTGAAATATCCGGATTGTTTTTTCCTCTTTCTTTTGGCGTGTGGGAGGGGTTTACCCCTTTCAAGCACACAGCTGATGGTCTTGGGTTACACATCCTCATTATAGTTCAATGGCATCTTCATTACCTTTACCTGTTACTGTAGGCTCATCTCAAAAGGACAGCGTCTCAGTGCATGTGGTCTGATGTCATGTAAAATGACATGCACAAGACACAAGCACATATTTTACTCCCAGTAGCTCAAAGCTAGCACATACTGTAGCGTCCATAACGACAAGGCCTTGACCACATTAAGGTTCATTTATCAATTCGTAATACGGTACACTACAGGGATCCATCAGGCTCGTGTCTTCAGGACGTGGAAAAGCAGAAGGTGAGACTGTATATAGGAAGAAGAGTGGATATCTGGGAATGATCCACTGAACATCCATAATCTATCTTCCATGACAGAGCACACGGAGCAGAAACCAATTAGCCAAGCGTCCCATCGGAAATGGAGAAGCAGATACGATAAAGGATGAGCCCACAGCTGCAAGCTACAGGGCAAGTTACAATTAACCTCTCCCTAACACACATACAAGCACAACACACACATTTCCATGAGTATGCACACAAAGCTACCCTACATACTTGCACATTTCAGTAATAAACCTCTGGCAGGTAAGAAGAGACCGTAATGACCCAAAGCTACACTGCATTCAGTCATTTCAATCTCAGATAGAAATATAGGTCATCGCCTATTACTATTATTTTCCTTCAGGGTGTCTCTTTCTTTCATTTGTCTCACTCCATGAATCACATTATACCCTTTCCATTTTTTTTGTCGCTAATCTCCATCATTACCAGGTTTTCCTGTCATCCTCCTTTTCTCTTTTTATCTCCCTCCTCCCTACCTGGCTGCCTCAGTGTAGGTGTGGCCAGCAACATCACAACAAGGAACAAGGTCACACACAGATGATACAAACAACACACACACACCATGTACAGTAGATACACACACACAGGGCTGCTGGGGCAAGGTCAAACATGCTGAGATCTGGGGCCGTGCTGCAGGATGCAGGCTTGTGTAGAGTGAAAGAGAGTGGAGCAAAGATAAAGGTTTGATGATGAGCAGAAAATGACTTCCTTGCATCGAGCGAGATATTACGACCTACTGCACTCCTCTTCCCTCATCTCACCCGTTCTCTGATGCTATCTGCTACTCCTAGAGGGATGGAAAGAGAAGGAGCAACAGAGAAATACTCTCGTGTTTGTGTGTGTGTCAATGAATAATGGATGAAAGGTGCAGATTCAAACTCTGTTTTGACCTATTAATCACAAACTCAGTCACCATCGTCACGGCACACCCACAGCAGCAAGAACTTGGAATATATAATGTGTCCCAGCGCTGCCCGCGCGGATGCTCGAACGCTATCTGCCCATGCCGCCACCCACTCACTTTCCCCTTACTCCTCATGCACGTTGCCCCCGGTAACAGGGGGATGGGGTGTGGGTGGATAGTGACCATCTGTCAGTGGCCCGGAGATCAATGAAACTAGAGGGGGTGAGGGGGTCGAGGGAGCGAAGGAGTGGTGCGAGGCTAAATAGGTGGCCCACTGTGACCGGAGCCTGGCTCAATATGCGGCCGTTTTATTTACAGACTGAAGGACAACACTCCCCACCAGTCCCACTCGCACGGCCTTTATTAACGACTGACCGATTTTGGCAGGCCGGCAGAAAGATGCCGTTTACATACAGTGATGCAGTAGCCAATACATACGCTTGCTGGTGTTAAAATGTGCTGCTAATTTTAGAATACGTTCCCATGCTATCGAGGTTGCTGCAATAGAGATGTAAACATACACAGAGATCAGGGAATAATGGTGCATTAATGTAAATCTAGCACACTGTGGCAGTGGGTCAAATGAGAGGAGGCAACACTGCAGCGTATGTTGACTAATTTATCAACAACACAACAATGTCAGCCCTGGGAATGCTTACTCCAGCTTCTTTGTAGGAGCACACACTGCTTGTACACATGCACATACGCACACACGTACAGACACAAATGCATACGGCACAAAATTGATTTGGCACATTCGAACCAAGCTTGTGTAACTGTTTACAGTGTTGTCAACAGGGGGAAATTCACCACTTTCAGATCAAGGGCTGTCACTATTTTATAGTGAAAAGCACTAAAATAAAACACCACAGACACACTCAAATACACATACACAGTGTAGTGTGCTGCAATAGAGACTGGACTCATTTAAAATGCACTGTTGATGCTGGTGCTAGAGCCAGAGCTGGAGGAAAAGGTTTGGGTGTGGAAAGGAGAGAAGAGCAGAGATATTCAGTGTGTAGAGTCACAATGCTTCACTGTTTGTTTCTGTGTTTCAGTTTCCACTAAAACAGTAATTAACCTCACATCTTTGCAGCCGATTGTAAGTGAGAACAAATAACCCAAAGTAACCAAAAAACTGGGACAGAAATCACAGACTCACCCAGCATTTGGCTGAACAGCAGTTGTTCCAGGTCTCCCAAGACTGTAACCACTAACTCTGGATCCACCTTTAAAAAGCTCTTATCGTCCTCACCCTCCATCCCCTTCCTCTCTTTCTTTTCCTCCGCTGACAGAGCCGCAGGTTTGGATTTCTCCCCTAGTTTCTTGCCATTAGTTCCAGTAGTCCCAGCTCCATTGGAGTTTGCTTTGGTTGGGTGATCAGCTGGGTCTGTATCTGCATTCTGGGCTGTCTCAGAGGCCTTGCTAATTGGCTTGACCTCAGCATAAGGTCCCCGTGGTTTGCCAGGTGCAGGGATTCGACTTGGCTTGCCTATATTAGAAGTCACAGAAGGGGAGCAGAAAGACTTTGGCTTCCCCTGAAAGAGAGACTGTTCTGACTTTGAAAGTGTCCGGGACAGTGGTGGTCTCCCACCACCAGCTTGACCTGCCTTACTCTGCCCCGCTTTGTTGGTCACAGTGCCAGGACGGCTTGTGTCATCATTCCACCTGGTAGACTGGTACAGGTGCAGCTTCTTCTCAGCATCGGTGAGCACAGACAAGTTGCTGAGTGAACGCTGTTTGCGAAGCCCGGACTGACTGGGGATTGGGATGGGGATAGATCCGGAGGTGGGCCGGTAGACCTTGAGCTCTGACCCAGAGGGACGCACAGGCCCCTGGGGCAGAGCAGAGGGCTTGGCGGGTGGTTTCCTTGATGCCATGGCCTGGGATGAAGTATCCTGGCAGGGGACAGCAGCAGACCTGAGGTCCAGCTCTCTGGGCTTAGCCGTCATGCTAATGTTAGCCACATTAGCCTCCAGCATCCCTCCTGCAGAGACCCAAGCAACAGCATCAATGATACACTCTGACACAGACACAAGCGAAAAACACTGAAAGACATGGAGGAAGGAAGGGGAAGCCAAAAAACAAGACAAAGACTGTCTGGTCTGCACTCCCTCTTCACTCCAGGGTCAAGACAGCCAGACTCCCCGTAGTGAGAGACTGTGGCTTCACCCCTCTATTGCAAATGATGAGTGGGTTAGCAGAGTGACAGCCTTACTCACTGCTGGTAATCCATGGATCTGCAGATCTGCGTCCAGCGCCTAAATCAACTCCCTCACAGCATGTCTGCAGCTCCCGGAGCCGCACAGATGACAATAGTGCTGCCAGAATAAAGCACAGCACTGACCAGCGTCTCTCTCCGTGTCCCCTCTGCTCCTCTCTCCCTTGCTCTGCGCTCCCTCCTGTTCGCCAGGCACGCAGCAGCCGACTGACAAGAGAAACGGTCGCAGCAGCGACGTCCCCCACCTCCTTTTTTCTCTCCTCCCTCTAACTCGCCTTCACTCTCTGCCTTGCTCACTCTACCCCCGCTGCCTCATTCACCCTCCCTCTCCTTCTTCCTCCCCTTTCCATCCTTCTTTCCTTCTTCTTGTCTCTCTCTCTCTCCTCCCACTCGCTGATTCACTGCCTCTCTCTCTCTCTCAAGCACACGCCGCATACGCTGCGTTATGCTGCACACCAGTGAGTGCAAACACAAGGGCTTGACGACAAATTACCAGCATTTCCCATAAACTCAGCTTTTTGCTGTTCCTGTTTTGTAATAAAAGATTTCTTTTCATGAGGGAGGGATGCTCTGAATGCGAACGCTGAATTCTACTGTCCCCATCCATTTATATTTAGGCCCAGTTATTTAATAACTTCAATGCTTTTGAAGTTATTAAATTATTTTGAATCAAAACATGCCCCACCACCCCAAAGAAACACACACACTGTTCCAACCCCTCAGCAATTATTCATAATCACATTAACTGCTCTATTCATCCATTCATATTTAGATTTCCTTACGTGCCCTGATCACCAGAGGCCCACCCGTGATTAAGCTGATTTAAATTATCTGGGAAAAAAAAGCCATGACTGCAGGATCAGCCAAGGAGACGAGGATATGCATTTGTCAGTGCTTAATACACAACAACACAGGCCACTAAACACGCTTCAATTAGTAGCTAAAAGACCCCAAATGGTCATCATATAGCTAAACGCCCCCTCCCCACCGGCCACATATCACCACACCACTCCATTGCTCTTTCCTCATTTCCCTTTATTCCTTTCCTTGTTTCCAGCATCACCCCCTCCCTGCCTTCTAGTTAAATCAGATGCACACGCAATTAAGTTTTCAGGGTACAGATTCATCACATTCGAAATCCATCCGACGATACCTCACTGTTTAAAGCGAGCGCACATGAGCCTGCGTGGCTAAAGTGGATGGATGTTGACGTCTTTGTTTTTGTCCGTCTTCCTGTGCGTGTGTGAGTGTGTGCGTGGGCTTTTCTCTATGAGTGTGTCACATCGATGAGACAGGCCCAGAGAAGCCGAAGCTCCGGTCCTGGGCCTTGGGTTGCTCTTGCACGTTTAGCTATGTCACTTGATTGTGGGAGACATGGCATTTCAATCAAAGAAGGACCGAGAAGAGCTTCTTCTTCCTCATCCACCTTATCATTTTATTGTTTAGCAGTTATCATCATGCCTGTCACTGTTCACTTCAAACACCTGCAGAATCTATTCTCCTGATTTCTCGTAACACACAGGACTTGCTGGAGATCTGATAATACAGCACAGTGATGTATTTGTTTTAATTCCCCATTACAGGTAATAATGACAGCAGGTTATAAAACGAACTTCAAGTCCATCATAACCCATTAACAATCAATATAGCTGTTTGCGCCATCATTTATTTTTGCGTTGTAATGCATCCTGTCTGAAAACTGGTTCTCAGAGTGGAGTGTTTAGGGTCTGGGCGTATTACCATTACTGTATGTCGATTTTCTGTAATATGCAGGCAGTAGTGCCTGCAGCTATGACGTTATCAGGCCTCAAACTGCTGGGAGCAGTATTCAAACAAGCAGGCCGTTTTCTGTTACATTTGCATAAATCAGTTGACACTAAACCCGAATGGAAACAAGCAACGTCCTGTTTGCACACTTTCCAAACTCAGTATTAGAGAGGCGCTTTAAATAACGGCTCGTTTTTTATCAGTAACCAAACTGGCGCCAGCCGAACCTAAAAGTGACGATGACAGGCTCTTAGTGTGCGTGCTCGCCCTTAGCCTAAAAACTATTTGGCCTTGAATGTGTGTGTGTGTGTGTGTGTAATACAGTAGCTGAGTACATACAAAAATACAGACGCTCTATGGATGTTTTATTGTGAAAAAGCTATAGCCATCAATTAGAGGCAGCAAACTTTAATAAAGGGCCAATGTTGAGGTGGTTATGCCACACTGAAGCCAGAGGTGCCTGGAGACAGTTATGGGGGCTCTGGGGGCAGGTAGCAGGCCAGCAGTGCGAATGAGGAGTGTAATTTAAGGCTAATAGGTGCTGTACGTCAGCTCTTATACCTCCCTGATGAGGGATTAAGGTTAGTGAGTGACCACATACAAGGCAGGTCTGTGGTGTACAGATGCGTGTGGTGCAGGTACGCGTCATTGCTCTTGAAAGCATATACATGCAGGTAACGTGTTGGCAGCACACAGCCACTTGTTTGTTCCAGTGCTGGTCTCTCTGGCTCCACAGTCTAATCACCTTTATATGTAAACATGCTGTATATTCTCTCCCTCTATATCCACACACACACACACACACACACACACACACACACACACACACACACACACACACACACACACACACACACACACACACACTGTCTGTGCTCTGACTAACTGACCTGAGCAATCTGGCCTGACATCAAAGACACTGGTAGTTTCAGAGTGTGATGAGTGCCAGTGTTCAGCAGTAGGCTACACATTCAGCACGGAGCAGACTCGTAGTAGGATACATAAGAGTGTGTGTGTGTGTGTGTGTGTGTGTGTGTGTGTGTGTGTGTGTGTGTGTGTGTGTGTGTGTGTGTGTGGTCGCGTATGTGGAGGCAGGCAGAGGGAGGCTGACCACAGTGTCTGAACCCTTGGGAAACTTCTTATGACATCAGGCAAACAGTTTAATTCCAATATAAAGAGACTTTTAAGCAAAGTTAAGCAAAGGCAAGAGAGACAAGTACGAATAACGTGTGAAGAGTGAAAGGATGGTTTGAAAGCAGGGTGAAACAGAAGCAGGGAGAGGCAGATAGACACAGACAGAAGGAAACTGGCTCAGTGCTTTGCATGAATATACTTGGCCTAGCATCTCTAAACAGATCCGCCACTATACTCTGATGGAGGAGTCATGTGAAGCAGCCAGTAGGACACGCTTACTCACAGACACTGTGTACCACATTATATTCATGTTTACAAACTTGCACAAAATTTCCACCTTTAAAGGAAAAATACTGCGAAGAGGAAAGATGTGCAGATCTAAGTGCAACTGCATGTAACGCGGACCCCTAAACTTGTAGAGGAACAGTTCCCATTCAGGCTAAGCAGATGGCATGTGTTCTCACTTCTCACGCACTCCCTCTTGGTTCCTCTTGTTTTGAGTTTGTTTTCATGAGTAAAAATAAAAGTTGCTATGAAGATGAGGCATGCAACAACGGAGTGAGGACGTGAGAAGAAAATGACGAAGTGTGATTGAGAATAGAAGATGCAGAAAAACGGAGCAAGTCAAAACAAGGGGAGACCCGAGAGCATCAAAGAAGCCTAGCAGATGATATTAGTGGGGGGAAAGTAAAGAAGAAAAACAGTCAAGTTATAGCCCAGAAAGCAAGTCAATGAAGAAAGTGAGAAGAGGAGGAAGAGGACGGGTGAGGAAGGATCTCTGTGTGTTTGCCAGAGAAGCAAAGGAAGTCTGTAAGACAGAGAGGGGATATCCTGCTTCGCTGCCTCGCCACTCCTGCTACATTTGCTTATGTCCGCTAACACACCAACGCGTGGGGTCCACAGGACACACAGAAGAATACCAGACCATGACACACTTCTCCACGAGGGACAGCTCATACTCACACACATGCTGGTACAGCGCAAACACAATGACATGGCTATTAATGTCCTGTTTACACACAAAACACTGAAACGGCAATCTGACTGATACATACAGTGTGTGGCTTCCTAGCGGAATTGCGTGAATGAGGGAGCGAGTTGTTCACAATGACACCTCTTTAGTGGTCTTATCAAGCGCTGATGATGCACAGCATGAGTCACTGGCCTGAGCATTTGGGAAATTCAGCTATCAGTGACAATAATGTGAGTGCATCAGTCAGCTAATCCAGCGAAAACACCACCAGAGCGAATGCCAGACGCTGGTCAAATCTCCCGCTAAACCAACTAAAATGCAGGGAATATTTGCAGGATGTGGAAAGGGAGAATTAGTGTGTTTTAAAAGGTATAACTCTTTGTAGACGCTCCCTCATACATGCCCCAATGTTGACATTATCAGCACATTTCCCAGGAGTACCCCATAATGCTCTGCTCCTGAGTGTGGTTGCCTAGCTACAGCGTGGTGTGCAAGCAATAGTGGATCATCATGCGTATAAATGTAGACGAACAGTAGTATTTGCCAAAAATAAATAAATAACATTAATTTGAAACCTCCTAAAGCTACAGTGTGTGTTTATATGCTGGTATGTGCGTGTTTTTTGATTCCCCGTGGTTTATTAATTAGATGTACTTGTGACTTCATTCCTGTGTCCGTGGGCGTGTGCTCCAACATAGACAGGTTACACGCATGAATGACTTAACTTGACTCCCTGGGCTAGGAGTCACCCCACAGGTCAAGAAGCATCTTGCGTATGCACTCATTCACCCGTTCCTCAATTCACTCTTCTCCCTCCATTCTCTCCTCCTTCATCTCCAGCTCTGTAATGCAGCTGTGATCATTGTGTTCCCTCTTCATTGTGAGGAAATGACCGTGGGAGGGAGCAGACAACAGGAGGTGGCTACTCTGACATAAACTGAAGACTGGGTTGTTTTTCTGGATTTTAAAAATATTGGAAATATCACTTGACTGAATGCGACCAGTTATTTTGTTGCTATTGGCAACGCTAACTCAAAACACATGCCTTTGACCTGCAGTGGCCCTCAGGGATCAGTCCTTGGCTTCTTATCTGCTGACCTCTACATGCTTCCACTTAAAAACCCTAACTCCATATAACCCGTTGCTACTGATTCTGAGTCAAACTCTTGGGCACATTTCACTGAGACCATTTCTGGTGAGGTTTTAGTGAACAGTAGACGGGTCTATTGAAGGCCCTACGCCAGGTGCTCGATTCCTATTTTTAAAGGAAATGATTTTCATATCCTGTTCATGTAAGACAGATGATGTTCATTTTGATTTTTTGAAGATGTAGCATTGCATCATGTATTAACTGACTATTACAAGAAAAAAAACAACAACATTTTATTATTTTATCATCTTAAAATCACAACCAGACTTAAGTCCTCTTTGACAAAATGGTTGATCTCTGGTAAAACTGAATATTGTAATAGATGGAATCCTTAAAGGACAGTTCACACCAAAAGGACCATATTACTGTAGTTCTTATGTCTCTACATTTGTTGCCCTAAGCCACTAAATTCATTTTAAGATTTTTATGACTTACTTACAAAACCATACATGGAGCTTTCCCTAATTATATTAACCTCCTAGGACCTGGCGTCCAAATATGTGGACATCACATTTTGGGTTATTCAGACCAAAATACTCAATTTTTCTCTACATGGGCCTGATATCCACTTACGAGGACATTATGCTGCTACTGTTCTATCAAAATTTTAAATGAATATCCTCATATGTGGCTCTGATTTTTCTTAGAAACAAAAATAAGGTAAAAAAAAAAAGAAAAAAAGAATTCTTTGTTTTTACATTCATCGGGCCCCAATCAGCCCAAATATCAAAGAGAAATTAAAAATGCTGCCGAGGAAGAGTTCGGGTCTTAGGAGGTTAATGCTATGCTAAAGCAATTTAACACTTTAAGACCTCTTAGATCAATGGGAACTGTATGGTAGTGGTGCTTAGTGCGAAGTCAAAACAAGGAGAAGTGGCATTTAGTCTTCAGCGTAGCGTCTTAACCCTCTCCAGGCAGGCGTTGCCGATTTGCAACAGTTAAAAACTAACAACCTGATTACCCCACATACATATTTTATGAGGTTTTTTTACTCAGAAGTACCACTGCAAGACTTGGTTGTGCATTAGCAACAAAAAGTTTAATTTGAGCCTGAGAGGGTTAAACCAACTGCCTATTGGTCAAAAATGTTGCACAACAGCTACTCCAAGAGATTTGTTGAAACTGGAGGCTTTTATCATTATACCCCAACAGTGAACAACAGACATCTTGAAAGTTCAAGGTTTGGGTCAAATATAAAGTAAGGCATGACATTAAAGCATAAATAGTGATTGCTGCCTCACTGCAGGCGATGAGCACGGAGATAATCTAGTCCATTCTTATGTCTGATCATCTTCCTAAAGCTACTAAACCACTCATCACTATCCAACGCCAACTCGGCATATGTCTCCCCGATTAGATTGGCCAAAGAGGATTACGCACTGTCTAGTAGATGCAGTCAGGTTTACCAAAATGCTATTCGCTTGACTGTCCAGGGGCATTAAAGGCATGGCAAGCATGACATCTATAAACAGTAAGTTGATTTCAAACCTTCATTACTAAAGATTTCCCTGTTTCTAGCTTAAAATGAAAGGCACTGAGGGGTTTTTAACATCTACTTTGCTAAATGAGATAATCCCAAACTGAGGTAAAAAAGAAAAACGCTGACCTGCAGGAGGGTAAATAAAGATATGCCATAGGGCTGTGCGATATGAACAAAATCTCATATCCCGATATAAGACATCTATCGTCCTGATAACGATATAAATCACAAAAATGTAACATGTTCTGTAAATTCTGTGAATCTCGGGCAGCTCGACTTGCGTGAAGTGTTTCCAGCTGGGCGTCGTGTAGCTGGAGTCGAGTGTTTTAACCGATGCATGAAACGATACATTTTTAGACATAAGTTGTAACAGCCGCCGTTTTCTTTGTGAGTATTTATTACACGGCGTGCTGCGGGGAAAAGCCTGTTCTAACGTCTGAGTCTAAGCTTTATTTTTTAGCACGTGACGGCTCTTTTTTAATTCTCATCCGTAAACACTCTGCATCTTTCACGCGATTCAGTTTATTTTGAAAAGTCTCAACAGAATCTTGAGCTTTATTGTGAAAGGTTTATGTGGAACATAAACAAGCGGACAGGTGATGGTGTTACCGTCGTTGTTGCTAACGACAACGCATAAAAACAGGGCTTGTCCGTCTGTAGTGTGGTTCTATTAAATATAAGAGAAAGAGAGAACTTTAAGAAATTAATAATAACTACAGTGACCATCAGAACCATGAAAAAATATTGCCGTAAACAGTTTATTTTGCAACACCACGAAACAAACGATAGCGTAAAATGAAACGATAGACGTTTTTATATCGTCATCCGATATATATCGTTATATCGAACAGTCCTAATATACCATATTTGTTTATGCAAGCTTATATGTTGATAATTCTTAAATTCTAGCCATGTATTTTAAAATTAGCCAGTCATACCTCGATTTCTTTTTTTGTTTCCTACATGTACTGGTGTCTGTGTGGGATGATGTGTGATGTTTTATATCCTTCACTATATGAATGGTGTTTGTAGGTGTCTGTACAGTGTGTGTGTGTGTGTGTGTGTGTGTGTGTGTGTGCACTTGAGACTGCGACATTTTGTCCATTGGGAATTTTAGGACAAAATATTGCAGGGATGAAAAATGATACACAACCCACGTCACATTTATCTTTCAAAAGCCATCTGTGCACTGTCACTTGTGCATACATCAGCACACATACACACACAGCCTCGGAGAAAAGCCCATTCTCAGATACACCTCTCTAGAGAGTAATAGGGTCAGGAGTTCTGGGGTCTAATTGAAAGAGCACATGGTCCTACAATCACATTAAACGTTCAGATCTTCATTAGGGTCTCAGTTAAAAGATGTAAGAGCGGATCGCGTTACCCTGATTCAATCCAACGCATATAGAGAATATTACATTTAAGGAGATCGACTCTCGCCACAAAGAGCAGCCAGTACCACATCAAATAACTGGGCTTTATCGTGTTTGCTCACCACCAGGAGTTTGTAAAAATTTAACCAACATTTAATGATCTGTCTTTTCATCTCAGTGCACACACTTATTGTTTATTCTCTGTCCTCCTTACACAAAATGAAATTCATCAACCCACTGACCTCATTGGTCTTCTCCTTTCATCTCTCACTCCTCTCCCTCCTTCCTTCCCTACAAACTTTGCTTTCCACCCCGTTTCCCTCCCTTCCTCCATTTGCTAAATTACAGTTATTACAGTGCCAGCCCACCATCCATGTAAATGCAGCTTCAGAGGAGTCAAAGATGCTTTGGTTCTGTTTCTAACGCCTGCTAGGCACCAATTAAAAGGCCAAAACTAGCCCCAAGACAGCCAGAGGCCCTTAAAGACTAGGGCTGGTCCACCACCAGTTCCCATCCCCCTTTTCCACAACCAGATGGTTAAAGGTTTTATAAAGGTTTCATTTGCAAATAACTCTATTCTTGTGACACAATGTATGTTCAAACTCAAACTACTGCCTTGAGCTTGAAGTTCTCTGCCAAGCAGCCAAGTTGTACTTTACAGGTATCTGTAGAGATGCATGCGCTGCAAGAAATGAAGGCATTCAGCATTTAGCTAGTGTAGGCTGTCTGTCTGTTGCTTGCCAGGTATCCATGTGTATTTACTCTGGGTGAGTCTAGAGGACGCCGTAAATATTTGTGAAAGGACTCCAATCCAAGTTGATGAGTCAGTGAAGCTCGCTTCTGTTCGATGGCAGCAATACTGAGGTGACTTGTTGACTTTTCTGTTGTTAAGTGTTGCTATTAGCCTCTGATAGCTACTGTTAGACTCTGTTAGCTGCTGTTAGCTGCTGTTAGCCACTCTTAGTGAAATATTCTTGGTGGATCACTGTGACACTTAGAATGTAATCAAACTGTTTTCACAGGGAAACTGTGATTTTTAGGACACTTAAGACTAATTGACATATTGTTAGCTTACAACCAGCTGTTATTGTTGTTTAGCCAATATTTAGTCAGCTGTCCAGACAAGGCAAAAATATTGGGAATAAATAAGCATGTTTGTGCACTTTTGTGCATTCGAGCTCTAACTTCAGTTCAGTTAATGAGGCTTGGGGTAAGGAGGAAGAGGTTGAGAGATACCAGTCGCATCTTTGCTTTGCATTTTCATTTCCTTCATATCTTGAGCCTGAAGGTGTAGACACTGATTAGATTTTGCCTCCACAGCACGCAAACGCCTACAAGTAATCTTCTCCTCTGCCTTTGCTCTACTATCTATGTGGCCAGTCTCAAGCTGCATAAATAAAACATGAGTAAGGAGAACAGCGATCTCCATGTCAGCCACTGTGTTCAAGATGGCGGGTCAGCATGGCGGTTTGCACAAACCAGTACCCACTCCTGTCCATTTTTTATGGATTAACTCTAAGTTTATAAGAAAGGCTCAGATTTATGAATTCAATATTCTTTCTTTTTCCACTAATTAATGACTGACTGTACCTTTAAAGGTTTAAGTTATTAATTAAATGACACTGTGCTATATTGTCCCTGAACGTAGACATTACATATAGAAACAGCTGTAATTCACCTAATATATGGCACAGTGTGATGCATATGTAAACCCAGTATAACTTAAAGTTATTTCGGACTACACTGTGCATATTTTAACATACATATAATAAGTAAAAAGCAGTTGATCTTCTTTCCGTTTAACTGACACCACTTCAAAAGGAATGATTCACTAAGCCACTGAAAAAGTCATTTCTCAGAAGCACGTTCATATTCTTGGGCTCAGACCGACCACTACAATGCGTAACTATAGCCGTGCGTACAGAGCAAACCATTACTCAAAAGCCACAGGATCAGGACAGGGATGGGGTCATGCTGGGACTGTGGCTTTTTAGGTCAACGAAATCTGAAAAGAGGAACTGTGAGAGGGAAGAATGGGTTCGAACTCTACAACAGCTCTTGGATGAATATGAAATCAATGTGCATATAATGCTGCCTGGCAGCAAGTTAAGAAGTGCCCCATTTCATCCCATTACTGACCCACATCACCAGTGTCAACATCCTTCATCCTAACATCCTGAGCACATCTCTTCATCCAGGGACTACGGTACTCAGCAGAACCCCAGGCACACAGAAAATTACACCACCTAACTTCAGACCTCGCTCCTGACGACTGATGAATTGCAGCGTGACAGACATACATTTGGACAAAGACTGGTTGTCCCTTTCACTGAGTCTATTCAGGTTCTACAATGAGAGCCAAAGGTCAGCCACTGGCTTGTTGTGTCTGACGCCACTTATGACTCTGTCGCAGTAAACGTCTGGCTGCCAGAAAGCACACATCACTCCTACCTGCCAGAAGTGCTCTTGGCATCTTGGTGCCCTAATATTAACGGGGCAGAAAAAACTGGACCAAGATTTGTTTAGCTAAGGAAAGGGAGAAAGGAGAGGAGATGTGTGTTACTGCTGTGTGAGTCTAACCTGGTGTCAGGTCATCACAGCAGACTTCTATGGATCCAGATGAGCAGTCACTCAGTTCATCCACAGAAAATTCACTCACTTGTGCCTGCAGCCTGTCAACACATCACAAACACAGCCATCACACATCTGTTACTGAACATGCAAATCATATCCTTTACAATCAAATGCATAACCTGCTGTGTATGACAGTAGAAGAAGAGAGGCGATGACTATCTCAATTATTTCCACAAAAGCAAATCATATAAACAGAAAAATGCTGAAACAGTTATGTGCAAAGAACTGTGTATAATCCTGTCATTAATTTAAAGAAAAAAGAAACTTAAAGTGTTTTATTAAATGTAGATTTTGTACACTGTGCTTTTAGTAACATAAAAAACTGTGTGCATGGGAGTATACGGTGTCAGCCCAGGGGCTACAAGAAGACACTTTAACAATCAGCTCTGCTCCAGAAAATCTCCAAGTGTGGGTGTTGCAGGAAAAGATACTGAGGCCTCTGTGGCAGGTCTTTAGTGTCCTGAGGATGACTTCTATGTGTAAAGAAAATGATCACATGATAATTACAGGGGGGTCCGTGATAAAGGACTCATAAAGGAAGGCTTTATAACTCTTGCTTCAGTTGTGCTTGTGTGATGAAAGACCCCTTACCTGTGACTGAAGGGAGCCACAGCAGCCATGTTGACTCTGGGTATGTGTGTCTCTTCAGATGTTGCCTCCTGATCCTGTGTATCAACAACCTGCTTGGATGTTACTGGCATGGTAAATGTGATAGCTGGCAGCGGTAAGGGAAGAGGAGAGGAAGCTGGACTGCTATCCTCAGGAGTTCCCATTTCCTCATCTGATTGGCTGCCAGAGTCACTATGATCTCTGATGGTGTGATGGTTTGAGTAAAGAAGAGTGGGCTGAATGTTACAGTTGCTGAGTATGACGGATTTGGGTGGATGGTTTTTTGGAGGCTCTTCCTTCCTTCCTGGTATCGCATCAGCCGTTGCTTGGGTTACAATGTTTGAATTGTCTCCTCTGCTAAAACTGAGCGGTGGACGTAGGTTGCCGGCTCCATACGCTTGATTCTTATTTGCAAAGGTGCTTCTGTTGCGATTGCCATCCTGGGGTAATTGGGAGAGGATTTGCGATTTTCCCAGGTCTAGCGTGTCTTTGGAGTGCGGCGGATGTACTCGGCGCTGGGTCAGCGGGCTGCTGTAGGCAGATCTTGACACCTGGGGAATTGGAAGAGCTCCGGTTCGCTGGAAGAGCTGACTTTTAAGGCAGGCATCTCTCAGGGCATCTGTGGAGGAAGGCCCAGGGATACTGGAGTTTCTTGGACAAAGTGACGGGGAGTGTGCAGGTGTGTTCGCTGGCGTGTGCTTAGGGGTCTGTTTCGAGGGCCTGGGCAGGTCACTCGCCCGGCGGCGTGGTTCTGTTTTAGGAGAGGAAGGCAGAAGACTGCGAGGGAGGGGTATTCCTGATGAGGGAGGCCCACGGGGAACTGACTTCACGTTGACCCCCCCACTCATTGTGACCTAAATCAAAAGACATAAAGACAACAAAAAGTTAAAAAGTTAGGTGAGTGCATGTTCACAATAGCATGAGATCATTAAAAGCCTTCCCGAAGGGTTTGGTTATACATTAAGAGTCAGTGTTAAAGTTCTACTAATCTAATCAGGCTGAGAATTTGCTTTTCCTTTCGCAGAGCTGTGCAATGTGAGCCAAGTACATATGACAAAATGAGTCATGGTAAACCACGAGGTGAACTTATTTTCAGCCGAGCATGGAGTTTCTAAGAAATCAGATTTGCCTGCTAGGAGTTAAAAACACAAAACCAGCTTTTTACACATGCGCGCGCACACACACACACACACACACACACACGTGCCAGCTTTTTATACACTTGTAGATCCTTATGTTCTTGAAAAACAAATACTGAAAATGAACTCCAATACAACATCACACTTACCCCGGCACAATGCATACATATAACAGTTTCAGAGGAGGCACAGGATGTTGCTCACCTTATTTGCTTTGACTGTCCTTGGTTTTCTTACTCTCTTCTGTGTCAGAATGACAGAAACCCTCCAAGAACTACGAAATCCTGCTTGAGCTTTGTGAGCCCGCCTATGCTAATTCTGATCAAGTGAAACGTTTCATATAATTTTACTGCTTCGTGCTGCTCTGCTGGGAGGGGAAAGGGAGGCAGTGAGTTTGGGAGAAAGGCAGGGAGGGAGGGCAAAAAAGGCGGAAAAAACGTCAAGTGCACGTACAGCTGCTTTTTAACGTAAGTGTCGGCCAACAACATGGCAGGAGCTCAATTCCTCTAATATGTAGACATTCTCAAGACGGCCTGCTGAAGTTAGATAGGTGATTTGAGCGGCTGTAAGTGAATGTGGCGTGACTCTCGGTGCCAGCCGGGCTGGTCTGAGCATTTCAAAACTGCTGCTCAACTAGGATTTCCCCACACAATCATCTCTACGGTTTACAAGAGAATTGTCCAAAAAAAGAAAAATATACAGTGAGCAGCAGTTTCAGGGAAAAAAAGCTTTGTTAATAGCAGAGGTCATAGAGAGTGCTTTGAGTTGGTAGGAAGGCAACAGTAGCTGAAATAACCACTCGTTACAACTAAGGTAAGCAGAAGAGCATCTTTGAATGTGAGATGCTAGTGAAACCCTGAAGCAGATGGCTACCGCAGCAGAAGACCACACTGGTGGCCACTCCCATCAGCTACATACAGGAAAGTGAGGCAACAACTTGCACATACATTCCAAGATTGGAGTATAGAAGATTAAATATATGATGTCTAGTCTGATAAGTCTCTAAGATTCAGATGGTAGAGTCCGAATTTGGCATACTCAGCATGAGAGCATGAATCCTTCTGCCTAGTATGAACTGTTCAGGCTGCTGGTGGTGTAATGGAGTGGGGGATATTTTCTTGTTATACTTTGAGCCTCTTAATACCAATTAAGCGTCTTTTAAAACCACGGCCTACCTGAGTATTGTTACTGACCACGCTTTAGGACCACAGTGCAGCCACTTCCTGATGCTATCATGTCAACAAGGACCAAAATATCTGACGAATGTTTCCAGCACATTGTTGAATCTATAAGAGGAAGACTGACGATTGTTCTTAAGGCCAAAGGGGGTGCAACTCAATACTAGCACGGTTTACCTAATAAAATGTCCAGTGAGATTTTTGAGATTTTTCTTTAGGTCACGAGCAGTTGTCCAAGCATTTCACTACATATCGTACTGTGTATGACTGTGTACGTGACAAATAAAATTTGAATTTGATTTGAATTTGAATTTGAATTTGAGTGCATATATTGAAATGTTCAAATTCACTCTAGATTCTCTTCCTAGTTGCACTTAAAAAATGGTCTGAGTGTGTGTATTATAATTACACACACACAAACGCAGACATACTTAGAAATATACTAGAGATTTAATGCTTAACCCTACTTGCCCCGTCTTAAAAAAGCAAAACTTTTGCTGCCAGAAGACTTTGTGGGAAGCTGTCTTTAGTGAAGCACTGATGTATCAAATTAAGCCGTCAAAGTCACAAGGATAAAGTGCTGGATTATTTGACAGTGCATCTAATCACAGCATTGCACACAGTGTCATGTGGATCACTCAGACACACATTTCCAGCAGTCTGAGAAAAGCAGGAGAAAGAGTGACTGCTTCAGCTTGAAACTCCGATGAAAAAAAGGACGGATTCTCTGCAGGAGGCCTTCCTTCCACCTACTTATAGAATCAGACATACTAAGACAAGCAGCTAAGAGCTGTGCGGTATTTTGATTGATGCTAATGTAGGCCTGCGCAGCAGCGTACAGCTGCAGTGATGCAGCAGTAGGTAAACAGAGACAGATGTGATCATCCATCCTCCTTTTCCCCTATTACTCCCTACAAATTCCTCCCCCTCCTCATTGTCTGTTTCTGTATGTCTTCCTCACACACTCCATCTCTTGGGAGGTCCAGACAGAAAATGAGCATCAGAATTTCTTTCTGTCTGCTGTAGGTCCTGCTAGGATTTCCAGGAGCACAGGTGTGGGCTGACTCGATGTCTATCTGTATGAAAATTTGATTTTCCCTTGGGGATATGCCGGGGTCACACCAACACTTCTGCAGGCTGTATAAGAACATACAGGGGCTCAGCTGCTGATGGTGATGTGTGTGTGTGTGTGTGTGTGTGTGTGTGTGTGTGTGTGTGTGTGTGTGTGTGTGTGTATTCATATCTTTGTGGGGACTTAAAAAGGGGAAGTTTACTATACTTGTGGGGACCAACAGCCCTTACAGGGACCAAAATCCTGGTCCCTACAAGTTTGAAGGCATTTTTCCACAGTCAAAATGTGGTTTAGTGTCAGGGTTACAATAAGGTTATGGTTAGGTTTAGAGTAAGGTTTAGGCATTCATTTTTCAGGGTTAGGTTTATTGGGCGGGGCTAGGGAAAGCAGGCTGTGTGTGTGTGTGTGTGTGTGTGTGTGTGTGTGTGTGTGTGTGTGTGTGTGTGTGTGTGTGTGTGTGTGTGTGTGTGTGTGTGTAAAAGAAGGAAATACAAATAAGGTGACTGAAACCAACAGCTGTAAGTTATGGGAAAATAATCTAGTTTAGTTTGATTTCTTTCAGTTATGTTATTATAGGATAGTTTGCAGTACAAACGTCTTACATGTGTTGGATACATTGTATTTGTCATGTGTTCAGACTTACAGGCTTCAAAGATTGTTCTGTATCATCCTGTCACATAAAAAACTTTACAACACACCGTCTGTTGGCTCCTTTCACTGTACGTCTAACTCCATGTGATGTCTAAAGGAATGAGTTTTGAGTTTGGTTTAAGAAGCGTTTTTATTTTTACTGTTTGAGGCACGTGCAAACGCAAAAACATGAAGCCATGTTTATATTGCTGCTCATTAGTTTGACAGTTAGCGCTTCATTAGCATCAGAATCAGCTTCATTGTACATATTTGTAAAGCTTCACCTTAGTTTAATATTTCATAGTATTTGGAAACAGCACTTTAATAGCTAAAAACATAATTACATATCTTATTGTGTGACAAAATAGTTGAACAATCAATCACTTTTGTTTTGAATTTAAATCATAAATCAATCTGCCATCACTATCAGTCACTGTGTCTTTAGTTCTGCAGACCCTGACGTTTTGAAGGACATCATCGTGTTTGTACACTGACGCAAACACAGTACAGAAGCCTACAGAGAAACTGGGGGTTTTGCTACAGATCAGTGTAGTTATTGTGTGGGTTACTGCATGGACCGACTACGGTCTCTCCTTCACTCTGCTAGGGTGGTGCTGACATCTACTGGGTACTGTCTGCAACTGCAGGAGCACAGCGTCTCATTCATTACAGTCCCGTATTATCATTAATTATAGCTGCGAGGTGAATTATGCAGGCTTATTAATAGCATCTTTTACACTTATCAGAAACATCAGCCATATCAGGTTTATCTCCTGAAGGACAGAAGAACAAGGATAGCGTTGCAGCCAGCATTATGCTACATGTTAACAGTGTAATTTAATAACATTACACTGATTTAGCTCAGCTTTCCCATGGCGGCCTGTGGCTGACCTGAGTTACTCTATATCTTATGAGAAAAGCGTGTATATCCTCTCTCACAGACATGCACACTCACCCTCGTGATGAACACCCTCTGACTCATCACAAAATCAATACATGAGTTGGTAACACAGGCCTCTCTGTCTGTGAAGGGCATCAGCAGTGCCTGTGTGTCACACAGGCTGGAAACTACAGTACATTGAATTAATCACCTCCACTATGACAGCAGCCAGAACAACAGCAGTAAAGTCCTGCCGTGGAGCAGAGAAGCTAGTGACACCCAGTGGTACAACAAATTCCTGGGAAGGCAGTTTTCTTAAAAGAAAGTCATCATAAGATAAACGTGGCAATATTTTTAGCTCAAAAAGAACATATGATTCAATTTCAAGGCTCTGCTGTGTCGCACGAAAGTCTTACCTGTCAGTGCGCCGTTGGGCTAAGCAGACGGAGCCGGCCAGAAGCAGGTCACACTTCTCTGACGTCCCAGGAACAATGGGCTGTTTTTTCCTGGATCACAGTTGCATCCTCACCACTGCTCTCCCATTGGTTCACAGCTCCTCACCATTCACCAAGACAGGAAGCTTGAACAAACAGGAATGACACATTCAGCCAATCAGGGGCCTCTCTTTCGAGGTGACTCATTTTCAAAGTGACTTTCTTTGATTCTAACCTTTCGCCAAAAGGAAAAAAAAAGTCATTTGGCACATAGATTCAAAGAACACAGTCACGTATTTGCGACCTCAGAGGGCATTGCACTAACCTAGATTCATTTTCTGGAGGCTTACTCTAAACAGCGCGCTCTCGTTGTAAAGTATCGTGTTTGACACTCTGGGGAACAGCTTTCGTCCCCATTATAAAACAAAAGAAACACACAATAATTATGTGACGGTGTAAACAGAGTTAAGCTCACACACTGTGAGTACTACCTGGACCACACGCACATACACACAAGAACTGAAGAGTGTTTATGTTATCATGACTCATTTGACCAAAATGGAAATGTATTTGGCATGAAGTTACCCAAAATGACACATAATGTGTCACCATCAGAAATCCCACAACACAGCACAAAGTCATCTCCGAACCTCGAGTCTCCAAATTGCACTGGGACAGTAAAGTAAGTGAGCCTCGCCTGGTGTGATAAAATGGGTTGTGTGAGTATTTAATGTACTGAGGATAGCTGCTGTACTCCTTTAAATAAAAAAAGATCTTTGTCTAACACACGTCCTCTGCACATGCTCTTATTATAGAAGCCAGGGTACAAACACACGCACCCACAAAGTAAACAGGAGAAAATATAACCCGACTACTGACAATATAAATATCACCATGGGAGAAGCAGTTTGCCTCCATTCTTCTCAATATCAACCAAATGTACCACACGCTACAATATGTATACCACACATGCTTTACTGAGTCATACATCCAAGCTGCTGACTCAGGTCAACTGCCAATCATTTCATCCTGTAGATACTGCTGCTCTCTTTCTTTTCGTCTTCACTGGCCCATCTTTGCTCTCTTATTTTTCTAACTGTCACAGCACCATGAACATAGTCCTCGTATTAGAGTTTGGAAACTCTGCGCTTTTAGAATCAACAGGAAATATATTCAACAAGAGACACAGATTCATCAGGAAACAAGACAAAAATATACTTAGAATTAGAGAAGGATCTGAAATATTAACTAGCTAAAGTAAACACGAGCCTTCACTCACCCGCTTCAGTCTCCAGTTGGAGTCCGATCTGTATGCTGCAGAGCGTGGCTGGCTCAATCCCTGCCTCAGCTCCTTTCTACTTTTTCTGGCTGGCCTCTGAGCTGCAAGCATGTGTGTGTGTGTGTTTGTGTGTCCGTCATTCTACTCCCCTATCACGTCATGCCGCTCTGCTGCTGCCGCAGTACGCCTGCAGCCGTATCCCCACCTCCTTCTTTTTTCCTCCCCTCATCCCGGTCTCTCTCCCCCTGTCTGTCTATGATGCTCTCTCTCAATAATGGACCTGTTGGCTTCGTTCCCTCCCTCCCTCTCCCTGAGTGAAATATAAGCCCAGCTAGCAAAGACCCGGCTGGTCCATTAGCCGGATGAGTGCGGTTTGTGTGTCTGTGCGAGCGCAATCACGGCTGCCTCTATAGTGTGAGTAATACATGGTAATTAAGCAGATGTAGCCACAAATGTGAGAAGCCTAAACCCATCATCTGGCTTTCTAGACCTAATTGGTGGTCATGGAAATCAGGATGACAGGAAAAAAAAAAGTGCCACCTTAATGACAGATTTTCTGACGACAAATGAGAATGTGCACGTCACTATAAACACACATAATCACACAAACGGGCACACACATAGACACACATCCGCCCTCTATATCTGTTTATATATCAGTGTGCATGCCTGAATGAACCGGCATCATGAAGGAGGGCAGCTCATCCATCACTCCTCTAATTTGTCCCACGCTTCTAATGAAAAGAGGGGAGGCGAGACAGAGTGAGAGATAAGTGATGCAAACGAAGGCGAGGAAAGAAGAGCAGGAGGAGGTGTGATGGAGAAAGAAGCATGTGCAGAGTAAACCCTTTCCTCGCATCTTTTCCCAGGTGACACACTCGGAGTAACATTACAAAAACATCCCAGATACCTGACCTTGAGCTTGTCTTCCAAACTTTTCAATACTCATAAACTATGAGGACTATAAAGATCTCATCAGACAGTAGGAGGTCTACTTGAATTAAACAATCACATCAACAGAGAGACAAATGCGGTTAAATCACTGCTGGTTTATGTCATTTTACTGCTGGGCAACATCTCTCTGGTCATCTTTACAATTTATTCACAAACTCTTATGAATTTATCAAAAAAAGCACTTCTTATTGTGATAATTCTACGTTTGTTACCTTTTGTAATCATCGGCCACATTTGTGCCTCTCTCTGCATCTCTGCTCATATTTCTGCTGTGCTGGCCAAGAGTTCGAGCCACTATTATAAGAGCCAGTGCTGCATATTTAATGAAGACTGTGACATGCAACAAATTCAGAATCCCATCCTTCCCTTTTACAAAGTAGCTTATGGATCAGCTTCAGTTATTGGTTACGTCTTAAGAGTTTCTAACTATGGGTGAGACTTTGGGGTCTGTTAGGTTGTTTATAGTCTTGTTTTGGCAGGAAAATACAACCTGAGCCTTCTATGGCTGATCACATATTGATCAAGAATTGGCTCTGCATGCTGGAGAGATGCATAAATAATGAAAACCAAGCACAATAACTGGATGTTTGCTATTAGAACACATGCATACTGCACACATCCCCCCTCCCTCCTACTACAGGCACATACTACAGCATTCCCTTCATGCTTTCGACCACAATCACTTTACTGCTGACCTCCAAATACTCACTTTAATGCCACGGTTGCTCCTTTGCTTTCCAGCTACAGAGAGAAAAGATTAAAGTGTGCGAAACTTCTCCAACAAAGTCAGTCAAAAGCAGAAAAAAACAAACACATGATCTGTTGCTTTGTCTCATCATGAAACGGGAAGTGACTTGTGACTGAGGATTATGGGTAGGAGTGTGCAGCCATCTGCATTGATGCATGTGTGCGTGCATATGTGTGTGTGTGTGTGTGTGTGTGATGGGTGTTTGGGTGGGGGTTAATGTCACGGCTAATCTTCTGACGTTCCCCAAGGCATGTATCCCCCCCACGAGAGACAGACCCTGACAGACGCTGTTATGACAATGGGACACTTGTGTCACTGTCACCCTGAGGGCCATACGGTGGGGTGGGAGGGGGGCCCCGCTCTAACATGTTGACCCCGTGCTGTCTGGAACACGGAGCCTCAGATGGGCAGCTTGACCGAGACAAATGAAATTAAGAAAAACAAAAGGAGGAAGGAAGCGCAAACAGAAGCAAACAGAAAAACAGAAAAACAGAGCTATTGCAGCTGAGGGGAAGTTCATAGTTCTCTGTGAAAGTGTACACAGCATCTAATTAGAACAGTGCTTCAGCATCTGAGCTTGTTCCTACTGGATTTATGACTCTGCTTTGTCTGAATGCATGATTGCCACTAGATGGTGGCAGAGTATCATCTTCATATTACAGTATGTTAGTTTGAGACCAGCAAGTTCAAGCAAAGTCTAACCGGTGGAAAAGCTGTAAATCACAACACCAGAAGGTTTAGTAAAGGTACTGAATCAAGGCAGACCTGCTAATATTATGTTTTATTGTTAAATATGGTAATAAATATGACATGCATTACCTATATTTTATTATTACTTATTTAATGTCTCAAGAAAAAATAAGAAGCTCTGAAATACTTAAATAAAAAAAGAGGTGCTGTAAAAATGAAAGCTAAATCATTACATAAGCTTTGAGGATCACTGCAGTTACACAGTCTGCATATAAAAACTGGGCTTTCCCTCTGGGTCTACAAAATGAAACCAAGAAGTGCCTAAAACCTTTCTAATATCCAACCACTTTTTTGGTTTTACACTAAATCTGTACGAGAAAGTTTCTACTGATCACTCGATCTGTGATCTCACTGAACAAATTCGGCACGTTATAGGTTTTGTCTCCATGTTATTCTTCTCCCTTACAATATAAGGAAGCTTGAAGTGACTGCTGTTGTGACATAAACGCATCACCTGATCATGACTTTTCTCCATATCTTGATCAGTGGATGTTGCAACATTACTGCAACCTTCAAAGTCTTAGTTTAACAACAACAACATCATGCACACACTTTCCAGAAGTCACAGCTCTGCAGATCGCTGAATACTGTTGGGTTCATCTTGAGGGCGTTAGCTGTTTATCAGTTACTTGTGTCAGGGTAAACTTAGCATAAGGGACAATACAGACAGCAGTTGTCCTTATTTGTATTACATGTTAATGACCAAACGCTGAAGCAAATAATAAATAGCATATAGAAAACTGCAGAATGCTGCTCATGTGGTGATGCGAGGCTGCCCTGAAGTCAGTGGCACTATGAAAACGTGAGCACTGACTCGGCACACAACAAGACACTAATGAATCTGTCACTTGATGTCCTGGACTGCAATTAGTCTCATTTATTCTATGCATGCTGCATGAGCTAATCCCATTTCACTTCAGCTTGATGGAAAAGGGGAACTGAAAGAATCTGACTGCATTCATTAACACTGCCTGTCATGGAATCTGCCAGCACCAAATGCCACCAACAGAAAATGGCTCATTAAAGGGCTCCTCTTGCACACTTTAATGTCAAGTGGCTTCTACTTGAGCTGTGCTTCTTTCTGCAAATTAGTACACTCTCGCTTTAGGCCATGTATAATCTCAGCACATAATTAAGAGGGAATGCCCACATTATTATTATTATTATTATTATTATTATTAATCTGCTCAGGTGAAAGCTGAGGAAGAGGTAATGTAATTGGAGCAGTTTGTTTGTCTCTCTGTGAAAAACGGGCAAAAAAGAAGCCATTAAAATAGCATGAAGATCTACATCAGTTACTTCTAAACTCCAAGCGATGCTGTGACTGTCTTAAAGGGCAGCTTTTCACACCTGCAGCCATCAGAAATCCCTCTACACATATGAATAAGAAAAATACCATTAGGTTTGTCAGCCGTGGTACTCTAAAACACTTGGTTGTACTACTTAACTTTTATTAAATGAACTCAAACACTTTATTGCAACAATGACAACATCACAGGCACCATGCCACCCCGGGCACTGAAGGGTATCATATAAACAAGTCGATTAGTTTTGAAAAAGCCTTGAAAACTTTCTCCTTCTCTTCTTATTCCCAGAAAATGACAGCTCAAGTTACCCAGTAAATTTCCAAAAAGCATCTAACATTAAAATCAGGAATGCATCCTGCTGATATTACCCATCTTAACCACATGATGGCAGTAGCGTGAAGTCATGTTAAAGCTGGATGCTTCACATCTGTTTCTGTTGTTTCTCATCCATTAAGCATATCAGGGTGACCTTTTGCTGCTCGTGCCTAAAGGTCATTAAATGCTCTGGTAATAAAATAGAATCATTCTGAAATTACATCACGCTGAGAGCTGAACTCAAACTGATTAGCTATTAAAGGTTAACCTGTGAGCAGGTAGTAGAACAGAGTAAGAAGTCTACTGATTGTGAAGCTTGTTAAGATGAGATGTCACAAAAACAGGAAGACACAAATATTTTAGAAATCTGTCAAAAACGAAGCTAAAACGTACATTTTTATTTATGAGGCAAATGACAAAACGAATTCATGGTTTTATGCTCAAATCTGAGCATAAATCTGAGCCAGCTCTCTGCATTTCTCAGCAAAGTCAGAAATTTGACAAGCATAACATTCAACCAATAAAACTAAATCTTTTCTGTTCAGAAATGCACGTAAATAACTGTAACTTAACATCTCAATAATAATAATACTGTTAATTTAGGGCAGCTGTGGGGTAAACCTGACATTGGGTGCTGGTCTAATAAAAATGCTAAGCACCGTATTAAAACATTAACAATAATCGAATAAGCGAATTCTCTGTGCATTTATTTCGAAGGTCACTTTTACACATTCTTATTACAACTTAAAGAAATCTAGGAAAGCCCTGTGTTGTGTCTGCATTTCAAGAAAAAATACCCTCCCTGATCACAGTTTGGAACACTAATGTTTATGCATGATGAAAGTCTTTCAGCAATGTGAAGTTCACGTAGTTTAGTATCACGGTTCAGTGTTTGTTGGCGGCTGTCTGACAAATTGAAGGGCAGCCGTTGTGCAAGAGAGTTGCAAAACACGGAGTGCAATCAACAAGAAAATCTCTCGGCTGTGCGAGCCAGTACACAGCTTTTGAAGCCCGGCTCACTCCTGTTCAACCCCACCTCTCGCTCTCACTGCGTCTGCTCTCACTTGGAGAGTAAGCTCCCCTGATCCTCCACACAGACTAAGTTTACAGGCTGAAGCAGCAACAGCAGAAGCTCCTCCCTTTCGACACATCTGGAACAGTGTTAAAGCGGAGAGGAGCGCACCAACACTCTCCTTACGGATAGCAACACAGTAAAAGTTGTTCAAATCAGGTTTTTAAGAGGACTGACCTTTCTTGCATACTTAAAGTTAACTGTGGACAGCTGGTTTCCTGAACATACCACACAGCTCCATTTACGCTACTCTGACCTGTGAAAGATCTTCCTGCCCATCATCCCTCACTGACAGCTTCTACTTGCTGCAAGTAAGTAATGATTTTTTATTTTGAGTTCTTATGGATTCTGTTCGCTTCTGTCTAATTTCTTATTTTGTTGATGCATGATGGGAAAGACACTTGCAACACTTATGATACCACAATACCACAGGGTGCCTTTATGTTTCCGTTACAGCAAAGTGTTTCAGAGTGAGCAGCTAAACATTAACGCAAGAGAGGAATAGTAATGCATAATAAAGAAAATACAGCACAGCAAGTTCCTACTAACGTTCACCAACATTACAGAGATATCACATGCTGTCACATTAAATTTGTTAGTGGACTTCCTGATTTGTAGGAGTTTCCAGTCCTTACTGCTCCTTCCCTAAAGCATTCTCATATCTGCGTGTCCTTGCAGGTCTAAACATGCAAAGCCACCACAATCAGCATGAGCTCGAATTCATCCTGATGGAAATAATTTAGCAGATACACAGAATATTTATGTAACATATATGTAAGGAAAACTAATGTCTCCAGTAACCTTTTCATCCATCAAGTGAGAATTCTCCCACTTCTCTATGAATTTCCCCTCCTGTGGTCAAACTGACTGTCAAATCAGTCCCATTCCATCAGTGAACAAGCATCAACAACAGCACCACACAAAGTTAAGCAATTACTGATAGCCTTGATTATCCACGAGCATTTTCCTCACCTTCTCATCTACATACTCGGTCCTGAAGCTGGGAGCCGGGCTCATTGCTAACAACAAAAGCTTTTAACCACTGATGCTGATGCTGATTGTCACCCTTCCAAAATGACATGGAAGAGTGAGACATTTATTTGAGTTTTCAAGTCATAGTTTCCAAAGTCGGCAGCTGGAAAACTCTAAAATGTTTCCGTCACTGCTTGGTCCAAAAACATTCCCGGCATTTCTGCTTTAAGTGGGATTGAGGAATGTTCCAAGACTGTAAAACTACGCAAACTGCCATCCTTTATGAGAGGATACTGAAAATGCCAGCTAGTCTCCATCTTCCTCATATAAACATTTACGATGTAGACCTTTCACTTTCTTCTGAGCTATGCATCCAAAACTCTCATTCACCACTGCTTCCCTAAACTTTACAGTTTAGACTTCCGTGGCTGTGCCTGTGGTCTCTTTGTAAGTTGTAACTGTGACTTTTTCAATTTCTATACAAGACAATATGACTGAGCTTCAACTTAAAGCTGCAAAGCAAAGCCAAATATCAGTGATTATCAAGCAACACAGCCCTGTTTTTATAATTATTTTCACTGATAGTAGCACTTTTAAATTCTACATGAAAGATGTAGGGTGCAGAATAATTTAACACACAAGAAGCCATGTGACTGTACACGATATGTATAAATAACTCGTATAATTTATAAACTGGAATAAGAGTTTTCTAAAGGCTCAGCTACATCCAAGAAAACTGCATTAGTTCCCTTAACTGAAACTGCATTTAAAGTGACAAAAAAGGCAGCGTGCACCAGCAGCCTGACACGCCTGTATGATTCTGTATCATAGTGAAATGAGCTCATATTCACAGTAAGTAGAAGTACTAAGTTATTTTTAACATTTTCAAATAGAGTCAGAGGCCATGTGGTACCGCCTGTTATTTCTGAGTGAGTCATACTGTGTATTGTGCCCAGAAGTCTTAGGTAATCTAAGTTAGAAAAAACAAGCTAACCTTGATGGAGTTGTCAATTTTTTTGACATATTTTGAGCCGTATAAAACACAACTGCAGGTGTTAGGTGCTGTGTGGTGACGGGCTGAAGCTGTAGATGATAAATGTGAGACATGACCATGAAAAAGGGGGAGGAGGGTTTACACGGTCAGGAATGTGGAAGTAGATATGCAAGAATGGACAGGGAGGGTTGTGCTAATAGCACATTGGACAGAAACAGACTGGATGGCAGGGTTTTCACATGCCATCGACTTTAACATTCCTCAGAAAATCATGCTTACGCATAACTTCCACAATGACTGCTTCTATTTTTTTTTAAGAAAGAGACCTTTCGTTTTTGGCCCTTTTACAGAAAAGAACTCTTCTAGAATTTTCCACTGCAGTTCTGGCTTGATTGTCCGTTACAGAAACCACAAAGAACTGGCAGGAACATAATTACTAGCCTAGCCTTACAAAGCCAGATGTACAGGCAACCAAATAAGGCTGTTTAAATAGGTTTCCTAAAACAATAACTGTTTGCGTTTCCATGATGGTTCTATTTAACAGTCCACTGATTCATCTGTTTTTCTATTCAGGGCCCTTTCCACTCATTAATTAAAGCACCTTTAAGGCCCTTTTGGTGTATTTCCAGCTGTTTCTACCGTCTGTTTTACCAAAAGCTTCATTTCATATCAAAATATGTGTGTTTTTGTGTCTGTGTAACGTGGATTACTAAAGGATGCCTTTGGGAGGAGGAAACAAGTGTGGTCGCTGTTCAAAGACGGTTTACTTTGCAGAAGAGGTTCTCTGTGACGGGCGGAGCTTCCATAGATCCTGCTTCCTGTGCAGTGAGTTAACCGATTGCTGTTTCCTGTGATTGTGGAGCCCAGTGAACTTTTGGCACGTATTACAGGCACATGTAATATTAACCTAATGTGTATGAGCCGTCTGTATGTGCAGACAAAGAGAAAATGCTGTATAAGTCTGGCTGAGCTATATTTGAACTACATCTTGGTCTATTAATTTTTTTGTGTGTGTGTCTCCTAGAAACTGAGCCTTAAGCTGATCAGTTCCCCTTTCGCTCTAACTTCCTGTCAGAGTCTATTCAGATGAGCTGCAGAGAGAAAAAATATCAACACATTTCAGGATTAGCCAGTTTCATATAAAAGTCTTGTATCTTTATAAAATCCAGTTATTTACATTGATGACTAAGTGTTAGCACTACAAAACCTTTTTATCTTCCAAGGAGTCGCACTAGCAAAAAGTCTACTAACCTAGAGGAGTCCTGTGTCTTTATAAAATGTGATTAAAACAGTCTGCAACTAGGCCGATGAAAAACAACAAAAGGACACCGGTGTATTTCTGGCCTCTATCGACTTCCAGATTGGTTTCCTGCTTTTTGTAAACCTCTGGGACCATTCCTGTTATCGCTGTGTCACTCCCTGGAAGTCCACTTCAAAAACTAGGAAGAAATAGCAGCACATTTCAGGTTGTTTATGCTGAATGTTCTCCTTAATATGCATCAGGATGGTAGAACTACCAGCGATGAATTTAAGGTGGAGAACCCAGTAAACCCCGGGCGCCATCTTGGTTCAGGTTGCGCTTCTAGTGGTGCTCCTGTTTTTGGCTTTTTCTGGCTTGGACACTGATGGCTCTCACACTGAAGACCACTGTTTAGTGTCTATTTGAGCTTTCTTTTAGTTGTTCTTCTTCTTTTGGCTTTTCTCTTTAGGTGTTGCCATAGCCAATCATCTGCCTCCACCTCTCCCAAACTCTTGCAAACCCTATCCTAGCCAAAAGTACTATAGTTACTGGCCCTGCACTGATAGCAGTTGTTAACCCAGAAAATATAATTCTTGACAATCTGCATATTTCATCTGCCAACGACTTTATACCAAATACCCATCCTGACGCGTGCATCCCCATCTGTGCGAGCTTGGGACCAGAGCTAAGAGTACACTGACTTGTGGCTGGGTTTTTCTGCACCAGTTATGATCCCCAACATGTAGTTTAGGTCAGCTTGGGTCAACAAGTTGATGTTTGTTGAGCTGTCTGGTAAAACTGCAAATATGCATCTGCGAGTAATGGAAACAGGATTTCCTGGAAGTGATACAATCTAGCAGGATTGCTAAAATGCTCACAGCAATTCAAAAAGGAAACATCAGACAAAACATTTTGACCACTCCACATACAAGTATTCATCTCTTGTGTACTGTAAATCCTTCATAATGATAAATTAGATATCTTGAAGCTTGAAAGAAATGTGGGTTCATGGGGTTTGAAGGAGTTATTTGTGTTCTCGCATCACAATCAAACATTCCTGTGATGGAATTTAGATGAGAACATGTTCCTTCAAAGAAAATGTTCCTTATAAGGCAAACAGTTGGGAGCCTTTATAAACACATGAACGTACTCAACGAAAAGTAGTATGCAAAACAATAATAACGTGTCTCTTTGTACAGTGGTGTGTGGGAAGAATTTGGACAGCACAACTGTTGCTGTTCATATGGATGAAGTCTACTGCAAGGCATGCTATGGTAAGAAATATGGGCCAAAAGGCTATGGTTATGGCCAAGGAGCAGGAACCCTCAGCATGGACAAAGGAGAGTCCCTGGGAATTAAACATGAAGAGTGAGTAACACACAGGCAAGCATACTTTTTGATGCTTTTAAGGCTCCTTATCCACATTTTGTTGCCTTCTTTACCCATCAGACCCGGTCCCCATCGTCCTACCACCAACCCAAACCCCTCCAAGCTAGCTCAGAAGTTTGGAGGATCAGACAAATGCCCTCGCTGTGGCAAGTCTGTCTACGCTGCTGAGAAAGTGATGGGAGCTGGGAGTGTAAGCAAAACACAAGCATATATGAGCGCATGCAAGAAAAAACACAACTGCTTTAAAACGAGGCTTGTATATGTTTACAGGCATGGCATAAGTCTGGATGTTTTACGTGCGCCACTTGTGGGAAGAGCCTTGAATCAACCACACTAGCTGATAAGGAAGGGGAAATCTACTGCAAAGGTAAAACTCTCTCTTTCAAAGACTTCTATAGAACCAGACAACAGCACTTACTGCCACCTGCTGGCCTTTAAAAAGAATGCAGGTGTAACATACCTCCACATTGGGTCCGAACTTCAAACATTTCCCATGGGTCAATGACTGTCACAATTAAGATACGTTTCCATGGGCGCAAAGCTAGGAAAGCTAACCCATTCAGGCCCAGGAAGGATCTGAAACAGATAATATAGGTGACAGGAACACTAAATATATATAACTTGGGCTGAAAGGAAAAAAAGTCTTTATAAATGAGGCTTGTGGTTAAAAACGAACTCCTTTTTTTGTAAGAATGGCCAAATGAGTTGTAATAAACCCTAGAATCCAACAGAGGGTGCAGTTACTCAGAAAAATAGAAGTTTTATGATTTCAGTTGAACTCTAAACCTGGGATTCAAAGTTCATGCCTGCAGCAAGTTAAACAATGACTCCGAAAGGTTCTCTTCATCAAAATCTGTAAGCCTATTATAAATTAATTACACAAACTATGCACTGTATAGCTATCAAGTTATGTGCTAAATGAAAAAATAACTTTATCTATTACTTTCTGACTCATTTCAATAAATACT
The DNA here is from genome assembly GCF_900408965.1 of Simochromis diagramma. Classification (NCBI taxonomy): domain Eukaryota; kingdom Metazoa; phylum Chordata; class Actinopteri; order Cichliformes; family Cichlidae; genus Simochromis; species Simochromis diagramma. Next base: position 1,197,190 of record NW_024387152.1, on the reverse strand, counting down.
ATCAAACACTCACCAGCCACTTTATTAGGTACACGTTGCTAGTAATGGCTTGAACCAATTTTGCCTTGAAAACTGCCTGAATTCTTCACATCACCGATTAGACGAGGTGCTGGAAAGAGATTTTGAAGGAACCTTTTAAAAACAAGCGCGTTCATGCTCACAGGTGTACACACGGGTGCTCACACACACAAACTACACCCTTTTTGGCTCCCACCTCAAAGCACACTGTGCGCTGTCGATATTACGCGCTGCACAATAATGTTTAATATTTAGTATTTACTGTTATATTCACATAGATCATCGTGATGTTGTTTATTGTATTGCTCTCGTTTTCTTCTGCTTGTTTTCTTTTCTTTCTCAACAGGTGATTGATATATGTATTTATTTTGTCTGCTTATTTAGTTGGTTTTAGTTTTTTTTGCCCTTTATCCCCGTCCCTCTTCTCCGCTGTTTTTTCCCCCTCTTTCTTTCTCCCTTTTCTTTTCCTCATTCAAGTCTGTCCCGTATCTAGCAAGTGAAAATAAAAAATAAATAAAATAAACAATAAAAGGTGAATCAAATGGACCATTACGGCAAGGCTGGGATGGTCCATTTGATAAAGTAAATCCGTTGGGCATCTTTCCTCGCCTTTAGACAATAATTCTGATGACAAAAGAGCCAAACGGGACAGGCAAAAAAAAAAAGGAAAGATTTTGGTCCACGCTGACATCGCAGCATCACGCAGTCACTGCAGATTTGTCCGCTGCACATCCATGACACAGATCTCCTGTTTTACCGCATCCCAAAAGTGCTCTATTTTTGTAGGGTCTTTAACTTATAGTAAGAAGGGCCTTGAGGTAACTGTTTTTGTGATAACGTGCTACATAAACAAAACTGAACTTAATTATTAGATTGGGATGTGGTGAATGTAAAGACCCTTTGGGTGAATTCACTGTCATGTCCAGGAAACCACTTTGAGATGATCTGGTGAATTACTCTGCTGAAAGAAGCCATCTGAAGACAAGCAGTAGCACTTGGGTAGGCTGTTTGTGTTTAATCAGTGCTCAAGCTGTACTAATGGGCCCAAAGTGTTTCAAGAAACTACCTCTTACACAACTACACCATCAGCAGTCTAAACTGTTGATAACAGGCAGGATGTACACCAAATTCTGACCCTGCCATCCAAACGTTGTAGCAGAAATTAAGAATAGACAACATGTTTTCAATTTTCTATCATCCAATTCTGAATGTTTGCACATAGTAGCCTCAGTGTCACAGTCTCGCTGAGGCAGACTGTATGTGTTGTGAAGAGTGGACCCAAAATGCAGACATGAACGAACTTGGAACAAAACTTGAATATTAACAAAAGGCGAGCCGTTTAATAAGGCTGATAAAAAGACACAACGATGGGCAAAGACAAACTAAACATTAACCTAAACGGGTGAACTAAAATACAACATGAAAAACCCTGATAGTAACAGACCTGTAAACACGGTGAAACAACAGATGACCCGACAAAGACTGAGTGAGAAAACACAGACTAAATACACACAGGAGGCTAATGAGGGAAGTGGGAACACAGGGGGAAACAGCTGACACACAGGAACATAACAACATCACAGGGGAAACATAAAGCTGAATACACTGAACACAGGAACACGGGACCTCTTCAAAATAAAACAGGAAACACAATGAAATGCAGACGTGACAACGTGAACTTGACAACAAAGGACATGAAACATATAAAGGACAAGAGAGACTTAACACAGGGGTTGAAAACACAAGGGGAAACTAATAAACAAGTGAACTTAGAAAACCCAATGAACTTAAACATGAATCATAAACATCAAAATAAACTAAAACTCAAAACGTTGGGTCAAAAAGACCCAGGATCGCGACACTCAGTGCCGTTATTAGCTGACAGAGGAGACAGAGGTCAGTCAGAGAAAGATGTCCTTGGTTGTAACAAGTAGTTATTTGAGTTATTATTGCCTGGCTATCCGCTTGAAACAGTCTGGCCGTTCTCCTCTGACGTCTGGCATCAAGAAGGCATTTTCTTCCAGATACATGCCACCCACTAGATATTTTCTCTTTTTCAGAGCATCCTCTGTAAACCCTGGAGATCGCTGTGTGAAAATCCCAGTAGATCAGCAGTTTCTGAAATTCCCCATAGTAATTCAACAGGTCATCTTGATCACATCTGCATGCTTAAATGCACAGACTTGCTGCCATGTGATTGGCTTATTAGACATTTGCATTAACGACCAGTTAAACATGTGTACCTAATAAAGTGGCCGGCAAGTGTATAATCCAACAGTGTTGTTAACACAACATCACAGGCTCATATTCGTTTTTTTTATTTTGTCACAATACCTTGTAGGTGTGTACTGTAAATTGAACCCACTGGTGATGAATAGCGGAGCTTATCAATGCTCCCAGCATCCAACACCTTTCAGCTCAATATTCTGTTATACGGGCACATTAACCCCTTTATTGTGTCTGGGTCAACCCAGCCCCATGTCTTAGGCACATACAGAGAAACACGTTTTTCAGGTACTCAGTATGGGCTATGTAGCTGAGGAATATGAGACCCAGCAAACAAAGTTCAGAATTAAAACTCCTGAATTAAAGTGTTTACTCATTCCTGCAATCTAACAGCCGCAAAGGTGTAAATCTAACGCTGGTATCATGTTTCAGAGCCGAAACACGCCACAGAATCTGCACTTGAGCGGTAACACTGAGCATTTAGAGGCGCACAAATGAAATAGTCTGTATATAAAAGAACCAGCATGGGAGCTGTGGTGCAATATATTCTTTAGTTTGCTCATATGTAAAATGTATTTGTTAAGGCCGTTGCTAAGTGGTGCACACCAGCTTGAGCTAATGCTAACTCAATCTGTGAGTCTGTAGATCCAGAAGACAGCATGGCCTAAAAAACACATTTGAGGGGGAAGTCAAAAATCCTTCTACCAACAATCCTGAAGAAACTTTGGTCCCTGTGAGGAATTCAATCGAGGAATATCATGTTTGCCAGATGGAAATCAAACACTCAAATCAAAGCTGATCCAAGCAGGCCACAGTGAGCTTTGTCTAATATATATGGGAGGATGGCAAAGTGTGGAGTCTCATGGCATTACCTTTGTTCTCAACAGCTTGTTACGGCAAAAACTTTGGTCCCAAAGGATTTGGCTATGGACTGGGAGCCGGGGCGCTGGCGCACACTCAGTAGGAACCGCGTATCTTCAGCAGCACAGCTCCAGATTACTGCACTGCCTGGCTCTTCCTGCAGGGGGCAGACGACCTATATCCACAGACGCGCTTGATAGAAAGCTGCTTTTATAAACTGTACAGTCGAAAGGATGACACCTTCATAATCCCATAGAAACAGGTGAATACGATTGCAGTGCTGCCACATATGCACATTTAGTGAACATGAATATCTATGTAAAACTGCATGGGTGATTTGCACTCAAAAATATCGTCCTCTCATTAAGAATTATTTTTTCTCTCAACACTTGCAACCCCTGGTGTTGTGATAAAAAATGATCGCCTGCTAAAAACGATTTCCGGTATTTGGCCCGAAATTATTGTTCGTACTTAAATGGTTGTAAATCACTTGTTGGTCTATGAAACGTGTGTCAAACATCTCTCTTGGTTGATATCGAGCCACTTGAAGTCAGAAGATATATTTCTGTCATGAGGTAGAAGCTGCAATCAGAGACTTTTATACATCCTTTAATAACGAATGTAAAACTGTCACTGCAGCAGAGGTTGCACCAAATAACACAACAGTTATACAAAGATGTTTTAGGTGGATTGATTATATTATAGAATATAGAGTGTGTACAATAATGTCAAAAAGAAACCTGCTAAACAGATGACTTTTTTATTTTATATATAACACCTTCGTAAATGGTGCTGACTGCAGATTATTTATCAATACAAACAGAGATATTAAAAAAAAACAGCACACAAACACACACAAAAAGACATACAATCAACGGAAATCACTTTTTGTCAGACGATCACCTTTTAACATCACAAGATAACCTATACAGCCATCTAAAATTTCACAATTGCGGTATGCTTTCTGAATAGCATGATGATAAATAAACTACAGAGAGAATGTATTTGGTGTCATTGTTTTTATTGGCACAAAGTGAAGTGAAACTGCCTCCTCGGCCTCCTTGTCTCGGTTTGTGTCTGAGGCGAGTATCATAGGTGGTGGTTTCTGTTTTGGTTTTAAGAAACGACGCGTGCAGGATACATCGTATCCATTCCTCTCACACCACGCGACACACTGGGACAGGTAAGCCCAGTATCTTGTAAAATTAGGGGAATCACAGATACACTCCACCCACAAAGCTTATCTATCACGTAAGAATGTCAGAAAGAATTTACCAACAAATTCCATCACTGATGTTTCCCACAGAAGTTCGACAGAGAAGTGAAAGCGGAGCTCTAAAGTTATGAAAATATAATCTGTTAATCAAATGAAATATACATTTTTATTTCACTAGTTGTAAATATTTCATCCCTAATGTGAAATCTGTAGATGAGGCAAATTGGACATCTTTGCGTGTAGCCCTACCTTGTAACGACATTGTTTCCAGAAGGTGATGATCACTAACCGGCTGATTAGTCATTCAGCAGTTTGAACTCTTTATCCAACTTTATCCGCCATGCCACCCACTCACATTCCAGCTCTCAGAGAGGCGAGATTACATAGTTTCTAATAAGGAGTTTCAAGGCTTCTAAATGAGCGCTTATTGCACTTTAAGCATATTAGCATTTTAGTTTACTCATTTATACAGAAAGGTGTGTTAGCAGGTTTTTCTACAGGTGCACTGCGACCTCAAAGGGAGATGGTCAGGCCTGAACCCATGTACTCTGTATTTTTGTTTACCTTTGTTGTGGAATTCAATTTTTAATAAATGTTGCTCTTTCCTCCACAGCTTTCACGTTGATAACGAGTTACTTTGAAGATGAATAGCATAAACAGAAGAAAAAATGGTAACCAATAATCAAGTTAGGCCCGTAATTACCACTGGCAGCATTAAACATGAACATACTGGTGTACTCGTAATTATAATCCATTATTCTGATATTGGCCATTCTGCACTACTTTTGTTTATTTAATACTTTTTTCTTTTTACTTGAGTGAGCTAACTCGTAAAGACTAAGAAGTATATTTACCCTGGTGTTGCTATGTTAAAGTTCTGAGCACTCTCTCCACCACTGCAACACATAAAAAGGCTGCTATGCAGAGTGCTGTAAAACACAACTGTCAGCGTGCACTAACTGACTCTCTGTGCATGTCTTTATTTCGCGCGCACTGCACGCTGACGCACACACTCAAGATGGGAATTTCATAAACAGCCCGGATCTTCTCCTGCCGTCACTGAGAAGGAGGCGGGTGCTAGTTGAAAGGGGGAGAAGGTCCAGACAGGAGCCGGGCATGTTCAAACATATCCAGGCAGAGCAGCCTACCAACCCGCACGGTGTCCTGTCATTGCGCACAGACGGAACTTATTCACAAACCTTGTTGTAATAGACAAATGTGTTTAACATCATCTTTACTGTAGCGAATCTGTTTCCCCGAGGGACGTTGATACGGCAAGACACGCGATGCGTATTTAATAGATTCAGTATCTATCAGAGGATTAAGTTGTCTAGTGTCTGGTACTGAAGAGGTTCCTTCAGCGTGGAAATGTCGTTCGCGGCCAAGGCGATGAGAGACGGACTGCTAGAGAAGCGCAGCAGCGGACTTCTCCAGCTGTGGAAGAAGAAGCGCTGCGTCCTCACTGAGGACGGGCTGCGCCTGCACAACTGCAAAGGAGGCGGCGGTGATGCTCCGGGTTTGGCGTCGAGCTCCAAAGTCAAGGAGCTTCACTTTGAGCGCATGGTCACGGTGGACTGCGTGGAGTATAAGCGAGGGCTGGTGTACTTCACTGTGGTCATGGTTACGGGCAAGGAAATTGACTTTCGGTGTCCGCAGGACGGCACAGCGTGGAACGCAGAGATTGCTCTGGCTTTGGTGCGCTATAAGAACCTACAAGCCGTGCAGACCGGGAGGAACCGGCACCTGTCTACGGGACACCTGGGCAGCACTGGGGAGGACGAGGAGCTCTGATTTTCGAAGGTATCCTAAGTTGTTGTCTGGTTGGACTGAAATAGCTAGAAGTCAAAGTGTGACTTATTGGCGTGGGAAAGCTTTTATTTCATTTATGTAGAAATCATTTTATCTGGGCTCTGGAGAGAGTGGCACCACACCCTCTCATTGCTCAAATATCCTCAAGTTCACTCCCAGTAACTGAGACTGGCAGTGAATCCCAAGCAAATACCTCAGCTAAACAAACACAATAATAATAATAATAATAATAATAATTATTATTATTATTATTATTATTATTATTATTATTATTATCATTATTATCATTTTTATTATTGGTTTTTCAAGCAATTGGCAGCTAAAGGCACAGATGTTTGCCGGCAGTAAAACACCTGACTTAACATGTTATTTCCTTTTTGTGCTAATCACCAAACAAGTTGTTGCAATAACTGGATGGAAAGGAATGAAAAGACCGAGACTCTTGGGAATGAGGTGACACAGAGCTGAGAAGCACTCACGTTAAGCTCGTGCTGAAGGTTATTTACAAGAACCACTTCAGTGTTTAGATGTTCCACCGAGTTAGAGTCCTCTCCGAGTTTTTCTTACTATGGTCATCTGCCTGTACTACACCTCAGTAGACACAAACCAGCTTCACTTGAGGACATAATTAAGATGCAACGTGAGCCTTCAAAATAACATCTGCCTGCCCCTCCCTCACCAAGCAGTCGAGTATTTTTAAACACACGCACAAACACACACACTGACTTTCCTTATGGGTTTAGTTGACATGAAGCAGTGGGACATTAAGGGTGTTAATCTGTCGTTGTGACTTTTGAGATCAAGGGTACAGTCGTCACCATCTAATGGAAACAGAGTTATTTAATGAAACCGGTCATCTCAAATGAACTCGTGACCCAAATGTGTGAGTCTGAACTATGAGCTCACAGTTTAGGAATCTGCAGCGATGGTTCTTTAAGAGAGCTGCTCTAGTCAAGTGCCTAAATTAACTTAGGAGCCGTGGTAACAGTGCAATTTAACTCATTACAAATGCACTTTTGAGCGACCCTGCTGCTGAACATAGACGTTAATAACCATATCTGTGTGTGTTTTAAATTATTTTTTTCTTTTTTCAATGGTAAAAACTAAAATAAATAAAAATCTTTTTCTCTTCCTTCAGCCTTCCTACTTCCTTGGAGGGAATCAATAAGAAGGGGAAAGTAGTACAACTCACCAGATCCAGAGGATGCACAAAAAGGTCATCAGTGACCATGGAACAAACGACTGAGAACAAGTGTCACAGAAACCCATCTTGTCTTCCCTCATTCACTTGCAGTCATTCAAAGTATAGGAAGCTGATAAACTGTGGATAAAGACTTTGTTTCTGTCCTGATCTCATTGCTTAAGGACAATTTGGAGACTCCTGCATAAAAAAGCTGTTTTCTGGGAACAGTTTACCCTTTGTGCCTTGATGTTTCAGTAGCATCTTCATTTTTGAACATCATTTTGCGACAGTTTTTGACGCTGCTGAAACAGGAGTCGATTTGTTCTGCAGGCTTGTTTTTGAAGGATTGGTATGACTTACTTTGAAAACTTTAACTTACAGAACGAGCAGATCTTTGAGGTTTTCTAAAGATGGAATTGAAGTATTTTGTTTCTGATATATTGCACTCTGTATACTACATATTTGCTTAAACCATGTACAGTATTAGAACTGTAAAATAATAATAATAAATTTTTGTAATCCAGATTTTTCTGACACATATTGGTCTTCTATTTTTAAATGGTGTTTCACTTCATTTCACTGTTCACTAAAGTCTTTTAGCACTGAACTGTCAGCCGCAGTTTATTTTAGATTCAGACCATTAATTGCTAAGCTCATCTGTTTCCGGTTGTGCGTTAACCTTGCTGTTATAGCCTCTGGAAAACACACACACACACACACACACACACACACACACACACACACACACACACACACACACACACACACACACACACACACACACACACACAGTGGCATGGTTTTCCTGCTATTGCGTGTGTGCTGAAGTCAGGGCACCTTTTGTTCTGAGCGGTTTGGAGGACTAATGAGAAGCACAGTGAGCCTGAGGCATGTGCACACAAACATCCACCCACACAGATTCACCTACAGGAACGTGTGTGCACACCCAGCATGAAGTTCATCCGGACCTAAGCATCAGCAGATTCTTGCCAAGGAGACATAGAATTTATTGTTCATTTAATCATCTTGTGCATGTTTTTGTGTTTATATCAAGAATATAGCAGTCTGTGTGTGATATGTTTAGCTGTGTGGCTCGGTGCACTTTTAGAATAAAGGGCTAGTTGTATAGCAACTTCTCGTGTTCCTGTGGAAAACCCCCATTGCCACACCGCATGAGTCAGCAAAGGACAAGGAGTGCTGCAAGAAGTAGAGATGGATCATTGTATTAAGCAGTATGTTTGCGTGTGTGGATTTGTATGGAGAGCAGGTTTCACAGAGAATATATGTGAAGTAGAGCTGTGGAGAGGTTACACCTTTAAAGGTACAGTGTGTAAAATCTCACCACTAGAGGTCAGCAGATTGCAGTCAACAGAATTTAGTGGCTGTTCGTCTGTAGTGAGCGTAATCCAGGGGTGTCAAACAATGAGGGCCCAGCAAGAACTCTAATCTAATCTAATCTAATCTAATCTCCCCACAGTCATTAATACTACACCAAAGTAACTAGGTGTATGTGTCCCCTGATGTAAAATGAGTTTGATAGCCCTGTTTAGGCTTTTAGTCTACTGTTTACCTCAACTGCCAATATACCTGTGTCCACCTCTGTTTACTCTGGAGGAGGCTGTGAAATTTAAAGTGTAAAGCTGATGAGTCAGTGAAGCTAACTTCTGTCTGATGAAGGCACTGAGGAGAGTTTTAAAGGATATTCTGGACATTTTTGTCAGTAAGCACTGCTGCATTGCAGGTGTTAGCTGCTTGTAGCTGCTTATATGATGTGAGAATGTAACTAAACTGTTTATCAGAGGGAAACTTTGTTTTTTAGGACACTTGAGACTAACATTAGCTTGCATAAAGGTAGTTTTTGACCAGCTGTTATTGTTTTTTTTAGCTAGCTAGTTGTCAGCTAGCTGGTAAGATTACATTTATAACCCTCTGACAATAAGTAATTGGGACAATATCTAGAATAAATAAGTATTTAAAAAAGTGCTGTTTTGGGGGGGTAGACTAGAATGTGATGGGACAGTTATGAAAGTGACAAGATAACAGCTAATAGCAAACATGTATCTACAGTATTATATGAAAACATACATTAACTTGCATCTTTTTCTCCCTCACAACACCAAAGTGTCATCCACTTCTTTTAAGCGTGTCTCAGTGCAATTATTCATTTCTATATGGGAGCTTGAGGGTCCTGCAGTAACTTAGCTGTTCCCAGGACTGCGCTCTTCTGGACAGAGATCTACGATGTTGTTCCCGGGATCTGCTGGAGCCACTCGCCTAGTTTGGGAGTCACCGCACCGAGTGCTCCGATTACCACGGGGACCACCGTTACCTTCACCCTCCACATCCTCTCGAGCTCTTCTCTGTTTAAACATCATAACTTCTTTCCAGGGAATCTGACAAACATGGAAAATTGAGCTACAATTAATTAAGAACTAGAGTGGTGTCAGATGTGGACTCACAATGTTCTCCTGATGTTGACACCAATGGGACAGTCTGTTGATTAGTTTATGTTGGAGTGCATTCTTCACTGACCAGAGCTCACTTCAAAAATCGTTGGCAAGCCTCCAGCTTCTCAGCTTCTAGAGATGGAGCTGCTGTGTAAATATTAAACCACTAGAGGTCTGTCTCACCACTTTTAAGTGAGGAAAATGTCTGTGTGTGTGTGTGTACACCAGTCTGTGCATGAATCTGTGTCGGGCTTATCCAAGTTCTCAGATAATCTGTGTGTTTAAAAAGTTTTTTTCTGTTTTTTCCCTCTTTGGTTTACATTCTCCATTATCTGTTGACACACACTGTGCAAGACTGCAAACAGAATGCCTCTGTGTGTGTGTGTGTGTGTGTGTGTGTGTGTGTGTGTGTGTGTGTGTGTGTGTGTGTGTGTGTGTGTGTGTGTGTGTGTGGTTGACTTTTATCAGTTTCTGGAAATTGTTGTTGGAAAGTTTTGGCCTCTCTTTCTTTAAATGTTGTTTCAGTTCAGTTTCCAGGCATTTATTTGTACACAGCTCTCTTAAGGTCCTGCCTCAGCATTTTAATCAGACTTAAGTCTAGACTTTAACCGGGCCATCGCAACACCTGAGCAGAAGCCGTCTCCTTTCAGACAAGCCATATTTGCTTAGCCTTTTTCTAATTGTACTGTCGTGAACTTTAACCTTTAACATTCTCACTGAGGCTTGTAGAGTCTGAGTCACAGCTCTTAAGTTTTTTGCAATTTCACTGAGCATTGCTCATTCCGACTCTTGAGTTAAGGTTTATTTATCTCTCAGTTTACACATTTTACACATAAAATCATCTCATCAGACAGCACCTCAAATTATTAGACAATATGAATATCTTTGTATATATCTGTAGGAAACTTAAGCAGCCTATTTATAAGTAATAGCAGACATGTGTTTAGAATTTCTGTGGTGGGACTGTGTGGGTGCAGCCACCCTTTTGTCTTCATTTGGATTACAGACGGTGTGGCGAGGTTTCACTTTGTCCATCAAAGACGCCCTCACATGCATGTCTGGCATTTTAATCTCTCCTTCGAGGTTCAGGTGTTAGTAAACAAAACCATGCCCCAGGTTCATGTAGCTGTACTCACTATGACAATATCACGAGTTAAATATGTTAAGCATGCCGTGAGCGTGCTAAGATGTTAATATGAGAATGTTAACATAATGTTTATCATTGCTGCCTAAGCCCTATTATTATCACCAGAATGATTGCGTAGAGAAGTCTGGGACTAATCCCTCCTCAACATGCATGCCTCGATCCAGAAGGAAAAGGACAGACTACAATGTCCTTTATTAAATCTCCTTTTAATATGCATTGTGAGAACTCATTTTTTGGTGTATTTGATGGTTTAACTTGCTGGTCTACAGTTTTGCAGGTATCCAGTTATAGATGATCCTGGAAACCAGATAAATAGAGCCAATATCTCTCCAAATAAAGCGCCTTGAGGCAACTGTTGTTGTGATTTGGCGCTATATAAATAAAATTAAATTGAAAATTGAATTGAATATTTCTTTTGTCTTGGAAGAGGGTCTCTTCCCCCCTGCCATGTTCAGATTACCCCTTGTTTATCTGATACGGGGTAGATTCGATATGATGACAGACGTCTTGGCACACTGATGCCAGTTTATATTTTTCCATTTGTCAGTGTGACATCATGCATTTTATTGCACTGATTGCTTGCAGGGTCGTCTACAGTATGCACTATACAGCTATCTGCAGCCTGTTAATAATGCCTCTTTGACACTCCTAAGAGGTGATTGACCAGTTTGCATTTGTGCATTGGTCTGCTAGTGCCATATTAGTGTCATAATCACAAAAACTCGATGGAAGTTTAACTCTTTATTTTCACAAGCAACGAATAAAGTGCAAAGTCAAGATACAGGGAAGTATTTAGTAATGGAGCGCGGCGCAGGGACTAAGCCGTGGAGCACCAGAAGACTGCAGGAGAAGATAGAACAGGTTCATGGCGTTTTCAGGTGAGTCTTGAGAGTCAATTTTTTATTGAGGATTTACTGGAATTGAGGGGAAGCATGCAGTGGTTTTAGAGGACATGAGTTTTCCAGGTGAACAGGGAAACAGTGAACAATTTATTCAGGTTGTAGGTAACATAACTCCAACTGAGAGAGAAAGGTCAGATAACCAGAAAGCACACATAAAACGAGTCATAATTTGAGAGTCTTATTACCACCACAAGGGCAACAACAACCAGCCAGAGTGCAGGAACGTACACTGGCCTTTTATCCCTGAGAGGTGATCAGCGAACGGAAAGCAGGCGTGCAGGCAGCATTCAGGAGCCGAGGTAGACCCACCCACGGACAGAACAGCAAACCAGAGCACTGCCCAAACTCCACCTGAGATCAAGAGACTAACTAGTCATGAATAAAAGTATTAAGCTTGTTTACATTTCGACCCAATCGTGGTGCAAGAGGAAAAGTTCATATTCCCTGAAGGGAACTTAAATATCTGCCCCAAACTTTGTACCACGCCTGTTAAGTTGACTCAAAGACAGAAGAGACAAAGTCATCATGGATCAAAGACACGGCACGGGATCAATACAATCAAAAGGATTAATTCCCTGTTGACCATCAATCTCCTCATAAAATATTATGACATTCCACCCAATATTGGTTGAGGTGATTCTCTGTGGATTAAAGTGCTGGAATGACAAACCATAGCTGCCCTTTGTACAGCTGCTACTGGCATGGCTTAAAAGTCACGAAGCCTTCAGCGTAACCACATAAAGGACCCCTGTCACTGTACGGCACAGCTAGTGTTACGGATTCAAATATTGGGGATGGATACAAGAGGAAAAACCACAATAACAACACTGGTCCGGCCGGGTTGAGTCAAACGATGATTTTAATGATCACACGCGTGGGAGATGGACACCGTACGCAGACAGCATCAGATCTCAAAACGGTGGAGCATTGATCAAACTCTTATAGCCTCTCGTGGCCCCCACCTAATCATAAAGCCTAAACATTCACATTCTTTCTCTCACACGGCGCCTAAGCTACGACCTTGGCTCCCTGTTTATCTGCTCCTGCTGAGATGGGGCAGAAAACTCCAGCATGCTCTGTTCTCTTCTAATCAGACAAATAAGGCGATGACTTTCTGCGAACAGCATTTCTTATAACTCAGCAGTATAATGCATCATAAAACAATATCATGCATTCACAATAAATCAGCAGTCTAATGTAATGCAAATCAGTTTAACAAATGCAATAGTTATCAGCTTCTTCTAATCCAGGAGAATAATGCAAACTAAAACTACATAATAATTCACAAACTTTAATTAGGGGTCTAACATGGCATAAAATAATATTATAATCCCACAGTCCCACCTACACCCTGTAATCCAGTGTTGCCGGGTCATTTCTTCTCACCCCCGAGGCCCTTTGTCCCCCTGTTGGGTGAACCATATGTGAGACGACCTCTGTGTTTGCGCAGTTCAGATGCAAGAAAAACTATTATTACAACAACAATAGTAGGTACAGATGACACTCCCATCACTCCTCAGTTTTCCCACAGCTTTATTTTGGTGCTACCTTATACCCCTCAGACGTACTCAGACTAGAACCTCTGTCCGAGGAGCTTTTAGCCTTTATTTTATTGCTGCAGCCACCCATGTCTTCCAGTCGTGTGATCCTCTGCTCTTCTTTCGTCAACCTCAGGGGTTAGACAACCCTTCAGTCGTTGCACAGATCAGGGGATCATTCTGCCCCGATTTCAAACAACGATCTGTGTATCCTCGGGTCACAGCTGTGGCCCCCAGAGAAAGGAACAGGAACGTGTCCCCCTTTTGACCAAGAGCCTCTCGAACCTCGTTGGTCTGGTGTTCCTGGATTTTTGTTAACCCCTTCATGGTTATTGCTGTGTTTATGGGATCCATCCTTTTGAGGTGACTAGCTGGGGCCCAAAATGCCATGACACTCGAACCCAGTTGGTGTCTCGGCAGTCTCTGTGCCTGTCTCTGCGGCGAAGGATCCTGGTATCTCCGTGACCTCGTCTGGTGTCTGTTCCTGTCTCTGTAAGAGACAGAAAACCAAAACACCTCTCTGCCTAGCTCTAATAATCTAATGTTGTTATCCAATGTTCCTCTAGTGATTCAAAATCAGTTTAGCACATCATGTTCAGGACCTCCTGACCAGTAACTTATTCTAATCACAATTTATGTGTGTGTAAGCGTGTTTGCATTTAGCCCTCTGCACTCAAGGCATTTCCTCCACTTTATCAGTCCGGACCATCACGCCGAACGAAGCTTATGACCTTCAAAAGGCCGAGTGCCAACTCATTATAAGCACATTTGCAAGGTGTGTCTGAAAATTATTAAAACCACTCATTTTAACAAAAGACATCAAAAACAAATTAGCCATTTTTAACTCTAACATCTGCCCCCCCCCCCTTTCACAAAAATCATGTGTTTGCTTCCGCCTACCGTCCCACGGTTTCCTCTCCAGTGTGGTACTCAGCTTCTCATGGTCACGGGCATTTTATCTTCTAAACGCTATTCAGTTCATTTCAATGATTAATGCTTAAACATGGAAATAATGATTTATGCTTCTCACTGGTTCTCTAAAAAAGTCCGGAAACCTTTTGGGTCGCTATTAGCTTAAGTTTTACCGTACCTAAGTTATTAAAACACAAATGAAGTCATAAAAATGTTCATATAACCCTTGTTTGATGTTAAAACTCAACTTCCCCCCCCTTTTTGACACATGGGAATGTGTCAAAAAGGGGGGGGAAGTTGATCATTAAGTAGAAGTTGATCACCACTTCTACTTAATGTACTTACAAGTGTTTTTTTTCCCCTTTATTTATTTATTTTTTACATAATTTCCTTTTCCATGCAGTCTATGGCCAGCTTATAGTTCATATTCATATTTACCTACAATTTGTCATTTGAGTTACTCTCATCAGCCTTCAGGCTCCAACTATATTGTCATTGTTTACATGAAAAATGAGCAGAGCAGGATTATGTACCAAGAAGGACGTGGCTGACTAATAATAGCGTCCACACACAAAAGAAAGAGAGATCTGGACAATGGGCGGTGCAGTTAAATAGAGGGCTCATCTCTGATCTGTCCATCGAGCTCCATCCATGGTCACATTTCTCCTGCCTCTGACTCTGGTAAGTTCCCTTCATAATACGCTCTGTGTGTAGAGTTAGACACAAGTTTTATATCTGTGCTTTCTTGATTTGCTCTCCTGATATTTAGACTGTAGTGTTGATATTTTAACCTTTGCATTTGTCAAAAATGTGTCATGCAGATTTCAAATTGAGACCTCTCTGTACAGTGAGAATACAGATTGATCTAGTGTTAGTTTATTCAATATGTCAACCTGGTGAACAGCGGGGACATAGCATAGCAGAGACATAGACAATAATAAGTGTTTCAGTGCTATTTTGCTAGCAGCCCAGTTTCATCTTTGGGCACAGACTGTATGTACACTAAAGCTGTGCTACCATAAAGCCAAAGCAATGGGATGATCAGCTGAAATAATACAAACTGGGGAGTTTAAATCTGCAGCCAAAGCAACTATGTTCAAATCCGAGGTTGACGTAAACTTTCCAAAACACTTTGGGTGGTTTTTTTTCATTGCCAAGTTGGCCGCACCACAGAGGGTCATAAGCATCCATGAGTTACTAGCAATAAATCCCTGATCCAGGCTGGGCACCCCAGAGCACAGTCACCCACCACAGCTGTCTATCAGTTGTCCCCTGGTCTATTTGGGGAGACAGGCCACTCTAAATTCCTCTTGGCCAGATAATCCTGAGGAGAAAGACAGGGATAAGGGACAGAAGAGATGGATGAGGGACGGCTATCTGTCTGGAATTTTCCTAATCCGCTAAGGCAGATTGTAACCCCATCGTGCTAGGTGGTCTTATGTGGTGCCATTCTCAAATGGAGCCAAATAGTGAAATGAGAGGGGAGGTATGAGGAGAAAGGCTGGCCTAAATTGAAAGAGTGAAAGGGTGAGTGCTGCAAATCACTTGCAAATTTGATGAAGGACAAAGGGCACGAGACTGAGGAAAGGTAAGACCAGGTAATAACAAAAGTGAAAACAACACTTTAACAATGAGGTGTGACGATAAATTAAGTATCTTAAACACATCTTACTGGTGTTAATGCGTCACTGTTTTTTATGGCATGTGGTAGAAAAGGTTCCTTAAGCAAAACTGCACTCGGTAAGTCCTGTGAAAAACTAGGACACTGATTCCACAAACATTTTGTGCCTGTATGATATTTTCATGCACAACAAACACATTTTCTTAAACATGCATTTAAAAAAAGACAAAAAAGCTTCAGCAACCTCAGACTTAAAAATGGATTCAAGGTTGCCTAGACCAGCAACTTCCTTTTGTCCAAACAGGTGAAGACCGCTTAACACCTCTTATCCTCTGTCAATTCATTATTAACAATTTCCCACCTATTGTTTGGCTCCATTTCTATATCGTTTGGTTTTAGGCTTTTATAATCCATCCGCACGTGGATTTGTTTATTTTTTTATCTGATCCGCTGACAAACAAATACTGCCAGTGGTTCAGCGTGTGTTTTTGTGTGTGTTTCTAATCTCTCCCGTCTCTTTTCCGGTGAGATCTCAACAGCAGGATGCCTGAACATGTGTGAGTGTTTTCTTACTATAGATACACAGATATTAAAAACACAAAAACAGGTATTTTAAATTATGTATGTTTCTCTTCTTTTACAGCCAAGAGGTAAGACCATCTGGCCGCTAACTTGTTGATACAATATTCAACAATCTTTATAACTAAGTTAAGCTACTAAACTACATATACATCATATTTACTGATAATCTTGTGAATCATCTGAACCATGCAGCGGAAACCCAAGATCTCAGCCTCAAGGAAGCTGATGCTCAAGGTACGAGAAATCATCGGCAGACTTATTTGGTTTATTAGTGTAATACACGAGTTCAGCCCACAGGAGGGCAGCAGATACAGACAACTGAAAGAAAGCCAGCATCTGAATGTTTCACCTGTCATTTGAGAAAAAATGATGTGATGAGGTGTTTTGAAAGAATCCGACCGCATATGGAAAACATTATTTTATGTTGGTTTGACAGAGTCTGATGGTGGCAAAGGCCAAGGAGGGATTGGAGCAGGAGATTTTAGACAAAGAGGAGGAGAAACATAGGTACCTGGCTGAGAGAGCGCCTCCTTTAAATATGAGTGGCCTGAGCCTTGGCCAGCTTCAGGTATGTTCCCTACAGATTCCCCCAAATCTCTCATTTTTCTTTCCATCCTTTGCAGCGACAACTTAGATCATTCCCAAATTATGTCAATAAAGCAAATCAGGACAAGAAACCAAGTAAAGAAAGGACTGCACATGATTTCATACTAAGTTTTCCTTTGTGCATGTGTAGGATCTCTGCAGGGAGCTACATGCTAAGATAGATGTAGTTGACGAGGAGCGATATGACATTGAAGCTAAGGTCATGCTCAACACACGCGAGGTTGGTACACTTTATTATCCCAGCGCATTTCCAATAAGTAGAATTTGAAATGTTTCATATCAGTTATACGTATATTATGCAACACTATGAGCACCATGAGAAACTCCTACATCCTGCTCCCTCCACTCTGTGTCACTCGACCAGATTAAAGACCTGAATATCAAGGTGCTGGACCTCAGGGGGAAATTCAAGAGGCCTAATCTTCGACGTGTCCGTGTGTCAGCTGACGCCATCCTTCGCTCGCTGCTGGGATCCAAGCACAAAGTCTCCATGGACCTGCGAGCCAATCTCAAGTCTGTCAAGAAAGAGGACACTGAAAAGGTGCATGAAAAATGGATAAAAGAGAAGATGCAATCATGCATATGCACACAGACTACAATGAAACCAGCCTGAGCAATGTCTGCCATCTTTAGAGCACAGATATGCATTCAGGTACTGTAAGATACAGACATGATGTCAGCGCTTGAGATGTCATGGAACACCTGAAAACAGTGTGTGTGAAAAGTGTGTTTAAGACACCGAGTAGGAAGCCACTGCAGGGCGGGGACCGTGTGTTTGTGAGAGAAGGCACCGAACACAAGACAATGATCCCATTGTACACCGAATATTAGCCTTTGTGGCCACGTCTCCCAACTCCTGAGTGCATGCATGTGCAGATTAGCTTGTTCCGGTGTGTGTATACCTGTGAATGAATGTGTGTCTCTCCGAGTGTGAGGTAAACCAGTTATACTAGTATGGTAATAAACCATTCTCCAAAGGGCTTCCCATTGAAATGAACAGGTCTCAAAGGCTTAGATGCAACAATAACATTTTCTGAACCTGCTCTACTTTGCAGCCTCTGTTTTTAGTCTTTTATACTCTCTGTTGCACAATCCAACTGTCTCCCTTATCTGCAGAAGAGGCCAGTGGAGGACAGTGACTGGAGGAAGAATGTGGAAGCCATGTCAGGGATGGAGGGAAGGAAGAAGATGTTTGATGCCGCTAAAGGTTCTGCGCAGTGAAGCCAGGAGGTGGGCTGGGGTCACATCAGTGACATCACTCCCCTACATCTGAATCTGTCCTGGTCTTCCTGGGTCTATTGTGGCGTCTGTGTTGTTGTTTCGCGCTGATGTCCCTGCGTACGCTCCTGCCATGGAGGTGACAGTATGCCCCCACACCCCTGAAAGGCTTTCAACTATTCTGTCAGCTTTGTTTTTGATAAGGTGTTAGAATGACTCTGTCTGTTATGTAAGATTATTTGTACTTTTCACACCATGTTGCACCAAAGCCTCAGACAATCGGCCTGATATTTGTATGGCGGACAAATGTGCCAAATTAAACTGTACGTGTGATTGTTTTGCTTGGGGATAAACTTTAACCTTGTAATGTAGATTATCAAATAATAGTGGTAAAAAAAAAAAAAAAGGTGCACTTCATTGGCTGGACTGAAAGGGAAAAAGAACAAATAAAATATTAAAAGTATACTTTACATGAAACATTTTTCTGTGTGATACTCCTTCATGTGTGATCAACTGCTGTATTCAGATATATAAACTGCTTTTATAAACTCTGAGAATTTTAGTTTCTGTGATCCTGTTGCAGTAGGACCAGCTTTTTATTGCAGGTTGCAGACAGCAGATAGAGCAAATGCACAGATGAACACGTGCAGTTTAAATGGTTTGTGTGTGTTCTTATGGATAAAATATCATCCACTACTAAAAAATGCTTATTTCTACTCCAGTCTGAACACAATTTGTTCAGTCTGTGATGCCAACCTTGCCAACAACTCCCATATGGTTAAGACATTTAACTGCTAGATCATACGGACTGGGATTGACTCCCAGGACACCTGGGATTAATGGGAACAATACCTTGCTGTGCTCAACCTCACTAAAAGAAAGTTCATACTTTGATCCGATGAATCCGCTCTGCAACCTAATATATACTTAAAAACGGCAAGCATCACTACTGCTAATAGCTTTTCAATATCGGTTACAGTTACTTGTTAGTTTGAAGGATTACTGTTTGCTGCAACAAAGCAGCAACTTGTACATTTTAACTGATATGCTTTGTGTGCATGCTGTCCAGATGTAAAGCACTTCTGTGTGTTTTGCATGTCCATAAAGCACACTCTGCTTCAGTACTTTTAAAAATCGCCTTATCCAAATGGATGCAAAGCACCCGCAGTCGTCTTGTGTCTGTAAATATAACTTTTGTTGGGAATGTCTTTCTGTTTTATTTCCGTTTGTTTGATCAGGTCTTTCCTGAAAATGTAAGGCTAACTTTAGACACAGGAACATTAGAACAGACTGAATGGACACTGATGCATAAACGCACAGAGTTCATTACAGGACCTAAAATGATACAGCACCGGTGCAGGCAGGGGCATGCAAACTATTTCCATAAGATAGCAGATGCATGATAGACCAACAACGCATGCTATAAGACAGCCTCTTCTTTAAATAAATGGGAAGCAGACTTTCACAGGTGAAACTTGAAAGAGTCTCGATATGCATCTTATGCTATGCCTCAGTTATCAGTTACGATAATATCTAACTTTGTTTACTGAGGAACTGCACAGAGTATAACAGACACAGATGTGATATAAAGAGTGTAGGTCAGAGTCCAACACACATGGGCTCCAGAGAAAGGTGTGGACTCACACAGCAAACACTCTGACTCAGACTGTAGTCAGAGTCCAGTACAAGAAAGGATAACATATATTTGTATGCTTTATTATTATCATTTAATAAGAGTTTGATTGCTATTAACTACTTGTTGTACTTGTGCAGGTTTTCCTTTTAGCTACAGCCTGTAAGATCCACACAAACAAAATGAATATAAGAGTAAGATTAATTATTCTGGGATGTTTTATTGCCATTGCCCGAATAAGCGAAGTGTCCAGGGGCGGGAAAGGAGTGCCAGGTACAGGTATTACGCTTTCCACACTTCCACCATACAAGGTGCTCTCTGGCGCGCGCTCTCCCCACCCCTCACTCAGTCTGTCAGGTGGGGAGCTTACCTTTGTGGTCACGTGACGCGTCTGTGCGCTGCACCGGGGTAAAGGTGGACTGCTTTGTGCCGCGGTGACTGTAATTCGACTGCCGTCGTCTGAGTGCCAGTCGACTTCGTCTGTGATCGTAGCTGGAAACTATTTTATTTTCTCAATATGTCTGTAAGTCGGAGAAACTGGTCGGCTTTGTCCAGGTAAGATTCAAGGACTTCTGGGTTTCTATAGCGACTAATTACCTGTGTTACCTGCGTTTCAGAGCGATGCCCGCGCCTACTGCTTTTTAATAGATGCTGGATGTTTAGGAACGCGCATAATTAACATGTTGCAGGGTTTTCACTCTGGCAACAAAGCATCCTAATTTGAAAGAAATGATTTATTACATTCATATAGTAACTGTGTAACATGCAGTCAAACTGTGTCGGTTGGTGTCACTGTTATTGCTACAGTCACTTCTGTCTTTTTTTACCCGTTACAGTCTAGAGATAACGGAGAGTTTTGTTCTGTTTGGCCCTTGTTGAGCTCAGTTAAAAAGGAAACACCAGCCTGCCGCTCTGCAGCTGATTGAATCCACTGATAATTTCTTTTTAAACAGGATGCAAAATACAGCCGCAAAAAGCGGTTGATGAACAAGTAAAGCAGGTTCCCTGTAACGCTTATTAATCTTTTCTTTTAAAGTACAAACCAAAAACAAATAGTGTGGAGGATCCACTCATCAAGTTCTCATGTACAGCACGCTGTTTTACATATGTCCACCACCCGTATCCTCACTGAGCCTCTTCTCTGTTGTTTTTGTTTGTTTGTTTTTCCATATTCGCTGATTGTCTTGATTCAGCCTTGCACGACAGTGGACAATGGAGGATGAGGAGGAGGTGGAGCGGGAGAAGAGGAGGAGGGTGAAGAGCTCAAGCACCAGTGCTGACCAAGATGATGACTCCAGCCCCACTCCCACTCCTACAAACACGTCTGCCAGCGAGAGCGCCTTTGGGACAGACTCCTCAAGTGAAATGTCCCAAAGCTCCAACAGGTTGTTCTCATAGTTTAGTAAAACAAATATGTCACGTTGGACTCATACGCTGTCTAAACACAATCCTCTTTGTGGACTTTGTCTGTGTGCCTGTTTTGTTCTTTTGGTTTCTGAAGGCCTTTTTAGTGGTTTCAAACTAGCAAACGGATGATTCTCAGCTTTGCCCCATGGGAGTGTTTCTGTATACGTTTCAAACCCATGGAAACACCTGATACTCACACAGGGAAAGTATGAAATGCTGTCAGAAACCCCGACAGCTGAGTACCTGTCTTCAAAGAGCCTTTTATAATAGAAACCTGATCAGATGCAGGACCGGCGAATCTTTTTAGGTCTCTCTAGAGACCATTCATCACATGTGTTGGTCATTAATGTGCACATATGTACTGTTTATTGCCAGCATGGAGCAGGTACAGCTTGACTTTGTGGAGATGCTGCGAGTGCGTGACGAAAGGCGAAGGATGCGGCACGTGGAAACGTTGAGACAACAGAAGGATGGAGGGGAGGATGAAGCTGAGGTCAGCAAAGGAGGAGGCGCCAGGGTAGAGCTGCTGGGAGACATGGATGAAGAGAAGGAAAGTGTTGTCAAACCACAGCCACCAGTAAAAACATCTTCTCACAGTCCCACCAGCAGCAAAAGTAGAACCAGCATCTCAAGCAAAAAAGTAAGAAGGAAGTTGCTCCTTAACTTTCTGGAAGAAAATCTAAAGAAAAAAAAAACATCTCACAGATCTTTTAAATGTGCTTGAGTTATCACAAGACTGCAACAGTGAAAGTCTGTAACTCAGCTGCCAAATAATGATGTAGATCGAGATTTTTCACGTGATTATTTAGAACTTTTGTCCACCTGGAGTGGAAGAAACAAGGTCATAACCTCAGTTTTGATTAAATGACCAACAGAGAGATTTTGTTGATTCTCTGAGAAACGTTACAAATGATAAAACATGAACTGACAGATCCTTTGACAAGAAAGCACCAATCTTCCCTCACACACTAAGTCATGACACCAGTAGCAGCACCCTGTACAGTTAACTGCTATCCCACACAGAGGGGGAGTTAATTATTCTCTAGATTTTACAACAACAAACTTAACACCGTTTTTTGTAGTGCAGCATATGATGTCATTTTTGCTATTAAAGACCAACGCTGGTGTGGGCATTTTCCTCCTGTGGTCACAAGAAGAAGTTAGAATCTACTTTTAACTTACAGCTTTAGAAAAAGAAGACAACCCTTTACTCCCCGTCTTGTTTCCGGACTTGAACTCTCCCCGCGAGTCAAGTGACCATGCAAATCATCTCTAAAGCTTTGATAAGACGTGCTTAAGGCCATAATTTGAACTTTATCTTTTATTACCTTCGCAGGCTGCTTTAGCTCTGTGTATCTGCAAATGAGGCCATAACCGCGCCGTGTTATGTAATGCAAGGTGTGTCGTCTGTACAAAAGCTTGTGTGCTATGTGCTCATGCTGATTGTCTGCCTGTTTCTTCCTTTGTCAGCATGAAAATGAAGAGTCATCGGGCAAAGACCCTGATCCAAAACCCTCCTCCAGCCCAGCTCGCAAGTTTGTCAGGTTAACAGTGACATTTCTTTTTTGTTGCTCTTTTGTGCTTTGTTGGCTGATCACCTAAAAGGATCAAATGCATTTTATTTAGATAAGATAAAGGTTACTGATTCCACAAATGGAAATGAAAGCACCGGAACAATGTAGAAATATAAAAGAGAAAACAGGACGTATAAGATTGTTTTGTATAGATCGTGAACCACATAAAGATATCCAGAGAATAAGATGGAAGAGTAAAAAAATCTGCCTTCAGTTTTCACGTTAGACGCACTTTAAGATTTAATTTAGGCAACAGATCAGAGAAAACTGTACTTTCAGTGTCACTAGTTCCTTTCTCTTCAACTTCTCCTTAAACTCACTTCTCTTTCTTGCCTTTCAGTTCTGTCTCCATCTCACTTGACAAGAGTCCATCTGCCAGCGGGCGCACAACTCCCATGAGCCCCGGTTCTCCGTCAGCCCCCTGGTCACCTCGCGAACACTGGACTTCCCCCTGCCAGAGTCCCTCTCCTCGGGGAGCTCAAAGCCCTGTTCAAAATGGGCACACGGAGGAGGTAGTTCACCACACACACACACACAAAGAAACACAAACACAAATAAACTGACATGTTCGTCTCAGCTTCAAGCTTTGCTTGTCAAATGCTGTATAAGGCCCGCTAAGCACTGACGCTGCATCTTATCAATCCAGCGTGGGCACCAGCGCCCTCTGGTGTTATAAAGAGTAAAGGTTCCTTATGGCGGTAAAAACAGTCTTGGCTCCAGAGAGGTACCTGCAGCCAAACAGCAAACCTAAGTTGTTTTAATTTCTCTCAGACCGGCGTGAATCGCTCCACCAGTGGAAACTTTGAACAGGCAAACAAACCTGCCCTCATCAGACAGAGCTCCAGGACTGTATCTTTCAGGGTAAACACTGACACACACGCACACACAAATACATGCACGAGGACACAAAACCATTCAGGCATTCTTCCTGGCAAACGTCAGCATGAACTTTTGCCAATTTGACTGTTAAAACACGATTTTATCTGCCGTCAGCTTTCAGAATATCAGTTCAGGATAATTTGCTTGTGCCAGTCAAGCTTCCAGCTCATGTTAATAGCTACGTGAATATTGACCAGCTCTTACTGCTGACTGGTTGCTTTGTTAACACCCAAACACATCCCCGTGCAGAGGATTATTGAGCAGGTCACTTGCTGTAAGTGCCGCTAACACGCACTCACACAGGCTCGGTCTTCCACAGATGATGAGAAAGAAAGAAGAGGATCCTTCGCCGCTCCAGAGGAGGTAAGGAAACAGCCTTGTGTTCATTTTGATCAGCCTCGCTTAGTTTGTTTGCTGACTTGCTTCTTCTGTTGTAGCTCCAGTGTGAGGATGGCCTCCAAGAAGTTTGAACCCAACACCGTGAGATAACTTTAATTTACTTTCACCTAATATGATTGATAATCAGTCATCATTCATCGCTTATCCATTATTTTCTTGTTTGGCACTTTACAAAAACACAATTATATTTACAGTTATAGGATTATGAGATCTGTAGACCTGCTAGCACTACACACAATGTTATGCACAATTTACAGTGTTGATTGTCTTTGTTTTGAAGCAGGACCAAAATGAGGATGAAAACAAAGCGTCATCTTTCCAGAGAAAGTGAGTTTGCCATTTTTTTTAATCTTTATTTATTTGTTTATATTTTATTGAGTGTAACTGATTACACTTGTACATTAATGTATTCTGTCTTCCCAGCTCTAGGCAGAGGATTTCATCTAGATCCATCCAGGAAAAGATGGAGAGGCTGGCTCAGGCAGCGCAGGTCAGCCTCTCAGCCCTCCATGTACTAAAGGGGAAATTATGTTCCAGTGTTCTGTAGCAAACATCAACTGTCAGTCGCCAATGGTCTTCTCTTGGCTCTTCATCCACAGAAGTCCGAGCTGACGCGATTCCCAGATGTCACCCAGAGGACTCTGGTCCTGCTGGAAGAAGTGTCCAGGAAGAGAGAGATCTTTGAGAAGGAGCAGCAGGTGCAGAGCCCCACCAGCCCCGGAGTTTCCAAACAGGTACAGTCATCATTCGCCCAAAAGCTCTTTTCAGTATTAGATGTGTGCGTAGCGTTAATTAACAAATGATTTTGTAACTGTTGTTGATTTCAGGAAATTAGAGGCTTGACATCAGGAATGTCAGAGCGGATCAACCGCTGGCTCCACAAGAGCAACAAAGCTGGGTCTTCGCACAGTCCTGCTGTAAGTGCAGTATATGGAAGCCAGGGGGCAGTATTACTCTTTGAGCTGTAAGTCCTGGTTGAGCAGGACGTAGTTCGTTGTTTGTGTTGCCTACATTAAATTAAAGAGTTTGCCATTATGTAGGTAACTACGTAAAACGCATGACTGTCCTTAATCGTGAAGAAAGTTCTGATCAATTAATTCTTTTTAAACATAGATTTTTTTTCTACTCTGGTAAACTCAGTAAAGTCATTTAGGCATTAAATGAATGGGAACGTTTCATTTAATTTCAAAAGTAGCTCAAAGAATTTGATCTTAAGAATTTAGAGTTGGATGTTTAACTTAATTAAGCTGTTCAGAAAGCTTCATACCACATACCCAACTTGCTGTTAGATGTTTTTGGCTGCAGAAATCTTATCTTTGTTATATCTGAGCAAAAACAATGTCTATCTGGGTAAGCACACTTTAAAGCAGAGGGTCTCTCTCAGTATGTCTTGAATTGTTATCTGTGGCGCCTACAGAAACACTGGCATGACTGACTTCGTGCTAATCTGTCCTACCATCACTCACTTTTGTCAGAGTAGAGTGACCCGTTCCTCCTGCTTTGTGCCATTGGCTTTTTAGCAGTTACCTATTGAGCATGAAGAAATGCTTAAGTCAGTCCAAATTGTCAAACGACATAAAGACCATTTTAGGGTGTGTTTACAAAACTATTTGCCCCGTAAGAGGTCCCTGCTTCAGAAATATTTCAAAACTCCAGATTTAAAGAGTGTTTTTTTCTTTCTCTTCACTGTAAAAAGAACTGATATACTGATTCTGTTTCTGATTTGTAGGATTTGAGACATGTGGACATTTCTAGTAAGAGGAGCCTGTTTGAGAATAGCGGTGAAGACAGTGTCTCTAAAACCAGCCCTGGAAAAATCTGAAGTGAAGGAAGTTTATTTATAATGTCCAACAGGTAAGGATACAAGTGCTACTGAGTTAGTCTTACATGTCTGGCCACTGCTGTGGAGGCAGATTTACCAACTCCACAAATGAAGCAAACAAGAGGAAGCCGTACATGTTTCACTGAACTTTAAAGGCGCTCCTTCAATTATAAATTGCTCTTATTGTGCTTGTATTTGCAGGATTGCAGGATTTTAAGATGGCGAAGGGAGAGGCAGAGATTTGGAAGATTAACGGATTTGATGACTGAGTGATTTTTTTCCCCTTTGCCGTCAAAGCACAAATGTAAAACAGGCAGGAGGAAGAGAGAGAAATGGCCTGTTGGGTTGTATCTTTAGAGGACTGAAAAGGAGGAAACTGCTTTTAAAGTTAAAAAGCTTCTATCTTACACTTTTGCTTTGCTTCTTTAAAAAATAAGTGTGCCTACTTTTAACATTAAAATACCCCCAAAAAGACGTGTCAGTGATGTTTTATTTGTTCGCCTTAACGTTGTGTAATTTCTTTGAGCACTTTAAACAGGTGAAGGCTTTAAGGATTATATCTTTTACTGAATTACACCGCTGGGATTGCTGGAGTTGTAATATGTGTGTGTCTTGTTTAATTTGCCAGTGTAATTTTTTTCTTTTTTTTGGTTTCATCTGGACTTGTGGACGAGATTCTGTCTTTCTAAGTAATAAAATGTTTTACTACCATAACTGTCTGTCACTATTTCTTTTTAAATAGCCCTGGATGAATAAACGCACTTTACCTTATCTCAGACCGGGATGCATATAGATAAGCGCTCCGTGCCTGTGTTTCGTCTACAACAAGGTGCCATACAAGGAAACCAGAATGTGTGTGTGTGTGTGCGTGTGTGTGTGTGTGTGTGTGTGTGTGAATCAGCTGTCTGTGATCTTTTTGGCTCTGCAGCCCACAGTCATGCTCACGGCGGCCTTTTTGGGAAATGGTGATAATGGAGAGTACATGCTATCTAGAAAGTTATTAATAACACAACAAGGGGTCCTAAAGCCTCATCCGCACAACACAGTCCGTCCTTCACCCTCTGACACTCACAACACGCTCCCGTTAGAGAAAGTGGGACCTGTCTTGTGCTGCAAATCCACTCTCTCCGGGTCTCTGTCTTCATCCCTTCATCTGATCCTCAGGTACGATTGACTAACTGTAACGTAACGTGTGCACACGAAAGAAAGTGTTTTAACTGGAAAATATTGAAGCTTTTATTGATTTGAACAGAAAGTGAAAAATTCATGATTGGCTTTTTTTCCCTAAGTAATCAGATTTGCTGCCGCGCACCTGAACGCGCCCTGTCATGTCAGACAACGAGGAAGTGGTGGAGGAGTATGAGGAGTAGGTTGGATTTTTTTTTCTACTTAAAATACTTCTAAATGTATCCCGAGAGTACATCCACCGTTTGTCACTGACACGTGGTTTCTTTGCAGCAACTGTATGATCATTTTACACTGTCATGCATTTGTCTTTTTGATCGTAATAGTAACGCGCCTATGTGATTCATTTTCACAGGGAGGTGGAAGGTAAGACCTCTCATCATGACTCATCATACACAGCGCAGTCACTCTGTGGTTAAAACCCTGTTGTGCAGGCAAATGCTTTCTCTTGGCTAATCCGACGAGCGTGATGTAAAAACTGCTGTACTGTATACTCAGTGCGCTTTTATAAGGATTTAAGAGGAATGTAAAGACATGTTGCTAATTGTGTCTAGTTTGAATGAAATGTCAAGATCGTCCATAAATCAAACGTAAATGTTCTGCCTGTTTGTCATCTCCTAATCAGGTGTAGGAGGAGGTTATTACATGTATGTGTGAGAGTTACAGAATTACCGTGTAAAACGTTTTTCATGGTAAGTTTAATTATAATGCAACACAAAAGCACAAATTATATGTGAAGTCAGGAATCGCAAGTGGGAAAAGTTTGCCTTAAGGACTTCCTGCCAGAACGTTTTCTTTTCTATTCTTTTGTTGCAGCTCGGTGTGGCTTAGGTAAAGATCACAATCTGGATTAAAAATGAGCGAATCAAATGCTTATATTATGATCACTCGTAAGTCAGTGTTTCATTAGTTAGTATCATTAATTGGTTTGACTTTGTGTGCTAGAAACAACAGTTTGTAGAGTTTGCACTTCTGATTATGTGAAAAGATTGTTCACATGTTTCTCTCTGCGGTTTCTCCGGCTGCACGACACAGAAGAGGAGGCCGCTGAAGGTACTGACGGCTTAGGCGCTGATATTTATAAATGAGTGTCAAGGTCATCGATGAATGCTTTTGTCACGTTTCAATAGCACACATCAAGGGTGATGTGGAGGAGCGGTCGACAGCAGTTATCCTGAGAGTCTCTGGGATAAATAGCAGCGCTGTGACTGAGCTTCATCTATAAACACATTTAAAGTGATTGTGATTAATCTCACTTTGAAAAAGATTCTTTGATGTATTTGCTAACTTACTTTGCTTGCTCAGCTATTCTTCTTATTTATTTAACCTCCTTACATTACTTTAATTACTCTGTTTACTTACTTCACCTACTTCTCATCGCTTTGCTAACTACTTTTCTGCTTTGCTCATCAGAGCAGCAAGGGGTAGATGAGGAGGAGGAGCAGGAGGAGGAGGAGGAAGAGGAAGGTATAATTGGGCAGATGTAATGTTTTTTCCCGGCACAGTGCATTGATAGCAACCTGAGGGTGAATTTGTTGATGTGGAAACCACATACTATGTTTGCTCGTTGCCTGTTTGTTTATAGAGCAGTTTCAGTCTAAGAAAAACAAAACAAAACGATGTGGACGCAAAACATTCAACAGAATCAGACAAGACAGAAGATATCAGTTATGTTCACAGGATGACTCATCTCGTCTCTTTCCCTGTGACTGTACTAAAGAGGTTATTGATCAGGGAGAGTGATTATTCAGGCTTAGTGAAAGTTAACATTCTTTCTGTGATAAGTCATTATTTGCTTCCTTCTCCACCAGAGGCTCCACAGGAGGAAGACAAACCTGCTGCAGAAGAGGAGGCCAACGAAGAACAAGGTAGACGTTATTAAAAACTTAATGCAGACTTTCCCCAAGTGTGGGGCCGGGGGCGCAGAGCCATTGCAGGGGTGCGCGGTATGAAAAGGAAAAAAAAACCCAAAAAACCCAAAAAAACCCAAAACGCTTGGACACTGCTATCACGGGGCCCTACAGAAACGCAAAGCAGGAGATGAAGCATCGCTGAATATGTTTTCAAACCAACTTCATTCTAAACCAAAGACTAGAAAATATGGTGAAGCAAATCTGCCCTTTGGCTTCACCTGCACAAGTGCCGAGGTAGGTCTCCCTGCAGGATTGGTTTTCCCTGCGTCGGGAGCAGCGCTGGGCTGTTCAAATCACGGACAAACAGGATCCCACATTCTTGATCTTTAGTTCACATGACTAACTACTCCTGACATGTTGGAGATGTTTGCTCTTTATACAGTAAAGTTACAGCAGGCTGATCCTGCCACGATTTGTTCCCTCAGTTCAAATCACGGACAAACAGGATCCCACAGCTGTTTATGTTTTTAAACCCATTTTGCACAGAGAGGCATTTTTTGAAAAATGTATTGATCGCAATGTTGAATATTATTACACAGGAAAAAAACAACTACAGTAAAATAATGACACCATGACGCCTCTGCCTTTGTAAATGGAGGGACAGTAACTGCGTGTAAAACCTGCAGATAGAGACAAAATACTGTTAATCTGACTGTCTGCTCTTCATCCCATGTAAACAATAACGTGGCGCACAGCATGACGGGAAAAAGGCACATACCTTTGACTTTGCCTGATGAACTCTGTATTCCACGTCCACACGTAAACGCAAAAAAGGAGTTTAAAAAATCTCAGTTCTCGGTGACTCGAAACGCCGTTTACGTGTGAACGAAACAGCTGCGTGTTCAAAAACACCCGTGTAGGTGCGGACGCAGCGTAAAAGAGTTAGTAGTTTATTTTCTTACTACCTGCAGATTACTTGTATTTGCTTAATTGTTTACTAAATGTTTGATGTGTGAAATAAACCGCAACTGAGCAAAATATGTGTGCGTGCGTGTGCGTGCATGCGTGTGCGCGCATGGGGGGAGGGGGGCGCGAACACTTTTCTTGTAAAACAAAGGGGGGCCCAGCAAAAAAAGTTTGGGAACCACTGATTAATGGGAGAAATGATAGCTTTGGGCCTGTGTTGACAGCACAGTGAAGATGAGTAATGTCTTTACCGGTAACCATCACTCACAGTCAGGAAGATAACATGCTATCTCAGACACATTTCATTTTGGTATGTGACAGTCTGCACTTGAGGATCAAGCATGCAGGTTTTCTTAGTCACACCAGAAGGGCCAGCTGGGCTGAGAGTAGTCCTCCAGCCCCTCCCAGCCCCAAGGCTTTCGTTTCTTAGTCAGAACCAGGTGTTTTTCACTGTTTCGGTGTCTCACCTGCTCCCACTGAGATCATTTGAAATGGGAGGGATGTTAGACTAATTCTTACCTTTTGGCTCCTTCATACTGATAAACACCGTGTGAGCTGTCACTTTCCACAAAGACAAAAGGCAGGCGACTTGTTGACGTGCCAAAAAAAACAAAAACCAAAAAACCACGACTACACCCTTCCCTTTACCAGTTCAGGTTCTAATTAACCAAGTTGGCAGCATAGGAAACTAGTCTGGGCCTATCAGCTGACTGGATGACGTTTTAGGTTTCAAGCACGGTCTTTTAGCTGTCCTCTAGTCTTATTACGAAAACAAAAAAAGAACTTAGCTGCTTCTTTTGCAGAAAGCTAAACTAAAACTAAAGTTTTTATGGCATTCACTCATAATTATTTGGGTCATTCAAAGGTCACTGATCCCAGACCTTCTTGAGAAAGGAACCATTTGCTATCAGTGCTTGCGTCTCTAGATAACGTCTCGCTTGTCCCGAGTGCATTCATGCAATGTGGCACATGAAGCAACACTTCACAGATGAGCGCCTGACTTCCTCGGTGCTCTCTTTCAGTCTTTCCCGTCTTCTCACTTACGCTCTTCTGTCATGTGGCCATCATCAGTCACTAACGACTGTTTACTGTGGCGTAATGCTCAGTCATTTGAGATGTGCTATCACAAACCCTCTCTCAAGCATGTTATTTTGGTTTCAGATGGAGAAGGCGAAGCAGAGGAGGGAGAAGGTAAATGACTGGGAATCTCGTTTTGTGGCTCTGTTGTTCTTGGATGTTCTCCCTGACATGAATCACACATCATTACTTTTATTATTAATATCAGCACAAATGGTGTAAACAGACTTCAGTGCCATAACTTGCGGGGGGAACTGGCAGAATTTGTGATTTTGTGCGGTCTCATTATTAATGTGTGGTCTGCACTAACTCATTCATACTGTCTGCTTGACTTTCTTTCATTAACAGAGGAGGAAGCAAAGCCAAAATTCAAGTAAGTAAAACCCACGGATAAGCACGTTTTAGGATAGCATGGTTATGAGTAACAAACATACGACCCATAAATAAACAAAGAGAGGACTCACACCACTGTGATCCATTTGTTACGTATCATACCAGCAGCAAGCCAGTTACGTTTTCACAACTCAATGAGGTTGCTTGATACAATCCTTCTACATCAACATCTTAAGCTCAAAAGTCACGAAGTAATTTCGTTTTTACTTTGTTTTAAAATCCAGGAAGTGCCCCCCCCCCCATATTTAAACTCAAACTGTGGACCGTCGTTCCCCTCGCTGCCAAATTTGCTCCCTTCATTAAATCTATTACAACTCGCTGCCATTTGAGTCTGTGTGATTCCTCATTGTGTATCCTGTGGCTTGTTAGAAATGTCCATTCTACCTTTTCTCAGCACAAGTTGTTTTTTAAATGTGCTTTACAAATACCTTTGTGTTGAGAGTTGCATTGACCATAAGTGGCCGTTTTGATTGTTCAGATTTAATTACTTTGATTTAATAAAAACAGTGTGCAGAAAAGCACATTTCCAGAGATCTCTAGGCTGTGCCTCTCTGCTCTGGCACTAAGAAAAGAAAATCCCAATTTCTGTCTACATATAGTGCAGTTTGTAGAAAATACAGATATGCAGCTACTTCTGAGCAGCAACAGGCAGCAACACATGCAAACACAGAGGGGACATTTGTTTGGCACATGCTTATTGTTTTTGATCCTCGTTTGACACCAACTGTCATCACAACTCAATTTCCCTGTTATTGATCTTCTTTTTTTTTAACTGAATTGTTCTTATTTAACCCACGCTTGTTAACTTAATATCTTTTCCTGCTTTTTCAGGCCATTCAGCATGCCAAACCTTATTCCCCCTAAAATCCCAGACGGCGAGAGGGTGGATTTTGATGTAAGTGACACAATACAGTACTTACTGTGCAGGGGCTTTTATATCCTGGTGTATTATGTACAGGTCTCAGGGTGGAGTAGACATGTCTTCACAGCTTTCACTCTGTATTTTTCTAGCTTTGTCTAAGCCTGCTTTTAATTTAGGACCAAAAACAAATATGTGCACCAGTATAACATAGAACTGGGTCACTGAATCCAACAGGATATACATCGCAAGAGAATGGAGAAGGACCTGATGGAGCTTCAAACTTTAATCGAGGTTCACTTCGAAAGCAGAAAGAAAGAAGAAGAAGAGCTCGTTCAGCTCAAAGAAAGGATTGTGAGTGCTCCACACTACAGCCAGTCAAATGTAAACCACTTCCCACTTCAGACATTACAGATCTGCTTTAGGATCTGTTTTGATGAGATGTGATGATCTGTTGCTCAGGAGAAGCGTCGCTCTGAGCGAGCAGAGCAGCACAGGATTCGCAGCGAGCGAGATAAAGAGCGACAGAAGCGTCTTGAGGTAGAGTCCTGTTCTACGTGCTTTAACACGGTCTATAAAGTGGCATGCGTTTCACCTCGGATCGTCTTTCTCTCGGGGTTCTAGGATGAGAGGATTCGCAAGGAGGAGGAGGAGGCCAAGAAGAGGGCAGAGGATGATGCAAAGAAAAAGAAAACCCTCACCAGCCTCCACTTTGGAGGTTACATGCAAAAGCTGGTGAGTCAGTGGAGTTTTAACAGTGGGGGTTTCCAAAAAGCTCCACTAGTAACTTTTATAACAGAAATTATTTTATTTTTAAAGACAGACAAACGGAGTGGCAAGAGGCAGACAGAGAGAGAAAAGAAGAAGAAGATCCTGAATGAAAGGCGCAAATCTCTGGACATCGAGAACATGAGTCAGGAAAGACTCAAGTAGGTTCAGACGCACAGAGCAGGACTTAGAATCTGTAGGTTTGTTCACTTACAAAGAAATGTAGTTTCATTTTAATGGAGAGAGACGAATATGAACCAAAAATTAATCAATGCACTGCCTCAACTCCCTGTGTGTATCAAGAACACGTGTCCATTACATGCAAATCATCTGATAACATTTTGGTCATGTGGAGGTTTTATTTCTGGATTTTAGTTAATATTCTGTCTCCCTCCATTAAAACAAATACTACCATTAAAAATAGAGACTCTTCATTTCTTTGTAAGTAAGCAAACAAATTCAGCAGGGCATCAAATAATTATTTCTCCCACTGCATGTTTCATTATCTCACACAATAGCTATTGCATTTTTTCTTCACGACACACAAAATTAAAATAATAAAACAATGAAAATAATTCTCGTTATAATAATTTGTTTTCCAGAGAGAAAGCTAAGGAGCTGTGGGAGTGGATCCAGCAGCTGGAGGCAGAGAAGTTTGATCTGCAGTACCAGTTCAGCAGACAGAAATATGAGGTGCGCTCAGCTAATTGAAGAAACAAAGTCACGGCATCAGTGAGACCTGGTCACAGTGTAACAAAATGTTTTCTTCATTCCAGATTAATGTGCTGAGGAACCGTGTGAGCGACCATCAGAAAACGTGAGCACAAGCTTGAAATCCCATTTTAATTAAAAGTTTAAAAACATGTAGTTACCATAGAGCGCACATATAATGTAACACAGGTGTAACAAAACAGACAGGTGAGGTTTGGGACAATAACTTGATTGGAGAGTGTCAAGCTATGTGTGTGTGAGAGCATTAGAGTCATGGGAATTTAAAACTTATAGTGAGACGGGGTTAAAAGAAAGAGAGAGGGAGTGTAACACTTTGTTAGTAACAATAACCAAAAAAAAAGTAATATAATTAACAAATAAATGCTTTAAGAGGTGAGGAGAAATCAAACAAATCATATATAATAATTAAATGAGTGATCAAGAAAAGAAAAGAGCAAGTGTGGACAAAGCAGCAGGTCACCACCGGAGAGGCCAATGAGATGAGTGAGGAGAGGCTGACTTTTAGTTGCAGCTATGAGTGCATATGTCGTGCATCTCCCTTAGAGCGACTTGACAGAGTTTTGCATGAATCCCGTCTTCTGTGATTCATGCTGGTGTTTGTGGGGGAAGCTTTTTGTTAAGAAACGACCGTCTCTGAGGCCCAAGTGGAAAAGCTTTTTGTTTTCAGACTCCCTGTAGTGTCACCAAATATTGTGTATTCACAATCTCACAGCCGCCTTGTCCTAACTCGGCGAGCTGGCTGGGTTTGGTCATCTGTCATACCTGTCAGGGATAAAGTGAAAGAGCATGATGTCACTGTTACTTTTGCACAGGGTGCAGGAAGATTTCAAAATGTAACCGTGCAACCTCGCTACGATCTGTGCCACATCAGTTGTGTCTGAATCACAAACGCTTCTGTTTTTCAACAGGTCAAAGAGGACCAAGAGAGGACTGAGGAAATAGATGCTGATGTGCTGAGTGACAAGTATTATCATCCGCCCTGTCATGCAGCCACTGCCTCAAACCAAGCCCTGGCTTTACGGCCACACCCAAGTCACACTTATCTTCTTACGGTTGCCTTAAGCACAGCTTGGGTCCAGTTTTCCAGCCTTATCTCTCACTCTACTTTTTCAGGATAATGGGGATTTAAAAGTGTAAATAAACAGTCTCACTTTAATGACTTGCTTTTTGCTCTTCCATAGTGTGCATGAGTTGCTTTGTTGGCAATGAAAAAAAGTCACGTAAGACCCGATGACAGAAAGCTTAAAGCAAAGACATCCTCTTACTGAAAGACAGGCTCTAACATGACTGGAGCTGACATGATGCTTTTTGAGCTGACGCCCAGACATCCACCCAAAGTTCACCTATGAACACACCCACACTACATTGAAAAAGAATGAATAATTTCCATTATGCATATTGCAGGTGGGAAAATCCTTCTTGTCCTGTAACTTCTCAAGTGTGTCACCAAGTTTCATATGAGAAAAACTGCTGTTTCTCAGCAAATAGGCAGATACAAGCCCAGTTATTTAGTCTGAAAATACTCAAAATATGCACAAGAAAGAACACAAAAACGCTGAAATGAGACACTGAGAATGTCTTTGTGATGGCCATGTGGTTTATAACTGGTCACAGGAGCAAAGAAAATGCACGTCATGTTTTTAACTGCTTCTCCTCAGCAAAGCAACAATGGTTTGTCATGTTGTTACTGATAACAAAAAACAAGCTCTCAACCCACCAAACAGTCTGGTGTCTCAGTTTTCCCACAAACCTCTGGGGATTCAAAGGGTGAAAAGAAAAAAACGCCTGATTTACTCAGTGACCAAAAGAGCCTTGTTGAGACCTGCCTGATCCAGGATCAGCAGAAAACAAAGGCACAGTAAGAAAGAAAAATATTATTACTCATTCACAACAGTAAATTCTGAATATTGCATTCGCTTCAGAGTGATTCACGGTTTTGAAAATCATGCATAAATTTATCACATATTTTAAAGGCTGCTGGAAAAACAACAAAAAACAAAACTCGCAATATTTTTGGCATGTTTTATTTATTCTGAGTGAAAGACAAGCCTCCTACTTATGCGCCTCACAAACACACACACACATTTCTCAAAAATATACATTCTAAGCAAATACTGACATTGATCAAATGAACCTCAATACAGCCATTTCCCAAGCAGAAAGACAGCCCCATGCCTTGTACCCTGTGGCCCTGGGAAAGCCCCATAGCTGCCTGCCACCGTGTTTCATGGCAGGTATGTTTTATGACGTGTAATGGTGGTTTTTCCAAAAGCATTTCAGTTTTACAAAAATTTTACATCTGTGTTCAATAAACAGGCAGTTCGGTTATGACGGCAGATATCCTGCAAATAACCTCTTTGTAAGCTGCTTTTAAATAAAAACAACTATTAAACATGACACGCTTGTAAAAGCAGCTCCTCTTCCCTCGACCGGTGCGCACAGTTCGTAATTCATTAAAATGCTGGTTAGAAGGCACGACCCCTTCATTGTCTCCACAACATTTATCTGAATTTGGTCAAAGAACCCTCAGAGTCAGCCAGCAAATTAACTGCTGACAGTGCTGACTGATAATTTACTGCTGGTTCAAATTTCTACACATAGTTCATGAGTGAGGCAAAGTGATGGGTGCTAGATGCTGTGTGCTACATCCCAGTCTTTCCATGTCCCTGTTCCCCACAAGAAAACAAAGCAATACTTAAAAAAGAAATATATATATAGCATTTAAAAAAAAGTGAATATTGACAAGCACTCAGTACTAAGATAGAGTCCAAAACTGAATACACGGCTAATAGCTGCTTGAAAAAGTTAGATAACCTTTGTCCTGTATATAATGAAGCTACTGCCAGCAGTCAGTTAGCTTAGTTTAGCACAAACCCTGGAAACAAGAGAAGGTAATTTACCTCCACTGTCAACAATTCTGTTTTATGTGGTTTAATGAATAATGAAGACACGGAGTTATTCTCTGAGCTTGTTTTCAGTTTACATGCTAGGCTAACGAGCTGCCAGTTGTAGCTTCTATTTCATGTACAAACAAAAGCATGATATTAATGTCAAAGAAAGCAAGTAAACACATTTAAATGTTGAACTAGTGCTTGACTCTTTAGGGTGACAGAATGTTGATAAAATATAAAAGTGCATTTGTACATTAAAAATAGCGCTTCTTTGCTAACCTTGAAAATCAAAGTACTGCTAAAGTGAATCTTTGCTTGGACCTTTTTTATGTATTCTTAGTGCATTCAACATGAAACTCTATTACCTTCACTAAAGAAAATCAAGAAATGGGGCTGTGGTGGGGATATATTATTATTCTTTTAAAAGAAACAACCTTCTTTGAATCATATTTCTCAACATACTGCAATTATACCACAAATACAGTCATATTTGTTTCTTTGATTTTTATCAGAAAGCTTTCATATTTGGCTGCTCAGAGCTCTCTCTGCATATAACTTTTAGTTATGTAGTCGTAGTTGTGTAGACACGTTTGACAGTGATGGGAATCAAGTAACATTCTGCTGCAGGTAACACTGTCAATCCACGCTGTCTGGTGTACGGGGACTTGCAACCTAAAACAAGCCAGTTTCCGTACACACTACACACACGTCTTAAAGCACTCTCAGCCTACCTACGTAGATACAGGCAAACATTTCCAAACACACAGACCACAGGATTAATTGTAAAATTAAAAGCACTCTTTCCTTTATAATATGTACAAAGCATCAATCAATGAACAGCAATTGTCAGGCTCTATCCAGATGGTATTAATAAAAAGCATCATTTTTCTCTCCTTTTTTGTTGTCTTCGTTGGAAGGGTGTGGCAACAGCAGTGTCTGAACACGTCGGTTTCTATCTGCAAGCACGGGCACAAGCACACGGGAAATGAAAAGAAAGAAAAGCGAGTGGCAAAGAGAAAAAAAGACATCTTCAGATTTCATGTTGCTTTGATCCCAACTGGTCTGAAAATGTGAGCAAATACAGCCACTCAAACTGGAATCGTACCTTTTACGGTTACTGCTGCCGATCCCGCCCGATCACTGTCCTTCGAGCTGCGAGACCACGCGGGTTATGTTGTCGTTGATGAAGGCTGATTTGGGCAACCCCATCTGTGGGTTAAATAGATTCCATCAGTTAAAGATGTTGCAGAGATGCACTAGTCCACAAACACGCGTGGTGTTTGCAACACACCCCTGCAATAATTGTGAAGCCCTCTGAACTTAGAGCGGCGAGGGGAAAAATGTTTTCTACTCATCTGTCACATTTTTTTCTTTACTAGTGACGCATTAATCTTTGACAGAAATAGTGCTGATAGTGTTAATAAGGTGAACATAGCTGCATGAATCTAAAGAAAATGTCTCATATTCCTTCGATCCTCCACCTCAGGCTTTTATTGTGGGGGCGACAGCCCCAATTTTCCACGGATTACTCCTCCCGTATGAAACCGTGAGCACTGAAAACAAGTCTACCAGGATTCCAGTCTAATGTTTCTTTATTCACTGATGTTTTGGGTGTGGCAGAAGGGAAGGGAAAGTGAAGAGTCTGAGGAGTCATGATAAACACCCATCCATTTGTCCACCAATAAAGCTGGGCCCTCCCAGCAAGGAAGTTTGAGCATGAACTAGCATGAAATGTAAAGACAATAAGCACATCACTGAAACGTCACCTCAGCTGTACCATTAGCCCATTTCTCCCTTTTCTAATTTACCTTTTTCACAGCGCTTTGCAAATTCTTGTCGTGCCATATGCTGTACAGCAGCAGCGAGGCTGCGCTGCTTCCCTTGGTAAGTTTCCTAAAAAGAAAAGAAGTCATCATCGGTCATAGAAACACGCTGAAGCTTGCCACCTCTGCAAATGATATTTAAAAAAAACACTCACTTCTCTTCACTGAGGTCAATTAGCGACCGAACAACGCAATTATTGATGACCTTCTTGCTGGTGTCACTGTTTGCTGACATCAGTCTTAGCACTGTGTTGCAAGCTGCTGCTACAGACTCGTCAGAATTTCCCAACTGATTGGGCCCACCCTGCAGGAGTTCTCCGAGCTGGGGCAAGATCTGCTTTGCTAAAAGAAAACAGCAAATCAATTGTATGTGGACTAAACTTGCATATCTGAAAACTGGATAGTCAAAGTCTTTCGTGCGCTACCATTATCCTACTTCTTACCCATGGTGCCTTGCAAACTGTCGGTCCGAGACATGTTACCCAACAAGGACAAGGCAGTGTTCTGAAGCTTCGGGTTAGAGGGCTTCAGCAGAGGTCCAAATTGACTCAGATCTCTGGACTTACTAACCAAAATTTGGCTCACAGCATCTGACCCCTGAAATGGTTACAAAGAGGAATTTATTTAATTTTTGTGTTTATTTAACACAGGGGGAAAAAGCATCAACAACACCCACAATGGAATTAAGGAAAAGGCAATTTGCTGAAAACTTTCTTAACCTCCACATATGGACATCACATTTTGGGTTATTTAGACCAAAATACGCAATTTTGCTCTACAAGGGCCTGATATCCACTTACGAGGACATTATGCTGCTGCTGTTCTATCGAAATTTTAAATGAATATCCTCATATGTGGCTCTGATTTTTCTTAGAAACAAAAATTAGGTAAAAAAAAATAAAAAAAAAATCAGGTAATCCTTTGTTTTTACATTCATCAGGTCCCAATCAGCCCAAATATCAAAGGGAAATTAAAAATGCTGCCGTGGAAGAGTTCGGGTCTAAGGAGGTTAGAAATATGAGATTTATGTCAAAGAACAGGCTCTTCTCTTCACTTCAAAATGTTTAGTAGTGTCTGTAACCATGTGCCATTTTCACACATGAACTCTAGACAGTGTTGGGAGAATCAGCTTGGGACACTGGCCTCAGCTGCTCTTTGCCTCTGAAGGAAACATCCTGTTTGGTTAAGGCCAGTGTGGAGGAGGCTGGATCGCCACTCACTGTGAACTCTCCAGACATATTCCCACACTGATACGTTATACAGAATCTGCACTAAGGAGCTGGCAGAGGAAAGTTTAAGCCAGCTGAAGCTGTTCTTAAACACTGCTGTCACCAGTTAATCTTGACTAATAACTGGAATATAGCTTTCTTCACTTTTAACACAACAAAACCACACATCGCTGTATATGGGAGAATAACTGCAAGAGGTTGAACAAGATTCACCTTTACACTGTGAGGCAGAAAAGAAAATGATAAGACGGTTTAAGAGCTCTGCACAGGACAAAGGGGAAAACAGATCCTCAGAACTGGTGCCTGAAGAGGCTTGAAAACACTTTTCAAAAGAGTTAAAGAATGATATCGATTGGAGTATGAATGTCACACAGGGCAACTTGCCATTTGTTGCATGTACAGTTTCTTTTAAAAGGATCAGAGAAACATGCATGTATATATGTATAAATATGCTCAATAGCTCATTACATTATGTTGTGACTTACACGGTTAACTAACGTGTAGATGTTTTGTGTTGTAAAACAAGTGAAATTCATCTACAAACCTGAAATACAAAGACAACTCCACCCTTTCTCACAAAACTTTCACATCTTTCCTCTTTCATAAATCAACCTGAGCTAATCCAGTTACAGAGTAACACCATAATCCTAATAATTAACTTCTTCGTACTCACGCTTCCCTTGCTGGCAGTGAGGTTCTGCAGAGCACCACAGCAGGCCTCTAGAGTGGCTTTGTTCTCGGACGATTCCAGGAGGGACAGGTAGGTTTCTATAGCTTTGGGATGGGACAACCACTTAACACCTGATGGGGGGCTAGCATCCACAGTATCAAAGGAGAACTGAGAGAAGCAGAGAAGGCAAGTTTAAATGAAAGACTCCAACAAACAAAATAGTCTACAGGCATTGTGCTTAATGCCCACCGTCTTTTGGGCCTTGCTGCTCTTAGGGCTGAAGCATCCAATTGTGGGGCTTTTCTCGTGTTGGGCATCTCTACTTGGGTTGTAGTTTATGAAACTCATGGGGGACTCTTGCTCCAGTTTGTAGGACAAGTTATGGAGGATGCATGCACAGTTCTCCAAGGACTAAAGAACAGGAGAGAGTTCACATTAAAGGTTTTATTTTCATACTTTTGTCTGTTATGACTCATAAACAGCATGGCAGACCTATCTGATGATGAACTGGACAACGGTTTTAGTGTCAGACACTAGAAAGACAGTCAGTCTGCTGACAACATATTTAGACTGCAGTAGAAAAAAATAGCTAATAACAGTCATCAATTCATACTTAATAGTAAATATAAAAGTGCTTTTTGTTTGCATGTTTCACAAAAAACACTACATACCTGTGTTTATATACTATTATGAGATCACTGTTTTACAACTGGATCAAATGGGAAGCTCTATTCAAGGTAACGCTATGTTTCTCTATGTTCTTTGTGCGATGAGATAATCTCTGCCTGCACTTTCACTAATTATGCTTTAGTTCATGAAATGAAGTCTGTGTAAACTCTGCATTAACATAAACATAGAATTAAGGACACACCCACCCCTGAAACGTCCACAAATTACAGGTACGCACAGATTCATAATAAGCATGTAATTTAGTGAGCATATGTACATTCACATGGGTATGCTTTTAAAAAACAAACATAAAGACACATTTGGAATCTGGACCGACTACATTCTGTAGGAGACGCAAGATAAATGTTGTACAACTTTGACTACTCAAGGATTCGTCACAAGATATGATTCCAAAAACAGAAAACTGCTCACTCACGCACAATTTAAACACACAAACTGGTGTGAACCAGAAAAACAATAAAGCCACAAAGACAAAGAAGGGCCCAATGATTATGAGGCTGGTGATGCCACTGATGACACTGAGATAGTGGACTCTTATAAGTACCTGGGTGTTCACCTCAACAATAAACTGGACTGGACTACAAATACAGACGTCCTGTATAAGAAGGGCCAGAGTCGACTACACCTGCTGAGGAGACTGAGGTCCTTCGGAGTCTGCAGGACTCTGTTATTTATTCTGTAGGACTCTGTTAAGGACAGTCTATGACACTGTGGTAGCATCTGCCCTTTTCTATGCAGTGGCCTGCTGGGGGAGTGGATGCACGGACAGGAGCAGGATTGACAAACTGGTGCGGAGGTCTAGCTCCGTGCTGGGATGTCCCCTGGAGTCTGTGGAGGTGGTTGGCGAGAGGAGGATGTTAGTAAAGCTGACATCCATCATGAACAACCCACATCACCCACTGCATGAGTATGTGAGTGGGCTGAGCAGCTCCTTTAGTCAGAGACTGAAACACCCTCGCTGCAGGAAGGAGCGCTTTCACAGATCATTCATCCCAACAGCAGTTAGACTCCATAACTCCTCAATCACGATGTCATAAGTCACTGGACACTGTGAACATCCACGGTCACCACTTCATGCATAATGGACCCTCCATGTATATGTATACATATGTATATTTAGTGTGTACATGTGTGTATCTATAAATAGGAATAGTAGTGGTACAATAGTTATGTCAAGCTATATAGTTTATGTCTTGCATATTTCCAACCATATCCATAATCACATACTGTGTGTGCTGTATGTAGTGTATTATCTTACTTTTTTTTCATTGATTGCACTTATTTGTATTTTTGTATTTTCTTCTGATATCTGTACCTGAGCTGAGGTGATGCAAAAATTTCCCTGTTGTGGGATCAATAAAGTCTTATCTTATCTCTTATCTTCAATACCGATTAGCTCTACAAGCAGAACTGAAAGACAGTTTACAATGACAAAAACAATATAATCAATATATCAACAAAGACTAATAACCAATTTGCTAAATTATCATTAATCGGTTACTGGTTAACTTTCTGTCACTGATGTCTCTGAAAAATCAATTAACTGTTTCAGCTCTACTGATTTTACTGATGCGATGACGACAGCAGACAAAACAAACTCTCCATTCTGGCCACACGGCCCGATTGTGTACTGTTATATGGGAATCATTAGACTACCAGTGAAAAAGTTATGAATACTTGTAACTGATGGGAAAAGGTTGAATTGTTGGTGATAAAAGAGTTAACTGTGTGTTTAAGTGGTTACCGAGTCATTGGGGTTTTGCTCTGCCACACAGGACTTCATGTAACTCATGAGGGAGTCGATAAGGCCAGGACAGCTTCTCATTGCCTGCCTCTGTCCACCCAGACCAGAGCTCAAGTTCCTGCAACCACCATGAAATCATCATTGCAGCGTGTACATACATATAAATATACACACGTGATCCCTTAAATTAAGTGAAAACAGATGGTATAACATATATAAATCCCTTTTATAGCCACTGTATAA
This sequence comes from Simochromis diagramma, assembly GCF_900408965.1. Classification (NCBI taxonomy): domain Eukaryota; kingdom Metazoa; phylum Chordata; class Actinopteri; order Cichliformes; family Cichlidae; genus Simochromis; species Simochromis diagramma. Next base: position 1,154,067 of record NW_024387152.1, on the reverse strand, counting down.
AAGATATTAACTGACTGATCGCTGTCATTACAAATCCTTGACAAAGACTTATTCTTACCGCAGGCACCCTGTGGCAGAGCTGAAGACAGAGGGGTCAATGTAGCTACTCGGACCGGTGTCTGACAAGCTTGTGTAAGGCACCACCACACGTTCAGTCAGGGCGGGCAGTGCTGTAGCTGCAAGCTCTTCCTTCAGCTCGTTGGCAGAGGACAGGTTCCACAGCAGGCCTATAATATGGCAACCAAAGGAGAGTACATGCAACCGGTGTTTAGTTTTGTTTAAAGCCAGACAGTCCATGTGTTTTTCTGGGCATTTCATCCATCATCAAATCGGTTCGCTCTATTTCACTTCTTTTTTTGTTTTTTTTTTGCATTTGTCTGTATTATTACTGGAATCACTACTACCTCATTTCTGTTTCTATATGATATGTCAGTGTCTTCTATCTCAGTCAAAGTTCCTACCGGTAATTTGTTTCTGGGTCTCAGTAGAATCTGTTTCCTTTAGCAGCTGAAGGGCCTTCGCTATACCACCACAGCGCTGAACCTCCAGTTTGTTATTTTGGTTCTTGAACACCAGGTTCCTCAGAGCTCCAGCAGCAACCTGGCACACCTGAGGATTGCCGCTTCTCAGCAGGGCCACCAGAGTAGGAATGCCCCCGAGTTGGAAAACCTGCAACACAGAAATACAAAGCGGAGAGGTGGAGAGAATTTTTTAATGTGATATGAAAGCAAAAGCAGTTACAAGCTCATTACTTATTAATTAGTAGTATGCAAATCATGCATTAGCATTGCTTATAGTCACCTATTTTCAGAAACTAATAGATGCTCATGCATTTTTATTTAAAGTGCATCACACGTGTGCATAAGCTTTGCGTATGGGAACATGAGAGGATCATATTTTTTTAAGTAAATAAAGTACCAGGATGTTCTCTCTAATAACTTCTGGCCTGATGATGCAAATCAATAAAAACTGAAGTGAATTGTTTTCTTAAAAAGCCTCATTACTCTCAAAACCAACTAAAACTAAACTGAATTAAAAACAGAAAGTCAAGATATAATAAAAATAATAGCTAATTAAAAAATAAATAACTATAATAACTCTGTACTATACAGAGTGCGTGTTTCTCTTCACAATAAGCATGTACAGTAATCTTCTGTGTGCCCGCTCGGACCTCTGATTTGGCAGACTCGTCGGTGTAGGTGGTGTGTTGGATGAAAGTTGCTCCCCACTGCTGGTAACTTTCCTCACTGCTACCCAAAAACTCTACAGCCTCCTTTAGGGTCAGGTCTGGATGGTTCATCCTGGAGAAACACACCCAGGAATGTAGGCAAGGGTAGGAAATTAGAAAAGAAATACGCTCTTCTGAGTTTAGTAAACAGTCTGGATTTAATTTCAAGTTTTAAAATATATATTAAGCTACATTTTAATGCCAGAATAAAGGTGACCTTACATTGATTTACTCTCCATTTTGATGGTACCCATCTTGCCCTCATGTTGAGACTGGGTGGAGGGCATCCGGACTATGCGCGACTGGCTGCTGGTGATCGCATTACCGTTAGTCACTGATGAAACACTGTGTCTGTTTGTTCGAGTTTGAAAGGTGCTTTGGCCCTGTGCCATCTGTCCTTTTATTGTCTAGAAAGCAACAAAAAATAGTTTAGAACATTTTGTTGGTACTTCTATGTGAACTACGCAGAACAGAAAAAATGTAAAACACAAAATGATCACCATGCCAGGTCCAGTGGCAGGAGAAAAAGGTGGAGCCAAGGCAGGGTCACTCTTACTGGGTTTTATCCCATTGGGAGCCTTTGGCCAGGTGGAGGCACTGATATTCTCTTCCCAAACACCGGAGGTACTCATATATCTTCCTCCAGAATTTCTAGTGGATAGAGTACGACTCGTCTGCATTGTCAAAAGAGAGAGATTTACTTACTGTCCAAGCAACATTTGCATCGTTGGTTTTCCAAAAGTACAGAGATACAAATGACACATTGCAAAACTCCACAACATCTTAACTTCAAGGCTTCTCTGTAAGGTAAGTAACCTGGTTTCCCACAAGAACAGTTTTCAAAGATCCCCGGAAACCCAAAACAGGAAAATTTCAACTGACACAAAGCCTGCGTGCCACTTCCTATCCTCCTTTTTCTCGGTTTACACTCAGGAAACCTGTAGAATAAAGCAAACGACCATACGTGCTAATGTAACAAAATATCCGTCATTTGAGACTAACCCAAGCCATTTCTGTTCTAAGACTGATGATACATTGGAGCAAACAGAGGAGCTTTGTGTGCACAAGTGAGACTGAGCACCTGCTAAACCTGTATTCACGATCTTGATGTAATTGCCAGCTTAATCTCATAATTGTGCATCATTTAAGAGTGCAAAATTAAAAGGATAATAAATGAAATCTATGAAGTGTGTGCATGGGCACGACAGTGTGTGCGTTTGTTCACATGTAAAACACACTTGACGAGCTTTCCCATAAAGTAAGGACCCAACATGTCTCACTAATGCTTTACTGATTAGTCATGCACCAAATTAAATGCTCGCCTCCTATTGGCTTGAAAAAAAAAAATACAGAAAGGAGGAAATGAAAAACCTCGCCTTTACACGACCACAAAACCAAACAGCCTCAGCTCACTCTTTTGAATCGCAGAGTTTATTATGAAGGAGGACCTGCTACAGGTGAAGCAGGCGCTCCGGATACACACATGAGTTTTCTTATTGGTCTTTAGCTCGTTCCTGTTCCTAACTGGACTGGTTGCTGAGTTACCATCCATACGTCAGCCATGATAGCAGGCAGTAAAAACATGGTGAAAGAAAGATATGCCAACAGTACACTTGATAAGAGAAGATAGTGTGTTTATTCTCACAGTGCTCCCTTCATGCAGCTACAGCCTGAGTGAGCCACGAGAACCTTTCATACACAGGACAATGTGGACAAATGCAAACTCAGCACGTCCAGAATACAGAGACAAACAGTACAATGCTTCTATTCTGGCACTAGACTAATAAAAAAATGGCTTTATTGTTTTCTGTTACGAGGAGAGATTATACCTGGGATTAACACAGATTTACTGTATGTGGTGTTGCCAGAAAGAAGCCGTATCAAACAGCACAGGTATTATTATTATAGTCGAGTGGTGCAGAGTTATAACAGGTTAGCCAACTTATCTGGAAAAAAACAGCAAAGAAATTGGGGAAAAAAAGGGTAAATGGGCTGCTTCTTATGTGGGACTTTTCTACTCGCAAAGCGCTTTATATAACACACCTCCTTCACCCATTCATACAAGGACTTTATTCTACACCTATCTAAAACTTACACACTTTCATGCTCCGATGAACACATCAGAGAGCAACTTTGGGTTCACCATACTGCCAAACAACACTGAACCCCACGCAGACTAAAAACTGGAGCAGTCAGGCATCGAACCTGCGCCCTTAAAATGAGCAGATTGAGCTCCTAAGCGGCTACAACCACCAACAGAACTGTAAAAGCCCAGTTCAAGTCCCATCAAACTGAGACCGAGGTGGCTCCCGAGATACAGAAAAAAAGTTGTTATCTGCATCAAAGACATTAACGGTATATCTTTGTGGCCCGTCCGTCCACTGCGTGCAAGGTTGCAACTTAATGGGCACGACTGTTTCGTGATAATATGGTAATCCATAGATGACAAATTCAGCTAATAAAGATGTGAGAACTGCACAAACACAAAAACTGTGAGTAATTCAGTTTGTTATACTTTCTTCTGGGTTTTCTTTTTATAAAGACATAAATAATTGTATTCGTAAGCCGTCTCATTCAAGCAGTGCTTGTAAATGCTGCACTAGACAACACGTTGTATTCCAACTGCTGGATACAATTTCTTCACTAAGTAACTTTGTGTTATTTTTGTTCTGTGGATTATTTGGAAACGACCTTGCGACATAAGTGTTTCATGATGTGATGATTATGAGTCTTCATCAGCAAGAGCACATCACCACACTCTCGCCGCATTCCTCAACTCACTGTCAGATCAAATCAGGACAACACGCAGCAAACAAATATTAACACACACACACCAAGAACGATGAGCATTACACTTAGCTATGGAATTTCAAATAGTTCGGTATTGTAAATGAGTTGTTTCACCCCGACTGCTCCTGGCAAGACTCACAGAACGACATTCAAAAACAACAGATTCACAGCAGCGCTGTGCTGCGCAAAAATACACTCCGGTTTGTGAGAAGAAAAACGAACGAGCAGAAAACGTGCATATTTTTTTCAGGGTTTTCGGTACAAGAGAACATTGTATCGGCTGAGATGACCTCAGGCATGAACACCAGGAGACCCGTGTAGCTACAGAGTCGTCAGCCAGTATCATCATTTCCTAAAACAATGTCGGAAATCACCAGTGACTGAGCGCGCCCTCCCGTTTGGTGTCAACACTAACATATGGACTAATAGGCATCCTCCTTGAATTTAAGATTGCATCCAATTGCTCCATCAACCCTAAATTTCTCACAGTTGAGTTTCAAAACATAAACCCCCTCATTTTGAAGGGTGGGGCACAGAAATGCCACACACACAAATACACCCCGACTTGTAAACGCACACATTGGAAATGGGCAGACATTTGGGGAAGCATCTATTTTGTTTTTTGCTTTTCTTGTCGAGAATTACAAGATAAACAGATATATGCAAGATTGTTTTTGGTTAAAGAAGCTGGAAACCAAAAGGCATTTAGTTTAGCAAGAATTCAGCAGTGTGTCTTTAACATGATGCAGATTTAGTCATATTATTGGCTCTGATAAGCATGAGCAAAGATCTCTAGTGAAAGAGAGACACATTTTACAGGAAGAGCATCTGGTTTAAAAAAATAAAATAAAATCAGCTCTCAATCAAATATGCAGATCCATCTGTTGTGGCAGCCACCTTGCTAAAAAGGGAAGCAGCCAAATTAATTTGTTTCTGTGTGAACATAATGAGCAAAAATAAACATGTTGAGCATAAGCAGTGAAGTGCCTCGTCTGTTGCTGGGAAAGGTTTGTGCGCTGCTGTAATTACCTCCTTCGTGGTGCCAGCAGACATAGTGGATTTGCCGCGGAAGGTGCCATTTGCTTTGGATGGAGAATATCTGAACGAGGCGAAATCTGTTTGTTTTGTGAAAGACGGCAGAGGTGGACCTGTTTAAAAAAAGAAAGATATGAGACACACACACTTTTACAAAATAATAATAATAATAATAATAATAATTTGTATGTATGTATGTATGTATGTATGTATGTATGTATGTATGACAAAAAGCAGAAACTTGAACCCACCCCCCCCCCCCCACACACACACACACACACAATCACTGAGTGTCACACGGAGGCTACAGGTGAACACGTCCTTTTAGATAACAGCAAACAACAACTGAAGGTAATTAAGATCCTAGAAGTAACTCAACATTACAAAGCAGCTGCACACTGAAGAAGGCAACCTGATAACCGGAGGTGCGTCCGCAACTCCGGCTTTGATTTCTCCCCATTTACAATCGAGTGTTTGTTAAAGGGTAAAATCTTCCTACAGCCCAGTTTCAACCCATTTTCAGAAGAAATTCTTACGTCAACAATCGTCGTTACGCCTTTCTCACGCCTGCTGGAACTTGCTAGTGTCACCCGGCGGGTCTTTTTTTCTTTTCTTTTCTTTTTAAACAAAACTGTCACTTTGATACCAAAAAGCCTCGAAACATATTTGAACCGCCTACTTTTCAACCTACAACTTAGATGCGCCTGTGAAGTTATACAAAAATAAGGAAAGAAATAAAAAGGAAAGGATAACGTGGCACATTTTAAAAAAGCACGTCGAGCCCGTTAAGCGGTGCTACTTTAATGGAAGTTGTGTGACGCATCTTACCCAGGTAACACAACGCTCAGTTTACGAGCCCCACAGACACGTTGGGTTTTGTTTTATTGTTTTATTATAGTTGTAGAAACTTATTTCCATACTTGTAGGAGAAGGAGCTCTGACACTCTTGCCGCGTTTGGACTTGCTCCTCTTAATGCTGTGGACCTGGTCCAGCACGCGCTGCTGTCCCGACCGCAACTTGTTGTCGGAGGGCAGCGCGAGCGAAGTATCCTCCGCGACCCCGATGGTTGTCGCTGATCGCAGCGGCTCCGGAGCCATCATCTTCCCAACTCGGCGCCCCTCTTGTGAACGGATCGACAGAACAGGCTTCCAGAGAAGCGCAGGCCCGGAGGGAAAAGAAAAAGTGCACCGACAGCTGTAACGGCCGCGCTAAGTATGCAGATTGGTTGTAGTTGTTCTCGGAGCAGTGGCGGTATAACTCCACCCTGGGAACCGCGCCCGGTCGGGAGAGTTCACAGAAAGGTGTGGTGTGCAAGGAGGAGCCGAGAAAGGCAGGAGTTCCACTGCGCAGTACTCGGTATACGTGCAGGGGGGGGAAGCGCTAATGTTGCTCTTCTTAAAATTGAAAATAGAGAATTAAAAACCAAACAAACAACCGTACAGGAGCATGTTCAGCCTGTTTAGCGTTGCAACTGCCACTCGAGGAAATGTTGTCTGTCTTGCATCGTGTCAAGGAACTATGATAAACCCTGTAGGAAAAAGAAATGCTTATAACCAGGCTGAGTCTCCACCAGCACGAAAACATTAGTGTTTCATCCTGAAACGTTTTTCATTTTTCTCCATGTCTGATGACAGCAAACAAGAAGCAAACCTCCTCCAAGACAGCAACGTCGCTTTTAAACGTACTTCAACATGTTTTTAGTTCAATAAAAAAAAGTGCAGAATTTTGTTGCCCTGTTAAAGGCTTTTTAAATACACTTGACATCATTTTGAGTATTATTTAATTTCATTGTGTAGCATAATTCGTTTAAATGTTTAGTAACAACTATCAGGTTTAAACAGTTTTTATTAAGTAGTTCTCTCTCTCTCTCTCTCTCACACACACAAATTTACCTTGAAGGAAAGGTCAGAGGTCAAATGTGCCATTATTTTATATCTTTAAATGGTACTTTGTATGCTAAAAATCCAAACCACATAGTCACAGTTTCTAAGTTATAAGGCTTTTTGTAAGTTTTCGATCAATAAATCAAGCTGACCAGGATATAAGCCAAATTTCAGCAGATGGTTAACACGACATCCCCATGAAGTTTTATCAGAAAGTAATAATCAGAATCAGCATACTAAAACTTGAGATTGACGTGCATGCATGCAAACAGTACTGAAAACATAACCTCTTCGGTGGAGGCAAAAATGAAATATTCCTGTTTCGAAGTTCAGATCAAACGGATTGCAAATATTACAGCTGTCATACATTTGGATGCACTGCATTTCAGATGAAAACCCTCTTTACTGGACTAGATCTGATAGTTATAGCTATTCTCAGATTAACAGGCTTTTCTGCATACAAAACATGATAGAATCTTTTTTTTTTTTTTTGCCTGTCCTGTTTGGTTCTTTTGCATCAGAATTATTGTCTAAAGGTGAAGAAAGATGCCCAACGGATTTACTTTACCAAATGGACCATCCCAGCCTTGCCGTAATGGTCCATTTGATTCACCTTTTATTGTTTATTTTATTTATTTTTTTATTTTCACCTGCTGGATACGGGACAGACTTGAATGAGGAAAAGAGAAGGGAGAAAGGAAGAGGGGGAAAAACAGTGGAGAAGAGGGACGGGGATAAAGGGCAAAAAACCAAAAACCAACTAAATAAGCAGACAAAAAAAACACATATCAATCACCTGGATCACCTGTTGAGAAAGAAAAAAGAAAACAAGCAGAAGAAAACGAGAGAAATACAATAAACATCATCACGATGATATATGTGAATATAACAGTAAATACTAAATATTAAACATTATTGTGCAGCACGTAATATCGACAGCGCACAGTGTGCTTTGAGGTAGGAGCCAAAAAGGGTGTAGTTTGTGGGTGTGATCACCCGTGTGTACACCTGTGAGCATGAACGCGCTTGTTTTTAAAAGGTTCCTTCATGTAATGATCTGCTAGAGGGTGTGGGGGGGCCACAGCCCCGTCCTCCAGGGCATGAAGCAGGTATGGAGGAGATCAAGACTCCAGACATCCAGAGGCCCCCAGAACACATGAGACCAAGGAAGACCAACAGAGGGGCCGCGCCACTGTCCCAGAAAGAGCTGAGGAGAGTCCCAGATGAGGGCTCACTCAGCAGCCGCGGAGCAGAAGCCAGGGGGGGTTGCAGTGACGTGCCCGTGAGCTCCGCCGGCAGCCAGCTGCGCCAGAGTGACCGAGCCCCAGGCTGAGAGGCCGGGGGCACCCCACCTCCGAAGTGGCCCGAGCGAGCCCCAGGCTCCAGGCTCCAACAAGCAGCCGCCAAGGAGTGAGCCGGTGTGTACCTGGACGCCCACCCTGGACACAAAGAACCACCAACGCACCGACACCTGAGGGCGTCTGCCACCGGCAGGGGAAGTGGTGGTGGGGGGAGATAGGCCTCCAAACCTTGGAGGGCCTGAGATGTCCACATGATAGAATCTTAACAAACACAAACCTTTTCGAGTTCACACATGTAATTGTAAACTTTAACACATTTTGTGCAATTTATGCAATAAATTATCAATTATCTGAAAAGGGCATTGCTTTGTGTAGTCACATGCAGGGCTTTTTCTTCTTTAATAGCTTTTCATGTGGTAGTGCAGATGTTAATAATAATAATAATAATAAGTGTTGGTCAGTGATAATGAGGAGCATATGAATAAATAAATAAACAGGGTGGTGTTGTGGGGCTAAACTTGGATTTTTTTCAGTAATAATGTTTTATTTAATTGCACCATTAAAAAAAAAAAAAAAACACTGCAAAAATAATTGGGAAAGGATAAGAAGGAAGAGTCAATAAAGAGATACCCAGAAGCAAACTTCTAAGATAATGGAAAAACTACAGGGAGTGGGGGGTGGGGGAGTAATAATATGAGCACATGCTCGCTGCATAACCGGATTGTTATGGCGAAGTTTCTGCAGGTAACATTTTCCCACCACGCCCTTCAGTTGTACAGTGCAATTGCAGTAAATTCTTGCAGTGTGTGTCATGTGCTTGTATTGAATGAATGTGAATGTATTCATGAGGAAAACGGTAACCCACTAAAATAAGCTTCCAAAGTATTTGAGCCAAGAAAGAAAGTGGGAGGGACATTAGTTGAAGTTTTATTTGATAACCTGATCAGGTAAAACTACCATTTGAAAAAAATTGACACCAGGATTTTTTTTAAAGTGCTGGGGAGTTCTGCGTGAAACCAAAGCCCCCCCACTGCTTCTCCATAAACGAGCAATTAAGTGTCTTCACTGCAAATATAAAATGACCCCTTGTTAACCAAGATGACAATCTTAGTTGTCAGGGCCACACCCAGGCTTTGCTTATGCTGTCACTGTCACTGGTGGGGTGGTTGTCATGGCGACAGGTGAGCTGAGTAACGTCTGGGAGAAAAAACTCAGAAGTGTGTTAGAGACAAGTTGTTCATTACCATGACAAACTTACAGTAACATCCGACTTTGCCACATTTGTCCACCTAGGACAGCATTTACCCATGTGCGGCATTCACTGCATTTTATTATTATCATCAATTATAACAAGAATTGTTTTTGTGTTTTTACTCAAGACACCAATCCCAGAAAATAAAGAGCACAAAGTAAGCACCGTTCACCGTCTATTTATAGTCTGGCTACAGACAGAAAGTGTGTGAAGTTAAAGCTCTATAAACTTACTCATCACTTTCCTATATACACCTTGGAAGGCTGCCAAAGCACATACAGACAGGTGACTGCACTGAACGTCTGCCGTGAGCAATCTGGCGGCTGTGTCCCAGTGCATTGTGGTTCCACTTGTGTCCTTATTGCACCATTACCGTAAGTCCACACAAAGCTTATCAATTGTTAGAAATTCAGCAGTGATAAGGGTGCTTGTTATCAGCACCCATGTGGCACACGGATAGCTTGATATGTACAAGACAGATGGGATTCGTCTCCTTTGCAGCCACGAGACTTCAGCCCGACTGAACCTCTGTGAGACATTTTGCACCAACGTGTTAAACAGTTCTATGAAACACTTACTGCAGCAAGCGGCGGTGCATCGCCTTACTGAGGTTTACCATGTTAGCTTTCATTTGTCTGTACATTAGTCTGTTGGCGTGACTTGGATTTATCGAGTGGATTAACAGACTGGACAGCCCACGCAGGAGGTGTGACTGAATTTCAAATTGACAGCTATACACGTGACTTCAGGTCAGCTCTGGTATTTGAAGACGTGATTTGTCTTATAGATAATGAACCCTCCCCTCATGTTAGTGTTAACTGACAAACTGCAGTAATTAAAACCAGACAATTACACACATCTGCACTTTTGAGCCATGATTATCTGAGACAGCAGTGCTTTGCAATATTTAGGCAATATGACTGCAGCACAGAGGGGTTACGTAAACGTAATTCCAGTGTCATGCAACTATGTGGGAGTGTTGGTTGCAAGCGTAAGTGAAAAAGTTGTGGGACAAAACTGATATGCAAGTGCGTTGTAAAAGCCTGCTATACTTTGGATGCTCGTTTAAACATTTACATTTGAGCAAAGGGCGCCATCTAGTAGGGCAAACGACACACTGCAATCTCTGTGTCAACGCTGTCATGAGCATAGAAGCGACTCAAACTGTGCCTAGTTGTTAAAACACCAGGGAAACTGAGGGATATACGAGTGCCTTTCATATAGCAGCCATGCTCTGCATCCGTGAAACTAAGTCAGGCTTTGTCAGCCTGCATGGAAAGGAGGACAAAAAACAAAACAACCCCCCCAAAAAAAACAAAAAAAAACACACAAACAGCCCCCGTACTCTCAGACAAACCTTGTCGTATTGCTTATGCTCATATTTCCTTATTTTTGAAAGAAAAAAAGTGTCTTATTAATTCCTACACTACATTTAACAAATGTTTTATGTCCCAACAGTGAAAAGCTCCATTCTAATTTAAATTAGGTGCGACCACTTAATTAGGTACACCTGTTCAACTGACCGTTTACCCAGATTATAATTCAGCCAATTAAATGGCAGGAACTCAGAGCAATTAGGCACGTGGACATGATCAACCAGAATATATAAATTAGGAACAGTGGATTAAAAATGATATTTACCATTTGTTATTTTCAGACCCAGGAAGGCTCGTTTCCTCTCTCATCTGTCTAAACGTTATGATCAAGACACCAACGCGTAACTTTACAGGTACAGCGTATAGCCAGTTTTAATTCACTGAGCAGGCAGGAGTGACGAGGCACAGCCAAACAGTACACGCAATTATAAAATAAAACACTTTTGGCTGACCACACAGTGAGTATTAAAATATGATCTTATGTTTTTTAAAAAAAAAGAAAAAATAGAGCCAGCTAGCTCTTAGTGTCATGATAGAAAGTCAAATGACAAATTCTCTTCGGCACAGGCAAAGATAATCCTGCACAGAGAGGCCATGACAGTGTAATACGAAGTAAAAAATGTGAGGTTTACTAAAGAAAGAGAAAAGCCAAATGTACCAATAATCCAACACATTACATAGAATAAAAGAAAAAAGTGTCAGCTGGATAGTCGTTAGTGTTATCAGGTAAAATCTATCCCAGTGCACTGCTGGCGACCTTAATGAGGTCTGTACCATACCATTGTTTGCATATGAAAACAGATAGACCCCGAACACCCGTCCTTTAACATTTTTAGAGTAACACTTTTTTGCTTTGCTGGTGAAATACAAAAAGAAAGAAAAAAAGTTCATCTTTACAAAAATGGACTATTTACCTTAGGTTTGGCTTACAAACAGTACCGTTACAAGCGTAGTGTACGTGTCCTATACATCAGTGCTCCTCAGCTTAAGGCTTTAGAAATCAAAGCACATTCTTATCCCAACTCGCATGGAGGTAGAAGTACTGCAGCAAGCCCACACAGTCAAAGTAAAAATAGTTGCACGTCCACGGACAATGGAGGTGATTCTGTCGTTAAAAATGCTGCAAAGAGCAAAACGTGAACTTAGTCTGAAACTGTCTGAATTCTTCTGTTGTTTAAAACGACAAGTGAGGCAGTCGAAAACACGTCCTCCACTGGAAACCTTTACAAAGAGAAAGCAAATACTCCTAAAATGATCTCCCTCTTTACACTTTGACACAACATCAAATATAAATACAACATGCTCTTCTTTACATGAGGCTCACTTATACTTTATGCAGTATCCTTGGACCTTCGATTGAGCTGACTGAAGTCCACGATTTCATACTAAACAGGTAACAGAGGCTATTCCAATGTAGACTCATTCAAACTGTACCTCGCAGAGCTACTGCAGTCTGTAAAAGTAATAGTGTTTGTGGCAGGTTACATGAACGATGAATATTTGTTTTCATAGATTATATTCAAACTCATCTCACATCAGTCACACCTGTGATGCAAATGCAAAGATCCACTTGTAGTGCATCACACAGTTTTCCATTGTTGATCAAAGGATTGCATGTTAAACTTGATTCACTTTAAAAGGTTTTTTCAATTTCCAATTAGGAAAAAAAGGAGTATCTAATGTATATAAGACCTTTGTGTTTGCCGACTCTTTTGGTTTAAGCAGAGGGATGCTGTTATATGATCATACATCATACATGTTCCAGCAATGGGAAACCATAAACAACAGGCGTGACTACAGTGTGATGGTTGGTCTGTTGAAACACGTGTGTTTAGAATAGAGGAGCAATTCTGAGTGTTCAGCTGGAAATAGTGTTTATGGTGTGAGTATCAAAAAGTCCGTGAAGAGTCTCTGCATGTGCACAACATGCTGCTAGTCATTAACTAGTCGATAAACATGGTACTGCGCTCCATGTTCGCTTGTGGACACTTCAAACACAAAGGCGATGCACAGCAGAGTCTCCTGAGTTTCTCTGTTGGACACCACCTAGCAAAGACAAATAAAGACAAGAAAGGCACTGAGGGGGAGAAAGTACATTTGTCAACGTGCAGCAAAACCTTTTCAAATTCAGTTCATTACATTAAGAAGGTGCAAAAATACCTTTGCGCACAGTTAGGCCTATAATTTGTTTTTGGGGTTTTTTTTGCCTCTGGACACCACCACAGTGGATTTAAAAATAAATAAAATCAATCAATTAATAAATATGTGACCAAACTGCAAGCTTTAATTCAAGGGTTTTTACAGACATTTTGGAATAACCCACTCGCACCCATTTTTATATTTCTATTATTATTTTTATATTTCTATTTCTATATTTAGTTCAAAATGAATTGCACAAATATCTAAGATCTCACCTCATTTATGAATATCTAAGAATTGGTATTAATACTTTGATTAAAATCATTTGCAGTGAATGACTGCCTGAAGCCCAAAACTCATGAGCATCACCAAATGCTGTTTACTTGCTGACATGCTGCACTAGGTTTCAGCTGCTGTTGTTTTGAGAGTCAGTGAAGTTTTTCAGTAGACTTGGAGGAGATCAGGTCAAGATATGTTATGGTTCAGATTATAAGATGTTAATCTTGGTTCCACCCTGAGAGAGCCAGACTCTCTAAAGCTTTCTGGTCTAATCTGTCATAAGCATGCAGTTAGGTCTGTCAATATTTGGCTGGTACACTCCTTTTTAACAATGTACCAGATTACTGATTTAGCCACTCCCCCCCCCAGTGCAATAAAGGCCTCTCGCACTTACACTGACATGTCTTTAGGCCTCATGTTTAAAAACACAGTGAAAACTATAAATTACAAATTAATCACTTCTAGGTCTTTAATTTACGATGTAAAAGTGTATCGAGGCGACTTGTTGTGATTTGGCAGCATAGAAATAAAACTGAAGTGAAACTGAGCACTTTGAATGGACTCAGTGTCAAATCATGTCTGCTTACTTTGTCATGAAAGGACCATGGCAGTCAGTTGAGGCCTGTTCCTCACCTATTTCATTATTATCATAAAGGTTGACCTCTGATCTTGAGGTCAAGGTCACTGGTGTTGAAACTCATCTGCCATTTTTAGTAGAGACACCTATACTATGAATGTGTGAATCCTACATCACCTTGTTCTCAAGTTATCATATTCACAAGATTTTCAGCATCGAGCCCAATTTAAAATCCACTATGTCGATGTAAATGTGCAAAGCTACAAAAAAAGTGTACAATACAGAAAATGTACAGTTGGTTGTAACCCCCCTCGTGCCGTTTTCATGAATTCTTAAAGTTCAGTTTAACAATCGTTTTTAAATGATGCCGAAGGATATTTATCCACATTATAGTTTATATGAATTATTAACCAAATCTTGCCTCACACTATGAACTCACCAAAGCACGTTTATAAACAGTGTATGGTTTTGTATTGGTGGTCAGATTACCCACACACACCTGTAGAATGGTGAAGTTCTCCAGAACACTGTTCATCATGTACTTCTCCGGCAGGTGTTTGAGTTTGTGGATGAAGTTGATCATATATTCACACATGGGTGAGCGATGGATGCGGAACATGTACTTTCCTCCTTCCAGATGTGCATATTCAGTCTGGTTAGGAGAAATCCACATGCGTTATTTGCAGTTAAAACACATGCAGGTGGGGTCTAATGTAAAATATATTTGAGTATGTGTACATATATTCAATAAATAAGATCCATTATTAAAATGTGTGAATAATTTTCTCACCTCAACCTTTTCCACCACCTGTTTACCAAAGGAGCAGACCTTTGTTGAAACACTGATAGTGATGTTTTCTGTTCCGCTGTACTGGCTGCTCACGCCGTAAAATGCGCCAGAACCTTCCTCGATGTCACTGCTCAGGTCCGCCTAAAACAAGGAGAATGAGATGGACACAGAATGAGTGCGATAAAAAAGAAAGGGGTAGAAGAAAACAAATGAAGACGTCACCACCAAAGACTATAACTGTAGTGTTTAATACTCATTCCTGCAACTACTCTTTGCAACAGTAAGACACGTTACATGGACCGAGCTAGAAACTATCCAAGAACTTGTGTTTGATTTGCTGAATAATAATAATGCAACTAAAAACACTTGTTTAAGAACAAAAAAGTGAAAAAGTCATTTCCTGCATAATTTCTAGTGTTACACTGGCTTTGCTTCCCCCGTGTGGTGTAGCAGGTTATTACCTCACACTGCAAAATGAACTCTACAAAAGACCCAATTTTTTGTTTAACAAAGTGAAAGTAATCTAGTGTAAACACTTAAGCATGTTAGTGCGCATGTCCTAAACGCCAGCTCAGTTTTTGAGATTAGAACTTGCTGACTTTCTTTGCTAAAATGGTTTAGTGTTGTTGGTTACGTACCCAGAACTTGACAAGAAAGAATGCATTGTGTGGCCCTTTTTCGTAAAGCTCTTTCAGGCCTCCTTTCTTCTCAGAGAACTTGTCGTAAATCTGCCTCACGTCTATGGACTCCAACACTGGGTCACTGTAGCCAGGGTTTGATGGGCCAATGTGCACGAACAGATGTTTATGCTGTAGAAGGGAAGGAGAAATAAGTCCAAGAGGGTAAAAAGAAAGAAAATGTTTATATTGAGGACTCTTGCTTCAAAAGGTTCTGGCTGTCTGTACCGTCTCTCTGTCTCGTTGAGTCTCCATGAAAGCAGAGTACTCCAGTAGCCGTAGTTTTGCAGAGGCAATGGTTCTGTCTTGCCATACAGGAGCTGCTATAGCTGCAGGTCGAGGGGGTGGCAAGGCCTCATAACCTGTTTAACATTTAAAACTGTGAAACAATTCAAATAACAATATTTATTTAAAAAAAAAAAAAAAAATGTGCAAATCAAGTTCACACTTACTGATAGGTGCAGGGACGGGGGCTGGGAGTGTAGTGTACGGCGGCTGTGCAAAGGGCTTGATGCTGTAAAAACGAAACAGAAGAAATAACCCCAAAAATGAGTAAATGTACCTGCTTACGCAAGAAAGTTTGATTTTCAAGACAGAAAACTAAGGTATGTGCCAGCTATACTTACTCCTGAGAATGCCCAGGCTGTCCTGGCATAGGGCCGGGCCAAAACTACACAAAGAAGAAACAGATTGAGTAAAACGATTTGCTCACGTTTACCCCGAAAAGTAGAAAACAACAGATGTGTGTGTCAGTGTTAGCGTCTCACTCTGACTGGTGGGGGAAAGGGAGTCTGGGGTTTCATTACACTCGCAGAGACGATCTGAGCTGATGAGAGATTGGCCACCGTCTGCAGCGCCTTGTCCTTCGAGACCTGGTCCTGAATGACAAAGACAAAGTAAAACACAATGACAAAACTCTGAAACGTCACAATAAAATGCAGGTTATCATTCCAAGATCAGCCAACTCCAAAGGCCACTTTAGACAGCAAGCCAGCCAACATGTAGTGTACATAAGCATGATGCAGCAACTATATGGAAAAATAGCTCAGAAAGCAAAGCGCACATGAGGGGGAGCCGAAGCAGGAGGCAAACCAAGTAAGAAGAGCTAACCGTCACCAGTATTTCACTAAAGCCACTAAAACGAAAGAGCAACAAGCAGGGTTTTTTTTTTTTTTAGTCTGGCAATAAAACTGCAACTGTGGACTAGCAGCAATGTGATGCCAACCACACAACACAGAAGCCTGAAGCAGAAAACTGTAGTTGCATAACCGAAACTTACCAAGTTCATGGCCTATGGCAAAAAAGACATTTTATTAATTAACTTCAGTACATTCAAAGTAAAAGCAGATCACAAAATCATTGTTAGGAAATAAAGGAATATGCCTTGTTCATACTTCAGAAAACATTTAGATACATTCACTTTTTGCATGTTTATGTGTGAATAAAAAAAAATGTATTTTCTAAATAGAATAGAATAGAATAAAGCTTTATTATTCCACGAATGAGAAGTTTGGCTGTTACGCAGCTCTTATGGCAAGTGGAATATAAAATATAGAAGCCAGACACAAAGTGGTCTTATATAAATAAGCAACTGAAGCTCGCATATAGAGATAACAACGTACAGAAATATGTATAATAATTGTACAGAGATATGTACGTGTGTGTGGGGGGGGGGGGGTCCTTCCTACACTGTGGGTGTAAAAGTCCACTGCTGAACGAGCTGCTCAGTGCTCGCAGTGTCATGCAGGGGGTGGGGGGTGTTGTCCATGATGATGTTAGCTTAGACAACATGCTCTCCTCCCCAACCTGCTCGATGGACTTCAGCAGACAGTCCAGGACACAGCTGGCCCCCCTGACCAGTTTGTTAAGTCTCCCCCTGTCCCTCTCTGCCGTTTCACTGGTCTAGCAGACCACAGCTTAAAAGATAGCAGACGCTAGAAGTGTTCCTAGAAGCACATCCTGGAGTTTTCTCTTTAACTACGGAAGCAAGTACTTCTTCGATAGAACCCAAAGCTAACTAATCGGTGTTCAGTTAGTTAACTGCAGAGAGGAGTACCATCTCAACAAGACTCAATCACTGATGATTCATGATTAGTCTGGGAGTAGTGCTGGTGGCACCATCAAAGTCTCAGCTAATGTCAGCGGATGACCCAGAAAGAATAAACTGCACAATCCATGTGAGCATGGCCAACAATCAAAAGTGACTGATGTCCACAAAGAACTTAATTTATAGTCCAAATGCTTTGACATACTTATTTCAACTATTTCTTTAAATAAATTTGTCAGAAAATAAACAGATGTGCGCATACATGAATAATAAATTAAATAAATAAATAAAATCAAAAACCTAAAAACACAATTTTCACTTTGGTGTCGTGAGTTAATGAATTTAGGTTCATTTTTCAAGTTAAAATGAAATTTTCATGGGTGCAAAAGGTGAAATCAGCTGTAACTGTAATCAAAAGCACTGCCTTATACTGAAAGAGCAGGATATGTCCTACTGATCTGTTCCATCATAAAACTGAGTTTATATCTGGAGATTATAAAGGTTACTCTCCACATGTGTACGGGAGAGCAGGTGGTTCAACAGATTTGGTGTAAAATGATGGTTTGTTTTGTGTAGAACAGAGAATGGTAAAACCACAAGAAAGAAATAGAGAGAAAAGATAAAAAGAAATGTAGGAAATGTTCAAGAGCAAGAATCTAAAGAAAGAGAAAAATCAACAGAGAAAACTTTTGAAATTCCTCAAATGGCCACATTAAAGACACCTTGCATGTTTACTGATATGGGGGCATGCATGTAGGTTACATGCCGCTAGCATTGTAAACTAAGTGGTCAACAAAAGCCAGCAACCTAATCTCATGCAATTATTTGTCTAAGGCCACAAACTTGATCCAAGTGAAATGACCAAGGTACCAGCCATGCATAAAAATGATGCCAAACATATATAAACACTCAAGAAAACAAACTTGTGTACTGTGCAATGCTAGACAATACAAGCAAAAAAAATAAATTAAAAAAAATGTCTGTGCCCTACTGACTATATTCCAATCATGCAGCAAAGTCCTTCTATACTGGATTTAACTTTGGTCCATCAAAGTTTTCTACTGGTCTCGACAAAAAGACTCCATGAAGGTTATATTGATCGTCTGCAATTTGATTAGCAGTTGCAGTTCCCTGGAGACTCGTATGGCCGATGTTAAGAACTAAGAACAAGGCACCAGTTTTAAGGGCACGAGTCTCATGAATATGGTTGGAAAATATAGTTAAATATAGTTGTAGTTTTAAGGTGGTGGGAGTCGGCTTTGACAGTAAAGATACCCCCAATACAGGTAGTACCCCAGCAGAAAAATCTGCGTCTAAGATTGGGTCAAGTTACATCTGAGCATGCAAAGCGAAGCGGCTAGCATTGCAAAGTCAGTGAGCATGTATACCTTCAGCTTAGACTGAATCTCACGAGACTTTCTCTTGGCCAAGACTTGCAGGTGACTAGAGACCTGAGGAAAGACAGGATGAAGGAAAAGGAAAAGGAAAGAGAAAAGAAGAGGGCTGTGACTACAGAGAGGAGTAGAGTATAGTCAGTGAGAACCCACCTTGATGCTTGCCTGGTATTCTCGTACCCTCTTACGTGCCAAAACCTGAATATGACTAGACACCTGTGGACCCAGGGTTACCCCCGTGAAAACACACATTTACACAATGATTTCATCATTTTAAACAGACACAGTCCATAAATATTCATTTAAACAAGGTGGAACAAGTTACAGTGAACAAGATGCACTTAAATCCTGTTACATAAAACAGATCAGTGGTGTAGTCGACACAAATATCTGTGCGTACCTGTTTGCGTGTGCGTGTCTTCCCCGTTCGCAGCTTGATATAGCGAGCTATCAGCTCATTTCGACCTGACATGACATAGAAACTGATAAAATTAGAATGACTAAAAAACAAACACATTATACAATTGTTAAGTTATTCTTAAACTGCACTGTTTGGGCAGATATAGCTCACACCTTATGAGCAGACTTAGCATATTCAAATGTCTCCCTGTAACAGTCACTCTCTAGTATTTACATTACTAGTATGTGGCCAAGCTGCAGTATTGTTTGGGCTGTTTGTGCTGCTGGCAAACTGATTTGCATAATGACATTGAGAAAAGTAAGAAAACGGGAGTGGTAAAAAAATTACAAGGTAAATGTGGGACTGACATGACTATTGATATACAATAAAATGTATTTAAATCTTTATATGATCAAGGAACCATATCAACTTAATCTAAAAAACAGCATCAATTCACTCATCAGTTCTACTATATCAAACGTTATTTGAGGCTGTTAGGTGGTTGCTAAGCAACAAGATGACTATATATTGCACGTGTCTAGCTTTGTGTATATAAATAAACGAAAATGATCCCAAGCTTGCTTTAATGGTGTCGCAGGTGCAGAAATGCAACAAATGGGTCATTTTAGCCCACGTGTAGCTGGTTGCTAGGCAACGTGAGGACATCACTACTGTGTGCCAGCTCAGCTCCAATTATGTAGAAGGGTTTTGTGGTCAGATAGGTAGACAGAGGTTTCATGTATTATAGTAAGATTGCAAGTAGCTCCAGGCAGTAGCTCCCTCTGCTGCTTGAGCCACGTAGGACCCTGTAACTTTTTATGATGCTGCAAAAATAGACAGAATCACAGCTCCAAAACTGAACTGTGCGATTTTCTGAGGAGGAATGTCCTAGTAATCAAAAGAAATTTACAATAACAAATCTAAATGGCTGCATTTTTTTAAAGCCAAAGTTAATTATGACTGCTGTGGTTGATGTATGACAAAGGTAATGTAAAGCAAATACGTTTTTTTAAAAAGGACCATCGTTCCTATATACGTCTGTACATATTAAAGTTGTTAAATTGCACCACTTGTTGCATCCCATTTGTTCACTGAAACAAATATGAATCTAAAAGACAGGCAGGGCATGGGTGAACACTCCACATTAAGCTAAACTTCATTTGCCTTGAATCTGAAGCCAAATGTGGTTGTGGTCTAGTAGTTTGTGTCTTACAATGTACAATACAATAAGCACAATCGTAACACAAATGACTGGACCGAGAGTCCTTATTGTTTGAGTTTAGTGGTCACAGTGACATTCAAATTTATGTTTAGACTGTACCGAACTTACTGGTCAAGTTCTAAAATGAAGCTGTGCATACTTTTGAATCCACTGTCTGTATCTGCAAGCATAAAATAAAACCTCAATGTGATGCCACTTATGGTGAAATGTTTTAAGTGTGAAAGTGTGTTTGTGTGTGTCTCCAAGGTAGTGAGATTCTTATAAATCCCCACAAAGACTTGTCAAGTTCTCCTTTTCTCAGGCTGTAAGACATTTCTATTAAGAATAGCATGTATTAATTTTTAGTCAGGTTTGCGTTTGCTTGCTGGCAGACATTCAAAAGCGATGAAGAAATGGTGGGAATGGAGAGAAAAGCAGAGGAGAGGTCATGATATTGTTAACAGACTTCCAAAATGTGGTCAGCACAGACTGCCTGGTCAGCTCTTTCCTTCTCCCTCTTCTCAGTTCCAACCCACACCCGATGATCTGCTCGTCGCTTGTAACTTCTAAGTAACCCATTATACAGCACGCCGCAAGCGGTTAAATATAAAGGTGACCAGACTGATCCCACAGCTGTAATCATTTAGCACACATGCACACTTACTAACATCATCATCATCACCATCCTTTTTTCTGGAAAAGGCTGTGACGCTGTAGGGATTTCAGATGAGTCACATCAGCACTGTTAAGTTACCAGAGCACAGAATTTCCCAAAATCAACAGAAGGGGCTGACTCAGACACAGCAGTCTGCTCCAATTCCCAAAACAGGACACATGCACTACCCTGCAGCCTGCCACTACTCCACATAAGGGTAAAAGCTCTTTCTTTAGATGTCAGATCTATTTTGCTATAAATATAAGGCAAGATAAGCTACAACTATAAATATGTAATATAACCGAGCCACAAGGTGAGGGCACAAACCAGTGTACTCATAGTGGGCCGTCCCAAGTCCTGATAAATGTGACGGTTGCATCAGGAAGGGCACCTGGAATATAATCTTTGCCTAATCAAACATGCGGATCATCAAGAATGTAATTTCCATACTTGATTGGAAAGGGCCTGGGTGAACAACAATAGCCCCTGGTACTGTTAGCTAAGTGGGTGCCAGTGGAAACTGTGGTACTGTTGGCCGAAGACAAAGAAAGAAGAGAGGGGGAAGGCGTGTTTGAAGGCAGCAAGAAAGACGGAAAGGCAGGAGTGAGGAGGTTTGAGTAGGAATTTAAACGCAGGAACTATGACGGGTAAAGGGAGAGAACTGGCCGACATGATGGATACGATAATACGTGCAAGAGACCAGATGGAGGGGAAGGAAGACCAGAAGAAACAGAGGTTGATTCCAACTGTTCTACCATGGTGTAGATAGGAAGTGAAATGAAGTAGGAAAGAAATTCCAAGTAAAAGTATGTGAAGAGTGTTGTTGAGGTGGAGAGAGTGAGAAATTTAAACTGATCAAGCTGAAGGCGTGGTGTTGAGTGTAATCCCACAGGCTGGATGTCCGTTAAAAGAGCACAAGGAATTCTGAAGTAGACTGAATAAAGTGATACAGAGTATTACCAGAAGGGAACAGAGAAATGATGAAAAGGAGACTCCATGGTGAAACGAGGACATGCAATAAAGTATTCAAAGAAAGCAAAGAAAAAGTCAAAGGGGAGTGGTTGGATAGATGAAGAAAGCAGGAGTATTGGAAGGCTAGTCATCCAGCAAAGAAAGAGGTGGTAAAAGCAAAGGAAAAGGTTTATAGTGAGTTGTATGTAAGACTAGAAACTAAGGAAGGAGAACAGGACTTGTTCTGAGTGGCTTTTGGGCTGGAAAGGATGTGCAGCATGCTAGGATGATTAAGGATAGAGATGAAAATAAGATGCAATGAAAAAAAAACCCCACAGCTGAATCATGTTGAGTCTTGATGTTGCACAGTTGGGCACTAGAGGGTACAAGGCAACTTTGGGCATCGCAGGTTTGGTACACTAAAAAGGTAACAATCTGATCGGAGTAGAGTCAGGCAGAGCGTAAACAAGTCATCCACAACTTGTGACAGTAAAACAATTTATTTTTTAACTACACTGCCATAATGTCTTAGTAAGGACTGATTAATCACTACACACAGCAGATGTTAGAAAAAGTTTTTACATGACTGAAATAAAAGGATAAATACGTGGATTTTAAAAACACCAAATATGCATATATCAATCTTTAAAAACAACCCTAAAGAAAAAGCCAAGATATTTGTCACCGTGTGCTGAAAATGTTTTTCAAAGTCTAATAACGATGGATATAGGTGTGGTGTGATTTAAAAGCAGTAGTTGCCAAAGTTAGTATATTATTTTTCATCTGCATTACTTATTAAATCATTAGAGTAATTATCCAGCACCCATCTAACTGCCAAATGATTATGAAGAGATAGATGATGAAGAAGCTGAGTGTTAAGTTTCAACAAACTAAAATATCAATCCAATATTAAAACATCATTACTGACACACACACACACACACACACACACACACACACACGCACGCGCACGCGCACACGCACGCGCACACGCACACGCACACGCACACACGCTGCATTATCTGTGTCACCAAGTCTGCTGATCATCCCTATTTAGAAATACTTGCTTGGCACTATAATCCAGGGTGACATCATGGTAGTAACATATGACTGCCACCAAAGACAGCACACAGGGTGGATCAATTACAACTGGCCTAGTTTAGCTCAAGAAGGATAATTAAAGCAAACACCCACTGAGATTCGCGTTACTATGAAATCAGTATATAATTTTAATGCTGTGTTCATAACAGTTTAATAGTTAATTCACACTTGTGCCGATAAGCTAAATGAGCACTGCGTAGTTTTAATTCCTTTACACTAGTGTGAGTGTTTATGCACACAAAACACTTTAAGGCATGAGATGTATTTTCATTTAGCAATATTGGGTGATGTTGGAACACCTGTCCACATCTGACTATAGGTGAAAAATAGCTGATAAATCTCAGTGGTTTTCCTTTTATATCCTCTAAACTGGTTTATCATTCATATTAAACAATATCTTAACATAAAAAGTCACATCTAATTATGCAAAAGTTGAAATGGATACTTAGTAGCTCACAGTATTAAGAAGCACCGATGCAAGGTTGGGTGTTGTACAGCTAATATTACGCTCAGTCTCAGTGTTGCTTTTTAGTAAGTGTAAGCATACATCAACGGGACAATCCTCGTTAAAGGAGAGGGAAGCAGGGAAGGTCAACCAACACACTGAGCCCCACGCTTCCACAAAAGGAGAAAATGCCACAATGCTGAAACAAACTTTCCCTTTCTGTCACCTGGTATCATATATCCCGCTCCCCTCACTGCTGAACACCCTTACAAATGCACAAATGCTTCACAGTCTGATTCAGAGTGCAAACACTCAACCAACCCCCCCCCCCCCCCCTTTCAAAAAAAAGAAAAAAGGATCACAAGGTTTTCATAAGGTAAGAAAAAAGCCAAAATACAGAGCTCTTTTCACAGGCAGCATCTTAAACCAATCCTAATAAAAAACAAACACATGAAACGTTGCTTGTGTGCATTTAGAACAAATCTGTTCCTGGTGTTTCACAGACCATTTATGCAGAACAACAGAAGTTATTCAGAAGTTAACTACAAGTTGACATGAGAAGTCAACATGCTCCTTCCTTTAACCTTATCACTGCAGATTGTCCTCTGAACCAAAAAACTACGTAGCCTGTTGAAAATACCTGCGAGCTGATCACCTACGCATAAAGCAAGGTGATTCTGCACAGGGGTCAAAAACCAACTCTGTCCCAAAGTGCAGGCAGTTGATTCAAATTTGTGGTTTTTTGGTGTGGTTCTTCTAAGAACTAAAATTCTGGAATAAAGTGTTCATACATGTAAAGCCTTTATTATTATCATTTTTATTTATTCCAAAATGGTTGGGTCAAGCAAAGGGTGCCTACAGATATCAAACATTTCTGTCATACTGGCTGCTACAGTCATTGCTTTATGTTTATTGACTCTATTAAATTTAAATATCTGCAATTTTACACAGTCATCGAAAGAAAATTATTTAAACCCAAAAAGGAAACCGACAAATTAAAGTCAAATCCTTTACAAACAAGTCAGTTATATATTACAGCTTCTTTGAATATGTTTTGTTTGAGCTTTCATTTCAATATCGAAGAAGAAACTAGAGGGGAAAGGGATAGAAAGTTGCTGCTCCTCACCATACATCTTCCCCTCATCTGACAGTATGATCTTCCTCCTTCCACAAGGAGGGTAGATGGCCAGAGCTTCCTGAAAGCTCTGCTCAATGTCTGGGCTCCACACCCCTTCAGGATCCCCGTCCAATCCGCGGTCCGCCCCGTCTCCCAGTCCCTCTCCATTGGGACTGGCACCCTCCTCCTGCGCCCCATCAGGGCTGCCACGGCAACTCCACTCCGACGCAATGATGACGGCTCCAGCTACAACACACCTACAACACACGAAACAAGATAAATGTGGAACAGATCCGCTAAACTGGATCTGACACGTTAGTGTTACAGTGTTATGCTTTTTGGGGGGCGTGGTGGCTGTAAGGTTTCTCCATTTTGTCTGTCTGCCCTCCTCACAAATGAAGAGGCCAGAGAGCAATAGAGAGAAGTTAAACTGGCATCTCTGCACACTTTCACTTTTATACTATTCACACAATTACACTCAGCTTGAATTTAAAATTTAAACCAATAGGCAGAAATACAGGCAACTGAGGAAAAGCCCCTATCCAGGACTAACAAAAATATACAAATACTTGTTACAAAACTTACCCTGAACCCTGGTTTTAACATGTTTCCTTCCATGTTGAAGCCAAAACATGATTAGGAAACAGATTTGTTGTTGTCACAGCTACGATGCACTGCAAGCAGCAAGATTTTGAGAAACGGATGCAGCCGTTTTCTGTCCTATACAAAAAAACTGTAAATTGTGTACAGCTAATTCATTTTTGCAGTTAAGGACATTTTAAGCGTCATGTCGGTTCTTATAGAGTGCTTTTTCTTCTGTACCTGAGCACCTGAAGTGCTTCATGCAAGTTGCCTCATTCACCCATTCAAGCCTAGAGTGAGCTAAGAAAACACCCTCCAGACAGTTACACCACGAATTGTTACGAGGCAGGGTGGACCCGTGCTTTCATGTTGTTTACGTGAGTCTGTGTGAACTTTAGCCTTGCTTTCCTGTTCTTAGCTAATAGAAACACTCAAAGTGGTATTGTAGGCCCACTTCTTTAAGGTTCAATGTGCTGCATGTTCAGAGATGATGTTCTGCAAACCTTGGCTGTAACAAGTGGTTATTTGAGTTCCTGTTACCTTCTTATCAGCTCAAAGCAGTCTGACCATTCTCATCTGGCCTCTGACATCAACAAGGCATTTTCCCTTTATCTGACAATAATCTGCAGTTTCTGAAATCCTCAGACAAGCCTGTCTGTTCACAGTCACTTTAATCATCTTTCATCCCCATTTTGATACTTGCTTTGAACATTTCTACTTGCCTAAATGCATTACTGCCATGCGCTTGCCTGATTAGATAGCTCCGTTACTGAGCAGTTGAACAAACCTAAGTGTAGTCGCCATGCATGTACATTATTTTGTAATGCCAAACGTGGACAACCTAAGCAGTTAAAAGCACAGAACATCTTTAGACTGTAGTATGCAGCCTAGAGAAGGGGAACGAGGTTTCCACAACAAGTAAAACATGACGTTTTGACACTTTTCCCATATTAAAATGTAGTACAGGTTTAAGAGCTTATTTCCTTACTCTTAATCCCTTCATGTGAACAGAAAACCCCCCCCAAAACTTAAGTTAGATCAGCAGTGTATAAAGCATTTTGCTAAAAAGAAAAAAAAAAGTTGTTTCATTGCTTTTAAACTTGTTATTTTTAAACACAGGGAATCTGAGGCACACTGACAGCTCAAGAAAATTAAACCCCACACCTTGTTTTGTTAATCCACATCACTGACATCATGATGGATGGACGAGCCTGAGATCAACTTTGCGGCTGTTGAGAATAGCGACAGATTTCTCCGACTACAAGTGTCTACACACCAAGAGCGAGATCAGATTCACTTTGAGCTGTTTACAGCGTCCATGGGTACGGTGTGTATTAATAGTTCTGGCACCCGTGGTCAAAGACCTAACAAGTGACAAGCTAAAATATTAAGGGTTTATAAATGTTTAAAGACACTATCCAGGGTCAAGAAGGACACTACCAGGATGTGTCACTATTAAGATGAGATCACAAGATGTAATACATTAAATATTTAACTGACTGCGCTTAGTGAAGATGAGACCAGCTATTCCTTTTTCTTAGCTGTTCATTACACAGAAACTAGCCTAAAAGGCAACACAAACTTTAGAAGACTCCAACCTTGGCTGTATAGGCCACATGAGGAAATTACACATTCTTTTGTTATTGTTGAAGATGCTCCAAGTCTCTTCAAACACAGACACACATATGCGACATGAATGTTGCCTGGTGTGTAATGTTTTCCAGAGTGTGGTTAATATGGTCCCCGCCACAGAGGAACCACAGAGGATCAGTGTGGTCGCTGAGCTTCCCCTGCTGTGGTGGGTTTATTCTGCACACTGTGTGCAGGGCCTTCCTGGTTTCAATCACTACTGACTGGACTGAGCTGTTGCCATAGAGATCAGAAAGGCCTAGCGGGGTGGTCAGGCAAGCGCAAAGTCTAAAAGAACATTTTGATATTCGAGGGAGGTGGGATGCGATTGTCCTGAAAGCTCTACTGTGGGACGTCTGCAACTGGGAAGGTGTTTCTTTGTCCTGACTGGAACAAACTCATCATGATGTCATATCGCTTTTCATGTTCACAGACAAAAAGATTATAATGACCACAACAAGAGTAGCTTTGCATCAGTCATGATTTGAAAAACAATTGTTATTTATCTTAAAATGAGCCTTAGTGTAGCCCCTCAGTGCATCCCCGCGTCATGTCTAAAGCAGGCCCTTCTACCTCCACCTTCTCCTCCTTTAGGTCACCCTCCATTTAAGCCAACTTTCTTCTGATTGGCTTTCCCATCCAAACAGAAGGTGGGAGGGGCTCCCATGCTCTAAGCTAGTTGTGCCCTTGAGATGACCACATTAGAGATATCCCCTCTCCCTGACAGAAATCAAAGAGAAGTGTGTGTGTGTGTGTGTGTGTGTGTGTGAAACCAAGCATATAGAACAGTCTAAAGCCCGAGCTTCTGGTTGATTAGGATTAATAAGACAGAAGGAAGGAAGTTTCCTATATTCTTCAGTGGGATTTAGGTTACATACATTTCAGGTCAGCTAACTGTATAGTAAGCAGAGCCTGACCAATATATGATATCAGCACGAGCAGGACAGGAACATGACATCAGCATGATATCAACATGACATATGGTGTCATCATGGTTTGTCCATGTGAATGACTTGACTCTAGTATTGAAAATACTGTCAGCATATGTGGCATACTAGACAGCTAAGCAAATGGTGTTGCCTAGTAAACTACTTTAATACATAACTACTAAGATACATTTCTGGAATGTCAAAAAAATATTACTCATCATTTTCACGTTTTTCATTAGTGGAAGATACTGTAGGCAGATGTGAGGCTACCAGGCAACACATTTAAATATACATTTTAAAAAACAGATACTCTGTATATACAAAGTTATAAGCAGCACACACATGTAATAATCTGAAACGGAGATTTTTCACACAGGAAGTCTAAATGTGTTAACATGAAGTATGACCTTAGTTGGTGTAATGACAAAAATTATGTTTATGACAATTTACTCTAACGTTAACTTAGTTTATGCATTTGATTAAGGGGGAGCGTCAATCATCCAATACCTTTTTCTTTAGCATGGTGGGGAGCTCACAGACGGTTTAACAAATTCCAGGGGGAAACTTGGCTTAAATAATCAAACCTAGTGCTGATGTAACACATACACCACAATCACAGACTTGCATTACCAGCACTGGGAGCATTGCTGTGCAGTTTGGTTAGGAGTTCTGAAATCTGATGAGCTGTCATGGCCACAGATTTGTCAAGAGCAGTGGTGATGCAAAGTTAGGATACTGGCCACAGATCACATATGTTGCTGGCTCTGCCTGTTTCAATATAGCACCCGTGGTCAAAAGGTCAGGTGTTTTAGTGCAATGAGGAGGCCAGTACAGCATTGAGCTAAATAAAGCTATGAGATCAGCGAACACCGAAAAGACATGCACATTAGGGGCTGTCTACTGCTCCCAGTGGAGCACCGTCGACATTATGAACAACCAAAACTTCACAGATTTCTATGAACTCTTTGCACACTGACTACTACAGTACCGAGAGCCTTTATGGATATAGACAGTAAACCGATCGACTCTTTTAAACACTCGGATAACCTTAACATGGTCACATCTTACACAATTTTAACAAAGCAATCAGATCACACACATATGCTGTAAATTCTCCCATGGCCTTTCCTTTGAAACTCCTACGACTCTTAGTTTCACATGTTGATACAACTTTCACAGCAGCAAGAAATGAGTCCCATCTGCGAGCATGCAGAGGGAAAATGAAATCACAGCGAACGCTTGGAAGCGGTTTAGCCGAGTGTGAGTTGGCAAAATATCCCTTTGATCCCCAAAGCGGAAAAACTTCCAACTAACTGTCCATAAAAGTTCCTAAAAACCGCACACAAGCACTTCCAGTGGTAGTCATTGTATGCTATCGACCAGTTATTTTCTGTTTTTCAGTGGATATATAACCAGCAAGCCACCGCTAACACACTCGAACTGACATGCTAGTTGGCTAGCTTGGGAGCTAATAATACTGCAATAAACTGCAAACTAAGTCTGAGAGACGCATTAAACTAGCCGAATACAGAACGAATGCTTGAGTAAATATTAGAGGAATTCCCTGCTAAACACGTGAGTCCCTGAATCACTACATCCACAGCGGGAAAATGCGAAATATGTCAAATATCCCAAAACTTCCAGCACACTCGAAGCGAAGCAGCTGCTGCAGCATGAAAAGTTGCTACACACAACAAAGAACTATATGAGAGCACACTCACCTCACAACGGCTCTCCTGCCCCGCTCCTACAGGCACACGCTTTTTGTTGTGTGCCCCTTTTTTCTGTAGAAAAGTAGCCTCGTGATTCGGGAGTATTTCCAGGGCAAAACAGCTGCGTTTGACAGAAAAAGGCGGAATGCAAAGTATGAGTTTGGTATGAAATCAACGCGCGGAGGAAAACGCACGGAGGCAGAGGCGTGGCGTCGAAACGCACACACGCAAAAGTTTTGTGGGTCCCAAGGCAAACTCCTCCCCGGACATCAGACTCCTGGTGGGATAGCTGGGAGATATGAGGAAGGTGGTAGTCGTAATGCCACTTTTTTGTCTAGGAAAAATCACTACATATCGCGTGCCATCGGGGTGGATGGTTAGGTCCCTGGATAATGCACCTCCTGTCTACACGGACCTCATACTTTGGTTACTGCAGGAGAAATACTACTGTTAATATATAAAGCTCCATTCAGGATTCATTCTGAATATGAGAACACGCATTATTTGCACGTTTGCTTTAACTTTTGAATATCATTAATTACAGTTCTGTCTGTCTATCCGTGTTCTGTAGTTGTGGTACTATATACCCAGCAGTGAAGCTTTAACAGGCCCTAAGCCAAGATGTTTCAGGGCCCTGAGAGTGGTAGGCGGGGAAAAATATCATTTCTTTTGCTAACTTGTTATCAGAGGGGGGGGGGGGGGGGGGGGGGGGGCTAGACTGTGCCCCACCTGACATTGGAGAAAAGACAGTGTGGGCACCCCGACAAGGTCAGCAGTCAATCACATGGCCAGTACAGAGAGACAGAGCATGGCAGCTAAATCTGCACCTATGGTTTGTTCAGAATAATCAACAAACCATCGGTGCAACAACAAAAATGTCTTTGAAGGAAACCCAGGGTTCAGCTGGCCAAGAGGTTCAACATTGTTGCCCTTTTGTTTTGAGGAAACGGTTTACCACTGTGTTGTTACTTAGTCAGAATGATGAAAAGATGCAAAGTAATGTACATAGATACTAAGACTGAATTAGCAACCAGGTCCAAATGGGCATCTGCCTTAGGATCACTGAGGGGACTCGTATAACAAGTGACATGGGCTATTTTAATTGAATCGCAATATACAATTGGAAGACGCATGCTGCTTCGTGCTGCTTGGTATTCATTTTGATAACTAATGAGGTGCCTTGGCCTAAGGAAACTATTGGCTCACCTTGTTTTGTGCATTTCTTAAGGTTTTTGTGCCTGGGGGCACCAATGCAGTATATTTATTATATACTAAACTGCCACCTGGTGTCAGTGTTTTGTGCTTTTCTTAGATTAGAGAAAAACAGAGGCAGGACAAATGGGTTTGCAAAAACCCAGGAGAAGGCAGGAAATGAAGATATTTCTGGGGCAGGACCCCCAACTGTGCCCCCCTAAGACCTACCTACCTGCCCTGTCTGTATCTGGTTGGATTCTTTAATGCTAAAATGTATGGCTCAAATGTCACATAAGAAAAGGAAAGGCTGAGCATAACAAAACTCCCAGGAACGGTGAACAAGAAGAAGCGCAGGGCCAGTAGGGACAAGAGAACTTTTAACCCCCTGACAGCATTTTGGTCTGGGGTTGTCCTTTCATGTGGCCACTGGAGGGCAGTAGCACCTTAGTCATGGGTATTTTAAAAGGACAGCATGACAGCTGTCAGTTGCATTGACCAAAGAAATAAGTGGCAAATTGTGGGTTTGTTTTGTTTTTAATTAGCCCTCTGATTTTAGGAAACGCATGGATATGCTTGATCTTTTAGTTGTAGATGAATTAGGAAGAATGGCATTACCAGAAATCTGATGGTAAAAATCTAAGAATTCAAAACCGATCTGGATGATTTGTGCAAGTCACAGTGACTGAGAAACATTTGATGCTTGGTGATAGACATCAGAGAGAAAACTACACAGCAGCAGTAAGATTCTTTTTTAAAACATTGGCTGGGTTAGGGTTAGTTAGGGGGGTTGTTAGGGTTGGTTTAATTTTGACATGTGCAAACATGTCTGCATCTCAGCCTGCCTTTATAAAGTGCTATCCTTTCCCAGTGAGGACTCCGGCTGAAGTGGAGATCAGGTATTTCATTTTTCACTGAGCTTTTAGAAACACTTCAGAGTGACTGAGCAGAAAGGTGGAGGTATAAAATTCAAAACAAAAGGGATAGCTATTATGAACTTTGAAGAGGTTCTCCATTTTTTAAAAGATTATATTTTCTATTCTGTTACTGCAAGTAGGCGAAATAGCCAGTCGCAACCTGTTTGCCTTGCTGCCATTTGACAAGCTGCACACAAGTAGCATGCCACCAGTAGTTTCTTCCCTTGGGCTTTGACATTACTAACCTAATGCAATGACTAAATTATTTATGTTTCATTTTCATTCATTTTATTATTTCATTTTTTGTCATTGTTTTTGTGTTGCATGTTTTTAATTAAATTATCTTGAGTAAGCCTCTCTCTCTCTTATCCTTCAATACTCATCCACACTCAGAGTGCTGGAGGCTAGATTATTCCGGATTGTAGGAAACACTTGATAATGGAAACTTTCTTGAATGGGAGGAAATGCACAATGCAATTTTGAATGCATCTACCCTGGAAACTATGCAAGCTAATCTAACCAAGCAAGTCTTGGTAAGTTTTACATGTATTATTCCTCATACTAACTTTTACTCGCCTTCTAAAGCCATTGTGTGCCGCATAGGAACGGACCTTTAGAAATCCCTCCCCCACACACCGTTACTATTAACACTATTAATGAAATATACAGTTCTGTTTATCTAAGCTAAAACATGCAATATCGTCCTGTAAGAAAAATAAAAATCAGAAAATTAAGTGGTCCAAAATGATACATCTTCAGCCAAAGAGTGTATGCATTTACTCCGTTTTACCACTAGATGGAGCGCCACATCAATCTCCATTGAACAAAGTACAAAAAACGGTACTTTGACCACAGTCAGTGAGCTGCTCATGTTTGTTGAGATGCTCTTTTATACAAATTAACCTCACGCTTGCGTTTTTTATTTACTATTTCCTATTTTAACTGCTGGGTTACACCTGCTTATATTGGCCCACATGTCCAGCCCCTTTGGCGACCCCTTTCATCCCTATATAAGTTACAGTCAGGCTACAAGCTAGTGGGGCTAGCCTCTGTTTCTCTCCTCTAGAGTCTCCCGCAGGTGAGCGCAAACTTTATCTGTCATTTTAGGAAACGTGAACTTTTATTTTGGCGTTTTTTATTTATTTATTTATTTTGTTTAAAATTTTCTGTGTTTAAAATGCTCTTCAACATCTAGTTTAATAAGGAGCTACTGGAGAAGCTACATTTAGTTTTTAGAGATAAGTTAGCTGAAGGTGACTCAATGTTGCGCTAAGGTCACGGACTGTAGACCAGCATTCAATAAACATTTACAGTATTTCACATTTCATAATCAGTACGCTAATTTTATCCTTACACATAATAGAAGAGGGAATGTAATAATTCTGAGGCTAAGGCCTCTTAAATCTACTCTTCATGTTGATTTATGATTTATGTTTTTTTGAGCAGCTATATATAACATGTTTTACTTAAGTTAACCCTATTTGTTAAATGTCGAAATATAAATATGATTTTGTATTTTCTTATGTAGATCAGAAAAAATGAATAAATATCTATTTTAATTTTTTTAACCTATTTTAAGAGAAGATACCTAACCTGTAAATAAGCCTGACCTGTTATAAAGTATATAGTAAGTAGTAAAGCACAATATAAGTTCATTTTTTAATTGATTAGGATACAGTTTATGAGTAAATACATCAGCATTAGAAGTATCGCTGTGTGTGATCTTGCACGAAAACCAAGGTGAGTAAATCAGTAACAGTGTAACTTGTCAGTCTTGTGTGTGTGTCTGCCTAGACTTTGAAACAGGGCCCATTTACACAGGTTGTGTTTTGAATTAATGCAAATATTTGGCAGGTAGAGGTTTTTGTGTGCTACAGTAAATATAACTGTGCATGCAAGCACCCAAGTTGCTCAGGTTATTGATACCAGGAGAAATAAAACGGGCGGCGCGTCCTTGTGTGAACTGGGTGTGAACACCAAAACACACAGTTATCAAATTCAGCTGGCAGAGCCAGTTAAAGGCAGGCAAACATCACAATGTGCCTTTTGAAAATACACACGGCGGCTCACACAGTGATTAGCACGTAGTTTACTTATTATCCGCTGGATTATGCTTTACTGAAAACTGGTGGCAAATGTTGGCAAAATGCCCCACAGTGCTTTCTTCCTTTAGGGATTAGTGTGAAGTGTGTGTAAGAAAAACCTGCTGTGCATTTAGAGTGCATCTGTATCTACAACTTTACAGTGCCGTCTAGCTGTGACTATATTTGTCCTCCCTTCCTTTTCTCTCTTGCAGGGGGACAGGAGAGTCGAGAGTTGGAGGGCTGCCAAAAGAGGCCGGCCCGCCTCGCAGCTGAAACTTTTACAAGCCAAGCAGGAAGACACACGGAGAGCGATCGAAGAAGAAAAGGAGGAAAAGAAAAAGTGAGAAAGACATCTGAGCTCCTTTCTCTCGATCTTTCTGTCTCGCGTCTCTGTGTCTGCCTTCTGCCCGTCTCTCCTTTTCTTTTCTTCTTCCTTGTTAAAGCCATACTGTATTTGCCCGCCTTTGTTGGCAGGGGGTAAATGTAGGGCTTGAGGACAGGGCGGGAGGGAAGTAATGGAGGGGTGTGGGGACTTTGAGTTCAGAGAGTTCAGCTGAGGAGAGAAATAAATTCATAAACAACAAAGGAGACGTGACGTCAGGGTTGAGGGGCTGTCCAACCTGCTGCCTGAATCTGAGCCTCCATAGAAGAACCGGATTCTTCACACCACGTGTGTGTGTGCGTGCGTGTGTACAGTATGAACGTGTGTGTATGTGTGTGTGCGTCCATTGTCCTGTCTTTGAGAAAAGACTTGTGGTGTTCAAGCAGAGAAGCTGGGCTATTGTGGTCTGCTTTGTGTCCGCAGTTGGTGTTTGAAGACTGAGAGAAGCCTCTGGTAATGTGTGTGTTGGTATCTGTTTGGCCAGTCAGAGGACTCCGCCGCTATTATTACAGCAGCTGCGACAACGAATTAGGCGTTTCACTCGAAACAAGCTTTGCTTTTTGTCTGTAATTGGTTGCTTGAATCGAATGGTAGAAGAGTGTTCCTGGGTTTTTTTAGAGTTACACTCAGTATTTTCAAAATGACATCAGCTCGGAGGTGAGTGCTGATTGGTTGGCTCGGCTTGGGATACCCGCTTCAGCACCAATGATTGGCCCGCAAGCTGGCTACAGAGAAGGTCGGCCATTAATGAGCAGATGGATTTATGTTTTCTCTCCTAATGATTGAGGTCATCTAGAGGCGACAGCTCGCTGATCCAAGATCTGCATTGGTGTTCAACTATCATGCTCGGGTGAGAAAGCAAAGGGAAACCTGGGAAGGATGCCAAAGGCAGGGGGGGAAAGTATCCACCCTCCCTGCTCATTGATTCATTTAGCTGAACTCTCTCAAAGCCCTCCCTCTCACGAGGGCTGATATTATCCCCAATGGAGGGAGAGAGGACGAATTGAGGGGAGACGCAAAGAAAAACGGGCAGAACAGAGATGTCAAAAAAGACAGGAAGTCTGCCAGGAATCCTTTTTCTGGTGAGAGAACTTGAAAAACAAAAGTCCAACAGCGTATATAAGAAATCTCAAGCCAGTTTGAGCTTCTTTAAAAAAAATCTATTGACTGTATGAACATGGTGAGATGCAACAATATGGCAGAAGTGTCGGGATCTGCTTGTCTCTCTCGCCATCTGTCTGTTGCTGCAGGATAGTATGAGTGGGGTATGTGGACAGAGGTGCGTTTTGGATATTGGATAATAAAGGTGTACGTTAGCCGATACCGGACTGTTTTGTGTCGCCGCGTCGGCTCACGACAGTTGACGTTTCTTCTCGTACTTTGTTTCCTTGTCTTTCTGTGGCACACTCTCAGTCTTAACTCTTTTCTCGGACTCCTCCTCTTTCTGTTCCTTCTCTCGCTACAGCATGTCACTCCCTTCCTCTTTCTGTGTCTCTGCACCCCCCACCTCCTCCCGTCCTCCCCTCCTTTCTCTCTCCTTCCCTCTTGGCAGCGGTGCCAAAGTGGGCTGGCAGACCGAAGCAAACACAGCACAGGGCAGAGCAGAGGGTGATCCAAAGGCTGGTGATTTGATTATGTGTATGTCTGTGTTCTTAACTCCTCTGTTGTTGGCGTCTTCTCGTGTTTGACTCTGTTTTGGTTATACGCCACTGACAGTAATGCAAGTCTACTGCTGGTCTGTTTTGGACCTCTTTGCTGTTGGTGTGTTTGATATTGTCGTTTGTGTGTGTATGTATTTTCTTTTCGCGTGTGTGTTACAGTGGCTGTGTGTGAGCAGACGTCCCTCTGTCACCTCGTGTACGGACAGACGCACTCACGCCAGTAGGAGGGGATTGTGGGAAGGGGGTGTAGCTCTCAGAGGGTGTGCTCTACTCCTCTCTTTTCCCTTCTTCCCGCCATCACGGCCCTCTTCTCCGTCAGTCGTCCGGCCCAGCCCGCCGCTCACTACAGGCTTCAGGTATTTTCCTTTTTTTAATCCTGTGACACCTTTTCCCTGCAGTCTGTCTCCCCGAGTTCCTCTCGCCCTGTTCTCTGTCCTTTATCGTGGTCTTTCTCCTAAACGTTGTCTGTTGTTATCGGTTGCCACGCCGCACTCTCCTCGGCGCCATTTTGGCTCAATGTACATAACAGGAGAAACTTTTCTAGAGCTCAGAGGGACACTGCGACTCCCTGCTGACAGTCTTCTTTCCCCTGGTGTCTCTATCTCTTTCTGTCTTAACCCGAACCCCTCTTTGCCGCAGGACAGCAGGCTCTGACGGGGGGTCAACAGTATTTTCTGTGGTTTTCTGTATTGAACAGGTGTCTCTTTGGAGACTGGTAGGAGGGACGACAGGCCTTCTTGGTTACTCACTGACCTCAGAGGGTTGTGTGGCTTGAGAATGGTTGTAAGCTTCAGGTTAGTGTAAGTATAGGTGCTAACCAGTGTTGAAGAGCTGTTATGGGACGAGTGAGGCACAAATCTCTTATCATCCGGGGCCATGGCGATAGAGGTAATATAAGGACAATATTTACTTCCTTTGTTTCTAGCCACTGTAAAAAGTCTGATATATGGCAGAAGTTTCACAGAAACATGTTTGCTGGTGCCGTTGTGTATCCAGTTTTATGCTTTTTCAGTCTAGAGTTGTGTCTGTTTGCCAAAAGGTAGCTGCTACAACACTGCGTCATTAACATCTTTATATACTTTACATTTCAGAGGAAGCATTGGGCAGAAATGAAACTGACGATGCTGTAAAGAAAAAGGTTTTTTCAGTAGTGAGACGAATGTTTTGTTTTATTTGGTTTTGTTGTTGTTGTTTTGTTTTGTTTTTTTTGACGCGCCACATGAGAAGAAGAAATTTAAAGATGAGCGGTAGCATTTGTGTGACTGGTGTGTATTTAGGCAACATGTAAAACTGTCGTATATAAGGGTAATTTTGATTACAGCTGTATGTCAGAGACCAGAACACTGCACTTGAATTAGACAAGCGAATGTGCATATTGACCAAGAGCCGTTTCAATAATTTAACCAAATTTAGTTGGTCAGATATTACATTGAAATATCTGCTTACTGTACATGTAATTAGGAACCTAACTGGACAACTTTATGCCAGAGCTGCATATTGCATCTAAATAGGAGTTGGTGTTAAAATGGCGCCTTCATGCCACGTGTAAACAGTGAACACCATCAGACCTTTTCATCATACCCCTCACAATTAGCGGCTATGCTACTCAGTCATGTCTCTATTTTTTCTGAATGCTTATCTTTCGCATAAAGTGGCAAATGGCTGCATAACAAAAGTAAACTAGTTTTTTGTTTGTTTGTTTTTTGGATTTTTTGCATATCAAAATGTGGTACTAAAGAAAGACAAACGTTAAGAGGAAAAAGGGCTTGAAAAAATATAGAGATCAAAAGTTACAGAGATAGAAAGAGAGGTAGGAGTGGGAGTGCTCTTTCCCCGCCCCTCTCGTATCCTCAGATGAACTTATCGTGTTGCCTCATAATGCTTCTGAGTTTTTCTCCTAGAGGCAGTCAGGCTTACTTCCTTCATTCAGCCTCGACATAGCTGATTGGTTGATATCTTGGCTGACCGACCGCGGTTTGGAGCGAAGCAACAGGAAGTTTCTCTTCTCATGCAGGAAGCTGCAGCTGTTTCGTCCTGACATACACTGCTTTGCACTTTTGCACGCATTCTCTTTGTGTGCATGTGCATATTTGTGCACATGCACACACGCACACATGCACTGGCTTTGAAATGGCATACCTTTCCAAGTGTTTGTGATTATATGCTGTATACGTGCATGCTTGTGTACAGTCTGCACCGTGTGGCATTTGTAAATGCTCTAACATGTGGGCGTGTAGCGACATGCGAGGCCAGGATTCTGAGCTATCAGAAACATTTGAAACCATGGTAACCACACATCTCATTAGCACATTAGCAAAAGCATAGACAAGTGGAGATGAGAGGACAGAGAAAGTAGATGGAGAGGAGGAAAGCGACCTTTCTTCATTCGGAGATTTTAGAGACACACACTAGTCATTCGACTACTTGGAGGACTGTCCACACAGCCCAAGCCTGCAGATTGGCTGTTTGGCCTGTCAGCCATAGCTCCTTGTCTATATGTGTATCTATGGGTCAGGTTGTTGTTGGAAGCTGATAGTCAGCACAGTGACTCCCATATGCTCTTGGCGTATCTGGGTCATATATCTTTTCCTCAAACAAACTGTCCAGCATGTTTATCCAGCTCTCAGGCTGACTCATGTCAGTTCAACATTTGTCTGTGCAGCCATCTACTGCACAAAACCAAAACACTGATCGCAAAAGCCTGGAAGCCTTTTTATTTAATTACCATTCATCTAATCAAGATCAACTGAGCTCCTTTAATGCCCACAGTTTGAGCAACTGTGCTGTGTTGTCTGTACCAGTGTACGGTTGTGTTAGTACACACATATGGCAGCATATCTCCGCATACATGCGAGCATGAGCTGTGTGTTGTGCCTAGCTAATGAGGATATACAGAACATCAGAGCGGGCACCATGCCAAGCGGGATGGTAGAGGCTCAGTGCTCCTTCGTCCTCTAATGCAGGAATACAGCGTTCCTGAGAGAGTGGGAGGATGAAAGCTTGTGTGATAAAGTCACCATGGTGCTTTTAAGAGGATCAGTAAGAATGGACGTGAGTTAGACAAGCAGTCAGTCGGGGAATTCTTCACTCTGCCATCTATTGTGGCTTACTTCCTCCATCAACGCCACCGCTCCTCCCCCTCTTTAACCACCACCTCCACCTCCTTACTCCCCTTATTGAAATTCTGCCTGGCACACAGACTCTGTCCATTCTTGGCACAAAGCTCAGAGAGCGAAAGAGAGAGAAACACACAAGAACCTGTACCAATCGTCTGGTGCCCCGTCCGTTGTGTCTGTGCCAAACATTCATTCTGTCTCGCGGACCGAGGGACCGGGCGAGCCAATAGGTGTTTTCCTGCCTCTGCTTCCTGTGATAATCTGCTCCAATTTTGAGGACTTTTGTTGGCAACTGGGTACGCTGCGAGTGTTCTGAGATTCGATAATTAACCCGCGTGTTTACGTTGTTTGCATCGGACGAGGAATAAATCGCCCGGTGGGGGACAAAGTCTGAATCCTCCCGTCAGTGGAGGAGAGGAGCTAAGGCTGGTTTCCATTATATTCTTAATCCTTTTTTTCACGTGGGTTTCTGTTTGTTTTAATGTGGAGACGTGAAGTTTGTAAAACCTGGTTCCCTTTGCTCGCCGTTTTAATGGCGTTTGCTCTTTGTTTGACACCGACATGTTTAGAAAGAAAGAAGAAAGGACAAAATGAGTGGGCACGCCGTGGTCAATATGTCCATTAAAACATTAAACCAGCCATTCTGATTTTAGTCTGCGGTCCACAGAAGTCCACTTTGGCTTCTTTCTAAAAACATAATGAAGGCAAAGTGTTTCTTAAAAAGGCCTCCCAGTTTAGTAACTGGTATAAAAAGACTTGATGTTGAAATTTTATTCTGTGGGCTTTATAGAGAAAAGTGATGCCAAAGAGCTCAAACTGTCAGAGGCTTTTGGAAACCTCAAAATACACGTGTGACTGTCACCCAGAGAAGGATGACAAGGCCGAAGCAGGAAATCGCCTCCAGAAAAACACATCCTGGTTGGTCACAGCAGAGTCGTGTTATCAGAGGGTACGAGTGGACAAGGCCCACGTTTCTTGGCTTACACTGAAACCGCCGCTGTGAATTTACAAACATTCAGCCGTGATTCTGCTGTGACAGATGCACAGTCTGTCTGATGGGCAGATGGGATTAGCTCAGAAGGCCAGATTTCTCCAAGTTCCTCCAGCTGCCCCGCAGACGAGAGCTGCGTTTATTTTCAAGAAAAAGTTATCGGGCCAGCCGGGACATACGTACCTGCTGTAAGCGCCACAGAAAATATCTGCGCCCGCAGACGACAGCGCCCAGCGGCCTGCACGTGACTGACCGAGTCGACTCCAGTTTTGCGCAATTAACCCAGAAAGCACAGAACTCCCCACCAGCATTTATTGTGTGCATGTTTTCCTACTCGGATGTCTTGTTAAATCTTCGTTAACTTGACCCATTTCTCCGAGAGCACTGCGTCGTATCAGCCTCGTCCTCCGAACGCGGCTGCAGTCGGGGGACGTTTCTTGGCGACTAAGCAGAGCCCATAGATCTGTCACTGGCGTGGTGACAGAGTCGGGCGTCACGCCAGCGCACCCCCACCCATTCTGCCTGTCTGGTCTTCTGTAGTCAGTCTAGCAGGGTCTACTGCATGCTAACTATAGGCTGGTCTGGACCAAGTCTCAGGGGTTGTGGCTGTATGCTAATTTATGCAGGCGGTGTACCTTCTAACCTCATCTCTGTTAGTCTGAGGCCCCGGTCTGGCGTTTGTCTGCCACTCATTAACCCCGCAGTTACTGGCATGTCAACCTGATGTGCACGGAGCTAATCTTTGTCTCATGTTTAGCAATAGTTTAACTGGTAATGGCTGAAGGAGAAGCAACGACTTCCCAAATGAATCAAACTTTAACAGAGCAAAATGCCTGCCCGCTCTGTGAGGGTGCTACTGAAACATTACACGGACAGAAACATGCTGCACGCGGTCGTGGCTTCGTCCAGCTGCCTGATAAGTAAAGTTAGAGTTTCCCTCTCGCTCCGTGATAGAGTGTCGTCTGGCTCTTTTGGCTTCGCCTTAGTGTTGGCACAGGACTAACTCTCCATCACTCCCGATAGAACAGCTGTGCTTTCTTCATCACGATGCAGCAAGCTCACGAAAAACCTAAAAGGTAGACCCTTACAGTGTTTTAAAGCAGACCTAAAATGGCCGATGTGCAAGACGCCATTTTGTGTTTCGTTGTTGTGTTTTGGGGGGCAGAATCCCAGCTTTGTATTCAATGAGAGGCAGCTGGTGGAAGCCATATTTGCAGGCATCTGTGTGTGTACCTCCGTCTGAGGAGCAGCAGCCAGCCTGCACAGGGATAGCCGCTGCAATGAGCTCAGTTTTTGGCGAAAACGGAGGATTCCTGGCACAGAATCGAGCAGCTCGCTTTTTTTCTCTCTTTCGATCACATGCCAGAGTCTCAGGAAGCCAGTGAGTTGTTTGTTGGGCTTTCACACATTAGTGCTCTCACTTTCCGTCGTCCACTCACCGTTGAAATGATTTGTCTCTGATTTATTTTAACGGAACGTGTTTCTTAAAGACGTTACAGAAAAACGGGGTCGATCGTGAGGATCTTCTTTTGTTTAGAAGCGATAAATGTTTCTCCAAATCTTGGCAGTTGAAGACTTGTTGGCGTGAGCACTTTCACTCGTGACTTTGAGCCGTACCTATTTTAAACCAAATAAAACAGACACGGAGAACAAAAGCAAAAATGCAACGAGGCTCCTTTTTGCAGAGGTTGAATTTCAACACCTCGCTCGAAGATATTGTGAAAAATGTAACTTTTAAAAGTACACGAGAATAAAAGTTGAATAACCAGATGATTTCAGTGAGTTAGTTAATATTATTGAGCGCTTTCTTTCTTTGTGCCGTTGCAGGAAGGATACCTTTGCGGATCTTCGATGTTGAAGCAACGTGGATGCTGTCCTTGGAGCTGAGGTAGTAGATTGAATAGTTGTGGGGTTGTGTGACCTCTTTTTTAAATAACTATACAATCTACTGTCTTTCCCAAGAGACAGCCGAGTCAGCCGCTCGCCGACTGCCGTCTCCAAGCAAAAACACGAGCTTTCAGCAGTCTTATTCTTGTTTTCACGCCGAGCAGGTAAATAGGCCCAACATTTTTAGAAAGGTGAACCTGGGGTGTGTTTGACTTGGGCTCTGACAGGGTGAGGTAGTAGGTTGTATAGTTTGGTGGGTGGGACTGCACCCTGCTCAGGTGATAACTATACAGTCTATTGCCTTCCCTGAGGAGCTCACTGC
This sequence comes from Simochromis diagramma, assembly GCF_900408965.1. Lineage (NCBI taxonomy): Eukaryota > Metazoa > Chordata > Actinopteri > Cichliformes > Cichlidae > Simochromis > Simochromis diagramma. Next base: position 1,112,025 of record NW_024387152.1, on the reverse strand, counting down.
ACACTGAGGAACATACAACACATGCTCATGGCTCAAGTATGACGTTTATTGCCAGATATAATAAAAAAGGAGGAGGAAGCATGATTAGTGTTGAATTGACTGGAAGTGTTAACTTATGTGCTTTTAAAAGATGTACATTTTAATAAAGTCACATTTGTCTTAAATAAGTTGTCCAAAAATCAGTGAATGGCAACTTGAAATTATTTGTCACACACTGCAGTTGTGATTGTCGTCGAACAGGAGCTGTGCCGTTTGTTAGTGTGTGCCGCCCTCTAGTGGAGACACAGGAAATTGCTATCTGTAGAATAAAGTTTGCACAAATATCCATAAATGGAAATTACACTCAACTGGGTCTTTCCCCAGTCTATGTGATTCGCTTTAATAAAGCTTTACATGATGGTTGAACACAGACTCTATGAGCAGATAGAAACTTCCTGACAAAGTCCAAAAGGCCCTTTATTGGAGACTGGTCTTCCATCTTTATCCAGATGTGTATGTTAATGGCTCAGCTGCATGTTAATGATCTGCGAACCTGCTTTTTCCCGATGGCAACAGTTTAACCACGCAAGGAAGCGCCTCCATAATTGACCGTAGGCCTGCTGGATCTTTGGAATGCGACAGGCATAGATCACAGGGTTGACTGCTGAGTTGGCGTGAGACAGGAGAATACCTGGAACATTTGGATTGGCTAGTGTTACATTTCACAGCAAGTGGTGTTAATGAGTCACATGCTCTCGAATATTTAACAACCAGCTGCAAACTGCGTAGGGGCTAGAAAAAGTACTGTCACCTGCCTGTATAGAGCGTTCCCTGTGTGACAGCCTGAGGGCCTTGAAACAACAGCAGACAGTTCATCAGGTGGAGAGGAATCCAGCAGCCAGCAAACAAGATGAGGACGAGAGCCAGGGAGCAGGCCAGCCTCTTCTCCCTGAGCAGAGAGGCCTGGGTCTGAGGGCAGCTGTCCTTTAGACGTCCCTGTAGGCTCCAAAAGATTCGAGTGTAGAGGAGGGTCATGACCAGCAGGGGTGCCATGACACATCCGAGAAAGTTGAAGTAGACCATGAAAGGGAGGGAGATAACTGAGAGGAAAGTGCACGGCGGACGGATGAAAGAAGTGGAAGATGTGTTGGTAGAATCAGATGCTGGGGAGGAGTAATTGTGCCAGCCGAATAGAGGAGTGAAGCCAAGGAGACATGAAAGCATCCAGCAAACAGACACGCCGATCCATGTGTGCCTTTGTGTGGCCAAGGCTTTGTATCTGAAAGAGGGATAAAGCACAATAAAAGGGAAAACCTGAAAATATCACAGTGTTCACTTACAAAACAGGAGACCCAGAGCTCACCTCACCTGAGTGGTGTGTGCAACCGCAGGTATCGGTCCACAGCAATTGCTAGCAGTGACAGCACAGATGCCTGCGTCAACACCAGCACAACACAGCTGAGAAGCAGGCACAACTCAGGGATTAGACTCACCCAGCCATCCAATAATACTGCAAGGGGCACAGCGGCCACACCCACAAGGAAGTCAGCCACTGCCAAGGACACGAGGAAGCAGAATGTTGGTTCCCGAAGGGAATCCCGGATACCGAAACACACAGCACACATCACCAACACGTTACCAAAGCAACATGCTGCAGCAATAAGCACTTCCAGTACTGTGTAGGCCACCCAGCTCCATTCAGCCATTAGAGCAAGACAACCAGAAGCTGTTACGAATGACAGAACGAGTTTCCTCGAAGGCAGCTGAGTAACATCCAACACATTCGATGGTTTGTCTCTTGTTCCTTTTGGCTTCAATTTAGCAACAAAGGCACTGAGCTGATACTTTTTATATGCGAACATGCATGCGCTTGTACGTGCACGAACAACAGGCATGCACTCCATGGAGACGCCATCTGTATTTCATCAGTAAGTGAAGAGCCTTTCCCTACTCCCAATAATGTAAATGTGGCTTTTCCACAAAAGGGGTGTGTTTCGTGCTGTAGGGGGTGAAAGAAAGTTGGAGTTGCAGCAAGATGACATTTAAAAGTTCTGTTACGACAAGTCCAAGTAGAGATGTATCCTCAGAAAAACGTATCGAATGAATCAAAAGCGAAAGCTTTCATGCAAACAAAAGTCCCATAAAGACAAAGGTTTTTAATGACATATAATGGTTATATTTATTACCTGACTGAATTTCTGTTACAGTTGCATTTTACTCTGAGCCTTACAGCTTAAGGATAAAAATCACTAGTCTTTACTAGTGGAGAGAATGATCTACAAGAGTTCATCTATGAACTCAGTTTTGACTGTTAAATTTTAAGCCACAAGGTACTTGGTAACCGCAGTAAAGGAAACGTGGATTTCAGGAAAAGGTAGAATTTCTTTTTTGCCTTTCTTTTGGAATGAAAGTATCGAAACAGGTCAAAATCATACAGAAACACAATACATGATACACCAATGAGTCACTTTTACTACTTGACATTGCAAATGTGGCACGAAGAAACTACTGGAACAAAACCTGTGAGTGTGTTCTATAAATCAAGTACTAGTACAACAGTACAATAGGTACTATTGTTTATTTAACTTGGGATTGACACTCAGTTTGGCAGCTTTATGGAAAAAAAAGTCTACTTCTCATCAAAGTTTAGGGTGTGTATCTGTGTGTGCTCGCTTCTGTGTGTGCAGACTTTTCAGATGTTACTGATTAACACGTCTGTTTTTAGTGGCGGTTTTTCCCTGCATGCTCACTTTGCATACAATTTTGGCTGTGGGTGCAGGTCTGTCCGTCCATGTCTGTGTGTATTTGAGCCACATGCACTGTGCGGGTTATCTTTATCATTTTACACACACACACAAGCATATAGTCAGATGTTCTGAAAATATGTGTAGATTTATTTTATCATAAAAAAGACATTTTTGACACAAACAGATCATGTTTTCTTAACCAAAATGAAGAAGATGCTTGTAAACTGTATCTGCTAAACATCTGCGATACAGAATCACACACAAAGAAGAGAAATATGCTACTTTTATTTGAAGGATTTACGTTCTACTTATAAAGTAGATGTTCTACAATAACCTTTTCGATTTACATGATAAAAGCCAGATCACCTCTCCCACCTAGCCTGTACCTGAAGTTTGCATTTACAGTTCTTCCCCTCACACTGAATACAATGTGGGTCTGTATGTATAACTGACTCTGAGCTACGGTGCATCCGCTTCTGGCCTTCAAATACTCAGTATTCATTTGTTATTCAAAATGCCACAGAACTATAATAAGCAGACACGAGATTCATGGGACACCCAAAGTGATTTCCCTTGACATCCTTTGTCCTTATTCTATTTCTATGCTAATATAGACTCATTGTTTCTACTTTGTATTTGAGTCTCCCTGTAGACATTTTAGCGTCTTCTCATCAAAGCGGTAAGTGAGCTTCCGTTTAACTTTGTGAATCTCGCCTGTGCGAGAGTAGTTCCTTAGAGCCCGTGCCATCTTCTGGTACGTCATGGGCTTGCGATTCCCCTTTCGCCGACCCCACAGCTGGGCCAGGCTCTCCTTGTTTTGGGAAGAGAACTGAAATGTGCCAGAGGAGGACTGGACCCACCAGATGCAGCTACGCATCGATGGCGTCTGAAGCATCTCAAACAGGAACTGGAACAGCCGCTCCTTCCTCTTTCCTTAGGAGGAAAAAGGGGATGTAAATACAAATATGAGGTAACACTGTCTCATATGTGCGTGCATGAAAACAGAATGCTGTGTGGGAGACGTTTGGTATCTGTAGGCTGTTGAGAGTTTTAGTTCTTACACACATGTTCAAATGTGGTTCTGTGTGTGTGTGTGTGTGTGTGTGTGTGTGTGTGTGTGTGTGTGTGTGTGTGTGTGTGTGTGTGTGTGTGCCACTCTACCTGACAGTGGTGCAAGAGGCAGGGGATCTCTGTCCTTCCTGCTTCCTGTGTCAGAGGATGGTGACGGCGAATCCTGGTACTGGGAGCTACTGGACTGGGAATCTGAGTCAATGTATCCAGATGCCTCATCGGAATATGCTATGTGTCCCTGTGGTGAACACACACACACACACACACACACACACACACACACACACACACACACACACACACACACACACACACACACAGACACAGACAAAAACGTGTAACTATCTTTATAAATCATACATAACACCAATGAAATGGCTCATGTTAGTCTAAATTCTACTTCGAGTCGATCGTGCCTCTCACACAGTATGAAAAAGATAATTAAGGCTAAATTTACCAGGAAGTTGAGGTTCTTGAACTTACCCACTGGTTGTCATGGGGACTAGGCCAGGCTTCGGGCTGCTGTCTGTATTCCTCACTGTGAGAGCCACAGTGCCACTCATAAGCATGCTGACCTGACCAACTATTCTCTATAGAGAAACACAAAAGAGATACATGTAGAAATAATCCACACTCAGACACACTCTGGCATCTCTCTTATCTTCCCCCCCCGACCATCATTACCATCATGACACTAACCTATAATTCTGCTGCCTTGGTGGGAGTGTATGTGTTGCCCCATTGAGGTCAGAGGTGATGCAGGCGTGTGTGCAGGCTGGACCTCCAGTGAATGCTCCTGCAGGTACTCCTCGATGACTTCCAGGTCAACCTCAGGGCAGGAGGAAGGAGCCACTCCACTCCAGGCTCCCCTGCCTCCACTTAGCTTGATCTCGGTTGCATAAGCCATCTGACACACACACGGCAGGACATAATGAACATTTGCATTTGTTGTATCTATTGTCAGTGATAGCCTGAGGCGTTACTATGACACATAACACCCATTTTGTTTTGTTTTCTTTCTTTCTTCTCATGAAGCCCATTGATGTTCTGTTGTGTGCCACTGTTGTGCTGTGATGCACACAGTGAATGATTTTGCTATCTGAAGATCACTGACGGACACATTCATCAATTTTGAATGAGCCTCGGTCTGTTTAGAGCCCTAAAAAAGGAGCACAGCTCATTGTTATAATAGGATTAATTTAAATAGCACACATTTGCAAAACTTAATCTCGCACTAATGAAATGAATTTGATCCTAGTTCTGTGCTGAAGGGTTTGTGTTTTGGATAAGAGCCGAGGAACAACACTGCAAGCATGTGTATTTTAGTTTGACTGGCAAATTTATGCAAGTGTTTGTGTTTTCATGGCCACAGATAACATGCAGGTAACTGTACCATATGGCTTAGCTTTTCATAGCCCATTTTCCAGTAGCCTTTTACCCTCAGTCTATACATAGATGACATGGTAATATTTAAGACCAAATTGTCACTCAGATCCAGTTATAAATATATAAATATGCCTTTCCTTCCTTCACATGATGCCCAACAAAAAATAGAGAAAGTATCAAAAAAATCTGATCAAACTCACCGTCTCCATTTCTGTCAGCATACCAAAAGGATGATCTGGAAAGAGAAGACGACCTCATCAGTTGAACCAGTGGTCAAAACTTTGTCAAACATGAACTGAGAAGTGAAAGAAGCCGTCACACATAAACTCAACACCACTTCTCTAACTTATCAGACACCATCATATGAAAAGAAACGACAGAAAAAGCTGACTTGAGCGAATAAGCACAGCAAAGATCGACGTACCCGTCGAAGGCGCACTCCTGCGTGTGGTGCAGTAAAGTAATATCCTCAGGCATTAAAAGGCGGAGATGTCAGAATGTGAATGCTCACCTGTGTGATGTTCCACCTGGATGTCATCTCTCTTATACTCTATCCACACATGCCCTCCTCCCCCTCTCATTGGCCAGTGAGGGCTGTCAAAAGGGGGGAGTGGTTTATTTTGCCTATCTATTGTCTCTTCATACAATGTAATTTTTACGGTAGTATTATCCAAAGTGCTACTGTACAGTCACTGGTTTTATAATTGTTTTCAGACGTACAGACGTTTAAATGTCAGCAATAAAGTTTGTCCTGTTTTTGGAGATCGTCAGTGTTTCACATTTTAAGGGAGTCAAAGCCTGCGGTGTGCCTGTGGTTTCTTATCATTTCATTTGGCACAGACGAGGTGCCATGGAGGACAATAATGTGGCTATATTATTTTGATTTTATATTTCTGTTGAGGTCAAACATGAAACTCATATGAGTAGGTTAAAAAATATGATCTGATATATATATATATGATAAATATGATGAGTGATGGGTATTTTACACATTATATTTGTTGCAGAAAAACAGATTCTCTAGAGCACAATAACATGTAGATGTAAGTACATCTAAGGATATTTAGACATTTGTACTGTACCCTAATTTCAGAACTATAACTCACATTAAAACTTATTTGCAGACGTTTTGTATTTACAGCATTCGTTATGTTAAAACTGGGCATTTGCATAAAATCAAGTGAGAGAAGAGTGAAGGCATGCTCTCTATGCAAGGTCCGTCTCCAGGACTACTTAAAAAAAATCTAATCCTAACTAGGAAAAATAATCCTCGGGAATATCATACTTCCAATGCCTAAATGCCAGGATTTAATTATCAATGCTTGGAGTTAAAAAGAGTAAAAATTCTTAAAACACTTAAAAGACTTTACACATCCTCAGGACAATGCAGTTAAGGTAAAATCGTGCTGTAAAAGTAAAATGTTACAACTCATCTGTGTCACAGATAATCCGCTGGCTTCACTTAACCACAAAGTTGTAACTGTAACTGTAATCTGAAATTATTTGTCATCACAGTGATAATGAATGCTCCTACACAATGACATTGTTCTTCATAAACCATTGCAGGGAAGCCAACAGCGGCAGGCATTACATCACCCCGCAGGTTTAGAAAACAGCGTCATTCATAGGTGGCTTTTGATGTGCGCTGCATTGTGGCTGCTTCCTTTTTTGTGCTGTTTTTGTTGTGTGTGTGTTTTTTTTTAAATTTCAGGCGTAGATTCCTGGACACAACATGTGTTGTAGCGCAACATGTGCTTTCTTTCGCACGATGTATATAGGAGAGGGATTTCCCCAAAGCTTTTGTTTGATCTGTGACAACAAACCTGTCAACCTCTTAGAGTCTGCTGCGTGCACTGTCAGGTTCGCTACAACAGTCTCAGTGGTCAAACAAACCAAGTTAAGAGTAGATAATATTAAAGCAGATAATGCCTTTATTCCAATGCTATTTTGTGTGTGTGTTTGTGTGTCAGTGTGTTTAACCTGTGTTCATTTGAGGTCCCGCAAACAGTCCAGTAGGACACGAAACTCTTTTTCTAGTGGCGAGTAAACAGGAGTGTCAGCGATTCTTTATGTTAACCAAATGTTAAACTGATGAACTTTTTACAGTGTAGTTCTGCAAGGCATGCTGGGACATGATGAGCATCTACATCCAAAAAAAGCACAAAGCAAAGCAGCAAACTGTGTTATCAAAGGCCACTGACTCATGATAAGCACTGTGGTAACAAATCCAGCCTATTGCCTGCTTGGATGAATGATATATGGTGCATATGAAGCCGTAGAAGCCGTGGGTATCACAGCACGATAAAAACACCGGGAATCTGGACAATAACTTTATAGCGTGTCATCGATCTGTGTACACGTTCAGTACACTGAAATATTACCACAGGCACATTCCCTGTAAATGATCAGGGTACACAGGGATCATGGTGATTGAGGGTCATTATGTCATAGTGAACGAGCAAACACTTGGTTGGCTTTCAGAGTCAGTAACGTCTTAACTAAAGATATCTGCAGTCAGATGTTTCTGCTGCTTAAATCCAGAGCGATGGTCCAACACCAGGGGTGTCAAACAGTCCTCGAGGGAGCTCTTTACACGCGTCCCTGCTGCAGCACACTGAATAAAATTAGGGCATTAGCCAGACTGCAGAACTTGACTGCTTGCTGATGTGGCCATTCAGCCATTGATTCCTGTTACAGCATCTCATGAGTGAATGAACATAAACATAAATATGCAATAAAAGTACTTTTAGAAGTACATTTTTCCAAACACTTACATTTACTTACATTTATTTAGATTTACTTGAGTATTGTTAGGGGTCGCCACCTCAGCATGCAGTCAAGTTCTATAGTTTTGCTAATGACCTGTTTATTTTATTCAGGTGTGTTGCAGCAGGGACACGTGCGTGTTTTAAATTAATAGAGAATCAGTCCAGAAAAACCTGTCCGGCAAGGGGGAGCCATATCTTCTTTGAAAGATCAGCAGTATTTCCCGTACCTAACGCATGTGATCCCAATTTTTTTTAACTCTCAGGATGCTGACAGTGTATTCCATATATTATATTAAAGTACAACCACGAGTGAGAAAGAAACGACAGAGTAGGCTGTGGTCTTTATAATGAAGAAGGATATATGAGGAATATTTGCTTACAGATCCCATGACCAGTATCATAATATCATAATTCTTTTTTTATGAACCTTCAGTTTCAGGAGGTCTCAGTTACACAAATACCATAGTAAGGATTGTTGCATGAAACTGATACCTATCAACCTATCGACCTATCGACCTATCTATCTATCTATCTATCTATCTATCTCACAAAAAAGTTTTCCATATGTAAGAGTTCATGTACCAATTAAAACAAACTTTCATGCAATTTCCTAAAAAGATAAAATAACCAGGTAATTGCATTTTTTATAAGGTCAAAGTTCATCTCAGGAGCAACATGGGGCGCACACTGATTCAGTTTTACTCAGTTGTACTCTCATCAATCAACCAAATGATTGATGAGAGTACAACTTATACCTGTGACACTTTTATTTTTCCACGTTTGGCAGCTGCACCCTGAGATAAATGCTTAGAGTTTAAGTCAGTTAAAGTCAGAAATGCAGGTTTTCAGGCACTCAAATAATCGAGCTGAGAGGAAAACAAGTTGCCTAATTGTCGACAGATGTTGCATCATTTTTATACAAAAAAACCACCCATGTCTTCATACAAAATTTGAAATTACAGCAACAACCAAAAACAAAAAAACAGCTTGCAGATTCGGGGGGTTGCTTTGCAACGTGTGGTCAACATATGAGAGTCTATATTTCACTCAGAGACACAAACCAAGTAATTTTGATGCCAAAAACTAATGAAGGAAAGAAAAGGAAAAGTCAGCTGTACAGATTTGAAAGTGTTCTGTTGTAGCTCTTGGCACAAAGAGCAGATAAGAGCAATCGCCAGGTCAGATTTGTTTTACCCCGTCTGCATCCATAACATTGCACAAATGTGTGTTAAAGACGTGTCAGTATCCACAGTAGTACCAGTAGTACCAAGACATTACTGCTATCTGCAAGAACAGTTGTGCAAAAGTGTTGAATGAAATGTTTAAGGTTAGAAATAGTTGTAGCTGCAGTTGTAGGAATGATTCTTTGTCAAAATACCCACAAGAGCTTCACAAAAGGACTTGATAAACGTGTTCGGAAAAACCCTCAGCATTCAGTGTTACAGCTGACGGTTAGGGCTCTTAGAGGGCAGTCTGCACCTGGAGCATTCAGGCAAGGCGATAAGGCCAGAGAGACATTGGACCCTTGCACTCAGTAACACACACACACACACACACACACACACACACACACACACACACACACACTTGCACAGGTGGGAGAAATCTAAGAATTATTGCTTTACTAGAAAGTGTAGGTGTTACAATTTGTGTTTTTGGACCTGAAATGTGTTACAGGAAACTGGAGTGGGAAAGCTAAATACGATGTGGCAATCCATCAATGTGCTCAAGAATTTACATCCAGGGGAGTCGTGCTTTAATCAGGGAATCGTTTCAAGAAGTGTTCGAGGCCAAACAAACTTAATTGATTACTTTTTCTTATCTCAAGAAGGCAGGTTAACGATCACTAGATTTATCTGCTGCACATAATCTTCTCCACTTTCCTAATTTCTTGGAAGTCAAAAAGATGATGATGTCATTTTGCTGCTGTTGACGTGCGTTTTCATATATTTCCCTGTTTCTTTCGTTGCTGTGCATTTGTAACGGTGTCCATGCGTGCGCGAGCGATTTAATCAGCTAACCGCACCAAGTCTGAGTCACTCGATGTTTAACGGTCAAAGAATAGCAGGTGAATTGTAAAACTGGCTTATGAATGCATGTGTATACACACACGCACACAAACACACATTCAACCACTTAATGACCATTAGTGTGCGAGGTCTTGAAGCAAAGGGGCTGTGTGCATGTCTCTGTGTGTGTGTGTGTGTGTGTGTGTGTCCAGGTGTAATAGGTTTACAGTTACAGCCAAACCCTCTAGATTAGTGAGCATACGCAAATCACCTTTACTCATGCAGGTTACTGGGAATTTCCCCAACGTCTACCCAAAAGTGTGTATCTGTGTGTGCCAAGACATTAGTGACAGTGGGTGTTTTTTCACAGTAGCAATCTTTCAGTGAACAAACACTAAACATAAACATGCACTGAGTATGAGAGACGCTCACGATTTATTTACTCAAATCTAGCTGCTTCACAGGCATAAACACAAAAATCGTATTGTTTTATTTAAAAGGTTTCATTTGTGTCGGACTAAACGTCTACCTAATAATGATTTGTGCCATCTGTAGTTAGGGAGCAACAGTTTGTTTTTTAAATTCTGCCTCGTGTTCACACCCATGGGCAGGGCCCTGAGTGTAGCCAGGTGATTCCAGTGAACAGTCTGGCAGGTGAGCAGGCAGGTGGACACCATGGTGTTGACATACTAACTGTGTATGAGAGACACTGGAAAGTATGCAAAACTTGAGGTTGATTCCTCTCTCTCTCTCTCTGTCACACACATACACACACCCCACCCAACACCATCACCTCCTCCTCCACCTTTCAATTCGTTTCACACACTGCTGTCTGTCGCTCTTGCGTTCTTGGTTAACACAAAGATAAAAGCTTTTTATTTATGTATTTCAGACGTTTCTGACAATCACTTGCGATTGTTTTGCCCAGATGTATTTCATTATAACCACCTTGCAGCACGCAACTAAACGCATGCAGTTTGCAGATGGTCACCAGCAGTGCGGTGGTCAGATGGTGCAGAGGACAACATGCATTACTCATGTGGGAACGCTGGAGATAAGGAGAGGGATTGGGAACTCATGGAACTTTGCATTCCCACGGAAGATTGTTTGTGTCCTCCAGTAGGCCATCCGACAATCTGCGGTCTCAATAAACACTCATAAACCATCACACAGACACGCACACAACCCCACCGGCCTTATCGCAATAACACATAAACTCAAGTGTGAAGACGGTACATAAATCATCTGCTTTCACAGCCAGATAAGCACGGGCAAAGAAAGCTAGAGCGGGAGCGTAAAAGTTTTTATCACACTCTGAAGATAAAGCAAAACATCTACACAAAATTTTCCAAAGAACACAATAAAGAGCCTGATGGTGTTTGATGAGCTATTCTGAAAGCAGCCCCTGTTGCACAGAGCAAAGCCCACACACTTCACACTTGGCGAAGCCATTCATATTGTCTCCGTGCTCAGTGTTCTCCTGCAGGAGGCCCACACCTCCACTCCACAGCTGTCACAAGGGCAGGGGAGGCGAAACAATAGCTGTCTTTTCTTTCCCTCCCTGAACTTGTCGCCTCATTTGCAAAAAGAATCACATGTAGCATCTGCCTCTTGCCATGTTTAGACTGTGCATGCATCTTCCAAAATATGGTGCCGTCTGATGTTAATATTAAATACCATTTTTTTTGTGAGTCCTTGGCTTCAGATCATGACGTGACATCAAAAATATTCGGTGTAGTTTGTTTTCCAGGTTTAAAGCCTTTTTGGCTTTAAACCGATTATTCCTAAGTGAGCACAGGCTTAGGAGGAAAGTATAGAAAGTGATATTCCTGCAAATTCTAGTCTGCTTATCCTGAGTTAGGTGTTTGAAGAATTACTCATACTGCCACCTGTTACCTTCTTTCTTCTTCACTGGACCAGAAGGATGTGTGTCCAAAGTCCATGCGCTAATGCTGTTGGGAATTTTTTTTTCTTGGCCCTCTTTTAATATCTACCAATCAATCATGGTTTCAGTGTCACAGGTGAACGTGTGACTCTCTTTATGACCATAATTTACCATCTTCTGGTTATTTCCAGCCTCTCAAACTGGTTTCACAATGTGACAGCTCAGTGCACTTCAATGAACACTTTAGTCACCAGATCTGAATCCATTGTCTTTGTATGTGGCAGCATGTTAAGCATGTATGTGAAAAATCTGCACAAATTATGCAACGCTACCAAGTCAGCAGAATCTTAAAAGAAAAAACATCTCGAGATAAAGAAAGAGGAATAAAACACAAGTTACATCTTGGAAAAGAATCCAAAATTTCCAAAAGGGACGTGTTGAAACAACAGTCTCGACCCTTTTATTCGATTACGATTAAATCCATGGAAACAACATCCAGCTGGGTTTTTCTGCTGTGATTTCTGCACCTTTAGGACTGCCCAGTGGAGTCAGGATAATTGAGTCAGCATGCATGTACTGTACTCAGAAATCATGCAATTATGGCTTCCTCTTTCCAGAGAAGACAGTGTCACCGTCACAGTTACTCCTGGATATTTATCACTTCTCATCTGCGGTCAGCAGAAGTAATGACATGCAGTTTGGGCTGTGAAGTGCATGAGACTTCAAGCTCCTGTGGTTTCAGAATTTGCTGAAAGTGCAGTAACAGAATAATTCAGTCAAAGACAGTGTAGCCTCTGGAAGTTTTAAACCCGTCTGAGTGGAATTTCTGTGACTGTAAAGATTGTTTACAATTATTTGACGTGTGGTTACTTATTAGTATTGCAAATTGATCGTCGATGAGGAAGAACTTAAAGTGCATCTGCCGCAATCTGGAACTTGAATGGGGCTCTCCCATCAAAGACAGCCAATGTCAACTTCTGCCTCAAATAATAACGACGACCGTTTGATGTTTTCCAGAGAAAAGGTCAATCACGCTACATATTCAGTTGCAACCTCAGCAAAAAAGGAAAAAACATTTCCCAAAGCTCTGGGTGAAAGGCTTCTGACAAGAGAAAGTACATTTTTAGGAAGAATGTAGGGAATTGGACGTCTTGCTGTATGCAGCAGATATCATTTATTTATTATACTTATCACGGACCACTTTAGTTAAACGAAGGTTGGTATTTCCAGCTACAGAAAATTATGTGTGTCTGTTCTGAAAGCACATCCCTGCCCTTCTGTGTGCATAAATGGAGGGTGAGACAGAAAAGAACAGACATTAGTGGCACAGATACAACACTGATTCAGACTCAAGCATAACAAAAACTGGGCTGGAGGTGTTGCAAAGCAGCTTTGAGATTCATAGCAACTGTAAAGTAAATAGCACGCCATACGTGAAAGACGGCATTTGGATGGTATTTGAGCAAAGAGCTGATAAGAGATGTCATGTTGACAGTATATGCCATATTTGCTGCGTGTACATGTTTTCAGCAACAGCTTAAAGCCCACCAGCTGTGTACATATGAACCATATGAGACGACAAGCACTTTAGAAAACCTTTTGCTGTATTGTCATCAGCAGACTAGAACAATTTCATATCAATAACTTTAGAGGGCATCATTTTCTTGACGCAGTGTTACAGCACCATTAAAAGCATTTGAGCTTGCACTCCACTGTCCACATATTCATGACAAGTCAGTGCGTCGTGTCATTAAACATGCATGTTGGAGGCTTAGTTCTGTCCGCGAAATCCTCGCTGCTGACTCTCAAACCTAGCAGTGAATTCTTTGACAATATTTCCAGTGGAGTTCAGTGAGCCTGTAATTAATTAATTTGTAACCATTCACACTCAGCTCCTGCTGGCCAGTGTGTCCCAACAGAAGCAAAACCATTAAAACTAAGTGCAACCCTAGTTTCTTGTTGTGTTACCGCTCTCTGCTCTCTTTGAGCTGTGGATAGGGCAGGAAACAGTATCTTCTACAGATACCCAAACGCACACAACACAACACAACCCAACACACATTATGTTTTTCCACTTGTGTGCTGTCCTTTTATTTTTTATGTTTTCTAATATTTTCCCCATTTTCTTTCCCCCCTCTTTACCACTCCCATCCTCCCCACCTGTCAGCTGTGGAACTGCTAAATGACACATGTACTGATGTAAATAATAAAATAAAATGAGACTAACATGAGGAACCTTTAGAAAGGTTATAGAGCAAATATCTTTAGCACAAAAGTGAGTTCAGATCCTGATTTTAAATGGTGGCCCACATACAGCCCACTTTAGTCTTTAGTCCAGTGAAACTCTCGTTTCTGTCAGTGTGGAGACGTTTCCTACACATTTAATCCCTGAGATATCTTCATGGGCAACAGTATGTCTCAGTTTTTCTACATATTAAAGAAATGCAGCTGTACAAAAAATCAAAGAAATCTGTTAGCACGACTTCCTGGGCTTAAACTGTTTCTGGTGACCTCTTGTAAAAAACCTGAAATTTCTATATTACATTTTCTCGATTACTTAATTACTTTGGTTTAGCGTGGATGGCCAGGAGAGAGAGAAATGTGCACTCACATTTTTGCAAAGGCATCCAGTGGGCCAGATGGGAATCGTTACTGGGCAAACTGCGGCCCCGGGCCTTATGTTTGACACCTGCGCTCTATAACAAACACCAAAACACTCAGGATGTTACACTCTCATCAGTCCCACCATAAACACTATCAGGTAGGAACCAAAATTAATGTTCACTTGATGCTATAACGAATAAATACATACACAAAGTAAAATAAATAAATACATAAATAAATAATGAAGTTAAGTGTTGTAAATAATAACAAAGTAATCAAATCAAATCAAATCACTTTTATTGTCACATCACATGTGCAGGTACATTGGTACAGCACATGTGAGTGAAATTCTTGTGTGCGAGCTTCACAAGCAACAGAGTTGTGCAAAATACAATAATGTAAACAAGCAAAATACAAGAATGGCTACATCTGATTGATTATATAATAGTCAGTTATGCAAAGTCATAACATTGCGCAGCACAAAGTGATGTTCTGTTACATTAATAACTGCGGTTACATAAGTGTTATGGGTGCTTCAACATTTGTGTGACGCCATCAGCTGGTTGTGCAGCTCTTGACCTGCAGTGATGCTCTTCTGTCTTTTACCAGGAGATGGCGCCATTTTATCAGCCAATTCCCCAAATCCACTCTGGCTCCCGCGCAGCGACACTAACAAAAACATAATTGCATGATTTAATACGATGATGGTAATCATGCTCTCAGCGATGATAAGCTTCATACCTCCCAGGTGCCTAATTTTGGTTTTAATAGCTATAATCTTTCACATGATCTGCGCCCTGCAGATGACTGGAATTCTATTATAATAGGGCCCCTCTGCCTTCATCTTTCCCTAAAATGTGTTGACGCTCCTGCGTGTCCTATCAAAGTTCTGCATGAATGAGACTCTGTGGAAACAGCCCAACACTTTGAGTCACTGTTAACATTCCATATCAGCCTCCCTCTACAGCTACACGACTGATACTATCACGCAAAACTGGGTAAGGCTACAAACGCAACACAAACATTCACGATTCACACGTCCATTCAGGACTATGAACACACACAATTAAACACAGTGCTGCGAATATAAACACACACAGACGTGCCAGAACCATCAGCAGTCCCTTTTTTCTGACGCCAATCAACATTTTATAGATAAAATTTACAGGTGCAGGAGTCAGACACACACACGCCTACAAACTCACTCAAAAACACATGGGTCTGATTGCAGCGCCAGTGGCATTGCTCAGAATAGCATCAAACAGAGAGCAGCGTCGTGCATGTGTGGACCTGTAGGCTTCAGTCAGCCTATTTCACCATATTAACCCTCGTACATCACACTGTCACTGAAGAGAAAATAAGCGAAGCGGAGATCAAACACCTGAGAAGCTTTGTCCTGGTACGACAGTGAGTAAAAGGGAGACATAGCAAAGTGTTTGGGTGTAACACTTTTAAATGTACGTGTCCTCTTAAGAACAAGATCATGTTTTTGGAAAACAGGATCGTTTTTACAAACAAACTGTGCTGTGCAGCCCTCATTTCTTCATATCGGTGCAGCGACTAATTGAAATGTGCAAACATAAACTTTAAGGACTCTTGGAGGACATCCACAGCTCATCTCTGGATCTTGGCTGCTTTTTGCTCTGGTCTCTGTCAAAACGATTTTCTTTAATACTGTTGAAGCCTGGGCTTTGGGGAATCCAATCAATGATTGATAGATAGTGTTCTGGTTTTCCTGCAGTGTGTTTGGGATCACTGTCATGCTGAAAAATAAAAACTCTGCCATATGGTATTTCATGGTGGATCAGAATCTAATAGTTCTTATAATTCCATCAATTTTGACAAAATCCCTAACTCCAGCAGCCCCAAACGATGATAGATCGCTGGAGACACTCATCCTTATACCTCTTTGATCATGATTTGAACCAGAACTTTAAATTTCGGATTCATCGCTCCATAAGACCCGTGGCCACTGATTTTCAGTCTAGTTCTTGTGTAATTTGACATACCTCAACATTTTCTCCCCATTTCCCCTGCTTAAAAATGGCTTCTTGACATCCACCTTCCACCGAGACTAATGCCTAATGACATCATTTAAAACTGGTTCTTTGCCAAGTTGTTATACGTGGTCACGATGTAGCTTTATCCCTCGAGTTAGGTACAAATATTAAAACCTCACTAAAACATTTTGAATTGAAATGTTTCATTTTATTGGCTACTTTTCCTGTTTTTATTTTTTGGTAAGGAGATTTTTCTCACTGTCAGCAAGCTCTGCCTCAAATGCAGCTATTTTACACAGTTTTAACACTGGTGTAACGTGTGATATAAACACGTCAACCTTAGTACAACACGCAAACTGTAAATATGGAAGAATCTGTAGTCAAATACCTTATTTACCTGCAAAAAGCACAAAAAGCACGACACGTTTAAACCGAGAGCATAACCTGTTTAATTATGAAGGCACAGAGTGGATGGAGCCATGCAAAACAGATGTGCAGGGACATCTTAAAAAGATTGTGTCACTGACTTTTTGATCTAAAGGTTGTCACGAGGAAATAAAGGATGGTTCTGAAGGTGCGTTACAGCAACGACACCCTGTCCCACCAGGCTCTTATAAAGCTGCGCTGAACTCAGTGACTGAGCTCATCCCTACAGGGTTATTATTGCCTCATACAAACACACAAATAAGTCCACCACCCTGTTTGTCCACTCACAGCAGCCCCTTTTCTCCAGCCTCTTGCCCCACCCGTGTACCCTGGACCCCTTACCTCATCCACCGTCCTCTGTTGTTCTTTTTCAATCATTCTTCCCTTTGTACTGTGAGATGGAGAGCGGAAGAAAGGGAAACGGGGTGGGTGGGGTGGGGGTGAAGGTAAGGAGGGGGACCTTTGGTTGGCTTTCAGGTGGTTTCACATGAAAAGACAGCACACACCTAAGTTGCCGCCACCGGTAACCCACAGCGTCTCACTTGCTTCCGTTGAGTATACCTGAGTTAGCCTTCAACTGCCTCTGAACAGCCCAGGCAGGCACACATAGAGACAAAGGCACTGTGAACACAAGAATCTCTAAATGCACATACAAGTGTGCAGACACACACACACACACACATAAACTTCTATCAACTTTCGGTATGTGGCTTAGATTGGAGAGGCACTGGTAGGTGTTTGGTATGCAGGAGTATGGTGGGGAAGAGAAGGGATGTGGGTGAGGAGGCGTGCTGTTATGGAGTGTGTTTTGTGGGAGTGGGGGGGGGCTCTGTTTGCACGGCTACTTTCTCTGATCTCCCCCCCTGAATGGATGCTTCTTGCTGCAAGGAGCTCAGGTAGCTTTGTCTGTGTGTGTGTGTGTATTTTACTCCCAGGTAGACCACGGTGAGTGCTCTCAAGTCAGTGTCAGGTGTCAGGTAGTTACTTGTCTTCGTGTCTTCAAGGCTGCCTTTGCTTGGATAGTGTTTACAGCCCACAGAGCTCGGCGCAGAGGGGGGAGGAGTACGCAGGCAGCACTGGCTTTGATCTGATGCAGACTGTTTGATAGCATGCGTATGAGTGACTGAGTGAGTGTGAGAAAGAAAAGTGAGAGATATAGATGAAGTATATGAGTGCATGCGTGCTTTCCCACTTGCAGATATTTGAAAACACGTGAAACAGCTTAAACATTCATGCGATGAGCGTGAATTTTAAGCTGTTCATTCACCGCAGGGCCGGACATAACCTTTCTGGGGCCTTCAGCAGTTTTATTTGACACCCTTCATTTTTAACATGTTAGCTGTACATTAATAACTCACAGTTCTCATTATTCCCAAAGTGCAGCATATACTGGTCGCATAACAGATTCATGATTTCTGCAGAAGCATTAACTGAGACCAGTGTGTTTCGGTGAAAAGGCGATATATTTGTTAACACACGATGGGGGTGTGTGGCCCCGAGTTTGATTAAAATATATATATCTAAGTTTTATTAAGAATTTGGTGTTTTAAACTATATTTTACTGTTATGACTGTTGTCGTAATTTTAATATGTAAATCTGAGTGTGCAGGTGCTCCTCCATGATTGGTGCATCCAGGGTGGACGGATCGTACCGATTGGCTAATGACTGGGAGGCAGCGCATAAGAAGACACCGCCAGGGACTGCCAGGTCATTCATCCTCGGCCCCACCCAGCCGGCAGACCGTGTGTTCACTGTTTAACTGTGTTGGTTTAATGTAGGAGCCTGTTTTTGTCGGGCAGGGAGGAAAGTAATTGTCGTTTGGTTTAGTTCTTTTGAACAGGTAAGTTTTATGTACTCCTGAGATAGGCTACCTGTTGTTCGTTGTTTTGGCCTTGGGTTCACCCCGAAGTTATATTTCGCTCCCTTCCTTTGTTTTTAAATTCACTCATTGTAAATAAATCACTGTCACAAAGTATTAATTGCGTGATGTGCTGCTTGGGGTTGGACGGGGATGGATCACCCCTTATGTTGTGGTCTGCGCCTAGACGGGCCACAACATTTACTCATTAAGTTGTCCACTTTTTACTCAAACAATAATAATTCTTATATTTTCATTCTTATTCCTTATGGATGAATCATTGAGATATACAAACATATAGCCACCTGATGTTTAACAAAACAAACAAACAAAAAAATTCAAGGCCTTCTGTTATTATTTAACACTTTGTAGCTGAATAATTTTAAAAATGTCCAACTGAGTGTAGTTAACCAGTCAACAATGTGAGACTCTTTGCTGGGTAAAATATATACTGAATATATCAAATATTATATAACATTTATGGAACTTTATTTAGCTTCTCTTTTTACAGAAATGTGTTGACAGCTGACTTAGCCATATCACACAAACATCACACAAACTACTGATTCACACAGGTACTGTTTCAACACCTGTGTGAATATTTCAGTCTTGGGAAACAGCGGGAACTTTTTTAACACTGGAAAAACTAATGCAGCAAAATTAAACTCGTAACCAAACATCAGATCTATCAGAAGCAGGATAACAGATCCTTGACTTTTGTTCCTTCAAACAGCGACACATTAACAGTGTAACATTCCCATGTGGGTGCACAGAATTACAAACGAGTAGCGACCCTCTTGGTTACCTCCACTGTGGCAGTCTTGGTGTTAGTTCGCTACATTTACCTGTTGTAGCAATGAGTCCAGCGGATACTGCACCTCAACCTGAAACACAAAGGCTGAAAGGGCTTATTAGGGAGTTGTGAATGTTCACACCGCCTTGAACTTGAAATGCGCTCGTCCAGTAGGAATGTTGAATCATGTAGGAGGCCACACAGCACGTTACTTTATAACACGATACAAAACCAACAGCAGCAGCTTCACATAAGCAGATTGTTACTTTGTTCTAAATCACCCAGCTTCAAAACATTTTAATGAAACATGTTCATGAATAAAATGGAAACTAGAAATATGGATATTTCTGGAAATATGCCGACTTGTTGAGCACGCTAACAACATGTCAAGAATAGAATATCATGTGTGCCTACATATTATATGTGATTATTTCAATATAGTACTTTAATAAGAAGTTTTCTCCTCTCTGCCAAGCGAAATCTGCTAATGCACGGCAATCTGCGCTACACTGCCTCACGCGCAAATATGCAGCACACCGGTCACGATTTTCTATTTGTGGCTAAGTATAAAAATGAGACCAAAGAGACCATTAACAGATAAAGACAGAGAAAGGCATGGAGACAGGCAGCAGACCAGACACGCAGGTTTTTACACTCTGTGTGTTTTAGGGCTCCCTCGAGGCCCGACAATTAGAGTATTTAAAAAGATGACAGAGCTCCAAGCGCAAAAAATGGGAGAGGTCGAGAGCTCAGGGAGTGGAGAAGTTTGCAGGTGTATGAAGAGCGTGTGCATGTTTAATGTGTGTGTTTGTGTGTGTATGTGAGTGTACTGTATGATCACACAAGGTGTGCCTGTGAACTGCCTTTTTTATGTGCATTTGAGGAGAATAAAAAAGACTTCATAGTAACTCACGCAACATTGTAAAACTGACAATACACAGTAACCCGCTGT